>NC_056668.1:70641250-73622500 GCF_018350195.1 Panthera tigris
TCTGCTTGGGTCATGATCTCATGGTTCTGAGTTGGAGCCCCGCATCAGGCTCTGTGCTGACAGCTCAGAGCCTGAAGCCTGCTTTGGATTCTGTGTCTCCCTCTCTGTTTCTCCCCTGCTCCCACTCTGTCTCTCTCTGTCTCTCTCTCAAAGATTAAAAAAAAATTTTTTTAATTAAAAAAAAACAGTAAGAAAAAAAACACAAAAAACAAAACAAAACAAAAAACCAGTAAGAAAAATAAAAAAGAAATATGTACCACTATTTGGGAAGGAGTAAATTATCTCAATGTAGACAGTTTACCAGTGATTGATTTTACATATGTGATTATATATAATAATTTCTTCTTTTAATTTTTCTTCCAATTAGATAGGCATCATTTTGGATTTACTTAAATTGGAAAATTATATATAGATTTGGGCAAATCAGTTACATATTGTTTAGTATTTTAACTACTGTGTGATTGGCACTTTTATCATCACATTTAATGATGGATATAAGACAGACAAGATTTTCTATTTAGTTCCTTGAATAAGAGCTTTATTGAAATAAAATTTATATGCTGTTAAAGAAATTATTCAGACACATGTCAAAATGGTAATGAAGACTTTATTCAGGATTATTGTAATAGGGAGAGAGATTAGGCTCAACTCTGAAGAGGGGGTCAGTGGATAAAAAATTACTAAGAGACATAAAGGGTAGAGGATTCTTGCTAAACTAATTTAACAGGATTCTTACTGAAAGCAGGCTAAAGGTTTAGATATCAAGGGTGGGGGATGAGAAATTTGATCAAAATCCAGGGAGATCAGATCAGGGTGGGGATTCTCTCTAAACTGATTTAGAAGTCTTGCTCAATTAGGCTATGCAGGCTGAAGTTAAGGACAGTGGCCAAGGACAAGCTCTGGTAGAGAAGACTCAGAGGAACCTGCTTAGTTTGGTCAAGGAGAGAGTCTTTGTCAATACCAAACATTTATCTTTTCAACATGTACAATTTGGTGGTGGTTTTTGGTATATTCACAGTTGTGCAACCATCACCACTATCTAATTCCAGAACATTCTCATCATCCCAAAAAAGAAAGACTGTACTCATTAGTACTCACTCTCCATCCCTTTCTGCTCAGCTCCTCTGTTTAGTTTTAAATGAAGCTTCTCTTGTTGGTAATTATCTTCACTATACAATAAAATATTATAAAATAATAAGAAAGATACCAGAATATAAGTGGAAAATGGGTAAAAGATAAGTGTAATGAATGAGCCTTGGCGAAAGCCCCACATAGGGCCTGGCATGAAATAATTTTTCCTTCTTCTAGGAGCAGGTGTGAAAGACATGCTTAAAGTATGCATTCTACCTGTGAGATGTGTGCATATCTGCCCCTGAGTAAGAATGAATAATATGTAAAGATCCTCTGCTTAAGCTCCCTTTGGTTAGAAATCATTCTCACTTAAAAAAATTTTTTTTGTTATCTCTATACCCAACATGGGGCTCGAACTCACAACCTCAAGATCAGAGTTACATGCTTTTCTGACTGAGCCAGCCCAACACACCATTACGTATTTTTTAATATGTATCCTACTTCATTATTCAGGGGAGACAGACCACTTTGTTTCTCAAAGCAAAAGAAAGGAGAGAATTTGCCAGGTTTTAGGGTCTTTTAAGATTTTGGTCAGAAGGTCCAAGATTTATGAGTTATCAATTTCATCATGGTCGCTCAGCCTCTACTCTAGAAAGGCAAACAAAAGGAGCCAGAGTAGCCCCTCTGCTTGCTGAAGTGGTAACCTGGGTGCTCTTTATTGGAACTCAGCTGTAGAATGTAGATCACTAATAATGTGCAAGCCACACCAGCACTATTCCCATTTGTGACAGAAAGGTATACATAACTTGGATCCTATGTGAGTATTGTTTGGGCATTGCTTTTTTTTTTTTTTTTTTTTTTCAGTAGACTTCAGTTTTAAGTTCATAGAAAAACTAAGCAGAAAGTAGAGTTCCTAGGGTACCTGGCTGGCTCAGTAGGTGGGGCATGCAACTCTTGATCATGGGGTTGTGGGTTTGAGCCCCATGTTGGGTATAGAGATTGCTTAAAAATAAAATCTTAAAAAAAAAAAAAGAGTTCCTATATACCTCTTATTATTAACATCTTATATTAATGCAGTACATTTGTTATCATCAATGAGCCAGTATTGATACATTATTATTAACTGAAGTCCATAGTTTACATTAAGGTTCACTCTTCAAAAAAAACCATTTTATTTTATTATTGTTTTTTCAGTTTTTTATTTATTTTGAGAGACATAGAACAAGCAAGCAGGGGAGGGACTCTGCCCCTAGAGAGGGCCTGCCTCTAGAGAAGGAGAGAGAGAATCCCAAGCAGGCTCTGTGGGGCTCAAACTCACAAACCGTGAGATCACGACCTGAGCCAAAACCAAGCCTAACCGACTGAGCCATCCAGGCACCCCTAGGGTTCACTTTTTTGTTATATATTCTGTGGGTTTTGACAAATGTGTGCTGACATACATCCAGTGTTACAGTTTTATATAGAATAGTTTCACTGCCCCAAAAATCCTTTGTGTTCTACCTATTAATCCTTCCCACCCTCTCCCTGAGCCCCTGGCAACCACTGATTTTTCTACTGTCTTCATAGTTTTGCCTTCTTCAGAATGTCATGTAGTTGAAATCATACAGCACATAGCCTTTTCAGATTGGCTTCTTCCACTTAGTTTATGCATTTAGGATTCTTCCATGTCTTGTCATGCTTGACAGGTCATTTTCCTTTGTTAGCATGAAATAATATATATACTTTTAAATTTTATTATATTTTTATTTTTTTAACTTGAACAACTTTCTTTTTTAATTTTATTTATTTAACTTATTTATTTTTAATATATGAAATTTATTGTCAAATTGGTTTCCATACAACACCCAGTGCTCATCCCAAAAGATGCCCTCTTCAGTACCCATCACCCACCCTCCCCTCCCTCCCACCCCCCCATCAGTCCTCAGTTTATTCTCAGTTTTTAAAAGTCTCTTATGCTTTGGCTCTCTCCCACTCTAACCTCTCCTTTTTTTTTTTTTTTCCTTCCCCTCCCCCATGGGTTCCTGTTAAGTTTCTCAGGATCCACATAAGAGTGAAAACATATGGTATCGGTCTTTCTCTGTATGGCTTATTTCACTTAGCATCACACTCTCCAGTTCCATCCACGTTGCTACAAAGGGCCATATTTCATTCTTTCTCATTGCCACGTAGTACTCCATTGTGTATATAAACCACAATTTTTTTATCCATTCATCAGTTGATGGACATTTAGGCTCTTTCCATAATTTGGCTATTGTTGAGAGTGCTGCTATAAACATTGGGGTACAGGTGCCCCTTTGCATCAGTACTCCTGTATCCCTTGGGTAAATTCCTAGCAGTGCTACTGCTGGGTCATAGGGTAGGCCTATTTTTAATTTTTAGAGGAACCTCCACACTGTTTTCCAGAGTGGCTGCACCAGTTTGCATTCCCACCAACAGTGCAAGAAGGTTCCCGTTTCTCCACATCCTCTCCAGCATCTATAGTCTCCTGATTTGTTCATTTTGGCCACTCTGACTGGTGTGAGGTGATACCTGAGTGTGGTTTTGATTTGTATTTCCCTGATGAGGAGCAATGTTGAGCATCTTTTCATGTGCCTGTTGGCCATCTGGATGTCTTCTTTAGAGAAGTGTCTATTCATGTTTTCTCCCCATTTCTTCACTGGATTATTTGTTTTTTGGGTGTGGAGTTTGACTCTTTATAGATTTTGCATACTAGCCCTTTGTCTGATATGTCATTTGCAAATATCTTTTCCCATTCCATCAGTTGCCTTTTAGTTTTGTTGACTGTTTCCTTTGCTGTGCAGAAGCTTTTTATCTTGATGTGGTCCCAATAGTTCATTTTTGCTTTTAATTTCCTTGCCTTTGGGGATGTGTCAAGTAAGATATTGCTGCGGCTGAGGTCAGAGAGGTCTTTTCCTGCTTTCTCCTCTAGGGTTTTGATGGTTTCCTGTCTCACATTCAGGTCCTTTACCCATTTTGAGTTTATTTTTGTGAATGGTGTGAGAAAGTGGTCTAGTTTCAACCTTCTGCATGTTGCTGTCCAGTTCTCCCAGCACCATTTGTTAAAGAGACTGTCTTTTTTCCATTGGATATTCTTTCCTGCTTTGTCAAAGATTAGTTGGCCATACTTTTGTGGGTCTAGTTCTGGGGTTTCTATTCTATTCCATTGGTCTATGTGTCTGTTTTTGTGCCAATACCATGCTGTCTTGATGATTACAGCTTTGTAGTAGAGGCTAAAGTCTGGGATTGTGATGCCTCCTGCTTTGGTCTTCTTCTTCAAAATTACTTTGGCCATTCGGGGCCTTTTGTGGTTCCATATGAATTTTAGGATTTCTTGTTCTAGCTTCGAGAAGACTGCTGGTGCAATTTTGATTGGGATTGCATTGAATGTGTAGATAGCTTTGGGTAGTATTGACATTTTGACAATATTTATTCTTCCAACCCATGAGCACGGAATGTTTTTCCATTTCTTTATATCTTCTTCAATTTCCTTCATAAGCTTTCTATAGTTTTCAGCATACAGATCTTTTACATTTTTGGTTAGATTTATTCCTAGGTATTTTATGCTTCTTGGTGCAATTGTGAATGGGATCAGTTTCTTTATTTGTCTTTCTGTTGCTTCATTATTAGTGTATAAGAATGCAACTGATTTCTGTACATTGATTTTATATCCTGCGACTTTGCTGAATTCATGTATCAGTTCTAGCAGACTTTTGCTGGAGTCTGTCGGATTTTCCATGTATAATATCATGTCATCTGCAAAAAGTGAAAGCTTGACTTCATCTTTGCCACTTTTGATGCCTTTGATTTCCTTTTGTTGTCTGATTGCTGATGCTAGCACTTCCAACACTGTGTTAAACAACAGCGGTGAGAGTGGACATCCCTGTCGTGTTCCTGATCTCAGGGGGAAAGCTCTCAGTTCTTCCCCACTGAGGATGATATCAGCTGTGGGCTTTTCATAAATGGCTTCTATGATGTTTAAGTATGTTCCTTCTATCTCGACTTTCTCCAGGGCTTTTATTAAGAAAGATGCTGAATTTTGTCAAATGCTTTTTCTGCATCGATTGACAGCATCATATGGTTCTTATCTTTTATTAATGTGATGTATCACGTTGATTGATTTGCAAATGTTGAACCAGCCCTGCATCCCAGGAATGAATCCCACTTGATCATGGTGAATAATTCTTTTTATAAGCTGTTGAATTCGATTTGCTAGTATCTTATTGAGAATTTTTGCATCCATATTCATCAGGGATATTGGCCTGTAGTTCTCTTTTTTTACTGGGTCTCTGTCTGGTTTAGGAATCAAAGTTAATACTGGCTTCATAGAATGAGTCTGGAAGTTTTCCTTCCCTTTCTATTTTTTGGAATAGCTTGAGAAGGATGGGTATTATCTCTGCTTTAAACGTCTGGTAGAACTCCCCTGGGAAGCCATCTGGTCCTGGACTCCTATTTGTTGGGAGATTTTTGATAACTGATTCAATTTCTTCGCTGGTTATGGGTCTGTTCAAGCTTTCTATTTCCTCCTGATTGAGTTTTGGAAGTGTGTGGGTGTTTAGGAATTTGTCCATTTCTTCCAGGTTGTCCAGCTTGTTGGCATATAGGTTTTCATAGTATTCCCTGATAATTTCTTGTATTTCTGAGGGATTGGTTGTAACAATTCAATTTTCATTCATGATTTTATCTATTTGGGTCATCTCCCTTTTCTTTTTGAGAAGCCTGGCTAGAGGTTTATCAATTTTGTTTATTTTTTCAAAAAACCAACTCTTGGTTTCATTGATCTGCTCTGCAGTTTTTTTAGATTCTATATTGTTTATTTCTGCTCTAATATTTATTATTTCTCTTCTTCTGCTGCGTTTAGGGTGTCTTTGCTGTTCTGCTTCTATTTCCTTTAGGTGTTCTGTTAGATATTGTATTTGGGATTTTTCTTGTTTCTTGAGATAGGCTTGGATTGCAGTGTATTTTCCTCTCAGGACTGCCTTCGCTGCATCCCAAAGCGTCTGGATTGTTGTATTTTCATTTTCGTTTGTTTCCATATATTTTTTAATTTCTTCTCTAATTGCCTGGTTGACCCATTCATTCTTTAGTAGGATGTTCTTTAACCTCCATGTTTTTGGAGGTTTTCCAGACTTTTTCCTGTGGTTGATTTCAAGCTTCATAGCATTGTGGTCTGAAAGTATGCATGGTATGATCTCAATTCTTGTATACTTATGAAGGGCTGTTTTGTGACCCAGTATGTGATCTATCTTGGAGAATGTTCCATGTGCACTCGAGAAGAAAGTATATTCTGTTGCTTTGGGATGCAGAGTTCTAAATATATCTGTCAAGTCCATCTGATCCAATGTATCATTCAGGGCCCTTGTTTCTTTATTGACCATGTGTCTAGATGATCTATCCATTGTTGTAAGTGGGGTGTTAAAGTCCCCTGCAATTACCACATTCTTATCAATAAGGTTGCTTACGTTTGTGAGTCATTGTTTTATATATTTGGGGGCTCCTGTATTCGGCGCATAGACATTTATCATTGTTAGCTCTTCCTGATGGATAGACCCTGTAATTATTATATAATGCCCTTCTTCATCTCTTGTTACAGCCTTTAATTTAAAGTCTAGTTTGTCTGATATAAGTATGGCTACTCCAGCTCTCTTTTGACTTCCAGTAGCATGAAAGATAGTTCTCCATCCCCTCCCTTTCAATCTGAAGGTGTCCTCAGGTCTGAAATGAGTCTCTTGTAGACAGCAAATAGATGGGTCTTGTTTTTTTATCCATTCTGATACCCTATGTCTTTTGGTTGGCGCATTTAGTCCATTTACATTCAGTGTGATGTCTGTAGGTTTCATGCTTGTAGCAATGTCTCTGGTACTTTGTCTCACAGGATCCCCCTTAGGATCTCTTGTAGGGCTGGTTTAGTGGTGATGAATTCCTTCAGTTTATGTTTGTTTGGGAAGACCTTTATCTCTCTTCTATTCTAAATGACAGATTTGCTGGATAGAGGATTCTTGGCTGTATATTTTTCTGTTCATCACATTGAAGATTTCCTGCCATTCCTTTCTGGCCTGCCAAGTTTCAGTAGAGAGATCCGTCACAAGTCTTATCGGTTTCCCTTTATATGTTAGAGCACGTTTATCCCTAGCTGCTTTCAGAATTTTCTCTTTATCCTTGTATTTTGCCAGTTTCACTATGATATGTCGTGCAGATCTATTCGGGTTATGTCTGAAGGGAGTTCTCTGTGCCTCTTGGATTTCAATGCCTTTTTCCTTCCCCAGATCAGGGAAGTTCTCAGCTATTATTTCTTCAAGTACACCTTCAGCGCCTTTCCCTCTCTCTTCCTCCTCTGGAATACCAATTATACGTAGATTATTTCTCTTTAGTGCATCACTTAGTTCTCTAATTTTCTCCTCATACTCCTGGATTTTTTATCTCTTTCTCAGCTTCTTCTTTTTCCATAATTTTATCTTCTAGTTAACCTATTCTCTCCTCTGCCTCTTCCATCCAAGCTGTGGTCGTCTCCGTTTTATTTTGCAGCTCATTCATAGCATTTTTTAGCTCCTCCTGGCTGTTCCTTAGTCCCTTGATCTCTGTAGCAATAGATTCTCTGCTGTCCTTTATACTGTTTTCAAGCCCAGCGATTAATTTTATGACTATTATTCTAAATTTACTTTCTGTCATATTGTTTAAATCGTTTTTGATCAGTTCATTAGCTGTCATTATTTCCTGGAGGTTTTTTTGAGGGGCATTCTTCCGTTTCATCATTTTGGATAGTCCCTGGAGTGGTGCGGAACTTCGGGGCACTTCCCCTGTGCTGTCTTAAATAACTTGCGTTGGTGGGCTTGGCCGCAGTCAGACCTGATGCCTGCCGCCAGCCCACCGCTGGGGCCACAGTCAGACTGGTGTGTACCTCTTCCCTTCTCCTAGGGGTGGGATTCACTGTGGGGTGGTGTGGCCCCTCTGGGCTACTTGCACACTGCCAGGCTTGTGGTGCTGGCGATCTGGCGTATTAGCTGGGGTGGATCGGCAAGGTGCACAGGGGCGGGAGGCGCAGGCTCAGCTTGCTTTTCCTTCGTTGATCTGCTTCGGGAGGGGCCCTGTGGCACCGGGAGGGAGTCAGACCCGCCGCCGGAGGGATGGATCCTCAGAAGCACAGCGTTCGGTGTTTGAGAGGTGCAAGCAAGTTCCCTGACAGGAACTGGTTCCCTTTGGGATTTTGGCTGGGGAATGGGTGAGGGAGATGGCGCTGGCGAGCGCCTTTGTTCCCTGCCAGGCTGCGCTCTTTCGTCCGGGGCTCAGCAACTCTCCCTCCCGTTGTTCTCCAGCCAAAATTATAAGCTGTTAGCTTATAATCTTCCAGATGTTAAGTCCGACTTGCTGTCTGAACACACTCCGTCTGGCCCCTCCACTTTTGCAAGCCAGACTCGGGGTCTCGGCTTTGCCGGCGGGCTGCCCCTCCACTCCAGCTCCCTCCCGCCAGTCTGCGTAGTGCGCACCACCTCTCTGCCCTTCCTACCCTCTTCCGTGGGCCTCTCATCTATGCTTGGCTCTGGAGAATCCGTTCTGCTAGTCTTCTGGTGGTTTCCTGGGCTATTTAGGCAGGTGTGGGTGGAATCTACGTGATCAGCAGGACGCGGTGAGCCCAATGTCCTCCTATGCCGCCATCTTCCCAGCCAGTCTATATATTTTTTAATTTTAGAGAGAGTGGGAGACGGACAAAGGGAGAGAGAGAGAATCCCAAGAAGCCTCCACACTCAGCACAGAGCCAGACGTGGGGCTTAATCCCACGACCCTGGGATCATGACCTGAGCTGAAATCAATAGTCAGAAGCTCAGCAGATTGAGCCACGCAGGTGTCCCCAGAATAGTATTTTATTGTCTGAATATACCACAGTTTATCTGTTCACATACTGAAGGACAACTTGTTTGCTTCCAAGTTTGGGCAATTATTGAATAAAACTGCTGTTAACATCTATGTACAGGTTTTTGTGTGGACATAAATGTTTAACTCATTTGAGGAAATATCAAGGAGCATAACTGCTGGGTTGTTATGATAAGAGTATGGTTAGTTTTGTTAAGAAGCTGCCAAACTGACTCTTGCATGCTCACCAACATTGAATGAAGAGTTCGTATTGCTCCACATCCTTGGCATTATTTGTTGTTGTAAATCTTGGATTTCTGACATTCTATTCAGTGAGTGGTATCATTGCTGTTTTAATTGGGCATTGCTTTTGATAGAGTAAAGAAAGTGGGCTAACTGGTCTCTTAGTGTGCTGAAATTTCTTTTCATCATGATGATGAATCAAAGTGTAGTCTGATCCAGAGAGGTGAGACATCCTTTGCCATGGCATATCTAAAATGATAGGAAAAGACAGTTCACTGAAGGGGACACATGGGAGGCCAATAAATGTAAATATAAGAAATATTTACATTCAAATTAGTAGTATACCATTTTTTATTTCTCACACTGGCCCATTTTCTTCTTTATGGTAAACAACACTAGTGGAAATAGAATTTTTATTTTACTTTTTAAAGTGTATTTATTTTTAGAGAGAGAGCACACGTGCATGTGCACGTGAGCAGGGGAGGGTCAGAGAGAGAGAGGAAGGGAGAATCTCAAGCAGGCTCTGCTCAGCACAGAGCCCAGCATGGGGCTTGATGTCACAACTGCAAGACCTGAGCCGATATCAAGATATCAAGAGTTGGATGCCGGGAATATAATTTTAGATGTAATCTATTGAGTTTTTCCTATGCCCATAGAATAGTTAGAGCCCAATTTTTGGTTGAATTAATACTTAATGTTTTGATGATGATGATGATGATGATGATGATGGTGTGTAAATAGTTCATAGGTGGGACACACAGTATATATAATGATTAAATTTTCTTTCTTAAATCGCTTTTTTTCTCCTGGAGTTAAATTTTGCCATTTTTTTGTTTGCCTGTTTTGACATTTCTGTTCCGAATCCAGCACCCAACTCTTCAATAGAAAGCTCTCTAAGTGTAGTCATACACATTAAGTCTTCCCTTTTTTCCCCCACTTTGAGACTTTCTTCTGTTCTTTCTCTCTTATTTGTTGCCATTGCTCCCAGGGCCTGCAGCATTGCTATAATACTGGGCCTTGCCTTCATATCCTGAGATTTCCTTTTGATCCTGTTTTCTAGACTTCCATTCTTCCTCTTTTTTTGTGTGTTAATCCCTCATTTTGTTGGAGCATGTCTTTTTTTTTTTTTTTTAATCTCTTATTTATTTTTGAGAGAGAGACAGAATGCAAGCAGGGGGGAACAGAGAGAGGGAGACACCGAATTTGAAGAGGCTCCAGGCTCTGACCTGTCAGCACAGAGCCTGACATGGGGCTTGAACCCACAAACTGTGAGATTATGACCTGAGCCAAAGTCAAACACTTAACTGACTGAACCACCAGGCACCCTTGAAGCATATGTTTCTGTAACTTCTTGAACAAAGGGTGCATGGAAGTTAAATATATTAAGATCTTAAATGTGTGAAATATGTTTTTTTCCTCATACTTTGTTAGTAATTTGACTGGGTACATATTTTTAGACTGAAAATCATTTTCTTTCATAATTTTGAAGGCTCTACTCCACTAATTTCTAGTTTCCATCATAAATGACATTTGTTTTTTTGTTTAACTGAATCTGCCCTTGGGGTTCTGAATTTATTAGTAGGGATAAACATTTTGTATCTTTCTTACCTGTTTCTTGTAATCTATAAATGGGAAGTACATAATCTATAGTTTGTTTTGGCAAATGACAATCCCAGTCTCAAAATTCTAGTTAAGTACATGCTTTATAAACATTCCTGAGTAGGAATGCTTATCTAGATGCTATTTAGTGGTAAGGTTGTTTTTAGTTGTGTCCACAGATTGAATGTTTGCGTACCGCACCCTTGCTTCTCAATGTAATGATATTAGGTCAGACTTTTGGGAGGTGATTAGGTACCATGAGATTAATGTCTATATAAAAGAGACCCCAAAGAATTTCCTCTCCCCTTCGATCATATAAAGATGCAAGTGAAAATGACCATCTGTGAATCAGGAAACAGGTTCTCACCAGATACCGAATATGATGGTGCCTTGATCTCGGACTTCACAGCCTCCAGAACTGTGAGAAATGAAGTCTGTTATTTATAAGCTATCCGGCCTGATATTTTTGTATTGGCAGCCTGAGCTAAGACAGTTTTTGTTTTGTTTATTCTTATATTGTTTTATTCTTTTTAAAAATTAAAAAAAATTTTTTGTTAGAGAGCATGAGAGTGGGGGAGAGGGGCTGAGGGAGAGAGAAAGAATCTTTTTTTTTTTTATTTTTTTTATTTTTATTTTTTTTTATTTTTTAAAATATGAAATTTACTGTCAAATTGGTTTCCATACAACACCCAGTGCTCATCCCAAAAGGTGCCCTCCTCAATACCCATCACCCACCCTGCCCTCCCTCCCACCCCCCATCAACCCTCAGTTTGTTCTCAGTTTTTAACAGTCTCTAATGCTTTGGCTCGGGAGAGAGAAAGAATCTTAAGCAGGCTCCACATTCAGCACAGAGCCCCATGAAGGGGCTCGATCCCACAACCCTGGGATCGACCCGAGTGGAAATCAAGAGTTAGATGCTCAACTGACTGAGCCACTCAGGTGCCCCTGTTTTGTTTATTCTTATATTGTTTTGTTATTTTGTTTTTCTCTAAACCTAAATAGTGGGAATACTGGAGATAAGCAGAATTCTGTTTCAGAGCACAAATAGTAACATAAAGTAGTTAAGTTCTCATTTGGATAGGTACTGAATTTGAATCCTCCTTTGCCATCTACCATTAGTGTGACCTTGGCAAGTGTGTCAGTCATGTCTTCTTAGAGATGCCAAGATGATATTATTCATGTGAAAATTTTATCAGGGGAAACACCTGTGGGAGAGAAAATGTGGAGGGAATCTTTAGACTCAGTGCTGAACTGACCCCAAGTGAAGGAGAGGGAAGGTTAGGTGGAAGAAAATGCCTTGCATTCTAAGGATGGTTTAGCAAGGTCATTGTGGGTCCTTGAAGTAAAGTCAACAACCATCAGAGAAGTCTCAGGTCTCCCAGGAAGGGCCTGACTTAGTATCCCTGCC
Source organism: Panthera tigris (assembly GCF_018350195.1). NCBI lineage: Eukaryota > Metazoa > Chordata > Mammalia > Carnivora > Felidae > Panthera > Panthera tigris. The sequence continues at coordinate 70,653,417 of NC_056668.1, forward strand.
AACTCAAACACTGGCAGGGAGCAGTCAGTGGGCAGTGTGGCCTTAGAGCACACGTAATGAAGGATTTCAGGACCTAGAACTGGGACCCTTTTCACTTATACTCCCTGTAGTTGGAGATCTATCTGTAAGGCACATTCGAATGTTCACCACAGCCAGTTACCTCAGCCCTGTAAGCCACACTTTCCTCCTCTGTAAAATAGGGAGAATGATAGAGACTATCTTCTAAGGTTATTGTGAGGCAAGGATATGTGAAGTGTTCAGAATAGAAAGGATTCTTCTTTTTCCTCTTCCTGTTCCTCCTCCACTTAGCTTTTTCTCAGCAGTAGCTATTTTAGATCCAACACATAAACCAGAAACATTCTCCTCTGGTTTACTAAAACAAATCACAGTCTTTTGTAAAGTGTTACTAAATGTGTGTTCCATGGACCGGTACCATTAGCAACATCTGAGAGCTTGTTAGAAATGCAAATCCCAGGACCCCATCCTGGACCTACTGAATCAGAATCTCTGGGGTAGAGCCCAGAAATCTGTTTTTTAAGATTAGTGTTGATCCTTGTGCACACCAGAGTTTGAGTAACACCTCTCTAAACAAATCATTCTTAATTCTTCTAGGGAGGAAAAAGGAAGAAAACAGATAAGATCTCTTCAAAAACAGCTACTTAACGTCAAAAGAGAACGGCAAGCTGAGGTACAGGTAAGAATTACCTGGCCAACACCAAAAGTTACTGAGCTGAAACAGCTATGTAAAAGCCATCTTCCTTCCTTCCTTCCTTCCTTTCTTCCTTCCTTCCTTCCTTCCTTCCTTCCTTCCTTCCTCCCTCCCTCCCTCCCTCCCTCCCTCCCTCCCTTCCTCCCTTCCTCCCTTCCTTCCTTCCTTCCTTCCTTCCTTCCTTCCTTCCTCAAGCCCTTTATTGATACAGCAGGTACTTTTCAATGAACCCAAGAGAGGCCATCTTCTCTGGGAAGATGGGATGTCTGCACAAACCCTTGAAGCTTTACTACTTCAAAAAAAATAAGTTCTCCCTTTTACCACAGCCCTTAGTACCTGCCCACATCGTCCTTCCCCCATTTTAAATAGGCAGAGCCCACAGGTACACGTGACCAATGCTAGCCAGCCACTCCAGTAGACAGTTACGTCAGTTCTGTGTTACTCGTGGACAAAGGCATAGACTATCAGATCTTGCAAAGGATTTAGGAAACAGACGATTTCTCCCTCCACCTTGAAAATAAAATACACTTCAGCCGATGCATGTCCTGAAATAGTTTAGCTGGGAGTCCCTAGGAAGGTGGTCCATTGTCAGTCCCTTCTTCATCAGCCTGTGCATCCAAAATTCTCCTCAAGGTCACATGAGTCATTTTTTGGTTGTTTTTTGTTTTTTGTTTTTTTAAACAGTCTTTCTTGCTGTAAGAACTCTTATAATGGAGCCTCATCCTCCTACTGCTAATACCTTTTCATGCCACTGGAATAACACTGTACTGCTGTTTTCTGTGGGCCTTTATAAATGTACTTCATTAGCAAGTCAGTGTCATTTCTGTCCAGTGACTGCACAGCCTGCTCGATTTCACTGCTGTTAAAATTTGTAAGCACTTTCAGCACCACACCCTGGGCTCATTCCTTTACGGCTTGGCTTATTTTGGATTACTTGGTTTTTTTTTTTAGATTTTGATTTTAATTTACCTAATGGCCTTTTACCTATACCTCTTTGTATTTTTTAGACATATAGTTGCTCTAGGGATTCCTTTTCATAATCTGTTTAGCATTAATACTACACCACTTCACATAAAATGTAAAAACCTTGCACTCATATAGTTCCACTGTTCCCCTCTTCCCCACCACTCACCTTTATTCTGTCATACATGTTACACATATATACATTATATATATTACACAAGACACAAGACCACAAGACAAAAAAATATGTTTTTTCCCTTAATTATTGTGCTTTTAAAAATTAAGAAGAAAATAATTGTCTTACCCTGATATTTATCAGTAAGTTTCCATCTGGTGTCATTTCCTTTCAGCTTAAAGAAATTTCTTTACTATTTCTTGCAATCCATGTTTGCTGTAGACGTGTCCTCTTTTTTTTTTTTTAATTTTTTAAAAAATTTATTTATTATTTGAGAGTGAGAGAGAGAGCATGTGGGAGGGATCATGTGGGATCTCATAACTATGAGATCATGACCTGAGCCAAAACCAAGAGTTAGAACCTTAAACCGACTGGGCCACCTATGTGCCCCAATAAGTCCTCTTACTTTTGTTTTTCCCAGGTCTAAGGCCATACCACTCTGAAAGCACCTGATCTTGTCTTTTACCTAGAGATGTGTCTATTTTGCTTTTGTTCTTGAAAGACATTTTCAGTGGGTATAGAATTTTGGGTTGACAGATTTTTCTTTCAGTACTTTAAGGATATTCACTATATTTTGACCTCCATTATTTGTTTTGAGAAGATAGCAGTCATTCAAATCATTGTTTTCCTGTATATAATGGGTTCCCTTTTGGATTTCCATTTTTATCTTTGATTTTCAGCAATTTGATTATACTGTGTTTAGATGTGATTTTCTTCCTATTTATTCTGTTTGGATTTCGCTGTAGATGTGATTTCTTCATATTTATTCTGTTTGGGTTTCGCTGAGATGTCTAAAAATGTAAATTTGTGTCTTTCACAAAATTTATGTGATTTTCAGCCCTTATCTCCCCCCCCCAAAGTTCTATACCCATTGAATATATCTTTCAAGAACAAAGACAAAATAGAGCCCTAACAATCATGACCATGCAATATTGTAAAAATCATTTGAAGTGCTTCCTCTTTGTTTTGATTACTGCAATTTGTGGTACCAAAGAGCATTTATAAAACAGGGGAAAAATACTCACTGTCCTCTGTTGTAGTTATACATTTATAATATCATGTATAGTTAGGCATTACATTTGAAGGGTTTTACTCAAAAGAGATCTGTCAAGACAATGAGGTGTATGGAAACCTCATTACAAAAGGAAAGAAAAGAGGAAATTGATACAATTGAAATGGGAATAGTTCAAATGGAAATGAAAGTAATGGGTGGAATTGGAGCCTGAAACTTTTGAAGTTTGGACCTGATTATATTTCATCTGTATCTTAGAATGGGTGACTCTGTGTAGCTCAGAGCTTAGAGTTATTCAGAGACTGTTACAGAATCAGCCACTGTTCTTGGTCACAGACAGACAAACAAATATATATGTTAACTTAATACAGAATTGTATTTTTTCCAGTGGCTTCTGTCACTTTAATAGACCACATTGCAATTTGCCATCCAACCAAAGCAGCAGCCCAAGGGGTAACACAAGTTCCAACTTCTCCAGACAGTAGCTTCCAAAAATTCCAGGAACCATATTCTCATCTCTGCTTTGTGTTCAATTATGAAAACGGACACTACCATTAAAATTCTTTGGCTTACAATATTGTGGCAGCCATCAGAGCCTTATTAACTATAATTGGTTGACTGCTTCTTTCCATTTCTAAATCATGTTCCTCTGAATTCAGATTAAAAGTACAGATCTGAAGGCAGTTTTGGGATTTCTGACTAAAGTTTGGTCTGCTACAAAAACCCACAAATATGGTGCATCAGTCCACAGACCTTGATCATGGGGAAGGCTGCAGACGCCATGGACAACCAGGGTTATGCTGGTGGGTTGTGGTGAGGGCAGATCTTTTTTTAGTGAGAATCTTAAAAGGCATTCATATAACTCATGACAATTGGCCTGTAACCCACTGCTTCTAGGCTGCCTCCTTTTTGCATACTAAGAAGATGCAGAAATGGAATTGTATTTCAGTTCATTTGTTAGTGTGCCTTGATCATGATTTTACCATGACTAGACTGTCAAGATTTTATATCTTCCTCTGTTTCCATACTTTCACCATAGGAGGCCACAAGTTGTGCAGAACAGTAATACAGGAGGGAATAATCAGAGGCCCACAGCAACAGCATTAAAACCAGATGCCTTTTACTTGGCACGGTATAATTGTAGACCAATGTTGTATGACCTTATTAAGTTACATAATGTAATACCTTTTGCTTGCCATAGGCAGAAACTCCTAGAATTTTAACTCTGCATTTCTGATCTTCATATTATTACTCTAAAAGACTTAATATTCAATTTGATAAAGAAAACTGATGAGAACATTTTCTTGAGTTTTTGAAAGTATATTTCTGTACGGATGCTATTTAATGAATACTTAGGTGTTCAACACTGTTAGATTCTGTGAGAAACAAACGCACAATTATTTATGTGGCTGAGGTTTTCTGGAAAAGGTTTTATGGATTTAAGTGGTGTATAAGCAGGGTCTCAAAGAAAGTCTAAGTGGTTAAATAGGTATAAAGATAACAGCCGATGAAGAAGTGACACCATCACATTTCACTTTAACTCAAGTCTTCCTAGAAATCCACTTTATTGTTGACTTCCATACAGTTTGAACTAGAAGAGAAGAAAAAAGTGAAATGGGAAAGAGGAGAAGGGAGGAGAGTGTAGAAAGAAGGGAAGGGGAAAAAGTGAGCCAAAAAAGAACTCTCTTAAAATTAATTTAATGAACATTTATTGAATAGCTAAGTTGCATGAGGCACTGGCAGGGTTTTACAGTTGAGGAAAGTCTTAGGTTAATTGCCCACAACTTTTAAAAGACTAAAAAGCACTGAGATGTGTTATCAGCTAAGCCTTGTAGCATATTCTCTGCCAGAGATACTCATCTCTTTGGAGTGGCTTTGATACAGGTGGAATAACTGCTCTATAATTGGAATGATTCCATATAGTTACACCAAGAAGTCAGACAAAATGACCTGAAGAATTCCTTTCTGACTAATTTTAGGGGCCTATGAGCCTTTATTTTACTTTTAAAAAATGGGTTGTTTTTTTTTTAAATTACAGCTTATTTTCTTTTTTTCTAAGTGTTGATTTTTGAGAGAGAGAGAGAGAGAGAGAGAAGTGTGAGCAGGGGAGGGGCAGAGAGAGAGACACACACAGAATCTGAAGCAGACTCCAGGCTCTGAGCTGTCAGCACAGAGCCCGATGTGGGACTCAACCCCACAGACCTGCCGAGGCACCCGGAGGGGCCTATGATCCTTTAAACTGTATGTTTTTTATTGTGGATGATCTTGACCGATTTCTGCTTTGTTTCTTTTAATACTTAGAATTTACTCTGCCCAGCTTACGTGGTAAGACTAAAATTGGTTGGTATTTAGAGAAACCGAGATCTCTGATAAAGCACTGCATTTTTATTACTAGTTGTGTTTGCTTGCTGTGCTGTCAGCTAACTGATCATCTCTCTGTGAAATGACTCATGATGTGTCTGATTCTTTTCAAACAATGAAATGTTACACCCTGACTAAAACCTTTCCAAAACTTCCCATGGCACTTGGAATACAATTCAAACTTAATAGCGCCTGAGGTCCCGCATGGTTCCTTCTTACCTACCTCTCCAACCTCATCCTGTCCCACTCTCAACTGTTGCTGGGATAGTCTCTAGAGTTTTCTTTCAGTCCCTGGAATGTATCCAGGTTTTTTGTGCCTCAGGACTTGGGCATTTCTTTTTCCTTTTTCTGAGAATCTTCCTTGATCCCACTTTTCATGTGACATACATACTTACCCTTCAGGTGTCAGATTTAACATTCTTTTCTCAAAGAATTCTTCTTATTTATTTTTTATATACATGTATTAAAATGTACATATTTTACATTTTAATGTAAATTAAAATGTACATTTTAATGGGGGCAGAGAGAGACAGGGAGACAGAGAATACCAAGCAGGCTCCACCCTGTCAATGCAGAGCCCAGTGTGAGGCTAGAACTCATGAACCATGAGATTATGACCTGAGCTGAAATCAAGAGTCAAGTGGTTAACTGACTGAGCCACCCAGGCGCCCCAGAGAATCCTTTTTAGACCATCCAATCTAATGTAGGTCTCCTTCATTATTTTGTCTCATGAGAAAATGTTGCTCTATTCTTTAATAGTGTTTTGCACCTTAAGAAAAGTTTACATACCTTGCACCTTTAAAAATGTTTTTGCTTTTGTTTTGAAAATATTTTATCTTTAAGTAATTCTGTACCCAATGTGGGGCTCGAGCTCACAACCCCAAGATCAAGAGTCACATGCTCCACCAACTGAGCCTGCCACACGCTCAAAAAGTTTTTTAAAAAAATATTTATTTATTTTTGAGAGAGAAAGGGAGAAAACACAAGCTGAGAGGGGCAGAGAGTGAGGGGGACAGAGGATCCAAAGCAGGCTCAGCACTGTCAGTGCAGAGCCTGATGCAGGGCTCAAACTCATGAACCATGAGATCATGACCTGAGCCAAAGTCAGATGCTTAACTGACTGAGCCACCCAGGCACACCCAAAAAGTTTGTTTTTAATCACATCTCTATCACTAGATGGTAAAGTCTATGAGGGCAAGGACCATGTCTATTAGATCTCCACTGTTTAACTTAGTATGATACTGAATGAATTTTTTAAAAAAATTTATTTTAAAGAGAGAGAGAGCACATGAGTCGGGGAAAGGGGCAGAGGGAGAGAGAATCTTAAGCAGGCTCCATGCCCAGTGCAGAGCCTGACACGGGGCTTGATCCTACAATTCTGAGATCATGATTTGAGCTGTAATCAAGAGTTGGACCCTTGGGGCACCCAGGTGGCTCAGTTGGTTAAGTGTCCAACTTTGGTTCAGGTCATGATCTCACGGTTTGTAGGTTTGAGCCCTGTGTTAGGCTCTGTGCTGACAGCTCAGAGCCTGGAGCCTGCTCCAGAATCTGTGTCTCCCTCTTTCTCTGCTCCTCCCCTGCTTGTGTGTCACTCGCTCTCTCTCAAAAATAAACACGAAAAGAATTTTAAAAAAGAGTTGGACTCTCAACTGACTGAGCCACCCAGGTGCCCCTGAATATTTTTTTAATGAATATTGAAACCTTAAAATTGCCAAGCACTTTGTGACCTGCAAAGAATTTTCATATATCCTCCATTCAATTTCTTATAATCACTTGCTAAGATATACCAGGCAAGGCAGATGTTAATGCTTTTATGTTATAGAAGGTAAGACTTAGAGAGTTTAACTGACTTGGCAAGGTTACCATAGCTGTTGAGGGCTTGCATGGGAAGACAGTTCTTTTGATCATTTAGACCAGTGCTCTTTCTCCCACAATGAGATAGTAATGGGAAATCTTTGTAGATACAAAGATATATACCCAAAGATATATACCAAATAGTGTACTTAGGAAAGAATCTCACAGTCCTGGTGCTAACTTATCTTTCATTTTCATTTATACTATCCCTGATTATTGGCTAACTTTCCTGTAGTGAGATGGCAGAAAAATGGATCCAGTTCCTTGTTGATTTATAAATACAGAAGGTAGGCTTTAGCCACTGGCTGAACTGAACGGAAGTAGAATATATTTTAATTTAGAAGCCTGGTCTTACCTCTACAGAGTCGGAATGAATATATTGCTCACCTCAAGGACCAGTTGCAAGAGATGAAGGCAAAAACCAACCTGGAGAATCGCTATATGAAGAGAAACACTGAGCTGCAGATCTCCCAGACCCAGAAGAAATGTAACAGAACAGAGGAGCTCTTGCTGGAAGAGATAGAGGTAATCACTGCTACATTAAGAATGAACACGGTAGGTGGCATTTGGGCTGTCACTCCTCATACTGCTTCACCTAACAGAGGAGGAAGGGCTCCTCTGTTGATCTTTGCTCTATCTTTCCTGCAGCTCTCACATTTGAGATTAAAAATAAAAACAGAATGAAGTGCCCCAAAACAAGATACTTATTGTGAGTTTTTGCTGCTGCCTTCTTTACCCAACAAGTACCTTTTATCCCCCATTAAGAAATATAAAATCGGGGCTCCTGAATGGCTCAATTGGTTAAGCGTCTGACTTCCTCTCAGGTCACGATCTCAGTTTGTGAGTTCAAGCCCAACATGGGGCTCTACGCTGTCAACTTCAGATCCTCTGTCTCCCTCTCTCTCTCTGACCCTCCCCTGCTCCCACACACTCTCTCTCACTCTCTCTCAAAAATAAATAAACATTAAAACATATATATAAAATCAAGAGGTAGCTCAGTTGGTTAAGCTTTCATGACCTTTGATTTCGGCTCTTGTGAGATTAAGCCTGACACAGAGGATGGAGCCTGCTTGGGATTCTCTCTCTGCCCCTCCCCAACTTCTGCACACACACACATGCTCTCTCTCTCAAAATAAATAAACTTAAAAAAAAGGAGAAAGAAATATAAAATCAAGCGTGCTGAGATTCATTCAAACCTAAATTTTAGAGATGGGAAATCCCACTGGAAAAATACCAGGAGAAACAAACAAGGGGTAGACACTCATTAGAAAAGGAAGACTAAATGACTAAAAGAACAATAGGTAGGTGAGAAGGAGCAAACATTAGTAGTGTCATCCATGTTCAGGAGGACTGCTTTCTCTGGTCCCTCACTTATTTGAAAACTTCCTCGATGGGTGTGGTATATGACTCTGACTGCAGACTTCTTGCACTCTGGAATTTCCTTTTTTAGGCCTAAGAACACTGTGCCCTTGAAACATTTTTCTCTCCTTAAATGACATCACTTTCCAGGCAACTGGATTATGGTTCTTATGTCCTGGACACTGGCATGTGTTCAGCATAATGCCCAACACATGGCTCAGCACCATCCATGAACACAAATTGGGTTAAAGGGAACTGATTTGCTGCCCCAGAGTGATGTGGTAGGATTCTTGGGACTCCAGTTGGTAAAGAAAACCTGACATACTGTCACAGCTACAACTCTAATCTTGAGAACTTCTCATTCCAAACCCTACTGGCAAGAATTCCTGATATTGGTTTATTTTCACAGAAACTAAGGTTGAAAACCGAAGAAGAGAATCGGATTCATATGGAAATTGAAATGTTCCTTAGAAAGGAGCAGCAAGTAGGTCACCAAAAGTTTTCTGTCCTCTGATTTATTTGTGTTCCACTTACAAAAAAATCAAGGGTGGCAAAAAAAATATTTTTAAGGAAAGAAAAAAAATTTAAATGTTTATTTTTGAGAAAGAGAGACAGAGAGAGACAGAGTGTGAGAAGGGGAGGGGCAGAGAGACAGGGAGACACAGAATCCGAAGCAGGCTCCAGGCTCTGAACTGTCAGCACAGAGCCTGATGCAGGGCTCGAACTCATGAACCGCGAGACCGTGACCTGAGCCTGAGGCTTACTTAACCGACTGAGCCACCCAGGCACCCCGGAAAGAAATTTTTTAAGGAGTAAAAAATCAACCATAATTCTACCAGCCTAGTGAATGAATTGTAGCCCATGTCTTGTCTCACAGTTATCCATATGAATGAATATTTTATAAAGCTGTAATTTGAGTACAGGTTAAATATTTTATCTTCTGCCTTTATCATTTAGCATTATAAAATTTGCTCCTAGATTCCTCATAGTCATAATTTTAAAATAAAATTTACTGATTTTTAAAATTATAAAAATAACATACTCTTAGTTGAGGGAAGATTTTTTTCTTTAATATGAAATTTATTGTCAACTTGGTTTCCATACAACACCCAGTGCTCATCCCAGCACTTTCAACAATTGCCAAATCATGGAAAGAGCCTAAATGTCCATCAACTGATGAATGGATAAAGAAACTGTGGTTTATATACACAATGGAATACTACATGGCAATGGGAAGATTTTTTTTTTAATCGTCAATCGCTTTTTCACTCATTTTTTCATGTTATTACATTATCTCCATAAAATAATTTAAAATAGTTTTATAATGTTCTACTGAATGGTCATTCCATAGTTTACTTATTACCCTTCATTTGGGATATTTATATTATTTCCAAGGTTTCATTATTATATATAATGCAGTAATGAAAGCTTTGCCCAAATAACTGTTTTCTTTCATTGCAATTATTTACTAAAGGTGAATCTCAAGTATGAGAGTATTATGTCAGAGAGACTAGTATTTTGTTTTGTTTTTTTGTTTTTTGCCTCTTGTTTTATTTTATTCTTTTAAAGTTTTTATTTAAATTCTAGTTAGTTAACATGTGGTGTAATACTGGCTTCAGGAATAGAATTTAGTAGTAATTCTTCACTTGTATACAACACCTAGTGCTCACCACAACAAGTGCCCTCCTTAATGCCCATCACCCATTTAGCCTATCCCCTGCCCACCTCTCCTCCAGCAACCTTAAGTCTGGGTCTTTTATGTTTTCTTCCCTCTCTCTTTTTTCCCCTTCCCCTATGTTCATATGTTTTGTTTCTTAAATTCCATAGAAGTGAAATCATATGGTATTTGCCTTTCTCTGAATGACTTATTTCACTTAGCATAACACACTCTAGCTCCATCCACATCATTCCAAATGGCAAGATTTCATTCTTTTTGATATCTGGATATTATTCCAATGTATACATACCACATCTTCTTTATCCATTCATCACTTTCCGTAATTTGGCTGTTGTTGATAATGCTACTAAAAACATTGGGGGTGCATGTGCCCCTTCAAATAAGTATTTTTGTATCCTTTGGGTAAATACCTAGTAGTGTAATTGCTGGGTCATAGGGTAGTTCTATTTTTAACATTTTGAGAAACATCCATACTGTTTTCCAGAGTAGAAAACACCAGTTTGCCTTTCCACCAATTGTATAAGAGGGTTCCCCTTTCTCCACATCCTCTCCAACAAATGTTGTTTCCTGTGTTGTTAATTTTAACCATTCTGACAGGTGTGAGGTAGTATCTCATTGTGGTTTTGATTTGTATTTCCCTGATGTTGGGTGATTTGGAGCATCTTTTAATGTGTTAGCCATCTGGATATCTTCTTTGGGAAAATGTCTATTCATATCTTCTGCCCATTTCTTAACTAGATTATTTGTTTTTTGGGTGTTAAGTTTGATAAGTTCTTTATAGATTTTGGATACTACTCCTTTATCAGATATGTCCTTTGCAAGTATCTTCTCCCATTGTTGCCTTTTAGTTTTGCTGATTGTTTCCTTCTCTGTGCAGAACCTTTTTATCTTGATGAGGTCCCAGTAGTTCATTTTTGCTTTCGTGCTTTTGTTTCCCTAGCTTCCAGAGATGTGTCTAATAAGAATATGCTACAGGTGAGGTCAAAGAGATTGCTGCCTGTGTTCTCCTCTAGGATTTTGATGGCTTCCTGTCTCACATTTAGGTCTTTCATCCATTTTGAACTTATTTTTGTATATGGTGTAAGAAAGTCCAGTTTTCCCAACACCAATTGTTGAAGAGACTGTCTTTTTGCCATTTGGTATTCTTTCCTGCTTTGTTGAAGATTAGTTGACCATATAGCTATGGGTCCAATTCCGGGTTTTCTATTATGTTCCACTGATCTATGTGCAGAGACTGGTATTTTGTGACTCTTGATAAATATTGCTAATACGTTCTAATCTACACTACCATCACTAATGTGAATTGCTGACACTAATTTCAAGGTATCCTCAACCACACTAGACATTTTACATATTTTTAAAGTGCTAATTTAATGAGTTGTCTTATTTTGCTTCCTTTTGCTAATAGAATTGACCATTTTTTCATATATTTACTTATTCATCTTATTTCTTCTTGTGTGAATTATATGTGACTGAAATGGTTTTAATTAATTATAATACTAATAATCAACTAAGGTGAGTGGAGTTTTTCAAAATATCTCTGTTGGATGAATAAGGAAAAAAGATTCAGTCTGCCTTTGAGAAAGCTAATGGATTTTAAGTAAACAGTTCCAAATTTGTGGTGAAAGAATAGAATTTATAGATTCTATCTCACAGGACTTTACTGAAAAAAAAAAAAATTGGTAGGCTCTTAGGAACAGGGTTTTATACCCCAGCAATTTAAGATTATGTACCATGGTGGCACTTGGGTGGCTCAGTCAGTTGAGTGTCTGATTCTTGATTTCGGCTCAGGTCATGGTCTCCCAGTTTGTGGGTTCGAGCCCCACTTTGGGCTGTGTGCTGACAGTGTGGAGCCTGCTTTGGATCTTCTCTCTTTTCCCCTTTCTCTGTCTCTCTCTCTCTCTCTCTCAAAAAAAAAAAAAAAAAAAAAAAAAGAATATGGATCTCTCTCTCCCCCCTTTTTCTCTTTCTCTCTCAAAAAACAAAACAAAACAAAAAAGATTATGTGTCATGTTACCTGTTCAACTCTTAGATGCATAGCTAGCACGTGTTTAATAATCAGATGAGTTGGTGGATAGATGGATAATGGATGGATGAAGTCAGTGTTTCCTAGATATTCAGCCCAATAACACAAGTAATATATAAATACTTTTCAATTAAAATTTGAAACAGCACAGGGTCACCTGGGTGGCTCAGTTGGTTGTGTCCAACTCTTGATTTCGGTTCAGGTCATGATGCTACAGGTTGTGGGTTCAAGCCCTGTGTCAGGCTCTGAGCTGATAGCACAGAGACTGCTTGGGATCCTCACTGCCCCTCCCCTGCTCACGCTCTCTAAATAAATAAATATTTAAAAAAGTAAATAAAATTTGAAACATAGATTTTAAAAAGTGAAAGCTCTCTTAATCACTCCTCATTCCAAGATTTCTTCCACATCTTTTTCCTTCATATACATACTTGTGTATGTACCTAAATACTTACATGTTTTTAGTATTTATCCTTCTATTTATTTATATTTGTGACATAAATGATATCATAGTATATATATTACTCAAGATTCTGTTTTTTTGTTTTTTTGTTTTTTTAAATTTACTTTGTCTTGGGGCGCCTGGGTGGCTCGGTCGGTTGGGCATCCGACTTCAGCTCAGGTCATGATCTCGCGGTCCGTGGGTTCGAGTCCCGCGTTGGGCTCTGTGCTGACAGCTCAGAGCCTGGAGCCTGTTTCAGATTCTGTGTCTCCCTCTCTCTCTGCCCCTCCCCTGTTCATGCTCTGTCTCTCTCTGTCTCAAAAATAAATAAACGTTAAAAAAAAAATTAAAAAAAAATTTACTTTGTTTTAATGTTTCCTATAGAAGTACAACTGTTATATAATATCCCATAGAGGGACATATCAAAATTTAGTTAACCATTCTTCTGACTGCGGACATCCAGGTTGTTTCCAAGTTTTGCTATTATAACAATGGTAAACATTCTTATATATCTCTAAATGCATGGTGTATGGAAGGGCTATTCATTTTTGCATATTGCTGTAGATTCATTATGTCCTCTCATATTAGTTTTAATGGTTTTTCAGTTGATTTGTTTAGATTTTCTAGGTAGAAATCTTTTTGACTGCAGTCAAATATATGTCAGTTTCCATTTTGTGGCTTATTGTATAGCTAGAGTGTCAAGTGTAATGTTGATTAGTAGTAGTGATAATGGGCACTGTTTTTCTATTCTTGGTTTTAATGGTATTTCAGTCAGTATTGCACGAGTTCATGGGCATGCCACATTTCTCATGTGCAAGTTAGGGCATTCGTTGGGAAATAATGGGGCCCCAAAACTTGGAATGGGAATATCTGGATGAATTCAGATGTAATTGATAATCTTGAACCCCCAAATAACCAGCCTGCCTTACCAGTGGAAGTAGTATGCCCTCCAGGGTCTGAGGAGATTAGTTTTACTTTCCCTGAAAATGCTGTGGTAATAACTTCATCTGAGGCAGATGCTCACTCTCAAGACCCAGCACAAATCACTCCTATTGTCCCAGGATCCATAACTAGAGTCAAATCTCAGCAAGTTCCATGGATACAGGTAACTCGGATAACTATAATTCAGAAGGAAATGGCTTATACACCTAACAAATTACGAGACTTTGCTAATATATATTGGCAGAAACCTCGAGACATGTTTGGGAATGGATTCTAAGGGTGTTAGACCAAGGAGGGTAGAATATAATGCTAGATTGAGTCATGTTCCTTGATATGGATATACCTACTAGAGATTGTGGATTCAGTGTGATAGCTTGTGAAGCTGGAGGTGACTTTTAACAGTTGCTTTAAACTTGGATCCAACAATGGCCCACATTTAATGAGGTGGAGATGCTGGAGCTTCCCTGCTATGATTTGGAGGAGAAATAGGAATATCAGAGTGAATTTGTGTGGTCTACAAATCTGTCACTGAACACCTATCTATACCTGTAACAAGTTTCTGTGAGACATTTCTTCCTAGAAGACACTCCTATACGAAGGCATTGAGAAATACATTAGTGAGGGGAGCACCTATGTCCTCAGAAAGGTCTTTGGTTGCTTTCCTGTGTAGGCCAGGTAAGATCACGGGTGATGTCATCATTGAAGTGGCTTCTCTGGTTTCAGTGGGGATGATGGGGCCCTGGAGTGCCAGAGGACATGTGACAGCACTTCCCTGCTAAAGACATGTGAACACATTTACCATGAAGGGTAGCAAGGATATACTGGAAATCAGAATGCCTTTGCCCATAGGGATATTTAGCAATGGCTAATTAATCATGGTATCCCTAAGAGCAAAATTGGTGAGTAGCCTGATAAAGAATTACTTGATGTATATAACAGAAGAAAGTCCAAGTCTAGTAGCCAAAACCCTGATTTGAACCACCACAATGAAGAGTCATGGTTTTTCCTCTGATTTCCAGATATAAGTCAATTCAAAGACCAAAGCCCCTTAATTGAAGGGGACAGGTCCCCCTGAGGATGAACTCTGCAGCATTACTGCAGGCATAGACTGCGAATCTTCCTCTAAGCCTACTTACTCAAAGGGAACTGTGGCTATTTGTTAGAGTTACTATGCACTGGAAAAAAGAAAATATCCATATTTTTTCAGATTACTGAGCATTGGCTTTGAACTGATATTAACTCCTGAGAACCCAAAACAGCACTCAAATGGTCCCTACTCAAAATGAGGGATTATAGTGCTCAGGTGATAGATGGAGTCTTAAGTCTGATGGACTCTGGGCCCACTTGTTCTGTGGATCCACTCTGTGGTTATTTCCCCAGTTACTGAACGTATAATTGGAGTAGACATACTTGGCAACAGACAGAATTTCCACATTGGCTCTCTGACCCATGAAGTAAGGGCCATTATGGTAGTAAGGGCCAAGTAGAAGTCTCTGGAACTTCCCCTCTCTGCCAACATAGTAAATCATAAGCAAATGCTGTGCCCCTGCCGCAACTGCAGAAATCAGTGCCAACAAAAGAAGACTTGAAAGAAGCAGAGGTAGTGATGCTTATCACATTCCTATTTAACTCAGCTGTGTAGCCTGTAGAGCTGCATGATCTTGGATAATGACTGTGAACTGCTTTAAGTGTAATCAGGTGATGACTCCAATTGCAGCTACACTTGCAGATGTAGTATCTTTTTTTTTTTTTTAATTTTTTTTTTCAACGTTTTTTATTTATTTTTGGGACAGAGAGAGACAGAGCATGAACGGGGGAGGGGCAGAGAGAGAGGGAGACACAGAATCTGAAACAGGCTCCAGGCTCCGAGCCATCAGCCCAGAGCCTGACGCGGGGCTCGAACTCACAGACCGCAAGATCGTGACCTGGCTGAAGTCGGACGCTTAACCGACTGCGCCACCCAGGCGCCCCCTGCAGATGTAGTATCTTGACTGAAGAACTTCTTCGAAGGCCACTGGCATTTGGTAGGCACCTATTAACCTTAACTTGAACAAAGCCTTTGCCTCTAAACCAGTGTGAAAAAACCTCCGGAAGTAATTTGCTTTTACCTGGCAGGGCCAACAGTACACCCTCACAGGATCACATCAGGGCCATGTCAGTTCTCCTGTTCTCTGCTATAATGTGGTCTGCAGAGATACTGCTTGCTTTGACTTTCTATAAAGCACTGTAGTTGTCCACTGTGTTATGTTGATTGTATCTGATGAACAGGAATTGGCAAGGACTTTGGATGCCTTAGTAAGACGTATGAATGAGAAGGTGGGAGAGAAACTATTTTTGGTACCAATTTTGTAACATGGTTCAGTTAGGTGACAGAAACCACAGCAGTAATTTCAGCAGGGAACACTTAACAAAAGAATCATTAACTGGTAATAAGGGACTGGCTACAAAGAAAGGATAAAAGAGAACTCTAAAGAACATCTTAGGGCTGAAGGACAGTATCCAAGGAAGAAATAAACAGAGATGTTTGCTTTGTTGCCTGGGGTCAGAGCAGGATCATAGCTAGTGGGATAAAGCTGGCAAGCAGGAACTGTGAACTGATTGGTAAGCAAGAATCCTCCTGTTGTACCAACAAAACTTGTTGGTGAACAAGTGGCATAAGTGTCCCACACACATGCTACTGCCAGCCCTGCCCCAGGAACAAACGATGAAGCACAGTGGAATCAAGGAGCAGCTCCCTCCCTCATGTCCCTCCAGCGACCTCTACTGACAAAATTTAGCATTATGCCAGCTGGCAAAAAAGAACTGTTTACAGCAAGCATCCAGGTTGACAAAACTGGCTGGTGAAGGATGCATTTTAGAGTTGAGAGGCAATAAATTGATAACTGGCATGAATGGGGATTGTATGAAGTGTATCCTGTAGGCTTATGGTAGATAAATGTTTATCAAGTTAAGGAAGTTTCCTTTGGGTCTTGCTGAGTTTGTTTTTTTTTTTAATCTAGAATGAGTATTCAAGTTTTATGAGATGGATTTTTTTCATCCATTGAGATGATACGGGCTTTTAATTTTTTAATAAAGTAAAATATATTAATAGATTTATTGATGTTGAGTCATTTTTAAATTCTTGGGATAGGGGCACCTGGGTGGCTCAGTCAGTTAAACATCCAACTTTTGCTCAGGTCATGATCTTGCAGTTCATGAGTTTGAGCCCCGTTGGGCTCTGTGCTGACAGCTTGGAGCCTGGAGCCTGCTTCAGATTGTGTCTCCCTCTCTCTCTGCCTCTTCCTCTGTTCACACACAGACACACACACACACACACACACACACACACACACTCTCTCTCTCTCTCAAAAATAACATAAAAAATTTCTTTTAAAAAATAAATAAGTTCTTGGGTTAAACCCTACTTGTTCTTAATATATTATTCTTTTACCAGACTGCTAGATTGATTTGTAGATTTTTATTTTGTATTTATATATTCCATAAACAAGGTTGACCTTTGGATTTATTTTTTGGTGTTCTTTATGTTGCTATCAGTTATGCTAGTTTAGCAGCTTGAGTTGGGAAGCTTTCTATCTTTTTATGCTCTGAAACCTAAAAATATAAATAAAGCAAATAGATTATTATCTGTTCCTTCAAACTTTGGTAAACTTTAGTCGTAGACAGTCTTGTCTGGGTATCATCTTCAAGGGGAGAAGTTTGGCTACTTTTTAAATTTTTTAAATGATTATTGATGTTTTCACGTAAAGAGTCTCTTTTTGAGTCATTTTTGGTAACTTATGCCTTCCTAGAAATGATTTATCTAAACATTCATTTCAAATTTATTAGTATAAAAATATGCTCCAAAGTCTCTTACAATTTAAAATTTTCCTTTATTTCTATAGTTATCATTTTCATCTTTATTTTTAAAAATTGTATCTTTTCTCCCTTTTTCTTGCTGAGATTTGTCAAACTTTTGACCATTTTATTGGTCTTCACAAAAACTATCTTTTGGCTTTATTGAGCAAATCTTTTCCCTTTCACATTGGTTTTTGCTTTAATTTTCAGTAATTATTTTCTTATACTTCTTTCGAGCTTATGTTGCTAATCTTTGTCTAGTTTCTTAAAAGCTCAATTCACCTATTTTCAAATTTTATTATTTTCTACTATACGCATGTAACCCAACATATTTTCTGACTACTGTTTGGCTGAAGTATACAGGTTTTGATACATAATGCTTACGTTGTCATTTTTTTCCAAATAATTTTTTTAAGTGTTTATTTATTTTGAGAGAGAGAGAAATAGAATGTGCATGAGCACGAGTGGGGCAGGAGCAGGGATAAAGGTATAGAGAGAGTCCCAAGTAGGCTCCATGCTGTCAGCACAAAGGCCAATGCAGGGCTCGATCTCACAGACCCCAAGAGATCATGACCTGAGCCGAAATCAAGAGTTGGATACTCACCTAATTGAGCCACCCGTGTGCCCCTTCCCTTCTAAATAATTTCTAATTTATTTATTTCTCCCCAACATTTTATTATTAGTATTTCCAAACATACACAGAGTTAAAAGAATTCTACAGTGACCACCCAGTAGTGGTAGATTCTACCATTAACATTTTTTCTTGCTTCATCACAGATCTATACATCCTTCCTCCATTAATCCACCTTACCTTTTTCACGCCTTTAAATAAATTATAGGCATTATAATTTGTTATTTCCTTAACCCATGAGTTATTTAAAAGTGTATTTCTTTTTTTTTTTTCTAAAGTTCACTTTGAGAGAGAGCATGCATGAGTGGCAGAGGGGCTGGGCAGGGGGAGAATCCCAAGCAGGCAGAACATAGCAGTTTGATGCAGTCATGTCTTTAACATCTTTCTAACCCTTGTTAACACATTTTTTAAAGTTTATTTTGAGAGAGAGAGCGTGGGGGAGGGGCAGAGAAAGGGCGAGAGAGAGAATCCTAAGCAGGCTCTGCACTGTCAGCGGAGAGCCCTATGGGGGGCTTGATCTCATGACCCTGAGATCATGACCTGAGCCAAAAGCAAGAGTAGAAATCAAGTTGGTTGCTTAACTGACTGAGCCACCCAGGTGCCCCTAGGCTGTCTTTCTATTGCTTACGGCAACACTTTGAGGTCTACACTCCTACTGTCTTCCGTTGTGGTCTCAGAATGTAAAACGTAAGATTCGTGCCTGCTGGAATCTGTTGAGCCCTTATTTAGGCTTAATATGTGCTCAAGTTACACGAATATTCCATGGGTATTTGAAAAGAATGTGTATTCTCTGTTAGGTACAAGTTTTGTATAAATGTCTAACAGTCTGTCAAATTCTTCATATTATTACTTATTTTGACTTACTTGGGCTATTAATTTCAGAGAAGTGTGACAGTCTCCCAAGATCATTGTGGACCTGTCAATTTCTTATATTTCTAATAATGTTTGCTTTATATATTCCAAAATGGCATGAGTATAAAACTTCATAACAGTAATATAATAATAGAGCGTGTTTTTCTCAGTATAAAATGTTTTTCTCTTATTTAATATTTTTGGCTTGAGTTCTGTTTTGCCAGATATTAACTGCCAAACCTGCATTCTTTTTGCTTTGATTATATAGTTTTAGCTGTGGTTTTTATAAATACTTCATAGATTGATTTTTAAAAATCTCCTATTTTGATAGGGAAATTTACCTCAATTTGTTTTTATTGTAGTTTTTCATTTGTTTCTACTTACTGTTTCCATCCTCTGTTCCCTGCTTTTCAAGCTTTCGTTGTTTCTTTCCTTTTGTTGGAATCATGGCATTTTTAATGTTCAATTTCTTGCTCTCTAGTGCAAACTTGTTATTTGCACACCATTTTCAGTTTTATAATATCTGCATACCACCTGAATTGTACTGTTTTGTACATAATTACTCACCTAAACAACTATATCAATTTATTTTCAATTAAGATTTTTATATTATTACTATGAAAGAAAAACCAGTACCATTTGTCATAAGTAGAAATCAAAATAAATAGAAGTACAATAAATACCAAATGATGTGACTACATTTTAGCCAGTTTTTCTTGCCTGCCTGGAGACTCTTCTCTTTTTGTTAAAAAAAAGAAAAAGGGGCATCTGGGTGGCTCAGTCAGTTAAGCGTCGAACTCTTGGTATCAGCACAGGTCATGATCTCACGGTTCATAAGATCAAGCCCTGGGTCAGGCTGTGGCTGGCAGAGTTGAGCCTGCTTGGGATTTCCTTTCTGCCCTCCACACTCACTCTCTCTCAAAAAACAAAACAAAACAAAACAAAAAACTTAGAAAAAAAATGGGGCACCTGGGTGGCTCAGTCAGTTAGGCTCCAATTCTTAATTTTGGCTCAGGTCACAATCTCATGGTTCGAGTTAGAGCCCCAGTCAGGCTCTGTGCTGACAGTGCGGAGCCTGGTTGGGATTCTCTCTCTCCCTCTCTCTGCCCCTCCCTGTCTCTCTCCCTCTCTCTCTCTCTCAAAATAAACTTCAACAAATGTGTTAACAAGAGTTAGAAAGATGTTAAAGACATGACTGCATCAAACTGGTATGTTCTCTTTAACTTAATCAGAATGATTAGTTGAATCATATTTTTTAAAAGTCCCATGTAAGTGTACCACCTAAAGTCTCCTTCTTGAGGTACTTCAAGTATGTGACCTAGGGGTTTGGAAGTTACACATTCTGTGCTTGGAGTGGTAACCCTTAGCATTTGAACATACATATTTATATTTTACTCTTCTTCTTAAGTCTAGTTAATATCTGTATCTTCTTGTCTTTATTAAAGCAAAGCTTTCACTTACCTCTTCTTTTCCTCTTCTATGTCCCATGGTGAAATCATTCCTTATATGTTTCCTTTCTACAAATGAGAGAAGTGAAGCTTTAGAGAATTTAACTTATTTGAGTGCCAGAGTTGGGAGCTGAACCTAGGCAGTCTGCCTTCAGAACCTGTCTGTGCTCCTTCCATGAGACTACACTGCCTAATTTGGGATTTTAGTTACAGATTATGATTTAATTTTAAAAAGTATATTATGTAGCTTAAATATACATTTTATTGTTCCTCCCACATACTATCTCTTTCATTTTACTTGGCTAAAATATACTCTTGAGCAACTCTTTTAGAAAGACCAGTTATGTTCTTTCTGTCACATTTGAATGCAAGGTTGGCTAGGTTATAGAATCTTAGATTCACATTGATTAGTTTTTAGGAATCTGAAGACATTGTACCCTTCCCAACTGGTATTTACTGTTATTAATCAAAGAGATGTCTGATGCCATCCCTTATCCTTCAGAATTTTCTACCTATCTTTTATTCCTTTCCAATTTTCCTCATCCAGACACCTGGAAGGGCCTCTTCCCCCTGTTTTTAAATTGAGTAATCATATTAAATATACAAATATTAAGCATATAGTTTGATGAACATTTACATATATAAACTCCTGGAACCACCACCACCCAGATAGCACATTTACAACATTCCAGAAATTTCCCTCGTGCCCCCTTCCCAATCAAATAAAGCAAGCCACCCCTAGAAGGAGCCACGATTCTGACTTTTATCACGAGAGAAAAGTTTTGCCTGTTCTTGAACCTTATATAAATGATTTCATACAGTATATAAGGTTTTGTGCCTGGTGGGAGCCATGTTTTAATGTTCTTTCCAAACAGAAACTTGAGGAGAAGCTAGAGTTCTGGATGGAGAAATTTGATAAGGACACAGAAATGAAACAGAATGAACTAAATGCTCTCAAATCTGCTAAGGCCAGTGACTTAGCACACCTTCAAGACCTTGCAAAAATGG
Source organism: Panthera tigris (assembly GCF_018350195.1). Lineage (NCBI taxonomy): Eukaryota > Metazoa > Chordata > Mammalia > Carnivora > Felidae > Panthera > Panthera tigris. Next base: position 70,674,708 of record NC_056668.1, read on the forward strand.
TAAGGAAACAGTCTCGATAGTGTAAGACTGAGCACCAAGGAGTGGGTGGTAGCTGAGCTATAGTAGGTGGGTACTGCTGTTTCTGGTGACAAAGTGGAGGTGTGCCTGTAATTCACTGAGAGGCTATCCTGTGATGATGATGGTAACAACATCGATGATGGGGACAGTGATGGCAGCAGCTAACACTTACATGGTGCTTGCTCTGTCCCAGGCACTTTACTAGTATTTCACATTTATAACCTATTTAATGCTCACAACAACCTCTTGAGATAGATACTAATTTATCATTTCTATTTTATGGTCTCTGAAGATAATCTGTAAATTATGATTTTTAAAAAAGCTCTGATTACGGTTTCATCATTGAATAAATGTAAAATTTCCCAAATTTCTCTTTTACAAGGTGGCTGCTGCTATTTGTATGTGTACATTCTAGGAGCTAAAAAAATTACATTATTTTGCGGTCACTAATCACACATCAAGTTAGTATTTCATTTTTATGCAAGACTATGCAAATTTGAATTATTCAAACTGAAAAAACCGGGGGGGGGACAATTGTAAAGTTAATATACGAGTATTTACCATTTAGGAATCCAGTAAACTTTTTTTTCTTTGGTTTATCTTTAGATTTGGCAAGCTTTATGTTCAAATTTTATATTAAAAGTGCAGGGCTGGCTGGGCCACACCTTGCCAAGACAGTCTTATAACCTACGATTAATGTCTACTTTTATAGATAAGGGAGTTTGAACAGGTCATCATTGAAGATCGGATAGAAAAGGAGAAGACCAGGAAGAAGATAGAACAGGATCACTTGGAACTCAAGAGCGTCTTACAGGTAGAAAGCCAGAACTGACAGATTCCTTTTCTTTATTTTTAGTCCTTGAGAACTTTAGATTCTGTGGCTTAAGCTCTGGGTCCTGCACCGCAGGGCAGCATTGCTGTAGGTACAGCAGGCATGGCCGCTTCCATGTTTCAGACAGACACCGTTCTTCAGACAGAAGTAACTTTAGGAAAAAACAACTCCCTTCTGCAGAAAGGAGGCAGCTTATCAGGCAAGCTATAATTTGTACTCACTCCCCCTTTCTCTTCTAGCTCCAGGCCTGGTGGCGAGGCACTATGGTACGGAGGGAACTTGGTGGTTTCAAAATGCCTAAGAAGGACAAAGATGATATCAAGGATTCCAAAGGCAAAGGCAAAGACAAGAACAAGCGGAGAGGCAAGAAAAAGTGACATTCTCTTGCCTTTTCCTCTGGTATTCTGGAGCTGGGAAGGTGGACTTGAAAACATTTTACCAGCGCAGAGAACTCATCTACAGGTTGTTTCTTATTTGGACATTTCCAGGTGCTGCCTGGTGTTTTCACTTTGCCTGTTGTATTAGTTTGCAAACCCTGAATTAGGACTATACTGTTGACTTAGGGCTTCTTTTGAGAAACTTTTGGTGGGAAGTATTTCTAGGAGGCTTATGAAGATTCTTTTTGCTCTTTCTTACTAGAAAAAAGTCAAGGGCTTAGTTATTGTGATGCATTAAAACTTCAGTAATTTCTGTAATGTTCCTGATTCTATCATTTGTCTACAGTGAAAAAACTCTTTATGAGCAAAAGTGTTCAGTCAGAATTCCAAGACGATGCTTATAAAGTGTCTAGCATAATATAGACACAGTGAAGTTCCACAGGTTGGTTCCTTTCTGCCTTTTAGATTTGTTATCACTTTAGTGTTTTTGTTGGGGTGGCGGCGGCATGGAATATGTATCTTACTATAAGCTGCTTCAGCTCCTTTTCTGGGAAATAGGTAGGGATATAAATTATAAATTAAAAAGATAAATAATGAATTAGAATAAACAGATACGAGATGTTAGGGTGTACAACCCACACAGAGTAAAGGTGGGGGACACAGGCCTGCTGGAAGTCTAGCTTGGAGAGATTTTCGATCATGAGACACCAGGGTCTATGCCTGCTTTGCTTCCTCAACAATTTTCACCTTGCAGGATATTAAGACTAAAACAGTAAGGATAATCCAAACAGAATGTCTTGGGGTGCTAAAGCTTTCCCTACAGCATAGTTGGTAATTTATGAGAGAAAAGTGTCCAAATATCACATGTATTTCATGAATTAAGCCTTATATGTGATTCCAAATATAGGGAAATACTGATATCTGTACTTCCTTAGAGTAAAACAAACAAACAAACAAACAAACTGATCTCAAGGGCCTGTTATGAGGACCCAGTTTCTACTGATGTTCCGTTGGGGAATTAAATACCCTTTCATTTTAGCCAAGGAAATCATGCTTTAGGTATGAACATTTTCAAATCAGCCTTTATTTCACGCTATTGAAGTGTTGGCTTTTATTTTAATGTCAACGTGTAAGGTGGCATACAGGCAATTTAAAATAACATACATGATATTGACATATTTATACTTAGAACTTATGCATTATATTTACAGACACACAAATATAGGACAATGTTTTACAAAATCTTTCACTAATTACATGTTTACAACATTTTCAGAAATAAAATGAAATCTGCTGTAAACCATTTCACTGCAATACTTATATAAAAAGGGTTCTAAATATCCATGTTTTCCTTCATTTCTATAACCATTTTAAGCGCTTAGTTGTTAAAAATTCATCATACTCGTCAGCACAGTCACACATCATTAGTCACTGCTGAGCTGTAGCAAGTAAGAGAAATCAGACTCCTCGATTAGCTGTAAGGCTGTATTTTAAAAAGCTATTAAAGAAAGTGACCTGCTAAGAAGCCCCCTACTCTGTTCTAGCTAAATACAAAGGCCCCTCCGCCCATAAGTTATTTATTTCCAGAGACCTGGCTGACTTACGATGTCCGTAGCTGGCAGGGGCCCTGCTGGGTGGGCACTTTAGCCTTTTCTCTGTTCACACTTCAAGCACTGGGCTGGTCACCGCTTCAGCAGGAAGCTCACAAATGGTCAGGTGGAACTGTTACAACATCGTCTTCATCTTACACTGCAGTCTAGCAAGGCTAAATGTGAAATTTTCTTTCCAGTTTTTTTTAAGTACATACAAAACACTGAATACAAAAATTTTTCAACAAAACCATCATGAAATGTTTCTGCATCTTGACAAAGGAGAGAAATTCAATATGCTTGATATTTTTCTTTCATTATCAACCAAAACTGTACACAATTTTTTTCTAGCAATTCAAATATAAATTTGAATTAGTTTGATAAGAATACATTAATAAGGTTTCACATTATGTGTGAAATGTGAAATAAGTGGAAATTTCCATTTATTCATATGGGATAATTAGTTGTAAATGTCCCAAATGTTGTATTATGTATGTCTTCTGGGGTTATTCTTGCATAGTAGGTGACAAAACAGTCCTGTTCTTTGCTGAGTTTCAAATGACTTCTATTATTCAGAGATTGTACTGAGGTTTAATGTTGACTAGAAGGAGAAATACCTATAGTTTAAAAATGCACACAAATTCTAAACAAGTCCCAATTGGTGGGTATGTTTGGAACTGTAAATATAATGGGGTCTGGCTCTAAACACTTAAAAGACATTTTACTTTTGTTCTGTAAGAACAGTGAAGGACTGGGTTTTGAGCTCAGATGCTTTATGTTCTTTAATATTAAACTTGGACAAAGTGGTAATGTTCTGCTGAATTTGTTTCCCTGTGAGAACAGGGAGAAAACATTATTTTGACCAGATACTCCATGATTTTACTTTTGGGATGCTGCATCACGTGATAGAGAACATTTTGCTCAAATGCATGCATTGGTAAAGTAAATCCAGAACAATTCACAACCCCGGATAACTAGTATCTTCACTAAGTCTATTTACCTGGTTTATAAAGGCAGTGAATACCAAAAGATATGCTGACAACTAAAAGGGGTTCAAAATACAGGGTAAGAAAGACCCTAGTGGCTTAAACCTGAACAAAGGCTCCCAGCTTTGTTACATGAGATCTTGGGCCCTTTCACTTGGCCCATGATTGAGTAAAGAAGGCACAAGTGGTAGAGTTAGATGAACTAGATACACAGCACGCTGCTTTTAAGATGCCACAAGTGGCTTGATTCAGCCACGGAAACTGGCTTGATTCAGCCACGGAAACCAGCTGTTACCTGAAAGAAATTAAGAAACTTGGTTTTTCCTTTATTTCCTTTGCTTTGTTTTCATAATCTTCCATTAGTCAGGGAGCCGGAAGTGTATTCTGCTGTGGGTGGAAGGTGTGTGCAGGTCCAGGTATCCCGGGAGCAGCAAGGGGGGAAGAGGATGGGAGGGCTCAATGCAAATGGTGAGTAGTGCCTGTTACCAGCCTAAGGATTTGGAACCTGTGTGGAGAGTGCTGTTTATAAAGTGTGGAGAATAGCAGGATGTCACACAGAACCAAGCTTTAAGTGGTGGTGGCCAGCCTGTGTAGGGGGGTGGCCTATGACTCTGGCCTTATATACAACTTAACTCTCTGAAATGGTTTTACTACATAAAAATCTAGGCCTTCTACATTATATTTGTTCTGCCTGGACATAAGTATTTTGTCCAAAAAACCCAGTTCTGTTATTTTTGTCTTGCCTTGCACAGACAGTCCAAATAATCTTAATATATAGCTTTTGATTTTAAATGTGGCTGACAGAGTGGAGTCATTACTCCCCACATCATACAAATATCTACCTTGAGACAGTGGTCTCTACCACATCTGTTGAAAATGCAGATACCCAGGCCTCGCTTTAGACCTACCAAATGAGACTCTGCATTTTAACAAATGCTCCAGGAGATTCTAATGAACAACCAGTTTTGGAAACCAGAGGACTCCAGAAACAGGAAACAGGTAAAGATAATAGCATGTCTGTGCTTTCAGGGGAGCGAAATAGCCTTTTGAGGAGATTTCTTTCTGGTATGTGAGACAAGCCTACTCTCTAGGAAAAGCACAGCCAGTTTAGGCTTCAGTGTTGCGTTCTCAGTAATGACAGAATTAAGTTTCATTTGTGAAAACCAACCGTGTCTTCCTAAACAGTTCAATGGAAACGGATATAACCTCCCCTAAAATGGAGGCATGAAGCAAAATATTCCTGTTAGGAATCATGGAAACAGTCCTTTTTAAGAACACTTAAGAGCTTTGTTTAAGCAGACGGCTGGCAGCAGCAATCGCGTCCTGCTCCGGTTTGGCCAGGCCAACGCCCAGGTGCTGGGGGTCCTTACACAGCAGATGACGGGTGCTGCTGCTTGGGGGGGGCAAGTGCCAGGAGAGCCTGGACCGTCACCGCAACCTGGCTCAAACCTTTCTCTTCTAAAATGTGGAGAGGCAAACATAATTGCTCCTGAAATGGAACGACGTAACATAAAAACAAACAAAAGAGAAAACAGGATGAACATCAACAAACTAAAAAGAAAAAATAAGCATCTCTTCTCTCCCTCATAATAGTCAACTGAGATATGAAGAGTCAGTCTGGGAAACTGGCCTCTGTTAACAGGAGTTACACAGAGATGGTACCTGACACCATCACTTTATTAAAACAACTAAAAGTACAAACGGACCATTTTGAAAACTGGAATAAGGACAAGTTACATACACTTCTACATACAACAGAGGATAACAAAATACTATGGAGTAAAAGCAACATCCTTCATTCCTGATACATAAAAGATCAATGCAGATCAGTAAAATGAGGTTGGAGAAAATGGAAAAGCAGTTCCAAGTTACCAGATGGCTCAGGCCTGACAGATAGGACACTGTAGGAGAAAGTGCTCTGGAAATCATACACCAAAGGAACACAAGATAGTTTCCTGCCAGAAGCCAGACTGCTTGCAGGGAGGATGCCCACCAGCTTGTTATAGAAGAAATGGAAGTATTTCATATCCTGGTATTTAATGGATTAAATTATGCTGGAGATCTATGATGTGAGTTTAGTCAGGAATATCTCAATCACCATATATTTGAAAAGTGTTTATATGTTTGCTTAAGGAAGTTAAAAACTTCTACTGTGTTTGCCTCAGTAACGTTTGGTTAAGCCTTTCTTGAGAGAGAAAAAGGCAGGGTTTAAGGATAACACCTATCATTGGTGTTTCTTTTAAGATTAAATATTCAGAAAAACAGACACTGCTCTCACAAAAGACAGAAGGTAGAATTCTGGTCCCACTAAAAAGGAGACTACACATATTTATTAAAAAAGATAACTGGACTTTTCAATGGCACTTACTGTATTATTAGGAAGTTTCACAAAATTAGTTGCGATAAAAAATATAACATTTATTTTGAACAGTTATTGGTACTTGCGCTTAAAACTTTAATACTTATCCTGATAAAACAAGGTAACTGCAATCTTTTGACCTTATAAAACTAACAACTCTGTATAAATACTTTGAGTACCACTGCCAATACAGATGAACTATTCTAAAATGAACCTGCAGGGTGTTTTGCTCTTGGGGAAGCATAATTTCTCTGAGGCCAATTCCCTGATCCCTTCTCCATAGTGCCCCACACTGCTGCCTGCGGTTTAGACATTGCCTCAGAGGCTTATGCTTTCCAGATGTGCATTTACCTGCCAGCCAGCTTGGAGGGAACGCTGTGTGCTCTGAAGAGAATGTACAACTAACCCCCTGCAAGACCACGTGTTTTATCTTCTAAAGGGACAAAACTCCACAAAACCGAATGGTCTTTGACTCCGAGACATCTTAAAAATAGAACAAAGCAAGCCTTCCAAACTCTGGAAGGCACCACTACTATATAAAACTGGTTTTCAACACAGTAGTCAGGCCAATATTTCAGCATTAATAGTAAACAGTTTTTTAATGTGTTAAAGAACTGTCCCATTTAATATGTAAGAAAACCAAAGCAATCACACCCTCAGGCTGACTTCTACAACAAGGTGTTTGTTATGTTTCCTGCAATTCCCCTTCATATTTGAGTTCAGTAGATTCCTGAATGTTCAGAAACCCTATTTATGAGAACTAGAATCTGAATGCAATCATGAAGTAGTTTCAAGCATTAAGGCCAGCAGCTTACATATTTAGGACATCCTGAAGACGATAAAACTCACTGCCTTGGGTACAAAGCAGAGACCGCTGCCTGATACTTTACCTGTTCTTACTGTTCAGATACAACCTCCTGAACAGCCTAATTCAGTACAAGTTCACCTATTAAGATGATTCAAGTATACTGTAAATTACATACATTTCTATTTTAAATTATAAATAGGGTTCTAGAGGTGAAGCTAGTTCATTGATAACAAACACAGTAAATCTGGACAGGTGCCTACTCCTGAAAGGTCAGCTCCAGACCATCTGCTTGTTGTGGACTATTTTAAATGTACACACTGGGCTCAGAATAGCGATCTAAGGAACCTACCTGATTTTTGGACTGCACATTCTGATCAAATTAAAATTACTAAGACTAAATGGTCAGTGCTTCCAGATGTGCAGACAGCAAATGGTTACATGGACCTGTGCCTCACAATACAGGATACCGCAGGATTTTCGGGCACAGCTCAATGCAGAGATCTTAGTGACCAGCTGCCTCCTCAACTGGAGAGGGTGCAACTATTTTCTTTATGAGCCGTTGTTGAAGACGTTGGAAAAATGGCCACTTCGGAATTTTATTACGTCATATTATATCCTAAGTCTTATTCTAAGAGCAGGTGCAGGATTGTATCAGAGGCACCTCAGCACTTGTGATAAGAGGAAAAAGGACACAGGCCAGGAAAATGACAAATCACCAGAAGAAAAAACGCTGGTGTTTTGCTCTGTTAGCAATCATCAATGCTTACTAATGTGATGGACTGTTCATCTGGACATAGGGGGACAGGATTTATCTGCTTTACTGGTTGGCTGTTTGATAGCCAGAAAAAAAAAAAAAAAACACGTATGTAAATACTTGGTAACAAGAAACAAACCTCCTTTACCAAACACAGGAATGAGGTGGAAAATCACTGGAGTGCAATCTTTCAGCTAGAGGGGGAAGATCCCGTAATAAAGCAGACAGAGAGTTAACATTAAAGTACAATAAAATGCCACAAAACCCAAAAGCTGGATAGACAGAGAGACAAAACTGGATTCTTCTGAATGTGCCCCAAGAGAAAGTAGTGTTTCAACAGTTCTTTTAACGCTGAGGTTTAGCTGAAGGATGTCAGAAGGGGAACAAAGATTGTCCTGTCCAAAGTGTGAGCAGGAAAGGAAAACAGAAAAACAAAGTCAGTGGTTCAGAAATACAGATTTCAGTATAGAATTCAATATGATCATCTCAGTCATACTCACAGAAACACATCCTAGTAACATTTTTTATTTTGAAGAATGAAAATAAAATGCTAAAAAACAAAACCACAAACACCCCTCTTTGTGCTGAGCTTGCTTTCACTACTAAACAGCAGAATAAAACTGGCTTGTTGGTGACCAGTACGAACACTCAGGAAACTGAACAGAACTGGGTGATGTGAGGCCTACAAATGGTGAGTGAGGTCTATGCCAGGCAACCTCTATCCAGACTCATTTTTCCCTATTAACAAAAAAAGAATGGGCCAGAAAGCAGGACCAAACCTGCACGTGGGCTGAGGAGAGGTAAGTGTTCAGAGAAAGCCAGGTAAATCGAGGAGGGTCAAAGAATAAGGAGAGCCTAATAATCAGGGAAACTTGGAAACTTACTACCTGGAAGCCAGGTGTACTGACTGATTTGGTATTCCTCTCAAAATCACATCAATATTCCTTTCATCTTCACCAAGTCCAAGTTACTAGTATATAAAAAATGAATCTAGAGTGGTAAGGGGCCAGACCCTCCAGCTCATAGGTGAAGAAATTAAGTAAATAAAAACACAATTGGACTGGAGAACAGGAAAATATTCTTTAACACATAACATATAGTAATTCTAGGACATAAGATACTGGACTCAAATAGACATTTTTATCACCCATTATAGTTTTCTGAATGTAACATACTTAATAAAAGTATAATAATAAAGAGAATACCCACATGCCGAGCCTTATCAGAGGTTTTCAAGAGTCACCTTATTCTTTAGAGTTTCATTCACAACTCATAAACACTTCAAAAGTTATATTGAGAAGGGAAATTGTTCACCTTTATACATATTCTCTGGACATAAAATCTGGCAAATATTTGCAATATTAAGTTTTATGTTATACATTTTCAAAAGTGACATTACAAGTCAAACAGACGTGGGGGTATTTAGGTAAAGATCAGAATGCCCAGACATAGGGGAGGACAAAGGAAGAGGAAGAGGTACAGGTTTCTTCTTTCCTCCTGGGGCAGAGGGACCTGAGGTTAGTTTAAACCTATGAGTTTCTGTATTTATTCATTTTCCTTCACTCTGTTTTAAGCAAATGACTAATTTTTAAACAGAAGCAGCATCGTAACAGGAACCCATCTCAAAGTGGTAGTGGTGGTAGTGATGGTGGTCGACACTGGGGTGGAAGGCAGAAGCAGAGAGGAAGAGGTGGCCTCCGGGATTGTCCACTTCCTCTTTCGGGTGGGGAGACTGAGAGGGAGGAAGGATGTGTCAAGAACCTCAGTCTAACCACCCTGGAAAAATACCTAGTCTTTTAAATTTGTATTTTTTCTGTCTCCTGCCTTCAAACAGCATAGCAGGAACAGGGACAGGCTGGCCCACAATAAATACTGTTACCCATTGGTTGGCAAATGCTGAATTAAATGTACACTTTAAGGCAGACTATATTTTGCTGACTGTTGGCAGGTACATTCTGAAAGAATCTGAGCGTATGACTTGAAATCTGAGACACAGGGTGGTTCTCTAAAGCCCAGAGGACAGGTACAATGACTGTAAAAGTGCTAAACAGCACCTTTAACAGGTCTGATGTAGGCCAAGTCTCGAACCTGTCTTGCTGTTTGGGGATGTTTCCAGTGCTCTTCTCTCTGGGTATGCAGTGCCTCTTTTCAGTTACTCTTATCCTCTCTCGGGTTCCCATTCCCTGCACTAACCCACACCACATTCTTTTATTCTAAGACATGTGTTATGGCATTGGGGCAGGTCCTGGGCATGCTTGTGTAATGTGATGATTAGGTAGGAACATCTTCAAAGACAGAAGAAAGCACTGACCGTTACTGTGTGTATACGAATATTAGGACCTGCTTATTAATATGGAGAAAATGCACACTATTTGCTTAGAAACCTTATTGATGCTCTCTTACTATGTTTAAAAATGGTTTGTTCTAAAAGAGATGATGAGTCTAGAAAACAATATGATATAAAAATGAAAAATCTGCTTTCATTTGTCCACAGGAACAAAAACAGGTTCTTGCTAACTACCAAAAATGTAAACTTCGGTTCTTTTTGTAACTCGGGTTTGAAAAAAAAAAAAAAAGCCACAAAAGAAAACAGTGAAAAATAACTAGTAGAATTACAATCTACTTAATCAAAGGGGAAAAACAATCATGGGAACTGACTCCAGCTAATGCTCTACGGCGCTGGACTCTTTCTCTTCCACTCTGCAACATGTACAAGAGCTGAGGGAGAAGGCCGCCCACCGGACAAGTGGTGCTGTGACCGCCTCAACTCAAGGTAACTAAGAGAGAGGAATGGCGGCCAGGTAAAGAGAGAGTCACTGTGATGAAAGCTGTTAGGACAAAGGGCTTAAGTTCAAGAGAAACATTGGAGTTTAGTCAGGGGCTAATCCTGGGGTTCTGACAGCTTATTAAGAAAGTGATAGAAAAAAGTCATGTTTTTCTTCTTGAAGGTTGGATACCAGATATGATGACAGGAACTATAAGGATTATGGTTAATGAAAAAAAAAATCAAATAGTACCAAGTTGTTATTTCTTTAAATGTATCTATGTCTCATGTCATTAAATATAGTAGTTTTTAAGAGTACCATGCTTAGTTGGTTTAACACAATTGTTTTAAAAGCATAACTGAATAACAAATGTATGAAGTTCATGTCTCTTAATTAATTACATCTATAGAGCTTAACTATTTGTACTATTTATTAAAGGGCAAGGAAACTGTAACTGAGGAACCTGGAGACAATAAATCTCAAGAGCAGGACAGATCCCTAGAAATAGCCTCTTGTGTGCTACATTCCAAAGTATTAGAGCTTAGTGGAAAAACCAGTGAAATCTGAATCAAGTCTGTCATTTAGCTAACAGCACTGTCCCTGTGTTTGTTAGTTTGGATGACACACTATGTTTATATAGATGTTAACAGTACACGTAAAGTACACACAGTAACTCTCTGTGCTTTTTTGTAACATTTTTCTAAGTCTAAAATTATTTCAAAATAAACATTTTTAAAAAGTATTAAAGTAAGTGTTCAAAAACCTGAAACCAACTGGAGCATTCTCAGTCTGAGATGCACTCACTTTGAAGCAGAGACTCTTGTGGATGAAGATGTATACAAGTCCAACAGCAAGTAGGAACGTTTAGGAAAACAGAGTAACAATTTTGATTATTTAGCATGAATTACTTATTACAATAAATTTAGATTTATATGTGTATTATTTTTTTGCTCAGTCCTTGGAAATAATTAAGGAAAATTGCTAAGAAGTATACTGAGTGACTCTAGTAACACAAAATCATGTTAGTAGTCATCAATGTGGTTCAGAGCTAGTCCTCTAAGATTTTAGATACTTACACTTCTGAAAAATTTTAGAAAAATAATACTGAAGTCTGAGATGGGGAGATGGTAGCGTCATTTAGGCAATATAAAAAATATTAAACTTATTACCTGAGGTACACCAATTTTTCTGCAAGCTTCTAGGAAATTCTCCACATTCCGCCTGCATTTTGCCATTGTTAATTTAGGCTACAAAGAAAGGAAAATGTGGTGTTATTACCAAAGTTTTAAAAAATTTTTTATTTTAAAAATACTCTTCTCACAATTCCTTCATCAATTCAGCACTCTAGACCATAGGGTCAGCAAACTTTTCCTTAAAGGATTAGATAATAAATCTGTTAGTCTTTATGGCCATATGATCTGCTAAGAGCTTGAAAGCAACTGCAAACAATATATACGCAAAAAGGTATTCCAGTAAAATTTCATTTACAAAAATAGGTGCTGGCCTTGGACCACAGTTTGTCACTCTGTACTTTAGACATTTTACTTCGATTTTTGTAAGGCAAGTGCTAAATACAGAGAAATTTTAGGGGGGATAGTTAATTTTTTTGCCATTTTAAAACAATATACGGTAAAGAAAATATGTAGGAATAGGAAGGAAATTACCCACAACCTCATCATTCAAATACAATCACAGTCAACACTTTGGTTCATTTTCTTGCAGCCTTTATTAACAGAAGATAATTTTCTAAAAAAAAATTTTTTTAATGTTTGTTTATTTTTGGGAGAGAGAGAGAGCGAGAGAATGAGTACGAATGGGGGAGAGGGGGCAGAGAGGGAGACACAGAATCTGAAGCAGGCTCCAGGCTCTGTGCTGAAGCTCAGAGCCTGACACAGGTCTTGAACCCACGAGCTGTGAGATCATGACTTGAGCCCAGGACACTTAACCGACTGAGCCACCCAGGTGCCCCTAGAAGAAGATAATTTTAGAAAACCAATAGCTTTTGCTCAGACATATGTTACAGATGCATCATGTCTCTATTCAATGGTAATACGAAAAGTTTTTAAACATTTATATTTTACTTTATTATTTTTTTAAAATTTTATTTATTTAGAAAGCACAAGCAGGGGAGGGGCAGACAGAATCCTGAGAGAGAGAGAGAGAGAGAGAGAGAGAGAGAGAGAGAGAGAGAGAGAATCCCAAGCAGGCTCAGCACCACCAGTGCAAAGCCCGATAAGGGGCTTGAACTCCAGAACTGTGAGATTGTGATCTGAGCTGAAATCGAGTCAGATGCTTAACCGACTGAGCCATCCAGGGTCCCCAAACATTTCTATTTTAAAAGATTGGACTAAAGAACCTGTTTTCTGAAGGATGAACATTTCCCATAGGAGATTTCCCTAATTTCTAATTAGTAAGTTTGTTTTTCTGAACAGATCTCTTACTAAAAACAGAGTTGTATCACATGACCTAAAGTTGTCAAAAAGTTTTTCACCTATGGGTTATAACGTAAGAAAGAAATATGAATTCCATTTCCCAGAATGTTTAACAAACTCAAGTGTTCAAATTCATGGACTGGTTTTCAATACGTTTAAGCATCAGGCATGGAAGCCAAATGTCTGCACAAACTCTGCCTTACAGTTTTCACACAGGTTAGCAGATGGAAGCCTTAACCATCTCTAGAAAACAAAGGTTTCATTTGTGAATACCTGGACTTTCTTCAAAGATGGAATATGATACTCCATCATGAAAAGAGGGGAAATGTGATAAATATATGATAGTGTTTGAAGCAACTATTATAATCTAAACCTGCAAGAGGCAGCAGGGGCTAGGATTGACTTTATTATAAAAAATAAAAAGGTGGGAGGGGACCCCGGGTGGCTCCGTTGGTTAGGCGTCTGACTTCGGGTCAGGTCATGGTCTCGCAGTTGTTGAGTTCAAGCCCCACGTCAGGATCTGTGCTGACAGCTCAGAGCCCGGAGCCTGCTTCGGATTCTGTGTCTTCCTCTCTCTGCCCCTCCCCTGCTGATGCTCTGTCTCACAATACTAAATAACGTTGGAGCTCCTGGGTGGCTCAGTCGGTTAAGCGGCCGACTTCGGCTCAGGTCTCACAGTCCGTGAGTTCAAGCCCCGCATCGGGCTCCGTGCTGACAGCTCAGAGCCTGGATCCTGCTTCGGATTCTGTGTCTCCCTCTCTCTCTGACCCTCCCTCGTTCATGCTCTGTCTCTCTCTGTCTCAAAAATAAATAAACATTAAAAAATAATAATAATAATGTTAAAATTAAAAAAAAATAAAAATAAAATAATAAAAAGGTGGGATGAAAGGAAAATAATAACTAAAAAAATATTTTAAATATTTTATTTTTTTAAGTAATCTCTATGTAGACCAAACATGGGGTCTGAATTCACAACCCCGAGATCAAGAGTCATAAGCTCAGACTTCAAGCTGTATTACAAAGCTGTAATCACCAAGACAGTATGGTACTGGCATAAAAACAGACACACAGATCAATGGAACAGAATAGAGAACCCAGAAATGGACCCACAAACGTATGGCCAACTAATCTTTGACAAAGCAGGAAAGAACATCCAATGGAATAAAGACAGTCTCTTCAGCAAACGCTTATTGGGAAAACTGGACAGCAACATGTAGAAAAATGAACCTGGACCACTTTCTTACACTGTACACAAAAAGAAACTCAAAATGGATGAAAGACCTAAATGTAAGACAGGAGAAAGCAGGCAAAAACCTCTTTGACCTTGGCCGCAGCAACTTCTTACTCAACACGTCTCCGGAGGCAAGGGAAACAAAAGGAAAAATGAACTATTGGACAAAATAAAAAGCTTCCAAACAGCGAAGGAAACAATCAGCAAAACTAAAAGGCGACCGACAGAATGGGAGAAGATAGTTGCAAACGACATATCAGGTAAAGGATTAGTATCCAAAATCTATAAAGAACTTATCAAACTCAACGCCCAAAAAATAAATAATCCAGTGAAGACATGGGCAAAAGACATGAAGAGACACTTCTCCAAAGAAGACATCCAAAAAACCAACCGACACATGAAAAAATGCTCAACATCACTCATCATCAGGGAAATACAAATCAAAACCACAATGAGATACCACCTCACACCTGTCAGAATGGCTAAAATGAACAACTCAGGCAACAACAGATGTTGGCGAGGATGCGGAGAAAGAGGATCTCTTTTGCATTGTTGGTGGGAATGCAAACTGGTGCAGCCATTCTGGAAAACAGTATGGAGGTTTCTCAAAAAACTAAAAATAGAACTACCCTATAACCTAGCAAATGCACTGTATCCAAGGGATACAGGCATGCTGTTTCGAAGGGACACATGCACCCAATGTTTATAGCAGCTCTATCAACAATAGCCAAAGTATGGAAAGAGCCCAAATGTCCACCAATGGATGAATGGATAAAGAAGATGTGGTTGGTGTGTGTGTGTGTGTGTGTGTGTGTGTGTGTGTGTAGGTACACACACACACACACACACACACACACACACACAACAGAGTATTACTTGGCAATCAAAAAGAATGAAATCTTGCCATTTGCAACTACGTGGATGGAACTGGAGGGTATTATGCTAAGTGAAATTAGAGAAAGACAAATATCACATGACTTAACTCATATGAGGACTTCAAGATACAAAACAGATGAACATAAGGGAAGCAAAAATAATATAAAATCAGGAAGGGGAACAAAACATAAGAGACTCTTATGGAGAACAGAGGGTTATGGGAGGGGTTGTGGGAGGGGGGATGGGCTAATTGGGTAAGGAGCATTAAGGAATCTAGTCCTGAAATCATTGTTGCACTATATGCTAACTAGCTTGGATGTAAATTAAAAAAAAAAAAAAAAAAGTCATAAGCTCCACCAACCTGAGCTAGCCAGGAACCCCAATAATAATTTTTAAATTTCAAATTGAAAAACTTTCAAAAAGGTCCAGAAAGAGGATAGGCATTAGGTTTCCAGGAGAGTACCCATTCTTTCCTATGCCAAGTTCTTCTATCATCGAAGCAAAAAAGTCTGTTGTTTTGGCAGTGTCTGGGTGGCTCAGTCAGTTAAGTGTCAGACTTCAGCTCAGGTCATGATCTCACGGCTCATGAGTTTGAGCCCCACGTCAGGCTCTGTGCTGACAGTTCAGAGCCTGGAGCCTGTTTCAGATTCTGTGTGTCTCTCTCTTTTTCTCTCTGTGCCTCCCCCACTTTTACTCTGTCTCTCTCAAAAATAAATGAATATTAAAAGAAATTTTTTTTAAAAAGTGGTTTTTTTTTTTTTTTTTTTAAAGAGTGAAACAGTAGAATCAGGACCTACTTAACATAAGGAGGAAAACAGCATGGGGGTTCAAATTGGCTAATTCAAACTGGGGCTGGGCTCCTTCATTCTCTTCTACTTTTTACATGTGAAAGAGCAAGGTGCTCCCTGCACAAGTGATGCTGTGGTCTTCTCAACTCCTGGCTAAAGAGGGAGGTAAGGTGAACTGATGCATAAAGAAAAAGTTACTGTGGTGAAAGCTATCATGACAAAGGCTTAACTTTAAGGGAAGTTGGGCAAATTAAGAAAACACAAGACAACTGCTTTTCACTTAGGAGAATTTTTCATTGGCTAGAAATTCTCTCTCCCTATACCAGCTTCCCTGTCTGCCTGTAAAAATGGAAGTAGAAACAATGTAATTAGCTTCTCCTGTTACCAACGGACCTTAGCTAAGCAAATCAGGATCTTGATCTGAGTCTGGGAGAGAAGGCTGGGGATGTGCACACAGGGCACCATGGACTCTACAAAAGAAGGGCCCCTACACTTCTGAAACTCTACCATTCAGATGCCAACATCTATGGAGGGGAGAGTGAAATAGGTCTGACTGCGTAGGTAGAAAAACAACTTGGTTTCCATGCAAAAGAAAGGCTAAAAAATGGAGGTCATGTCACTAAGTTAAAACTGGTTCAGGAATCACCACCATCTCAGAAAAAAGGAAAAGAAAAGGTCAGTCAGAATAGTGATCATGGAGACTAACTCAACATTACCTCCATGAAGACTACTAGCACCTTAAGACATAAAAGATGTCTGTGTTTGTGTGGAGAGGGGGAGCAGATGGGGGTGGGAAGCAGAATAGAAACTTCCTTTGAGATTTTCCCTGTAGACAGTAGAGCTCTGACTGATAAAGGTGAAGAGGAATGAGGAACAATCAATCAGCTCTCTCCCTAGCCATTTCTTCCTTTAGCATATATCTCATTTCCAGGGATGTAGACCAGTATTTCATAACTACAATCAAACTCCTTATGGTCTGATGAAAGTTGTGAATCTTTTCTTGAGAAGAATATACATGCATGCAAATTGGGGAGTTCATGGAGCCCTAAAAGTGCTTGATCCCAGGCTACAAATCCCTGCCTGTATGTGTCCAACAGAATAGCTAGTCAAAAGGACCCATCGGCTAGACTCCCTATCACTCTGGAGTGCAGAAGGACTCATGATTTTGCCTTAAGTCAAATCTCGGAGAACCTGCTATTCCCAAAAGCTTCTCCAGAAGTTTGGATGACATAACATATGGTTTTAAATAGCCATGCATAGCCTGTTCTAATTCTTTAATGAACAACCTGATCTGAATAGAAATCTTATGTAGGTTTTGCAGAAGAAGATTTCAACAAGAGCATAACCTATACCTAAAGGAGTAAGAAATAAACAATTTCACTATTCTGAAATTTGAAATGATTCAGAATTTTTATAGGTTATCTACCTTGGTGATATGGTTCCTTCAGTGAGCTGTCATATTACAATATTTGTCATGACTTTTGATATGATTTACTAGTGCACTTCTAAGAATGTTAACTGTACTCGTAACACCTATGCCTATTAAACAACCAAACAGCAGTTTACCACCCTGAATGTGCCCCATCTAGTCTGAAATGCTTGGACACGAGACCTCTCCTTACAATAAGGGTCCTTTTTTTGAATTGGGTGAAAGAAATTATGGTTCTTAGAATACATCACGAAAGTGTTGTTTTTTTCTTAAAAAATCTTTATTTTTGAGAGAGAAAGAGAGAGAGAGAGAGAGACAGATAGAGCATGAGCGGAGGAAAGGCAGAGAGAGAGGAAGACACAGAATCCGAAGCAGGCTCCAGGCTCCAACCTGTCAGCACAGAGCCCGACACGGGGCTTGAACTCGTGAACTGCGAGATCATGACCTGAGCTGAAGTCGGATGCTTAACCAACTGAGCCACCCAGGCGCCCTCAAGAAAGTGTTTTTTAAGTTTTACTCACAGTGGTAATTAGGCAGTTCTCAAAGAATTACAATAAATCACCATGTTTTAATGCAACCATAAAGAAACTGCTATGGTTCTTCATTTGTACATGGCTTTAATTTTATATTCTCCTTACAAAAAAACTTCTAAGAAAGTAAGTTACAAAGCTCTCTGTGTGGTCAAAAGAACAAAATAAGGGAAGTGACAATCTAATATGAAGGAAGGTAATCCATAGAAAAGAAAAATAGATGTAAATATTTATACTGAAATGTAGTACCGTAACAGAAATCCCATTAACACAATACCGATTTACTCATAAAATCATTATCACAATTTCAAAGTAGGGATTTTTGGTTTTGTTGGGGTTTTTTGCTTTTAATTAAAATACTGGACAATCTTTAACTGGTTGGCTCAAAGTCCATTTTTTTACCCCCAAATATTATAATTTGGGAAGTTTTAACATTTACATGTTTCTCCTTTTTTTAACATTTATTTTGAGAGAGCAAGTGAGAGAGTGAGTGGGGGAAGGGCAGAGAGAGAGGGACAGAGAGAATCTCACACTCTGGGCTGTCAGTACAGAGCCTGATGTGGGGCTTGATCTCACAAAGTGTGAGATCATGTCCTGAATCAAAATCGAGAGTCAGGTGTATAACCAACTGAGCCACCCAGGTGCCCCGAAAAGACCTCTTTTGATTTTTTAAAAAACGTTTATTTATTTTGAGAGACAGCACATGCAGAGAGAGAGAGAGAGAGAGAGAGAGAGAGAGAGAGAGAGAGAGAGAGAATTTCAAGCAGGCTCCGCGCTGTCAGCCTAGAGCCCAACTTGGGGATCGATCCTACCCAACCGTGAGATCATGACCTGAGCCGAAAGCAAGAGGCGGACACTTAACTGACTGAGCCACACAGGCGTCCCTGATTTTGGTTTTTTAAAGAGGAATTAATGTTAAGAGATTGGACTGCTTGTAACTCCTCTGTACCTTCTGTTCTCACACCTGATATGTACTCAATGCATAGGAGTTAAGTTTTGTTGTTGATTTCACTAGCAAGTTTTAAATGCTCTCATCTCATGTAATACCTATATTTCTTTGACTAAAAGCAGGTCCATGTGTTTCATTTCTTTAGGCAGTTAAGTATTTGTAAAATAGTTTTATTTTTTCTGTATGTATTTTACATTCTTACGTGGAGGCACTGTGCTCTGGTAATCAAGGTATAGAACCTCAGTCACCCTTATTCTCAAACTCCCCTTTTTGCATTGGCTGCTTGCTACTTTGTATGTATCTCCTCTGGAAATGAAAAGTGACAGATTTGTCCTTTTTAAAATTATTCTTAAAACATTTTTTTTTCTTTAATCCAGTTGACAGAATCTGGGAAGAATGCAAAGTATGAATAAACCCTTTCCTTACTGGTATTGCCAAACAGCACAATTCCTATTCTATTAATCACCACCTTTAGGACCAACAGCAAGTCTTTCAAGTCTCTGAGAGCACAGCGGACTTTGGTAGTGCTGTTCTTCTCTGCCTTTCCTAAACAAAACTGAAGGACTATTTTCAGGGGTCACTAAATAAAAAGTGGCTGCCGATTTTCCTTAGAAGCAAATGCAACATGCTACCTGTGAATGTGCTAGAGGGGATACGGCCACATCATCACCCTTGGGACTTTGGTAACAAAGCAGCTCTTGTAATTAGAAGAATACAAGGTCCTTGAGAGAGATAAATGATTTGCATCTGGAGAGGTAGCACGTTGGATATCCAAAAGTGGCCATCTATAGGCCTAGATACAACTGCAATTTGAGTAAAGAATTTGTAATAGGAAGTGCCTGCTAAATAACAAATGACCAGAAAATGAGGTAAGGTCAAGCTTTTTGAAAGGTTAGACAATGTTAAGCATGTTACAAATGAACAGTATCCAGGGGCACCTGGGTGGCTTAGTCAGTTAAGCATTTGACTCTTGATTTCAGCTCAGGTCATGATCTCATGGTTTTGTGAGATGGAGCCACAGGTCAGGCTTTGTGTCCTTCCCCTGCTTGCATGTGTGTGCTCTCTCTCTCTCAAAATTAATAAACTTAAAATAAATGAACAGTATCCATTCACAATCATCAAAAGAGGGTGTTACAGGGGCGCCTGGGTGGTGCAGTCGGTTAAGCGTCCGACTTCAGCCAGGTCACGATCTCGCGGTCCGTGAGTTCGAGCCCCGCGTCAGGCTCTGGGCTGATGGCTCGGAGCCTGGAGCCTGTTTCCGATTCTGCGTCTCCCTCTCTCTCTGCCCCTCCCCCGTTCATGCTCTGTCTCTCTCTGTCCCAAAAATAAATAAAAAACGTTGAAAAAAAAAATTAAAAAAAAAAAAAAAAAGAGGGTGTTACAACAATAACTATTAAATGCAATGGGAACCTTCATTATATCCTGGTTGTGTGTGTGTGTGTGTGTGTGTGCGTGCACGCTGGGTACAGGGAGAGGAGAGAGCACAGCTATGAAAGATAGTTTTGGAACAACTGGGGAAATCTACATCTAGATTATGGATGCTGTTGGTGTTTCACCCAGTGACACATCAGCTAGCCTGTGCATCCATCCTAGTCTGGGTTGGCTGTTAGTGGCTTACTACATCCCCTTCTCAGTTTCAGCCTGATCCTACAGGAAGCACTGGAGTGTGAATCACATCTCACTCCCATCTTGAGGCAGGAGGGCTCAGCTCCTATGTCAGTCATTGGCTATGGGCTACAGAGAAGAGCAAGGTAGACTGGGACAATTCTCTGAAATATTTAGAGAGTAAAGCTCCATAATATCTGCAACTAAACAGTACAATTAAAACACACATACACACACACATACACACATACACCCAAATATAAGCAAAGCAACACTGCAAAATGAAATAAATGTCAGGTCTAGGTAGATGCTTTAAGACTGTTTCTTGTAGGGCACCTGAGTGGCTCAGTCGGTTTAGTGTCTGACTTTGGCTCAGGTCATGATCTCATAGTTTGTGAGTTCAAGCCCCATGTCGGGGTCTGTGCTCACGGCTCAGAGCCTGGAGCCTGCTTTGGATTCTGTGTCTCTCTCTCTATCTCTCTCTCTCTCTCTCAAAAATGAATAAACATTAAAAAAAAAAAAAAGAAGAATGTTCCTTGTATTATTATTTCAATTTTCCTGAAAGTTTAAAATTTTTATAATGAAAATCTGAAGGGGAAAAAACTTGTTCTTTCTTCTGTGGGTTGTCATCCTGATACTGACTTCTGACTTCTATATCTGACCAGCAGTCAAAAGAAAACCTGCCAGTCATCCTGAATGCATCCTTGTTTTCTACCCACGGTTGGTCACTAGATATGTCAGTTCCACTCCCAAAATAGATTCATCATTCTAAACTGCAATTATAATCATATTTCTCCCCCCAAATTCTTTGTTTCTTCACTGTCTACACTAAGATAAACATCTAACTCTTTGACACGGCACATAACATCATTGTCACATGGCCCTTGGCTTACCTCTTCAGCTACATCTCCCACCATTTACACCTACAATTTTGTGCATCATCATCCTAAACAACTTATGAGTTCCTTGAACATACCATGATCCTCCCTATCTTTTGAATCTAGGCATATTATGCTGGCAAATTCCTTTTTTTTTTTTTTTTTTTTTAATAATCTTCTCTGTCATTGTTTTTTTAAAAAGTAATCTCTATGCCCAGTGGGGCTTTAACACATGATCCCCAGATCAAGAGTCACATGCTCTATAGACAGAGCCCGCCAGGCGCCCCTATGCTGGCAAATTCCTACTCATACTTTAAGAATAGTTCAAATTTGACCTCCTCTAAGCAGGCTTTCCTGAACTCTCCAGGCAGAGTTAAGTGGTCCCTTTTTTGTATTCCTATAGCAACTTCTTGCATACCTCTCTTATAACATTTATCACAGTTATTAATAATTGATTACATGCCTATTTTTTCTCTAGTAGAAAGTAGACCCAGGAAGGCAGGGACTGGATTATTCATATTTGTATCCCTAGCATTCTGCATAATACCTGCCATTGTACATAATATATGTCTCATGAATAGCCAATGGGTTTTTTTTAGTAGTATATACTTACTACAGCTGGTGAGGGGACATGGATGCTTGGGACAGATCGAGGCCGCACATGATTGGCCAAATGGCAAAGAACAACACCATCGGTTAGAGCTGCTCCCAGATCACAAGGCAGTGATACTTTCAACCGGTACTCAATATGCTAGAAGAGCAGGAAAATGTGTAATACGTTAACTGATGTGGCTGACACAGGACATAATGGAGTTACAATGAAATACTATAATTAAGAATCAAGATAAAAAGCAAATAACTTAAGTACCACAATCCCTATTTTATTTGTTTGTTTATTTATTTTGTTTTTGAGAGCAGGGGAGGGGCAGACGGAGAGGAAGAGAGAGAATCTTAAGCAGGGCTTGATCTCAAGACTGTGAGGTCACGACCTGAGCCAAAAATCAAGTCAGATGCTTAACTGATTTAAGCCACCCAGGCACCCCAAGTACCACAATCCCTATTTTATCCTTCCATCCTAAGTCAGTAACAAGGAGAACTAATACATACATATGGTGGCCAGGCCACAGTGGTGCAAAATATTACATGAGAAATTCATTTACAATTTTTATGCTTAAAAATATAACAGAACTAGATTCTGTCAATTCCAAAATAAAACACTATATGTAAGTGTGATATATATATGTGTACATACATATAAATTATTACTACTCTTACAAGATTTCTGTACATGAGGCAGAAAAAACTTTTAAGTGAGCAGGGCTAGGGATTGAGCTTTATAGAATAACCCATCTCATTTTCCTAGCAAACAGATGAAAAGAATGCCCTTAATAGCAGAATCTCTTTTACATCTACCACACGGTGGGCACTTGTTGATTCTATTAAAAATTTTAAGTCAAATGAACAAGTGATTGCAGGGTTATGCGCTCTAGCAGTAACAATGTGAAAGTATAATTCAGAGGTAGTGTACACACTTTCCGTAGTTGATCCATTAATTCCAGCTCTTCTTCTCTCTGTCTTGAATTGGGTCTTGTTATGGGATCTGCAGAGTCAGTGGGAGGTGCAGAAGATGAAAGAAGGGGTGAAGCATGACCTAAAAAAATATGAATATGTAAGACAGAAAGGTGACTGCTAGTGCTGGAAAAATTCTCAGCTCCACCTGATCACAGGCTCCTTACAAGTGCAGCACTTTTCACTTCTGCACGGACTCTTTAAAAAAAGTTTCAAAATTTCACATATTAAAAAAAAAAAAAAAGTTTCAAATTATGAAAAGTTTCAAATATACACAACAATAGGGAGAACAGTGTTAAAAACTACCAAATGTCCATTATCCACTTAGCTCAACTCGTTTTGATTAAAAATGTTTCCATTGAAAAATAACACACATACAGAAAATTATGCAAATCATAAACAACTCAATAAATTATCACAAAGTAGACACAATCAGGTCAATAAATGCAATTATTATCAACACCCAGAAGGCCCTCTCATGACACCTACCCATCAGTACCTAATGGTTACTTCCAACAACACAGGTCCTAGCTATGGACTTCTTGATTTGTAATACCATAGATTAGTTTTGTCTAGTTTTGAACTTTCTATAAATGAAGCCAAATATATGTATGTATGCATGCTTTTGTCTTCTTTTGATCGACACTATAAGATTTATCCAGATTGTATGTATTAATTGGTTCATTTTTATTGCTTATACGGTATCCCATTGTACAAACACACCACAATTTTTTACCCATTGTATCAGTCATGGACATTCTGTTTGGGGCTATCATGAATAAATAATGTTGCTATAAATATTTTTGTAAATATCTTGGGGTATATATGCTTACACATTTCGGAAAGCAAACTGCTGGTGATAGGACATACAAGTGTTCAGTATTATTAGATAATGGAAACAGTTTTCCATACTAGTTTACAATCCTATATGCAGTGTGTCTCTGGTTTGATTTTAAATCTGTGAGGGCATCTATCAGTTACACTCAAAGTTGTTATTTTTTATTTGAAATGTTTGTTTCTACTTCCAGGTAACTTCTTTGGAGGCCAGGCAGATGTATATTAACTAAAAAACTAAAAAGTAGATTTAAAAAAAAAAGAATTACTGATTCATTTCTTTAAGAACACATAAAATAGCTTTTATCGATAGAAAAATCTGAAAAAGAGCTCATTACAGAGAGAAGGAATATTCCCTAAAGCCTGAAAGAGTGTTTTATTTGTTCCAACCTATAACCTCCTTTGGGTAGTGCTAAGAAACCCTAGTTAAGTTGAAACAAGATTCTCCTGCCTTTTTTTTTTTTTTTAATGTTTATTTTTGAGAGAGAGAGAGAGAGAGAGAGAGAGAGAGAGAGAAACAGAGAGCAAGCAGGGGGAGGGCAGAGAAAGAGGGAGACACAGAATCTGAAGCAGGCTCCAGGCTCTGAGCTGTCAGCACAGAGCCCGATGCGGGGCTCAAACTCATGAACCGTGAGATACATCATGATGTGAGCCAAAGTTGGACACTTAACTGACTGAGCCACCCAGGAGCCCCAAAGATTCTCCTGCTTTAATGTTAGTATGATCAAAGTTTAAAGCTTTTGCCAAAGTGACGTCGCAGGGTAGAAGTTTAAAAGCATACAGCAAGCATAGGGGTGCCTGGTTGGCTCAGTTGGTTAAGCATCCAACTTCAGTTCAGGTCATGATCTCACGGTTCATGGGTTCAAGCTCTGCATCAGGCTCAGTGCCGACAGCTCAGAGCCTGGAGCCTGCTTTAGATTGTGTCTCCCTCTCTCTGCCCCTCCTCCCCTGCTCATGCTTTGTCTCTCTCTCTCTCTCTCTCTCAAAAGTAAATAAACATTGAAAAAATAATAAAATAAAAGCATACAAGTTACTGTCATTATATAAAGCACCCACCCCTCTTCTTAGTCACTATGACCTACCTTTATTTGCTTCTGCCCTGACAGCTGCTCGGTAAAGGAAGCTTTCAGGGCGCTGGGCCTGGTTTCTCTGAATAGCAGCAGGAAAAGAATATGCAGGGGAATGATGAACTACATCAGCATGGAAAAGCAAAATAAGATTAAAGGAGATGGAAAAAAATTAAATATAACAACAGACACATGTCACAAGTTCAATAAATGACATAAAGATCAAATTAAACATGATAATGATATAAAGTGATAATTTTGTTTATTAATATAAAATCTAGTACAGAAAAGTAACCTTGAAATCAGGAAGGCTGTTTGCAGTTTTAATTGTCATGCTATTTTTGGTACGTTAATAAAGGCAGAATGAGTGTTAATATATTGAATAGATTCTCTTGCAAACCTATAGCTCTGCTAGCTCATGTTCATTTGTTCATATCAAATGCTTGAAGAGGTGACCAACCAGTTGAATTAAAAAATGGAAAATGTGCAGGAAGTTCCCAATTGTGGGTCTGATTTCTCATCTCAGAAATGGAAGTCACAGTTCTCTGAGAGGTAATTTATCAGGAAAATCCTGGTAAAGAATTACTCTTGATGTGGTTAATTGTACCTTTGTGTCTATTATTACCTGTTTCTGTTGTAGGTGAACTTGATATGGTATTAGATCTGTCATCGTTCTGTAGAGAAATGGAGATATATCAATAATCATTACTCAAGAAGAGCTACTTTCCACATTTATGATTACTTTGGTATAAAAGAAAAAATCATGCAAGTCTCTTTTAAAATTAAGTCTAGAAATGAGAATTTGGAGTAAGGGTTGATTTTGTACATTTTTTTAAGGCCAAACTTTTTACTTACTTCTGTAACATGAAAAGTTTATATAATGCATTCTCTAAAGATAGTTCTATTATATAATAGGTCTTTCCTATGACTATGAAAAGTGATCATCCTAAGGCAGAAAATTTCATTGGGAAATGTACAGGGAAGAATACTTTCATTTTATAATTTCATTTTCTGGTATAGTTTCTAAAGTATATTTCTCCACCTCTGGAGAGTAAAATTTAATGTATTAAAAAAAATGATGAAGATTTCTTCATTTCTGTTAGGAAATAAAGTGTTTAAAGATAGATAGCTGTATTTCCAGACTAACATTTAAGTCCAAGATATTTTTACTTCATTGACCAAAGAGAACTATAAAAAGGGGGAAGAGCTAGCTTAACATGTATAAAGTTTATCTAAAAAAAGAGAAATGTAATTAAGCTCATTTAAAAAGAAGTGTTGGTTGGATGGGTTAAAGACACTGAAGACGTGGCAGAGGAGTAGAATCAAGAAAGGTTAGAGTAACAATATTCAAGGCCTCAACATCTAGGCCCAATAAATTAAACATATTATAACTTTATTTAATTTTTTAATGTTTATTTACTTTTGAGAGAGAGAACAGGGGAGGGGCAGAGAGAGAGGGAGACACAGAATCCAAAGCAGGCTCCAAGCTCTGAGCTGTCAGCACTGAGCCTGATGTGGGGCTCAAACTCGTGAACTGCGAGATCATGACCTCAGCCGCAATCAGACACTTAACTGACTGAGCCACCCAAGTGCCCCTAACCGAATGATTTTATTTTTTTTTAATTTTTTTTTAATGTTTATTTATTTTTGAGATAGAGAGAGAGCATGAATGGGGGAGGGGCAGAGAGAGAGGGAGACACAGAATCGGAAGCAGGCTCCAGGCTCTGAGCCATCAGCCCAGAGCCTGACGCAGGGCTCGAACTCACGAACCGTGAGATCGTGACCTGAGCTGAAGTCGGATGCTCAACCGACTGAGCCACCCAGGTGCCCCATGATTTTAAAACACAGAGGTACATACATCTGCTCCCATGCTTTTTTCTCCCTTTTGGTTTTAATATTTTCAGAAATCTGTTCTCTCTAGTTGGGAGCTGGGCAGAAAAAATTAATTATGATAGGGAATTTGTTAACATTCATGCATATATACACACATACACAGAAGTCATGCTGTTGAGAAGATTCTTGGACTGATCTGGAAGACAATTTCATGGTAACAGTTCCTTGATTTGATACTCTTTGGCTGAAAATTTATAAAGTAAGCCAAGCTGTTGAGTGAAGCAATGTATTACATCTTCATTAGTGAAAAAAGATATGTTCATCAAGCTTATAGATGCAAATATGCTAAGTTTAGGATGTTGAAAAGAAATGAAAATTTAAATAACAAATTTAAAATAAGAGCAACAAAAAAAAGATATAGTAAGAGCGGCAAGAACTAATAAAAAGAACGAACAAGAAAATGAGGCGAAAACGATATCTTTGCAAGGAAACAAAAAAGAATATCCTTATTTGCAAGAAATATGAGACAGAAAGGAGAAAACTAGTTAGCCCAACAGAGACCTAGTCAAGGGTCAATGGTACAAACAGGAAAACATAAACAGTAGAGATTATTCCAGATATAGAGGGAAAATATACATTTTTTAATTTAAAAAGACTAATAGGAGTTAGGCTAGAAATTTAATATTGCAAAAAAGAATTAAGCTAACAGGCAACTCTATTAGACGAGAAGGAAGAAGTGAAGCAAACTGCACTGAATGGCAACAAATTTCTCCACCTCTAGAAACATCAAAAAGGTAATACACAGCTGTGTGTAAAGAAAAACAAAGCCAGAATAGAGGCAACTTGTAAAATGGTGATTTTTAAAATGTACTTTTATTGAAACTAGAAATCTAAGTGACTTGCATTCTAGGGTATGAAGATTATTAGTTCAAATTACTCGGAGGCCACTGACTCTATTTGAGAACTCTTGCAGAACTGGAGCAAAAAAACAGAAATTGACAGGAACTCAACTTTTTTTTTTTGCCTGGTTAAGCAACAAAAGAAGTAAACCCATGGCTAAATACATATAAATATGTATCAGCTGTATAGTAACAAGGATGCCAAAAAATAAAGGGTAAGTCTTTTTAAACTAATCATTTATACTACAGCATGTCTGACAGAAAGTTAAACTTACCATACAAGGGTTGGCACGTTCAGATTTGGCCTTTTCCTATTCTGGGAGAGAATAAGCCCCAATGCCCTAAGGTATCCACTGAGTGTAATGAATTAACTTCTCTCCTATATAACTCCTATACTAGTAATATACCTTCCTTGAGAGAACTTTGAGAACAATCCCTCAATTTTCTGGGTTGTCATTCAAATGAGGAACCTAGCTGAGAAAGGCTAGCAAAGAGTTAACAGAGATGAGAATTATAAAGGTTTTTCAAAAGTCATCCAGGTATGTGTAGCATCTTCAATACCGACTAAAGAGGTTTATCAGGCCTACAGATGATACAAAGTTGGGGCCAGCACTTAGAAGAACATGATGCAAGAATTTGAAAGTATTGTGGTAAATCAGAGAATTAAAAATGTTCAAAGATACAAGATATGGAAATTAATTATCATTTAGGAGTATAACTGAAACATTTGAGAATTACAGTGGCTACTGACCAAAATGGATACTGAAATGAGAAAAGCCAACCCAACGCTTAGAATAAGATGTGAAAAACCTTGTTTCATGCTCAGTGCCAGGTAGGCTCTAATAAGGGCTATATTTCTACTTGGGGGCTGTGGAGCCAAAATGGAAGGCAGAGAACTTGAGAAAGCTCAAAAGGATTAACAGACTGGGAAAGGCACATAAAACAATCAGAGTTTATTTAGGGAGAAGACAAGGGCAGCATCATAATAGTTTTCAAATATAAAGATTCTTTTTTAAAGACTGCTAAATAACTAGAAAATCTCTACTCTGGAAAGAAGAGAAGTAAGTGTAAGCCACAGGGTGTGGATCTAAGTCAGACAAGGGGAGAACCTTCTAACAGGGAAGATTATTAATAATTTCTTATATATCATATGATTAACAAAGATGGAATCACCATTCCTAGAGGCCTTCAAAAAATAAAATACCACAGGGTTGCAGGCCATATTCCAACTCTGTTATTAAGCTCAAAAGCAGCCACAGACAGTATATGAACAAATGGTAGTGGCTGTGTGCCAATAAATCTATTTCCAAAAAATGTGGCCTACAGGCCATAGCTTGTTGACCTCTACTAGAAGAAGGTTTTAGCAGTGACACTTTTGGGGACTGGGACTGAAATTATTTTAAATGCACATTAGAAAACAGAGTTAACTTTATATTATTTATCAGCCAAAGTAAAATAACTCATGACAAAAAAAATAACCTTTGGTAGGAAAATCAGAACAGCATATCAAACAGAATTTCAATATAAAGAATTAACGCAGGCTCTGTATTTCTAGTATGGTAAATCTTCCAAAAATTTCAAGTAAAATTAATGTTAAATTCAAATAGTTTTATAAGCTTATGTATATTTCATGCAATCCTAGATTTCACACTGCTGTGGGACCATTCTATTGGAAAATTTCAAGTTCCTGGGTATTACGGTAACAAGAGATACCTTAAGAAGCATGAAGGCAGAAGAATGAGGCAGGGTAGCTGCACAGCCCACTTGATTCAACCCTGACAGCGACTAAATTTTAAAAGAGAAAGGGAAGAAACAAACAAAAGGCAGCATTTATGTTAGCAAAATGTCAGGCAGGCAGGCAGATCAGGTCAATGAAATTAGAAAAGGAAAGGTCATGGACAAACTTTCAAATGGTTTACTAAAATATTGATAGGGCAGAAGGAATACTAGGGGGAAAAAAACTCCTAACTTATAAAACAGTTTTCCCATCTGTATAATTCAAACTATTTCAATACTTCATACCACATTAACCAAGAAATGAAAGGGCTTTTGGCTTTCGGCTTGGAGGAGGCCAAGGTGCAACTGTCTTTGGTCATCTCAAATCCAGGTTCATCCAACACCAGCTGCCTCCATTATGCTGCCTAAATTTGACCCCAGCGACATCAAAGCCATACACCTGAGGTGCACTGGTGGGGACGTCAGTGCCACATTTGCCCTAGCCCCCAAGATCAGCCCCTGGGTTTGTCTCCAAAAAGGTTGGTGATGACATTGCCAAGGCAACTGGTGATTGGAAGGGTCTCAGGATTACAGTGAAACTGACCATTCATTCAGAACAGACAGGCTCATATTGAAGTGGTGCCTTCTGCCTCTGCCCTGATTATCAAAGCTCTCAAGGAACCACCAAGAGACACAAAGCCGAACAACGTTAAGCACAGTGGAACCATCATTTTCTACAAGATTGTCAATGCTGCCTGACGGATGTGGCACTGATCTTTAGCTAGAGAACTCTCTGGAACCATAAAGAGATCCCGGGGACTGCTCAATCTGTGGGCTGCAATGTTGATGGCCACCACCCTCATGACATCATAGATGACATCAACAGTGGAACAGTGGAATGTTCAGCTAGTTAAGAACTACAAAGGAAAATATTTTGATAAATGATAGTTTGACAACCAAAAAAAGGGCAGGCATGATTTATTAAAAGTGATTTTAAATAGAACTAAAACTAAGAACATCAAAATTGTTGAGCAAAATTGCCTTAGAAACTACCAAGACTTGTGCTATTCCTCTTATGGGGAAACAAATCCAGTCAAAGAGCTCATTTTAACTGAGCAGAACTGGCATGAGTAAAGACACTATTTTTTCAACACTGATCCAAATTAGAGTTATTATAATTCCATATACCACCTCTGATGTGAAAAAACAGAGGAATGAGGATTCTGTGTCATGCCTTGCAGATGAACCAGCATTTCATTTCTGCCTCTATGTCCAAATGACCTACATGAGTGTAAGAGGAATTTTCCTTTTCTTTGAATCCTTTATCCTTTCACCAACCTACATACAACTAGAAATATTAGATGTATCTGTCAAGTATATTAAAGGTATAATTAGAGACAGTAAGTGTTAGAATCTATTGTACAGAATTATGATTACAGATAAAACCCAAAGCATGACAATTCTTTAATTTGGTAAAGAGTGGAAATCAGAGAAGACAGGACTTTCATCACAAAGGGGACTGGATAAGATTGGACCTATTACAACAACAAAATGCCAGTCAGTCTTAAATATATTGAAATCTTTATACATTAAATAACTTTTAAAAATTTAAACTAGGATCACAAATATGTGAATCAGGGAACAATTGACCTTATTAAGCACATGTGGGTGTTCAGAAAAACATGTGTAGATGATCAATAAAATGAATACAACAATTTTTAATGACAGTTGATAGATAGCAATGTTTCTTTTTGGGGAGGGTGGGCAAAAAAAATTTTTTTAAAGTAACATTGTAACCTAATCTATCAAAGGAAATATACCAAAGAACAAGATTGTGACAACAGTCATATCGTCACCTCTTCAGTTTTCCTGGGCCTCCTTATAACCAAATGTATAGAAATTACTGTCAATCTCAAACATAAAAAGGCTAAAAGCCACTATTTTGGCAAAGGAGGACAAAAAAAGTGGAAAAGAAGAGGATGCGAAATGAGCCTAGATACTCTCTAGTTTCTAGAGATGAGATACAGATGCGGATTGGATATAGATGAAAACAACAGAAGCCTGGAGGGCAGCCCTAAGAGCATGTTAGTGTCATGGATATTAAACATCACTAATACTTATTTCAGATCTTGTATTTCAAGGTCTTTAAATGAAATCCAACATTTACACCTTGCTATACATCATCAGACCTTTTCATCATGAAACAGTTTAATGAGCAATTTCAGATGCATAGCATTTATGTGTTCATTCAGGAAATATTTATTGAGCACTTAATATATCCCAGGAACGATGACAGGAACTGAGTATACATAGGTAAATGCAACAGAGATTATCCCTGTGCCCATGAAGTTTAGAGTCTGGTAGTCTAATAGGGAAGAGACCTAAAACAATAAACATCCACCTAAATGAACTATGAAGAGAAAAAATAACAATGGAGACAAATTTGATTTGGGGGTTGTAGGCTGCAGAAGAGTCATTTTTAAAGATCTAACATTTAAGCAGATACCTGATAGATGAGTAGAAATTAACCAAGGAGTATATACAGGGAAGGAGAGGCATTCCATGCTGAGGGAAACAGCATGTGCAAAAGGTTGTGAGGTAGAAACAGGCTTGCTGTATTTGAAAAGCTGAAAAAATGCTGGTGCAGAATGAGCCCTGAGCCCAGAGATGACAGAGAGTATGCAGGGGCTTGCAGGCTGTGTTAAGAAGGACTTTATTCTACCATATGAAGCTACTGAAGAGAAAGAAGTCTTGAGAAAAGCAGAGGTATGATTTAAAAATACGACTCTTTCTGCAAAATACGACTCTTTCTTTTCTGCAAAGTGTTGGATACTATTTGGCATACAAAAATATGTGAGACACTGTCCTTTTAAAGGCCATCTCATTTAGGTCAAACATGAATACTGATAAGTAAAATACAAGGGTATGTGTTTTGAAAATGGCTGAAAGCCATTTCAAATTTCACACCAAGGGGATCTGTTTTTCCAAATTCCACTTTTTCCTTGACAAAGAAGTGTGGCCACTCAGACTTATGCCACTTCCTATACATTATTAAATCTCATCTTCAGTCTCCTAAATTGCTTTCCATTATAGTGTGAGAGGCAATACACCATGGTGCTTAATAAATAGTAGGTTCTCAAGTCAGCCAGATCTGGATTTGAACCCAATCTTGCACTTACTAGCTATGTGACCTCGGACAAATCTCATTCTGGACAAAATATCTGTGCCTCAGTAATCATTTGTAAGATGGTGATCAGTTTAACCTTAACTTTTAAGATCGCTGTGAGGAATAAATGAGATAATTCTGGTAAAGTGTCTGGATCATCACAGGCTCTCAGTATTTTTGTCCATTAATTTAAATCATTTGCTTCTCATATCAATTAATTTCCACAAAAACTCCAGAAGGTGGTGGTTTTATTTACCTGTAAGACTGCCCAATTAAAATGTGCTTTATCCATCTCAAAGGAAATGATAACTGCAGAACATACAGAAATTTTGACAATGGACGTTTATGTAAGAAGGACCTCCTGCTGAAGTATGCACTTCACGCAGGAGTATGTACAAGGGCGGCAGTTACCAGCACATGAGACAGGAATTGCTACACACAGACTTTTGAACTGCTAGTTTTCAATACTACTATAAAAAATATCATAAAACATGATGGGGAAAGCAATTATGTGAATGTTAGAATTCTCTTGCAAGGCTGACAAAAATAAGATTTTTTAATACTGCTCTTATGTTATACTCATTTTCTGCTGAAGAAACAGGCAATAAAAGTAAACTGGTGTTAAAAAACGATCAGTAGATAACATTCCGAGTTAATGTTTCCCAAAGTTTAAAAAATGGGCATAGAGGGATAATCTTGAGATGTAAGTATTTTTGAAAAGTTTGGGATTTTCAGTAGCTTAAAATAGACAATAAAATAGGATGGCAAATATACAGTTGTGTAATTAGTGTCATGCAGGAAAGAAATCCATTTAACACACAGGTGACTCATGAGCCAAATTAATGATTAATAAAGTAAGTGCACCTAGAATTAGAAATGACATCTAAAAAAGTAATGTGCCCTCTCCTCCCAACCCACATCCAAAGCCAATATGGTTTGCAGTGTGAATGTTTTACTTCTGGAAACACTAACAAAGGTATTTGAATCATAGCTGCAGAACACTGGAACGCTGGTAAGTCATGAACAGTAAAGCAGGGAAACAGTTCTAGCTATTTACAAAGTATTTAGTAATGACGCTCATCATGTTTTATGGTACGTAGATAATTTCTGAATGAAAAGTATAATTACTATTCTCCAAACTCTAGATATAACAATATATAACTCCGCTTTGTGCAAGGCTCTTACCACTAACAAGGCACTATCATCAGTGTGCTGAGACCTTCTGGATGGGAAGGGACACTGGAGAGGCAGAGAGAAAGGAAGCAATGTCAAAAACAAACGATGCACACACGTGACATATTTCACAAATAACACAAGCAAAGAGGTATATTAAGACATAATGAAGATGCTAACATATAGGATTGCATTCACAATCATTTTGAATTCATGTATCATAAAAGCTAATAAATTGATTCTGAGTAATGATTTTCTTCCAAACAGCTTAATTCCAAATATGATCTGATTGCTTAAAAACTGACTAAAGCAAGGAGGGAACAGGGATTATTCTCTATTCACAGAAGAGAAAGCTGAAGTATAGGCATAGCAGTAACAAAGAATTTGTGGTCATTTAGTGAGTCAGTCACAAATTAAAACAATAAACCCAGGAGTCATGATTTCTAGTCTATGCATCTCTTCATTACCTTTCTCAGACAAGAGGACAACTAGAAATTTAAAAATTGCACACCATATTTTCCTGAGGAGCTTTAATTTTTAAATAATGAATTTCTCCAGAATGACCATTAAGAAGGAAATTTGGGGGTAAGAAAAGGTTATTAACTTATCAAACTTTGTTAAAGGTTTGTTCCTTTATTATTACCATGTGAACAAAAGATGACTGAAAAGGCTGAGTGAATCTTTCAGGTATAAGAACAATGCCTAAATTCTGAGATAAACAAGAAGTAGTAATCGTATGTCTAGTCAATAAGGAAAAAAAACCTTATAATGGATCATTTAAAACATTTCAAACAATGCATTTTACATTCCAGAATCACTTGTGCTTTAAAAACTCTATGGTGAAACTTAATGCTTGTCAAACCCTGTGTGTTAGGTTTTCATGTAATTTATTTTACAGAAAACAGATTCAAAATTCACATGAAACAATGCCTTTAAGCATTTTTAAGGAAGCGGTGATCATAGACTGAAAACATGAGAAGGCAAAATATAAAGAAAAATGGCTTTAAAAACCGACTACAATACAAATACTTATTTAATAAGTTTCATTTTAACAGATCAAAATAGGTATATTTTAAAAAAGGTTAAGCAATTTTACATGTTAACTTGTAATGAAAATGTACTATTTAATATTATAAAACTACTGTGTACACCGTGTAATCAATAACACACACACTCAGGAAATGAGCCCTGGAGCTGAGATGTATGTGGTATCTTTTTGTTCAATACCAACACCACGTACCGGTGCCAGATAGAGCTCCCAGGACTACTTCTCACTACACAGTATGGTTTGAAAATGGATGAAGAAGATACTTCTAGTGGGGATGGAAGAAAGAAAGAAATAACCTCCAGATGGATTCATACAGACTAAAAAATCCTTGGTCTATAAACTTGGATAAACTCCCTGGCCCGTGTCTTCTTCTCCTGAGTAAGTAGAATTTTGTGAGGAGAAAAGGAAAATGGCAATATTTTGATCACTGAAAACACATGATAATCACATGCAAACATTTCATTTCCATTGTAATAAAAAATTCCAAAGGAAAGGTGGTTATATAGACTTACCTCACCATCTAAGGGGGATTGCTGTTTTTGTGGACTTTGTGATGCTTTGTGCTATATATCCCCAAGACCCCCCAAAAGAGGGAAGTTGGTTAGAATCTGGAACACTGGAAATGATAAATTCTATTTACCAAAATAATCACCCACATTAATTTCTGTCTCTCTTGTGTGCAGCACTTTGCCAGATTTACTGGTCAGAAGATGTCACCCTTTCCCTTAAACAGTTTACAATTTAAACAAGGAAGATCAATAAACTAACAGACAGTACTTCATATGTCTATAAGCATCTACAAAAATACAAAAAGCATGTTTTTTATATGTACATGCAAACAAATATAGTCCCAATCAGAATAGTGATCTCTCACTATATTCTCTCAATGAACTCATTCTCTCTTTCTCTAGTGCTAACACCTTTAGCTTTCTCTCATCGGCCAATTTTCAGGTTTGCGTTTTCAACTGCCTGTGGAAACTCTCTATTTGGAAACCCATGGTCACCTCATGTTCAACATGTTCAAAAACAAACCCATAAATTCCCAGATTAACTGGCTCTTTTCCCCAATTTGCTAATTTCTATTACTATGTCAAATAATAATTATACCACCTGTATAGTCAGTGTTTTACAATGTATTCTTATATACATTATCTCAAGTGATTCTTTTTACTAAGATACACAAACATCATAATCATATTCTTTTTAAAAATTTTTAAATGTTTATTTATTTTTGAGACAGAGAGAGAGAGAGCAGGAGAGGGACAGAGAGAGAGAGGTGGAGACACAGAATCGGAAGCAGGCTCCAGGCTCTGAGCTGTGAGCACAGAGCCCATTGCGAGGCTTGCACTCATAAACTGTGAGATCATGACCTGAGCTGAAGTCGGATGCTTAACTGACTGAGCTACCCAGGCACCCCCATAATCATATTCATTTAAAGACAAAAGAACTGGGGACAAAAGAAGTTATATGACATGTGCAAAGTCCATAAATTTGTAAGTAGCATAAATGAGATCTGCCCCTACATCTTCTGACTCCAAATCCTACATTCTTTCCACAAAACTAGACTCCTTTTCAAACTCTTCTTTTAGCCTCAAAATCTTGCTTTGGGATCTCCTTTATTTTCCTACTCCTCTTCAATGATTTATTCAACATTCACTACATCTATGTATAAAACATA
Organism: Panthera tigris; assembly: GCF_018350195.1. NCBI lineage: Eukaryota > Metazoa > Chordata > Mammalia > Carnivora > Felidae > Panthera > Panthera tigris. The sequence goes on from NC_056668.1 coordinate 70,710,897, forward strand.
ATAATGCCTCTCTTAAAATCTCTAATTTATAAAATCCATTGCGGTGGTAGGGGGCGCAGCACTCAGCACACTAGAAGTACTAGGTGCACCTATAAGAATTCTGAAATAGTTAATATTTAATAGTTAAATACTACACCTATGAGGAAACTAAAGGCACAGTATGATTCAGTAACTTTCCCAAAGCCAAGCACATAATGAGTAGCAAAGCTGGATTCAGATTCATATTTCTGATTCTTTTTTTTAAGTTTATTTACTTATTTTTTTAGGTTTATTTATTTTGAGAGAGAGAGAGAGAAAGACAGCGAGCACAGCAGGCAAGGGGCAGAGAGGAGGAGAGACAGAATCCCAAGCAAGCTCCACACCATCAGTGTAGAACCCAATGTGGGGCTCAAACTCATGAACTGTGAGATCATGACCTGAGCCAAAATCCAAGAGTTGGATGCTTAACTGACTGAACCATCCAGGCCGTCCCTATTTACTTATTTTTGAGAGAGAGAGAGAGAGAGAGAGAGAGAGAGCGAGCAGGGGAGAAGAAGGGGGAGGGAGAGAGGGAGAGAATCTCAAGCAGGCTCTGCACTGTCAGTGCACAGAACCTGACGTGGGGCTCAAACGCATGAACCGCTGAGAGCATGACCTGAGCTGAAATCAAGAGTCAGACGCTTAACCGACTGAGCCACCCAAGTGCCCTCAGAAATATCTGGGCTCTTACCATTGTGTAACACTGCCTCTCCTTAGGAACCTCAGAAATCTTCTGGTGTTATGCCTTCATTCTGCACCCTAGTCTGACTTGCAATTACTATTTCATTTTCCTCATCTCTTTCTAACAGATTCAAACACAAGCAGATTAGTTTTTAGAAGTATCTTTCCTCTCATGTTTTTCTCCTGCTTAAGAACTTACAACTGTTCTCTTCTACCTAACAGATCAAGATCAAACTCTTATTTGACATTTAATCAAAACTGTCTACAATGTGATTATCTCTTACTAGCTATGTGATGTCTACAGAAGGCAAGTTAAAAGATAAATGAGTTAATGTAGAATGCACAGAATAGTGCTTAGGATATAGTATGTGTCAGCCATCATTATTTACTGACAGTCAGTATAGCATTCTGATCACAGATGAGGGTTTGGAGCCAGCCTTCTTTTTTCTTTAAAGAAACTTTTCATTTTTGGTCAACCTTACTTCCATTTTCTGTTCAGCCTGTCTTGAGAACCCTTGCTCTGCCACTAACTAGGTGAGTATTTAACCTAGGCAAAGTGTCATCCTCTCTGAGCTTTAGAGATCATCATAATGGGCTTGATACATTTGAAAAAAAGAGAATTTTTATCATGTGTACGATACTTAAAGAAAATGGTCTTTGGCTAGTTGAAACACAAGAGAGAAAGCTTTTGGAGGCCAAGAATGATTCATTCATTCAATCATTCCTTTAACAAATGTTTACTGAGCTTTACTATGGGCTGACACCTGCTAACATCTAGGGATGGAGCGGCAAATAAACAAGACAGATACACTCCTGGTCTTCATGGTATTTACAGATAAATGGAAGAGACAGATATCGAACAAACAAAAATAGAAATCACTATTATGAAGAGAAAAATCCAAGGTGACTTCCAAACAAAAAGACTTTAAATGATACAGGCAAAAAAAAAAAAAAAAAAAAGAACCAGGTTTGGATGAACTGTAGAGGCTGCAAACTTTTAAAAAACAAAAAAAGAAAGAAAAAGTATTAATAGGGGTTGCTACCCGAGTAGGTGTGGAGAGAACAGAAAGGAAAGAATCAAAGATGATTCTAAAGTATTAAGCCTGTGACCCTCACACAGTTTTGGTGCTCGCCAGAGTGAGGAAGTCAGATGGGCTCAGATAACAATAGTTCACATCTGCATGGCACTTTAAGGTTTACATGGCACTGGCACTTTCATGATCTTATCGATCTTTGTTAACAGACTGAAGACGTGGCAGGTGGAGAGTAAAGTGAGACGTCTAAAGATAGATTGCTAATTAAGCAGAAGAGACTACTGTCTCAAGTACAAGATGACCACTTCTCAGCCTACCCTACAGGAGGACAATTCATCTAATCACAAGCAGGAGACAGTTATGCTATATACTCAAGATTCCTTACAGTGAGAAAAAAGAAAGTTGACACTTTAATTAAGACAAACACTGACAGCCTCAGCAAAACAAATAAGCACTTACTTCTAAAACTCTTTAGGAATTTCAATGAAATTTGACAAAATTTCACCTTGACAAAGTCCAGGACAGCATCTCTTTGAATTTGCTTGGTCCTTATTTTCTCTTCCTCATACTGTAGGGCCGCAAGCTGTGCCTCTCTCCGAGTACGCTCTACTAATTGTTCTCTTCTCCGAAGAATTTCCAAGTCTGCATGTGATAACTGGAACAAAAGTATTTTGCATGTGCAAGTGGGGCTAAAGGTTAACTTATCAATATTCTTAATCAATTCAGGGAACTACTACTTACTCAAGCAATTTCTACTTTGCAGTCACCTAGCATTTCTTTAAATGTGTGTACTGCTAATCATCTCCCATCTTTTCACACTGTGTTCTTATTTGCACTATAAAGCCATCATGTCAGTAAAGATTTATTTTCTGTCTAGGGTCTAAAAGCACCGTTAGCAAGTATCAGGTTCACATGTTACATTAACTGTATTTTACAGACGACAGGTAGTAAAGTTTACAGATGTCTGGCAATTAATGGTAATTTAAGCATTATAAAAATAGAAAATCATTTTAGTTTAAAAAAAATCAAAACTAAAACAGAAAAACAACAACAACAACAACAACAACAACAAATTTACCTGACTGTGACTTGGTGACAGTGACATGAGAGAAGATGGCTCAGATGAAACCCTGACCCAAAAAAGAAAAAAAGGAAAGAGAAAATTCTTTGGTAAGGCAGGCAGTATATAAAAGACAAGTAAAATTTTATTGTTAATGTAGCTTTCTATTAATCAATAGGCAAACTGGTCAGCAATGAAAGACTGCCTGCATTTTGTAAACCTGAGCCCAAGTCATTAAATTAAGCTACAGGAATACCTGATGTCGCCAACTCACATTTCATGTGATGATATCACTGATCAAGCTACAGAGAGTCAACAACAATCTATGTCAGCCAGTGCTGACCAGACATTTGAGATCACTTTTCAAATAGCATCATTTCTTAAGAGCATACATAGCTATTATCTTTTTCATTACCATGGCCGAAACAAGATACATGTAAATAGAGATCGTTTTATATACAAAGTTAGTTTATCAACCAAAATCTGGAATATGGCAGAACCTGGCCACTGTACCTGCGCTCCTCCTCCCATCTTCAACTGAGGTAGCAATTTTAATAACAAAAGTAAAGATTCTGTTGATTTTTATTTTTAAGAAAAAGACGAAACCTGATTTGTTGCTTAAAAAAAAACCAAACCAGTAAAAGTTGCTTCTCAGTGTTATCAGTGCTAAATCTTTTTTTCAAGGATTTTATTTATTTATTTATTTTTAAGTAATTTCTATACCCAAAGTGGGGCTCAAAACTCACAACCCTGAGATCAGGAATTGCATGTTCTACCAACTGAGCCAGCCGGGTGCCTCTACCAATGCTAAATCTTACAATTTGGTGTTTATCTTTTTTCCTGAATTGGATTTAGTGTTTCAAGTGTCTGCTACTCATTTGTGTCTCTGAACTAACAATGTTGGGAGTAAGTCGCTTTTTGACATTTAGCACCTAAAATTTTAAACTATGATTACTCGCCCGTCAGGTTGATTTTAATGCATTCGATCGGTGTGTTACAAGGCAAGAAAAGGAAAAAAAAAAAAGTCCCCCAAATCCCTCAAAGCTCTAGTAGTTTCTTATTACTAACTAATAATAATACAGATTCATCAACGTGGCTTTTAGGATTCTCATCCCATTTCAGAAATATGCCCACCATGGAATCTTTTTCCAGCAAGGTCTCCTCAGTTATTATACGTTAATTCCTTACTTCAAGCCTTTTGTATAGATTCCAACCTATGGAGATCTTCTTAGAAAAGGTCTTTTTTAGAATCTTTTTTTTTACAATGGGACTTTTCCTCTTGATGTATATGTGTAGTCAGTACTTCTTTTGCATTTATCAACTATGATTCGTGTCATTTTTTTGTACAATATTTTTCAGATGCAAACATAGAAACGAACAATCCTTGAGCTCCTACCATGCCCTACATATGCCCTGTGAAGTACTTTACGCATAGTGTTTCTCAATTACTCCTCATGCAATCTTATGGAGTAAGAACTATTAGAATCTTCACTCTATATTTGGGAAGCTGAGAAATGGAAGTTAAGTAACTTTTCCAAGGTGATGCAGCCAGTAGTCCTTATCTATCTGATTTGAATTCTTATCTCTGACTTGATGGTAGTTTGCTCTCTCATCTTCTAGGTACGAAGCCTATGAGAACTGGAGAGGCCTGAGAAATCATGGAGTCCAAACCACTAACTTTACAAAGGAGAAATCTGAGGCCCTCAGAGGTTTAGTGATGGTTACTGTAGGCAGAGCCCGGATGAGAATTCAAGCCACCTGACTTGGAGATTAGTGGCTGATACTATACCACACCTCCCCACTCTACAGCGGCAGAATGTAGGAAGGAGAAAGTGAAGAGCACAGAGATCTAAAAGCAATATGGACACACATACAGGAAAAAAAAGACCTGCAATGGCCAAAACTAAGCTGTGAAAGTTAAAGATGGTGGCAGAGCATGAAGCATGGCATATGAGAGAATAAAAGTGGTAGCGAAGAAGACGTCTGAGAACTGACAGCTCCCTCAAGCCGATCACCAGGTGCTAATATGGGCCCCTCATGGCTTGGGTGCTCCTTGGTGCCACCACGCTGCTTCATTTGTACGTTTGACCTTTTCATCTATGAGTATGTTTCTCAATAGCAGTGTCACAACATTTTGGATAAATTTTCTGTTATACGAGATTGTCCTGTACATTACAGGTAGTTTAGTCTTAATGCCAGTAACACCTTTGGCAACCAAGTCCCAACAAATAAACACATTTTTCAAATATCCACTACAACCTATTGAGAAACACTGGCTTACCCTAAACTTTCCTAAACTAAAAAATATAATATGTAAAAAAGCAAAATTTAAGTCACACTACTGTTCTCTTTCTTTCCACATTTCTTTTCTTATATTGGTTCCAAATCTTTGAATAATTCACAAAATTCTTTTTTTTTTTTAATTTTAATGCATAAAAAAATGTTTTGAAAAAAATTGTTTTATATAACCTCAAGAGTCTGGCCATATTTCTTACTTTACCCTAAAAAAGTTTTGACAGAATAAATTATAATTAAAAAAATTTTTTTTAAATGTTTATTTATTTATGAGAGAGAGAGAGAGACAGAGTGCGAGCAGGGGAGGAGCAGAGAGAGAAGGAGACACAGGATCTGAAGCAGGCTCCAGGCTCTGAGCTGTCAGCACAGAGCCCAACGTGGGTCTCCAACCTGCGAACCGCGAGATCATGACCTGAGTTGAAGTCTGACGCTTAACCAACTGGACCACCTAGGTGCCCGATAATTTTTTAAAGGTACAGAATAAATTACTCAATAACTCCCTTAGGCAAGGTTTAAAATAAAACTGAAGCTGGGCAAAAAACTTCCTTCAATTTTTACTAATCTTTCCCAACCTTTATCACTCCTAGTCAGTACATTCTTAGTCAAAAGTTTAGAGAAAAGTGGGCTGGTGGGGTAAGATTTAGCTGGAATACAACCAATAAAGAATGAGACACAAGTGAGTCTGGGAGTAGCAACATGGTATCGTAGTTAAAGGCATGGACTTTAGAATTAGTTGTGACGGAGTTCGAATCCAGGGTTTGTCACTTGCTAGTGGATGGCTGTGAATATAAATGGAAAACTACTAGGTCTGAAAGCACAGGCTCAGATAAGCGAAGAATTCCTCAGTACTGGCAGAGCAAAAATTTCTAAAAAGTAGTAAAAACAGGAACTCTGGGTTAAGGTTTAGTAGACAGATTTTTGGCTCCTATGATCTCCACCCCTGGTGTTACTCCAGTAAATATGTTACAAGTCAAAAAGGACTCTGCAAATGAAATTAAGGGTACTAACTGGTTGACCTTAAAATGGAAAGATTATCCAAGTGGGAGTAATGTAATCACAGGAACCCTTAAAAGCACAAGAGAGCAGGGCTGAGGGAGGGGCATTGGAGGGAGGTGGTCGAAGCCACAAACTGCCAGCTATAAGACAAATAAGTAATTAGGGATGTAACATACAACATAATGACTACAGTTAGCCCTGCAGTTGATACATACGACAGTTGTTAAGAGACTAAACCCTAAGAGTTCTCATCACAAGGTGAAAACAAATTATTTTTTATTGTATCTATGAGATGATAGCTATTAACTAAACCTACTGTAATCGTTTCACAATATATGTAAATCAAACCATCACTCTGTACACCTTATATACAGTGACATATGTCAATTATTTCTCAATAAAACTGGAAAAAAAAAAAGAAGGCAGGAAAGTTTGTGGGATGTGACAAAAAGGGAAATCAAAGAGATTCAAAATGTGATAAGAAATAGATTCAAAACAGCTTGCCAAAGCTGACTTGAAGATGGAGGGAGCTGTGGATCAAGGACCTTGGATAGACTCCAGGAGCTAAAACTGAGTCCCAGTGATAGCCAGCAAAGCAACAGGGACCTCAGTCTTATAACTAGAACTGAATTCTGCCAACAACCTGGATGAGCCTGCAAGTGGGTTCTCCCCCAGTGTCTCCAGGTAAGAATCTAGGCCACCCAGTACATTGGCTTTGGCTTGCCAGACCCTAAGTGGAGAATGAAGGCAAGCCTACCCAGACTGCTATTCCACAGAACTGAGTTACTACATTTTAAGCTGCTAAATTTGTGGTAATTTGTTGCATAAACATTAAAAAACTAATACATAATGAAACTGAAAAAAAAAAAAAAGCTGGCTTTCACCTTGAGGGTTTCTACTAAATTCCAGAGATCTTGAGCCTTCCTTATGATAGATGCAGGAGGTAAGAAGGACAGGAGATGAAGTGTGGGCCCGATCAAAGTGGAAAAACACAATAGGATACCCCTGTGTGAAACTGAAATCTCAAAAGACCACACCCTCAATATAAGGACACAAGGCAAATAAAAAGCCTTTCTGAGATAAATTTCAATTTCAAAGATTTGAAATTTAGGGGCATCTGCATGGCTCAGTCAGTTAAGTGTCTGACTCTTGATTTTGGCTCAGGCCAAGATCTCACAGTTGGTGAGATCAAGACCTATGTCAGACTCTGCACTCACAGCTCGCTCTCTCTCTCTCTCTCTCTCTCAAAATAAATAAACATTAAAAAAAAAAGATATGAAATTTAACTAAGTCCCCATGAACTAACCTATGAGACTATAAAAGGCCAATTAGGAGATTTCTTTCTTTCACTATTCTCCCATATTTTCTACCCATCTATATCTCAGTTCCCAAAACAACTTTAACATCCTATCAAGTATAAGTAAAGAACTAGGTATGACACTTTCCATAAAGGAGATTTACTGTTGTTTAAGAACAAGTATGTCAAGTTTACTACTTTAAGACTTCATACAGGGGTGCCTGGATAGTTCAGTTGGTTAAGCGTCTGAATCTTGATTTTGGCTCAGGTCATAATCTCACAGTTTGTGGGATTGAGCCCCACATTGGGCTTTGAGCTGAGTGTGGAATCTGCTTGGGATTCTCTTTCTCTTTGTGTGTGTCTGTGTGTGTGTGTCTGTCTGTCTGTCTCTCTCTTTCTCTCCCTCTACCCCTCTCCCTGGCTTGCAGTCTCTCTCTCTCTCTCTCTCAAAAATAAAAAAATTACAAAAAAACCCAAGCAAACACAAAGTGGTTAAAAACAAAAACAAAAAAACTTCATACAAAATAGAGGAAGCAAAGACCCAAAGGCTGTGAATTTTTCAACTACTGTGATACAGTGTCTGGCAAGAAACTTTGGAATTCAAGAATAAGCAGCAGTGCTCTAAGCAGTCAAGTTAATTTTAGAAATATTCTGTGAGGCACTAAGCGTAGTGAAACGATCATCTCAATTGAGATATAATGAGGATACATATTGCTGTCTCCGTCTAGCTCCCTGTTTCTAGCCAAAAGTTTAAGGCAAAAAATTTTTTCAGGACTCCTGAAATTTATTTAGCCCTCTTAGTGCATAAATCCAGACATCACCACAAAATCTCCCTGCTATTAAGTACCTTCAAATCAAATAATTGTACAAGTAATGGTTTAGGCAGTCTGAATTTAGAATCAATAAATCAATTTTACTTCTTTTTCTATTGCATGAGCAAAAAGCACACTGTCACTCGGCTCTGAATACATGGTTTCTAAAACACACAGTATCTAAGTATCTTCATCATACACAAATCTGCACAAAACCAAAATCATTTCATGCTCTCACTGATGAGTTTTAAAGACAGAAACAATTGAAGAGAACTGTTTTTTTCAAACCTGTTTTGATGTGAATATCTTCTCATGTCTTCTGTTTTTTGAAACTCCCTCAGAGGTACTGGCTTTATGGGTGAACCCTAGGCCAAAAGAGCAGAAATAAATCAATTTAACATATGTATCCACAACACTGTGACTACATAGTTCACAGATGACTTGGCATTTAAAGATCTGTATATTACACTAAAAAATAGTTCAACAAAATCTTCAAATGTAAATTTTTACGTTTAAAAGCATTCATTATAAGCTATATTACTACTTTGGTTAACAAAACACTATGTATAGCCCAAAAACACTTATTCTTAAAAAAGTGGGTTTCCTTCTCCCTGTATTATGTAAATTACACTGACCATACAGTAATACTCACTGACCATAGAGTAATATTTAGTAATATTTAGTAAGGTGTTCAAACTTGAGAAGATCTTAGGTGTCACCTCATACAAATTTCCATTCAGAACAGGAATTTCTACCTGCACTACTCTAACCTGTGCTCAGCCTCTCTCAATATTTCTAGTAAGGGGGAGTTCACTGGGCAGATTCCATTTCTTTACTTCACCATCACAAATTGTTACTTATGTTTAGTCATACAAATAGTCCTGCGGATATTGGTGGAATATTAAGATAAAGCAAAAAGTAACTTCTCTTTATGGTAAAATATGGTGTTAACTAAAAGAAAAACACTGGCAACTTTATTTATAAACTAAAGGGTAAAGGTCATTTCAAAAAAAAACATCACCGAGAAAAATTAAACTGGACTCAGTGATATGGACCACATACTGAACAATAAAATTATAAATCAAAGGTAAAGGCTTATAGGTTATCACAACATGTATTCTGTCAAATAAGAATGTATAGAAGCAATACAACCTTATTTCAACACCAAAAATAATCATTAAAAAGTGGGTATTCTTAAAGGGAAAGAAAACCACCTTATCCAAAAAGGGTATCTGAAAATCAAGTGTAAAATTATTTATAGTCTATCGCCAAGAAATGGGTACATCACATAGAATTAGAAAATCTTTGATGAATTACTGCAAAAGGCTAAAGCAGACTCCCTTGCAGTTTAGGCCTGAGGATCATACAAAATGAGATATAATTCTAGAACCCTGATCAAAGAATAATTATTCTAATTTCAGTGAACATTGGGTTTTAAAATAAACAAAAATCTCTCCTATTATGTTAACATCAGTGACTTAACACTCTGGTTTTACAATACTGCAATTATCTGCAATTATTGTAGGAGGTACATGAAATTTTCATGATAAAATGAATGTGACATTGGTTTCATTTTGAAAATGTCATATCCTATAAATATAAGCTATACCTTATTTTATCACAATACCTCTATATTTGTGAGAGGTATTATAACAAAATTAAACAATAGCAGAGTATTTAAAATCTCATATAGATTCGGTTTTTTTTAACAACTCTTTTTTCAGATAGTATTCAAGAATATAAAAAATACTTCTTCACTGGCTGTTAAACCATCTAAAATAATGCTGCTTCATCATATTTTTATAGGTGCTAAATTGTAGAAAACCTTATGACACAGAAGTCATAAAGAGGGTTATGACATAGAATCATAAAGACTACCACACAAGTATAGCTGGAATTAAAAAAAAATTTTACAAAATAGTAATGGCTTTAACAAATGATACTGCAATTTTTCAGTAGTATAACAGGCATTTTTACTTTTAATAGAGATACCTCATCTCTGCAGTCTAACTACCATAAAATGATCAAAGAGAAAGACCACAATGAAAGAAAAACAATTCCCTTTAAGATTACAATGTGCATTAAATTTTAATTTTTTTGCAAAGCAGTTGTCCTTCGCGCTAACAAGAATGTTCATGGCCTGAATCACACGTAGTTTCATTAGTCACCTGGTACACTGCTATTTCTGGGCTGCAGGACTTTGATTTATACAATTTTATCCAACTTCACATACAAGAGTGTCTTCTGAACACCAACAAAAACTACTATGTTCAGAAGTCTTCAGACAGGAAGACTGAAGGATTTTTTTTAAGGAATGATAATATCACTCCACAGCACACCCCACTTGAGTGATTATTCTCGATTTCTAAAAGGCTAAATACATCATTCTCTAAAAAGGCCCCAAGTGTTTCTCAAATAACCCCTGCTCAGAGCCTGGGACCAATTCCAGACATTAACATCACACACACTGAAGTGGAGCCATTCCATTATGCTGACTAGATACACTGAAGAATGCAATTTCCACTGAGACCCTTGGGGGATTGGCAGAGATTCTACAGTGGGCTGAATGCTTATTTGTTTTCTAGGGCAACTCAATGCTCCACTAGAAGAGACACCCAAGAATGATAATGGCAAACAATTTATATTCTGTGCGACTTGGCATAAAAGCTCCAATACAATTAAGCACATAACAAAAATTCTATGGTTAAGTTTGTATGTGCTCCAAAGTCAGCAGTTTGGTTTGATTCTTAATTACTGATCAAACTATGATTTACTAGTTAGTAACAATAAAAAAGCACTAAGAACAACAAAGAAAAAGCATTACATTCTTTGTACTTTCTTTAAAGGCGTAGGATACTCTTAGGACTCCTCATTCTTCAAAATTCTGAAATCTGTCTTTTTATTTGAAAAATAAAGCTAACCCCTACTTCAGACTATTGTCTGATTTTTTACAATAAACCTGAAAAATTCAATCATGAAATTGGAACTGAACATCATAAAACAAATAATTAGGCTTAAAGCAACAAATCACTGATACAACTGAAATTTATGCCACCATGAACTGTTTTACTAGGGGACAGCAACAGATTTTGGCTTAAATGTGTGTAGTACCTCATGAGAGATTCGCCGTTGTTCAATATATGCCATAAACTGGGAACTGAGGCTGTCTGAGTCCAGGCCCTTGGGCTGTCTCATCTCATCTTCTTCCTCCTCTGCAGTACAGCTGTCGATGTAGTCGATCTGATCCAGATCATGTTCCACTGTCCACACCACACACACACAACAGTCAAATTCAATAGCCAATAAAGACATTCAGTTGTATTCTTTCCTTTTCCCTAACACCTTCTACTCTGAAAGCAGGAGGAATGAGAAGTGTAAATTGGGTAAGCCTTTCTTTTACAGTCCATGGCCACTCACAAAAATAAGTTCCAGAAAAATCTTAGTCCTAATTCACTAAAGAATACAGTAATTGATAGTAATTACAGGACTACAAACCTCTAATATATATATATATATATATATATATATATATATATATATATATACACGTATATATATATATACGTATATATATATATATGTATGTGTATATATATATACATGTATGTGTATATATATACACATACATATATATATTTTTTTAATTTTTATTTATTTTTTTTGGTTAGCTCTTTACTGTTTTAAACAAAGCAGTTTGAGTTTGTGAGACAAAGAGAAGAAGAATTTTTAAACATGAGAAGTTACATCTTCTTTTAGATTTTTTTCCCTCACGTTTTAGCTTTGGGGCTTAATTATATCTCTTCAAGGAACTGGGAGGCAGAAAACCTAACACAGTCAAGTCAAAAGGAAGGATAGGAGGAAAGTGAACTTAGAGATAAAGAAACAGATACTGACTACTGTTTCTCTTTCTGTAACTGTTGTCCACAATTAGAACAATGATATTCTTATTTAGAAATTTATTTTCTAGAGCTGAGCAATGTAGACATTTTGTAGCAATTTGTAACAGCAATCATTTGAGAATTTTTGCTTCTCAAAATGCTTTGGGGTGAGGAAAGGCATTTAAGTAAGATATAGCCCCATCATTATATATTCTAATACATTTGGGAGTGCTCCATTATTTTTAAGTTTAAAAAGTAACCTTATTTTAAAGATTTTATTTTTAAGTAATCTCTACACTCAATGTGGGGCTTAAACCTATAACCCTGAGATCAAGAGTTGCATGCTCCACCAACTGAGCCAGCCAGGCACCCCAAAAAGTAACTACTTTTAAAAACTATTTAAAATGGCACACTAGAAAAAAAAAACTTACTACTAAACTTTCTAAAGTTACTCCAGAAACTAAATCCCAGCCATTACTGTATGATGTTCTATTTCTATAGATTGCCCAAAAGTTGTAGTTGCTGGGAATAATGAACTCGGAGAAAGCTATTTCTGTTTTCAGATTCAATTATTTCTAAATAATTCCATAACTGCAATTGATATAAAAATGAATTTTGAGTTATTAGAGTTATAATAATAGGTAAAAGGATGAAAAGGTTATAAGTCTATATCCAAATTATAAACCAGGTACATAAATGTATTTTTTTCAATGTGTTACAATTTGTGTAACTAAATCAATGATTAAGTCATTATGACTACTTCCCAAGAAAGCAACATCACTTTTTCATACTACCTAGGCCAGTGCAGTCCAAAAGAAACAGAATGCAAGTCATACAAGTGAACCCACATAGGTAATTAAAAATTATCTAGTAGCCACATTAAAAAAAGGTGATATTAGTTTTAATAGTATATTTTACTTTGTCCAATATATCTGAAGTATTATTACAGCATATAATCAATAGAAAGTATTACTGATATTTTACATTCTTTTTTTTTTCATGCAAAGGCTTCATAATCCAATCTGTATTGGTTTATGTACACTTACAGTACATCTTAATTTAGAAAGGCCTTATTTCAAATAACCACATGTAGCTAGTGGCTACCATACTGGACAGCATAGATTAAAAAAAAAAAATTATTTTAAGTCTGAAATGAACTAAAGGGAAAGAGAGCTCATGTGGAAGTAAGATTAAAAAGAAAACTACTAAAATGTGAATGGAATGGTAAGTAACAGGAGTAAAAAAGAATATAAAATGGTAAGGAAAAAAAAAGAGAGCAAGCCACTTAATTGAAATCATCATTCAAGGATGAAAGCTCTTAGGAAAACATACAGATGGCTAACAGACACATGAAAAGATACTCATCATCACTTATCATCAGGAAAATGCAAATCAAAACTACAATGAGATATCACCTCACACCTGGCAGAATGGCTAAACAACAACACAAGAAACAACAGATGTTGGTAAGAATGCGGAGAAAAAGGAACACTTGTGCACTCTTGGTGGGAATGCAAACTGGTGCAGCCACTGTGGAAAACAGGATGAAGGTTCCTCAAAAAGTTAAAAGTAGAACTACTCTATGATCCAGCAATTGCACTACTGGGTATTTACCAGTACCCAGTTTATGTTTATAGCAGCCTTATTTTTTGCTCCCTCTCTATGTTATTATTTACAATAGTTTACAGCATTATTTACAATAGCCAAGATACGGAAGCAGCCCAAGTGTCCACTGACAGATGAATGGATAAAGGAGATGTGGTATATATATACAATCAAATATTATTCAGCTATAAAAAAGAATGAAACCTTGCCATCTGCAATGACATGGATAGAGCTGCAGAGTATAATGCTAAGCAAAATAAAGCCAAAGACAAATATCATACGATTTCACTCATATGTGAAATTTAAGAAACAAAACAAAGGGAAAAGGGGGGAGGGGGTGAGAGAGAGACAGATATTAAGAAACAGACTCTTCTTAATTATAGAGAACAAACTGATGGTTACCAGAGGGGAGGTGGGTGGGGGAGATGGGATAAACAGGTGTTGGGGATTAAGAAGTGCACTTGTCGTGATGAGCAGAGGGTGATATATGGAAGTGTTGAATTACTACACTATACACCTAAAACTACACCAAAACACCTAAAACATACAGTAATACTGTATGTTAACTAAGTGGAATTCAAATAAAAGCTTAAAAAGAAAGATGAAAGCTCTTATCAAATGGATTTCTAGAAAACCAAAATAATATCTCCATTATAGCTGGCCCTCAATATTTAAACCTTAGGATTTGGGAATTCAAACTAAAGCAAGGTTGAATAGAATGCTAAAATCAAGAGTCTGCCTCAGAAGCCCAAAGTAGAAATAGCTCTGCCTGTTAATGAGCTATTAAAAAAATGACAAATTAAAAAAAATTAATTCCAATTATAAATTTTTAAATACCAAAATAAAGACAATTTGGATTTAGATGCCCCTGAAGAACACAATTCCAGATGAACGCAAAGGCAGATGTCAAGAAGCACATCGAATTCCTGGAAGTGGTCAAATAATGACCAGAGAGAGAATACACAAACAAAAGGAGTAGATGTGAAAAAAGACCACTTAAACAATCGGAATAATTACAAAGGCTTTGGCTGTCACAAGGAATCATGCCTACCTCCCCCATTTGTTACTACTAAACTGCTGCGATTCTCCTGGTACTGGCTTTCTCTTCGTAGTCTTTGTTCTTTAGTAATTTCTGCTACTCGAAGAGGCAGATCTGAAAATTCATCTGTAGGCTTAAAAAAAATAGCAGTAACATTTAAACACATTTCAAACTTTAAACAACACAGTATTTAAAGCGTGGACACACCATAAGCTCACTAAAATTTATATTTAAGAAGAAACAGCAAAAAAGTTCTGGAGTGGTGGTGGTGATTGTTTTTCAACAGTATGAATATACTTAAGAATGGTTAAAATGGTCCATTTTATGTTACGTATATTTGACTACAATTAAGAAGAGATGAGAAGTTATATATGACTATAAATAAACATGAATTTGAAGTATCTACACAGATATCTGTGTGGATACAGATATAATTATGTACACACCCACTCACACACAAGTAATTCCAAATTACAAATGGGCTGTGGTCTGAAGTTGATTTGTTTGGGAATGAGTGAGACAATGTTACAAATGGGAGGTTATCAGTCTTGTTAACAAAAGCTTATTTCATCAGTTAGCCCAATTTAGAGCTAAAATATTCTACCCTTTAATTTAAAGAGGGAAAGCATAATAAAATTTAACACAGGAGAAAAAAGATATAATTAGCTAAGAAAATTATTTATCTTGAGCATGTTAATAGTCTTCACTAAAGTTCTTGCCTCATTACCCATCAGCCTGTAGTCCTATTTTCTCATCTCCCAGCATCCCTTCTACCACCTCTGCTCAAGGTTACCCAGTCTGGCAAATTTTAGGCTTCAGTTGTAATTGGCTCATTTGGATTTGCAGGATATTAAGCCTATTTGGTTTTCCAGGATATTAAGCTATTTATACAAAACAATGAAGTAACAAACATGTAAAACACTTGGCAAAAAGACAGCAAAGAAACAAAATATCATTTCTGAATGGCAGCTCTCTGTGGGATTTTTTTCCTCTCTTTTGGCTTTTCTATATTTTACATAATGAGAAACTGAATTCAATTAAGAATCTTTCCATTTTCATCATTTTATTGCCTCTTAGGGGTCAGAACATGCAGAATAGAAGAAACACTTACTTCATTTCCTGACCATCTCTTATCACCACTGTCCACACTATTGAAACCTGAATCAAGGGCTCCATAAGGGCGTCCTGAGTACATTTCTTCATGGCTGCCAAAAAAAGAGAGTCTGGCTGTTACTGGGAAGTTTGAGGTTTTAAAATTAACATCTGAAATAAACCGAATGCAATTTTACTAATAAACATTATCTCATGCCAGTTAGTGATTTAACTTCCTTAGAACTAAATCGGCATTCTTTTAAAAGTTTTTTTTTTTTTTTTTAATGTTTGTTTATTTTTGTGAGAGCAAGAGAGACAGAGTGAGTGGGGAATGAACAGAGAGACAGAGGGAGACACAGAATCTGAAGCAGGCTCCAGGCTCTGAGCTGTCAGCACAGAGGCTGATGTGGGGCTCAAACCCACAAACCATGAGATCATGACTTGAGCTGAAGTCGGACGCTCAACCGACGGAGCCACCCAAGTGCCCCAAATGGAAATTCTTTTAACTTTTTAATATGAAAAATTCCAAACTAAAACAAATAGAATAGTATAATGTATATCAGTATAAGAATATAATAGCACTCATCCAGCTTCAAAAATATCAACCTACTGCCATTCTTGTTTCATCCATGCTACTAACCCATTCACCATGCCTCCCTCAATTCTTATTTTTAACAGCACTTTTTAAGGTAAAATTCATATACACTGAAATGCACACACCTTAAGCTACATACTTGACAAATGAATACATCTTTGTAATATACACCTCTCTCATGATATAAGACATTTCTACTTTGCCAGAAAATTCCCACTCATTCCTTACCAGTCAATTCCCCTCACCACGCTACAGGGTGCTCCTAAGAGATAACCACTATTCTAATTTTTTTTCACCTTAAATTCGTATGGAAGGCAGAGTAACAGTCCCCAAAGATGTCCAAGACATAATCTCTGGAACTATGAATATGTTACTTTACATGGCAAAGAGGAATTAAGATTGAAGATAAAAATAAAACTGCTAATCAGCTGATCTTAAAATAGGGAGATTATTGTGAATTATTTGAATGGGCTCAATGTAATCAAAAGGGTCCTTAAAAGTAGAAGAGGGAGGCAGAAGAGGAGGCCAGTGTAATGCAATGCTGGCTTGAAGATTACTCTTGGTCAAGAGTCAAGGAATGCAGAGAGCCTCTCTGTAGAAGCTGAAAAAGGCAAGAAATGTATCTTACTCAGAGCCTGCAGAGAAGAATAAAGTTCTGCCAGCATTTTGATTTTAGCCTCATGAGACCAAGATTTAGACCTTGAACCTACAAAACTGTAAGATAATAAATTTGTGTTTAAAATCAAAATTTGTGGTAATTCATTATGGCAGCAATAAGAAATTAATACAATTAGTTTTACTTATTCCAAAACTCATAAAAATGGAATCATATGTAATTTTTTAAATCTGGCTTTTTTTGGCTCAGCATCATGTCAGTGAAATTCTTGATGGTTTTACCTTCAAATATAATGGATAAATTATTTGTTATGTGTAGGCTTAACTTTTTA
Organism: Panthera tigris; assembly: GCF_018350195.1. Lineage (NCBI taxonomy): Eukaryota > Metazoa > Chordata > Mammalia > Carnivora > Felidae > Panthera > Panthera tigris. The sequence continues at coordinate 70,728,246 of NC_056668.1, forward strand.
AAAACATTGCCAATCTGTTTTTGAAAGGAGCTATATCATTTTGCATTCACCCAGCAACGTATTTGAGTTCCACCTGCCCACACTTGTGTTGTCAATCTTTAATCTTAGCTATTATGGTAGGTGAAAAGTGGTATCTCACTGCAGTTTTAATTTGTATCTCTCCAATGACTAATGATATCGAGTATCATTTTGTGTGCATGTCGGCCATTCATTTACCTTCTTTTTGTGAAATGTCCATTCTTTTGCCCATTTCAAAATACATCAGTAATCTCAAAAATAGTTTGCTAAGAAGCCATACACCAAACACTACATAATACTTGATTCCATTTCTATGAAACTCTAGAAAAGGCAAAACTGTATCAACAGAACACAGGGCAGTAGTTGCCTGGGGTTGAGTTACCTACTGTAAAGTGGAAAATGGTTGATGGAAATGCTATAGACCTTGACTGTGTTGATAATTTCGTGACTGCATCCATTTGCCAAAATTCACTGAACCGCACACTTAAAATAGATAGATTTTATTATTTGTATATTATACCTCAACAAAGCAGTTAAATCTGCCAAATTCTTATGTTAAAGTACATGTCCCATTTTTACAATTCTATAAGCAACGTATGAGAACACTGGTTGCTCCACATCCTCAATAAACATTTGGTGGTGTCAGTTCTTTTATGTTTATTTAATTTGAAAGAGAGAGAGAAGAGGGCAGAGAAACAGGGAGAGAGAGAATCCCAAGCAGGCCCCGTGCTATCAGCACAGAGCCTGACGTGGGGCTTGACCTCACAAATCATGAAATCATGATCTGAGCCGAGATGGAGGGATGGATGCCTAACTGACTGAGCCACTCAGGTGCTCCACTGTTGTCAGTTTAAATTTAGTCATTCTAGTGAGTGTGTAATGATGTCTTGTGCTGTAATTTACATTTCCATGATGATTAATGATGTTGAACACTTTTTGGGGTGCTTAGTGATCACTGGTGTATCTCTCTTTGTTAAATACCTACTCAAGTCTTTGTCCAATTTTTTTTAAGTTTCTTTATTTATTTTGAGAGAGAGTAAGAGAGAGAGAATAGGGAAAGAGGCAGAGAGAGAGGCAGAGACAGAATCCCAAGCGGGCTCTGTCCTGTCAGTGCACAGCCCAATACAGGGCTTGATCTCAGGAACCATGAGGTTATGACCTGAGCCGAAATCAAGAGTCAGATGCTTAACCAACTGAGCCACCCAAGCGCCCCTACTGAACAGTATTTTAAAACATTATGTATTTTTTTCAAAAAAAAAAATACAGATTTCTAGAAGATATTGTTCTACATAATATATATTCTATCAAGTGGCCAACTGAGATATGCTTACTATTACTGAGAAATTTTTCATAAAGAGAATTAATAGAATCTTTGCAATAAGCTATCATTTTCTTTCTCTTCTTTATTTCCACATACTTCTCCACATACTTGCTCTTGCTCAGAGCTTAAACTGGTAAGATTAAAGTGAGACATATAGGTTTACCAATTCTCAGGTTGGCTCAGGATTTTCTTGGTTTTAGCACTTTGAGTCCTGTGTCCCAGGAAAACCCTTAGTCACAAATAAACCAAGATACATGGTCACCCTATGTATAAATATGGCCTTCAGGAGGCCTAGCAGAGTTCTGCCAGCCAGGCTCCAGTGATGCCCTGTCAGAAAGCCCAATCTCCCTAATAAACCACCTAGAACAACATGGACTCAAGTGTGGAAATGTCTCTTCTGTAGCAGGAATGTGAACTGTGAGTCACTACAGTGCAGTGAGGGGCACAAAACATAGCAAGTTTTATAGTTTAACAGATCTGGACTGGCAACTTGGCACCATCATTTACTAGCTATGTGACTTTAATTAACTTGCTTAACTTCTCTCCACTTCTGTTTCCTCATCACTTAAAGGGGGATGGGGGAAAGATTAACAACACCTACCTCATAGATTTGCCATAAAGACTGAAAAAATATAAGCTAAGGATTTGTACAAATCCTATTATAAAGCACTAAATAAAAGTTTATTATTATTATTTCTATAAAGAACATAACCTTCAGAGAGTATTTGCTGTTATAACAAGTCACTACATCTGCTTCATTTGAGTTTAGTTCACCAAACATTTACTGAATGTGACACAGTGTTCTAGATGCTAAGAATATTGAGTATGAAAAAAGGACAATTATTGCTTTCACAACAAGCTCAGGCTTGTTGGAGAGATTTAATCCTGTTACTGGGGCTTGCAGAAGCAGGACTTTTCTTAGTCCTGCTTACTGCTTAACTTAGTCTTTCCTCACTGCCATATTACCATAAATAAATAAATAAATAAATAAATAAATAAATGTATGTATGTATGTATGTATGTATGTATGTATGTATGTTTAGTCTGTAATATAAACTTGGTGAAAATCATCTCAGCAAAAAAGTACAGGTCACTACAGATCACTAAGGAAAAATACATGTGCCACTCTGTAAAACATAAAAGTTACCATAACAGTGCAACTTGCTAAAAGAGTTGGAAATACTTACATCTAGAAATAAAATGACTTAAGGAAGATTGTGTACTGTTTTTATATTACACACAAGTAGTCAGAAAGTTACATCTAAGGATTTGAAAAGTACCACAGCATCTAATTTGTACTGAATACCTGAAGAGCTACAGGATTAATAAAAATTCTCTTTAGCAAGACCGGACTCTTAGGACGAAACTAGTCCTAGATCATAGTAGACAGCTAGTAATTATAATGCCTAATATTTACAGAAGACTTTATGGTCAGCCAAGCACTTTCAGAAATAGGTCATTCAATCCTCAGAACTACTGTTAGGGTATCAACAGGGTAAATAAAGATCATGTTGAAGAAACTGAAGTCCAGAGGGGTTAAGTGAACTCTAGAACTTTCCAGTAGTACAGGTACCCAAGAGTATAGACATTCTGACTCCATGACAGCATTTGAATAAAGGTACTGCTAACTACAATGCAGTTTCACTAATTTTTACCTCAATAAAAGAGACATGAAGGTATAATGTCCCATTCACTGCTGCATGAGAAGTTGAAGGAGGTATTTTATTCATATGTATATATGTATATGTATTCATATATATATATAAAATAATTTCTAGGACATTCTGAAACAATTACAAACAAAGTAACATACCTCCAGAAAAAATGGAAAATATAGAATACAGATTAATCCAGTGAGCATAATGAGGGGTTATTATAGGGATTAGGAGATATCAGATCTATAATTACCAATCCTTTGGAAAAACATGACATGATTATGCTATTTAGACTTTCCATTTATGATACATTTCTCCATGGATTTAATCCTTTTATCTCTTTGCAAATATACATGTCTCTTGCCAGTTTTTTAAAATATATATAAGCTTAATGTTTTTAAAGTATTATAATGAGGATTCTTCTATTAAAAAAAAAATTAGGGGCACCTGGGTGGCTCAGTCGGTTGGGCGTCTGACTCTTGATTTCAGCTTGGGTCATGATCCCAGGGTTGTGGGACTGAGCCCTATGTTGGGCTTTGTGCAGAACGTAGAGCCTGCTTAGAATTCTCTCTCTTTCTTTCTCTCTCCCTCTCTCTCTCTCCCCGCCCCCTTGTACCCCTCTCCCATGCTCATGCTCTTTCTCCCTCTAAAAACTCCAAACAAAAAAATTAGCCCAAGATCAATTAGTCCTCAAGACTAAGAACTGAATGGCTGAGAGAAACAGGTTCTGCAATTAGCACTACAGGCCTCAATCAAAGCTCATTATTCTGATAGGTGTGGACGCTGCCTCCTTAGTCTTTGGGCATACCCTCATGTACAGGTCTCCAGTAGACAGCATTCACTGCCTTACACTCCAATCTCAGAGGCAGCAGTAGCAATTTATGTTTCTACTCACTAGTTCAGGAGAGGAAAATTTTTCCATACCAAAGATTATTAACACCACGGAGGAAAATAAAAGCTACATTAATTTATTGTACATTTTTCTTTCCCTCCCTCCCTTCCATTCTTTTTTAAACAGCAATTACGAACTTTATTTTTTTTTAATGTTTTATTTATTTTTGAGAGAGAGAGAGAGAGAGAGCAAGAGAGCGAGCATGGGTGGGAGAGGGGCAGAGAGTGAGGGAGACACAGAATCCCAAGCAGACTCCAGGTTCCCAGCTGTCAGCACAAAGCCTGACACGGGGCTTGAATCCATGAGCCATATGATCATGACCTGAGCCGAAGTTGGATGCTTAACTGACTCAGCCACCCAGGTGCCCCTATTTGTTGTACATCTTTCACGAGTACAGGACTAGAACACATTTCATGAAAATTTTGAATAGGAAAACAAAACTTTTTTCAATAAATATGACAAGAGTTCTATGTTATAAGCAATTAACCAAGGTAGGAGGAAAAAGAAATGAAGAAAGAAAAGGATATAATGAATAGAGAAAATTTTAAAATTCTTGGCAGTAATGGTCTGGGACCCTTCATATTCTTCCCACTGTCAAAGTCCTTCCTCCAAGAGAGGCCTAGACTAGCACAGAGTATGCCAGACCTAATCCCTACCATCTGTCAAAACCTTTTCTGTCTTCCTTGACATCACATACCTGCTTTTAGTCTTCTTAGAGTTAAAAGTGTTAGAACTAAGATATTCTTGTGGAAATCTTTCCTGGGTATATATGATATTGGTTAATTTCACCTGTGTGTTTGAATAAGTATACTAAAACTTGTATTGCTGTATGCTTAAACAACCAGATTAGAGCTAGTATTTTAAATATCCTTCACAGTGTCTCTAATAGCCAAAGCAAAAAAAAAAAAAAACAAAAAAAAAAAAACCCAGAATGTCACCATAAAGTTGTTTTTGATGACTTTAAGCAGAGGTAGGTTAGGAGGGAAATAACATCTGTGTGACCAAACGGACTATTAATTCCTTCAACGAATATTTGCTGAGTGTCTACTGTCTGTGCCAAACACTCAGGTGAACTAGGGATACAGTGGTAAAGAAGAAAGACACCATCTGTGGCAAAAGGGATCAAGTCCCTTTGGAGTAATACTTAATTTACTTAAGAAATCAGGTTCTGTATTTTCAGATAGCTTGAGATTACTCCTTTACACAACACTTAAATATTTAATTCCAATAATTTCTGATGAAAAAAAATTTAAACTGTAATGCCTATATCCCTTTACTGGAAATGACATGTCTAATATATTTTAGCATTTTCTTTATGAGCATCAATTACTGTATTGTGCTATAACATAGTAATTACAAAATATCACTGAAATATGGAGGGTTCTTTGCATAGATGCCTACTGGTGTCAAGTTGCTATGTTTTTAGTGTGTCTTGCTTTTAAGTATCTTATTAAAATTATGCAGTGTATCATACTGATTAAAAAAAGAATATAACAGACATAACTTTTAAAACAGGATGGAACATTAATACCTTTAAAGCCCCTTGATGCCTCTTTCATACCAAATCTTCCTTCCTCTTAGAGTTAACCATTAACTTGAATCTTTTGTTTAACATGTGTCGCTTTTTAAGTTTAATTTTTTCCTTCAAATTACTTTTTGTACTTTTAATATGCCTGCTTTTACAAACTCTACCCAAACAGAAATTTGTTAATCTGTTTTAGACAAGGATATGAGAAGCAAGCTCATCAGGACTGTGCTTTTATGTAAAACACGACAGGTTCTAAGAGAAAGCTGGAGGGGATCTCTTTTGAATAAGGCCTTGATGGAGACATCCATTTTGCCTGTTTAAAGGCTTTTTGAATTTAATTCCTGCTACTTAAGATTGTTCCAGATGGCTGAGAATGCCAAGGAGATAACTTTCTAAATCAGGTGTTATGTAGCCAAAGGATTCAGACTAAAAGATCCTGAAAGTATTATTAATGGTCATCAAATCCAAACTCTTCATTCCCTATTGAAAAAAATGAAGCCCCAAAAGTCTGAATGACTTGCTTTAAGTCATAGAGCTAGTTAACAGCAGAGCCAAGGTCAGCATTCCAGTCACTCAGATCACTGGTTTTTCAACTGGGAACCCGTGCAGGGGATATTTGGCAATGTCTGGAGATATTTTTGTTTGTCACTTTGGGAGGGTGCTACAGAAGCCAGGAATACTGATAAACATCTTCTGAATTATAGGACAGCTTCTCACAACAAAGAATTATCTTGCCCAAAATATCAACAATACTGAGATGGAGAAACCCTGACTTAGAACTACACTTTGTCAGATCTGTGTAATCAACTGTTTACTTAATACAAGTATTCTGAGAAAAAGTGTCAAAATAGATTATTTCATTTTAGTTAAGCATTCAGGCAGACTTATGGTCCAGTTTGATTCCCTGTGAGATGGAACATGTTAAATAAAGAAATAGAACATACTCACCAGGAGCCAAAACCCAAGGGTCTCCTATCATAATCTGGCAGATCTGGAGCAATCTTACAAGCCTGTATATTCAGGTACTTAAATATGTGGACTTTGCCTTTTATACATATCTAAAAAAAATAACATAAATGCAACCAAATTATTACTCATCTGAAATATATGTATCCCTTTCTAAAAATCATAATCATCTTTTTATTTAAAGTATATTAGAAATAGAAGGTATTTCTAGCAACCATATATAGTGATATTAAAAATCTAACACTACATAACATATTATTTGTTATTTTATGTGTTTACATGATATATATATACACACACACACACACATTTTTAGTTTCTAGTCATGAATAAGTTTCAGTAACATATAAAATAAATAACTTATTATAAATACTGATAGAATACCAAGTAAACTTATCACACTGGTTAGTTAGGCACAGTCAGGAATTTAAAGCATTGCTCTCCATGGATTATACTGGCAACTTTTGCTTTTAGAAATCCAGCAATCATATACAATTATGCTTTGAATCCTACTTTCTGTAAGAGAGAAAAGCAGGAAATGATTAAATATTAAAGTTGTATTTCTGTTGACAAGTAAAAATATAAATTCTTTAGGATTATGAGATCCTTCTACAGTTATGAAGTTTACTCATAAAGCTTTGGAGTTGCCATTCAGAGGTTTGAACAAGACCACGAATCAACTGTAGAGTACAAACTCTATAGTGAAAAATACACATTGGTAAAGTTGTTCAGATTATAGGATGTCTGGAATCTATGTATGAAACTACCTTATAATTACTTTATTATTAGTTTCATTATCAGTCACTGATAAACAAATGACCAAATTGATTAAATGAGGAACTTAAAGATTTTAGAAAATAAAAAGGTACAAAAATGATGGTTAAAAGAAATGTACTGATAATCCTTAGTTCTGAAAGCCAAATATTTTTATTTGTGTCTAGCATTTACATTGGCTACATTCAAGTTTTACTAGAAAGAAATTAACTCAAATTTTATTAGAAAAACTTCAAGGAAAAACACTTCAACTTAAAAAAAAAAAGTCAATTCAATGAAAGGAAAAAACATTCTGGAAACATTACCTGTCCTCCATCCCATTTATTCAAGACTTCTAAAGAATGCTTATGTGTGTGAATTTACTTTAAAAGAACTTCACTTCCAACAAAAAAGATAAATGCATAGAACTTCAAGTTTTAAGTTCACCCTTTGTCAAAAAAGTTCACAACATCCTTCAAATCCACTATAGTTTACCTGTGCGGGAGGAGACTGTAGTGGATTGTTATCTAGGGTGATCATCTGTAGGTGCCTGAGGTTCCGATAACAAACGGGGATTGTTGTAATTTTATTGCAGGAGAAGTCGAACCGTATCAAAGGCAACTCTGCCAGCTCTGCCGGGTGATAAGATGGGAATAAACAATTAATAATATTTCAAAACTAGGCAAGTTTTTAAAAAAATTTTTAACATTTATTCATTTTTGAGAGACAGAGAGAGATAGAGTGAGAGTGGGGGAGGGGCAGAGAGAGGAAGACACAGAATCCGAAGCAGATTCCAGGCTACGAGCTGTCAGCACAGAGCCTGATGTGGGGCTTGAACCCACGAACTGTGAGACCATGACCCGAGTTGAAGTCAGATGCCTAACCGACTGAGCCACCCAGGCACCCCAAAACTAGGCAAGTTTTATGGGAGCTTCTAATTAAATACAGTGAATTTAATGTATTTATCTCCATTCTTTCTTAACAATGAACTGATACTATAAAATGAAATCTAGTTACTTACAGATGGGAATACTAATAAAAAGCAAGCTATGTGACCACTCACAGAACTAAAGAACCAGAGGCTGATACCACAGAAACACAGGCATAACCAAGGAATTAGATGATAATCTGTACAAAAAACAAGTACCTAAGTCCCCAACCTCAACTCATGTAGCTAGGGCACTACTTCTTTCCAATCACCACAGAAGTCAACAACTTATTCTCTAGTGAAACTGAATCAAAAGGCTTTGAACTCAGGAAGTTTAGGCACAATGGAAAGTCAGGATGATGAGGTGCTCGTTGAAAATGAAGGCTTTAAGAGAAAGTCTTACACAATGATGAGACCTCAGCGCTTTCCTACCCAACCCCAACCCATCCCCAGCCCTCGTATCTGAGTAATCTCCCTTCCTTATCCATGGGGGATATGTTCCAAGATCCCCAGTGGATGCTGAAACCACAGTTAGTACCAAACCCTATATATACCATGATTTTCCCTATATATACCATGATACATACCTGTATATGTATACATGATAAAGATTAATTTATAAATTAGGCAGAAGAAAGGAACAAGAATAATTAATAATAGAATACTTATAACAATGTAGTGTAATAAAAATTATGTAATTATGGTCTCTCTCTCTCTCTCTCTCTGCTAGAAAAAGAGGAAGGAATCAGCCATAGGTACATAAAAAAACTAAGCAAATAAAAAAAATTATTAACTCCAGAAAAACAACAACAATAAAAAAAAAAAAAAATGAGGGGCGCCTGGGTGGCGCAGTCGGTTAAGCGTCCGACTTCAGCCAGGTCACGATCTCGCGGTCCGTGAGTTCGAGCCCCGCGTCAGGCTCTGGGCTGACGGCTCGGAGCCTGGAGCCTGTTTCCGATTCTGTGTCTCCCTCTCTCTCTGCCCCTCCCCCGTTCATGCTCTGTCTCTCTCTGTCCCAAAAATAAATAAAAAATGTTGAAAAAAAAAAAATTAAAAAAAAAAATAAATAAATGAAATCAGGGTGCCTGGGTGGCTCAGTCAGTTAAGCGTCCAACTTCGGCTCAGGTCATGATCTCGCCGTTCGTGAGTTCTAGCCCCGTGTTGGGCTCTGTGCTGACAGCTCAGACCCTGGAGCCTGCTTCAGAGTCTGTATCTCCCTCTCTCTCTGCCCCTCCCCCACTTGTGCTCTGTCTCTCTGTCTCTCTCAAAAATAAACAAACATTAAACAATTTTTTTAAAAAATGAAATCAGTACATCAACTGAATTGGCAGGGACCAATATTCATATAGTTATAATAATGTAAATAATAATGCTTTGATCAGAAGTTGTGATAAAACTATACTGGGAAGACAGTAGGAGGGAGGTGAGAGTTTTTGGATGATGGGTGATAAGTGTGTAAGGAAGTTAAATCCTCATCTACCACAATGGGAAGCTCACATTAAATGTCAAAATGTATAAATCGAGCAAAGCTCTTAAAGGCACATCATTTAGAAATATGTCAAAAAATGTCAGTGGAAAGAGTCAAAGGCAGAGAAGGCAGATGCTTCTAAACATTAAAGCTGAGGAGGGGGATAGCTGAGCCAGAGGAATGCTATTATTGATTTTAAACTTTTTTTTTTTTTGGTATTTGTTTAAATTTTTTTTTTAATGTTTTTATTTATTTTTGAAGGAGAGAGAGAGAGACAGAGACAGAGCATGAGCAGGGGAGGAACAGAGAGAGAGGGAGACAGAGAATCCGAAGCAGGCTTCAGGCTCTGAGCTGTCAGCACAGAGCCCAACTGTTTTTTAGTATTTGGGTTAGTATTTAGTATTGGTGTTATATGGAAGTGTTGAATCACTATATTTGTACACCTGAAACTAATCTTACACTGTATGTTAATTAAATGGAATTTATTATTATTTTTTTAATGTTTGTTTATTTTTAAGAGAGAGAGACAGAGACAGGGCATGAGCAGAAGAGGAGCAGAGAGAAGGGGAAACACAGAATCCAAAGCAGGAGCCAGGCTCCAAGCTGTCAGCACAAAGCCCAATGTGGGGCTTGAACTCATGAACCGTGAGATCATTACCTGAGCCAGGTTGGATGCTTAACTGACTGAGCCATCCAGGTGCCCCTAAACTTTTTGAATATTATTTGACTTTCTGAATGATATATTATTTTATAACAATTAAAATTTAAAATCAAAATGGCAATACAACTAAAGACACTAATATCTACCAAACTGTAAAATGTCAGAGACCACCACTTACAATGAACTTCCACACTAACTTGTATAGCTACTGAAATAAAGCTTTCCTGCCATCTCAGTTTAGCTGAATATGCTGAAATTATAAGATAAGCTAATATAAAACCATTTAAAATTATTTGTGTGACTCACCATTTTCTTGGGAATACACCTTCAAAATCAGATAGAGAAATAAATTAGATGATAAAACTACTAGACCGCAATTGTCATCTAAAACCCCAAATTTTCATTTTCACTAAAATCCCAATGTTTTCATTAAATGATCTTATATGAAGTCAGTATTATTGCGTTAGTAAGCTTTTAAAGATCAACATAGTAGATGAGTCCCACTACATACTACCTACTACTACTCTACTGAGTAGAAGGGTAATCTTGGATTGAAATTTGGGGTTGTAAGGTCTGTGCCATGATTTTGTTCAGCTCTGCTGGGGGCCTTCATTCACATTCCTGAGAGGGTAGAAAGCAGGCCCAAGAGGAAATGAGGAAGGCTCTGAAAATAAAAGGTGAAAAGTTTACCAGGCTAAAGCGACTGAGAGGAAAGTTAAGCAGGATTTTGGCTAGTGTGATTACAGTAGGGTGTATAAAAGTAGACTGAAAAATCACTTTCTGAGACATTTTGACATCCATAATGTCAAAGCTACACTAGTATGTTAGAGCTAAAAATCATATTGGGTCATATTGGTGTTAACATTTGGATTCTAGAATGAAGCAAAAGCATCATTAGTCAATTCAATATTTACTATACACTGTAAGTCATGTTTTAAAGCAGAACCTAGAGCACCAATGTCACGAAAATACCTTCTAAAGGATAGAGTTAAGGGAAAGTGGATGGGAGTACAGATGACACAAGAGTTGCCATGAGCTGATAACTACTGTAGTTGGATGAATCACTGCTCTCATTTATATATGAAATTGTCCATAATAAAATTAAAGAAATATATACTCTGATCTAATAAAATAATAGTTCTCCCCATTTTCATTTCCTTTTATAAAGCTTTTTCTTTCGTGAATTCATATTTTGAAGGCTTATAAATTATACCTAATTTGTACAATCATTTTTATCACTCAAATACATATACCAGAGCTTACAGTGAGCCTAAGATAACCAGCCTCCCAGTGCAGTCTTTCACTCCATTCATTATTCACTCTACACATCACCTCCAAATGTTCATTAGTCCCTACCTGAATGTTTCCAGGGAAGGATAAAGTAATTAAGTTCAAGTCAAGTCCATTTGAAGTCAGTGCAAAATGTAGGAATGTTTTTCATTATGCTAAAATATCTCATTATCAGAAACATGATATATTTCTCTCAAGTAGTTATGCTTACTGAAACTTCCAGGGAACTTACCCTGAGTTGCTACTTAATTCTGACTAGATCTAAAAATACAATCACTGGTTTATAGTTATTAGAATTTTTCACTGCAGAATCTTTTATTTTTTTAATTTTTATTTTATTTTTTAATGTTTGTTTATTTTTGAGAGACAGAGCATGCACAAGCAGGGGAGGGACAGAGAGAGAATCCCAAGCAGGTTCTGCACTATCAGTGCAGAGCCTAACTCGAGGCTCAAACCCACAAACCACAAGATGGTGACCTGAACCAAAACCAAGAATCAGCTGCTTAACCAACTGAGCCACCTGCGCACCCCTGAAGAATCTAACTTTTAAAAGTTAGACTGGGTGGCTTAGTCAGTTAAGCAACTGACTCTTGATTTCGGCTCAGGTCATGATCTCATGTTTGTGAGTTCGAGCACCATATCAGGGTCTGTGCTGCTAGTGTGGAGTCTGCGGTGGATTCTCTCTCTCCCTTGCTCTCTGCCCCTCCCCTGCACATGCTTGTTCTCTCTCTCTCTAAAAATAAATAAACTTAAAATCCACAATGAAACATGTAATAATTAAATCATTATATCTTGAATACTGGCTAGATGTTATCTATCTATCTATCTATCTATCTATCTATCCCAAATGTTTATTTATTTAGCTTTGAGAGATAAAAATGTGCATGAGTGGGGGAGGGGCAGAGAGTGAGGGAGGCAAAGAATTCCCAAGCAGGTTCCATGCTGTCAGCACAGAGCCCGACAGGGGGCTCAAACTCATGAACTGTGAGATGATAAGCTGAGCTGAAATCAAGAGTCAGATGCTTAACTGAGCCACCCAGGTGCCCCTGCTGTAACTCTTACATATTTTTGTCTTGTACTTATCAGTTCTGAGAGATCTTTAATATAAAAAGACAAATAACAATAAAACAATTATTTCGGGACACCTGGCTGGCTCAGTCAGTAGAGCATGCAACTCTTGATCTCGGAGTTGTGAGTTCGAGCCCCATGTTGGATGTAGAGATTACTTAAAAACAAAATCTTTAAAAATAAATAAGTAAAAATAAAACAACTATTTCACCATTTCTTACCTTCAGGCAAACGTAATAAGTGATTTCTTCTGACGTTAAGGTCTCTTAGGGCCTCCAAATTACCAACTTGGGAAGGTATTGTTTGAATTTCATTGCAGCTCACATCCTATTTCAAAAAGATATAAAGAATTTTTCTAATATTACTAATTTGTCTGCTTTAAACCATCTGTAAAATGAGGTTAGATAAAGATAATACCTATGGTCTGTCTTAACTGCGAAAAAAATTATGATTCTATGTCCAAGAATAAATCCATAGTTTGTACTAGCATTTAGTTTTAAAAACTTATAGGCTCCTGATTTTATAGATATTAGATGAATCTACATTAATTTTATGAGAACAAAAATTAAATGACTTAAGATGTGGACAGGAAGCTTAGTATCAGATCAAATGAAAATTCTAGTGAAAAAGTAAATTAGAAAAAAGTATAAAAACATCTATTTAGGACAATATTTTATTAAAAACAATTTTTTTTTACATTTATTTATTTTTGAGAGACAGACAGAGACAGAGCGCAAGCTGGGGAGGGGCAGAGAGAGAGGGAGACACAGAATCTGAAGCAGCCTCCAGGATCTGAGCCATCACCACAGAGCCCGATGTGGGGCTCAAACTCACGAACCATGAGATCATGACCTGAGCTGAAGTCAGACGCTCAACCGACTGAGCCACCCAGGCACCCCAATATTTTATTTTATATGTATTTTAATGAGACTGGAAGAAAAAAGCAAAACAATGATAAAAATTATAATGATAAAATTAATTGAAAGGAAGTCCTACTTTCAAAATACCAGTTCACCTGCTCAAGAATATAAAAATGCACTGAAGATGACTCAAATCATTCTTTATGAAACTGAAAGTGAGGGGAAAATAGTAAAGGACACATAACTCATAGGCTACGGAAAAAATAGATACTGCCCTATTGGCATTTGATCAAGTTGGTACCAAGACATGTATTATGTAAGCCTTCCGGTATCTTGGTCAACAGTTTGATAACAGATTCTGAAAAGAGGCTGACTACAGATTCCAAGACTGACAAATTCAGAATTCCATAACTCTGAGACAAGCCACGAAAATGTACAAATCCATGGGGAACAGTAGGAAGTTGTCTAGGTTAATAAAAGCTCCAAGATGCCATATTAACACTTAAAACTCCTCTAGTATATGAGTAAAAAGAAAATATTAATAGACTTAACTATTAGAAAAGACCACTTGCCAAAAACTTCAAACATTATTTTAAAATTTTCCCACAATATTCTTAGAGAAAATAATATTATTTTTACTTTTCTTACCAATTAATGACTGAAGTAGAATCAGTAGCTGTATTTTTTGTTCCAATGCTCTGAGCAGCAAAGTTAAAAGGAAAGAGGTTGAAAGGATAGGGAAAATTGAGCCGAGCCAGAAGACAACAGTAATTTATAATATTTCTCTTGGAAAATGTGTATCTTGAAAGATAGAGGTTTACTCTCACTTAAAAATGAAGGGAAACAGGGGCGCCTGGCTGGTTCAGTCAGAGGAGCATGAGACTCTTGATCTCAGGGTCATAAGTTCAAGCCCCACATTGGGTGTAGAGATTACTAAAAAAATAAAATAAAATAAACTTAAATAAAAGGGGGAAATAAAAGAAAGAAGCAATAGATGTGGTAAGAACAGGTTCCACTGAGTGGGAATCAAGAGCTCATTAAAAAAAATTATTTTAATAAAATAAAAAAAATAACCAGGTTCTGAATAAACAAACATACATTTTTGACTTTATTTCCTAGATCTAACTGCCTGTAAATAAATAGTAGTCTAGTATCTAGACTCCAGATTTAACATATTTGTGAATTTTTACATGTGACTGTTTACATTCATAATCCACCTGAAAAAAAGAGAGAGCTACTGTGTGGTCCAGTTAAATTGTACATGTATTTTTTTGTTCATGATGTCTGTCTTTGTTAATAAACCTACATGGGATGATCCTCCCAAATCTCAATGGACATAACTGTATTGGACCATTTCAGAAATATGAAACGTGGGCTCTGGAGTTAAGGTAGATTGGTTTAAAATTCTACCTCAGTTATGGAACCTTGGGCAAATTACTTAACCTATCTAAGTGCTAGTTTCTTCAGCTGTAATATGACGATAAGTATTATACCTAATTCATAGTGTTACTATGGTGATTAAATGGGAAAAGTCTCATTGCCATGCCCAGGACATAAGTACTAAAGAGTAACAAGGAGTGGTTCATCAAAATTAAGCTTCTTAGAAAACAGAAGGCAGTAAAGAATAGCTTACTTTAGAGAGGGAGCTAGGTGCTAGAGATAGCATGTAAGGCCAAAAAAAATAAGCCTGATCTTTGCGGTGCCCAGTCCCCGAGAGGGGCTCACCCCAAATCAGAACACTGACGCTATTGAGATTTAATGTGAAAAATCTAAATGCATTATTAACTCATATCTCAAAAGCTTATTAGCATAGAAATCACTTAATATTGGTTAGAGTTTAATCTGATGACTTTGTCCCATTCCCCGTGGGCCTATTAGACTTGTACTTTCAGTTCTTGCTTAACTCTGTGCTGAAGCATTTCAGTACTGATCAGCCAGCAAAACTTCACTATTGATACCTGGAAAAACTCAAAAAGACACCTTAATTTTGAATCTTTCCTCACTACAAAACAGAAAATGGTATGACTATGGATACACATACATGTGGAGCAATAAAAAAGTAAAATATTAACTTACAAGTTCTGTTAAATGTCTGAGATGTCCAATTTCTTCTGGAAGTGACACCAATTTGTTATTACTAGCAATTAAGACTTTCAATGGTAAATTACACAAATGTACTGGCAATGTTGACAGCTGGTTCCGACTAAATGGGTAAGTAGAAAAAGAAAATAATTAGAACCCACCATTCAAGAAAAAAATTTTCATCTTTCCCAACCTATACTCAGTAAAGTGACAAACATTAAGTCATGGAAGGAGCAAACAGGGTATTAGATTTGGGTTCTAGCCTCCATTTCCTCACTTACCAGCTTTGTGGTTTTAGGCATGATATTTAACTTACCTGCTTTTTATAGATTCCTCATCTGTAAATTGAGGATTTTAATCCTTATCTACCTATCCTACAGGGCCCTGTACCATAAAACTCCTTTCTATAATGATGTGCTACATATACACATATTATTACTTTATTCAAGTTAATTTTATGTAAGATAAAGTAATTTAAAAATACGGTAGGGGCACCTGGGTGGCTCAGTCAGTTAAGTGTCTGACCCTTGATTTTGGATCAGATCATGATCTTATGGTTGGTGAGATCAAGCTCCACATCAGGCTCTGCACTGAGTATGGAGCCTGCTTGGGATTCACTCCCCCCACTCCCCCACCTCTCAAAATAAATAAACAAACATTAAAAAAAAAAATAAGGTAGTGGCACCTGGGTGGCTCAGTCGGCTAAGCGTCCGACTTCGGCTCAGGTCATGATCTCACAGTTCTTGAGTTCGAGCCCCGTCAGCTGTGCTGACAGCTCAGAGCCTGGAGCCTGCTTCAGATTCTGTGTCTCCCTCTCTCTCTGCCCCTCCCCTGCTCATGCTCTGTCTCTGTCTCTCTCAAATATTAAATAAATATTAAATAAACATTAAAAAAAAGGATAGATGACTATCATCCTCTCCCCTTCCTTCTAAAAAAGGGTTATAAACATAAAAGTAGTTGTAATCAATCTACTTCTCTCATCATTACATACATTATAATCAAATGTACATAAATGATTCAAATATAGTTCTATAGTGACAGATTATGATTTCAAATATATGTCAGCTGACGTATAGAAATCTTTTATTTATATAAAAATATGCAAATCAGAGCTAAAAGTACACATCTATCATTAGGATAAAAGTAAGTTAAAATATTACTTTTATAGATTTAACTTTTTACTCTCTAGGGTCAATTGGCCCCATTTTCAAAATCTTTTGCTGATTTTACTAGCATAGATCATCAGCCTTTAAAACTTTAAATAATTCTATTTCTAGACATTTATCTTAAGGAAAGAGAAAAATAAACATTTACATATCAGAGCCTCTGTTAATACTACTTTTAGCATGGCAAAAAACTGAAATAAACTAAATATCCAAGAGGGAAAACGAGTTTTAGAAGTATATAAACAATACAATAAAATGTTTACATATAAAAATATTTCCTGAGTATTTCATGACAAGGGGAAAAACTCACTTAAAAATTTGACTAAAAGCCTGGAGAAAAATGAAAATATCACCTATAATTAAAAAACTCAGATACAACATTTTGATGAATATCTTTTATACCTCTCTACATTTGCTCATTTTCTCCAATGAACATTTATAACTTTTATAATGAAAAAAAAAGTCTTCTAAGATATAAAAAAATGGAAATGAGTCAAATAAATGCATTTACACATTCAGAACTCAGTATACAAAAATAAATAATCACAAGAATGAAAGTACTTTCAGATCTACTATCCTCATTTGATAAAGCTTATTTGAAAATCTAACTGGAGAACCACAGTCATAAGACTGTTGCAATCTTATCAGACTAATGACATTTATAGTTACAAAGCTAAAGACAAAGGGAGAAACAAGGAGGACATAGGAAATATTGTTAATTCAGCCTAGGAACATGTATTGATACTGCAGATATGAACAGATAATGTAAATTTTAGTGAAAGCCAAGAGAGAACTAAAAAGACCACATGAAACCAAAAATCAAAAAAGAAGAAGAAAAAAGGAGGAGGAGGAGGAGGAAGAAGAGGAAGAGGAGAAGAAAAAGAAGAAGAAACAACAACAACAAAAACAACATCCTTACCTAATATTTAAGAATGTTAGAGCTTGTAGGTTTAGAATTGCTTCTGGTATATACCGAATACAATTTTGGTATAAGTTGAGATTCTCAAGAGAAACGAAATGACATGCTTCTATGGGAATTTCTGAGAGGCGATTTCGTGACAGATCTGAAAGAAAAATAATGTATATTATTTTACATGGAACTTATTTTATTGAAATGTTAGGTAAATAAGCAGGTTTCATGATTGTTTGAATTCCCAAGAGTTCCCACTGTAGAGACTCGTCCAGAGTAAACATTCATATACTTATTAATCTATTGAAAAAAACATTTTAATATATGCCTCTACATCTTTTTGCCGGGAAATACTGATTCTTTTTGAATCTCCACATATACTGAAAAAAATAAAACCATTATTTTTTGCAAGTAACACAAATTCTGAGGCACATCTGCCTACAGTTACACCAAAGATCATACTAAGTATCAAATATCCTAGGAAACAATGGATCCCTAAAATCCACCTTCTCAAAAGCACAGAAACATTCTGAGGTTTTTGGAAAAGCAAAGCAAAACTGAACAAAAAATACTGCCCTTTTCTTTACAAAGATTATCAGGGTCATGTCAAAAGGATTCAGGAACCATTTTTTGCTCCAACTGGCCAAAGATGAGACAATTTGAGCTTCAATAAGGATAATACTTGCAAAGGACTCAAATCTATCACATATATTGAATAATACTAGTTTATAATGATATCTCTCTCCCACCTCCCACACCAAAAGATAATAGAGAACCAATTCATTATCTTGTAAACTGATTAAGGGGAAAAAATCAAACATTTATCTCGCCTTCCCTATACGAACTGTACCACTGAGTAAACCAAACAGATGAAGAGAGGCACCTTTGTGTAAGTGTTCTAGCTATAAATGAAAAGTAATGATAGAATCTAGAATTGGGTATTGGGGCACCTGGGTGGATCAGTTGGTTAAGTGTCCAACTCTTAATTTCGGCTAGGGTCATGACCTCACAGTTTGTGGGATCAAGTCCCCATGTCCGGCTCTTTGTTGACAGTGTGGAGCCTGCTTGAGATTCTCTCTGGCCCTCCCTCTCCTTCTCTTTCAAAAACAAAAACAAAAACAAAACAAAAGTTTAGAATTGTGTATTAACGGCTATCTTTACAAGGGGCGCCTGGGTTGCTCAGTCAGTTGAAGTATCTGACTTCAGCTCAGGTCAAGATCTTGCATTCAGAGCGTTCAAGCCCCCCCTCGAGCTCTGTGCTGACAGCTCAGAGCCTGAAGCCTGTTTCAGATTCTGTGTCTCTCTCTCTCTCTCTCTGCCCCTCCCTCCACTCACACTCTGTCTCTAAAATAAACATTAAAAAAAAAATTAAAAACAATGACAATCAGAAGTTGTATGCCTCCCTGTAGAAGAAGAGAACATCATTTGTGGTCTTGCCAGAAGGACAGAACCTGCGTCTAATCAAGCGTTTGCAAACTTTCAGGAAGTGCTGAAGACAAAGGAATGTGCTGAAATACAGTCACTCTATCATTATCATTTAGATTTCGTTAAATATACTGTGAGATTCATTTGCTTACCACTGTTTTTCTCTTCTTCTGCCCAATCTTAAAGTCTCTGTTTGCAATTATTTGGTGAGAATCCTTTACTGAAAGCTTTTCCTAAATGGAGGACCTGAGTTCCTGCATATCCACAAGTATCTTGCTTTCACCATAAACATGTGAATAATACTTGGCTAGGTATAGGCACAGTTCCTTTCTCAGAAATCTGTAGATGTTATTTTACTATCTTCTGAGTTTCCAGTGTCCCCTTGCATAGTCTGGCACATATCTTGATGATTTTTCATTGTAAACAGCTTGGTTTTTTTTGTGCCCCCATCATCTTCAACACTCTGGTCTAGAACTCAACCTTTCTTCAAATCAGAGAAATGCTCTCCTATTATACATTTAGTTGTTGCATCTCCTCCATTTGCTCTTTCTCTTTCTCTCTCTCTTTTTTATTTACTTACCTACCTACTTTCTTACTTATTTGTTTTTCTGTTTTGGTATACTCTTCTGCTTAATGTTCCAGACCAGGAATTTAAGTCTCAACAATAATCATCCTTTCCACAAATTAATACATAAAAAAGCTCCCCCCTTTTCTTCATTTTCTTTTATGCTATGACTAGAAGCAAGTCGCTTTGTTTCTCCTGAAAATCTAGGATAATTTATCTTGTTTTGTCTATTAAATCTGTCATCTATCACTTCCAATTTCTATTTCTGTTCTATTTCACTGAAGTCACTTGTTCTTGATGAAATCCTTGTTCATCCTACCTCTGGCTGCTTAAGTTCCTTCAAGTGAATTACTTTCCTTTGCTAATTCATGGCTTGCCTCATCCTTGGAGCTCAGGTCAAGCTGCCTGAGTACCCTGAATGGCAGTTAACACAAAGACTGAGGAAGCAATCTCTACAATGCACGGGAAGCTTCCACTCAGAGGCACAACTCTTACTGAAAACTCAAAAATTGTGATAGTTGCTCCATAGGCTTTTGCCTCCTTTCGGTCACAGTATGTTCCCCAAACTTACATATTCCCTCCAGGCCACACCAGCCTGCAAGCCTCAGAGCTGCTTACTCTGAAGTTGGGAAACAGATCACCATCTTGCCAAAATGCCTCGCCATATTGTATTCATTAGGAGAAAGTCAAAGACTCGGTTAACTTAAGACTAAAAATTTCCTACAGAATCACACCGTAAACAACCTCTTTCTTACTAAATGCAACAAGAATTATTTTTTATCAATTCCTGTTTAAATTTTATTAGTATAATTTTAAAAGTTGAAGAAAAGAGAGGTACCTGGCTGGCTCAGTGGGAAGAGCATGTGGCTCTTGATCTTGGGGTCATGAGTTCAAGCCCCATGTTGGGTGTAGAAATTAGTTAAATAAATAAACTTTTAAAAGAAGTCGAAGAAATGAAAGAAATTAATCTCATTTAAATTTTATTTAAATTTAACCCTCTAAAATGACAATTGAAGGCAACAAAGCAGGGACTACTGAAAGTCAGTTTGCCTAATATGTGTATTACAGAGTTAAATTACTTAAAATCCAGGAAAATGAAACAAACCACTTATTTTTTTTTTTTGTCCCGAAACTAGGGAGGGGAAAAAAATAACAGCAAGATATATACTAGGCTTAGATGCATCTCAATAATTTTTTTAATATTTAGCAAATTTAAAGCTACACAGCCGCCTGCTCAGCCCACCGACTGAGCCACCTAGGAGCCCTTGAATTAAGGATTCTTATAAGGTCTTCCACTTAAACTGTATTTTTATTTCAATTTGGGAAGATAAGTAGCTTCTTCCTTATGTTAACTGAGTAAATTCACGAAAGAGTCGTTTAGGTCATTGATCATATTATGGAAAATATTGCAAAGTACTAATGGTTTATAAAAAATATTTTTTGTCATACTCTCTCAAGAAAGAAATAATTTTCTAGTCAAAGAAATGTGTTTTAAAATGACTTCAAAAAACAGCCTTCAGGGGGCGCCTGGGTGGCTCAGTAGGTCAAGTGTCTGACTTCGGCTCAGGTCATGATCTCATAGTTCGTGAGTTCGAACCCCATGTCAGGCTCTGTGCTGACAGCTCGGAGCCTAAAGCCTGCTTTGGATTCTGTGTCTCCCTCTCTGCCTCTCTCCTGCTCACGCTCTGTCTCTCTCTCTCACACACAAAAACAAATAAACATCAATAATAAAAAATAAAAAATGTTCAGTTTAAAAAAACTATGGATATGTATTATTCTTAAAACTCTTTCTGGTTATAAAAGCAATGATGTTAAGCTTCATACATGCAGAAGACAGCATAAAACATACATATTTTCCAATAAATAAGATATTGCCGGTACTCTAGAAGCCCCAGTGGAGCTCTTCCCAATCATAACCCTTTCCCTCTCCAAAAGAGAAACCGATCTACTGATTTTAGTGATAATCATTTCCTTGACAATTTTAACACTTCATCATTTTTAGTATTAGTTTCCTATTGTTGCTGTAACAAATTCAGGGGCTTAAAACAACACAAGTTCATTATTGTATGTTTCTGGAAGTCAGAAGTCTGAAATAAGTCTCAATGGTGGACTAAAACCAAGATGTATTGGCAGGGCTGCATTCCTTCTGGAGCTTTTAGGGGAGAATCTATTTCCTTCTCTCTTCCAGCTTCTAGAGACGATCCACATTCCTTGGCTGATAGTTCCATTCTTCCATCTTCAAGCCAGCGATGTCAGGTAGAGGCCTGATGCTGCCCTCTCTGCATCTCCTTCCACTTTTAAGGATCCCATAACATGCTAAGGATCCTGCGCATCTCTCCTTGCTCCCCCAATAATCCAGGATAATCTTATTTTAATGACTGCTGATTAGCGCCTTAATTCCCCTTTGCCATGTAACCTAACATACTCACAGGTTAGGATGTAAACATTTTTAGGGGGCCGTAATTCTGCCTACCATATCTATGAACTTTTTAAAAGGAGAAGCATACTGTATGTGTATTTTTTTTTGTGACCTTCATTCAACATTTGAGATTTGATGAGGGTAAAAGCAGGAAAATGATCACCTTTAGCCAAGAAGGCTGACCTACAGCCTGCACAGTTTTGATAAGAATCAAATACTGCTCGTTGCTATATTCTTAAAGGATCTCATGACTGTCTGTACATCTCACAGATAGTTAATATTGAGCTGAACGATAAGCACCAGAGAAATCTTGCAAAAGTAGTTTTATAAGTAGAAATTCAAAGAAGGTATTTATTATCTAATACTCCCTGCATATTCCCTGACCCTTGAACACTAAGCCTATAACCACCAGGTTCATATAGCAAAAGTGTAGCTCTTTCTGCCCATGGGCCCTGTCCCCACACTATAATAAAAGCACCTTTTTGCACTGAGAATGTCTCAAGAATTCTTTCTTGACCATTTGCTCATGGCCCCACATCAAGATTCACTCATGTAAATTGTATCCTTCATTTCACTGTCCTTCATAGCTTTCTACTATATGAACATGCCACAATTTATTTATTTATTCTACTACTGATGAACATTTCAATTACATACTGATCTAGATAAATATCTAGGAGTGAAGTGCTGTGTAATAAGATACATGGATCTTCAACTTCACAAGAGAATGACAAATTGTTTTCCAAAGTGGTTGTACCAATTTACACATTTACCAGCAGTGTGAAAGAGTTCTTGTGGCCTCACATCCTTGCCAATCCTTGTTGTTATGAGATGTTTTAATGTTTATTATGTTTTAAGGATTTTCACACTCTGGCATTTCATTGTGATTTAAATTTTCATTTCCTTGATTATTAATGAGGTACAACAGCTTTTCATATGTTCTTGGTCATCTAGATATCTTTTCTTGTAAAGTCTTTTGGTTTGTTGGAGATCTTTATAAATTCTGAGTATGAATCTGGTATCAATTTATGTGTTGCAAATAACTTATCCCACTCTGTGGTTTGAAGTTTCATGGTCTTTGTGGTATCTTTGATGACGGTCTTTAACAGAGTACAATTTTTTATTAATCTTTTCCTTTATGGTTGGTGGTTTTTACTGTTTTAAAAGAAAACCTGCCCTACTCTAAGTTTAAAAAGATATTTTCTTCTAAAAGTTTTAGAGTTTGACCATCACATTTAATCTACTAGGAATTTATTTTCTAGTATGATGTGAGGTTGGAGGCCAATTTTAATTCTTGCTACAGGGATGCCCATTTATCCCAGTGACGGTTACTGCAAAGACCATCTTCCATCTCATTATTTGCCAATAACACCTTTGTCATAGATCATGTGTCTGTGGGTTTGTCTGCAGGCTCTCTAATCCACTGCACAACTTGTCCATCTTTATGTCACTATTATTCAATCTTAATTATTATAGCTTTACAATAATTCCTGACATCTAGCGGAGTGACCTATTCCTAAACTGCTAAGGTATTCCTACCACTTTGCAGTTCTTCAAGTATGTCTTGGCTTTCTAGGTCTTTTGCATCTCCTTATAAATTTTAGAATGGGCTTGTTTAATTTCATGAAAGCACTTGTTGAAATTTTTACTGAGATTGCACCAAATCCAACATCAATTTGGGAAGAAATAACATCCATGAACATCTTCAATCCACGAACATCTCCACTAATTAATTAAAGCCTTCTTTAATTTGTCATTGAACCTTGTGACATTGTGATTTTTCTCACAAAGGTTTTATACATCGTTTACTTGCTTGATTCCCAGGTTCTTATTATTTTATAAATGATATATATTTTTAAAACTTTGTTTTCTAACCATTAGTTACTAATAAAATTGATTTTTATATATTGATTATGTATCTGGCATTCTTGGTAAACATTTCTTTTAGTTGATGTAATTTCCTTGTAGATTCTTTTGGATAGTTCTAGATCTGTAATTACATGGTTTTATGAATACCGAAAGCTTGCTTTTGCCTTTCTGATATTTATTTATTTACTAACTTCCTTATTGAATTCCCTTACAATGCTGACTAGGACCTCCAGTATAATGTTGAATAAAAGTGGTAATAGAAGGTATTTTGTCTTGTTCCTAATTTCAAAGATTTTCAGTAGATATTCCTTATCAGATTAAGGAAATTCCTTTCTATTCCTAGCTTACTAAGAGTTTTTATAAGTAACAAATGTTGAATTTTCATCAATCTCTTTTCCTTCATCTATTGAGATGATCATGGGATTTTTACCTTTTCTTCTATTAATATGGAATTAATTTTACTCCTTTATTTCACTGTTCTTTTATTCCATTAGGGTAGACCTGATTTCTGTCCTTCTCATTAAAATTTTATTCCATTAATGTGAAATTAGATTGGCTTTTGAACATTAATTCTTGCATTGCAGAGATAAACTCAATTTAGTCTTTTTTATTTTATCCTTTCTATTAATTTAATAATATTTATTAATTTATAATAAAGGTGTTTTATCCTCTTTATTAATTGGACTCAGTTCATTAATATTTGGTTTAAGATTTTTGCATATATAATCATAAATACTCATAATAATACTCTGGAGCATTTATTTTCTCATACTAAGTTTTTAATTTAATGTTCATTTTCGAGAGAGAGGGAAAGTATGCATACATGGGGGAGGGGCAGAGAGAGGGGAGATGGAGGAGGCAAAGCAAACTGCAGCCAGCATGATGTGGGGCTCGAACCCATGCACTACAAGATCATGACCTGAGCCAAAGTCAGATGCTTAACCAGCTGAGCCACCAAGGCGCCCTCTCATACTAACTTTGTCAAGGTTTGATATCCAGGTTGTCTGGTCTCATAAAATTTAGTTTGGGAATATTCCCTCCTTTTTATTGACTAAAAGCGTTTACATAAGTTTCAAATTCTTTTTCTTTTTCCTTTTTTTTTTTTTAAGTAATCTCTTAAAAAAGTCTCAAACTCATGACCTCAAGATACAAGAGTTGGTACGCTCTACCAACTAAGCAGGCCAGGCACCCCTCAAATTATTTCCTTTTAAGAAGCTTGTTAGAATTTATTCATAGAACTATATGGCCCTACAGTTTTCCTTAAAAGTCTTAAAAGAGGGGCGGCCTGGGTGGCTCAGTCGGTTAAGCGTCCGACTTCGGCTCAGGTCACAATCTCGCGGTCCGTGAGTTCGAGCCCCCCATCAGGCTCTGGGCTGATGGCTCAGAGCCTGGAGCCTGCTTCCAATTCCATGTCTCCCGCTCTCTCTGCCCCTCCCCCGTTCATGCTCTATCTCTCTCTGTCTCAAAAATAAATAAACGTTAAAAAAAAAAAAGTCTTAAGACTTTTCACAACTGACTGAATGTCTTTAATACTTCCAGGACTATTTAGGTTTTATAAATCTTCTTGAATCAATTTTAAGTTATTGGAATCTAGGAGTTTCCTATTTTCATCAGAATTTTCTATTTCATTAGCAAAAAGTTATTTATAATATCCTCTTTTCTTTTTCTTAATGTTTATAGCATCTGCAGGAATGTCTTCTATTTTCTTTTCTGACTTCGGATTTTGTACCTTCTTTCTTGATCAATCTCACCAATGATTTGAAAACCTCATTAGTGTTTTTAAAGTATCAACTTTGGCTTTGTTAACCCTATTCATTGTATAATTTCTGTATTGGTAAAATATTTCTATCTTTATCACTTTGTTATTTAGAGGAGGGGTTATGCTATTCTTTTCTTAATTTATTGAGATGGATGCTTAGCCTATTAATTTTTAGATAGTTCTTTTCAAATATATACATTTAAACCTATATATAAAATTCCCTTCAAGTGCTGCTTTAGCTGAATGAGAATATATATTTTATTAGGATATTAGATTAGAAAATATTTTCTATAATTTCCATTATGATTTCTTCTTTGTCTCATTCTGTTAGAAATGCATTCCTTAATTTCTAAACCTGAAAGGATACTCTAATGATCTTTTTGTTGATTTCTAACAACTTCATTATGGTAAGTTATTATGTTATTTCAATCCTTTGCTATTTCTTTGCATTTTCTCTATGGATCAGCATATGGTCCATTTTTATAAATATTCTATGTGAGTCTGAAAATAATGTGTATTCTACATTGGACATAATGTTCTACTTATATCTATTAGGTCCTATTTGTTTGGTTGCATTGTTCAAGGCTCATCTTTACTTTTTTTGGTCAGTATTTGTATCAACTGCTGAGAGGGGCATATTACAGTCTTCAGTTACTACTGGTATCTTGTCTATTTCTCTGTAATTCTTTAAACTTTTCTTGATATATTTTGGGGTTTTGTTATTAGGTTCCTACAAAGTTTTAAATTATCAAATCTTTCTGGTAAATCAAATTTTTATAACTGTTAAGTTACCTCTTTTATTCCTAGTACCGTTCTTTGTTTGAAATCTTTCATTTGGTTGGTTTGGTGGACTGCCTTTAACGTGACTCCCATTGTTTATGCCCTTGTATAATACTCCATCCACTTGAGTGTGGGTGGGGCTTCATAAGTAACCAATACACAGTTGACCCTTGCACGGTGTGGGGGTTAGGAACACCAAGCCCCCCCCCCACCAGAGTTGAAAACCAGGTATAACTTTTGACTCCCTCAAAATTTAACTGCTAACAGCCTACTGTTGACCAGAAGCCTTACCTGTAGCATAGTCAATTAACACAAAAGTTTATGTTGTATTATATATTGTATTCTTGCAATAAAGTAAGTTAGAGAAAAGAAAATGTTAGGAAAATCTTAAGGAAAATACACTTATAGTATCATACTATAAAAAAAATCTGTAGGGGGCACGTAGATGGCTCAGTCAGTTAAGCATCTGTTGATTTCGGCTCGGGTCATGATCTCATGGTTTGTGAATTAAAGCCTCACGTGACAGGTACTAACAGCGCAGAGCCTGACTGAAATTCTCTCTCTCTCTCTCTCTCTCTCTCTCTCTCTCTCTCTCTGTTTTTCTCTCTGCCCTTCCTCCACTAGTGTTCACTTTCACTCTTTCAAAGATAAGTAAATACATTAAAAAAAAATCTGTATAAGTGGACCTATGCAATTCAAACCCATATTGTTAAAAATCAACTGTACTGGGGCACCTGGATGGCTCAGTTGGTTAAGCATCTGATTTCACCTTAGGTCATGGTTTCACGGTTTGTGAGTTCAAGCCACCTGTCAAGCTTTGCGCTGACAGCTCAGCCTGGAGCCTACTTCAGGTTCTGTGTCTCCCTCTCTCTCTGCCCCTCCCCTACTCACGCTCTGTCTCTCTCTCAAAAAATATATAAACATAAAAAAAAAAATCTTTCTGGGGTGCCTGGGTGGCTCAGTTGGTTAAGCATCTGACTTCAGCTCAGGTCATGATATCATAGTTCACGAGTTGAGCCCCACGTAGGGTTCTGTGCTGATAGCTCAGAGCCTGGAGCCTGCTTCAGATTCTGTCTCCCTCTCTGCCGTCTCCTGCTCACACTGTCTCTCTCTCTCTCTCTCTCTCTCTCTCTCTCAAAAATAAACATTAAAAAATTTTAAACATGCTTTAAAAAATAATCTTAAAAAAAAATCAACTATACTTCATTGGTTAGACTTGCCTTTAATTCACAGAATAGTGCAAAGGTGATGATGTCTTTCCTGTGGGTGTATCTGTCTCTCTCTGTTGCCAGCTTTGAAGAGGCAAGCTAGCATGAATTCTACCAATGAAAGGAAACAAATTCTGCCAATAGCCTGAAGGAGCCTGGAAGCAGGTCCTTCCCCAGTCAAGCCTCCAGATGAGAACTCAGCCCTACAACACCTTGATTGAAGCCCTGCTGCAGATCTAGCTATGCTGTGCCTGGACTCCTGATCCAAAGTAACCATTAAGTTCCTGAAGCTGCTAAGTTTGTGATAATTTGTTATATAGCATGGAAAACTAATAGTTAATATATCTATAGGGTATCTTTTTCTTTAAAAAAAATTACTTATTTTGAGAGAGAGAGTGAGCAGGGTAGGGGCAGAGGGAGAGGGAGAGGGAGAGAGAGAATACCAAGCAGGCTCCAGACCCAGAGCAGACCTGACATGGGGCTTGATCCCACAACCCTGACCATCATGACCTGAGCTGAAATCAAGAGCCGGGCATTTAACTGACTGAGCTACCCAGGCACCCCAACAGAGTATCTTTTTCCTATTCTTTAATTTCAACCCTTATGGATCATTATGTTTTGAATATGTTTCTTGGGGCATTTGGGGTGGCTCAGTTGGTTAAGCTGGTCTGGCTCTTGGTTTTGGCTCAGGTTATGATCTCACAGTTCATGAGATCAAATCCCACATCAGTACAGAGCCTGCTTGGGATTCTTTCTCTGTCCCTCTCTCTCTGCCCCTCCCCCACTCATTCTCTTCTCTCAAAATAAATAAACTTAAAAATTTTTGAATATGTTTCTTATAAACAGCACACAGACAGATTTTGCTTTCTTTTTATTGCCTGACAATCTTTACCTTTTAACTGAAAGACACTATATTTAACATAATTACCCAATGTATCTGGATTTTTAAAAGGGTCATGTTATTTCTGAGATGTAGTCCTTGATTAATCATTAAAGTTCAAACTAGCAAAATACGCATACAAAATTTAACCACATTTGACTTAATGACTTGTAGGAAAATCTCATTTATAGGCAGTGTCCTGAGTCTGTATATAAACCAAATGCTTCAAAATTACCTCATGTTTTTCTGTAGAGGGAAAAAAGATTTCTTAGCTTTGAGAACTATCTTTATACAATAATGCCAAAGAAATGCTAATATATGCAAATATATTGCTTTTCCAATTATTTTCTATTTCATGATGGAAATGCTTTTGTCTATCTAGCTGCCTAAGTCAGAATTCTGGAATCATACTTTTTCTTTTTCCCAATCTAATCCTATCAACAAACACTATCAGTTTCTTGATCCAAATGTATCTTAAATCCATCCGTTTCTGTTTATCACCTTTGTCACTGCCTCTTGAGATTAATCTAAGAATCAAATAAAACAGTGCATGGAAAATTACTTCATATACTATAAAACACAAAAAGGCATACATAAATCCAGCTTCCTTGGGTTGAGAGCAACACAGTAAAACAAATAACCAAACTCCCCAAATTATATGGAATTGTAGTAGGCAAGAAAATGTAACAGAGTACAATACAATGATTTATTACCTTTGGTCACCAAAAAGAAGTAATGTTGCATTTAATATACCCTACTTTTAAAAGAAAAGTTTTGTTTAAAAGAAAACATTTGTTTAATGATTTACATTAAAATGTTTAAAACAATTTCCTTATCTTTCAGTGAGGTTAAATAAGCACAAAGGTTAGTGTATCTTTGCGTCACTAGACTAAGCTTTTGATTTCACACATACAAGTTATTGTCACACAAGCCTCCTAAGCTTCCATCTCTGTGTCTCCATAGTCAATCCTAGGTTATTTTCAAGACTGCAAACTCAACTGATATTTGCCAAGTATTGTGAAAAGTCACAAACTGGATAATAAACAATGTTGCAATTAAGCTATTAAGTTACTTCTATGTATCATATCCTGAATGCGGCCTTGGTCTTTCACCAGACATTATCTTTTCTTCTAACACTTGTGACATGAGCCAACAACTATACCACTCTTTGGCACAGCCCTTGGATGTATTATTCAGTTGAGCAAAGCATAAAAGGCCTATTTTGGCCTGATAAAAATATAAGAAAATGTTTGGCGTAAGGGATAAATCATGGAAGTTTCAATTAACTAAAATAAATGTTTCAAGTGAAAAATGTTCTAAGGCAGAGTGCCTGGGTGGCTCAATTGGTTAAGTGTCTGACTTTGGCTCAGGTCAAGATCTCACAGTCTGTGAGTTTGAGTCCCATGTCGGGCTCTGTGCTGACAGCTCAGGCCTGGAGCCTGCTTTGGATTCTGTGTCTCCCTCTCTCTCTCTCAAAAACAAATAAACATTTAAAAATTAAAAAAAAAAAAAAAAAAAAGAAAAGAAAGAAAGAAAGAAAAATGTTCTAAGGCATATCATTTACAATAAAATGCCTAATTATTTCCCATATTTATAAAAATCTTACCCTCAATGTCAAATTCACCTCAGGGATACTGTAAGTTTTAAAATAATACGTTAAAGAAAAAGCCTAAAAAAATAGTAAAAAGCATCCTCAATATTAATGGAGGGGGTATATAAGAATAATCACTCTAGATTCACACAGCAAATATTTAATGAGCTTCTATGTTATAAGGAGAGGGACTATGTCTGTTTGGTTCAACTCTGTACACTTGGCGCTTACTGGTGCCATCGCACATAGTAGGGTGCTCAATAAAATATTCATTCAAAAAAGAAGCAAATAATGGATAAAACAAAAATTGTTGACTTAGAAATGGGTAGGAATCCTGTCCTCCCCATCTACAGAACTTTAGTTATAGTAAGATTACAACATAATTAATAGCAAAAAAAAGCCCAAATCACAATTTTATCTTTACAATTTTTGTTTTAAGAAGTATTATATAACCTGGATTGAAAATAATTTACTTATAAACAAGTAAGTACTTACATAATGAATCAAATCCAACTACTGAGGGAAAAAACTATTATGTGTATCAAACTACAGATAATTTTTAAAAAGTTGAGGTAGGTTACAACTGTAAAAGAGTGCTTTACTTATATAAAATAGTAACATTGGACATTTGTTCCATTCTCAAATACAAAATATTCTTACATGTGATATTCCCCTTCCTATTAATAAAAATTATATGCTCATTGATTTACAGTCCTATTTGCTACAAGGGCTCACAGATTATAATGAAAATCTATTATGACCCAGCTTTGATTATGAGAACTCGTGTATTCTTTTGATATGCCATCTTCAATTACTTGAGCATTTCCTCATATTCTAGCAAAACAAGATGTTCCGGGTTTACCTTGCAACGTTCCATGTTCCAGTTCTGGGGCAGCTATTATCATTCTGGTGTAACAGAAATTTCTGTGGCAAGTTAGATTTGGAGACAGAAGGGAAAGCCACCAACCCCTAGGAAAATTTCAGAATAAATGATTGCTGTTTTTGTTTTGTTTTGTTTTGTTTTGTTTTGTTTTGTTTTGTAAGCCACTAAGATTTGTAGTGGTCTGTTACACAGCAATAAACAAGCAAAACAGAAACTAGTACCTGGAACTTAAGTGCTGCTCTAACAAAAACTTGAAACATCTAGAATTGGCTTAAAATGAGGCATCAGGCAGTGGCTCCAAGGGGCAGGCCTCCCAGAACTTGTTAGTGATGCTTGGAGGGCAGTGAAAAAAATGCCATTGAAGGCTAAAGAAAAGGGCATCCTAGTTCTGCTCTAGCAGAACAATTAGAGTCTGCTGTGACAGGAAGAAAGGGTACCTAATGGGTTCAAATCATCATAAATACATGTGACTATTTGTAGTAAAACCTATTAAAGTTAAGTAATATATGACAACAAAGATCAACAAATATTATTTAATCTTAATGAGAAAGGATGTGCATATATTTGCAACACACACACGTATATTCCTGCAATTTTCTTTTTTTTAATTTTTAACTTATTTTTTAAATTTACATCCAAGTTAGCATATAGTGCAACAACGATTTCAGGAGTAGATTCCTTAATGCCCCTTACCCATTTAGCCCATCCCCCTCCCACAACCCCTTATTCCTGCAATTTTCTAATTTTTCTCTCTTTCCTTATTTGTAGATATGATTCAAATATATTGCACATTTTTCCCTTTCAAATAATGCAGAGAAAACAAGACATTAGCCAACTCAGAAGATCCTTTTTGTTCACACAGGAAAACCCCCCCCAAATTTCTGCCTAGAATGGATTCCAGTTACACATATTATTTGAAAAACAAACTCAATTATTTAGTCTTGAAAGACCATTCTCAACTGTGATTTAAGTCTTATAATATAGTTGACCCTTGGACAACATGGGTTTGAGCTGTGTGGGTCCACTTATGTGCAGACTTTTTTTACAGTATGGTGCTGTAAATGTATTTTCTCTTATGATTTTCTTAACATTTTCTTTAATCTAGATTACTTTATTATAAGAATACAGTATGTAACACATAACATTTTATATTACTAATAAGGCTTCCAGTCAACAGTAGAGGCTTAATAGTTAAATTTGATGGAGAGGGGAGTCAAAAGTTATACATGGGAAAAAAAAAAGTTAGACATGGATTTTCAACGGTGCTGGGGGTCAGTTCCCCTAACTTAGCCTCATGTTGTTTAAGGATCAACTGCATTTCCTTTCATCTTGAATTGAAATACTGTTTATCGCATACCCTGTCAATGAAAGAGTCTTCAAAACCGTACCCAGAAACAATACAATCTAGAGAAACAGTATTATCTTAAATGAGACAGATAACAGCCAGATTTTAGTCCTAGTTCTACCATTTATTACCATCTTAATCTCTAGAACATTTCAGAATCTCTCACTCTAGCATTTTCAGTGAGATGCTTTCAATTATTTTGCCTTTTTTTTTTTTTTTTTGTAGGTAAGAAGCATGCTAAGAGGCATTTTTTCCTAAGTCTATCTTTCTCATTATCTGTTCAGTAACTTTATGATTTTATGAATGAGTAGTGGTTCATTCCTACTTTTAGGGGACAAACTTGGAGCCCAAAGACCTAAGAGTGATAGTTCCCATTTCTCATGAGGAAGTTTGAGATTGTGAAAGTCACAAGGTTCAGAAAAAAGAATGTAATTATTTTTACTGACATAGTATTTATTGCTCATTTCTGATAAGGTAGCGAAAAGAAAAAAGAAAAATCCCCTAACTCTTTATAACATAAAAACTTGTTAAAAACTTAAATAACTTAAATCTCTTAAAAGAAAACAAATTATAAACATCTAAATAGTATTTCAAATGTTTAGTTCAATAAATTCTTTCTCTCCTCTTAGAAGACAGATCAGTTTTACTCCTTTCAGAAGATGTAGTCAAACTGTTACAATTGCCATTTTGACAGACACTTCCTGGAGCAACTGGACTCAATCTTATTTTTAGACCAGTGTCTGACTTCTATACTAAGCTGCCTGGAATCACTTCCTTTGACCCACCAGGTATAAGTCGCTCTCTCTTCTGCCCCTCTGTTCTTCTCCCTATTTTCCCATAAGTTATCAGAAGAAATAATATGGTGGCATATCTGTTAAAAGGAACCACCTATCTGAATCACAACCAAAAACAAGCTAAATTCAGTTGAACCAATTAATACAAATATCTTGAATGTAAACTTAAGTTTTCCATACCACGAGAGATGACCTTGAATGTATTCAGTTCTATATAGAATTCTTCCAAGTGTTCTAGCTCTTATGCATGAACAGGTTACCTAGAGCACACAAGGAAAAGGGACCAAGGAATATCTTCCCCAAATTTCTCATTTAAAAAATAGATGCTATGGCCACTGTGTACTACTTATTAGTACACACACACACACACACACACAAACAGGAAGACATTTTTTAGAGTGCTTGCTTAGTTCACAATGTTCTTAATTTCTCTCTCTCATTCATAGGAGCTGGCTCTCCCTACTCCTTGCTTTTCAGAGTCATATGTACCAGTGATTCTTAACCCTAGGGACCCTCTCTAAGGAAATATGACAGAACTTGAGGCTCTTCTCAGTCTCCATAATCTGGTAATTCCTATCCCTCCTTCAAGAGCCATCTCAAACATAATCTCTTATTATTATTATTTGGTAGGTAATTAATTTTCCAAATGTGGGCTCCATGAAGGGATTCATAACAAAGGATCCTTAGTAAATATAGGAGACATACCTAAAGACCAGGTCAGATTACACCCACATCAACACCAACCCTCTGCAACATGATTTAAAAATAAAATGAGTAATTTGATAACAGATTATTATCCAGGATACATTACAAAAAAATTCCCAAACTCAACAAAAAAAGCAACCCAATCAAAAACTTGAGCAAAGGACTTGAATAAAAGATATACAAATGGCCAATAAGCACATGAAAAGACAGTCAACATCACTTCACATCAACCACTTCACATCAATTAGGAAGGCTATTTGTTTTTTTAATAGCCAGAACATAACAAATACTGATAACAATTAACTGGAACCTTCGTTCTTGCTGGTAAGAATGTAAAATGGTACGACTGCTGTAGAAAATAGTATGGCGGTTCTTCAAAAAATTAAACATAAAATTATCTGGCAATTACAGGGATGTCTGGTTGGGCTCAGTCAGAAGAGCATGCAACTCTTGATCTTGGGGTTGTGATTTCAAGCCCCACAATGGGTGTAGAGATTAGTTAAAAAAATAAAATCTTAAAAAAAATATCTAGCAATTACATTTCTGAGTATATAAATCCCAAAGAATTGAAAGCAGGGACTCGAATAGGTATTGGCACACCAATATTTGTGTCAGCATTATTCACAACAGACAAAAGGCAGAAACAACCCAAACATCCATTAACAGATGAATGGATAAACAAAATGCAGTAAATGCATACGACAGAATAATATTTACTCTTTAAAAAGAATGAAATTCGAATAGATGCTACAATGTAAATGAACCTGGAAAATATGTGTTAAGTGAAACAGGCTAGACACAAAAGGACAAATACTGTACCATTCCACTTATATGAGGTAGCTGAGGTATTGAGAATAGTCAAATTCACAGAAAAGTAGGGTGGTTACCAGGGAGGTAACAGTTACTATTTAATAGACACAGTTTCAGTTTGGGAATATTAAACCATTCTGGAGGTAGCTATTGTGGTTGCAAAACAATGTGAATATACATAACTGTATCTTTTAAAAATAGTTTAAATGGTAATAAATTTTATGTTATGCATATCTTACCACAATGAAAACAAATCAAATGTGTAGCACTCAAAGTAGAAAATCAAGGGGCGCCAAGGTGGTCAGTCAGTTAAGCATCCAACTTTGGCTCAGGTCATGATCTCATGGTTCGTGGGTTGGAGCCCTGCATCAGGCTCTCTGGTCTGACAGTGCTGAGTCTGCTTGGGATTCTCTCTCTCTCTCTCTGCCCCTTCCCCACTCGCTCTTTCTCTCTCAAAATAAATAAATAAACTTAAAAAGGAAGGTAGAAAATCAATGTAATCTGCTTCAATATGTACCTTAAAAATCTCTCCATAAAATTATGAACTTTTCTAATAACCATATCTTATACCTCAGCAATAAACTAAATAATACAGAAATGACAGAAACAAAAATTCCAAGTATTCTTGAACATCAAGTCTCAAAGGTTAGTCTCACAACTGTGTAACAAAGAATGTCAGTTGTTTATTAACTTCTTTCTTTCCTAATTCCATTTCTCTTTCCCAGAGAGAAAAATGTGCAATATTTCATTCTATTCAGCTATGTAATTATGACAGTAGAATTTATTTCTTTAAATCTCTAGAGCCAAGCCAGGAAAACCTAGGCTCATTCTGGTCCAAATGCAAAATAATGTTTTCAACAGTACGGCATTTATTAAGAAATGTTAGCAGTCAAAAGTCCTATGTTCTTCTAATAATTCCTTCGGGCCATCCCACGCAATGACATCATCCTTACCAAATAAAGCCCATTATGCAATACCCACATATACAGTACTATCACTTTCTATGAGAACAGTCACTGTTATGAATGTTAAAAGGGACTGAGATTATGACAAATATTCTCTGAAAAGATTTTTTTAATGCTGAGCAATGTCAACTTTAACAGGATATTATAAGAATAATAATATCCTTTAACATATAAGGAAATGGTAAATATAAACTATAAAAAATTTCTATAATACACATTCAAGATGAAATAAAAAGATCAAATCCTTAAAGAATCATGTAAAACTATTAATTTTAAATATGATTTGATAACTGTTGAATAAACCACAATGACACTGTTCATGGTGCTTCCCACAGGCTAATAAATACAGAGGCTCAGGTTGCCCATTATCGAACATACTGTGATGCCTGATAAAAGTTTGCTACACTTTTGAAACTTTCTCTTTAAATTTGCCACATTTAAAAAACACCCTATACTTAAGTATTTCCTTTAAGTTTTCAACTACTATGTCATTCCCCTGAAAATTCTGTTGAGAAAGAATGCAATAAAAATAATTTTATTTTAGCTATTTAGTAAAATTATGTAACCCAGGGAGGCCAGAAATGAGAATATTTTCTAAAGTTTTTCATTCTAAAGCCACATTATTTGTATGTAACTTGTGTGTTTTCTTTTTAATTTTAAAAAATGTTTATTTATTTTTGAAAGAGAGAAAGACAGAGTGTGAGAAGGGGAGGGGCAGAGAGAGAGGGAGACACAGAAGCCGAAGCAGGCTCCAGGCTATCAGCATGGACCAAGAACTGAGATCATGCCCTGAGCCAAAGTCGGACGCTTAACTGACTGAGCCACCAGGGTGCTCCATGTGTGTTTTCTTTTTTAAATTGTTTTAATTTTTTGTCAAAGGTAGTAAATATACATCATTTTTTTTTAATTTTTTTTTAAACGTTTATTTATTTTTGAGACAGAGAGAGACAGAGCATGAATGGGGGAGGGGCAGAGAGAGAGGGAGACACAGAATCGGAAGCAGGCTCCAGGCTCTGAGCCATCAACCCAGAGCCCGACACGGGGCTCGAACTCACGGACCGCGAGATCGTGACCTGAGCTGAAGTCGGACGCTTAACCGACTGAGCCACCCAGGCGCCCCAATATACACCATTTTAAATGCCAAGCACATCTCTGCTTCCAGGAAGATGGAACATGCATTTTTCCCTATTCCTCCTACCAAGTACAAGTAAAAACCCTGGCCATTGTATCTAAATCAACGGCACGGCTCCAGTGGCGCAGGCACTGGGTTCACTGGAGGCTCCAGTGCCACGGGCACTGGGTTTACTGGAGGCTCCAGGTAGCTCAGTCGGTTAAGCATCCAACTCTTGGTCTTGGCTCAGGTCATGATGTCCCGGTTCGTGGGATCAAGCTCCAAGTCAGGCCCTGCAATGATAGCTTGGAACCTGCTTGGGATTCTCTCTCTCCCTCTCTCTGTCCCTCCCCTGCTCATGCTCTATCTCTTTCTCAAAATAAATAAACTTAGAAAAAATAAATAAAATAAAAAAATAAAATAAAACAACCACAAGACTCTAAAGGGTTAAAAGAAGACAACTAGGGACTTTAGGATCCAGGGAGCAACAAAGTGATCAGTTTCCTGGGTTTTCTTTTTGCCTCAATTATCCAAGTTGGCAAACCAGAAATGCCCATGGGCAGAAACCCTCCCCCCCCACCAAAAAAAACAAAAAAGAAGAAGAAGAAAGGCCCAACAAAAAGCCTGCTCTCTCTAGCCAAAGGACCACAAAAGGGGCAACTCAGACAATAACTGCTCTAGTCCAGCCAAACACCCCAGAAAAATTGTGGCCTCATGCCCACCCATGCCAAAAAAGGCTGAGTGGGGAGCCTAAACTTTGAATTTCCACCCTTGCAGGACTATGTAACCCAGCATTTCTGTGGCTCCTCCCTAGTCCCCACTGGTGTAGTGTCAAAGGCCAGGTAGGGAGCCAGGACTTTTCATGTCTGCCAGAAGGTCATGTGCCCTCTCCCCACCATGTGGAATCAATGGAGACAACGTGGGGAACCTGGACCGCCACCCCTACCCAGCAGTAAAGAGGCACCCTACACCTTCCTACTGGCGTGATGTCAGAGGAGGATGAGTAGTGTCAGGATTTTGACCACTGTCCAGTAGTTGAAGAGGCACAAAGGAAAGGCAAATGCCCTTTCCTAAGATTACCAATTCTTTTCAGAAAGCAAGGGCCATGAAGAAATCTGTCAATTCCTTAGAGAAAAAAAAGAATGGGAAGTGTACAGAGAAGGTAGCAAAAACTTCAAGGACTAAAAATTTTTTTAAATCTCAACCTGATGCTAGTTTTAAGTGTTCTGCATTAGAGTTTAAAATTCAGACCACCATGACTATGGTGCCATTACTGAGATAAGAGGGGGAAAAAGAGAGGGAGGCACATTCCAAGAGGAGGTGCCACTGGGCCTATTTGACTTTTGAGTGAAGCAAATAATTTAACAAGATCCAATCCCTGTAATTCATAACTCCAAAAAGTCAAAAACAACTTAACCTGGAAGGACCCAGGGATTCAATGATGGAGATGCTTATAATCAAGTTCTGAAGCAGTGTTGGAAACAGAATTAGAAAAAATCCATAATATCTTTCTTTTACCGTTTTAATAATTTTTTTAATGTTTATTTTTTATTTCTGAGAGAGAGTACAAGTTGGGGAGGGGCAGAGAGAGCAGGAGACACAGACTCTGAAGCAGGCTTTAGGCTCTGAGCTGTCAGCACAGGGCCTGATGCAGGGCTGGAACTGATGAACTATGAGATCATGACCTGAGCACAAGTCAGACGCTTAACTGACTGAGCCACCCAGGCGCCCCTTACTTTACTTTTAATATTGAAATTCACACTGAATGACAACCACTTGATATGACTAGTTCAGGGAATATATATTTTTCTATAAAGCTATGAATATAACTATCACAGTTTATATTCCTTATTTTATTTTCACAAAGCAGCATTTACAGAGATACCAAAATATGCCCCATCCCCCCACTTTTTAAAAGTAGGCTTCATGCCCAGAACAAGGCTTGAACTCACGACCCTGAGATCAAGACCTGAGCTGAGATCAAGAGTCATATGCTTAACCACCTGAGCCACCCAGCACCCGCCTCGTTCCCCCCCCACCCCATCACAACAAATTTTAATGGCAACAAGTCTGGGCTACGCCACTGTGGCCTTCACTAGGATTAGAAAATCTGGTCATGATATTACAAAGAATTTCTTTGCAATGAAGCTTAATTTGTTGTTAATAGGTATTTGTTGAAATTAAGATCATCAGATTAAATGAAGCCACTGTCACATCTTTTTAACATAGTAAGATACAATTGGAAAAATAGAGGCAACTTGTCTTCCCATTTAAAGATATCTGTAAATATTAATACGTGACTTGCATGTGTAAATCTGAAAAAGTAAAATACAGAAACCTCAGGACTTAAATACTAATACATAGTTTCTGGTTATATAGATTGACCAAGTGTCTCGATTACTTGAGACATTTGTTTGTGGTTGCATGTCTGCATAAGAAAAAGACTTGTTACTGTTGCTGTCGTTATTTTTTTTTACGGTAAGCCAAAATCTATCTTTCTTTCTTTCTTTCTTTCTTTCTTTCTTTCTTTCTTTCTTTCTTTCTTTCTTTCTTTTTTCTTTCTCTCTCTCTTTCTTTCTTTCTTTCTTTCTTTCTTTCTTTCTTTCTTTCTTTCTTTCTTTCTTTCCAGCTTATTTTGAGAGGGGGGTGAGGGGCAGAGAAAGAGGGAGAGAGAGAGAATTTCAGAGAGAGAGGGAGGGAGAGAGAATCTGCACTGACAGTGCAGAGCCCAATGAAGGGCTCAAACTCACAACCATAAAATTACAACTTGAGCTGAAGTCCAATGCTTAATCAACTGAGCCACCCAGGCACCCCATAAGCCAAAATATTTCTAACCTACAGAGTCTGTGTCCTTTGCTCTGTTTATGGTATATTTTCATTTAAAATACTGATACCAGTATCTTGTTAGTAGTATAGGTAAGAAAGGGAACAATTTCCAATAAACTGGTAATATTTATAGGTGCATGGGTTTTTTTTTTTTTTTTATCTCTAATGAAATGTTTAAACCTACTTCCAAGTCCAATATTTACACTTAACTTCACAGAAGTTTCTCATTGGGTATGTAATATCCTCAACAAATACCATAAAATCAAAATATTTAACTCTCACTTCAGACCTTTATGCAAAAATTTTTGACAATTTCAGTGTAATAATTTCAATTTTGAATTTATAATTTACTGTTGTAGGATTAATTTCTGTCCAGTACTAGAGATTGTAACATCAGACTTCTTTCATAATGGTATTAGTATTCTGGCTTAGTATTTAATTTGAACATATATTCCTCTTCTCCCCCTGCTCCATCCCCCACCAGCCCTGGTTTTTAAATGATTGGCCTAAATTTATTTTAACTGCATGAAATAAGCATTTGCTTAAAACATTCTTATAAAACTCTCTCTCTGAAATGTATGCAGAATTTAAGTCTTGGCTAAATGTATTATTATTACCCTATTAATAATTTTTAAACATTTTTAAGTGTTTACTTATTGGAGGGGGGGGGGCGGACAGAGAGAGAGGTAAACAGAGAAACCCTAGCAGGTTCCGCGGTGTCAGCACAGAGCCCGATGTGGGGCTTGAGTTCACAAACTGTGAGATTATGACTTGAGCTGAAATCAAGAGTCAGATGGTTAACCAACTGAGCTATCCAGGTGCCCCAGACTATTTATAATTTTAATTGATTTTCCTTAAGTGATTTCTTCATAGTATAATTGTGAAATCAAAGTGAGGATCTTGGCCAATAGATAGATGAAAAAATGCTTAACATCAATAATCATCAGGGAAATGCAAATCAAAATGACGGTAAAATATCACATCACACCTGGCAGAATGGCTAAAATAAAAAACACAAGAAACAAGTGTTGGCAAGGATGTGGAGAAAAAGGAACCCTTGTGCACCACTGATGGTAATGCAACTTGGTGCAGCCACTCTGAAAAACAGTACAGAGGTTCCTCAAATAATTAAAAATAGAAATATTATATGACCCAGTAATTCCACTACTGGGTATTTACCCAAAGAAAGCAAAAACATTAATTTGAAAAGATATACACACCCCTATGTTTATTACAGCATTATTTACAATAGTCAAGATACGGAAGCAACCAAAGTATCCACTGATAGGTGAATGGATAAAGAAGATGTGGTATGAATATATACATATATACGTGTGTGCACATATATATGTACATATACACACATACATACACACAATGGAATATTATTCGGCAATCAAAAAGAATGAAATCTTGCAATTTGTGACAACATGAATGGATCTAGAGGGTATTATGCTAGGTGAAATAAATCAGAAAGACAAATGCCCTATGATTTGTGGAAACTAAGAAACAAAACAGGCAAACAAAAAGCAGAAACAGACCCATAAATACAGAGAACAAACTGATGGTTGTCAGAAGGGAGAGGTGGGGGTTGTGAAAAATGGGTAAAGGGGAGTAGGAGATACAGACTTCCAGTTATGGAATGAACAAATCAAAGGGATGAAATGTACAGCACAAAGAATATAGTCAGTGGTATTATAATAGCACTGTATGGTGACAGATGATAAGTGGTAAACACAACGTAACATACAGACTTGCTGAATCACTCTGTTGTATACCGAAAAGTAATGTAGCATTGTATGTTAACTATACTTAAAGTAAAAAAAAAAAAAAAAAAAAAAAAATTGAGGATCTTATTGGTAAAAATGACAAATTATTTTATTAACAAAAGTACTAAGATAAAGTGATACCCAAATAACCTTTTTATTTTGCAATTTAGTAACACTAATTAACACAGAAGCCCTAATGCAGCTTTTTTATTTTTTTTAACATTTATTTATTTTTAAGAGACAGAGCCAGAGAGACATAGCACAAGCAGGGGAGGGGCAGACAGAGAATCTGAAGCAGGCTCTAGGCTCTGAGCTGTCAGCACAGAGCCCCACACAGGGGCTCAAACCCACGAATCGTGAGAGCATGACCTGAACCGAAGTCGGACGCTTAGCCAACCAAGCCACCCAGGCACCCCTAATGTAGTTTTTAAATATCACATTGGTAATCTTGTGTATGTATATATGTGTGTGTGTATGTGTGTGTGTGTGTGTGTGTGTGTGTGTGTGTGTGTGTGTGCATATATTCCAGTTCATTAATGATACCCAAAGTTTTCTGAGCTCTTATTGGATACTAACTTGATCTTATTGTTCATACTTAAATGTTCAAATTTTGCTTCAAAACCCAAACTTATTTTGCAGATATGTAGAACTGCTACTCATTTGACATAAATATTTCTGTTGATCATGATTTCTCCACGGCTTAAAACAAGATCTATCTAGCAACTTCCTGCGATTTTTTTTTATGATGTCAAGAAGCTTCCCTGATCCCAAATTAGTACTTAACTTTGTGCCTATTCATTGACAAGGTTCCAAAATGTAAGCAATGACATGTACTTTCAGCAAAATTAAATTTAGGTGAATGGATTTTTATTTTCATTGCGGAATTAGATATTTTCATTTCATTTAAATTATGGTACAGCTGTCCCTTTTTTTTTTCCTGCTTGGAATAGTGCTCTGGGGACATTGTCTTTGGGCACATTTTAAAGAAGAGAACCAATTCAAAAACAATCTATTACATAATTTACTTATTAATGAAAGGCAATTTAAATGGAAACACATATTGGGGCACCTGGGTGGCTCAGTCGTTAAGCATCTGACCTTGGCTCAGGTCATGATCTCATGAATCGTGAGTTCAAGTCCCACAGTGGGTGAGCATGAGCCCCGCTTCAGGTAAAACATCAGCCCTGCTTCAGGTGAGCCTGGCTTCTCTCTCTCTGACCCTCACTCACTTGCATCCTCTTGCATCCCCTCTCTTTCTCTCTCCAAAAAAAAAAACAAAAACAAAAAAACCACATATTTTCTTAGAAATGGCCAAGTTTTGTTTTGTTTTAATTCCAGTTTAGTTAACATACAGTGTTCTATTAGTTTCAGGTGTACAATATAGTGATTCAACAACTCCATACATCACCCAGTACTCATCAAGACAAGTGCCCACCCAGTTTACACATCCCCCACCCACCATGTCCCCTCTGGTAATCCTCACTTTGTTCTCTACAGTTAAGAGTCTATTTCCTGGTTTCTCTTTTGCCCCTTTGTTTGTTTTGTTTCTTAAATTCCACATATGAATGAAATCATATAGTATTTGTCTTTCTCTGACTTATTTCACTTAGTGTTATACTCTCCAGCTCCATCCAGGGCACTGCAAATGGCAAAATTTCATTCTTTTTTAATGGCTGAATAATATTCTATTATATATAATCTGTATATATATACACACAGAAATATATATATATATATATATATATATATATATATACATACCACCTCTTCTTTATCCATTCATCTATCAATGGAAACTGCTGTTTCCATAATTTGGCTACTGTAAATAATATTGCAATAAACACAGGGATGCATGTATCCTTTTGAATTAGTGTTTTTGTATTTTGGGGGTAAATACCCAGTAGTATGACTACTGGATAATAGGGCAGTTCTATTTTTAACTTTTTGAGGAACCTCCAAACTATCTTCCACAATGGCTGCACAAGTGTGCATTCCCACCAACAGTGTACGAGTGTTCTTTTTTCCCTCCACATCCTTGCCAACACTTGCTGTTTCTTGTGTTTTTTATCTTAGCTATTCTGCCAGGTGTGAGGTGATATCTCACTGTAGTTTTGATTTGCATTTCCCTGATAATGAGTGACACGGAGCATCTTTTCACGTGTCTGTTGCTCACCTGGATGTCTTCTTGGACAAATGTGGAAATGGCCAAGTTTGGGGTACCTGGGTGGCTCAGTTGGTTGAGCCTCCAACTTCAGCTCAGGTCATGATCTCACAGTTTGTGGGTTCGAACCCCACATTGGGCTCTGTGCTGACAGCTCAGATCCTGGAGCCTGTGTCTCCCTCTCTTTCTCTGTCCCTTCCCTGCTCGTGCTCTGTCTCTGTCTCTTAAAAATAAATAAATGTTAAAAAAATGTTTTAAATGACCAAGTTTTTTTTTTTTTGTTTTGTTGTTGTTGTTTTTTTTTATTTCTTTTTAAATGAAATTACCAAGTTTTTAAAAAGAAGCAACTATTTTGCATTCTCATAAAATCTTTTAGGTCATTTAGGTCAGATTGACAATCATCAGCTTTTGAAATGTGAATTCCTATTGCCAGAGTAAAGGT
This sequence comes from Panthera tigris, assembly GCF_018350195.1. Classification (NCBI taxonomy): domain Eukaryota; kingdom Metazoa; phylum Chordata; class Mammalia; order Carnivora; family Felidae; genus Panthera; species Panthera tigris. Next base: position 70,772,119 of record NC_056668.1, read on the forward strand.
CTCATTTTATCTAACACCATGAAGCATTGTATTTCTCCCCACCCTTCCATCCAACCTCTGTCCACCATCTGAAGGATACACCCAGGGCCAGCACCTGTCTCAGAGCAGTCAGGGTTTGGAGCTGGGTACTTAATAAACAAACAAACAAGTCTTACTGGAAAAGCTATCAAGGATGCTAGAGCCTAAGAAGGCCCACAGTATCATGCTTTACCAGTTTACATACATTTGCTCAGGAAAAGCAATAATGTATACTGAATGAATTGGAAAAATAGCTTTTTTCCCCACAGTTATGTTTTTCACATATCCTAGAAGAGTGGGATGCTGAAAAATGCATGTAGGCTGACAAAATTTTGGTACATAGCTCCAAAGCTGGGCCGTGAGAAAAATATTAAAGAAATTTAACAAGAATGAAACATAAAATCAAACTCTAAACTCTTAATTTAGCTAAGAGAACTATCCTTATAGTCTGGAGACCTGGGTTGTAGTCTTGTTTTGTTTGTGGCATATGCCGGACTGGAATGATACAAATGTCACTTTATTATAAAATGTAGAAACTGTGTAATGAAAAAGGGTGAGAACTGTGTTTTTGGAAAAAGGTATTTTACAAACATGAGGCATTATTAATGATGGAAACTTTGCTGCCAGCATAAAATTATTTGATAACTTCTCATTTAAAATTCTAAGGATAACTAAAATAATGAATTTCTCCAAAAGTTTTAAAAGAACCCTAAAATGATCATCAAAAAGTTCAAGGGTGCCTGGGTGGCTCAGTCAGTTAAGCATCTGACCTCGGCTCAGGTCATGATCTCACAGCTTGATCTCAAGGCCCACATCAGGCTCTGTGCTGACAGCTCAGAGCTTGGAGTCTGCTTCAGATTCTGTGTCTCTCTATCTCCCCTTTCCCTGCTCAGGCTCTGTCTCTTTCTCTCTCTCAAAAATGCATAAACATTAAAAAAAAATTTTTTTTTTAATTCAGGAAGTTCAAAGTAAAACAAGACTCAATACAATTCTGGAGGAAACTAAATCATACATTACAAAAAATGACCACAAAATACTCTGTGAAAACACGATACCAATTACCAGTGCTAACAGTCAACCATCTTACCTTCTATACTGGGGTGGGAGTAGCAAGGGTAGCATAGCAGCACACTGTACCAATTTAATCTTGGTATATATACAGGCCTGGGATTAGACTCAATAATATGTATTTCTAACAATTTCCCAGGTGATGCTGTTGCTACTGGTCTAGGAACCATACTTTGAGTACCAGTACTCTTTGGTAAGCTATGAGTGTGCCAAACAGAATTGTGTATTGGCAGAGCAGGCCTAGGATTTTTAGTCCAAGACAATAATTTGAATGTTTGCAACCAAGAGCAATAAATAGGGTTTTTCTTTTTCTTTTCTGAGAAGCTAAACGATTGGTATTCTGTAATTATCTTTGTTTCTGTGTTCACCCACATTTGGAAAATACACTAAGAAACTTAACAACGTATCTCTATGAAGTTACAACCGTGGGGGCGCCTGGGTGGCTCAGTCAGTTGGGCGTCTGACTTTGGCTCAGGTCATGATCTCGCGGTTTGTGGGTTCAAGCCCGGCGTCCGGCTCTGTGCTGACAGCTTGGAGCCTGCTTGCTTCGGATTGTGTTTCCTTCTCTCTCTGCCCCTCCCCCACTTGTGCTCTGTCTCTCAAAAATAAATAAATGTAAAAACAAAAATAAATAATTTTAAAAAGTTACAACTGTGACAACAGTTGTATATGGCAATAAGATTTCTTACTCTGGAAACATATGAGAATAAAACCAATTCAAACTTTGGATACAGACTCTAATGAGAATAGCAACACAACAAGTTAGAGAAAGATGGAGAGTTATAAGTCATACCAAGAACCTGGCAAAGTAAAAATCTGCCTTTTGGATAAGACAATGTAATCTAAGACAGCAAAGAATATGCTGTATTCTGCTAAAACCACAAGTGCTCAATGAGGCACAGATTATATGAAATATTTCAATACTATTTATTCTGGATAATAATATTTTACGTTGGATTTAAGAGTTGTTAAATTACTTAGTATGTTAGTTTAAATACATTTTGCTAGAAAGTCATTATGCATACAGACTATAAATATTTCTTTGCTTAGAGAAAGAAAATAAATCTTTGATGAAATTGGTCTTGATTAAACTGCTGGATACACATACATGTTGAAGAAACAAAGGAAATTAAATTCAGGAACCTTCAAAAATATAGTTTCAACAGCATCACATAAATGAGATTTACTGAAAATGAGCAGCCACAAGTTGGCATTTAAATGTCGATATTTCTAAAATGTTTGATAGTATTTTAACTCAAAATATAGTTTGGTATACTAATAAATAATTACACAGTACATGAAATTTGACTATAATGGGTATGAAAGAGAGGAAATGCTATTAACTCAGATTAAAACATAAGTGAGAATCAAATGAAAAGCTTTAATATTAGAGTAAAAAGAGAATTTCATCAGATGAGGGTTAAAATTGTCCACATTCATGACTTTGAAAGGCTCCTGCTCCTTCACATAAATTAACCAAGCTGTCCCTGATGCCATCCTGTCTGGAATCAGTTGTCATGTGAAATGATATAAAACAAGGCTCCTGTCTGATGCCATCCTGTCTGGAATCAGTTGTCATGTGAAATGATATAAAACAAGGCTCCAGGAGACGGACTATAATCCTGTATCCTACTGCTCACTAGAAGGAACCATGGCTCCTTAAGTATAACAAATGCTTTAACTAGGGGACAGGGGAACAGTATAGATCTAGAATATCTTTCTATTCCTGAAATGGAATGTTTAAGTTCTCAACAGCAGTGCTGGCATGGGGAAAGAGGCTTGTCCAAGAGGAGGGCTCCCACACACGAAGGGTGCAGGCAGTGACACGAATATGGGATACAACAAGTATAGTTAGCCACTTATAAACATCTTAAATCTCTAAGAGATCCTTAAGTCCAGAAGGATCCTGAAAAAGAAAGAGAACATGGAGGGTACTGTGAAGAAATCAGTACCTATTATAACAAATTTTCCTTCTTTTGTGATAAAAGGAAAGAAGTATTTACAAACTGCATGTACTATGATAAGACAGCAAAATTAATAAACCTGTGCTGTTCATTGTTGATTTGTTGATTTTGAGAATGTCTAGTTCCTATTGTTATTTATTTATTTATTTATTTATTTATTTGAGAGAGAGAAAGCGAGCGAGCCAGCATGCATGAGTGGTGAAGAGAGGCAGAGGGGAATAAAGAGAGAGAATCTTAAGTAGGCTCTACGCTAAACAGAGCCCAACATGGGGCTCAATCCCACGACCCTGGGATCATGACTTGAGCCGAAATCCAGCGTCATTGCTCAAATGACTGAACGACCAGGACGCCCCAGTTCCTACTGTTATTAAACAATGACTTCAAAAGGAAGGTAAGCAATTGAGCCAGTAATGACTAGGCTTCTAAAAAGCAAATATTAGAAACAAAGATACCAAGGGGTATTAAAGGTCTGTTTATGGTATAACAATTTTGGCAAAAAGCCTCAATTCTCATAAAAGAATAACACAAGAAAGACAAAATAACACAAGAAGATTGAGCTTTGGACACAGGCTGGGGTTTCTCCACCTATTAAGATGACATACAAAGGCTTTTTTACCTTTTCAGCATAACTTTGGCAGGGGCCCAGCTAAGCCAAGGCACAGTTCAAAAGGATTTGTTGATATCACAATTAACTCTAACTATACACATATCCATAATATGACCAGATGATGAGCATATCGTATCCTAGAAAAGGTAACTGGTGTCATAGCTTTCTTCTTTGCCTACTGTACTCACCAAAAGAGTCCTCTCTCTCTCTCTTTTTTTTAAAAGACTGGTGTTAAAGGGCTCATTTGGTCAGCCCATGTGGCATGGGGTTAAAATAACTGGGGTCAATTATTTACTTAGAAATCCTTTGGGAAAAGACAGCAACCTCAATTACCCAACTAACTTTAGAGCAGTGCTTCTCAAACTGTACTGCTCTCAGAATCACTTGAGGATCTTCTTAAAATGCAGATTCTAATTCTGCAACAGGGTTTGAAATTCTGCATTTCTCATCAGATCCTAGGTGATGCTATGTTGTTGGTCCCTAGACCATACTATGAATAGCAAAATTTTATTTTATTTTATTATTTTTTTTTACTGTTTATTTATTCTTGAAAGCATGTGAGCAGGGGAAGGGCAGAGAGTGAGGGAGGCACAGAATTCAAAGCGGGCTCCAGACTCTGAGCTGCCAGCACAGAGTCCGACATGGGGCTCGAACTCACAAACTCTGAGATCATGACCTGAGCGGAAGTTGGACGCTCAACCGACTGAGCCACCCAAGCACCCCTGAATAGCAAAACTTTAAAGGACCATGGAGCTTCTTGAAATTTTCAAAAGAAGATGCTATGGAATAGTATCCTAGGAAAAGCAGGGCATAACAATTTAAAAGAATAATCATGACACTGAATAGTAGTTATCAACCAAGAAAACAGAAAAGGTTGTGTTACTGAAACCAAACAATGACCAAGAATTTTTCAATCCACAGATGCAAGAGGCTCAGCAAACCTCAAGTAGGATGAATACAAAGAAAGTCACATCATAATCAAACTGCAGAAAATCAAAGACAAAGAAAAAAAATCTTAAAAGCAGCCAGAGAAAAAATAAGTGTTATCTTAAATATATCATTAACAAAATAAACTGAAAGTTGATTTTTCAACAGAAATTATGGAAGTCAGAAGACAACATACAGACATTTTTAAGGTGCGAAAATGGACAAGGGTGGGAAACCTGCCAAGCAACAATTCTGTACCTTGTGAAAAAAAATGAAGCCAAAATAATGATTTTTCAGACAAAAAAAATCCTGAACAAATTCAATGACAGCAGACCTAGACAGGTTTATGATATATCAACTAAGGGGTCATTCATTCATTTATTCAAAAGTCTGCTGAAGGTATACTGTGTGGCACACACTACTGTAAATGCGGGGGCTACAGACAAAACTGTTATTCTAATGAAGCTTATATTATAATAGAGTAAGCAATCAACAAATAGGGACATGCTATGAAGAAAATAAAGAATAGCACTAGAGGGCAAGTGGTTCAGGACACTTGAACAGGATTTGTCATTAACCTTTCCAAAGAGGTAAATTTTGGGGGGTAAAGAGCTAATAGTATTTATTGATCATTTGCTATAAGCTAAGAATTACTCTAAGTACTTTATATGTACTCATCCATATTTGAGCTAAAATCTAAAGGATGAGAGGCATCCAATCACACAAAGATTTAGAGGAAGGGCATTCCATGAAGACAAGATAACAAGTACAAAAGCCACAGAAGGAAAACAAGTTTGATATGTTTGATGAGAAAGAAGTGTAAGTGGACTAAGATTTAAAGAGCTAGGCACAGAAATGAATCAAGTTAAGGCTTTTTTAGTCCCTGGTAAGGCATCTGAATTTTATACAAATGTCAGCTGATAACTACTATAGAATTTTGTTTGATTTTACAGGGAAGTGACATGATCTGATTGACATTTCATGTTATTTTTTTTTTTTCCTTTTGAGAAAGAGAAAGCATGTGCTTGCACGACCAGGGGAGAGGCAGAGGGACAGAGAATCCTAAGCAGGCTCCATGCCCAGTGTGGAGCCTGGCATGGGGCTCTATCTCATGATGGTGAGATCATAACCTGAGCCAAAGTCAAGAGTTACATGCTTAACGACTGAGCCATCCAGGCACCCCTTGATTGACGTTTTTAAAAGATCATTTTTGGCTGTTACATGGAGAATGCTTTCAAGGGGTGAGAGTAGAAACTGGAAGACTAGTTAGCAGATGTCTGCAGTAGTTCATGGCAACAGTGATGCTAACAGATTGAGGAGGGTGGGAGAAACAGAATAAAGGATGACTCAGGCTTGGGGCCTGAGCATAGATGGTGGTAACATTGAGAGGAGTTCCCAGTTCAAGAAATGGATAGTAGTGTCATCTCTCTCTCTCTCTCTCTCTCTCTCTCTCTCTCTCTCTTTTTGGTGACAGAGAAAGAAGGGTCCACACATCACAAGTCCTTTCTATTCAAGGTAAACTTGAGATGCCTCTTAAAACATCTAATGGAAATATCAAGTAGGCAACTAAATATGTAAGTATGGAGCTCAGGCACCAGGTCAAAGTTAAAATTATTTGTTGAATGAATATACCATAGATGCAAAGTTGACTCTAGCTGAAGCCAATCCGGGGAAGGGGGCACAGCTTAACTCACACCCATGCCAAAGCTCAACCTCTGAGGAGATTCCTCAAAACCCCAAGGCCTCCTAAACCTTAACTCCAATCCAGTCTGCTCTCTTTTTTTTTTCTAAATGAGGAAAGATAAGAAAGACTGACTTAAGCCAAACAACTAACAGTAAAGAAGCAAGGCTAAAACATGCAAATCGTCTTATTCCCAAAATAACATTGCACCTACTGCACCCCAGCCCCTCAAATCCATGGGAGCAGGTCAGCTATTACTATCCCATCCCCCACTTCCTATACACACTAGTTTGTCACATGCTATGCAAGGAGTCCCTCTTCATCTACGACATTGCTTCAAGAGATTTCTTCAACCTTCGTCTTACATACTTTCCTTTTGAGCAGGTTATAGCTCTATATCCTTGAACTTCTTATCTCAGACTGTCTCCCCTTCCCCATACTGCCGCAAAGTAGAGCCTACAATGTTTTCAGATACTTAATATTTAAATCTCCTTTCTCCTACCAAAAGATCAGTAAGAAGCTAACTACTGTTTGTATCAGTAGTCTCCAAAGGAGGAGAGTGAAGCTACTATCCAGAGGATACACAAAATGATCCATTGTAGTGTGAAAGAAAAACATTAGAACTTTCCTATTTATATTTAATTTCTCCTTTAAAATTTTGTATTTTATGTATATTTTATAGCATATAGTTTTAGTACATACATATAATATATAAATAAGTAAACATATTTGTTGTCAAAAACTTTTTACTATAGGGGCTGCTGGCTAAAATGACAATAGAATACTGTCCCTAGATATTAGGATTATGGACACTGCAGACATCTGAAAGGGCAGGAGCTAGGCAACACTGTTCATCTTTAGTCTCTCCAAATTAATGCAGACTAAAAAGATACTGAGGATATTCTCAGAATAAAAGAAGAAAAAAAAAAAAAACTGAAGGTACTCCCAGAAAAAAACCTAATCAATAAATCTTTTCCTCCTCTCCTAACTTGACTAAGAAATAAAAAGTTTGGCTGTAGAAAAGTTATACTAATTATAGTCAGTAAACTAATGCTTATTATTTAATGTTTGCTTAATGTTTATTATTGTAATTATATACTCTACTAAAGGCTTACTTGGTTACTTGGTTTTAGTATTAAATACAACTTATAGGAGACACATGCAATTTTTTAAGGCTGTCCAGATTCTAAACACTATTATTATGTTTGGGCAATCCAATACTTTATGAAACAGACTTCTTTCCTCAACAGAAGCTAAAAACTGCTACATAGTACATTTGCTTTCTCAGCCTCTCTTAGGGCTAGACGTATGGGCACATAATCTAGGTTCCTCCAAACAGACACATCCTTCCCTAACCGTGAATTTAAAGCAGAGCGGTTACATCCCAGTTTCCAGAGGCACTGGCAGCAAAAGTTCCAGTGCTGGTGTGTATATCCACTGTCATGGCATGTTCACGGTACAAGCTGAGGGGTCCATCCCAGTGGCAGTGCTGATGGTTTCTTCAAAGGACCTGCCCTGTCATATGATTTAGGGTATATTCCTAGTTACTTATCCTTCCAGCCTGCTTCTCCAACCCTTCCAGGGATTTGGTAGGCTACTCATAACCACAGTTGATTTCTGTTGCTTATAACCAAGAACACTGGGCATGCTCAGTGAATACATGCTCACTTTCAATACTTTATTTTTCATGTATATTAGTCATCTATTCATAACTTTGACAACAAGGTTCTTCAGTGACACAATATTTTTTTTAATTAAAAAAAATTTTTTAAACGTTTATTCATTTTTTAAGAGACAGTGACAGAGTGCGAGAGAAAGGGGCAGACACAGATCCGAAGCAGGCACCAGGCTCCAAGCTGTCAGCACAGAGCCCGACATGGGACTTGAACCCATGAACCATGAGATCATGACCTGAGCTGAAGTCGGACGTCTAACCATCTGAGCCACCCAGGCAACCCTTATTTTTTTATTTTTTATGTTTTGGGGCAGCTGGGTGGCTTGGTTGGTTGAGTGTCTCTTTTTTTTTTTTTTCTTAATGCTTATTTATTTTTGAGCGAGAGAGAGAGAGAACACATGCACTAGTGAGGGAAGGCCAGAGAGAGACACACACACATACACACAGAATCTAAAGCAGGGTCCAGGTTCCGAGCTGTCAGCACAGAGCCCAACGCGGGGCTCGAACCCATGAACTGTGAGATCATGACCTGAGCCGAAGTCAGACGCTTAACCAACTGAGCCACCCAGGCGCCCTTCAGTGACACTAGCTTTAAAACAAATAAATCTTTCAAGTGATTATTTTATACTAAAGTGCCCAATTTTGCAAAATGAAGTATTTTTATACTTTTGGAAAAATTAATTTTCAAAAAAAAAAATCAAAGAGAAAACAAAACAAAAAAACCATGGAGACAAATGAAAATGGAAACACAATTTTTCCAAAATCTTCACGACACAGCAAAAGCAGTTCTAGGAGGGAAGTTATAGGAATAGAGAACTACCTCAAAAAACAAGAGACATCTCAATCTAACCTTACATCTAAAGGAGCTAAAAAAAAAAAAAAAAAAAAGCAAACAAAGCCCAAAGTTAGTAGAAGGAGGGAAATAATAAAGATTGGAATGAAAATAAATGAAATAGAAACTAAAAAAGGAACAAAAAAGATCAATGAAACCAAGAGGGTGTTCTGTGAAACAATAAACAAAATTGATAAACCTTTAGCCAGACTGATCAGAAAAAAAAAAAAGAGCGAGAGAGAGAGAGAGAGAGGACTCAAACAAGAAATTCAGAAATGAAAGAGGGGAAATAACCAATACTATGAAAAATTACATACCAGGGGCTCCTGCCTGGCTCTGTCAGTAGAGCATGCAACTCTTGATCTTGGGGTCATGAGTTCAAGCCCCACATTGGGCGTAGAGCTTACTTTAAAAAAAATATTATGGGGCACTTGGGTCGCTCAGTCAGTTAAGTGTCCCACTCTTGATTTCGGCTCAGGTCATGATCCCGGGGTTGTGCTTTGTTTTTTTGTTTTTTTTCTCTCTCTCTCTTTCTCTCTCTCTCTCCTTCCCTCCCTTCCTTCCCCCTCCCCTGCTGCTCACACACTCTTTATCTCTCTAAAAAACTTTTTTTTACACACCACAAATTGGACAACATAGAAGAAATGGATAAATTCCTAGAAACATACAATCTTCCAAAACCGAACCAGGAAGAAATAGAAAATTTGAACACACAGATGACTAATACCAAAAATGAATTGGTAATCAAAACACTCCCAACAAACAAAAGTCCAGGACTAGATGATTTCACAGATGAATTGTACTGTGAATTGTACAGTACAATTGTACTGTAACATTTAAAAAAGAGTTAATACCTATTCTTCTCAAACTATTCCAAAAAAAAAGAGGAGGAAGGAAAACTTCCAAATTCATTCTACAAGGCCAGCATTATCCTGATACCAAAACTCAAAATGGATGAAAGATCTAAATGTTTAAGACCTGAAACTATAAAACTCCTAAAAGAAAACACACAGTATTCTCTTGGACATTTAGTCTTAGCAACATATTTATGGATGTCTCTTCAGACAAGGGAAATAAAAGCAAAAATAAATTACTGGGACTATACCAAAATAAAAAGCTTTTGTACAGCAAAAGAAACCATCAACAAAACAAAAAGGCAACGTACTGAATGGAAGGTATTCACAAATGATACATCTGATAAGGAGTTAATATAAAAAATATTTAAAGAGCTTATATAATTCAACACCAAAAAAACCTAAACAAAACCAAATAATCTGATTAAAAATGGGCAAAGGACCTGAATATTTTTTTCCAAAGAAGACATACAGATGGCCAACAGACACATGAGAAGATACTTAACATCACTAATCATTAGAGAAATGCAAATCAAAACCACAATACGATCATCACCTTATACCAGCTAGAACAGCTAGTATCAAAAACAAAACAAACAAAAACAAGAAATAAGTGTTGGCAAGGATATGGATAAAAGGGTACCCTTCATGCACTCTTGGTAGGAATGTATATTGGTACACCACTATGGGGAACAGTATGGAGGTCCCTCAAAAAATAAAAATAGAAATACCAGACAACCCAGTAATTCTGCTACTGGGTATTTACTCAAAGAATATGAAAACACTAATTCAAAAAGATATACGCAACCCTACGTTCACTGCAGCATTATTTACAATAGCCAATATATGGGAGCAACCTAAGTGTCCTTCAATAAATTAATGGACAGAGAAGGTAAGATATGTATGTATACACACACACATACACATATACACACACACACATACACACACACACACACCACATTATGTATATAAATTACTCAGCTATAAAAAAGAATGAGATCTTACAATTTGCTACAATATGAATGGACCTAGAGAATATTGTGCTAAGTATAATAGGTCACTCAAAGAAAGACAAATACCATATGATTTTACTTATATGTGAAATCTAAAAAACAAAATGAACAAACAAAACCAGAGGGGAGGGGAATGGGTTGGGCAAGACAAGTGAAGGAAATTAAGAGGTACAAACTTCCAGTTATAAAATAAATAAGTCATTGTGGGGAGCACCTGGGTGGCTCAGTTGGTTAAGCATCTGACTTCAGCTCAGGTCATGATCTCGCAGTTCACAAGTTCAGGCCCTGTGTCGGGCTCTGTGCTGACAGCTCAGAGCCTGGAGCCTGCTTCAGATTCTGTGTCTCCCTCTCTCTCTGCCCCTCTCCATTCAATGCTCTCTCTCTTTCTCTCTCAAAAATAAATAAACATTTGGGGCACCTGGATGGCTCAGTTGGTTGAGCGTCCGACTTCGACTCAGGTCATGATCTCGCTGTCTATGAGTTCAAGCCCCGCGTGGGGCTCTGTGCTAACAGCCAGAGCTTGGAGCCTGCTTTGGATTCTGTGTCTCCCTCTCTCTCTCTGCCCCTCCCCCACTCATGCTCTGTCTCTCTCTCTCTCTGTCAAAAATAAACAAACATTTAAAAAAATTAAAAAAAATAATAAATAAGCATTTAATAAATAAATAGATAAATAAGTCACAGGGATGAAAATGATAGCAGGAGGAATATGGTCAATAGTACTGTAATGATTTTACATGGTGATAGATGGTGACTACACTTATCATTGTGAGCAGTGAATAATATATAGAATTGTTGATCGCTATGGTGTACACCTGAAACTAACACAACATATGTCAGCTAACATTTCAATTAAAAACTGGTTTTCTTTAATTGAATAAAAACTTTGGCTTACCTAACAAAAACATCTTTAGGATGTGAAAAATTCCTATTTTCCTAAATGACTTTTTTTAAACAAAATAATTTATTAATTTTTTTCCTAAGAGACTAAATTCAGTACAATATTTGTTTTCATAACACCCAACATGTCTTATGTCAAACTTAACCACGTTCTATGCAGTGACTATGGTGGGGTGATCTATTTTGACTACCCTCGATGTAATTCACTTAGGTAGTTCTAAAGCATATCAGTGATCAAAATGTTTCTCCCTACAGTTACTACTGCATTCTCAATCAGTTTCTTCCACACATCATCTAAAGAAAATTTATGGATGGAACTAAAGGGTATTATGCTAAGCAAAATTAGTCAGAGAAAGACAAATATCATATGACTTCACTCATATGTGGAATTTAAGATACAAAACAGATGAACATAAGGGAAGGGAAGTAAAAATAATATAAAAACAAGGAGGGGGACAAAACATAAGAGACTCTTAAATACAGAGAAGAAACTGAGGGTTGCTGGAGGGATTGTGGGTGGGAGATGGGCTAAATGGGTAAGAGGCATTAAGGAAGACACCTGTGGGGATGAGCACTGGGTGTTATACATAGGGGATAAATCATTGGAATCTACTCCTGAAATCATTATTGCAGTATATGCTAACTAACTTGGATGTAAATTTATAAATAAATAAATAAATAAATAAATAAATAAATAAATAAATAAAAATTTACAAAAGAAATTTTTTAAAAAAATACTCAATGGAAATTTCAGGACTTTAGGGGGACCTCTTCTGATCATTCTCAATTAGGATTAGGGGACTCTTTTCCGTGTCCTGTGTGATTTGGGGTTTTCATTGAACATGAGCACCATGAAGTTGACTGTCTTGCTTATTGTAACATTCCTGGTGCCTAAAACTTCTAAATTCTCAAAAATATCTATTTACTTAATGGGGGAAAGAAAGAAAGAAAGAAAGAAAGAAAGAAAGAAAGAAAGAAAGAAAGAAAGAAAGAAAGAAAGAAAGAAAGAAAGAGAGAGAGAAAGAAAGAAAGAAAGAAAGAAAGAAAGAAAGAAAGAAAGAAAGAAAGAAAGAAAGAAATTTGTGTGGTATGATTGCATTGTTTAATATCAGGATTTCTAAAACTAGGAAAACACCAACATTTAAAACATCAGTGTTTCTAGTCAAGGATAGCTCAATTAAATTTCATCAGTACATTATATTAAAGTTTAACTCTCATACTAGAAATAGAAATGTTAAAACCTAAGATCTATTAAGTCACTTAATACCAATATTTCATACTAATGAATAAATTATTCAGGTTTCATACAAAGATATTAAGTGATGAGAAACAGACAATGCCAAGCTTTCAAGAGCTCTTTTAAAAAAATAAACAGAAGCAAACTAATGAACACAACTACACAAAATATACACTAACCAACTGCAAACTGAAGATTAGGGGCACCTGGGTGGCTCAGTTGTTTAAGCGTCTGACTCTTGATTGTGGCTCAGGTCATGGTCTCACAGTCGTGAGATCTTCTTGAGATTCTCTCTCTTTCTGTCCCTCCCCATCTTGTGTTCGCTCTCTCTCTCTCAAAATAAATTTTAAAAATAAACATTTAAATTAAAGATTAACTTAAAAATACATTTTAGAACTTCACGATACCCTCATATAATGCAGTAAAGTAAGGGTCCTAAATGAATTTTAAAGTAGCAAAGTCTAAGGAAGAATTTCTCAAGTGGTAGCTCTTAGGTCACCTGCATCTAGAACAATCAGGGTGCTTGTTAAAAATGCAGCTTAAAGAACTCCCACCCCAGATCTCCTGAATCAAACTCTTTCTAGAGTCTGGACACAGAAATGTACATTCCTTAAAGTGCCACAGATGATTTTACCCACACTCAAGGTTGAGAATAGGCTACAGTTTGTCACCTGATAATAAATGGCCAGAAATCACAATGTTACTAAATCATAAAAAGCATCACATACTTACAAGGCTAAGATTCCCCTCAGACAACTGAGACTTGCATAATTATCAAAGTTATAATTATTGAATATATATGGAAAGCCTACTTCACTGTAAGGAGTTTAAAATTTCTTTTATTAGCAAATCAAGATCCTACTTTGATATTCTGCACAGACCTAGAAATTCTCACTGCTACAACTGGGTTATATTTCAAGGGACTGAATTTTAGCACGTGTAACAACTCTTACCCTCTATGACACCAATTAAAGACAGTCTGAACACCTGACTTTTTGACATCGAAGGGAAGCATATTCACTGGTATTATCCTTGAGAATTTTGTTTGTTTTTGTTTTGAGAGAGAGAGAGAGAGAGAGAGAGAGAGGGAACACATGTGCGTAAGCCAGGGAGGGGCAGTGGGGGGGTGGAGAGAGAATCGCAAGGAGGCTCCACATACAGTGTGGAGCCCGACTTGGGACTCAATCTCAAAACCATGATATCATGACCTGAGCCAAAATCAAGAGTGGGACACAACCAACTGTGTCGCCCAGGCACCCTGTGAATGTTCTGATGATTGAATTCTACCATACCCTTGAAGACCCAAGGGTGTCCATTAAACCCAGTAACACAGAAGCCACCTGTCATTTTCAAAGCTAAGAAAGTGAATAAACTCTAAATTATTCCTGTTTTCACCTTCTTTTTCACTCACTTATTAATCCAACCATCCACTCAATACATTCTCAAAGGGCATTTGGTATTGTACTAGGTGTTGTACAATAAAGAGTAAGACACAACTGTCTATGGTAAGCCAGATCCTAAAATGGTCTCCCTCCCCAAGATTTCCCACCCAAATCCCTGGGACTATAAATATGAAATATACTCTATGTTCCATATGTAGCAGAACAGATTTTGCAGATATAATTAAGCTTACTAGTCAAATGACTTTGAATTAAACTAAAAAGAGATAATTTGGCTGGACGCAGTCTCATCACATGAGCCCTCTGGCTGGTAGCAGAAGTCAGTGATTCTAAGCATGACAACTGGACACACCATTGCTGGCTTGAAGAGGTGGAGAGGGCCACTATAAGGAATGCAGGTAGCCTTCAAGACCCCAGAGTGACCTGAAGGCAACAACCAGCAAGAAAACAGAGACCTCAGTTTTATAACTATGAGGACCTGAATTCTGAATGATCCTGGACCAAGTCTCCAGATAAGAGTCCAGCCTGACCAACACATTGATTTTGGCATTGTGAGACCCTAAATAGATAAATCAGCTGAGTCCAGTCTTCTGACTTACAGAACTGGAGGATAATAAATGGGTGTTGTTTTAAGCCAATATATCCTGGTGTACATATACACAAGTTTCTTTGGGATATACATCTCAGGGTCTGGAATGTCTGGGTCAAAGAGTATGTGTATTTTTAATTTTCCTAAGTATTTTTCAAAGTCAATGCACGGATTAACATTCCCATCAGCAATGTATGCACATCCCCAGTGCTCTTTTTTCCAGCACTTGGTATCATCAGTTTGAGTAGTACCTCAGTTTGGTTTTATTTTCCATTCCTTCGATTACTAATAAGGTTGAGCACTTTTTCACATTATTGGTCATTTGAAATTCCTCTATAGAAAAGTACCAGTTTAGTTTTCTGTTTTCTATTGGGTTGTCTTCTTGTTTGTAGAAATCCTATAGATATTCTAGGTAATATTTGCTTGGTGTATTTGTTAGAAATCTTTTCTTACTCTGTGCTTTATCTTTTCACTCTATGATGTGCAGATCATCTTTTAAAACCGGTTTTTAATGGAAAAAAGTCTATTACCTAGTGTTTGCAAGAAATCAGTTTAATAAACCAGTTAAAATCCTTGGTTTAAGACTTCAAATAATAAAACTCAAAATATTTACAAGAACAAGGAAGAAAGTTCAAAGTGAATAAGGAAATACCTTAAATTTTTAGGTTTTAGGACTAGTTTATGATTCTAAAATTAGTAACACTGCATTGGATATTGCTGGCTACTTCAGGAACTCAAAATAATGTTCCTTTGTGTGAATTACCATATTTGTTTCTAAGTTTAAGGAGTAACTATTTCATAAGTAAACTGAAAAAAATAATGAATATGTATATTACTACTCAAAAGTCCTATTTCATGTTATCATATTTCATAACATTAACCAGTCAGCCCCCAAATATAACTACAGTAAAAAGAAATGAGCCCTACAAAATCCTTGGCCCCAACACTGCTGCCATTCTTCTAAGTCCCAACATTGATTTTTGTGGTGATCTATGACTCATCTTCTCACCCTGCCTAAAGGGACCATCATACAACTGACCCTTACTATTAAAAAAAAAATGTCAGTACAGTTGAGACTAGATTCCCCGCCTGAAACAAATTATTTCAGATGCCATTATACCCAACAGCCATGATTTCCCCCATGGTCTCTGCCTCTGCATAAAAAGTATGTGTGCAGGTGTTTATGCATGCGTGTATGTGTTGATAACAGAAATCTTTTACATCAGTCTTCCCTACTGAATTGGTACAATATAAGAATTGTGCTGTTCCTCAGGCAGAAGAGAAAGGAAGAAGCATGTGGTGAAAATATATTAGAGCTATTGGCTTTCTCATTTCAAACGGAGATGAAGTTATAAGAGGGATATAACGTTATTTCCTGAGAAGTGTTCTTAATATCCCATTCATTCAATATGCATATTTCCACAGAAACTTTGTTACATACAGTAGCAGCATATACAATATTAATATCCATACTTCTGACTGGGATATGTATTGGCCATAGGTTGGGGGGATTACAGAAAAACAACAGAATAAACATTACAGAAACCTATTTGGTTTGGTTTTCCCTAATGGTTGGTAATTTGAAGCCACAGATTTGTTATTAAAACAAGCATGAAAATACAGAGTGGAATTCTTAAGAAAATTCCAAGACTTCTTTATATGTGGGAGACTGCAGCTGTTAGATATAAAGAGGTTGAAATGTGAGTTAAGCCAACTTTCATGTTTAAGGAAAAAATATGAGGCTTTTGTGTTTGTCTATAAACCTGGCCAGGCTGTGTTCAATACGTAACACTATTTCTATGAGGAACTGCTTTTGAAATGTTGTTTGTAAATTGTTTTAAGTTTTTAAAATTGCATACAATTTGTTAGAACAATTCCACTTCTAGGAATTAACCCAAAAGAAATAATAAGAGATGTAAGCAAAGAATTATATTTAAAAACATTCATAGTTACTTATAATAATAAAAAATTTGAAATGGCCTAAATGCCCAATACAAGGGATCTGCCTAAGTACACACTCTGCAGTTATTAAATTCTATTACAAGAAAATGTTAACAGACATAACACAATATTTCTAATATGCTATAAGATGGAAAAAGCAAACTACAAAAAGCTGATACTGTGCTTTTCAATGTGTATGTACATACATTAAAAAAAACAACTGGAAGAACATGTAAAAATGTTCACAGTGATTTATCCATACAGTAGAACCATTTCCTTCTTTCCTTTGTGTACTGTTTTTCCAGACTTTCTATAGTAAACATGTATTACTATTACAATTATAAAAGAGTTCAAATTAAATATACAGGGGTTATATACAAGTACAAAGAGCTTCCAATTCTTTGTTATCAACTGGTTCTATGACACAAAGTAGAAACAGAAAAAGTAAATCTTTTTTCCCTGAATTTATATACTTTTTCTTCTTGTAGAAAAAACTACATTCCTCAAGCTGCACTGAATACAGAATGAAGAGATATAATCTGTCACCTATCAGAATGACACAGATCAAAATGAATGAGAAGATCAGTGGGTGCAAAGTCAACTCATATGCACTGATGATACAAATCTAAACTGAACAATCCTTCTGGAAGGGCAATTTTACAATGTGTATAAAAACCCCTAAATTGTGCATACTTTTTAGCCAATCAATGAGGAAATAATTGGATAAGTTTGCAAATACACACATACAAAGTTATCCTCAGCAATACCATATGTAATAGTGAAAGTTGAAAACAATCCAAATGCGCATCAAGAGGGTAGATTAGGGGCGCCTGGGTGGCTCGGTTGAGCATCCGACTTCGGCTCAGGTCATGATCTCATGGTCTGTGAGTTCGAGCCCCGTGTCGGGCTCTGTGCTGACAGCTCAGAGCCTGGAGCCTGCTTCCTATTCTGTGTTTCCCCCTCTCTCTGCCCCTCCCCTGCTCATGCTCTGTCTCTCTCTCTCTCTGTCAAAAATAAACAAACATTAAGAAAAAATAAAAAAAACTAAAAAATTATGCTACAGATCTCTAGTTTCTGGTATTGCATTTCATGTAGTGAAAAAAAAATTAGATGATAAAACAGTCTTTTATGATCTCATTTTTATATATTAAAGAGTAAGAGGGGTGCTTGGGTGGGTCAGGCAGTTAAGTGTCCAATTCTTGGTTTCCACTCAGGTCATGGTTTGTGAGTTCAAGCTCTGCACCAGACTTCAATGCTAACAGTGTGGAGCCTGCTTCAGATTTTCTCTTTCCCTCTCTCTCTGCCCCTCCCTTGCTCACT
Source organism: Panthera tigris (assembly GCF_018350195.1). Lineage (NCBI taxonomy): Eukaryota > Metazoa > Chordata > Mammalia > Carnivora > Felidae > Panthera > Panthera tigris. The sequence continues at coordinate 70,790,145 of NC_056668.1, forward strand.
CTGTCTCTCTCTCTCTCAAAATAAATAAATAAACTTAAGGGAAAAAAAAAAAGTAAGAATGTGTACATTTGTGAAGAAAATGTTTGAAAGAGTTTCAACCAGTGTTTACTACTAAATTTACCTCTGGTAAGTGGAACCATGAATGATCTTTAATGTCTTCTTTAAAACTTTTCCTAACACAATGAACATATGTAACTGTTAATATCAGAAGAAATGATTTTTAAAGTATACTAAACTGAACCTGTCTCATTAATCAAATAAAATTAGTTTTATTCTTTTCTACTCTTTCCTCATTTCTGAGGCTCGTAGAATATTCTTCCTGATTTGAACACATTGAATGCTTCAGGGGATGGCAAATGTGTCAAATATATATTAATGCCTCTATTAACAAAGATGACATGCTTAAAAATGTCATCCTTTGTTAACAAGATTTTATTTCTAAAAGAAAAAATTAATATATTCCCCCACCCACCACTGAGATGGTCCCAAGGTTCATGTCATTATGATCGGACCCCATTTGCTGCCACCTCCTACCTTTGCCTCTGCCTTCTCACCATTATTGCACAGTGTTTTCAGCTCTAGACACCATGGTGGCTTACTGTCTTGGATACAGAAAGACCTTGCCAACAGAGATATGTTTTAGAAAATAAATAACAGAAAACAAATTTCAGTTCTAGTCAAAACAGTATGCCCCAGCATCACTGTCGAATATAACCTTCTGCAATGACAGAAAGGCTCTACTGTCTGTGCTGCCCAATATGACAGGGAGTAGATCTAATGTGTGATGTGTCCAATATGACACATGTGGCTTCTGAGTACCTGAAATGTGGTGTGACTGAGGAAACAAATTTTTAAATTTTAACTTATTTTACATAACCACCTACAGCTAATAGCTACCATATTGGAGAGCACTACTCTACAAAAATTCACAGTACATATACTGTGGTTGATACAAAATACATGTATGAATCCAAGAGCTATATGATTTCTACTTAAGACCCGGAACTGCAGTGCATATTTCCAAACCTAATGAAACTAATTTTACAGATTGCTACCTTGAAAAATTACAGACTGCTTCCTTGAAAAATTAAATTGCCTTTTAGCAATCCTCATTCTTCTTTACCTAGGAAATAAGGATCCACTCATTGAAAGTCTCAATTCTTGTGGCTTTAGTAACACTGCATTATCTTAGCTCACCTACTACATCTCAAATTTGTTTTCTGTTTGGGTGTAATTTTAGTCTCTCCCTCCTGCCTTCTACTATAGTCTTTTCCCCCAAAGCTTTAGTTTGTTTTCTGCCTTTTATTCAGAAGAGATTTCTCACAGCTTCAACTATGACCCCTATTTGCCTTCTGTGAAACAGCACCATCTCACTACTTAACCTTAAACACATCATTTAATCTCTGAGACTGCTTCTTGTTTGTAACATAACTTAGATGGTTATTATGGTTCCTTCAGCTTTAGGAGTTTGTGAATTCTAGTAAAGGCCTAGTTGTGGAACTGGACTTTCTCTCAGGCTGATTCTGCCTCTTGCCTTTTTAAATGCTAGTGTATCCCGTGGTTGTCAGCAACCAGCTTTTTCGCTCTCCATATTCTTTCACCAAGAATCTCATAAACTCTTCATTATGACTCTCTCAAATGTATGGGGTCCCAGGAACTTTACAGAGGTGCCTGGCTGGCTCAGTCAGGAGAACATGCAACTTTTGACCTTGGGGTTATGAGCTGGAGTCCCACGTTGGGTGCAGAGTTTACTTAGGATTAAAAAAAAAAAAAAGCTCCAGATTTACTTTTTAAAAAATGTTTACTTATTATTTTGAGAGACAGAGAGAGAGAGAGAGAGCACATGTGTGTGCATGGGGAAAGGGCAGAGAGAGAGAGAGAGACAGAGAGAGAGAGAGAGAGAGAGAGAGAGAGAATCCCAAGCAGGCTCCACACTGTCAGCACAGATGCAGGGCTCGATCTCATGAATCATGAGATCATGACCTAAGGAGAAATCAAAAGTTGGACGCTTAACCAACTGAGCCACCTAGGCGCCCTCATACTTACATTTCTATTCATTGCACAGGGTTAACTACATGTGCTACAACCCCTTTAAAAGTATCAAGCAAATCAACGAAATTATATATAGCAAACTTCTTTGTCAGTATGGCTTACTGATCAAAACCACAAGTTTTAGGATCAGATGTGTCTGAATTTGAATCCCAATGTCACTTACTCTGTGTAACCTTGATCAAATCAATGTCAAGTTTCAATTTTTCATGTGTAAAATGGGGTTAAAATATACTTACAACTCATATTGTTGTTGTATGTGCATGTTTTATATATGCAGCTCAGAACAATACCTGAAATATGCTAACAGTTCAATAAGTGTTACCTATTATTATCAATAGCATCACTATCTTCCTAATCCTCCAGATTTAACCACTCAGTCATCTTTGATGCCTTCTGTCCTTTTTTAAAAAATATATTCAATAAAAAAATATATATATATATTCAGTCAGCATTTGTACATTTTCATTTTCCAATATGATATCTATTTTTCATTCCTTCAGAGATTTAATTATTGTAGTCATCCAACTGGATTACTAGCTTTTTTTAATTCTTACAGGGTAAAGCCTCTTATTTTTGTTTCCTCTATATTATAGTTAGTATAATGCCTTATACATAAAAGTTTTGCTATTACTAGACAAGTCAAATAATCTTCACATTTATTTATTTCTCCATTAGATCCCTTGAATTCTTTGAGGACAGAAAGTATGCTGGTCCTCTCTGTATATCTGCACTTATCAAATTCCTTAGCAAATGTTTGTTGAACAAATGAGAACGAATGTTGATTAGTCTCCCTGTCTCAAACTCAATTAACCTATCCTCAATCTAGCTTCCACATATGCAAAAGATAGCTTAGATATTCTCTAATCCAACCATTTATTCTGACCAAACTGGCCTGACCACATTATCACAAGCAGTCCCACTGTATTAGTCAGGACTCTTGATTTTGTAACAAAAAATTCTGTTCAAATCAAGCAGAAAGGGGAATTTATTAACTTGCTGTCCAAGGACAGCACTATCTTAAGGCCTGGCTATTGAACCAAAGGTTCAAACACTGTCATCAGAACTTGGTCTCACTCTTTCCATCTTTTGGCTCTGCCTTCCAATTATTAGTAAGCTCTAGGCTCACATTCTATTCTCTCAGCAATCCCCAGGGTCCAAATCATGCCTCTTTCTCAATAGTTCCAATAAAAAATTCAGAATTAACAGTCATGTGTGCTCACTGGAAAATGTGCCCATCTCTGAGCAATCACTGTGACCAGAAGGATATTGACTGGCTAGGTCTGGCGTCAGTCACATGCACACCCTTGTGTTGGGCTGGGATAGCCATGAAACTGAGAGGAGTGATTTCCTAGGAAAATTGGATTACTGTAAATCAGATGAAAGGGTAATGCATAATAGACTGGCAAAATTAACTGATGTGCCATATACTCTAGGAATTTTTGCATGTTGTCCACCACTGCCTGGAATTGGTTTTCCTTCTCATTTTTGCCTACCCAAATCCTTTCCAACATTTCTGCCCCAAGAAGTCTTCTGTGATTTCCTTCTAAAATTTTCATTGTCCACTGGATCAAATTACCTATTCCCTAATAAATATTTCCCTTTTCCTAAAAATCTACCTTTTAAAACAAATAAGAGTGAAAAGCCTCAAGAAAATGTTCCTAATTAATTCTAATCATGTCAATTTACACGTAGTATGGGAAATATATGCTGTTTCTTAGAATATAAACTCTTGAAGGACAGCAGCTCTACCAGATACAGTCCATATACATTATGAGAGAACAGGCTATATGGCAACTTTGACACACACACACACACACACACACATATGGTATTCAAATAATTTTCCTGGCTTTAAATTTTAAAGAGTCTTAACAAAACATTTTAGTTAACATAAGTTGTGTCTGAATCCATTAAGCTATAGGTACGCTATGGGTTTGGAGTTATCTCAAACTAGGCTCAAATCCTGGCTAACACTACCTTCCCTGGCCTTTAGCTACAGGTCTTTGAGCAAATTATCTAGTATCTCCAAATCTTGATTTCACTATCTGCAAACACAGGAATAGTAATATCTATCTGTACGTAGGAAGGCTGTGACGTATAGCACAGAGAAAAGAGTTCCATGGACCTGGGCTGAAATTCTACCACCAATATTAATTACGGGACTTTCTCTGAGTGATTCCTCATCTGTAAATTCTGAGTACTTCTTCACATGTAAAGTGGGGATAATAATGCTTAGTCCATTGGTTGGTTGTTTTGAGCATTTAACAAGGCAATGTATTTTAAAACACCTAACAATGACTAGCAAACAGTGTATACTCAATAAATGATTATATCAGCATTAAATTATCTGTTTAAAATAACTCAGGTGCCTTGGTGGCTCAGTCAGAAGAGCAGAAGAGTGTGTGACTCTTGATCTCGAGGTTGTGAGTTTGAGCCCCACGCTGGGTGTAGAGATTATCCAAAAACAAAATCTTTAGGGGTGCCTGAGTGGCTCAGTTGGTTGAGTGTCTGACTCTTGATTTCAACTCAGGTCAGGATCTCACAGTTTGTGGGATCGAGCCCAGCTTTGGGCTCTGTACTGACAGTACAGAGCCTGCTTGGGATTCTCTCTGTCCCTCCCCTCTCTCTGTCCCTCCCCTCTTTCTCAAAATTAATAAACATTAAAAAAAAAAAAAGAAATAAAATCTTTAAAAAATAAAATAATTCAGAGCACAGTAAGGGAAAAATTTACTGGGATTGGTTCTTTTTCTTCATAAATGCCTTTGGGTTTTCTTTGTCAGTTAATAAAATATTTCTTAAAAGCAAAACATGTTGGTCCTAGAACTATTTAAAAGCAGGTAAGATAACGAATGAAATAAACTGCTGTAATCAACTTGTTCTTTAGCTTCGCGTTTAATGGAGTAATACTGAAATGACTCACACCAATATAAAATTGCCACATTACCCATCTCTGAAAATATCATATGCCATACAGCCATCTCCTGAACAGAATCAGGTAATCTGGGTTATGAACGACAATTGTGGATGTTGTCTATCAGAACATAAGCAAAAGGGAAGTGGCTGTTCATATTTACCTTAGCAAGAAAGTTTAATTTTAATAACATTCACTAAAAATACAAAATATCTTCAGTACAACTGTTTCCAAAAGAGATTAAATAATTAGACATTTAATTTCTTCCATTTTACACTAGAGTGAAAGTTTCTCTGGAAAGAAGTTTCTTAAAGTAGTTTAACAGTTCTGTTTATTTTTCTAACATGAGTGAATCATATGTAATACCCATCAACCTTTAATGAGTGCACATAGAAGATTTTCAAATCAAAGATTTTAAAATAAAATAAAATGGAATAAATATAAGACAAAGTACTACATATTCTTTCATTGCCAAAAAAAACACTATATCAAAATAAAATACCTAACTACATCATACTACACGAACCTGTGTAGGGGATTTTTTTCCTCCTTTGTGTAAAACATGAATAGGCTCAGTTTTTAATCTACTCCCTAAGGAAGCTATATTTTAAACACAAGAAAAGCATATTATGTTAAGCGCCTCGGTCACCAAACATTGTTCTCTACAACTGAGAAAACCAAATAATATCCAATTGCTTATTACCTTTCCTGTGTTCAAAAATATGTATAAAGCGAAGTAATGTTCATTTTTGAAAAGCGTTAATACAGATGGGGTAGGCAATCTATGTATCTTTTCTTCCCTCAACTTTTCAGGGAGGGCGTGAGAAAAGTAATGGGAGTCTGAAGGTTGGCTCTAGTAAGCCAAATAGATAAAGGTACAGAAAGAAAAGTTACAGCCTTAGGGCTCACATTAAAAACAACTCTTGAAGAAACGTCAGTGCTCCCATCAATGCTTCCCCAACAACGCAGTGGCCCATGCTCTGAACATATTAAGAGAGCCCAATCTTAGCAAATCCCAAATCTTAGCAAAGTCACTTTGGCATCCCCAATCCGAAAGGGCCTGCAGAAACCGGGGCGGGGCAAGGGTCTACTTCAGCGGCATTAAGTTAATTTTCTAGCAGAGTAAAACACTCTGTGTCTATCTCTACAGTCTCCTTCCCCGAGAGATGCTGCAGTCTGCCGCCTCGCCCCTGGCTCGGGGTCTGGCCCGCAGGCCGGGGCGGGGGGGGGGGGGGGGGGTTGCTGGGTGGGTCGGGCAGTCGGCTTCTCCCCGTTAGTCCGGTCCCAACCAGGCGCTATGGGACCGGTGGCTGTAACTAGCCCCGAGTCCTCCCACCGGATGGAGCGGCCTCCCGCCGCGTCCCGCGCCCATGGTCAGCAGGGATGCCCCGTGCCCCACTCACCCGCCCGGGTGGTGTCCGTCAGGTCATGGTTGGCCGCTCCCCGGGGAAACTCCCTCAGTTTCCGGCCGCTCAGGCTCAGCACCCCGGTCACAGCCGCCTCCTCTAGCGCTCGATCGAGGGAGCGGCTCCACGAACCCGGGCCAGGACCAGTACCTGCTCCGGAGCTTGGGCCGCAGTTAACACCGGAGAGGTTACCTCCCGACGCTACAGGGCCAGAGTACTCTGCAGCCGTGGCCACAGCGACCAACCCTGCGGCCGCCATTTCCCAGCCGACAACTCTCCGGCACACGGCTCAGCGCATGCGCTGCCAGAACTGATGGGTGGGCGGGGAAAGGGGCAAACAGACCCCGGACGGTTGTCTTCACGCGCAGGGCTGCAGTGGCCCTCCGCACATCCAGGCTCTTGCCTCCGCCTGCATCGAGGTTTTGAAGGGAAATCAAAAAGGAACTCACAATCTTGGAGCACCCCCTCCTCTGGCTCCCAGTACCATTTTCAAAAATGCCCCTACAAAAATATCTTTCAGTGTTCCCCACAAAAACTTCAGTGCCTTCCTCCTTCAATACTGAAGGATTCGATTAAGCATTGAATTAAGGTTTACCATTCTTGCTACCAGAAACCTAGGCAGTGAGAAGAGGGGACCCTGGGATACGACGTAAAACGTTTCCCCAACTCTGTCATTCTATACAGCAAGTGATCTAGATGGAGACGTGCTGTTAACTGTTATTTTCGGAAAGGAAAATAAATGCCAACCTGGCCCCCAAATTCCATAATCTTCATTGAAAGGGTATATAAATGTTTAGGGCCACCCTTTTACAAAATAGCTCTGAACAAAAAACACATTTTAAATAGTATTTGTCCTTTAGGCGAGATTTTATTGTTGAACAATTCAGGATGAACGGCATTAAAGTCTAAATTTTTTGTCTAGAACCAAAAGTGAGGGGGAAAAATGATCTGACCATAATCTAAATGTGAGAATTAGAGGTAGAATGGAAGAAATGATAAAACCCAAAATCATTATTGAAAAACTGGAAACTATCACCTCACTTTAAATCAGTTAGGGCTCATCTACATAGTAACCAGTCTCCAGCATATTCTTCTTTTATACATTTAAGCCATTGCTGCTACACTGATGTAAATTTCCCCTACAATGAACCAACTAGTATTTGTGGGAAATAGAAGAGACTGTTAGAGCTCTTTTCCTAGATTACAATCTAATTATAGAATTCAGACAAACATACCAATCAGAGAGTAGGACAACAGAAAAAGGGCTGAGTAGGGGTAGCTGGGTTAATCTATCAGAATTCAAAGAAAAGGATCTGCATCATGGATGAATGAAATTTTGGAAAAATCTTAAAGACTATGAAATAGGCAATAGTAGGAAGGTGAGAGGAGTATCAGCACGAACACACCCAGGTATGATTTATAATGGTACATGTGTATTTAAGGCCACAAGCCAAAAAGTTCATGAGACAGCAAAAGAAAATAAGGTTGAAAAGCCTATTCATCAAAGCCCAACTCTTCTACGAAACTTTGATTAGCACTTCCCCCAACTCCTACATGGAAGAGACTGTGAAAATGTTTAATTTCAGTAACAAAGCTGATTAGTAACAGCTGCTCAGAGTTGTTCTATGAATTCTTACCTTCTAGGTTCCTCAGCAGCAAGTTCCATGACCAATTATCAGTATCAAGGTCTGTTATGAGCATGGGTCATTGCAATGGCAAGTGATTTACCAGCTCAAAAAACATTTATCCAATATATGAACTGCTTTTTTGTTATTCTGATCTAAAATTGTTTTGCTCTTCTTAAGAAAGATTTTAAGCTATTTTAGGAGAGCAGGATCTCATTCTGCATTTTTTTAGGAAATATTTCAACTACAGTGACTAAAAGCATAATCATATATTCCATATTAACACTGTTACCAGATATCTTTATAAAATGCACCATTAGGTCACCTGAATTTACCTATTACCTTCCACATTTACACTAAATTCTTCTAACAAGTTCTTCATAATACACCCTCATTCTTCCTATCTACCTACACACATATCTCATTATAATTGCAACATAACATGTTAATCCTGGTCTCTGAACTTCTGATCAAGTTTATAGATTGATCTTACCTTGTCTATTCAACTAGATTTTAGGGTCCTTAATATGTTAAACTCTGTAATTTTCTTCTATACCCCAGAGCTGAGTATCTTAATAGGAACTAAGTAAGGATGAGTGGAAGCAGAGACAGAAGATGGATTATATACTAATACAGCAGAAGTTATGTACTAATACAAGAGAGACAGCTGGGAGGAAAGGAAAAAAAAAAAATTTACTGAGAACAGGGTAGATTATAAGTATTTGAAGTCCAAAAGAAAAGCCTATGGATATGAGGAGAAATATATATAAATGAGAACAAGTCCTAGGTAAAGAGAGACTGTAAGAAAAGGTAGATCAAGGAGTTAATTTTAAGACTTCTAAGGGGATTTGAGCTCTCATCTGCAAAGGTAGAATATGAAGGAATTCTCATCCTACTCTCTCAATCTCCATTAAAAAAGTGACAAGATCATCTTGTGAGAATGAGATAAAGGAAATGGAATCACTGTGAGGATTTCACCAAAGTGTCTAGCGATGAATAAAGATGATGAGAAACAGGTGCAAAAAAGCTATGAGCAAAACGGCTATAAGGACATAGAATTTATTCTATAACTGCTCTGTGGTCTAGAAGCAGGAGCTGAAAAAAATTGGTAGTGAGGGTTATTGATGTTAGGAATTGATATAGAGAAGTTCCTTGCTTCTTCCTATCTTACAACTGAAAGTTAACTCACTGAAGGAATACCAGGGGCAAAATTTTCACTCAAATCTCATTTTCAGCTCTGTATCTCACTACCTCATGCAGAAATAAAGTCCTTTCCCCCTTCATCTACTTGCTAGAAATATGTTATGGTCACTCCTTTAAGACTCCATTTTTTATGAACTCAAAGCAATGGGATTAAAATCTTGACTAATCCTATGCTCTTCAAATGTAAAGCATAGAAACTAGCTTGCTAAATATATTCAATAAATGTTTGTTCCTTCCCAGATTCCTTTAATAAGCAGACAATATGATTTTCTTCTCATTAAAGGAAAGTGGAAATAGAAGTAGAAATTAGGTATCTACACACTATGGAAAGTTTCCTATTCATCTTTAAACATCAGTAAACCTCTTCTGAAATACAACACAATGAATTTCAGCTCCAGGATGGTATCACACATTTCCTTGTTTCAACAAGCTTTTTGGGGGCACCTGAGTGGCTCAGTCGGTTAAGTGTCCGACTTCAGCTCAGGTCATGATCTCGCGGTCCTTGGGTTCGAGCCCCGTGTCGGGCTCTGTGCTGACAGCTCAGAGCCTGGAGCCTGTTTCAGATTCTGTGTCTCCCTCTTTCTCTGACCCTCCCCTGTTCATGCTGTCTCAAAAATAAATGTTAAAAAAAATTTTTTAATACAAAAATAAAAGCTTTTTGTATTTGATAGAAGTAACGTGAGGGGGAAAAAAAGACATCAGAAGTCAATAATTTATAAGAAAATCTTTAACTCCCTAACAATGGCCGACAACAGTCCAAAATTCTTAGTGTGAATGCCTGGGGTCTGTTGGTATCATTTTTTAAAAGGGAATAAACTCCAAATTGATCTACATAAAAATAATTCGCTTTAAAAGGAAGCTTAAATCACGTGGGTTTTTTTTACAGTAGCAATAAAACAATCATATAATTCTGATGAAAGTTCAAAAATATACTAATCAGAAATAAAAGAATCATTTCCTGCCCTGATACTACCTGTATTCAGAATGTATGGTATTCATTCTCTGTAGTGCAAAGTCAGCTATTTTTTGTCACTCATACTTTCTTATTGAAAATCGAAATCAGGACAATAATTACCTGACACACTAAGAAACAAAACAAATGAGCTAAGGGGAAAAAAGAGAGACAAATCAAGAAACAGACTCCTAACTACAGAGAACTGATGGTTACCAGAGGGGATGTGGGTGGAGGGATGAGTGAAACAAGTGATGGGGATTTAGGAATGCACTTGTCATGAGAAGCACCGGGTGATTAAAATTAAAATTATCCTGACACTGTGTATACTGTGTGAATTATAAAGCCACTGATAGCAAACTGGGATATACATATCTATTCTAACAGAAAATAATCAGTGGGCAATGAAGCTTGTAAGTTTGTTCATACTTTGGAAGTATTTTATGATGTGCTTATAATTAAAATTATGAAATCTATGCCTGTTAGAAAAAAATACATAATGTGCAATCAGGAACACTGACCTTTTCTAAGAGGTCTATATAACTTGAATACAAAAGTAATGAAGTCTCAATAATTATCACTGGTAGAGTAGATTTACTTGCCATACTAAAAATTACAAATGCTAAAAGCATTGCAATTACCACTTCTCAGATATCGGACAAGCCAAACATCATTCCACTACTCTCTGTGGGTGTTCAATTCACAGAAGCAGTTTATTATGAGAATTAAATTAAACTGAGAATTAAAAGACCTGAGCTCAAAAAGTGACATTGACACATACAAGTCTTGAAAAGCTGAGCCTCACTTAAATAAAACATAGAAAGGAATTGAAATGGATGATCTTGAAGGGCACATCTAGCTTGAAATTCTGCACTCTAAGTAATGAGTCTTTAAATCCTGCTGGCTACTTACTTCTTGGTTGGAGCTCATGAATGAAATGGTCAAAAGGCAGTTAGAATATGAGTGTAGACTGATTTACCAATTTAATTGGTTAGGTAGTTTTTCAAACCCTAAAAATTATAAATCACTACAAAGTTCTCTGTAACATAGAACAATCTAAAAACCACAACTCAATCTTTATAGCTAAGAATAAATGTGAGACCTGTAACATTTTATTTGTTAAAAATGAACAGCTTCAGAATAGATCTAAATTTGTAACTTTTCCAAAAAACACCAAAAAGTACAGTGTAAAGCATCTCCTCGTTAAATACAAACTTATTTTTGTGATGCACTGCATCAATGTTTTGCATACACCTTGATGCAAAGGAAATTTTAAGTTGTATCTTGTTTAAAAAAAAAATTTAAGAACTGAAAAAGGATGACCACAACCACATTCTAAGAAAGGAAATTTTCTTCCAACAAAGCATATTCTTCTGTTTATACACAGCATGTTAGCACTCAAGAATTTTAATTTAGTTGTAACAAAGGCAAAATTTTATATTTAAAAAGAAAATGAAATTAGAGATGTATGAAGAGCAAATGTTTAATATACCAAAGACACTTTGTTGTTTGATGCAGTTAACGTCAATATTTGGGGCAATTTTTAAGGTTTTCGAGAAAAATGGCATTAATAATAGCTCTGTACAATATTTAAAATAAAAAAAATGAAAACTTCTTTATACCATATTTTCAAACTGTTCTAAAGACAGCAAATTTGTGCTCAGTTGTTTCTCTTTTGCTTTAAAATAATCTACCAGTAATTCTAAACCAGTCTAAAATAAAATGTACTGTTCACAGATGAAATCTAAGCATTTGTACTTGCAAAAATGTTTTGCAATGAGTCCCTGGCCTAAGGAGACTAGAGCTTATTTTCAAATTGTGTGACTGGCTTCCAATAATCCCTTATCAGTAGACTTACTGGCAAAATACCAGATATTAAGGATCAGATTTAATTCTTTGGTATAAGCATGAAACTATTGATACTTTTCCGTGGCTAACATAAACCAAGTAACTCAAGGAGCATGAGAGAAAACAATGAAGTCTAATATACAATACAAGGCAGGCAAGAGTGATAACTTAATGTTATGTTTTGTTTTGTTTTACAGGAAAAATTAACACCAATACACTCTAGGGAAACTAACACCTACTTAGAGGTTTCAACATTATAGCAAACCAAAAGGTTAAACTTCAAAATGATTGAACTTGTAGTTGGAATATTTTGCTGCATTTTGGCATTATACTGTAACTTATAGTATATAACCATCTGAAGACTTTCAGCACTAGCTTGGCACAACAGATTAATTCCTCCAGAGTGTGGGAGGAAAAAAAAAAATACCCTGACTATAAATGCCTGAACTTTATACAAGAAAGGTATAAACCAAGATTACAATGTAACTCAATTACCATTTTGTCTTTATGGCATATACAAGTATATTTTTGATTCTGAAGCTTTATACTGTTTAATTAACAAGCTTAAAAAGCTTATAAAATTTAACTTTTGAATAAGAAGTCTAGGACTTTATGGCTATTGATTTTATCATCAAAATATCTAAGGAACTCAATCCACCTTGATAATTATAATTCTTCTAAATATCATTTGAAGAATTCTTCGTGCGAGACACTAGATTCAAGCCTACACTAAATCCACACAGTACACCTATGTCCTGGGTTTTAAAGTGTTTCACCTCAACCTGCTACTTCCTCTCCGGCTTTCTTCATTTACCAAACACAACTGTTAGGTTTTTACATTGGACCTTCTCTTCCAAGGCTCTATCAGATAATTTTGTAAACACACATTTATAGTTTTAAACATCAACATTTTAAACAGAGACTAATGCCTAAAGTCACATTTCTGGTTAAAAGTTCGATATTAAAGATTTATAACTCTGGAGAATTAACCTAAGGTCATCTCAAAAATGAATCAAATTCCAGATATTCCCACAAATCTTAAAACTCAAAACTGGAATTCTAATGTTTTTTTTTAATATCTCTAATGAAGAAAAGTCAACTGCACTTATTACATCAATACTATTAAAGGACAGGTGACAGCAACAAAGGGACCTACTCATATTTCTGAAGACCAAGATTTACCATGGCAAATAAAAAATGGGAAAAGCAATGAGATCCTAAATACCACTATAATAAAAATAAATCAGTTTCTATTTTTCTGTCTTCTTTCTGCTGCATGACGGACCAAAGAAGTCAAACAGAGAATTGTTCTGTCTGGGCCAACCATGAAATCTCAAGAACAGATAGGTATATTCCCTGTTATTCTTTCAGGGCATTATTTATACATGTTTAAAAAAAAAAACTTCAAAAATAAAAATAAGAGTTATTTAGCCTTGTGAATATTTTGAAATAAAGTTTCTTCAATTTCTGTGATGAACTCTTCAAGCAATTCAACTTTTAAAACAGAGTCATCACTCAAAAGTCCCTTTGACTTGGGATCTATCCCACGGTTACAAAGCGGCTTCCTCCTTTGTTGAACGTGAGAGTGGCTCTTTGTTCCTTCAGGATCCCAAATCGCTCATTCAAAGTCATCCCTGTCTAGAGAAAACAAAACAAAACAAAACAATTAACAACTTGACTGTTGGCCATGTTTGCTTAGAACAATAATGTGATCATAATGGTAATTCAAGGTAACAACAGCTAACATTTCCTGAATATTTATGCATTCAAACTCATTTAACTCTAATAAAAACCATATGAATTAGGTGAATTGAGTGAAGTTTAAAGAAGTTAGTTAACTTGCCTACTTGCAGCTCCAGAATTTAAACCAGGTAGTCTGACTCACATTCTCTATCTTCTAAACCATTCTAAATACCTACATTATGTACTACATAAAACACATTGCTATAATGCCCACAAGTCATACATCCAAGATTTTCTCTCAATTATTTTTAGGCTCTACAAACACTGCCACAAAATCTAGTGATGTCACTGATAAACATAAGAGTTACTGACACTTGTGAATATTTGAAACAAACTTTCTTGAATTTCTAGAAGTTTTTGGATTTCTGGGAGTTCATCACAGAAGTTCAAACCAATTCAAATCAAAATCTGGTCTTTGATTAACAAAGAAAGCACACCCAAATTATATTTTACCATTTATGAAAGAAGAGTAACCATGACAAAATGAAATAAAAAGAAGCAAAACAAATTTGGTCAGATTTCTATCCATACTTCATATTTTCAATTCCACATATTTTTACATCAATGGATACACAAAAAGGATTTAACAAAATCCAACATCCATTCATGATAAAAACTCTCAGCATATGAATAAAAGGAACTCCCTCAACCTGTAAATCTACTAAAAACCCATTGCTAAAATCATACTAAAAGATGAAACATTTAATGCTTTCTCCTCATGCTTGGGAACAAGGCAAGCATACCATGTTCTCATTATTTCTATTCAACATCGTACTGAAGGTTCTAGCCATCATAATAAAGAAGAAAAAGAAAAGGTTTAAGGATTGGTAAGGGATATGGAGAATGACATGACTGTTTACACAGAAAATCTTAAGGAATCTACAAAATTACTAAAAATAGTGAAGTTAATTTTAGCAAGATCACAAGACACAAAGTCAATATAAAAAATGTCAAATCTATTCCACAGTGAGATATATACCACTTCACAAGCACTTGGATGGCTACGATCAAATGACCGATAGTAACAAGTGTAGATGAGGATGTTGAGAAATTTATAACTCTTTATACATGCTGGAAGGAATGTAAACAGTGCATCCACTTTGGAAAACAAGTTTGGCCCTTCCTCAAGAGGTTAAACATATAGTTATGAATATGACCTACCAATTCCACTTGTACATATTTACCCAGGGAAATGGAAACATATACTCACACAAAAAACATGTACATCAATGTGCAGAAGAACCTTATTCACAATAACCAAAGAATGGAAACAGCCCAAATGTCTATCAACTGATAACTGAATAAATAAAATATGGTATATCCATTGATGGAACATTATTCAGCAATAAAAAGACGATACACTATAGATGAACCTTAAAAACACTATGCTAAGTGAAAGAAGCCAGTCACAAAAGATCACATATTGTATGTTTCCATTCATATGAATCCCCAAATAGGCTTCTCTATAGAAACAAAGTAGATTGTTCAGTGGTTTCCTAAGGTTGAGGAGACTTAAGATACCCTGTTTAATTCATTACATATTTTATTAATTAAAATATTCTCAATGAATGGCACAAAGAAACACAGAAAAAAAATTACCTGTTTTCCAACACTATTTATGTCAAATTGTAGGGGGACACCTTTAGGAACTTTCTTTACATCAGATTGCTCCCGTTTTGTCAAGAATGAGGGTACAGCAGTACGAGTTAATCGTGGTTTCTGAGTTCTATTGGAAAAAAATTAAAATGAAATCAGACAAGCTTAATAATCAAAAGAAGAAAAACAAATCATTTGGTACCTAAGACATCTTGACTTGTACACATGTTCCATGTATTAAGGCTATTTTGTGTTCTCAAAAAAGTACAATAGTCTCCTCTTACCCATGGGGTTTATGTTGTTCCAAGACTGCCCCTCACCTGCCAGTGGATGCCTGAAGCTGCATAGAGTACTGAACCCTACATATACTATATCTTTTTTCCAATACATACATACCTATGATAAAGTTTAATTTTTAAGAATTAGGCACAGTATGAATTATTAGTTAACAATAACTAATAGTAAAATAGAACAATTACGACAATATACTGTAATAAAAGTTATGTGAATGTGGTCTCTCTCCCGCCCTCTCTCAAAATATGTTTTTGTACTCATCCTTCTTGTGATGATGTGAGATGATAAAATACCTATATGATGAGACAAAGTGAGGTGAATGATGTAGGCATTGTGAAGTACTGTCAGGCTACTACTGACCTTCTGACAATATGTCAGAAGGAGGACCATCTGTTTTCAGACCATGGCTGACTAGGTAACTGAAACCGTGGAAAGTGAGATCACAGACAAGGGGGTACTGATGTACCTGGTTCTTGACTGACTCATCTGGAGACTAAAATTTATAATCACTCACAGAATACTTCTTTAAGTAGAATTAAATGTTTTCAATAATTTGGAATGACTGGTGACTTCCAAGTCTTGATCTTCTAAAATGAAGCAACCTCTGAAGTCTTAAGAGACTCATCCTATGTTTTTTTCATTTCATTTATTAAAATAGCTGGAGAGATCAAAAACTCCAAAAACCTATAAAGTTTACAATGCAATAAACATAAGGGAATGGTTAACTAAATTAAGGTCATCCAGATAAAAGAACACACTATGAAGCCTTTAAAAAGAAGGTAGATCTGTATGTACCTACAAGTAAAGATGTCCAAACTGTATTAGGAGGTGGAGGAGAAAGGAGCAAGTATGTATAGCATTCCCTCATTTGTTATTATACATAAAAAATAAATGTATAAAATACTTATTGTATACGCACCAATTTAATAAAAATATGAAATTGTTAAAAGTGTCTACTTTGGGGGTATAGAACCAGGAATCAAAACAGCTTTTACCTTTAACTTTATACTATAGTATTTCCACTTTGTACCACAAGTATTACTCTTATCTTTGTCTCAGTTTATCTTAACTTGGACATCATGAGCAGAAGTCCAGTGCTCTTCTATTACCTTATATACTGAGAGGTTATAACTTCTGACAATAAAAAAAGGACTTACGCTGGGCACTGCACTGCTCCAGGATTGTCAATGGAGACAGTCAAAATTCCTCCATTTGTGGTGGAAGTCCGCCATCTAGTTTCAAAAAACCAAAAATTTCATTAAAATGGAAGTTTATAAATCCTATTGCGTACTCCACATAAAAACATACATTTTAAAGTAACCATCATATTTTCTTAGCTTTTAAAAATTACTAAGCTCCACCATGATATAATTAATCAGCATGTTGAGTGTAGGAACCAGTTCCTACACTTGAATCTATTAAGTATTTTTTCAGTGTAACAAATACACATACCTTAAAATAAATTAAATTAGTACAGAAAGGCTGCTAATGAAAAGTAACAGTCTCCAGTATTTTGTGCCCCCTCTGCTCCCCAGAGGCAGAACTTTCCTGCTCCCCAATGGCAGCACTTTTAACCTTGTTCTTACTGCTTGCTAGTTACCTCCAGTTGACTATACAAGACGCATATGTAACAATATTTTGCTATGATAAGGTTTTAGCTCATCACACTATACTCTAGATTCCCTACCTCCTTCTAAACATTTTGATAGCTATATCACTATTTTACTTCCATTATAACTTTAAATATAAATCTTTCAGTCTCTTAAATCTCCTTCTTTCTTTCAGAGACACCATTTCCTCTCGACTTTGTATGAAAGGAGAGTAGTACCTCTAATTCTTCTTTCCATCTCTTTTCCCACTTTGTACCTCCCATTTTTGTCAGCTCTACTTGTACATTCATGTTACTCAAAATCTGACATTTTCACTATATTCTGTTACCAAATTAAGGATTTTGTGGGGTTTTTTCCCTATAGATTCTCAAAGTTCAAGACAAACAGCACTTATTTTATTATAATTATGTAAACATTGTTCACTGGAGAAGCAAATGGCTTATCATTTCTTTCCTCATGGTTTCCAATGTCATGACTCCTGTGCAAAAGAATACTGTCAACATCAAGTTCAAATACTTTTTTTTCTTACACTCTGCTCAAAATCGTGCCCAACTTTAGCTGGCATATCTGGACCAATACCATGTTTTACACATTTTGTTTTCCAAAAAGTAGTCATAGTTTTAAATAGTTTAATCTTGAAAACTGATCATATTGATGGAATTAGAATGTTACAACTCACACATCAGAAGCGCAATTCTAACAGACAAAAAAATATTTTCAAAAAATCTTTATGGGGTAAGGAGAAGAAAAGAATATGTGAAAAGGAAAAATATCCTATTGTTTTTAAAGGGTTCACAAGTTTTCTAAAAGCTCTATTGGATTTTCTATTTATTCCCTGAATAGGTTCATTTATAGAAAAGCAGTTACAGAAAATAAAGAGCTGTTTCATTAAAATGGAATACTCCATTATCTTTTTTTTTTTTTTTTTAAAATAAAGGGATGTATTTGGTGCTAAAACTCATTAACATGACATGTGAAAATGCAAAAGGCTTTTTGGGGGAAAAAATGGATTTATTTTTTTCAGGCACAATGGTTAATATACTCTGGGGGTCTCATTTAATTTCTTCTGGACTGGGGCACACAGTAATCGGGGTTGCTAGTATTCTGGGAGTTTTGAAAGGACATCTTGAAAAACAAATTGAAACTTACTGACGAGTTCTCTTTGCTACTACATCGTCTAGCAGTTGTTCTGTGTTCAACTGGGCCTGAACCTGAAGGGAAAAAAAAAGTAGTAGGTCCCAAAGAAAGCAGAGGGTTTGAATCTAAAAAGCAGCCCTGCTCTGTAACTTTATAACCCAGTATGATGTGTGTGTGAATGCAAGAGAGGCATGTGCCTATTCTGGCAATACCTCTGTTGAGGTTCCTATATCAGAACAAGTGGTAAAACATATTTATTCCTAAATAACATGTTAAGCTTGTAAGATGCTGCTACTGATGACAACAAAAGGGAGAATAGAAAAAATAAGTAACAAAAAGAACTAATCTGATGTCACGTTCTCCATATCCCAAACCCAACCCTTACCTCAACCATGGGCTATGCCTATGATTGAGGATTACCACTAAAGGTAGATGTTCAAGATCCTTTGAGTAAAAAGAAACCACCACCAAGGGGTTTTTATACCTTTAGGCCTCTTCTGAAAAGAAAAGTTGCCTGACGAGTATCTTTCTGATGACTTAATTTATTTCCACTCCTGCTAAAATTGGCCGGAATGCTATTTCTGCAACAAAAACAGATATATCATGAATAGTCTAAGCCATTTAACAACTTTCAAACATCCTGAGAAGAAATAAGCAAAAATAGTTAAATTCGTAGGCTAGACATTTGAAGTACACTAAACATAAAGATTCTGAATTATTTCCTTATTTACACAAAGTTACTGTGATTCAATTTATAAATATCTTTCTGTAGCATACTACGTAACAACCTAGTTAATTCTAATTATCTTCTAAATATTGCACTCGCTAATATTCTAACAGAAGATTTCTTCTGAAGACATTAAAAATAACAATTTTAGTGCTACTTCCTAAACAGCATTGATGAAAAACATGTACGTAGAAATTTACAGGATAAGTACAAAGAAAATCACACCTAAGCAAATCATAATCAAACTACTGAAAATCAAGAGAAAATCTTGAAAATAACATCTTCTATGGTTTTCTCTTCCATCTTCACTCAGAAACCTTTATGTTAACATGAATCACATAGAAACTTACCATCTTATTCTTTCACATAGAGCAATGTACTCTCAATTATGTTTGACTTGACTTTCACCAATCCCTTTCTAATTTCTATATGAAGTCAGTAAAAGATGAGAAAACAAATTTTCGTATTTATCTAGTTATTTATTTCTTATAAATATTTAACAGATCGCCTAATCTTACCTCCAATCTTAGACTCAAATGCAAAATTTCCCTACCTAGCCTAATTAACATGGGTCATTAATGTCTCATATAATGGACAAGTTCTTATTTGCTAATTTCCCATTTCCCAAAAGGTACTACACCAGATTTCCAAAAGAAAAGAGGGATGATAGTTAAGTAAACCTGCAATTCCAGCCGTTCCATTTATACAAAAACTTCATTTTCAGTTTTTTTTTTGAATTATCTTCTATAAAAGATGAATAAATGGTACTCGAAACTAAAATATAGAAACTTACCAGTTTATCAACTTCCTTTTGCCCATTTTATTCTTACAGAAAACAGAATGTCATAACAATAGGTCGTAATTTTTGAGTTTCTGTTATGCCTTCCATTTAATATAAACATAATCTCAGCTATGGGGTACCTGGCTGCCTCATAGGTAGAGCATGCGACTCTTATCTTGGGGTCCTGAGTGCGAGCCCCCATGTTGGGTGAAGAGATAACTTAAAAATAATAATAATAATATTTTCAACTTAACAAGCATTCACACAGAATTTTTTACAATTTGCTTTTTCCACAAATACATTGTTCTATTAAGAATCACTGAGACTGAATAACAATTTTAGCTTTCAGAATTCCCAATTTTGAATAATTCTGGTGGAGGTATTTTTACCTAAACAATCACCTTTTGTAATTTTATTCTGTATGTAAACAGAGATAAAGAAGCAGAGTAATGCTTTTTTTTTTTAAAGTTTACAATTTGTTAAAACCATCAGTAATACTGGGTCTCAGCAATAAGAAAGCCATTACTGAATGCCTCCACATTGGATGTTCAGAGAGACATCCCAAATATCCGTCTTGAAAATGACCACTACAAATCCATTCATTTGGTTGCTTAGTGCAAGAAGTCTACCCTTATTTACTTAGGATAACATATTATCATCATATTTGAGTACTTACTTTCTATTTAGCTGGTTAGGTCTCTTAAGAACTGCAACTGCTTTTCTCTGTACTTCATTTTGTCTCAGAAGGTTGGCCTTCCTTTTTAATGCTGGAAAATACCGTTCTATATTCTTTCAGAAGGCAAAAAAAACTACATTAATCAGATTGCTTTTTGCTATATACCCTATTACAATAAACATTTCTGAAGCAGAATGGACAGAGACTGCTTAGATGTGCACATTAGAGACACAGGCTGAAATGACTTGAATATTTCCAGTCTAAGTGACTGAGAAGACAGCAACCTCCTTATACTTAAAATACTTGCAACAAAAGGACAATTCAAATGGAAAAATGGATTTTTTTCTATTTTGGTTATGTTCAGTTTGAGGTGCTCTGGGGGATGCACAGGTTATGGGGAAACATGGTCCTGGAACTCAAGAGAAGAATCAGAGGACCAGAAATGTAAATGAGGAAATCACTTAAATAAACATGATTTTTGATTACCAAATGAAGGGAGAAGAGGGCCAAGTTCTGGGGTACCTAGGTGGCTCACTGGGTTAAGCACCTGACTCTTGATTTTGGCTCAGGTCATGGTCTCACAGTCTGAGAGATGGAGCCCCAAGTCAGGATCTGTGCTGATAGCAAGGAGCCTGCTTGGGATTCATTCTTTCCCTCTCTCCCCCCTGCTCCACTCACAGGCTCGTGCTCTCTCTCTCTCTCAAAATAAATAAAAACTTAAAAAAAAAAAAAAAAAAAAAAAGAGAGAGCCAAGTTCCAAAACAAATGTGAGGGAAAAAGAGGAGGTTATGACAGCAAAGAAGCCTGAGTAGAAAGAGTTACAAAGAAAAAAGGAATCAAGAAAATAAGCATATGAAATGTCCACTTTTTCTCCCTCCTCATATATAAATTCAATCCAGCATTAAAGTCTAATTCAGATTTCTGTATTTTTCATGAAGTCTTTCCAAAAGTTCTTGGCAATATGAGCCATACATATCTTACACTTAATTCAGACTACCTTATATGTTTTAAGCATATGAGAAGTATTCGTAAGTATCAATTGACTAAAAAACACAAAAATTATAAGTCTTCATTTTCATGAACATTTGGAAAAGAAGTAAATGTAAAAACAGAAATAAGGAATATTAAGAATATAGGAGAAATGCTATGAAATCACTCAGTTCATTCCAAGCTTCATATTCTGTCTTTAATAAAAACACCACCAAGTATCATTTTAATGGTAAATGTAAATTCCTTTGATGCTGTCGTCACGTGTTTTTTTTACCCTCAAACTACCTGCCATACTGTAACCATATAGTTATTTGTGGAAAAATTTATTTAATGTTTATCTCTATTCTCCATGAGGGATTTTCTATTGAGTTACCACAGAATCCCTTGCATCTAGCATAGAGTGGGTACTCAATCATGTTAGTTAAATGATGAATACACAGACTAGAGTAACAACCAATTAATACATGGTGAATGTATCATTCCATGGATCTAAAGTTTGTATACATGTATAAATGTGCTTTAAAAAGTATACGTTGGGGGGTGCCTGGGTGGCTCAGCTGGTTAAGTGTCCGACTCTAGGTTTTGGCTCAGGTCATGATCTCATGATTCATGAGTCTGAGCCCTGCATTGGGCTCTGCACTGAAGGTGCGAAGCCTGCTTGGAATTCTCGCTCTTTCTTTGCCCCTCCCCAGCTCATGTGTGTGTGTACATGCGCGCTCTCTCTCTCTCTCAAAAATAAACATTAAAAAAATACATGTATGGAAAAGTTTTTCTTTCACAATAATTTTGATATAAAAACTTATTTTAATGTTTTTGAGAGACAGAGAAAGAGACAGAGCATGAGCAGGGAAGGGGCAGAGAAACACAGAATCTGAAGTAGGCTCCAGGCTCTGAGCGGTCACAAGTGGTCAGCACAGAGCCCAATGCAGGGGTCAGACTCACAAACCATGAGATCATGACTGAGCCAAAGTCAGATGCTTAACTGACTGAACCACCCAGGCGCCCCTAAAAAAATGATTTCTTGAGGGTCTTGAAATATTTTAATTTTTACGTTAATTTTACTAAGGCATTATTTATATAAAATAAAATTTTAAGTTTACAATTTGATGAATTTGTGTAACAAATCATGCAACCACATCATAATCAAGATAGAACAGCATCCTCATCCTAAAACATTTCCTTGTGCCCCTCTGCAGTCAATTCCTTTCCCTTGCCTGACTCCCACCCCAGGCAATGACCATCTCATCTGTCACTATAGTTTAGCCTTTTCTATAATTTCAGATAAATGGAATCACACAGAACGTAGTATTGTGTTTTCCTTTTGCTTAGCATGATGTTTTGAGGTATATCCATGCTGACTTATATATTAACTTATTCCTTTTTTTATTGTTGAATAGAATTCCATAGCATGAAAACATTTATTTTCATTGTTAAAATCAGACAAATGATTAAAACTACCCACTAGTGGAGGGACACATTGGGTGGCTCAGTTGGTTAAGGGTCCAACTCTTGGTTTTGGCTCAGGTCATGATCTCATGGTTTGTCAGTTACAGTGGCAGGGCCGCAATGACTACATGGAACCTGTTTAGGATTGTTTCTCTCTCCCTCTCACTCTGCCCTTCCCTCTTTCTCTCTCAAATAAACACACACAAAAACACCTACCCATTAGTGGAAAATAACTGCTATGCAGCAATAACAAAAAAAATTTTTTTAACGTTTATTTATTTTTGAGACAGAGAGAGACACAGCATGAACGGGGGAGGGGGAGAGAGAGAGGGAGACACAGAATCGGAAGCAGGCTCCAGGCTCTGAGCCATCAGCCCAGAGCCTGACGCGGGGCTCAAACCCACAGACCGCGAGATCGTGACCTGAGCTGAAGTCGGACACTTAACCAACTGAGCCACCCAGGTGCCCCAATAACAAAATTTTTTAAGTTCACAGAAGTATTAAATGGTTTAATATTACCAAAATCAAGTCAAAAGTTCTATGGAACATAACATACTCTCAAGTTTGGGAAATTCCGAATCTAAAAGACAAAAAAATTTATTTAATTGACACTGACAAAGTTCTATATGCCACTAGAAGAATCCCTTAAAAACCTAACACAACACTGGGGCACCTGGGGGCTCAGTTGGTTGGGCACCCAACTCTGGATTTTGGCTCAGGTCATGATGTCACGGTTCATTAGATCGAACCCCACGTCATTAGGCTCTGAGCTGACAACATTGAGCCTGCTTGTGATTCTCTCCCTCCCTCACTCTCTTCCCCTCCCCGGTCTGCACACACTCTCTAGGAAGGACGGAAGGACGGAAGGACGGAAGGAAGGACGGAAGGACGGAAGGACGGAAGGACGGAAGGAAGGAAGGAAGGAAGGAAGGAAGAAAAGAACCTAAACACAACTTTTACCTGACAGCTATTTTAATCTGTCTCTAAACAAAAAGAAAATTCATTCCTAGAGACAACCATTCCCCTGTTAGCACAGCCCCCACTTGCTCTCAGAAAATACTAGTGATATAAATGAGTATGCTATCTTTCCCACTTAGTCATTCACTTCATAGGTAAGAAAATGTACATTTTTACTGAAATAAAATCTCACTAATTCACATCAACTGTGGAAAGTGAGAGATAAAGTAACAACATCTAATTATGGTCAAAATATTTTTTTAAGGTATAAAATTTCTAAGTACATGTAACAATTCAAGACCAATTAAGTTATTTAGGTAAATTGTTTAATGAATAGAAAAGGATAATATGAGTTATTTATATTTAAACAGGTTTCTAAATTATAAAGTACTATTTTTGTCCTAATCAGACTATTAATCCATATTCTGAATGAGGAAAAGGTTTTAAGAAACAGCACTTTTTCAAACCTTATCTCTGACAAATTTATTCAACTTTGAATATGTGGATCTTACTAGTTAGCACATTCTTAGCATTCTATAATTAACATTTTCAATTTTCACTATTTTCAAACAACTCAAAAGACTATCACATGTGGTAATTTAATATTTTTACTGGATCAATAAGATAGCACTTAAATCCAATCACCCTCCCAGTATCCATATTTCTTAATGTTTTCCAATTTCCAATAAACAGTTAAGTTCTGCGATAAAGTTTTAGAGGTGAAATCAACTGTTGGTGGTGGCAATATTGAAAAGTTAAGGGATCTAAGACAGTTGTGGTTCTTAACCAGAAGACGCACATTAAAGATAATTTAAAGAGGGGTACCTAGGTGGCTCAGTCGGTTAAGCATCCAACTTTGGCTTAGGTCACGATATGGCTCATGAGTTCAGGCCTGGCGTGCTGACAGCTCAGAGCCCGGAGCCTGCTTCGGATTCTATGTCTCCCTTTCTCTCTCTCTGCCCCTCCCCTGCTCGCTCTCTCTCTCAAAAATAAACTTAAAAAAAGATAATTTAAAGAATGAAGTCCTGAATTTTTTTACAAGTATGTCTTTTTTGCATAATCAGAGAACCAAAAAGATTTAAAAATATAGAATATATAGAATATAAATATGTAGAATAAAATATATAAGAATCACAAGAAAAACTACTTGTAAAACTATTCAAAGGAACACTTTAGCCAATTCAAAAATTACTCATTGAGAAGTAACTAAAACTTCATTAAAATCTGAAAAGTAGTTAACTCATAGTGAGTAAATGATTGCACTCTAATTAAAAATTGGTATCTATCCAAGACAAATGAAAACCTATGTTCATACAATCTTACTTACTTACATTCACAGCGACATTATTCATAATACCCAAAAAATGGGAATAACCAAAATGTCCCACAACTGGTGAATGAATAAACAAAGTATGGTATATCCATATAACGGAATATTTATTCAGTAATAAATAAGAATCAAGTACTGATACATACTACAACATGACCAACCTCAAAAACATTATACTAAATGCCAGATCACATATTATCATATGATTCCATTTACATGAAATGTGCAGAAAAAGCAAATTTACAGAAAATTTACAGAAAGTAATTTAGTGGTTGCCTGAGGTAGATGACAAGGTAGGGCTATGAATGGACAAGAGATTTCTTTTTAGAGTGACAGAACTGTTTTAAGATTAGACTGTTGTGATGATTGTACAACTCTGTAAATTTTCTAAAATTCACTGAATTGTACACTTAAAAAGATGAATTTTATTGTATAAAATTATACCTCAATAATTTGTCAATATTGTACATAAACAAACACGCAGAGGCAAAGAAAATCAGGAACCTATTAAAAAATTTTACATAAATTTTATTTAAGAATGTGGAAATTCAGGTATTCTTCATGAATGACAGTACTTTTCCTTCACTTTTTATAGAAGACCCAAAGCACTACATAAAAAAAAAATCAAAATATTCACATAAAATGCTCCCTCAATGAGAATATTGTACTCATTCACAGAAATATTAGTACAACTAAAGGAAAAGAGTATCTGATGCATGATTAAACCATCACCCTACCTTGTCACTTAGAGGTGGTCGATTCATAGGACTAATTCCTTTTCGAATTCCAGTTGCTTTCCTAGCTGCAAGGCCTGTGATAACTCCATAAGGACGTCTCTTTCCAGGCATTACTCTTCCTCTCCGGCTCAGACTATTCTTGCCAAAACCTATTAGGAGGTTTAAAAAAAAGACAAAAAAATATCAATCTAAGAATGCAACTGAAGGGCACACAGGTCATAGGGTATTCTATTTCTTAGCAGAGCGGATTTTATTTTTTAGTATTACTTATGTAATATTTCCTATATTACTATTATATAATATTGTGTTATTTTCACGTATTTACATGTATTACATAAAATATTTCATTTTTAAAGGGCAATAAACTGCACCGCAAAGAGTTCTATTGCTATAGTGGACTGCAAAGGGAC
The DNA here is from genome assembly GCF_018350195.1 of Panthera tigris. Taxonomy (NCBI): domain Eukaryota; kingdom Metazoa; phylum Chordata; class Mammalia; order Carnivora; family Felidae; genus Panthera; species Panthera tigris. The sequence goes on from NC_056668.1 coordinate 70,816,576, forward strand.
TACAGGATTCTCATGTTTTCCCTATAGCTATCCTCTCTCTTGCATTACTTTATCAATAAACAACTTTCCCTGTGCAATGTGGTGTCCACTAACAACATGTGGTTATGGAGTACCCGAAATATGACTAGTTTGAATTAAGATATAACAAAGAGTACAATACTTCATAAATAACCTTATATTAATTATATACTGCAATGGTATTTTGGATATATCAGATTTAATAAAATATATTATTCACATGTGGCTCACATTTTATTTCTATTGAGGGACACTGATCTTGAATGGATCACTATCTGGTATCTGATTTACTTACTATCTTGCAATCTGGCTTATTTTTTTCATTCCTACTGTATTTAAACTACTTTTGCTGAAGTCCCAATTGAGCTCCAATAAACATGTTTTAATCTCTGTGGCATGATACAACTTGCCTTTGCCTTTCCATTGTGTATCTTATCTATTTAAATATTTTCCAATTATGAATAAACATGCTTGCCACAGAAATCTTAGAAACATATAAAGTACAAATGAAAATAAAAGTTACCCATTATCTTATCACCCTGGGATAACCACTAACATTGTATGTCTTTCTTGTCTTTTACTCCTACACATTTAAAAAGTTAACATTTTTAATTTCAACTATTTTTAAACAATTCAAAAGACTTTCACAGAGGTAATTCACAATTTTGTAGTACCAAGTGCCTAGAAGATACACTGAGTCAATCTTCCTGGCAACCACATTTCCTAGTCTATGTACTATTTTGTAGTAGGCATTAACACTGTATTGTGAATATTATCCCATGTCTTTTAGATTCTTTCATTGTATTATTACTGTTTCTTTTTTTTTTTTTTTTAAAGAAGGCTCCATGCCCAATGTGGGGCTTGAACTCATCAAAAGTCACATGTTCTACCCACTGAGCCAGCCAGATGCCCTCACTGTATCATTTTTTAATGTGCCATACTTGATCCAACCAACCTCAGAACTTCACTTTAAAAAAAGAATTTTTTTTTAATGTTTATTTATTTTTGAGAGAGACAGACAAAGTGTGAGTGGGGGAGAGGCAGAGAGAGAGGGAGACACAGAATCCAAAGCAGGCTCCAGGCTCTAAGCTGTGACCACAGAGCCCGACATGGAACTCAAGCTCACAGACCTCGAGATCATGACCTGAGCCAAAGTCAGACACTTAATCAACTAAGCCACCCAGGCGTCCCTCACTTCACTTATTTCTAATGTTAAACTACTATAAATGTTACAATAACATTATAGATAACATTTTCCGGGGGGATAAAGATGCAACAAACTTTTATTTAACTCATTAATAAGAGCACAGCAGGGAAACAAATCCATTCAAAAGGAAATTTGGAAAAGCTAGATTTTATATTCAGTGGAGGAAAAAAAAAGAATGCTTAAATAAGACAGCTATATTAAACAAAACTGGTAACTGTCTTTCTACAGGGGCAAAAAAGCATGATTTTTCAGGGTTATTTTTTCTACTGGACAATTAAAAAAACCTGTACTTTATTTGTTATATATAAATTTACCTCTAATTTTACAGAGCTGCCAAGTTATCAGTAATATGAACTAACAACATTATAAGAGCATATGTTAATTTTTCCATTTTTAATTTATTTTTATTTTTTAATGTTTATTTTGAGAGAGAGCATGTGCACATGTGCGAGAGCAGGGGAGGGGCAGAGAGACAAAAGGGAATCCCAGGCAGGCTCCGTGCCATCAGCACAGAGCCTAATACAGGGCTCAAACTCACAAACCACAAGATAATAACCTGAGCCAAAATCAAGAGCCATGCAGGCACCCCAATTTTTAAAGTAGGCTCCACGCCCAGTGTGAAGCCCAACACAGGGCTTAAACTCATGACCCTGAGATCAAGACCTGAGCTGAGATCAAGAGTCAGATGCTTAACCAACTGAGCCACCCAGGCACTCCTGATATGCTGTATCAAATGGTAAAGGAAGTTAAGGATTCTGATTCATATTTTTAAAAATCCCCTCTAGAATGACTATTTATTCATATTCCCAGGAACATAAGGGTGCCACTTTTTCCCTATCGTTGATAACACTGAATATTCTTTTTAATCTTTATCACTTAGTATTTGAAAAAAAAAATCTTGTCTTATTTGGTAGTTTACTAGTGAGAATGGACCTTTCTATGTGTTTTTGGCTATCACTATTCTTCCATTCATGAACTGTCATGCTCCTAAGTCAGTTTTCTGGGGTCAAGTTCTAATATCCTTTGATGCTTTGCAAGAAGAATTATGTTAAATTTATAATTAATTTTTCAATAATTAACATGTTTACAATATTCATGAATGTAGTATGTCTTTCCACTTCTTTTGTGACTAAACTGGCTCAGTGAAGCTTTAATCTTTTCCTCACATAAGTCTTGTATATTTCTTATTAAGGTTATTACTAGGTATTTTTACTTTTTTTTTTTTGGTCAATCACAAAAAAAGATCCCTTTTCTAATAATAATTTTCATACTCTCATTCTTGGGGTGACAGAATGCTATTGAGTTTTAATTAACAACTTTTAATCAGTCATCCCACTGAACTTACTTTTTAGTTCTATAGGCTTTCAAATTATTTCTGGGGATTACTAAGCAACAACCATTATTATCTACAAATGATACTGTCTTCTTTTTTCCAATAATTATACCTCAAATTCTTCTATTTCTTAATGCAATAGCCAGAAATTTCAGAGACCGATGCTAAGTGACAACTGTGATACTGGGCATTTTTATTTTAACTCTAATTTTGGGGGAAGTGTCTTCAGAATTGTATCCTGTATAATACTACACATCTACAATATAGTAACAGGTCTTCTAACAGAAAAGTTTCATGTCCAAACTAAAAGCTAAAATAGTTTTCTTTACTAAAGGATTTCTTAGGACTAACATGTGTGATGAATCTCTAAGTTGGGTATAACAGTGTATGTATTCCCAAACGTATCTAATTCTAGAATGCTTTTGTGTGGTGTACCTATTTTGAGAACAGAGTTCAACAAGACAATTGGGAAAGCTTGTTATAATGGTTGAAGCATTTACCAATTTATTGCTCCCATTTCACTCTTTACTGCCTTACTTCTGTTATAGGAACATTTCTCTTACCAACTGGCATAATGTTAAGCTTTGTAAGTAGAGGGCACTGGACCGTCTTTAAAGAAAGAATTTTTATTTTTACTTCCAGATTCCAGTGTATACCTCAAGACTCATTCTGTTGCACGGAACATCCAGTGGTACTCATTTATCCCTCCCCTGTAAGCTGAGACTACAGTGAAGCAAGAGAAGAACCAAAGGCGCAAAATCTAAGTGTGAGCGACGCCTTAAATTTTGGGTTCTAGGCATCTATCTAGATCTACTCCTAGGCCCAACTCATCCTCCACTGAATTTAAGTCGCATCACACTCATAGATGGCTTCCTAGTGATTTCCACCAGCATGGCAACTCAGTGTGACAGGGAGTCTTCCAGATTTGTTCCTTTTTTGGGTTCTCTGCCTCAACCCCAAAGTGCAGATGCTATTACTTTTATAATGAGGAAAAAACACAACTTTTAAAATTTTGAAATAAAATTGTTTTGTTTTGTTTTTAGTTTTATTTAAGTAATCTCTACACCCAACGTGGAGCTCGAATTCACAACCCCGAGACCAGGAGCTGCATGCTCTTCTGACTGAGCCAGCCAGACACCCCTGAAAATCAAATTACTGTTATTATATGTATTATTTCCTTCTAGAATTGCAACCAAATAAAGATTAAGCATATTGACGAAACTTGTCTAATTAAATCTACAACTACTATTTTTATTTGTATTAAATAATGAAACAGATACCATTAACTCTGCTAATGCATTGGGCCGAGTACTTTAAACGAGAACTTGATGAGATTGATGCTAACATCTTAATTTTGCAGGTGAGTGAAGTGAGGTGAAGAACAGTGACTACCCAGATGTCACAGAAAATGGCACAGTTACTGCTCTAAGCGCCAGTTTGCATGGCTCCAAAACTGAACATTTTCCAAACTGCAAAAACTAAAGAATAAAAAGCAAAATATAATCTAGGACACATTTCCAAAGAGAAGAAAAGCAACTATTACCAAAAAAGTGGGCTCTTAGCTAGGCATTATAAAATGGACAAAATTTGAATAGGAAGATAGACAGAAAGTTAAAAGTACAAAGACATGGATAACCATAGCATACAGAGATACAGTTTAGAATAAGGATAAGAGGGGCACCTGGGTGGCTCAGTTGGTTAAACATCGGACTCTTGTTTTGAGCTCAGGTCATGATCTCATGGTTCCTGGGTTTGAGCCCCGCTCTCTAAATAAATAAATAAACCCTAAAAAATTTTAGAATGAGAATAAGAAGTAAATGGATGTGGTGGGCTCAAATCAGAATGCTTCACATGGAGATAAAGAATATACTTGACAAGGAATGAGAAGTCACAGAATTCATGACCGGGTTACATTAGTCTAGAAGCAGTATCTTTTTTTTTTTTTTTTTTTTAAACCATATAGTCTTTTTTCTTTTTTATTTATTTTTTAATTTACATCCAAGTTAGTATATAGGGCAACAATGATTTTAGGAGTAGATTCCTTAATGCCCCTTACCCATTTAGCCCACCCCCTCTCCCACAACCCCCCCTTTTTTTTTAATGTTTGTTTATTTTTGAGAGAGAGAGAGCACGAGCAACAGAGGGGCAGAGAGAGGGGAGACACAGAATCTGAATCAGGCTCTAGGCTCTGAGCTGTCAGCACAGAGCCCGATGTGGGGCTCAAACCCACAAACCGTGAGATCATGACCAGAGCTGAAGTCAAGACGCTTAATTGACTGAACCACCCCAAAATTATCTTAAACTGAATGGAAGAGGGAAGAGGGAAGAAGGAAGGCAGTGAGACCATTCCATCTGACCATTCAGATGCTACTGTAGTATTCAAACAAGACATGATAAAGGATTGGGAGTGGAACAAAGAAATTTGAAAGTATTCCAAAAGAATGAATGAATTAGCAGAGCAAAAAGAAAGAGAGGAGGAATCCATTTTTATACCAAAGTTTTAAGCTTCGATGAGAAAGATGCATGAGAAAAGTCTCTTTAACAAGAATAAAACTTATTAAAAGGAGAAAAGTACAAGATAGAATTCTATTCCTGGGTGCTTTCTATTTCTGAGTGCTATAGTCACTGTTCCCATACTCATTATCCTTTCCACTTTTATTTCTATGAGTGGCTTCTCCTCTACCATCTAGCAAACATTATCATCCATTAACCCCTCCCTCCCTTTATACCTTTGAACAAACTTCACCAGCTGTACCTCAACTTTAGCAACGGTTCTATTTTTCACCTTTTCATTGTTGTGTTTCATAAAGTTAAGAAAGACCTATACATACAGCCCCAATTCTCTCCTTACCTTCTGTAAGTGACTTGTATTCTAAAAGGCATTATAAAGAGGTACTAAAGGCCTCATCTAATACAATAAGTCTTTTCTTAGTTTTTTTTTTCTTTTTTTAAACAAGCTCTACACCCAACATGGGGCTTGACCTTATGACCCCAAGATCAAGAGTCGCATGCTCTATGAACTGAGCCAGCCAGGTGCCCCACCTTTTCTTAGTTCTCATCCATTCCAGCCCTTCTAAAAGTTCTCCTGTCTTTCCAGAGTACCTTCATTCTCAGTATTGCAACTACTACCTCTATGAAGGTCCCTTCACATTTTCAGCTGTACTAGAGCAGTTGTTTAACCCTAGTCATGTATCAGAATCACGTATGGAGCTTAAAAAAAAAAAATCCCCAGGCCCTCCTTCTGCAGATTCTGCTTCAGTAGAAATAGAGTGCAACCAGAGCATTGTTCTAGTTTATAATGCTCCACAGGTGTCACCAAGGTTGAGAACAATTAAAACTAGAGACAGGAATTTTCATCTTTGAATCCTCTGCTCAATCCCTTCACGAATTTCTTTCACACCTTTACTGACTTGCCTCAGTAATTTCTGGAGTCTGATTTGAGAGGTTATAAAAATCTTACACAAAGATTTGAGGGTTTTTTTGGGAAATGTCGAATCAGAGTGAATGCATTACTGGCTCCTTTCCAAAGCAGTATACAAATATTTTCCTGTCTACCTCTAAAAGAAACAGCATTCTCAAATTTTTTGGTCTCAGGACCTCTTTATACCCTTAATTATTGAGAGCTCTAGAATTTTTGTTTCTGTGGGCTTATGTTTATGGATATTATCACACTTTAGAAATGAAAACTAAATATTTAAAAACTATTTGTTATTTCATTAAAACAACAATAAACCTAATGCAGGGCAAATAACATTTTTAATGAAAAATAACAATCATTTTCTAAAAAAAAAACCACAAAAATATTTAAAAGGAAGGGTAGCATTGTTTTATATTTTTGCAAATCTCTTTGGTGTCTGCCTTAATAGAAGATAGCTAGATTCTCATATCTGCTACCACATTCAATTTAATTATCACACATCATGTAGACTCTGTAAAACTCCACTATATATTCATGTGAATAAGAGTGAAAATACAATTAATGTCTTAGTATCATTATAAAAATAGTTTTGACCTTATGGATGCCTTGAGTCTTGGAGATTCCCCAGGATCCCTGGACAATACTTTGAAACTGTCACTATATGGTATTGCCCCACTGAAGAATATTTAGGTTGTTTATACAAATATTTAATGAGTGACTATATTTTGGGCAAAGATTTAGGAAGATTTTATTCACTTATTTGTTCAACCATCAAAAATGATTTATTGAGAGGGGCACCTCACTGGCTCAGTGGTATAGCATGTGACTCTTGATCTAGGGTTCTAAATTTGAGCCCCACAGTTGGCTGCAGAGATTACTTCAAAAAATAAAATATTAAAAAATAATAAGTAAAAATTATTTGAGGGTGCCTGAATGGCTCAGTTGGTTAAGCGTCTCAATTTCAGCTCAGGTCATGATCTTGTGGTTCATAGGTTCAACCCCCGCGTCGGGCTCTGTGCTGAAAGCTCAGAGCCTGGAACCTGCTTCAGATTCTGTGTCTCCCTGTCTCTCTCTCTGCCCCTCCCCCACTCACATTGTCCCTCTCTCTCTCTCTCTCAAAAACAAATAAAACATTAAAAAATTTTTAAAAAATACAAAGTTACCTGGTATTTTAAAAAATAAAAATAATTTGAGAGCCTGCCAAGGGCTCTCTGTCTTAAGTGTTCTCTTACCTCAAGCTAACATCCTCACTGACATTACAATGTGGAAATCTGAACTTCTAACCAATCAGAATTTGAGACAATCTCCTATCTCTCTGCACATTCAGTGACAGCAACAGCTGTTCTATTTTAGGCTCTGTTACATGTAATTGGAGAACAAGCACAAGTTCAATCTTATAAGATCATAAGCTACCCCTAGATATCATTTATCTTAAGGCTCAGATCATAACCCCCATAAAAGGAAAGCTTTTCTGATCCTTCATGGACTAGATCCTATTTCACCTTATCCATTAAACCACCACTGATTTTCTTAGCACAAAATCTGTCTGAAGTCCTATAGTACTGTTGGAATTTCTCTTATGACATTTCTCAACTCCATGTTTCCTGTCTTATCTTTGTTATTAGAAATTCCTTGAAGTAAAAGATCACATCTTCAAATATCCTGAGAACCTGGTCAGTTCAAGAAATTTATCACATATTTAACATATGGCTAGTGTAAACAAATGTATTTCTGGCTTATATGATTTTCTTTGAAGTTATTTTAAAGCAAATCATATATAATATGGTATGCTGAATAACATAAGTCTTTAAATATAAATCACTGGAATTAAACATTCATTTGCTACAACTAGATTATGTCACAAAATTTACTTGTTTATATTTAAAAAATTAGAGAAGAATAAAATTTTTTGTAGGGTCTAACCTCAGTTACAAACATATTTTGAGAGTATGATGGCATATTAACTGTTAGATATAGAACTAAATACAATCATGTTAAACCCACTGATAATGATTTTTTATGTTTTTTAACACAGGATAAAACTCAACTTGGAGCTAGTTTATGAAACATTTTTTACATGTGTAAAAAAAAGATCTAGAGTTTTTTTTTTTTAATTTGAACAAAAGTTTATTCTAAAACACTAATATAACTGCAAAAAATAAATTAGTCATATACAGTTAGTAGGGTTCAGTTATTGCTTTAAATTCATTTTGGAACAAGATAGTTATAAATAAATAAGCTTCCAAAGTGCCAAAATTAGCTATATACGTAGAGTTCCAAGATCATTAGGTCATATCTAAGGCACTCTATTCCGAGTGTTACCTCTGGAGGATTTAACAAATCCTAAGAAGTCCTAGATGATAATGCAAACACTCTGGAAATATTTTCCATGTAGAAGTCTCCACACACTTAAAAAGTTCTCATACAGAAAAGGGAGTTTGTTTCCTGTAACTCCATAGAGTTAATAGGTAGGCATGATTCAATTCAAATTAAAATAACTTTGTAGTAAATAGAGCTTCCTCCAATAATGGAGTTGTCTTTTGAGGTGGTATGCTTTCACTGAAGATGTGGATGCTGGAGTTATGTAACTATTCACCAGATAAACTATTAAAGAAACACCTGAGGAGGAGCTAAAACCTCATGATATGTAAGATCCTTTACAATACTGTAGCCCTAAATATAATTTATACTATTTATACATTGGGGTTACTTTAAAAATCCCATAATACTGTTAAGAAACAGGGTTATCACCTACTTAAGGCAACTTAACATGTTTACCAGATTTCAATATTACACAAAAATCTGAAAGTAATCACAAAGGGCACTAACATATTTCCTCCATGTTTTAATTAAAAATAATATACTATGAACCCACAAATAACAGATCTTTATTGAAGCTTACTTGTAAAACTTACCAGAATTCTGTTGGATTCCCCATCGTACTCTCATCCTGAATTGTCGGGCACTACTTTGTTGGAGTCTTCTATTTAGTCTTGGAAAATTCTGCTTTTTTCCCTCCTTTCGATTCAATTTGATGATATCATCTGTGATATAGGAAATGTAATTATTTTCATTTTAACTTAATGACTCAATCACTCAGTCTCATTTTCTTTTTTTTTTTAAGTTTATTTATTTTTGAGAGAGAGAGACACAGAGTGTGAGCCGGGGAGGGGCAGAGAGAGACGGAGACACAGAATCCGAAACAGGTCCAGGCTCCAAGCTGTCAGCACAGAGCCGGAGGTGGGGTTCGAACCCACAAACTGCGAGATCACAACCCAAGCCGAAGTCGGATGCGCAACTGACTGAGCCACCCAGGCATCCCACTCAGTCTCAATTTCTAGTTGATAGATTTCCCAACTTCTTTGCTACTTTGAAAGCACTTTCCTAAGAGGATAATAATAAGATTAAAAAAAAAAAAATCAGCCAATATACTTGGAATACTAAAGAAAGGTTTGGTAGGAAAAGTTCAAATCAATCGCCCAAAGCAGATATACCAATTAATAAAGATGTCCATTATCCCTAGTATTTATCAGACACATAAATAAGCAAAAATCTGTTTACAAAAATTACTCTTATTTACTTTCCACAATCACAGAAGTCTCCAGTTTTTAAGCTTTTTAAAAAAATGTTTATTTATTTTGAGAAAGAGAGAGCACAAGCAGGGGAGGGGCAAAGAGGGAGGTAGAGAGAGAATCCCAAGTAGGCTCCATGCTGTCAGCACAGAGCCCAACGCAGGGCTCAAACCCACAAATGATGAGATCGTGACTCAGCCAAAATCAAGAGTCAGATGCTTAACCAACTGAGCCACCCAGATTCCCCCAAGTCTCCGGTTTTTAAAGATGACCATCTTGGGGCACCTAGTGGTTCACTCAGTTAAGTATCCGACTTCTGCTCAGGTCATGATCTCACAGCTTGTGGGTTCAAGCCCCTCGTGGAGTCTGTGCTAACAGCTCAAACAGAGCCTGGAACCTGTTTTGGATTCTGTGTCTCCCTCTTTCTCTCTCTGCCCCTCCCCGACTCACATTCTGCCTCTCTCTCAAAAATAAACATTAAAACAAAGTTTTAAAATTATGGAAACAGACAAGTAAACAGCAAATATGAAATCAAAAAACTACATGATTAAGGTATAGCACAAAAAGAAAGTACTATGGGTTCTCCACTCTTCTAGCAAAATAATTCAGGGTTATCTTGTTTTTCTTTCTACCTGATCCTTCAAAGCCTCACTTTCAAACTCTCCTACCAAAGTAATTCACAAACATAACATTGCTCTAAAACCACAGCACAACAATGTGAATGAAGGTCAGGAAACTATACTCTAGATTTCTATTTACAAATGTTAAAACAAAGTTACTAGAAGCCAAAAATACTCAAATACCCAAATAACTAAATTAAATAAATATTAATAAATATTTATTAACATATATTAATAAAATTTTATTTCTCTCAATTTTTCAGGGTGCCTGGCTGGCTCAGTTAGAAGAGCATGTGAGACTCTTGATCTCAGGGTCATAAGTTCAAGCCCCGTGTCAGGTGTAATTTTTAATAAAAAATTAAAAAATATCCAAATACTTTCTCCACAGTCCCAACTCCAATATTACGTTTGATAATTGATAAAGCACATAGACCTGGTCAACAGCTTCATAAAATTTCACAAAACTAACTAACTTCTATCATTTTTTCCAAGCTGCTCTAAACACAAAGAACCTAACAACTATATGAATATAGTCTTTTCTAAAGTAAAAGAAGCAATTATATATTATAGGGATCCTTTCTTATATATTACTACATTACCTAACCCAGCAGTAATCTTTAAAACTTCATCACAAATATTCATTAAAATAATTCGAATCTCCCCAAAGTAGTTTATCTTCTTGAGATCAGTCCTTCAATATACATAAATTCATCCAAGTTAAAGACACTCAAAAACACTTATTTTAAAATAAAAAGGCTTCATGAAATCAGATACATGAACATGTTAAATTCTCAAGAGACAGGGAATATTTTTGAACACTTTCAAAACACTACTTTCCTTTAACAAGTGCTACTTATTCTTCACCAGAAGTCTGAAATCTCAGAGCCATGAAAGTACACACAAAAAAATGAATTTTCTGGGAACCATTAAAAAAAAAGAGGCAGAGTATAATTTTGACTAACAAGGTTATTTTTGAAATATGGCATTTTAGAGTATAAACATAACTAAAAATTAAAAGTAGCAGGGGCACCTGACTAGCTTAGTCAGTAGAGCATGCAACTCTTGATCTCACGGTCATGAGCCATAAATTGGGCATGGAGCCTACTTAAAATAAAAAAAGATAAAAAATAAAAAAAAATTTAAAAGCAGCAAAGCATACAAATATAAAATTGTTTTATATTTAAATGCTTTATTATCTAAATCCTCAAGTTAAATGATCTATTATGGATTCTTCCAATTTAAAAGAAGAAAATCGCTTTTTCCTACTCAGGTAGACAGAGTATGTATCAAAACAAAAATTCATTACAATGAGCTACTTTTATGAAAAAGTTTCTTCCATGAATATATATATGTGTATGTATGTATACATATGTTGTCCATGTATATATATAATCTACCTGTATGTATATAACATACAATGTATGTATATATATGTATATATATTATTTATATATATGTATATATATGTATATATATTATTTATACATATATATGGTAATAATAGGGGCATATACATGGGCCATACACAGTAATAACATATATATACATGATAATAGGAGGATATATATGGTAATAACAAGAGTACCTAACATTGCACATGTATTCATTTAATTCTCACAAGAATTCTATGAAGTATTATAATACCTATTTTAAAATTAAGAAACTGAGCCAGAGTGAGGCCACCTATTGGTAACCTCGGTAGATATATATAAATATTCATATAATTCATACAGCCACCATTTAAAACAAACAAAAATCGTATTCTAAACCTCTGCAGACCTGATAAAATGGAATATTCACAAAGCATGACTGTCTAAAATAGGTATTTTATTTCTCTCAATTTCTCAGGGTGCCTGGCTGGCTCAGAAGAGCATGCAACTCTTGATCTCAGGGTCATAAGTTCAACCCCATGTCAGGTGTAGAGACTACTAAAAAAATACACTTAAAAAAGCAGGTATCATCTCTTCCTCCCATTTCTGTAAAATTCTCAACTTAAAAAAAAAAAAGGGAAAGAATGCTATATATTCTTGGGAGAGAAAAGAAACCAAGGTCTATTTTAGCTATCCACAGCACTTCATTTCTACCTCAAAGAAAATTATCCCTGTTTTCTTCACTTGAACATCCTAACCACCAAACAAAATGCGTTAAAAAAAGAACCTAGAAACTTGAGAAATGAATTGGTTATGAAAATACATGTTTAACGTTTCCTGCAACATCTACAGGGTTTTGGTTTTTGTTTTTTTTACTTGTATGATTTGGGACAAGTTATTTTCCTATGGCTCAGGTTTTGTAAAATGGGAATAACAACGATGGCTTATATCATGTTTATATGTAAATATAGTGCTTACTGTGTACCAGGTACTGTTCTAAGCAGTTTACATATGCCTATTAAATCATTTAACATAGCAACCCTCTGAGGGAGATAAGCACGGTCATTATCATCATCTTTTTACAGATGAAACACCGAGAAACAAGTTCCCTGTGACCACATGGGCTAGTAAGTGGCAGAGGATCTGAATTGAGACAGTGTGGTTCTGGATTCAATGCTCTTTACAATTAGGAGCACATACCTCAAGAGTTACTAGGAGGCTAAACTGAGTTAACACACACAAAATGTTTCGTTCAGTGCCTGCAAGGTAGTAAGTGCTCAATACTACTTGTTATTATATTCTTCTTGGCCTTAGCTGAAGAGGTTTCTCATTTCTTTAGAGCTCATTACTATAAACAAGACAAGACTTGAGGCCAAACCTATTATTTCTGATGATTTACTTAATTCACATATTGGATTCTGACGTGCACTAATCACAGAAATCCAAGAGTTCTTGAGTTTTGACAAAAAAACAAACAAACAAAAACTGTGCAGATGAACCACAGCAAAAGAAAAATACCTTCCTTGGGAAAGTTACACCTCTGCATCCGCCTCTCAGGTACTTATCCGAGAACCTGCAAGCCACCGAAAGCACTGGCAGAACTAACTCTATCTAATACCCATAACTTGAATTTTGACAAAAAGAGAATAATTTTCAGGCCAGCTAATCCAGAGACTAATGCCTCACCTGTGTTAGGTCTGAATTTTCAACTGAATCCCCAACCCTCCTCCTCTTTCCATAATCCTCACCAAACCACCCCACTCATGGGCTAGACCCCATTGCTTCTCCCGGCTTCCCGTTAATCCGTGTCAGTCTCCGTCAGTTTTTGCTTTTTTCCTAATTAGCAAACTTTAAGACTGATTAAGGAGCGCTCCTTTCTAGGCACCTCCTAGTAACACACCATCTGAGGAAGCCCTTGTCTGACGGTATTTTCTGAAAAACGCTCTCGGGTCCGCGCCCCCGATGTGGCCCCGAGGTCTGGCGCCCGTCAGAAATGGCCAACTCCCGGGGGCGTCTCTGCATTTCTCGCACCGCGCCAGGCGTAGGCCTGGCCACACAAAATGCCCAACAAGCCCTCCTCCGGAACCAGCGACTCTAACCGAACGCAGACCCAGCCGGGCTCTCAAAGGGCTTTCTTCAGGAGGGATGGCTTGGTCGGACCTTTCCCCTCGCTCGCCTGATAACGCCCACAGCGAACACGCTCGAGGGGAAACCCGAGGAGTTTTCCTCACAAAGAGCCGGGGTCGCCCAAGAGTGGTAGCGCCCCCCGACCCTCCACCTCCCGGCCCGCAGCGCCATCCGCCCTCACTGTCCCTGCACAGACACGGCCCCGCCGAGGGGACGCCCGGGTCCCTCCGGCCCGACCGCGGCAGCGGCTGGCGCTCCCCTTGTCCCCACGGGCCCTCACTTGGTTCCGCCCACCCGCAAAAAAACTCGACCGACAACTGCGGCCAACCGCCCCTTCCCCCACAAACCGCGCTACTTGGTTCCACCCACACCCTCCCCCCACTCCAACTCGGTCCAACTCGCTCCTTACCCAAAGACATATCAATTTTGTCAAGGTTTTCATTGCTGCGGGCTTTCGCCGCCGCCGGCGGCGGGGTCGCCGTGGCTCCCACTAACCGGGTACCAAACCGGTTCATGGTTGGGGACGTCGCGCTGGAACAGTCAGCGGAGAAGGCCAGAAACTGAGGCCTGCCACCTCCCACTCACGCACGCAGACTAGCTGCACCGAGGGAACGCGCACGCGTGCTGGCCGCGCCTTCGCTCTCCCACCCGCGGCTGCGGGAGGGGGGCGGGTTGCGGGGGGGAGAGGCTACAGAGACGAGAGGCCGGCGAGAGCGGCTACACGCGGGGACATGATCCTAGCGGCCCTTGATGGACCGGAGGAAACATTGCACCCCTGCTCTGGGCGCTTGCAAGGGCCGCTGTTTTCGCTATTTCCCTTTCCGCCCAAATTGGGGAATACTGGACCCTGAGCGCGTCAGAGTCGCATGCCTTAAATGAGATTGTGTTCCTCCACTCCTTCCTGCTACAGAAAGGCTCCCTAAGCTTTGGTACACACGAACCTTTCACACCCCACTGCAATGCAGCCTCAGAGGCAGGGTAGACCCCATCCAGCTTAGATTGCAGAACTGCGACCCAGCTCCCCTCTCCCAGGCCAGCTCCTCCACCTGCAACATGCGGAGTCGCCTCGTCTGCACGCAGAAGAAAAGATGCAGTGACAATTCTTGCGTCACCTTACCAATAAAAGCAAATGCTAACGTTTCCCGTATCTGTACCACTTCTCAACCGGCACTGTTAAAACATTTTGCACGGTACTAGCTACCTTAATAACACTTCATCTTCCCTTGGGAGAGGGGTAAGTACCTCTGCTTGTTTGGCTGCATTTTTCTCTAATTCATTTGTGTTGGGAATTGATAGGATTCGTTTTTCTTTCTAATCATCCTTGTAGGAAAACTTCATAATATTTTATGAATTTCTACATAATAACTTTTTTTCCTATTTACAAAACATGATATTTTCTCTCTTCTTACCTCTTTCTCCTCCAAAGCAACTGTGCTTGTATGGAAGCATTTAGGTTATATTACCCTCATAACAGCTTAAAACTATCTAAGACATTTGCATCTAAGGAAAAAAAAAAAAAGGACAGGTATTCCTCCATTTAGAAATCTCCGCCACTTTTCTCCTGTCTACTTCCTAAAATTTTATTTGCATAGAAATAAACCCGTGACGTAAAGCATCTCAAAACCACAGTACCCTGCACTTAATTTTTCCCCCAATGACAAAAATATAACCATGTAAGAAGAGTGAATCAACCCAGGACACATCTATGAAGCAGTACAAGAAACTTTAATGGTAAAGGAAGGTTTGCACTAAAAACTCAAGAACAATATTTGTCAGGTCAAGGAGAGTAGCATATATGCTCTTAGCACAATGTGCTTGATTTTGTTACTATTCCACCCAGCAGCCACCACCCCTCTCCTGACTGCTAAGAACTAGGGAAAATGGGTTATGGAGATAAAAGTATGAGGGAGACCTAGATTTTATTGAGTGGTACCTTTTTCACTCACTTCATTTACTGTGTGAGGTTGGGAGACTGTCTGGGTCTCATACTCATCTGCAAAACAAGAATTAGTTATACTAAATGCATACATTATACTTAATTATTTTTGGATTTCTTAGGGTTCTAAAATCTTCTAAGCATGAAAACATTTTTCTCCACACTATCATTCTTCTCCTAGAAATAACTTCTATAATCTCTGGTTATTTGTGAGAGTAAACTACAGGGAAGAACATTATGAAGGAAACTGAATGTATTTAGAGTTTCGATGCATTCTGTACTTCAGGTATTAATAGGACATAATAAAAATCCCAAATGTATAAAATCCTACCCACCACCAATATATACATATATATATAATATATATTGTTATATACATAATATATATAATATATATTGTTATATACATAATATATATAATATATATAAAGATTCCCTTTTATCCTTATCTTCTCCCCAAAACTGAAGCTCTACTCCAAATTTCCTTAACTTTAAAAGGAACATGCCCAAATATTTCATTAAGCAATTCTAGCTGTTGTGTGTCAGACTTTGAGATTTCCCCAAAGGCTGAGGGTCTCAGAATCTCAGAGCAATCACCCAGATTCCAAAGGGAAAAACAAGAGGCATTGTAAAAGGATAGGTCAGTCACACACAAAATAGAAAACAAAACAGCAACCTGAGACACATCCAGCAAAAGTGAAGTGAGAGACAAGATAAGAAATCAGAACTGGGGCTTGTCTGAGAAGACAATCAGCCAGCTACAAGGGCTGGAGTTAAAAGGTTGACCTTTTACATGTATTTTCTGGGGCATGAGAGGTAGCTATTCATTTAATCATATATTCATTGAACACCAGGTATTGTAAAATGATAAGTAAGATGGGTTCAGTCCGTATCTTCATACAGTTTGCAGAACAAAAAATATTTTCTGAGCACCAGCTGTAAATAAATACAGTACTGTGCTGGACACTGAACATACAGCCATTGTCTGCTGTATAGCAGTTCAGCAGCTTCATGTAAGTCAGAATAAACACCGAAATCAAGCAGCTGCCCTTTTTAGAGGCTTGATGTCATACATCATAGATAAGGCCATGTCTAGGATTGCCAGAAAAAATACAAGATCAATTAAATTTGAATTTCAGGTAAACAATGAATAAATAGCAATGTTTTTTTGGTGTTTTTTTTTTTTTACTACATGATGTTGCATGCAATATTTAGGATGTGTTTATATTAAACAATTATTATTTATCTGAAATTCAAATTTAACTGGGAGTCTTATATTTTTATTGACTAAATCAGGCAACCTTAACATCATACTTTTCTATCAACAGGTTTCAGCTCTCTTTTTATAATGTGCATAGAGATCCACATTCTCTTCAAAGGTGATCATAATTCATGTATTTCACTTCTTACTATTTTTATTAGTTCGATATTTCTTCTAAGCCCCCCCTTTTCTCAGCTTTGTTGAAGTATAACTGACAGACAATAAAAGACATATTTAAAGTGTGTAGTTTATACAGGTGTACGGTGTATAGACCTGTGAAAACACCACCATACTCAGGAGAATAAACATATCTATCATTCCGGCAAATTTTCCTGTGCTCCTTTGTAATCCTTTCCCCAACCATTACTTAAACAACCATTGATACTGTAGATTAATTTGCACTTTCTAAAATTTTACATAAGTAGGATCCTACAGTATATACTTTTTAAAATCTGGATTACTTCCCTCAGCATAATTGTTTCCAACCTGTATGCCTTTTATGCTTTTGCTTGTCTTATTACACTGGCTGGGGATGCCAGTACCATATTTAAAAGGAGTGGTGGGAGTGAGCATCTTTGCCTCATTACAAATCCCGGGGGGAAAGCATTGCTTTTTGCCATAAAATATCATGTTAGATTTTTTTGTAGATGCCCTTAATCAGGTTGAAGAAGTTTCCTTCTACTCCTGGTTTGCAGAGAGTTTTAATGAGTGAATGTTGAATTTTATTTAATACTTTTTCTGCATCTTTTGAGATGACCAAATGGGGTTTTTAATTTTTTATTATTTTTTTTTTCAAATGTTGAACTACTCTTGCATTTCTAGGATAAATCTACTTGGTCATGGTGTATTATCCTTTTAATATATTGTTGGATTTGTATTGCTAATGTTATGTCAAGGATATTGTTTTTCTTTTCATGAGTAATATTGAGTGTATTTCCTTTTCTTGTAATGTCTGTCTGATTTTGGTATCAACCCATGCTTTTCAAATTTTTGTAATTTTGTAAAATTTACATTACACCGGGCTAATAAGGGATTTAGGGTATAATTTGTATCATCTGTAGGTATAATTACCATTATACCTAATTCTTTTAAGCTACTTGCATGCACAGTACAGTTTTTCTTCTCTTTTTTCTCGGTTCTTCTCGTTCTACCCCATTTGCCACTGTATCTTCTGCAGTAGCTTTTTCTTTGCCTCTCTGCTATAGCTTCCTGTTCCTCTTTTGTGTTGCCCTTTTCCTTTGTTCTAAGCTTTTAAAAAAAAATTTTTTTTTAACGTTTATTTATTTTTGAGACAGAGAGAGACAGAGCATGAACGGGGGAGGGTCACAGAGAGAAGGAGACACAGGATCCGAAGCAGGCTCCAGGCTCTGAGCTGTCAGCACAGAGCCCGACGAGGGGCTCGAACCCACGGACCGTGAGATCATGACCTGAGCCGAAGTCGGACGCTTAACCAACCGAGCCACCCAGGCGCCCCTGTTCTAAGCTTTTATAGCTGTTCTAGTCTTCTGGCTCTTAATCTCTAGTTTCATTCATTCATTTGTCCAAACAGAGTTTGAGTTCCTACTATGTGCGAGACACTGCTACATCACAGTGATGCAGCAGGGCAGTACAGCAGATATATGACAGGCAGGCTTCCAGGCGTAGCTGGAGGCATTACTGGTCTTCAAGCCCCTGTAAGTCCCATCAGTTTTCTCTGACTAGACAACTTGCTCTGGATGGACAGGGGAACTTGAAGGGGAATTCTTCTTGGACTCAGGGGTTGGGTTTCTAGCTCACTCCTTATTAGGCTTTGTCTTCTCTGGGCAGGGTAGGCATCCTCTCAACCAAGGATCATAGTCAATTCACTGAATGACTGTGGAATTTTCTAAAGCTACACAAATCTACATTAGTCACACAGTTTCCCTTTATTTACATGATTGTGTTCTTTATAAAGATATATTCTCAGGGTGCCTGGGTGGCTCAGTTGGTTAAGGATCATGGGGCCTTTAGCATTCTTTATTCTCTCCATGCTTCTTTTCCCTTTGCCCCTTGGCCTCCTTGCTCTGGGATGAAGAGCCTTGGCTGGACTCTCATCTCTCTCTTTCCCTCCGTAGAGGATCCCTTCTCTTGGCTCAGGTTTATCCAGCTGGACTTTCAGAGAGCTGGGACAGGGACATACTGAACATTCTTCTAATATATTAAGAATTGGCTCAGCCCAGAAATAAGATTTTTACAAATTTCATTGTAACTTCGCAATTTCTGAATTTGTATGCAATGGGTTTTCCCATATAATTGAATAAATGAACCAATACTAAATACTTAAAGTGGGTGGAAATGTTGCTATCAAGACAGAATAGAACCATTCAATTAAGACCTGGCAACATTCTTCAAAAGCTTTAAAAATCATCCCATTTGAGGGGTGCCTGGCTGGTTCAGTCAGCAGAACATGTGATTCTTGACCCCAGGGTTGTGAGTTTAAGCCTCATGTTGGGTGTAGAGAACACTTTTAAAAATCCCATTTGATATGAACTACTATAAGCTTTGTTTTTTAAAAAAATATTTTTTAAGTTTATTTATTTTGAGGTGGGAGGAAGAGAGAGAGAATCCCAAGCAGGTTCTGTAATATCAGCACAGACCCTATGCAGGCCTCTATCTCATCAACTGTGAGATCATGACCTGAGCTGAAATCAAATATTGGACACTTAACTAATTGAGCCACCGTGCCCCCAAAAGATTTTCTTTAAAGGTAATCTCTGCACTCAACGTGGGGCTTGAACTCATGATCCTGAGATCAAGAGTCACATGCTCTACCGACTAACCTAGCCAGGCACCCCTATAAGCTTTATTAAAAGAGAAAAGGAAAAGAAAAAAAGAATTTTGGTAAATCAGTAAATGTGGTAAAATCAATGAGTTGGTTTTGGAAAAAATTGTGTAAAGACTTCTAAAAATTCTGAGCTGTGGAAAAAACAGAAATTAACTCAAAACAAATTAAAAATTAATCATTGGAGTGCCTGGGTGGCTCAGTCAGTTAAGCGTCCAACTTCAGCTCAGGTCATGATCTCACAGTTCATGGGTTCAAGCCCTGCATTGGGCTCTATGCTGACAGCTCAGAGCCTGGAGCCTGCTTCAGATTCTGTGTCTCCCTCTCTCTCTGCCCCTACCTTGCTTGTATTGTCTCTCTCTCTCTCTCTCAAAAAATAAACATAAAAATTTTTTTTTAGAAATTTCCATGTGAAACTAAAATTTTGGTTACATTGATAAGGATGCAATCATGAGAAAACAAAACCATACTAAAATCCTTGCCTATTTTTTAAAAGGATCTTAAAAATCCTTGCTTATTTTCACATCTAGAAAAATGTTGTACACATGTTGTACACTAAAAATAGTGTAATACCCATATACCCTTCACCAAGATTTACCAATAATTAAAGTTTTGCCACATATGCTTTCTGTATACAGATGATCTGTATGACAGAGTTTTTTGGCTTTATGGTGGTATGAAAGTGATAGGCATTCAGTTGAAACTGAACTTAGAATTCTGAATTTTGATCTTTTCCCAGGCTAGTGATATTCAGTAGACACTCTCTCATGGCTCTGGGCAGCAGCCACCAGCAGGCTCCCCATCAGCCAGGTGATCAGGAAGGTAAACAATTGATACATTTACAAAGATTCCACACTCCCACAGCCATTCCATTTTTCACTTTCAGTATTCAATGCATTACATGAGATAGTCAACACTTTATTATTAGATAGGTTTTGTGGTAGATGATTTTGAACAACTGTAGACTAATAATGGAAGTGTTCTGAGTATGTTTAAGGTAGGCCAGGCCAAGCTATGATGTTCAGTAGGTTAAGTGTATTAAATGCAATTTCAACTAATGATATTTTCAATTTATGATGGGCTTGTCAGGATGTAACCCCATTGTAAGTGGAGGAAGATTGGTATGCAGGCACACAGATAGCTATAATTATTATTATTTGTTGTTGGACAATCTGAGAGTAGATTCCAGACATCACGATATAGAATATGTCTCTAAGGATTTTTTTACATAATCATACTAAAATGATCAAGTCAGAAAATTTAACATTGATGCAATTCTATTCTGATGTATAGTCTATATTTAAATTTTGCCAATTATCCTTTTAACAATATATATTTTTTTCCAACCTAGGATCCAGTCCAGGTTCACATGTTGCATTTCTTTGTCCTGCCTCTTGTCTCCTTTATTTTTTTTTAATTAATTTTGAGTTTATTTATTTATTTTGAGAGAGAGAGAGAGAGAGAGAGAGAGACAGCACAGGTTGGGGAGGGGCAGAGAGGGGGCGGAGACAAAAATCCCAAACAGGTTCCACAGGGTCAGGGGTCCGCGCTGAGACTGATTCGGGGCTCAAACCCACAAATCACAAGATCATGACTTCAGCTGAAGTTGGACACTTAACTGACTGAGCCACGCAGATGCCTCTCTTTTGTCTCCTTTAATCTGATAAAATTTGTCAGCTTTTCTTGTTTTGTTTTTTTATGATATTTACTACATTTTTGAAGATTGAAGGCAGTTATTGTATAGACTGTCTTCCAATTTGGCTTGTCTTATTTTTAACCTGTGATTAGATTCAGGTTATTCACTTTGTCATGAGTGCTGTGTAAGTGATGTGTTCTTCTAAGTATTTAACACCAGGATGCACATATCATTTTGTCTTATTGGTGATTTTAACTTTGATCACTCGATTAAAGCATGTCTGCCAGATTTCTCCCCCATTTCTAATAAGTAAATGATCTGTGGGGAGATAGTTTGAAACTGTATAAATATCCTGTTTCAGAACAAATTTCACTAATGGCTTTAGCATCCATTCATGATTCTTGCAAGAATCAATTATTACAGTGGTGGCTCCAAAATAGTGATTTTCTAAGTTTGTCATTCCTCTACATTCACTAGTTGACATTCTACTGTGGAAAACATCTTTCCTTCCTTTCTTTCTCCCTTTTTCTATTTATTATTTGCACACTTATGTATATATGCATGTAAATTTCTATAGAAATTCAGACCCATCCTTCATTCAAAATTTGTCTCTTGAAAAGCGAAGGGGTGAAGAGTGTAAGGGCTGTGCTTACCTTTGAAAATAATGTAGATTATGTATACATATAATAACTCATTTTGATGCTCAAGTTGTTTTTAACTTGGCCAGTGGAAGCCATTCCTTAGCTTTTAAAATTAGAATATTTAAAAAATGCTGCCAAGAATAATTTTAGTGAATATAATTTTAAAAAGCACATATTCATGACTATAATTGATATGTGTTGAATATATTTGAGAAGACTATTTCTTCAAACTATTTCTTCAAAGTTTTGGCAAATAGGTAAATGTAATGAGCTTTAAAAACCCATTATTTGAATAACTGATTCTTGAGTGAATTTGGCTTTCTACCAGTGGTATTCTTGGACCTCTTACTATTTGTATAAAATAGCATCCTAGATTTTGAAAACAAACAGACTGACCAAGATCAAATTTATTCAAGTTTTTTGACTTTTAAAATATTACTAGGGGCACCTGGTGGCTCAGTTGGTTAAGTGTCTGACTCTTGATTTCAGCTCAGGTCATGATCTCATGGTTCATGAGTTCCGGCCCTGTGTTGGGCTCTGCGTTGACAGTGTGGACCCTGCTTGGGATTCTTTATCTCCCTCCCTGTCTCTCTGCCGTTCCCCTGATCTTTCTTTCTCTCTCAAAATAAAATAAATAGGGACGCCTTGGGTGGCTCAGTTGGTAAAGCGTCTGACTTTGGCTCAGGTCATGATCTTGTTGTCAGTGAGTTTGAGCCCCACGTTGGGCTCAGTGCTGACAGCTCAGAGCCTGGAGCTTGCTTCAGAGTTTGTGTCTCCCTCTTTCTCTGCCCCTCCCCTGCTTGTACTCTGTCTCTCTCTCTCAAAAATAAATAAAACATTAAAAAATAATAAATAAATAACATTTAAAGAGATAACTATAGTTACAATTTCATAACTAGTTATTTTAAAAACTATGCACCTACAAACCCACCACTCAAAACAAAAGCTAGAGCAGACAATAACCTGAGGACCTAGCAATTCCATTTCTAGGTATGTATGAAAGAGAAGCCTTTACTTATATAAAAGAGGAGATGTGTAAGAGAACGCAGCACTGGTTACAATAGCAAAAACCTGGAAACAACCCAAATGCCTATCAATGAAAGACAGCATGAATAAACTGGTGTATTCACACAATAGACTATTATATGGCAGTCAAAATCCATGAACTATAGTGACATATGATAATACGATTAAATATTCTCAATGTAATATTAAGTAAAAAAAAGTAAGGCCCCCAAAATAAATACAGTTCAATACCCTTTTTATAAAGTTAAAACACAAAAAATTTTAAAATGATATATCCTAGGAATATAGATTGATACAAACTATATAAAAAGGGAAGCTTGGGGCGCCTGGGTGGCTTGGTTGGTTAAGCGTTCAATTCTTGATTTTGACTCAGTTCATGATCTCACAGTTTGTGGGTTTCAGCCAGGCATTGGGCTCCACGCTGACATTGCAGAGCTTGCTTGGGATTCTCTCTCTCTCCCTCTCTCTCTGCCCCTCCCCAACTCAACACTCTCTCTCTCTCAATAACAAATACAATTTTAAAAAAGGGAAGCTGTGTAATCATAAACAAGAGATTCAGGATATGGCCACATGGGGTGAAGGAAAGCAGAGGGATGAGATGGGCGGTACATGGCTAGTGTAGGTTATTATCACGTTTATTAACTGATTGCTTTAAAGAAAATAGGTGTCAACCCAGACTTGGACATAACATTTCCCAGAATTTTTACTATAGAACTCTCCCAGACTTTTATAATTTTAGATCTAGAATTTTCTGATAAAGCTTTCATGTAAATAAATATGTTAGGATCATGTGGCATTAATCTGGGATTTTATTATATGCCAAAAAATGAAGTTCATACATTTATAGAAATAGAAGGTAGTGAAATCCCAATGACTAACACTGCTTTTTCCTTAAAAAGTATAACCCTTTAGTAGGAAAGTAGGAGAAAGTTTGAACAAAGTATTTTTTATATAAATGGAAGTTGGAAATTATAATTTGCATTAAAAACCTCCTTCATTTCACTTTTAATTCACAAAAAAAGGTTTCTTAAATTTGAAAATTCCTGTAAGTCATGTATAACTTTTAATAGAATAACTAGTTTTCCATGACGTTAACCTAGATCCTTCCCTCACAGAGTAGTGCTGATTCTATCGCTTTACCATTGCTGTAATCCCAACCTCCTTCCTTTAGCCACTGCCCTAGTTCAGGCCTGGACTTGCAGACTAGTAACCCAAAGGCCACATTACATTTAGCCTACAAACATGTCCCCCCCCCCCCGCGTAATGTTTACAATAAAAAAATTGTTGCCAATATTTAAAAATCTGGAAGCTGTACTTAAAAATTCAGACTCTAGCTTCTATTGCAAAATCAGAGTATCTGGCAACTCCAGACCCATATGCCCATTTTACAACATTCAATTATAGAAAAGGTGAAACTTCCCTTCTTGGATGAGGCTTCCAGTTCTGAGTTTCTGCCACTCTCCTACAACCAGCTCACTTCACTCAGCATTACCTGCTCGGCCTCTATAGGGATTTCCAATCTCCTCTCATAGCCATTCTTCCACCCTTACCTACAACCTAGTTTTCTAAGCAGTTTTGGTGAAATCACTTCTTGATTTTCATATCCTTAACTTGCTCCTAATTGTTTTAAGGATAAAATCCAAACTCCTTGGAATGACTCTTCATGTTCTGGGGTGCCTGCTCACCAACACCATTTTATCACCACCTCTCCTCAGCTCTTATTACTACTCAGAACCAGCACTCTCCAAACCAGCATGCTTCCTCATGCCTGGGCCATTGTTTCCACTTTCTCATTTCCTGGCTAATTCATACTTATCCTTTAAAACCCTGCTCTGACATCAATTCTCCAAAAAACAAAAACAAAAACAAAAACAAAACAAAACAAAAAAACAACAAAAAACACCTTTCCCTAAAGCCTTTTCCTCCTGTTTTTTCTTTCCGATCTCAAAACAACCCGTGCTCTTCAGTTTGTGAGCTCTTCATTAAAATGCTTGAGGTCCCCAAACACCACCGACAGGTGTTAAACCAGGGTAGGCTGAAGTGGGGTTAACGTTACTTGGATTAAGACCAGCGTTATTTCCTAGTCTAGACTTCTTATCGAGTCCGGTCCCCAAGGTGAAACGTGAGAGGAGTGTGTAAAGGTTCACACCTGCACGGACTCCGGCGGTTAACATCTTTGCTCCCCATCTGGGGGCACGGCCGCGAGCACGCAGCCAGGATCTGCATCCGCCGAGAACGCGTCCTCGGATTGGATAGGGTGGTGCATGCCGGGAGCGACCGAGTCTTCGAAGTACTTGCTGGGAGTTGTAGTTCTTGGAACCGGAAGTGGGGGTGGCGGGGATAGGAACAGCAGCTGAGGCGGTAATCACCGCGCCTGCTGTCAACTCGGGTGTAGTGCATCACCCTGAGCCCACCCACCGAGGGTGCCTCCTCCGTTCCCAGGGAGCTTCGGAAGCCCTGGGGGGCGAAGCGGCAGGGACACCTCTCTTCAGAGAGGAGACGACGTCGCAGCCCCGGATGCGGCCAGAGGGCGCGGGAATGGAGCTCGGCGGCTGCGAGGAGCGCCTGCCGGAGGAGAGCAGGTGGGCTGGGAAGGGCCGGGGGAGTCTGAGGCAGATGGATGCGCCAAATCACCGGGAGAGTTGAGAGGGCTCGGAGGGCACCAGGAGAAGTCGTGATAGACATAGGGCGATTGCTGCGGGCGACTTGTTTGGGAAGAAATTGTGAAAAGAGGGACTGGCAGGGCGTGGATAGGGCGGACGAGGGAACGGGTTTGATGAGGGTAAGGGAGGGTGAGTAGAATATGTTGAGGGCAGGGGGAGCCGGAGGGGGAGGTGGGTATTGAGAGGTGCTGTGGTAAGATTTTACCGGCCAGAGTCTATAGATAGGGGTAGGGCACAGGTTGGTGCCCCCAGTGAAACTTGCGGTGATAGCAAGTCGGACCAATATTGAGAAGGTTGGTGTTGTAAGAATTTCTGGGCGCAAAGGTTAGGCATTATGAGTGGCCTAGAAGGAAGCTTAGGCGGGGACGAGTGTGAAGGAGAAGTCGAGAAGGAGGGCCTGTGTATGAAAGTGGACGGTTGTAATGGCCTTGGTGTGGGGGAGGGGGCTTGCTAATGCGACTAGAAATTGTGTGTGTGCCGCTGTCAATGTGGCAGGACCCCTCAGCCATTTCCTTTTCATCTTCAAACCCTTCACTCCTTGCCCACAATGCAACTAAGCAATTTCACATTTATTTATACCAAACTATTATCATCCATTTCATATTTTTTAGAAATGGAGGTTTTAAGATTTTGCAAACTACTTTGACTAAATAGTGACTTATGCTCTGTATAAGGTGCTTCCCATATTTAGGGTTTGCTTCATTGAGAAAACATCAGCAGGGAAAAATTAATGAGGTGTTGTGCCCAGGTGAAGACCTGGCTGTTTGTAAGTTTGACTCCTCTTTTATGTACACTGGTAGCTTGTGGCCTGTTGTACAAAACGTGGACTGACAAGATGGGGTTCCTGCCTGAGATGTATGAATGATCAGTTCAGTGAAACTGAACATTTTACTTCCCTTTTCCATGTTTCAGTTTCTGCTTATGTATATTTGGCTATTTATTCTTCCTCCAGATGTCTGTGAAATGTTTCATGTAAGAGGTCCCATATAAATTCTAACCAAGTTTTGGGATCATTTTTATTTTCCTTTACTAGTTCATGTAGGAGAGGCTGCGTTGGAAATTCAAGTTAAAATTTCCACCCCGTCTAGCTGGACTTCTAGCTAGGTTAGTTATTAATGGATTTAAACAAACACTTACCACACGCCATGCACTGTTTAAGAGACCTGCAAGTATTATTTAATCCTTATGACAACTGTATGAGGCAGGAATTATTATTATCACCATTTAATAGATGAGGAAGCTGAGACATGGAGAGGATGAAGAACTTGCCAATTTCATATAGTGAATCCTGGTGGAACTGGGATCAAAACCAGGCAATCTGGCTCTAGAATCTGCACTTTTAGTACTTATGCTATGCTGCCTTTCATTATGCTCATGTACTGAGACAATGAAATGTGTAAGATAATGAATTTTAGGGCATTCTTTGCCTATCGCTTAGGCCAGTAGAAGAGCTCCTTTGCGGGTATCTTTTTCTTTCTATTATTTTTTCCCCATGCTTGCCTCTTAACCAACCAACTCTAGTCAGAATTTAATTTCTGCAGTGGGATTATCTCCACAGGGTCATTGGTATTGTTGCTATAGCCTACTCTTTGCTCGTGGCTGGTTAACTCAGAATGTGTTGTTTAATGAGATTTCGTGGCACCAGTGGCCTCCTTAGTTCCAAATAGACAACTGGCATATATATGCCTTGTGCCTGAGAATTGAGGCATTGTGGCTGGGTATTGCAAACCTCACTTTCTGTGGTCAATAATATACCCAATTCAGAAAATTCCTCATAATGAGATGGCCTCATTTTTATACATAAAGGATAAACTTATAAATGTATTTTCTGAAAGCAGTTGATGTAGTGAAATGTGCATAAGCTTCATAACCAGATAGACTTGCATTTGAGACCTAGCTCTACTGCTTAATTTTTTTTGAGTTTAATTATTCATTTTGAGAGAGACAGAGACCGCACCAGTGGGGGAGGGACAGAGAGAAAGAGAGAGAGAGAATCCCAAGCAGTCTCCTCACTGTCAGTGCAGAGCCTCATGTGTGCTCAAACTCACTAACGGTAGGATCATGACCCCAGCTGAGATCAAGAGCTGGGTGCTTCATTGACTGAGCCACCCAGGCACCCCTCTACTGTTTAATTTGGCTCCTCCATCTGGGAAAAATAATGCCTTCCTGACTGGTAAGTTGTGAGGGTTTGATAAGATAATGTACATGAAGCTCCTCATAGAGTGCCTGGTATGTACTAAGTGCAAAACATGTCTACTTCTGTCCCCTCCCCAGCTTTCTTGAAATAAGGTTGGTGGGTGCTTTTCTGGTTGCTGTTTTCAATTGTATAGCCTGTTCTTCCTCCTTCCATGGCTCCTCTGAGTCCAGTGAACTGAGGATTGGGGGGTTAGCTTAGCTTTTCACTTTATCCTTGGAGTGTAGTAATTTCATAGGTTCCCTTATTTTTCATCTAACTAGTTATCACTCTAGCAGAGTGCTACAGTGCTTAGAGATGATACTTTACTTTCTTTAGTTATGTAGTAAATACCAGTTGTTTGGAGGTTGTCTGATGAAACTACTAAACAGTGAAAGGAATGGTCCTGCTAGCATTGCTCTGCCACCCTAGACTGCCTTGAGCTGCACAGTCTGAGCTTGGAAATCAGCTATATGTAGAGTTTTCCTGATGAAGTGATCCAGATAATGTCAAAATTCAAATACTAAAAGACTTTTCAGTGTCTCCAAACTGAGTTCATTCCATTGACTGAAACCTTTTCATCCTCTGTTCTCTACCTCAGTTAGTAGCATTTTTCATTCAGTCAGCCAACCCGGAAGCCTCAAAGTGAAATTTGATACTTCCCTCTTCATTTCCCATATCCAGGCAGTTACCAGGTCCTATGAATTTTGTTCCTGATTTTTCACTTGAAGCTTTATTTTTTTCTCCATTTTCAAATATATTTGCTTATATTACTAAAAAATCCAGGGAGTAGTATTGCTTTAGGCATGGCTTCTTAGGTTCTTAAACAAGAATTTGTCCCTCTCTGTGGACTCTTCTTCCTTATGTTTTGGCTTCATTCTTAGGCAGACTTTTCTATAGGATGGATAACACTTGGCAATTTCAAGTTTAGCAATCTCAACCAAAAAAAAAAAAAAAAAAAGGCAATCCCAATAGGTACAACAAAAGCAAAAATTCAGAGGCTGACTATTTTTGGGCTGACTTGACTATTTTGGGGCTGACTTGAGTTATGTTCCTCTTCTTCTAATTGAGGTATGGAATATGCCTGTCAATCAGGCCTAAATTATGTGCTCAACCCTGGATCCTGTGGCAAGGGGATACTTTCTTGGAACTTCACAGACCAGAGTAAGTTGCAGAGGGGTGATTCCTCTGTGGAAACTCAGGGTTCTGTTACCAAAAGAAACGGACATGAATTCTGAGCACATATAAATAATATATTCACTGAAGACCCTTATTATCTCCATTGTGGATTATCTCAGTAGCCTCCTAAATGATCTCCCAGTCTGAACTCTAGCCCCAATTCCAGACAGCCTCCACATTGCTGCCACCTTAATTTTTCATAAGCAAAGTTACTATAGTATTTTGCTCTGAAATGTTCAGTCCTTTCTTATTGAAAATAGAAAATAGTTAAAACTCCTTCCCTGATATTTAATCTGTACCTTGATCCCTATGAAATTGCCAGTTACAAAACAATGGCATTCACTCACTCTTATATCTTCCTCATCATTCTCATTCTTGCTTCTCCACATTCCCTGCAGTATCTCCTCCTTTGCCTGGAAGGCTATTAGTCATCTTTCAAATAATGCTCCTTTATTTTTTTTAATTAAAAAATATTTTTAAATGTTTATTTTTGAGAGAAAGGGGGTAGAGGGCAGAGAGAGAGAGAGGGAGACACAGAATCTGAAGTAGCCTCCAGGCTCTGAGCTGTCAGCACAGAACCCGAGGCAGACTGTGAGATCATGACCTGAGCTGAAGTCAGTGGCTTAACCCACTGAGCCACCCAGGTGCCCCATAAATAATGCTCCTTTAGAAGGCATCCTTCACCTGCTCTTTTCCATATCTATAGCATTTCTCTTTTCATGGCATAATTATGTAAGTGCCCATCTTCCCTATTTCATTATGAATACCTTGAGAGATGGTGACTCCTCCTCTTTAACACCATAAGCCCAGTGCTTCACATATAATCAGCATTCAATGAATATTTACATGAGGAATGGAAATGTTAACAATGTGGTCATGCCTCTTACAATTGGGCAAGTGCTGGTGGTACCATTGCCATTGGAAGAGCCTCTTTTCTCCCTTTCTCCCTATTTATTTTCACTTTTTTACATTTACCCTCATTTTTTATTTTCTGCCCTTTCTTTTCCTTTTTTTACATGGTAAGGCAGGAGGGTCACATAATTTTTGAGCAATCTATACTTCTGGTCCAGTTATTAGTACACCTACCCCCACTACTCACTACCCTCACCCACCCTGAAACATACTCTTAAAGCCCTGGGGGGAAAATGCTGTTGCCAGAACCTGGGTGAGGGTGATCTATCAGCTGACAGCAGGGACCCTAAGCTGAAGCTTTTCCCAGGTATCCTTCCCACAGCTGTTCTGCTTTTTATAGCTGCTTTATCACTCCTTTTATTAAATGGAATCGTTCTGTGTGTGTTTTGTTGTGTTATCTTGCCTCCATAAATCTTACCAACTAACCTGGGTGATTATAGACCAGCTCTGTCCAACATGATAGCCACTACCCACATGTGGCAATTTAAGTTGAAATTAATTAAAATTAAATAAAATTTAAAATTTCGGTTCTTTAGTCATATTCTCCAGATTTCAAGTGCTTAATGGCCATGGTGTCTAGTGGCTGCCATACTGGATGGCATAGATATACCACATTTCCAGCATCGTAGAAAGTTCAATTGAACAGTGCTGTTATAAACTTAAATCTGAGTTTTTCAGGAAACAACTAGAGTATGCTTACATGTTTTTTTAGTTCCTCTGAATTGGGCTTGCTTGAAGTTAAACTCACACCTGATTGAGAGGAGAGAAGATTATTAAAGGAAGTCATAAATCATTAGTGACTAAATAGGGACTTGGCAAACTATCTTCAAAATTTGTGGGGCCATGGCCTCTGCCAATGAAATTCACAGAAATTGTGCTAGATCGTAGGACTGAAGAGATGATTGATTTTTTACTAGAAAATAGCAGAACCCCATAATTTCTAAAAGATTCTAAGACAGTCTCCCTATGAGCTTTCTCATTTGGATGCTTTTTGTGAAGAAAGCATTAAGAGCCATAATTTCAATTCCCTGTCTACCCCATTCAATACCATGACTTTATTTTTGCCTCCTCAAGAGTCCTGTGAGATTTAAAATTTTCTGAGGTGTTTGTTTTGTACTATTTGTTCTACTTTTGTTTTTTGTTCACTGCTTTATAGCTCTATGGCCACAGAATATACCTGTACTTCTGCTTTGGAGGATTGATTGACTTTTTGTGTGTGTGTACCTTACTTAGTACAAGGCTAGTTTTTGTGAATGTGTCTATGCTTAAAAAAAAGTGTTCTTCAGGACATAGCTTTCTAGATGTAAAGAACAACCTTACATATTATTCAGCTCTTCTAATCACTTTTTACTTTATGGTTTTCATGATTTGAACATTAATGTCCTATTACCATTGTTTTTTCTATTTTCATTTTTTTTAAGATTTTATTTTTAAATAATTTCTATACTCTGTGTGGGGCTCAAACCCACAAATCTGAGGTCAAGAATCGCATGCTCCCACCAATTGAGCCAGCCTCTCAATTTTCTTTCTTCTGTTTTCTACTGTTTTTGCTTTGTGTGTGTGTTTTGTTTTATATATTTTGAGGTCATGTTATTACATACATAAAAGTTAATGACAGCTGTATCTTTATTATGGCCTCTTTGTCTTTTTTAATGATTCTTGTCTTGAATGCAACCTTCATAAAATATCATAATTTCCACTTATCTTTTTGCTTGATTGGCTGCTTTGTTTTAAATAGTTGAGTTTATTTCATTGATTTTTATTTTTGTATCATATGTGTTTCATCTTAATTCTGTCATCTTTTAAAAATGATTTTTAAATTTTTTTTGTTTATTTTTGAGGGAGAGAGAGAGAGAGAGAGAGAGAGACAGAGTGTGGGCAGGGGAGGGGCAGAGAGAGAAGGAGACATAGAATCTGAATCAGGCTCCAGGGTCTGAGCTGTCAGCATAGAGCCTGATGTGGGCTTGAACCCACTAACTGGAAGATCATGACATAAGCCGAAGTCAGACGTTTAACTGACTGAGCCACCCAGGTGCCCCTAAAAATGATTTTTATAATATTCTCTTGCTCTTTCTCTGCCTCAGCAATTTTTGAGATTGTCTAATTTTAGAGGTGCTTGGGTGGCTCAGTCTGTTAAGCACCTGACTCTTGATTTCAGCTCAGGTCATGATCTCATGGTTAGTGAGTTTGAGCCCTGCCTCCGGCTCTGTGCTGAAAGCAAAGAGCCTGCTTGGGATTCTCTCTCTCTCTCTGCCCCTCCCCCATATGGGAACGTGTACGCTCTCTCTCTCTCTCTCTCTCTCTCTCTCTCTCTCTCAAAAATAAACTTAAAAAGAAAGATAATCTTGGGGCGCCTGGGTGGCTCAGTCGGTTAAGCGTCTGACTTCAGCTCAGGTCATGATCTCGCAGTTCATGGGTTCGAGCCCCGCGTCGGGCTCTGTGCTAACAGCTCAGAGCCTGCTGAGCTGGGAGCAGCTGGGAGCCTGCTTCTGATTCTGTGTCTCCCTCTCTGTGCCCCTCCCCCGATCGCACTCTGTCTCTGTCTCTCTCTCAAAAATAAACAAACAGTAAAAAAATTTTTTAAAGATAATCTAGTTTTAGTTGTAATGATAGTTAGCTCTTACTTTAAAATAGTATCCCTAAAACTGAAGCAATTGAAGCAGTCTTTCTTTCCTCGTGTGCCTTTGCTATCGAAGTGGTGGTGTGTGCCTCCTTTACCTTGTTTGTAAAGCATTCTGCTACCCAGACAACATAAGATGTGACTGTATGGTAATGAGGTTGACTTTCTTATATGACTCATGAAATTAGCCTTACTGCTTTGCAATAAACCCTTATATGCTTCTACCATTCTATCAACTAAGCAGATTGGAGTCTCTGTTAGATACAAGATACCTCCAAATCTGAGGAAGTCTTTTCTAGCTTTCCTGCTTCAGTGAGAGCACCATGAGCATAATCAGGCCTTCAAATCTGTGCTTACCAAGGGGAGATTTAACCCTAGTTTAAAATCAGTTGAGACATTGTTTAGATGGGGAGCACAGTGACAAGTCTTCATTTGTGTTACAGACTGTCCAATCCTAGATAGTTTTTGGCAGAATTTTCTCTGAGGCAGAATGGGTAAGAAGGCTTACCCATTATTTAGGTACCCCTTCTAATGTAGTTGAATTTATTATATTTATGCAGTGGAAGTTCAAAGAAGGAAAAGGACAGAGAAAAGAGAAGGAATATTATTATCTACCCTATGATGGTGCTTTCTATAGATGATCAATTACTCTGAAGGAACTGAACTTTAAAGAATTTAAATGGCTTACCCAAGGACGCAACAGCTAGTTTGTGGAGAGCTGGGATTCAAATTCAGGTTGGCCTGACTATGAAACTTGTTCTCTTCCTGCTGCATGACATTTTCTCAATCCTTATTAAAGCACAGAAGAAATAGAAAAAACACAGTCTCTATCTGTGAGGAAACAAACCACATACAATAACAATTTTTTTTTTTAACATTTATTTATTTTTGAGACAGAGAGAGACAGAGCATGAACGGGGGAGGGTCAGAGAGAGGGAGACACAGAATCTGAAACAGGCTCCAGGCTCTGAGCTGTCGGCACAGAGCCCGACGCGGGGCTCAAACTCACGGAGTGCGAGATCATGACCTGAGCCGAAGTCGGCCGCTTAACCGACTGAGCCACCCAGGCGCCCCAATAACAATTTTTTTTAAGGATGATTAGGAGGAATGTTGTATTGACAGTGTATATTATAGGGTTTCAAACGAAGGAGTTACAGCAAGTCAAACTATTTACAACTTTTTATTTTAACGTTTATTTATTTTTGAGAGAGAGTGTGTGTGCGAGTTGGGAAGGGATAGAGAGAGAGGGGACAGAAGATCTGAACGAGCTCTATGCTAATAGCAGATAACCCAGTGTGGGGCGCGAACTCACAAACTGAACTCACAAACCATGACATCATGACCTGAGCCAAAGTCGGACACTTAACTGACTGAGCCACCCAGGTCCCCTTATTTAGAACTTCTTAGGAGAAGGTTGAACTAGAGCTGAATCTGAATCCCTGAATAAGACAAGAAGAGAAGCATTCTATGTGGAAAGGTCTGTATAAATAAAGTCATGGAAGTAGGCATGAGGTTGGCATGTTTATAATAGAGTGCATTAGTGAGACTGTATTCAAATTGAGGAGTACCGAGAAGGAAAGTTGGTATTTAGATGGGGGCTACATGATGAAGACGTTTTGAACTCCATACTGAGGAGTTTGTACATCATCAGTGGTTAGGTTTCTGACATAAGGGATTTTCCTTTTTTTAAATCTACTCATTGTTGAAATTCAATAAATTTGATGTCATTCAAATGTAGTGTGATTGGTGAGGCATTTGTTGAATAGATATGAAGTTACAAGCATGCCTTCGAGTACTACTTATTCCCTCCTAGACATTAAAATTCTGCTGTCAGCCATTAAAGAGATGGGACTGGCCAATGGTTAGGTTCTCCTAAGTACCCTGGAGTTGAGAGACTATAATGAAGTCAAGCATGTTTTTTCTATAAGCATATTATTTACTTAAAAACATCGTAAATATTTAACTGCATACTCTACATGTCAGATACTATATACTTAAAACCAGAAAACATGGAGCCTGAAAAGAAGACAATTAAACATATATGTGATAGTCTCTTGCTACTTAAAGTGTTACTAATTAATTGTTTCACTTAACTATGTCTCCTTCTGCTTAAAGAAGGAACCTATTCTTTTCAGAGAGTGCTTTTTGGTATTAAAAGTCCCAAGTGTTTGCCAGACCACAATCTTTCAGCATAAGATGCCCTTGACACTTTGGTATTTAGAAAATCCTTGATGGTAGCTCCAGCCTCTTGTTTGGTAACTTTATTCAGATTATTGATCTTTCATTAATTGCTAGGCTCAAGGAAGGCCTAAACACTTCTTCCCTTCTCTGCATTCCCCTCATATAACCAGAGGTAACCACTATTGCATATCTCAATTTCTCTCAGCATTTTTATGTTGATGTCATAAATAATTTTATATTCTGCTTTTTATACTTTAACATATTATCTATCATTAACTTTGGAAACTCTTCCTAATGAAAAACTTTAATGGTTTCATGATATTCCATCATTTGGATATCACATACTTTTCTTACATTTCAGGGATCAAATCCTTATCTGACTTGGGACAACCTGACCTTCAGTCTTGATTTCAGGTAGATACCACAATTCATTGCACACTGTGGAGGGAATATGCCAATAAGTTGAAGCTGTTTCCTTGTACCACTAAAAAGGACACTGGAGATCCAAGACATGCTAATATATATTTCTTGGGTTAAAATCTCACTTTACAATTGCATAGTACTTATTATGTATATACTATTTGTCATATATTTCAGTTGTTTTTAGTGATTATGTGTTAGTTATATGGCATTACTCTTTTTATTTATTTATTTATTTATTTATTTATTTATAAGTTTTTATTTGAATTCCAGTTAGTTTACATACAGTGTCACATTAGTTTCAGGTGTACAATATAGTGATTCAACATTAGTATACATCACCTGGGACATAGCACTTTTTTTTTAAATTTTTTTAATGTTTATTTATTTTTGAGAGAGAGAGAGACAAAGACAGAGCACGAGTGGGGGAGGGGTATAGAGAGAGGGAAACACAGAATCTGAAGCAGGCTCCAGGCTCTGGGCTGTCAGCACAGAGCCCAACGCGGGGCTCAAGCTCACAGACCGTGAGATCATGACCTGAGCCCAAGTCAGACGCTTAGCCGACTGAGCCACCCAGGTGCCCCTGGGACATAGCACTTTTTAAAAAAATAACATTTGCCTGTAACTTTTCTGTTTTAACCTTGAATATCACTTTTTTTAAAAAATTCCGGTATAATTAACACACTGTTAGTTTCGGACATACAGTATAGTTTTTAAGCAATTCTATGTGTTACTGAGTGCTCATCATGATAACTGCACTCTTAATCCCCTTCACCTATTTCACCCATTCCCTCTACTCACCTCCTCTTTGGTAACTATCAGTTTGTTCTCAGTTAAGAGTCTATTCTTTGATTTGTCTCTTTTGTTGTTGTTTTGTTTCTTAAATTCCTCATGAGTGAAATCATATGGCATCTGTCTTTCTCTGGCTGACTTATTTCACTTAGCATTATATTCTCTAGGTCCATCCGTTTGGTCGATGGATTTTATTTTTTAGGGCCAAGTAATATTCCATTATATATATATACACACACACACACATCCCCCACATCTTCTTTATCCATTCATCTCTCAATGGACACTTGGGCTGCTTTCATAATTTGGCTATTGTAAATAATTCTGCAATAAACATAGGGTTGCATATATCTTTTAAAATTAATATTTTTGTATTCTTTGGGTAAATACCCAGTAGTAGAATTATAGGATCATATGGTAATTCTGTTTTTAATTTTTTGAGGAACCTCCATACTGCTTTCCACAGTGGCTGCACTGGTTTGCATTCCCAACAGTGCAAGAGGGTTCCTTTAACCTCACATAGTTACCAACACTTGTTGTTTCTTGTATTTTTTATTTTAACTATTCTGGCAGGTGTAAAGTGATATCTTATTGTGGTTTTGATTTGCATTTCCCTGATGATGAGTGATGTTGAGCATCTTTTCATGTGTCTGTTGGGCATCTGTATGGCTTCTTTGGAGGAATGTCTGTTCCTATCTACTGCCCATCTTTTAATAATTATATCTTTTTTTTTTTTTTTTTGGTGTTCAATCTTGTAAGTTCTTTTTTTTAATTTATTCTTCGAGAGAGAGTGTAAGTGGGGGAGGGGCAGAAAGAGGGGGACAGAGGATCCTAAGTGGGCTCTGCACTGACAGGCTGACAGCACCAAGCCCAACATGGGCCTCAAACTCATGAACTGTGAAATCATGACCTGAGCTGAAGTTAGATGCTCAACCAACTGAGCCACCCAGGTGCCCCTCAACCTTGTGAATTCTTTATAAATTTTGGATATGTCATTTAATAAATTATAAGATGTGTCATTTGGGAATCTCTTCTCTCATTCTGTAGATTGTCTTTTAGTTTTGTTGATTGTTTCCTTTGCTGTGCAGAAGCTATTTATTTATTTATTTATTTATTTTTAATGTTTATTTATTTTTGAGAGAGAGAGAGACAGAGTGTGAGTGGAGGAGGGGCAGAGAGAGAGGGAGACACAGAATCTGAAGCAGGCTCTAGGCTCCGAGCTGTCAGCACAGAGCCCGACGCAGGGCTCGAACTCACAAGCCGTGAGATTACGACCTGAGCCGACGTCAGCCACCCAATCCACTGAGCCACCCAGGCACCCCTATTTATTTATTTTTAAGTAGGCTTCATGCCCACCATGGAGCCCAACATGGGGATTGAACTCATGAGCCTGAGATCAAGAGTTGGATGCTTAACCAGCTGAGCCACCCAGGCACCTCCTGGTTTGTTTGATTGTTGTTGTTGTTGTTGTTGTTGTTGTTGTTTTGGTAAAGTAGAAGCTTTTTATTTTGATGTAGTACCAATAGTTTATTTTTGCTTTTGTTTCCCTTGCCTCAGGAGACATATCTAGAACAATATTGCTATGGCTGATGTCAGAGAAATTACTGCCTGTCCTCTCTTCTAGGCTTTTCATGGTTTCAGGTCTC
Source organism: Panthera tigris (assembly GCF_018350195.1). NCBI lineage: Eukaryota > Metazoa > Chordata > Mammalia > Carnivora > Felidae > Panthera > Panthera tigris. The sequence goes on from NC_056668.1 coordinate 70,854,127, forward strand.
ACATTTAGGTCCTTAGTCCATTTTTTAAAAAGTTTTATTTATTTATTTTGAGAGAGAGAGAGAAAGAGAGAGTGAGAGAGCATGAGCACAAGCGAGGGAGGGGCAGAGAGAGGAGGAGAGAATCCCAAGCAGGCTGCACAACAGCAGCGTAGAGCTCAGTGCAGGGCTCAAACTTACAAACCGTAAGATTATGACCCGAGATGAAACCAAGAGTCAGACACCTAACCGACTGAGCTACCCAGGTGCCCCAAGTCCTTAATCCATTTTGAGTTTATTTTGTGTATATGTGAAGTGATTTGGTTTCATTCTTTTGCATGTAGCTGTCCAGTTTTCCCAACACCATTTTTTGAAGAGACTATCTTTTTCCCATTGCATATTCTTGCTTTGTCATAGATTAATTGACTGTATGATGGTGGGTTTATTTCTGGGTTCTCCATTCTGTTTTGTTGATCTATGTGTCTTTTTCTGTGCCAGTACCATACTGTTTTGATTACTACAGCTTTGTAGTAATATCTTGAAATCTGAGATTGGATACTTCCAGTTTTGTTCTTTTTCAAGATTGCTTTGTCTATTTGGGGTCTTTTGGGGTTCCCTACAAATTTTAGGATTATTTGTTCTAGTTCTGTGAAGAATGCTGTTGGTATTTTGCTAGCGATTGCATTAAATTTGTAGATTTCTTTGGGTAGTATGGACATTTTAACAATATTAATTCTTCTAATCCATGAGCGTAGTATATCTTTCCATTTGTTTTCTCTTCAATTTCTTTCATCAGTGTTTTATAGTTTTCAAAATACAGGTTTTTCACCTACTTGGTTAAGTTTATTTCTAGGTATTTTATTATTTTTGGTGCATTTGTAAATAGGATTTTCTGAATTTTCTGCTACTTCATTATCAGTGTGTAGAAATGCAACAAATTTCTCCACATTAATTTTGTATCCTGCAATCTTCCTGAATTCACTGATCATTTCTAGTAGTTTTTTTGGTGGAATCTTTTGGGTTTTCTATATATAGTATCATGTCATCTGCAAATAGGGAAAATTTTACTCCTTTTTTTACCAATTTGGATGCCTTTTATTTCCTTTTCTTGTCTGATTGCTGTGGCTAGGAGTTCCAGACCTATGTTGAATAAAAAAGTGGTGAGAGTACACATCCTTGTCTTGTTCCTGATCTTAGGGGAAAAGCTCTGTTTTTTACCACTGAGTATGATGTTCATTGTGGGTTTTTCATATGTGGCATTTATTATGTTGAGGTATGTCCCCTCTAAACCTGCTTTGTTGAGGGTTTTTATCATGAATAGATGTTGTATTTTGTCAAATGCTTTTCCTGCATCTGTTGAAATGATTATGTCATTGTTTATCCTTTCTCTTGTTAATGTGATATATCACATTGGTTGATTTGTGAATATTGAACCACCCTTGTATCCCAACAGTAAATCCCACTTGATTGTGCTGAATGATTTTTTAAATACATTGTTGGATTTGGTTTGTTAATATTTTGTTGAGGATTTTTGCATCTATGTTCATCAGAGATATTGGTCTTCTCCTTTTTTTTTTTTTTTTTTTTTTTTTTTTTGGTAGTGTCTTTGTCTTATTTTGGTATCAAGGTAATCCTGGCCCCTTGAGTGTCGCTTCTAATTGTGACTTGGCAAGCTTAAGACTGAGCTGGCATTTAGGAAAACTTTTTCCTTGAATATCCTTATTTGAGTTGCTTAAGCAATTTCTGTTCCTCTTTCAAGGAGGAATCAAGTCAAAATCACCCCAAAGGAAAATAGGTAGGACTTTATCCTGAGGTTGGCTTAACTGTTGATGAAAAGGATTCAGGTAGCAATGGATTATACTGTCCCTTGCCACTTAGGCCTGGTGCTTCCTTGGCACAGGGTGAGATGCTTAGAAAGACTTGCTTTTAATTTATGGTGATTAAGGGAGAGCACTCTGTGTACTTGGAGAAGTGGCTCTGCAAAGGGCTACTTTGAATCTAATATACATCAAAGGCCTTGCTTTTGCCCAGATAAAGGTTACATCTGAATTCAAGGTGATATCATTCAAATAATTATTACTGAACAGGTTTAACCCAAGAAAGATTGACCTTACTTACTGAAAATGTGGTTAAAGAATACAGAGGCATATTTGATTTTTCATGATGATCTGTTCACTTGCAGATAAGATTCAGGTATGAATAGATTAATGCAACTACTATGTGTGGGCTCTATTTGAATATAGCATTTCAATTCTCTGGAAGTGATAACTGCATTATTAGGGTAAAGGATTCTAAAAAGGTAAAGACAATAAATAGGCTAGCTGTGTAAATAAAATTTTTTTAAGGTTTACTTTTCTTGTGCATGAGCTTATACCAAATATAAATGGTTTGGTATAATTTAGAATAAGAGCCACACTCTTCTGTAGCTTTGGTATCTTAGGGATGCTACATTGTGAGGAAGGAAAGGTCTTTAGCTTTGTTCAGTAGAAGTTGGTAGTAGATCTAAATGCTCAGGTTTCTAGGATTTCAGTGCTCATGATTTTGGAATCAAAGCCTCAGGGTGATAGGGTACTTGGTGTCTGCTTTCAGAATTTATCATGATTTTCCTTGACAGTTATACTTGTAAGATGGAGAATAAATCAGAACATAGATATGTAAAATTACTTGAGGAAGCAAACTGCTCTCAGGCCTGCAAGATTTAATTGTAACCTGTTGCAGTGTGAAAACTGTGTCAGTCTGAACAGGCCAGATGAACCCTAAGGAAGCATAGAAGATGAAGAGTCACTGAAGCAAAAGTTGGCAGTCAGTTGGCCTCTGTGATGGCAGTTTCTCACAGTATGGCATTTTAATGACCATTTAAGTCCTCTGTACATCTTAGTTATCTTGAGATCTCTCTCAGGACTGGCATGGAAATAAAACAGGACAATGGCCAACAGGCCCATGAAGAGGTGCTCAGTGTCACTAATTATCAGTGAAATGCAAATTAAAACTGCAGTGAGATAGGACCTCACAGCTGTTAGAAAGACCGTCATCAAAAAGATGAGAAAACAAATGTTATTAGTGAGAAGGTAGAGAAAAAGGAATCCTTGTGGACTGTTGGTGGGAATATAGTGGTGTGGCCACGGTAGAAAACAGTATGGAGATTCCTCAAAAATTAAAAATAGAAATACTATGTAATCTGGCAGTTTTTCTTCTGGGTATATATCCAAAGGAAACAAAAACAGGATGCTGAAGAGATATCTGTACCCCCGTGTTCATTGCAGCATTATTTATAATAGCCAAGGCATGGAAACAACCTTAGTATCCACTGATAGATGAACGGATAGAGAAAATGTGATACACACACGCGCGCACACACACACACGCACACACACACGCGCGCAGGAATATTAGCCCTAAAAAGGGAAATCCTGCCATTTATGACAACATGGATGGACCTTGAGAGCATTATGTTCAGTGAAATAAGTCAGACAGAGAAATATTGTATAATCTCACTTATATGTGGATTCTAAAAAAAGCCAAACTCCTAGAAATAGAGAGCAGATTAATTGGTGGTTGCTAGAGATGGGGGATGAGGGAAATGGGTATACTTCCAGTAATCAGATAAATAAATTCTGGGGATATAATGACAGCATGGATGACTACAGTTAACAAGACTTATAGTATATTTGAAAGTTGCTAAGAGAGTAGATCTAAATGTTCTCATCTCAAGAAAAAAAATTGTAACTATGTGATGTGATGAATATTAACTAAGCTTAATGTGGTAATCATTTTGTAGTTTATACATATATCAAATCATTATGTTATACACTCCAAGCTAATATAATGTTATATGTCAATTATACCTCAATAAAATTGGGGAAGAAAGAAATGGAACAAATGAGTTTGGTGACTCAAATGTTTAAATGGTGTAAGGTTAAGAAAGCCTGATGTCTCCCAGTTTGAATAAATTCTTGGTCTTAAGGCCTTGAGAGCAGAAGACCAAGTTGAGATTCATCTAGCTTTCTCTTTTTAGATGACACTCTTATACTGGATCTAGCTTCATTCATTATATTTTATTTGTCTTTACTCATCCACTTTTAAAAATGACTCAGAAAATGCACATAAGAAGTTAGTTTTCAGTACTGATAGAATTAGTAAGGATTCCAATTCAGGACCCTTCTGCCCCTATAGGCATTTAAACGATGTGAAATAGTTATGGTGAAAATTCCATGAAAAAAAAATATTATTCTCATGACTGTTCTTGACAGGTATAAAGAGTAGTATTCTAATAAGAAATGGAAGGGCAAGGTAAAGTGTGCAGTATGATACTTGGGGGCCTAAGAGGAGGAGTTTGGCATTTCATCTCTTCATGTTTTCTTTATCCACTTTGATTCAGTGCATCCAACTTTTTTCATTCAATTGAAGTTGGTTTTGAGTTTTTATTGGGGTGGAAACTGTTGAGAAAATGCTGGGGATTTCATAGGAACCTTGAAGACCATTTAGGGCAGCAATTTTCAAACTTTTCCTCCTCAGTACTTCAGATGGTCCAGAAGAATAAGACAAAAGTTGACTGATTTGGGGGCATGTCCCAAAGTGGCTCAGTGCAAAAAGAACCTTTTTGTCTTGATTTTAGCTTAAAAAACTATGGGGGGGGGGAGGCAGAAATCATGGACAATTTACATTCTTAATCATAATATTTGTGTATACATATGTGTACTTAGTGCATGGAAATATAGTGAATAAAAAGTCTTTTTTGACTTTTTTGTTCTAAAAAAGATTTCTGGTTTTGATCACATCCCCTCATCTCTTTATACACTGCTTATGTCCTGTCATTTCCAGAAATGGATCTTGATGGGTCTCAGTCTTAGAAACAGAGGGTTATAGGCTACTTATGTGAGAATTGAATGAGATAAAAAATGAAGATCACCTTACAAAACATAACACGCCTCATTAAGAGTGAGGGTTTTTGTTTTTGTTTTTTTAATCTTAGTGTTCTTTACAACTTAAGTCCTCTCTGATTTGGGTCTTCGGCCCAAGTAAAAATTAATAGAGGAAAAAATATTAGGATTTGGGCTGGAGGCCTCTTGGCTTAGACTTTCTTTGACATGTTTAGGATCAGATACAACAGAGTTAACTAACCTTTGGTATAATTGATGCCCTTGCAGGAGGGAGCACTGGCAGTTGCTGGGTAATTTGAAGACTACTGTGGAGGGTTTGGTGTCAGCCAACAGCCCCAACGTCTGGTCCAAGTATGGTGGCCTGGAGCGGCTTTGTAGGGACATGCAGAGCATCCTCTATCATGGGCTTATCCACGACCAGGTGTGTAGACCTCTTCTTTTTTGCCAGGTTGGCTGCATCATTTGCTGAAAAGAAACAGTTGCATTAAGTTGTTGACAGGGAGAAGATGAAGGCTACTAGTCTGTGAGCCCTTGAAGGTGGGACTGTGGTATGATGATGAGAAGGAAGAGGATAAGGACAATGATGATGAATCCCTAGGATTTTTCTCTTAGGAGCACCCTAGGACCCATCAATTACAGAATATTGTCTTTTTTAGGATATCCTCTGAGCATCATTTATAGATAACTGGTTGATTCTTATGAATGGTATTTTTAGTTATAGCTTAATTTTTTTATATAAATTTTATTGATGTTGAGTTTCTTTTCTGTAATATCCTCAAACACTAATAAACTTTGAGTATTAATAAAGAGTAGAATATAATAATATGTAATGTTTTTTGCTTTATCTTTTGCATTTACTTCATTTGCAGTGTTTTAAATAAGGTTTGGATCTGAATAAAATTGTCAAGTGAGTCATTGGCTCTAGTATCCTCCCACTTAAAAAATCAGACATCACAGGGGTGCCTTGGTGGCTCAGTTGGTTAAGTGTCTGACTTCGGCTCAGGTCATGATCTCACGGTTTGTGGGTATGAGCCCCGCATCGGACTCTGTGCTGACAGCTCGGAGCCTGGAGCCTGCTTCAGATTCTGTGGTTCCCCTCTTTCTGCTCCTCTCCAGCTCATGCTGTCTTTCTGTCTCTCTCAAAAATATAAATAAAATTAAAAAAAATTTTTTTAAATCAGACCTCACAAATATGTGCATAGGGTTGTATCCCTAAACAACTCCTGCATATCCCAAATCAGAGTCTAGTATTCTTCCCTGGAACTCTTTCCCTAGAGCTAAGCTTGTCTTTCTCTTTTCTAATCAGAATTTATTCTCAAGCAGTCACATCGAAAAAAAGCTAACCAACTAATTGGTGTTAAGGTATTTATAGTTGATAGGATTTAATATGCTACCCTTCCTTCTAAAAATATATGTGTATTATCTCTGAACGGTATCTTCAAACTAATGTTCCTGTTTGACATTTTCAGAATTCAGTGGAGAAGTTGGCTTAGGTTAGATTTTCTTTATTCAGAGTAAGTTCTGAAAGTGAGGCTCTCTCAAAGTGTTTCTTAATGGTTATTGTTATTTAAACACCATTGTAGACATTTGGAGGCAACATTGTATGGTAACCTGACAAAAGTCTTTGGAATCAGATAGAACCTGGATTGAAATCGACTCATTTCTCAGGTCCTTGGGGAAAAAATAACATAGTTACAATTATAGACTCTTGAGTCAGACTGTTCATATTTTAATCTCAGCTTCCGAACTATGTGGTATTGGGTAAGTTATTTCTTTGTGCCTCTGTTTCCTCACTTGTAAAATGAGGTAACACTGATACCTACCTCATTGAATTGTGAGAATTAAATGAGATAATATACACGAAAAGCTTTAAAAAACGTAAGCTGACAGTTGATCTTAACTGTTAGGTAATAATTTTTTTGAAGCTTGCTTTTCTCATCTATAAAAATGAGAATAATGTTATTTATATCATAATGTTTGATGGAAAGATTAAATGAAATAGCATACAAATTTACCTAGTGCAGTTTGTGGCACATACAAAATTAAAGAAACATTTATTAATTATTTCCTAAGTTTCAAGTTACATGTAGTCCTATAAAAAATAGTTATGAAGACTGGAATTTATAAAACAAATAACCCACTGCAATCTGGCTTTTGCCCGTACAACTGGTGATCTTGCTACTGAAGTTTAAGTAAAATGATGTTCATGTTACCAGATCCATGAACATTTCTTCCCTTTTGAACACTGTCTTATGTTCTTTTTTGTTGACCATCATCACACCATAACTTGTATAGCATTATTATCTTCTAATGTCGTGGAGTCCTTCTGCTACCCCTGTGACCATTCCTTCTTAGTTTCTTTCCCTGGAATCTCTTCTTTTTGGGTTTTAGTTTTTAATGGGATTCTGTCCTATGTCCTTATCTCTTTTTACTCTGTACATTTACCTGAAACAGCTTCATCCACTTGCATTGTGTTAACTATCACCTTTGTACTAAAGACCCCTAGCTCAGACACCTTTCCTGAACTCCAGATCCATAAGACAAGGTGTCTGCTACACATTATCATCTGGCTCTTTGTCCTGTAGGCTAAGCACAGCATGACCCAAAACAAACTTATTTTCCTCATGAGATTGCCCTTTCTCCTATTTTTAACACTGATTTGTGGCATTGCTAGCCACTCAGGTCTCTCAAGCCAGAAACTTGGGAATCATGCCACATGTTTTACAAAAAATCAATACAAGTTTCCCAGGCTGATGACCAAAATAACTACTAGATCAGTGGCACTTGGTGAGTGGTTAAGTACTTGCATCTTGATAGCAGAAAGGTTCTCTCCTTGGTTCTATTACTAATTTCACATTGTCACCTAGAGTAATCACTTTACCATATTACAAGACGGTTTTACCATCTGTGCTAGAAAAAGAAAATGTCTTTTTTCTTAGAAAACGATTTCATGAAATAGTAAAGTCAATGGAATTCCAAATGAAGGATGCTTGGTAAATGCAAACCAATAATAACATATCTTGTTACAGTTATTAATAAGTGATATCTGTGAGAGCATATGGTCATCGAAATGAAAAATATTAAAGTATATGGTCATCTGCAAAATAGCAGTAGTGTTAATTAGTGAAAGCAAACCAGGCAAATCTGTCATACACACACTTTTCAACCATAGGCTCTAATGGAAAGACTCAAAACCAAAAGATCAATACCAATTTCACTGCTGCTTTGTTCTGCCTTGTGAAGACCTAACAATTAATGTCTGTGTCAAGGACTTATTTTTCCCTTTCATTTCCTCCCTAAAGATTAAGGCTTTCAAAGGCTTCTGGCTGCTGCGTCATCAGGAAGCTATTCTGGGTGTTGTGCCCTTGGAGAGGGGGGAAGGGATACAGTGATTCATGCTGGTCATATCTATTCTGTGCTTTTAAAGGATGTGTTATGGAATGTGAACTTTATTTTTTTAAATCACTCAAGGCCTTTGGAAAGCTATGATATCATGACCATATTCTTAGAGGTATTTCATTTTCCCTGACAGCCTGCATCTGGGCTACCTTTTAGTTTTTCCATAAGGCAAGACATTTGATCATTTCTTTTCTACTGCTTAGAAATGTGGAGACACTCAGTCTCTAAGATTCCTCAGCTGAATAGGAGAAGTAAAAAGATCCCCCTCTTTTCCACCACCAAGAAGAAACCTTTTCTTGGCAATATAGGCAGCCCAACTTAAAAAATAACAATAATAACAGAAAAGACTTCTGTGTATTTTTCTTTTCTGAATATATAAGTAATACATGTTTTTAATTTGTTGAAAATTTGGAAAATACCAAAAAAGAATTTGGAGAAAGTAAACATCACCCTCAATACCAACTAATAACAATCACTCTTTAACATTTTGATAGATCTTCTTATTTTTTTCTATGCATTTGTGTGCTTTTTAAAATATTAAGATCGTACTATATATGTCATTCTGTAACTTGCTTTAAAATATTTAATTTTTAAAATAAACAATACATTTATATGCTTAAAAACACAAGCATAAAACTGTATTCAGTGAAACATCTTCTTTCTTTTCAATCCTTTAGGTAACTTCTGTTTACCAGTTTATTTCTAAAGAATTTTTATGTTTATAAGAGAAAATATGAATAATTTTCTTTGCTACACCTCCTGATTTTTCACACAAATAAAATCATGCTATAATTACTATTCTGCATCTTGGTTTTTCCTTGATAGGTCTTGTAATTCATTCCAAGTCATTATATAAAGTGCTTTTTCTTTTTTACAGCTGTCATTTTATAATATTCTATTGTGTGTATGTACCATAATTTATTTAACCAGTCCCCTGGTAATGGACTTTTAGATTACTTCCAATCATTTGCAGTTAGTAACAGTGCTACAGCAAATAACCTTGTGTATAGGTCATTTTGCCCTTTACCGTAGGATATTCCTAGAAGTAGAATTTTTAGGCCAAAGGGTATGTACATTTCAATTTTGATAGGTATTGCTAAATTGTTTTCCAGGAAGTTATGTCACCAACAATGTAGAAGAGTATTTATTTCTCCATACCCATGCCAATATAGGGTGTTATTAAACTGTAAACTATCACCAGTATGATAGGTAAAAAGTTATATTCCTCTTATTAAGAAAAATGTTTATGAGAACCATTATTGTTCCGTGAACTCTTTCCTATTCCCTCCTTCCCCGCCCCGTTTTCCTTAGATTCTTTTCCTATGGATTTGTAGGAGTTCCTTATTCATTAATGGAATTAATCCTTTGTCTGTAATGTGAGTTACAAATATTTTTTTCCTAGTTTGTCTTTTGCCATTTCATATGGTGGCTTTTTACTATACAGAAATATCTGATTTTTAGTAAGTCAGATTAATCATTTCTCTCAGGGCTTCTGGGCTCTGTATGATGCTCTGAAAGGGCTTCCCACTGTACCATTATTAAAAATGTTTCTCGATGGTTTCTTCTGTTAATGGCTTAATTTTTTACATTTAAACCATTTCATCTGTAATTTATTTTGAATATACTTAATCCTCTTGGCACACAGATCTATTTCTGATTATTTATTATTGTCTTTTGTTCTATTTGTCTACCATCACCACTCAATTTTAATTATTGTTCATTATGATAGGAATTGTCCTTCACTTGTACAGTATGTTTTGTTGGTTGTTGATCTTCCCCCCAATATTCAAATATTTGTCATTTTATTTATTATTATTATTTTTTAAATATAATTTATTGTCAAATTTGCTAACATACAGTGTGTAAAGTGTGCTCTTGGTTTTTGGGGTAGATTCCCGTGGTTCATCACTTAAATACAACACCCAGTGCTCATCTTTTGTCATTTTATTTACCCCTTAACCACTACATCAATTTTTGGATAAGGACAGGAAAAGCCTTCTTATACAATGTGATCTGGATCATTAGATGATTGATTAAGTGAGGGCAATTGAAGAGTCACTCAAACATTTTATGTTATGTTATGTTATGTTATGTTATATTATAACATCTAAATTTATATTTATTCAACAGTCCTTGGATATAGGACCGAAACCTTTTCTGGGAGCATGGATCCACTGATGGAATTTCATATCATCTTTCCTGAATAAATTGCACTCATAATACATGAAACAGGGCTTCCAGTTTTAATTTCTTTCTGCTAGACTAGCAATTTAAAGATCCTATAATATGAGTATAAAACTTTCTACATTTTTAGGGTTTTTTTTCTCTTTAACTTTGAAAGTTGTCTTGCCTCTATGTAATTTGACATCAAGTTTTTATTGAAGTTTTTGTTTGGGCATAAATTTTCAGCTCCTCTGGGTAAATACCAAGTAGTGTGATTGCTGGATCATATGGTAAGAGTATGTTTAGGTTTGTAAGAAACTATCAAACTATCTTCCAAAGTAGCTGTACCATTTTGCGTTGTCACCAGCAATAAATGAGAGTTCCTTTTGTTCCATATCCTCACTAGCATTTAATGTTGGCATTGTTCTGGATTTGGGCTGTTCTAATATAGGTGTATAGTGGTATAGTGTTGTTTTAATTTACATCTCCCTAATGACATATAATGTGGTATGTCTTTTCATGTGCTTATTTGTCCTCTGTATATCTCTGTATATAAAACCAGTGTTTTAGCACCATGTTGAAAAGACTGTCATTGCTCTATTGTATTGCCTTTGCTCCCTCGTCAAAGATTACTTTATTCTATCTATGTGCATCTGTCTCTGAGCTCTCTATTCTGTTTCACTGATCTATTTGTCTTTTTTTTTTTTTTTTTTTTTGCCAATACTCCACTACCTTAATTACTGTGCCTTTATTGTAAGTCTTGAAGTCAGATAGTGTCAGTCATTTTTGAAGAAAAACTTTGCTCTTGTCTTTCAAAACTGTTTTAGCTATTCTGGGTCTTCTGCTTCTCCATATAAACTTTATTATTATTATTTTTTAATGCTTATGTGTTTATTTTGAGAGTGAAAAAGAGAGAGCACAAGTGGGGAAGAGGCAGAGAGAGAGGGAGACAGAGAGAATCCCAAGCAGGCTCCTCATTGTCGTTGCAAAGCCCAAATGGGGCTTGATCTCATGGTTCGTGAGATCACAGCCAGAGCTGAAATCCGGAGTTGGAGGCTTAACCAGCTGAGCCACCCAGGTGCCCCCTTCATATAAACTTTAGAATCAGTCTGTTGGTATCCACAAAATGACTTGCTGGAATTTTGATTGGATTGCATTGAATCTATAGCTCTAGTTGGAAAGAACTGACATTTGACAGTATTGAGTCTTAATATCCATTAACATGGATTATCTCTGTATTTACTTAGTTCTTTGCTGTTTTTCATCAGTGTTTTGAGGTTTTCCTTCTATAGATCTTGTACATATTTCATTTTGGAGAGTGCTAGAGTAAATGGTAATATGTTTTTAATTTCAAATTCCACTTTTCATTGCTGATGTATAGGAAAGTGGTTGACTTTTGATATTAGCCTTGCATCCTGTGACCTTGCTATAATTACCTACTAGTTCTAGGAACTTTTTTGGTTAATTCTTTAGAATTTTCTACTTAGATGATCATGTTATCTTGAACAAAAACAGTTTTATTTCTTCCTTCCAAATATGTATACTTTTTATTTCCTTTTTTGTTTTTTTCTTAGTGCACTAGCTAGGACTTTAATAAGATGTCAAAAGTAGTGGGGAGAGGGGACATCCTTGCTTTGTTTCTGATCTTAGTGGGAAAGCTATGAGCTTCTCACCATTAAGTATGATGATACCTGTAGGTTTTTGTAGATATTCTTTTATCAATTTGAGGAAGTTACCTTCTATTCCTAGTTTACTGAGAGTTTTTATTATGAATGAGTGTTGGACTTTGTCAAATGCTTTTTCTGCATCTATTGATGTGATCATGTGATTTTTCTTATTTGGCTGTTGATGTGATGGATTCCAGTCTTGATTTTGGAATGTTAAACCAGCCTTGCATACCTGGGATAAATCTTACTTTGTTATAGTATATAATTCTTTCTATACAGTGTTGGATTTGATTTGCTAATGTTTTGTTGAGGACTTTTGCAACTGTGTTCATGGGAGGTATTGGTCCACAGTTTTCTTGTGATTTTTTTTTTTTTTCTGGTTTTGGAAAATTAGGGTAATTCTGGCCTTATAGAATGATTTGGGGAAGTATTTTCTTCTGCTCCCATCTTCTTATAGGCATTATAAGGAATTGGTATAATTAAATGTTTAGTAGAATTCACCAGTGAACCCATCTAGGCCTGGTGCTTCTGGTTTTGGAAGATTATTAATTGGTGATTCCATTTTTTTTAGTAGATATAGGCCTACTCAAATTATCTAGTTCTTCTTGGTGAGATTTGGCAGATCATGTCTTTCAAGGAATTGATCCATTTCATCTAGGTTATCATGCCACTGAGCATAGAGTTGTTTATAGTATTCCTCTGTAATGTCCACGAGATCTGTAGTGTTGTCCCCAATTTTACTTCTGAGTTAGCCTAGAGTTTTGCCTAAAAAAAGGAAACCAAGTTTATGCTATTCACATAGATATGACATAACCAGGAAATGTGCTGGATTTGATATTCCACTATTGACCACCCTGGCCACTCAGTGTCCACTAAGCCACAGAGCAGAGATCAGAAACACTGCCACACTGCTACCAAAATATTAAAGGTCTTCATGATTCTAGTTGGCAAAAAAGTCTGTACATCTGACACCTGACACTTCTAATTCTCGCTTTTACCTTCCCAGTCTAGGTGAGAAAGCCACTGACATTTGAGATGATTCTTTTTTTTTTTTTTAATGTTTATTTATTTTTGAGACAGAGAGAAACAGAGCATGAATGGGGGAGGGTCAGAGAGAGAGGGAGACACAGAATCCAAAGCAGGCTGCAGGCTCTGAGGTGTTAGCACAGAGCCCGATGCGGGGCTCGAACTCACAGACCATGAGATCATGACCTGAGCCGAAGTCAGAAGGAAGCTCAACCGACTGAGCCACCAGGCGCCCTGAGATGATTCTTGAGTCACATATTAAGATCTGATTTAAAGACTCTTGCTAGGCTGTTTATTTTGTTCCATTGGTTTGTCTGTCTCTTAATGCTTGTACTAGTTCTGTATCTCTAAATTATTTAGATTTCAGTTTTAACCTGTGCCCAGTCATCTCAGAAAGGATTCCCCAAAAATAAGAATTAGATTTTCTTAGTGTAAACATTTTGCTATCGTGTTCAGACCTCCTCCAGTGTGAGACTATTTTATCTAGAATTGCTCATTTCTTTGACTCCCTGACCTTGGAAGCATGGGAAAAGCAGGTCTTTCCTTACCTGATTTTGCAGTAGGAACTAAAGACATCTGTCTCTGACTTTTAACGAATAACTCTTCACCAATTTTAAGATTTACCTTCGAAGTGTTAGTAGTATCCACAGATGTATATGATCATAGATTTTGATTTATGGATTCTCCTGAATAAAAAGTGATTAACAGCTCTTTCCAAAAAAAAAAAAAAAAAGATTTACCTTCGAGGGCTTCAGTGGTGGAGAGACGAGGGAGAGATCAGATTATTTTCATTGTATAACCTTCTCTATCATATGCATGCATTCCCAGTTCAAAAGAACAGTTAAAACAGTTTTTAAGAATTATCCTTAAAAAGGGTGAACATGAATATATATCCTTTTGATTGTTGCTAAGAACCTTTGTTGAGGTAAGGGAAGCTTATGCTCTCCCCCTCGCCCTCTCTGAATTGGTCTAAAATGGTAGATTTCTTCACCTTGTATGTTCCCATAGGTGTGTTGCCGCCAGACTGACTACTGGCAATTTGTGAAGGACATCCGATGGCTCAGTCCGCACTCAGCCCTTCACGTGGAGAAGGTAAGAAGTGAAAAGTAACCGCAGGGCCCTGTTGTTTGATGCTCTGTCTGGAGAGTCTCCTAGGGTAGAAAGATGGCGTGTGTTAAGTTTCCTATTAACCGAGGAAAGGAAACTATGCCTGTAAGACTAATCTGGAGGGCTCGGGGGAGGATTGTTTACTTAAAAAAAAATAATAAACCTTACAAATACATTGCTCCAGGCCTTTTTCTGTACTCTGGGGAAGAGATAAAAAGTTTTGTTATCTTCAAAAGATCTGCATATTAGGACGAGAATGAAGCTGTTCAAAATCCTAGGAAAATGGCAAGAGATTCCCTGAAGTAGTTGGGGAAGCAGGACTGAGATGCTGATAACTATGTGAGGAGAAGAGGAGCCATCAGTTGGAAAGAAATGGAGATTTCTGGAGGCCAGTGTCAAATAGAGCTGAACGTGTTCCTGAACAACAGCTTTAGCTACCATTGTAGGACTTTACTCTCCTGACCTCTTAGCTCAACAGAGTACCCTTCATTTCCAAGTAGGGAAACAGCTCATGGAGGTTAGTGACTTGGCCAGAGTTACACAGCTAGCTCCAGATCAGTCACTGCCAAATGTACATATCTATTTATTTAACTCTTCAGTATGGAAAATCTCAAATACATACAAAATTAATGAGAAAAGCGTAATGAACCCTGAAATATCCATTACTCGTCTTCAGTATCTGTTAATAGCTGGCAGTCTTATTTCATGTATATCCCACCTACTGCAGGTTCATCACTGAGATGATGTCAGGAGAAGTAATTTGTTTTTAAATGATCAGGGAACCAAATCACAAGATGTCAGACTGGCCCTTTTTGTGAAGAAAAGGCCAGAGCCCAGTGGTTTTTCTTATGTGGATTTTCTTTGTCCTTCTCACTTTATTTTTCTTACCACCACTCCCTCTCACCCCAGCTAACTTCCTTTTCTAAAATATATTGCCATAGTCATTTCTTCTTGGAAGCTGCCTGAAATTGCCATCCATACATGTTTTGCACTGAACCTGGGCTATGAGTCCTTGCTTTTGTTTATTTATTATTATTATTTTTTTAATGTTTGTATTTATTTTTGAGAGAGAAAAGAGAGAGCATGAGCGGGGGAGGGGCAGAGAGAGGGGGAGACAGAATCTGAAGCAGGCTCCAGGCTTTGAGCTGTCAGCACAGAGTGTGATGCGGGGCTCAAACTCACAAACTGTGAGATCACGACCTGAGCCAAAGTCAGACATTTAACTGGCTGAGCCATCCAGGCACCCCAGACCTTGCTTTTAGAAATAGTCAAGTAGAAGGAGGTTCCAAATAGAGAATGCTGTGACTACAGCCAGAAAGAGACACTCAGATGGCTTCTCTTTGGTGGAGAATCTTAGGTGGTGTCTTCCCAGATCCTTTCCCCCAGGTTTTTGTGCATTATTTTCTAGAGGCCACCTAAAATGGAGGACTCTGTGAAAGAAGCCAAGAGGTCAAGTTTATCCCTCCTCAGAGTACCACAGGATCATGTCTCTTTGGAGTTAGAACATAAAGAGACAGATGTAGCAGCTTTGTCCTCTCCTGGAGCTGCATATCAGGTCTTAACTGCTTAGTCCCTCTGCAGTGGCCCAATCAGCAGTGGAACCACTAATCCCTTCATTCCCGCTCCTCCTTCAGTAACCTCTAAATACTAGCTGGAGGAAAAATATCTCTGATTGCCTCCTCTTCCCTTTCTCAATTTGGTTCTCAGGTCATTAGGCCTCAGTCTTGCTGTCTTTACCAGGATGCATGTTTTGACTCACGCCTCTTTGCCTTCCAGTTCATCAGCTTGCACGAGAATGGCCAGAGCAGCACCGAAGGTGTGAGTGAGCATGCTGTTGCAAAGTTGTGGCTGCAGCATAGCTTGCAGTGCCACTGTCTCTCAGCCCAGCTCCGACCTCTGCTTGGGGATAGACAATATATCAGAAAATTCTACACAGGTAGGTGGAGGTCACTTAGCCAGGATTGTTGCATATACTTCTTCATCTCTTCCACTTTACTCTTCCTTTACAGACTGACTCTCACCCCAGAGCCTCATACTTTCACTTGGTGCCAATAGAGATTCTCAACAGAGACACACATCCAGTCTTCTCTCTCACCTCCTACGTAAAACACAATCAGACTTTATGCTAAGGTATTCCCCTACCTCCATATACACAAACCGATAAGAATAACCCCCATTTACGGAGAGTTTCCTGTGTGCCAATCACCGTTACATACTTTTTATACATCTGATCTTCCTAATAGCCCCAAGACCTGGGTATTAATACCTCTGTTTTCCAATCAGAGAAGCAGAGCCCGAGGAGATTAGGTGACTTGGCCAAAGTCACCTAGAGCCAGGATTCAAATCTGGGACTTTATGACTTTGAAGCCTCTTGTTGTACCCTCTCTATTATACAGCATGTTACTTAGCCTATTTGTAGTAGTGTAGTAGTTACTATACTTTGTCGCTGATTCTCCTTCTCTTTGTAGTGGTAGGATTCTCCTCAGGTCATTTTTACCCTTTGTCTCCTTACTTCCCTGAGCCCCTCCCAGGCTGTACAGGGAAGCTAAAGTTCTCCCTGTTGGGCTCCATCACAGCAGTAGCTCTTCTCTCCCCAGATACTGCTTTCCTGCTAAGCAGCGCCCACGTCACGGCCATGCTCCAATGCCTGGAAGCAGTGGAACAGAACAACCCCCGCCTCCTGGCTCAAATTGATGCATCTATGGTAAGGGGGCAAGGAGTTATCACTGTCTGTGCTGGGCCCCTGGACCTCATCATGGTACAACTCTCTGTAGCAAACTGCTTCTTTGCTTAGGCAGTTGTGAACTAAAAGTCTTTCATTAGGAAAAAAAAAAATACTTCAAGAAGAAGGGGAGGTACTGTTAAGTATTTATTGAAGTAAAAAGTCTAAGCTTAGGTCTGTTTAAGGAGGGACGTGTCTTTTTTTTTTTTTTTTTTTTTGATGTTTATTTATTTTTGAGACAGAGAGAGAGACAGAGCACAAACAAGGGAGGGGCAGAGAGAGAGGGAGACACAGAATCTGAAGCAGGCTCCAGGCTCTGAGCTGTCAGTGCAGAACCCAACACAGGGCTTGAACTCATGAACCATGAGATCATGACCTACTCTGGCTGAAGTCAGACACTTAATCAACTGAGCCACCCAGGCTCCCTGGGAGATGTCTATTTTTTAAACCCTTTAAAAAAAATCCTTAGTCTGAGTAAGCATGTCCTGAAGGGTAGGCTTGACAAGCTGAGGGGAAGAGGATGATTTTGAATCAGGAGTAGGATTTATAGTGTCAGAACTAGTATGACCTGGTGTTACACAGGATCATTTTTGTCCTTGAAGTATAAAGATAGTTTTGTTGTTTATTGTTAACCCTTTGATTCACTTGCCCTATCACTAATATCAGTGCCTCAGTTAGAATGGAATCATAGGCCCTACTTCTTTTTGGGAGGGATCCCCTATCTCTCTTAGTTTTAAATTTCTTTATTTTTTTTTAAGTTTATTTATATATTTTGAGGGGCGCTTGGGTGGCTTAGTCAGTTAAGCATCTGACTTCAGCTCAGGTCATGATCTCATGGTTGGAAGGGTTTGAGCCTTTTGTTGGGCTGTGTGCTGATAGCTCGGAGCCTGGACCCTGCTTCAGATTCTGTGTCTCCGGCTCTTTCTGCCCCTCCCCCAATCATACTCTGTCTCTCTCTTTTTCTCAAAGATAAATAAACATTAAAAAAAGTTTTTAAGTTTGGAGAGCCTGGGTGGCTCAGTCAGTTAAGCGCCCGACTTTGGCTCAGATCATGATCTCGCGGTTTGTGGGTTCGAGCCCCATGTCAGGCTCTGTGCTGACAACTCAGAGCCTGGAGCCTGCTTCAGATTCTGTGTCTCCCTCTCTCTCTGCCCCTCCCCTGCTCACATGCACTCTCTCTCTCTCAAAAATAAATAAACATTTAAAAAAGCTTTATTAAAAAAGCTGGTTTACTTCCTTCTAGATAAGTTTTGTTAACAGAAAAGCTTTATTAAAAAAGCTTTTTTAAATGTTTATTTTTGAGAGAGAGAGAGAGAGAGAGAGAGAGAGAAAGAGAGTGTGAGCAGGGGAGAGGCAGAGAGAGAGGGAGAGAGAGAGAATCCCAAGCAGGCTCCACACTGTCAGCACAGAGCCTGATGAGGGGCTTGAACCCACGAACTGCAAGATCATGAGTGGAGACGAAATCAAGAGTTGGATGCTTAACCGACTAGGCTATCCAGGTGGCCCTCTTGGTTTTAAATTTTGATTCTTAGTTACCAGTACCAGGCTTGGTGCCAGGCACCATACATGCACCATCTCATTTAATTCTCACAGCTCTATAAGGTAGGCATTAATCTCATTTTATAAAGGAGACCATCTGAGGGACAGAGTAGATAAGTCACTTGCTCAAAGTTTATATGATATGAACCCTGATATGTCTGATTTCTGACTCTATGTGCATAGTCTTAAGAATTTTGTTATGCTGCTACTAAGATAAAGCCCTCCGGGTGTCCCATCTAGGACTCCAGTTTCAGAAGCTGTGGTGTATGGCAGGACTTCTAGGTTTTCAAAATTGTATGCTGTAATAGAGCAATAGAGTGGTATGCCATATCTACAGGCTCTGGCTGCAGTTCAGGCCTGCGGCCAAAGGTCAGCTTCCACCAGCATTACTATAGTGCTGAGTGCTCCTTCTCTGAGGGCCTCTGTCCTGGACTCCAACATGTGGGTTTTTTTTGTAGTTTGCCAGAAAGCATGAGAGCCCGCTGCTGGTAACAAAGAGCCAGAGCCTGACAGCTCTGCCTGGTTCCACGTACACTCCTCCAACCAGCTATGCTCAGCATTCCTACTTCGGGTCCTTCTCCAGCCTCCACCAGTCCGTACCCAGCCACAGCTCAGGTATGGGGGCAGGAAGGGTAATCATGACATGTATGCCAAGCCCCGAAGCAAGTAGAGGATTTTGTGGGTGCAAACAGGAAAGGTGTAGCTAGAGCTTTGGCTTGGTGCAGTTGGTCATATTTCATGTCTTGATAAAGGACATCTTAAAAAGTTATATAGCGACCAGTCTAAGATAATTCAATGGAATCATTAAAGTAACAGAGGAAAGAGATGTTTTTAGATTCCCCTGGATTTCTAATCCAC
Source organism: Panthera tigris (assembly GCF_018350195.1). Classification (NCBI taxonomy): domain Eukaryota; kingdom Metazoa; phylum Chordata; class Mammalia; order Carnivora; family Felidae; genus Panthera; species Panthera tigris. The sequence goes on from NC_056668.1 coordinate 70,873,464, forward strand.
GTTGCCAAGAAGACATTTCAATAATAATAGCTAACACTTACTGAGCACCAACTGTGTGCCAGGCTCTGTTATATTTATATATATTATTTTATTTGATCCTCAAAATAGTCCTATGCAGTAGGTGTTGTTATTATTGCCCATTTTACAGATGAGGAATGAACACCAATAAACAATGAAGCTACTGTATCAAGAGCGCATGCTCTTATCTTACCTTACCTGGTTTACTTCCTTCTAGATAAGTTTTGTTAACAGAAGAGACTCATAAATATGGAGAAGAAACTGAGGGTTACTGGAGGGGTTGTGGGAGGGGGGATGGGCTAAATGGGTAACGGGCACTAAGGAATCTACTCCTGAAATCATTGTTGCACTATATGCTAACTAATTTGGATGTAAATTTTAAAAAATAAAAAATAAAATTAAAAAAAAAAAAGTTTTGCTTACCTCACATGACGAACCTTTTCTGAGGTGGTACTGGGCACCCAGTAATGATAGGGAGGTAGGTCCTTAGTTGTAGAGAAGCCTTTCATATGTACCAAAGATTTCCAGCTCACCTTTTTCTTCCCTTTTTATATCCTAGAAAGAAGATCGACTTCCTTTTCACTCTCTGGCCCTCCCCGGAAACCTCAGGAAAGCAGAGAGCACGTCTCACCAGCACAGGATCAACCTAGCCAAGCCTCACTGCTTCCAGCCTCTACGTTAGCCAGGGATTCCCCCTCAACTCCAAATGAGATGAGCTCTAGCACACTGACCAGCCCCCTAGAAGCATCCTGGGTCAGCAGCCAGAATAATTCCCCAAGTGATGCCAGTGAGGGGCCCGAGTACTTAGCCATCGGCAACCTGGACCCCCGAGGCCGGACCGCCAGCTGTCAGAGTCACAGCAGCAATGCTGAGAGCAGCAGCTCCAACTTGTTCTCCTCCAGCAGCTCGCAGAAGCCAGACTCTGCTGCTTCTTCCCTAGGCGAGCAGGAGGGAGGTGGGCAGAGCCAGCTGTCCGGCGTCCTTCGCAGGTCCAGCTTCTCAGAGGGGCAGACGTTCACTGTTACCAGTGGAACAAAGAAGAGCCATACTCGCTCCCATTCGGATACCAACATTGCCTCCAGAGGAGCCCCAGGTAATGATAGTCACCAGTCCCTAGTTAGTGACTTATGTTTCTGATGACATGATGGGTATCCTGCTTATAATGAAAGAGAGAAGTTTATAATGTTATATGAATACCCAAGAAATCGGAGAATATTTATATTTGTTCCTTTATACGTTGCTAACTAGTAAATGTTTTCCTGAATTCTTTCACCAGTTCCTTAGCATCAGAGGATAGTGTGGCTTGTTACAGTTTGAGTTTTTAATGTTTCTCTCTGGCAGAGGGGAATTACTAATGAGCTTTAAAAATAATCCCATTAAATTCCTCCCCTTTCTGTGATTCCTGAGAAGTTTGGTTAGGTGTCATACTAGTACGAGAGAGGCTAAGTGATATTTGGGTTTCCTCATTAAAACTAGGGATATAGTGAGTGTGGGATGATGAGATCTAGGAAACAAGTAGGTGGGGCTGGCCGTTGCATCACTAATTCAGGTTGGAAGGCCATCAGTTGAGGGGCCCTGGCCATTGGGCCCTCCCTCACACAAATAGCAGCTGCTAAGCAGAGCACAGCCTTGGCTCGAGAGAGGTGGGGCTCACTGCTTTTGCCATCTCCCTGCCATCTTCTGTCATGGGTTGTTAGTGTCTGGCAGGCTTTGGTTGGGTTTCATTTGTAGGAGAGTCTCCATAACAGCAAGTATAAGGTGGATCTCTGTGCTCAAAGCCAGTTCTGGGTAGGAAAACCCCAGAAATAAAATATAAAAATAAAATATAGAAAACTTTGAAAAAGCAAAAGAGGAAGATTTCCTTTAGCAACTGGAGCTGCTATTGATTTCTCTTTGTAATTTCTAGAAAGGTGAGAGCTGAGGCCCTCATCCAAAACTTCTGAGTGACAAACTTTTTTTTCCATTTTCTACTCAAGATGCGGTTCTGCTTATTGGAACGCTTCAGGAAAAAAAAAATTCCAAATCAAAGACTGTCTTCCCACAAGCTTTCTTAGATGTGAAGAGTATTAGGGTTAGCGCCTCGCTTCACATCTCCTGCTGCTGGCCTGCTGTCTACTGTACTCCAGGCCACTGGTCTTTGAGCGTGGGATGCTTCCCTGCCCCCGTTCTTGAATCCATGTGGATTCCAGAAACCATGGTAACCTGCATTGGAAAGGGGAGCAGAGAAAACCTAAGCAAAAGGGTCTGAGGGAGAGGGGGTCGTGTGTAGATTCTTGTATGAGTCAGCTACTATGGTTCAGTAGCTGAGTACTTCAGCACCAGTGTTCCCTCTTGGGAGCTAGGTCCCTACCTCCGCTAGATAAAAGGACACTCTTTTTCTCACTCTCTCTGTTCTCATTTCCTCTCTTTGGACTCTCCTCTGCACCTGTCTGTCTACGTACAGGAGGCCCCAGGAATATCACCATTATAGTTGAAGATCCCATTGCAGGTTTGGGAGCCAGTCCTCCTTTCTGTCTGCCACCTCCTCCTCCTCTGTGACCATCTTGCTTAGTTCAGAACCTCCTTTTCCATTCTGGTGTCAAATCAAGTCTGGCTAGTCTGGCCAGTCCTGCTGTGATTCTTGGACCCGTCTCTAAAATGGCACCGATATTTTGCATAATATATTTATTGCCCATGACTTCCAGATGCCTCATTTAGTCTCCCAATAGCTTCTGGGAGGTGGAGTCAAAATTTATCAATCCTGAAGGTGAAACTGAAGCCCAAAGGTGAAACTGAAGCCTGCTCTTTGTCCAAGGCATCATGATGAATCAGTGACAGAATTTTTCTTATAACTGAGTACTTACTGTGGATTACTTTATTTTCCTTGAATTAACACCAGAATGTCTTTTTCCCCCCTTCTGTGGTCTTGGATGTGGATGCATGCTTTTTGCCTCTCCCAGAGTCCCATTTCCTTTTTCTTTCACCTATTTTCCTTCCTCTGTAAGTCCCACCCACCACCATTCCAGCCATTTTACAGGTTTTTTTTCTAGTGACTTTGGTTTTCATGGTGATGTTGAAGATGAATATTGTGTTAAATTCTGGGTTTATGGAGATATTAACAGTAGAGTGTGTTTGCCAGACAGAGTGGTGAGGGAGGACTGAAAATGGTGGCCTCCTGCTAATGGAGGGAGCCACTGAGTATGTAAGCTTGGAAAAGAGAAGGTTAAAGAGGAGGAAGTTGACAGGACCACCATGTAGAAGAGCATTGTTATTTTTAAGGAGACGAGAAATTGTAAGAAGACAGATTTCAAGTGAGTGTGAGGAAATCTAAGAATTAAGAGTTGTTCATTTGAATGGGCAGCATCAGGAAGCGGTGAGCTCAGTAAGCAAAGGCTGGACGGCCTGCACATGTTGTAAAGGAATAGCGCGCTGGTGTTGGAGTTTGTGTTGTGCACTTAATTTGACTGGGGACCTTAAAGGAGGTCCCATCCGAGTCATAGTTTCTTAACCAAGGCATCATGGTGACTGCTGGTTTGTCTTTAGATCAGTAGTGAGGAGGAGAGCTCACTGCAGGGACCAGTAGAAATCTTTGAGACCCAAGGAAAATGCAGTTATCTCTTACCACAGAGTAGCATTTTTTTTAATGAGAGGAGCAGCTGACAAGTTGGCACCCTCTGTGGGGGGAAATGGTTGGCTGCGGCTCAGTCATTCACTCTCCCAGAGCATCCTGCTCATTTCTCAGGCATCCACCTGCTTTTCTGCCTGCCCTTCCTTCTGTAGCAGTGGGAATTTTGTGTTTTCCTTGGGAGAATATCAGTTTCTCATTTCCTATGAGCCCTGCCTACTACTATTTCTCTACTCCCCACTCTCATCGTTCCTTAAAAACTTCTACCCAGCCAGCCGCTTCCTACTTTGCCAGGCTTCTCTTTAAACCTTTCCTTTTCTTCTCCAATAAGGCTGGGCCTATAGCCCTGTGGCTGATCCCTTTGGATACAGGGCCATTGTCCTTGGCTTCTCTAGCATTGTCTTGATGCCTCCTTGAAGGACGTTGCTGGATTTTATTTTGTTTTTCAGCTAATTGAGAAGTGAATTAAATTTGTAGGTGTGACAACTTTCAAGTTCATTTCAGGTTCAAGAGAGGCCATATCCTAGTATTTTCCTAGTGTGACCATTCTGAGATTGTTTAAGAGCCCATTGTCAAGGTTTCAGAGAAGTTTCAGTGTGCTTATCTTTGTTTTACCATGTGAGGATTGTTATCTACATTGGTTTTTGTCAAGAGGATGGAAATTGGCCAATATTCCTAGAACATTTGGTAAGAAGATGGAAGAACAAAGAACTGAATTCATGAGTCTACTTTGATTTGATTCTTTCCACCTTTGTGTTGCTGCATCTTGGGTTATGTTTTCTCTTTCCCTCTTAGAAGATACTGACTCCCCATCTCCCTTCCTCCATGTGTTCCTGCATTCTTGGACCGTTCCCTGTTGCTGCGCCATCTCTCTCCTGTTTGGGAGGGCATTGGGAATGGGAGCAGTTAAATACTGAAACTCCGAAGTTGGGAATGTATCTGTTGCTCACCTCGTATGTGTGTTTTTACTCCCTGGTGGTCACTGACACTAGAATCCTGCAATGATAAGTCGAAGTTGAGAGGTCCCTTGCCCTACTCTGGCCAAAGCAGTGAAGTCAGCACACCCAGCTCTCTGTACATGGAGTATGGTAAGTGAGCACTAGGAAGGCCAGGGCTGCAGCTGTGTCTTTTCTCTGCTCTCCCCTTGTGCCTGCTAAGGTCTGAGCTGTCTAGCTCATGTCGGCTCTGGGGAGGGTACACACCATACAGTCTCACCCTTCCTATCATCATTTCCAGCCCCCGTGCTAGAAATCACACTGCCCCACCATTTTTCTTGCTCCTTTCTGACTTAGGGGTCCCACCCTCTCGTATGCCGTGGGTGTTATCACCATGAATGTCTGTTGATCCAAATGGAATGGCTCTCTGAGTGGGTGAGAGAGGGACCTTGAAAGGAGGCCTGTGAGTGTCGGGGCTGAATTATGAGAAGATAAGCTCCACAGGAGGAGCTTATCTATTTGTTTCCTTGTCTGATTCTCAGCACAGGTTTTTAGGGTTTTTTGTAGGGTAGGAGGGCAAGTATCTCTTTAAATTTTGATGGTAAAAGGATTGTCTCTGGGCTCTCTTCTCTTATTCTACTATTCTTTAACCAAGAGGCTTAGTGGTCTGGGATTCTGAGATTTAGAGAAATTCCTTTAGAAGGTAGACCTCTTCTTTCCAGCCTGTTAACCTGGGAAAACTTGGGCGCATCTTTAGTGGTAAAATCATCAGACTTCTCAAAGAAGCTTGTCTGTTACAGATTTGCTTTCTAAGTCGGAGCTTTTCACATCCACATTCCATTTTCCCACAGAGGGTGGTCAATACCTGTGCTCAGGGGAGGGCATGTTCCGAAGACCATCAAAAGGACAGTCCCTCATCAGCTATCTGTCTGAACAAGACTTTGGAAGCTGTGCAGACCTGGAAAAGGTAAGGGATCTAAGAGGCTACTGAAGAGCTCATGAGTTGGGAGATCTGGACTGAGGTCCCACAGAGCCATTTCTTCTAATGAGGTTTGGGTACATAGTAGTAACATGAGCAAAGACCACAGTAAAGACAAGTTCAAGCTAAAGATAAGCTCAACACTTTCCATCTCTGGAGAACTTTTCAGGGAGTATATGCTCCTCACTGAGTCCAAAACTGTTACTAATTTTCTCTTAGAAGCTACCTTGGGCAGAGAAATACTTTTTAGACACATGATTATTGTTTCCCTGACCCTGGAAGCTTAGGTTAAAAATTGTTTCCAGAATCAACTTCCATATTTTGTTCTAAGGCTCAGATATATAATAAATAATGTCCCTGTGACATTTTGTAGCTTAAAAGCACTTTATCTTGAGATTTATGTTTACCTTAATGCTTTGTATACAGGGATGTGGCTTAGGAAAGACCTTGATGTTAAATTCTGGACTTTTTCTCTATCATTTTTATGTAAAGTAGGACAGGAGGGCCAGGCATGACAGGTTTGAGAGCAAAGAGAATGTAGAACAGTTTTTTTGGCCATCAGCTTTCCTTATAGTGGAAGTGTTCATTTCCCCTGAGTATTTTGAATAAAAGCAGCACATGTCTTAGAAGCTCTCCTTTCCAGGGGCTCCTGGGTGACTCAGTTGGTTAAGTGTCTGACTTTGGCTCAGGTCATGATCTCGTGGTTCATGAGTTCAAGCCCCACGTCGGGCTCTGCTGTCAGCACAGAGCCTGCTTCAGATCCTCTGTCTTCCTGTCTCTTTGCCTCTCCCCTGCTCGCCATCTCTCAAAAATAAATAAACATTAAAAAGATAATAAAAAAGGAAGCTCTACTTGTCAGCGTTACAATCAGTGAGGTGTTCAACGTATCTAGCCCCTTGCTAATCAACTTCTTTCGTGCTCTCCTTTCCCTAGGAGAATGCCCATTTCAGCATCTCAGAGTCCTTGATTGCTGCCATTGAGCTAATGAAGTGCAACATGATGAGCCAGTGCCTGGAAGAAGAGGCAGAGGAGGAAGAAGACAGCGATAGAGAGATCCAGGAACTGAAGCAGAAGATCCGCCTTCGTCGCCAGCAGATCCGCACCAAGAACCTGCTCCCTGGGTATCAGGAGACTGAGCACGGAAGTGAGTGAGGCTGTGAACTCCTCAGTTCCACTTCTGCAGGGAGTTAGGATAAGACTTGGTACCTTGTGGGCTTCCTTTTTTGTCTCACTTTCAAATGTTATAACCCAGCTAAGGGTTCCTCTGCTGTCAGAAAGAATTTTTATGTTGTAATTTTTTTCCTGCCAGACCCAGAGTCCTGGAGTTTATCTATTTCCTACCTCAGAAATATCTTCCAAAAAATAGGTTTCTGATACGAGAACTACAACTGCTGGTCCCAGAGTCACTTCCCAGATAGTAGTACCTTCTGTTTACCTGAAACTTTCATTTTTTTTTTTTTTTTTTAAAGAACAACTTTTTTTTTTTTTTTTAACGTTTATTTATTTTTGAGACAGAGAGAGACAGAGCATGAACGGGGGAGGGTCAGAGAGAGAGGGAGACACAGAATCTGAAACAGGCTCCAGGCTCTGAGCAGTCAGCACAGAGCCCGATGCAGGGCTCGAACTCACATACCGCGAGATCGTGACCTGAGCCGAAGTCGGACGCTTAACCGACTGAGCCACCCAGGCGCCCCTACCTGAAACTTTCAAAATGTCATGAATAAAATGGGGAATAATCAACAAGAAGAGCTACTTTCCATTTCCCCAGCATCACTCCCAGCCAAGGTTCTATTCACTTCTCTGTTGAAGTCACACCAGGTCCCTTTCATTGTGACCCTAGGATAGGAGACCACTTTCTGTCCTGTTTATTACCTTTTTTTTCTTTTTAAAACATAGCAGGCTTTCAGGTCACTTCTAACAGCTCCCAGTTTAGTTCACGTGATTCAACGCAATTCTCTGACTCTGGCTCTGCTGATGAGGTTGACGAATTTGAAATCCAAGGTAAGAAGTGACACTTTATTTCAAGCAACTTTCATTGCCTGACTCTTTGAATTTGAAGTCGTAGACTGAGAAGCTTTCCTTAAGTATTGACAATCTTCATAATGGTACATTATGGAATGTTGTTAGTAACTGTGAGAGGAAGCCTCTCTTGCTAAAAACAAAACTCCTTTAGTAAAATTTAAGCAGAAAAAGAAGTGCTTCAGGTAGAGGGGCCTGGCTGTTGAAGTCACCTTGATGGGTCTCCTCAATTGCACCTTTGTCTTGGATTTTCACTCTGATTCCTCCTGGTAAGAGCCTAGGGCTGACCTATACTTGCATGAAATTAGAATCTTATTCTCTTATGTTCCATAACACAATCACAATTGTTTCAAAATGTTTAAAAGGAACTTTGTTATAATCCTAAGAGAAAAGGACAAAAAGAGTCATTGGGGGGAAAAAAAGGGAAAAAAAAATCAAGTTTACAAAGTAGAGCTTTTTCTGTCCTACCAGTGCTAACTTGCTTAGCAGAATCACTGACCCTTGTTGTTGTTATTGTTGTTGTAAGCACATGCATAGAGAACAGGAGGGGTTCTAATCTGGGAAGGCAGTTGTATTAAATCATGTTAACTCATGACTAATGGATTAATCCATTCCTGCAAATCATAGATTTCTTCAAGTTCCCATCAGTGCCACAAACAAACAAACAAACAAACAAACCAAAAAGCAGTTCATAGTCACAAGTTTTCACCCATGGGTGAAACTAAGAGTTATTTCCTTATGGAGCTGAATTGACTCTATAATTCTCCATGGTAAGATGGTGATGAATACATGTTTTATAGATCTGTTTATATCAATCTAGAGAATTGATGTAATTCACTTTTCACCTGCGCAGACCTCCAGTAGTAATTGAAACTTGGTGGTAGCTGGATTTCTTCCCCATTCAGAAATACAATTTTTATACATATTTTTCCAGGTGTCTAGGAAGTCTTCCTTCTGTGTTCTCTTTAATATGTCTGATTTCTTTTCATGACAATAATAGCCACTTAAAACTCCATTTTTTTTTGGTTTGTTTGTATGTGGTTTTCCAACATTTCTCCAATTCTCTGATACCAACTGAGTATCCTGACAATTCAATTCTGACATTAACTCCTGGAGTTAGGATAGACTCCACAGGGTAAGGTCTCAGTCCCACAGGACACTCCCACTTCATATCCCAACCACAAATGGGGTCACCATGTTACCTACTCTTCTCCGTAGCCAACTACAAATTCAGGGGTTCCTAAGACACCTCCCCAACTCAGGTTCCATAATTTGCTAAAATGACTTACAGAACTCATGAAAACACCAGACTTAAGATTACTTTTTATTATAAAGGATACAAATAAATGGTCACATGAAGAGGTACTTAGCGCAACGCCCCAAAGTTTTCTGAGCACAGGAATCTCTTTGTCCATGTGGTCAGGGTGTGCTATACTCCCAGTACCTCAATATATTCACCAACCAGGTAGCTCTCCCAAACCTTATCATCACAAGTGAAAACACTTTATCAAGGTTTCATTACATAGGTATGCACGAGTGCTTAAAGCAGCCATTGATGATTGAGCTCAATCTGCACCCCCTCTCCCTTTTTGGGAGTTTGGGGATGGAGCTAAAAATTCTAATCCTTTAATCTGGTGGTTGGTTTTTCCTCTGGCAGCCAGCCCCATCCTGAAATTACCTGGATATTCCTCAAGAGTCACCTCATTAGCATAAACTCAGATATAATGGAAAGGGGCTCATTATGAATAACAAAGACATTCCTATCACTCTGGAAATTATAAAGGTTTTAGGAGCTCTGTGCTGAAAACTAGGCAGAGACCAATTATATATTGTTTTTCATATACCACAGTCTGTGATTGGCTTGATCTCCAAATTAGAAGACAATAAAAGTGTTCTGCCCTTTCTCTTGGAATCAGCAGTTAGAATTTCATGAGGGTAATATTAAGGTAAATTCACAACACTGCTTCACTAGGTGTGGAGCAGTCCACGTGACCACTAAGTCTGTTCCTTGCAGCAAAGCAAGGGGCCAGAGGAAGCTGTTCAGTCTGGAAGGAGCCAAATTTGAAATAGCCTGCTTGGGAGTGGCATGAAGTGCACTCCTGTTGGAAACTGTTGTTGCCTTTTTGGCCCCAGAGGAGTTGTTTAGTCAGCTAACTCTAATCAGTTCAGGATGGAAATCCCTAAAGGAAAAGACCTCAGGGTAGGATTTCTCAGCCTCTAGGCCAGATAGTTCTTTGTTGTAAGAGACTGTCCAGTGCATTGTAGAATGTTTAGCATCATCATCAGCCTCTACCCAATTTACCTACAAGGGTAGAAAATCTCCTCTGGTTGAGAACACTACCTTAGGAGGTCTTTAAGACCAGGCCGGTTTGGGGAAATAGCAATAACTATCTCCCAAGCAATACTGAGCACCTTCCTGTGGATGTAACTTCCTAAAAGCAGTTTTACCTTTTGGAGCCAAGTCAAGTCTTGATTCCAGGAACATGTGGTATAGAACTGTCATTCTCATTGATTTACTTCCTGTCTGAATACTAAAGGGCCCCCTTTTATAATCATTATCACAGATGGTAGCGAAGGATCTAACCTGACTCACATGTCAAAGAACGGACTCTCAGTGTCAATGGCATCGATGTTTTCAGGTAGCTTGTGTTGGAAGTACGGGTGTGCTCATACATGCATGTGTGTGAATGTTTGCATCACCTTTTGTACATTCTTTATCTTGTGACACCTGTCTATCAGGTTTGGAGAACTAGCTGGGAAAAACCAGACTTGAGCCAGCTAGGAGTAATTCAAATATTCATTTTCTTCTTCTTCATAGGACCTCCAACAGCCCTCCTCACTGAGATTGTCCTTGCTGATCCCTCCCTACAGTGACATTTATAGACTAAGTGGTCATTGTGGCTGACGGAGGTAGTAGGCAGTTTAGAAAGCAACGGTCAGGTGAAGAAATTTTAGTTCAAACCAACAGCTAAGCTACTGCCACACATTCAGACAGCAAAAGTCCGATAGAATAATGTGAAAGCATAATATGTCTTTAGAGTTTTGAATTTGCAGAGCCATTTGCAGAAAGTGATCCCTTCTTGGTACTTTGTATATAATTAGGATTTACTGCTATAAATGTCTGGCCTTAGTAATTGCTTTGTGATTCAAGCAAGTAGGCTTTCTGTAGGTGCGGTTAACTGAAAGTAGCAGTTTTCTACTCAAAGTGGTTTTAAAACACACAACAGCAAAACTCAGGATTCATCAAACACTTTATTTTTTTTCTAAATTTTTATAATGTTTATTTATTTTGAGAGAGAGAGAGAGAGCTCATGCATGCATAATTGTGAGCACAAGCAGGGGAGGGACAGAGAAGAGAGAGAGACAGTCCCAAGGAGGCTCCGTGCTGTTCAGTGCAGAGCCCAATGCTAGGCTCAATCCCAAGCACCTTGAGATCATCACCTGAGCTGAAATCAAGAGTCCAACACTCAACTGACTGAGTCACCCAGGCGCCCCTAAATAGTTCATTTTAACTGTCAATGTAATCAGCCACTAGAATGTGAAATAATTAGATAAGATCAGATAAAGATTTGGAGAAAGGAAAGTATTTAGTTTTCTTTTTCTCTTTTCCTGAACTGTTGTAATTTATTCTAACATAGTCTTCCCTTGCTTGACACGTAATTATCCTATCACTTTTTAACTGGTCTCTTACATGTTTACAACCACAGTCCTTTTGCAGGTACATTTATTGACTGTCAGCCATTTCTCTGTCAGAGCATATTCAGTCTGCTTTAACCATAAGGCGTACTTTTATTTGGTCTTCCTGGCATCTTTTCTTCCACTATTTTGGGAGCTTTAAAGCTTTTAAATAAAATACATTTTTATACTTTTTAAAAATACATTTATATATTTTATATACATGAAATATTTTTCAACTAAAAGACTATACTTTTTCTTGTGCCCTATAATCCCAGCACGTTATGGGAGTTGAAGGGAAAGCAATCAGAACAAGCCTATTTCAAAAGAAGTGGCTTGTTTTACCTTATTTCTACACACAGATTCTTATTTATGAAAGTATAATTTATAATTCATCTTTCTTTACACTACATTTCCTTTTTGCTTTCTGTTGCTTTTCCTCTGCTTCTGGTTTATTAATGGTATGAAATTCTTTTTAAAAAGTGTCATTATACTTCTCATTAGCAATCTTCCTGATTACATCCAGAGGTTTACAGATGTGTTTCTTTTTGATCATCTTAAGTGATATATGCTGTTGAAGAGCCTCTGAGTATACTATCAGATTAAAATCCATAACACCCTTGGGAAAATTTAAGTGCTTAAGCATCCTATTATGGACATCATCTATCATGAATACTCTGCATATTGTAATACTCTACTTGATATAATCATATTTCTTAGATCCTGATTCATTGAGTAGACCATATGGAACAGAAATGTTTCTGAAGGAAATAGATGAATAATTTTTAGCAAATTTATCGACTTGTGGAACCATCACCATAATCTAGTTTTAGAACATTTTTATTATCCCAGTAAGATTCCTTGTGCCCATTTACAGTTAATTTCCCTTCCTATGGGGTGCCTGGGTGGCTCAGTTGGTTAAGCGTTCAACTTCAGCTCAGGTCATGATCTCACAGTTCCTGAGTTCGAGCTCCACGTTGGATTCTATGCTGACAGCTCAGAGCCTGGAGCCTGCTTCCGATTGTGTCTTCCTCTCTCTCTGCCCCTTCCCCACTCATGCTCTGTCTGTCTCTCTCTCTCTCAAAAATAAACACTAAAAATTTTTTTTAAATTTCCCTTTCTATCCCAAGCCACAGTTCACTGCTCATCTTTCTGTCTCTATAGATTTGCCTTTTCTGAACATTTCATATAAATGGAATAATACAATATGTGATCTTTGTGTCTGGCCTCTTTCACTTTATCAATTTCTTTCTATGGTACCTGCCAAATTGGTATGAGATCATTTATAAGCTCCCAATCCCAGTCTTTACAACTTCTTTAGTTTTAGAGTTTTGTTTTTCACTGCTCCTTCCCCTTTTATTATAGCTTTGTCAGTTGTTCTTTATCTTCCTTCATAGATTCTTCTAGAATTTCAGTCTTCCACATGCATGTCAGGTTCCAGTCAGGAGACAGAAATCACAGAGTAATTTGAATAGGGAAGGTTTAGAATAAAGAATTATTAGCTATCGTGGTGGACTGAAGTAATGGGAGCCTGGCTCGTAAGGAGTGAAAACAACTCTAAAGTATACAGGGATAGCAGATATAGGTAGCAGTCAGTATGCCTAGGACTGAGGTGGAGCCCTGGGGAAGGAACAAGTATAGAAGAGGACCATATCTGCAAGGCTGAGATCCAGACCTCCTGGCTCACTAGAAGTGGAGAAATTCACTGAGGCTGCAGAGCTGCCCTAAGAGAGTGCCTAGGGATGCTGTCTATGAGAGGTGCCATGCCAATGGCACCAGGAAACCATTCTGTGGGGTGCTGGCGGAGGCTGCCCCTAGGGAAGTGCTGTGCCTCAGAACTCAAGAGATGCTGGGGGAAGTGCGCCATGGGACGTGCCAGGCCTGTGGCTCCTGCTTTGCCAAGAGGTACTGGGGAAGCAGTTTATGAGAAGTACCACTAGTGGCATTCTGCTTTAAGGCCACCTTCATGAAGGCCTGCCTCCCTAAGGGAAAAGTCACATGTACTACCGGAGTCTGCCTAGAGGAGTACCACCAGACTCAGCAAGAGAAACTCCTGCCTCCTCCAGTGTCCCTCCAGTGCCCTCTACTGACAAAACTTAACATGGTGCCAGCTGGCAGAGGGCTGCTGTTTGAGTCCAGCTCCATTATCATAGAGCCGACAAAAAGAAGGGCAGATTTGGAGCTGAAAGGCAATACATTTTTAACTGGCACAATGTATAGAGAAAGAAGTTCATGAACTGTATTTTCCAACAAGTTTTTAAGTTCTGTCCAAATCAAGGTAACCAGTGCTTCTCCCCACACTGCCTTTTAAATACATTTTTTTTTTAAAGCAGAATAATTGTGAGTTTCCATTTTAAAAAGTTTCCTCTCCAGTCAGCTATTACAGATAATTCATTGGAGTTGGATATCCAAATGTGTTGGGTGTCACCTTATCTGCTGGAAGAAAAGCAGGAAGGAAACCAGTGTCAAACTGGCCAGTGAATTCTGAAGTCGACTCTCTTCCTGTGCCTTACTTCGTTTAAAAATTTGCAGATTTTTCTAGGGTACCAAGGTTTTAACCCTTTCTTTCCTGATCATCCCAATACCAGTGTCTGGACGTGGAAAAATTCTTCTTATAGCATGTCATTTTTTAATTGTTTTTATAATTCTGATTTTATTTTTTCAGTCAGTAGCAATAGCTTTATATAAAGCATCAGAAACCTTTGAAATCAGTTCTCTTAGAAAAAAAATACTTGTCAAATAATTAATTGAAAGTTTCATAATTATGTTAACTTCCATCCAATTGAATGGCCTTCTCTGTTTACTCATTAATATTCTGTCTTATAGCCTGGTCTACTTTTATCCAGATCCTTGAGTAGTGTTTCCACCACACTAACTTAATTATATGTTTGAACTGACCAGAGAGTCCACAGAATGCAGCAGAGGCCCAGGACCCACAGGGCCTTCATGGTACTTGGCCAGTGTCAGGTATCTCTTTTGAGATCAGGTACTGCCTCCCCCTCTCCATTCTCAGCGGAAGATCGTCACAGCCAAACCTGTGTGGTCTTCCCCACTCTTGGAAGTATTGATGATTATCTAGGAAGTCATCGTACCTCTGGTAAAAAAGAAGAAACATGGTAAAGTATGATGTGACTGTACTTTCCAAAGAGCAGAGAATGATTGTTTTTCTCTTGAAGAAAACATGACTTTGCTCTGTGAGGTTGAAGAGCTGCTAAATAGCTTTTTGAAGACAGTGGTTTCCTTAGCAACCATGAATTATCACCACTTCTCTCTGATGCTCAGTGTTTTCTCTAATGGCCTAACCCTACAGTAACAACATTGGTTAGCTCTTTATTCAAGGATATCTGTCTACGATTTTCTCTCATTTTTCCTTTTCTGTCACAAAGCAAAAATTTGCTTTTTGCTTTTAGCCAATTAATCATTTATTTAGAAAATATTTTCTGAAAACTTATTATGTAGAAAACACTCCAGAGTTATAAGGACAAGAATATGTACAAATCCAAGGCAGTGTAAGTGTTATTCAAATGAATGCTACAACCTAAATGGTCTGTGAAGGTCTACTATCGCCTAGAATTTTTTTCTTCACTGGTATTCTTTAGAATGGAATAGACAACTAGCACTATATTGAGATCTGGATTTTGGTGGTACAAATTCACACAGAAAATATATACACAAACTTCTTTGTTAATAAAAATAGGATTTGTTATTTACTTGTCAAAAATTTTGTTGTTGTCTTAAATTTTTCTGTGCTTAACATGTGAAAATTCACTGACAGATTCCAATTCTGTTCTCTCACTTGCGTATATAGCTTTGAAAACATTGATTTGTTAGGAATATTACCTGAGTATACAGGGCTTATATACAGTACCCTGTATTATATATTTTTAGGGCCAAAACAGAAGAGTTAGACATGCTCTCATTTCCTTATAAGGAGATTTCATGATCTAGTGGCATGTACAAAAATATATACACAAAGGAAATGTGAAGAACAATTGAGCTACTCATGGCCAGTTGCAGAGTGATGTCATGTAAGCTTTAGTGCTCTGTTGAGGGGCTCACATGCAGTAGATTGATCATTGTGTAGCTTTCTTTCTTTCTTTCTTTTTTTTTTTTTAATGTTTATTTATTTTTGAGAGGGGGTGGGGAAAAAGAGACAAAACATGAGCAGGGGAGGGGCAGAAAGAGAGAGACACAGAATCCGAAGCAGGCTCCAGGCTCTGAG
This sequence comes from Panthera tigris, assembly GCF_018350195.1. Taxonomy (NCBI): domain Eukaryota; kingdom Metazoa; phylum Chordata; class Mammalia; order Carnivora; family Felidae; genus Panthera; species Panthera tigris. The sequence goes on from NC_056668.1 coordinate 70,888,916, forward strand.
CTGTCAGCACAGAACCCGACGTGGAGCTTGAACTCAGGAACTGTGAGATCATGACCTGAGCTGAAGTTGGATGCTTAACCGACTGAGCCACTCAGGCACTCCAATCATTGTGTAGCTTTAATCAGGAAAAGAATGTCTTTTCACTGGGCATCAAAGGAAATGAAGGATGAGACTTACCAGAACAGTCTCGTTTTCGTAACTTGAATACACTCTATCTTCCCTCCTCGAACATGACTGCTATACTTCACATTTTCCCCATCAAACATATTTGAGAAGATGAGGTCTCTGGAGGTTCAGGCATATCATTTTTAGAAATCCTCTTCAAAATCCTTTATGAGAAATAGGCTTTGGAAAGTCTGCCGTATTTTCCTGCAATTATGCCTGAAAGTTCAGTAGAAAACATCATGTTGAATATCTCCATGAAAATGTGTTGGTTACCAGGCATCTTCAGGGAGCTGCCAAGTCATAGAGAACTTCTCTTCTTTCCTGTGCCGCCAGACAAAAAGGAAATCTTTCCATGAAGCTTTTATAAGGATGCAGAAGACTTTGCATTCAGGAGTGATAGCAGTAGTGGTCAGATGTTAGGAGCAAAGTTCCAGTTCCACATAACATTTAATGAGTTACTTCTGTGATCCAATTTCTGTGTTAGGTACTGATTTTGATATAAAAAAGAGCTATACAGAGCTCTTACCTCAGAGTTTATCATTTAAGAGGGCTTGAGATTGAGAGAATGAAGGAGAGATTGGAGTATTCTTTGTGTGTTTGTGTTGATAGAGGGTATGTCCCTGTGTGCCTTAGGATGCTACCTTTTCTCATTCACTGTTTTGCACCAAATCTGAGTCTGTGTTCCACCTGGATTTGTAGCCATTTCGACCATTTCCATACTATGCATAATGTCACTTTTTCAGTCTGGTTGTAACTTAAACAGAGCCAAACTATAAATCATGTGTAGAGCTTCACCTGGACTCTGCTCCTTACCCTGCATAGAATGTAGCTTGTAGCTGCTACCCTGAGCACTTAGCTGGCAAAAGCTTGGAATGGTTACCCATTGTTACTATCCCTTATTTCCTCCCTTTCCATTTCCCACTCCCCTTATCTGTTTTCCCCTTAGATGCTGACATCAGAAGGAACACTGCCTCAAACAGCAAATCCTTCACTTCCTCCCAGTCTTTGTAAGTACTTTTTTTTTTCTTTTAAATAAAACCTTGGGTATGTGGAGAAACAAACCCAGTTCTTGGGATATGGAGGGGAAAGGCCATAGAGGAAGCATGCAAATTCACAAAGAGACAAAACAAAGTGATGGGCCTGCCTGATGGTGGTGGTGAGCCCCCGGCAGCAGAGCAGAAGATCATTGGTTCAAACAGGGTCGGCGCTAGTGGAGGCAAAGCTCACAGTCTGGATTATTCCTTCTCTGCTGACTTTGATTATACCAGAGGCCCCCAGAAGATCAGATCCGAAAAGAGAGAGCAGTGATCCTGATTGCTGATTATGAAATCAAATTGAACTGGTTTCACATTGTAGATCCAACTAGGGGAAATAGTCCCCCGTTCGGGAGCAACAAACAGTCTTTTATCTTTCACAAGGCAGTTTTACTCAATTTATTTTGTAAACCCATGTTATAACCCCTGTTTTGCAGTTAAAGAAATGGGAGTTTGGAGAAAGGAAGTGATAGAGAATCCCTAACTAGCATTGCCATGTAATGCTATTTTAAAAAAATTTTTTTATTATTTATTTTTGAGAGAGAGAGAGACAGAGTGCAAGTGGAGGAGGGCCAGAGAGAGAGGGAGACACAGAATCCAAAGCAGCCTCCAGGCTCTGAGCTGTCAGCACAGAGCCCAACATGGGGCTCGAACTCACAAACCGCGAGATCATGACCTGAGCTGAAAGGTGGACACTTAACTGACTGAGCCACAGAGGCACCCCCCCTTTTAAAATTTTTTTTTTATTATTTAGCCATGTAATGCTATTAAGTGGGGTTTGAGCCTAAGTCGTAAGACCATAAGGTCAATATATTTTCCTCCACACATGTATCTGAAGATGATGAGAAAAGAAGCCAGGCAGACTAGGGGTACTGTGAGTGTTCTCAGCTCAGAAGTCACAGGGTATAGTATCAGTTCCTGGAGGGCGGGCTCCCATCTTCCTGTCTTTTCTCTGCTCAGCCTTCCCTGCATCTCCTTTCCAGCTCCCACTGCTTCCTACACTCCACATCTGCAGAGGCGGTGGCCATGGGACTCCTGAAGCAGTTTGAAGGCATGCAGCTGCCAGCTGCCTCAGAGCTAGAATGGCTGGTTCCAGAGCATGATGCTCCTCAGAAGGTAGATTTCTTCAGCTTTTTTCCTCTACCCACTGTCCACCCCACGAATCCATGAGCGTCTCTGATGCTTTTCTCCTCTGTCACATGTCCCCAGTCTAGAATGAGCCTTAGTGTTTCCTTCCTCACTCATAGAAGCCACTCGTTACAAATGTGCTGAGTGAATAAATGAATGAATGAAGAAGATATGCTTGCCTGGGTTTTCCCTAGCAGTTGTCAGAACAGGAGATAATGGCTCCTTCATTGTCCTTATTCCACATGACTGCTTACTAGACCCAGAGGTGGAACTACTGTATTGTGACCACCTTTGAGACACTGTGAAAAAGTACATTGTTCATAGTCTTCTTTGCTCTATAGTTGAGTAAGGCATGAAGCATCTTGGCATAGCAAGGGTCCTGAAATGGCTTCAGGGACAGCATCAGCAACGGGTGCCATGCCCCTGGAATGCTTTTTCTGTTCTTTTTACTTCTTGGAACACAAGGTCCTCACTTGTAGTAGCCTGGTGCCTCAATGATTTATTCTGAGGGCCAAGGTTGCTTGAAGCCTTTACCTGAGATGATCCTGACACCTCTTTGATTAATGTGTTTCTGTCATGACCAAAGAGTCAAGCATGTTCTCCCAGACTGTCCCTGTTGGACCAACCTGTGCTTCTCTCCTGCAGCTCCTGCCCATCCCTGACTCACTGCCCATCTCACCAGATGACGGGCAGCATGCGGACATCTACAAGCTGCGCATCCGTGTTCGTGGCAACCTGGAGTGGGCTCCACCCCGGCCTCAGATCATTTTTAATGTTCATTCAGCCCCGACGTGAGTAGGCAGTGTCTGTGTCCTTTGGAAAATGGATATATCTTTGGGTTGTCAGGGCAGTCTCCTCACCTCTTGTCTCTGCCTCCAGCTGTAGCTCCCACACAATTCTGTTCACTTAAAGGCAGGGAGTGAAGATTATGCATCTTGTCGCAAGTCTTACTCCTGATCCTCCTGTTGCTTCCCAGAGATAACCGGGAATGAGGTCTTTTATCACTGGCCTTCCCGACCTGTTGCCTTCCTCCCAACAGTCTTGTGAGCTTACTGGTGTTTCTTTCTTTCTTTTTAAAAATTTTTAAGTGTATTTATTTTTGAGAGGCAGAGAGAGAGAGAGAGCAAGCAAGCAGGGGAGGGACAGGGAGAGAGGTAGAGAAAGGGAATCCCAACCAGGCTCCGCACTGTTAGCACAGGGCCTGATGCAGGGCTCGAACTCACAAACCATGAGATCATGACCTGAGCCGAAACCAAGAGTCGGATGCTTAACCAACTGAGCCGCCTAGGCGATCCCTGATTTTTTTTTTCTCGTAAGATGGATGATTGCCTTTCTTTCCTCTTGTTCTCTCCTCTGTCCTGTTTCTCATCTCTTATATTTGTACATGAAGTGTGGTGCATTTGTTAGGGACTGTCCCTGCCTTGACCTAAATTCTAACCTAGTAATCCTCGGTTTGAATTGGTTCTCCCAGTGGGTTCTTTTTATCCAAGTCTAAAAAGCAGTAGGTGAATTCCCCACTCTTGCCATACGTAGCAAGAGCCCTGTGTTTGCCTCCTTATCCTTTATACCCCAGAGGCCTCCTGTGGCCAGTATTTGCCAAAGTCCTCTCCTTCCCTTCTCCTCAGGAGGAAGATCGCTGTGGCCAAGCAGAATTACCGCTGTGCAGGGTGTGGCATTCGGACTGACCCCGGTGAGCATCTTCTCTGACCCCCAGTCTGCTTCCAGTGACTGTGCCCTCTCATACCCTTGGGGCTGGTCAGAGAGGCTGTGAGAGGAGGCAACAGAGCAGAACTGGGAAAGGGAAAGAAGGGGCCCAGACCTGGAAGGTAGGGCTGTGCAGGATCACTGGCAATCAGAGGGAAATGATTTCTGGGGGCACGTTACCGACATCGTGTATCAAAGAAAACTGGGTACTCTGGGCCAGGTTCTTGGAATCTGGATCTTACCAACTCTGCCAGAATTTGTTTCCTCAGTGGCCTTCAGAGAGGGACACAGAAACCCCTCTGTGGGTTTCTGCTAGCTTTGGGAGCACAGAAATGGATGGAGACCAGTGGCCATCCCTTTCTGCTCTTTGAAAAGGAGCAAGAGAGCTGCCTCACCAGCTTATAGATGGGAAAGCCACATCTGACCTTTGACTTTCTGGTTTTTCCAGATTATATCAAGCGGCTGCGGTACTGTGAGTACTTGGGCAAGTACTTCTGTCAGTGCTGCCATGAAAATGCTCAGATGGTCATCCCCAGCCGGGTTCTGCGCAAGTGGGACTTCAGCAAGTACTATGTCAGCAATTTCTCCAAGGACCTGCTCATTAAGATCTGGAACGATCCTCTCTTCAATGTGCAGGACATCAACAGTGCCCTCTATAGGAAGGTCAAGCTGCTCAATCAAGTCCGGGTAAGATCCTTGAAAGGCCATATCACAGATTACCCTCCTCATCCCTCATCCCCTCCCTCTGTTCATGCAGCCTTTGCTAGGATCACGACATTTCTGTCACTGTGTCAGAGCTGTAACCGTCTCATTACTCACACTTTCTGTACATGCTTTCTCAGACTCTTGTCATTTCTCACCTGTCTAGTTAGAGCCTCAAACCTACTAATGGCAGGTCTGAAGCCATAGATGGCACTCAGTGACAAAAGCAGGAGTTCTCCCTGCACTGAAAATATACTGAAAGGAGAATAGGGTATCAGGTGGGAAATTCAAATTCTGGATTTCTCAGTGGCTTCCAGTTGTATACGTGATTTGGGAGCACAACCCAGCAGAGGTGCCCTCCCTGACTGGAGGTCATTTTGAAGCAAGTTATTGAGTTACAGATGTAGAGAATAGTTTGGCTCTGGCTGCTGCATGCAAAGCTTCCAGACCTCCAGGGTTTAAAGGTACTGGTCATTCTAATAATTGTTTCTTTCGTCTTCATACCTGCTCTTACCCCCCACTCACCACCACAATGTCTTTCTCTTCAGCTGCTGCGGATCCAGCTGTATCACATGAAGAACATGTTTAAGACTTGCCGACTGGCCAAAGAGTAAGTCTCCTGTGGAGGCCAGAGGCCTCTTGCTGGGTTAATGTCTCTGAAACAGACACACCCCAGCAGTTGTCCCTTGTTGTGTGAAGAAGGAAAGTAGAGAGATTTGTAGAGAATTCCAGAAATGGTCAGCAGAAAGCCTGCAGCAGTTAACTGTGTCTGTATCCTCTCTGGAAGGGAACTCTCTGGTTGTTCTGTCAGGCCAGACCTGCCAGTCTTTGCAAGCTGGCATGAATCACTGTGCAGGAAGGTATAAAAGTCACTTCTCACTCACATCTAGTAGTGTGGAGGGTCCGGAGTGGTCTGGAACTCCTAGGCTGGCCGAACACTGCCCACCCTCATCGACTCTGTCTGGGCCCTTCTTTTCCCTATCCTGCTTCTGGATAGTACAGATCCTTCTACCTTGATGTGCCACACACAATGTTCATTTTCTTCTTCTTCTTTTTTTTAAGTTTATTTATTTATTTTGAGAGCAAGAGAGACGTGAGGGTGGGGGGCAAAGAGAGAGAGGAAGAGAGAGAGAATCCTAAGCAGGCTCCACAGTCAGCATAGAGCCCAGCGTGGGGCTCAAACTCACGAACTGTGAGATCATGACCTAAGCCAAAACCAAGAGTCGGATGCTTAATCGATTGAGCCACCCAGGTGCCCCCAAAATGTTCGTTTTCGGCTCCTACCTACTTCCCCTCATTTTCTGTAGGCTTCTGGATTCCTTTGACACAGTTCCAGGCCACCTGACCGAGGATCTCCACCTATACTCGCTGAATGACTTGACTGCAACCAGGAAGGGAGAGCTGGGGCCCCGGCTTACTGAGCTCACCAGGGCAGGGGCTGCCCACGTAGAGCGATGCATGGTAAGATAGTCTCACTTTATCATGTGACTGGACTCTTGCTTAGGGATACAGGGAGTGGGATGGACCCAAGTTCTTACCATGCAGTTTCAGGAAGTTGAAATGGGCTGTCAACACTGGGAGAAAAACTGGGTAGGATTGCTGTTCCTGGGATTGGTGAACAGCTAATTCATCCAGATCTAAAGAACCTGAAATCAGAAGAAGATGTGGTGCTGGCACTGCCCCTGGGTAAGGGCAGGACTAAGCAGGCCTTCAGTGTAGAATTGTCCTGATGTGGAGGAGAGAACCCTGAATTAGAATCTGGAGAGGGACTGGGTCTCCCTCCACTTTATCATTCTAAAATTACTGTGACCAAAGGAAGTACTTTGCCCTCTCTGCAGTAAGCCTCAATTTTCTTGTCTCTAACATGAAGATAATAATTAATAGCCCCTGCCCTTTCCTCTCAGTAGTTTTGAGAATTGACGAGATAATTTACATGAAAGCATTTTGTAAACTTCATCCTATAGATGCAAGTTATTATTGTCCTTGATATACTCAACATGCCAGAAATTCAGAAGTTCCATTTTTAGAATTTCCCATCTTAGAATATGCCCAGTGTGTGTTCCTGTGACAGTCCCAGAATTAGAGCTCAAAATAGGGCATATGTAGAGATCCTGTATAGTGGGGGGAATTGGAAAGGTTTTGCTATAACCTGATTCAAGGCTGGGTGTTATTTTGGAGAAATGCCCTTGCCATCACATTTTATGTTAATTGGCTGTGGTTCCTATTTCAAAATAGAGTCATCACCCAGCCTGGAATTCTGACTTTAGGAAGCCCCTTGTGGCATCATCCCTTCTTTCTTTACAACTCTGCATTGTGAACCACTCTCGTGGTTGCAGTTTCTCAAACTCATGCTCCCTTGTCTCCATCTTAAAGGTTTGTCTAACACTGCCCGGTCCTGGCCCCAGTTTGCCTGTCATGTTCAGCCGGTCTCTTCCCAGAAGGCGGGAGAACCCCTTAGGGTCCACTCAAGTCTTCTTTATATTTTGCCCCGTCCCTCACTTGGGTTCATCCTCTTGTGCCAGTTCCTGGTTTGCTGCCCCTGATTTTGCTGCTTGTCCCTCTCCCCCCACCCCAGCTCTGCCAAGCCAAGGGCTTCATCTGTGAGTTCTGTCAGAACGAGGATGACATCATCTTCCCTTTTGAGCTCCATAAGTGCCGGACCTGTGAAGGTAAGTACTGGTGCGGGTGTGGAGTGGGCAAACCAGACTGAACACGAAGCTCATTTATTTCCCTCAGCTGTCCCTATTAGGAAGAGTTCAGTTTGTCTCAGAAACTCCCTGTTTTCACCACAGGTGCACCTAGCAGTGGTGGCAAGAAGGGGCTGTGGCAGTGATTTACTTCTGGCTTGAGATAATACAAATAGTTTTCTCTTTTTTTTTTTTCACCTTCCCTGAATAGAGTGTAAAGCGTGTTACCATAAGGCTTGTTTCAAGTCTGGAAGCTGTCCCCGCTGTGAGCGGCTGCAGGCCCGGCGGGAATTGCTGGCCAAACAGAGCCTGGAGTCTTACATGTCAGACTACGAGGAGGAACCCACCGAAGCCTTGGCCCTAGAGGCCACCGTCCTGGAGACCACCTGAAGAAAGCACATTAAGCCCTCTTCTAGCCGCTAGGGTCACACATAATGCAGAACTGAGCCACCCTTTTAAGGACTTTCCCCACTTGGTTTTTTTTTTTTCTTTGATTATTATCATCATTTTTTTTATGACTTATCTAACGTCCATGTGTAATCAACCTTTGTTAGGTTGGTGAGGTCCAGTCTGTTGTGACAATGTGTAGGTACCGGGTATTTCCATCAGAACTGACACACAGGTCCTTAATGTGAAGCTTCTAGTGCCTCTGTCAGGGGAGTGGACAATGAGACCCAGTGCTTCTGACATCCATGGCCTTCTCCACTTGGACCAGATCCGGTTTCAGCTGCGTTTCAAGTATCATTTCCAGTTGTATTTTGTTTTAGTTCTGGAGCTTCTGAGTCAGGCCTTTCTCAACCAACTCACTTCTCCTTTGCTGCTGAAATAGGAGGACGGAGTTTTCTCTCTCAGTCCTGAAATAGAGCCAGACTGCACCCTGAGGAGAAGCATTAGAGGATGGGAGTACATCGTGGGCATTCTGTCCAGCTTATTTAGGTATTTTTTAGGCCATAAAAGCAGCATTATTACCTGGAATCCTCAGAGACCTCAAGGAGTCCACCATGTGACCTCCTTGTTTGAAGTATTCTAGGCAAAGATGATGTCACAAGCTGACTTTCTTTACCCTGGTGGGCTTGAAGCAAAGAAACAGAACTGATACTTAGGCCAGACCCCTTCACAGCCTTACACCCAGCATAAGTGAGGCCACAGCTCTGTTGCTTAAGGAGCATTTATTCAGTCAGAGGAGCTGTTGGCCTCCTCTTAAGGTCTCTTTTTTTCAACCTAGCTCTGGTGTATGTATGATCTTTCAAGCTTAGGCAAGTCCCTGATGCCATCCTAAGTTGAGGACAAAAACTCTATCCACCGTCTTATTTGTGGGTCTCTTGCCACTGTGCCCATTGTTAGGTGGTCATTTTGGTTCTGAGTAAAAGTATGGCCCAACTCCATTCTCATCCCCTTCCTGCAACAGAGTTGGGACCCTCCCTGGTGGATGAACTCTTACCTTTGTTTCTTTTGTTAAAGTTGGGGTAAGGGTGGGGAAGCTTTCTGCTATTAGTGGGGTTAGGGAACTTGGCAATTTGTGGACATGAATGTGAGTGTGAATGTTCCTGTGTTCTTGGGCTAACAAGAGCCTTTATGCCTATTATGCACTGAGCCATTTAGCCTGGTGATATCCATATGTTCAATCATTCTTTCCATATTACTAATTTCAACACACACATACCCTTTCTTAAGATGTGTGTTTCTAGGGGACCGTGATATATTTGTGGTGTTCTTTAAGTTGCTATAGCTCCTGACCTCTGTGTATAACACTGGTCAGGGTTATTGTTCTGAAGGCTGGCGGCTCTGTGAACAAAAGCCCACAGCGTTTTGTTTTGGTTTTGTTTTGGTTTTTGTTTCATTCTGGGACTGACTTCTTGTATACCTGTCTTTTCCATAGTTGGTTGCTAATAGAAAAAACTTGGTGTAGATGCTACCCCAAGAAGCCGAACAGAAAGTAGCACATGGTTGGTGGAAGCCAATGAGTGCCTGAGCTGGAGGCACCCAGGAGTCTCACAGGAAGTAGAAGGGGCAGGAAGGAAGTGGCCAGAGCTGAGGCTCCACCAGGGCAACAGGGAGCAGGGAGGAAATGATGCATGGCATTGATCTCTCTGCCTCGGACTTGGGATCGGGCTGGAAGACCCTGAGCTTGTTTCCCTTAGTTCATTGGGAAGACTCTGAGAGCCAAGACTTCCAGCCCAGCCCAGTTTTGAAGGGCTAACTAGGAGCCTTGTCCAACCTAGGAGCTTTGGGAATTGCCCCACAAAACTCAAGGCTTACTAAAGGTTAGGCCTCAGATTCAGACTCAGGGGTTTGTAAAAAATGGTGAACTCTGCTTCTAGTTGTGGTACAAATTACACATCCAGCTCCTTGCTCCAAGTCACTACACTGGAAGAGAGATGCACTCTCATTATTGTTCCGCCTATTTCATATTAGCATAGGACCAAAAGATGGAAAACGACAGTTTCCAAAGTTGAGCTCAGCAGTCTTACATGCTCCTGGTTTTTCACTTATTTTTCTCCACCTTTCACATTCCATCTCTTTAGATTGCGTATCTGTTTTAGTGACCCTGACACTCTGCTGTCATCACTGTCCAAATACCCATTTATTTATTTATTTGAGAGGAAAGAGTATGGGATATTTTGAAAGCACTTTGCAACTAATACCAGTATCTGAAATCCCCTGCTGTTGTGGGGAAAAGCTTTGAATGCACTGAAGAGAGTTCTTTCTGAATGAAATGGGAGGGAAAAAGTGTTCTTTTTTATAAATAAAGGGAAAAAAGTTAAAAGTTTGCTTGCAAGGTAGAGACAAGATTCAAGACATTGCAGAAGAGTGGAAGGCAAATATTTTCCACTTAAATGAGGCTGTTATTGACTTTCTCTGCCAAGGCTTTAGAGTTTTTGTTAAATTAACATAAAAGGAGCAAGAGTCTATATAGAGATGTTCTGTTCATGTGCAACTTGTGTTCTGAACTGGATTTCTATTCACTGTAATACATACACAGCCTAACAGTTCATTGTCGTCTTTAATAAACTAAGGAAATAAAATTCCTGCCTTTTATTTGTCCACCTTGACTATCAGGAAATGGTTTTGAGTGTTTACTATAAAGCAGGCATGTCTAAAAATTCAGGAGGTTTCTGAGTCAGAAAAAGTGGGTCAGAATGCATCATCACTGACTTGTTGTGTGACCTTGAGCAGATTACTTTGTTTCTCTGGATTTTTTGTTATTCCTTCATGTATAAAAGACGTGGGCACAGTCATTACCAGTGCATGAGGTGTGCCCCTTACCCATTCCCTTGATGTAAGTATCTTTTATTTTAAAGTGATGTAAATCTTTCTCTCTACAGCATCTGAATTGTGTCAGGTGCTGCCAGTGCAGAGCCTGATGTGGGGCTCAAACTCACAAACCATGAGATCATGACCTGAGCTGAAACCAGGAGTCTAACCAACTGAACAACCTAGGCGCCCCTACCCTGCAACTTTCTGAACATTTCTGCTTTAATATCTCTTGGTCATCTCCAACTGATATGTCTAAAACTAACTTAAGTATCATATTTCCCCAAACCTAAACATTAGTCACTCCAGTTTGAAAATTTGGTTTTGACTCCTTCCTCTCTGAGTCAGGTGGCATGTTCAGCTAGTAAAGCATATTTCCTTCCCACCACCTGTCATCAAATTCTGTTGAATTTTCTTTTTAAAGTAAATCTATTTTGTTCCTTTGCTGTCACTTGCACACAAATTCGGTTTCTTATCTTAATCTCAGCCATCTCTAGCCATGCCAATCTCTTCCTATTTAATCACCCATTAAATATTTGGGTACCTACTGTATGCTAGTTTCTGTGCTAAGTTCTGTGGCTACTGGAGGGAGCAAAATGGAGACAGTCGTGACTCTAGGGCACTTAGAGTCTTAAGGGGGAGACAGACATTGCCTTAAGTCACCAAAATGAATATGTAATTACAAGCTGCAATAGGAGCTATGAAGGAAAAGAGTATATACTATTGAATTGAAAAAAAAGGGGGGGTGTGTGGACCTAATTTAGGTTGGAGACAAGGCCCCTGTTAGGCACAGAGTAGAGAGAAGGGGCTCCAGATGAGAACCAGCATATGTGTTGGTGTAGAGACAGGAGGAGTTTGGGCAAGGACCTGCAAGAAGGACATACTAAGCAGGTTAGGCTTTATTCTTAGGGCCTTGGAAAGTCATTGAAGAGTCTTAGAGAAGTGACTCATCTGGTTAAAATGTCAGTGTATACTTTTCAGAGAGTAAATAGAGTAAAGCAAGAGTAGAAGCAGTGGGATCTTCTAGAGAGATGGTTGCAGTCATTCAAGAGAGAAATGATGTTGGTTTTGACTGGGGTGTGGTATATTGTCATCGCTGTCTGCGCATTACCCAGAGCCTCTGAAAACAAGATGCATTCCAAATGTTCTATAATGACTCGGACATTTTAAACCAGCGAACAAAAGGCTGAGGGGAAAGATATTGGAAAGATACTGGGATAAATGACAGAATCCAAGGAAAACTGACCACTAAGTCTCAGGAAGTGTGGAGACCAGGACAGCTGTAGGAACCTCAGGTGCAAGATTTATAAACCTCTTGTTGCCAGTGAGGCAGGTCAAAGAGTAATGACTGTGTTGGGGACTCACCCCTGAATACTGGGACACACCCCAAAGAAAGGGGTGCTATGCGTTGGACAGTCATCCATTTGTGGCATTGACTGTGTTATCCATCACTCCCTGTGGTCCCAAGTGTGTGTAGATTTGCTATACCCTGTAATGGTATAACAAGTAGGCATGATCTTTATAGCATCTTGGTTAAAGTGAGGCTCAAGCCTGCTTCCTTTTTCCTATGAACTTCTGGCTTAGAGTATGGGTAACAGGAATCACTATGCCCACCATATCCTGCTGACTCTTCTGCCCTGACCAACTACAGTCTTCTCCCATATCCAGTCTCCAGGGTATCAAACTGCCAGCTGTTAAAATTTTAGTGATAGCAATTGCCAGATGGCCCTCACTTTCCCATTGCGAGCTTGATGTTCTTGGGATCAAAGATGAATGTGATTAAAAAGGAAAGAGAATTTGCTTAGCACTACTCCTCTAGGAGCGTGGAGAAATGAGGCTATGCTTTACATATACCCTTGCCTCCCTCTATTCTGCGAACTGCTCCCAGAGGAACAGAAAGCAGAGAGCTATGCTCTGGCTTTGGAGGTCTATCAGAGACTTTGTCGTTAATTTTCCTTGGATTCTGTCATTTATCCCAATATCATTACACCAACTTAAGACCAGAACAGCGGGGTGTGAGGGTTAGTGGGTTAAAATAAATCTTGAGTGGTGGGAGGGCCCCTAGGTAGGTGGGAGCTTTAGTGACCAGCCTTCTGAGAGTCTGCAGCAAAACAGTAAGATGCACGGATGACCTGAAACCTTTTGGCAACTCGTCACCCTAGGTAAGTCCTGTCCTTTTCTCTCACTGCCTGGGGAGTTTCTCACTTGTTTTCCTTTCAAAGTGATGCTTGGAGTTCCCAACTGGTTTTATCTCCCCACTGGCCCACAGAAGGAACAGGAGCTCGCCTCCCAGCTTTTCCCCCAAGCCCTTGTTGCCACAGCAAACACAACTGCTTTAGCACCAGCAGCGGTGAGGGAAAAACACGTGAGGAATACACATCTTTCCTTTCCTCCCTCGCCTTCCAGCCTTTGCCACTTAGAATCTGAGGGAAGAAATTCAACCTAGGTGTCAATAGGTCTCCCTACACAAAGGACTGAAAGAAGATTTGTGTATTTCTCCTTTAACCACTGGAAGCCCCACAACCATAGATCTAACTGAAAGAAAGTCCTGACAAGGTGAAAAGTAGGAATGAGACCTACAGAGGAAAAGGGAATGAAAGAGAGCTTCTCTGTCTCTCTTTCTCTTTTGTTTAATCAATAATATTTAATTTTCTAATTAACATCCACATGCTTGAGGTCCACAAGAAAAGTATATGGTGAAAAGCCATGTGCCCAGTTTTTGCCTCACCCCCTTTGGTAGCCCCTCATTACTTTTCCATTTATCCTTAGAGAGTTTCTTTATACAAGCAAATAATGTATACTTGTTATTCTTCACCCTTTTTTAAAAATTGACATATATACATTTATGTACCTTGCTTATTTTTATTAAAAAATTTTTTTTAACATTTCTTTTTGAAAGACAGAGTGTGAGCAGGGGAGAGGCAGAGAGAGAGGGAGACACAGAATCCAAAGTAGGCTCCAGGCTCTGAGCTGTCAGCACAGAGCCTGGTGTGGGACTCGAACTCATGAACTTGTGGGATCATGACCTGAACCGAAGTCAGATGCTTAACCAACTGAGCCACCCAGGCACCCCTGTACCTTGCTTTTTTTTTAAAAACAGTGTTTCTTAAAGAATTTTCTGTATCAGTACATGAAGAGCTTCCTTATTCTTCTTTTATAGTGGCACATTTTCCATTGTATGAATGGATAATAGTTTATTCAACCAGTTACTTACTGATGAGCATTTAAGTTGTTTCCCATCCTTTGTTAATACAAACAATGCTGCAGTGAAAAACCTGGTCATGTGTTACCTCATGTGGATGCAAGTATGTTTATAGGATAAATTCTCCAAAGTGGAATGGCTGGCACAAAAAATGTGCATTTGTAATTTTGGTAAATATTGCTACATTGCCCTCCACAGTCGGGATAAGGAGCTTGGGGGAGGGGTGGGTGGGGAGGATGGAAAACATTACTGTGGGGTCATACTCCCTTTACCTAAAACTCACCACTATTTCTCCGTATAAGAGTTTGGTTCCTTCCCCTGGCACATAAAGGATCTTCAATACCTGGTCACACTTTAGCTTCCTAACTTCATCTCCTGCCATTCCCTGAACTACTAGCACATTCCCAACTACACCTTGATCTTTCTTCCTTACAAAAGCTAACTCAGCTACATCGTGGCTTTCTCTGGCTCTACTCTGCCCTACCCATTCTCTGTGAACCCTTAACACTCTTTCTGTACCTCCTGTTAGAACACTTCTCACACAGCCGTGTTATTTAGCATTTTCTGTAACAGAATAACGAGTGAATGGAATGAATGCCTGAATGGCCAGGTGGGCATTGGAATGTAAGGAACTGCCTGTTCTACATGGGAACAAGAATGGTTAGAAGTACACTGCGTGTCAAGGACTGGATTGTTCTCACTTTGCCTCTGACTACTGCCCCTCTTAGCTCCTTATCTCCTTGGCACTAAATCTCTGCGGAGGTTTGGTTACATTCCCAAATCTTGAAGTGATGAAAATATAGTCACCTGCCTTCTCTTCCCTCAGCTACTTTGTAACTGTTTCTGTTTTGTTTTGTCCAGCAGCCATTATCAGAGAAGGTAACTTTCCAAATGTCCTTTACTCACTTTATTATTAAACTGACAGACTTTCCTTGTCAGAGACTAAATATGATGATATCTATATGCCCTAAAAACACCCTAGGAATTAAAAAATCTTCATGTCTACAAGGTAAGCTGACAGAAGAATGATAACTCCATGTGAAAAACTGCTGAAGCTGTTAAAATATTCAAATGTTTTCCAGCCAGAGATAGAAAAATAGCTTACAGTACAAAATCTGTATTTGTTCGGAGGGCCTTTTTTTTATTGTTACAAACTAGTTATGGTTCACAGGAAGTCAAAGCCTGATTTGCAGCAAGTTCTCAAGCTTCTCTTCTGAACATTTAACTTAGACTTGAGATCTTCATAGGCTAAGACCACTGTTCAACAGGAAAAAAAGGATGCCAGCCCAGCATGCATGCATGCATCCATCCATCCATATATTCATATATCCTAAGTAGACTTATGTTTCTGTGTTCCAAACATCATGCCACAGCTGGAATGCAAACAATCATAGAACATTGTTTCAAAAGGTGTTTGCTGCAGCATAATTTGTGAGTTCAAGGTTAACAGTGGAAAATATCTAAAAATAGATGCAACTATTAAAATGATGGTCATGAAGACCGTGCTAGTAACATAGAAAAAAAATGTTATATTGTCATATGGAGACAAAGGGAGAAAAATATATGTCAAATACACATGAATCCCTACTGATATAAATAGATGATAGAATTAATAAATGAGTAAGAAGAGACAAATCTTCCTTACAGAAGAATTCAAACAATGTCTGTAAATTATTCCCTTTCCAGGAGGTGGAGCTTAATCCTCCCTCCCCTTAAGAATGGACTAGAATTAGTAATTCACTTTAAAAAAACAAAAGTATGGGGGCGCCTGGGTGGCTCAGTCGGTTAAGCGTCCGACTTTAGCTCAGGTCACGATCTCGCAGTCTGTGGGTTCGAGCCCCGCGTCGGGCTCTGGGCTGATGGCTCAGAGCCTGGAGCCTGTTTCGGATTCTGTGTCTCCCTCTCTCTCTGCCCCTCCCCTGTTCATGCTCTGTCTCTCTCTGTCCCAAAAATAACTAAACGTTAAAAAAAATTTTTTTTAAATAAAAATAAAAAAAATAAAAAAACAAAAGTATGGAAAGAGAAAGTAGCACCTTCACAATGGAGAAACCTGGCCAACACTACCTTTACCAAATGATCAAGGTTAATACCGCCAATGATGTCATGTGGATATTATACACCCTGGATATAATGTGATGTGGTGGGCACATCACTTCTGTGGTTTTCTTTACAAAAATCCATAACCTCATTCTGCTCATGAGGAAAACATAAGACAAGCCCGATTTGAGGACTGTCTACCTGAAGTACCTGACCAGTGCTCCTCAAACTGTCAAGGTCATGAAAAACAAGGAAAGACTGAGGAACTGCCACATGCCAGAAGAGGCGATGGAGACACGATTGAATACAATGTTCCATCCTGAATTGGATCCTGGGACAGAAAGAGGACAGCAGCAAAGCTGGTTAAATCCAAATAAAATCTGAAGTTAAATTAAACATAATATACAAATATTGGTTTCTTAGTGTTGAAAAATGTAAGATGGTAACTTAGTGAAAACTGAAAATTTTCAGAACGCTTATGCTATCTTTGCAACTTTTCTGCAAATCTGAAATTGCAAAAGGAGAAGTTTATATATTAAAAAGTATATAATAAGGAGTGTACTTGTGATGAGCACCGGGTGTTATATGGAAGTGTTGAATCATTAAATTGTACACCCGAAACTAATATTACACTGTATTTTAACTAACCTGAATTTGAATAAAAAGTTTTTTAAAAAAGTATATATACACCATTACAACTATGAAAAAAATGTCCCTGGAAAGAAAAAAAAAAAACATAAAGTAAGGGAAGGAAATAAAAAAAAAAAAAATAAGTATGGCGCTATTAAAATGATGGAATTATGCAGTAATTCCCCCGCTTTTCATGTACTTATTGAAATATCTGCAAACTGGTCATATTATTTTTTAGAATATATATAGTTAATTTTGGTTTTTGCTTTGTTTTAAGGGAAAAAATGCTTTCCCTTGAAATGCAGGGAATTTACAAAAAGGGAGGGAATGTACAAAAAGTGTGTGGATATTAAAGGGTAGTCAAGACAGCTATTGCTTTAAAATACTCCCCAAACATTCTTCAGCACAAGATAAGGTGACCCAAATTGGCTGAGAAAATATCCAGGGCTTCCCTCTTCTTGATCTCCTAGACTCATGCCCAGTTCCCCTGAGAACTGGTGCCTCTGTCTAGACTTTCTGTCCCGAGCACACACAGGGAGAGGACACCTTGGAGTTTACATAAACATTTTGCGCATCAGACTTAGAGACTTTGGTTTCTATCCTTGATAGTTTCTTTTTTTTTAATTTAATCTTTATTTTTGAGAGAGAGAGAGAGTGTGTGTGAGTGAGGGAGGGGTGGGGGGTGGACACAGAATCCGAAGCAGGTTCCAGGCTCTGAGCTCTCAGCACAGAGCCTGGTGTGAGACTCAAACTCACAAACTTGTGGGATCATGACCTGAGCCGAAGTCAGATGCTTAACCAACTGAGCCACTCAGGCACCCCTATGTTGATAGTTTGTAAGGTCCCCATCATTACCTTCATCCTGGAGGAACTTTGGCTTCTGGGTACATTGCAACTAATTAGGGTCCCTCAGAAGGCTGGGGGCAGATAAGGGACTCGTGGGACTTAAGAAAAGTTCTCTTGACTGGCAGGTTGTAGAGTAGAAGGTCCAGGCAGTTCCATCTAAACAGTTTTCCAGAGACTTCTCAGATTCCAGGTGTTTTGAAGACTACAAACAACACCATTTGACTCTGGTGTGGTGCTTCCATCATAAACAGAAACTACTATGAACAGAAACTACTCCTGCATTTGCACTTACTTCCCTTACCATGCCCACTTTGGACCCAGGCAGAAGTAAAGTCTTAAAACTAGAGGTGAAGAGTTTACCAGCCAAACAGAAATATTTATCCAGCCTGCATTCTTTCCACAAAGTACCAGTCATCTCAGGAGTCCCAGAGAAAAGTTAGGTCAAGTCTTCTCTTTAATCCTTAGTTAATATCTTTTCTCACAAAAACCTTACCAGATTTTTGTTTTTAACCCTCTGACCAAGGGGTGGGCACATGGCTCAAATCTGTATTGCCTGAACTCTTTCCTGAGACTTTGAACCTTGAGCAAGTTAGGCAAAGACCAAAAAAGGTGGGCTGGCACTTATTCTAAAGTGGTGATGAGACTGTCATTCCCGCCTTTCAGACTCTGGAGCTTCCAGTTTCCTATCCTGTTCTGAGTCTAGTTCTTTAAACTTCCCTTCAAATCTTTTTAGTATATCCCTGTGTTTCTTAAGTGGACAGAATTTTGGTAGAGTTTTATTAATAGCAGGATGAAGGGTTTATGATAGGGAAGTGAATTTGAGGGCCATTTTATGATTTTTTTCTGACAAAGAACCCTAGTGCAGTCAGTAAAAGGGCAAAAGAGAAGGCAATGACTCGAATAATCCCCAAATTATGCAATCAAATATTGACTTTATTTGTTTGATGTAAACTGACCCAAGTGATGACTGTGTGATTCTTTTCATCTACTCTGTGTATAACTCAGTGCTTGGATATGGTTCCTGCCCTTCAGGCACCTACTATTTAGTTATAAAATAGGACTGCACAAATGATATCATCAGATGTGGAATGTTTACTGTGTGCTGAGCACTATGCTGAATTCTTTACACGGATGACCCATGTAATCCTCCCAGCTACCTTATAAAGTTGATGCCATTATCATTTCTATTCTATGGAAGGAGAAATTAAGGCACAGAGAGTTTGAGTAACTTGCCCAAAGTGACACTGCTAGTAAACAATGGAGCCTGGATCCGATATGGGCAGTCTGACTCCATAAACCCCAGTCTTAACCACTGTGTTATGCTGAAATGAATGATAAAGATGGAGTTCTGGAAGGTCAGAAGGGGGGAGATAAATGTGGCCAGAGTGATTAGGGGAGCCCTCGAGGGCTTCTTGGTTCCGGAGCTGACTCTCGAAGGCTGGTTGGAATTTAATATTGAAAGGAAGGAGAAGAGCCTCTTGGGAAAGAGAGGACGGCCCGTGCAACAGGAACGAAAACAAAGAGCTGGAACTGAAAAGCCTTTAGACAGCTGTGAAACATACAGGAAGATGGTCCTTTCTTAATTGTTCAAGGAACAATTGGATAATTATGGGAGAAGTCAGATCATAATCAGTCTTGAATGACATGTCTACCACTATGACTTTACCCTGCAATGAGGATCCCTGCATCTTTTACAGGGAATAACAGCTGAAACCCTTTTTATAATAGAAAGTTGCAAACATATACAAAGATATGGAGCATAGTATACTAAATCCCCATGTACCTATTATCCAGATTTAACAATTAGCAACTTACAATTGTGTTTCATCTATATCCCCACCTACTGCCCCTGCCAAGATTATTTTGAAGCAAATCTCAGACATCGTATTATTTCATCTATACATATTTCAGGATATGTCGAAAATCCCAAGGAATCTCTTTTAAATGCCCTGTTAGAATAAGTGAGGTTAGCAATATTGCAGGATATAAAATAATCATGCAAGAAACAGTTGCATTTTTATATACTAGCAATGAGCACCAAAATTACAAATTTACAATCACTTAAAAAATAGGTGCAAATCAAACAAAATATGTACAGGATTTGTATGCTGCAAGTACAAATTATTGATGAAAGAAATAAAAGATTTAAATGAATGGAGAGATATATTATGTTCATGGATTGGAAGATTCTACATAGTAAAGATATCAATTCTCTCCAAATTTATATACAGAGTTGATGCAATTCCTATCAAAACTGCAGCAAGGTTTTTTGTCTAAATTAACAAGATTATTCTAAATTTTATATGAAAAGACAAAGAAACAAGAATAACTAAAACAATTTTGAAAAAGAAGAATAAAGTAGCCATCAGTCCACCCAATTTCAAGACTTCTTATGTAGCTACAGTAATCAAGGACTGTGTGGTATTGGTGGAGGGACAGAAACATAGATTAATGGAACAGAATAGAGAACTGAAAAATAGACTCACACAAATCTGCCTACCTGATTTTGGACAAAGATGCAAAAGCAATTCAATGGAAGAAAGATAGCCTTTTCAACAAATGGTGTTGAAGCAATTAAAAATCGATAGGCAAAAAGCAACCCTGACCTAAGTTTCATACCTGTACAAAAATTAATTCAAAATGGATCACAGACTTAAATGTAAAGTTATAAAACTTTTAGGAAAAAAAATATCAGGTTCTATGGCTAAGCAAAGAATTCTTAGATTTGACATCAAAAGCATGATTTATAAAAGGAAAAACTCATAAACTGGACTTCATCAAAATAAAAACTTTTCATCTGCAAAAGACCTGTTAAAAGGAAAAAAAAAGACAAGCTACAAATCTGGAGAAAATATTTGCAAGCCACACATGCAACAAAAAGCTAGTGTCTAAAAAGAAGCCTCAAAACTCTATAGTAAATGTATGTCAATTACATCTCCATTTAAAAGAATTAATGGAAAAAACTCAACAGTAATAAAATAAACACTTCAATTGGAATATGAGCAAAAGATAATAAGAGACATTTCACTGAAAAAGGTATACAGATGACAAAAACAAGCACACGGAAAGGTGTTCAATATAAATTAATCATTAAGGAAATGAAAATTTCAACCACAAGATATCGCTACATATCTATCAGAATCACTAAAGTAGAAAATAGTAAAAATACTAAATGTTGTCAAGGATGCAAAGAAATTATATCACCCATTCATTGCTGGTGGGAATATAAAATGGTACAGCCAATTTTTAAAATAGTTTGTCAGTTTCTTACAAGAGTAAACATACAACTACCATATGACCCACCAATTTCAACTTTGCATATTTATCCCCCCAAAATGAAAAACATATATTCACCGCCAAAAACCTGTACATGAATGCTAATGGTGACATTATTCGTCAAAAACTGGAAACAACCAAGACATCTTTCTACAGCTGAATGTAAAACAAACTATAGTATGTCCATACTTCAGAATACTACCCAGAATTAAAAGAAATAAATTACTGATACATGCAACAACTGGATAAAGCTCCAGAGAATTATTATGCTGAATGAAAAAAAGCCAATCTTAAAAGTTATACTCTGCATGATTCCATTTATATAACATTCTTGAAAATGACAAAATTATGAAAGGGAGAACAGATTAGTGGTTGCCAGAGGTTAAGGAGGGTGTGGGGCAGGAGTGAAGTGAATGTGGCTATAAAAGGGCAACATGAAGAATTCTCGCCATGGTAATGCTCTGTGTCTTGACACTTTCAAAGTTAATATTCTGTTCGTGTTATTGTACTGAAATTTTCATGAGATGTTACCCTTGGGAAAACTGGGTGAAAGGTACATGGACTGCTCTGTATCATTTCTTACAATTGCATTTACATTTACAATTATCTCAAACTAAAAAATTTAATGGAAAAACTTAACATTATAAACTGCTATGAGAAAGAATCAGTAGATGCAATGGGATAAGTCATACCTCAGGAGCTACAGAGAATACAGCAATGTGAAAGAGAGTTCAAAATTAATTAATAGTGTGAAGAGCTAAAAATAGTCAAGGAAATTTTAAAGAAGAACAATGTTTCTCTAATAGATCTCAAAACATATTCTAAAGCTATCATAATTAAGATAATGTGGCACTTGTATACGGAAAGGCAAATTAAAACAATGAAACAAAATGGAAAGTTCATAAATGGATCCATACATGTAAGGAAACTTGATCTATGACAGAGGTAGTATCACAAAATAATGGGGAAGTGATGCATTTTTTGGAACATAATAATATAATACTTGTTATCTATGTGAAAAAAGAGTTATTTTAGACCCACACCTCAAATCAACACAAAAATTAATTCCAGATAGGGGCACTTGGATGGCTCTGTCAGTTGAGAATCCAACTCTTGATTTTGGCTCAGGTCATGATCTCACGGTTTCTGAATTTCAGCCTCATGTCAGGCTCTGCACTGACAGCATGGAGCCTGCTTGGGATTCTCTTTCTCTCCCTCTCTCTCTCTCTCTCTGCTCCCTCCCCCTCTCTCCCTCTCTTAAAATAAACAAATACACTTAAAAAATTCATTCTAAGTAGATTAAAGGCATACATGTGAAAAATAAAATGTTAATGCTCTTGTGGCTTAAATTGTGTCTCCCAGAAAATCATTTGAGTTCAAACTCTATCCTCTGGTACCTATGAATGTGGCCTTTTTGAAAAGAGGATCTTTGCAGATGCAGTCAAACTGAGGTCGCCCTGGAGTAGAGTGGGCCCTAAATCCAATATGACTGATGTCCTTATAAGAAGAGAAGAGACAGAGCCCCAAAAGGAGAGCCTCATGTGACAACAGACACAGAAGTTGGAGTGATGAACCAATAAACCATGGAAGGCCAGGGACTGTCGCCAACCGGGGAGAGGCAGAGAAGGATCTGCTTCTAGGACCTTCAGAGAGCACTCCCCTATCAGGACCTAATTTCAGACTTCTAGCTTCCTGAACTGTGAGAGAATACATTTTTATTGTCTTAAGCCATCCAAATTTGTAGTAATTTGTTATAGCAGCTTTAGGTAATGGATCTGAATACTTTTAGAAGAAAATACAGTTAAAAAATTAGATAAAGATTTCTTAAAATAATTCACAAAAAAGCACAAACCATAACAGAAAATTTGCCTTAAAATATAGAGCTTCCGCACATCAAAGAAATAAAATGAAAAGGCCAGCCAGACACAGGGAGAAATATATTTACAGCACATGTAACCTACAAAGGAGTAGTAACTGGAATTTATAAAGGATTTCCTTACTCTCAGTAAGAAAAAGATAACTTCATATAAACTCAAAAACAAAGTGTTAAAAATGAGCAAAGGTTACGAATAGTCAATTTAAAGAAGAGAACTCTAGATGATCAGTAATCCCCAAATTAGCAGTAATCATGGAAATGCAAATTAAAGCTAGAATTAATTGTGATGTCACACCCATCAGATTGGGGGGGAGAGGAAGTGAGAACATCAAGTGTTGATAAGAATGTGGAACAAGAAATCCTGCCTGTTGGAAGATAAATCACTATGGACCTTTGATCGCACTCACATGTTGCAGATGTGTACAACCTATGACTGAACAATTTCATTCCTAGGTGGTGTAGGAGGAGAAATGTTTAAGAACATTGGTTATGATTATGGAAAACTGGAACCAATCCAAATGTCTACCAGCAAGAGAATGGCTAAATGTTGAAAACTCATAATGCAATGTTTTATTGTGATAAAATAGACATAAGATTTACTATTTTAACTATTTGAAATGTATATTTCAGTGTATTAAGTACATTCACATTGGTTAAGTACATTCAAAGACATATGATTCCATTTATTTTATTTTTTATCATCTTTTAATTGAAGTGTAGTTGGCATACAATATCATATTGGCTTCAGGTGTACAACATAGTGATTCCACATCTATATACAATTACAAAATACTCACCACACTGAGTGTAGTTACTATCTGTTACCATACAAAGTCATTACAATATTATTGCATATATTCCCTGTGCTAAGTATACTCATGCTGTTCCACAGCCATGACCACCATCCTTCTCCAGAACTTTGTCATCACACTGTCCTGAAACCCTGTACCCATTAAATAGTAGCTCTCTGTTACCTCGTCCCCCAGTTCCTTGTAACCACTGGTCTACCTTCTTTCTCTATGAATTTGACCATTCCAGGTACCTCACGTAAGTGGAGTTGTACAGTATTTGGTTTTGTGTATGTGGTTATTTCATGTAGCATAATGTTTTCAAAGCTCATCCATGTTGTAGCCATGTGTCAGAATTTCCCTCCTGTTTGAAGACTGAATAATACTCTGTTGTATGCCTATGCACTCACTATTGATGGATATTTGGCTATCGTGAATGATGCTATTACGAGCATTATTGTACAAATGCCTGTTCGGGTCCCTGCTTTCAATTATTTTGCTATATATTTAAAAGTGAAATTGCACCATAGGGCAGTTCTATTTTTATTTTTTCAAGAACCACAATGCTGTTTTGCACAGTGGCCACACTATTTTATATTCCTCTCATAATAATGCAAGTCTACATAGTAAATGAAGTTGAATTATGAGAATTAACTATATAGCATGAAATCTCTAAACACATCATTCCCTCTCTTAGAATAATCTCCCTTCCCACTCAGTGGTCCATCTGGATAAATCCCAACTCCTCTTCTAATTTTGGCATAAGCTGTATCCTAGAAAGTCTTTGCAGCACACTTCCACCCCCTCTTCCCAGGCCCCTGCTGGGTCCCCCTCCTCTGCTTCTCCATCTCATTGTAATTTTGTATTGTAACTGCCCATTGGTATGTCTCTTACCACTAGACTGAAGCTTCTTGAAGGCATACCTGTGTCTGTCTGGGTCATTGTTAAATCCGCGGTGTTGGCTTAGAATAGGTGTTTAAATAATACTGTCAAATCAGTTAATGAGTTTTAAGGATATGACAGAAAGCATTTATAGCCCTGAGAACACTTGAGTCTTTCCGTGTCCCCCCACAGCAACTATTCAGAGGCTGTTAGAAAGGGAAATGGTATTCCCTCTTTCATAGCGTCTAGAATCTCAGAGCCGGAAGGAACTTCTGCAGCTCATTGTATCCGACCTCCCACCAAGTACAGCCTCCACCAGGGCCTCCCTGAGGGCTAGTTGTTCAGCCTGGTCTGAGAGCTTCCAAATATCACTATGGGGTATGCTTTCAGTTGCATGTTACAGAGACCCTAAGAGTGACAAACAAATGGAGGTTTATTGTCCTCAAATACTAAGAAGTCCCAAGGTAGCCAACTGCTAACACCGGTTCCATTGTTGGTGATATTTTTGGGGTCCAGGCTTTTTCCATCCCCAACGTGTTGACTTTTCATCCTTGTACAATTGTTGTCTCATGATTATGGAGTGGCTGTCAGGGCTCTTGGCATCACATGCTGTCGAGGACAGGAAGTAGGGAAAAGGGGAGTGCCAGCAAGCTCTCTTCTTCTGCCTGTCCCTTTTATTTATTTGTTTGTTTGTTTTTAAATGTTTATTTATTTATTTTTGTGTGTGTGAGAGAGAATGCACGAGAGTGGGGGAGGGGCAGAGAGCGAGGAAGACCAAGAATTCAAAGCAGGTTCCACACTGTCAGTGCAGAGCCTGACACCGGGCTCGAACTCATAAACCATGAGATCATGACCTGAGCCAAAGTCAGACACTTAACTCATAAGCCACCCCAGGTGTCCCCTGCCTGTCCCTTTTAAAAGAAAGCTAAACTCCGGAAGTTCTCCAGCATATTTCCATCTGTGGTTTACTGGCCAGAACTCTATCACTGATCACCAAGTGCAGGGAGGTTTGGAAAGTAAGATTTAATCTTTCTTGTCTCCATAGTGGAAGGTGACAGGGTTCAGTCATAGTGGAAGGTGACAGGGTGCAGTTCCTGAGTCTGTCTCAGGCACTTACGGCCTCTTAAAGCAGATCCTGTGCCACTTGCATGCAGGGATGCAACAGAAACCCGGTTGGGCCAAGGGTAGAATTGGCCCCAGACTGCAGTTGGGCATTTCTAGAGTGGCCAATAGAGTCACCTTACTTTTCACATTTTCTGGTAGTAGTCCCCGCGAATCTCTCTCCCTCAGCCTTCTCCTGGTCTGTCAGCCTCCCAGCAGCTCTGTGGTATAGATGACTTATACCAGCCCTGGGAAGCAGAGCTGCCCAGCTGATTTCCCTGGCTGAAGGGAACTCCCCGGGGGTGTCTCTGAATACCTCCACTATATTTTGGTTGAAAGAACACTGGACTAGTAGCCAGGAAATCAAGGTTCTCACTTCAGCTCTACGATAACTAAACTGTGTGAACTTGTGGTGCTTCTTGCCTTCTCTGGGCCTCAGTATTCTTATCTATAAAATGGGGGAGGGGATGCGGGGAGGAGTGATTCAGATTAGAAGATTGCCAAAGTCCCTGACAACAATATCATTCTGGTTTGTCTGATTCTGCTTCTTCCGCTGGTCTGGAATCCCCAGCAGATGGGAAAAATAATTTTTTTCTTTTTGCTTGCATTACCTCTGTTTGTACAAGCTATTCCAAGCAGCTGGACACCTGTGCCACTGTCTTGGTGCCACCCCCCCCCTTCCCCGCCTTTTGCCCGTGGCTGCCCAGATGTGAGCTTGCACCTGCCTAGGGGCACAGATACCAAATGAGCTTACTGGGATGGGTGAGTATTAAAAGCCCCAGCCTTGGTCCTTGAAACACTCTTGTCTCTGCTCAATGCCTGCAACCATGTGTCTGGTTCTCCTCCTCCTGCTGTGGCCGAGCTGTGCGACCCCAAACCAGGAGACAGGTGAGGAGCCCAGTTGGCAGCTGAAAGGAACCTGGCCTCTAGTCTCTTTCATTCATTCATTCATTCAATCATTTTTGTTCCTGGCATGATTTACCTCCCAAGGGCTAATGCTAATTTATTAATTAAAGAGTTCATTTACTCAGCACCTACTTGTGCTTAATGTGGCTCCTCTACGTACAGATCATCTTCATATTTGTGAGATGTGGATTAGCTGGGAGGGTCTGCCTTGGTTGGGGATCCCCGAGGAGTGTCCAAAGGAGATTCCTGTGAGTAGAGGCAGCATGGGGCTCTGGAATGTGCACTGTGGGGGAGGCAGAAGGGAAGGTGGTATGACAAAACCTAGATCCAGATTAATAGGCAGGCTCAAGGGGCAACTGCCAGGCACCAACTGATGTGGTTTGCTAAAATACCCCTGGAAATGCAGTGGGATGACAAAGCTGTGTTTACTAGAATGCCTTTTGGGAGTAAACTAAATGTCATTGGTAGGAATACTTTTTGTGGGAATGGGAGCCTCCAGGGGCGTGCTTAAGTAACAACATCTATGCTATTAAATTGTTTTGTGTAGAGGACTTCTGGGGAAGGGCAGGACTTCAGTTTTGCTGAGGGGAATTTTCAGGTTTGGGGCTGGAGCAGGATCAGTGGGAACTGCAGAGGGAGGAGGAGGCTGCCCAGGGTCCCCTTTCCACACCCTTCCTCAGCACGCTCGCCCTCTTCTCTATAAAATTGTCAAATATGTTTCAGGAGTATTGTTCTGGAGGGGCGCAAACTATCAGCAGGTTCTATTATTAGGTTCTTCACCCACTCCTTTCTGGGCCCCAGAGCTTGTCACTTTTACTAGCCTCTCGGTCTGAGGCCAACAGGATGGTCACTTGAGCTATTGCCTGCTCACTAGGAAGCCATTTCCTAGTGGTTCACTGCTTCTCTATCACATCCCATGGCTGTCGCCTCTTACCTGCACTGATCATACAGCATGGTGACGTTCCGGTTACTTGTAGTTTGATGACACTGTTCACTAGACTGAGCTCCTGGAAGGTGTTTTTTTTTGTAGAGTCTAGTGGCGCAGGGCACTAGAATATATGTCCCTGATCCACCATGGTACCTGGCTCAGAGAGCCACTCAATAGAATAAAATGAGGGGCACTCGGGTGGCTTAGTCTATTAGGCATCTGGCTTTTGGTTTCGGCTCAGGTCATGAACTCATGGTTCATGAGTTCGAGCTCCACACTGGGCTCTACACTGACTGTGGGGAGCATGCTCGGGATTTTCTCTCTCCTCTCTCTCTGCCCCTCCCCAGCTCATTCTGTCTCTCTCTCTCTCTCTCTCTCAAAATAAATAAACTTAAAAAATAGAATAAAATGACTGACTGAATGAATGAATGAATGAGTGAATGGGCGCTTGGTCTCTTATGCTGTCATTTTTGTGATAGAACCAGTCAGGACTGTTGGAAGCTATAACTGTCTCCTGACCTTGGACACTGTGGGAACTCTAGTGTGAGCCCAAATTCAATTCAGATATATATTTTTTAATTTTTTAAAAGTGTTTATTTATTTTTGAGAGAGAGAGAGAGAGCGAGTAGGGCAGGGGCAGAGAGAGAGAAGGAGACACAGAATCTGAAGTAGGCTCCAGGCTCTGAGCTGTCAGCACGGAGCTGTCAATGTGGGGCTTGAACTCACAGACTGCAAGATCATGACCTAAGCTGAAGTACGACGCTTAACTGAGTAAGCCACCCAGGCAACCCTCAATTCAGATATTTTGAATTAAATTGAATAAAAATTATTTGACACCAGAACTACAGTGATGCATTTCTTACCTTGGGTGAGCTGGTAGGGAAGACAGATACACCTCCAGAAAGAAGGCTGTAATAACAGACAGGGATTAATGCTATGTTAGAAGCTAAAATCAATAGGTTTTAAGAGTAAAAGGAAAGAGTTAATCCCAATAAATGTAGTTAATCCCTTCTATCCCAGGTGGGCTCGGGGGCGGGGCGGGGGCTGGGGGTAGGAGATGTGTTGGAAGGCCTTTCAGAATAGATCAGATTTATTTAAAAATTTTTTATCTTGTGGAAGTTTTCTAATTTTTTTAAATGTTTATTTTTGAGAGAGAGACAGAGTGCAAGCAGGAGAGAGGCAGAGAGAGAGGGAGACACAGAATCTAAAGCAGGCTCCAGGCTCTGAGCGGTCAGTGCAGAGCCCAACACAGGGCTCAAACTCATGAACCCGGAGATCGTGACCTGGGTTGAAGTCAGCCCCTTAACCGACTGAGCCACCCAGGTGCCCCCTTATGGAAATTTTCAAACACGCACAAAAAGAGAGAGAATAATATAATGAACCTACTGTTCTTATTGGCTAATTTAAAAATTATCATCCACCAAATTAAAAAATATAACCACAATACCTTATGAAAGATGAAATAATTAAAATAATTACTACCATTAAAAATTTTTTTTAATGTTTATTTTTGAGAGAGAGAGAGAGAAACAGAGTGTGAGCGGGGGGAGGGGCAGAGAGAGAGGGAGACACAGAATCTGAAGCAGGCTCCAGGCTCTGAACTGTCAGCTCAGAGCCCAATGCAGGGCTCAAACCCACAGACCGCAAGATCATGACCTGAGCTGAAGTCAGATGCTTAACCGACTGAACCACCCAGACACCCCTACTTACTACCATTTAATATCTATTCATATTTCTCCAACTTTCAAAAAGACTTTTTTACAACCGGCTTATTTAACCAGGACCCAAACAAGGCCCACACATTACATTTACTGGTATCTTTCTTTCTTTCTTTTTCTTTCTTTCTTTTCTTTCTTTCTTTCTTTCTTTCTTTCTTTTTACTGGCATATTTCTTAAGCCTCTTCAAATCTATCAGTCCTCTTTTCCTTTTTTTCATGCTGTTGTTAATTGATGGAACCAGGTTATTTTGTCCTGTAAAAAGTCCTACATTCTGGATTTATCTGATTGAATCTATGTGGCTGTCTCTCTGTCCTCTGCATTTCCTGAAACCTGGTAACTAAGGTTCAATTACTTTGGCAAGAATATACCATAGGTGGGGCTGTGTACTTGCTATTGCATCTCGAAGGAGACACACAAAGTCCAGTGGTCCCACTTTACTGTGTTAAATAAACTTGATCAAACAAATGCAATCTGTGGTAGGTCCATTATAAATTTTTTTTTAACGCTTATTTATTTTTGAGACAGAGAGAGACAGAGCATGAATGAGGGAGGGTCAGAGAGAGAGGGAGACACAGAACCTGAAGCAGGCTCCAGGCTCTGAGCTATCAGCACAGAGTCTGATGCGGGGCTCGAACTCACGGACCGCGAGATCATGACCTGAGCTGAAGTTGGACACTTAACCAACTGAGCCACCCAGGCGCCCTGTGGTAGGTCCATTATAAACATCCCCCCTCAACCTTTCTCTAATGGTTTTAACCTCCACTGCCGATTGTTGCATAGATCCATTTTTTTCGTTAGGGGTTGCCAAACGCTGGCTTTCCGATTGTGTCGCTCCTTCTGCACTTATTGTCCCTTGTCATTTACTTGGTTTGTATGGAAAGGCTGGATAAATATTTAATTCTTCATTTATCATTTTCAGAATAACGGGCTTGCTCCTTAGCAACCCAGGGAAGATTGAATTTAAACATGACCTTGAAGAATAAGAATGTTTTCTTTTAGTGGCTATGAGAGGGAAGGGCCTTTCACACAAAGGAAACAGCTTGAGCAAAGGCTCCAAAGCAGGAGTATTCAGGGTGTTTAGAGAATGGCAGAGATTAGTAGCAAGTGCAACAAGAGGCTTTTTGAATGAGAAGCCTGGTGTGGTGGAAACGGCAGGGAAGAAGTCAGGATTGCTGGTTCTACTCCCAGCTCAAGTACGACCTTCAGAAAATGACTTTTCCATTTCTAGATCAGAGACTTTCACACTTTTCTGGCCACTATCTACATTAATAAATATATTTTACACTATTATTCAGTACATACATACAGGTATATAAAAACGAAAATTTCAGAAAGAACCCTAAACATCTTACACTTACATATACAATGTATGCTATGCTATGCTGTTCTGTTCTGTTCCATTCCATTCCATCTTATTAAAATAAATGATGTTCATGTGGTGCCTGCGTGGTTCAGTCGGTTAAGCATCTGACTTCGCCTCAGGTCATGATCTCACTGTTGGTGAGTTCGAGCCCCACGTCGGACTCTCTACTGTCAGCACAGAGCCTACTTTGGATCCTCTGTCTCCCTCTCTCTCTGCCCCTCCCCTGCTTGTGTGCTCTCTCTCTTTCTCTCTCTGTCTCTCTCAAAATAAATAAGTAAAGTTAAATAAAATAAATGCTGGTCATAATCACGGAATTGATCTCTGACTCACAAATGGGCTACAACACTTGTTTGGATGGTCTCTGGGGCTCTTTTCCACCTCCAGCCCTCTTTGATCCATCCTTGGCATTGGTGACAACCTGACACTGAACCAGGCACTTGGGAAGAGGGATGATGTGAGAAGAGGAACTACTCATTTGCAGGAGGCTCCCAGCTCAGCATGAGACAGAAGCCAGGCCAAACTCAAAGGCCACCACCCCAGCCTGGCCCGCCATCACCTTGAGAGGTCTGACCTCCCAGGCCACTGCTCCCCTTTCATCAGACACCTGCCAGCCCCTCTTTCCATAACAGGCTGGGCGAGCCACACCTAACCCCGAGTCCTCTCAGGGGCCTGCTCCCTGTTGATCGCATCAACTTTGGAAGGCCCTCAAGTTTATCCCTAAACAAAGCCCCAGGCAGGTGCTAACCTAACAGGAGCTGATTCCATAGGTCAGGAACAGCACTGAGAGTCCTGGGTATGAGAACACCTGGGGCTCATTCCCACCTGAGCCACTGACTCACCAGATGACCTCGGCCACGTCCCTACCTGCCAATGCTTTGTTTTCCCCTTCCCTTAAAGAAGATGAACCCCTCGCTTGGTAGTGGATATACACTGGTCAGATATAATTGAATTGAGCAACTTGGGAAAATGATCAGAATTAAGGTTGATGTTGGGACCATGGAGACCTTCCTCTAACTTTGTGGGAGTTTTGTTGGTCCTTCTTGTCACACTTCTGTTGTTTTCTCTCTTGCTTCTCTGTCTTCCTTGCTGTCACACCCCTGCCACCCTCCTCTTCTCTCTCATTCATCTCTTTCTCTCAGCTCCGACTCATTCTTGTGCCTCTGTTTTTAATAACAGCTTTCCTGAGATATAATTCATGGAACATAAAAGTCATCCTTTTAAAAGTGTACAGTTCAGTGGGTTTTAGTATGTTCACAGAGTCGTGCAAACCACTGTCTAATTTCAGAACATTTCTTCATTCCCAAAGGAGACCCTGTACCCATTAGCAGTCACTACCTGCTCCCCATACTTCCCGGCCCCCCGACAACCATTAATCTACTTTCTGTCTCTATGGACTTCCATATTGTAGACATTTCACTTAAAAGGAATCATACAATGTGTGGCCTTTTGTGGCTGACTGCTTCCACCTAGCATCATGTTTCAGGGTTCATCCACATCGTAGCATGTGTCAGAACTTCATTCCTTTTTTGGGGCTGACTGGTATACCATATTTTGTTTTATCCATTCATCAGTTGATGGACATTTGAAATGGTTCCACTTTGGGGTTCTTATGAAAAATGCTCCCATGGACATACATGCACAGGTTTTTATGTGAGCATGTATTTTCACTTCTCTTAAGTATATACCCAGCCGTGGGATTGCTGCATTGTATGGTTTTCACTCTAAATTAAACATTCTGAGGAACTGCCAAACTGTTTTTCTCTGTTTTTCAGGGTGGCTGCACCATTTTTCAAGTCCACCAGCAGTGGATGGTGTTCCAATTTCTCCACATTCTCACCAACACCTGTTTCCTAATGGGTGTGAAATGGTGTCTCCTTTGTGGTTCTGATTTGCCTCTCCTTGATAACAAATGGTGTTGAGCATCCTTTTGTGTGCTTGTTGCCTACTGGTATATCTTCTTTGGATATATCCTTCACCCATTTAAAAATTGAGTTATTTGTCTTTTTGTTGTTGTTGTTGTTGTTGAGCTGTAGGAATTCTTTACATATTCTGGATAAAATTCTCTCATCACATGTATGATTTGCAGATATTTTCTCCCATTCCATGGGTTGTCTTTTCACTTTCTTGATACTATCCTCGGAAGCACAAAACTTTAAAATTTCGATCAAGTCCAGTGTACTTTTTTCTTTTGTTGCTTGTGCTTTTGGTGTCATATCTGGGAAACTATTGCTTCGTCCAAGGCCATGATCATTTACATCTATGTTTTCACCTAAGAGTTTTGTAGTTTTGACTCTTACATTTAGGTCTGTGATCGATTTTAAGTTAATTTTTATGTATGGTATGAGGTAGAGGTCCAAATCCATTCCTTTGCACACGGATATCCAGTTGTCCCAGTGCCATTTGTTACAACTGTCTCTTTTTATTTTAAAAAATTTTAAATATTTATTTATTTTTGAGAGAGACAGAGTGTGAGTGGAGGAGGGGCAGAGAGAGAGAGAGAGGGAGACACAGAACCCGAAACAGGCTACAGGCTCTGAGCTGTTAGCACAGAGCCTGACGTGGGGCTCGAACTGGGGAATGGCCAGATCATGACCTGAGCTGAAGTTGGAGGCTTAACTGACTGAGCCATCAGGTGCCCCATACCTGTCTCTTTTTAATGTCCCCTTTTTCTGCAGGCAGCTGCTCCCAACCCCAGCCCCTCTGCTGCTTTGGAACAGATCACCACTGCAAGAGAGGAAGCTGCTACTGTGATGAGTTCTGCCACGAGGTGTCAGACTGCTGCCCAGACCACCGCGCCCTGTGCACCCTGGATAACTCACACGCAGGCTCCTTCCCACCCCTGGTGGAGCCGGATGCTGTGATGGACAGAGGCAAGCCCCTTGCTTGTACTTCAGGCCAAGGCCAGGATGTGGACTGGATGCCTCCTGAGGGCCCTGATAATCCTGAGATCCTCACATTTGGTCCATTTCGTACCAAAAGTGCCCACATATTCCTCCCAGCTTTGTTTCCCCACTGCTCCTGACCACCTGCTGCTCCCCTCTGAGCTCCTTTCCCAGATCCCCACAGGGAGAGGCTAAGCTGTTGGTGGTTGGGGATCAGGGTGGCGAGTGAGGTGGTTGGGTCACCTAACTGCCCCCGCATCTCTTGCAACATAGATGCCTCTTGACCTGACCCATGTAGACTTTTGAGGGAAGACAGGAGTCTGCAGAGAGGCGCTAGGGATGCTACATTAGGAGGAGGGAGACTGGGAGTTAGGGAGGAGGCCAGGAGCTTTTGCCTTGTGTTTCTCAGCTTCTCAGAATACCAAGATGGTGCTGCAGATGGTGCTGAGGAGGGAGACCCCCCCGAGCTCTGCAAGAAGCAACCTAGACTGGATACAGAATGTGGTGAGTACCCTGGTGGTTCTCCCGGAAGGGGTGCTGACAACCTGCTCCTGCCTCCCTGGCCTGTAGACCCCAGAGTCAGGGAACCACTACCAAGGGGGAAAAGAGACCTGAGCTGGGGCACAGCTCCACGGTTTTAGGGCTAGGAGCCATGGTATCTGACCATGGACACTGACACCTGAATTTCATATAATTTTCATGTGTCATGACATACTCTTTTGACTTTTTTCAACCACTTAAAATGTAAAAAACATTCTTAACTTGTGATCTGCACACACACACACACACACACACACACACACAAACCTGCAACAAGTCAGACTTGGCCCACGGATTGTGGTTGGCTGCTCTCTGCCCTAAATCATCCTTTGTTCTTTACTTTTCGTTTGGGTCGTGACTTCAGCACTGACCTGTCCAGAGCTCTCTGCCCAGCACTGGAGCAGAGGCTTCAGTCCCCACTCTAGCATATTATGACCATTGGGCAGAAAGAAAGGCAGCATGGTACAAGGAAAGAGCATGGACTCGGGAGCCAGCAAGACCTGGGTTCAAATCCTGTCTCTACCACTTATTACCTGGATGATTACTGGATGACCTGAAGTAACTTCTGCCTTTCTGAGCTTCCCTTTCCTCATCTGTGTCCCAGAGCTTGCCCTGTAGAGCTGTTACAAAAGGGCCTTGGTAGATGTACAACGAGACATAGCTATTATTTGGGGACATGCAAATAAGCTGCAGAGGGTGTAGGCCTTCGCTTCCTGCTCACTTAGGTCCAGCAGCTTCTGCACACCAGCCTCCCAGGGAGGCCCCACTCCATCTCCATGAAGAAAATCAAGAAGAGAGCCTGACATCTCCCATGAAGCTCCTCCAGGGCCCTGTGATGCAGAGCCTGCCCTGTTCCCCTCCCCCAGCATCCCCAGGTCTGCTGGGGCCTTACCACTGGGCCCACTGTGCTTGTCTCTTGGTTTCTATCCTGCGTGCTTCTATATTGGTTCAACCAGAGGAAAACGGAAATCTGCAATAGTCATAAACACATTTAAATCAGCCATACATGGCTGGGTGGCTCAGTCAGTTGAGCATCCAAATTCAGCTCTGGTCATGATCTCACAGTTCGTGAGTTCAAGCCCTGCATTGGGCTCTGTGCTCACAGCCCAAAGCCTGGAGCCTGCTTCGGATTCTGTGTCTCCCTCTCTCTCTGCCCCTCCCCTGCTCTCTCTCTCTCACTCTCTCTCTCTCAAAATAAATGAACATTAAAAAAAATTAAATCAGCCATACAGATTATAAAACATAAATTTGGCTCATTGTATTCATTGTTTGTGGTGGTTATAATGAATATAGTAAATGTTTCTTGAAAGCAGAAGGCAAGAACCTAGCACCCCTTTGGCTAAGTGATCTGTGCCTCCTTCCTCAGTATTCCTTCCCAGGTATCATGTGACCACCTCTAAGTCCCAAAATAGCCTGGTCTGATCCCTAGCCTCATGTTCACCTACTTTTCTTCCCAAGGTAAAAAGAGGCAGGGTGACCTTCTTCTAGTGGGTTGGGACTGGCTTTCTGGGAGTTTCCTTGTGTGAGGATTTCAAAACTCCAGGAGAGTGATGCCAGGGGGTTTTGGGGTCTGTTGAGCCCATTGCCTTCCCTCTCAGACCTGCTTCTCCCCCTGTTCTGTGAATGGTTCCCTACCCTTCAGCTTCCTGCACTCCAGGCCTTAGGGTCTTCTTTTACTTCTCTCTGCCCGTGGCCTTCCTCTGCAAGGTGACAAGTCTTTCTAGTTCTACTTCACAACACGGTTCATTTCTGTTCCTCCTATACTCCAATTGCCAAAGTCCCAGGTCACAGCGTCCTAACTGGTCCTCTTGCACCGGGATCTCCCCTAACTGGTCTCTGCCCCCAGTTTACTGCCCACAGCAGAGTTCTGGTGTTGCCAGTTACTCATTCAGAAACCACCACTGGCTTCCCATTGTCTCCAGAACAAAAGCTAACCTCCCACATATGGCTACAAAGCCCTCCACAGCATGAGCCCAAGGCACATTTCTGGCTTTATCTGCTATAAGTCCCTTTCCCCACTCCTATGTTCCACCTAAATAGAATGACCCATTATCCCTGTCCATGCCTTCCTCCAGGCTTTGGCTAATCTGAACACTGGTTTCTAAGTAAATGATTATAGCAAAGGAGGTCCTGTCAGAGTCCAGTTATTGGCTCTATTGGTTCTATTTTAGCTTAGTTTCTCTGAATAACTTATTTGGGAACAGAACTCCAAGGAGCAGGTGAGGGGAAAGGGAAGTGATGCAGAGAAAAAGGGAGACCCAACACAAAGATGCATTATTCAGTTGGCCCCCACTATGGCTGATTAGTTGCTTGATCCTGTGGGACCTTTTAAAAAATCTTATGAAATGTTTCAGAGAACCATCTGTCCTGGGGATGGAATAGGAAGCATCTGTCCATTGCCTCCCATTCTCATGGTTTATAGGTTGCTCCACTAGGCGCTAACTCTTTCAGTTCTTTTTTGCTGGTATGTGAGAGCAGAGCAGCTCTTGGAAGCATCCCAAGCCTTGGCATCAGGGAAACCCTGGCAGAGAGCAAATGGAACATGGCAAGGCACTGCCTCATCACTCCTGGAAAAGTAGTCACCGTAGCAATGGCTGGAGTAGGAAGCAAGGCCAAAAGGACTTGAATGGTGTACAAAAGGTGTTCTACCTACTGGCTTTTGGGAACACATGCTTTATCCCTCTAGCTCTTCCAACCACAGATTTCTCCTCCTGCCTAGGGATGGAGGAGCCTGGGTGAGGAGACATCCCTGGGCCCTATTTGGAAGAACTGGTCTCATACATCCAGACCTAGTGGTCTCTCTCCCTTCCTTGCTAGGAAGTACTTTTCAAGTGAGGCTCTGTGGGATGTGGCCTCTCCAGTTGGGATCATCCTATGGGCCTCATAGAAAGCCCAAAGATGTTGATCTATGGGCTCTTTTCCCTCTCTTCACTCAGTGATTATTTTCCTTCCAAATGTCCAGAAACTCCATCTCTTTTAATTGCTCCTATATCATCCTTTCATCCCAGATAGGATGAACAGAGTTAGGTTATTCCAAACTGAAGAGACTGTTTCTGAGATGTTCCAATACTGGTCCAGCTTCCTCTCTAGTTGAGTGTACACGTGTGTGCATATGTGCATGCATATTTCATTTCTATCTGGCTCTCCATCTTCCCTCCCCATCTTCCAAATATCTTCCCTGTGAAAGTCATTTCCCTGGCAGAAGCATACTACCAGGGAAAAGCCTTGGAAAAACAGAGGGTCTGCATTACCAGCCCTGCCTGGTATTTAATTTAATGCAAATTAAAATTACAAAGAGAAATTAATATTCATAACGATGTCTAAAATTACAAGGCCTGATGATAGCAAGTGTTGATGAGAATGTGGAGCAACTGGAACTCTTATATGTTGCTGGTATAGCTGAAGCTGGCACAATCAATTTGGAAAACTGTTGGATACTATATACTAAAGCTAAACACATGTATGCCCAATGACCCAGCAATTCCACATATATATATATATATATATATATATCCAAAACAAATGCAAGAGGGTTCATTGCAGCTTTATCCAGAATAGTGAAAAACTGGAAACAACTCAAATGTCCATCAATAGGAAAATGGATAAATAAATTGTGGTATATTTTATACAATGGAATACTATCTAACAACAAAAAAGTACTGTTACACACAACATGAGTGAGTTTCACAGGCATAATGTTAAGAAAAAGAAGCCACACACGAACGAGTGTGTATTCATAATTCCATTTACATGAAGATCAAAAACAGGCAAAACTAACCCATGGTGATAGAGGTAACAATGATTTTGGGGGGCAAATACTGACTGGAAGGGAACACAAGCGAGCCTAATGAGATGCTGAAAATGTCTCCTTTGTCTGAGTGCGGATACCTCTTGGGTGTATACAAATGTAAAAATTCATCAAGTTGTATGCTACTTAGGATTGATGTAGTTTACTGTATGTGGGCTATACCCTAACAAAGAGATGAATGAACAAGTGGACAGAGGGCTCTCTGGAGTTTCCTATACTACAGCCCAAGGAATAGGGGTTAGCGTGGGGAAGGCCCATTCTCAGGTCCTTGCAAATTTAGATGATTCTCACCACCTCTTCTGTGGTAACTCTGCCTGACAGGATCTCATCTAAACAATCTGTGCATACTTAACATTTTGAACTTGTAGGGACACACATGGACCCCCCAGAGTTGCTATAGAGATATTTTAAAGTAGAAACATTAAAGCAATAGAAGATGTAGAAAGAAATGTAATCTGAACTTCCCTTAACTAAAGCAGAGCCTTCCAAAAATACACCTGCCATTAGTGTCCTTCTGAGTGATTTTCTAGCCAATTCAGTCTGCCATGGAGACAGACTGCCTAATAGAACCTTCTGTACCCATGGAAGCCCTAAGCCCCCCACCCTTCCACTCCCACTCCTTCATTATGTTTGGTATATAAACCTTGATCTCTGGCTATTCAGTGAGTTATTCAATACTGAGCAACTTCCTGGTGCCCTTGTGAATAAACTTGGTCTTTTCACCTGTTCATCTGTCTGTTCTTAATTAATTTGCAGACCCTCAATCACCAGACCCATGTTGAAGGAGAAAAAAGTTTTTCCTCCCAACAAACCCAGAACAACTTAGCTGTGGCCTGGAGCTGGGCTATATCTCAGTGGTCTAGCAGATTTATAACCTTGTATTTTGAGGACATTTGACCAAGTTGACTCTTTTATCAGACTCTTGGCAGGCCAGTGCTTTGGGCTTTACTTGATAACCCTTGTCCTGAGCCAGGTTCATCCCTATAATATGCACTGGTTTCATTGTGGACAGAGGGGTTCTAAACACTCTGATGAAAGAGCCAGACCCAAAAGGCACTGATGACAACTCCATCCTTCCAGTTGTTCAAGCTGAGAAGTCTGTACTTATTCTTGATTTCTGTTTGTTTGACATCCCACATCAATGTGGCAGGAAATCATGTGGACTCTATTTTCAAAATACATCCAGAATCTGATCAACTCCCACTACTTCCTCTGCTACCTCCCCTGTCAGAGCCACCCTCCTGTCTTGCCTGGACTAGGGAAAAAGCTCCCATTCTTAGTGCAGCTGCCAGACCGATCCTTCTAAAGTTAGATCCCATGGCTCCATCTGTTCATAACTTCCCAGGCCCCATCTGTTCCCACCTCACTCGGAGTACCAGTCCCAAGACTGGCAAAGCCCTGTATCATCTACCCCCTCACTCTGTCCTCCTATGTGTGCCCTAGTGTGCTCAAAATCTGCCCCTAGTGTGCTCTAGTCACATGGGCCTTTTGATACTCCTTGAGCTTGCTCCTGCCTTAGGTCTCTGGACCTTTCTCTAGAAGTTCCCACTGCCTGGAATGCTCTTCTCCAGGTATAACTGTCTCACCAATTTCAGGTCAGTGCTCAGCTCTCACCGTGCTATTTCACACAGCAAGCTGCACCTCCCCCCTGCCTCCCCCCAATACCAGGTTCCTGTTGTCTTTTTTCCTTCTTTTCCCCGTAGTATTCATCCCTACATAATTCACTTATTTGTTGTGTTTATTGTTTGCCATCTTTCTTCACCAGGAAGTTAGTTCCATGAGGTTAGGGATCTGTTTTACTTAGTGACGTATCGCAAATGCTGGCATATAGTAAGTATTGCATATATGTTTAAGTTAACGAAACCAGCCTCCAATGCTCGCTCAGGGTGAGAGCTGAGTTGGGCTGAAAAAAAAAAAGTCCAGAAACTTTCTGGATAAGTTTATTATGACCCAAGTGTCAATAGTCATGTGCCGGGGCACCTGTGTGGCTCAGTCAGTTAAACGTCGAACTTCAGCTCAGGTCATGATCTCACGGTTCATGAGTTTGAGCCCCATGTCGGGCTCTGTGCTGACAGCTCAGAGCCTGGAGCCTTCTTTGGATTCTGTGTCTCTCTCTCTCCCTCTGCTCCTCCCCCGCTTATACTCTGCTTCTCTCTCTCTCTCTCAAAAACAAATAAAACATTAAAAGAAAAAAAATAGTCATGTGCCCAGGCTTGGAAATTCCCCCAGATGTAGAGGAAAATGGACCAGACAAAATTCAGCAAACCCAGGGAGGTATTTAGCCAGACTTCCCTCCCAGTGGGTTCCTGGTTAGATCCCATCACAGGCAACTGGGCTGGAGCTGAGATGTTGTTCACTTAAATGATGACAGGAAAAAGGAAATGGTGAGGGGAAGTCCGCGGTGGGCATGAGAAAGGCACCTGAAATGCATCAGTCTGTAGATTAAGCCACTGGCTGCTGGAATGAGGAAGTCCCTCTCCCAGCCCTGGCAGGGCAGAGAGGTAGCTCACAAGGGGAGGGAAGTGGCAGAAAGGAGCTGCATTCTTTCTTTCTTTTTTCATTTCAGTGATGTATTTATTTTATAACTGGAAGTTTGTACCTCTTACTCCCTTCACTTTACCCATGCCCGCATCTACCTCTCCTCTGGCAACCACCAGTTTGTTCTCTGTATTTAAGAGTTCTGTTTGTTTTTGCTGGAGTTTCTTCCGTCTTCTCTAGGGGGAAGCCCCACACTAGATCTCATGCTACAAGACATGAGACTTCAGGTCATTGCTGTGGCCTGGGGCCTCCTCTCCTCTTCTGAAATCCCCCAGGGGGATATCCATGCTTCCTTTTGATAAAGTGAAGGATTTAGGCTGAATTGGAGGGTAGAAAGGTTCAGCCTGTCGGGAATACTCTACAGATCAACCATGTTTTTGGAACTGGGGTCCAAGATCTCTGACTCCACGTGCTGGACTGTGTCCCAGGTGGACCCGCTCACGCTCTTCTCATGGAGTCTCCCCCCACGTTCTGGAATGACTCTCTCCTTCTTCCAGGCAGCAGAGTTTTGTTTTTTTTTGTTTTTTTTGTTTTTTGTTTTTTGTTTTTTTTCATTTCAATGCAGGGTGAAGTTCCAGAAGACAGTATTGTACACCTAATGCAGAACCTCAGACTGCATGGCCAAGAGGACCTTGTTGATGGAAGCCCAGAGAGGGAAAATAACTTGTCCATGATCACACAGTTCCTGGGCCACTCTTAAGGAAGGAGCTGGAAAGAGAACTTAGGTTTTCTGACTGCACTTTGAAGTTCCTTCCAGCAGTAAGATTTTGTGATTTCTTGATGCTGATCCACTCTACTATAGAGTGGCTTTCATCACAAAACTCTGGCCCTGAAATCCCCCAGGTACCTTGTCTGCTGCCACTGGCTGTGGCCACAGCAGCCCATTCCTTGGCCCCTGGAAGGGGTAACTTTCTTTTCTAGGGTATTTGGAAATATATTCTTTAGCCTCATTCCCCTTCTTGTAGCCAAATCCCCTAAGCTTCTGTAAGTTGGCACCTTCCCACTTCCCTCCTCCCAGGCTCTGTGACTCCAATCTGCACACTTTCCCTTTCCCTTCTCCCGGCTAGTGCCTTTCCCGTTCGACACCTCCAGTCTGGACACGGTCTTGAATCTGGCAGGGATGCAGAATCACGGGAATCATTGGAAAGATGTTAGAGATCAGAGTCCTGCTCCACACTGTCTCCTGCAGACTTTGGGGGGCTGTCCCTTCTCTCTACTGCTTGAGGATCAGGATAGATGTCAGGGCTCTCGTTCATTGAGCACCTAAGATGTACATGTATTCCACGAGCAACCAGTATGTAGCAGGCACTGTGTAAGAGACTTAC
Organism: Panthera tigris; assembly: GCF_018350195.1. NCBI lineage: Eukaryota > Metazoa > Chordata > Mammalia > Carnivora > Felidae > Panthera > Panthera tigris. The sequence continues at coordinate 70,930,238 of NC_056668.1, forward strand.
TCTCTCATGTCGTCCTCACAGAATGGCCCACCAAGTTAAAGATTACGCCCATTTTATAGATCAGGAGGTTGAGCTTCAGAAAGATTCTTTAATTTGCCCTAGTCATAGAGCTAATAAAGGGTAGGATTAGAAATGAAACCCAGATGTGCTGAACTAAAAGCCTAAATCCCATGCACAAGGGGTGGGAGAAGAGGGAAGGGTTGTAGAAAGGGGGGAAATGTGAAACACTATCTTCCATGGCCTCCCTGGCTGCAGGACTGAGGGGTGAATATCACTGTGGGAATGATTTTATATCTTCCAATCAAACTTCAGAGAGGAGAGGTCACTGGGCCAGGGAGGCAGCAGGGGTATTTTGCTGACAGCCCTTGATATGTACCCTGCTACCTCTCAGCCTGTGCATTTATGATCACCTGGTTGCTTCTGGAAACTACCCAGCCACACCAAGGCAGGTGGCCCGCCCCTCTTCTCTGGGTTGAGGAAGCAGGAAAAGGTGGCAGTGAGAGGCTTTGGGCAGACGTGCTGGGCAATGGTGGCCGGAGCTCCTGTTAGGATGGGCTTTCTCTGGGGCCTGGCTCTGCCCCTTTTCTTCTGCGAGGCTGGGGCCCCCAGGAGCTCTGCAGGTAAGGAGGTGTGGGCTGCTCTCCTCACAGGGCTCTGGGTGTGAGTTTCGGTACCGGCAGCCCTTTGTGGTTGATTAATTAGAATTAACCATAAAGCTACATCTGAAGTATTACTATTGTTGATAAAGAGTGTGCAAATGGCAGTGTGTCAGCTTACACATGTATGACACTGCAGCCCGTAGAATGAATGATGTCCTTGTGCCCTGGCTGCCGGTTGTCTCTGCGGGGGAGTGTGTGAGGTGGAGGGGTGGGAGGGGCGAGGGAGGTGCCGGCAGGGGATAAATCTGACTAAAGCCAAAGAAAGCAGCTTGACAAGATTCCAACTCCTCCAAGTTTATTTCCTAGCCCAGATTTCCGTTAAAAAACAGTTTTTGTGTGAAAAGTCCAACTGTTACAGACTGCCTGGGGAGGGCGGATTCTGAGAAGGGCAGGGCTTTTATGAAAGAGACTGACATGGATGTGTCACAGGAACTGTGCCATGCTTGTCACATGCATTGTCTTTATTATTTTTTTAATAGACTTTTTATTGTAGAGCGGTTTTGGGTTCACAGCAAAATTGAGCAGAAAATACAGAGATTCGGTTCACATATAACCTCTGCACCCCCCCATACCTAATCTCCCCTCATTATCAACATCCTGCATTATCTTTTTCTTTTTTTAATGACTATTTTTTAGAGCAGTTTTAGTTTCGCAGCCAAATTGAGAGGAAGCGACCGAGACTTCCTATATGCTCCCATGCACCATCTTTTTAATCCTTTCAGTAACCTCATGAGACAGACACGGGTCTTGTTATTACCCGTCTCTCTCCACAAGATGGGATTGAGGCTTACCATCTTGCAACTCATCTGCAAAGCCAGAATGTTATTCCGCATGTGCCTACCGCTAGGACCACGTTGTCTCTTGCACGCACTCATGACCTGCCAGGCTTGTGCTGCACATTTTACATTTAATTGAACTTAGTCTTCACAACCCTATGAAATAGGTACCTGCAGCTCCATTTTATAGATGAGAAAAATGCACGCTTGAGCCAGGAGACTTGGCCGGGGTCACATGATTGGTAAGCAGCGGAGTAAACAACAGAGAAAGGACTCAAACTCAGGCCTTCCTCTCTGCTTTTTTGATCTGAAGAATGGACCGAGAGAGCTGCAGCATTCTAGAGCTGTAGAGGATTGGGTAGGCTTTGCTGTGTTTGAGAAGACCTCTGGGGGGTAAGAAACTTGGGTGGGGTTGTGAGAGCCCCGAGGGGTGTGAAGAAGCTACGGGGGGTTGGAAGCGTCAGGAGGTTTCACAGCAGGATGGTATCACAGGGTTCCAGGAAAAGGAAGAAAATACTTCAGGGGAGGTGGATGGTCAGACCCCAAGAGCACCACTGTTTGGGCTCTAGGCTGGGTGGGTTGACACAGCTTTGCTTTCACTGTGTGGGGACTGAGGAAGCTCAGAGAAATATCTTGGGCTTTGAAGTGGGGAGAAGAAAGTATATTCCTGTAAAAGCATGATTGCAGAACAACTAATGAGAGTGAATGCCATGACTGACCTGATATGCATGTGGGGACAGCCTGACATTCTCACTGCATTAAAGTTGGTTGTGTCCTCTCAAGTGACTCTTTGAGAAGACAAGGCTTGGGAGGGATGCTTAGTAATCCCTTACAGTCTTTGGAAAATAAGACTTTCCCATCCCCCTTCTCCTCTGGTCCTCACCATTATGGCAAGGCAGATATGATCACCCTCTTTCACAAGGGAGGAAATGGAGGCCTGGAGAGGCCTGGTGGACTAACTTGGCTAGTAGGAGGCAGAGTCAGGATTTGAACCAGTTAGTCATTGGACTCCAGAGCTAGTAGGCAATAGGCCTGGGGCTGGAACCCAATCTCTTGCTTCCTGGCCCAGTGCTCTTTTATTGTTCAGAGAGAGACACATTGGACAAACTGAGGGCCTGGGGCCCTGTCCTGACAGCCAGCCAGGGACGAGGTGACCAACTAGTCCTGTACTTCCATTGGGTCATTGGATACTTTTGGGCCAGTAGATCTCAGTAAAGACCATCTCAAACCATCAGAACCCTGAAAAGGAGGGCTTATATTTTGATTCTTTTCCTTCCAAGAGTAAGGTTACTGGATAAAACACAGGGAATCAGCTTAAATTTGAATGTCAGATAAGAAAGCTTTTTCTAGCAGTATGTCTCAAATATTATGTAAGAAATACACATACTGAAAACATTATTTGTCACTGAAATTATTGCTTGTTTATCTGAAATTCAAATTTGAGTTTAACTGGGCACTCTGTATTTTTAATTGCTAAATCTGGTAACCCTCCCTGAAAGGGTCCTTGGCCCACTTACAGAGGGAACCCTTCCTCCTTAGTAGATGGGAGAGGCACACTTGTCAGCCCATAAAAAGATCCTGCTGTATCCTCCCCAGGGCCATTGGTGCCATTCGGCCCACTGTGCATACAACCTCACAGGGTCCATCAAATGAACAGGGATGCTCTGCCCTGTAGAGAAATGCTAGTGGCATCTCTAAGAAGTGAAGTTTGCCTCACTTGGCTCCCTGTTTCCAGTGGAACATGCCTGGTGCATCATTTCTGTAGTTCTGGGATCTTATCCCTGCCACATCAGATGATGGGACCCCAGGGTTCCTTGCTGGAGCCCCAACGACTCTGCCTGCTCTCTTCCCTTTTGCAGTAGCCACCTACTCTGTCTCTGGAGGTTCCTCTCTCCCAGTCCTCCCAGATACCTCTAAATACAAAACCACAGATGTTTCCTGTATTTGAAGAGTTTTCACTTCCATGGGGAAACATTTGCTGGATGAGTAAATTATCAATGGGAAAGTGACAAGGATTCTTTGAGAAGGTTCTGAGAGTCGTGATTTTTGCTCTGTAGTTGTTGATTCACTTAGACTTATGCCTCCTTTTCTCCCCCTTGAAGCTGGATCCTGGCCCCACGCATTCCCCCTGATGGTTTCAGACCAATAATCAACTAGATTCTGAGGCTTGCTTGCCTCAAGTGGGTCATCAGAGGACATCAGTCAGGTGATCCCAGTTCCATGGTTGACACATGGGACTGGTCTTCCCAATACCACCTCCTTCTTTCTTGTATGTATAGATGAAAAATGGAGTAAAAACAACTTCCCCTCCCCACCTTCCTCCCAGTAGTGCCCAGGCCATAAACACAAGAGCTTGTGTGAAGTCAGTCCACAGGGACTCATGGCTTACAAAGGTGGTCTTACCCAACACAGGCCCTAGCACCAGCAGACCAGGCCCTTTGGTGACAACAAACCACATAGAAGTGACTACCATGACTCCGGGGATCAAGACAAGTTCACAGGGAGCCTTCCAGACGACTGACCTTGTTGAGACCTCTGTGCAAAGCCACATCCCTTTGGAAACTCAAACCCTGAGCACCCAGACCTTTGATAGGACCTTAATCCTGGCCAGCACCATTTCAGATGCAGAGATCAGGGAAACCAAGACCATTTTTCCTGCAACAGAGACCAGGGCCTTCACAAAAATGATACCTTCCAAATTCATGGTTGTGATCATCACTCCTATGGAGGCATCAGCCACAAGTGGCAGCCCCACAGGAACTGGAATGACCACAGTTGAGACGGTTATAGGCACTGATCTCGTGGAATCTGTCTTTGACACCCTTTGTACTGATGACAGCTCAGAAGAGGCAAAGAGGATCGTAATTGACATCTTGACATTGGCTCACACCTCTGCAGAAGCCGAGGCCCTGACCTTGGAGAGCAGTGCCTTCTCTGACAGCTCAGTTACGGCCATTGCCACCTCACAGGCCCTGGCATCTGACACCACTGTTCCGGCTAAAGCCTTGCTTGCCTACACCATCACCGACACTGAGGTTACCAATTGCAGCGTTGTAGAAATAGAAACAACTGCCACCACTCCTGGGACCTTGGACACAGATCATGATCCCACAGGAGGAAAGGCCCTGTCAGCCTCTGAGGTGTCAGCTTTGCTTGATTCCACTGAGTCAGAATCAGACTTCACCAAGACCATGACATCTGCTGAGACCGTGTCAGGAGCCAGAGGCACAGAACCAGTCATGCCTGATACCACAGTTGAGACCCCGCTACCTGTTAATAGCACCATAGAAGGAGAAAGAGCAGCAGCCAAGACCACCACCCCCAGCACAACTTTGGTGACACTCAGCACGAACCCCTTGGAAGAAACTTCAGCCTTCTCTATTGAGACAAGTCACACGGAGGTCTCAGTTACAATCTCCACAGGGACTGGGTCAACTGTGGGCAAAGTGGCTCCCCCTGCTGGACTCTCAGATAGGGCCTACAGCCACACCCAAGCAACCACTAGCAAGAACTCCACCCCCTCAGAGACTTCAACCACAGACAGCACAACCAATGGGTCCATCCCCATCAACAGAAACCCCTTTCCTTCTGTGCATCCGACTGTGGCCAACAGCAGCCCAGAGGCAAATATCACCTTAGTCAAGACCACAGCCTTAGCAAAGACCTTGAAGACAGCCAGCACAACTGAATGGAAGCCCCCAACAGCCATGCCCACCACTGCTCAGACAAGGTGGACCACAGAAGTTACTGCAGGTAAGTGGCTCTTGGAGGTGTGATCTTGGGGATTTGGAGTTGGGAATTTCCAGAATGTCTACATGCTTAAGGGATAGGGAGGAAGGAAGGATCTAGAGGCTTATTCTGAGCCCAGTCTCTGAGGTCACGTCTTCATGATCTTCTAGTGATTCTTGCCAAAATCAGAAACAGGAAGAGTTACGATGGCATATGGAAAAACTGTAGGGTTGGAAGTCTGGACAAATAGTTTGAGACCCTGGTTTTGCCCTTAACAATCTAGTGGCCTAGAACAGGTCCTTTTCCTTTCTGGGCCTCAGTTTCTCCACCAGTAACTGCAGGGGGCTGTGTTGCATGAACAATGACGTCCTTTCCAACTCTGCCCTTCTGTGATATTAACGGTTGAGTAACTACTGTGTGCCGGGTGAGGCCCCAAATTGTATTCAAAAGCCACAGTCCTCATGCTCTGGAAACCTCTGGTTCAGCTAGAGCCACACAGAGGGGCACTGTGTGAATGTCTGGCCCAAGTTGCTGCCCCCTGAGCAGCTGGGACCCCATAAGAGTGGGGCTTGCTGGGCTGGGAGCCATAGACAGTGACTTTAAATAAATGAATAAATTGGGCAAAGGTTTGGGCATTTAAAGCTACATGTCTGAGACAACAGATACTTCTCAGGGATGAGGCCCCTTCGTCAGAAGCTGCTGGGTCAACCCAGCTTCTGGTCAGCCTGGAGCCTCCACCTCTACTTCCTGTCACTGTCCTCATGCCTCATCCCTGTGGTGTCCTCAGCTGGCCCTGCCTCTGTGGGGAGGTGAAATAAAAATATTAATCACGATCACCTTACTGAACATCTTTTGTATTCCAGGGAGAGATCATATAAAAATATTTCATAACCAGTGAAGCATTGGCACTGGCTGAATGTTCTCACTGATGTCAGCCAGTGAACTACGAGCTTTGCATGTGTTATCTTTTCTAATTAAACCTTCAAAATTACCTTATGAGGTGGGTGTTATGCCCCACCTGACAGGTGAGGAAACAGGTTTAAAGATGCTAGAAAGATAGCAGTGGGACTCCAAATGGAAGTCTGTTTGATTCCAACTCATAACCTCCTATTGTGCTTTTATTTTTTAAAGCTCAATTTATTAATATACCTTTATTTAAAAATGCTTTTCTTTATTATTTGTTGATTAGATACTGCATTGACATGATTTAAAAATCAATAGGTTCATAAGGGGTCAGCATAAAATGTCTTTCTCCCACTGCTGTTCCCCAACTACCCAGCTTCCATCATACACATAACTGGCAGAGTTATTTTCTTGTGAATCTTCTGGCCATGAAATATGCATGTGGCAGCAAAAACAAGAAGGATGAGATATCAATATTGGTATCTCTATCGGTCTATATAAATATAGAAGTGCAGTGACTGGATCAGTTCTAACAGTATTCTGAGAGGGGGAAATGACTACGAGAGGGCAGTTAAGGCAAGCAGGTTAGGGCTCAACAAAAAGCAGAACTTGCCTACAAGGCTGCTAAATTGGGAAGGCTGGATCGAAACCTCCACCAACTTGGAACTGGAAAGCATTGGCTGAGGGCATCACCTCCAAGAGCCGGCCTCTCTCAGGCATTCTCCCTGTCTGGACCCTTTCCCAACAGCCCATCTGTGACCGCTAGTCCTCGAGAACATTCTAGATTCACTTTGATTTCTCCTTCCTCACACTACTCTTTTGACTTCTCTGAATGTGGTTGGGGCCTTTTTCACTCTTGTTGGGAAGACACTACAAGGAGCCCAGTTATTGGAGAGAAGGAGTCCTCTTTCTCTTTGCAGTGAGTAAATGTAAGCTCCCATGTGAACACTGACACATTTACACATGAGAGTGAGCACATATGTGCAGAGGTGTGGACAGAGGCTGGGTAGCATGGGTCATGTCATGATTCCTGAACTGACTTACCCATATTTTCATCTGCTGCTTTTTTTAAACTTGTAGGTGGGGATGGAGGCTTTTTCCTTCTGCGGCTGAGTGTGGCCTCTCCAGAAGACCTCACTGACCCTAGAGTGGCAGAGAGGCTGATGCAGCAGGTGAGTGGGCACTTTCTGGGCCAAGAAAGTAGAGGAGAGAATTAGGAACTAAGTTTAAGGATCCCTGCTTGGCTTGGCTTCTGTCTGTTTTTCCTGAGTTGGGAATTCCCCTTCTGTGCTATGTAAAGAAATTCTTTCCTTCACCCCCAATTTCCTCAGGCCCTAGGAAGGTCAGGGCTTCTGGCCCTTGGGAGAAGATCAATGATATTAATGGGCAGATAGGCAGGACTTCGGGTTACAAGTAGCAGAAATCAACTCATTGTAGCTTACACAGAAAAGGCAAGGCATTATTGGCTGAGAAAACTAGAAATGACTGTTCCAGCTTCAGTTATGGCTGTATCCAGCAGCTTAGACATGATCATCAAGATTTTCTCTTTCTCTACCTCTCTTAGCTCTTCATTGTTCAGAATCTCTCTTCATATGTACAGAAAGGTGGCTGTGACAGCCCTAGAGTCACAGACACTTCCCTCTCCCAAGGTCTGCTTATTATACTAGGGAAACACTGATCTCATTGGCCTGCAAGGGCCACTATGAGTGACAGCTCAACCACATGGAATGAGAAGGACAGGCCCCAAAGGAAATAGGAATGCCAGGCAGGAAAACACCCCATAGATGTATGCTCCAGATGGGGACCAAGATTGGGGTATATTTGTATAAGTTGGGAAAATTCTCCTAAGACCCAGATCACTGGACAAAGCTTCCAATGGTGGAATTCTGGGGTCAGAGATTATGGGGATAATATGAATCACTGGAAGGTTAAACTAGGTCAGCTCAGTCTAGCTCTTGTGCCCACGTCTTGCTGCTAGGGGATGAGAAGAGGAAGTATCTGGGCTCTTAAAGTTCTCTTAGTGGAAAGGGGCCCATCAGGACTCCCATAATGAGATCTCTGAGCACAGCATGGGGGTTTTGAATTGGGACAGCCAAAGAAATGACAAATGCCTACTGCACTTGATAATCAAAGTAGCAAGTGTGAATCCTAGCCAAAGAGGGAAGCCAGAATGGTGCCAGATCTGAGTCCCCCAGACTGGAAACTATTTCAGGGTTCAGAAAGAGGCCAGGGAGAGAGAACAGGTCAGGAGCTGAGGCATAGGAATCAGGCCATGTAGGTGTTGGGCACGAGCTCTTGTCAGGAGCGGGACACTGATGTAGGGCTCAGGGTTCAGGACTCAGACAAACAATAAGTTTGGAGCCATATAGATCTGAGGGTGAATTCCAGTTCCTAACTGTGTGACCTTGGGTAAGTTACTCCATATTATTTTCCTCCCTTATAAAATGAAGTGAATACAACCTGCTTTGTAAGGTTATTGTGAGGTTAAATAGCTTTATGTGCATGAAGCACCTAGTTCATGCCTAGCCGGTGGGGGGCCCAGGGAGTGTTGCTGGCCTCCTCCTATGTTCTCTCTCACTGTCCCTTCCTGTCCGTGGCCTGTGGTGAACTCATAGGCCAGGTGGGCTGGAAGTACCACCTTCTCCTTTTGCCCTACAGCTCCTCCATGAACTGCATACTCACATGCCTCCCATCCAAGTGTCTCTGCTGCGTGTCAAGAAGGACTAAGGAACATCAGCTGTGGCCAGGCATGGTTGTGTGCCAAAGGGGGAAGTGCTGCTGGTGGTCTGGGCCCCCCATAGACTAGAGCCAAGTTACTGTGCTGAGATATACCCGGGAGCTTCCCAGGAGGTCAGCTGGCCTAAGCCCTTTTCCCAGACCTGGCAGCAGGACCCTGACTCACATATGCCTGAGTGTGTGGGGGTCTGGGTGGGGGGTGTTCCAAAGATGTTCTTGGACTTCCTTTGGCACATGTGTTGTGTTTCAGTAAAGAGTGACTTGATCACCCATCTGTCACCTGCTTTGTGCTTCCATTGGACATTAATATTATATTCAGTGTGGCCCAGAGATTATCTATTTTATCAGTATGGGGTATGTGTGGGTTTGTTTGTTTGTTTTGATATTTATATGGTACAGGGATTTAGGGCATCTTCCCTTTACCTCCCTCCTTCATTCTCCCCTGGTTCTTGGTTTGGACCTTGATTATAACACTTGCTGAGGTTGGCCCTGGAGCCTTTTGAACTTTGAGCTCCTTTGGAGCAGGAACCATATTTATCTTAGTATCCCCTGAACCTAGCAGAGTGCCTGGCCTGTAGTAGGATGACAGAGAATGTTTGTTGAATTGACCTGAATTTCAAATTCTGGACACAAACAGATCACAAGAAAGTCTGTAATACTCAAGTATTCCTTCCTCTAGCTCATAAGTCAAGTTATTATTATTAAAAAAAATAAATGTGGCTAATCTTTATTCTATTGTAAAAAAACTTGCTTATGATTTTCAAATTTTGAAAATTTCAAAAGGGCGGGGCGCCTGGGTGGCTTGGTCGGTTGAGCGTCCGACTTCGGCTCAGGTCATGATCTCACGGCCCATGAGTTCGAGCCCCTCGTCGGGCTCTGTGCTGACCGCTCAGAGCCTGCAGCCTGTTTCAGATTCTGTGTCTCCCTCTCCCTCTTCCCCTCCTCTGTTCATGCTGTCTCTCTCTCTGTCTCAAAAATAAACGAAAAAAAATTAAAAAAAAATTAAAAAGGGCTAAGAAAAAAAGACAGAAATGGAAAGAGGAGTAGAAGAGAAAGAAAAAAATTTCTAAAATCCCACCTCTTAAATACAACTATCGTTAATGTATATATTCAACCTCTCTGCTTGGTCTGAGATATCTCACATTCAATATTTCATACACACACACACACACACACACATTTTATTTTATTATTCTATTCTATTCTATTCTATTCTAATTTTATTTGATTTTAGAGACAGTGTGTGTGAGTGGGATAGAGGGGCAGAAGGAAAGAGAGAGAGAATCCCAAGCAGTTTCCATGCTGAACATGGAGCCTGATACAGGGTTTGATCCCACCCATGACCCTGGGATCATGACCTGAGCCAAAATCAATAGTCATACGCTCAACCGACTGAGCCACCCAGGTGCCCCCCAAATCAAAGTCTTAATCTTTCCCCCAAACCTACTCTGCCTGTGTCTTCTACATCATGTCAATTACATCCTTCAGTTCCCCAAGCCAAAATTCTCAAAGCCAGTCTTTATTACTCTATTTCTTTCATACTTTACATCCATCTCATCAGAGAAGTCTGTTGGTGTTGCTGCTGTCAAAAATATGCACACAGCCTGACCCTTCTTCACCACCTCCACTGCTCTCACCTGGTCCGAGCTGCCGTGGTCTCTCACCTGGATTACTAACATCTTCCTAACAGGTCTCCCTCTTTCTACCTTTGCCCCCCACCTCCAGTGTAGTCTCAGCACACCAGCCAGCGCTGTCACTCTATAATGTAAGGCAGATGAAGCCACTCCTTGGCTCCAAACCCTCCCATTTCATTCAGACAGAAAGCAAGGTCCTATAATGGTCTGCAAAGCTGTATGCAATCTGTGCCCCTCCACCAGCCTCTTGAACTTGCTAACTGCACTCTAGCAACACTGACCTTGCTGTTCTATGAATGCATCAGGCCTTGAATGCACGCTCCTGCCTGGGGACATTTGCATGAATTGTTCAGTCTGCTTAGTATGCTTCTCCTGCAGATATCCACTTGGCTAACACTTCCACCCCTTCCACCCTCGCAGTGGGTCTGCCTGACCACCCCCTCTGCTTTGATTTTCTTCATGACGTTGATTACAACCTAACATAATACATATTTTATTTCTTTGTCTTGTTTACTATCTGTCTCCCTCAACTAGAATGTAAGAGTTTGTTCACTCCAGTATACCCAGCATCTAGGACAGTGCCTGGCACATAAAAGATTCTCAGTAAATATTTGTTAAATGAATGAAGGAAATAAGACAACTTTGGATATTCTTGTGAATAAGGGGAGTGTGCCTATTCAACTGATCCCCTTTCTCTTGCAGAGTGGGGCAGAATGAGTTTTATAAAGTAGGTTGGACAAAAATAATGGAAACATTCTTCCCAGCATATTTGATGAGCACCGACAACAGAAGAGAGACCATGTTGTGTGCTGTGGGGGATTCAAAGATGTCTCTTCCCACAGGGGCTAAAGTTAGTAGGGGAGGGCAGACATGTACAGACATAATAAACTGAAAGAATTTATTTACCATATATGGCATATATGGCAAAACCAGAATCTCCTTAATACACAAAGAGCTCTTACAAGGCAATAAAAAAGCATATATACCAACAGGAAAGTAGGAGTATAAATCCCTTCCAAAAGCAGGAATATTAGGGCCTCTTTTCCATGAGAAAGAAACTTCACCGGCAAAAAAAAAAAAAAAAAGAAGTAAATTGATACAATGAGATATGCTAACTGTGTATCAATAAGTAAAGAATTATAAAAATTATAATTTCTATGTTGATGAGAGTGTGAGAGGGGAAAGAACACTCTTAAACACTGTTTGTGTGAATGAAGTTGGGACAGCCTTTCTGGAGGACAATTTGACTAGCTAAGGCCTTAAAAACGTGCATCCCTTTAACTAGTTTCATTCCGAAGGGGTTCTTGAGGAAATAACTAAGAATCTGTGCAAAGCCCAATAAATAAATGTGTTCATTACAGGCCAATGTAATGAACAGGCTGTGTTATAACAGCCAATAAAGGCAAAATACAAAACAAAACACAAATAAGCTATCCCGGTATAGTCATTTGGTTAATAATAGTGTTTACCTTTCATACTCTCTTTAGAGGTTCCCTCTCCAAAGTCAAAGCTAGTCCTGTTTCTACCAAAGGAATCAAGCTCCCAGCTTTGTGTGCAAGGGTCTTTGTGATATGGAGAACTTACCCAGCTCGGTGTCCTGTGTTCCTTCCACAAGAAACTTACTACTTCCCAGTCACACCTGCTTTCATCCAGAGACTTTGCACATCATGATTCTTGTTCCCTAGAATGTTGTCCTCTCTTCTGGTCCCTTTGGTCTGGAAAACTTCTATTCATGCCTAGAAGCCTGGTTCATTCAGTGCCTCCTTGTGGTAGCTTTCCCCAAATTCCCTAAAGAAGAGCTAGTTTCTTAGTCTTTTTATGTTTCTGTTATAACACTTACCATGCTACATCATGCTTCATTTACTTACAAGGTTGTTAAGTTATATGTGCTTCATGACAACTGTAATGTAGTATTCATCTCTGTAGCCACAAAACCCAGCACAGAGCCCTGTACATGGAGGGCACTGGACTGTTTGCTGAATAACTGAGATGATGGGCCCCGTGAGCAGGTGGCCATGAAATGTGGGCTCTGAAAGTTGAGAAAAATGGCATTTAGTGCTGAAGTTAAACAAAATATAAATACAATGATATAATTATTATTAAGCTGTACTATAACTAGGCATAAATATATAACACTGCAGTTTTATACACCCAATTCTTTTTTTTAAGTATCTATTACTCATTTTAATTTTTTTTATTAACTTTTTGATTTTTTAAAATTAGTTAGCATATAGTGAAACAATGATTTCAGGAGTAGACTCCTTGGTGCCCCTTACCCATTCAGCCCATCCCCCCTCCCACAACCCCTCCTGTATCCCTCAGTTTGTTCTCCATATCTTTGAGTCTCTTCTGTTTTGTCCCCTTCCCTGTTTTTTATATTATTTTTGTTTCCCTTCCCTTATGTTCATCTGTTTTGTCTCTTAAATTCCTCATATGAATGAAGTCATATGATATCTGTCTTTCTCTGACTAATTTCACTTAGCATAATACCCTCCAGTTCCGTTCACATAGTTGCAAATGGCAAGATTTCATTCTTTTTGATTGCTGAGTAATACTCTGTTGTATATATATACCACGTCTGCTTTATCCATTCATCCATCGATGGACATTTGGGCTCTTTCCATACTTTGGCTATTGTCCATAATGCTGCTATAAACATGGGGGTTCATGTGTCCCTTCGAAACAGCATGCCTGTATCCCTTGGATAAATGCCTAGTAGTGCAATTGTTGGGTCATAGGGTAGTTTTATTTTTAGTTTTTTGAGGAACCTCCATACTGTTTTCCAGAGTGGCTGCACCAGCTTGCATTCCCACCAACAATGCAAAAGAGATCCTCTTTCTCTGCATCCTCGCCAACATCTGCTGTTGGCTGAGTTGTTAATGTTAGCCATTCTGACAGGTGTGAGGTAGTATCTCATTGTGGTTTTGATTTGTATTTCCCTGATGATGAGTGATGTTGAGCATTTTTTCATGTGTCGGTTGGCCATCTGAATGTCTTCCTTGGAGAAGTGTCTATTCATATCTTTTGCCCATTTCTTCACTGGATTATTTGTTTTTTGGGTGTTGAGTTTGATAAGTTCTTTATAGATTTTGGATACTAACCCTTTATCTGATATGTCATTTGCAAATATCTTCTCCCATTCTGTCAGTTGCCTTTTAGTTTTGCTGATTGTTTCCTTTGCTGTGCAGAAGCTTTTCATTGTGATGAGGTCCCAGTTGTTCATTTTTGCTTTTGTTTCCTTTGCCTCCAGAGACATGTTGAGTAAGAAGTTGCTGTGGGCAAGATCAAAGAGGTTTTTGCCTGCTTTCTCCTCAAGGATTTTGATGGCTTCCTGTCTTACATCGAGGTCTTTCATCCATTTTGAGTTTTTGTGTATGGTGTAAGAAAGTGGTCCAGGTTCATTTTTCTGCATGTTTCTGTCCAGTTTTCCCAGCACCACTTGCTGAAGAGACTGTCTTTATTTCATTGGATATTCTTTCCTTTGGATATTCTGTGCTTTGTCAAAGATTAGTTTGCCATACGTTTGTGAGTCCATTTCTGGGTTCTCTATTCTGTTCCATTGATTTGAGTGTCTGTTCCTGTGCCAGTACCATACTGTCTTGATGATTACAGCTTTGTAGTATAGCTTGAAGTCTGGGATTGTAATGCCTCCTGCTTTGGTTTTCTTTTTCAAGATTGCTTTGGCTATTCGGGGTCTTTTATGGTTCCATACAAATTTTAGGATTATTTGTTTTAGCTCTGTGAAGAATGCTGGTGTTACTTTGATAGAGATTGCATTGAATATGTAGATTGCTTTGGGTAGTATTGAGATTTTAACAATATTTTTTCTTCCTATCCAGGAGCATGGAATCTTTTCCCATTTTTTTGTGTCTTCTTCAATTTCTTTCATAAGCTTTCTATAGTTTTGAGTGTACAGATTTTTCACCTCTTTGGTTAGATTTATTCCTAGGTATTTTATGGTTTTTTGTGCAACTGTAAATGGGATCAATTCCTTGATTTCTCTTTCTGTCGCTTCATTGTTGGTGTATAGGAATGCAACCGATTTCTGTGCATTGATTTTATATCCTGCAACTTTGCTGAACTCATGAATCAGCTCTAGCAGTTTTTTGGTGGAATCTTTTGGGTTTTCCATATAGAGTATCATGTCATCTGTGAAGAGTGAAAGTTTGACCTCCTCCTGGCCAATTTGGATGCCTTTTATTTCTTTGTGTTTTCTGATTGCAGAGGCTAAGATTTCTAATACTATGTTGAATAACAGCGGAGAGAGTGAACATCCCTGTCTTGTTCCTGACCTTAGCTGGAAAGCTCTCAGTTTTTCCCCATTGAGGATGATATTAGCATTGGGTCATTCATATATGGCTTTTATGATCTCGAGGTATGATCCTTCTATTCTTACTTTCTTGAGGGTTTTTATCAAGAAAGGATGCTGTATTTTGTCAAATGCTTTCTCTGTATCTATTGAGAGGATCATATAGTTCTTGTCCTTTCTTTTATTGATGTGACGAATCACGTTAATTGTTCTGTGGATATTGAACCAGCCCTGCATCCCAGGTATAAATCCCACTTGGTCGTGGTGAATAATTTTTTTAATGTATTGTTGGATCCAGTTGGCTAATATCTTTTTTTGAGGATTTTTGAATCCATGTTCATCAGGGAAATTGGTCTATAGTTCTCCTTTTTAGTGGGGTCTCTGTCTGGTTTTGGAATCAAGGTAATGCTGGCTTCATAGAAAGAGTTTGGAAGTTTTCTTTCCATTTCTATTTTTTGGAACAGTTTCAAGAGAATAGGTGTTAATTCTTCCTTAAATGTTTGGTAGAATTCCCCTGGAAAGCCATCTGGCCCTGGACTCTTGTTATTTGGCAGATTTTTGATTACTAATTCGATTTCCTTACTGGTTATGGGTCTGTTCAAATTTTCTATTTCTTCCTGTTTCAGTTTTGGTAGTGTATATGTTTCTAGGAACTTGTCCATTTCTTCCAGATTACCCATTTTATTGGCATACAATTGCTCATAATATTCTCTTATTATTGTTTTTATTTCTGTTGTGTTGGTTGTGATCTCTCCTCTTTCATTCTTGATTTTATTTATTTGGGTCATTTCCTTTTTCTTCTTGATCAAATTGGCTAGTGGTTTATCAATTTTGTTAATTCTTTCAAAGAACCAGCTTCTGGTTTCATTGATCTGTTCTACTGTTTTTTTGTTTTTTTTTGTTTCGATAGCATTAATTTCTGCTCTAATCTTTATTATTTCCTGTCTTCTGCTGGTTTTGGGTTTTATTTGCTGTTCTTTTTCCAGCTCCTTAAGGCGTAAGGTTAGGTTGTGTATCTGAGATCTTTCTCCTTCTTTAGGAAAGCCTGGATTGCTATATACTTTCCTCTTATGACTGCCTTTGCTGTGTCCCAGAGGTTATGGGTTGTGGTGTTATCATTTTCATTGACTTCCATATACTTTTTAGTTTCCTCTTTAACTGCTTGGTTAGCCCATTCATTCTTTAGTAGGATGTTCTTCAGTCTCCAAGTATTTGTTACCTTTCCAAATTTTTTCTTGTGGTTGATTTCGAGTTTCATAGCGTTGTGCTCTGAAAATATGCACGGTATAATCTCGATCTCTTTGTACTTACTTAGGGCTCCCAGTATGTGGTCTATACTGGAGAACATTCCATGTGCACTGGAGAAGAATGTATATTCTGCTGCTTTAGAATGAAATGTTCTGAATATATCTGTTAAGTCCATCTGGTCCAGTGTGTCATTCCAAGCCATTGTTTCCTTGTTGATTTTTTGATTAGATGATCTGTCCATTGCTGTGAGTGGGGTGTTGAAGTCTCCTACTATTATGGTATTACTATCAATGAGTTGCTTTATGTTTGTGATTAATTGATTTATATATTTGGGTGCTCTCACATTTGGCGCATAAATGTTTATAATTGTTAGGTCTTCTTGGTGGATAGACCCCTTGATTATGATATAATGCCCTTCTGCATCTCTTGATACAGTCTTTATTTTAAAGTCTAGATTGTCTGATATAAATATGGCTACACCAGCTTTCTTTTGTTGACCATTAGCATGATAGATGGTTCTCCATCCCCTTATTTTCAATCTGAAGGTGTCTTTAGGTCTAAAGTGGGTCTCTTGTAAACAGCATATAGATGAATCTTTTTTTCTTATCCATTCTGTTACCCTATGTCCTTTGATTGGAGCATTGAGTCCATTGACATTTAAAGTGAGTACTGAAAGAATGAATTTATTGCCATTTTGATGCTTGTAGAGTTGTAGTTTCTGGTGGTGTTCTCTGGTCCTTTCTAATCTTTGTTGCTTTTCATATATATATATATATATTTTTTTTTTTTTTTTCCATCTTTTCTCCCCTCAGAGAGTCCCCCTTAAAATTTCTTGAAGGGCTGGTTTAGTGGTCAAAAACTCCTTTAGTTTTTGTCTGGGAAACTTTTAATCTCTCCTTCTATTTTGAATGACAGCCTTGCTGGATAAAGAATTCTTGGCTGCATATTTTTCTGATTCAGCACATTGAATATATCCTGCCACTCCTTTCTGGGCTGCCAAGTTTCTGTGGATAGGTCTGCTGCAAACCTGATCTGTCTTCCCTTGTAAGTTAAGGACTTTTTTTTCCATTGCTTCTTTCATGATTCTCTCCTTGCCTGAGTATTTTGTGAATTTGACTATGACATGCTTGTTGATGGTCGGTTTTTGTTGAATCTAATGGGGGTTCTCTGTCCTTCCTGGATTTTGATGTCTGTGTCTTTACCCAGGTTAGGAAAGTTTTTGGCTATGATTTGCTCACATAACCCTTCTACCCCTATTTCTCTCTCTTCTGGGACCCCTATGATTCTGATGTTGTTCCTTTTTAATGGATCACTGATTTCTCTAATTCTTAAATCGTGCTCTTTTGCCTTAATCTCCCTCTTTTTTTTCCTGCTTCATTATTCTCTATAAGTTTGTCCTCTATATCGCTGATTCTCTGTTCTGCCTTGTCCATCCTTGCTGCCACTGCATCCATCCGTGATTGCAGCTCAGTTATAGCATTTTAAATTTCATTCTATTTTTTACTTCTTTTATCTCTGCAGAGAGGGATTCTAATCTATTTTTGACTCCAGCTAGTATTATTATTATCGTGATTCTAAATTCTGGTTCAGACATCTTGCTTATATCTGTGTTGGTTAAATCCCTGCCTGTTGTTTCTTTGTGCTCTTTCTTTTGGGGTGAATTCCTTCGTTTTGTAATTTTGAAGGAAGAAAAGGAATTAATGAGGAAAAATTAAAATTAAAAAAAATTAAAATTAAAAAATATGAAAATTAAACACACACACACACACACACACACACACAAATCTAATAAATGATGCTAGATCCTATGTGTGTTTTGGTCTGCGTGTTGAAAGTGGTTTGACAGATTAGGGAAAAAAAAGAGAGGGGGAGAAAAAAAAAGGAAATCATTTGAGAATTTTAAAAAATGAATACACTGAAGTAGACTAAAATGAGATGATGAGAGTAAGATAGAATTTGAAAAAATTTACAGAAAAGCAAAAAATATAGTAAAAAAAATTAGAGAAAAATATTTTTAATAGAAATTGAAAGTAAAAATGAAGTTTTTCACTTTCTGCATTCAAGAAAAAGAAAAGAAAAAAAGAGAAAAAAGAAAAAGAAAATAAAAATAAGGAAATCATTTGAAAATGTGAAAAGGTGAATACACTGAAGTAGACTAAAATAGAATGATGGAAGTAAGATAGAATTTGAAAAAATTTACACAAAAGTAAAAAATATAGTAGAAAATTTAAATAAAAAATTTTTAATAAAAATTGAAAATAAAAGTGAATTTTTTTCTCTTTCTGTATTCAAGAAAAAGAATAGTGCAAAAGAGAAAAAAAGAAAGAAAATTGAATAGATGGACCTGCTAACAGATTGAAATAGGACTGAAATTACTTCATTTTCCCTTAGAAGTCAGACTATGTAGTGCTTTATAGTCCATAAACTAAGTAGGCGGTGAGACTACACGGTGTAGTGTTCTTGAAGAGCCAAGTTGGCCCAGTTGGGCGGGGCTCAGTGTAACAGCTCTGCTCTCCACTAGATGGCGCTGCTAGCCTACTGGGGTGGATTGTTGCAGTGCTCATAGGTGCGTACGCGCATGCGCGGGAGTGGCGAAAATGGCGTCACTCAGCTATCAGTCTCTAGTATGGAAACTCTGTTCTCTCTGATCAGCAATCTCGCACCCGTCCTCTGTCTTCAGCTTTTGTCCACTACCCGCTTCTTCACTGTCCGTGACCAAGCCCCAGGCAGTACCTCTCTCCCGAGTTTTGTCTCAAATGAGGCTGTTTTCCCCAGCCCCTTAATTCTGAAGGACTGCGGCTTCGACCCGTTCCGCCCCTCTGCGGGAAGGTCTCCCCAGGCAACGGCCGAACGCCGGCCGCACCCAGGAAAGTTCGCCAAACCGTGCTGCTGCTGAAGCCCAGAGACTGCGGCCAGGTGCTAGCCGCCCCAGAAAAAGTTTGCGAGCTAGCGTAGCAGCAGCCTTTCAGGGATTATGGAAAATCACAACACACATCTGGCACGAGCCTTCACATCTAACGACCTTGTTCCAGCACCAGCAAATGTGGCCGTTTTCTGGGGTCTGCTGGGACCATGTGGCTTCAACAGTCTCTACCAAATGTCCTTCCAGCAGTGGAACCGTTTTTCCCCATGTGGCTGAGAACCTCCCGGACCCCACTCTGTTCCTGGGGATTCACCCTTCCCACCAGAGCACTGCCAGGTATTGAGCTGCGGAGTTGCAGCCTTTGCGCTACCCTTGTTTACAGTCTTAATGGAATTTAAACCCTCTCCTTTCTCCTTTCTCCCTTTTTAGTTTAGTCCCTGTGGCTGTTTCCAATTTTCCACTTTCTCTCCAGCTGCTTTTGGGGAGGGGTGCTTTTCCCATATTCTCCCCCACCCCAGTCTCCGTCCTCTCTCCGCCTGCAAAGGCTGCTCCCTGCCCGCCGCCGGCTTCTCTCTCCCCAAGTTCACCTCTCCGGACCACATACCTGCTGAATTCTGTGGTTCAGGTTGTGCAGATTGTTATGTTAATCCTCCAATCAGTTTTCTAGGTGTGTAGGATGGTTTAGTGTTGGTCTGGCTGTGTTTCATGGACGCGAGACACACAAAAAACTTCCATGCTGTTCCGTCATCTTGGCTCCTCTCTACACCAAATTCTTAGTTTTTCTTTTCTTGCTTTGCACTTATTTTTTTTTTAATGTTTATTTATACTTGCAAGAGAGAGAGAGACAGAGAGAGAGAGAGAGACTGAGCACAAGGGGCAGAGAGAGGCACACAGAGTCTGAAGTAGGTTCCAGGCTCTGAGCTGTCAGCACAGAGCCCGACATGGGGCTTGAACTCACAAACTGTGAGATCATGACCTGAGCTGAAGGTGGATACTTAACCAACTGAGCCACCTAAGCACCCGTGGAGTTATTTGAATTGGGGATACCTGATAAAGTGGATAATTTCATCTTAACTATCCACATATAAGGACATACATGTACATGCAGTGCTGATTACTGTTATTGGAAATCAAAAATTTTGCAAAATATAGGCTATACCAATTAGAAGCATTTGGGAATTAAAGTGTGTAATTGTGCTTGTGTGTGTGTGTGTGTGTGTGTGTGTGTGCGCGCGCGCACATGAGAGAGAGAATTACTGGTATTGACCAGAACTAGCAGAAGTAATGTTACCAACCAGCAAGAACCAGAAAGCCTGGAGAAAATTCTCCAGTTATTTAAGACTCAAAGGTGTGTGTATATGAGGTGAAAAGGCCACATATTTCATGAAGACAAAGGTAGGTATGTACCTAAACAAGATAGCCTGTTTGAAGTCATCTGTGGCTCAGCACAAATTCAGAAAGCAAAATCAGAAGGCCATGGTGAGAACATGAGGTGGGACTCTTCTGACGAGAGACTTCAGCTGAAGCTCCTGCCACAGACAGTCCTTCCTTCAACCTCTGTTAAGGGGGACTGGCCACCAGTTAGTGGAAAGCAGTGAATGGTAACTGATCCCATGGGTGTGCCCCAAATTCAAATCAGTGGGCATCATTTTTTGGTAAATATTTACACTGGTATATTATGCCTGTTATCTATTATTTGCCATCCTGGTCTCTTTTTTTTTTTTTTTTTTTTTTGCTGTAATGTTTTATTTGTTTTTGAGAGAGAGAGAGAGCAGGGAAGGGGCAAAGAGAGAGGGAGACACAGAATCTGAAGCAGGCTCCAGGCTCCAAGCTGTCAGCACAGAGCCTGACAAGGGCTCGAACCCACGAACTGTGAGATCATGACCTGAGTCAAAGTTGGTCACTTAACCAACTAAGCCACCTAGGTGCCCCTGTGCTGGTCTTTAGATGCTGCCTGCCTTAAGCCCATGAGGAGTTTCTGGAAGGCTCCTTTGAGAGCAGGGAAGGATGGGCAAGTGGATCTGTGTGTCTGGCTATAAGCCCTTTAAGGTTGCCCAGTGCCCACTGAGGGTGTTCCAGTGCCTGCCGCCCACTGGGAATGGGGGTGGAGGCTTCCTCCCCTCTGCCAAACTAACGTATGCCTGGAACCCTGAAGAAGGGCCCTTCAGTTCTTTATTCCAGGTGCATGAGTGACAGAATCTAAATCACAGATCTGGAGAGTGGGCTGATGAAAATTTGCAGTTGTGTCCTTGATCTGAATGGCACCACTTACCAAGAATTCTTTTTTCTTTTTAATTTTGAATTGTTATTTTTAAGATTTTATTTTTAAATAGTATCTATACCCAGCATGGGGCTCAAACTCACAACCCCAAGATCAAGAGTCACAAGTTCTTCTGACAGAGCCAGTCAGATGCCCCAAGAGACCTTTCCTTCCCACACAGACACCTCCTTCTTTTTTCATGACAACCTTTCTCTACATCCCCAGTGCCTCAGCCATTTTGGCCAGGTTGCAGGTAAAATATAGGACACCCAGTTACATAAGAATTTCAGATAAGCAATGAATGCTTTTTAAAACATGTGTGTCCCAAACATTTCATGGGACATCTTATACTAAAAAACTTATTTGTGGTTTTTCTGAAACTCAAATTTAACTGGGCTTCCTGTATTTTCATTCTCTGAATCTGACAACCTTACTTTGAATGCCTCCTCTTCAACCAGTGTCCCCACCTCCTCTTTTTTCCCAGTCTGCGGGTTTCCTTCTCTGTAGCAAGCCCTGGAGCTTCTCTTAGGCCTTGGATATCTCCACAACCTTTGGCAGGATTGTCTGCAACACTTATTCTGTCCTCCAGCCCCCACCCGTCCGCTGTTGCCCAGTGAGAGCAGAAGAAGTTTAATGTCTGAGGATGGGATGAGGGGAGGAAGGACTTTGGGTTTGAGTGGGTTTGCCCCCCATTTGCCACCTTGCTTTTGTTCTTTCAGGTTTCCTCTTCCCCTGCTTGATGACACACAGTATCTGTAACAACCACGTCTTGCACAGTGTGGGTCAATCCCTTGCCAAGAGTCCTGACTGGGTTTAGGATGAGATGTAATTTTTGGACCTTATGCTCAAAGCAAGCATACCCTCTCTGATCTTGGGTCACATTATAAAGTCTTCATCATATAACTTAGTTTTTGGGTTGGAATGGTCAGGGCAAGGGCCATCTCATCAGTCCACCATGTTTGTGTTACCCCTCTCCCTCCCTCCTTGTTTTACATCCCTTTCTTTCTAATTGCTGGGCACCACCCCCAGCCCACCCTGTCTCCCTGTAGTGACATATGTGCTTAATTCTTTTTGTTTAAATTTGTACAATTGCTTAAATTAATAAACTCAATTTTTTGACATAGTTTTATGTTCATAGCAAACTGAACTAAAAGTACAAAGTTTCCATATATCCCTTTTCCCCCAGCACACTTACAACCTCCCCTACTATTAACATCCCCCACCAGAGAGCATTGTTACAATCAATGAACTTACACTGAAATGTCATTATCGTCCGGAGTCCACAGTTTACATTAGGGTTCATCCTTTTTTTAAAACTGAAGTATAATTGGCATACAATATGATATTATTTTTAAGCATACAAGTTTGGGATTTGACATTTTTACATACTATGAAATGATCACCATAATAAGTCTAATAACAGACTTAATACAATATTATTATCTATATTTCCTGTGCTGTACATTACATTCCCATGAGTTATTTATTTATTTATTTATTTATTTTTTATTTTTTATTTTTTTTAATATATGAAATTTATTGTCAAATTGGTTTCCATACAACACCCAGTGCTCATCCCAAAAGGTGCCCTCCTCAATACCCATCACCCACCCTCCCCTCCCTCCCACCCCCCATCAACCCTCAGTTTGTTCTCAGTTTTTAACAGTCTCTTATGCTTTGGCTCTCTCCCACTCTAACCTCTTTTTCTTTTTTTTTTCCTTCCCCTCCCCCATGGGTTTCTGTTAAGTTTCTCAGGATCCACATAAGAGTGAAACCATATGGTATGTCTTTCTCTGTATGGCTTATTTCACTTAGCATAATACTCTCCAGTTCCATCCACGTTGCTACAAAGGGCCATATTTCATTCTTTCTCATTGCCACGTAGTATTCCATTGTGTATATAAACCACAATTTCTTTATCCATTCATCAGTTGATGGACATTTAGGCTCTTTCCATAATTTGGCTATTGTTGAGAGTGCTGCTATAAACATTGGGGTACAAGTGCCCCTATGCATCAGTACTCCTGTATCCCTTGGAAAAATTCCTAGCAGTGCTATTGCTGGGTCATAGGATAGGTCTATTTTTAATTTTCTGAGGAACCTCCACACGAGTTATTTATTTTATAACTGGAAGTTTCTACCTCTTGATCCTCTTCACCCATTTTGCCCACCCTTCAGAGCCCCTCTCCTCTGGTGTGTGATTTTGGCTATAGGGTTTTTAAAATCAAGCTGAGGAAGTTCCCCTCTATTTCCAGCTTGCCAAGAATTTTGGTGTTTGAGTTTGTCAAATGTTTTTTTCTACAACTATTGGTATAATCACACGATTTTTTTTCTTCTGTTGATGTGATAGATTACACCAATTGATTTTTTAAAAATGTTTATTTATTTATTTTGAGAGACAGTAAGAGAGGGCTCAAGCAGAGGAGGGGCAGAGAGAGAGGGAGAGAGAGAATCTCAAGCAGTGTCTATGCCATCAGCACAGAGCCTGACATGGGGCTCAATCTCATGAACCATGATTTCATGATCTGAGCCAAAATCGAGTTGGATGCTTAACCACTGAACCACCCAAGTACCCCTTAATTGATTTTTGAATATTGAATCAGCCTTGCACACCTGGAATAAATCCCACTTGGTCATGGCATATAATTCTTTTTATTCATTGTTGGATTTTATTTGTTAATGTTTTGTTGAAGTTTTTTAAATCTATGTTCATGAGAGATATTGCTGTATAGTTTTTTTTTTTTCTATGATTTTTTTCTGGGTTTGGTATTAAGGTAATGCTGGCTTCATAGAATGACTTAGGAAGTATTCCCTCCACTTCAATCTTTTGAAAGAGATTATAGAGAACTGGTAGAATTTCTTCCTGAAATGTTTGGTAGAATTCACCAGTGAATCTATTTAGCTATATGCTTAATTCTTGATAAATTAATGCTAGGATTAAATAAGTTTTTTGTTTTTTTTTTAAGTAGGCTCTATGCCCAATGTGGGGCTTGAACTCACAGCCCCAAGACCAAGAGTCTTATGCTCTACTGACTGAGCCATACAGGCACCCCAAATAAAAGTGGTTTCATAAGGAGCTTTGATTACACTTTGGGGTGCTTGAGGATAAAGCCACAACTTTGTACATATGGGAGAGGCCTTGCCTACTGGGAGTAGTCATTCTCTGTGAAAAGCAGACAGTGCGGAGTCTCTGTTCAGATCAAAGATCATGTTTCTCCTGAACTTCCTGCAACACCACTTCCTTACCAACAAAGGTGAGCCTGAGCACCAGGTTTGTGTCATGTGACCTCCTTTCCTACCCTTTGGCCACACTAGTTTGGACCACTGATGGACAATTGACATAAACTGGACTAATCAGATTCTCCCTTCAGAGATTTGGGATTTAGGACCAAGAGGTCCAGTTTCTACAATAGAGTTGGAATTGAGGTATTTGAGACACGGGAATTGTGGACCCATTTATTGTTGGACGTGTTACACCAGATAGGTGTGAAATTCTGCCTGCTAGGAGAGAAGTGTGAGGTCAAAACTGGTCAGGTTGCTGGGAGCAAGCAGAGTGGGGCCAAGGGACTGTGGGGTGGAGAGGCTCAGAAGACTCATTGGGGCTCAGGAAAGGACAGAGATCGTATATGAGGGATTGGGTGCTTCAGGTCTAAGGAGGGGGTTGGTGGCCTGCTTCTCAAGGAGGGGAGCTGGAACAGTTTAATCCCTCCTGCAGGGAACACAGGCAGTGGGGGACAGGAACCAGACAGGTAAAGGCACAGAGTGTA
The DNA here is from genome assembly GCF_018350195.1 of Panthera tigris. Taxonomy (NCBI): domain Eukaryota; kingdom Metazoa; phylum Chordata; class Mammalia; order Carnivora; family Felidae; genus Panthera; species Panthera tigris. The sequence continues at coordinate 70,955,122 of NC_056668.1, forward strand.
TTTATCCTCTCAGAACTGATGGACAGAGACTAGCAAGGCAGGGAGGGTTCATAGGTGAGTCCGGGCTACTCCATATGGGGTATCTCAACCATCCTCCTCCGAAAACCAGGCTTTGGCTTGTGTTCTTTTCCTCAGGGGAAGAAAGTGATGTGGGGGCTGAAGCAAGGATTCACCTGGGTGGAGCAACAAGCTTCCCAACAGAGTAGCTGAGGGCTGAAGCAGGACTGGGTCCAATCCACCTCTTCTCCTCCACTCCCTGTGCCTCACCCTTCAGACCCCTGAGAAAAACCACAAGTGGAATCCATGGCTTGGGAAACAAAAAAGTCAGAAGGATTTTACTTAAATAGACTTTAATTAGAAGTAAATTGGAGTTTTGTATACAAATGCATTTTGGATTTTAACTGAGACATTATTAACTCTGATGTGTGTGTATGTAAGTCAGTGTCCTTCTTGCAGGTATGTATGTGTAAGAATCCATCCTTTAAGTAGGTGGTCTTTATGGCCCTTTCTGTCTGCCTCTGTGTCTACTGAAAAGGTGTGCTATTGTCTTTATTATTACTCATTCCCTTGAAGAGTTCTGAATCACCTTCAGGCACCTTCCTTTTCCCAGTCTCCTCAAAGCCAAGGTACTGGTCAAAACGTGGGTGAGGCTGGGATGGGTCCTGAAGTATCTTAGGCCCCAGCTACCCCTTTGGGGTGAGGCCTCAGCTTTCTGTGTCCAGAGGGTAGGAGTACTGGTTCCTGGGGTAGCACCAGAAGCGCAGGACCACAAACACCACCGCCCCCAGCAGCAAGAGGGCTCCCAGTGCTCCAAAGAGGATCCCGAAGAAGGCGCCAAGCTTCATGCTCAGGTGCTCACAGCGTTCGCCCCAGGGCGTGTAGATGGAGAAGGGCACACAGCTGGGGACAGAGAGAGAAAACATGGTCAGCAGCGGGGAGGCCCCAGGAGGTTTTCCACAACAGGCTGGGATCCCCTCTGGGGAAGGAGGCCGAGCTGAAGCCATGCCCACTGGCTAGCGGAGGCTGGAGGGGGTGAATTCACCTGGAGTCAGCTCCACCTGGCTGCAGGTGAGCACGTGCAGGCACAGCCCTGGCTTCTCCCAGCCCTCCTTGGAGGGGAGAGGGCTGGGTGGATCTGGGATTGCAATGGGCACGAGGGTAGATGCACTGATGTGACATGAGGGCCCTGGGTGGCACTGCCCTTCTCTTCCCTAGCAGGCCTGTAGGCTTAGTGCACTCCCCTCATGGGAGACCCTTAGACTGCTGATGAACTGAGGGGACTTAGGACACCAGTTGCAGAGGGCCTCCCCTGACTGGTACTCTTAAGGAGGGGCAGGGATGGACCTAGACACAAGGCAGTGGGTGCCTCTCCACAAAGAGACAGCAGAACGTCCACCCCAGAAGCAAAATCAGGTGGAAGAGGTTGCCTTTGGAACCCACATCCTGCTGCTTAACTTACTGGGTACCCTGGGCAGGTTCTTTACCTATCTCTTCCTTAAAATGCTCATAATACCAGGGCACCTGGGTGGCTCAGTTGGTTAAGCATCTGACTTTGGCTCAGGTCATGATCTCATGGTTCGTGGGTTCGAGCCCTGTGTCAGGCTCTGTGCTGACAGCTCAGAGCCTTGAACCTGCTTTGGATTCTGTGTCTCCCTTGCTCTCTGCCCCTTCCCCACTGACTCTCTCTGTCTCTCAAAAATAAACATTAAAAAAATTTTTTTTAATTATTAAAAAAAAGTTCTCATAATACCAGGGCACCTTGGTGGCCCAGTCAGTTGAACATCCAACTGACTTTTGATCTCGGCTCTGGTCATGATTTCCACACTGACAGCATGGGGCCTGCTTGGGATTCTGTTTCTCCTTCTCTCTACCCCTCCTCTGCTCATGCTCACTTTCTCTCTCTCTCTCTCTCTCTCTCTCTCTCTCTCTCTCTCTCTCTCAAAATAAAGAAATAAACTAAAAAAAAAAATGTTCATAATACCTACCCAGTAGCTAGTTTGAGTTTTAGAGGTGATATAACATCTTTATTCTCCACACAGGGTAGGCACTCACACATCTTTTCCCTGGTCGCTTTTTCTCTGATCCCCGTTTGCTCAGTTACAGAAGATACATCCTAACTTTCAGACACCACAAAATACCATGGGGTTTCTGGGCCCCTTGCAGCATCTTTGCCCAGCTCGGATTCCCCAGCACTGCCCTTCCTGCCCTCTCTCCGACTCACCTGCAACGGGGCCCTTGGGGCAGGTGCTGGCACTGGCCTCCGTGCTCACAGTAGCCCTCACTGCACGGGGACACACAGGTCAGGCCACTGTGGGGGCTGTAGACCAGGTGGTAACCCTTGTAGCCATTGCATTTGAAGTAAGTCTTCAGCATGCTCACGTTCACTGTCAGGTAGGACGCAGATGAACATGAAAGCAATCAGTAACACCAAATCTATACCGTTTCGATCAAGAATGCCGTTTTCGAGCATTTTTCCTGAGAAATATTTGGAAAAGTGCACAAATACCTATGTTCACGGAAGTCTAGAGCAGCATGGTTTATAACAGCAACAGTGTTTAATAAGAGGGATTTTGTTAATGAATATTGTGCAACCGGTAACCACCATGACAGGGAAAGTGCATTGGTTAAGGGCAGATGCTTTGAAGGAAACCAGACCTACGTTAAAATTCAAACTCTACTACTAACTAGTTGTGTGATTTGGGGGAAATTTCTTAACTCTTTCAGCCTCGATTTCCTTATCTTTTATAAGGAAACGATAATAATAGTACCTACCACGTTGTGAAAGTTAAAGGAGATAATATATACAGAATATTCAGTACGTTGCCTAACATAGTAAGCACTCAGTAAATGGTCACTATTGGTATAACATTCTGTTTAAATAAAATATAGCACACTATGCTAAAATGTGTGATAAAATATCAAATGGGAATACATACATAATACACAAAGTAATATGTTCACAGTTGTTTAAGTAATGAGGTTATCAAAACATTAGGCACGACTTTATCCTTTATTATAAACAATATTTATATTTGTGAAGATCCCTGTGTGTAAAAGAAAATTCAGAAGGATGTGTGCGAAATGGACTTGTCTTTGGGGATTGGAGTTACGGTGATTTTTTTTCTCTTTTTGTTAATTTGTGTTTCCTAAAGTTTCTACGATAAACATATTGTACTTGTATAATAAAATTTGGGGGGGGGGTTTGGTTTCTTTAATAAAAGTTATAGTCAGGTCTAGGACAATTGTTCTCTTACCACCTACCCCTAACCCCCTACCGCACATACACAAAGTAGTTCAGAGGATTTCACACTGTCGCTCCCAGGAGGGAGGAGACCCAGACTGGACCCCAGAAGAAGCTCTTGCTTGGTCCCACCCTCCAGTAACACGCTGGCTTCTGTTGGGTTCGGTGTGGTTACTGCCCTGTTCTCTGCTACACTCCCAAAGTAGCGTAGGCCAATCCTTTCCTTCCTTGGTAAGCTTACCAACTCATCTCATTCTTGTTCCAGGATAACAAGGGGCTATCACAGCTGAAAGGGACCTCAGAAATCCTGTCTCATTTTCCAGGTTGGGGTGTTAAGGCTTGGATTGGGGATGGCTTTTGCCTAGGGTCACACCTCTCAAGGAGGGGATATTTCTGCTCCCGAGCCAGGTCTCCAGGCTTCAGCTTAATATCCTTTAGCTGGAGGGCAAAGGTAAAAGGGATGTCCCTGCTTATGTTTATAAAGTGCAATGTTATTTTAACAAAATCATTAACAATTTTATTAAAAAAAAGAAAACCGTTAGTGGTCATGGTCGGAAATTGGCAATTAGAGTAAATGCTCCATGAAACTGTATCCCTGCGGATTCATCAAGCAGTATTTTGTGCTCTGCTCTTGTATCTAGAAAGCTGGTAGGTAAAATGTTTATAATTTCCCTCAAAAGGGCACCTGGGTGGCTCAGTTAGGCGTCCGACTTCAGCTCAGGTCATCATCTCACAGTTCTTGGGTCCAAGACCCGCATTGGGCTCTGTGCTGACACCTCAGAGCCTGGAGCCTGCTTTGGATTCTGTGTCTCCCTCGCTCTCTGCCCCTCCCCTACTTGTGCTCTGTCTCTCTGTCCCTCAAAAATAAATAAACATTAAAAAACATTTTTTTAAAATCACAAACAAAAAACTAAGTTACTTGCTTCTTGCTTATCTGTGGCTCTCCGTAGAAAACTTTTCCACCATGGGTTTGTGTGGGCTGAAGATCTGTGATAGGTCCCCTCCATTTACCTCCTCCCTCAGCTATCCCTGTGACTATCCCCAGGAAAGTGACTCACAAGCCTTCACACTGTACACATCTTCCCTGGAGATGGAATGGAAGTTCACGTTTGTCCTGGGCCCCTCACTTCTGTTCCATCTCCTCCATGAGGCCTGGGGTAAGAATGCCTCTACCACTGCATCCAGCAGCTTGGTGTTTAGGAAGTCGATAACAGGACCCCGAGGGAGGTACTGGAACTCCGAGATGACACTCCAGCGTTGAAGGTTTCTTCCTGAGGCCTGTGTTGCCCCAGAATTGCTGTGTGGGAGGGGTACAGTGAGGAACTAAAGGTGGAAGGGGAAGGGAGGACCTGGGGAGCAGGCGGGGACAGTCCCACTTACATTGGTACCACTTGGCTGTTCTGGAGAAAAGCCCGCACATCCAGCTTCCCCAGTCTGTAGGCCACCTAGGGAGTGGGTGGGGGAGTGGGAATGAGGCCCTGTCCAAAGAGGAGACCCTTCCCACTTGAATGCATTTGTTTATCCATATCTGGCTCTTTCTTTGCACATGAGTGCCAGGACCTACAGAATGTTTCTCATCCATTTCTACATCCCTAAACCCCAGCCTAGCCTGGTAACTGGCATGGGTCCCTGCTTAATAAAATTTTGTTTGTGAAGGGCACCTGCGTGGCTCAATCAGTTAAGCATCTGACTCTTGATCTCAGCTCAGGTCATGATCTTATGGTTCATGAGTTCAAGCCCCACCTTGGGCCCTGCACTGACAGTGCGGAGCCTGCTTGGGATTCTCTCTCTCCATCTCTGCCCCACCTCTGCTGTCTTGCACACCCACTCGTGCTTGCTCTCTCTCAAAAATAAACAAGTAAATATTAAAAGTTTGTTGGTGAGTGAAGGCATACCTCCCTGCCTCCAACAACAAGGGGAGAATCTGGAATGAATGACTCATGCCTTGCCTCTCTTCCATGACTCACCCAATCATTCTCTCCCCACATGTATATTGAACATTGATTATGTTTAGCCAGACCTAGGGGATGGTCAGGTGCTGGGGACTTCAAGCTGACTCAGGAACAGTCTATACTCAGAGACCCATAGTCTGGTGAAGTGAATAAGCATGAACAGATTTTACCATTCAGAGTGTGGAATGCTGTAGTAGTAGCAATCATAATAATAATTATTATAATTTTTTGAACACTTGTGTTTTAGGCACTGCAGTAAGTGCTTTACATACATTATCATTTAAAACTTGACACAACCCATTGACATAGGTACCATTATTATTTCTGTGTTACAGATGAGACATCAAATAATTTGTCTAATTGTTACACATGCTTGAGGGAATGGTAGAGCCAGGATTTTAACCTGGGTATGTAGGATTATAGAGCCTCAGTAATTCAACTACTGTGGTACTCTGTCTGTGGTTGAGGAATGGACAAGGGCATAGGAACGAAGAAGAGGGAGCTGCCAGTTCCCTCTGGGAAGTCAGGGAAGGCTTCCTGGAGGTGAAATGCCAGACCAGGTGCAGGTCTTTAGGGATACTCAGAAGGAGGGGCTGGGGTGACTTGACCACCCTAGACAATGTTCATTGTGGTCTGGTTATTCCAGTCCCCTTGGAGGTCTCTGTCTGGGGGATTCCTGCCTTCCTCATTCGCTGCTTTCCCTGGGGCAGGAGGCTCCAGCCTCTTCTGGCAACTGAATCTAGATGGATGATGAGATGTAGAACATATAAGTGATGGCCAAGACCCTACCCTAAACCTGCCAAGACCCACCTCCCCACCCAGAGCTGGCCTGCAGCACTGACCGAGGCATTGACATCTGTCATGGTGGCATTTTCTCCTTCCCTGAGTGAGAGCTGGATGATTCTTACGGGAAGATCTGGAGATGGGAGAAGCAGATTCACAATCACCTCACAGTTTACACAGACTTACCCAAGAAGTTTTTTGGGCCAGCTCAGGGAGACTGCCCCATTCGACAGTGACAGAAGGTCACCAGAGGAGTCAGAAGGGACTGATTCTGCTGAGCCTCACCCTAGTGCCCATTCCACTATGGTCAGGGCTTCCTGACTCTCATCTCTCTGGGCCATGAAGTCACCTCCAGTCTTTCCTCAGCAGACTGCTCAGGCCTGGGGTTCATGCTGTGGCAGCTACCCCTTGTCCCGCTCCCTCCGCAGCTCCCATAGCCACCAACCTACCACCACCTGAGAGAGATTGGAGTTCTGCCCTGTTGAGTTTGAGGAATGAAGCTCTGGTCCCCCGAGTTCCCCATCTTCCCCCAAGATGAGAGAAATGTGAAGGCAGAGGGCAGCTGTTGGTACCTTGATGGATGGTTGGAGTGAAATTGTTCCCAGCCACAAAGCAGCGGGTGTCAGTGAAGGCTGGGGGACAGGTGCAATTGGGATGGCAGTCTGGCGTCTGGGAGATGTAGCAGTGGCCCTGGTTGTAGCAGTAATTCACAGGGCAGGACACGTTCTGACAGAGGGGAGAGTTCTCCAGAGCTGCAGAAGAAGGAGGGAGGACAGCAGCATCAGGCTGGGCAGCCGTGGGGAGCCCCGGCCCACAGAAAGCTGCTCCTAGGACAGGCTTGCTTTCTTTCCCCCAAAGCCCATTCAGTCTGCATTTTGCTTATGAGTCACTCTGAGCCTCAAACTATCCTTCTCCCTTTTCCAGATATTTCTCTGCTGGGCAACCCTTTTTCCTTTGCCAGGTAGGTGTTCTCCCACTTCTGCTGAGGGAATGGCATGTTTGTCAGACCCCCTGCATCAGGAAAGGACCCAGAAGGCTGGCAAGAGAAGAGCACGCCAGCCTGGTTTCCTTATTCCATCCCTTTGTCTGCCTTATAAAGCTGTGGCTCTGCCTGCTCTGGCCATTCCTCAGAAGACACAGTGGCCTCTACATTTCATTTGGGTGCTGTAGGGACTTAGTGAAGGCCTCACTGTGATCTCCCTCATCATGACTTCACTGGAGCCTTGGCTTGCGGGCTGCTGCTGGACATCTCCTCCCTTCCCCAGGCCTTCTTCAGTCTTTTGCCCTGTGTTTCCCCCATCAGGGCCTCAGGTCTGCTCTGCCCTGGCCATCCTTCCCTCTGCCTGCACAGTCTCTTCTCCTGCAGCTTCACACCTCACCATATGTCTTCACTTCCTTACTGTACCCACTTATAGTGAGCATTCTAAAGACTTGCTGGAAAAGGGGGAGAAATGGTTTGCCCTAGGCCCTCAAGGTGTCAACTGTGCCCAGGCCCTCCTCCTGCCAGGGCCCTGCTCCCGGCTCACCTGCACAATGACGCCCATCCCCAGTCAGGTTTTGGGGGCAGGCCTCGCAGCCCTCCCCAGGAATGCACTTTACATTCGGGAAGCATGGCTCCTCACAGGGGTCCCTGGAGCGTTTGCAGTAGGGGCCAAAGCTGTTCCCATCACACTTGCAGCCGGCCACCTGTAATGGGTTGCTGATCACCAGGGAGCCAGGAGGCTGAACGATTAAAGGCTTTTGGGTGTTTCTGTACTGACCTCTCTGGTCTGAGAACCTGTGGACCTTGAGTCCTTGTCTTAACTCTACCAGCATCTACTGAGCATCTTTGTGACTAGGTCGTGGTCCTGTACATCCTTGCCAAGCCCGCTGGGCCTCCCTGGAGCATTCTTTCCCCTGGCTTGAGATTGGTGTTGGCTCTACTCACCTACCACAGCTCCCAACACACACACATTACCACACAGGGACTGAAGTATGACATCCCTTCAGTTCCCACCGCCTTTCCCCTCAATAAGGAAACCTCCCTCCCATCCTCCTCCCAATACTCACCTCCAGGGAGGAATTGCCCACCCAGCTGGTCTGGTTGTATAAACACTGGCTCTCTTCCCTGCAGGCACAGACCACTGTCTTTGGCTGGAGTACAGATGTCAAGTTGACTTTGGCATTTCTTGCTAGAATCTCCAGAGTGAATGGTTCCAACAACTTTGGTGTCCATAGCAATGTCCCATTCTCTGCCCCAGGAAAAACAAGACCATGAGAGCTGGGGGCCTTGATTGCTGTGCCGACTGACACATCCTGGAATCTAATACCCTGAGTGCTGATGCTAGCCTTCCCCCACCTCTCTCAGATCACCCCTCAAATGTCATCAGGCATTTCTTTGAACAAGGCTGGTTTCTTACGGTGATCCTGGTCACACCCCAAGCTGGAAGTAGCATGAGCCCCGCTAACTGACTGTTGGGTGGAACTCCACAGAAGGGAAGGCAGCTGATCCCTGAAGAGACCCCAAAGGGCAACCCCTGCCTGGGCCTGCAGGAGGATGGGACATCTAGGAGGGAAGAGAATAAGACCAGGAATTCCCCAGGCTATACTGCAGACTAAACTGGCTGCCCCTTCACATCCCTTGCCCTGATTTCTTGCCCACTCCCTCACTTCTTGGACCTTGACAAGAAGTGTCAAGGACACCAGTGTCTTGGACACCAGACAACAGTGAAACATTGTCAACAAGGACTCTTCTGATCAAAACCTGTCTTATGTTTTCCAAGAAAATAAGAAAGTCTTCATAAAGTAGTAGGTTGAGAGTTATTGATAGTAGGGAGCAGATGAGAGTAACTTGCAGGTTTTCACTCCTCAGGAGAGGAGCCCAGTGGAGGAGAAAATCTCCTGATGCCATTGGCTAGCACCCGACAGAATGCCTCATGGAGCCAAAGGGTGTAGACAAAGAAGTCCCTTCTTATGCACAGAGAAAGAAAACAAGGCAGAGAGGTGCTCTGAGCTCAAAATAAGGCCCCTAATAGATTTGGTTTAGCAAAGAACAGTCACTAGCATCACTGGTACTGGTAACAGAAGGCAGTTGCATCCTGTGGGCTTTGACTTTTTGACCCAGATCATGGTTGCAGGACTGGGCATCTCCACACCATTACTGACAGAGATGCGGCTTTGCTTGCTCCCAGCAGAGAAAAGCCACAAGCAGAGACAAAGTTAGGTAAACGTGGTTGACAAACATAAAAATAAGTGAGAAACATACCAAAAGAAGATATTTGTATCTTTAAATCATGTTCCACATTATATCATTCTTTTAATAGATTTGAAATGTTTTAAATTAGTATTTTTTAATGGTTATACTTTTTTCTAATAATTTGGTGATTTTATAAAGATGGTTAAAGATGATTGCATGTTCTTGGATTTGAGGTGACATGACTTTTGAGTCACTTGGATGTACCCCGAGTTAGTGCAGCTAGCTGGCCAGACTGCCAAAAGCCCATCACTGCTCTTCACTGGGGACACTATCTGAATCTTAGGGATCACTCCAAGAAATGCTAGTCTTGGATATTCTGATGGAAAAGTGGAATGAAGTTGCACAGGGTATAATAATGCAAAATTACCTAAAGCTTGACTCTGCTCTCATCCCTTACACCTGCAGCCCACCGTTCTTACCAAAGAGCTTGAAGTCAGTGTTGCTGTTTCTTAGGGTGAATATGACGTTCTCAGAACTGCTGGTGTACTGAGTCAGCTTGGTCTGCCCCAGATAGGCTTCCACCACATGCTCACCCTTGATAGAAGGTGGGTACTTACCTGAAACACAAAGAGGGAATTCAGGGTTTGGGGCAGGACACTTTCTTGCCTCATGGGCAAGTCCTCTGGCTTGTGTGAACCACTTCCAGGGCTGTGACCCACCTCTGGAAGCAGGAATGATTCTGTGTACCTGCTTTCAGGTCTATCTAGAGCAGGTTGGGGTTGTACTGCCCACCTGGCCAAATCCTTATTTTCTCTTTATCTTCTCCCCACACAGGATTCAGGTCAAGTTCTTTCCTGATCAGAATGCTATGCTGGGCATGGTACACAATGAATCAGAGAACAGGGTTGTTCAGATCATCACAGAGTTTTACCTTTGGAAGAGGGATGAAAACCAAGAGGGTAATCTCTAGATGGGCATTGCATTTGTCAGGAAATAGAGGAAAATGCTTTCTCACTGGATGGAGTGCCGGGGTGGCTCAGTCAGTTAAGCATCCAACTCGATTTCTGCTCAGGTTATGATCTCGAAGTTCATGAGTTTGAGCCCCACATGTCAGTGTAGAGCCTGCTTGGGTTTCTCTCTCTCCCTCTCTCTCTGCCTCTGTCCTACACACTCTCTCTCTCTCTCTCTTAAAGTAAATAAACTTAAAAAAAACCTTTTCACTGATACCTGTCTTTTGGAACCCTGCTGTTTCCATTTTATTGTTCATTCACTCATTCATTCACTCATTCAGTCATTTAACACATATTTATTGAGTGCCTAACCTAACATATGACTGACACTATTCCATGTAGTGAGGACACAGCAATAAACAAATAATCAAAAAGATATCTATGCAAATTAGAAAATATGCTAGATAGTTATAAATGCTAGGGTGAAAAAAAAAGAAAAAGCAGGAAAGGTAAATGGGAAGTATGGGTAAATGTGAAATTTTAGACAGGCTAGCCAAGAAAGGCACTGCTGAGAAGGCGACTCTATTTGCACAGAGCCTTGAAGGAGGTGAGAGGCTGTCCGGAGGAAGGGCAGGGAGTCCAGGCAGAGAACAGTAGGTGTGGAGTCTGGAGCTGGTGGTGAGCCTGGTGTGTTTGAAGAAGACAGAGAAGCCAGTGTGTCTGGAGTGGAGAGTGCAGGGTGGGGAGGAACAGAGGAAGAGTTTGAGAGGCCCGAGGGTCAGGTAGGAAAGGGCTGTGAAGGCCATCACGGAGTGAGCTGGGGAGTCACGGGAGGCTGAGCAGAGGAATAACATGAACAAAAGAATCTGTTACATTTGAAAAACGCGTAGCCTAAAGGAATATCATGAAAGGGGGGTGCTCCACATCTGCCACCCAAGTCTGCAAATGCCACCTGGGCCTCATGCCACTTACTGAGGGTGGCGTTCATCAGCTGGTATCTGCTAAAGAGCATCTTAGTGTTCAGGCCGGTGCTTGTGTTTCCTGTGGCCAGGCTGTCATAAATGCACTGCTCATCTCCATTACACTCAGAGACCAGATTTTCACCCGAGTTGTTGTTCTTCAGTTGGAAAAGGAAGACAGGGGTGAAGTTGGAAGGGAGAGGGTTGTCTCTCTTGCCAAGGAGTCTCGTATCATTGATTTTCCCTAGAACATATGAAGTACAATGGAAGTGGTACCAGGGATGGGCTTCCAGCTATACTTCTGCTGTGTCCACCCCTTACCCTCACTTTATATGCCTTGGGGTGAGGGAGGGGGTGTGAAGGGACAAAGTGACTTCAGCTTTTGAGGCTGGAAATCCCTGCTCTAGTGAGTAAGGGCCACCACTTCCCTCGCCTTCTCTTCCAGGTAGAGAAATGCAGGGAGGGATGGGGGTGGAGGGGACAAATCCGGGGTAGCCCCAGAATCCTCAGCATTTCCTCCTGGCCTTTCCACCCCTCCCTCACAAAGGATGGAGGTCTGGCTCCCACAGGCCCGAGGGAGACAATGCTTCCTTCATCCCACCCCAGCCACATCTAACCCGAGGATTCAGGCCCAGACTCACAGGTCATTCCAAATTGATAAAGCTGCCACTCATTGCTTTTGTTGAGAATGGTGGAGCCATTGGGCATCCTGAAGTCATCATCTGGATTGTCGTTCCAGACTCCTGAGGGACAGAGTAGGAGATTGGCCACCCTGGAACTGTGGCTCTCCCCTTCCCTGAGGAGCGTCCAACAGGTCACATTCAAGGTGTGAGGGGAAGTAGGGGTCTGGGAAGCCCCTTCCAGTTGTGTCTGTTCTCGGTTCAGTCCTTCCAGAGGAGGGAAGAGGACCAGACCTCATAGCCCACCCCTCAGTCTCAGGGATAGAGGAGGAGAAAATGGAGGAAGAAGGGAGAGGAAGTAGGGGCTGGAGGGAGAGAAAGGGCGTCCTCAAAGCCCCCTTGGCTGCCCTAGAACGAGAGCTTTGGGAGAACAAGAAATGAGCCTCAAAGGAAGCTGAAGAGGTCCCTTGCTCCTCCCCACCTCTCTGTGCCCTCAGGGTTCTGTTCCAAGGAGGCTGAGAAAGGGAAGCTCAGCCTGGGGTGTCCACAGGCCAGCTGGATGGGGAGCTGCCTGTGGGCTGGGGCCCGTGCTCTTGATGCTACTGCTGCCGCCACTGCCTCAAAGGCAGAGTCCTGTCTGCTTCTCACCCAGGAGGCCCTCTGTGCTGTTTCGATACTCCTCTGGGAGGCTGCAGGAGGCATGGAGGATGTTGGAAAGGGCGGTCACGGAGATGGTCACGGTCCCATCGAAGCTGGCTGACACGAGGGAGCCATTGCGGGTCATTACAATGCCGGTGGTGTTGAATATCTCCTGGCCTGGGATGTTGAGAGACAGATGAGAAAGAAACCAGCTTTCAAACCCTGCAGACCCGAGACTTGGCAGTAGTGAAGGGTCAAGATGTTGAGGGGGAGACTCTGAGAGCAGCTCTGGGGTGTCCTGGGAGTGCCTTTTCCAGGGGCTGAAAGCCACACTCACAGGACACCCCCTTCTTCCTGGAGCCTGGAGACAGGGACTACTACAGACAAGCCATCACTGCAGAGGAGGGAGAGAAGTGAGAAGAGAAAGCGGTGAAGAAGCTGTTCAGGCACAGCTGCTGAAAGAACAGGGGGTGAAGCAGGGGTGCCAACCCGTCTCCACTGCCCCAGTGCTGCTGTCTCTACATGGCGTCCAGGCCCTGGGTGCCCTGCTAAAGCCTGACCCGGGGAAGCAGGACCAGGTGGCTGACAGCTGTCCCCAGCCTACCTTCTGGGTCTTCATGGTTAGTCTCAAATGTCACAGTCTGGTTATTGACCTGCACATGGATTGTGTCATTCGGCTTGAGGAGCCATCGAACCTGGAAGGAAATTGGAGGAGGCCTAAGCCTGAGGTGGGCCAAGAGGCTGAGAAAAGAGGCTTCAGAGAATCCGGACCTGAGCCCCAGAGGAACATGTAGGTGGGTGTGATGATGAGGTTATGTAGCTAACATCTTGGGAGTGCTTAGCCCAGGCCAGCCTCTGAGGCCAGATTATCTCATTTAAATCGCACAACAGCCCTGCAGGGTAGGTAGTATTATCCTCATTTTACTACAATAAAACCAAGGCACTGGAAGTTCAGTTGTTTCTTCAGAATCACATGGCTGCTGGAGCCAGGACCTGAATCCCACTGTCTCTGGGGTTGAGTCTCGAACCACTACCCTGGCAGGATGCATCCTCCCTCCCTGCTGCCCTGTTCCCTTCTTCCTTCTTTCTCTTCTCCTTGGCACCCCTGCCTCACTCACTGTGATGGGGTTCAGGCTGCTGGTGTTGTATTTAGCTGCAAAGGCAATGAAGTTGGTGGCCTGGGCTGAGCTGGTCTGGGCAGTGCGGCCCTGCAGCAGGAAGGAGGAGTTTCTGTCCCAGGCCCGGACCAGCAGGAAGTCCCCCAGTCCGTTGAAGGTGTAATTGGCACCATCCAAGGTGGTGATGTGGGGATCCCCAAACATCCAGGCTGAATAAAAGGAGAGACCACACTGATATGGCAGACCAGGGAAGGGTCTGAGATCCCCACCGCCTCCAGGCAGACTCAAGCCTGGGAGGGGTTCACTGAGTGTAGAACCATTCCCGGAAGCCCTCTTGCACTTTTGTGCCCCTACCCAAATTCACGTAGACCCATTACCTCCGCCCCCTACCTTCTCACCCCTTCCCCAATGCCAGGTACAAAGCTCCTCTGTTTGCCATTGGCCGCACACTTGAACCATCTGCATCTTCCCTTGTGGCCACAACCCATCCCTGGGAAGCTAGCACTGCCCTGGTCCAGGCCCCAAGAAGCTATGCCTTCCCAGATCCTCTGCCTCAGCCCTGCCCCAAGGCAGGCCCCAGCAGCCTCACCAGGCCTTGGGGGACGGTACCCAGCACAGCCGATGCGGGGCCGCCTCTGCTGGTACAGGGTACAGAAGGAGGGCTTGTTGGTCCCACGGCAGCACCAGTCCCATGGCTCCAGTTCTTGGTCTGGGGAGAAGAGCAGCATATTGCTGACAGACAGGGGACCTGCAGAGCCCAGCTGGAAGGTTTGGTAGGGCAGGATGACATGGGCAGCAAGGGCATGGTTTGGGAATCAGGCACACCTCAGATCAGATCCTGCCCCACTCAGTAGCCTCAGGTCATTGACCAGTTACCGTCTCCCTTGCAGGCTTGCTGGAACTGTGCTAACGAGCTTTCTTTCTGAGTCCCCAGGCTCAGAAGGCGCAAGAGTGGGATCATGTGGCTGATGGTCTGGGGGTCATGGAGGCTGCTGTGTTGTCAGGGGCAGGGGGCTGGAAGGGGGAGGATGCACAATACCCTGGTCCTCCAACCCTGTGCTCTCTAGCTCCTTTGGAGGGTCTCTGCAGGAGATGACTCCATGTCTTCCCCAAGACTGCCAGCTAATCTGGGTCCAGAGGGACAGGGCCAGACTTGATCCCCTCCCCTTCCCTAGAAAGATGCCCCCATTCTTGTCTGGGGCAATGGGGCCAAGTGAAGATGGGACAAGAGGCACTCAATTATAAATCCCTAGGATGTCAGCTGGAAGGGATGTTGGAAGCTTCCCAACATTACAAGATCAGGAAATCAATGGCCAGAGAGGGGAAGGAGCTGGGAGGGAAGGGGGACTTCTTTCTCTGGGTCCCACTGCTTGGCTTGGTGCCCAGGCCTGGTCTCTGACAGAGAAGAGGAGAGAGCTCCAGAGAAGGTGGGGGTAAGATCTCTGTGGGACACACGTACCAAACTGCCAAGGAGTGCTCACTGTCCAGCCCTGGAGAAGCTCTCCCCAGGGCCCGTAGCTGCAGCACACGCCTCCACGCCAGGAGGAAACACGGCACAGCTGCCTGCTGCTGAGGCCCCACCAGCCTGTGACAAGTGCAGACATACTCAGGCCCAGTGCCTGTGGTGGGGGCAGGGATGCAGGGGGGAGGCTCGGGGAGGGACCCTGGAAGGGACAGGTCAGGTATGACCAGAGGGTTGGTGGGTGGGCTTATGGGAGACAGTGGGTGTGCCCCAAAAGACAGGAAGGAGGTATTACCTATGCTGATGGGCTGGAATCGTAAGTCCCACAGTCCCTGCTGCCAGGAGCAAGGGCAGGACACCTGGTTCCAGCCCCATTGGGGCCACTGGGGCTGTCTATTCAACCACTGCAGGCACCTGAGACGGTAGTTGGGCCTTTCTCCCCTGTGTAGCCTATAGACCTGCAGGCCCTGGAGACCTAGAGAAGTACAGGAAAAAGGGGTTATCCCAGCACCTAGGGCCATGAGCTCTGCTTTAGCAACCCAACTCATAACTGCACCTTGTATGCCCCTCCCCCACTCTGGATGGCTCTTCCAGGGACGGGACCCAGTTCAGATTGGCCTCTTTCATGTGACCTCCAAAAACCATTAAAGCTTGAATGTTAGGGGAGAAACCCTAGGACAAGTGCTGGGCAGGGAGGCCCACACCCACTCAGAGCCAGACCCTAGCCCTGACCTTCAGTCCACTGATCCTCTACCCTCCCGTCTGCCACTCTAAGCTCCAACACCTTCCAATCTCCCCAGACCAGTTCCTCCTCATGCATCCTCTACCTCACTAAGTGATGCCACCAGCCACCAGCTCAGACACCTGGCTTTCCCAGACCCTCCCTCTCCCCCGTGCAGACATGTCAGTGGCCAAAATAGCCAGGACAGAAGGCAGCTGGGGAGCCACAGAGAAATTGATATGCAAAGCAGGGTCTTACTCCAGCACCATGAGGCTGAGGAGGCTTCCACTGTGCCCAGATGCCATCCTCGGAAAGGAGAAGTAGCTGGGAGAAGAAACCTTGACAGGGGTTTGAATTTAAGTTGACCTTTAACTGTAAGTTACATACTGTCCACTGCAATAGCCATGAGTGAGAAGGGGGCTCCAGGATCCAGTAAGACACAACAGGACATAATGTATTAGATTTTGACCCTGTTCCCACATAAAAGAAGAAATTATCAAGATAACTACAATTTGTTAAGGTTTTGAAGAAAATAATTATTGTTTATGATTTTCTATTCATGGATCTTCTCCACGATGGCCTGATATCATGGGAAACAAATCAGATACTCCCAACACACACACACACACACACACACACACACACACACACACACACACACACAAGGTCTCAAGTGGATGCATCTTGATAGGAGGGCCCAAATCTCCACAAGATGGCACCCATGATTCCACTTAGCTTCTGTTTACCACAAGTTTGCCACAGAACAAATGGAAGTAGATTTATACTTCATAATCTACATGGCTGATTTCTAATGCTAAAATGTCCTTCATTCTACTCACATTTTGGAAACTATAATTTCTTTCCCTTTGGGGTCGCTGGACAGTATATCGATTCATGTCCCATGGGGACTCCTGATGCTGAAGTACTGGCCCTCTTACTAGAGTGAGAGCTATTTAAGAGCAAACATGGGGGTGCCTGGGTGGCTCAGTCGGTTAAGCGTCCGACTTTGGCTCAGGTCAGGATCTCGCGGTCCGTTAGTTCGAGCCCCGCTTCGGGCTCTGGGCTGATGGCTCAGAGCCTGGAACCTGCTTCTGATTCTGTGTCTCCCTCTCTCTCTGCCCCTCCCCCGGGTTCATGCTCTGTCTCTCTCTATGTCAAAAATAAATAAACGTTAAAAAAATTTTTTTAAAAAGAGCAAACATAGTCTTTTTCCTTTTTTTTCCCCCTTCATATTCCTGACTCTTAGCACAGCATTCAGCACACAGTGGGTGCTCAACAAATGATGACTGAAAGAATGTCAGACCTCTAGAACTCCTCTTGGTAGATTCCCTCAAGGGATCTCATCGGGATTCTCATTCCAGCTCCGGGACAGGACACTTGGAGTATCGTCCTCAGTGCCCATTCACATCCCCACCTCCTGCCATGACCCTGTCCTCACTCCCAGGCTCTGGGCCCCACTGAGAGACCTGGGTTTGCCTCATCCCAGGGAAAAGACGTATAGCTCCAATTGAGACTGTACTACATGAGGGTGCAGAAGGTACCAGCTGTGCCAAGTCCTGATTACACTTGGGGGTCAGATGATGCCGGGGACACCCTTTGGGATGGTAGAGACACTACAGAGCTGCCTCTCTAGGACTGTCATGACACCTGGAGTTGAGGACAGAAGGACTTGAGTCCAGCTCATGTGTGGAGAGGTGGTGCTTTTACCTGAGTTGGAATTCAGGAATTGGTCTGGATGATACTTCTCCCACACTGGCTGGAATGTCAGTGGGCTGTTTTCAAAATACCCATCTCCACTGCAGGCAAAGGAAAGAATTTCAGGTCTCTGTCACTCCCAGGGTCTTTCCTCTCAGTTGGCAAGTTATACATTCATCCAGTCAGTTGGAAAGACAGTCACTCGGTCCAGCTAATTATTAGATATCAGCTTGTAAGTCAGTTATGAAGTCAGTTCATCAGCCAGCCAGCATCACTGACTCCCAGCAGCAGGCAGGAGAGGGCAGAGATGGGGGGTGAAGGGTGGGATGACCCTAATCTATTCTACATCTGGTTGCTAACTCTAAGAAGTTGGTTATGAGACAGAGGTGTGAAAACAACAGAGTTCAGGCCTCCTTCTGATTAGTTTCCCTTCAACTGGGGATGGGACAGAGGGCTGTGTAGGGGACAGTACATGGTGAGGGCTAAAAGCCAGTCTCTGCATTTAGACAAGCATGGATTCAATGCCCGATTCCAGCCCTTAGTAACATGGTAGCCATGAGCAAGTTACTTAACCTCTTGGATCTGTAGGTTTTACATTGGTAGGAAAGAGACAACAGTAGCATCCACCTCACAGTATTGTGAGGATTAAGTGCTGTAACATCTGTAGATCCCTCAGAACTGAGTGAGGACCTGATGCAATGGGTGTTCCACCCTTGGTGTTGAGGCTCACAGCACTGCTCCAGGAAAAGGGAAATCCTAGAGTGGAGTTTGTAGCCTCACTCTGGGTGCATGCCTCAGAGCAGTGACTCCTCACCTTGCTTCCTCTCTGACACAGGTGAGGTGAGGCACGCAGGTGTGACACATACCACGGGCTACTCAGGAGGGTGTGAAATCCCTAGCTACTTGGATAATTCCACTCTTTTCTCTTTTACAGCACATCAGAAAGCAAGTGAAAGCAATGCAATTATAGGGGCAACCCTGAACACGATCTCAGAGAATTTGCAGCAATTACCAGTAACAAATTACATGTGACCTTCACAATTGATTGCACACACCAGCATCTGGAAATGCTGTGATTGAGAACTGTTGCCAGAGATGGAGTCACCTTCATACAGAGGAATCCACAGCCCCATGCCCCCACTCTCTGTCTTTCCCACTGACCCCACACAAACTGTTGGTGCCTTGGGTGAGGGGCTAATTCTCAGCCCACCAGAAGTCAGGAAGGCAGATTTCAGCTTCAAATGTCTGGGTTTCAGTTCCTGCTTTGCTGCTTCCCAGCTCTGTGACTTTGGGCAATTACTGATCTATTTTTACCTCAGTTTTCTTACTTGCGGAATGGGTAACAAAGAGTATCTCCTTCATGCGGTTTTTGTGATAATCAAATGAATAGTGTAATGAATGTTGGCTGTTACTATTGGGATATTTGAGAAGTCAAGAGAGGTTGGCTAATGTCCATAGATATCAGAGAAGTCAAGGCTCTGGGAATTATTACAATGTGTGGGGACTGGGATGGGAAAGAGAATGGCCAAGTGAATGGGTATCTTTTAATTTGAAATAGCAAGAAGCAGGAGGCAGAGTAGGTGAGTCAGAAGCAACAGTAAGGAGGCTTCATGCCTGTCCTGGGGGATGGGGGTGGGTGCACAGCAAAATCCCTACCCTGCACCACTTCCTATTTTCTACTCAGTGCTGACTGTCTGTCTGTGTCCTACCTGGAGAAGCCCATGAGGACTGGGTTGCCTGGGCGCTGGGTCACATCCCACTGCATACCACCACTTTGGTAGAGAAACAGGGCGTAGGACCTGCTCCCGTCTGTGGAGAGGATGGCCTGGTAGGTGTTGGTCTGGAGGTTGATTGGAGATAAACATAGGGATGCCTGTGAGAGATCTGGGGTCTCCTTCCTGATGTCCCATCTCACTCCCCACACCCCTGCCCAGGCACCCACATCATCTTTACCTGGCCTACCCAGAGCAAGTTAGGGATGGTGTAGGGCAGCTTTCACCCTGGGTGTCAAAGCCCCTTCCATGGTGGATTTGCCTGCTTTGTGACTTCTGTCCAGGGAGGGGCAATAAAGGGCTCTGGTTTAGGATCCAGTTAGAAGATTGTGTGAGAAAGCCTCAGGCCTCAGAAAGAGTAGCCATGACCCCAGAGAGCTGAGAGAGGCCTATTTAGTTTCCCTGGGATATTTTTAAGGACATTGTCCAAATGTCCCCTTAACCTAAATATTGTAGACGGATGACAGCAGGTGAGACTGGAGGTTCTCTGAAGGCAGATGCCAAGCACTGTGCTTGTACAAAGTAGGTAACCAATGAACTTGTTGAACCAATGAAGAAATGAGTGACTTTAGATCACACACAAGGACTATAAGAGCTGAGTCCCCAGAAGGAAGAGCAAGGACACTGTGTGGTGCAACCATTTCCATAGGATGGCCTTGCAGCTGAAAGCCAGAGTTGGAAGTCCAGAAAAACCTCAGTTCCAAGCCTGGCTTTGTCATTTGCCAGCTGGGTGACCTTGAGCAGGTTGCTTAACCTCTCTAACCATCATCTTCCTCATCTCTAAAATGTGGATAATAATATCAGGTTGAGCCATATAAATTGCCAACAGCTGGCAAAAATTCCATTTCCAATGTTTCAACCCAAGGAGTATTAGGTGAGTGCTCAGCAAACAGGGTGGGTGTGAAATGGTGCTATAATCAGCAATGTGTCCTTGAATCAGAGAGGAAGTTAGAAGAATGTCCCCTGCCTAGCACTCTAGGATATCTGGCTTCCAAATGGTTCTCAGGGAGCTATTCATTGGTCCACTCACCCCAAAGGTCCACTGGGCAGGATAGGCAGGGGCACTGACCCATGTGACTTTTAGGGTCCACCTGGCTTTGTAGTTCCGGATGTGTGCGAACTTTTTAATCCAAGACTCCACCTGCCAGACTAGCAGGTTGTGTTCATTATAGAGTGTCTCATATTCCTAGGAAAGGAAGGCAGAAAAGACAAGGAAATGAGGATACCAACTGCAGGTCTTCTCATGGTTGTGACAGGGTATTCCTGAGTCTGTGTAATAGTCCTGCTGTTTCCTCTCCACCCTCATATTTAAGCATCACTCTCTGCCCACACTGAGCCCAGGCTCTGACAGCAGTAACACTTGCACACCCTCAACATAGCCCTTTGTCTATCCTTGCTGGCTGCTGAGGGATCCCGAATGCTGGAGTCTGAAAAGCTTACCTGGTAAAATATGGTTCCATGGCTGCCGGAAAAATCAGCATCATCCCAGAATGGAGCCACCAGGGCCACAGGGTCCCAGCCTGTGAAGCCTCTAAGGGGAGGATTGGGGTAGGAGAAAATCTGGTACTCTGACTCCGGGAAAATGATCTGGCCATTATCTGTGAACTGGACACAAAGGCTCTTCTGATTAGTATTCAAGGAGGGAGTCAGGAAGGAAATGTCCCAGCCTTGGGCAAGCTCCTCAGAAGTGTGACCTCCAAGTTCTGGGTAGAACTTTAGAGATGTCAACAACCTCTACAAGGTCATACATTCATCTCCCCACCTGCTGGGAGAGCCCACTTTACATAGTTCACACTCAAATGCTCATAACCTGCAGGATACTCCTCTGTTCTAAGTCCTTCCTGACATGGTATGTTTTGCCCTGCTTCAGTGGCCGACCCCAACTATACATGGGCCCATCAGAGAATAGAGACCTCTGGGTGAATCTCCTCAGCCCCATCCTGAAGCTCCATCCACATCAGATGGGGCCAAGAGGATTGCTACTTTCACTCCCATCGCTGTGTTGCCCTATCTTAGCATGTCCTGCCTCAGCTCCCCACACCCACCCCTGAGAGCTGCAGGGGCCATGACTAGCATTCCAACTCTCTTCCAGAAGCTATGGGGAACTTGGACTGAGGAACCAGGAAATAATTATAGAAAATGTAAACAGCATCAAAGGTTGTTTCCCAAGTAGAGCTTCCTACTCATAAAAAGGTCCCCTGAAAATAGTGGAGAGCTTATTGGACCCCAAGATCTCTATACTGATGTGAAGACACTTTTGTCCATGAGGGTAGCGGGAGCCTCGCCTAGTTCCCAGTCTTCCTCAGCTGGCACTGTGACATTAAAGAATGTGAATGCAAACTGAGCCAGTGGCAGGGACACAGTAGGTGCCTAGTAGGTGTTGCTTGTTGCATTCTCCCTTCCTTTCTGCCATGGTCGTTGTCACAGGCCATCTCCTAGCCCTAGAGAGAAAAGCAGATCACATGTCCTGCCCTTTGGGCTGCAGCTGCAGACTCACATAGAGGTAATCCCGGAGAGAGGAGCCAAGAGGGAAGCCAATCTGGGGCTTGAAGAGTGGTGAGGTGAAGTCCACAGTCCTCCTGACAAACTCCTGATCTCCAACGCTTGGTCCATAGGGAAAGAGGGAAACACCTGGGCCAGTACAAAGAAGAGCAGGAAGTTCTCATGGGCCTTGACTTCTTTAGGGCTGACAGAGAGCTTCCCCAAGCTTCTCCTCCACCCAACTGGGAGCCATCAAAGACTCCTCTCTCCCCGTCTCCACTTGCATTTAACCCATCTCTTCATTTTACCCCTTCAGTGGGTACTCTCATCCATTTCCAAACAGGTCCTGCTATCAGAATACCAACAAATTATTCCTTCAAGGATTCAAAGATAAAACTCCTCCAATGTTGTGAAGATGAATAATTGAAATACCATTTTGTAGAATGAGACTTATTTCCCAAGATGGTATTTCTCTAGATAAACTGGAAGACCCCCCAGAATTTGTCCTTGGACCCCTTAGAAGTACTTGGGCTCTAGTTTCAGAAACCTTGTCCTATTTCTCAAATGGCTCTCCTCCTTTCTTTCCTGGCAGTTCTCCCCTGGTTTGCTTGGAATACCACAACAGTCTGTATACATCTTTCCTGGCCTCCTCCAAATTCATTCAATGCTCCAACCAACATAGTATCATTCAGAAATACAAATCTAGCCATGTCTTCCTTGGTCCCTCACATGGAAGCCCCATTTCTCAACACTCTTCACTTTGCTTCCAGCATCCCCAAGTGCTTTGGGATCTCCTCCCTGTGCGACACTGTGACTACTTTTCATGTTTACACCTTTATTCAAGCTGTTCAAGCCTCCTGTCTGCTTGGGACACTTCCCCTTCCCCAACTCCTATTCATTCTTTCTAGGAACCCTCCTCTTCACCTTAAGCACACCCGAATGCCCCCTAGAGGTCTTCCATTGTGTGTCTAATACCCTGCATTTATTCCTCTAATTGCACCTGTCCAGGCATCAGATCTATCTCTTACTGAACAGCACCTTAATCATTTCTCTATTTCCACCTCCTCGCCCAGTGCTATGTACAAAGCCAGCCCTCAACACCCAGCTCTGATGCTGTCTCATTGTCCCCTGTGAGAGCTCACAACCTGAGAGGGTAGTCCATGAGCAAGCAGGCTGAGACTGAGTATTCAGTTACATCACCCTTCTAAAGTGGAGACGGGGAACAGCTGGACTTCCCATGGCCCAGATGAGACAGTAGAGGTATCCACAGAACTGGCTCCCCCAGCTACCCACAAGGGTCCTCACTGGTAGATCCAATCAGGCTGCCACAACTACAGCATCTACATCTAACTCAATCCTCTCCAACCCAAGGTAGAGGGGCCCCAGGTCTACAGAATCACCTACCTTTTTTGGGCTTGATAGGGACTGGGACAGCAGTTGATTGTTTGCTTGTAGATGTGCTGGGAGTGGACGTTGTAAGGGTCTGGGAGGTTGTTGGTGGTAGTGATGTTGTGCTTCTCTGGCTGCCTGTCCTCAGTGAAGTTGTGATTGTTCCTGGGCATGCAGGGAGAGAAAACTGGAGTGGGTCTTATAGTCTGAAAGTAGCAGAGTCAAAGAGAGTCACAGACTTCAGGAGCTGGAAGAGACAGCTAGAAAGTCTCTTGTCTGTCTTTTGGTCATAACCAAATCACTCCATGAACATAAACAATTGTCTACTGGGACAGAGGGAATGGTGAGCCTGTCACTCACCACACCCCCCACTCATCTCATCTTCTTGTGAACCTGTCCTCAATGCCAGCCTGGTAGTGTCAACTCACCATCTCTCTCAAGCACTCTAGGCTGAATTGAGCCAATTGGGCCACTGTAAGAGACCGAGATATTGGAATCCCCACCTACCTGGTGTCTGAGTCTTCACAATGGAGCTTGAGGATGCAGTGGATGGTGGGAAAGTTCTGGTAACAGACAGAGGAGCAGAGTGCCCTGTGAATAGAGTGGTGGAGCTCCAGGTGACTGCAGGGCCAGGGGCTGATTGAGAGAATGAAGAGTCACTGGTTGAAGTATAGAAACTTGATATGGTCTGAGCTGTGCCCATATTACCAGAGGAAGTAAAGTCAGAGAAAGCATAGTCTGTGGATGGCTGAAGAGTAGGCAATGGACTCTTAGAATACTTAGACACTGAAGAAGTATCAGGAGTGGTCTTGATTGAAGAATATGTTGTAGGTTGAAATGACAAAGTTGGTATGGATCCAGCAACACTGTTATGATTACTCTTAGAACTCATATACATTGGCCTTGTAGTAGGGTTAGTAGTAGAAGCTACTGTTTGAACAGTTGCAGGATGTTCAGAAATGGGTGAGCTTGACTCACCCACTGAGGAAGTTGGGACTTGCATGGTATTTGTCATGGAGTTACTGACAGAACCCATAGGAGAAATGGTCACTGCAGTCATGTTTTTATGGAGGGCTGAGCTTGGAGCTGTTCTCTGGACTTCACTTGTGACCAAAACTGTAGAAGGAGAATGAGAGGCTACATCACTCAGGGTGGTAGAGACAACAGTAGTCGGCTCTTCAGTTGCCCCAGATAACAAAGTTGGCATTGCTGTTTGGGTTCTGTGGCTATCTCTGACTGGGTTGGAGATTAGTGTTGTGCTGGTGTCTGAAGATGACAGAGTGTGGGCAGTGGTTTTTGGTAACATGCGCACATTTGGTGTAGATGAAGGAGGTGGAGGTGTAACTGTTGAGAAGGTGTCAGTCACCTGGGAGACTGAGCTTATGGCTTCAGATCCTCTGGTGCTTCCTATAATTTGAGTCTGAGCCTTCTGGGAAACAGCTGATATTTCTTGAGAGGTGTTGGGGACAATAATGGACACCAATTCCATGGTTCCTGGAGTAGTGTCATGACTTGCTGCAGAGGACAACAACTCAGTTTTAGATTGAGTTATGTGGTTTTCCCTGGAGAAAGTTGGTGAGAAACCCTTGATCTTATCTGAGGTGGATATTCCCGGGAAAGCACTTCCTAAAGTTGTTTGGCTGCTTGCTGTAGATGAAGAAGCTGTAGCTGTGCCCACCAAGATGGTGTCTGCCAAAAAGGTGGTATCTGTTACCAAGGAGGCTGGTGTGTTGGTATGTGGTTCTCCAGTGGTCACTGTGCTTTGTGTCTGGTGGGTTTGGGAAATGGCTGATGTGTCAGGTGAGGCACTAGAAGCAGGGGATGTTGATTGTCCTCTTGGGCCTACTGTTGTTGAAACGACAGAGCTCTGAAAAGTGGTGCTTTTAATGGAAAGTGATGTGCCTCTTAATGTCCCCGGGCTGGTGTCAGCACTGGTTGGTGATGTCCATAGTTCTGTGGTAGTGGTAGAGACCTGAGTTGTGTGGCTGTCCCTTGAGGGTGCTGGTGTGAAGGTTGTAACTTCACCTGTGGTGGGTGTATCCTGAGGAACATTTTCTGAGGGCAAATGTCCACTTGATTTGAAAGGAGAAGTTGCAGATGTGACTGTCTTGATTGTGTCTGTCATGGGGAAGATTAAACTTGTGGTTTGGGATTCTTGTGTGGTCCGTGGACCTTGAGTATGACCTATCTGGGAAACAACTGATGATTCTTGAGAAGAGGTGCTGCTAGAGAGTGGTGTTGACTGCCTCGCTGGGCTTGATGTTATAGTTTGTTGAGATGTGTGTTCACTTAGTAAGGATGAAGGAGATGCAGATGTAACTGTTTTGACGGTTTGGGTTACATTGGAGCTTCTGCTGACATGAATATCTCCAGTGGTCCCTATGCCTTGTGTCCAGTGAGTCTTGGAAATTGCCACTGTTGTTTCCTGAGGAGATGTGCTTAGATAGGAGTGTGGGGTTGGCACTTCTTCATCTACTGTTGAGACTGTAGAGGTAACCCCAGAAATACTGCTAGCTATTGAAGAAGATGAACTTTCTGTAACCAGTATAGTGGAAACCATTGGTGTTGAAAACAGTTCTTTTTGTGACTGAGTTGTGTGACGGCTATCACTGAAGGATGAGGAAGTGAATGTTGTTTTATCTGGAATGAATGACATTGAGCTGTTGGAATGAGGCCATCCTGCTGTCTCTGTGTCTGGGTGGGTATGGAAAACTGTAGATGTTTTTGGAGCTGGAGTACTGATAGACAGTGGTGTTGGTTGTATTGCTGACTGCCATGTTGTAGAAACACTAGGAATGAATGGAGGAAAACTACTAGTTACAGGTAGGGATGTATCTCCTGTATTTTCTACAGTAGTGTCTATTGAAGTTGAGGCTGTCAATGTCTCTGATGTTGTCAAAGGTGTTTTACTGTCACTGGAAGTAGGTGAAGTGATTGCTTCACCTGAAGGAGATATTGCCGGAGGAATTCTCCCTGAAAGAGTATGTCCACTGGGTAAAGATAAAAGAGCTGATGTGGTTGCTGATGTAATTTCACTGAATTCAGATTCTCTGGTGGTCTCTATGCTTGGAGTCTGGTAATTCTGGGTAGATGCTGATGTTCCTGGAGTAGATGTGCTGGAAAAGATTGCAATTGATTGTACTTCTAGTCCACTTTTCATGGGTACTGTTGAAGGGACTGGAATAACAGTTCTAGTAATAGGAGTTGATGTGTCCTTTCCATTACCTACAGTGGTATCTGTTGAGGTTGGTACTGTCAATAAAACTGATGTTGTTAGAGGCGCAATGCTGACACTAGAAGAGGATAGGGTGCTTGCTTTCCTAGAGGTAGATATCTCCTGTGAGACGATCTCTGTAAGAGTGTGTCCATTTAAGGAAGATGAAGGAGTTGAGGTGATGAAGACTGACGTAGTGTCGGTTTGAGATTCTCTGCTGGTCTCCATGCTCTGACTCCTGTAGTCATGAGAAAATGCTGTCATCTCTGCAGTAGAAGTAATGGAAGAGGAGGCTGTTGTGTGTCCATCTACTCCATTTGTCCTTGAGAGTGTTGAGGTGACTGGAGTAAAACTTCCTATTTCAGGGTGTGTTGTGTGTTTTGTGTATCCTACAGTGGTGTCTGTTGATGCTGGTGTTATGGAAACCTCTGATGTCACTGCATGTGAGTTGCTTGCATGGGAAGAGGCTGAAGTGTCATCTGTGGAGGATGTTGACAGGGGCATTTCTGAGGTTGCCGAAGGTTTCTGGCTGATGCTGGAAGGAGATGAAGTGCTTGCATTCTCAGGGGTGGATGTCTCCTGTGAGATGCTTTCTGTAAGGGTGTGTCCACTTAAGGACAGTGAAAGAGTTGATGTGATCACTGCTGAGATAGTGCTGGTTTGAGATTCCCTGATGGTCTCCATGGTTTGAGTCCTGTAACTTTGAGAAGATGCTGATGTCTCTGGGGTAGAAGTGATGGAACAGGGTGCCGTGGACTGTTCCTCTAGTCCAGATGACACTGAGAGTGTTGAGGTGACTGCAGTAAAACTTGCTGTTTCAGGGTATGATGCGTATTTTGTGTTTCCTACGGTGGTGTCTGTGGAGGTTGGTGTTTGGTGGAACTCTGATATCATTTGATGTCTGTTGCTTGTACTGGAGGAGGCTGAAGTGTCATCTGTAGACGTTGTTGACATGGGCATTTCTGACACTGTGGAAGGTTTGTGGCTGACGCTAGAAGGAGATGAAGTCCTTCCTTCCCCAGAGACGGATATCTCCTGTGAGGTGCTCTCTGTAAGGGTGTGTCCATTTAGAGAGGATGAAGGGGTTGTTGTGATCACTGCCAATCTCATGCTGCTTTGAGATTCTCTGGTGCTGTCCTTGGTCTGTGTCCTGTGGCTTTGAGAAGACACTGTTGTCTCTGAAGCAGAAGTGATGGAAGAGCGTGCCGTGGAGTGTTCTCTTCGTCCAATTGACACTGAGCGTATTGAGGTGACTGGGGTCAAGCTTCCAGTTTCAGGGTATGATATGTGTTTTGTGTTTCCTTCAGTGGTGTCTGTGGAAACAGGCGTTTGGGGGAGCTCTGATGTCATTTGATGTCTGTTGCTTGCACGGGAAGAGGCTGAAGTGTCATCTGTGGAGGATGTTGACGGGGGCATTTCTGAGGTTGCAGAAGGTTTGTGGCTGATGCTGGAATGAGATGAAGTCCTTGCTTCCCCAGAGGTGGAAGTCTCCTGTGAGATGCTCTCTGTAAGGGTGTGTCCACTTAGGGACGATGAAGGAGTTGATGTGATCACTGCTGAGAAAGGGCTGGTTTGAGATTCCCTGATGCTGTCCATGGTCTGAGTCCTGTGGCTCTGAGAAGATGCTGTTGTCTCTGGGGTAGAAGTGATGGAAGAGGATGTTGTGGAGAGGTCCTGTAATCCAGTTGTCCTTGAGAGTGTTGAGGTGACTGGAGTAAAATTTCCTGTTTCAGGGTGCATTGTGTGTTTTGTGAATCCTACAGTGGTGTCTATTGATAATTGTGTTCTGGAAAACTCTGATGTCACGGCATGTGAGTTGCTTGTACGGGAAGAGACTAAAGTGTCATCTGTGGAGATTGTTGACGTGGGCATTTCTGACACTGTGGAAGGTTTGTGGCTGACACTAGAAGAAGATGAAGTCCCCGCGTCCCCAGAGGTGGAAGTCTCCTGTGAGATGCTCTCTATAAGGGTGTGTCCACTTAGGGACGATGAAGGAGTTGATGTGATCACTGCTGAGATAGTGCTGGTTTGAGATTCCCTGATGGTGTCTATGGTCTGAGTTCCATGGCTTTGAGAAGACGCTGTGGTCTCTGAAGCAGAAGTGATGGAAGGGGGTGCCGTGGACTGTTCGTCTACTCCAGTTGTCCTTGAGGGTATTGAGGTGACTGCAGTAAAACTTGCTGTTTCAGGGTATGATGTGTGTTTTGTGTTTCCTACAGTGGTGTCTGTGGAGATTGGTGTTTCGCGGAACTCTGATGTCATTTGATGTCTGTTGCTTGTACTGAAAGAAGCTGAAGTGTCTTCTGTGGAGATTGTTGACGTGGGCATTTCTGACACTGTGGAAGGTTTGTGGCTGCTGCTGGAATGAGATGAAGTCCTTGCTTCCCCAGAGGTGGGAGTCTCCTGTGAGATGCCCTCTGTAAGGGTGTGTCCACTTAGGGACGATGAAGGAGTTGATGTGATCACTGCTGAGATAGTGCTGGTTTCAGATTCCCTGATGGTGTCCATGGTCTGAGTCCTGTGACTTTGAGAAGATGCTGTTGTCTCTGAAGCAGAAGTGACTGAAGAGCGTGCCATGGAGTGTTCTCTTAGTCCAGTTAACATTGAGAGTGTTGAGGTGACTGGGGTAAAACTTGCTGTTTCAGAGTGTGATGTGTGTTTTGTGTTTCCTCCAGTGGTGACTGTTGATACTGGTGTTATGGAAACCTCTGATGTCACTGCATGTGAGTTGTTTGCACGGGAAGAGACTGAAGTGTCATCTGTGGAGATTGTTGATGTGGGCATTTCTGACACTGTGGAAGGTTTGTGGCTGACACCAGAAGGAGATGAAGTGTGCGCTTCCCCAGAGGTGGAAGTCTCCTGTGAGATGCTCTCTGTAAGGATGTGTCCACTTAGGGACGATGAAGGAGTTGATGTGATCACTGCTGAGATAGTGCTGGTTTGAGATTCCCTGATGGTGTCCATGGTCTGAGTCCTGTGGCTTTGAGAAGACGCTGTTGTCTCTGAAGCAGAAGTGATGGAAGAGCGTGCCGTGGAGTGTTCTCTTCGTCCAGTTGACACTGAGCGTATTGAGGTGACTGGGGTCAAGCTTCCAGTTTCAGGGTATGATATGTGTTTTGTGTTTCCTTCAGTGATGTCTGTGGAAACAGGCGTTTGGGGGAACTCTGATGTCATTTGATGTCTGTTGCTTGCACGGGAAGAGGCTGAAGTGTCATCTGTGGAGGATGTTGACGGGGGCATTTCTGAGGTTGCAGAAGGTTTGTGGCTGATGCTGGAATGAGATGAAGTCCTTGCTTCCCCAGAGGTGGGAGTTTCCTGTGAGATGCCCTCTGTAAGGGTGTGTCCACTTAGGGACGATGAAAGAGTTGATGTGATCACTGCTGAGATAGTGCTGGTTTGAGATTCCCTGATGGTGTCCATGGTCTGAGTCCTGTGGCTTTGAGAAGACGCTGTTGTCTCTGAAGCAGAAGTAATGGAAGTGGGTGCCGTGGGCTGTTCCTCTACTCCAGTTGTCCTTGAGAGTATTGAGGTGACTACAGTAAAACTTGCTGTTTCAGGGTATGACGAGTGTTTTGTGTTTCCTACAGTGGTGTCTGTGGATGTTGGTGTTTGGCGGAACTCTGATGTCGTTTGATGTCTGTTGCTTGTACTGGAAGAGGCTGAAGTGTCATCTGTGGAGATTGTTGACGTGGGCATTTCTGACACTGTGGAAGGTTTGTGGCTGATGCTGGAAGGAGATGAAGTCCTTGCTTCCCCAGAGGTGGATGTCTCCTGTGAGGTGCTCTCTGTAAGGGTGTGTCCATTTAGGGAGGATGAAGGGGTTGTTGTGATCACTGCTGAGATAGTGCTGGTTTGAGATTCCCTGATGGTGTCCATGGTCTGAGTCCTGTGGCTTTCAGAAGACGCTGTGGTCTCTGAAGCAGAAGTGATGGAAGTGGGTGCCGTGGACTGTTCCTCCACTCCAGTTGTCCTTGAGAGTATTGAGGTGACTACAGTAAAACTTGGTGTTTCAGGGTATGACGAGTGTTTTGTGTTTCCTACAGTGGTGTCTGTGGATGTTGGTGTTTTGCGGAACTCTGATGTCATTTGATGTGTGTTGCTTGCACGGGAAGAGGCTGAAGTGTCATCTGTGGAGGATGTTGACGGGGGCATTTCTGAGGTTGCAGAAGGTTTGTGGCTGCTGCTGGAATGAGATGAAGTCCTTGCTTCCCCAGAGGTGGGAGTCTCCTGTGAGATGCCCTCTGTAAGGGTGTGTCCACTTAGGGACGATGAAGGAGTTGATGTGATCACTGCTGAGATAGTGCTGGTTTCAGATTCCCTGATGCTGTCCATGGTCTGAGTCCCGTGGCTTTGAGAAGACGTTGCTGTCTCTGAAGCAGAAGTGATGGAAAAGCGTGCTGTGGAGTGTTCTCTTCGTCCAGTTGACACTGAGCGTATTGAGGTGACTGGGGTCAAACTTCCAGTGTCAGTGTAGGATATGTGTTTTGTGTTTCCTTCAGTGGTGTCTGTGGAAACAGGCGTTTGGGGGAGCTCTGATGTCATTTGATGTCTGTTTCTTGCACGGGAAGAGGCTGAAGTATCATCTGTGGAGGATGTTGACGGGGACATTTCTGAGGTTGCAGAAGGTTTGTGGCTGATGCTGGAATGAGATGAAGTCCTTGCTTCCCCAGAGGTGGGAGTCTCCTGTGAGATGCTCTCTGTAAGGATGTGTCCACTTAGGGACGATGAAGGAGTTGATGTGATCACTGCTGAGATAGTGCTGGTTTGAGATTCCCTGATGGTGTCCATGGTCTGAGTCCTGTGGCTTTGAGAAGACGCTGTGGTCTCTGAAGCAGAAGTGATGGAAGAGGGTGCCGTGGACTGTTCCTCTACCCCAGTTGACTTTGAGAGTGTTGAGGTGACTGCAGTAAAACTTGCTGTTTCAGGGTATGACGAGTGTTTTGTGTTTCCTTCAGTGGTGTCTGTGGGAATAGGCGTTTGGGGAACCTGTGATGTCATTTGATGTCTGTTGCTTGTAGTGAAGGAGACTGAAGTGTCATTTATGGAGGTTGTTGACGTGGGCATTTCTGACATTGTGGAAGGTTTGTGGCTGATGCTGGAAGGAGATGAAGTCCTTGCTTCCCCAGAGGTGGATGGCTCCTGTGAGGTGCTCTCTGTAAGGGTGTGTCCATTTAGGGAGGATGAAGGGGTTGTTGTGATCACTGCCAGTCTCGTGCTGCTTTGAGATTCTCTGGTGCTGTCCTTGGTCTGTGTCCTGTGGCTTTGAGAGGACGCTGTTGTCTCTGAAGCAGAAGTGATGGAAGAGCGTGCCGTGGAGTGTTCTCTTCGTCCAGTTGACACTGAGCGTATTGAGGTGACTGGGGTCAAGCTTCCAGTTTCAGGGTATGATATGTGTTTTGTGTTTCCTTCAGTGGTGTCTGTGGAAACAGGCATTTGGGGGAACTCTGATGTCATTTGATGTCTGTTGCTTGTACTGAAAGAGGCTGAAGTGTCTTCTGTGGAGATTGTTGACGTGGGCATTTCTGACACTGTGGAAGGTTTGTGGCTGATGCTGGAATGAGATGAAGTCCTTGCTTCCCCAGAGGTGGGAGTCTCCTGTGAGATGCCCTCTGTAAGGGTGTGTCCACTTAGGGACGATGAAAGAGTTGATGTGATCACTGCTGAGATAGTGCTGGTTTCAGATTCCCTGATGGTGTCCATGGTCTGAGTCCTGTGACTTTGAGAAGATGCTGTTGTCTCTGAAGCAGAAGTGACTGAAGAGCGTGCCATGGAGTGTTCTCTTAGTCCAGTTAACATTGAGAGTGTTGAGGTGACTGGGGTAAAACTTGCTGTTTCAGAGTGTGATGTGTGTTTTGTGTTTCCTCCAGTGGTGACTGTTGATACTGGTGTTATGGAAACCTCTGATGTCACTGCATGTGAGTTGCTTGTACTAGAAAAGACTGAAATGTTCTGTATGGAGTTCAGTGACTTGGACATATCTGACATCATGGAAGATTTGTTGCTGACAG
Source organism: Panthera tigris (assembly GCF_018350195.1). NCBI lineage: Eukaryota > Metazoa > Chordata > Mammalia > Carnivora > Felidae > Panthera > Panthera tigris. The sequence continues at coordinate 70,987,301 of NC_056668.1, forward strand.
TGGAAACAGATGAAGTTACTGTTTTGCCATAGGTGGCTGTGTCCTGGGAATTGTGTTGGCTAAGAGTTTGTGTACTTTGGTGCGATGAAGTATTTGGTCTGCTCATAGCCAAGTTAGTGCTGGTTTGAGAGTCTCTCGTGGTCTCCTTCATGATGCTGGTTTGAGGTATTCCAGTGGTCTGTGTTGTCTGAGCCTGTCCATTCGTGGAAGTTGCTGATATATCAGAGTAGAAATAACAAATTAGCATGTTGTTGATTGTACCTCTAGTGTACATCTAGGGCAGGCTATTGAGCTGACTGAGTTTTGTTTTTTTTTTCAAAGCCAATTAAATGTCTACTTTTCCTCCTCATTTAACATTTCTTCCTATCTAGCAGATACCAAAGAGTGAGAGTACATATTCTATCCCTGGTCATGTTATAACATAATGTTAATTTAATTGATCATGCCTATATTTTTTTTCAATTTACTTGCTATGCCGAATATTTACATACTAATCTGGTTTGTTTAAAATATTTGACTGCACTCCCAGTCGTTGTAGACAAATCCTCAATCAGTACAGCAGACCATCCTCCTGAATTTTATTTTAAAGGCCTTGATTCTTTTAAACAAAAGAACTTAAGAAACATTCAGTCTTTTTTTTTCTTTTAGATACTTATTCTTTTGTGTTTTCATTAGTTCCCTAGCTGTTCTCAAACTTTTTTTTAAACCTCAGTGCTCATAACTAGTTGAAGGGTTGATATTGATGAATATAGTGAAAAAAACGTGACCTGTCCTGCACCCCCATTGCTCACTGAGCTGGGCCTAGGCACTTGCAGGCTTCTCACCCCTTTCCTTATTCTTGGAATGTGGGTTCTGCTTGCCTTTTCCACTTCTGGAGGCTATCCACTCAAGGACATAGCCTTGAGATAGTGATGTGGTGTCAAAAGCACCTGCATAGACTGAGCCCAGATAGGGCCTCTTCATAAACTTTTGGGATTTGGTGGGCAGGTGCAGGGATTTATTCATCTTGCTGCCACTCAAGCCTGAATGTCAGTTCCCTTTGCTATTATTAAAACTGCCACCTACCAAGCTGGAGTGGCCTGTCTCTTTCATGAGTCTCTCCCTGTGCTCTGAGTACAGTTTCAAATTATATCTAGGAAGCTCCAAGGAGGGTTGTGAACCAACAGATGAAGTTCACAGAGGGACAAACTTCCAGCAAAGAAGTTTTGAGTGTAGTTCCTAGAGTTGACTATAATTCCACCACTTTTCTCATCTTACGAAAGCAATTTAGACTTTCAGGTTAGTGAGAATGATTATGAGTCAGCTCTAATTTATTGAAATATAAGTAACTCACTTGCCTCCTTCTATGCTTTGTTAATAGTAATTAATGACACATGACATGTTTCTAAGCTGGTGTGGACAAATGCATGGATTGAGCTAGAAGGTCCTTCGTTCCCTATTTAACCCCAAAATGAGTCTGCTTCAACCTTACTTTTTTTAAGTTTATTTATTTTGAGATAGAGAGAAGGAGAGAGAGAATCCTAAGCAGGATCCACACTGTCACATAGAGACCAAAGCAGCTCTTAATCTCAGAAGCTGTGAAATCATGATCTGAGCCAAAATCAAGAGTTAGATGCTTAAGTGATTGAGCCGCCCAGGTACTCCAAGTCTGCTTCAACTTTGAAAGGAGACCGCCTTTATTCAGAATTATTAGTAGATTTGCTTACAGGACTTTCAATTCTTATATAAACTCTCTTCAATAAAGTTCCAAAGTTTGGTTTATCCAGATAAGGTTTAGATTAGAAAACATTATTATTAACCTTATTTCATTTTCCTAAGCATTGCTCTATTATCTGGCTTTGAGTTACCACACAGAAGCCATACACATGCCAAACTTACTAAATTTATTATAGATTCTTGGCAATTAATATATTTTCAGAGCCTGCATCATCTCTATTAAAATCAATATCAGCAGCAAAAGTTTCACAATAGCATAGTCCAATTTTTAAGCAAATATTTTTGTTTGTCACAGTGATACAACTCCATTTCCAGCAATATGGCAAAAGAGATAAGTCTTTAACTACAAAACCTACGAATGTTAGATAATGTGTAGAAAATATTTTCTGAATGCAGAGCTGAGATCAGAAGATAGAAAGGTAAACACTCAAGAGTGAAAGGGTCAAAATCTAAGATGTTAAGTCAGTGCTCTTAAGGAACCTACAGATTTCTGAGCTCTAAAGTGTTGAGAGTTAAGGGCTCCATAAGAAAAGGAGACACAGTCTTAGATCAGGACACTGTAAGTTGAATATTTTCTGCATAAATCTAGGACTCTCAGAGGAAAGGTGAACTAGAAGAATCAGAAAGAAAAAGGAAAAAGAAAGCTGAATAGAGGATATAATTAAGAATAGAAATGAAGATAAACTAGGCAAACTTCCAGCAAGGTGAATTAAGAAAAAGAAAGAAAAGTAGATAACAAAAAGGAAGAGCATTAGGAATGAACTTAACTTTGCAACTTAAGGAACTAGAAAAAAGAAGAACAAACTAAACCCAAAGCTAGCAGAAGGAAGGAAATAATAAAAATTAGGGCAGAGATACATGAAATAGAGAATAAAACAGTAGAGAAAATCAATAAAACCAAAAGTTGATTCTTTGAGAAAAACCAGCAGAATTGATATACTTGTAGCTAGGTGGACTAAGATAAAAAAGAGGGAATACTCAAATTACTGACACCAGACATGAAAATGGGGACTTTGCTGCCAATCATACAGAAATAGAAGGATTATAAGTGAGCACTGTGAATAGCTATACACCAACAAATTAGATAACCTCGATGAAATGGTCAATGTGTTTTCTGGAAACACAGAACCTGTCAAGACTAAATCATAAAGAAATAAAAAATGAATAGACCTATAACTCGTAAGGAGATTGAATCAACAATCAAAAATCTCCCAGCTAAGAAAAGCCCCAGACCTGATGGCTTCTGGTGAATTCTACCAAACATTTAAAGAAGAACTAACACCAATCCTTTTCAAGCTGTTCCAACAAATTGAAGAGGAAGGAACACTTCCTAACTCATTCAGAGTTCACTAGACAAATCACTACAAATCACTAGACAAATTGGTCCCTTATGACCGATATTTCGTATGAACATTGATACAAAAGTCCTCAACAAAATAGTAGCAAGCTTCATTCAGGATTATACACCATGGCCAACTGTGAATTATTCCTGGAATTCAAGGATGATTCAACATACAAAACTTGATCAATGCAATACACCACATCAACAGAAGGAAGTGAAAAAAGCAACATGATCATCTCAACTGATGTGGAAAAAGCATTTGACAAAATTCAACACTGTTTCGTGATAAAAACCACTTAACAAATGAGGAGTAGAAGGAAACGACCTCAATATAATACAAGTCATATATGAAAATCCCACAGTGGACTTCATATTCAATGGTGAAAGACTGAAAGCTATTTCTATAAGATCAGGAACAAGGCAAGGATTCTTGCTTTCACCACTTCTATTCAACATAGGTGCCAGAAATTCTAACCAGATCAATTATGGGAAAAAGAAGAAGAGGAAGAGGAAGAGGAAGAAGAGGAGGAGGAAGAAGAAGAAGAAGAAGAAGAAGAAGAAGAAGAAGAAGAAGAAGAAGAAGAAGAAGAAGAAGGAAGGGGAAGGAAAAGAGGAGAAGGAGAGGAAGAGGAAGAGGAGGAGGAAGTGGAGAAGGAGTAAAAGTAAGAAGAGGAAGAAGAAAAAGGAAAAGAAAAAGAGAAATAAAAGGCATCCAAATTACAAAGGAAAAAGTAAAATTATCTCTGTTTGCAGATGATATGTACAAAACTCTAGGTTACATGTATATACGTACAAAAGCCTATATGTACAAAACTGTAAGTGTTCCACACACAAAAAAATGTAAAACTAATAAGTGAATTCATCCAAGTAGTAGGATACAGAGTCCACACACAAAAATCAGTTTTGTTTCTATATACTAATAATGAACAATCCAAAAAGGAAGTTAAAAAATCAATTCTGTTTATAATGCCATCAAAAAGAAAAAAATACTTAGGAGTTAACTAAAAAAAAAAAACTTGTACAATAAAAATTACAAAATATTGCTGAAAAAATTAAAGAAGACATAAATAAATGAAAACACATCCCATATTCACAAATCAGAAGGCTTTTTAATTTTTTTTAATGTTTTTGTTTATTTTTGAGAGAGAGTAAGCAGGGAAGGGGCAGAGAGAGAGGGAATCCAAAGCAGGCTACAGGCTCTGAGCTGTCAACACAGAGTCTGACGCAGGGCTCAAACCCACGAACCGTGAGATCATGACCTGAGCCAAAGTCAAACGCTAACCCACTGAGCCACCCAGGCTCCCCTGGATAATTCCAATTTTATTCAAACTCTTCCAGAGCTTAGTAGAAGAGGGAATGCCTTACAACTAATTGTGTATGGCTGTTGTAACTTTTAATACCCAACCAAAGATAGTATAAGAAAGGAAAACTATAGGTCAATAAATCTCAATAATAATATAGATAGAAATGTCCTAACAAAAATATTAGTAAGCCAAATACAATATTGGATTTGTGTCAAAAATTCATCATGATTAAGCTGAGTTTAAGCCAGAAATACAAGAATATAAAACTTTATTAATGTAAATCACCGTATAAACAGAATGGAAAGGAAAACACAATCATCACAACAGATGCAGGAAAAGCATATGAAAAAATTCAACACTCATTCCTGTTAAAACTCCTAGCAAACTAAAAATAAAAGGTAACTCTCATAACCTGTCAAACAATGTCAATAAAAAACATTAATAAATGTCATACTTAAAATATCAGAAACATTTTCTTTAAAATTTGGAATGAGACCAGGATGACAGTGACAACTACTTCCACTTGACATTATGCTGGAGGTCTAGCCAGTGCAATAAGACAAAAAATAAAAATAAACAAGAATATGAAGGTATAGAGAAGTTGTTTTTGGTATGAAAAGGAAGAAACACACTGTGATCATTTGCAGATTATATAATTGTTTATGTATAAAGTCCCCCAAATTTTAAATTCTTAGCAAGGCTCTACATATACAATAAAAAATGTGAAAATAACTGTATTCCCATACATCAACGAAAGAAAATATTTTTTAAATAATAGTGTTTATGATAGTGACAAATATAAAATACCTAAGACTAAATCTAACAAAAAATGTGCTTTATCTTTGTGGACAAAGTTGTACCACTTCATCGAAATATGTTGAGGAAGATCTACTCATTATTTTAAAATTGCAAAAATACAGATAATTGAAAGATCAAACTCCATAATCTCATTATCCAGACAACCATATTATTATTATCCAGCATTCTTTTCTATGCTTTAAAAATATATATAGTTTAACTTACCCAGTATATATAACTTTGCATCCATTTTTTAAAACTTTACCTAATATTATGAGCATCTCTTTGTGTATTTATTCTTTGTAAACACAGCCTGAGGAGAGACAAATCTGGGGTGGTAGTTCTTTCTCTTCTCCCATTTGGAGGCACAGCAAGCTGTGTTGGCCCAGGAGGACTGGGCCAGCTAAGCCCAACGGCAAGGTCTTGGGTGTTGTGTATTAACTGTCCTTGCTGAGCTCTAGAGGCCCCTTTTCCCAACAAAGCCATTCCCTCAACTGAAAACTTCTTCTTTTTTTTTTTAGAGAGAGAGAAAGAGAGAGTCTCAAGCAGGTTGCATGCCCAGCACAGAGACCAACGTGGGGCTCGGTCTCATGACCTGGGTATCATGGCCTGAGCTGAAATCAAGAGTCTAATGCTTAACAGACTGAGCCACCCTCAACGAAAACATCATTATCACCATTCTCATTTCCCTGTAAATGGCTGTGGCACAGGGGCAGTCCTCCTGGAGCACTCACTTCAGTGGGCTTAGCTCTAGCCACCCGTCTTGAGATAATGAGAACTCAAGGATCCTGTACACTCTACTGGTTCTATGCTTGTAAATTTTTCCCTAATAAACCTTACTTAATGCCTGTTCCATGTGTTGCTATTATGTATGTGTGATAGTGTGTGTGTGTGTGTGTGTGTGTGTCCATGCCCTTATAGGACATTGGATGTTGCCTTTATACATTAAATAATATTCCATCATAGAGACAGCCCCTAATTAACTAACTTACTATTGAACAGGTAGGCTTTCCAATGTGTCGATATTATGAATAAAGCTTTGATGACTATCTTTGTGTATAATATTTTGTTTTGTTTTCATTATTTCAGCTCATTTCCTTAACATAGATTTCTGTAAGTGGACTTACTGGTTAATGCTGTTATTTTTTTAATGTTTATTTATTTGAGGGAGAGAACACATGTGTGCCTGCAAGGAGGAGGGGGGGTGGAAAGAGAGAGAGAGAGAGAGAGAGAGAGAGAGAGAGAGAGAGAGAGAAACCTAAACAGGCTCTGTGCTGTCAGGGCAGAGCCTGACCTGAGCTGAAGTCAAGAGTCAGAGGTTTAACCAAATGAACCACCCAGGTGCCCGGGTTAATGCTATTATAGAAACTTTTGTGTCATTAATACATCCTGCCCAATTTCTTGGCAGGGAAGTCATGCTAATTTACAGTTCCATTAGCAGTATATGAAACAGTACCTGATTCCCAATATTCTCTCCCTTTGGAAAAAATCTGTACTTGGTAGTATCAATTTTAAATCTTGTCAAACAGGACTATGTCCTCCTTTTAATCTTTGTTTAAAAGACTTTCCAGTCCTGGGCTGCGTTGATTAGAATCTCCTGCTCCAGTAAATAGGAAAGCAAGTGAGTCTCTTCATGCTAGGAACTCAGTTTTATCCTGTAGGGGAGTAGGCACGGTCTTAACAAATCTCTAAATCTGTTGGGCTTGTCTTAGAAGGAAGAGATTAGCGTTAGTTGCATAAAAACTACAGTACTCTATTTTTCTTTCTCCACCATTTAAACAAAAAATCTTAAACCACTCCTTTAACAGATTAGTCAGCAACTTAGGAAAACAGTTTGCAAATAACCCAATCTACTAAACTTGAGTGGGTTATTCTTGTGCAAGAAATCCTGGTAGTGGGGAGAGCCGTAGAAGAACTCTTTTTGGTAAGAAAGTGGTTCTCAAGGGGCTCCTGGGTGGCTCGGTTGATTGAGCCACTGACTTCAGCTTGGGTCATGATCTCACAGTTTTTGAGTTCAAGCCCCACACTGAGGTCTCTGCTGTCAACACAGAGCCCACTTCAGGTCCTCTGTCCCTCTCTCTCTCCCCCTCCCCCACTTGCACTCTCTCAAAAATAAATAAAACATTAAAAAAATAAAGTGGTTCTCAAAAGATAGGATGCATCCAAATCCCTGGGGGAACCTCTGGGGCCCACCACCAGAATCTGATCCCTATGCATTGGGTGGGGTCCAGGAATCTGCGTTTAACCTATGCCCAGGGTGATTTTGATACCGGTGATCAATGGACCACATTTTGAGGACCTTGAAAGAAAATGATAGCATCTGCTCTTAAGATTTTTTTTGTAAGCTAAAACCACCTTACTGAAGTTGTAAGGCACTGGGAATTTGGATTCTTGATCAAGCTTGGTTCTCAAGAATATTTTCAGCCTTATTCTTGGTGCTCAAGTTTTGCTGGAATTAACAGACCTCGTTTTTTACCAGCATGCAAGCCCGGCTCTTCAGCTCCCATCAGATTATTAGACAGCCGAAGCCTGTCTTTCTCGCCCTGCCCAAATACATAGCATATTTGCAGGGCTGAGAGCTAGGGATTTGAGTGCGAAGAGCTGATATTTGAGAGAAACAGATTTTCCCTCTCCTCTCCCTCCTTTCTCTATGACAGTCCATCTTCTACTTCACCGAAAAGACCATCTAACTTGATCTCCTATGTCCCAGAACCCTCTCCACCAGGAAACATCTTTGCCCTCACCCGGTCCCTCATCTCACCCCAGAAGACTGGCTCAATCTCTACCAAAAGGATACACACACAGAGACACACAGAGACACACCCAGTGCCCTTTCTGCTCCCTACCTCTCTCCTCAGGTAGCTTAGTCCATCGCTTCTCTGAGAGTCTCCTTCTCTTCTGTTGACAAACACGTTGACAAACAATCCACAAGATGGATGAAAGACTTATTTTACATCAAGAGAGACATAGGTCTCTCTCTTGAGAGAGACCTATGTCTCTCTTGATGTAAAATAAGTCTTTCATCTCATCTTTCTCTTGAGAGAGACCTATGTCTCTCTTGATGTAAAATAAGTCTTTCATCCGAGAGAGATCTATTCTCTTCTCTTCCCAGCCCCCAGATGAAGTCAGCTTTCTGAGTGTCATCTCCAGCCCTTCCCTTTCTTTATACACTTTCTTTCTGGCTAGACTACATCTATTTTTACACCTTACAAATCTGTGATTCTACCCTGACTTCACACCCATTTTTCCAGATTCGCCTTTCCAATGATTTCCTGTCGGCCTGTCAAATGCAACACGACCAAGCCAAACTTTTCCTCAAACTGTTTCTTCCATCTTCCTTCCTTATGTTAATTGTAACATCACGTCCCCCAGATGCTCAGGACAGAAATACCTGAGTCATCTTTGATTCTTTCCTCTTCCTTGTCTCCAGCGTCATAGTTTGGTACCAACTATTATTCCTCCAAATTATTTCTCCCACCATGGTCTCTTGTTCACTTTGTTGTGTTATCCTTATTACCCTGACAAATGCCGCAGCCTCTAACTGCTCCTCCTGATTGCTCCACACCCCACCTTGACCCACTGCCAGCTTGACATTCAGCAATAAGAACCATAAAGGAGAGTCTCTCATCACCTCCTTAGCAGGGACCTCTTTAGAAAATGCCTGTACTGCCCTTCCTTGGAAGGTAGCTGCTTGGATCCTAAGGGCATGGGTCTGGTTGTCTTATCAGGGCCACAGAGACTGGTGACTGGAATTGTTCCTGTCACCCTGTCACAACTGTGATAAGGAAATCAGAGTCCTGAAGCATGTATCCTTAGAGAGAGGCCATTTGATTCTGACTGACCTTCCTCTGGTTGTGGCTGAGAAGAGTGTTTAATTGTTTTGTCTGTAGGCCTGTCTATACTGCAGCGTGGTTTCTGTAAGGAATACCCATTACCAAGGCATTTCTGTGGGAGACATTGTCTCCTCTTTGAGTTCTTGAGTGTCAACTGACTTGTGGTTAATTGATCCATACAGTTGGGAATAGGGATTTCTTTTGTACTGCTCTCACTAGGTACATTTTGACTCTATAAATAATGCAAATGTTGATACCACATATTTGCATAGTGTTTTATAGCTTCTCTTAGTTAATAGTGCTCTCATTTCACAGATGGGGAAACTGAGATTTGGAGAGCCTGAGTAGCTTGCTCAACATTGCATGCCTTGTAAATGACAGGGCAGAGGCTCAAAGGTAAGCATCAAGACTTGGAAATTGTGAGCTATTGTTTAGCTGTGAGAGGTCACTGAGGGTATAGTCTCTCCACAGTTTGGGCTCTTCTAACCCTTCCTCAGGAGAGATGAAGTAGAGGGATGGAGAAAAGGTGACTAACCTGCCCTGAGTTCTTGGTCTCCCACAAGCTGAGTGGTCTGAGCCCTGGGGACAGTTTGGCACATTTTCAGGGGCAAATGATATGACTCCGGGCTATTTCCGCCAATTTTCCTGGTGTCTCCTTTTCCATGAGGATGTCACAGTGAGTTATGATGGTTGTTGACCCCTTGGGGTGATGAAACTACTGTCAGAAGACACATGTGTGATATTGCCTAAAACAGATAGTTTAAAAGAAGTTATCTCAGAGGAGGAGCCTGCATCAAGGACTAGTGAGGGCACCAGGGCTGGCACTGAGGTGGGGCATTTCTCTGAGTCCTGGAACCCTCCATGGGTTTCTTGGCTACTACTATAATGAGAGAGCTCTCAGCAAGACAGTTATTAAACTGTGTCTAGGAGAGGTGTCTAGCAGTTTTCTGAGTCCTCTCAGGGCTTCAGGGATGGCAGAGGTTGATGGTATTGATAGACATTGTTTCTCCTGTGTGGCCCTCTAGTGACTCCACAGGTATGAGGAGGCGATGGGTGTGTTGTTGACTTAGGGGAAGGAGTGGTGGCCGTAGTGGTGATCCTGGTAGAAGATAACATTCCCACAGTGCGATGAATCACTCCTTTAAGGGAAACAAAGCTTATGTCTTACGTGCCTGTGTTGTGAGCAGAGGTTTATTCTTAGTGTTTGTTTATTAGTGTAGGTTTATTCTTAGTCTGTTTGTCTTGAGTCATTCCTGAAATTGGAGGTGAGGAACCCATGAGCCATATTACCCCCAAAGTTTCACTTTTCTGCTGTTATTTCCTGATTGGTGGGGCTCTTTGCCAGGCTGTGCCTGGGGCAGTCTAGAGCTAAGGAAGCATCCAACTGTGAGGATAGCCTTGAAGAGAAAATGAACTCACGGATGGGTGGCAGGTGCCCTGAAAAGTATAAAGAGATCGGCAGAGGGAGGCAGGACCCCCTGCCTTGCCACCCCATGTAGGGAGCCAAGGGCCATTTGTGTGTGTGTCAGCCTCAGAACCAGCACAGCTCTCACCCTCATCATGGTAACTTGTGCAGCCTCAGAGGAAGAACCAGGTCATGGAAACTGTTGCTCACACACATCTGGGTCTGTGTTTCTCAGGGTTGAAGACTGTCATTCCCTTGGAAATTCTTGGTGACCAAATAATGAAATTTCTGAGCTGTTCCTGGACTGTGGGTGATTTCAGGCTTCTGTCTCTCTGTGGTCAGGGTTTGGGAGCTGGAGAGCTCCAAGAGCTGCCCCTCAGGGACCTTGTGTTAGTGTGAGATGATATATACAATGGCTGTTAGAGCCATGGCTGTAGCAACTGAAATAGGTGACAATGGAGGTTGTGGCTATGGTTTCTGTTTCTATTTTTATCTTAGAGGAAACAGAAACTGTGACCAGCATTCTGTCTGTTGGGTATGTTTCCTCCATTGTTCCTAGAATTCAAGATGAGGAAAGACGCTAACTCAGAATGTCCTTAGGGTTACTGATCTCATGATATTTTCAGCACCTAGAATGTGGCAGGCATACAGGGATTACTTCATGGACATCTGTTGAATAAATGAATTCAGGTGTCTCTGTCCCCTGGTCTTTGGTTGCTCCAACTGAGATTTCTGAGAGAGGGTGAGGCTGCACTTTTTCTCCTGTCACTGTCACAGTGGTCCTGGGGCCAGGAGGAGGCCAACACCATGGTTGCAGCCTGGGAGGTGTGACCACCACTGTATCAGACTTCAGTCCACTGTAGCTAAACTTCTGAGGTCAACCCTAGGCTATGAGGTTGTGCCTGCCTCAGATGGGAGCCAGGGAGAGATGAAATCCAAAACCAAGATGGTGGAGCCTAGAGATAGAACTTCTGAGGAGAGGAAGGGGTGGGGAAGAAGAAAGTTGGAACTGTGCTTGTGAACATCTGTTCAAAGCTGGGTCTTGACATCTCTTTGCTTGGTTCTGGAGCTTCTGGGGTTTTCACTAGGGCAACCTTGGTGCCACTACACAGATGCTGGCAGAAGTTTGGTCAAATGACCTGTGACGGTATCCAAGGTGAAGAAACACCTTGGCATTGTTTGGGGCGTGACTTAAGTAGGTGTAGTTGGAAAGGAGGGATAAATTTCTTGCCTTGGAGGCAACTGTGAAGGTCAGATTCTAATTTTTTTCCCCATGGTGTTATTGACCTAAATATTTCAGACCAACTCAAAGGAGGTGGCTCCGTTTACTGAGAAGGAATAGGAAAGAGATGCTTGAAGAAGCTATAATGATGTCAGTGACTTTTTCAACACCCCAGTTCCCTCAGAACACAGGTTAGCTGGTCTTTGACTCAGGGAAGAAAGAAATGAACCGAGAAAACAAGATTGTAGTAACTACTGTGATTTGGTGTTTGCTTGGTTGTTTTATCTGTGATTCTTGACAGACATGGTGCTTCTGGAACCACCTAACTAGGACCTTTCTGAGCCTGACATGGACAATTAATGGCAGAATCTGACAAGGCCATAGGGTGGCCAAAAGCATGTTCTAGAGTCAAACTGATCAACATTCCCTGTGTGATATGGGCAAGTTACTTGACTTCTCTGAGGTTTGAGGTCCTTATCTATAAAAGTGGGGTGATGGTAGATAATTGTAATACCAATGTGTGTGATACATGTGAAATGCTTAGCTCAGTACCTAAGCTCAATAAATGGCACTTTGCTCTGTCTGTTACCTTGATGATTGCAAAGTTCTCAGATCCTGATGAAGGCAGCAGTCCTTGTGACTTGATGCTGTTTTCACAACTGCCTGTTCCCTTCCCAGATATCCGCTGCTACCACCAGGCAAGCCAGAACAACTTCTGCCTGGACTCCTGCAGTCAGCAGTGAACTGGTCTCCCATTTCACCCTTGTCCACTTCCAATCCATTTTCCCCTACTGTATCCAGAGTAGTCATTCCAAAGATTGAATATGACTATGTCACTTCTCTACCTAAACCCCTCACTGTCTACCCATTTTAGTTCCTTAAAACCCATAATCCATTCCAAGGCTTACAAAGCCCTTCATGATATAGCACCTGCCTCTTTCAGGTCCTTCCAAGTCAAGCTTTTTCCTGCCTCTGCATGTCTTCTGCTGCCTGGCTTGTGCTTCTTCCCTCTCCTACTCCACCTGACTTACTACTTACTACTCAGTCTTCTCATCTCAGCTCAAAGGGCAGCACTTGGTCAGAGAGACCTTTCTGAACTTACTAATCTAAATGAAGTCTGTCTATTTTACTCTCATCAAAACATTTGTTCAACATAACACCACATTTGTTATTGGGAATTTTTCTATACTTATTTTATGTCTTTCTGCATACTAGATCTTAGCTCCAGGAGGCTGGGCCCTGTCTGTTCCATCCCTCACTATGTACACACAATGCTGCCCTAGAACAATGTTGGGCACTCCTAAAATAGTTGTTTAATTAACAAATGTATGAACAAATGAATGAATGGATGGATGGATGGATGAACGGATGAATGGATGAATGAATGAATGACTATCTTCATAGGGGTTGTGTTTCTGTTCATCCTCATTGGTGGGCTGGGCTGGTTTGGAGATTTGTTTGTAAAAGTTTGTGTTGTACAATGCAAACACAGTGAACGAAGAGTTCAGAAATTTGGATTCTAGTCCCAGCTGCCCAACTTACTGGTTGTGTGACCTTTAAAAAGCTTTGGAGGCAGGAACTATGCATGAGTTAATTCATCTTTGTGTCCAGAGCACGTGGCATGAGTAAAAGTTTGACAAGTGAATGAATAACTCCAAACTTTTTCCTTCTTTGAAGTTCCCAAAGCTCATCACCAACAGGACTTTGGAACTCAAACTGCTATTTTCACTGGGGGCATTCATGTAGAGAATAGATATCTTAAAAATGCACACTTTTGAGCTGCCTACAGCACAAGCCAGTACCCTCTGTATGGCCATGGCCATGACTGTAGAGGCTTCATGCACAAGCACAGACATCCAGCTCCTGGAGCCTCTTCAGAGTCTCAAGCAAGATGTTGAGTATTTGGACCTCTGCAAAGTGCCAACAAATTGAATTCATTTCAACTCAACTCATCCATTCTGTGCTGGGGAATGGGCATAACAATGATGACTAAGTGTCTGCTTGCCATGAATTCAGCCTAGTAGAAGGAAAGATGAACATTTGAGGAGGAAGTTTGGAACTAGGAGACCTCCTATAAAGTTTTCAGTCCTGGCCTTTGATGAAGTGGCTCAGAGAGCTGAGTTACATGCCTCCCTGAAGCATTTAGCAGTACCATGAAACCAGGGAATAGACAGCAAAGCACTTGTTTGAACACATAAAAAGCCAACTGCTTCTTGGCCTCTCTCAGGAATGAAGACCTAAATCACTTGCATGTCAAACACTTCCTGGACAACCTCAGCCTCCAGAGCTGAGCCCAGAAATCAAGGACCAGGAGAATATTGCCGGGCAAGGAACCGAGAAGCAGTGGTGTCAGCTCTAGTGGAGGCTGTGCCCAATGGCAGAGCTGGCATTCAGGGTCAGTTCACATGATAAGCCACATTCTAAATAAGCCGAGCCAGCCCTTGCAAGCCCATAGGAAGGACAGGGATGGCCTTTTAGAGGCTCCTTGGGTGAATGGAAATGCCTGAGCCAACAGAAGTGTCCTTTCCATTCCTGGATTCACCCTCCTTACCCCCAATCTCCCCAGCTCTAAAAGGTAGCAGCAGCCCTTCTCTCAAACAAGATTTTATGGCTCTTCTACTTTATACCATATACTACCTCATTTTATCCTCACCACAACCTTATGAAATAGTCCTTTCCCATTTAACTCATTTTGCCATTAAAGACACCAACCTAAAGGGACTTTTCTCATGTGTCCTTAGGCTGGTTAAGTGGCAACATTCACTCAGTGTCTTCTGATTTGAAGTTCCTGCTCTTTGCTGTACATTTTGCTAAGCCACTTGCCTAAATTTGATCTGTTTTCTTATTAGGACCTGTTATTCAGGGGTTCTCTCCTTTTCAGTGTCTCCAAGCACAGTGAGAGTTTCCTGGGGTGGGGCAGATGTCCTGTGCCCTTGGTGGCAAGTTGGGTAGGACTCTCCCAGACTGACAGATAGACTGAAGATTCTCTGAGAGAGGGAGAGCAGGAGACCCTTCTCTCTGGGGTCCTCTGTGACAGCAATCTCCTCTGTCCTACACTTGTGGCAGCCCAGTAACCTTCCCATGGGGGCACAGGGCAGGGCAGCAGCCCCTCAGTTACTGGGCCACTGATAGTATTGGCAACTGGGTTTTTTTTAAGTTTATTTATTTGTTTTTGAGAGAGAGAGAGAGAGACCTGTGTGCACATGGGGGAGGGGCAGAGAGGGTGGGGTGGGGAGAGAGAATCCCAAGCAGGGTATGTACTGTCAGCACAGAGCCCAATGTGTGGCTCAAGCTCATGAACTGTGACATCATGACCTGAGCTGAAATTTGAGGCTTAACTGACTGAGCTACCCAGGTGCCCCAGCAACTGAGTTTTATTTTGACCCAGTTTCCTTGCTATAGACTGTGGAATCAGGGTCGCCAGGCTTCCTCAGAGCCACTCTTGCTGGGAGCCACTAGTAGCCATTGAGTTTCCATTGACTCCCTGTCCAGCCCACCTCTGTCCACCCTCCTTTTCCCCTTTCACATTTGACGGCTGGGCTTTTCCTTCAAGAAGCCATTTCCACTGTAGCATCTTTGTGGAAACCCAGTGTTTTTCTTTCTGGTGGAGAGGCTCTGACACCTATTCCAGGGATGAGCCAGGCCTGGGTGAGGGTACTGGCAGCAAGTGTGGAAACAGGTCCTAGTTTCTGTTAGGCAGTTCACCCATATGTCACCCTCAGCAATCCAAGGGAATGGGAGACCACTTTCTACTTTCCCAGAAGCTTCTTGGAGCACATAAGGAGGGGGGGGGGGGTGGGTGGCAACTACCTGTCCAATGGAGACTGTTTTTTCCCTCACATCCTCTAAATGCTCAGCCAGATGCTTGACGCATCTCTTCCCACCCCATGCCCACCTTCTTTGTGGGCTCTGCTCCATCTTGTCCCCTTAACAACGTACAGGCCCCAGCACTCCAAGGCATCCTTTCTTTCAGGTCCTCACCTTCATGGTCCTTTACTCCTTCTCTTGTTCATACCCCACGGATCCCCAAGGCTTTTTCCTCCCACCTCAGTTCTTGTCCTCTGAGCTCTTCTTCATGGATTTCCTAGTTCCTCCTGAGCTGGAGGACCCTAAGACTCAGAAGAGGATGAGGGGTCAAAAGCCCAAGTACAGAGCTGGGACTGAACACTTTTTCTGTTGACTTTACATCACAGAATATCAAAACTTAAGAACTTGGGAATTCAGAGGTCATGCCATTCACCACCTGATTTTTTACATAGGGGAACCAAGGCCTGGAGAGAGAGAGGACAATAGGACCTACACATAGGAACCAGATCAGTTAGTGGCAAAGCCAACACTGGGCCCCAGGGCCCCTAAATCCAAGCCACCTTCTCCCCATTGCCTATGGTCATTAACCCCCATGGACACCCCTTCCATATCCCTCTCTTCTACTCCTAAGTGGCTGGCCACTGCAGGCTCCTTCCAGCCTCCATTTCCTTATGATGTGATGAGTACTTTGGGCAGAGGTAAAGGGGGGTAAGGTGGGAGGGTTGGTTGGGGAAGTGGTAGTTGTTTCATTTGCTCTTAGCCAAGCCCTTAAACATATCAAGGAAGGCAGAGTATTCCACTTCACCAGTACTATCTCTCTTAATATCTGTAATAGAATATACTCTTTCTGGCCCACTCCCAAGAAACGATCCCTTGGGTGAAAGCTTACCCAGGCCTATTGAGGAGGGGAGAGAGCTGTGACTATTTCTTTGGTCTGGGCTTTTGACCCCTCATCCTCTTCTGAGCCCCAGAGCCTCTCAGAAGCCTCAGACATCTAGAAATTCAGAATAAAACCTGGTCCTGGAGCCAGGAGCAGCTTGGAGGAAGACTACAGGATACAGGGTGAACTTCTCCAACAGGCCTTGCTTCCACCCCATTCATAGAAAGGAAGTGGAGTGTGGAGGAGGCCAATGCTAACACCAGGCCTATGAGTCCTGCCCTGAAGGCATTATCCCAAGAGGAGGTTTTTCAACCTCAGGTCAGAGGCAAGAAGCCAACTGCCCCACACCTCAGCTGCTCTCTGGTCCCGCCTATTTCTAAGTCAGTCTGCCTCTTTTTTTCCTCGTCCCTTTCCTTTCAGGTCTGCCTCTGGTTTTCCTCTCTCTCTCTCTCTCTCTCTCTCTCTCTCTCTGTCTGTCTCATTCATCTACTTCTCACTGTCTTTTCCTCAGACTCTGCATATTTATGTCAGTTTTCCTTCACGTTCTGTCACCCGGCTTTCCTGTTTTCTCTGTGTCAGCCTCTCTCCTCAACTCTCCCTCTCTCTCTCTCTCTTTCTATAGTTCCGCCTACCTGTCTCTCTCCCCACAAAATAAAGCCATATTTCCCCCAGTGGGTTTCCCAAAACCAGGCCACTCCTGCCCGCTAAGCACCTCTCTGCTTCTCACTGTCTCTACCTCCTCTTTTCTCTGTTTATCTAGTGTTCTCCCCACTTCTCTCCTCCTCTCGTCTCATCACTTCTCTCCCTTCTCTCTCCCTCCTTCCCTCTCTCTCCTTCCCCCAGCCCCGGCTCCCTGAAGTCAGCCATTCTCTGCCCCAGAATGCTGCCCCAGGTGCATCACTTACCCAGGACCATTGGCCAAAGGAGACGGGAACATAAACAGCTCAGGAACACCCAGGGAACCCTCCTCCACTGGGCTCCCCTCATGGCTCCAGAAAGAGTCCCTCAGGTTCCCCCAGGGAAGCTCTTCAGCACAGAAGCAGTGGGTATGAGGAACAGGTAAGGAACAGAGGTGAACTTGTCTGTACCAGCTGCTGGTCTGAAACAGGTGTATTTCCCTGAGGGGCCAGAGTACCAAGGGAGGAGGACAAAAGAAGGCGGGGCCCGATGCCAATCATCCTTGCCCCGTCTTTTCTTTCCTCAATCTCCACCTCTTTCCCCCACCAGGAAAAAAAGAAAACGCTGATATACCTATTGCTCTGTCCCTGGTCAGCCTGAGCCAATTAGGGGGAGGGATGGGAGGAGGATGTGGGGGATTGAAACCAGGGCACACTGGGAATGAGTGGGCCACCCTCTTGCCTGGGATCCTGGACCGTCCTCTCCCTCTCAAGGGCTGCCTTGTCCAGCCAAAGCTTTGGACTGCGTCGGTGGGAGGGAGCCTTTCAGAAGAAATGGCAGAGGAGAATGGGGAACAAAGGGGCCAAGAAGGAGTGAGTTTAGGGCTGTATGAATTGGAGGATGAGATTTGAGGAGACCCTAAGAAACACAGGAAGTGGGGGGGGACATTGTAGGGTGAGAGGTAGGAATCAGAAATACCCTGTATGTAAATTTTGGAAAGAGGTGTTGGGCTCAGAATATCTGCTCAGCACCAGGCACATGGTAGACTCTCACCAAATGGTGGGTTTCTTCTTTCTAGAAGAGGGAGCACAGAGCCAGTGTCCAGAGAACTCAAGGCAACCTGGGAAAGTGGCTTGAGGGATCTGGGATGGGTGGTTGAGGATAGAACCAGGGGAGAAGTAATAGTGATCCCACAAGAAACTGAGATTTTTCTGGAGATCTTAAGGCTCAGGGCACCCCGTTTTTACTTATTGTGACTTGCTTACAACCAAGAAGGGACAGGAACCCCAGACAGGGTGTGTTGGGCAAAGTTCTGAAGGGAAGGTAGTTGGTGTAGCTCCACAAAGGAAAACAGTGGAGATATTCCCCCATCCTTTGCCACAGCACAAACCCCTGCTTCTGGTTCCTCAAGACTTGGTTTCCTGAGTGTGGGAATCTGTGGAGCGATTGGTCCCAAAGCAAGGAGCTCAGGCTCTCAGACACTGCACAGCCCAGGATGAGGAATTTAGCATTTCCACATTCCCAGGCAGAGCGAGCCATATCCAAAGAGGAGTAAATGGCTGACACTGTGATGCCACTTCAGAGGACCATGAAGGCCCCACCACCTGTTGGCTTCTTGCTCGCTGAAGCTAAAATCCAATTACAGCCAGAGCACAAAGGCCAGATCTTCCAGTTAGAATGTAGATACTGCAGAAAAGTAGCATGGTGTCCCCACCAGTCCCTGTACCTCTGTTTGGATGAATTGATCCCATTCTCTCCTGGGAGCAGGAAACCCATAAAGCTAAACGGACATTTCAGGCATAGAGTACCTAGACAGAATAGGAGGGGGATATCACTAAAGAGAATTTACATGGACACCAAGACCCAACTTGGCCTTCTTAATAATATTTCTGCCATGAGTTTTCTCTATTAACCTGCTGTGTGTTTTGTTTGGTGACACTGTCTGGACTATAGTGTCCATCTACAGAGTAGAAAAAAACTTTCCAGGTTAGACCAAAGTAAGAGTTGGACATACTGTTGACCTGACGTCACAGATAACCTCCCACTTTCCAATGCAAGGAAGACCAGAGGCATAGTGTTTTTCAGAGGCCACTGTGATGGCCAGGATTCCACTGGGCATTAGGACACCTGGGCTTGAATCTGCCACCCAAGGTAAGTCATAGCCTCCCTGAACCTTGTTTTCCTTATCTATAAAACAGGCATAATACGTCAAGGGAAAACCAAAGCTGGACAGTAATTAAAGTGGTAAAACCAGATTTTATTCAAGACCCTTGCAGTAGGGGGAAGGACTTCAGGATAGAACCAAGCTCAACTCCGGATACAACGTGGACAAATGGGAATTTATAGTTAAGGAGGTGGGGGGAAGGCTGTTGGGGGGGGTGGTCAGTGGATGGGAAACTACTAAGAGAAAACACCAGTGGTAAGTGGGATTCTGGCTAAACCAGCCTAACTGGACTCTTGCCAAAGACAGGCCAGGGTGATCAAACATCACCTGGGGGATGGTGGGAGATGAGGGACCAGATAGGACATTGAGGCGACCAGATATTGAGTATGGAGCACTGTTGTTGAACTGAACTCACAGGGTTCTTGCTAAAACTGGATTTTACAAGGAAGTACATAGATGGGCCTAGAAGAAGGTTCCAGAGCCTAAGATGTGGTCAAGCAAAGTATCTCTGTCAAATAACACTCACCTCAAAGATTGTGAGCTCATACATATTAAAATGCTTTAGAAATGTTAAGACACCCGGAAAGGGCATGTGACCCCTCATTTCATCCTAACATCATCTCTAAGGCTAGAAACTGATAAGGGCAGCCAGGTGACAAGGAGGAGTGTGGAAAAGAATTTCCAGGCCCATCTGCATTTCAGGGTCTTTGCTGTGTCCCAGTGGGGTTTAGACATTGGCATATGCAAATCTCATTCATCTTTTCCCTGCCTGCCTCAGGTCCCCTCTCTTTTAGCCCGGCTCCTTCTTAATTCGCCCATATTCCAGAGCTGGGATGTTTCTGGGTCTCTGTAACAAATGCTTCTCTGTCTTTTGTCCTTCCTTTTCCCCTCCCAAGGCATCTGATGGGGACTCAAAGGGGTGAGTAAGAGGGGAGGCAATGAGTGGGTTCTCTCTGTTTTGTCAGGTAGAGATCTCCTAGGCCAGAAGACTGCAGGGTTTATTCATGGGCAGGAACCTGAAACCGACTTTAAGCTGATATTTTGTGGGGAGCACCAAGAGAGCTCAGTCTGGACTTGGGGTATAAGTAAATTGGAGCAAGGACAAGGTTATGACCTTTTCACATGAAAGAAAGTTACAGACTTGGCTTGAACAGACTCAGCCTGGGTTCTGGGCAGTGAAGTCAAGATCCTAAAGAGAGATTTCTCTTCTAAGCTAACTGGAGCAGAAGCAGGAGGTCCTAGTTTTTTGGGTTTTGAGGGGGGGGGTGGTGGCTAAAATTGCTCACATCCTTATAATTTGTGCCCCAATAGACCCTCATGCTGCTAATAAACTTATTTCTCATCAGATTTAAGGTACCTAGACTGAGATGGTGCAGGAAGGCAGACATTTATTAATCTGATTTATTAAGTCCTGAACGTAAAGACTTATAACTAGAGTGCTGGGCCCCATGTATGTCCCCATAACCCTGTGAGGTGCATATCAACCCCCTATCTCATGTGGGAGAGAACCCAGCCTCAGGGAGATGAACACATGCTCCATCATTGCTGAGTCCTGGTTCAGGTTGGGTGATCAAGGGAAATTGGAGAATGCTCTCCTGACCGCTTGGCCCAGACCACAGAACACAAAGCTGCAGTCTGTGGTCAGCCTGCCTCCAGAGGAAAAGAAGGGATTGAACATGTGCTGAGTGCTTACTTTGTGCTGAACCGGCTGTTAATTCCCCCAGGCAGACATGGAGATGTGCCTTTAAGGAAGGACTGTGGTCCAGCTGCAAGGGGCGTGGTTAGTTGGCAGCCTCCAGCTGCTAGCTCCTTCTTGGCTTTCAAGCCAAGGCAGTGGTGCAAGGTCCTGGCTATTCCCCCTCACCCCAGCCCCCACCAACTCAGGACAGCTCTAACAGGTGTTGGGTTCACCAAGGTGACAAAGGGCAGCTCTGCTCCCAGGGCCTTGGCTCCCAGACCCTGGTGAAAGCAAGGGCTGTGGCCTTTTGGGCCACATAAAGGCCCCTGTCATTCTCCCAAGATTGGGTTTCTCAGTCCATTTCTTTAAAAGTGCCGAGTATTTTCACGCCAATTAGCTCATTTCCCTTCTCATTTTACTTTTGGGGGTGGGGGCTAGGGGGTGGGGGATGGGGGATGGGTATAATGCCTACACAAGCAGCATCTTCTCGCCTGGTGTCTCTGTGAAGGAGGAGCCATCCTGAGTGTGCAGGCAGAGGCCCAGGGGAAGTACCGACTTGAGGCCCAGAAATCTAAGTTTATCCATTTACTCTGATTTATTTATATATTTGCCACACAGTCCTTAATTTGTGTTTGTCAAAACACTTGATGTAAAAAGGCAACTCCTAAAAAAAATAGAAGCCAGTAGAGAAATAGGATTCACAACGTAAGCAGAAATTTCTCAGCCAATTTTTTGTTGTATTTTAGGGAAAATACATTGTAAATATGAGGCCAACTTCTGATGGAACATAGTAAAGATGGTCATTTTTAGAGTGTTTATGTTTTAGAGTGTTTAGATGTCAGCTTTAGGCTGATGACTTGATAAGAACCATTCAGTTGTTTAAAACATCTTACTAACGTATTCTGCTTTTAGAACATGTCCAAACCTAAAATGTCACCAGAAATAAGATGACCTATACTAATTAAAAGGAATGGTGCTCTTAGTCTAAAAGAAAATTTAGAATCTCTAAAGGAAAAAGTGCATGTATTAAATGAGTCCTTCCTGTTTCTTCATTTTGACGAGTTTATTTTAGATCTAAACATCCCCCTGATGTACTATGAGCCTAAAATTTTCTGTATGTTTTAACTAGAAAGAGAAACTAACCAGAAATAAAGAAGATAAACACATTGACTCAATAGATTCTCTTTTCCAAGCAAAGCTACAAACTGTAACAAAGCAGAAAAAGCAAAAGGCATGAAACGTTTGCAGTTCCAACCCATCTAAATGAGTAATGGTGAGAGAAGGAAAGTCTTGCCATCTACTGAGATGAGCAGGGGCAGGTGGCTCAGAGTTCTGCCCCTGTTTCCAGGGTGGCTACCATCCCAGTGACACAAACAATCTTCGAAAGGCTCACACTTTAAAATTTTTTTTTAAATTTTTTTCATGTTTATTTTTGAGAGAGAGAGAAAAACAGAATGTGAGCAGTGGAGGGGCAGAGAGAGAGAGAGAGACAGAATCTGAAGCAGGCTCCAGGCTCTGAGCTGTCAGCATAGAGCCTGATGCAGGGCTTGAACCCACAAACAGTGAAATCATGACCTGAGCCGAAGTCAGACGCCTAACCAAATGAGCCACCGAGGCACCCTGGCTCATGCTTTGATAACAGTGATGTTCTGGGACACCTAGGTAGCTCAGTCAGTTAAGCGTCTCACTCTTCATTTCAGCTCGGGTCATGATTTCATGGTTCATGAGACTGAGCCCCTCATTGGACTCTGTATTGAAAGTGGAGCCTGCTTGGGATTCTCGTTCTCTCTCCCCCCCCACTTGTACTGTCTTTCTCCCTCAAAATAAATAAGCATTTAAAATAATAATAATCATAATAGTGATGTTGTGTTCTAAGAGGTCGGCTCGTACTAACGCATTTCATCTCCACAGCAATTTCATGAAGTAGGCACGGTCATTGCCCTATTCTATCTGCAGGTGAGGGGACTGGGGCACAGAGATCGCACCCGGCCACAGCCCTGTGTCCATTCACTCAAATTTAAAGAGCAGAACACTAAGTCCAGGAAGTTAGGCACAGTGCTAAGTCAAACCCCCAGGGGCCCAAATTTGCTCTCTGCAGCCTACAGTTAGGTTTCCCTTTCGACATTCTGAAATAAAAAAATAACTCAACATAACTTTAGAACTGGAAGAGACTTGGGAAATCCCATGTAGTCACACTCCTCATTCTACCAGGGAAGAGGTGCAGACCTAGAGAGAAGGGAGTGTCCGAGTTCACGAAGTCAGTGAGTGGCTGATGTGGGCCTTGGCCCCAGGTCTCCAGTGCTCTTTCTGCTTTGCTGTCTTGCCTCCTGCATTTATTCGTTGTCCTGGTTGTCCTCACACTTTCCTAGCACCCCAACCAGAATCCCTGCCCTTAGGGTAGACCTGTGTTCCCAGGAAACACTCAGGACGTGTTGTCATTATGGGAACTGAACAATGACAGATTGTCCTCTCAGACAGGACAGCCGACAGACATCTCCAACTCAGCCTTCTGACCGAGAGTCCAGGCTAGGCCCAAAATTGTCTTTTAAAATAAAGCTTACTAGTCAGTATTTTTTTCCCCATTATAAAAGCAATACATGCCCATTATAGCAAATATGGAAAATATTTAAAAGTAGAGAGAAGAAAAACATCATCAGTGTTTCACCGCCAAGAAAAACCTCTCTTAATACATTGACAGTTTTCTCACTTCTTCCTCATACACGTAGTTTTAATCTATCATATCACAGATAAAATTTGGATTCCTACTTTACCACTAACCTTAAACCCAGGCATTTTCTCCCATTATTATAAACACTTCATTCACATATTTTTCATAAAACTCATTTGAGTGGACCACTACCATATCTTATTTGATTATGTTGGACACGGCTTATTTATAGTTGTACTTATTACAGGTAATGCAGGGTGGAGAGTCTTTGTGCCTGAAGCTCCTTGCATGTTTAGGCTCATTTCCTTAGGTGAGAATCAGGCCTTGTATGTCTTTGTAGACTGCTCTGACCTTCCTTCTAGAGCAAGAAGTCAATGAACATGAATTAGCTATGTCTACAAGACATGGGGTCCCTTAAGTCTCTAAGGCTGACAGTCTAATGGTGGAGGTGAACCCAACGGAATGAGATAATTACTCAGGCGACCTAAAAATAACAGGTGGATTAAGGACTCTGCAGGTGGGTTAAGAAACAGGTGGAGTCCCTTAAGGATGCCTTCACTCTTCTTATAAGCACATGAGTCATTGGAGTAGTGCCCACACTAAGCCAGTATGACCTCTGTTTAATGTAACTAATTATATCTGCAAAGACTCTATCTCCAGATAAGGTCACAGTGAAGTTCTTGGTGGTATGAATTTTGGGGGGCACTTATCCAAGCTAGTATAATCTCTGAAGAAAGTTTGGGAAGGGTAAGTGTATGGGATGACTTCTACAGGGAAGTCCAGCAGGGAAGGCCACTTCATCCTGGGCTGGCCCTGGCAACCCCAAACGCCGCACCCCCCTCCCCCCCCCACCTCTGTCACTGTCACCGCTGAGCTCCCAAGCCAGTCTGGATGGTCAAAGGAAATGGCTGTTCTTGATCCCTTGATCAAACTTTCCAGGGGTGGGAGGCTGGACAGGCAGCGTTTCTAGCCTTGCTTCCTTATGTCCATGCAGAGGCCATCCCTCACTCCCTGGGAGGGCTGAAGAGATGTGGTGGAAAATGGAGTATGAGGCCCAGCCTGAGCTGACCTCACCTGTCCCCTCCCCATGATTTCATCCCTGCTCTTTCAAAGGTGGACCTTCTACAGCTGAGTGAAGGCTTTGTACTTCCTGGTCTCCTTCTGAACCCAGAGAAGAGAATAAGGGTGGGTAAAGCAAGAGGGACAGGGTGTATAAATATAAATTAACCCTACCCTGCGCCCAGGCATTCCACAGCTGGGCATGGCAGCCAACTCCCCACCCCCCACACCAGACCCCTCCCTGCTCTCCAAGGGTGGGGAAGAACCTAGACATTTTCCCTTTCGCCCACACAAAGCGACTTCTCACTTTGCTCTGCCCCCCTGAAATTATTTCTTCAGGTGCTCCTGGAATGTTGTCTCCCCCCACTCCAGCCCTCAGTTGTTACCAATTCTTCCTGGAGCCCTGGAGACCAGGGTGGGGGAGGGTCAGGTGGGAGAAGGAGGCAGAAGGATTGTAATCACTAAGACTGTGTCCCATGTGGGTGTAATGCTGCAAGATGAGTTTCGCACTGAGACAAGCATGAAGCTTCTGGGGTTTTAGAGACTGCTTTAGGTGTGAGGTGGTGAGCCTGAAGGAGGGGTCACCAGCAGGTTCTCCTTTTGAGGAAGGGAGATGTGAGAGGGACTGTGGTCAAGCCCCAGAAGGCGGAGTGAGTGCACCAGGGGAAAGAGCGAGGCTTTGGAGTCACCATTGGCAAGCTACCTCCTAGCTGAAACTTGATCTCCCCATTTGCGCAATGGGAATAGTAATAATTTCTATTAACTTAGCAAATAGAAGGTTAGTATTAATGTTCCCTCCCCTCACAACCTACCCCCGTCACCCTGGCCGAGGGAAAGTGACATGGAAAGAGAGCCAAAATGTTGTTTGGAGCAAGAGTCTGGGGTTGTTCTGGGTGGCAGGTCGGCTCTTGGAAATGAGGGGGCTACAGTATAATTTGTGCTGAGTGACTAGCTTGGGAAGGGAAACAAGTTGGGGAGGCCTGGCTATGGGGCTCAGGAGGCTACTGTCTCCCCCAGGCTCCTGGTAAACTGGGAGGTCTTCAGTTTGGCTAGATCAGGTGTCAGTGTTAATCATATGCAGATTAGCTTATTTTGTGCAATGATCATGCAAGTTCTTAAGTTCTTCAAGAGCTATGGTTTAGAGGCTGAGGGAGAGGACCCTGTTTGAAAGAATGAGGTTTGGAGAATCAGAGCAATGGTACAAATCAATCTACTAAAAAGCATAATATGCAAAGGCAAGGAAGAGCTGGGTCCCAGAAGGATTTTTGAAAATTAATTAATTAATT
The DNA here is from genome assembly GCF_018350195.1 of Panthera tigris. Lineage (NCBI taxonomy): Eukaryota > Metazoa > Chordata > Mammalia > Carnivora > Felidae > Panthera > Panthera tigris. The sequence continues at coordinate 71,013,081 of NC_056668.1, forward strand.
TTGTATTAATATAATTTATTGTCAAATTGGCTAACATACAGTGTGTTAAGTGTGCTCTTGTTTTTTGGGGTAGAGTCCCGTGGTTCATCGCTTTCATACAATAACCAGTGTTCATCCCACCAAGTGCCCTCCTCAATGCCCATCACCCATTTTCCCCTCTCCCCTATGCCCCATCCACCCTCAGTTTGTTCTCTGTATTTAAGAGTCTCTTATGGTTTGCCTCCCTCCCTCTTTGTTGTAACTATTTTCCCCCCCTTCCCTTCCCCCATGGTCTTCTGTTAAGTTTCTCAAATTCCATATATGAGTGAAAACATGATATCTGTCTTTCTCTGACTGACTTATTGCACTTAGCATAATACCTTCAGAAGGATATTTTTGATTTGAAGGGTTTTTCTTTTCTTTTTTTATTCTGACACTAGACTATCTCAAAAAAAGCCTGCAAACCCTAGATGCAACCTAACTTTCTGTTGGGAGTTCAAATGTAGGCTCCAATAACTTATTATAATAATTAATATGTAGTATAATCACTAGTATATTATATGTGATATAGTACGTTATACAGAATTATTAGCCTAATTTATTACTTTTATTTTTTTAAGTTTATTTTATTTAATTTGAGAAAGAGTGTGTGTGGACTAGGGACAAAGGGAGAGAGAGACAGAGAGAATCCCAAGTGGACTTTAAGCTATCAGTGCAGAACCTGATGTGAGGCTTGGTCTCAAGAGCCTGTGAGATTATAACCTGAGCCGAAGTCAAGAGTCAAAGGCTTAACCGACTGAGCCACCCAGGTGCCTCTACATTAGCCTAATTTAAATGTGAGATTGGTTTTTTTTTAATGCTTTAGAAGTTTTCATAGCTGTTTTTGCCTGGAGAGCTCCTGAATGTATGATTCCCTTTAACATGCCTGAGCCGCCAAACCCCAAACCTCTGGTCACTCTGAGGCAATTAGGCCACCGCCTTGCTTTGTTTGCCTCGTGGCAAGAGCCAGGTACACACTGCAAGGACCCAGCTTTCTGAGAACCTGGCTGTGGGAAAGCCTGCCCCACCCCCACCCCATGCCATCAGAGTAATGATCACTGTAGTATGCTTAAAGGATTAAGAACATGAACCCAACTCTTTTTTTTATATTTTTTTTAATTTTTGAGAGAGAGAGACAGCACAAGTGGGGAGGGGCAGAGAGAGGGAGACACAGAATCCAAAGCAGGCTCCAGGTTCCAAGCTGTCAACACAGAGCCCGATGTGGGGCTCGAACCCATAAACCATGAGATCATGACCTGAGCTGAAGTCAGTTGCTTAACCAACTGAGCCACCCAGGCACCCCAAACCCAACTCTTGTTCTTTGGTTAGAGCCTCTTCTTCCTTCCCCACCAGCCTGATGTGGGAAAAAGAGGCAAAATTCAAATTCACTATGTTTTTATTCATATCTGTGTATCTGTGTTTCTGTATAAATGATCAATGCATTAAAAAAAACACAACCCATGACTTCTTAAACACTTCTCAGGGCTGAACATATAGCCTTTTATCAGATGAATACAGAAGGTGAGGAAGGCAAGGAGAAAATGGGAAGACGAGGAGGGGAGTGCTGAGCAAATTTACCGGCTCCAATTGGACATCCACTCAAAGCCAGATCTTGGACTACTAAACTGCAGGAAAGGGCTACGGTGGCCAGGGTTTCTGGGACACAGGAGGACGGTCATTCTGATGGAAGCAGATAGGGAGTCTAGTCCCTGTGGGTGTGACCCAGGTGTGGGGGTTGAGGGAGTGTGAAGAATAGATGAGGTGGTGAAACCAGAGTCATTCATGGGTGCATTGGTGGTTTAATGCTGCCAGCCTGTGTGGCACCATGAGAAATGTGACAAACACTAGTAGCTGACTCACCCAAATTCCCTCCAATGTGGCTAAAATCTATTGGGTACCTGGATGGAATCCAGAATAGCTGCCTGGGGTTGAGAAGCCTCAGAAAGGAGGAAATTGCAGAGAAGAATTTGAGGGGTGAGAGGAGCATCCTGGGGACCTGCTTTGTAAAAAGTGATGGCTCCCATCTTGCTGTGCTAGGAGGTGGGTGGGGTTGCTTCGTGCAGGGGGCACTTGTTTTTGAGGGATTTGTAGGGGTGAGTGTCTCTACCCTACCAGGGTTTTCTACCAGGGATGAAGGACTTTGAGTTCATGGAGAGGAGTGAGAGAGAGAAGATGGGTGGGAACCAGAATGTGAAAGTTCTCATCTTGAGAGGGGGCTTTCTGCAGGAACAGCTTTGGCCAGAGACTTCTAGCTACCCTCTAGTCCCCAAAAATGCTTCAAGATTTCAGGCCCTTCTCTGGCTTTGTGACCACTTCTCACCCACCTCAAGAAGCTCTGACTAGGCCCCTAGGAAGCCCACACCATCTTGCTGAGGAGGAGGCCAGCCCTCACATTGTCCCAGGGATTCTTGCCCCAGCTTCTTCTGCTCTGCAGTCATTTCTTCTGTCTCCCACTCTCCCTGGCTGGTCTTCACAGTGCTTTAGGTTTGGCTGAAGCTTATTCATCAGGCCAAAACCTTTTCTACCCAGACAAACCTCGGCTTCCTTACCTGCCCTCCTGCTCAGGTACTACCTGAGGCCCCCCAGGTGCCCAGGGCCCCAGCTATGTCTTTCCTCTGGCTCTCTTCTGGACTGTCCTGAGGACCATTGTTTCACAGTCCATTTACCAAGCTGAAAAGGCATACCTACCTGATGTCAAGAACTGTGAAGGGCCTGCCACAGTATCATGGATGCTGACAGAAGACATGAGACTCTGAGGTCAGAGACAAAGGACTTTTCCTGACACAGCAGGTAGCATAAACTTCATGTTCACAGTGGCTTCCCTGGCCCCCTAAGTCCTACAGGGGCAACCAAGAGGTAGGCCCAAGTGAGTTATGTAACACAATGGGCTTGCATCACAGCTGAGAAACCCTGATTTTAGGAAACCCCAATCTTTTTAAGGCTACAAGAAAACTTACTCACCATTTCCCAGATGTAAATATTATCTTTATTATGTTGGACAGCAACTAAATCTGCCTTCTGTCCCAGAAGGAGACAATATTTCATCTCTCAAAGCTGTTCGCCATATACACACCCTTGAAGAGATAATCTAGAACAAAAGACTGTCTATATTTCTGCTCCTGAGACTTACAAAAAAATCAAGAGGCCGATGGAGAATTGTCTCCCAAGAGCCAAGACCTGGGGAAACCAAGGTCCCCTGGCATGGGTCGTTGGTTCTTTCCCAGCCTTAGGTTTACTAGGATGACTGATTCAAGCACCATATACTCCCTTCTCCCAGGTCTCTGTGCTCAGTAGAGTGCCCCATCCCCAGTAGATTCTCAATAAATGTTTGTCAACTGGATGGGTGAAGAAATGGGTCTTCATAGAATTTCTGCCTTATAGCCTGAAAATAGCTAAAACATTTTTTAAAACCACAAAAGTAATGACAACGAACATTTTGAGGATTTACCACATGCTGGTATGGTCAAATTCTACTGACACCAGAGCTGGCTTGACTTGTGTGGTCAGATGGGGCCCTCGTGCCTAGGAGAGCACCAAGTTTGGTCAAATGCTCTGCCATCACCATCTTGATATTCTTTATTTTTTTTACAAGGGGCCCCACGTTTTCATTTTGCATTGGGTCCCACAGATTTTGTAGCTGGTCCTGGCTATAATCCTCTGCAAAATCATGGGATAAAAACCACAGGGCTCATGGGGAAAATGGGGCTAGCGTTACAACACTCAAAAACTTGTAAATGGCATTAAAAATATACCTAGTGAAAACAGTACCACAGTTTTGCACGTTAAATGGCTAAGAAAGACACTCATACTACAGTAAATATGGCACTCTACCTTGAGGAAGATCTGAAGTTGCCTGTGGATGATGGTGTTGGAAGAGCAGCGCTGTGTGTTAAAGCGGAGTGAGGAAGGAGAGCCAGCTGACATCAGATGTCAGATGTGCAAGGATGTCGCTCACAACACACACCGTGAACTGAGGTAGCTGGGAGACGTCTGTGGACAAATGTGAGTTTTTTGTATTCTTAGGTGGCTCCATTCACTGGGTGCAGGTTTTTTGTTTTTGCCTAGTGTTTCTTGAAGATGAAATCATTCAGAAGCAAAAGCAAAATTGGCGGCAGGTTCGAACTGTCCTGAAATACATCAGTCTCAGTGGAACAGATTAGCATTTCTGAAACAAGCCTTATAGCAGACCCGACCGTCCTGCTCTAACTCTTGCAGGTGTTGACATGTAAAGGTTTCACAGTAATAACAAGGAGGTGGTTACTATGAGATTCCCATGAGGGAATGCGGAGAACCAGCCTAAAAGAGGAGCCTGGCTAACCAAAGGGAAGCTGATGAACGCTACAGAGTCTGCCATCCCATAAACCACATGGCTAGATTCTCACGCTTCCCAGAGAATCTGGAAATAACTACAATTGCTGGCTCCCATTGTTCCAGCCAGCCTGCTCCGGGCAGACTACCCAAAGGACCCCTCACCCAGCCACCCACCTATCAATTGACCAAATAATAAAAAATAAAGCAAAATCAGTTCCCAGATGACCTTTTCTCTCTCTCCCCTCTTTAAAAAATCCTATTTAAATTTTTGTTTAATGTTTATTCATTTTTGAGAGACAAAGAGAGACAGAGCGTGAATGGCGGAGGGGCAGAGAGAGAGGGAGACACAGAATCCGAAGCAGGCTCCAGGCTCTGAGCTGTCAGCACAGAGCCGATATGAGGCTCCAACCCACCAAGAGGGAGATCATGACCTGAGCCGAAGTCGGACGCTCAACAGACTGAGCCACCCAGGTACCCCTAAAAATCCTATTTTTGAGGGGTGCCTGGGTGGCTCAGTTGGTTAAGCCTCCAACTCTTGATTTCAGCTCAGGTCATGATCTCACAGTTTGTGAGATTGAGCTGACAGCATGGAGCCTGCTTGGGATTCTCTCTCCCTATCCCCTCGGCCCCTTCCCCACTCTCTCTCTCTCTCTCTCAAAATAAATAAATAAACATTTTTTAAAAATCCTATTTTTGCTTTTATTCATGGACAACAGCTTGCTGGCTGTTCTGCCTCATATATGTGAGTAAATTATTTGCCTGCACCTTAGTGTCTCTGAGTGCCCAGAGGTTAAGTAACTTATCCAGGAATACGCAGCTAACAGGAGCCAGAGCCAGAATGAGAATGCAGGTCTGTCTTTCTCCACAACTTTTTCACTCTTGCTACTCGATATCCCCCAAAGGCAAAAAAGCCTGTGGTTTCTTCACACAGTGAGAGAGGGAAAGGTAGGTGGGCCCTGGGGCTTGTGAGAAAGAGGCAGGGCTTCTGAGGGTGTTTCCACCATGGAGTCTTCCTAAAAGTCCCTCAGGAGTGAGGTGGGCACAGGAGGAGTGCAGGCCAGCCCCCTCTGTCCCACCAGCGGCAGGGTTGGGAGGCCAGTCTTTGTGCCCTGAAAGGAGAGTGGGGCCAAAGTCGTCAGTATCACTGCCATTGGGATTACACGGGTGCGTAATCCAGGTCACAGAATATCCATAGTTAGCTTTTCTTCTGTGACCCAGCTATTTAACTATATGCTCCTAGCCTGACTATGACCTAGAGAGGGGCAGAGAAAGTAAGAGGTTGGAAAATGAGGTAAGTCTTGCCAACCACACGAAGCTCTCGATTATCTGCTTCTGGATGGTACATTGTGGGGAGGGAGGCGGCAGTGAGGAGAAGAGTAGAATAACGTACAAAACCCAAACATGATCATTATTGGCTTTTGAATGCAGTTGGCAATATTTTAAAAGAAGGCTAAACCTGTATTTAAAAACAAAAAGCATAGGTTAACTTGAAAGGCAATTTTAAATAGCTCAAGAAAAATATTTGCAACATATTTAAAAGATATGCTATCCTTAATATATATATTTATAACATTTATATATATTTACATATTGTATATTATGTTATTTATATATTTATAAGTATATAATATATTATTTATATATTAAATGTTATATAATATATTATTACAAAGTAATAATAGTATTTTAAAATAAAATAAAATAGCGGGACGCCTGGGTAGCTCGGTTGGTTAAGTGTCTGACTTCGGCTCAGGTCATGATCTCACGGTTCCTGAGTTCAAGCCCCTCATTGGGCTCTCTGCTGACAGCTCAGCGCCTAGAGCCTGCTCTGGTTTCCATGTCTCCCTCTCTCTCTGTCCCTCTCCTACTCGTACTCTGCCTCTTTCTCTCAAAAATAAATAAAGCATTTAAAAAACTTTTTTTAGTAAAAAATAAAAATAAAATTAAAAAGGGGAACCAAGACATGAAAAAACAAAAATATATGGAAGTTTTCAATCCTACTAGTATTTAAAGAAATGCAAATCAAAACAAGATACTCTTTTTTAAAGTTTATTTATTTATTTTGAGGGAGAGCGCACGGGCTTGAGCTGGGGAGGGTCAGAAAGAATCCCAAGCAGGATGTGGGACTCGATCTAATGAACCATGAGATCACGATCTGAGCCAAAATCAGGAGTCAGACACTTAACTGATTGAGCCATCCAGGTGCCCAAAACAAGATACTTTAAAAAAAATTTTCCATTTGTAAAGATTTAGAATAAATGACAATACCCAGGATTGATAAACATACGGAGAAAGGGACTCTCATAGTTCTTCTAGGATTATAAATTGGTACATTTCTGGAAAGTAATTTGTTAAAATATAGTGAAAGTCTTAAGGTTTTACTTCTCTTCGAAATTCACTTCTAGGAATTCATCCAAAGGGAATCACAGGCCAAGTATACAAAGACGTTTGTACAAGGCAAAAACTGGAAACTGCCTAACGGAGCAGTGCTGCAATTTGCTTAAGCTCTCGTGCACTCGTACAGAAGAACATAATGCATTCATTAAAAATGATCCTGTGGAAAAATATACAGCAATCAGGGAAAAGTCAAAACATTGTGAAGTAAAATGTTTAAACATGGTTTGTAATGTTTTTTTTTAATGTTTTTTTACTTTTGAGAGAGAGACAGAGCCCGAGATGGGTAGGGGCAGAAAGAGAGGGAGACACAGAATCTGAAGCAGGCCCCAGGCTCCGAGCTGTCAGCACAGGGCTCGAACTCATGAGCTGTGAGATCGTGACGTGAGCTGAAGTCGGACGCTTAACTGACTGAGCCACCCAGGTGCCCTGTGAGTTTTTCAAGTGAAGGTTTGTCTTCTTACATGACTTTTTCTCAGGCCACAGAATTCCAGGCCTGACAGGGCCTACGGGCCAGCTGGCGCAGTGCTTTCCCCAGGCTTACCCTGAGATCGGGGGATAGGGCCTCACGCCAACAGAGTGGGCCAGCACCAGCCCTTAAAACAATCACGTGTGCCTGTGTGGAGGACAACAACGTGAACTGTATTTTTTGTAGGTTGTAGTTTGAAAACGATTTGAGACAGTAGCCCCCCCACAATAGCCCCACCAAATGTTACCCAGTCCTGGCTAACCCAAGAGATGGAAGCTACCATGTCACGCCAGAGTCCAGGCCGGCCTCCCCCTACTCAACTCCTCAGCCACCATCTACTCCCAGGTTTTGAGGCCATCCCTTTCCACTGCTGCTTCTGAAGTCATCCTCTCTCCAGCCCCTTCGTTCATGAAAGTGTGACACATACACCCCTCACCTCTCCCGTGACCGAGGCCACCATGCTGGGCCATCTTACTCATCAATTAATCCATAAGTTCATTTAGGGATCGTTAAGCGAGCACCATTGTGTGCTGGGTACAGGAGAGGCACCTGGAGAATAAGTCCCAGTCGCCTGCCATGGGGAGCCCTTGGTCTGGTGGGATGAGATGAGTTGGCACAGCCGTTGTGATGAAGCTGTAATGCCTGTGAGCACAGGCTTGAGGGCCAGCTGGACTCACATTCACCAAAGGCCCTCAGCCTGCCACCGTCCATTCCGCTAGAGCAGAGGGAAGCCAGCCTCTGTGTGCTGCACAGGCATTGCCTGCCTCTTGCCATCTTCCTCAACAGCAACTCTGAGCCTCAGCCGGCTCCCAGATGGGGCCTGGCTCTGTAGCAGGCAGGTCCAGGCCCAAACCTCTGCCTTCCACCCTCTCCCACCGGAAGGCAGCCAAAGGCTCCTGAGGCCACCTGATGCACAGGTGGGAGAAGGAAACGGAACCATCCACCCTGGAGAAAATGTCCTTGCTGCTCTCTCCGTAAAGCTCTGTGTGGGCTCTTTTGTGCTGCTGGTCCCATTTGTCTTGTCATTTTCTTAAGCTACCGTTTTATGCATCTATTGTGTTTGGCATTTTGATATATTATCCTTAATCCTTGGATCTTTTTTATCCTTTTTTACAGCTGAGAAAATTAAACATGGAGGTTAGTTCTTTAATACAAATAATGTCTATCGAGTGCCTATCTGTGCCAGTTATGGGGCTAGAAGCAGAGATCAAGGCAGCAGGGAGCAAGACTGCCAGTCTCTGCCCTCATCAGTCCAGTCCAGAAGGAGATATTAAACAGAAGGCAAGCAAATGATTATCACTGTGATAGTGCAATGAAGGAGAAGTAGAGAGCATGCCAGGGACACACAGTGGGCGCATTTACTTAAGTGGGGGTTGGGAGGCAGGGAGAGGGATGCCTAAGTTGGGGCTAAGGGGGAGCATGAGTCAGCTGGGCAGAGCTGGGGCAAGACAGCTGTGGGCAGAGGAATGGCATGTACTAAGACCCTGAGGTGGATAGAAACTATGCCTAATCAAGGATCTGAAGGAAGGCCAGAGGGATTGATGTGGGGAAGGGAAGAGTGAGAGGAGGCTGGAGAGGTGGGTACGTGCCAGGTCTTTGAGGTTTTCAAACTCTATGGGCATGAGGATCTTTGGGGGGGGGGGTGCTGATTTCAACACTGGCTTTGGAGACTCCCCCCACCCCCCGCACTGAGCCACAGCTGGAGAACCTGCACTTTGACCTCTTTCCCCAAGTGATGCTGAGGCAGGTGGCCAGAGGAGGATACTTCCAGGAACATAGATGTAGGGCTTATCAGCCATTTAAAGGATCTGAGACTTTTCCTAACAGGAGGGGCAGCTGTTGACACCAAGACTGATACAGCAGGCTGGCTGGTGCAGATTTGAATCCAGTTCCATCTGATTCCCAACCAGAAGGGCACTGTCTCTTCCTAAAAGGAAGGTGGTGCGATGGGTGCACCAAGGGCCGGAAGGAGAAACCACCAGATAAGGGAAGGTGTCAGCAAAGCCAGAATCTGCTTGGCTCAGAGGTCGGCGGGGCAAGACAGAGCCCGAGCCACTGGCCGCCAGAGCCACTGGCCCGAGCAGAGCCAAATGTCTCTAGTGCAGATCGCCCTTCCCCATTACCTTGCAAGGGCCTCACACAGTCCCACCCCAAGTGCTTTGGCATCTGAATCCCATTTTGGCTTTATAAGACCACTGTGAGGAAGAATCTACTGGGCTCATTCTCCCCCCTTTCCCTGGTGAATACACTGAGGCTCAAGTAGGGGAAACAGTTTACATGAGGGCTTATGTTAAGTTAGTGAGTAAAAAATGGTGCTGGGGCCGGGGAGGGCACTGGGCTGGATCTGTCAATGGGCAGCCAGGGTGATAACTGCACACACCAGAGGTTATGGGGTAGCAGTGACCACTGTTGTCACCAGCCCTTTGGAGTCAGGAGACTGGACAAAATGACCTCTGGATTTTGATCCCAGGGGCTCTCTGTGTGGGTATCTTTTCGGCTCAGAGATTCGGTTCAGGTCACCAAGATTCTAAAACCTGGACGGTCTCACTGCTGTGTGACCTTGGGCAGCTGCTCCCCATTTTGCCTCAGTTTCCTTGCCTGTGAAATGAAGTTGGACTAGTTGGCCACTCCAGTCCCTTCCTGCTCCGACACTGTCAGACTCTGAGTCTGCCTGGGTGGGTCCCTAACTCCAGAGGGTGCTGGCCCAATGGGCATTTGGGGCCAGGATGGCAGTGACCCAGGTGCCAAGAGGAACAAGGAAATAAGAGAATGCGTCAAATTCAGTTTCAATTTGGGCTGCCATGGGAACTGTAAGGGGCGGGGGGGGGGGGGCGGCGTGTCACAGGACTGCCCTGGCTGCTGCCCTCTGGGCAGAGAGGAGGTTGCTGTGCTGTGAGCTCAGGCCCCTAGGCCAGGCAGAGGAAATAGAATTGGCTGCCATGGTGTCCTGGCCCAGGTAGGTAGGGGGATCCCGTAGAGCACGAGTCTCTCCAGTCTCCACAGGCCTACAGGGAGCTCCCTCTCCTCTCGTGACAAGAAGGGTCAGGGCAGTGGCTGAGGAAAGGGACATCCAATGGGAAGATGGGATATGAGAGGCTTTGAGTCTCAGTTTGCAGAGCCCAGCCAGGCCCTCAACTTCCACGGGCCCTTCTCCCCAGGCGTGAGTGCTTGGAGCAGGTGGCTCCTGCAGGGATGACCTCCAGCCTCTGTCCACCCTTGCAGAACTCCCCCACGGCCGTGCAGACCCATGGCCAACTCTCGGCCTCCCAGGCTAGGACATGCATCTCCTCCTGGCTGATTCTCCTGGGTTCAGCCTGAAACCACAGTGAAGCCGGCCTGCAGCAGCCCAGATGCTCTGACCTCCTGTTTCCCCCACCTCTCTTCCCCCGACTGCCCTCCAGTATTGGGCACCTACCAAATCCTCTGTCAGCACTGGCTGTCACACCTCCCTGACTCATCTCTCCTCTCCCTTCTCACACTTCCCCTTTCCTCACTACCTCCCTCACACACCTCTAGACACTCACTGGCCTTTTGCCCATTGCTAAGAAGACTGGCTTATGATGACCCCATTGGTCCTCAGCAAGGTTAATGTTTATGAAAGATCCATGTTTCCTAAAGCCCATAATTCTAGCGTTGGAAGGTGCTCAGTGGGAGGTAGCAAGGAGCCCACTGCTTCATCATCTCAGCCCAGTGCCGGGAGGAAGGGCCTGGCCTCTGGGGAAATGATTCCTGCCAACCAGAGCCATGGAGGACAGCTGATATATGAACCAGAATGCCCGTTTAGTCCCTGAAAACATACGCTAGAACTCCGCAACTAGCTGGGTGTGTGCGTGATGCCTACTGAGTTATTCTCCCCTGGTCCCGTCTACTCATCCTCAGTGCGAGCTGCGCCTTTGCAAGGATTAAGATACTGTGTCTGATGACAGGGTGCCTGTCCTGTGCACAACTTCTGGGTATCTGAATACCCAAACTAGGCAGCTTGGGGAGTCTGGAACCAGAATTAGGGGCGAGGGGAGTGGGAAGGCTGCATTCCCCAAAGCAGAACACGCCCACATGAGCTGAGCCCTTTTCCAAAAACAAAGGCCTCTTAAACCCAATTAGGTTTGGAGAAGGCCGCTTACTTCCCCCCACCCCTGGAAATTCACTACATGTGTTGGTCTAACCAAGGCTCTGAAATGAATGTCATTTTACAGGAAATGTTCCTAATTGATTTGACTGCCGAAAGCTTTCCCCCATACTCACTGATGCTCTCCAACGGCTAACGCTGGGCTATTGCGGCAGCCGGTTTCTGGGAAGTGGAGAGCTGTGTTCCTGCACCGTGGGCCTTTCCTCTCCCATCTGGCTGCCCGCCCAGTTCAGCCTCCTGGGCCCCCTTTCTTGTTCTCCTTGTTGACCAGCCTCGGCCTGCAAATTCTTTCTTTATCCTTATAATTTGCATTGTTTGGCACTACCAGGCCTTCTAAACCCTGATGTCAGCGTGGGAAGCTGTTTTGTGTTTAAGATGACTTCTATACCACCAACGGAGGAGGAAGGTGCTATTTAGAATCACAAGTTAAAGGAATTCAGGACGAAACCATAGGCTACGGGGGCACTGAGCTAATAAAGGAGCAGATATTCTTGAGGGATTTAGAAATGCAGTTGTAGTCCAGGGCTGAGTTTGGGGATGAGATCTGGGGAGACCAGGATTGCTCTGACCTACACAGTGAACACAATCTGGAGAGTCAGGGGAGAGCTCAGAGGGAGGCAGAGCAGAAGCCTTGGAAAAGGAGAGGAAGCCAGGTTGAACAAATAAAAATATAGGCTGTCCAGTTAAATTTGAATTTCACATAAACAACCAATAACTTTTTAGTGTATGTCATGCAATATTTGGGACATACTTATACCAAAGATCATTTGTTGTGTGTGTGGAATTCAAACTTAACTGAATGTCCTGTATTTTATCTGGCAACTCCATGCAGAGGCAAGGGGGGTGCCTAGACAGCTGGGGTGGGGAGGGAGGCAGCCTGGGGCAGGTGACAGAAAGACTGCCTGCCGTTCAGTGACAGGCAACTATGTGTGCAGCGTGGCCAGTGAACTGGAGCCCACAGTCAGGGTTCTGTGGCAGGTGGACACCTAATGGGGGAAAGGAAACGGGGCCAGGGATCAAGGAGAGAAAGGCCATGTCTCACATTTGGGCTGATAGAGAGGTGGAGAAAAAAGCACAATTGCTTTATGTAGGGTGAAGCCTAAGAAGCCGAGACAGGAAACTAGGGTAGGGTTGGGGAGGGCTTGGGGGATGGGCACTGGCACAAGGGCATCACCTTCCCCCCACCACCAAAGGGTTCTGGGGGGAACACTGGACTCAACAAGGGAGGTGGGATGGGGCTTGATCCAACTTTTATCTCTAGACTGCAAGGAAAGGATGACTGCGGTTGACATCTGGGTCCCATGTATTTGTGTATGTACACAACACGTGTACGTGTGTGTGTGTCTGATCTTATTTATCTATTACATGTTAACTTTACCATTCTAACTTTCAGAATCCTGGTGATACCTTACTGTTACCCTTAAAAGGGACCTCAGAGACCAGTTATTTCAGGGCCTCGTGGCGGACACGAAAAACTAAGGCCCAGAGGCATGAAATGGCTTGTCCAAAGTCACACGGCTGAGTCAGAACTAGAACCTCCTGCACCTACTACAGCTCTTCCTGGTATTCCAGGTTCTCTCTCCACCAAAGAGAAAACTCTGTGCCTCTGTTTCCTTATCAATAAAATATGGACAGTATTATCTCATGGGATTGCTGTGAGGATTAACTGAAGTGATCTGTGATTACAAGTGTCTACCACTTCCACACGTTCAGGAAGGTTTGAGTGTTTTTCTTGTCCCCTGTTTACGTCCATGTTGTTTCAGTGTCCTGAAAAGCTGAGGCTGTGACGGGCTTAGACACACAAAAGATTTGCTGGCGGAAATACTTCTGATGGAAAAAGGGGAGTTGTGTATTGCTGCATAACAAAGTAGTCCCTAACTTAGTGGCTTAAAACAACATTTATTATTTCACAGTTTCTGAGGGTCAGGAATCTGGAGAGACCGAGCTAGGTGGGTCTTGAGCTCAGAGCCTTTTAGAAGGTTACGGTTGGGCTGTCAGCAGAGGGGCTAAGGTCAGCCACAGGTTTCCCAGCTCTCTCGTGTGGCTGTTGGCTGGAGGCTTCAGCTCCTCACCTTGTAGGCTGGAGCTGCTCAAAAATGGCAGCCAGCTTCTGAGAGACAGAGACAGAGAGAAGAAGGCAGAGGAGGCAGCCAGGACAGAAGCTGCGGTATCTTTTATAACCTTACCTCAGAAGTGACATGCGAATCACTTGGGCTATGTTCTACTGGTCACACAGACCAACCCTTGTACAATGTGGAAGGGGATATATACAAGCATGAATACCAGGAGGTGGGGCCATTAGGAGCCATCTTGAAGACTGGCCACCACAGGGAGGGCACCAGAGAAGGTGAGAAGAACCTTCACATCGTGATGCGGGTCTGACCCCTGTGAGAGAAACAGGGAAGGAAGGATGAAGGCTGAGTAGGAAGAGTTTTAGACTGCCGGCAAGTCTAAGAAGGTTTTCATCAGGCCCTTAAGATGTTCTTAAGCAAGAGTCACCCCTTGGAGAAGTCCCATGTTTTTCTGGAATGTGCCTGCATGATACCCTCTCTGTGCCCAGGCATTGTCGGAGCAGCAGGGGGGAAGCATATCCTTTGGGTAAAGGTGGTGGAGGATGCTGAGGGGCAGCTGCTGGGGTGTCAGTCAATTATGTTCCCTGCAGCAGGAGAGCTGAGCAGTGCATTTTCATGGCTGTCGCATCACTGAAGTATTTCCTCCCTCCTTATGACATGCAAATGTAATCAAAGAAGCTGTTCTTCAAAAAATAGTATGTGTGGTGGAGGGAATTGGGGACCCAGGGAGATGTGAAGCTAAGAGCCAGGTCAGTCACAAGCAAGTGATTTTTCTTTTCAGTTGGCAAATATTTTCTACATTTCATCTCTGCTTAAGCCTAAGAAGACAGAGCCTCTATTCTCCTGGCTTTCCCAACCTGCGCCAGCCAGGAGGCCTTCCTGCAGGAGGTATGTCTTAGCTGAGTCTCTCAAAACTATAGAAATTAACCAGGCAAAGAGAGGAAAAGCCTCTCTGGCAGAAGGAGGAACATATGCAAACATCCAGAAATCTCCTTTCTCCCCACCCCAGGAGCCATCTGGGCCTCCAGGTGGCCCTGGGCCACCACTGGGTGAATTCATCACTAGCAGTTAGTTGGCTAAAGTTCTAGGCAAGTTTCTGGGCCTAACCCTGGCTCCCCGCCTTGTTGGATTCCCACTGGGAGAACAACAGGGAGACAGACCCTGGCTACTCAACCAGTCCTCAGATGTGAGCAGGTAGTGAAGGATAGTTGGACTGGAATAGGTGGGAGGAGGAACCCAGTGGTGGAAGGAAAGGTGACTGGTATGGGGAGGGCCAGACAGCAGCTCTTCCCTCCCCTCCAGGAGCTGCTGTATGCCCACCTTCCTGGTGGGGTTGGGGTGCAGAGCCTGTACCCCGAAGGCAGGCACAACTGTGCTCACCACAAAAATAGTGTCCAAGATGTCTGCTGTCCTCTCACTCTCCCTTCCCCCCACCTCTTCCCTCCCTCTATCCCTTCCTTCCTTTAATCTTTTTAATAAATAAATAAATAAATTCACTACACAAATGTTAGAGAAAACCTGATGTTAGAGAGCAGAAAATCAAATATAAATAAATAACCCTAATAATTATTTTTGCTCCCAATGTTCTCACCCACGCATACATTTTAACATGGCTGGAACAACACTAGATATAATTTTATATTCAGTTGTTTCATTTAATTAAACATCTGCAATATCACATGTTTTTATAATTTTACTGAGTTTCAGCAAGTAGTCCTACTACAGTTTAATTAACTATTCCCTTAATATTGAACATTTAGATGATTTGTTGGTTGGTTTGCTTGTTTAGCTGTTGTAAATAGTGCTGTGGTGAATATGCCAGTAGCTTCCCCTTCTATTCATCATTTCCTTCAGATAGATTCCCAGAGGTGGTATTACCGAGTCAAAGTTTATAGATCTTTCCACAACTCTTAATACATGATGCCAAATTACTTTTCAAAAATTTTGCAGTTAGCAATGTATGAGAGTGCCTGTATGAGTCAGGATTCTCTAGAGAAACATAACCCCTCTCCCCCTAATTACGTATGTAATTGTATATTGTAATTACACATATATATGTAATGTATATATACATACACAGAGAGAGATTTAACGTTTTTAATGTTGATTAATTTATTTTTGACGTTTTTAATGTTGATTTATTTATTTTTGAGAGAGAGAGAGAGAGAGAGCACGAGCAAGGAAGGGGCAGAGGAAGAGAAAGAATCCTAAGCAGGCTCCATGCTGTCATCAGAGGAGAGCCCAATATGGGGCTCGAACTCATGAACCGTGAGATCATGACCTGAGCCGAAATCAAGGGTCAAATGCTTAGCCGACTGATCCACCCAAGCACCCCTAGAGGGAGATTTATTGCAAGGAATTGGCTTGCACAATTGCTGAGCCTTGGTGATTCCACAATCTGATGGAGGAGGCTGGCAGGCTGAAGACTCAGGAAGAGTTCAAAGTCCAAAGGCAGTCTGCTAGAAAACTAGAAAGAGCCAGTGTCCAGATGAAGTCCAAAGGCAGTCTACTGGAGAACTCCCTCTTGCTCAAGACAGTCAGCCTTTTATTCTATTCAAACCTTCAACTGATTAGATGAGGCCCACCACATCATGGAAAGCAATCTGCATTACTCAAAGTCCATTAATTAATTAATTATTTTTTTTCAAAATCCATTAATTTAAATGTAAATCTCATCTAGGGGCACCTGAGAGGCTCAGTCAGTTAAGCATCCAATTTTGACTCAGAACAGAGCCCCCTTTGGATCCTCTGTCCCCCTCTCTCCCTGACCCTCCCCCATTCACATTCTCTCTCTCTTTCAAAAAATAAACATTAAAAATAAACATTAAAAAAATAATAAATGTAAATCTCATCTAAAAACACTCTCATAGAAACATCCGGGATAATGTTTGACTAACAGTCTTTCACTGGAGGGACCAAACATGGGGGGGCGGTATGTATAGGAAAAATTGTGTTGACTCTTTCTGAGTGCCCAGAGTGACAACCAATAGTTAAAGGAGCCCTGAGAGTTAGAGGGAGGAAGGGAAGGGGAAGATGGCTCCAAAGACTACCAGAGGAGGAAGGCAAAGGAAATGGCAGAGCTTGCATCATGAGGCAAAAAAAGAAGAGGATGAATGGGGGAGAGAGGACACAGACAAAGACACTGGACAACAGAAGGATTTGGGTAGGTATTAGAGATAGGGTGGCCTCAAGCAGCTTCTGTGCCAAAGTTCTTATACCTTGGTGTCACATCACATCTACCACCCAGCCCAGACTTGTGGGTGGATGTGGGTCAACAGGAGTGGGGGCTTGGGCCAGTGCTGTCTCTGCATTCCTCTGCACAGCCGCAGCAGTAAGAGGACAAAGGAAGATACCAACTGCAGGCAGGTGGGCTTTCAACCCCCTGCGGCCCATGGCCCACAGTGCCCACAGTGAAAGGCTGGTGTGGAGGGAGGGAGGGCTCCATGCAAGGGAGAGCTGTTTGAAAAGAGGAGAGGGCACTCCCATTAAAGGGAGGTTGTGGGCTTCAACCTGAAAACAGAGTCAGGCCAGTACTGGGAAGAGGGTATTGGAGGGGGTTAGGGAGAAGGAGGCACCGTGAGCATAGAGGATGGCAGACAGAGCAGGGATGCCTCTTTGCAGGGCCTGAGGAACCCATGAGAAAGCTTCTGTTAGGAGCCCGCCTTGTACCCAGCACTGTGGTCAGTGCCCTCCCTGGAGCATGCACTCAACTCTGACTAGTAACTATCCTCTGAAAAGGGCTTACTATCTTTACTGGCTCAAAAGGAAACTGAGTCTCAGAGAAGTCTAAATCAGCACTTTCTAAAATGTAGTTCACAGACCTAAGCTGGTCACAGGGAGGTAAGGACAGGAGTTGAGAGAAGATGTTTGAAAATTTCTATAGCACTTTAACAGAAAAGTTGTATATCTCTTTTATCTAATAATAAACATTTGGCATAAAACTGCTAGGAATAAACTTTAAAAGAACTGTGAATAAGTCACATGACAAAAAATTGTAAACGGTTAACAAGGGACTTTTAAAGTCTTGACTAAATAGTGGAAGACATGTTGCATTCTTAGGTGAAGATCTTTAATAGTGTACAGATGTTAATTCTCCCTGTATTTATCTCTGCATTTAGAATTAAAATGCCAGGACACCTGTGTGGCTCAGTTGGTTAAGTGTCTGACTCTTGATTTTGGCTCAGGTCATGGTCTCACAGTTTGTGAGTTCAAGCCCCACATCGGGCTCCACACTGAGTATGGAGCCTGCTTGGGATTCTCTCTCTCCCTCTCTGCCCCTCCCTCGTTCATGCTCACTCACTCTCTCTCTAAATAAATAAATAAGTAAATAAATAAAAATTTTAAAAAGGAAATATTTTTTAAAAAAGAATTAAGATGCCAAAGGTTTTCTGAATTTGAAAATTTGATTCTCAAGTTTATATGAAAAAATAAATTTTGAAGAAATGACCAAACATCAAAATATAAAACCATAGCAATTTGAAGTATAGCCTTAGCCCAAGAACTGGTAAATAGATCAATGCAAGGGAATTGTATCCAGAAAAAAAAAATCATGGAAACTAAATGAAGATTTTGACAATGTTGAAACTCTGGCACTAACTGGAATCCCAAGAAATAATATATATATTTAGTGGACATGTCTCTAGGGATGATTATTTCTCTTAGGGTTGTTGGAAACATTCCCATATTCATGAGACCCGTCAGTATATATTCACTGGAAACAAAAAAAATGTTTAACTTCACAAGAAAAAAAAATTTATGAGAAGTTTGCTTCACAAGATAGTGATTTGAAAACCTGTCACATATTCTTGGGGAAATTGATAAATCTCACAAATGTTTGGTTAAAATGCAAAGGGTTGGCAAACTATGGCCCATGACTTAAATTCACCTACTGCTTGTCTTTGTAATTAAAGGTTTTTTTTCAAGTGTTTATTTATTTTGAGAGAGAGAGAGAGAGAGTGTGTGTGTGTGTGTGTGTGTGTGCACGCACAAGGGGGCAAAACACAGAAAGAGACAGAGAATCCCAAGCAGGCTCCACGCTGTCACTGCAGAGTCCAATGCAGGGCTGGATCCCATGAACCGTGAGACCATGACCTGAGTCAAAATCAAGAGTTGGACACTCAACCGACTGAGCCACCCAGGTACCCCGTAATTACAGTTTTAATAGAACACGGCCAGGCCCATGCATTTTCAGACTATGTCTGCTTTCTTGCTACAAATGGCAGAGTTGAGTAGTTGTGACAGAGACCGTTATGGCCCTTTGCAGATGAAGTTTGCCAAGCTCTGCTCTATATGACTGAACTAGAATAAATTAAAAGTGCAATGAAGGGTATCTAATTATGCCATAATTTATTTTTTATCAGGAAAAAATACCTTAGGTAATCATCATGCATTTATAATCACAAAATAGTTGTAAACCTAGCCTACAATTTGAAAACTAAAAGATAAAATAAAATTTGGGAATTCATATTTTATATATCTTTGATTTTTGTAAATTTCATTTTTTTAATAGCATTTAAGAGAATTTAATAGAATTTATTTTTTTTTTAATTTTTTTTTAACGTTTATTTACTTTTGAGACAGAGAGAGACAGAGCATGAACGGGGGAGGGTCAGAGAGAGGAAGACACAGAATCTGAAACAGGCTCCAGGCTCTGAGCTGTCGGCACAGAGCCCGACGCAGGGCTCGAACCCACGGACCGCGAGATCATGACCTGAGCCGAAGTCGGCCACCCAACCGACTGAGCCACCCAGGTGCCCCAGAATTTATTTTTTAATAGCATTTTTAAATGAATAATTTTAGATTTACAGAAAAATTGCAATGGTAGAGATGGCTACCAGACACATGAAAAAATGCTCAACATCGCTCATCATCAGGGAAATACAAATCAACACCATAATGAGATACCACCTCACACCTGTCAGAATGGCTAAAATGAGCAACTCAGAAAACAACAGATGTTGGGGAGGATGCAGAGAAAGAGGATCTCTTTTGTGCTCCTGGTGGGAATGCAAACTGGTGCAGCCACTCTGGAAAACAGTATGGAGGTTCCTCAAAAAGTTAAAAATGGGGGCACCTGGGTGGCTCAGTTGGTTAAGCGTCCGACTTTGACTCAGGTCATGATCTTGTGGTTTGTGAGTTCGAGCCCCACGTTGGGCTCTGTGCTGACAGCTCAGAGCCTGGAGCCTGCTTTGGATTCTGTGTCTTGCTCTCTCTCTTCACCTCCCCTGCCATGTCTCTCTCTGTCTCAAAAATTAATAAAACATTAAAAAACATTTTTTTAAGTTAAAAATAGAACTACCATAAGACCCAGCAATTACACTACTAGGTATTTACCCAAAGGATATAGATGTGCTGTTTTGAAGGGGCACATGCAACCCCAATGTTTATAGCAGTGCTATCGACAATAACCTAAGTATGGAAAGAGCCCAAATGTCCATCAACAGATGAATGGATAAAGAAGAAGTGGTATATATATATATATATATATATATATATATATACATACAATGGAGTATTACTCGGCAATCAAAAAGAATGAAATCTTGCCATTTGCAACTACGTGGATGGAACTAGAGTGTATTATGTTAAGCGAAATTAGTGAGAGAAAGACAAATATTATATGACTTTACTCATAGGTGGAATTTAAGATACAAAACAGATGAACACAAGGTAAGGGAAGCAAAAATAATATAAAAACAGGGAGGGGGACAAAACATAAGAGATTCTTAAATACAGAGAACAAACTGAGGGTTGCTGGAAGGGTTGTGGGTGGGGGGATGGGCTAAATGGGCAAGGGGCATTAAGGAGGACACTTGTTGGGATGAGCACTGGCTGTTATACACAGGGGATGAATCACTGGATTCTACTCCTGAAATCTTTATTGCACTATATGCTAACTAACTTGGATGTAAATTAAAAGTAAATAAATAAAATAGAAAAAAAATTGCAAGGGTAGTACAAGTACCCTTACATTCCACACCCATTTCCCCTATTATTAATATCTTATGTAAGTAAGTACATTTGTCACCATGAATGAGCCAATACTGATAACTAAAGTTACTACTTTATTTACATTATTTATCCACACTTTATTCATATTTCTTTGTCTAAGGTCTTTTTTCTGTCGTGTTCTGGATCCCATCCAGGAAGCCACATTACATTTAGTCGTATCTCCTTAGGCTCCTCTTGGCTGTGATAATTTCTCACACTTGGTTTTGAAGATCTTGACAGTTTTGAGAAGTACTGGTCAGGAACTTTGTATTATGCCCCTCAACTGGAATTTGATGTTTTTCTCATGATTAAACCGAGGTTGTGCGTTTTGGCAAGGAATATCGCAGAAGTAAAGTGCCATTTTCATCACATCATATCAAGGGTACATGCTCTCAACATGACCTGTCACTGTTGATGTTGACCTTGATAACCTGGCTGAGGTAAAGTTTGTCAAGTTTCTCCACTCTTTTTTCCCCCTTTCCATACTGTACTTTTTAGAAAGAAGTCACTATATGCAACCCACCCTTTAGTATTGGGGGACTATGTCTCACCTCCTTAAGAGGGCAATATCACATAAATTATTTGGAATTCTTCTGCATAGATTTGTCTTTTGTCCCCCATTTATTTTTTATATAAGTATGGATTTGGGAATATTTATTTTATACTTTAGATTAGAATCCAATATTTTATGGGGCGCCTGGGTGGCTCACTTGGTGAAGCGTCTGACTTCTGCTCAGGTCACGATCTCGCAGTTCTTAGGTCCGAGCCCCTGCATTGGGCTCTGTGCTGATAGCTCAGAGCCTGGAGCCTGCTCTGGATTCTGTGTCTCCCTCTCTCTCTGCCCCTCCCCCACTTGCACTCTGTCTTTCCCTCTCTCCCTCTCTCTCTCTCTCTCTCTCTCTCTCAAAAATACACATTAAAAATTTTTTTTTAAAAAGAATCCAATATTTTATTTATGTTCTTGCTCAAATTGTCCCAGCTTTAGCCATTGGGAACTTTTTCAATTAGCCCTTGTGTCCCTTTGACATGTCTCATCATTGTGTTTTATTTTTTTAAGCACTTCTTTACTTTCTGCACTTCTACAAGATGCTGCAGCGTATCTTGCCTTGGTCCTAGAATTCGTCATTTCTCCAAGGAACCCAGCTTCTTTTTTATGGGAGAATGGCATTAGAAGCCAAAATCTTGATGCTAGGCATGCCCACTGTTCCTTTGGTGTCTCTCAGGTGACAGAGAAAGGAAATATATGTGTGTACTAACCCACAACATACACATATTTATAAATTCTTTATATAACCTTCGGTATCTACATTAAGTTCAACATGAGTTCTGTTATCTGTAGTTTCTCCATTTGAATTCTGTTAGTAATTGTTGAAACTATTCTCAAACCCAGGCCTGTATAAGGCAGATGGGTGACCTGGCCACATCAAGCATATAGTCAGCTGGTGAAAATAGACATTGTACAAATATTTTAAAATGTGGTACTAAGCATTATGAAGGTCAAGTGCACGGTACTTCTAGCACATTTAATCTCAGAGTCCTGACCTACATTAACCTTGGGAATCAGTTCATTCTGATGTCCCCACCTGCAATCCACACGGATAATTTTAGCCTCCTCCTCTTACTTACCTGTAACTTCCTGCTCCTGAGAGAGAGCCACCTAGCTGCCACCATCACCATCCACTTAATTGCTCAATTCTAGTTTGTATAGTGTTGGCAGAATTCTTAGCCTGCGCCTCCATAAGAAGCAACTTACTAGTTTCTTTTGCCTTTAGCCTTATAGACTTCACTCATTTGCAAAGTTACTCATATCAGCACCATTTCCCCACTGCCTTTAGCAAGACTGTTTTGTATATTCCCAATACAGTTAGATTGTTTTGTCACATTCTGCATTCCATCCTGGGATCCCTGACCTCCTAAATGATCCTTGTTTCATTTGCATGCGTGAAGTTTCACTTTATGTGCTATAAAGTTTTCCAGTTTTGACGCGTGCTTGGTGTCATATATCCACCATTACAGAATCATATAGAATAATTTCATTGTCCTGGGGCATCTGGGTGGCTCAGTCAGTTGAGCGTCTCACTTCGGCTCAGATCATGATCTCATGGTTTGTGAGTTCGAGCCCCACATCAGGCTCTGTGCTGATGACTCAGAGCCTGGAGCCTGCTTCGGATTCTGTGTCTCTGTCTCTCTCTGCCCCACCCCCTGCTTGTGCTCTCTCTCACTCTCTCTCTCTCAAAAGTAAATAAACATTAAAAAAAATTTTTTTTTAGGATAGTTTCACTGTCTTAAAAAAACCCATGTTCCTCACCTCAATTCTACTCAACTCCCCCTCACCCTCTTCTCCTTAGCAACCACTGGTCTTTTTACCATTGCTATAATTTTGCCTTTTGCAGAAAGAATTGTATTGTGTAAAAATATTGATCTAAAATGAATTAATTTTTTTTCAAAAACCTGATCCTTTACGACAGATTGTGTGAGAGGCAGAGTTCTAAATAACCTGTTCATGGTCACTCTGCTGCCACGGGGCAGAGTGAGCAGATGAAGCCACATCTGTCTGGTTCTGACTCCTGAGCTGGTTCCCATGTCTGTCTGTTGTTTCTTCCCTGTTCAAGCACTATGAGGGGATCTCTCACTCTGAGCTGTGAATAGCTACTCTGAAACAATTTAGGAGCCAGTTGGACAAGATTATGGAAGAAAACAAAAGCAGGCAAGCCATGGTTATTTTAAAAAAGCCTTTATGCAGGCTCAGGAAGTTGAAGGAAGAAGGAAGAAGAAAACAATGCATGTGGCCTTGGGCATTAGGTAAAGCCCTTGTGTTTGACGAGATTCCATAGCCCTAGATAAAGAGCCTACCTAATGCCAGGCCCTTAGTGGCTGTCTGGGATAAGGACATAGAGGCATACTGTCCCTCAAAAAGTTCACAGCCTAGTAGAATATTTATCAATACATCTACAACCCCATACATTATACGAAAACACGAAACAATTCTTTCAAAACCATAAAAACATAAGACTCAGGAAAAGAAATGAGTGGCAGGATTTTGACCCACTCAACCAAAAATGAAGGAAGAGTCTCATGAAAAGGTCAGATGTTTGTATTTTTTATGCTTTAAGATATGAGGCAAATAACTGAATGACTGTGTAAAGCTTTTGTTCCATTTGGTGAGGGGCGAGAATGGACATGTGAAATGTGGAAAAGAAGTTCAGTCCATAAATACCAAAGAAGTCAAAGTAAAATCACTCTTGGTGATGGCGATGAAGGTGGGAGCCTTTCAGGTGGACTTGGGATTTAATTTGACCCCAGAGAAACCGACCAGTGAGTAACTCCTAGTGTTGACATGGGCAAAGCCAGATTCTGCAGTCCTATAGAGTTGACTCAGAGGTCATGCTCTGTAACAAAATGTTCAGTAGCTCTTTTCATAATACCTTATGGATATGAACCTGACCTCATTCCTCACGTGAAAATGTAAAATTCTGCATTGCAAAGAGGGTGAATAATTAACAAGAAGGGTGACCTGATCTTTGTCTCTGTGGGCACAGACCTAATGCAGATCGAGGTGTCTCTGTGGTTCTATGTGTTGATAACTGAGGCCTCTTTCCCGAGTCAAATACCACAACTACCTACTGGCCAGTTCCATTGGCTGTCTGTCACACACTCCAAATTCGCATCTCCCAAACAACCTCATTGAACCTGCTCTTTTTTTTTTTATTAAAGTTTTTATTGAGATAAAATTCACATAATATAAAATTCATCGTTTAGCCCATTTTAGTGTACAGTTCAGTGGCTTTTGGTTATTTTACAACGTTGTGTGACCTTCACCATGAATTCCAGAATGTTTTTATCACCCCTAAAACAACAATGCCCTCATTAAATAGTCACTCCCAATCCTCCTTCCCCCTCAGCCCCTGACAGCCACTAAGCCACTTTCTGTCTCTATGGATTTGCCTATTCTGAACCATTCTTGGAAATGGGACCATCCAGCATGTGGTCTTTCATATAGGACCTTGCTCACTTAGCATACACTTCCAAGGTTCATCCATGTTGTAGCGTATGTCAGTCCTTCATTCCTTTTTGTGGCTGAGGAATATTCCATTATACAGATATACTACAGGTTTGCTTATCCCAAACCTGTTCTCGTGCCTGTCTTCTGGATCTACTGAGTAGTACCATACTACATGCAAGGTTCCAAACCAAAAATTGGGATGCCTTCTTGATGCCTTTTTCTCTCATCCACCCTCAGAACCCATTCAGATAAGATAGAAGTCTTGTTAATTTTATCCCTCTCTGTATCTCTCTCCCTCCCTTCCCTCTATCCGTCGTCATGGACCTTACCCCAGTTCAGGACACCCTCCCCTCTCATCCAGATGACTGCCCCGAGCCCCCAAGCTGTCACCCTGTCTCCAGGCCTGTGCCCTCTGCCCATTCTCTATGCCATGGTGGCCGTGATCCTCCTTATTTTCAGAGCTGACCATGTCTCTACCCTTCCTTCCTTCAATACCTGTCCACTGTCTCCAGGATAAAGTCCAAGTTTCTCAGCACGGCTTACAAATCCCTGCCGGCCATGTGCTCTGCCTGGTTCTCAGCTTTGTCTGACATCCCACACTCCAGCCCACTAAACGCCCTGTCTTGAGCCAGCCAGGCTGTTCCCCGACAAATAGCAGCTCATTGATCAAGACTCACCTCAGTGGCCACTTTCTCTCTGACGTTCTTCATCCCTTACTCATACTCTGGGTTGGACTAGACCCCACACAAGCCTTCCCACGGCAGTCAGACCCCTTCTTGCTCACATCTCCTCTCAACTGTCTCCATGTCACCTCCACAGACAGACCTTCCTTGATGATGCCACCATCCATTCTGGTGGCTCCATCACATTTCACTTTTAACATTTATAACTACCTGAAGTCTTATTAATTTGTTTTCTTGTGTATTATCTATTTCTCCACACTAAAATATAAGTTCCCTGAGAGTAAGAATCTTGTGTTTCTTATTTATCTCTGAACCCCAACCTCAGAACAGAGCCTGGTGCCCAGAAAGGACTCGATAATCATATATTAAGTGATGAATATATGTTTAAGGTGAAAATAGATTTTGTTTGTTAAAAATCACATTGGGGTGCCTGGGTGGCTCAGTCAGCCGAACATCTGACTCTTGATTTCGGCTCAGATCATGATCTTGCAGTTCATGAATTCAAACCTCACACACTGACAGTGCAGAGGCTGCTTGGGATTCTTTCTGTATTCTCTCTCTGCCCCTCCCCTGCTTGCTCTCTCTCTTTCTCTCTTTCAAAATAAATAAACTTAAAAAAAATTTAAAATCACATACTGATTTTTTAACTGCAGGAAAATTGGCATACACATTATATTAGTTTCAGGTGTCCAGAATTTGATCTTTGTTTACACCACAAGTCTAGTCACCATCTGTCACACAATGACCATTTGTAAAATCACAAATCTGAAGACCCTTTGCAGAAGTTAAAGGCCCCCATATCACTGCTGTGCCAACCTAACCTTGACATCCTCCTCCTTTAGGAGATTCTTTTATTTTCTTTTAGTGTTTTATTTATTTTTGAGAGAGAGAGAGAGCGTATGCGCATGCACGAGCAGGGGAGGGGCAGAGAGAGAGAGAGAGGAGGACAGAAAATCTGAAGCGGGCTCTGTGCTGACCACAGGGAGCCTGATGCAGGGCTTGAACTCACAAACCGTGCGATCATGACCTGAGCTGAAGTTGGACTTTCAACCGAGCCACCCAGACACCCCTACGAGATTCTACTCTCTGACCTCTGAGGCTCTTGGGTCACCCTGGTTCTTCTCTCATTCTCTGACTGGTTCTTTGTCTACTTATTTCCTGTTTCCCCTTCCTCTTCCTCTTCTTTGCTCTCCCAGCTGTCGGCTTTCCTCAACACCTGGGTCTTAGTTCTCTCCTTTACACACTAAAGGAAACTTAAAATTACATATGTGGCTTACACTATATTTCTGCTGGGCAACCCCACTCTGCACATCATTCTACATCTTGTTTTTTTCCACGTATTTGGAAATTATTCCAAATCAATACATATGGAACTGTTTCATTCTTTTCAATGGCCACATGGTATATACAATTGCATAAAAATGCTATAGTTAGGTTTCGACGTGGTGAGTTTGTAGTCATTACAAATCTAGTCTGTAATCAGCTTGTTAATTGCTAGGAGCCATTGGTGTGCTATCACACAGTTTAGAGGCACAAAGGGAATTCCAAGTGGGACTTTGCAGGTTGCAGGGAGTGAGAGGATGTACCAGGTGAGCTGTCCACACAGAGGGACCCAGATGCCATCATGGGGATTCATTTTGACAATATAGTTTATTTAACTCAATATATCCAAAATAGTATTTCAACGTACCAATACAAAAAATTATTAATAAGATATTTAACTTTTTTCTCATATGAAATCTTAGAAATTCTAAGCCTTTGAGGTATACTTTGTACTTACTGTTCATGCCAATTTGGTCTAGCCATGTTTCAAGTGCTCAACGGCCACCTGTGGTTAGTGGCAGCCATAACGGATGGTGAGACTATGTGAATAACAAGCACACAGCAGGAAACAACTACGCAGCCTCCACGTCCTCAGTCATCTTTCCCATTTGAATGCTCTGTGGGACATTGGTGACTGACCATGGATCACAGGAGCAGTTGGAGGCCACCCTGAAATGCACACCCTAGATCGCTCCCATGGCCCTGCTTAGACTTCTCAAAATGGCTGCCATTCAGGGGTACAAAAAGACTCCTCCCATTTTTGCCCAGTGGCTGTCTCCCCAAGGAAGCAAACTAGCTCCCCTGATCCCAACTCCATCTTCACCATCCTCTCGGTGAAATTGTCCAAAATCAATCAACCAAAATCAATAAGTCCTTGAGTGTTTATTGTGTGTTACTTGCTTGCCAGGCCCTGGGGGCATGAGACACCTGGTTCCTGTTCTCCTGGACCTCCCAGTCTAGGGAGAAATCTCTCCCTGCCCACCCTTGCCCACTCCCTCTGCCTTCCCCTCTTCTTACCTTTGACGCCCTTCCTTCCTCTCTCAGGGCTCCAGATCTCTCTCCTGGCACCCATGGGCAATGACAGGTGGCTCCCCCAGGTGCTAACCACACCCTTTTGGGCTTAATTTTCATTTCAGGGTTCAGCCTGGTCTCTGCTTTTCCTGGGGAGATTCCTGTGCATTAGTCACTCTGCTTGGGGAGCACAGGACAGCAGAGATGATGGGGTCACTAGGAGGACGGGGAGGAAGTCTGGCCTGCAGAGCAAGGACTTGGCTCAGGGTCTCACAGCCTCTGGGCTGCTCTGGAATGACCAAGGCCAAACTCACCCTGGAGAGAAAGGAAAGCACAGATGGAAGTGGGTCTAGTTGACACTGGTTCTGGGTGTTGGGGCTCCAGCAGTGACTTGCCTAATCTGCCCATATACGCAGAGGAGAGAAGTACTAGCTACCCTGGGATGTCCAGTCCTGCACTGACTCTTTCCTCCCCTTCAAGTCTGTAACAAATCAACATACTTCCTGTTCGACATGGCGTTTCAGGCCCTCAGACCTGCTCCCTGTGGCCATTCAGGGGCCTCCCTAATACCCTTCTATACCCTCTACTCTGGTTCATCCTGTACCAACCACCACATTCACCTTCACACGATCCTCCTCCTTGACTGCTGCTGAACAACCCTGCTCAAACCTTGCCCTGACCTCTGTGGTTGGTACAACCATACCTTCCCAGGTGTTTCTCCTGCTAATCCATGAACAATGTGACAGATCACCATGCTCGCCCCACCCCAAACTCTTCCTGGGAGGGGTTCCTTAGGGAAATGGAGGGAGAAAAAATAGAGATGCTCTTAGCATAATAGTGCTCCACAGTTATGAGTTGTCAATGTCAGCAAGAGAAAGGTTGTTTTGTGGCTGAGCCTTTCTGAGGCTGGGTGTGGAGGGCCATTTGCCTTTATCCTCTTCCTCCTACACAACTTCTGAAGTCTCTTCATCAGCTCCAAGTAGAGGAAATCCTGACACAGCCAAAACCCTGGGCTGATGGGAGGTTGATGGATGTGTGTGTGTGTGTGTGTGTGTGCATGCGTGTAGAGGTGTTGTTAGGGTCAGAGTAGAAAATCTCGTGTCCCCAGACACTGTCTGACCGTGGCAGGGATAGAAATCCATCCCTGAGAGACAGACACAGGCTCCAGGACTCCCTGACAACTTTTTCCAACCTTTTGTAGAGTCCTGGAGGTCTGGGACACGCCAATCTGCCCTCCCTCTCTCCTTCACTTGGGTTCAGGCTTGCACAGTGGCCTGAAGCCTCTCCCAGCATCTCCGGCTCCCTCCCTCCTTATTTCCTCTCACACTCTCCCAAATCAAATCCTTGGGCATTCAATCCCAACCCTTGTTAAGTGGGTTTTTTGTTTGTTTGTTTGTTTTTGGAGAATCTGGACTAACGCAACTGGGCTGCGCATGTCTTCGCCCCACACTCTCAGCCTCAACCAAACCCAATCCACAGATTCTACCAGCAGGGGGCGTAGCAGGCAGAGAGAGAGTGCCCCTCTGCCCTCCTCCTCCTCCAGTCCCAGTCAGGGAAGAGCACACTCTTCCATGCCTTTGTCAGTGACCTCTTAGATCTGCCAAACTTAGCTGTCCTTCAGAGTCACCCTCAAGGCCATGTTAACTCAAGAGGAAGCCACAGGGCATCTGAAGTGGATACTGCAGCGCTCTCCGCTCCTTCTAGGACCCAGGTGTGGAGCAGAGCAAAGGGCCCCCAGAGATGCTGTCACTGGCACTTCCCTGATCTGGGCCTGCTGGTCTTTCTGGGGATCTGCTTGTGGTGTGTAGGGATGGCAGGTCACTTAGGGTGCCACCTGAGGAAGGAGACTTAGGGCTGTGGTTCCATCTGCCCACCCAGCCTCTGAGGGCACAGCACAGGGAGGCCCAGCTGCTATCAGCCTCAAGTTCCTGCTGTTGCCCTGTGTCCACGTGGAGGGTGGCCCTTACCTAAGGTTTTTTTTCTGTTAGAAACAAACCTGGCAATAACCTTGTGGCCATGCAACTCGATATACTACGAACACCCGCAAAGCAGCCTCTGGGAGAAACTGGCTGACTTGGGTTCAGATCTTGCTTGCTCCCACCTGCTAGGTGTGTGAACTTGGATAAATTAACTTGTCTGAACTTGATTTTCTTAGCAAAAGAGAGGTAATACTAACACATACCCCCTACGCTTATTGGGAGGATTAGATGAATAACATGTGAAGTTCCAAGCACAGGGTTTTCTCTACGGGACCAGTGGTTCTAAATGAGGACAGTAATGACCTCTAGAGGACAGTTTGGGAAGTGCTGGGGGTGTTTTCCGTTGTCCTCATGCCTCAGGCCACTGGTGTAAAAGGCCTGCAGTACCCTGGGCAGTAAAGCACACGAGGAAATATCCTTTATTCTACATGGCAAAACAGGTTTTTGCGTAAGTTTTAGACACAATGAATTTTCCAGGAAAGCAACCACTGTGTAAGTTGAGGGAATTTCATAATGTGTTTTGTTTGGCACATTATCGAAAGTTGTTCACCGATTTAGAAAATCTTACCACTGACAATATAACCACTTGTGGTATTTGAGTGGCCACGAAGTGTACTTTTCATACTCTACTGTGCACACATGTTCCCTGGGGACCCTGCTGAGGTTGAGGTTGCATCCAGCAGGTCTGAGGTGGGAGCTGAGTCTGCATTTCTCACCAGCCCCCAGGAAAGGCCAATGTTGCAGGGTCCCAAGGCAGTCACACCTGAGCAGGACGTACAGAGAACATGTTTTATTAAAAATTACTCTTCTTTTATTCTCCATTTGTATGACAGGGCTGCTTCATCTTAGGTCAAGATGTTTCCCTAGGAAACAGACTCAGAGAGACTTGTGTGCAGTGATTGACTGGGGCATGTTCTTGGAAACACCCGTGGTGTGTGGGAAATGCAGGATTGGGCAGAGGAAGAAGTCACTCCATGATGCAGTCACAGGAGAGGCCTCAGCTGATCCCTCGGGAGCTCAGGATCTGGTGGCCCTCCAGATCTCTCACATTGAAGCAGGAGGGGCCGGCATTTATTCCACATCAAGCACTCACTGGAAGTGATAGGTGCATAACCTTGGCTCTCTGGTCCCAGGCAAGTCCTGGGGAGGCCTCAGCTGTGAGCTGTTTGCGCATCCAATGCTCCCACAGCTGGAGGAAGGAGGGCGACTCTCTGGACAAGGGATCTGGGCAGGACACCTGGCATCCTGTATGGGCAGTATTCAGTTTTAAAATGGTATATGTGGACAGATTATATTATCTATGAAATTTCATTTTCAGATAGCAAAGAGGATGTATCAAAATATTTGTTACTGAGGGGCGCCTGGGTGGCTTGGTCAGTTAAGCGTCCGACTTCGGCTCAGGTCATGATCTCACGGTCTGTAAGTTCGAGCCCCACGTTGGGCTCTGTGCTGACAGCTCAGAGCCTGGAGCCTGTTTCAGATTCTGTGTCTCCCTCTCTCTCTGCCCCTCCCCTGTTCATGCTCTGTCTCTCTCTGTCTCAAAAATAAATAAACGTTAAAAAAAAATTTTTTTTTAATATTTGTTACTGAAAGGGACCTCTGGGTTTCATTTAGAACCTCTGTACATAGTAATTGGTGTAAGTGTCTATTAATAAAAACAATAGTTCACCAAACTTGACAAACATTTATTGGGTGCTTACTATGTGCCAGGCACTGAACGTAAAGATCCGTCAGTGAACATAGTAACAAAGGCCCCTGCCCCCGTGGAGGTTACATTCTAGCAAGTGCCAGGGGGTTAGAGACTGTGGTCCCAGTTTTCAGTTTTCGGCCTGTATCTGCCCCCCAGGTGGCCCACCACCCAACCCACAACCCATGCCATTCAGTGGGTGCCTAGTTCATGGTGAAAGCCTCTCTTCTTGCTCCATCCAGGCTGCCTGCATGTAACAGATTCTTGTCCTTGGGGCTTCATCTCTCAGGTTCTCATTACTAACCATAGAAACTGCCTCTGGCTACTTTAAACAGCAAAGGCATGTATTAGGGGCACCTGGGCGGCTCAGTCAGTTAAGCGTCCGACTTCTGCTCGGGTTATGATCTCATGGGTTCGAGCCCTGCGTCAGGCCCTGTGCTGACAGCTCGGACCCTGGAGCCTGCTTCGGATTCTGTGTCTCCCTCTCTCTCTGCCCCTCCCGTGCCCACGCTCTGTCTCTCTCTCAAAAACAAATAAGCATTTTTAAAAAATTAATAAAATTTTAAAAGGAAAATGTATGTATTACAGGATACTGAGTAGCTCACAGATCCTCTAGGACAGCAAGAGGGCCACCTAGTAACGTGCAACAGTGCTGACCCAGCCCCTGATTGATTGCACCCTAAATACCGAACAAAGTAGGAACGTTTCTTCATGAAAGATGCCATCTGAAGCCTCTTAGTCTTCCCTACACACTGTTCAGCATAAAGTAATCATCAGGCATAGAGAGAGTGCCTCCCCCACAAAGTGACTGACATGGGGGAAAAGTAGACAAATAGAAGTAGACCCACAGATGATCCCAACATCATTCAAGGACTTTAGAACAACTGTGATCACTATGTGGAGGAAAATATGGAAAAAGTAGATGAGAAGGCCCTTTTCAACAGCAGAAAGAGTGTATCACCAACCAGC
This sequence comes from Panthera tigris, assembly GCF_018350195.1. NCBI lineage: Eukaryota > Metazoa > Chordata > Mammalia > Carnivora > Felidae > Panthera > Panthera tigris. The sequence goes on from NC_056668.1 coordinate 71,045,116, forward strand.
TTGCACCACAAGAAATATTAAAAGAAGTTCTCATACTACAGGACAATGACCGCGGATGGAAGCACAGAGCTGCAGGAAGCAAATGAGATCATTAGATAGAATAAACATGGAAACCACCAAAATGAAAATGAGTAACTAAAAAAAAAGCTGGTAAAGGAGAAATAAGTGGAATAATAAATCTATCCAAGTTTTAAAAGGCTCAGAGAAGAGAAATCAGTTAAAACTGCTGAGGAGATTCTCCAGAAAGCCAGGACTGTGGCCCGCAACGTGACTGGTCAGAACGTGTAGGTTGTTTCGTTGGGGGAGGGGAGGATGGACCTGGTGGCCTGTGAGAGATTTTCTTATCCGCCAAGTGTTCCCTGCCCTCCCTATGGCGTCAACCCCTTGGAGCCCCAGGTTGCCAAGCTCGGCCAGGCCAGGCCAGGCCATGGACGTGTTTCTTGTCACTGGGGTGGAAATGGAGTGTATGCATTCTGAGGTAAAAATCTCCAGGATTTTTACCTTTGTCCTGTTTCCCGCCCCCCTCCTCTGCAATGAATCTGGTACATCCAAGACAGGGGAGGCTTCTTCAGCCTGGGGCCCAGAATGAAGGACAGAAAATAAACTTTGTTTCTGTAACGCTAAGGTCGGTAGCTCAAGGAGAAGGTGTGTCAACCTCAGCTCCCATGGAAAACTTCTCCCAGAGTTCTGCTCTGACGCTGGAGAGTTTACATTATTTCTTGCCCAACCTTTCATTCACTCATTCACTTATTTGTTAAATTCTTACTAAGTGCCGGAACCGAAAGGTGTGAAAAACAAAAATGACTAATTCAGTCCCTGCCCCCTTGCACTAGCTGTCCCCACAAGAGGTAAACAGCTCTGAGAGAGGTCCCTACTCACAGCTGGGGGAGGGGTTGTTGAGTCAACGCAAACAATTTGACAAGAAAACAATAGTAATAAGATAAAAACCATTAAGTCGCCCCAAATCTCTTCCTCTTCTGTCAGTGTCCTGACAGACATGTTATTTAGCTGTCCCCAGCATTCTAGGACCATCTGGGGACATCTCTCACTGCTTTGGCAAAGTGTAGACTCAGGTCAGGATGCATTCAGCTGCAGTTTGAGCCCTGTGTTTACTGAAATGCTTGAGGGGCTGGGCCAGGAAAGGGGGGTGCCCAGACCCTCACAGTGGTTGTCAAGTGCTAGTGGGGGGTCACATCGGGCAATGGGGCATGACTGAGGGGCAGGATGACTGTCATGTCAATGATTTTGGGAGGATAGGGGACCACTTCCCTTTAGTGAAACTGGGGTACCTGTTGCTCAGTGAGTCATAGGCCACCTTGTGGGGGTCTCCAAACCCACTCTAGGCCTCGGAATTTCCCTCTGCAGCTTTCCCTCCACTAGGTCCACCCAGACCCTCACTGACTGATTTCTGGGAGAGACATGCCAGACTGGAGCCCAGGCAAGGAGCTAAAGGGAGGGTCTCGAGCCAGAGGCCTTTCCACAGCAACCCTTGCTACTGCTGGCCTCTCCTTGGGGCAATCCCTATTTTCTCCCTGAGTCTGGGTCCTTAAGTCTTAGTCTCAGTCCCCAAGCACCCCAAGGACAACCAGATAAGGGCCCAGATGGGAGAACAGAGCAGCCATCTGTGCAAATGAACATGCACACACTTTCCTGCATTTTTCTGAGAGTCTAGGAATTTGGGTTTCCACCTGGGCTCCTCCATAGACCATTTGGATTGTCAGGAACCATCAACCTCAGGTAACTTTTAACTCACTAATAAACACAATTATTACGATGGGTCTGTTTCTATAATGTTTGATTTCCTTTGAATACAAAATTGTGCACACACATGTACGCACACACACACACATGATTTAGAGTGCTGGTAAGCTGGAGCGCCTGGGTGGCTCAGTCGGTTGAGCATCTGATTCTTGATTTCGGCTCAGGTCATGATCTCAGGGTCATGGGAGCAAGCCCCACATTGGGCTCTGCACTGAGCATAGAACCTACTTGGAATTCTCTCTCTCTCTCTCTCTCTCTCTCTCTCTCTCTTTCTCTCCCCCCCCCCCCACTCATGCTCTCTCTCTCTCTCTCTCTCAAAATAAATAAATAAACTTAAAAAAAAGAAAGTTGAAAAACTAAAAATATACATATTTTAAGAAGAACTAAAGGTTACCCACAATGTCGCCACCCACAGTCGGGCATTGCTAACTCAGGATGAATCACTTGCCAGGTTCTTTCTCTGCGGTTACAATGGAGCTACCATCAACAGCTATTACAGTCACGATTGCAGTCTTATTAAGACCCTAGTGTTTGTTCAGGGAACCTGGGTTTAAGCAACATTACTGCTCACTAATTAGGGCTCCACTGAAGCAGTGACCCCCCTCCCAAGATCCTCTTCTGCCTCCTTATTCTCCAACTTCTCTAACCTGAAGTTTGTGCCAAGTGCTTTACATTCTTTATTTCATCGAATCCTTACAACCACCACAAAATATGTCTTCTTATGTCCATTTTATGGATGAAGATACTAAGACTCAAGGAAACCAAACAGTTTAGCCAGAGGCAGCAAGTGGAGAGCCTAGGTCTGGGCTCATGCCCTTTCCATAACAGTTTGTAGCCTGCCAGAAGCCCTCTGGGGATTGCCCAGGCTGGAGAAGAAGAGGCTGAGGGAAGAATCGGGAAACACCTTCTGGTCCATGCAGAGGTTTAACTGGAGGGGCTAGTGCCTATTCTTTCCTGAGAACAAGGCTGAACATATGGCCAGAGGCACGGCTAAGCGTCCCCCAATGGTAGGGCGACTCTGTTATAACCTACGGTCTATACTGGGATGCTTTTGAGAGTGAAAACGTTGCTATTAGCAATACTTAGGAGCAATGGACATAAATGGGAATGTGCCAGAGAAACTGGTATGGATGGTCACCCTGATCAGTAGGGGCAGAGGGCAACAAAAGGACTCTCTTAGGGGATTGCCCAGAAGGCCAGAATGCACCATCTCATCCCCTCAGGTATGCTCTGGGCACTAGGAGAGGTTCCAAGAAGTCACGTGGTTTCTTCAGCTGTCCTCTGACTCTTCGTGACTGGCTTCCCAGGATCCACTTTGGTGGCCATGCTGGGTGCTTATGCAGCAGGCAGCTATGTGGGTGCTAGTGTAACCCAGATCTGAATTTAGATTCTAATACCATCTCTTTCCGTGGCTTTGGAAAAAATCACCTAACCTTTCTGAGTCTCAGTTTTCTTGTCTGTATAATGGGACCAATAAAATCCAATTTTTGAGGAAATCTAATTTTTGAGACTATTGTATTATATGAGATAAGGCAAGTGCCTCCCGTTTAGTAAATGCTCCGTGAAGATAGTGTTAGCCTCTGAGATGCAGTTTGTGGCTGGGTAGGACTGGGGTCATCAGGTTGATGTTAATTAAGTGACAGGGCCAATGTAAGTTTTCTAGACCAGGATCAATCCTTGATTGGCCTGTGGCTTTCTCCTACTTGTACACCCTCAGGAGTGCTAACCTGGGGGCAGATCCCTGTTCTGGTCTGAGGCCTGCTACTTGAGACTCAGAAAAGTAAACGATGGCAGGTGGGCTGGGGAAGGAAAGCGCTAGCAGCGGCAGCAACAGCTGAATAGGCAACTAAAGCTCCAAGGGAGGGGACTCTCTCTGACCAGACGCTCGGTCCCAGAAGGATGGGAGAAACCCCCATCGCTTTCCCCTCTCTCTCCATTCTCTCTTTGCTTGGTCAGAGGCAGCCGCAGTCATGGGAAGTGCATGGTAGAGCAGGCAAACTCAAGCGTTGGCTGTCACGCCAGAGAACCGGAAAGGGGGGTCCGTGAGAACCAAAAAGTGCCAAGTTGATTGTGAAGAGGAGGAGGCTCAAGACATCAACCCCATAAAGGTGTAGTTGAATTCCTGGGCCCATCCCCAAGCTGCCCAGGCATGGATCCAACCCTAACCAACACTCCAAAGGCATTGGGCACTGAACTATGGGATAGACGGCCACCCAGGTCCCAAACTGGCCACCAGGTGATGTGTACGTGGGATGATCAGGATAGCGCTACGAAGCACTAGCAAAGACTTGAAAATCAGATGACGCTGGAACCACACAGCTTACAGAAGGTGAGGAAACTCGTGGCCTGAACCTACCTAAATCAAGGACATGCTGAAACAAACAAAACAACATTCTCCACAGACTTTAAACAAGACTGGAGTCTTAGAACATAATTTTCACAATGTCTACACATGATCAAAAACTACTCCATATACAAAGAACCAAAAAAATTTAACATCTCCCAGAGAAAAAGGTAATGAGATGCCAATCCCAAGATGAGGCAGATGTTGGAATTATCTAGGAGGCTTTAAAGCAGCTATTATAACCATGCTCCAAGAAATGACAACAAACAGAGGCACCTGGGTGGCTCAGTTGGTTAAGCATCTGACTTTAGCTCAGGTCGTGATCTCACAGATCATGAATTCAAGCCCTGCGTCGGGCTCTGTGCTGACAGCTCACAGCCTGGAGCCTGCCTCGGATTCTGTGTCTCCTTCTCTCTCTGCACCTCTCCAACTCTCTCTCTCTCAAACATGAATAAACATTTTTTAAAAATTTGTTTTAAGAAATAACAACACTCTTGACCTGAATAAAAAGATAATTTCAGGAGAGAAATAAAAAATTAAAAGAACCAAATGGAAATTATAGAAGTGAAAAATACAATAACCTAAATAAAAAATTCACTGGAGGGGCGTAACATCAGAATGGGCCACAAGCCGTGGAGTTCCACAGGCAGCGCCTCATGCTCCTCAGGTTTGGCAGACTAGGGTAGAGGCACTAAGGCCAGCACCCTACCAAGCGGCTTTGATCCCGGAACCGTTAGTGCGGCTGCATATGTGTGCATATGTGCATATCGTGTGGCCTACTTATGTGTGAGTCTTCCCAGAACTTCCTGGCCCATCCACACCAGCTCCTGTCTCAGAACTCGGCTGTGCCTTCCAGCCTAGCCTTACGTGTTTGCTTACCCACCTCCTCTGTGAGTCGGCCTCCCCACCCACGTGTAAGCTCCCTACCGGGAAAGGACTGTGGTTCTCCTTTCTCTTCATAATGCCCTGCACACAGCGGGAGGCACAAAAGGGGATCTGGGAAGCTAAGGACTCACCTCCAGCTTGGGCTTTGGGGGAGAAGCAAAAGGTAACGGGTAATAAAACCTCACCGCCACGCCAGAAGCCCTGACACATGTATGGCTTCAAAACTGCTCACTCCCATTTCAAGATGAGGAAACCAATGCTCCCGAGAGATTAAAAGATCGGAATGAGGTTGCACAGGAATGGCAGCCTGGGGCCTCACCAGGGCTTCTGTCTGTGACCCCGGCCCCTTAGGGAAGATGAGAGAGACAAGGGTGAGGAGTGCAGTGGGCAGAGCGAAAGCATCAGCTTCTCCTCCCTGGGACAGAACACTGGATCTTGGGCCTGGCAGGCTGGTGAGGGCCCTCCTCCAACCTGCTCCCTTATGGCCCATGAATTTCAGGCCCAGGGAAGGACAGGGACTTGGCTAAGATCATACAACCAGGGGCAGAAATACCCACTTTCCTGAGGTGTCTATATCTAAGGGGAATTAAGTACAATAAGGCTTCCTGAAGTTTCATTAAGGGTTTCATTTTTGCCAAAATGTGTACCATTCAAGGAAAAAAAGTTCTTAGGTGTAGATGTGCTTAATAAATAGCTAGAATAGCATGATGAGGGGTGCCTGGTGGCTCAGTCTGTTAAGCGTCTGACTCTTGATTTCGGCTCAGGTCATGACGGGTAATTATTTTGTAAGTGTATTTTGGAATACACCAGATGAAACGTTAAGCACCAAGTGAAGTGGATTAAATAGTAATAGATTTAACAGTTAGCTTTGGCAATAAGAACTACAGAAGGAAAATGGGAAGTACTTGTATGCCCGCCCAAAGGGGAACGACTAAGAAGGACATTTTGGCACATGTACTCAGTGGATTGTGCTTATGAATGTACCACGACGTGAACGCAGTGGGGGGAGAAAAAGACAAAACCAAGATGTTACATGGTGGTTGTATATTCAAGTGTCAGACTACACTTGAGCTAAAGACTTTATTTATTATTATTTTTTTTTATTATTTTTTATTTTGGTGTTCCAGAAATTCTAAAATGAGAATGTCCTTTTGGCAAAGAAGGAAATGTTTTATTTGGGAAGAAAAAAAAAAAAAAACACTCCTTTTCTTTGGTAGGGGACGTAGCTGGAACAATAGCTTGTCTGGCGTTAAGCAAATGCCAAGCCCGGGAGCCTATCCCCGTTTTGCTTCTGACTGTACCTCCGGCAGGAATGCAGGCAAATGTTGTTTGAATAAGTTGGTTGGATGACATATGTGGAAATAGTTGATCCTTGAAATTTCCAAATACCTAGTAGAGACATAAAGGAGTTGAAAATGAGAATTATTCCAAACGGGAGCTGTGCAACTGAGACAAAAATAAGTGAGCATTGGAGAAAACTGTCAGCCTTCTCACCTGTGGGTTGGGCTGTAGGGAAAACAGGGTGACCATCAGACATGACATAGTGCTCAGAACCCCAGGGCTTTCGGCAGCCAAACCGTTCCTCCAAAACATGGGCCAGATGTGGATTTTCTGCAGCTCGGCCATCCTTCCTGACCAGCTCTCCCTTACCTCCGTGGCGAGAACCTTCCTGAGGTTCTAAGGGGAAGCAGGTAAGTGAGAGAGGTGGGCAGCCAACAGGCCAACAAGGCCTGCCCTTGACAGGACAGAGGGGTGCTCACTGCCCCACGTGGCCATCTAGTGCTGGCAGGGGAGAAAGGGACCCGGAGCCAGCAATTTGCCACCATCAGACCTCATGTCATACAATTAATGTATCCTAGGTACACAAAGGAAGCCACTCAGTTCCAATGGGGAGTGAGGAAGGAGGGAGGGAGGAAAGGAAGAGAGGAAGGGAAGAAGGAGTGAGGCAGGGAAATGAAATAGAAATGCTAACCTGGAAAACAATGAAAGCAAGTAATTGACACACTTTCCTAGAGCACCTAGGGAGGAATAAGATACAAGTCTGCTCTCTAGAGCTTAAAACCTAATCATAGAGACAAAACCATCCCCTGAGGTCATCTTTCCAACTCTTCTCTGGGCTCTCCCCTGCCTCCCTGAACCCAGGTCCAGGCACCATTTTCTACTACACGAGTGCTTCTGTGATTTTTGATCTTTGCTCCTTCTAACTTGGCCCTGCCCCTCGCTCACTGTGAGCCCACAGAACCTAGTTACTGCTCCAGAGGGCAGCTCGCAGCTGGCAGGACCGCCGTGAACAACCACTGGGCAGCTGCTAGCCATGCACGCGTGCACAAGAGCAGCCGAACTTGGAGGGGCTGGGACAGACAGCCGTGGGGGCGGTGGCATTTCACAAGGGCTGGAGACCATCAGCAGGACTGCGAGCGGTCTCTGGACAGGTGTAGATCCAGGCTAGATATGGGGACTCCGAGAGACACATGCATGGTGCTGCTCCTCCAAGAACAGGCTGATAATTCCCTCAAAAAAAGGAACAGCCACGACAGAAGGTGCTTGTGCGTATGGAGGGAGAACCAAGCCCACGTCACGTGCTTGCAGAGAGGAGAAACGCAGAAAGCAGTATTCCCAAGGCCAGTGAAACCAGATGGTGAGAGATGGGGCATAGGTCATGGTGTCTGGCAAAAGGGCAATTAGGACAACAAAATACAAACAACCCAATTAAAAAATGGAAGGGAGACAAATAAGCAACAAGCACAGGAAAAGATGTTCCACATCACTAATCATTAGGAAAATGCAAATCAAAACCATGAGATACCACTTCATGCTCATTAGGATGAGCTAGTTAAAAAAAAAAAAAAGCATAAGTTTTATGATATGTGTATTTTACCACCAAAATAATTGAAAAAAAAAAAACTAATAGGAAGCCATTTTGCAGAACATAATGTAGAAGTTAAAAAAAAGCCACAATCTCATATCTCAAAATAATTGATTTTAATATTATTAATCAAATGGTCTTTTTAAGGATTCTTTGATTTGTGGTGCTATTTCCCATTCTGTGGATGAAACAGTTATATTTAACCAATCCCCTATGATGGTACATTTTGATGGTTTCCAATTATTTACGATAATACTTGGCAACTAAATTCCTTGCATATAGTTTTAAGTGAATTATTTATTCAAAAAAGGGCAGTTAGGCTGGGTGATGGGTCATGGGAGGGGGCACAGGTAGCACAGCCCTGCCTACGGGGACCAGGGGCTCCTGGCAGCCAGGCGGGGCCTCCCAAGGCCCACCAGCTCTTTGGGATTAGAGCAGGGCTGCCTTAGTTGAAGGCTTCACACACTTGACCGTTTCTGTGCCCCTCCTGGGAATCTTGGTAGAACAAAGATTCTAGTTCAGTAGGTCCAGGATAGGGCTCAGGTTCTGCATTTCCAACAGGTTCCCAGGTGATGCTGATGTGGATGGACCTCGTGCAGCCCTTTTAGTAGCAAGGCCTCAGGATAAAGGGTGAACACACGGGATGGGGTCTGTGACAAGGCTGGTGACAGGACTGGAGATATTTCCCTCAGGATTTGGCTCTGTGGTTTGTAAAACTCCACCTTGCTAGCTTGCAAAAGCTAGCAAGAGAAGGAGGTTCTGAACACTCTGTGCCAGAGCCACAAAGGTGGAAGTTACGCATCCCTGGGGTCTGCCTTGTGTCAACGGAAACAAAGAAACCTCCAAGGGGCGACTTCAGAGAAGACGGCTGGACCAGTGGGAATGTCCCTAGCTGGAGAACGCGTGCATTTTTGCTGAGCTTTTTATTGTGGAAAGGAACATCCCTCATCTTGAGGACTACAATAAGCCCTCATACTCCATCATCAGCTTCAACAATTATCAACCCGTGTCCCATTTCCTCCAACCATCCATTTCCTCAACAGATGACTTCATTCAGAAATATTTTAAAACGTTATCTCCAAAATACAAGTCCTCTCTTTAATAACACATATACTTTGTTTTAATAAAAGAGACAAATCTTTCTGAAAAGTCATTTAGCAGTATTTGTTAAAATAATTTGCTGCAAAATAAAAATGTTAACAAGGTGTTAAATAACGATGTCTGCATTTCATTTCTATAGAATGAAAACTATGCTGCGTTTTAATGTCCCTTGAGAAAATGAGTTTCAAGATATAGAAAACTGCCTGTGGTATAAAATATTAAGTAAAAAGGGGTTACAAAACAGTATAAGCAGGATGGCCTTTATGAAACTGTAATACACACAACATACACGCACAGGAAAGAAACTCAAAGAAAATATAACAAAATTCCAAGTGCCTTTCTGGGTAATTTTAATTTTCTCACAGTGCTTTTCTGAATGTTCCATGAACAATGAGCATGTGTGGCAATCATAAAAACATTTAAATATATATATATATTTACTATATATATATATATATATACACTATATAGTTATATATATACAGTATATATAGTATATATATATATAGTATATATAGTTATATATATATATATAACTATATAGTATATATATATAGTATATAGTGTATATATATATAGTATATATAGTATATATAGTATATATAGTAATATAATGCCTTTCTGGGTAATTTTAATTTTCTCACAGTGCTTTTCTGAATGTTCCATGAACAATGAGCATGTGTGGCAATCATAAAAACATTTAAATATATATATATATTTACTATATATATATATATACACTATATAGTTATATATATACAGTATATATAGTATATATATATAGTATATATAGTTATATATATATATAACTATATAGTATATATTATAGTATATAGTGTATATATAGTATATATAGTATATATAGTATATATAGTAATATAGTGTATATATATATATATATATATATATATATATAGTAGTGGCTGGGGCTTCCCAAAGGGCACTTGTGTCATCCCAGGACTTTTCACTGGTGAATGACTGCATGCACTTCCTCAGCCCACAGCATCCCCCCAGGGAGCCCCTAGGTTTCTTTCCTAGGCTTCTTCCTAGGAAGAACCTAGGTTTCTTTCCTAGGTTTAGGGGTGGTCTTCAGAGCCAGTCCCTTTTCCCGCCATTAAATCCTAGCTGGCTTCCATTTGGCTCCAGATGGTGGGAGAACCAGTTACCTCCCCTCCCAGCTTCCCTGGGACGAGTCCCTTTTAGCACCCATGGACCTGGGCCAGCAGCTTTTGGATTTAATGTATTTATTGGGCAATGACTTTCACACAATCTTCTCTCTCTGTCATCTGAAATTTAGCCTGATTGCAATGTCTTCTTTGACCAATAGGTGGTGCTGCGTAACACAAAAGCACTTTTGTCCCGCGGTTCTGAGGCTAGATTTCAGGGATCCTTACAATAATTGCTGGAGAGTGTGTGCTGATATAGCATCACCACATAAGGGCAGGGCGACAAATCTGTCACCTGCCAGTATCACTATCATCACCAGACAAAAATAGCCATTTCAATACCAAAAATGCAGGAAGACAAAAATCTCAGAACAAAGGCAGACTTTGAACTTGAATACCTTTTAAGAAAAACTGTCATATGGTTCATATTCTTACTATTTCAACTCAGACCAAAACTTGACCCGAGACCACCACTGGCACTGGCTTGGCCTTTGGGAACCCTTGCTCTAGTCAAGGATTCCAGAGTTGGAGGTCGTTCCATTCCCCAAGGTCAAATTTCTGTAAAATTCATTTGCTTCAAATTAAGAACACATTTGTGTTCCCAGTGTGCAGTGAGACACATCTACTAGATCTTTCTTCCACTCATGGTTAAAGTGGAGCAGTGAGCCACTTTTCAGCAGAGCTCTCTTCTTAAAAACATAGACTTACGTTGCTCTGCTTATTCTCTGCTGTCTCCCCTCATCTACAAGGTCAAAAGGCCTCCGGGTATCACACCAGCGGCTTCATGATCCAGGACTGCCTCACTCCATCAGAATCAGGATCACATAAAAGCTACCTCCAACTCATCCCAAATACACAACCAAAGGATGGCCTCCAGCCTTACCAAACTTGAGCATTTACATAAGTCCCTCCACCTGCAATATTTGCACGCCCCCTCACCTTCCTGACATATGCCTATTCTTCCCCATCAAGTCAGCACAAGGTCACCTACTCCAGGGAGCCACCTCCTTTGCTCCCAAGGCATCGGGCACATTGTGATCTTAGAGCACTTATCACCTTGCTATAATGTCACAGTCCTGTGGACAGACTGTTCAGCTTGTATTCCCTCTTCAGGGCTTGACTCAGTAAGATACCCAGTGAATTTTTGCTGATTTATTGATTCTCCTTGTTGGCAAACGAACCTGGGCCAGCTTTCTCAACATCCTCCTTTAAGATCTTTTCAACAAACCCAGGAGATGCTCGTAAGAACTGGCAGGCTGGTTAGAAGTGAGAAAAACAGCAGGAAGCCCCTAGGATTTAGGGGCTATGTATCTGGCAAGAAAAGTATATGGGGTTTCCCAATCCTCTGAGGAGCCCCCAGATCCTTTGGTGTCACCCTTGCAAAATATCTAAAATGTACTAGCTCTGCCATCATTTACCGAAAAACAGCATTTAAAAAAAATGGGAGTTGAAAATGTCCATGATCAGGGCGCCTGGGTGGCTTGGTCGGTTAAGCGTCCGACTTCGGCTCAGGTCATGATCTCACGGTCCGTGAGTTCGAGCCCCGCGTTGGGCTCTGTGCTGACAGCTCAGAGCCTGGAGCCTGTTTCAGATTCTGTGTCTCCCTCTCTCTCTGCCCCTCCCCTGTTCATTCTCTCTCTCTCAAAAATAAATAAACGTTTAAAAAAAAAATTAAAAAAAAAAAACGGAAAATGTCCATGATCTATAAAAAAGGAATGACTTTGTAGCAAAAGAAAATTATTTCAAAAAAATAAAGTGAAATTAAGGGGAAATGGGAAGAGAAGATAATTGCACGCAAAGAGATGTGGTCAGTGTGAATGTAAGCTATTGATTGATAGCAGCAACATGAAAAAATAAAATGTATAATGATTATAGTTTATTGGGTACGTATCATGGCCCATGCACTAGGCAAAATACTTTACCTGTGCAATCTCATTTAATCCACATCACCATTCTAAAAAGCAAGGATTACTGTCCCCCAGATTATAGGCTGAGAAAGGTTAAGTAACTTCTCCAAGATCAAACAGAACTGAGAATGGAATCCAGGTCTAACAGCAAAGTCCAAAGTTAACCATACTAATGTTTTCTTTTGGGTGATATATTTTGATTAAATATTTTTATTTATTTTTAAAAAATGCTTATTTTGAGACAGATTGCATGCTGAGGAGGGGCAGAGAGAGAGGGAGAGAGAGAGAATCCCAAGCAGGTTCCATGCTGTCAGCTGTCCGTGCAGAGCCCAATATGGGGCTCAATCTCACGAACTGCATGATCATGACCTGAGCTGAAATCAAGAATCAGATGCTTAACTGACTGAGCCGCCCAGGCACCTCTTGACTAAATATTTTTAAATTGCAGTAAAATATAATTGAATTCTCAACTTAGTACACAGGGTATTCAGAACATGTCTGGATCTGAAGGCCCAGACCTCCCAGGCCTGAGGGCCCACCAAGCAGTCCAGCCTGGAACAGCAAACACATAGACAGCACCCAGGCCCATCCTAAATGGCCTTTGTGTGGTTTTTAATAAACTAAACCATCAGCTTCCCCTCTCATGATTTAGCTGTCTTCCTAAAGTTCAGATCACATGGTAAAGCTCAAAGAGCTAATTCCCTTCATCCAGTCATTTCCTAAGAACCAGTAACAGACTAATCACTTACTTTGTAAAATGGGCCAGGGGTGCCTGGGTGGCTCAGTCAGTTAAGCATCTGACTTCTGCTCAGGTCATGATCTCGCGGTTTGTGAGTTTGAGCCCCGCGTCAGGCTCTGTGCTGACAGCTCAGAGCCTGGAGCCTCCTTCGGATTCTGTGTCTCCCTCTCCTTCTGCCCCTTCCCCGCTCATGCTCTCTCTCTCTCTCTCAAAAATAAGCAAACGTTAAAAAAAAAAAATTTAAATGGGCCAAGGGTATTAATAGGCAGTTGACAGAAAAGGAAATATAAATGGCCCAAATCACTTTTTATAATGTTTATTCACCCATTGGGGAAATGCAAAAACTACAGAAACCCATCTCACTGGCCAAAATCAGAAAGCTCTGGAACACAGGGAGAGAGCTCTCACACGCTGGTGGCTGTGGCTGCTGGAATGAGCTCCTCTGTGGAGAGCAATTCAGCAACACCCATCACTACTGCACAAACTCTTGGACTCAGGAGTTCCACTCCTGGGAACTCATCCTTCAGACTGACCTGCAGGTGCAAAATAATCCATATACGCCATTTATTGCATCAACGGTTATAATTGCAAAGGACTGGAAGCAGCCCAAGGGGCCTGGTTAAGCAGACTATGGTACATCCACACACCCAGGCACCCCTGAACAAGAATGGGGACACTCTTTCAGTATGGCCATGGAACCCTTCAGAATGTACTGTGAAAAAAACCAGACAAGAAGGCAGCCTCTGGGGAGGGGAGGTGGCGGCTGGGGCAGTAGACTTCACTGAGGACTCTTCAACACCTTTTGAATTTTGAACCATATGAAATATTCAGAAAAACAAAATACATATTGAAGCTTTCCTCCATTACTAAAGGTTCTGGCTTAGCTCTAACTAGGTGAGTTATCGTACATGCTCTCTCCTGCAGTATATATGGCCTTATAGAACTCTCGAGCAAAACCATGGAGACAGAGTCAGTGACTACATCAGCAGGGGCTCTGCCCCTCTGCCAGGGTCACCCGGGGCCCGCACTTCCTCCCTCTGTCCACAGGTGGCACCAGGAGGACTGCCACCCTGGACAGATGGTGGTGGCCTGGGAAGCCCCGGGGCCTCAGGCTGCTGACCAAGAGTCAAAGAAACAGACAGTCACAAGTAAGTAACATAAAATAGAAACTAACTTTATTTCTCTGGAAGAAGCAGGTATCCATAGCTGGGGCAGCAACTTTGGCGACACAGGCTGGTAGGAAAACACAGAACAGCACAGGGGAGGAGCTGGGTCAAAGAGGAAGCACTGGTATCCCTCCAGGGCAGCTGCCCCCTTGGTCTCCTTCCAACCCTGGGGCCTTGGGCCCTGGTCCCTGCCAGAGAACAATCTGGCACCCTCGCTCTGCTTCCTGAGCCACTCAGGGCTATTTCCAGGCACAAGATCCTAAGACCAGCCTAGTCCCATAACATATCCATGGTGAGGCCACAAGTCACATTCTCTCCGACACCCTAACTGCCCTCCAGGGGATCCCTGGAGAAGGGCCCTACCCTGGGGAGGGCTTGCTGGGTGCTGGTCCACCTTTCTGTGTGGCCAACACATCCTCCCTGCACGAGTCAAGCCCGGCTTCCCCACCGGCAGAGCATGGAAACACACTCCGGCCACAGGCCCAACCAGGGGCTGGAGCCAGAAGCAGGTCAGCTGCAGGGCCTGCTGAGGCGGCCACCAGGCCTGCCTTCATGGGGTTCCTTCCCACCCCTTGGCTAAGGGCACCAAGAGCTGATCCAAAGTTGCAGGGACAGCACTGGGTGAGGGAGGGACAGCAAGGCGGGGCTCCCAGTCTCCTGCTGCCTTGGCTTTGCTCTGCCACGGCAAGTGGCAGCAGGTCCTCCAGGCCTGGGCAGGTCTTCTCCCCACCCTTGTCAGATGGACAGGCTCAAGTGATTCCTTCAGGGCAGACCCTCTGGCTCTTCAGACATCTCAGCGCCTAAAGGACAGGAAACAACGAGAAAGCCCCTCTATCAATACAGGGGCTGATTCAACAGAGTGTCTAGAGTGCGTGGGCACAAGAGGGCCTCTTGATGGTGGGCTAATCGGTTGAAAAGTCAGCAATGATTTTGGAACTTATCATCCTGGGATGCCTTTTTCTCTTTAATTAAAAAAAAAGAGAGAACAGCACTACTGAGTATTAGACTATCAGAGGGCAACAGGCACGGTAAAGCCTAAGTTTCTTTGGATGCAAATTAGTAAGAATCACCACAAGTTAACAGCTGACACTAGGTGATGGTGTCCCATGTGCCAGACGCTTGCTGTGTGATTTGACAGATGCATCCCTCGTTTCTTCTAGTCATTTCTATGAGGTAGATACTGTCATTTGTACAGATTTTTTTTTCCCCCTAAGTTATCTCTACTCCCAATGTGGAGCTAAAACTCACGACCCCGAGATCGTACTCTCTACTGACTGAACCAGCCAGGCCCTCATTAGTACACGTTTTACAGATAAGGCTGAAGAGGTCGGGAAACATGCCCAAGCTGACTCCATCCCTGAGCGGAAGGCTGGGCTCTAATTCCAGCTATCTGCTGCCAGGGCCCACCAGCTCCAAAACCCCCCACCCACCAGCGTCCCTCCGAGGACAATGCTGGGATCTACCCATATCTCCACCTCTGACTTGATACAATTCTCATTTATGATGTATATATTTACATTTATACTACAGATCATTTGTATCATTTGTTACATGTCCACATATACATTTTTAACAGGAAAGTAATGGGATTATTTTTGGTTAAGCGTTCCATTAAAATGGCATTAAAACTTTAAACTGAAATATGAAATGGAGAGGTGAGAAGTATGTTGAAATCACTGAGCCCTAAACTGCTGCTCCCTGACGCAGGCTCAAGGGTGCTGTGTGGGGTTAGGAAGCAAGCCCCCACAAGGGGAGAGGCTCCAGTGCTCTCTCTTTACTTATTAGTTCTTTTGCACCAAGTGACTACAAAGTCTAAATGCACTGAGGAGAAACTGTTTTCACCCAGAAACTGCCTGCATCCCAGGGTGGGGGCTGCCTTCCCTCCTCCCAGCTGGGCAGCCCTGTGTCTCCTGGCCCTGCGAGGCCCTGCGAGGCCCTCGAGGCGTGGGGCTCTCTTCTAGGGGGGTATGCTCCCCGAGGGGCTCACTCACTTGTGGTGGGCGGGGCCGCAGGAGCCCAGGAGGTGGCAGCCTGCCTGCTCCAGGTTCCAGTCACACATCTCCAGCACCTTGTGGCACTCGCTTCGCGGCCGCAGACCCAACCCAAAGAGCTGCTCCACCTGAGGAGCAGAGGGTGGTGCCATGGGACACACTGGGGCTGAAGGGCACCGGCCAGGGTAGGGGCAGAGGAGAGCCAGAGGCAGGATGGTAGGGAGGGGCAAAAGGAGGTGAGAGCAGCAGAACCAGTCTTCAGGGTCCCTGAAAGCCAGAGTGGGCAGCAGGTGGTGGTACCTTCAGATACTGGGCAGCCCTCTGCACGCTCCAGCTGTGACTCTGCAGGGCCGCCTGGCACTCCTCTGTGGTCACCCCATGCACCATGGCCTGCAGCTGGGCACACCCACCCACCTACCCATCAGCACCACTTGGGCCCATTCCTCCCGGGCCCTTGGGCCCCCGCCCCTCCAACCAGCAGCCAGGCCCGGTACTCACCATCTGGATCTTGTCTGTTGGTCGTCCAGCCTCTGGCCCGTCCCCAGGGCAGCCCCTCTGTGGCAGCCGTGCAGTGGCCCTCAGGGCTGGTGGCCGGACCCCTGGGTTACTGTTGTTGGTGGAGAAGTTGGCCTTGGGGTCTGGGGCAGCCTGGGGCATTGGTCGAACAGTGGCAGTGGGGGCGGCAGGGGCTGGGGTGCTGGGTGGGGGCAGCAGCAGGGGCACAGGCAAGGGGGCCGGCTCTTCAGGGCTTTGGGCCTCACGCAGGAAGCGCTGGTAGCGTTCCAGGTAGGGTGGGCGCTCAGGCAGCAGGTAATAGTGGGTGTTGCTGACCTTCTTGCCATCACGGACGATGGGTAGGATGCAGGGACCAGCCCGTGGGCCGGGTGCCTGGATCACTTGTGGTGTAGCATATTTGGGGTCTGAGGCAAAGCTCTGGGTGGTGGGCATGGTCTTCCCAGGTGAGCTTGAGAGCCGGGGTGGCAGCGGGGAGCTTCCAGGTGGTACCAGGGGGCTAGGGGTCCTCGAGCCTTGAGGGGACAGGGGCTCCCGGGGAGGCACCCGGGGAGGGGAGGCAGGTCCAGGCCACCGCCCTATCTCCTCCTCACCTGAGGGGGCTGGTGACAGCTCACCGCGTGGGCGAGTGGGCCTCGGAGGGATGGGCACCCGGGGGGGCACCTGGGGCTTGTCCTCACCCGCTGGGGCTGGGCCAGGTGAAGGGACCAGGGAGCCAGCCGGGACCCGCAGCTGCCGCATGCACTCCTGCTGCAGCGCCTGGAAGATCTGTGCGGTCTGGGCCGAGCTGGGCGGCTTGCTCCCACCCTGGGGTGGGAGGAACAGATTGTCCTCCAGGGGAGGGAGGAGCTGCGCCTGCTCAGGCACAAAGGCATAATTGGTTTCACCCTGGCTGGGCCCAGCACAGACCCCTGCAGCCACCAGGGTGCTGTTGATGGAGCAGACTTCAAAGTCGTCCTCATCCTGGGCCACATCGTCATAGGCAGGAGGCGGGGGCAGCGGGCGGGCATCCCAGTCCACCACAGGTGTGGGATGCAGGGGCCGGGGCAGTGCCCGAGTGGGGCTCTGTGGTGGAGTCTTGTCCAGCAAGGAGCAGGCATCCATGGCCAGCTGTGCCAGTGAGGGTGCACAGGGCCGGGGGGCGGGGATGACGGGCTCCTCGCCGAAGTCAATGAGTGTGACCTCGCTCCCGCCGCCACGCCCTGCCTTGGTGCCTGGCACCCGAGCTGAGGGCTTCGCCAGCCACAGCCCACGGGTCAGGCCTGGTTTCCGGAGGCCCAGCCTCTTGAAGTCGCTGGACAGAGGGTCCTGGTCCTCACTCACTGGGTCGTAGGTTGGCTCTAGGATAGAGAGGGAGATCCTAACGAGAAGGCAGTGTCAGGGGGACGGGAAGAAAGACAGGTGTCTTCCACCAACTCCCCACTCCTAATGCCCCCAGAGGTTAGCCCTCAGCTGCCAAAATTCTCAAGGCACACCAACCCTATTCACACGGGAGGACAGGACCTGCTCTGGACGCCATGAGCTCTCCACACAGGCTAATGAGCCCCTGCCTCCATCTCAGCTAGAGCAAGCAACACCCCACACCTGCCTAATACCCCAACACACGAGACCCCAGGTATCCCGGGCTCCTGGGCCTGGTTGGTAATCCCTTGTCCCCACTCCGTTATGGCACACAGCACACCACTAGTGCAGGCAGCGGGCTATGGGCAATCCTCCACCATTAAGGGCAACAGGAGCTGTCCTTGGAAGAGCACAGAGCTCCTGACTAGCCACCACGAAAGCCCAGACACAGCCTCTGCAGGCCCCAAAGGGAGTGAAGCAGGGCCAGGTGACGGTGGAGAGGGGGGACCAGGACCACACAATTGCTCCAGGAGCCCAGGTGTTTGCAAGGCGGGGGAGAGGCAGGCATGCTGGGCCAGGTCAGCGGCACGAGCTCACAGCACACATCCCACCTCCCCTCCCGCCCGGCCAGCCCACCAGGGCTCTGTACCTTTCAGAAGGAGAGGAGGAATGAGAGGAGAGAGGGGGCAGGGGCAGGGGCCAAGGCATCGAGAGCAGCCCCACTTACTCTGAGCGAAGATGGCAGGCTGAGGTGGGCGAGGTGGAGGCTCCCCTGCAAGAAAGGCCATGCGGAGAGTAGAGGGGACAGAGCGGGAGAGACAGAGGACGGGGGGAAGGGAAGACAGCCAGACAAGAGGGCAGAGTGTGGAGAGAGACAGAGAGAGGGCAGTGAATAGGAGTGAGTGGACATATACACCCAAGAGCAATGGGAAGCAATGGGGTGGCAGGATGGGGAAAAACGGGTTCCGGAACAACAGGCACAGGATCCGGGAGATGGATGAGGCTCCTGGCCAACATGAAGCCTGTGGGGTGGTTTTGGCTTGGGAGAGGACAGCAGGATTAGGGGGGGGTGAGGAAAGCCAGGATCTGAGCACGGCGGGAAGGAGGGAGGAGGGAAGCTGAGGTGGGCAGGCCAACACAGGACGGCCGAGGATGCCCACCTCGGCGGATACAGCTGCTTCTCCTCTTCCACCCCACACCCAGCCGGAGCCGGGTCACAGCTGTCCCCCGGCAGCCCTGGCCCAACTGTCCCAGAGCCAGAACAGCCAGCTCAGAGTGCCTGCACAAGACAGTGCCTTTTCCTGGGCAGCTGATGAACTAGGGGGCACTGGGGAGCCAGGCTCTTACTTTTCACCCTTCCTAGATGTTGGGTGGGTCGGGAGGTGCTCAGTTCCACGCTCAGCAGGTCAGGAGGGTCCATGGGGTTTCCCAGGTACAGTCTGTGGGGAGAGAACCGGGTCAGAGGGTGGGGGCTGGGGGAAGGGTGTGGAGTGGTGACGGTCGTGGGGAACCTCAGGAGGAGATGCCCGGGGTCAGGCAGAGAACAAAACCCTGAGTGCATGTAGGGGACCATCTTGTCCAAGCCCCGCACAGACTTGGGTCTGGAGCACAGGACGTGCAATTCCCCGAAGACGGTACTCAGGGAGGGTGTCATGGAGAGAGGGCAGAGACAGAACTGACTGCAGGGTGAAAGGCTTGGACTGAAGGGGCTCCAACAATACCCTACAAAGGCAGAGCTGGCCCTCCATGACCGCCATGGCACCCCAATGTCTAGCAGCCACCTGCTGGCACACTCTCCTGTCCTGCCGGGCCCGCTCCCCTGTCGGGGTGCGTAGGAGGCACCCTTCTGCCCCGCTGCCAGGTGGGAGAGGGGCTGGGCCACTTGCCCTGCTCCCGATTCACCCTCTCAAACCCTGTGCTGACTGTCAGGCCTTGGGACTTAGTCACTGAGCTGATGAAAGCCTGGAGGAATGGGGCTGGGCTGGCCGCAGCACGCCAGGAGCAGGGCAGAGGGTGCCGGGCCACCTTCTGGAGGGCGTCTACACACCTCGCCCCAATTCCCACAGGCCCGTGCTGGCTCACGCCAGCTGCTCTCCCAGGGCTTCGGGTTCTGGTGTGTGGGGGCAAGAGGGCAGGCCTGCTTCACTGTGCCTCTCAGGGCAGAACCGAATGTCAGGAGAAGTCAGGAGAAAGGGCTGCCTCGAAGCCTCCTGGGGCCAGCAGAGAGGCATGAAGCCTGGGCTGAGGAGCTGCCAGGTGGCTCGCTGGGGTAGGGCACCCAGGAAGTGACTAATTCTTCTCCTCTGTGTCCTCCGCAGAGGACAGGTCCCCAGTGACCTCATCCTTTCACTTAAAGGAGACTGAACCCCCTGCCAGGTAGAGAGTGAGCACGCAGGGGCGGGGGGTGTTGCCTAACCTTCCTCCTGGGCTTTCCCCACAGGGAGCTCTTTCTCTGGGCCCCCAGCTCACCCCCTGGCACCTGTGCACACCCCAGGGCTTGACCCAGCAGGCTCCATCTCCCAGACTCTACACAAACACTAGGGGGCATGACAGAAACCCTCCTGCTGAACTCATTCCAGAGGCTGTTCTCAAGTCCATGTTCCTAAGGTCGGTGTTCTGGGGGGGTTCCACCAAACAGAAGTGTGCCTCCATCCTCTGAAGCTCCTAACCTCAGTTCTGCCTACAGGGAACAGCTTTCGGGCAATAAGAGACCCTCTGCCCTATTGTTGTGACAAGGACCTTGGCAGTGAGAGCCTGCATACCCAGGGAGGAGCTGCTGACTCTGGAGCCACAGGTGACCCCCACCCCCAAATGCACTCACTCATCAATCTTGTCGGGGAAGCCCCAGCAGTGGCGGGGGTCACTGTCGCCATGTCCCGTGTGGATGAAGCTATTCTGCAGGGGTTGGCTGATGTCCTGGGCTGAAAGGCCAGCCACGGAGGTCACCACGTTGCGAGGAAAGGGTCCCACACACAGTGTCCGGGTGTTCTGTCCACGCCACCAGTAATTCTCAGCCCTGCTCAACAGAGATGACATGGTGAACACCAGGGTGTGTGAGGTGGCCCCAGGGAGTGGGACCCTTTTCATTCCAAGCTCTCTCCAGCCAGAATATATCTGACTATCTTGGCAGGAGGGGACCCAAGGGCTATGGCTCTGAGACCAGGCTGGTCTGTCATCAGCCTGCCTGCCCCACGACCTGTCACTCTCCCAGTACAGGGCCTGTCTGTTTATACACTCCTTACCCTAAGACACTTAGGTGGGTCAGACAACCTTTTCCGACAGTTTACAAATAAGCAGATAGGTTACAAATAAGTGACAGGACTTGCCTACACTTCCCAGACAGATCATAGCAGACTCAGGATTCAAATTTGGCTGTTCGTTTGCAGCTACCAACCTTCCTATAAATCTGCCTTGCCTCCCTCCTCCCCGGCAAGGCCTGTACCCCTACCCTCTGGCCACCTGACCTTGCTATTCAGCCCAGTTCCCGGGCATCCTGAGCTGCAGTGGCCAAGGGAACACCATGGCCTTAGCACTGGGCTTGGAGCCAAGCCCCCCAGCCACACTCTGTCTCCTGCATGCAGCCCCTTGTGAATTTGGAAGCACTGCAAGCAACCCACGCCTTCCCATCACCAGTTTTTGTATCTCCAGTGTCTTCCACCACCTCTACGCAGGGCTGTGGGACCTGTGCCCTTAACCCCGGTCATCTCCTGGGGAGTTCTACTCGTCTTAAATAAGGGGTCTATAAGGGGACCCAGCCTCCCAGTGCGGCTGGACTGTGGGACCACCCCCTCCCCACTCTGATCTCAGACACAGAACCTCTACTGACGTAGCCTAAGCCTAACCCTGAGTTGGGGTAGGATGGTGCCCTCCTGGACACTTCAAGTGGCAGGATGCAGCTCCTTTGTCTGCCACTAGGATCGCTCACACCAGACGACATGGGCAGAATCTGAGCTAAGGCAGAGGTAGTGCAGCCTCATGCTGCTGTGGTGGACACATGCACACACCCAGTCAACCCCCACCTGGGCAGCCAGGAGCATCAAGGTCTCCTCCAAACTGGAGCCAGACCACAGGGACCAAGGGCAGATGGAGGCTGAGCTCCTGGACCCTCCTCCATGAGGTGACATGGCCCGTTGGGGCAGCACGACCTCAATCAGCCTGCTCTGGAGATCACAAGTCAAACCCCATGAGCACAGCAGTGCTTGGGAAGCCAAGAGGTGGGGCGGCAGAGGGCTGGGAGCCCAGCCTCCCCATAAACAGGGCCGCTGACCAGCCTACCACCAGACACAGCAGCCCTGTGATTACACCCTGCCCTAGGGTGGGAAGGGCAGGAAAGGAAGCAAGAAGGGAGGACAACACCCAGGAAGGGACAAAGCCCATCGGAAAACAGCAGGGCTGTTCCGAGAAGAGAACGTCCCCTAGCACCCCAGTCCCGGGGACTGGCTGAGGTCGAGAGCCTCCCATGAAGCAGGGTGAAGAGGGATGCCTGACACCAGGGGACCCCCTGCTGCTCTCTGCCCCCCCCACCCCTGCACCCAACGGCTCCCTGGGTTCTGCGTACCCCTTAACAGACCTTCTAAACACCAACCCCAGGCTGGACATTGGACTCTGCTCTCCACACCTCTTCAGAGGTGCTCATTAACCTGGGTGAGAGAGGTAACCGAGGCAGAGAGATAGTTCAAAGTAGAACAGAAGCATGTCCAAGACCAGTTCCACCCTGTGACCCTATCTTCCCTGTGTCGACCCTGAGCAAGGCCAGACTGGCAGGTCACTCCCTCCACCCCCTTCCTTTTGCCAGCACAGCCGAACACACAGGGGCTCCTTTGGACCCACTTCTGAGAGTGAGAGATGCCAACCCACCTCCCTTTATTATAGGTATGGCCGAGGCAAGAGCCTCCAGGACTGCTGGGAGTCCCGACATCACTTCCCAAAAGATCTGTGCTACTAGGGGAGGGGAGCTGGAGGGCAGGGCAAGTGTTAAGACAGACACCCTCAGAAGCAGCATCCTCTCGACAAGGCTCAAATGTAAGTCTTGAGATGGCCAATGCTATATCGTGCTGCCTACCTGTGCCCCTCTGAGAATCAGTAGGGCCGAAGTACCAGCAGCTCAGAGAGGACTGAGGCCACCCTCCCCACCCTCCTGCATTGGCCACACCCGCTCCCCCTCCTTGAACAGGCCAGAGTCTCCATAGCAATGGGAGGGCTAGGCCTACCATGGGCAGACACTGCAGTGAGGACAGAAGTCCTTGGGGGAACAGGAGAAGGGGCCAGCACCTCCAGCACGAACTCTCTATTTCCTGCTACCTGTCAGTATCCTGGGACAAGTACAAAGTGGAGTGGCACCTGGGAAGCCAAGGCCTGAGCTGAGAACATGCCGCAGGCTGCCCCTGCTCTATTTGGGACCAGCTTCTGGAAATCTCAGACCTCTGTCCCACTCCTGGTCTAAAGTAGTTCAGAAATGGCTGATAAATGTTGCTTGAATATTCTGCTCAAAACCCCACCCCACTCACCTCTCTCTGAGAGACCCAGGCAGCCCCTGGTTTTGAGAGACAACTTAGGCCCTTGCATCCCCCTCCCCTACCTACCACTGGGAGCAGAGGCTCCAGGGACCAGGCCAGACCAGGCCAAGGCCCAGAAGACGGACTTCAAAACCTCTGTCTCCCTTCTCTAGATCTATAAAAATGGAACATGAAACAGCTGCCAGCCATCCTAATTTCCAAGTAAGAACCCATGGAAAAGACCCAAGTCATCATTTGTCCTTCCATCTAGACAGCACCTCACAGGCTCAGCAAAACATCTAGGTGTCCTGTCTCTGCCCACCGCCCGCTACCCCGAGAAACACTGAGCCTACGGAACCAATCAGAGCCAGGGACAAGGGGCCTCTCAGACTCCACTTGGAAACAAACACTGGCACAGCTTCCGCAAGAGGAGTCCAAGGCTGACAGATGAGCAGAAACAGAGCAGAGAGCCAGGCTAAGAGGAGACACAGAAACAGAGACCCACACGTACAAGCCCAGACCCAAAAAGACACACACGAACAGAGAGCCCCTCCACTAGGAGACATGGAGACAGAGTCAGCCAAACAAACATAGAGACATCTGGGCACTGAAAAGACAAGGGGGCAGAGTTAAAGCTCTGGTACCATCCGCATACAGGCCTACTCCCAAAGCCTCACCAGCTGTTGTGGCCTCCTGCCCCTCACCTCCCACCTCCTGAGCAGCTCCAGGAACCAAGAGCAGGCGCTGTGGTCCAAGTCGGCCATGGCCCTGGAGGAGGAGCCCAGCAAGCCCACACTGGCAGGCAGCTGCGGAGCCAGCAGCCCAGGCCAACCGGAGGCTGTGACGCAAGGGCAGGGCAGGGCACGACCACAGTGCCTCCCAAGAGGAGCGGCTCCCCTGGGGCCCCACCTGTTGCCCGCCTAGCTCTGGTGGTAACCCAGGGTGCCAGCTCCAGAGACACACACCCCAGGAACACAAGAAGCAACTGAGTCACCCGCTGGGGACCACTGGGTCCCCACTGAGAGCAAGGGATGGGGGAGGTAAAAACCTGAGGGCTACGGTGCACAAGATGGGTCAGGTTCAAGGTCCTCCTGCTCTTGGAGGTAGGAATGGATATAGGTCCAGACTTCTGAATTAACACCCTGCCATGCCCCTCTAGACAGGCCCTCACCCTAATCTTCCTATTTCCGGAATGCTCCCCAGTCCCTTGTCTGGCTCCTCAGCCCCAAACCCACAGACTGTCTTCCTTCCTGTCCCCTGAGCCTCTCTCCGTCTAAAAGCTTTCTGCTTTCGTTTACCACCACTAACTCCCCAAACTTCACCCCCACAACTTGTTGGTTTGTCATTCATATTCTCAGACTGGGCCCAAAGGCTAGGCAAGCCCTGGCCTGGGGAAGAGGTGCTGGGGCCACAGTGAGGGTAGGTCATGTTCCTCCACAACCAGCTTGGGCTCCAGGGCCTACTCTATCACTCTGACCAAACGCAGAAGCTCTCCCCTCTCACCAACACCCCATGAGGCACAGACTGAATGAACTAAAGGCCCCAGACCCCCGGACCTGAAGCCCAGGTAGAAATGGCTCTGTAGGAAGCGAACCCTGTCCTCATCCCTGCCTGGCTCTGAGTCAGAGGAGCTGGGAGCACAGGGGATTTCCTCTGCCTTGCTCCTCTTCCTGGTCCTCCATGCTCACCCCCTACCCCAAAGGCACCTCGACCCCGCCCTGCCCCAACCAGTTCCTCGGCAGCCCTGGGGATCAGATAACAGAGGGTGGGGTGAGTGGTGGGTAGGGCCTCCTTAGCAGAAGGGCTTGAATGGGGGCTACAGGTAGGAGACATGACTCAGGAGATGCTGCCTGGAGGCAGAGACGTGTGTCCCAGGTGTCTGGGCAGGGGCAGGTAAGGAATGGGGACTGGGGACAAAGGAGCCCAGGTGGGCAGCCCAGCAGAAAATGGAGGGGAGCCCCAGGAGGTGACAGTGGGGCTCAGTGGGAGGGCAGAGGCTGCCAGAAGAGGGTGGGGCTGCTTTGGGGTTCTGACAGGTACCCAGCCGGGTAGTCTAGAGTCCCTGTCCTGGGAGGAGGTGGGAAAGGAAGAAAGAGAGGATGAGAGGAATGTTCAGGAGTTCCAGAGTCCCTAGTTGTGGCCCCAGGGCCAAGGCTGAGCCACTTCCTTTGCCTCACCATATTGGCAGTTTGGCTCTGACCCACACAGCCAGGGCTGGAGCCGAGTGGGAAAAGGGTGAAAGGGTGGTGCTAGGCAGGGAAAATCCCTCTTAGCAGCAGCATCTGGTACTTAACCCCAGGCACTCAAGACTGGACCCGGGCCTGTCCTCCCCTTACTGCACAGCTCAGGCTCCCCACAGCCTGTATTGCCATGGGAACCTTGGAGGCAGAAGAGCTCTCACCCAGCAGGCCCCTCCACCCTGCACCCTTCAAGGCAGCGTAGGCGCAGCCTCACGCTCCCTACCTTCCCTCGATGACGGTGATGACGTCGTTCATCTGGATGTGCAGCTTGTCTGGCTCCTCAAAGTCCTGAAGCGCCCTCATGTCAGTGGGCTGGGCCTGGGGGCGGAGACCTGTCACTGCCCACCCTGGGACTGACCCCTGCTGGGATACCTCAGCCCCCATGGGCAGACCAGCCCTCACCTCCAGCAGGAAGTCCCGCAGGGCCACAAAGGTGGGTCTGTCCTCTGGCTTGTGAGCCCAACACTGAACCATGACATTGTAGATATCCTGTGGGCAGTCCTCAGGCCGCGGCAGGCGTTCCCCTTCCTTGTCAATCTTATGCAGAATCTGGCGGTGGGGTGGTGCAGTTTGAGCACAAGCAGAGCACCCAGCTCTTCACTTCCCACCTTCCCTCCAGCCCATGGAACAACTGGAGCTGTGGGCTGCCATGCCTGCACCCCAAAGAAAAGGTCTGTCTCCAGGAGCCTATCCCTGGGCCTCTGACCCTTATCCCCTGGCTGGGGCCTCTGGATAGGTGGCTATTACAAGGGAAAAGAATGTGAACAAGCCCCAGTCTGCCCCTCTCCTGACCATTGGAGGCTCTTCTCTTTGCTCAACTATTTGAGAGGTCATGCAGACACCGGGCAAAGGGGACAGGAACTCCAGCAAATAAGAGCTAGTTCCAACAGGGCCAGGTTGGGAACCAGGAATCAAATCAGCCCCCACCCATCCTGTAGGGAGCACATCTCCAGCCACTCACCTGACTGCCATTGAGGCCAATCCAGGGCTCCTGGCCATAGGTGAACATCTCCCACAATGTTACCCCAAACATCCAGGTGTCACTGGCATGGGAGAAGGTACGTGTCTTCAGGCTCTCGGGAGCACACCTGGCAGAGGCAGGGGTCAAAAAGAAGGCCCCTCAGAGCACACCCACCCACATCAGCCCAATGGACAGAACATATTCATTCAACAAACGTGTTGTTACCCTGTGTGCCAGGCTCAACAGCAAGTATTGGGACACGTGCAAAGTGAACAGGGACAGGACATGTTGACTATGGGGTGCACAGATGGAGAAAATCATCTATGTTCGTGTCTTTATTCACATGAAGCCTGGGGTAGGAAGAGGGTGAAATTCCCAGGTCAGGGAAGCCAGGAGGTCAGAGGCTACAGGAGTTGGTGAGGGGATAAGATCTCAGGCTGTTTTCTAATTGTGGTGGGAGGATGACAATTTCCGGATTTGGGGCAGGATCCTGGGATTTGGGTCATTTCAGCAGGAAGGTGTGGGTGGGAAATTTGGATAGGGTCTGGGGAAGAACCAAAACGGGTGGAAATAGTTACACTCACTTCACCCAAACATCCCACACTCCCTCTGGGACTCCCTTTTAGGTGAGGAAGAGAAATGTCACTGCAGTGAGGCCAGCAAAGGGGTATTCCGGGGTGGGGTGAGGTACAGAGCAACGGGGAAGCTGACCGAATGGAGAATCAAAGACTCTCTCCTGGGACTGGAGAGCTGGCCCTGCCACTCAAAGGGGGTGGGACCCAGGGACAGTCACTCAAGATCTCTAAAGCCTCACGGTCCTCATCTGTGAAATGCGAGTAACAATAATCTGCTTATTTCACAGTGCTATGATAAGGGGACCTTATAATTTACCATCCAAACCAGGATGCTTGGGTGTGAAGGGGGTGCTATTAATTACTCCAGAACAACAGGCATAACGTAATCTGAAATGTATGGTCACTCTACATATAAAATCAGTTATTAATTAGGGTGACCGTACATCCTGGGTGAGAAGGGTGCTCTGGCAAGAACTAGATCTACTCCTCCCACCCCAAAACAAGGAGACTACACTCCTCTGGGTGCCTCCAAAGCCAGTGGACCACGATGGTGTCAGCACAGGATGAGTTCACACAGGAGCTAGGGTAGGGCCAGGTAGCACTTCAGTGTGCAGGTAAACATCCCTGGTCAATCTACAAGGCCCAGTATGGTCTGGCCCTGCCTGCAGCTAGCTCTACCTGAAACATACTTGCCAACCAGTCTGCCTGGTGAACTTCTGGTATTTCAGAAGCTTAATACGGAGTCCTATAGGATGCCTTTTTGAACTCCCGCAGCACTTACCCCCATGCACCATAGTACCTGGTACATGGGCCCAGAGAATTCCTGGATGAATGAGTGAATGGACTGCGCACAAGAAGGGCATCCCAGACCCAGAGAAGACAAAGGCTGTTGTGGTTACAGAAGGCCTGGAAACTCTGAGGCCCAGGTACACAGGGACCAGGAGGGGTAGGACGGGGTCCAGGCCCTGTGAGCCGGCAGCACCTGTCCCTCACCAGGCAAAGGGCACCTTGCGATGCTCTTGCATGACATAGTGGTCGTCATTCTGGGGTAGTGCACGCATCAACCCGAAGTCCCCAATCTTGACCAGGTCACGGGTGGCCAACAGCAGATTTCGGGCAGCCAGGTCACGGTGAATAAAGCGCTTGGACTCTAGGTAGCCCATGCCCTCAGCCACCTGCACGGCGTAGCGGCTCAGAGTTCCCAGGAGGAAGTGGCCCTGGTGCTTGCGCAGCCGGTCCAACAACGATCCCAGCGGCGCCAGCTCTGTCACCTGAGGCCATGGAGGAGGCAGGAGGAATAAGCGTGGCTGAGCCCTGCCCCTCCCTCAGTGCCCCAAGCTGGATGCTCCTTCCTGGCCTGCCCTCGGGGGACCTCTGAGAGTTCTACAGCTTCCCAAGCCTCTCCCTCCAGGTAACGTGGGAACCTGAGGCCCGAGAGAAGCAACCCACAGAGGCTCAGATTAGAATTTCTAAAAACTAAACTCTAAAAAAAATAATAATAATAAAAATAAAAAATAAAAAATAAACCCTAGGGCCAGTCCCTCCTGTGAGTGCAACTCTCTGCCAATGAGCACAAACAAAATCCAAAGACAGACATGGCCTCCAGCAGACACAGTACCAGGCTGGGCCCCCTAGGAGCCAGTCTGCCACATCAGGTGGGGGACCAAAGCATCTTCGTCAGGATGGAGGGAGTAACCACCACACAGGCAGGAGGAGGGGCAGATCTGGGGGGCCCAGAGACCCTCCTTGAGCACCTTGCCTTCTGCCCACAGCACTCACCATCTTCATGGGCGGCGTGAGCACCACACCATAGAGACGAATGAGGTTTCGATGGTCCAGGGAATGCATGGCATTAACCTCCCGGATAAAGTCATCCATGGCCTCTGGCTGGCTTAGCACATCAGGCTTCAGGCACTTCACAGCCACACTCACCTGCCCAGAGTGGGGAGCAGAAGTCAGGACAGGTCCCAGGCCCCAACACTCTGAGCCAACCTGTCCCTCCCCCCAACTCAACCCAAATATCCCTGCCTCAGATCTGCTCATCTGGATGGATGAGCATGTATGTCACAGGTGTCTGTGGGTTGGCTGGGAGAGGGCAGCCCTCCCTTGGGCCTCTCCTTCCTGGGGGAACGTCCAGATTAAACAGCAACCATAAAATAAGAGATGATCAGTATGATGACAGAATATTAAAATCTTGTAATAAGATGGAATATTAAAATGTTTTTGGTGTAGAAGGAAAATGCTGTAAATATAATGACAAGAAACTAATCTATAGTGACAGAAATCAGAATAGTGCTTCCCTTGGATAAAGAGGATACTCAGTAGAAGAGGCAGGAGGGAGCCTTCTGGGTGCTGGAACTGCTCTTAATCATGATCTGGGCAGTGGTCACATAGGTCCGTGCATATGCAAAAATTCACTAAGCTGTCCACTCAAGAACTATGCGCTTTATTGTATACATGCTACCTATCTTTCTGGGGAAAATGTTTAGAATACCAAGATGAAAAGGCAAGGTTTTAAAAGTTGCATTCAAAATTTGTATCTTCACCAAATTCAACAAAATACCTGGGGTGAAAAAAAGCAGAAATGCTAACTCTGCTTCCCCTGAGTGAGGGGATTACAAACAATTGTTTTTTCTTATTTTTTTAAAAGTTTTCAAACTTTTACAGTAAGTAAATTATTTTCATAATTGGAAAAAGAAACAGAGATGTCTAATTAAACCTGAGCATGTAGTCCAGAGGAAGCCCCTTTCTGATCTGTGCCCAACCACACCACCATCCCAGCAGAGGGGAAAGATCTGCCTCAGAGGGTAGAGTCGGGGAAGGCCAGGGTGGAGGGAGAGTGGGGATGGACTCTGCCAGAGTCTCTTAGGGGCCTGTCCCTCCGGCTCACCCCACATGACCCAGAAAGCTTACCGTCTTCCCTGAGGGGGCGTCCCACTCGCCCCTGCGCACCACGCCAAAGGAGCCATCTCCTAGCTTCTCGAAGAGATGCAGGTCCTTCTCCCCAATGAGGCACGTGAGGCTCTGCAAGGGCCCCTCCCCTGCTGGGCCCCCTGGAGTGGGCGAGGTCTTCCGGAAGGTGCTCTGAGAGTGATGAGGAGGGAACTCAGCCTCCAGTCGCTTTCCACTGAACACCTGTTTGAAGGCAGCCAGGGGCCAGATGGAACTCTGAGGTCCCAGAGCCAGTCACTCAGTCCGGCCCACAGGATCCTCGGCTAGGCCTCCAGAGAGGTCCTGGCTTTGCCAAACTGCCAGGGGGCAGCCTGGCTGGAGGCCCACCCACCCCCCACCTCCAGATCACACCCTCAAACAGGAACCCACAGTCTCAGTGTGGCCTCAGAGTATGTGCCAGAAATGGACTGACAGGCATGTAGCTCATGACTGCCATAGCCCCACACCCAGCTGTAGGGTCAGGGACAGCCTAAAGCCACTCCAGACCCATCTTGTGCACCACCTGTCCCTCCCTATCCCCCTACCCAGCACAGACTTGGGCCCCTAACCAGAGCAGATGGGCAGGAGCCTGAGGGGCCCTCCACAAACACCTCCCTGTCCATTTTTAGCCCTGGCCCCTTCTCTGGGTTGCCCATTTGGCGCTGTCTGTCTCCACCCTCCCTGGGGAGCTGACTGCCCTTCATCCTGCCAGGGGAGAGGATAATTTGAGCCTGAGGTTGGACCGTGAATGTGTGCGGGGTGGGGGTGGGGGGGTATGTGCAGATGAAGCAAGGTCTTGCTGGGGAAAGGCCTGGGAAGACAGCTGGGCTTCTGGAGGAGCTAGAGCTGAGAGCTGGGAAACGAAGACTGGAGGTGACTCTGTGACCTGGGATGTGGAGAGAAGGGGCCAAAGGTCAAGGGACAGGAGGAAGGAGACCCTGAGTAGCACAGTTGGCCCCATTAGTCTGACTGGGGCTTCCAAAGCCTTGGCCTGAGGCTGCAGACTCTGTCCAGTTGGGCCCCTGCCCCTCAAAGGCTGGCAGAACCTTGTCCGTATGGGGTAGGCGCGTTTCCAATCTGAGAGCCTCTTCTAGCCACTGCTCCGTCCTTCATCCTAGTAACTGAAATCCCTTATGTTTGTAAGCAGTGTTCAGCTAACAAGGCCCTTCACAGCCTTTATCTCCAGGGACCTTTTCCGCCGCCCCGTGAGGGGAGCTGGGCACAAGTGCCACCACCACGGTTTTACTGAAGACATGCCTCAAGTCTGGAGAGGTTCGCTGACTGACCTGAAGACCTCCTGCATGGTGGTCCAAGATCCCCGAACCCTGGCACACCGCACAGCTCCTCCCTCCTACCTTCACCCGCCCGACAAACTCATCCTTCCCTAAAACCTGGGCAAGGGACCAGGACAGTGTCCCCAGAAAAGGCCACAGGCTCCCAAGAGACAGCCCCTTTGCCAGATCGTAGCCAGGAAATCTCTGCTGCCCAATCCTAGTCCAGCTGTTCTGCCCTGCCCACCCCCCATCCCAGCCCTGAGGCCAGAAGTGGGGAGGGAAGGCCCCTGGCTGGTTCACTTCCTCTCACATTGTCTTCCAGACAATGGGCAAAGCTCCACTGAGTCAGACCAGGGACTCACCACTCCACAGACCCAAATTAGGGCAAAGGGAAAGGGGGGCAGATTGTGGGGAAGGAAGTGGTCAGCAGGGCCAGATGACCAGAGAAACCCTCTGCAGACTAGGGAGGGCGGGGGGCGGGGGAGGGAAGCAAGGCAAAGATGTGCTAGGTCCAGACAGTCCCCACCACTCTGTCCTGGACACTGGCCCCAACACTCAGACTGAGCAAGGGCTCAAGTTACGGCGCACTTGTCAACGGGTGCCTGCTCCACACCCAGCGCCACTGCACAGCGGGAGGGGAGGTAAAGCCATCGCCGCACACAGGCTACTCACGTGCCATCTCTGGTGGAGACAGACACTTAGCTGGGTGGTCCTACAAGTACCCTGCCCGGTAAGACCTTGGAGGAGGGAGGTCTGTACAAAATACAAGATCATACCTGCCTGGGAATGGGGGAGTTTCCTAGGACTAACATCAGAGCTGGGCCTGCAAGGCTGCCCACCCCATCTTGTTCCTCATTCACGCACCTTGCTCATCCAAGACTTGCGTTTGCACATGGCCTTTCTCCTCTTCACAGCCTCCCACAATCGCCGCTGTCCTGCAGAGAAAAAAGGGGAATCAAATGCTGTTAAGGTAGTTCACAGCCCCCAGGGCCCCCACCTGCATGCTTCCTTGGTCCCCCTGGGGCGGGCCCACCACTAGATACTGCCTAGCACAATGACACCAAGGAAACAGACCATTCTAACCAACCAGGGAACATAGTTAGCCAGATGGTCACAGCATTCCACTTCTAGGCAGTGGTTCTCGAACTAGATGGAGGTGTTTAACCACCAAAATTGAACAGCAGTGGTCTTTTTCCAACCCTCAAGGGGGGAAAAAAAGGCAATGTGTAGGATTTACCCAATTTTGTGTTTTTCTCCCATAAAATTTTATTGTTACTTGCATCAGATACCAACTATCCAATCCCAAAGTAGTCTATGTCAGTGTCTAATTTAGCACGTTATTACTTATTCAGCTATTTTAAGTTGAATATACTAATAAGTTTCTAATGCTCTACAAGGAATACCATGGCTTCTAGATGCTATGATCACTACTTTTAGGATAAAAACTTATAGAGCATATTTTTGTGCATGGGAAAGAGACAGAATGAGTTCAATTTAAAGCAGATCTTTGTGAGGGAGAGAGAAAAAGAGACAGATTAAGAGAAAATTTGCAAATCATCTGAGGGTTTTTAATCTTCTCTTCTCCATACAGATCTCTGGACATTGACCCCTCTGATGTTCAGAATGGTGAACAGAGCAGACTCAATGCCATGTTTATAAAGGAGGAGGAGATAGAGGAAATACATCCTACAAACGTCTGAACAAACCAAAAGCAGTATTTTTTCAATCCTGAGAATCCAGAGCTTTAAGTATGACTTCATTCTCCTCAAACTCCAGTTCACCTTTACAACTGCTAACTGTTCTCATGCACTCACTGCGTGCAGCATCTACTGATGCAGCGAGAGTTCTCAGCTATGCCACCCCAAGGAATAAGGAGGAGGGCTCTTCCAACTGGCAATCCTGAGGATAGAGGAGGTAAATGGTCAGTGGGGAAGCAACAAGCAAGGCCAATATCCCCACCTACCAGGCCGGCCCATGCCAATCTTCTCCAGGTCCTCATTCTTGACATACTCAAAGTGGGACAGGCGGGTAACATTGAGGTCATCGCGGAGCCGCAGGAAGTACTGTTGTAGCTGCACCTCGGACAGCAGCTCAAGCAGCCAGCCCGTGCCCTCCTCGGGCTGCATGCTGCTGCTCCCCAGCCTCTGTGGGGAGGGAAGAATGGCTCAGGGACCAAGGGGTACAGGGAGGTGGCAGGGGACCCTGTCCTGAGTGTCCTAGGCTCACCCACATTCTACTAAACTGCTTCAAGGGAAGGACTCAAACCATGTTCTTGCTCCCTAAAACAGCTGTACAGAATGGCCTATACTCCTGTGCCCCTCTTCCTGCCAGCAACAAGGGTAGAATTAGGACAACTGGAATACAGCCCAGGCCCTGGAGTCAGGGTCTTAAGCCCAAACTTTGTGATCTGTGGCTGAGTGATATGAGATCAACCTCTCTGCTTTCAGAGAGTCACAAACCCTTTGAGAACAATGAAAACTATCGATTATGTTTCCAAGAAAACATACACATTCTTACTCATGAAGTTTCCATTAAAAAATTGGGGGGTGGGGCGCCTGACTAGCTCAATCAGTCGAACATGCAACTCTTGATCTCAGGGTTTTGTATTGTAGAGATTACTTAAAAAATATTTTTAAAATATTTTAAAAAACAATTGGTCGGGGAGGGGTGCCTCCCCTCAGTCAATTAAGCATCCGACTTCAGCTAGGTCATGATCTCGCGGTTCATGAGTTCAAGCCCTATGTCTGGCTCTGTGCAGACAGCTCAGAGCCTGGAGCCTGCTTCGGATTTTGTGTCTCCCTCTCTCTGCCCCTCCCCCACTCACACATTGTCTCTCTCTCAAAAATAAATAAACATTAAAAAAATAGAAAAAAAAAACAATTGGGGGGGGGTGCAGGGTCCCTTGAGACCTATCCATAGGCTCCTTGGACCTGATGGACCCCAGGGAAAGAAAGCACTGTGGACTAGATGAGCTCTAGCTAAGTTTCACCCAATGCCTGACACCACCAGAGGCTGTCCCCTCACCATCCCACAGACCACTCAAGTGCCCTTAGAACCACAGTGAGTGGAAGACAAGAGGCAGGCAAAGGCTGGGGTCAGCTTTCAGATGCCAGCTCAAAGAGGCAGCCCTGCTTAGCTCCATCAACAGTTATCATCATAGACTACTGCCCAATGTCATCAAAGCTTTTAATTTTTTCAAGAAATACTGGAAATCTGAATCTATATGTGAAATGTGACCACTAAAATTCTTTTTGAAAAGGTAATATATGCACATGGTAAGATATTCAAAAAGCACACAGGAGCCATAAAGTCTCATTCCCTGCCATACTGCACAGCCACCTAGCCCCCTGTCCCCAAAACCAGCTGCCATAAATGACTTTACACATCCTTCCAGACTTTGTTTCGCCCACACACACACACATTTACCCATTACCCACACCATTCTGTTCCTTTTCACTTAACATTACATCTTTCTCTTGACTTTTTAATTATATCGACTAATTCAAGTTTGAAATACACACACACACACACACACACACACACACACACACACACGCTGTACAAGCCAAGCAAAACACATGTGCAGGCTATAATCAGCCAATAGGCCACCAGTGAGTGACCTCTGACCTACACTCTGTGCGGTCCAGAGAAAGAGGACAGGGCACCCATAACACAAAGCAGCCTGGCCCACTGGACACCAAGCCCATCCTTGTCCAAGTAAGACCCGACAGAGCTGAGAGCTTGTCCAGGCCGGCCCGTGACCTGTGTTCAATCCCCACGGAGGAAAACCCACAAGAAGGAAAAGGCCAGCTGCCCCTCGACACCCCACAAGTCAGAGGTGGCCCTGGCCTCCAGCTCTCAACACAGGCTCACCAAGAGAAGCCGGCGCTTGCAGCCCAGGCGGAGCATGAGCCTCCTGCCCCCACAGTTCCCAGCGGTGTTGCCAGCCTAGCAGCAGGACATCAGAGCTTCCCAGGCAGCTCAGGGCAACGCAAAGAGTGACAAACGGGAATGAGAAGCCCTCAGTTCAAACCCTGGCTCTTCCACCAAGGCAGCTGGGCCAGAGGGGGGTTTTCAAACTTCAAGCTGTGACCCTTTACCTAGATGGTTCCCATGAGGTCTGTGCAGCCTCCTAGGGGACATTCTTGGATGTTGGGGGGCCACTAGTGGCATTTAGTGGGTGACTGGGGGACAAGAATGTAAGTTATCCTGTAATGTGCAGGGGAGTCTCACACATTGTCCCAAATCCCACACAACTTAATTTGTGCGGGTGAAAAACTGGTTTATAAACATCTGAACCTAGAATCGAATTCCATCTTAACATGAGCAAAAATGTACTTTTTGTTTTTTTTTTTTTAATTTTTTTTTTAATGTTTATTTTATTATTTTTGAGACAGAGAGAGACAGAGCATGAACGGGGGAGGGGCAGAGAGAGAGGGAGACACAGAATCGGAAGCAGGCTCCAGGCTCTGAGCCATCAGCCCAGAGCCCGATGTGGGGCTCGAACTCACGGACTGCGAGATCGTGACCTGAGCAGAAGTCGCACGCTTAACCGACTGAGCCACCCAGGCGCCCCTGTACTTTTTGGTTTTTAATACACACTGAATCTTCCTAGAACAGAACTATGGTGTAAAATGAGGGAACACTGACCTTTGCTTTGTTCAGAACTTAGCAAAAGTTGTTCACTAATCAGAAAAATGTCACTGAAGGCAACCTGCCCTTATTATTTCCAAACCCCACTCTCGGTCAGCACTTGTAGATGCTGCCTCCACGGTGGTCCTCCTAGAGGTGTTAGCACTGACTACCTCATCACGTCAGAGTGTACAGACATACCAGAATACATGAAATGCTATCATCACTTTCCTTTTATTTCTCCTTTATACTATAGGTGACATCGTGTTGACTATACACACACACACAGTAAAAAAGTTATATTTTTATTATTTTTATTTAAGAAGAACTATAAAAATAACTCTAACATTTCAACTACACTTATTATATGCCAGGCACGGTTCTAAGCGTTTAGCTGTATTAACTCACTTATCCTCAACAAAACCATTTGTTACACACAAGGGAGTGCATGGACGTTAAGAGGGCAGGGCACTGCTGCTTTCCAGAAGAAGGCCCCAAAGGTGCACTGTGAAAATCACTGACCTAGGCCGTGTCTCTCCGCAGCCTGGCCAGGCAGGGCCAGCCAGCACTTCCACCATCACTACCCTGTCCCTGGAGCAAAGCAATTGCACCCACTACATGCCCCACGATGTGGCCTGCCAGCAGGGCAAGCAGTTTAAAGTCTCCCTCCTCTTCTTGCCCAGTCTCCAAGTCTCAGGGTTCTAGACTCCCCACTCCCACCCTCCTCTGGGGGCAACTGCTCAAAGCCATGCCCTGGGTGGTCAGGACTTGGGGAGACACACAGCCCTTCCCCTGAAGCTGTGCAGAAAGCACACAGTCTGGCATGTTCCTTTTCCCTGAGACACCAGCTAACAGATCTCCCTGCTCAGCTGGACACTCCCCTCCCTGCTCACCAGCCCCAGGGACAGGGTTGCTCTGCGTAGGGGTGTGTGGGGGACAGGGAAGAACACTGGGATCCCAGTGAGAAGAAAGCAATCAGGGTCCTAGTTCTGTCTCTACCACCAGGCCCAGAGTGACCCTGGATAAGCCCCTTCCCCTTGGCTAAGTGCCCCTTCCCCGCCAAGTTTCTTTGTCTCTGAAGCTTTCCCCCCCACCCTGCTCACAGTCTCCAGCTGTGCGTGTGCCTGGCCCCCAGCACACCCACAGTCCCACACCTGTGTCTGACGTGTGGCGTGGCACTCTCCAGACACGCACAATTCCCGCATACACTTTGCTAACATGCTCACCAACCAGAATGCAGCAGCTGAGGGGAGAGGCCCTGGTCTCAGAACCCCTATCAAGCCCTCAGCCATTCCCGGTCCTGTCCTCTGCTCCTCAGTGAAGTGCTGGCTCTGAGGGGCTGACCCAGTCCCCAGTCAGTCCTACCCACATCCCCAGCCCCCACTCACTGTGTACAGGCGTCGCCGTAGTCTGGCCAGGAGAGGGAAAGAAAGCTCCAGGCCAGGGAACCGACGGGCTGCTGGCATCTCCACGGAGCTGGACCCCCTGACTGGGACCCTGGGACTTTGGCCCAAGATATGAGGGAGCAGAGCCTTTAGCTCCTGAATTTAAGGTTCTGCCCAGAAGGGAAGTTGGTCAAAGACCTGCTCCAGGAGTCCCCCAAATCCCACAACAGGAGTGGGAAATGGGGCAGAAAAAGAGGGTGGGCTCCTTTTCTTTGCTGCACAGCTGTTTCCACAGCTGGCTAGTCTGGCAGGAGGTGAGCTCTTCTCTGGGCTGGCTCAGCCTGGGTCCTCTGTCCTGTTTCTCTGACTTCTCTTCAGTGCAGTGGTCACAGCTCAGCCCTACTCCCTGGCTCCCCCGCCTGACTGCCCTCCCTCCCTTGTCCCTCCCTCCCCGGCTGAGCAGCTCTGACACTGGCTGAAAAAGGACCTTTCTGAATCACTGCCAAAAGGGTGGCGGGAATGAGGGGACTCTTCCTCCCAGCCACCCGCGCTGGCCCCCCTGCCTCCCCATACACAAGGCCCCCTGTCTTTGGCTTCCACCCCAGCCCCCATAGCTGCAGACAACTCTTGGGATTTTAGGGTGGGGGCTATGTGAATCAAGCAGCAACGTACAAAGAGGGGCTACAGGCTCCTACATGGGCTTGTCTGGGGCTGTGGGGGCTAGAACACAGCCTGAGTTGAGGGCCTGGACCCCAGACAGACATTCCTGGGCCCTGCAGGCAGACCCTTCAGAGACCCTCCCCCATCTCCCAGTCCCAGTCTTGGCTGGGTGTCTCCTGGCTCAGGCCCTAATGTGGCCCTGTTACCCTGGTGCCCGACGGAAATAGGAGGCCGGCAGCCTGCCAGAGTGGGGCAGTCCAGCCAAGAGCGAGGGGGGTTGTGGGGGTGAGGAATCTCCACCCCCTCCCCTGGGGTTGCCTTGCACTGCCCACAACATCCAGGGTGCCTCCTCCCCCAGACCAGCTAGCTAAGATCCAAAGCCCCTCTAAACAAACAAATATGCCCCTAGACCCTGCTGGGATGTCCTCATTCCAAAGCAATAGGATTCTAGGCTATAGGATGTTTCTTGTATAGCACCCCCAAACACAGGCAACAGCCTGAGCTAAAAAGAACTGGAGAAACTCCACCAAGCCCCCATTGGCCCCCCATGTTCCTACAGCTGACAAATGATCCCTCTGCCCCTCCTCAAGAGTACCAGCTGCTCCTACACCCCCCTCACTACAGCCCCCAGACACACCTGACAGCTGCAGGAAGTCCTCGCAGGCTCCCTCAGCAACCCCTCCCCCCATCAGCAGCCATGTCCAGAGAGCCCGTTTCTTGTACACTGTTCTCTTGTCCCTATCCAGCTGGCTACCAGCTGGGAACCCCAGCTGGATGGTGGGGCAGACAGCTGGGTGAGAGTTTTGGGGAGTTAGCATCTTAGGCTCTCTTTCCAGGGCCTCTCTTAGTGCCCAGCCTTCTTAGCAGGGAGGTTACCTGAAAGGTCAGCCATTTCCTGGTCCAGCCCTGTGGAGGGGTAGGGGGTGTGGGTGTTGGGGGACATGCCAGCTCTCAAGTTCTCAGTCCCTCCTCCTCATCCCTGTGTCATCTACCACACAAAGCTCGTGGATCCAGCCAGGTATAGCCTCCCCTTGGTCCAGTGAATCACCAGTCTGAGGCTGGGGTCAGAGCTAATAGACAAGATAAGGCCGGGCTGAGATCACACTGGAAATGACTTTTCCCAAAACCCTGGCAGACAATGCCCTTGGCTCAGAGAAGCCTACTGCCTACTTCCCACCAGGCACCACCCTGAAGGAGCCCCAGGGACCTGACTTTAGGGGACAATTTAAGCAAAATTACTCCCTCTACTGCAAAAGGGAGGCTGCTGGAACAGAATGGCCAGATTAAAGAGTCTAGCCACCCCCAAAAGATGTGTCCCAAATCATTCAGAACCCCATGCCTGACTCTTCCCTTAGACCTTGGGTAAGAACAAGCCTCAGCAACTTGGTCAGCAATCCAGCTGCAAAAGGCTGTGAGGAAAAGCAAAGCCTGGTCAGAGCTCAGGCCACTTCTTGGACCCCTTCTCTCAGACCCGGAAAACAACCTCCACCTTTTCTGTCCCCATTAGTCCTGTCAGCTATCGCCCTCTGCCGACCAAGAGAGAAAGTGCTTTATCTCCAAGCAGAAGGGAAGCAGCCCCACGAATAACGATCATATTTCCTAAAGCAAATAAGGGCATTTAGCTTGATATGCATATTCAAAAGTAAGCAGGAATGTCCAGGGAACAAGGACTCAGTGCCCATAAAAGACTACACCCAAAGCCTGGCACTGCTTCTGGTGCTCCCACCGGGTGTTGAAGAAAGCCCAAAAGGCAATTTAACTGGGTCCCAGAGAAACCAGAGACACTGAGGCAGGTGGCAGCATCAGTAATTTCCCACCACTGACTTGCCCCTCACCCACCACATACACACACAAACACCTCATTACCCAGCCTCTCAATCCCCAGGATCTGTCCCGGGGCCCAGAAGCACAGACGCCCCTCACTCCTGAGAGGCTGCTGCGGAGCAGGGCTGGGCCCTCAGCTCATTGGCAGATGATGGGGTCTAGGACCCAGCTACCTGGCTATCCCCCAGGCCTCTCCCATTACCTGCTGTCCCTCCTCACCCCCAGCCAGGCGCTGATATGCAGATCTCTCCCCCATGGCACCCAAACTCCCCGGCGTTAGAGCCAGGGAGGAGAGCAGAGCCCTCCCGCAGCCCCCGCCCCTCCAGCGGCACCGGCAGCGGCAGCGTCACTGCCCTGCGTCCCGAGGGGCCGGGCCTCCAGCATCCTCCAGAAGGAGGGCAGGGGCTGCTTGAGCGCCTCAACCGAGAAGGCCGGTCCGTACCCCACAGCATACCCACCCACAGCCTCATATCCACCGCTGGTTGGCCAGTGCCCGAGCCGAGCCCGGATGGTTGGATGGTCGCCGTCACCTATGCCGGGCCTGCGACCGGCCCCTCCCCCAATCGCGTCCCCAGCCTCCATTCCAAGGAGCCGCCGCCTCTCGCCTCTCCGCAGCACTACCTGCTGACCCCCGGAGACATCCAGGTGCCTCGACCCCACCTCCACTGACCGCAGGGCCACAGCTCCCCTCAGCCCCTTGGCTACCTCCATGATCCCTGAGCTCCACTGCCACCAATTAGGTCCTGGGGAATCAAGACCTCCCACATAAGGAGGTCCATCCAAGAGGCTCACAGAAAAGGAGCCCCATCCTGACTCGGCCTGAGAACCCCCCCCCACTTCGTTCACTGGGGCCTGAAGCCTATCTCCCCAATCCGCCTGGCTTCCACCAAGCTCCAAGCATGCGCCCACCTGCCGGACTCCCTGCCGCTCCACTCCGCACTCCACTGCACTCCACTCGCTCAGCGCCCCGAGAACCTGCCCAGTCGTAGAAGCCACGCCTCCGGCACCAGGAGGGAGACCACAGCCCGCCCCTGCCCCACGCCTCTTCCCAGCCCGGCCTTGACATCTCCCTAGCCTCCCCGTCCCCCTCCCCCAAGACTGCACTGGCTGTGCGCACGGGAGCTCGGGGCAGGGCACAGTGCTGGGGCTGACCTCTGGCCTCAGAAGAGTGCCTCGAGTGCCCACACTCCCCGCCGTAGGAGCTGCTCCAACACGTGCCCACGCCGGGCTCTGCCACCCAGCACTGGGGCGAGGCCATTGCCTAGTGATCAGGAAGTCCTACTGCAGAGGCTCCTCCTCTCCCTCCCGCCCGCCCTGAGGGCCTCAAGGCGCCCCACGCACACCCTTTCATTGTGCTGGCATCTGAAGCATCCACTGACTCCTTAGTACCAGGTATTTAGGGCTGAGCTCAGGGCACCCTCCACTTCCGGGAGGGTTGGGGCAGAGGAGGAGGGAGATGCTGAGACACCTGCCCTCCCATCAACCAACTCAACCTTGAGGCTAAGGAAAGGGACCCCAGGAGGATACTGGGTGAGTTCCTATAAGGCTCAATCTCCTCACAAGTTCCTTCACCTTGAAGTATGCTGAGGTAGGGGATGACCCGCCAGGCAGGAGATCTAATCCAGGCAGAAGTCCCTGGGTATCTTACAGCAGCTATAGCAGTTTTGTGGGAAGCTGCAAGAACCCAGCCAAAGTCAGGAAGCTGTCCTGACCCAAAGTCAGAGAAAAAGAGCATGAAAATGCCAGGCCCATCCATTCTTCCCTTCACTGGATGAATGGTATGATCCAAATTATTCCTCCTTCCTGCTTTCTCCCTATCTCCTCCCCACCCCCCCATTACCCTCCCTTCCTAATGCCATCCTGCCA
Organism: Panthera tigris; assembly: GCF_018350195.1. Classification (NCBI taxonomy): domain Eukaryota; kingdom Metazoa; phylum Chordata; class Mammalia; order Carnivora; family Felidae; genus Panthera; species Panthera tigris. The sequence continues at coordinate 71,086,739 of NC_056668.1, forward strand.
AGATTCCCACAGGATCCAAACTACCTTTAGGACTTGGGGGATCTACCCTACATGTATACCCCTGTAGTCTACAACTTGCCCCCATATCTCTAAAGAGAGATGGGAGTGGCCAGGAACCAGCTTGCCTCTGCTGTCCACTCCCCTCCCCCAGCATCTCCAGCAGCATCAGTGAAGTGACAAATCCACACTGAGGAGCAGACATGACATGTAATTTCCGGCCAAGAGATTTTTCCAAAACAATCTACCGTATTCTTGGGAATATATGCCAACCTCACCTCCAAGCCAGCCCTCTCCACCCCTGCCCTCCCTCTTCTCTAAGCTCTAGAGGGAAAACAACATATTGGGAGGAAGGGGGGGGGGGTGCTTATAGTTCCTCTCCCAGCCAGAGGATTATCTTGCCTCCACATGCCAGCCCCACAAAGCCCAGTCAACTTCAACTCACCCCTCCATACACAGGCCCCAAACTTCTGGACCAAGGCCAGGCTGGCTCCCCTTGGGACCTCATCCCAGAGGGAACTGCACCAAGCAACCCCACACCTTCAGGTCAGCCCAGTTCTGACATCACACAGATCTGGGGAGGAGGCTGGCCTGGGGCCAATGGAGAGAGGGGGTGATTCAGACACACACCATGGCTGTCCACACCCTCTCCATCTCCAGGACACAGGGGCCCACTCCCTCCCAGGAGAGCTTGGCAGCTGTGGTTCTGAGGAGAGGCAAAGCTGAGGCATATTTGCTAGTGGTGCTGGGCCCATAGGCCCCAAGTCTAGCCCTGGAGCCTCTTTCCCGTCCTCCTTAACTGTCGATATTTCCCCAAGACTTCTGAACTCACCCTTCCTTCTCTTCTCAGTGAATGCTCTGCTCCCTGGGGGGTCACTTCCTCTCCCTCCCCTGCCCCAGGGCTCCAATTACCGTGTGCTGTCTGTCTTTATTTCTGACCACCTGAAGCTCTAGGCCCACATTTACAGACATTTACAGGACAGCTCCACCAGGAGGATGCACAAGTACCACAAATTCTGTATAACCATACTGAGCTCATCATCACCCCCTTCAACTTAGCTAAGGCATGCTCCTATATCCCAACTGAAAATATCACAAGCCAATGCCAGCCACCCAGGCTAGAAACCTCACCCCTGGCCCCCCTGCAACTATAACTTCCTACCTTCCTCACTGGGCAGGACACAAAATCTTGTTTCTGCCTCCTCATTAGTCCTCCCAATGAATACCATTAGGATCAAGAGTCAGACAGACCAGATCTGAAATCTTGGCTCTGTCACTTTGTACTTGAGCAACTTTTGGGCAAATACCTTAACCTCTAAGACTCAATTTCCTCTCCTGTAAAATGGGAAGAAATAGCAGCACCTCCTTCACAGAGTGCAGATTCAATGAGATAATGAACAGCACACTTAGCACAGCACCTGGCACACAGCTGCCTATTGCTATTATTGTCATCTGAAGTCCCTCCCCTGCTTCTATCCTTCTGTAACTCCTCATTGAGCCAAATACAAGGCCCTTCAAGATCCTCCCCTTGCCTATTTGTCCACCTCCATACCTCATCATTTTCTTCAAATGTCCATATTCCAGCCAAATTAAATACTTGCCCTTCCCTACACACACTCCCTTCTTTAATTTTTTTTAATGTTTTTGAGAGAGACAGAGACACAGAGACAGCGGGGGAGGGGGCAGAGAGAAAGGGAGACACAGAATCCCAAACAGGCTCCAGGCTCTGAGCTGTCAGCACAGAGCCCAACGCGGGGCTTGAACCCACAGACCCTGAGATCATGACCCTGAACTGAAGCTGGACGCTTAACCGATGAGCCATCTAGGCGCCCCACTCCCTTCTTGAATCTTAATGTTTCAGGGTGCCTGGGTGGCTCAGTCAATTAAGTATCTGACTCTTGATTTCAGCTCAAGTCATGATCTCAGTTCGTGAGTTAGAGCCTCATATTGGGCTCTGTGCTGACAGTGTGGAGCCTGCTTGGGATTCTCTCTTTCTCCCTCTCTCTGCCCCTTTCCCACTTGCTCTTTCTTTCTCTCTCTCTCTCTCTCAAAAATAAAGAAAGAAAACTTTAGAAAAAAAAGAACATTTCTCATTTAAAAATTTTTAATGCCTCTGAGCTATTCTCTTTGTGACGGTCCTTCTCTTTGTCTACATGATGAATTCCAACACATCCCCCAAGACCCATGTCATCTCCTCTGTAAATTGCCATTTCCTACCTCTAAATGGTTATTTTTGCTATGCTTCCCATGTTATTCCGTTAAAATAATATTTGAAAACAGGAATGGTATAAACACACAATACAGTTAACTCTTGAACAACATGGGTTTGAATTGTGCGGGTCCACTAATGTGTGAATTTTTTCAATACGGTACAGTACAATGTATTTTCTCTTATGATTTTCTTAATAACAACCTTTTCTTTTCTCCAGTTTACTTTGTTCTAAGAATATAGTACATAATACATATAAAATGTAAAATATGTGCTGTTTATGTTATTGGTTAAGTTTTCCACTCAACCGTGGGCTATCAGTTCAGTTTTGGGGGAGTCAAAAGTTATATGCAGATTTTAGACTGTGTGAGAGGTCAGCACTCCTAGCCCCCACGTGTTCAACAGTCAACTATAGTGGAGTACATGTGGAAAATAGCCAAATCAATGTATAATTTTCAAATTATTCATCACATTCTGATCCTTAAAGGCTCACTGTTCTTATAGCATTCTGTATCAATATATAATTCTACTGAGAGATTCTATGTACACACCTCTACTGTAGTTTGTACCCTGTAAAGTAACCAGCTGTTTTTATCTATCAACTTGAAGGCAGAAGCTGGCAAGGTATCTGGTCAAGAAGAGTTTGCTGAAAGAGACTTAAAACCCATAAGATGGCACTGGAGAAAGGGGGCCGGCCTGCTTTACTTCCAGAGGGTATCAGAAATAAGCCTCATTCCCCCACCCCACCCCCGCCCAGGCTTTGCTCCCTCCCAGTATTTCTAATCCAGGAAAGCAAGCACCTTCATAGAAAGAGGGGCTGCCAATCTCATTACAGCCACTCCAGTCCCAGTAAGCTACTTTGCTCCCACAAAGCCGTTTCAGCACCAGGGATGACAAGGCCAGTCAGTTGCTTATGCAGAGGGAGGGCCAGGAATCGGCCTTCTGCAGAAGGCTGCATTCTCACTAGACTGCAGGGACAGCTGGGGTAGGCGATACAACAATGTTGATGGGAAGGAAGCTCAGTTTGTCAGGCATCCCAGCCTCACCATGGGGGTCAAGGGAGTAACAGGGTGGGAAGGCAGGGCACAGAAGCAGGGACCCAGATCAGATACAGGGACCCACTATGCCTCATCTTCGACTCCAACAGAAAAGGAGGTGTGACTTTCAGAGAAGAAAGGAAAAAATCTACCTTTACACAGAACCTATCCACTATACAGACCCACATTGAACTCAACACCTCCCCACATGTACCAACTTGATCTTGAAAGTATTTAGTTGCTGTTTCATGCTCCAGCGGCTCAAGACTGGCATGCCAACCCTGACACTCAGAGACAGGACACTGAGAGCCCTAACACATTCCTGGAGCACTCCTCCCACCAACAAAACCCTACTCATGTGTGACAGAGGATAAATTCCGGCAGCTGTCCGGGTCTGGTGCACATGCACACCATGCACGCCCTGGTGCCAGGGCTCGGATGCAGGGCACTGCAGAGAGCTGCCTCTTGCCAATCCTCTGGCCCAGGCATCATCACAACACCAAGCAATGCAGTGACTCCCGGGAACGGAGGAAGGATGCAGCACAGCTCCCAGCAGCCAGCCACTCCCAGAGCTCTTCTAGGGCTGGGGCTGCGCAGAGGCTGCCTGGCTGGTCCTCTGCCTGCTGGCTCAGGCCTCACCCCACCCCCACCCCTTCAGCAAGAGCCTAGAGCTGAAGGGGCCTATTGTTGAGCCCTGGAGGTGGGGTGGGGAAAGAAGCCAGAGCTGTGAATGGTACAGCATTTATTCTGCAAGAGGGACTGCTCATCCCCTCTGGACCATGTCCATACCAGAACCCCAGGAGCTAGCAACACCCAGTGAAGGACAGGCTGCAGGGCCCAGGAGACAAAGGGACTGAACCCAGGAGTAAAAGAAATGTTGGACTACCTTCCCACTATAACCTGCCTATCCATTTTAGCAATAAAGAAACTGAGATCCTAAAAGGGGAAGGGACTTGTGAAACAAGGCACTTACGGAGCTATCTTTGGAAACAGATCCCTAGGAACTAGGGGAGATCAATAGTTCAGAGCGGTGGTGATTGTAGACACAGAGGAGCAGCCATACCAAGGTCAGGGATTAGTAAACGTAAGGACCCAGGAAGAGGAGGCCTTGACTTATTAGAAGACACAGCATACAGGAGACAGGCAGAGACAGGAAGAGCCCACTGTTCTTACACCCAGCTAAGGCCCTTGGCTCGGGGCTCCTAGGAGATACAGCTGCTGAAGGAAGAGACTAAGCCAAAACTCTCACTCCAAACCCTGCCTCAGTCACTCACCATGCACCTTCTGTGTGCTCACTCTGTGTTAGGGTTTTGGGGAAATAGGAAAGGGAAGTTATGTTCTGGGTCCTCAAGAAGACACTATGTGCAGGTTCTTTTATTTTTTTTAATAGAAAGCAATGTTTTTTTATCTATTTACTTACTTTTATTTTTTTTAGTGAGTTCTAAGCCCAATGTGGGACCTGAACTCACAACACCAAGATCAAAGAGTTGCACACTCTACCAACTGAGCCAGCCAGGGATCCCTACATGCAGTTCTTTAAAAGCTTTATCTTCACTAACTGATTAAAAACTTCCCCTTATTACTCTACATTATCCCCGTTTTACAGATGAAGAAATTGACGTTCTGAGGAAGTGACCAAGGTCATGCAGAGAGTAAGAGCTGAAGCCAGGATTCAGTCCATATACAAATGCACACTAAATTTCTTGGCTCAATGACACGAGCCCACGGAGGGCAGAGTTACAGTCCTATTCATTAAATATATACTGGATATTGAATGAATTCATGGATTCTGTGAGGAAGTTTAAAGAGGGGACAGAGGTTCCAGGAAAAAAACCAGTAAATTGCACACATGCACATAATTCCATTCCTTCTCAAAACCCCTCCAAAACTACATTTTTAAAGAGAATTTATTTTTCTAAAGAGAATTTAAAAATATATATATTTATTTATTTTTGAGAGAGACAGCACACAAATGAGCAGGGGAGGGGCAGAGAGGATCTGAGCAGAGGAGAGAGGATCTGAAGCAGTCTCTGAATTATCAGCACAGAGCCTGACATGGGGCTCAAACCCACAAACTACAAGATCATGACCCGAGCCGAAGTTGGATGTTTAACCAACTGAGCCACCCAGGCGCCCCTCAAGAGAAATTTTTTGAATGGCAGAGGAAACAACCACAACAAGCTAGAAAGCAGATGATGGGCCAGCGACAACTGGGAGCAGAACCTAAAAAAAAAAAGCCACAACTCCCAAGGTGAGAAGCACCTGAATGATCCCACAGAATCTTCAAATGGCCTGGGAATTTGAAGCCCCAGAAACCCCTACAAGAAGAAGAGGTGAGAGAGGGAAGTGCTAAAAATATAGAGGATTATTTAAAAGCTATTTAATAAGCAGTAAGACCCCACCACCAGCACCACCATACTCCTTCCCCAATACAGAGCCACTGGGTGACTGTCCCTTTACCACCCTGCAAAAAACAGGGATTTCCCTACAGTAGATAAATGGAACATCTTGAGACTGGCACAGTGGGCTTCATGGAAGATGGCAAGGGGGTGGGAGGGAGCAGCAGGCAGGTGCTACATCCCAAACAAGGAAAGCATGCATGGATGTTGAGATCCCAAACCCCTTCTCAACTTGCTCCTGGAACATGGAGCCAGGCTTCCACATCTTGGCAGGAGACACAAGTGTCTTTTCTGGCGACTCTGACCTGGCCAAGAAAGATATAAAGATACCAACACTAGGAGTTCCCAACAAATGGCCCATCTAGGTCACCACACAAAGAAGCTCCATCAACAAGACCATTCAGTGCTGTAGTTCCCCATCCTCCATTGAGAGCAGACAACACAAAATTACCAGACACCCAAGACAAGCCTCTAACATGGAAGAGAGAGAGCAAAACACACAGAAAAAAGCAACCAAGAGGGAACAGACTATGCAGAAGAAAATTTCAGACCAAAAAATGCTCATTAATATACCCTCAGAGACAAGATAGTGTATCTTCAAAATAAGAACAGGATATTATTGGGAAACAAAAAATTACAAACACAATAGGTGACATACAAAATTCAACAGATCCATCCCCAACCCACCCAGCAGAGTCTGGCCCATGGCAGGTGCTCGCTCATAAATACCTGTTGAATGGATAAATGAGGTAGTGATTCTCAAACTTTAATGCACATACAGATCACCTGGGGATATTGTTAAACTGCAGATACAGATTCCATGGATATGGGGTAGGGCCTAAGATTCTCCATTTCTAACAAGCTGCCAAGTGACACGTGTTTTGGTCCAGTAGACCGCACTCTGAGAAGCAAGGGTCTTCAATAAACTCTGGAGGTGCTCTTTGCCCTGGCTATGCATTAAAATCACCTTGGAGTTAGGAAAGTGTCAATGTGTAGACCCCACCCACTGAGATTCTAATCAACTTGACCTAGGTGAGACTGAGGTGTCATTTTTTTTTTTTTTTTGAGAGAGAGAGAGAGAGAGAGAGAGAGAAAGAGAGAGAGGGGCAGCGCACAAGTAAGCCGGGGAGGGGCAGAAGGAGAGGGAGGGAGAGAATCTTAAGCAGGCTCCACACTCAGCATGTGGAGCCTAATCCGGAGCTCAATTTCACAACAGTCAGATCATGACCTGAGCTGAAATCAAGAGTCAGATACTTAAATGACTGATTGTGCCACCCAGGCATCCCTGAGGCATATCTTTTTTTTTTTTTAATTTATTTTAAGTTTATTTATTTTGAGAGACAGAGAGAACAGAGGAGGGGCAGAGAGAGAGGGAGAGAGAGAATCCCAGGCAGGCTCTGTGCTGTCAACGTGGAGCCTGATGTGGGGCTTGAACTCATGAACAGTGAGATCATGACCTGAGCTGAAACCAAGAAGTGGATGCTTAACCAAATGAGCCCCCTGAGACATCGTAGTTTGAAGCCTCTTCAGATGAATCCAGACTGGGGTTGAATACCATTGCTCTGTAGAAAGCTTGTAATTGTGCCAATTCGTTTGGCCTGGCCAGAACAGTCCTGTTCTCAGATGTTCTCTCCCATTATTGACACTGACCACTCTCTCAAAGGCCCTTCTCATCATAACCATGAGCATCAGTTTATGGGACTACTTATTATACTGATAGTGATTCTCAATTCTGAGTCCCATTAATATGGATGAAAAAAATCATTCTACTGAATTCTCAATAAATTCATTCTGAGAGTGCTTTCCTTATTAAATTCTCACACTTATCTTAATCTAATTTTTTGTTACCCTTGACCTTGAAACTTTATCAGGTTAATAAGCCCTTTGGGGAAGGAGGTTTTGTTTTTGTTTTTGTTTTTTAGTGAAATGTGGATAATTCCCTAATCAAAAATCCTAACCCATTCTCCCAAGGTTTCTATTACTAAAGTTGAATTTAGTAGTTTTGTGTCTACCTCATCCATGTCACACATGGGAGAAAATAGTATCAACAGACATTTACTGCTATCATAGTTGCTAAAACTACAATAGAAGGGATGGAAGATAAAGTTCAGATCTTCTGCAACAGAGAACAAAAGACACAAAGATGGCAAACAGGAGAGAAAAAAAAAAAAAAAAAGAAAACCAGATGATCAGTATAAGAAGGTCCAATATCTAAACAAAAGGAGCTCAGAGAGACAGAGAGAGAGAGAGAGAGAGAGAGAGAGAGAGAGAGATAACCAAAATAATACAAGAAAACTTCCCAGACTTGAAGTACAAGTTTCCAAACTAAAAGGGTTCACTGAGCATACAGCACAAGTTGAAAACAGACCCATACTAAGCTACTTAATTAGGAAATCATTACAAAACACAATACTGGAGATAAAGAGAAGATCCTACACACTTTGGGGCAAGGGAGAGGGTCCCACACAGGATTTGGAGTGACCTTAGACTTCAGTGTTAATTCTAGAATCTAAAAGCAATATCCTCAAGATGTGAAGGAAAGCAATTTCCAACCTAGATCTTTATATTCAGCTGAGTGAATAGCAAGGCTGGCAAGGTCTCCAAATAATCTCCCACCCATACACCCTCCTCCTTCAGGAAGCTACTAAAGGACAGACTCTACCAAAACTAGAGAGTAAACCAACAAAGGAGAAGACATGGGATGCAGGAGATCCAACACAGAAGAGCAGTGAAGGAGATGCCCAGATGCTGAAAGGAGGTTCCAAGAGGATGGCTAAGCACCTGTGATAGACACCAACCAGACCATGTTGCTTCAGGGCACAAGGCTCTGAAAGAGACTTCTTCAGAAAGATAAATTTGATAGAATATCTGATGGAACTGACATCTTGAGAAACTTAGACAGCTACTGGAATTTGGCTAATTGAAAGGTGCACAGAAAACTAAGCAAACAAAAGCAACTCCAGGAAGAACAAAAAGTTGTGCAGGAAAGGAAAAGTCATCACAATTTACTATACCGTAACAATAAACACAGACAGTAGAGTGAAGAGACTGAAGGATGGGAAGTGTAGAAGGGTAGCAATGGGGGAATTAAATTCAAATTCTCATCTTTGGCCAAGATGGAATAATAAGGATCAGATTTGCTCTCCTGACTGCAACAACAAAAAATTGGACAAAATATACAAAATGGTTTTGAAAATACCAGATATCAGGGAACTAAAGACAGTGATACCTGTGAGTCAGGAAATAAAAGATGTCAGCCCTATGGTTGAGTTTCCAGGCTACAGCACAGAGAAGGGAAACTGTCAGACCCCAAAAGACTCCAGGAGTTGAGGAGATGGAGCTTAGAGTTTGGGGAGTCTTAGGGGGCCGGAGTTCACAGAACAGAGCAGCAAAGAAGAGAGAGTACCACAGAAGTCTATAAAGGGTTCCCCTCAAGTATTTAGCTGAGCACTAATCATCTATGTGAATGTGTAGAAACTACCCAAGGGTAGGGAAAATAACCACCCAAAAGGATTAGAAGTAACAATGCCTGGTGCTCCCAAGGCTGGGAAAAGTGCCTGTTCCCACCAGCCAAACTGGAAAAGGTAGGCACTGGGTACAATTCACAGATGGGTCTTGCCTCAGCAGGAAAATTAGTAGCCTTAGATTGAACATGGCTCTGGTCCTAACAACTCTTAAAAACAAGACCCAAGATAATCAAACTGTTTCCAAGTCACTGCATCCTAGAATAAAGCTCAAGAATAGTTATAAGAATACAAAAGTATCCAGCAACCAACCAGGTAAAATTAACATTGTCTGGCATCCAATAAAAAATTATCAGGCATGCCACAAGCCAGGAACTAGGACCTATAATAAGGAGATAAAGCAATTAATCAAAACCAACTCAGAACTAACACAAATGGCAGAATTAGCAAGGACATTAAAATAATTAAACATTAAAACAGTTTTAAAACTATTATTACTATAAAACTATATAGCTATTAAAAATATTTTTTTAAGGGGCACCTGGATGGCTCAGTCAGTTGGGCATCCAACTTCAGCTCAAGTCATGATCTCAAAGCTTGTGAGTTTGAGCCCTGCATCAGGCTCTGTGCTGACAGCTCAGAGCCTGGAGGCTGCTTCAGATTCTGTGCCTCTCTCTCTCTCTGCCCCTCCCCACTTGCACTCTCTCTCTCTCTCTCTCTCAAAAATAAATAAAGATTTTTAAAATTTTAAACATATATTTTTAAAAAGAATAGAACTGAACTTTTAGGATAAAAACTACATTGCATGAGATGAAAAAAATAAACTGAATGCAATTAAAGGTGATTAGATACTGCAGAAGAAAAACCTAGTGAACCTGAAGACACAGTAATAGAAATGATCTGAAATTAACTCCAGAGAAGAAAAAAAAATATTTTTTAAATAAACAAAGCATCTGCTCCTGAAACAATATTGCACTGTATGTTAACTAAATAGAATTTAAATAAAAATTTAAAAAGAGAAAAAAAAATTTTTTTTAAATAGGGGGGACACCTGGGTGGCTCAATCAGTTAAACATCTGACTTCAGCTCAGGTCATGAATTTATGGATCATAGGTTCGAGCCCCATGTCAGGCTCTGTGCTGACAGCTCAGAGCCTAGAGCCAACTTCGGATTCTGTGTCTACCTCTCTCTCTGCCCCTCCCCTGCTCATTCTCTCTCTCTCAAAATAAATATTAAATTTTAAAAAATTTAAAAGAGAAAAAATAAATGAACAAAGCGGCTGTGAGCAGTGGGACAATTTCAAGTGGCCTAACATTTGTATTGTTGGAGTTCCCTGAGGAAAGGAGAGCTGGAAACAGAAAAAAATATTTGAAGAAATAATGGCCTAAATATTTCCACATTTGATTAAGATTATAAGCCCACAGATTCAAAAAGTTCAATGAACTCCAAGCACAAGACACATGAAGAAAACTATACCAACATACCTCATAATCAAATTGCTCAAAATCAGTGATAAAGAGAAAATCTTAAAATGTAGCTGGGGAGGGTGAGGAAGACATGTTATAGACAGGGAGCAAAGATACAGATGACAGCAGAGGGGGCGCCTGGCTGGCTCAGCTGGGAAAGCATGCAACTTTTGATCTCGGGTGGTGAGTTTGAGCCCCATGAAGGGCACACAGAGCTTACTTAAAAAAAAAAAAAAAATGACAACAGATTTCCTGCAGAAATGAAAATGAGAAGACAGTGGCACAACATCATTAAAGTACTGAAAGAATAAACTAATGAAATGGAATTCTAGTCCAATGAAAATATCTTTTTAAAATAAAAGCTAAATAAACTTAAGCATACAAAAGCTGAAAGAATTCATCACCAACCTGCACTACCATAAATGTCAAAAGAAGTCCTTCAGACAGAAGGAAAATAATACCATATAGAAATATGGATCTATGCAAAGAATGAAGCACTGGAAATAGCAACTACAGGGGTAGACACTTAAGACATTTTTATTATGTACATTACTTTAAAAAATAAATTGTTTAAACACAAATAATACCAAATAGTGTGGTTTACAACGTGTGTAAGAATAATTTCTGAATAATAGCGTAAGAGGAGAGAAATAAAAATATAAGTTTTTATACTATTATCACTTGAAGGCAGACTGTGATTAAAGATGTGTATTATGAATCCTGGGGCACCTGGGTGGCTCAGTCAGTTAGGCTTCTGACTTCAGGTTATGTCATGATCTCACGGTTTGTGACTTCAAGCCCCACATCGGGCTGTCTGCTGTCAGCACAGAGCCTGCTTTGGATCCTCTGTACCCCCCTTTCTCTGCCCCTCCCCTGCTCACTCTGTCAAAAATAAACATTTAAAAAATTATTTAAAATAAAGATGTATATATTATGAATCCCATAGCCAGTACAAGGAAAGAAAACTATCCTCATAAACACAGATGCAAAATTCTTAACAAATTCTCTAGCAAACAGAATTCAACAATACATATAAAGAATAACACACCATGACCAAGTGGAGTTCGTCTAAGGAACGCAAGGTTGGTTTAACATTTGAAAATCAGGGGTGCCTGGTGGCTCAGTTGGTTAAGTGACTGACTTCAGCTCAGGTCATGATCTCAGGGTGCATGAATTCGAACCCTACATCAAGCTCACTGCTGCCAGTGCAGAGCCTGCTTTAAATCCTCTGCCCTGCCCCCTCTCTGCCCCTCCCCTGCTCATTCTCTCTTTCTCTCTCTCAAATATAAGCATTTAAAAAACAAACAAAAATTTGAAAATCAATGTAATTCAACATATTAACAAACAAAAACAAAAAAATCCCATAGTCACAGAAAAAACATTTTTTGTTTGTTTGTTTATTTATTTTTTTATTTTAACGTTTATTTATTTTTGAGACAGAGAGAGACAGAGCATGAACGGGGGAGGGTCAGAGAGAGGGAGACACAGAATCTGAAACAGGCTCCAGGCTCTGAGCTGTCAGCACAGAGCCTGACGCGGGGCTCGAACTCACGGACCGCGAGATCATGACCTGAGCCAAAGTCGGCCGCTTAACCGACTGAGCCACCCAGGCGCCCCCAGAAAAAACATTTGACAAAGTCCGACATCCATTCCTATTAAAAATCTCAGGACCTTCTGGGTGGCTCAGTGGGTTAAGCATCCAACTTCGGCTCAGGTCATGATCTCGCGGTCTGTGAGTTCGAGCCCCTTGTCAGGCCTATGCTGACAGCTCAAAGCCTGTAGCCTTCTTCTGATTTTGTGTCTCCCTCTCTCTGCCCCTCCCCTGCTCGTGCTCTCAACCCTCTCTCTCAAATAAACGTTAAAAAAAATTTTTTTAATAAAAAATTTAAAAATCTCAGTAAAATAGGAACAGAGGGAGTTTCTTCAACTTAATAAAGATCATATATGAAAAACCTACAGCTAATATCATGCATAATGGTGAAAAGACTGAAGGAGCAAGTAATCCCTCTTCTACTGAACTTTATACCAGAAGATATAGCCAGTGCAATTAGACAAGAAAAACAAGTAATTATCAGGCATAAAGATCAGAAAGAAAGAAGTAAAACTGTCTTTATTAACAAATGACATGACAGTCTATGTATAAAATCCAATGGAAGCTACAAAAAGCTACTAGAATACATTTATCAAGGTGGTACGATTCAAGATTAATATACAAAAATCAATTAGGTTTACATATATATATATATATATATACACACACACACTAACAACAATAGGAAATAGAAATTTAAAAACAATACCATTTTATAGCAGCATTATTGACGACAGCCAAAAGGTGGGAAACAACCACCAGATGAATAAACAAAATGTAGCACATTCATACAATGGGTTATTACTTAGCCTTAAAAAAGAAGTAAATTCTAACACATGCCGCAACATGGACGAACTCCAAATACATTATGTATGGTAAGTGAAAAAAGCCATTCACCAAGGGACAAATACTGCATGATTCTACTCCTATGAGGTATTTAGAATAGCCAAATTCATATAAAGTAGAATGTGGTTCCAAGGACTCGGGTGGAGAGGGTATGGAGAGCTATTGTTTAATAGGTACAGAGTTTTAATTTTGCAAGATTAAAAAGTTCTGGAGATGGATGGTGGTGATAGTTGCAATGTAAATGTACCTAACACTACTGAACCATACCCTGAAAGATGGTTAAGATGGTAAATTTTATGTTATATATATTTTACCAAAATTAAGATAAAAAAGTAAGAAAGCCAAATACCATTTACATAGCATCAAAAAAAAAATGCATAATACTTAAGTATATATCTGACAAAACACATGAAAAATCTGTATACTTAAACTAGAGAACACTGGTGAAATTCTTAAAAGTCCATATACAGACATATATATTGTTTATGGGTCAGAAGGTTTATTATTGCTAAGATAATGGACATTTCCCCCAAAATGATCTACAGACTCAATGCAATCCCAATCAAAATCCCAGGAGCCTTCCTTATAGAAATTATCCCCAAATTGATTCTAAAATGCATGTGGAAGTGCAAAGAAGCTGGAATAACTAAAGCAATTTTGAAAAGAACAAGGTTCAAGGTTTTACCCTGATTTCAAGACTTACTATAAATCTACAATAATCAAGATAGTGTGGTATTAGGATAAAGATAGACAAAATGACCAATGAAGCAAGAGAGCCCAGATTGTATCTACACATATACAGACAATTGATTTTTTTACAAAGGTGCAAAGGCAATTCCATGGAAGGACACGTTTTTTCAACAAATGGTGCTGGAATAGTTGGATCTCCACAAGCAAAAAAGATGAACTTCAATTCATTCCTTGCACCATACACAAGAATTAACCCAAAATGGATCATTAAACCTAAATGTAAAACCTAAATGTAAAACCTAAAAATCATTTCTAGAAGGGGGAAGGCGGTAGAGCATGAGACTCTTGATCTCAGGGTTGTGAGTGCGCACCCCACATTGCACACAGAGATTACTTAAAAATAAAATTGTTTTAAGAATAAATAAATAAAATGTCTAGAAGAAAAATAGGAGAAAACCATTGTGCTTTGGGTTAGGCAAAGATTTCTTAGACGTGACACCAAAAGCATAAACCACAAAAAAAAGAGGTTGTTAAACTGGAGTTCATTAAAATTTTAAATTTCTGCTCATCAAAAAAGGCACCGTAAGGAAAATTAAAATGTAAGCCAAAGATGGAAGGAAATATTTGCAAATCAAACATATCCAATCCCAACATATTCAATAAAGGATCTGTATGCAGAATATATAAAGAACTCATAAAACTCAATACAAAAAAAAAACAACTCACAATTAAAAAATGGGTAAACAATTTGAACAGACATATCACCAGATATACAAATGGCAAATAAGTACATGAAAAGATGCTCAGTAACATTAGTCATTAGGGAAATGCAAATTAAAATCAAGGAGATAACCACTGCAGACCTATTCGAAGGTCTAAAATTAAAGAAACTGGGGCACATGGGTGGCTCAGTCGGTTGAGCATCTGATTTCAGCTCAGGTCACAGTCTCAAGGTTCATGAGTTTGAGCCCAGCATCAGGCTTGCTACATTCAGGGCAGAGCCCACTTTGAATCCTCTGTCCGCCTCTCTTTCTCTGCTCCTCCCCGGCTCGCTCTCTGTGTCTGTCTCTCTCTCTCTCAAAAATGAATAAACATTAAAAAAAAATAAAAGCTAAATTAAATTAAAGAGACTGACCATACCAAGTGCTGACAAAGAGGTGGAAGAATTTGAACTTTCATATACAACTAGTAGGTATGTAAAAAAGTTTTTTTAATGTTTATTTTTGAAAGAGAGAGAGAGAGAGTGAGAGAGAGAGAGAGAGAGAGAGAGAGTGTGAGCGGGGTTGGGGCAGAGAGAGAGGGAGACACGTAATCTGAAGCAGGCTCCAAGGTCTGAGCTGTCAGCACAGAGCCCAATGTGGGGCTCCAACTCACTAACTGCGAGATCATGACCTGAGCCGAAGTCAGAAGCTTAACTGACTGAGCCACCCAGGCGCCCTACAACTAGTAGGTATGTAATATAAGACAACCAGTTTGGAAAAAAGTCTGGCAATTTCCTTAAAAGTTAAATGTATACCTACCATATGATTCACAATTCCAGTCCTAAGGATTTACCCAAGAGAAATAAAATAGTGTGTCCATAGAAAAACTTACACAAATGTTCACAGTAGTTTTATTTGTAATAACCAAAAACTAAAAACAACCCATCATCAGGTGAATGGATAAACTGTGGCATATATGTGTAATGGAATGCTACTCAGCAATAAAAAATGAGCTACTGAAGTTTACACAACATGCATGAATCTCAAAATAATTATGCTGAAAAAAAAAAAAAAAGCCAGGCAAAAAAGGATACATGTTGTCTGATTTCATTTCCATAAAATTCCAGGTAACGTGAACTAATGTATGGTGACAGAAAGCAGACCAGTCTGTTGCCTGGGGAAAAGGCATGGCAAAGGAGGGGCGGGAAGAAGGAATTAGGAAGGGGCATAAAGAACTATGGTGGGGGGGTGGTGGTTGGGAATAATAGGTATGTTCATTATCTTGACTGTGGTGGTGGTTTTACAAATATATTCATACGTTAAAACCTACTGTTTTAAATATGTTCCATTCATTGTATATCATTACACCTCAATAAAGCCACTATTAAAAACAAAAAGAATAACCACTTCCTTCTCCAGAATAAAGCACAGGACAGGGGATAATTGTGAATTTAGGGACCAGAGGAAAAGGTCTGGGAGCACAGACACCTCCTCCCCAACATCTGCCAGCAGGGGTCCCGGGAAAGAGGGCACCAAACTGCCAAAGAGGGAACTGAGCCCTCTGGTCTCAGGACAGTGTAAGGAAAACCATGGCCCACTGCACAGAAACTGAAGCCCAGAGACATTATCTTTCCCCAGGAGGTTACACAGGTAGTAGATGGTCTAAACCCAGAACTGTCAAAGTGCTTCTCTTCATCTACCACAAATTCAAAAAAGTTGACCTGAAACAGGATAAAGGTATATGCTTATGTCTATGTGTTTAGAACAGACAAATCTCTCCATTGGCTCCAGAGAGCCAGAACCAGTTTGGACATCCCAGAAGAGCCAGGCACCGTGGACACAGCAGCTGAACTTCCGGTGCATGAGTGTTTGGGGTAGCAGTGTGACAGGCAGGCGTGGGACGAAGCTGACAGTCGGTTTGGGGTTTGCATGAGGAGCAGACTAACCGGCTCCTCCAGCATAGTCCCAGGAGCTGCCTGCCTATGGCTCTGCTGCCCCAGCCACCACCACCACCACTCCCCCTGTCCAGACTAGAGAGGACTATCTCCACCCACTCTGGTTTAGACAAGCGGCTGGGGCCACCTGACTCAGACATAGGACCCAGCTAAGGCAAGCAGCAACTCTGTACCCACCCCAACGTGAGGGCCATAGGAGCAGGAACTTACAAGTGCCAAGTAAGAGGTGAACAACCCTAGGAGGATGAGGCCCATAAACTGGCCAACCAACCCCCTATGGGCCAGGAATGAGTAGGCCTGGCACTTGGGCCACCGGGGAGTCAACAGGAAGCCAAATCTAGTCCCCACCCTGTAAGCCCCACCTCTAGGCTGCGACAGGAGCTGGCCTTGGCTGGTACAGAACCTATGATGCCACAGCTGTCCACCTCCAGGGGGTGGGGCTGAGCTCTGGGCCACAGAGAATGCCCAGAGTCCAGTAGTACAAACACCCTCTCCTCAAAGTGTCCCTTTCAAATTAGAGGCCTAGAGCCCACACCCAGACAGAAGGCCTCACCAATAGTCCTCTGCCCTGCTACCCCTATTCATCCTTGGCTCTGAGCCCTCGATTATTAATCAGCTGTGACAAGAAGGTGTGGCGGGAGCAGGTCAGGCTCGTGCTCAAGTCACTGGCAGCCACACTCACATCACATGGCTAACAGGGTTACTAGATAACGTCCGGTTAATGCAATGCTATCCCTTCCCTTTTTTGGAATCTGTTTTGAGGACCTGAGAAAACCTGTGCTGATTGCACCATCCCAGCCCTGGCACGGAGGCACTCCTATCTCCAGGGGCAGACTGATGGAGGGGTGACTACCTCCTCCGCAACCTCGGCCTAGGGCTACCCCTCTCTGCCTTCTGCCCAGGCCTGGTAGCCTCGCAGTCTCACCTCCAGTCTAGACTCTAAGGAAATGCCCCATCACTCTAGTTGGCATTTTTAGTACTGGGGGGAGGGGTCCTGCCTCGCTGTTGAAATTGCACTGCTTCCTTCCTCCCCAGGTTTAAACACAGCAAAGTGAACAAGAGCAGTTTGGAGACCACCCTCTCCTGAAATAACTGCAGCCCCCTGCTTCAAAACACACCAACTCCCGCTGGGAAGGGAATTGGGTTTCCTTACCTGCTGCCTTCGGCTGCCTCCCTGCAGACACAGTTTCGATGATGTCCAGACTGAGGTGGCAGAAGAGGATCCAGCAGGACACACCGCCCGCCCTGGGGCAGTGGCTTCCAATGCTCCAATCCCCAAACCCCTACATCTTGCGCTCACCACGGCCCTTGAGCGATCCGGGCGCTGGGCAGCCGGCCTGTAGGTTACCACCTCCTCCTCCGCCGGCGCCTCCGGATCCTGTGCCCCTCGGGGGGCCCCTCTCCCTCCTGGGACCCCTTCCCGTCCAGGTATGTCTCCTGGACAGCCCGCACCACCTGTCCTTCTTGCACCCCGGGCAACCAATTTGCTTCTTGCACCCCCAGGCGCCCCTCCCCCTCAGGCCCCTGGGGCCCCACAGGCCTGGCCCTCCCCACCAGCTCGAGTCTCTCGCGGCGTGTCGGTGCCGCTCCCAGGACCACTGCCTCCCGCCTGAGGTGCCCGCAGCTCTCCCAGTGCTGAGCCCCCGGCTCCCCGGAACTTTCGAGCCCCTCCCCGCGCTCCCAGGTACGGTCCCCGAACTCGGAGAGCGGCTCGGGCTGCTGCAGCAGCCTACGTGGGCTCCCCTCCCCCTGTTCCTGCACCCCGGCGCGGGCCTCCCCACGCTCCTGCACTGCGGGGCTGCCTCCCCCCTTCTCCTGGTACTGCTTGCGGGGCCCCAACCCCTCCTCCTGCACCACAGGCCAGCCCGCCGAGCCCGTCCACGGCGGCGGGCGCCTCCAGTCCGCGCCGTCCGGCGGACCCCACACCACCCCCAGGCTGGGCTCGTGGCCACGGCCGCCCCGCTCCTGCACCCCCGGGCCCACCCCGCCCTCCTCCTGCACGGCCGGACCCACGCCCCCCTGCTCCTCCACGCCGAGCTTCAGCCCGCGGAGCAGCTGCGGGCCCCAGCTGAGAACTCCGACCCGCTGCGGCTGCTGCTCCGGCAGCGCCGGACTGAGTCCGCCGCGCTCCTCCTGCGCTCCCCGCTCGGGGCCCCTCGCCGGCACTGCCCAGCGCACTCGCCTGCCCCCAAGAGGCCGCGCGGTCCCACCCCTCCAGATGGTGCTGCCCTCGGCGCCCGCTTACACCGCCCCCTGCCCGGCTCCTTCCGCCCCGTCCCCCTGGGGAGGGGGCTGCAGGCTGGCCTTCCCGCGGGTTCCGCGGCCACCCCCACGTCCCAGGCCCGCCTCCCCGCCCTAGCCTCCCGGCGTCGACGTCCGCCCGCCGGGCGCCGCGCCCAGCGCCGGCCCCCGCAGGTGCTGCGGCCCCGCGCGCCGGCTCGGGAGCCAGGAGCGCCCGCCCTCCCGCCTGAGTTCCTGGAGCCCGCCTGCGCCTGCGCCGCCCCAGGGGGGCGGAGTCCAGCAGGGTTGGCCCGCCCTCTTAAGGAGCCAGGTCCCGCTAGCTCCTCCCCTCTCTCCTCTCTTCAGTCCCACTACCCATCCTCCTGCTTTACTCTCCAGAATCTCCTCACCCCAGGCACAGCTTGCGCCTTCCTGTGTGTCTACCGGAGGAGAGACAAGTCGAAGGTAGGGAGTTACACTGAGACTGTGCAGTTAACTGGGCCCAGTGGAGGAGCACTGAAACAGGAGTCTCGAATTCTCAGTAGCAGCAGTTCAGCAGCTGCTCACTTACCACGTGACAGTGTAAAAAGTCACTTCCATCTGGTCTCAGTTGCTTTGTTTCTAAAATGAGGAGGTTGGATTGGAAAGTTTCCAAGGCCACAATCCAGTGAGTGTTTGCAGAAGTGGACTTGAGTCATAATCTCTCAGCAGCAGCAGCCCAGAGGCCTGGGAACCCGGGCCACCCCCATCCTTTCTGTGGGGCCAAAGGAGGACATTTCAACAAGGGAGAGGTGGTTTCAGACCTGTGACACTTTCTGCTGGGAACACAGGCATAAACAGTCCCAGGTAAAGGGGGCCTTCCTCCCTCCTGCACCGCTCTCGTTCTTGGGTGCTTTCCTCCCTGTACCCACAAAGAAGGAGAAAATTCAGAGCTCCTCCTCCCATTGATAGAGCAACTATCGCACCCAGATCCTAGCTAGTTGGAGGCAGCCTTGAGGCATGGTGCTTAGAACCCAAAGGTTTAAGGCCAGTTGGCACTGTTACTGACTACCTCATCTATGAAATGGGTACGATAATAAAACAAGTCCAGAGAGAATTGTCCCAAGGATCAGACATCAAAGAACTGTGTAAGGATGACTCTTTCTGCACCCCTGTTGTCCAGCATTGAGCCCAAGGGCCCTGGCGGGAGGTGGGGGAAGCAGTAGGGCAGATCGGGATGGGTTAGAGACACCTAAGGGGGGGCTGGACTGGGTGGATTTGGGTCTTGGTGTCTTGCCTTGTGAGATAGGCTGGGCATCTTTCCACTACCTCATTTGGTAACAGTGTGTGTAGCAGCTTACCTTCATCAGGAAGCCAGAGCATGGGGTGAATGCACCCTACCTGGTCCAAGGGAGGGTCTAGGGCAGGCAGGACTCCTGACGCCACCTCTGGGTTCAGCCAAGTTCCCCCTTGCTGCCTGATCTCAGAGGAAAAAGTCAGGGAGAAGGAATCTGAGGGGAGTCCTCTCCCAAGCTCCTTTACACTACATCAGTAATGACAATTGCTAAGGTTTATGGAGACTTCCTATGGGTAAGGCCCTGCATTTGGCATGTATTCTCATCTACCGGCCACCACAATCAAATGATGTTACATATTACCATCCTCATTTTAAAGATGGACTTTACATTGTTAAATAACTTGCTCCATGTCATACAGCTGGTGGCATTAAAACCAGGATTCAGATCCAGTTTTTGACTCCAAAGTCTGCCCTATACCACTGATGCACAACAAAGCAATGCCAAACCCAGGAGCCTCACTTTGGGATGTATACAGTCTGACTAAATTTGGGAGTCAGTAGATACAAACAACTGATTTGGAGCAAGCTTTCTGCCTGTAAATCAAGCTCCACATCAAAGCAAAGAATCAAAGCACTTGTATCCTGGTCAGTCCTGCTAGGTGATTTTCTTAAGGGAGCCCAAGTCCCCATTCTTCCACCTCCCCTCCACCTGCCCACAAGAGCCAGATCCATCCTTCTTACATGCTTAGTGCAAGGTTATCTGGAGCTTTAGTTTCACAGAAAAGCTTCCTCCATCCTTTTTAGTCCCAACTCTTGGACTGTCTCCACCACCACGCTGAGCACCAGGGGCTATGCTGAGAGAGGTCCCTCAGGCTGTCTGTCTCCCCTGCATTGTTCTGTGAGTCCAGTACTATCGCCTAGAGACACCTAGGAAGACGACTCTGCCCTCAGGGAGCTGACAGCATATTAGAGGAAATGAGACACAGTCTAGAAGCATAAGGCTCAGGAGCTTAAAGGTGGCTGTGGGGATAAACCCCAACCCTTTAACGTGCCTGTACCAGTCTCTTCCCAGATCTGGAACTTGAGGAAGGTTGCCCACAGCAGAGTGACTGCAGGGAGAAGGGCTTGTCAGTTCTAGTTCTAAATGGAGGCGAACCAAGCTGCTTGAGGGAGGTTTGTGGGGTGCCCTTAAGAATCCCCACCTCGAGATGACTGCACTGCAGGGTATACAGGAGGACAAGGAAGGTGGTGATGGGGCAGCCTGGCTCATACCAGCAAGCAAGTGCTCAGCGAAGAGTGGTGAATGTTGCTGAGTGATTGGGCTGAAGGGTTTTTGTTCTGTTTTTTTTTTTTTTTTTATAGAGCAATGTTTTTTTAAACTACTGTTGCAACCTATGCATAGGAGGTGAACTGAATTCAGTAGGTTTTAACTGGCTTTTTTTTAAGTGGAAGAGGACAATAATGCAATAGAAAATATGAGAATGTAATTTTTTTGAACTTTTAATTAAAGTATGACATACATCAAGAGAAGTGCAAACACATGCACATTTACAAAGTGAAGGTACCTAGCACCCAGATCAGAAAACAGGACGTAACCAGCATCTAGAAGCACTTCCAAATTTAATTTTTATTTTATTTATTTTTTAAAAAAACAAAGCAGACGATATTCTTTTACTAAAATACAGTAAAATTAGAAAATAGGAAAAAAAGTCAGAAACCAAAGTTTCTTCTACCTAGAAATGTAAAGTTTATTAAACAATTTTTGTGTCAAAGAGAAAATACAGCAGAATTTTTTCAATATTTTATTAAAATTATTTTATTTTATTTTATTTTATATTATTTTATTTTATTTTATTTTTCATCATGAGTGTACTCTTTAATCCCCATCCCCTATTTCTCCCATCTCCCTACATCCCCTCTGGTAACCATCTGTTTATTCTCTATAGTTAAGAGTCTGTTTCTTGGTTTGTCTCTCTTTTTTTTTTTTTTCCTTTGCTTGTTTGTTTTGTTTCTTAAATTCCACATATGAGTGAGGTCATTTAGTGTTCATCTTTCTCTGAATGACTTATTTTGCTTAGCATTATACTCTCTAGCCCTATCCATATTGGTTTTGATTTTATTTTATTTTATATTTTTTTTAATTTACATTCAAATTAGTTAGCATATAGTGAAACAATGATTTCAGGAGTAGATTCCTTAATGCCCCTTACCCATTTAGCCCATCCCCCCTCCCACAACCCCTCCAGTAACCCTCAGTTTGTTCTCCATATTTAAGAGTCTCTTATGGTTTGTCCCCGTCCCTGTTTTTATATTGTTTTTGTTTCCCTTCCCTTATGTTCATCTGTTTTGTCTCTTAAAGTCCTCATATGAGTGAAGTCATATGATTTTTGTCTCTGACTAATTTGACTTAGCATAATACCCTCCAGTTCCATCCACATAGTTGCAAATGGCAAGATTTCATTCTTTTTGATTGCCGAATAATACTCCATTGTATATATATACCACATCTTCTTTATCCATTCATCCATCGATGGACATTTGGGCTCTTTCCATACTTTGGCTATTGTTAATGGTGCTGCTATAAACATGGGGGTGCATGTGTCCCTTCAAAACAGCACACCTGTATCCCGTGGATAAATGCCTAGTAGTGCAATTGCTGGGTCGTAGGGTATTTCCATTTTTAGTTTTTTGAGGAACCTCCATACTGTTTTCCAGAGTGGCTGCACCAGCTTGCATTTCCACAAATTTAATTTTTAAATAACTGTTATATTAATCTAGCATACCCTTCATATTCATGACTTCTTAACTTTCTGACAACCCTCCTCCCCGCTCCCAACACACAGAATGTGAACTCCACAAGGACAGAGGTTTTTGTCTGCGAGCAGATTGGCACAGACACCTACGACACTGCCTAGTAGGTGCCAGAAATGTATATTGAATGAATGAGAGTGCATCACAGCTAATAAAGGTATTGTGTTTGTGACATTTTTGTTTCATTATACGTGCATATGTGCTCTGCTTCTTGATATACAACCTGTTTCTTTCTGTAGGTCACACTCAAAACTTTCTGCTCCCAAAGCCCACTGCTCCAGCTTGAGAAAGTTGTGGAGGCTCCGATTCAGGCCAGGTAATGAGCATGGGTGAAGCAGAACAATATACTGATTATATCAGTGCTTCTCAAACTCCAGTGTGCAATTGAATGAGCTGGGGATCTTCTTGAAATGTAGATTCTGATTCAGCAGGTTTGGAAGGGGATGCTAAGACCCTACATTCCTATCAAGCGTCTACACTTTGAGCAGCAAGGCCTTGGACCCAGAGAGTCTCAATTACGCTGCACATAAGAATCACATGAGAAGCTTTTAAAAACAATGATGCCCAGGCCCCACCCCAGAATAATTAAATTGGAAACAAACCAATTTGCAAACAAACCAATTTGAAAAAGGGCAGAAGATTTCTTAGTCGGAAAGAGACTAAGAGACCATTTGTCTCTTACTGGAGGAGGTTGAGGGGAGGGATTTCTGAAGGAATTCTTAGGCATGGGGCTATCTGCTAGCCCAGGCCATGTCCTCCCAGGACTGAGAACACACTGTGCCTTTACCCTATCAAGCAAGCCAGAGCTCCCTGGAACTGCTCAGATGGGCCGGCTCATATGCCCCTAAGCAATTCAGACAGTTGCAAAACCTTACTAGGGCATTGGGAGGAGGTGCTGCCAGCTGCTCCCACGCACCTGCCCCTCTGCCCAGCTAGAGAAAGGGCTAAATGAGCCAAGAGATTACAAACCCTGGATCAACACGGGCTATTCAGAAAGGAACACCACAGACCTGGGTTCCGACGCCCCCTGGTGGACACCTAGAATTGAAGTTTAGTAACGCACAAGGACCGAGTGGCACAGGTTCTCAAGATTTTATTATGTGTCCAGCCAGTGTCTGGCATGGTCATGTAAGACATGGCCCAATGTACATAATCCAGAAACTGCTAGTGACTAAACATATTGAAGCCTGGCTCCTTTTATGCTCTACCTACTCCTTTACGTCCCTGAAATCTAGCTTCCCCTGGAATTCACTGTACTAAGTTTGGAAATGAGCTGTCAGGGCTTATCCTTAAATGGAGAGGAGGTATTTTTTCACCTTTCCTCTCTCCTTTTGTTAAATCTCCCCGTTGGTAGTGTAGACACAACACAGTCCTTTGTGGTCTGTTCCTTTCTCCTGCTGCTCCAACAATGACCATCCCAGAGAAGCCCCTACCAGCTGCTTTTTGAGACACCCTCTCAGCTTGGTGAGCTCATGTCTACTAACCTCTCCCCCCACCACACACACACACACACACACACACACGCACACATCCGAATTAGTGAGGCCTGCGTGGATAGAGCCTCCCACATCGGTGGCTGCCTCCAGAGTGATGATGTTGACTCCCAGACACTTGCATTTGGTCACAGCAATCTGAGGAAGGGGCAACCGAATCCAAACTCTCAAATCCAGCTCTGTCTCCCCTACTCCCCTAGCTCTCTCATTTGCCCAGAAACCAGCCTCAGGTCCTTTACAGCATCTTTACCCAGCTCCTCTTATAGACTTTGTGCAGACCCCAAACACCGCAGGGCTCCACCCTCCTGCCTTGTCTCCAGACTGGCTTCCTCTGAGCCACCACCTCAGCGCAGTTAGGGAGAATCCAGGCCCAGGGCCCACCTTCACCACACCATTTATTCATTTAAATGGTTAGGGGCGCCTGGGTGGCGCAGTCGGTTAAGCGTCCGACTTCAGCCAGGTCACGATCTCGCAGTCCGTGAGTTCGAGCCCCGCGTCAGGCTCTGGGCTGATGGCTCGGAGCCTGGAGCCTGTTTCCGATTCTGTGTCTCCCTCTCTCTCTGCCCCTCCCCCGTTCATGCTCTGTCTCTCTCTGTCCCAAAAATAAAAAAAAAAATTAAAAAAAAAAAAAACGTTGAAAAAAAAAATGGTAATCAAGGCAGTGCCTGGGTGGCTCAGTCGGTTAAGCATCTGACTCTTGATTTCGGCTCACTCAGGTCATGATCTCACGGTTCGTGAAACTGGGCCCTGCATCGGGCTCCAGGCTGACAGCGCAGAGCCTACTCGGGATTCTCTCTCTCCCTCTCTCTCCGCCTCTCCCCCGCTTGCTCTCTCTCTCTCTCTCTCAAAATAAGTAAGCATTTAAATAAATAAATAGTAATCAAGCACCTTTGAAATGCTCCGTATCTAATTATGCATTTACTTCCCTGTGAAGTGGAACAAAGCCTTTCATCAGAAGGCCTCTGTTTCTCCCTTCACTGGAAACTTTAAGGCTGTGACACGATGATACTGTGATATTTATACTCTTGAATGGTGTTTTACTGGAAATGTTCTTTCCTGACCTTACTGACTTCAGCCTCTCTGTCTCCATGTTAATTCTCCATTAATCTTTCTAAAACACTGCTTAACCTACTCCCTTACTCAAGAACTTAAAATTGCTCTCCACTTCCCCCTAGGTAGTCTGCAAATCACGGCAAGTGATTGGTTATGGTAATAGAGTGGGAAATTGGGTCCAGATGGAGCACCAAGCTGAAACGAGGTCAAGATAGATAGGTCTGTGGGTTAGAACTTAAGAAAATTCTGTTTCCAGAAGATAAGGCAGTCAGTATGTCAGAAACCAGGAAAGCATCCAGAACAGCAAATACAAGTCACCATCAGCAAGGATACTAACCTACAACTCCTGCAATAGTGGGCTTGTCCATAGTAAAAAGGCAAGTTCTGGAATATCAGTTTTAGTCATCTAAGACACCTTAATATCAACAGCCCCAAAAGAGGTGATCAGATCATTAGACCAAGGGGAACACCCAGGACACCTGAACAAGTGCCTGAAGAATGTCTACAAGATAAATTCAGATTAACACAGTCTCATCAATAGTACATCTGTGCTCTTAGGAAAGAGAAGAAAGGATTATAATGGCACCCTTAAAGGAGAGAACTGAATCTGGGTTTGAAAGAGGAAACACACATTCTTAGTGAGAGAGGGATTTTGTGTTAGAGCTACAAGGAATATCAGAGAACATCAGGCCTAACCCCCTCAGGTAGAAGTGAGGACACTGAGGTTCTGAGAGGTATAGCAGGTTACCCAAGGATACCCAACAATTTAAGAGTGGTGACTGAATTTGGATTAGCATTTCCATGACCCAGATACAAACTCTGATTCTCTTTTAACCCAACTCCCTAACCGCTCTAGCACATACATGTATATGCCATTCCAAAGCTGTGTTGCAAAAACAAGTGGAAGAGAGTGAACATTATTTTAGTGGAGCTGAGGACTTACATATAAGGATTATATGTGGCCCAGTCTCTATGCACTTGGTTGGGGGTGATGAGATAGCACCTTAAGGGATTCATTGAGAGGACCAGCTGGATATCAACGAAGGCCGGGACTGGGTTCTAGCACAGGGATAATGCCTACACTGGTACATTTGATGATGTTCCATGGGTCCCTTAGGCTCTGTTCATTTTTCTTTATCCTTTTCCTTTCTGCTTCTTATACTGGATAATTTCAATGGCCTTATCTTTAAGTTCACAGATCTTTTCTTCTGACTGCTCAAATTTGCTATCAAATATCTCTAGTGAGTTTTTCATTTATTTTACTTTCCAGCTCCAGAATGTGTTTGGTTTCTTTTTATAATTTCTATCTCTTTACTGATACTCTCATTTGTTCTACATAGTTTTCCTAATTTCCTTTAGTTCTTTGTCCATGGTTTCCTTTAGCTCATTTAACATATTTAAAGCAGTTGATTTAACATCTTTAGTGAGTAATTCCAGTATCTGGGCTTCCTCCGGAGTGATTTCTGTCAACTTTTTCCCCCACCGTGGGCTGTACTTTCTGTTTCCTGTTTTGTTTTGTTTTGTTCTTTTTACTGAGAATTGGACATACTGAGCATTATGTTGTGGTAATTCTGGAAATCTAATTCTCACTCCTCAGAGATTGTTAAATCTTGCTTGTTAAGGATTAAAGCCATGTGTTTGTGACACTTCCAAACTATTTTTGCAAAGTGTGTATTGCTTGTGTGTGGTCATTCAAGTTTCTGTTATCACTGCAGTCAGCCCAGTGACCTGACAAAGATTTCCTTAAATGTCTGTTTCCCAAAGAGAAATCATGTCTCTTTAAAACCCTTGTAAGTCACTTCAGCCAACAGGGGCTCAAAAGCAGTGATCAAAAGCACTGTCAATCAAAACACACAACTCTTGATATTTAGAGGACAAGATCCTTATTGCCTACCCTGGCTCCAGGAAGCTGCACCAGGATCATGGGCCACCATCCCTCCTCTCAGCTTTCTGCTCTGAGGCTGGGAAGTGGGGGATAGTAGCCACTACATGAAAGGCTAAAACTGACTAGAATTTACTGAAATTTACTATCCTCTTCATCAAGCTCTACCCTGGACTTTGCAAGCATCCAACTAGACTCCCGAGCTCCAAAATAATTACTTCAGACACTTCTTGCCAGCTCAATAGCTATTTACGTGAAGGAATGGCTTCCTACTCTGCCATCTTCCATGACATTACTTCACTTCATTCCTTTTATTGTCAAGTAATATTCCATTGTATGTGTATACCACATTTGGGTTTTTAGTTTTTGACTATTAGAAATAATGCTACTATGATCTCTCACGTGTAAGCTTTTATATGGACATGTTTTCATCTCACTGAGGTATATACATAGGTGGGATATTGCTGGGTACATTGATTTTTGAGCATTAAGCCTACATTCTTGGAAGAAATCTTACTTGATCATGATATATAATCCTCTTACACGTTGTTGGTTTTCAATTTGCTAGTATTGTTTAGGATTTTTGAATCTATATTCATTATAATATTGGTCTGTAGTTTTTGTAACATCTTTGTTAGGCTTTGGTATGTTGTATTAGCCTCAACAGTTTCCTCTTCCTCTGTTTTCTGAACGAGTTTGTGTAAGATGGGTGGTATTCCTTCCCTGAATGTTTGGTAGAATTCACCAATGAAATTGAGTCGAGTTTCCTTTTTGGAAAGTTTTGATAAATTTTATTTCTTTGATACAGAGCCATTCAGATTTCCTGATTTTTCTTATGTTAATTTTGGTTAAGTTGAATTATAAATAAATAAATGTATCTACTTCATGTAAGTGGTCTAATTTTGCTGGCATAAAGTTGCTCATGGTATACTGTTATTCTCCTTTAATGTCCAAAGGACTTGTGGTGATAATCTTTTTCATTCCTGACATTGGTGATTGTTTTATATGTTATTTATTTATTTATTTGAGAGAGAGAGAGAGAGAGAGAGAGGGAAAACACACAAACAGGGGAGAGGGGCAGAGGGAGAGAACCTTAAACAGCCTCCACGCTCAGCACAGAGCCCAACGTGGATCTGTCTCACGACCCTGGAATCATGACCTGAGCTGAAATCAAGAGTCAGACGCTCATCCGAGCCACTCAGGCACCCCTAGGTTTTTCTTCATCAGTCCAGCTAGGGGTTTTTCAATTGTGCTTTTCATTCCAAAGAATTAGATTTCGGCTTTGTTATCTATTGTCTGATTTCCACTTTATTGATTTTTGCTCTGTATAGTATTTCCCTTTGTCCTATTTCATTTGGGCTTACCTTGCTTTTCTGTCTCTAATTTGTTAAGGTGGAAACAGGTCATTGATTTTAAAGGTTTCTTCTTTTCTGATATATTTAAAACCATAAGTTTCCCTCTAAGCCATGACTAATAGAACTTTCTGCAGTGATGGAAATATTTGATTTTCTGCTGTCCGATACAGTAGCCACTAGCCATGTGTAGCTACTGGGCACTTGAAATGTGGTCAGTGTATCTGAGGAATTTGAACTTTTTTTTAGATTTTTAAAAAATGTTTTTATTTTTTGAGAGTGCACATAGGGGAGGGGCAGAGGGGTACAGAGGATCTGAAGTAGGCTCTGCACTGACAGGCCGACAGCAGCAAGCCTGATGTGGGGCTCAAACTCACAAACTGCAAGACCATGACCTGAGCCAAAGTCAGACATTCAATGGACTGAGCCACCCAGGTGCCCCAGGATTTGGAACCTTTAATTCTAATTAATTTAAATTTAATCATGTGTGGCTGGCGGCTACTGTAGTGAGCAGCACATCTCTACTGCTTTACCACATCCGCATACTTTATATCGTAATTATCATTAAGTTCAAATTTGTCTAACTTCTCTTGTGATTTCATCTTTGGCCCATCAATTACTTTAAAAAACGTGGCTTAATTTCCTGATGTTTTGGGCTTTTTCTGGATATCTTGTCATTGCTTTCTTGCTCCGCTGTGGTCAGAGAATACACTATGTATAATTTCAATACTTCCATTGACACTTGTTTTACAGCCCAGAATACATTGGATCTTGACGCATATGCCACGCGTACCTAAAAAAATGTGTTTTGCAGTTGTTGGACGTAGCATTCTATAAACGTCAAGTAGATTGAGGTGGCTGATAAAGTGGTTCAAATCTTTTGTCCTGATTTGTCTATTGACTACTAAGTGGGTGTTTAAAATTTACTACAGTGGGGTGCCTGGCTGGCTCAGTCAGCAGAGCATGTGACTCTTGATCTCAGAGTCATGAGTTCAGGCCCCACATACGGCATGGAACCTATTTAAAAAAAAATTCTTTTTTAATTTTTAAAAAATCTACTATGGCAAAATTGGCAGTTACTTCCTTCAATTCTTTAAACGTTTTATTCATGTATTTTAAGGCTATTAAGCACATACACATTTATACTTGTACTATATTTTTAATGAATTGTTCCTTTTATCATTATGAAATGTTCCTAATTTTTATCCATGGTAATAATCTCTGTATTGAAGTCTGTTTTACCTGGTATTTATATAGCCACTCTAGTCTTACGCTAATTTGCCTATTCTATTTTTTTCCATCTTTTAACCTTAAACTCATTCCGGCTTTGGCTCGGGTCATGATCTCACAGTTCGTGAGTTTGAGCCCCACATCAGGTTCACTGCCATCAAGCCTGTCAGCATGAAGCCGGTTTCAGACACTCTGTCCCCCTCTCTCTATCCCTCCCCCACTTGTGCTCTCCCAAAAACAAATATCTTAAAAAATAAAAATAAAGTGTTTCTTATAGGCAGCATATGAATGAGCTTTTTTCCCCCCTAACCCACTAACAGACTTTTAATTAGAATGTTAATAGATCAATAATGTAATTTTATTGATTTGGTTGGACTCTGGCATACCATTATTCTATTAGTTTTTTGTCTCTTCTTTTTGTTCTTGCCAAACACTTCAGGTTTTACTACCCTCCAGTCTGTTTGCTTTTATTTACTTTTTCAAGTCCCTGGGTGGTTTTCTTGTTTTTTTTCTATTTTAAAAAAAGGTTTATTAAAAAAATTTTTACAAAAATAAATAAAAAACGTTTAAAAAAAAAAATTTTAAAAAAGGGGCGCCTGGGTGGCGCAGTCGGTTAAGCGTCCGACTTCAGCCAGGTCACGATCTCGCGGTCCGTGAGTTCGAGCCCCGCGTCAGGCTCTGGGCTGATGGCTCGGAGCCTGGAGCCTGTTTCCGATTCTGTGTCTCCCTCTCTCTCTGCCCCTCCCCCGTTCATGCTCTGTCTCTCTCTGTCCCAAAAATAAATAAAAAAACGTTTAAAAAAATTTTTAATGTTTATTTTTGAGAGAGAGACAGTATGAGGGGGGTAGGGGTAGAGAGAGAGGGAGACACAGAATCCTAAGCAGGTTCCAGGCTCTGAGCTGTCAGCACAGAGCCTGACGCGGGGCTCAAACTCACGAACTCTGAGACCATAACCTAAGTTGAAGTTGGATGCCCCACCGACTGAGCCACCCAGGTGCCCCAGTTTTATTTTTGAGAGAGAGAGCCCAAGTGCAGGAGCAAGGGAGGGGCAGAGAAAGAGGGAGAGAGAGAATCCCCATCAGGCTCTGCATTATCAGTGTGGAGTCCATGGAGCTCAATCTCACAGTGAGATCATGACCTGAGCTAAAATCAAGAGTCTGATACTTAGGCACCCAGGCACCTCCCCTTCTCTTTTTTTAAGTTTTATTTATTTTTGAGAGTGGGGGAGGGCAGGGAGAGAGAATTTTTTCTATTTTAACCAGTTTATCACTGTAAGCAGTCAGAGGGTTGGGTTGCAGGGATTTCCATTGTGATAGTGGAACCAACAACCACCCTCCCGTGTGTGCTTTTATCAAGGTTTCATGGACATTCTCACTTATGCAGAGACTACTTTGAAAGTATATGCACGAAACTGGTGATTGTGGAAAGAGGGAGAAATTGTGAAAAACAAGAAGAAAAAGTTTTCAATCAGACCGTTCTGTACATTGACCATTAATTAGTATGTACAGATTTTCAAAAAAGGTATTAACTAGTCAAAGAAATCCATGTGAGATGCATTAGATGTAGCAAATGGTAAAGGTTCTGACTGAATAACCTAAAACAGTAAACCCATTGGTAGCCGTAAGGAAGTCATTCTGATGTATTATATTCCAAGGGAAGTGTATCTTATAAATAAACAGATGTCTTCAAATATATTTGTTTAGGCCTGTCTCCTCACTCACCATCTTTCATGTAGGCACTTCCCCTCTATAGAGCAAAGCAGTTTCATTACTGTCTTGCTTCTTCCTCAAGGATATGCATGTGGCTACTAATTCTCACAAGGGCAAGCTTGGACACAGGTGAAGCAATTAAAAAGCCTCCCTATTCTAGGGGCTGCAATTCCTGCAATCATGCTGAAGGATCCCAGCTGGCACTTGTAGTGATGAGATGAAACCGTATGATGGTTTTGGTAATTGCACAGAAAGCCTATTAAAAAAAAAAGCAAGCAAGCAAGCCCTACCAATTATGCCTTTTGCTATACAGCAGCAGTGTCCACTCGCCGTAAGTAGCTATTGAGCACCTGAAATGCGGGTATTCCAAATTGAGATGTGCTAGAAGTACAATGGATTTTGAAGACTTAACTCTGAAGGAGTATAAAATATCTTGGCAGTAATTTTAATGCATACCTGTTGAAATGACAGTATTTTGGATATATGGAGTTAAATATAGAACATTTTCACATATTTCTTTTTAGTTTTCTAATGTAGCTATAAGGACATTTAATTTTTTATTTTTAAAAAAAATTTTTGTTAACGTTTTTATTTATTTTTGAGACAGAGAGAGACAGAGCATGAACGGGGGAGGGGCAGAGAGAGGGAGACACAGAATCGGAAGCAGGCTCCAGGCTCTGAGCCATCAGCCCAGAGCCCGACGCGGGGCTCGAACTCACGGACCGCGAGATCATGACCTGAGCCGAGGTCGGCCGATTAACCGACTGAGCCACCCAGGCGCCCTTTTTTTTTTTTTTAATTTTTTTTTTTTAAGGACATTTAAAATTACTTAGCTCATGTTTTCAGAGGGGAGAGTCTTACTAGAGTATTCTTAACAAAAACTCGTGACCAATTGGACATCCACATGCAAAAAAAATGAATCTAGACACAGACCACATACCCTTTACAAAACTGAATTCAAAATGGATCACAGACCTGAATGTAAT
Source organism: Panthera tigris (assembly GCF_018350195.1). Taxonomy (NCBI): domain Eukaryota; kingdom Metazoa; phylum Chordata; class Mammalia; order Carnivora; family Felidae; genus Panthera; species Panthera tigris. The sequence goes on from NC_056668.1 coordinate 71,119,106, forward strand.
ATGCCAAACTGTAAAACTACTAAAAGGCAGCACAGGAGAGTATCTAGATGACATTGGGTTTGGCAGTGACTTAGATAAAATGCCAAAAGCATGATTCACAAAGGAAATAATTAAGTTGGACCTCATTAAAATTTATAAACTCATGCTCTGTAAAAGACATTGTCAAGAGAATGAGAAGACAAACCATAGACTGGGGAAAAAAATATTTGCAAAACACGTATCTGACAAATGATGGTATGGTTATCCAAAATGTACAAGGAATTCTTAAAACTCAACAATAAAATGAACAACCCAATAGAAAAAGGGGCAAAAGATCTGAACAGACACCCCACCAAAGATATACGCTGATAAATAAGCATATACGAAGATGCTTAACATCATGTCATTGGACAAAGGGAAATCAAAACAAGATTATCACCGCACGCCTATTAGGATGGCCAAAATCCAAAACAGTGGACACCACCAGATGCTGGCAAGTATGTGAAGCAACAGGAACTCACTGCTACAGGAATTCACATCGTACAGCCACTTTGGAAGACAGTTTGGAAATTTCTTACAAAACTAAGCATACTATTTCCATATGATCCGGCAATTGTACTCCTTGGTCTTTACCCAAATGAACTGAAAACCTGCCCACGTAAAAACTGTTTAGAGCAGCTTTATTCATAGTTGCCAAAATTTGGGAGCAATGAAGAGGTCCTTCAGTAGATAAATGGATAAATAAACTAAGTTACATCCAATGGAATAAAATTGAGCACTAGAAAGAAGTGAGCTATCAGGCACCTGGGTAGCTCAGTCAGTTAAGCATCTGACTCTCGATCTTGCTAGGCTCAGGTTATGATCTGTTGGTGAGTTTGAGCTTGGTTAGGATTCTGCTTAGGATTCTGTCCCTCCGTCTCTCTTCCCCTCCCCCACTCATTCTCTATCTTGCGTGCACACTCTTTCAAAATAAATAAACTTTTAAAAAAGTGAGCTATCAAGCCTTAAGTGCATATTACTACTAAGTGAAAGAAGCCAATCTGAAGAGGCTGCCTACTGTATGATTCTAACCACGTGACATTCTGGAAAAGGCAAAAACTACGGACTGTAAAAAGATCAGTGGTTGCCAGAGATCAGGCAGAGGAAGATGAAGAGGCACAGAACAGACGACTTTCAAGACAATAAAACCATTCAGTATTGTATTATAAATGGTGGATATGTTTCATTATAGATTTGTTCAAACTCACAAAATATACAACACTGAGAGTGGACTTTAATGTCAACTATAGGCTTTCGGCGATAATGATATGTCGATGTATATGTTCAATTGTAACATGTGTACTACTCTGCTGGGAGATGCTGATAGTGGGGGAAGCTGGGCCACGGGTGAGCAGGCAGAGAGTATATGGGAATTCTATACTTTCCTCTCAATTTTGCTGTGAACCCAAAAATGCCCTAAAACAATATAATCTATTTTTTAAAAAATGACAACTCCGTGTTCAAGCATTTTATTAAATCAGATAAAGAATTTCCACACTGTTGCACATACCAGTTTGGACACAATTATAAGGGCATATCATTTGTTTACAAAGATATCGATGAGCAGTAGGTTGGCAAGTCTAATAAGCCATGTTTAGCCAACTAAAATTTCAAGAACATTCAAAGAGGAAACACAGTAAAGGTCATGCAAGTTCTAGAATAGTGAATCATGATAGAGCTAATTTATCCTTTACCTTCAAAATGCACCTGATATCTATAACCAGACAAAATCTGAAGTCCAGCAGGTTGTCACTAGTCAGATACACATTTCATTCAGGAATATTACGCCTCTTACCACTTACTGGCTTTTTTGATTAGAACTAACTCAATCCTCACTACAGAAAAGAGGTATTTGAAGAGATCTACTGCTGTAAAATGTATGCCCATATTCATAGTATGTCTTGAAGTTACTGAGCTTTCATTAAAGTGTGGTAAAGCATGATACCCAAACCAGGAATCCCAGCTATGACCTTTCCACTTAGCTACACTAAACACCAGTTCAAGATAAAACACCGTGAAGACTAAACAGACCGTGAGCAGTGAAACAATTCAGTGAGGCTGTAATAATCTAGACCTATGTTAACTTCGGTAAGGGACATTAAGTCTATGGACTTTTTCTTAGGTGGCAGTTTCTTAGGGTGAACTGCCCTATAACAAACAACTGATTATCAGGTTTATAATGATGGCGGACTAGAAAATAAAGTCTTTACTCATGTAGCTTCAAACTTATTTGTTCACATCTCTGTTTAACTTAAAACCACCATATACTAACGGGTAGGGAGACATGATCAAGGATCCTTTTGCAAGCTTTGCTTCCCTACACATTTCACTCCCCCAGCCCCCTGAGTCTCCTATACAAGTTTCCCCTGATTTAAGCTAAAAGATCAATTCTGGATACAAACTTGTGTGAACTAAGTTTCCAGGAGATGACATGCAAATAAGGGGATAAAGTTAAATTCATTTGTCAACAGCAAACACTGTAAATGTGGACTACCATCCCACTAAACAGAAGACCTGGAGAAACCACAAATATAATAAAACACTACATTAGGTTTAAAAACAAAGACTCTCGAATGAAGTAATTTTATTTTATGGTGGTTGAATTCACCCACCAAATGTTTAATGACCATAAAATGTTTCTGCAACTAAAACTAAAAGAGAATTATAGGGAGCTGGGAATACATGTTAGATACTAACGATCTTCAAGCTTTGAAGATGTCATTGCATGAAGAAAATTATGGGAAACACTGTTCCCGATAATTACGTACACCCTTAGTGTAACATATGGAGATCACTGTCTCCGATATAGACACTGTGGTAGGCAAAAACTACCTTGTTCTTTATACATTATGGAAGACACTGCTCCCGATAATGTGAGTTAGGTTTGTGACAAAGGTACTGGAAATTTTGCAAAATTCGAATTAAAGTTACACCTTGGATAAACTGAGCTGTAAAATTTCACATGTATGAGTATCACAGCCTTTAAGTGACATTAATGTATAACTTGGTCACAATTCCTTCCCTTTAAGAACTGCCATTTTTATCTGGTTGACTAAAATTCTAACTTGATTAGCAACTCCTAATTCAATTGAATTCTTCACCAATATTTAGCTTTATAATTTTATTTGGCGTGTGGCCGTTTTTTAAAACCCTCAAGTGTTGACCATAAATGCAAAACTTCCAGTATCTGTTGGGTTTTATTAGCAGATGCTGCTTTTATTAAAAAAAAAACGACAGTATAACTGTCATAATTATGGAAGGCACTGCTTCCGATAATTATCTTCTATAAAAAAAACACCATTTATAGTGAACTCTGTCACTGATAAATAAACAATAAATATCTCAGTGCCAAAATGATAGAAAGCTTTTCCAAAAAATTAACACTTTGGCCAAAATTTGGCAGTGTGTTCTTTAAAGTCTGACAAACTGAGTTTGAAATTAAACACCTAAAGCTGGTTTTCTTTCAAAATACTTTGGGAAACACAAAGACGACAAAAAACTAATACAAAGGCTTATGGGGCAGGGGCAGAGGAAAAGAAAATCTAGGTCTTTGGCTTCTGGTCTCCTCTTTTCATAAATAATCTTGAGGTTAACACATTAAGGCCTTACTCCTGTGATAAACAGTTGAACCTCACTTTATCCAGCGGAAGGACCTCTGTTTCAGACCTCACTGGCAAGAAAACAAGTCCCATCTCTTCTGAAAGTTAACTGTTTCATTCAGGGATGTGGAAACCAGCTAAATCCTTACGGAAGGCATAGATCTCATTTGGAGAATAAAGTCTTACAACCTGGTATCTCCTATCCAGCATCAAGTGCAGGTGGAGGATCCCACTAAGCTACCACTTCCAGCCCCCAGGAGACACCACCTCCCTCCTCCCACTTAGAAGATACCAGTTCATGTCCTTAGGATTTAGAGCAATAGTTTACGTAACTGGTTCTGACTCTGTCATAACTCTAACAAGAAAGAGGCAGTTACCATACAACACATTTAAAATTTTAGAGATAATCAGAGAAAAGATTCTATCATGAACATTTTTAAGTGGTTATTCACTTTAACTTGAAGTGCAGGTACCTACCCTGTATTAAAAGCTGCTGCCTAAAGAAATCTAGTGGTACCAAGATGGTTGGGTAAAATTTTAACAATATTAGGTTTTGTAGCCCTACTAAAAATTTAGCACAACCAGCACAAGTCTAAAAATCACACTACCCTGCTGTTCTCATATAAGTTATGGGTACCACATTTAAAGCTCATTGTCAATGTCCCAAATGTCACCAGAGAGGGCATTTGCAGCCCCTTGAATAGTCCAAGTTGTTAGAGCCAACTGGTTTCTAAACAGTGTTTCATTAAAAGCACTCATCTTTTCCTGGCGCAGCTTCAGATGCTCTAGTAATGCTGACAGAGTGTGAGAGCCAGTGCCCCAAAAGATATGTCGGAAAGGAGACTCTCTCGGAGATACATAGGGTGAGAGGAAGTGATATTCCACCTACGGAAACAAAACATACATGAGAACTTACACCGTGCTGGGACTTTTGGTGTAAGGGCCTGACACAGTAAAACAACGGCCATTTTCTCACTTGAAATGTGAAAATTCCCCCAATTTAGCAATGTGGAGAACCAGGCTACTTATCTTCTAACATTAAAACTATAATCAATCAATCCTTTTGTATAGTCAATCCTTTTGTAAAAGTGAACTCTAATTATATTGGTTTTTTTTAGTTGAAGCATATACATGGAAAATTTACAAGCTTCTACTGTAATCGAGTCTTCTGCCTCTTCCAGGCAGATTAAGATAGAAGCAGTTAAGGGCTGAATTAGAGAACAGGAATACAGAGAAAATGATAGCTAAAAATCATTAATGATTCCTTCTTAAAAATGTTTCTTAAAACTTAAAAAAGGTTAATACTGGGACAAATGTCTCTTGGACTTCCAGTTTAGATATATTGGTTCTAGATCTTGCTAATAAGTAAGAGTTAAAAATCTGTGCTCAGTTCTAAAGCAGCAAATGATGCTAGGCTCCTGGAGTTACTACTCTGCTTTTTAGAAATGCAAGGCCCACCAGTTAAAAATTAACAATCTTTAGTTCTTCCATTTTTAGGAGTTTACTTACTCTCATGATACGGTCATTGATGTCCCTCATGATAAATCTGTTTGTTCTCTCAGCATTCCTATAATCTGTTGTCAGTCTGGAGGTGGCACGGAAAAAGTCTCCACGAGCAGAATACAGCCACTGTAGATTCAGACCCATCTCCTGAAGCAGAGAGACATTACATTCTTTAGTAGATGTTGTATTTCTAAGGATGTTATACTATATACCTTTCTAATTTAGTGATAGCAAGGGAGTTGGTTCTGGTAAAAGGGGGTGGCTCGTGGACAAGCTCAAGATGCAGAGAATGGTAGACTTAGGCACCTTGCCCAGGAGGCCCCAAGCTCTATAGAGTAGTATGCTCATATCTGAGCCCAAGAGATGGCACAATTTTCCACTCTTAGTCTCATAAGGAAGCCGTCCTCCTGGAGAAATCTAACATAATTAACTTAATATATAATCCTGTGTAGTATATTGTTTCCAGTTCAATTTCCCTATGGGGGAAAATTTGAAAACATTTTGGTTCAGTGAACTTCAGAGTCTAGTGATTTGTCTCACAATTGCCACTTTCTGATCAGTTACAATTAGTTTCAAGTTTCAAGAAAGCCATAATCATTAAGATTTGTTTATCAGTGATTTGCTTCATTTAAGGGATCTCTGTTAAATTGACTTCTAGTACCATAAAAGCAGTTAGAAGCCACATATTAATACTAATTTGATTTTTTAAAAGATTCTATTTTTAAGTAATCTCTACACCCAACGTGAGGCTCGAACTTACAACCCTGAGATCAAGGCACACACTCTACCAAATGAGTCAACCAGGTGCCCCATTATTAATTTGGTTTTATCAAGTATCTGAATACTAGGCACGTAGGATGAACACTAAGTAGGACTGTAATTACTGACTGTGTTATCTCTCTAGCTGTGACATCCCTGAAAGGCATATATGATATATGGCCCAAACTCATAGTTTCAAAGTCATGGTTGAGATCTTTGTATTCTCTGGATTCTCTTCACAGGTTGCTTGGAATTACAAAAACTTAACATACCTTAACAAAAGTTAACCTAGTTCTAGACTCTGAAATACCTAGTGTGGTATATCCTAGATTTATAACCCACAACCTCTCAACTTTCAAATGAGTTAAAAATCTAAGAAAAATGATATATCAGTTCCCTTAAAATGTACTTTGGCTACCCATCATGTCCTTTCTCAGGAATAGCTAAACATCATAATTGCTTGATATTTCAGCAACAAGAACCTGGTTTTAATTAGTACTTACTTTTATGTCTGCTCTGAATCGGCTCACATCCCTCACAAATGAAAGTATTTTGTCATTATACATCTCATAGTTCAGGTTCAATTCAAGATCATAGGTAAGTTTCATTATGAGCTGACCAGCTACTTCTGCTGCTGCACGTGCCATTTTGTTCAACTGAGGAACTTTCTGAATGAGTTTCTCATAGACATCCATGGTAGTACCCAAATAAGGATAATCTGTGTCCTGAAAAACAAAGCTAGGTTAATGTACTCACAGGAGGGTCATAAGAGTAGGAGCCTCACATTCATTTTCCCTTCAAGGTGATAACAGTTGCAATTCATCCCTTGCTTCTAATACATACCTACTCCAATTTTATCTCACATCCACTACTTTAATATCACTCTTGTTATTTCCTCTGAATCTGACCTACTCCTTGAATGACTACTTTCTTCTAGATTCTATAGAATCTTTGTCCCATCACATCATAGACCCTGAAAAGATTTCTAGCCGAATTTCTTGAGGTTGTATCCTTGTTTTCTTCTCTGGGAAGTTTGGTTCATTAAATAAGGAAAGAAGAGAGCATGTATGAAGTGTGCTTTTGATATAAAGCATCACGCTTAGATGTGAATTTACCTTCTTCCTAATGATTCAGCACTCGATCCATTCATACATGTTACCTTTCTAACAAACATGTCTGATGCTCACAACTTCTCCCCACCTTGATTAGACAATTTAAGTAACTACTTTTTCAACTCTATTCCCTATCTTTGTCCTTGGTGACAATTTCACTGCCAATCCTTTGATCTGACCTCAATTATTTACTTTCAGACTATACACTTCTGTATTACCTGCTAGGTTTTTGACATCTAAGAAGTTTTTAAGAAACCTTCTGGAGGTCAAAAGAAATCATCCATAAACCACAACGGTAGCACCTGACATCCAGTTCTTCCTAATGTACTAAATAGATACCGTGACCAGCTATTTCAATGCCATCCATACTGCTGTTCTAGCAGAAGGTCAAGGGAGTTCCACCTATGTTAATCTCTGAATCCAGATCTTACATCACTCCCTAGCTCCAAACCTTTCCCCTCCTAGTTCCAGGCCAAAACACTCAGTGATAAGAAGTCTTGTGAGGACCTGGCCTCCAGAGCATCAATAATTTGATGCCAAAGTCAACAGCTTCCACCCTGACCTCCTACATTAACTCCAGGATCTCTTCAGCCCTGGGAAAGCCCACTACGGGGCTGGCTTTCCAGCTTCAGCACAGAAGCCTTCATCATTTTGTTTACTCATTGTGGCTTTCAGGGCCTTCTGACGACTCCTGAAACAGGCCAATCTTGCTTTCCTACAGTTTGGTCAGTTCAAAGTTCTGTGTCATAACAACCTTGTACCTGGTTTAGGAGATTAACATCTTTGGACAAACATCTAGAACCGTATTTCGACAGGTATCAAGAATAGCAATGTCCAGCTGAACTTTCTATTTGGTGGAAATAGTCTATACCCACACTGTCCAGTAGGTAGCCTTGTTATTAAAACTCATCACACCTAAGTGAAGATGGCTTAGCAAATAAATTCCAATGCTAATTAAGCTGAGAATAATTCCACGTTAAGACTGATAATAAGGGAGCATGTAATAACTGCAGGTGTATAACTTCTGACAACATTTCAAGTACTTTAGGAAATTTGGTCTCAAAACTGATGAAAGGGCTAAGATATAACTTGAGAGGTCTTCATACTTACCTCACAAAAACAGAAAGAAACTGCTGGGATTCCAGAATACGCAAGGAAAGGGAAAGCAGCATTATCCAAAGAAAATTTCTCACTGCAAGGAAAGCAAGAATGTGTCTCTAGGTTTTCTGAAGAACAGCCTGTGCTATCATGCAACCCTACCCCTATCCCCAAATAAATTCTTAAAATGACTGTATAGGTGGTAAGCTCACTGCAAGGATAAGTTTAGATCTCTACCTAACATAGCAGGGGCTACTGGATGATTCTGCTTTTCTACTAGTTGTTCATTCACTTTTCTCAACTTACACTTTGTTGATCCAATTGCTGTCCCGATAAAGAGACTGCCCAGTAACTGGGTGTTTCACCTATAAAAGGAAAAATTAATTTGTCACTAAAATGAATCTTTCTGCACACAGTCATTCAGGCTAGTCACAAACATACTTCGATCTGTAAACAGTTATAAAAAAAAATTTTATTGTTTCTTCTTGAAAAAAATTTAAGACAGCTAAAACAATCTCCAATTTCTAAAGTTATTCCTCCTACGCTCATGCTGCCAGTTCCTTTAGTTACAGCAAGAGAAAAAATGTTTTCCTCCTTTAACCATTTTAAAGGTGGCACAGTTTTAAAAGCCCTTTCTAGCCTTCACGATGCCTACCGTATTTCTGGCTTTTTCCTTCTAGCACATTTTATACTACTACAGCCTAATCTGCACATTACTACTGCCTTGCTGGAAACTCGATAGCAATTCCTAGTTTCCCATAGGATCAAGGCCAAGTTCTCTGACCCTTGTTTCCTCCATCTTTAATGATTCCAATATATGGCCTCTAAGCCCATTAGCCAAATCTTATTCCTTCCTATTGCAAAACCACGGTCATTTGCATGTCTGTTTTTACCCAGTGAATATTTCATCTGGCCTTCTTATTTAAGTATTAGGTATAGTTCATTAATTTTTTTAAATATTTATTTTTGAGAGAGACGCAGAGCTTGAGTGGGGGGAGGGGCAGAGAGAGGGAGACACAGAATCTGAAGCAGGCTCTAAGCTCTGAGCTGTCAGCACAGAGTCTGACGTGGGGCTCAAATTCACAAACTGTTAGATCATGACCTGAGCTGAAATCAGTCGCTTAACCAACTGAGCCACCCAGGTGCCCCATATTTTTAATTTTTTAAAATTAAAGCCATACCCAACATGGGGCTTGAACTCACAATCCCGAGATCAAGGGTCACATGCTCTACCAACTGAGCCAGCTAGGCATTCTCAAGTTCATTTAAAGCTTCCTTGCACCTGGGTGGCTCAGTCGGTTGAGCGTCCGACTTTGGCTCAGGTCATGATCTCACGTCCGTGAGTTCGAGCCCCGCGTCAGGCTCTGTGCTGGCAGCTCAGAGCCTGGAGCCTGCTTCAGATTCTGTGTCTCCCTCTCTCTCTGGCCCTCCCCCGTTCATGCTCCATCTCTCTCTGTCTCAAAAATAAATAAACATTAAAAAAAAAATTTTTTTTAAAGCTTCCTTAGCATTAGGACTCTGTAGACAACCCCCAGTGGGCAGTTTACCCTCACCTCACACAGTTCAATAGACTGAGAGCAAATAAGCTAAGAGCATGACCTAAATAATGCTACTATAGAATTTATTCTAAATTCCTGTACTTGGTTATTTATGATGATTGTTTAAACATCAATGCTTTTCACTTTACGTAAATTAGATGAGAAAATTAAGTTATAGATTTTGTAATTAGGTATACACTCACATCTTTCATCATCTTCTCAATAAGCGAATACAACAGTGGACTGGCAGAAACCTTGAAGTTGCTGGTACCTGCAAAGAGATTATTTAAACATTGCTTCTTCTCTAGTCAAGTGATTTTTACATGGCTACTTCAACAACTAAAAGTACTTGACAAAAAAGGAAGACATTAACCTAGATCAGTGGCAAATAGGACTATACTCTTCAAGAAGTAGACAAAGTGATTTAAGAGTCAAGTTCTTTAGTAAATGCTAACTCTAATTGAAGATCTTTCTCCTGAGTTTGCATATGTTAACGATCTGTTTCTTGGTACTTTTTCAGTTTACCTATCTAAGGGCAATTACCTGCTAGCTACTCTTGCTATATTCCATACATTCTGCTGTATAGGTAAGATGGCAATGACAACTCATCTAATAAAGGTTTAGTTCAATTTTTAAAAAATATTTTGAGAGATTGAATGCATATGCGTGCACAAGTAGGGGAGGGACAGAGAGAGAGGGAGACAGAATTCCAAGCAGGCTCCAAGCTGACAGCACTGACAGCCTGACACAGGGCTCAATCCCATGAACCAGGAGACCATGACCTGAACTGAAGTCAAGAGTCAGACACCCAACTGACTGAGCTACCCAGGTGCCCCAAGGTTTAGATCAAATTCCTTCCTTTTTCTTTCAAATGAGATATTCTACTATTGTCAGTTCATCCACTGACTACATCTGTACCTTTACTAACATTCAAACTCTTTCAGAACTAGTTTATCTGGTATTTCTATTTGTGATACCACAATCTAGCAAGATGTGAATTAGTCTATAGAAGTATCACTCTATATTGTACAGTTGAGTTCCTTCTGGTCTAAAATATAGTCCAGACTAGTGGTTCTCAGACTTTAGCTTATCAGAATCACCTGGAGTGCTTGTTAAAACATAGCCTGCTGGATTTATGTTCCAGTTTCTAAGTGGAAAAGTCTGGGTAGGGCCTGAAATTTTACACTGCTAACAGTTCCCAGGTGATCTTAATGCTGCTGATTGAGGACCACAATGAGAATGACTGCATTAGACAAGGCAATCTGCACCTATTTTATAATTTAATGGACTACTAACAGAAAGCAAAGTTAGTCTTTTGATCAGGGAATGGACAATGTGAATTGTAAAAAAAAAAAAAAAAAAAAGACAAGTGTTGCTTTAGAAAGCCTTCTCCTGGAGGCACCTGGGTGGCTCAGTCGGTTGAGCATCTGACCTCGGCTCAGGTCATGATCTCACAGTCCGGGAGTTCGAGCCCCGCATTGGGCTCTGTGCTGACAGCTTGGAGCCTGGAGCCTGCTTCACATTCTGTGTCTCCCCCTCTCTAACCCTCCCCATCCATGCTCTGTCTCTGTCTCAAAAATAAATGAACATTAAAAAAAAAAAAAAGCTTTCTTCTGGTTTGTTTCTTGGAGTTTTATTTTTTTCTTTGAGACAGAGAGAGCGCAAGCTCACAAGCAGCAGAAGGGCAGAGGGTAAGAGAATCTCAAGCAGGCTCTGCACAGCCAGTGTGGAGCATGACTTGGGGCTTAAACTCAGAAACCATAAGATCATGACCTGAGCCGAAATCAAAAGTTGGACGCTTAACCAACTGAGCCACCCGCTTGCCCCAGCTTTCTTCTGTTTTGTAAGTAGTTTATCTGAATTCATTAACAGCTGATGAAAAGGATACTTACCAAGAACAGCTTTGTCCAGATTAATGTAAGTGAAAGCCTTTAAATGCAAGGAGGAAAGATATCCCTAGAAGAGATGGAAAAATACTAAATGTACTAATATGTATTAACCTGTCACATAGAGTAGCTATTATTAGGGACTTCTTTTTAAATTTAGAGTCTATTAATGCTAAATATACAAAGGCAAAAATGATATACAGTTGACTTCCCTAACGTGGGAGGTTAGGGATGATGACCACCCCCACTATGCACTTGAAAATCCACATGTAACTTCTGACCTCCTGAAAACTGTCCTACTAATAGCTTACTGTTGACCATAAGCCTTACCAATAACATAAATAGATAACACATATTTTGTATATGTATTACATATTGTACTTACAATAAAGTAACCTAGAGAAAAGAAAATGTTAAAAAAATCATAAGAGAAAATGCATTTAGAGGGCCATTACTATACTTTTTTAAAGGACTAGTCTGCATTTATTAAAAAAAAAAAAAAAATCCACTATAAGTGGACCTGCACAGTTCAAACCTGTCTTGTTCAGGATCAACTGTAATCAAATCTAAAAGAGTCTGGTTTCTGGAGGACAAATGAAGCCAAGGGCAAGTTCAGGTGCCCATTCTGGGTATGAGTGTTATACAAATAATACCTCTAGCCATTCAGTGGCACCAACAGCTCCGAAGTCTCCAGCACTCCAGCTGGCAAAGACAATGCTTCTGCTGGGTTTAAAGCCACCTAAAAGATAGCAAAAAAGTTAATTTTATCTTGGGAAAGGTTATAGGTAGGCAACTGACTTCAGATGAAATCAGAAATTTCTAACTCAAGACAGCAGATTCAAAAATATTTCTTTCCCTTTTGAGGCCCCAGGTGAAAGAACAAAAAAAAAAAAAAAATAAGAATAAATTTTAAAGGTAATCTACAAAAAAAGAAGAGAACATTTGCAAATAAGATTTCAAACACATAGTAGAGACCAGTTTTTACAGGAAGTCACTTTTGTTTCAACTCCATTCTTTGAGCCCCCCTAAAATTCTGCACCAAGAGATACTTGAAATCGCAGTGTAACTACAATGTGTCTCTTCTCTGAAAAGAATCTGCATAGAAGTCAGTCACTGAAAACATAGGGTTACTTTACAATTATTACCAAACAGAGTAAATACTTACAAATTTAAGTTATGAAAAAGTTTACAGAGAAATTACATTAATGACAGCTCCCCTCCAAACCTCCCCTTTTCCTGGGTATGCATTTTTCTGTATTATGTACTTTTCCACAAAAGTTAATAAGCACTGCAACTTACCCATGGCCCAAGGATTCAAGAATGTGATAGGGGTTTGTATGTGTGTGTGGGTGTGTGTAGAGGAGCGGCAAATACCAAGGGAGAAAGGCTTGAAAGTGTTTATATATTATAAATATATAAAAACATATCCAGTATTATGCCTATAAACATAACACATCAAGTTACATATTATAATTTTATACCAAAATTATAGAAACTTAGTACAGAGGTCTGCCACTGCTTGCTTTAAAATAGATTTCTTAGGGACCACGCTAGATTAGCCATGTCATTCTGAATATGTCAGACTAAGAGCTAGGGTCCAGTACAACACTTTTTGAGTGTCTCATCAAAGTTGATTCCCAGTGCAAAGACACTGCATGGAAAGCTGTTTCAAAGTCAAAGACAGATCCAACAAAAGATGATCTGCTTTTGTGCTCAAACTCAGAGTCCAGCACAAGTGAACCACAATAATATGGGCCAAAGTGAGAAAGCATATAGTATTTAGAACTATATATAGCAAATAGATATTCAAGGGTCCTCACAATTTGTACTCTACCTTTTAAGACCATATCAGAGAGTATCCGTGCAAGTTCCAAGAGGAGAGCTGTTCCTACGCTAGACTTTGCAGCTCCAGGACCCCAGGCATCCCTCTGAGCCCCTACTACAACATAGCGATCTTTAAAAAAAAAAAAAAAAAAAAAAAGATAAATTACACAATCAGCTTTTAAACTGTTTTTAATACTGAGCTTTAAACTCTAGAATAAGCATGTTTGTAAGAAGGATAAAAATGCAATATATGCATTAAGGATAAGAGAACCTTTCTTCATAGCTGACTTAGGATTCTAGGAATTAAAAATTTACATGACAATACTAATCTCTTTTTCCTTGTTAGTATTATTACTCTTTTCCACATTACCAGTTAAGTTTACTTATCGACTACTAATTTGTACTACTTAATTGTTTAATCAGCGACCAAGTCCAAGGGCTTTCCTTACTAAATGACATGACTCTTAGATTCTACTTAAATAGATAGATTGTATTGACTACTTCTACTTAATTGGTTAATAAGCAACCAAAGTCCAAGGGCTTTCCTTACTAAATTACATGACTATTAGATTCTACTTAAATAGATAGACTGCGTATTTCAAGGACCAATCAATAAACCACAGCCCACATGCCCATTCATTATGTATTGGTTACAGCTGTTTTCATGCTACAACGTCAGCGTCAGCATAGTCAGCTAGTCAGAGTTAAGTAAGTAGCTGCAACAGAGACTGTATGTCCTGCAAAGTGTTTATCTGCCCCCTTAAGAAGTAGTTTGCTTACTGATGACATATTCAATAACTTGAAAGAGATTCTCTAGTCACAGTGGTCAAATTTTGACAAATTAATTTCCTAGGGCCTTATTACCTCCCAATAAAACTGACACCTAAACAGTTCACTGTAGGACAGACCAGAACACTCCACAAAACCAAGCCAAAGCCAGCCTTCCTGCACTCTCTTCTGGCCACATTCTTTATGAACTAGGAAAACAGAAACAAACTAACAAACAAAAGAAAAAAAACAAAACAAAAAACCAAGGGTCTTTACCAGGTTCTTCAAAACCTTTAATAACTCCAAACACGTTAAAAATTCTTATCTCTTTCAGCACGTTGTTCACAGTGAGCTTCACATTCCAGTTCTGTGAGGTTTCCAGCCTACAGGAGGAGTCTGTTTCCCAAGCAGAAGGACAGTCTCCTTCCATATTTCTAGAAGTAGAAAACAGACATTAGAGTTCTGATTATTATGGCTTCCCTTAGGTTTACAAAATCAATCTTCCTTACTCTCCAGTGAAGTTTTAGGCTAAGAGGACATATAAAGAAAACATATACAAAATTTACTCCCTGGTGGCTAACCATTTGTGTCTTACTCCGATCTGTAGGCAATCATCTGAAAATCATCAGTTATCTCCTGGTTTAAACAATGTTTTAAAAAAATTTCTGTACCTATCCTCATCTGAAATGTGCCTTTCTGCCAGAGACACAGCTATCATTTACATGTGAAGTAGATACCAAGATGGACTCAGAATGAAGTTCTGACATAAAAACCCATGAGTATATTCCCATGTTTCCTGACTCTCTACACTAACTAGTATACATTCTTTTTTTTTTTTTTTTTAATTTATTCTTGAGAGATAGAGACAGAGCATGAGCAGGGGAGGGGCAGAGAGAGAGGAGGAGATGCAGAATCCGAAGCAGGCTCCAGGCTCTGAGCTGTCAGCACAGAGCCCAACGTGGGGCTCGAGCTCACGAACCGCGAGATCATAACCTGAGCTGAAGCCGGAACTTAACTGACTGAGCCACCCAGGTGCCCCTATACATTCTTATCATAATTATAAAAGTATATTTTCATGCTGCTGATAGTTACGTATCTTCCCCTGTCTAATTCCTCATGTTACCCAATGACTGCTCTATTTACATAAATGTCAAAACATGATTACCCCACACTACACAAGGATAAGACAGGGAAGGGAGCTGGCTTCACAGGTTAGGGAAGACCTGTAGGTGGAGGTAAGAATGATCTGATTCGAAGTTTGGTATAAGTCAATAAAAAATCACCATTTTTAAAATGCTTCATGGGATGCCTGGGTGGCTCAGTCGATTAAGCGTCCGACTCTTGATCTCTGCTCAGGTCATCTCATTGTTTATGGGATGGAGCCCTATGTCAGCCTCTACGCTAATAGCATAGAGCCCACTTGGGATTCTCTCTCTCCCTCTCTCTCTCTCTCCCTCTCTCTCTGCCCCTCCCCGCGCATGAGCACTACTCTCTCTAAATAAATAAATTTAAAAAAAAATGTTCGGGGGCACCTGGGTGGCTCAGTCGGTTAAGTGGCCGACTTCGGCTCAGGTCATGATCTCGCAGTCCATGAGTTCAAGCCCCCCGTCGGGCTTTGTGCTGACCGCTCAGAGCCTGGAGCCTGTTTCAGATTCTGTGTCTCCCTCTCTCTCTGACCCTCCCCCGTTCATGCTTTGTCTCTCTCTGTCTCAAAAATAAATAAACGTTAAAAAAAAAAAAAATGTTCGTAGATAGCATGGTTAATAGTCACATGGTGTTACACATGTGTCCTTACATGTAAATGCTCTTCATTTGAAATCAGTCACCCTGCTAAGTAGATTATATTTTAGCTATCCAATTAAGTGAAAGAAACAAGATCAGTGGGGTTAGAGTAACTTGTTCTACATCACACAGAAAATCTAAGTGTCTGAGACCAGATCTACATTCTATACCAATACCAGGTGGGAAGTATGTCTAGATCAAGATAAAAACTAATGACATGTACTCTAATCAGACGGGGTTCTATTTTTAAAGACAGATACTAATACATTAGGGAGGATATCCAGGACTAATCATGACTGTAAAGCATCTGGAAACTGTCATGAGAACTGAAGATATTCCATTATAGACAAGAAAACTTGAACTGTTGTTGCTAAGAAGAAAATCTAGAACTAATCGGTGTTACAGGGAATAAGATTTCAGTTCAACATGAATTCTAACAGCTCTTTTCCAATAACTGAATAGGTTGCCAAGGGCAACAAAGTGCTTTACCTCAGGAAGTCCTCAAGGAGAAGCTATGCCAGGAATAGTACACAAGGAATTCACTGGGTAAATTGAACAAGGACTTGCAGAGTTTGTAAATCCAATGTCTAATTATTAATATCACTTTATGGAGGAAAAACTTCATGTTTATCTACACCAGCATAAGAGCTATCCACCCCACGAGATGCCAAATATGGAAAACTACAGCCAATTATCTAAAATGCTATCAAATTGAGGCGACTTTTAAGCGTCTGACTCTTGATTTTGGCTCAGGTTATGATCTCATGGTTTGTGAGTTCAAACCTTACATCATGTTTTGTGCTGACAGGGTGGAGCCTGCTTGGGATTCTCTATCTCTCCCTCTTTCTGCCCCTCCCCTGCTCATGCGCACTCTCTCTCTCTCTCAAAAACAAAGTAACCCTTTTTTTTTTTTTTTTTTTTTTAATGTTTATTTAGTTTTTGAGAGAGACAGACAGAGTATGAGTGGTGGAGGGGCAGAGAGAGGGGGAGACACAGAATCGGAAGCAGGCTCCAGGCTCTGAGCTGTCAGCACAGAGCCCAACGCAGGGCTCCAACTCACAGACCCGGAGATCATAACCTGAGCCGAAGTCGGATGCTCAACTAACTGAGCCACCCAGGCGCCCAACAAAATAACTTTAAAAATAAATAAATAATAAAATGTTATCAAAGTAACTTAAGGAGATTATTATTCCTTTCTACTCATAAAACCAGTTCTCAAAAAAGACAATTTTCAAATAAGAACTTACCCAAACAACTTTTCTGCAGTGGCTCTGGAGATTGTTTGGACAGGTATATTCGGCAATCCTGATGACTGCGATGGTGGAAACTGAGTATGATTGAAAGAAGGGAATCCAGGTGTATATGGGTCACCTGTTCCCAGATGGGCCTAGTTAAACAAAAAAGTAATGTGCTCTGTCAGACATTTATTCAAGAAATCCTTAGAAGATTCAGACTCAGTATGAGGGTATAGCCTAAATTTAGTTTAGCAACTCAAACCATGAAGGTCTGAGTGGCTCTAAAATATGTGACTATTGTTTTTATATGGCAATGGCATATGCCAAATCTCAATTCAAGACACTATTGAAAAGGTAATGTTAGCAATAATAACTAAGTCTCAAAGTCCCATAATCCATTTTCTTGTTACTGCTAAGACCCTCCCAGAAAAAAAAAAAAAAGGGGGTATTTAATAAGGAAGGCATGTTACACTTCTACTAATGCAGATGGAATCCAGCAACAATTTGTAGAACCCAAAAACTCATTTACGTAAGAAATAAGAACTCACATGTCCAAAGAATGGAATCTCTGCATTAGTAATGGGAAATTTAGCCTGGTCCATGTATATCAAGACACCAATTGCATTGAAGCTTTCAGCATTTGCAACCTAAAGAAAAACATGTAAAGGTCAGAAGGTGAAGATGTAATCACAAAGTTAGAAGAATAGTGTTGGGCTTTATGCTAAGACAAAAGGTTACAGAGGACTGCACTGAAACTCCCAAATGTTGCAAATAGCTTACATGTTGAGAAAAAATACTTCCCTTAACTAACTCATTAAGAGAGTTTCAAAGATAAGAGAAATAATAAAAACCCATCTAACACAACCACTGTCTTTTAGTATGTTCCATTCTAGGCCCTTATTACGTAGGTTTGACTTTCAATTTTCTTCTTCAAAAAACATAGTTATACGTATATATTCCATATATACATAAAATTTGGTTATATAGAACTTAACAAAGCACCTTAATTTAACAATAATTTAGCAATTCTATGTAACAACAGAATATTGTTATTTTAAATTTAAACTGCTTTCACTGAAGCATTTCTGATTACCTCATTGTCACCGAAAGACAATGACTACAGAATACTCCAAGTGGCTATGCCATAGTTCTGGAAGTATCCTACAGTTTAGATAATTAGAACTTATTTGGTTTGTTGAATACTTTAATAAATTCAAGTTTAGGGGTGCCTAGGTGGCTCAGTAAGTTAAGGGTCCGACTTCGGCTCAGGTCATAATCTCCTAGTCCGTGAGTTCGAGCCCCGCACTGGGCTCTGTGCTGACAGCTTAGAGCCTGGAGCCTGCTTCTGATTCTGTGTCTCCCTCTCTCTCTCTGCTCCTCCCTGCTTGAGCTCTGTCTCTCTTTCTCTCAAAATTAAATAAACATTAAAAAATAAGTAAATATAAAATAAATTCAAGTATATTATTAGGTATGAGAGTTTAAGACTGATGGTTTCCAGAATGTGAAAAAAAATAATCAATGATACCACTTAAAGGAAGAATAGTATGATACCAGTGTATTTAATAACTTATACTCACCTTTTCAGCAAAAGTGATTTTCCCTGCTCTAACAATCACTAAAGATCCATTCACAGGAGAGTTTAAATTCTCAAAGTCTTTTTTAGTGCCAAAATTAGCATGGACCAGTCTACCCTAGAATAAAAACATGAGATTTAATGAGCATTACGGTATTAGAACAGCCGTAGAGTCTGAGAGAGGATAGTTTTACAGATCAAACCCAATAGAGAAAACAGAGATAAAAGGAGGCCAAAGCCTAAAAGGATGTAAGAATTCTAGTCAAACTAGTCAGTTATTAGGAGTGAATCAAAACTCTGGCCTCCTATAGTCACATCTTGCATCATCACATGCTGCCTTGAATCTAATTTGCATTGCTCTTGACATTTAATCTCTTTTACATTGCTTCCAATATTGTGTGGGGAGAGAAAGGCTAACAGAATATGATAAACAAAGAGACATATACCAATATAAATACTGTAGGCTAGCCCTGGCTGCACCAATTACATAAAGTTCCTAACACATGAATGCTAGATAATTGAGGACATACATAAAAATAGGTCTTAACGGAAAGTTCTGATAAGAAATCTCTATGAAAATTGTTAAACACTATCTATCACAATAAAGTGCCTTGCATAGATCAATTTTTAGATGTTTATAAAAGCTGTCTCATAATATTCCTAAACTATTAATAGAGCTATATAAACTGATCCTGACAACCAAATAACCTAAATATAGAAAGCTTGCAGGTGAACTAAAACCTTCAATGTTTCTGACAGAACAGTGTACCCACCTCCAAACCCCCAGGTTATAGGTAGTCAGGGAAAGTGATATAGCACAGGTAAAACTTCATCTGGCTTGAAAGGCATCCAGTAAATAGACCCCTGACATACAAACATTTGTTTTTTAAAACCTGAAAAACCTAGGTAGATCTATCAACTGTTTTTTAAATTTCTGCAGTAGTTTGGCCATATTTGCCTAAATTAAAGATTCAAGCTAAGACTGGACTCCAGCCAAGATCGTTACTTATATCTGTCCCCACATAAAGTGGAATCTTTTTTTTTTTTAACATTTTTATTATTTATTTTTGAGACAGGGAGAGACACAGCATGAACAGGGGAGGGTCAGAGAGAGGGAGACACAGAATCTGAAACAGGCTCCAGGCTCTGAGCTGTCAGCACAGAGCCCGATGCGGGGCTCGAACTCACGGACCATGAGATCATGACCTGAGCCGAAGTCGGCCGCTTAACTGACTGAGCCACCCAGGCGCCCCCATAAAGTGGAATCTTGATACACACATTCACTCAACAAACACCATCTGTCAGGCACTGTCCAAGGCTCTATGACACAGCAGTAAATGAAGCCAACCTCTAGCCCTGCATGTAGCTTTCATTCTAGTGTGGAAACAAATGAGTAATGTCAGGGGTGTAAGTACCAGTAAGAAAAATAAAGCGGATAAAGGGAAGTGATTGGAGGAGGGCCATTTTTAACAAGATAATCAAGGAAGACTTCCCTAAGGAGGTAACACTGGAAAAGACACTTGCACAAAAGGAGGGAACAGGCCATATTGGTATTCAGGGGAAGATGGGCCCGCAGAAGGAAAGGGAGTTTTATAAAAGCCTTGAGGTGGAAGCATGCCTGCATTTGAGTGGTTTAGGAACACTGGGGAGGCTGGAGTGGCTGGCAGAGTGCAAGAGGAAGAGAGCAGTAGGATTACTTAGAGCCTTGCCATCCTGAAAGAAGACCTAGGATTTTACTTTCACTGTGGCATAGGATGGCTGAGAATAAGAATATCTCACGATCAGTTACATTTTAAAAAATAAATTTATACCAAAATTCCTAAGAAAGGTAACGACAATGAGTTTCTGAGCTCTTCAACAGGGGAGACCATCTCATGCACCGTTTCGCCTTACTTACAGTAACTGTCGCTGCTTTACTGTATGCCACATAGCCCTCTGGACTCTCCACCAGGTATACCATGCCACTGTTTGTGCCCACTATGGTCACTGAGTTTGAAGCACTGGCAAAAAAAGATTAAGTTAAAATGAAGCTGAAGCTAAGGACAGCCTTGGGGAAAAAATGGCTTTAGTACATTTAGCATCTGATTTGCATTATTTATTCTGAAAGTCTTTGCTGTATTAGCACACCTGAAAATAGCTACTTCCAGAAAATAAGTTTACCATCTTTCAACATACCTGCCTTTGACCTGAACCTTAACAAAATGTTCATCATGCCAGGCTTTGCTAAGTTGAAGCTCACGGAATCGGTTCTCAATGAAAAAGGCAAGGCTTTCATCTTTTTGAGATCCAGCCTCACGAGGGAAATATGAATTTTCATTCAGCTGCCTAGAGGAAAAAAGTCACTGTTACATGAACTAAAATTTAATTTAAAATAAACAATGAACTGAAATATCAAGAAAATTGTTTTAAAATAACTCAATACTATTCATCATAGCTAAGATAAGTTAACTATGACCCCAAATTTCAAGGTTGACTAGAGACAAACTTAGAAGAAAAAAAATTATGCCCAATGTCTAAAGGAATTTATGACTTTAGCTTTATCCAACCTCTGAATCCAATGTATAGTACTCCATCAAGAGCCCCATCTTAACACATATATGTGCTTAGGGTAATTTTAGGGGAAATGAGTAAGCAAAATCAAAGTATTACTGTTGGTGAACTCAAGATGTACAGCTTTAATTTTCACCTTTGAAGCAAAACTACTCCTTGTTCTGATCTCCTATGTCTCACTGTAAATATATATACATCATATTAGTTATTTGATTTTTGTTTGGTAGACTACACTCTTACGTTATCCGTAATGCCTGGTATACAGTATATACAAAAGTATTCATTAGATGAAGTAAAAATGCCAAAATTCCTCATCTAAGACTAAGAGAATCATTGTACCACTATAACTACTGGAAGCCAGCTAATAAGTAAACGATGAATACGTTCTTTACACAGCGTTATGTATGTGTCTAAGGAAGGTCTTCAAAATCGAAGGACAGAAACCTTAAGGACACTTCTAAGGCTATATGGATTAATGAGAACCAGAAGAAATCACGAATACTAGAGGCATGATACGTCTCTATATCAAGTCGGGCAGTCAAGTTAGTCCTGATCTAAAGAATAAAAAAGGCTACTGATGCCCTTGTTGATGGTAGCAAAGCTCAGTGTGCCTTACAAGGGGTTGAGATGAAAATCAAAGCAAAGAAAGTCTGACAGCAGGCAACAAGCTTAAAAGACCAGATGACAAAAAGATCAAAGACCTCTGAATTTTTTAAAGAAAAAGGAGTGTCCTCACAAAAATTTTTTCCCCATCCAACAAGTTTGAATTCTTTACTAATTCTTTACCCTCCAGCTAAACATGGGAAGTCTCCCCTACTGTAAGAAGTCTTTCCTCCAGACTGTCATGTTTGTTTTGTTTCACTGCTCTGAATAATCAGTATTTGTTAGGGACTGAGATTAAATTTGTGAAGTAGCTCAAGTTTACCTGATGGTGCTGGTGAACTCTGTGTTACTCAGTTTCTCTGACAGCATTGTTTTGAGGTCCGACCAAAATAAGTGAGAAGGTGCTTCAGGAAAGTACTCTTCTGTTTCTGAAGGTTCGGTTCCCTCTACCTCCAGAGACTCTGTTCCTGCTGGTCTCTCACATTCAGACTTTGCTTCTACACGTTTACAATAGCCCAAGTAGCCAATCATAAATCCTATGGATAAAAAGTTTCAGAACTGACAATATATTCCTATAGGAACTGTTAATATTTTCAGCTAAGCCTTGAAAATACTGGCTTTAATCAAATTGTAAGCAGTTGGAAAGTAAGTAATGAATGTCAATTTTTTTATATTTTAAACCATTCAATGTAATAAATCATACAGTTGACTCTTGAACGATGCAGGGATTAGGGGTGTATACCCCCACACAGTAGAAAATCTGCATGTAACTTTTGACTCTCCAAAAACGTTAACTACTAATAACCTACAGTTGACTGGAAGCCTTATGGTAACATAAAGAGTTGATTAACACATATTTGTATGTTATATATGTTATGTGCCACATTCTTACAATATCTTTTTCTTATCTTTTTCAGTATTTCTACACTACACAGTTGGTGTGCAAGTTTTTCAAATTGTCACAAATCTCCAAAAACTTTTCCAATATATTTATTGAGGGGCACCTGGGTGGCTCAGTCAGTCAAGCGTCCGACTCTTGGTTTCATCTCAGGTCATGATCTCATGGTTCGTGGGTTCAAGCCCTCCATCTGGCTCTGCGCTGGCAGTGCAGAGCCTGCTTGGGATTCTCTCTCTCCTCTCTCTGCCCTGCCCCCCCACTCACTCTCGCTCTCTCTCAAAATAAATTAAATAAATATATACATACGTATTTTTAAAAATCTGCATATAAGTGGACCCACACAGTTCAAGTCCATGTTGTTCAAGAGTCAACTTTATAGTAACTCTAAATACTTGCCTTTTAATTGTGTTTAAGTTTATTTATTTATTTAAGTAATCTCTATACCCAACCTGGGGCTTGAACTCTTGGCCCCGAGATCAAGAGTCACATGCTCTACTGACTGAGCCAGCGAGGTGCCCCTAAATAGTTACCTTTTTAAAATATAGGTAACTTTTCTTCCCAGAAGCCTTCTTTAAATCCTTAGGCCAAGCTTCTATGCTACAGATATCCTGTGTGTATTTCTAGTATAACATTTGCACATTACAATGAAATGATTCATGTGTCTCTCTTCTTCCACCAGGCCAAACTCAAAGGCAGGCATAGAATCTTAGTCATTGTTGTTGTATTCCTAGTGCCTAGCATAATGGCACATAAAAAGGCACAAAATAAATGTTTGCTTGGCTGAATTAACAGATTTCCTGGAGTCACTCCCAAGGAACATTTAAGTTTTGAATAGCCACTCTTACCAATCAAGAAAAAGAGGATTATAGCGATAGTCCCATAGCAGATAAATCCATTAAGCCTTTTTGGTTTTGTGACACTGGCACCATTATCCCTCATGTTATTGTCAACATTTTCTTCTTCGTCTGCAGCTAGTTTCATCTCCACATGACTGTTGTCACCATCTACTTGCCGAGCCAGACTAAACCGGGTATAGGACAATGGTTCTCCACCAAACTGAGATTTGAAGAAAAGAGAGAAAGAAAGCATCATGAAAGAGAAGAAAGGGAAGAGGAACATTTACCAAAAGTTTGGTTAGGTACTATACTTAGTAGTGGACCATTACTATGACTTGCTATATATTCTTAAGGAAAAAGAAGTTCCTCTTTCAAAGCAACATTCTTCCTGATACCTAGTTCTGTCAATGGTAGATGGGGGCTAGATCACACACTGGCCTTTTTCATCTCATTCAGCCTTTTCATTCAGGGTTTCTGTTACATATGTCTACTAACATAGGTATACATTTTGATCAGCTTTCTTTGTTCATCTTATCAATGTGGCTGCCCCCTCCTACCATACTTGAAATACCCTGTATGTTCTTACAAGATTTCCCATAGTTAACTCCACACAAGACTGAAGATACCCTTTGTGGGAGGAGTTACATCGCCAAGCCACCACTTCAACATAAAAAAATACTTTATGATAGCTTTGAATATTACTTCATGCTTATTGGGTGAGAGCCATTCTTCCATATTTCATATTCTCACAAACTGGTGACAAGGAATAATAAAACTTAAAATATCTTACCAAGGTAGAGAATGCTGATCTGGCTTGATCCATCATTCTGAGCTGCCACACAAAAGAACCTAGTATTAAAACAGAAATTTAATACAAAATAGATACCATTGTACCAGTTATAAGAGGTTTTCATTACCACGCTAAATTATTATATATCAAGTTTACTTTTAAATATATTATCACATTCCCAGAAAGGGTCTTTAATAAAGACATTTAGTTCATAGGAAAACTAAATTTAATATAATCCTTGATTAGATCCTGAGTTGAGGTGGGGTGGAGGTGAGAACAACTACAAAGGATATCATTGGGAAAAATAAGAAATCTGAATACAGACTACATAGTGGATAACAGTATTGTATCAGATTAGATCTGGAGAGTGTGACATATTCGATTTGATTATATTAGATTTGGAGAGTGTGATGATTTATTCTGTTTTTGGAAAAGAATGCCCTTGTTCTTAGGAGATTAATGCTGAAGAATTTAAGAATTTAGTATTGGGGCACCTGTCTGGCTCCATTGGAAGACCATGTAACTCTTGATCTCAGGGTCATGAGTTCAAGCCATATGTTGGGTGTAGAGATTACTAAAAAAAAAAAATTGGAAAACTTAAAAAAAAAAAAAGAAAGGATGAAGTATCCTAACACTTATAACTTACTTTCAAATAGTTTAGTTTAAAAAAAAGGGTCTAAAAAAAAAGGGGTCTAAGAGGGGCACCTAGAGGCACGTAGGTGGCTCAGTCGGTTAAACATCCCATTCTGGATTTCATGAGTTTGAGCCCCACACTGGGTTCTGCAGTCATGGTGCAAGCCTGCTTGGGATTCTCTCTCTCTGTCCCTCCCCTGCTCACTTCCTCTCTCAAAATAGACTAAAAATAAATTAATAAATTACTTTAAAAGCATATAAGAAATTGGGGCGCCTGGGTGGCTCAGTCGGTTAAACGTCCGGCATCGGCTCAGGTCATGATCTCACAGTTTGCGAGTTCGAGTCCCACATTGGGCTCTGTGCTGACAGCTCAGAGCCTGAAGCCTGCTTCGGATTCTGTGTCTCCTTCTCTCTCCGCCCCTCCCCTGCTCATGCTCTGTCTCTGTATCTCAAAAAATGAATAAACGTTAAAAAAATTTTTTTAAAAAGTGTATAAGAAGTAAAGCAAATGTGGTAACTGTTAATAATTGATGAATCAGAATAAAGGGTACATGAATATGGATATATACTGTACTATTATTTCAAGTTCTCCTACCATGGTTCTACCATGTCTATTTACCATGGTAGGTAAATTTAAGTAACTGAATTTAGTAGTCAAAGGGACCAAATACAATAGACTAGCACCTGGGGGGAAAAAAAACCCAAAGTAGAATTAAGTCAAGACTGGTCATGCTAAAAAGACCTGTAACAAACCATCTTCAATATAAAAGGAGAGAAAACATGATCCTTCTGATTAAAGGAACAGTTCTTACAAATGATTTGATAGATCTTTGATGCAAAACGAATAGACAAAAGAAAAACACACCATGCTGTTTTACACACAAAGAAGCCAACCATCTGAGATGTTCAGTGTCTTATTCAAGGCTGAAAACTGATAATCCAAAAACTGAAGTTCAATGGGTTACTGAGTTATAAAAATTCTGTTCTCATCTCCAGAAATTTAAGAAATTAATCTTAACCTTCAAATCACTATGTTGTGTACCTAAAACTATATATTGTATGTCAACTATCCATAAATAAAATAAATTTAAAAATAAATAAATGACAGCCATTTTATTATTTTTTAAAGATTTAAAATTTTTTTTATTTGAGAGAAAGAGAAAAGAAAGAGAGTGGGGGAGGGATACAGGGAAGAGAGGGAGAGAGAGAATCCCAAACAGGGGAAGGTGCAGAGGGAAGACAGAGAGAATCCCAAGCAGGCTCCACACTCAGCACAGAGACACAGGGCTCAATCCCACGACCCTGGGATCAAGGCCTGAGCCGAAATCAAGAGTTGGATGCTCAACCGACTGCGCCACCCAGGCACTGCTAAAAGATTTTTTTATTTTCAAATAATCTCTACACCCAACATGGGGCTTGAACTTACAACCCAGAGATCAAGAGTCACATGTTCTACCAACTGAGCCAGCCAGGCAACTTAACACCCATTTTAAAGGTGAAAAACACCTCTATAACCAACAGAGTTCTATGTTAAGTTAAAGCACTGGTATTTAGTGAAATCCAGATTTTCTAATTAATTTGATTTGAGTGCATCTAAATGTTTTAAAGCGATATTATGTTGAGATATATAAAATGGTCATTTATTTCATACTATTTTAAGGCTTTTCCTACATTACAAGTACACTTAACAGAGCATTTAACACGCACATGTCACAAAGCAAACTGAGATATACACAGACTATAAAATAAAAGACGTTATATAAACTGGCATTAGAAAAGTCTCCTATCAAAACCTATTAACAACAACAAAAATTTAATCCCCAAGCTTTAACGACCAGAGCCAAGAAGCAAGATCATATTCTTAGAAGCAAAGTCTCTTGCCCTATCTGGTACAAAAAGTTTACCATTATCACTGCACCAGAACCCTACAAACCCAATCACTAGAACCAGAACTAGAAGACCCCACCCTGAACCAATTTTAATCACCCTTTTCTAGGAAAAACCAGTTTACAAGTTTAATGCTGATCTGAACCAGCCATTCCTCAAGGTTTCCAGTTTTAAATTAATTTTGAGATTAAAGTGACAACACTTTTAAATAAATGATCTAAATAAAGGATTTAAATAAATGATGAGATTGAGTTGATTGCAATTCTGCATAAACAGATATTAATAGAACATGTAATTATGATTTTGTATAATTAAAATCTAAGTACAGTTTTAACTGAGAACACCAGTATGTTATTTCTATTTCAATATCCAGACACAAAATGAAGACTATAACATAAAAGAAATCAAGTCAGAGGAAAAAACTGTGACTTAGGCAATTCCCATTTTAACTTCATAATTTAACCCCGCATCTATGAATAACACGATAATTCTAGGATATCTACAAAAGTTACTCCTTAAGTTTCATATACAAAAAAATTGAGTCATTCTTTCAAAATGACTTCATACATGATAAAGCTTTGTATTGAAAAGAACCCCTTACTGAATTTTCTTTGAACTGAAATCACTCTATGTACTCTAGAAGCATCAGAGAAACTTTTCCTACCAGTTATAATCACTGTCTATAAACAGTTCTGTTTATAGTTACATAGTTCTGTTAAAAGATGGCATCTAAAAGCCAAACATCTTTTATTACAGCTTATTTCACGATGTCACCACCATTGCTGATAATCCATAACAAGAGACAAACCAAACACCAACTGGATTTTTGTACATATTAGCACTTTGTGTATCTTTGGTGCTCTCAATGGTAACTTGAAAACCTATTCAGTTTCTCACATTAATAATGAAAATTAAAGTAAGCAAAACAGAGCCGTGTATGTTTTGAACATGAAATGGAAGGAGTAACTGAGTCTTTTTTTTTTCTTTCTGAAATGTCTTTTAATTGAGCCATGGGATGGAAGACAGGAGGCAGGCGAAGGTACAAGCTAGACTACAGTCCTAAACTTCTTTATAATTCGTATCATCTCATTCCTACTTTCTTCAAATGTGGCATTAATTTCTATTTAATTTTTTTAAATACAGTAAATGCCTTGAGGTCTTAAGCTACTTTGGGGTGTCTCAAGACCAGGAGTCTGTACACAATACATACAGCTGAGGATGGAGGGATCTTTGCACCAAAATACATGGTCATCTATGTATAACATACCCAAAACTGCTACTCCATTTTACCTGAAATAAGAATGAGTCACTTGTTTATTATTGACAAGCCTACTTCCATTTGGAAAATGCGCCACAGCCTCAAGTCCTTGCAGCACACATGAAACAAAGTTCCTCTACTTGCTTTTAAGGCTCTTTGTTCTAAAGAACTTCACTACCTACTAAGTGCTGCCCTCTACTATCTCCAAAATGAGACAGAATTCAGTCCCTGCCTCTACTAACATCCTTCCTTTCTTCTTGACTCAGCTCAGGGAACATCTTTATGTTCTCTGATTGATTTCGCTACCCTACACTTGATAGGGAATTTACAAAGAATAATTAACAAAGAAAGATATTTTATTTCTTAACAGTATGGGGACATACTTAAATGTATGTAAAGTTCATTTCTCATATCATTTGGAAATTACATAAAAAAGAATACAATGAAAACCTTGCACTTGGAACTGGAATCATCTCCCATCTCTGCCACTACTCTGGTTTATTCTGGAATCACAGGACAAAGCATGGATAGTAGGGAGATTTTAAAAAGGAGAAAAACTTCAGGGGGGCCTGCGTGGCTCAGTCGGTTGAGCGTCCGACTTCAGCTCAGGTCATGATCTCACAGATCGTGAGTTTGAGCCCCGCGTGGGGCCCTGTGCTGACAGCGTGGAGCCTGGAGCCTGCTTCGGATTCTGTGTCTCCCTCTCTCTCTGCCCCTAACCCACTCGCATTCTGTCTCTGTCTCTCTCAAAAATAAACATTAAAAAAAAATTTTTTTTTAAGTAGAAAAACTTCACGGGCACCTGGGTGGCTCAGTCGGTTTAGCATCCAACTCAGTTTTGGTTCAGGTCCTGATCTTATGGTTCATGAGTTCGAGTCCTGCACTGGGCTCTGTGATGACAGCATGGAATTCTCTCTCTCTCCCTCTCTCTCTGCCCCTCCCCTGCTCTCTCTCTCAAAATAAGTAAACAAACAAATTTAAAAAAAAGGTAGAAAAACTTAAAAGGTTACCTGGTGGGGCTCCAAGATCTTAAGCAATTGGTTATGGATACCTGTTTTGCAAATTGCTTCCCTATGCATTTGCAGGAGAAATGAAAAGATGACATGAACCCACAAAACTTCTTCAGGGCCCCCAGGACACATATAATAATTGTGTCTACCCAGGATGGTCAAGCTCTTTCCTAGTTTTAAGGGTCTAAAATGAAACCCCATAGAGGAAAACAAGGAGAATCTTCATTTCTATTCAGCTTTCTGTAAAAAGATTGTCCAATTCAGTCTACCTGTACAGTGCTCATCTGAGACAGCAGACAAATGGCACATCCAGAGAAGGGTTCCAAAAGGCCTCAGAGGATCATTTTTAACTAGCTTTCGTTGTTGTCTGATTCAAGTTTCGCCGGGCACCTTGCTCCACTATAGTTAAGTACGTTATCAGAGGCAAATAACTGCCACAACCTAGGGCAGAGTTAGCGGAGTTGTTGTCTCTACCCAACAATCTTCAGTACAGGCTAAGTTCACAACCATTACTTCACAAAAACATTCCATATTCTATCAAAGAAAAGTTAAAAGGTGCTATGCTGTAAGTCGATTTTTGGAAAATATTTCATATCGATGACAAAACGTTTTAAGTTCTAGATCTTGTGAAGTATACTAAATTTATGATAATCCAAAACAGAAAAAAGAAGAGCCAAGAAGTACTTTAAATAGACTAAACTTGAATTTTGCAGTAGACAACAACTTCTGGAAATCACCTTAAACGTCTTTGTCAGTAAGGTCAAACTCCCTAGCTCAGAGGCAACTGAATCAGCATCTAGTATTCCAACTCCTATCTAAGCCTGGAATAAAGATATCAGGTATCCATGTACTTTTGTAAGAGGACAACTACTTCCTACTTCAATCCTCTCACCGCACCCCCCAAAAAAGGGAGAAAGCAGAAACAATTAAGTTCCCTGCTTTACCCAAGGTCGCTACAAAACAGAGGAAAAAACGTTGACCGAAAAAAGTCAAGTCACAAAATATTTTCTTACCCTACCCACTACATTAGAAAGCTATCCACTAGAAAGTGACACAATGGGCGTCTAAGACATTTGTCAATATAGCAAGCCCTTTAACCATACTGCTAATTTCCTGAAAGGGAAAGCCAATTCTAATCTAAACAGCTTTCACTTGGCCTCTAGACCATAGCTTTCATAAAGTAGAAGTCTTATTTCTGAATCTCCCATCTTATAACAAGGAAAGCAATCAGAATATTCTTCGAGTCAGCACCTGCGGCATTCAAACAGCTTCTGCCTAGGGAAAACTGAGAACCCACACACAAAGCCAACGGCATCGCTGAAAGATCAGGTTGTGCCGGAGTTCAAACGCACGGCTTACAGAAGCTCACATCAAATTCCCAGGGCACACTCGTAACCGAGTGGAGGACAGCTCTGTCACTTTGAGCAGTGAGACCACGATCAGGGTAGGCGCCGAGAGAGCGTAGGGCTACAAGCTCAAGGTCACCCGCGCACCCCGACAGCAGTTCTTTGGGGAAACTTCCCGGAGTAGCCACGTGCTCCCAGCAGAGCCAGTCTACGCTGCGGCAGCGTGGCTCGCACTCCCGCGCCCGCGGCCTATGGCTGTCCCACGAGGTCCTGTATCTTTTAAGGACGAGCTAGTGAGGACAAGGGATCGGGGTGGCCTGAGGAACGGCCGGAAGCAGAATGGCGAGGCGCAGAGCGACAGCCGGGTACCCCTCATCCCGCCTTCAGTGCCTTAACGGAGAAACCATTCGCCGCCCGGCGAGACGAGAAGGGCGCAGAAAGGCAGAGAAGGGCAGCCCTTCTCCGCGCCGCGGCTCCACCTTGCTGCACCTGCAGCCCGCTCCCCGCGCCGCGGCGGCCCCTTCCAGTACCGCACGCGGGCCCCGCTCCATCCCGCCCTCTCCTCCCGCCCCCCCTGCGCCTCCCCGCGCCCCCTGCGGTCCCCCAATGCAGCTGGACAGCACCAAGGGGGCCCGCACCGGAGACCGCTCGCACCCGCCCAGCAGGCTGAGGGGAGGCCAGGAGGGTCGGCGAGATTCTAGCTTCGGCGCGTCACTCACACAGTCTCCCCCTCCGGCCGCTACCGCCCGAGCCGCTACAGGCCGAAGCTGAGGCTCTGTGGGGGATGTACGCCCCCAACCGGCTGTTTATAACCTGACCCCGCCCTCTTCCGACCCCCCCAGGCTTTGCGTCACTTCCTGCCTCACGTACACCCCAGAGGTGCCCTGGAAATGGACTGCCTTGGGCGAGCCGTGAGCACGCACTGGGACAAGGGCGCTCGACTAGTGTGCGCGGAGGGGCGGGGAGGAGCGGGTTGGGGCGTGGTCGGAGGGAAAAGGCGCCAAGCCTGCAGGTGCCGGGAGGAGCCGTGGAACCCGCACTGGCTTCCTCCTCGCCGCCTTCCGCCGCGTCCCGGGCCGCAGCCTTGATACCCGGAGCTCTCCGTCTAACCTTGACCGACCTCCAGGCCTTGCAGTACAAAGGGTGATGGTGTTGGCGTTTACTTTCACATCTTGGATACTTAACACTGAAATAATTCCTTAAAGTGTATGCCCTAGTTGGAATATTAGGTAGCCAATAAAGACATATTGTGAGTATATATTTTGCAGCCTCAGAAGTGCTTAGGATAAGCAAAAAGGAAAAAGAATTAAAAGCAGAATGCAAGTTTGTATTTAGGATGTGTAAAAAATGCACGTGGACCAAGACGGGCACAGTGCTTTGCATAATGTTTAATGCATGAGGGAATGAAAAGGAAAGCAGAAACAAGTGATTTATTAGGGGGGCATAATTGTAGATGAACTTTAATGTTCATTGCCATTATTGTTATTATAAGGTTGTGTAATGCATAACAAAATAGGATTCTTGTCACTTTTTAAACTCTTTCCAACAATCACACCCGCTCCCCGCCTCTAGTCGGTCCAGGCAAGAAGATTGGACAAGTTTACAAACAGGTACAAAGCGAGAAAACGGGCAGGGCCATAAAAGAGTCATAGGTAAAGCGCTTTCCAGGTCCGAGCCCTGAGGGACAATGAACAATCCTTTAAAATGCAAATCCGTTTCCTGGCTTGGGCTCCGGCTCTTCCCCCAATTCTGCGCTAAATTTCAGGAAGTACCACGAGGTTTGCGCACCGCCCCCTTCCCTTTGCCCCCCGTTCTTTAAAATCTCGCCCCAGAGAGGAATATTTTTAAATCTTATAAGCAGAAACATAGCTGCATTTTAGAGGGTCTACGCAGGAAAAAGTGAAATCGAGGAATGGGACGGATAGGGATTAGCTGTGGAGGGGCCGCCTTGAAATTCCGACAATGGGCCGGCTGAGTCCCTTCTCCCTTTCCTTGCCCTGTGGGATCTTAACAAACATGGCTAGAATCGAGGTGAAAATCTTACAGCCACATGGACAAACGGGCTAAGGATACCAAGGTTAGGAGGAACCTAAGAAAATCCAAATTAAAAATTTTACATTCACTGGTACAGCAACTGGGGAAAACAGTATGGAGTTTCCTCAAAATTTAAAAATAGAACTACCCTGGGGCCAGTAATAGCACTGCTGGTGGTTACCAAAAGACACACACACACACACACACACACACACACACACACACACAAAATCAAAGGGTACATGCACCTCTATTTTATATAGCCAAACTATGCAAGGAATCCAAGCGTCCATCCATAGATGAATGGATAAAGAAGACGTGGTGTACAGATAAAATGGAATATTATTTGGCCATAAAAAATAATAAAATCTTGCTATTTGCAATGACATGGATAGAGCTAGAGATGATAATGCTAAGCAAAATAAGTCAAAGAAAGACAAATACCATCTGACCTCACTCATATGTGGAATTTAAGAAATAAAATGAATGAGAAAAGAAAAAAAAAGACAAACCAAGAAACAGACTCTTAACTATAGAGAACAAACTAATGGTGACCAAAGGGGAGTCAGAGGGGGGATGGGAGAAGTAGGAAATGGGAATTAAAAAGTACACTTACCATAATGAAAAAAAAAATTTTTTAAAGGTAACCTGAAAAAATTTACAGTCACTAAAATGAAACAACCAAGAGGACACCACTTTAAACAGTATGTCAATTATATTTTTAATTTCATATCTTTTATTAGCAATAATGGACACTATGGAATTAAATTCCCTTTACTACCCCTTTCTCCCTAGAAGTTTTGCAGGCTCTCCCTCCTCTGCAATTTCAAGTAGATGAACATAAATTTGTCTTGCTTTGTTGCAGAATCTATACCCACTGAGAGGCAAGTTTGCTTTGTTTGGTATTCCATACAAATGGTCCGACATCTTATTTTTTTAATCTGGTTTTCACTGTTGTCATTGAGGTTGCCATTATTACACAACATTAGCTCCCACTTCTGGAGACCCAATAATTTGGATGCTTGCAATGACATCAGCTTTTCATCATCTTTATTTAAACTATCTGGCCTAACTGAAATGCCTATTATTCAAGGTCCAATCTTCTTCAGACGTAAGAGACCTTAGAACTGAAATTCTTGCAGTTTGGGGAAAGGAAAATTTTTTCCTCCATCCTGGACAATTGCGGCTTATATGCCATGCTGAGCTAAGGAATGGGAGACGGGCCTGGGGCTTTAAATGGGAAGAGGATATTTCACAGGACTATAAGAAGAGCAGGTGTTAGGTAATTAAATGTTTGCCCTGCCATACAGATGGGTCATTCAGACAAAATTCATCTCTCTTAGTAATGCTTACTGAAAATGGGATTAAAATACCTGCCTTGCAGATTTTCTGTGTGTTTAAATGAGATACGACAGGCGCAAGCTCCTAAAAACACACAGTAAACTGGCACATAATAGACTTTGGTCAGCGTTGGTGGAGTCAGCCTGGGTGGGATGGAGCAGAGTCAGGCAGAAAAGTAACATGGACGATGTCTGCAGACTAGTGTAGGATTTTAGGTCAATGAAGAGGAAGAAACGAGGCTTTCAGCCTAGGAGAATGATTTGCGCAAAGATTCTGAAGTGACAACGAGCCTGTGGCATGCCAATGTTAAAAGACCCTAGTCTACAGAAATACCTGATAGCTACATCAGGGGAATTACTGGTGGAGAAAAGGGTACAGGAGTCATCAGCTATAAAATTCTCTCCCTCTCCCTTTTTTCTTCACCTGGAGATGAAAGCAGAAGTCTTGCTATTTGGTGAAGGAGAGATTGCAGGAAAAAACCAAGCCAGAAGAGCCACTAACATAGTGAAAAGGCATCCCAGCCTAGAAGTCAGCAACTGGTCTCAGAGCTGTTACCGATTGTGGTGTAGAAACATGGGTTTAATGGCTCCATGTATCAGTTTCCCCATTGGCCACATGGAGATAACACCCTTTTATTTCCTTCGCCAGTGAATTAAAAAGTAGGAAAGTTCCTTAAACCACACGGTTATACAGATATAATGTGCAGCTAGTTCAGAGCCCAAGCCACTTGAGTAAATGTGGCCAGAGTGGGGAAAAGCCTGGAAATGGGAAAGTTCTAAGCAACTATTACTTAAGAAAAGGAAAGTTGTCTTTAACGGCTTTCAATGTCCTGATTACAGAAAAAAAAAAAGACTCATTGGTAATGGCTGAGAAGAAAAGGTAATTAATTGCCATTATTATTAACATTTACTGTAGTAGTGTAGTGCGTCAGACAAAGACTCACAAGCAGATATGAAACAAATCTATACCTCTGAAAAGACAGGGGACACAGAAGACAAATGGGGAAACAGAATTTATACTTAAAAGACAGATAACAAGGATGCAAATGTTAAATACAAGCAAAAATAAAAGCAAGCTGGGGTCTATGACAGCAAAATGTCCAGATCCGAAAAGATACATAAGGCTCTGATGTGCCCACTAGGACATACCTGTAGTTCTCTAAATCCTGCTCCAAATTATATGCCTATGTAGATTCTAGTTAATCTTTCTGTTTAACTGTTTTTAATAACCTATTTTTAATAGAAATGTACAATTGCATGTAGACACATTCTCCTCTCTAACTCAGGCACAGATGCAGCAAGAGGGAACTTTGGCTGCTTGTCCCATAAGATCAAAGTCAAAATGTACACCTCTTACCTTAGTTATAGACCAGGAACCTAGGAAGAAAAAAAAAAAAAAAAGGTGAGTAGAGGAGGGGGAAAGGCATCATAAACCCAAAGGTACAAGAGGATGCAAATTGGAGGTGGGAGGTTCTTCATTTTAGTACTTTGTTCCTTACATTTAAAAACATTAATCTTTTTGGGGGAACCTGGGTGGCTCAGTCAGTTGAGTGTTGGACTTTGGCTCAGATCACGATCTCACAGCTTGTGAGCTCAAGCCCGCATCAGTCTTGCTGCTATCAGCACAGAGCCTGCTTTGGATCCTGTGCCTGGCTCTGTCTCTGCCCTCTCCCACTCACTCTTTCTCAAAAATTAATTAATTAACTAATTAATTAATCTGATTATGTTATGTATATTTTATCAAAATTTAAAAAACACATTAATATGCCAACTCACTAACAGAGTTCCTTCTGGTGTCGTATCTATGGTCCAAATGACCATATGGACCAAATGGACCAAATGACCATCTTAGAGTCAAAAAAATTTTTAGTTTTTTTAGATTCAATTTATTTATTTATTTATTTTATTTGAGAGAGAGAGAGAGAGAAAGTGGGGGAGAGGGGCAGAGGGAAGGAGACAGAGAATCTTAAGCAGGCCCCATGCTCCGTGCAGAGCCCAGTGTGGGGTCCATCCCACGACCCTGGGATCATGACTTGAGCCAAAATTAAGAGGCAGACACCCAACTGACTGAGCCACCCAGGCACCCCAGGATCAAATATTTTTGATGGCACTCGATGCTAAAACTTTGGGTAAAATTTTATTTCACAACTCCGTACACATGTGTGTGTATATGTTTGTGTGTGTATGTGTGTTTATGTGTGTGTGTTCACAAGAAACAAGAGTTTTATGAAATAATACCTTTGCTATGTACAAAACACTATGGAGCTTTCCGTTTAATTTTTGAAATGTTGATTTCAACCCATGAAATTGATATCTCAATGGGCTGTGACCTGTGTTTGAAAACCATAGTCGGAGGCCATCTCCTGTCTCAGAGCACAAGTCTTGTTAGTGAACAGGACAAATGACTTGCTCAAAGTTAAATTTCAACTCCCAAGGTTTTTCCCTGTTACTTTGCCCACTGTTTCAACTTTCTACCACCCCATACTTCTGCAAATATTGATTGAGGTTTTATGAGTTAGAAAACACCCATAAACTATTTTCAAATGCTTTCAAATCCTGGCACGCACTTTGGCCAATCACAGCAGAGCTCTGCCTATCCCACAGTAGGTGTTCATAGCAACCACCACAGAAGCCACCCTAACCCACATTCAGCCCCGACCACATCTCCTATTTGACAAACTGTATCCATTTTCTTTACCTTGGAATCCTAAGCCTAGGGCAATCACTTTAGGACCAGAGTCATAAAATAAAAATGTGGAGCTCTGCACATTGGAACAGGATGCATTCCAGAGAATGGAGGTAGATTGTCAGCTCACATATTTGAGGCTGGTACTATTTTCCATTTTATTTTTCATTTTTTTTTCTTTAAAAATGTACTTGGGAACCTTCAGTTTCCTGTCCTAATTCTGCTGACTAAATCATTTTTTGTTTCCCCTGTACTAAAAGGAAGCTTACACAGGAGAACATAGAGTAAGAGCAATAGCCAGGTTACTATGGAAAAGTTTGCTCCTGTTTTATAGCAAGTGGCAAAAGTTACTCAGGGCAAGGAAAGAAGAATTAATAAGAATTAATTAAGAATTCAGAATGATTAATTTTTAAATTGATTATAAGGATATTTATGCCCATTTGCCAGTGTTCTTGGCTGGAGTTTTGAGCAAGGTATAAGGTTCTATTTAGTTTCATCTGGGCAAAATAGAACTTCGAGCTTGGAGGGAACTTTAACTCCTGTACCATCCCTGGCCTATAACAGATGTTTGATAAATGTATATTGAATTAATTGAACAAAATCCCTCTGCTTCATACCATCAAGTGATTACCCAGCTTCTCCTTAACCTTTCCAATGAGAGCAAATCTGTCACTTCCCAAAGCAGAGAGCTTTGGATAGTTCAGATGGTTAGAAAGCTTTTACTTGTATTAAACTGAATTGTCGCTCCCTCTACTTTCTCCATTTGCTATTGCTTGAAGAGTGCTCTCATGTCCACAGCTGTCTTCTCTTCTTCAGATTAAATATCCTAATCCCTTCCCAGGACTAACACAGGACACAATTCCACATCTCCCCCACCCACTGGTCACTTCTGAAAGCGTGGTTTGACCAGTCTAGGTGGAACAGTGTCACGTTCCTCTGTCCTAGAGGCTACAGCCTTTACAAATGCCATCTGTCTGCCACCCCATTCACTACCTTACCAATCACTGCACACTGTCAACTCATGTTGACCTTTCAACAGGGTTTAACGGGAACAGATTGGCCACTGGAGCAGAGAGACCTGAGTTGAAAATCTAGTTTTGCCATGTACTTGCTGATTGTACGAGTAGCCCACATTTCTCTCATTTCCATGGATAATGTGATATCCATACATTGTTGCAGTCTGATACACTGTACACAGACTGTCTGTCCCAGTATATCACCAGTCTAGTCAGCTCATGATGGAAAGGAGTGTAGCCTGCTTGCATTGGGGAGTGTCCTCGCCATCAGCACCGAATGATAACAGAACAATCGCTGCTAGGATTTACTGAGCATCTACTGGGTGCTGGGAACAACTCTAATCTTTTTACAGTATTAGGATTAGTTCATGTGATCCTCATAATGATCCTTAGAAATAACAATTAACATTATCCCTGTTTTCTAGGTGTAAAAACTAGGATTCTACAGAAGTTAAAGAATTTGCCCCAGGTCGTAATGGCTAATAAGTGGTGATAAGCAGAATTCAAACCTAGGCAAACTAGCTTCTGAACCCAGCTCTAAACAACTCCACTTTACTATCTCTTTACGAATCTAATCATGGCACAGCTGACTGTATACATACAGTCTTCTCCCCAAGGCAGAATCTTTACTAAAGAGGTTCACAGACTGTCCAAGTAGGACAATTTGAGAAGATCCAATATTTGGGGGTCTGGGGAATCCATTTAGTTTTCATTTCAGCTTTAATTGCATTTCAAAATTTGGATTCGTATTCATGTTGAGGAGGAAATCTCAGATCACTCTAAACACAAGATCTTGTAGTATAACTGATGCTCCAGAAATGTTTAACAGAATTGCAGTGCGCTCATATTTGTCCTTGCAAGATCCTGATTTCCTTAAATTCTCCCAATGTATGCTACCTTTGATAAGGAGAGTTACTGAATGAAAAGAATCATATTAACTTTGTTTCCAAAATATCAGCACATCTGTTTAGTGTTTCTTATTTTCATCTTCCTCCTTTGGACATCTGTACTTTGCAATTCTTTCACTCCTGTTGGGAGTTTCTCTTCCTCCATGGCGGACATCTGGCATCTTAAACAAGAACACTTATGGTAAACTGTATGCCATGTGGCCAAACATTGCCTAAAGAGGCCTTTGAAAGAACACTGTGACGTGCTTGGTGGCTGCTGATGTGAACAGGGAAAATGAACATATGTGTCCAGAAGACACTTGCAAACAGATGATTAAATCTAACTCCCAAGTCAGCACATCCAGTGTTCGGGAAAAATACCGTATCATCAGAAACTTTTTGGTTTCTTCAGCTTAATATAGACAAGCAGACAAGTGTTCCCTTGGTTTGGAAAATGATTGTGATGAAATTTTTATTTCTCATACATGGAAATGTGGTCAAGGAGGCAACTTTTTGGTGGCTACATCTGTGAGGGCTGGCCCGGTTTGCCCCGGTTCATGTCACACAGTCTCTTAAATGGTAGGGAAGCTGTGTCCCAGAGCCAGGGTTCTAGAGCGACTAACATTCACTGAGCCCAGACCCCATCCAGGTGCTGGGTGGGGTGCTTCTACTGTGTCACACACAGTATCTTAGCCTCCCAACGATCCCGTGAAATAGGCACCATACCCATTTTATAGGTGAACCAATGGAAGCGCAAAGAATACAAAACAATTGACTTCAAGTGCCATGCTTTTTCAGTGGTATAGCCTAGCTTCAGATCTTTGAGATCTTCTATCTGAAAACCACCTTTCACTACATCTTAAGTTGGAATTTTGAAACACTGTCCAACAGGCAGATGGTTGAAGCTCTGTGCCCAGAGTAGAGTAACTTACTCCAGCCTGGACCTTATAACCATACTCATCTTAGGAAGGTTTGAGTCCAATTTGTAACGGAATTTGATGTCACCGGCACAAAATAAAAGACCCTAAGATATAAAGACAAGCTCACTAGGTGCAGTGTGCCTGGAATAACAATCTCTCAGAACATTTCCCAGAAGTAGCCTATGCTACAGTGAGATTTTGAATTTGCTTAACTGATGACATGAAGGTCCACAGCCCACAACCAGGTAAGCAAAAAGCAGCCAAGCTAAAATGTAGTCATGATAAACCACTTTTTTTTTTTTTTTTTACCTTTATTTTGAGAGACAGAGAAGGACAGAGCCTGAGCAGGGAGGGGCAGAGAGAGAAGGACACTCAGAATCGGAAGCAGGCTCCAGGCTCTGAGCTGTCCGCACAGAGCCCTATGAGGGGCTCAAACTCACGAACGGCGAGATTATGACCTGAGCCGAAGTCAGACACCCAACCAACTGAGCCACCCAGACGCCCCTTGATAAACCACTTCTAAACCTCATAAGATTACCCTTCTGAGACTGGATTCAAACAAAGAAGCATCTGAAGGGACCCACTGGCTTGTGTAATGAAGTCCAACACAGGACTCAAATGTAAGCAGTGGCAGCTCCAAAGGGAAAGAGAATCCAGGGAACAGGAGGCATTCCTGCTGAGCCCAGTGCTGTCCACATTAACGGAGGGAGATCCCAGGTCCACCCTTAACTTTACTAAGGAAAAGGCAGGTTCCCTGCAGGTGTTGAGGTTGGATCAAACTGAAGTGGATTTTGAGATCCACATGGAGCCTGGACGCTAGCCTGGGGCTTCTTAAGCTATACTGTGCATGCGAGTCTCCTGGGGGTCTGTTAAAATGCAGATTCTGACTCAGAAGTTCCCAGTGGGGGCCTGTGACTTGACTCCGCATTTCTAACAAGCTCCCTGGTGATGCCCAGGTTGCTTCAGAGCCCATTTGAGTAGATTGTAGAGGAAAGAGGTTTTCATTAGCCTGCTTCTCCAGCACGCCCCACAAGGAGGGCACACTGTGTGGCCAGCTGACTTGAAAGTGGTTTCTGCTTGGCAGCTGTTTTCTGTAACTGTAGCAGCTTCTATTCTACCAAGCTTTTCCGTGGACAAGGGCAATTCCTGGGGCGATCACAGCTTAAATAAAACAGCCCTTAAGACCATTCAGCTCCTTTGCTAGAACTCCACAATTGCCAAACAACCCACTCATCCTAATTCTTGAGGCTTTTCCCTCCTGAGAGGATGTTAGACTCCAGTATGAAGATTCAGCCTTGCCAGCAGCCCTCTTGCTCCACACAGAGTAATGAAGACGGCTGATGAATCAGTGTTTTGTGCCGTTGGGTAGCAGATTTCTTAATGACCATAGGGGAACTGATAAAAATTGAGTTTCTGAAACTGAATTAGAGGAATGACCTATTGTGAACTTCACGGAGTTACTCCAGGAAAGAGCAGCTGGATAGCCAGTCCCTGCAGACTCTGCCCAGGAACACCACCCTCTCCTGCAGACCCAGCCAGGGCTGGAACAAGGGTAGGATTTTTCGAAAATGATCAAACACCACCACAAATACCCCACCCCCATCTTTCAAACAGACAAACAAAAACTCTTAGCTTTACTATATCACTCCTCCCTGCCCGCCCTGCCAGCCCAATCACACACTCACAAGAGATGAAACAAACCACAGCGTGCGCATTTGGGAATCTAATTTTGGAGTCTAGTTAAAGGTTGGCTGTAGTGGGGGCACCAGCCTTGACCTGCTTCCTTTTATTCACCCGATTTAGCAAGAGGGAGGTGGCCTCTGTGTCAGGACTCTCACACTTGTAGCTGTGGAGGACTGGTACGGGCATAGTGCAGGTGGCATTGTTGGGCCTTGCCTGGGAATGGGCTCTCAAGACTATCCTTTCTGCCCCAGGGTAGCCTAGACCTGAGGTGTCCCTGGCCCACCAAGGCCCTTCCCTAGAGACCGAGCCTTGGGTGAGTCTCTGATTCTGCCCCTGAGGACCTCAGACACTGAGCCGCAGCCGCTGCTTCAGCCTGTCTGGATATCTGTGCAATTAGCTCCTGGAAGGCCCGCCCTTGCCCTGACCCATTTCTCTCTGGCTGCTTAGCACTGGGCTGGGTCATGAATAGCCCTAAACCAGCATCCTGTCTGAGTGGCAGCGGGCACCAATCTGGGCTTGTGTGCAAGATCCCTCTGCAAGAGAGACTATATAACATCGTCCTGTTTGTAAGCCTGAGCTGCTTTGGGGCCATCTGTCAAGTCCCTACTGCTTGTCTGAGGCATACCTCTGATTTTCCCTGTGTACACAGAATAGAGAGAGTCAGTCTGTGAATGGGTAGGCCTTTATGGGTTCACATTCCCATTCATCTTATCTTATTTATGGTGTATTTAATGTTTATGGAGGATCTACTGTGTGTCAGGCACTGTGCCAATAAACAGCTGCTTCAAGAATGCTTCCCTTGAGGGGCACCTGGGTAGCTCTGACTTCAACTCAGGTCATGATCTCACGGTTCATGGGTTCGAGCCCCACATTAGGCTCTCTACTGTCAGCACAGAGTCTGTTTCAGATTCTCTGTCCCCCCCCCACCCCCCGCAAAAATAAATAAACATTTAAAAGAAAGAAAGAAAAAAAGAAGGCTTCCCTTGAGTTCTCTTTGATCACTCATCTATCTTCCACCAGCCTATTATTCTACTTCTGCAGCATCAAAAGCCTTTGAAACATTAAGAGGAGCATCCTTGTTTCATATTTGCGTATCACTTAAAACAGAAAAATGGTCAGCACAGTGGATCTATAGAAGTGCTTCATCATTATCTAATTTCTAAGAAGATTTATAAAACAAGGGGGGCAACAGATATGCAAATGTCATGAATTATCTGAGAGAAGGTACGTGATGAGTTGAAGGTTAGCTACCCATATGCTCACATCTGGACCTCTACAATGAGATTCCTTCTGCTCACTGTACAAATACCAATTTGTGTCCTTATTCTCTCTAAGTGCCAGATCTTTATTCCCAGGTGCCTGTGGACACCTCCACCTGGATAACCCACTCAAATCCAACCTGTCCCAGAGAGAACCCAACATCCTCCTCCCCAAAGCTGGGGCTTCTGCCTCCTGTCTTCCCTGCTCCAGAACACTGTGTTTTACAGATTTAGGGCAGTTCTGGGGACTCTCCCCAGAGCCACCTGGTGGGTGCTCAATAAGTGTTTATTGAAGGGCACTCCTTTGGCATCGGTTTGTTCCTGGGCTCAGACAAAACCAGCCTGTTCATTGGATGACTTCTCCAAACAAGTTGCCCTGAATTAGAGATAATCACAAAATGGGTGTTGCTGGTGAAAATCATAGAAGAGATTCCAGCACCTCCATCTTTGTTTTTGTTTGTTGTCAGAGCTCACTCTTGGGAGAGTTTCAAGTTTCCACAAGGAAGGAAAAGAGATATTGACACGTCCTGCTTTGAAACCTCAGCATGTCACCCCAAATCACTGTCCTGGAAGAAGAGCAAGGACTTCACCTTGGCCCGGCTCCATGATATTTGGCCTGTGTCGAGTGATGGTTTCTAAGCTGTGAGGAGGAGGCTGAGACACTCCAAATAAAACTGTGTTTCTGGAAGTTGTTTGATATGTACATAAGTGTGTAGAAAATGGTCAAGAGGGAGATGCACCACACTAACAGGTAATAATGGGGGAAACTGAGTGTGGGGGCTAGGCAGAAACTCTGTACTGTCTTCATAGTGTTGTTATAAATCCAAAACTTTTCTAAAAAACAAAGTCTGTTTGAAAAGAAAAAAAGTTCAGGGGGGAAAAAACAAATGAAAAAGCAGATTGTGAAAAATTCAGGAATTGCATAATAAATGCAAAAGCTGAAACTCAAGGCAACATGTGCTTGCCAGGGACCTGTTAGACAAGGACTTCTGAGGGTTCAGAGGAGGGAAGACTGGCCAGGAGGAAGTAGGGGGCCTCCTGGAGGTAACAAGGCCTGGGGTATCCGGAAGGTTCCATCTGGGCAGGCCGTGAGCATTTTGATACCCCACAGATAAAGCACAGAAGGTATTCAAGAGCCCGCAGACAAAAAGAAGGCACCTTTGGAACCAAAAAACTCACACTGAAATCTCATCTTAAGATAAGTGTCTTAGAGATACGTACTTATCTCCAGGTATCTTAAGTTCTCCAAACCCCAATCATATCTCTTCTCTCTAAAATGCTATAAAATAGTGCTCATCTCACAGGTTTGAGTGAGATAATGCAGTGAAGTGTTTAGAATGGTGTGGACACCTTAGAGGGGCATCAACTGTATTAGCTGTTGCTGATGCTATTGTCAAAACTTTAGGTCAGAATGACTCCTAAACTCACGGAAGCCCAGATTCTTCTCCCCAAACTTCTCACTCTCAGCTTCCATTCAGATCAGACCCCAATTGTTCTCCCCTCCTGACTTTCTAGACCGACTTCCTTCATCTTTCTCTATTTCAGGCCCAGGGGGCCCTTCATCCACTTCTGCCATGGGCTCCTTCCCTCTTCCCCAGATAATTTCTTATTCATATTCTTTTTCTTTTTAATTTGAGACAGAGAGAGAGAGAGAGAGAGAGAGAGAGAATGCAAGCAGGGGAGAGAGGCAGAGGGAGAAAGAGAGAGAATGTTAAGCAGGCTCCACGCTCAGTGTAGAGCCTGACACGGGGCTCGATCCCACAACCTGGGATCATGACCCAAGCCAAAATCAAGAGTTGGACACTTAACCAACTGAGCCACCCAGGCACCCCAATAAATTATTATTCTTTTTGTCTTTCCTGTTCACTGATCATCCTGACCCCCTTTCCCCAAATGTGTCCTAGTA
Organism: Panthera tigris; assembly: GCF_018350195.1. Taxonomy (NCBI): domain Eukaryota; kingdom Metazoa; phylum Chordata; class Mammalia; order Carnivora; family Felidae; genus Panthera; species Panthera tigris. The sequence goes on from NC_056668.1 coordinate 71,163,343, forward strand.
CCTGTCAGTCCTACTGAGTCTCATTAAAGCCAGGACTCCTGATGCTATAGTTATTTGCTCCTATCACAGTTGTATCTTAAGATTCATCTCCAGTCAGAATTCAAAGATAATAAGAAAGGGACCATCTTATCCTAAGATATTCAACCCAAATTATACTTTTCCTACTATCAACAACAAAATAAAAAAGGCTAACGAAAGTATTGGTTTTAGAAATATAATATCTGTAGTTCCCTATAGCATGGTACCATCTGGATTATTGGAAAGGGGTGCAAAATATACATGGCCTGGAGGAAATCTCACATGAGAGGTTGGGATTATCAGTTTAGCAAAGAAAGAACCTTTCCTCTCTGCAACTATAGTCCTTTACGGTTAGCAGAATGAGATGTCCTTGGACGTCTGGTGCTTATAAGTTTACCCATTGGCAAAGAGATTGATAACATTAATCAAAGGGTCTGTATCTCCCTCCCAGGCACACCCTTACTTTCCTGTGGTTTCTCACGGCTTTAGATCCATCAGAGCAGTAAAGAGCAAGATTAATAGAGGGCCGTAAATTTAGATTTGGAGTCATTTTAGTTGAAAAGTCCTCTGTCATAGTGTGTAAGAATTCTCATTCATTGCTGGTGGAAATACAAAATGGTAGAGCCACTCTGGAAGACAGACTGGCCATTTCTTATAAAGTTACATATAGTTTTCCCATTCAATATGGCAATCACAGGCATTTACTTAACAGATTTGAAAACTTATGGACACAAAAATCCACACATGAACGTTTACAGCAGTTTTATTCATAATCTGCAAAAATTGGAAGCAACCAAGATAGTCCTCAAAAGGTGAAGGTATGAAAAAAAAAAACTCCAGTACACCCATACAATGGAATACTATTCCGAAATAAAAAGGAATGAGCTATTAATTCATGCAACATACAAAACATTGCTAAATGAAACATATATTGCTAAGTGAAAAGAGCCAATCTTAAAAGGTTATTCCATTTATATAACATTCTGCAAAAGGTAAAATTATAGAAATATAAAACATATCAGTGGTTGACAGGAGTGTGGGGAGTGGAGAGGGCTGAATAGATGAACTGCATTTTAGGGCAGTAAAACTGTTCTGTATGTTACATGAGACTGCATTTTTCAAACACACAGAACTTTATAGCACAAGGAATCAACCTCAATGTAAAAAAAATTAGGTCAGGGAAATCCCAGAGTAGAATGTAGACTATGATAAAAGAATCTGTTATTAAAATATATGATAATAATTTAACTGAAGAGAGTGGATGTTGACCTAAATGACTTTGGAAATGAGTGGAGATTGTAAGACCAAAGGCAAAAGGAACTGTACCTGAGCACTATACTTTAATTGATAAAGTTATTTCCTATGCAGATATGGGTTAACAATCCTGAAACCACTATACGCATATACTGGGATTAAACAAATAAGTAAATGGGTGGCAGATAATGGGAGCCAAATTTACTACTCTTGAATGTATGAAGTTACAGATGAGCAAGGAGAAAGGCTAGAATGAATTATGTGATACTAGATTGGAGTTGGAGATATCAGTATGAACCTGTGTTTAGCTTAATATAGTCACAGATGGATATAATACAGTAACAGTTATGGATGTATGTGTATGCACAGATTAGTATACACATATAAAAACAATAAAGTTAATCAAACCACAATTTGTCCTTTGAAAAGATAATCAAGATTGACAAAATTTTAGCTAAACTGACCAAATTAAAAGAGAGAAAAAACTCACTCAAAATATGAAAATCAAGAGTGAGAGAACATCACTACCAACATTACAGAAATAAGAGAGATTACAAAATAATACTAGGAATAGCTGTATGCCAACAAATTAGACAATTTAGATGAAATGGGCAAATTCCTAGAAAGACACAAACTATGGATACTGACTGAAGACGAAATAGAAATTTATATAAACTTATAACAAGAAATTGAAATAGAAATTTTATAACTCCATACAAATAAAAGCTCAGGCCCATATAGCTTCACAGGTGAATTCTAACATATATTTAAGGAAGAAAGAGTAACAATTCTTCACAAACTCTTCCAAAAAATAAAGGCAGGGGGAACACTTTCGAACTCACTCTATGAGGTTAGTATTACCCTCAAACCAAAACCAAACACTTTATAGGAAAAAAACAGGGCAATATCTCCCATGAATATAGATGTAAAAATTTTCAACAAAATACTTGAAACCTGAAATGAGCAACATATAAAAAGGATTATACACCATGACCAAACAGGATTTATCCCAGGAGTACAAGGTTGGTTTAATATCTGAAAATCAATTAATATAATATACTATAACAATAGAATAGAAGACCAAAACCACATGATCATCTCAATAGATCCAGAAAGATTTGACAAGATTCAACACCCTTTCATTGTAAAAACACTCAACAGGAGCGCCTGGATGGCTCAGTGGGTTAAGCGTCTGACATCAGCTCAGGTTATGATCTCACGGTTTGTGAGTTCAAGCCCCATGTTGGGCTCTGTGCTGGCAGCTCAGAACCTGAAACCTGCTTCAGATTCTCTGTCTCCCTCTCTTTCTGCCCCTCCCCTGCTCGCACTCTGTCTCTGTCTCAAAATAAATAAACATTGACCAAAAAAAAAACACTCAAGAAATGAAAGGAAACTACCCCAACCTGATAAAGAACACTTATTAAAAAACCACAGCTAACATTATACTTAGTGCTGAAACACTGAATGTCTTCCCCTAAGATCAGGAACAAGACAAAGATGCCTACTGTCACTACTTGTATTCAACATGTGCTGGAGGTTCTAGCTAATGGAACTTGGCAAGAAAAAATAAATAAATAAAAAGTATCCAGATTGAAAAGGAAGAAGTGAAACTATCTCCCACTTGTAATTAATAAGATTCTGTAGATAGAAAATCCTAATGAATCCACTAAAAAGCTATTAGCATATACATATATATTTCTTAGTTCTGTCCACTGAGAGAGCCTGGAAGTAACAACACCCAGGTACAGTGAGGACACCCAGTGCCCAGATCTTGGTTTCCAATACCATTCCTCAATAAAAAGAAACTAAGCTCCTTGGAGAAATGGCTGGGGCATGGAATATACAACATAAATATGAAACATCTGTTAGTGCCAGAAAGTAAGGAAGTACTCAAAGAAAAACATACAAGGGTATGTCCATGGCAACAGAAAGAGCTCCCAATAGCCAAAACTGGAACAATGTCCAGCAACAAAATAAATAGCATAATAATACTGGCTTATAACTCAAAGTATAAAATAAATACCCACAAGATCCTACTGATACCAATAAATGATTGACTAAATAAATAAGTAGAAAAAAGACAGAAGAATTCCAAGCAATATATGTAGATACTATTTCATTAAGGACATAGAGAATAACTTCCTACCCCTAAAGGATAGGGTGTGCATAGTGACTTTCTTCCAAAGGATACCATATGAAAGGGGGAGAAAAAAGAAAACTTTACATATAATACCTCAACTAGGTGATCAAGGTCAACATCTACAGTGAAAAGTCATGTTGATAGTACCATTGATATGATGTGATCAAATGGCACTTTATTCCTATGGTTTTCCTCCCCAAAACCCATAACCCCAGTCTAATCATGAGGAAAACATCAGATAAATTCCAACTGAAGGGCATTCTACAAAATACTTAACCAGAACTCCTCAAAACTGTCAAGTTCACTAAAAACAAGAAAAGTCTGAGAAACTCTTGCATTCTAGAGGAGCCTAACGAGACATGGTAACTATATGTATGTGGAATCCTGGATGAAATCCCGGAACAGAAATGGAATATACAAAAAACCAAGAAATCCAAATTTAAGTATGGACTTCAGTTAAGAATAATGTATCAGGGTGTCTGGCTGGCTCCATTGGTACAGCATGAGATTCTTGATCTCAGGGTTATGAGTTCAAGCCCCACACAGGGTGTAGAGCTTACTTAAAAAAAAAATGTATCAACTTTGGTTCATATGATAAATATGATAGTGTATAGTAGCAATGTAAGATAACAGTAGGAGAAACTGGGTGTGAAGTATAACTTTCTGTATTATCCTTGTAACTTTTCTGTAAATAAAAAAAAATTAAAGTAGAAAGTTTATTTAAAAAAAATAATATGGTTGAAGGTGAGCAAAACGTATAAACTTCTAGTTATAAATAAATAAGTCCTGGGGATGTAATGTACAGCATGGTGACTATGGTTAATAATACTATATTGCATAAAGTTGCTAAAACATGCACACACACACATATACATACATATACACATAGTTGTTGGCAAGGAATAGAAAGAAAAAATCCCAGAAAGTTAATAGCAGATAGGCTTTAAAACTTTTTTCTTTTTCATTAAATGTTTCTTAATGAATGTGTATTACTTTGAACATTAAAAAAAAAAAACCTGTCATTTTTTCCAGCTTTACTGAGGTATAGCTGATAATTCGAAATGGTATATATTATAAGAGATTATTTAATATACATATACATTGTGAAATAGTTACCACAGTTAAACCACTTAGCATCTCTCTCACCTCCCATAGTTACCGTTTCCTTTTCTTTTTGTGGCGAGAATACTTAAGATCTACCCTCTCAGCGAATTTCAAGTACCTAAAACAATCTCATTAACCATAGTCATATTGTTGTATATTAGATCTCCAGAGCGTATTCATCTCGCAGAATTGAAATTCTGTACCCCTTGACCAACATCTTCCTGTTTCCCTCTCCCACATTTTTGTAACCATGGAAAAAGAAAGTAATTATTTAAAAACAAACCCCAGCTTTCTCACTTCTATATTATATCCACTTCTATTACATAATAAGAGGCATATCTTTCTCTTATGCTGATCACGATGCAGACAAGAGATTCGTGCCAAAAGCTGACTCATGCTGAGCACATACAATGTGCCATGCATTGTGCGTACATCAATTCTCCTTATCAACCCAATGAGGTGGGCACTCATGTAAGCATTGTGCCCATTTTACAGCTGAGAAAACTTAGAGTGGTTAGGGATTTGCCCCACTAGGAAGGTGTACAGCTAGAATTTGAACCCAGGTCAACTGACTCCAGAACCCATGATGGCCTGGGCTAGTATGAAGCACAAGGCCTGAGGGCTGGCTGGTTGTCTGGTTGGCTAATACTCAAGGTTCAGAGTAGTGGCAGGAGGATAGGCTAGCAGGTTCTGAGCATCTCTGCCTGGCAGCCACACAGGCCACAGTGCTCTTGGGGCTTCCCAGTGCCCCCCCCCACAAGCCCCCCACCACAGCACAACCAAGGTGGAGCGATGGGGCTGGGGTGGAGCCTTTCCTTGCCTCCTCAGCAGAAAGCCCCCTTCTTCCAAAGACAGAGAGTGCGGGGAGGCCAGGCCATTGCTGACAGGGTCTCTGCATTGCACTATGTTCACGTGTGTGGGTTGGTGCTCCCTGGAGCTGTGTGACTCGGAGGTCTGGTGGCTGGTAGCACCGTCTATGAGATAAGAGAAGGGACTGTGGTCTCGGCAACCTAGATTTGGACAGGGTAAGTAGACGCCAGCTCCCCAGCCATGGAATCACCCCATGCCCCCAGTATGTGTGCAGCAATAGCTTCCCTATGGCAATGGGTCTAAGCCCATGACCCAAAGCAGCCCGAGACTTACAACGGTCTTGGAGAGAGCTAAGAAAGCAATCCCATTCAGGCACCCTCATAAGCCCTGGGAAGGCCAAGTTGACAATAATGACAAAGACTACCCAGAGCTCTGCCTTGGGACCGCACTGTGGACATCTCAAGTCTTCACTAAATTCTTCTTTAGCATCACACCACTGCCTTCATTGAGGGACAATAATGAAAAGTCCCAAGAATCTCAATATTGATTGAACTTGTCATAGGAGTGATTAAGAAAGATGGCCTTCACCACATCACAAACAGTGTCTGTCTTTGGGGGCTCTGGGAATTTTTCTAGGGCTTCAGTACCAGAAGAGGCTGAACTTCTGATCAACTGGGTTGTTTTACTTTTGACACAGTTTTTAATTACCTTTTTTTTTTTTAACGTTATTCATTTTTGAGAGACAGAGACAGAGTGTGAGTTGGGGAGGGGTAGACAGAGAGAGAGGGAGACACAGAATCTGAAGCAGGCTCCAGGCTCTGAGCCGTCAGCCCAGAGCCCGACGTGGGGCTCGAACTCACAGACCGTGAGATTGTGACTTGAGCTGAAGTTGGACGCTCAACTGACTGAGCCACCCAGGCGTCCCTTAATTACTTTTTTTTTTTACACAATATACACAATACACACATACAATGTACAAAATACACATTACTTACAATATACACATGCAAAAGTGAGTAAACCTTGAGTGTATGACTTTTAAAATGTCCTTATGTACTTGAGCCCAAGTAATCAGCTCCTGATTCACAGCGTGGAACAATGCCAGCTCTCAGGAACCTCCCACTTGCCACCTCTCAGTCAATACCCTGCCCACAATGGTAACTGCTGTTCTGACTTCTTTCATCATGGCTTTGCTTTTCCTGCAGAGGTTCTGCTGGGAATCTTGTTCCTGATTGTGTTTCTTTCTCTGCTGTAGCCCCAGGGAGTTAGAATCAATTCTGGGGCACCATTCCAGCACCGTGCACAACTTCAGGGTGTGCATTTTTTAGATAGGGGCCCTACCCTTTTGGTTTCCTCTTATCTTCCTGTCATCCTCAATAGGACCAAATGGTTGAAACAACAGACTTGGAGCCTGTCCAACCTTCTGCATTGCTGTCGACCAACTGGGTGGCCTTGGGCCAGCTACCTGACCTCTTTGAATCGCCTATGAGCCAGCCTCTCCCAATCCTGCTGCCCTCCCTCTTCTGCAGATAGTAATCCCATAGGCATTTTTAATAAACGTCCTGTGTACAAATCTCCCTCTTGATCTGTTTCTCAGACACCCTACCTTCAATGATCATCCTTATCTATAAGATAATAGTACCTGCCTCACAGGGTTGTTCTGAGCATTAATAAAATATGTAAAATAATTAGCCCAGTATACTGGCCTTGAGTGGGACTCAATAAAATATAGCTAATACAGTAATTTAAAAGTTGTATTTACCTCCATAGCCACCTCCAACCCTCTTTTGGAATGATACAGAGGTAAAACAAGTATAAAGATAAAACTCTTACGAAGTTCAGACTTTTCCCATGCAGCTACGTGGAACATTGTTTTCCTATCGATAAAACACAGAGGAAATGGAAATGGAATCATAAGGGTGCTTGGTAGAATGGGTTTAGGACAAGAGAAGTCTCTCTCTGGAAATTACCCAAAGCTGGAGAGACCTGCCTCATGTCTTCCCCATGGAAAGGGTCACCCAGCTCCAAAGCTTCTTGCTGTAGGATCAGCTGAGGCCTTCACTCCACCTGCAGCCCAGGCCAACCTCTGCCAATCCTGCTGCCCTCCCTCCTCTCCAAGAGTTAGATGGGAAGTCATCTTTAATAACCTCCTGTGTACAAATCTTGCTCTTGGCCTTCTTCCCAGACACCCCACCAGGGACAGTTACACGGTTTGATTATTAAGGGGCCCCATCTCTGACAGTCTAGTACGTCTGTCTCCACAATGGGCATGTACCGTCCTAGTTCCCCTGACAGGGGACTGTCCCCTCCAGACTTGGTAATCTGTAGAAAATGATCAGAGTTGGAGACTGGCAAAAAAAAACACAAAAGTCCTAATGTTTCCTCCACTCCTACCCAAATGAAAAAGAAAAATTTTAACAAAGTCCCACAAACCACTGAAGAGGAACAATCCAAATCATACTTCTCAGAAGTATGTGGTATTAAAGTTGCTTCAGTCTGTAAGGCTCCATAGTAAAAACTGAGTTTTTGTTTTTCCCTTAAAGCCTCAAGTTTAGCAAAAAGGAAGAACCCACTGTTGGCAGTAAGTAAGAAAAAGTACAAAAATCTTCAAGACTAATCAAAACTTAAAAACTTTTTAAAGCCTTTTTTTTCAAAAATTTTAAGTAATCTCTACACCCAATGTGGGGCTTGAACTCACAACCCCAAGACCAAGGGTCACATGCTCCACCGACTGAACCACCCAGGCACCCCTATGGTAACTTTCTTTCTTTCTTTCTTTCTTTCTTTCTTTCTTTCTTTCTTTCTTTCTTAATATGAAATTTATTGTCAAATTGGTTTCCATACAACACCCAGTGCTCATCCCAAAAGGTGCCCTCCTCAATACCCATCACCCACCCTCCCCTCCCTCCCACCCCCCATCAACCCCTCAGTTTGTTCTCAGTTTTTAAGAGTTTCTTATACTTTAGCTCTCTCCCTCTCTAACCTCTTTTTTTCTTCCCCTCCCCCATAGACTTCTGTTAAGTTTCTCAAGATCCATATAAAAGTGAAAACATATGGTATCTGTCTTTCCCTGTATGACTTATTTCACTTAGCATAACACTCTCCAGTTCCATCCACGTTGCTACAAAAGGCCATATTTCATTCTTTCTCATTGCCACGTAGTATTCCATTGTGTATATAAACCACAATTTCTTTATCCATTCGTCAGTTGATGGACATTTAGGCTCTTTCCATAATTTGGCTATTGCTGAGAGTGCTGCTATAAACATTGGGGTACAAGTGCCTCTATGCATCATCACTCCTGTATCCCCTGGGTAAATTCCTAGCAGTGCTACTGCTGAGTCATAGGGTAGGTCTATTTTTAATTTTTTGAGGAACCTCCACACTGTTTTCCAGAGTGGCTGCACCAGTTTGCATCCCCACCAAAAGTGCAAGAGGGTTCCCATTTCTTTTTTTTTTTTTTTAACGTTTATTTATTTTTGAGACAGAGAAAGAGCATGAACGGGGGAGGGGCAGAGGGAGAGGGAGACACAGAGTCAGAAGCAGGCTCCAGGCTCTAAGCCATCAGCCCAGAGCCTGACGCGGGGCTCGAACTCACGGACCACGAGATTGTGACCTGAGCTGAAGTCGGACGCCCAACCGACTGAGCCACCCAGGCGCCCCAAGAGGGTTCCCGTTTCTCCACATCCTCTCCAGCATCTATAGTCTCCTGATCTGTTCATTTTAGCCACTCTGACTGGCGTGAGGTGATATCTGAGTGTGGTTTTGATTTTTATTTCCCTAATGAGGAGTGACGTTGAGCATCTTTTCATGTATGATAACATTCTTAATGTCTATCTATAAGGAATTCTGATGCACCCATCTCATGCATACTATACAGCTATTTATTATACAACTATTTAAAAGAACAAGGTAGAGCTGTAAGCACTGAGACCAAATCACATCCAAGATAGAGTCAGTCAAACAAGCAAGCTGCAACGTGGCTGCCTTTGGAAGGGCAGGAAGTAGGGACAGTGGGAACTGACTGGAAAGGGGCATGAGGAAACCTGGGGGATGGAACACATAGGATATTATCAATAATGATTAACTTTTAGGGAGTGGACCAAGGTAAGAAAGAGAGAAAGAGAAGTTTTTCATTTTATAGCTTTCTGTAGTATTTGAGATATTTTCTTCCCCTATGCAAGTGCCTTTTTTATTTTTTTCATGATGAAACCTTTATAATAGGTGACTTTATAATAAAAGGAATTTTTCATATTGGATGAGAAAGAACTCCCATAACCACCTCTGTTCTACAAATTCATATATAATGGACTATCAGCTTTGAGTTTATCTAGAGTGGCAATGGTAGGCTTATGGTAAGCCAGTTGTTTGGAACTAATGACCCAATCGTGGCCCATTTGATCTTAACCATGCTTATACCTAATCTTTGAAGCATACAGCCACATAAAGGATTTAGTTGTTCACAAACACTTACTCGTGAAAAAGTAGAGGATCATTGCAGGATCTTAAGGAAAATCTCTGGACCATAGCATATCCCTGTGGAGAAAGATAAGTAACAAAATAGAATGTGAACAAGAACCCAAGGCTTACCACACCACACCAGATTCATTTCAAAGGAAGTGAGTTTGGGAATCCCCAGTGGCCCACAGAACCCATATAAACATATATATACTCATGTGAAAACAATCAATCAGGAAGCTAACAAATATGCAGTATTCTCCTTAACAGTAAATTCCTAATTAATGATTCAAGACTTTAGCAATCTGTAATTTCTTTCTTTCTTTCTTTATTATTTTTTTTTTTTTACTATACAAGACCTACTTCTAGATAGGCCCACAGTAAATATTCAATAAAATCTTGCAAAAATTCAACTGAAAGAAGTAAGCCCGGTTTGTGTAGTTCCTATGTGAGTTTAGAGAGCACACACACAATGTCTGTAACTTCGTATATGCTACATTACGCTCAAAAAACAAAACAAAACAAAACACACACACACACACACACACACACACACACACACAAAAGACCTCTAGTTTGTTTAAAGACATAAGCATGAGGGGCGCCTGGGTGGCTGAGTCAGTTGATTCTCTGACTTTGACTCAGGTCATGATCTCAGTTCATGAGTTCAAGCTCCACATCGGGCTTTGTGCTGACAGCTCAGAGCCTGGAGCCTGCTTCTGATTCTGTGTCTTCTTCTCTCTCTGCCCCTCCCCTGCTCATGCTCTCTCACTCTGTCTCAAAAATAAATAAACTTTGAAAAAAAAACCTTTAGGGTACAAACATGAAAGGCCAAACTATAAAACAATATAGAAAACCATCTTTATGACTTTGGAATAGGAAATGATTTTTTTAAATACTCTATGGAAAGGGAAAATCATACAGGAAAATAATGATAAATCCTATTCCATTAAAATTAAGAATTTGTTTTTATGAAAAGATTCCGTAAATAAAGCAAAAAACAAGCTGTAAACATATCGCTAAAATACATAACCAAGAACTTATTTGTATATAAGATCTGTCATAATTTGTAATGCATTAGATCATTTATATGTGTCATAGATACTATTTTTAGAACATATTTTACAGTAAAAAAAAAATCACAAAAGACATAATGCAGACTTGGAGCTGGAGTGAACCTGACTCTGGGACTAAGTTCCTGAATCTCCTCAACCTCAGTTTTGTCATGTTCTACATGACCTTAATAGTCCCTTCCTTGTAGGGCTCCCAGTTTTATTTATTTATTTTCCTAGAGCTTTAAATGGCACTATGTATACAGCAGCTGACACACAGCAAGAGTGCAACAAATGGTTAATGATTACAACTATAAATAAATAATAGAGTCAGAGCAGGATCAGAATCAAATTCAGCTCCTGATCTAAAACAGGATTGGCCCCAGAACACATGGCTGGGGTTAAGTGGCCTTGACTGTGGAGGGCAGGGGGAAGCAGGTACTGACAGATGGAACGTGTCCACTAGGCTGCCTCTTAGGTAGCCAATGACGTCCGCTCCCGAGTTGTATCTCCTGTTCTTCCCGCTGACTGACTCTGAGGCCAGAGCCATGTGGTCCAGATGACATTCCCCACAATGAGTCTCTGGAGAGAACTGTCAGCTGGGCCAGGCCTGGATGGGGGGGGGGGGGGGGGGGGGGGGGGGGGGGGGCTGGATTCTGAGGGTGGGCACCAGCAAGAATACTTGGAGTAGATGGTCACCTTACATTTTTAAATAGAAGAATCCGGGCGCCTGGGTGGCGCAGTCGGTTAAGCGTCCGACTTCAGCCAGGTCACGATCTCGCGGTCCGTGAGTTCGAGCCCCGCGTCAGGCTCTGGGCTGATGGCTCGGAGCCTGGAGCCTGTTTCCGATTCTGTGTCTCCCTCTCTCTCTGCCCCTCCCCCGTTCATGCTCTGTCTCTCTCTGTCCCAAAAATAAATAAAAAACGTTGAAAAAAAAATTAAAAAAAAAAAAAATAGAAGAATCCGACATAAAGCTCACAAGGCCCTGACTCAGCTGCGCTGGAACCAGGAACTCTTACTCTAAACAGGTTTAGCTTCTGAGGGAAATTCCCCCAAACTCTCGGCCCATTCTTAAATTGTCTGTTTTGTTTATACACTTCAAACTGTCAAGTAAGATAATGCAAACATAAAAAAACAAAGGACTAAAACGAGGGAAAAAAGAAAGAAAGAAGGAATGGCGTGAGTGATGCTTGTTTCAATCCTGATGCCACAGACAATCAGGGCCAGGTCAGCCAAGAAAGCCCGGGGCTCCAGAATCAGAAATGCCCCTCCCTGCTGGGACTGCGGAGCCAGGAGTCCCCTCCTCTGGGCCCTTGTAATAGAAAGCTGGGTGTTCGGTGGCTGGATTGGATGGAGAGGGTACCCTGGGGAGGCTGGAGCAAGTGACGACCACGAAATGAGCGGCCAGCTCCGTTCACACCATAAACAAGCCCGTTCTTATCTGATCCTGTGTATTTTTTATTCCAAAGGATACTATGACCCTTTCATTCTAGGGCTTTTTGAGGGATCATTTGTTTGTACAATGAGAGCTTAGGTCAAGGGAATTTGGTTCCTCTCCAAATCACTGAGAGAAAAATGTGCTTATTGTAAATAGCCCAAGCAACTGGCCCAGAGGGTACAGGCCATGCAGTCCTAGTGCCCCAGAAGACACGGTCCTTAGGGGGGACAGTGGCCCCATCCACACTGTCCCATGCTCCACAGTCAAGGGCACAGAGAATTGGGTAGAGTAAGCAGAACCCGGGAGTGGGAGCCACTCTGGATCTGCTGGGCTGTAGCTAGGCAGGAGGCTTTGTCTGGAACGAAGGGAGGCTCAGAGCTGACACTTAAGTGAATGCTCTTCCTCTCTTGTGCCCTTGCAAACCTCACTCTGACTGCCACATTGACCCCAACTAGGCACCCCTGGACAGAGCATGGTCAAGCATGTGCAAGGAAGAAGAGGCCTCCAGACCAGGCCTCCCAGAATGGCAGCTAGTCAGCAAGCTCAGGAGGCCAGAAGGTGAAGAAAGGAGAGGGCCAGTTTCTCAAAATCCACATGGCAAATGACTTACAGGGCCGCTTTGAGGGGATTTCACGAGAGGAAGTTGATCCACAGAGGCATGGTTTGGTAACTTATTTCCTGTAAGCCGCGGCTAACGTTTTGCTACTCTTCCAGTCTTTATCCAAACCACAAAGCATTGCCTTCTATGCCCAGGAAGAATTCACTGTACCAGGAGACTACATTGCAATACCATTCCCAGCGTGAACATGTCTTTTTATTTTAGATCTTTACTTATCTCCCTGCCAGGTCATGAAAGTATGACCTGAAGAATTATCTTCACACTCCAGAGACCTGTTCCTGGTTTATAACCAACTGAGCACCAAGTCATGCCCCAAAGACAGAACAATAGGTTATACATTCAAATGGACATTTTGGGGAGGTATAAGCAAAACCTGAACTTTCATCAGAGGCAGAGAGAGAGGGAGAGAGAATCCCAAGGAGGTCCGCACCACCAGGGCAGAGCCAGACACAGAGATGGATCCCATGAACTGTGAGATCACGACCTGAGCAGAAGAGTCCGACACTTAACTGACTGAGCGAGCCACCCAAGCGCCCTTCAATGTGTAATTTTAAATCATCTAGTAGCCACATATAAAATAAAAAACAAGAAACAGGCTAAATTGATTGTAATAAAGTCTACCATTTCACCCAACATATCCAAAACATTATAATTTCAACACGTATCCACATAATATTAATGAGATATCTTACATTCTTCTTGTCATACAAAGTTTCAAAATCTTGTATATATTTTACACCTGGAGCATATCTCATTCAGAGCAGCCATGTCTCAAGTGTTCACAGCCTCAGGTGGCTAGTGGTAACTGTATTGGGCAGTACAAGTTTAAAACATCAAATCTGAATTTTACAGCTTAGCCTCCTAGGCCCTTTCTAACTGGATCCCCACTTACTGAATCAGGTGTATTTATGTTACTTCTGAACAGAGAAAAGGCATCTTAGAGAACTTCCCTCCTTTTACAACTAATCCCTTTTCAGCCCAGACATGGAAACTGACCTGCTTGAGGTCACACAAATATTTGGTGGCAACACCAAAAATTTCCTGACTCCTGGAGTAAGTGGAACTACCTGAACCAATTAAATACAGTCATTTATTTAAAAATGCTACTGGATAGAATTAATGAATGAATGGGCCCCTCTCTGCTTTGCTGAGGGTTTTAGTTGACCCCAACTTCTCAGAATTAGTCACCCCCACAGCCAGTCCCATGACTGTCTCAGTGCCAGGGTGGGCTGGCCTTTAGATGGCCGTTAGGAGAAAGTACCTTGAGCTCTGCGGGACCTAGGGATTTCTGGAAGGTTATTCCTGGTCACAGCCAGAGGTTCTACAGAAGATGCACCACACTTCCCTGTTCCAGGCAAATTCAAGGCATGGCCAGGGTCTCCCATGTGCCCCCACCTGTTGGACTCAAACCAGAGAAAGGGAAACAAAAGTCACATCCAGACAGACTTGCAGAAAGCAGTAGTCGGGCTGGACAGGCTCTGGGGCCAGGCCTCCCTAGCAGGCAGGCGGGAGACATAAAACAGCAGCTCCAGGAGCATCTGGTCTCAAGATCAGGAGGGCCAGAAGATTCTGGTTGCAATGGGGCCAAACCCCTCCACTTAGAGATGCCTTCAGTGCTCGTTCCAAGGGGCCTGTCTCGGGGCTCCTCAAACTTCAATGCTCACCTGAATCCCCTGAGGATCTTTTGCTAAAATGAAGATTCTGCCTCAGTAGGCTAAGGGTCGGGCCTTGAATCCAGCCTTCCTAACCATCTCCCAGGTGACAGTTACTGTTGGTTCAGGGACCACACTTAACAGCAAAGGCCTACCGCACCTACCTGCAGGCGGCCCAGTCAGGCTGGATACAGCTGGCCCCCTTCTCCCTTCCGAGATTTATGGAACAAGGTGCAACCGCTGCCCTCGGCCCTTACGCCGACTCATTTAACCCTCACAACAGCGTTCTGAGCTGGTGACTCTTATTATATTCCTCATGTATGGGTGAGGAAACCAAAGCACAGAGAGAGCAGAGGACAGGCCTGCAGCTGGTAGGTGATGAAACGGATCTGAGGGCAGCCGGCCTGGTCAGCCCCGGCACATCAGGGCCATGTAACTCGGCAGGCTTAAAAGACTCTGAGACCGCTGTAAGTGGGCAGCAAAGGGGTGCCAAATATGTCTGTGGTCTCATAGCAGAAGCCTCTCAAACAGTGAGGAACTCTCCCAAGTTTCTTTCAAAATACATGGAGGCCATCCCCTCACCAGCCTTGGCCCACAAAATACTTTTTATCTTCAAACAACTTCAAAGCTTGTTTGTTGTTTTGTTTTGTTTTTTAAAGAAAAGTTTAGTTTCTTAGGAATTCTGAAGGAGTACTAAAAGTAATCAGTATGGGCTTAAGGAATTTTATCTTTAACTTCCTCACTCTGGGAGACAGGCCCTATTAATATGCTTCAAACGTGGATCTGTCTTCTCTTTGTTTGAGGGGAGGCTGGGCCGTGTCATCCTGTTGGGCCCAGTTTTCTCGTTTGTTCTTTGTTTGATCCATGGCCATTTATAGTTGTGACTGGAGGTGAGGATGGTGGGGCTGAGCGCTAGTCCAAGGACCAGGCTAACTGGGTTCCAGTCCTGCTGTGCCTCCAGGTGGCTGTGTGGCCTATTGGCTCCCACCCCTTCTTCGGCTCAGTTTCCTCATTTGTGCTGTGAAGGGGACTGGCCAGGCTCTGAAGTGCTATAGCACACAGCATATTCTTTTTGAGGGTTCCCAATCTTTGTAAGGACTTTCCCAGCAGCTGCTGTGAATCACACAGATTTTCTGTGTGACTAACTGTTCTTACCATCAGGGTGACTAGTTCCTACAAAACAAGCAGTCCCTAGATAAGGCCCAAAACAAAGGTGAGAAATTCTTTGGTAAAAAAGTCTCAATACTGAGGGGCACCTGGCTGGCTCCGTCGGTTAAGCATCTGACCTTGGCTCAGGTCATGATCTCACAGTTTCTGAATTTGAGCTCCACATCGGGCTCCATGCTGGTGATGGTCTGCTTGGGATTCTCTCTCTCTCCTTCTCTCTGCCCCTTCCCTGCATACTCACTCTCTCTCAAAAAAAAATAAATAAATGTTAAAAAAAAAATTTTTTTTTTAAGTCTCAGTACTGATCCTGGCTCCCTCTCTGTATTCTGGGTCCCTTTGACTCATTCCCAAAACTCATCCTTCCTTGTGGATATTTGGTAACCTGTTGACTTCCTCCAGTTCCCACTTCTAGCCCTGGCCTAAGCCCCACACTGACTCCCTATTGCCTGCTCAACCAAATCCACATTTATCCTGGGTCTAGGGCCCCTTGTGTTCTGCTTACGTTCTTCCAGATGTGTTCTCACCTCTCAGCCCTCTGTGAGTGACCGCTTTACCCTGCATCTTCCTTCTTACCTCCAAGCCTTTTTCACGTGCATGGCATGCCCTGCCTTCCCCTGCCTGCCTAGCAAACTCCTACTCATCCTTTTCTTTTTTCTTTTCTTTTCTTTTTTTTTCTTTTCTTTTCTTTTTTTGAGGGAGAGAGAGAGAGAACTGTGAGATCATGACCTGAGCTGAAATCAAGAATTAGACACTTAACCAGTTGAACCACCCAGGGGCCCCTCCTACCTATCCTTGAAGATCCTCCTCAATGATGTTTTCTAAGAAGCTTTTTATGATCCTTTGGGAAAAACAAGTCCGTTTCCACTGCATCTCATGCTGACCACAATGAGCTTTCAATTCATCTATTTGTATGCATTTGGCTGCAAGTAACAGAACATCTGACTAATAGTGACTTCAACAATAGAAACATTTCATCATTTCACACAACTGATGGTGGACTCTTCAGGATTGGTTCAGTAGCTCAACTCTGTCCTCCAGGATCTAGGCTCCTTCCATTCTGTCGTCTTCAGCATGTTGGGTATGTCTTGCCTCATGGCCACAAAACAGTGGCTGTAGCTCCAGGCATCACATCATCGCACCTCAGCATCCAAGAAGGAAGAATGGGGGGGGGAGGGTAGGATAAAATGTGCCTTTTACTCCTCCACTTGCTCTTGGCCTCCCGATGGTTGTTCTTTCCTACCCCTGCTTCTTGCACTCCATCAGATGCTCCAGTTTTAACTACTCAACCTGACCAGGCACACTTAAATATCTATACCAAGACCTGACCCCTTCAAGTACCTCAGCTCAAAGACCTCTTTTGTCATTAAAAAAAAAAAAAATCACTCCCACAGTCTGAAAATCATGAAAGGTTTTGACTGGACATTTATTCCCTTTTGAATAGCTCTGTTGTACGTGTGGCTTTTACTGTGAGCCACCTCAAATAGGTTTTGGAAGTAGGTGTGGTATAAATAATAAATACATGAATGAATATCTGGAAGTGTGGCTGTTTTTATTTAGTCTTGGGAGAATGTGGTTATCTCTGCGATAAGTCCCTCTAGCTAAGAGTAAACAGGATGGCTTGGCCCCTGTCTAGAAGCTAAAAGCTGCCAGCTGATGTAGGGGATAGGGCCAGTGGTGAGTGGAGGTGGGGGCTGTTTGGGACTTGAGCTTGCTTTTTGGTGCAGCCTGTTGGATGCATGATGTGAATTTGGGGGAGAGATGAAGTCTGAGGCCTCATCACTGACTTCACAGTAACTGCGTGTGTGATATAAGGATCCTTCTCTCTGAGCCTCAGTTTCCCAAGTGTGTGACAGCAGTTTGGGCCAGATGGTCTCAAAAAGCCCTTCTAACTTGGCTGATCTATATGTATGTGAAGTACTTCCTGGAGGGGTGGAACTATGCATTAGGGGGTAGTAGGAACAGGCAATGGGGTCCCTGACCACTTCTCCTGTCAACCACCGTGGCCTTGGCTTCCCCCAAGAGCTGGGAAGAGGGTTCACTGCCCCCCTGCCTGTCTTAGAAGGATGGGGTTCTTAGTCTTGAGGCTGTTCTCTTCTCAACAGAAGGCTCAACAACAGATCCCTGCTACTCCTGCTCTGTGCTCTCAACTTAGGGATCGCCCCTTCCAGCCTCAACCAAGACAGGGCAGGCAGGGAGGGTGGGAAAGAGCACCACGTGCAAATTCTGGGGACAGTGGACATCTCTCAGGTGCCTGAGCAAGTCAGTAAGATGGATACTATCATCACTGTCTCCATTTTATAGCTGAGGAAATCAAGGCTCAAAGAGAATATTCATTTTCTGTTGTTGCACAAATTTAGCAGCTCAAAACCACATAAATGCATTATCTCAACTTTCTGTAGGTCAGATGTCAGGGCACAGCGTGGCTCAGTGGTTCTCTGCTTCAGGTTTCACAATGCTGAAATCAGCTGCCCGCAGGGCCGTGTTCCTTTCTGGAGGCTTTGAAGATGAATCTGCATCCAAGCCCATGCCAGTAGTTGGCAGAACTGAGTTCAATGCAGTGTAGGATGAGGTACCAGTGTCCCTGCCGGCTGTCAGCTGGGGGTCATTCTCAGCTTCTGGAGGCTGCCTACATCCCTTGGTCTGTGGCTCCCTTCCTCCATCTTCAAAGCCAGCAATGGTGGTTGGGTTCTTTTCACATTTCAAATCTCTCAGACCTCCCTTGGACCTCATTTTTCTTCTTTCTTCAGCCAGAGAAAGTGTCCTGCTTTTGAGGGCTCATTGATTAGACTGGGCCCACCAGGATGATCCAGGACAATGTCTCCATCTCAAGGCCTACAACCTTAATCACATCAGCAAAATCACCTTGCCAAGTAACGTTATGCATTCACAATTCTGGGGATTAGGGCATGGGTGTCCTTGGGGATCATTACTCTTCCTACTACAGGAGTTTCCAAAGCTATCACTCAGCTAGTCATTGGCAGAGGTGGAACCCGAACTCACAACTTGTATCTACAAAACATGTACTTTTCCCACCACATCTGAGCTGTCTCAAGAACTTTTAAATGTTTATTTATTTTGAGAGAGAGCACAAGCGGGGGAGGTGCGGGGGTGGGGGTGGCGGGGAAGACAGAAGATTGAAAGCAGGCACAGAGTCCCGATGCAGGGCTGGAACTCACGAACCAAAAGATCACTATCTGCACCGAAGTGGGACCCTGAACCGCTCAACCCTCAATCAACTGAGTCATTCAAGCGCCCCTCAGGGTCTTTTAGAGCATCATTTAATTCATCCCATTTCTTTCAGGTAATTCACACCCAACTGGGCCCACAAAGGAAAGTATCACCAGACAGAATGATTCTGTGGGCCCTCCACCTGCTGGACTCTGCCAGCTCCCTCCTTCCTGGGATGGTCCAGGAAGTTCTTGAGATCAAACCTAATTGGTCCAAGATGGAGGCTGAAGAAGCCGAGGGCATCTCTGCCCATTTACTTTGAAGTCTCCTGGACGGGCTCGCATATAGACATGCAGTGTGCACGCGTAAGACACTTCCTCCCCACTACAGACTGGGCAGAGTGAGAGAGTGAGCTGGAGATTCCAAAACAAACTGGAACTCAGACTGTGGTGAACATTTTCCACCCTACTTCTGCCTCTGGCTCCAGGTAAAAGTACATTTATTTTTCCCCATCAGTAATTTCCTCCTAGAAACAGAATTCTAAATACCTTTTGTTCATTCATTCAATGCCTATACTTGTGTACCTGCTTTGTGCGAGGCACCATTATACACACACAAGATATACCGGTGAACAAAACGGACAGAGATCCCTGCTCTCCTGGAACCTACACTCTGGGTGGTGGAGGCTGGACACTAAAAAAATAAATAAGCTATTATTTAGACTGCTAGAAGGTGATAGAGCTATTGGAAAAAGAGCATAGAGCAGAATGACGGGTATGGGTGGGAATGCAGACCGCAGTATTAAACACAGGCACAATGTGGGCCTCACCGATGAGGGGAGGTTTGAACAAAGACTTTAGGTGAGAGAGGTGGCCAAATGGATACCTGAGGTGAGGGCATTCCAAGTAGAGGGGACCGATGTGCAAAGGCCCTGAGGGAGAAGCATGCCAAATGTATCGGAGGAACAGTAAAGAGCCCAGCGGAGCCCCGGAAGATGGCTTTGTAAGGAATGGATTTAACTTTGAGTAAAGAAGGAAACTACTGTGAGGTTTCTGATCAATGGAACGTCTTGTAAAAAGAGTTTGCATTTTCATGGAGTGCTGATGCAGGGAGTCAGTTAGAAAGTAAAGGTTTGTGGGGGCGCTTGGGTGGCTCAGTCGGTTAAGCATTTGGTTTCGGTTCAGGTCATGATCTCAGTTCACGAGCTCGAGTCCCGCATTGGACTCTCTGCTGTCAGCACAGAACCCGCTTCGGATCCTCTGTCTCCCTCTCTCTCTGCCCCTCCCCTGCTTGTGCTAGCTCTCTCTCTTCAAAAATAAATACACATTAAATAAAAAAATTGAGAGAGTAAACGTGTGGGGACTGTGATGATAAACCGGAGACAGATGGCTGGACCAGAGTAGAGGTTTTATGCTTTGCATAGTGTAGCCTCGGGAAAAGGGAAGAGGAGGAAGGTGAGCCCTGGCCTCAGGCTAGCTCAGTGGTCTAAGAGGATAGGTTGCCGGGTCTGTGTAGACTTGGCTGGCGGGACCCACCTAGGGCCCTGTGTCAGCTTGCATGTTCTGGCAGTACCCAATTACCTCAAGCAGCCTGGACGGAGAGGGCAGAGATGGAGACTCTCCAGGGTCTCACAATCTGAGCGAGCCACATAAATGGCCCAGTATCCAGGCCGGGAAGTCAGAGAATCAGCAACCGGCCAAGCCGTGTGAGGGGGGGCCCTCTAGCTTTTCCCATGTGGGTTACCAGCCAGAAAGCCAAGCTAAAATCACAATTGTCTTGTTGAAACCGTGAGGGGGATCCCACAGAACCAGACCCGGACAGTAGGAATGGTGAGGTGCCTGTTATATGAAATGAAGGATATGGCGGTGTTAGTGGTGCTCCTTTGTGCAGGGTGCCGTCTTGGTTGTGTTAAGACACAAGAAAACATGGTCATGGGGGATTTTATGGTCTTAAGCCCAACTCTGTGCCCCTCCACATGTTGGTCCCCAAGAGAATCCAGTCCACTGTTGAGAGAGTCTTGCTCCTTGAGGGTTCTCAGGACAGAGTGCACCGTGGGGAAGAGATGTCTCCATCTCTCCTGGGCAGATAATCCAGTCAGCCATCATCAGTGTGGGCCAAGCCCTGCCCGGGGAGCTGGGCCTAAGGAATGAGGCTGGGAAGACTTCCTCTAGGGTCTCTGGGGACACTACACTCTTGATGGTAACTGAAGAGATCAGGATCCCGGGGGCGGGACATGGGATGACGCCACCTATGCCTATGTATGCAAACTGAAGTATAGAAGAAAAATGAACTACAAAAATATTTCGGGGGTGCAGGTTTATCAGTCATATTTTTCTTCCTCATATGTACATTTTTATTTTTACTTATTTATTTTTTAAGGGAAGAAAAACTTTTATTATCTTTTTTACATTTATTTATTTATTTATTTATTTATTTATTTATTTATAATCTCTACACCCGACATGAGGCTTGAACTCATGACTCTTAAGATCAACAGTCGCATGCGCCAGCCAGGCGCCCCAATCATTTTTGTATCTTTCAAGTATTTTATAATCAGAGAAAAACAATGAAAATATTGGATTTGTAATTATAGTGGCAGAAAACCTAACCTATATAAGGAAGAATTCCCTGGAAGGGGACTGACAGGAATGGGGTCGTCAGGGAAGAGGCTCTGCCACCCCTTTGTCCCAGGGAGGGTCAGACCCCCCCCCCCCCCCAAGTGCCTCCCACTTGCTGGGAGGCCTGGGGCAGAGCTGTTGACCTCCACTCCACGCTGCCACCCTCGGACATCCCCGTGGTCCTGAAATCAATTTTGCATTTCTAATCCCATTATCCATACACCTGGCAGGCTATGCCTTGAGTGTACTGAACGAATGCTAAGCTGATTAGAGTTAGTTGACTGGGTTTCAATACCTGCTCTGTTTGGGGAAGATTCTATTTCCTCTGTGGACACACAGGGACTGAGGTTCCTTCCCTGGGGATATTGTTCCCTGGGAATCCCATGTGCTTTTCCCTTTAGTCAACTCACACCCGTCTGGTCACACTGCCAACCCCCATCTCTGGAGGACAGTCCAGATCTTATTTATTCTCATTTTCTTCTCATTTTTATTATCCAAGAAAGTTATACTTAATGTAGAATGTTTTTCAAAAATAAGCAATAAAAGGACACAAATCATCTGCAGGCCCACTGATCAGAGATAACCAGTATAGTCAAAATGAGGGGTGCCTGGATGGCTCAGTCGGTTGGTTGAGCGTCTGACTCTTGATTTCAGCTCAGGTCATGATCTTGTGGTTCGTGGGTCCGAGCCCCACATGGGGCTCTGTGCTGAGCAGAGCCTGGTTGGGATTCTCTCTCTCCATTTCTCTCTGCCCCTCCACTGCTGGAGTTCTCGTTCTCATTCTCTCTCTCTCTCTCTCTCTCTCTCTCTCTCTCTCTTTCTCTCCCACTCTCAAAATGAATAAATAAACTTTATTTTTAAAATCTTAAAAAAAATAATCAAAATGTAATAATACCAGACGTACTGCTTGGAAATGTGTTTTTTTCATGAAATATATATCTTGAGTATCTTTTCAAATCTATAAATATGTACATCTACACGTGCATTTTAATGAGTACACAGTCGTTATGAACCATTCCCCTGTGCATGGACAGGCTTTCTTAGCTTTTGTCCTTAACAACAATGCTTGTACTCACCTTTGCTCTCACTTGTCATGATTAGCTTAGGCCAAATTAGAGAAGATAAACTGCTAGTCAGAAGGAAATGCAGTCGCTTTAAGTATGCCTCTTTAAAACCGGTAGAACCTAAGCATTGGCTCAGAGGATCCCTCCAGCCGGGACCCTGAGTCTGGTTTCTCTGCACAGTCAGGGCCGCGCCCAGGATCTCTGCCTCTAAACCCTGTGACTGTTGTCCCATTGCCCTAGACACATCTCTTCTGGGTTTGAAGGGTCTTAAAAGTGTTTGTGATCTTTTACCAAACAAGTGCATTCCACTCCCTTTCTCAAACTGTCCCAGATGCGATTTCTCTGCCCCCTTCTCCTCCTTTTGAAATAATTCCCTTGGCTCCCTGCTCTGCTCGGCTGTGTAAGTGTCTGCTCCCACAGTGCCTACAACACTTTCATTCATCCAGGTGATTCAGCAAACAGTAAACCTTCATGAAGCACTTACTCTGTGCTAAGTCCTGGGAAATACAGAGGTGAATGAGGAAAGTCTGTCCTCATGGAACTTACAAATACTTAAAGACTATCAGACAGTGATTAAATTATCTGAAGAAACAACAGGGTAATAAGAGAGTGACTGGCTGTGGAGAGATGCTTTGGATAACATGGCCCAGTGCATCCTCGCTTAGGAGGTGACATTTGAATGAAGAGCATAGTTCACTACACTTCTCTCTTGATATGTCTTCCTCCCTCTGTTAAATGGAGAACATGTATTGTTTTTGAACCCCCACACCCCAGCCACTCCCCGGAGACCATGTGTTGTTATCACAGGACAGAACAGTGTCACCCAGCAGCCCAGCACACAGGTTAAGAACAGAGGCTTGCAGTTGGCATTTACCCACTCCGCAACCTTGAGCAAGTTATCCAAATCTCTATGAGTCAGGTTTGTTTGTTTGTTTGTTTTAAGTTTATTTATTTATTTTGAGGGGTGGGGAGGAGCAAATTGAGAGAGAGAGAGAATCCCAAGCAGGCTCCCCACCGTCAGTATGGAGCCGGATGCGGGTCTCAGACTCATGAACCATGAGATCGTGACCTGAGCCAAAATCAAGAGTCAGACACTTAACTGAATGAGCCATCCAGGTGCCCCTATGAGTCAGTTTTTAAGTCTAGAAAATGGAGATAATATCACCGGCCTCACTGACTTATGAGGATTATGTTGAGATAAAGCGTATAAGAGCTTGACAGGAAGGCAGGCTCAGCAAAGGGGAGCAGCCAGCCTGGCTGTTCCTGTGGAGCCCCAGGCACCAATGACTGGGTGAAACAGAATTTACACCCGCCATCAGGATTTTCCCAGAGTGTGGGGCCAGAGGGCCAGGCAGGAGGTGGAGGTTTGGGCAAGACTGCAGGAGAGGGAGAAGATGGCATGTGGCTATATTTTCCACATTCTTACCCACATCCTGACTTCTCTTTAAAAAGAACTGTTGTACAAACAATATAGAGACATTAAAGGAAATTTTAAAGGAAAAGTAAACACCTATGATCTCAGCATTCTAAGCCTAAAATTGTTATTTTCTTTCTGCCTAGTTCTTCCTGTTTGGCTAAATGCACACATACCTGATATCGCCTCACTTCTGGTGATCTATGTCATATTTTGCAAGTCACTTAACATTTTTAAAATAAATGCTCCTTCATTATCCTACTGTAGTCTTCATACACAGAATTTTTAATGGCAGCCCGATCTTCCATCAGGTTGATGGAGCTATATTTAGTTTTTCATTTTCTTTTCTTTCTTTTTGTTTAACTTTATTTTTAAGTAATCTCTACACCCAGAGTGGGGCTCGGACTCACAACCCTGAGATCTCCCCTGAGATCAAGAGTCATAAGTGCCACTGACCGAGCCAGCCAGGTGGCCCTTGTTATTCATTTTCTTAAGGCTGGATCTTTAGTTTGCTTCTTCTTTTTTTTTTTTTTAATTTAAAAATTTTTTTTTTTTTTTTTTTAAGAGAGAGAGACAGAGTGTGAGTGGGGGAGTGGCAAAGAGAGAGGGAGACACAGAATCTGAAGCAACTCCAGACTCTCAGCTGTCAGCACAGAGCTTGATGCAGGGCTTGAACCCACAAACTGTGAGATCATGACCTAAGCCGAAGTTGGAAGCTTAACTGACTGAGCCACCCAGGTGCCCTTAGTTTGCTTCTTTTTGCTGTTAAAAATAAATAGATATTTGTTTATAGATTTTTTTTTTTTTTTTTTTTTTTTTTTTTTTTTTTTTTTTAGAGAGAGAGCTAGTGGGGGAGAGGGGCAGCAGGACAGGGAGAGAGAGAATCTTAAGCAGGCTTCATGGTCAGCACAGAGCCCGACGTGGGGCTCGATTCCACCACCCTGAGATCATGACCCAAGCTGAATTCAAAAGTCAGAAGCTCAACCAACTGAGCCACTCAGGCGCCCGTGTTTATAGCCTTTTAATGCTTTATGGCTATATTGCTCCCCAGTGAAACAATTTACACTTTGTTAGCAGTATGTAAGCATGTTCTCACCAACTCTGCAGAGAGCTTTTGTGGTTGGGTTAATACGACTGAATCTTGTTAGCTTAATCTGGTATGGCGTGGTATTTATTTACTATTGGAGTTCCCCTTGAATGAAATTAATTCATATTTTTTGCTCATAATCAGTCTTGATTAGCTATTTATGAACCTAATCTTTTTCTTATTTGCTGCAAACTTTTTCTCCAGTCTGTAATCTTTTCTCTTTTAAAATTACGTTTTTAATAAAATTATAAAAGCAATACACGCTCATGGTAGAAAATCTGAGAAACAGTATTAAAATAAATGTCATCACTTAGTTCATTTATTTATTTTTGAGAGAGAGAGAGAGAGAGAGCACATGCGAGAGGAGCAGACAGAAAAGGGAAAGAAAGAGGGAAAGAGAGATCGTGTACACAGGAGGACCAGAGAGAAATGGAGAGAGAGAGGGAGAGAGAGAGAATCCCAAACAGACTCCACACTGTTAGTGCAGAGCCTGACATGGGGCTAGAACCCACGAACCAAAGCCCTCCACATAATTCTAATGAGCAGGTTTAGGGACCACCCCATTGGTGTCTTTCATTCCTCATTACATACCCAGAACGTACCACGTTGCCTGGCAAATTGTACGTGCTTAATAAATACATAACAAAGGCACTGAAGAACAAGTGTTTTAAAGTCTTTGTACATGTGCACAGAAGTCAGCGCCACCTGTTTGGATTTTCACAACCACTTTGTGAGGCAGGCAACACAGTGGATTGTCCCTGTTTCTCAGAGACTGAGAGGTGAAGGGACTTCCCCAAGGTCACAGATGGAGGGACCAGAGACTTAGGGTGAGGAGCACATTTTAGGGAGAGGAGAAAGGAAGTCTGATCCCGGGGAGCAGAGGCAAGGGGGGAAAAGAGGAAAAAAAAGAAGAGAAGGGACCAGCAAAGAAGCAGCAGGGGAAGGTTAGAGGAGCCCTGAAGATATAGAAATGGAACAAGACATCAAAAA
Source organism: Panthera tigris (assembly GCF_018350195.1). NCBI lineage: Eukaryota > Metazoa > Chordata > Mammalia > Carnivora > Felidae > Panthera > Panthera tigris. The sequence continues at coordinate 71,189,396 of NC_056668.1, forward strand.
CATAACAAAACAAAACAAAAAACAGAAAAGCAAGACTCTGATGCAGGGACAGATGGAGACCAGACAGGATTATGAAGAGGTGGGGCCAGAGCCACTTTCTCATGGGGGGGTGAGTGGAGGACAGGGGGGCTGGAAGTTGGGGGGAATCAGAGGGAGACAGAGTAGGTCTAGAGAAAAGAGCTCGGAGGATATGAGGCCACAGAACCTGTTTCTGGGGAACAGGCGTGTGCCACTGGTCCCTGAGTGTGATGTTTCCCTTCAGGTCAAAGCGCTTGGTCCCAATGTCACCATGGAAAACACATCCTTCTGATGACTGTGGCCTCTGCCCCCTGGCCTCCTCCTCTAGGACTGTGTGTTTAGGCAGCTGCACTGCATTTTTAGAACAATTTTTAACTTGTAGGCCGTACCTGTGGAACCAGAATGTCTGGTCAAGACCAGTTACATAACACCCTCAGCCCTTCTGGTGCCAAGGGCAGCAGCAGCCAGACCTGGCCCCACACAGGTGTGGGCTAGGCCTAGTCAGAGGGGGCAGGGGGTAAAAGGAAAGGGGTCCCCTTCCCACCTGGAGGACTGAGCCCCCACTTCTGGAGCCAGAAAACTACGTGAGACAGGACCTAGTCTGAGTCTTCTATCCAGGACCCCTAAGAATGTAGCTTTGTACTGGTCTAAGGCTTCCTGAAGGATTCAGACTAAACCTAAGAAAGAATTTTGCCATTGGGATTGGCAAAATATGAACATGTTACACAGAAGTTTCTTCAGTACCTATTTAAAGGATTATCTGTAATGAATAGTCAAGCCCAGACCAGAGGGGTAAACTCTGTGACTTCTGGAAGACTGTCCCACCGATAGTTCATGGTGTTCTGGGTAGATCCCAGGCCAGGACACCCCGGTGTCAATACCTAAGTATGCTCAACTGAGAACAAGGCCAAACTTCAAAAAAAGGTTTGAAGAATAAAGATGAGGAGCTAAGTTCACTGCGGCCCTACAGCTCCCCAGGGCAGGCCTGAGCAGAGGGAAGAAGGGGATGCAGTCAGCCATCAGGATGGCTGGAATGCATCTTATCCACAGAACCCAGAGAGGTGGGTGGGAGATAGAATCCCAGAAGCCAGCACAGACTATGCAAAGCAGCTGGCTCAGCCTCCTCATTTTATAGACAGAAGACTGAGAAGTGACTCACTTGCCCACAGTCACGTAGAGAAGGGGAAGATGATGAGGCTGACAGATCAGTGACAGCTAGTTCAAGGCCTGAAGGTCTTTCACGAACTTCAGGAGGACGAAGGTGAGCCTAACTCTGACGGCTGCTGGAGTGGGCTTGAGGGAGGATTTGAGAAGCCCCTGTATGCCAAGCCCTGGGTCTGGAGCCGAGCTTTAGCTACAGCCTACAGATAGGGAGGCCTCTAAGAAGTATGGAGGAAGAATGGCTAACAGGACTCAGACATGGACCTCCCAGGGCCAAACAAGGGACCCAAAGGGGTGGCGGACGTCTCCACCCCCACCATTCTTCCCAGGCTCGCAAGGTTACTGCCCAACCCTGCCAACCCCCCAGGAGCAAAGCCCAGCCTGCTCACCACTTGCCTAGCCATTAAATAGGCATCCATGGAGCCCACTTTGGGCTGTGTAGCCCCTCCCTCCCTTCCATTCATATGGCTCACAGGCTGGATCCCTTGCCACGGACACCATAAAAGCCTCCTTGGTCACGTTCACCTCGCTCCAAGTCACCCCCACATTCACCTGGATACCCACCACAGCCCCCTCACTGGTCCTCTGCCTCCTACTTTTGCTCCTGCTGTCCTCCTCCACTTAGCTAGCAGCCAGGGATTGCTAAAACACAATCTAGACATCTCACTCCCCTAAAAGCTAGGCGTGGCTCCCCAGAGCCTTCAAGATAAAGCACCGTCTCCTTAGGAGAGAACACAAGTCCTTCAGGAGCGGGTCTTTCCCATCCCAGCCTTGCATCTTACCCTCTGCTCTAGGCTCTGCTGTGTTGCTTCCAGAACCCACCAAAACTTTTCACACATCTGGCTTTTGCACGTACTTGGCCTGGGAGGCTCTTATACCTTCTGGTGCACCTCGGATATCTCCCACTCATCTTTCAAGTCTCCATCCAAAGCTACTGCTTCTGGGAAGCCCTCCCTGATCTCCTCAGGCAAAGGCTGGCATTTCTTCTCTTGAGCTCCTCCTGCACAGCCCACACTTGCGTCTCCCAGTATTCACCACATTATGTGCTAATTACCCCTTTGCCTATTGTGGTAGGCAGCCTCTAGTTGGATGGCTCCCATGATCCCTGCCTCTTGGTATCTCTCCTGCGTCACGCCCTCCCCTTGAGTGTGGGCTGGGCTCAGTAACTTCCTTCCAACAACAAGAATAGGGCAGAAGTGAAGGGATATTACTTCTGAGATTGGTTACAAAAAGACTGTCTGTGGCTTCTGACCTGGCTGCCGACCCCCCTCCCCCAACCCAGAGCCCTCACTCTGGAGGAAGCAAATTGTCACTTGGAGTAGTTCCTTGGAGGGGCCCATGTGGCAGGGAACAGAGGTCCCTAGCCAATAGTCAGTAAGGACTTGAGGTGAGTCCACTGCCGTGTGAATGAGCCAGAAGCAGATTCTTCCTCAGTCAGGTCTCTGAGGTGACTGCAGTGCCTGTTGATACTTGGTTGGCTTTGTTGAGTTAGAGGCATCTGGCTAAGCTGTCCCCAGGTTCTTGACCCATAGAAACTGACATAACAAATGGTTGTTGTTTTAAGCTTCTAACTTTTGGGGAAATTTGATAACCAATAAACATCTTCTCCACTGGCCTTAGATCTCCTTGGGGACTGACTTATTCATCTCTGGATCTGCTAGGGCAACTCACTGGGGACAATGAAAAGAACCTACAAGTTTTGAGGATGCCAAAAAAAATTACTTAAAAAATAAATTAAATAAAGGTTACATAAGAACGTTTCCTGAATCAGAATGACATCAGCCTTCTCAACAGCAACTCTGGAAGTTAGAACACAACGGAACCAGATCTTCAGAATTCTAAGGAAAATGATATCCAATCCACAGCAATCGAGTGTGAGTGTGAAACATTTTCAGAAGAGATCTCAAAAATTTATCTTCTGCGCACCCATCCACTGTCTCAGGAAGCTACTCAAGGGTGTGCTCTGCCCAAACAACAGTGTAAACCAAGAAAGAAGAAGGAATGGGATTCAGGAGCTGAGAGCCAATAAAGCGAGGGGGAGGGACTGTCTAGCTGATGGTGAAGGAAAAGCCCCAGACAACAGCAGTGGCCAAGGCCTGGAGGGTGACTAGTCCAGACCACAGCAGATCAGAAGGCAGATGAAGGGATGAGTCTGTTCTGGAAGCAGCAACTGAGAGAACAGCTAACGTAATGAGCATATTGCCTAGAGATCTACACACAAATGGGGGGATGATTGAGGTTGGATTAATAATGGACATAAGGAACACTAAACAAATGAAAAACGTAAGGTAATTATTAACTCCAGCAAAAACAAAATGTTGTACAGGAAAAAGTCATTATAGTATACTACATAAGCTGTGACTAGAGTTTACAAGGCCAAAAATATAAACAGTGAATGCTGATCTAAAGAAAATTACATCATAACTCATTTAGGAGGAAGGGGGGGATGGGAAGTGTGTTGTGCGATGGGGGCAGGGAGAGCAAAATGAACTACGTCCTAATCTACGATAGTGATAAGTAGATAGACAAGGAATTAACTGAAAAAGTTGAAAGTGGCTCTGAGGAGTTGGAAATGGGGTCTAAGTTGCAAGAGACAACTGTTTTTTCTTTTTTTGTTTTTTTAAATGTTTATTTTTGAGACAGAGACAGAAAGTATGAGCGGGGGAGGGGCAGAGAGGAGAGAGAGAGAAAGGATAGAGGATCCAAAACAGGCTCTGTGCTGAAAGCAGAAAGCTCGACACGAGGCTCGAACTCAGGAAACGAGATCATGACCTGAGCCGAAGTTGACGCTTAACTGACTGAGCCACCCAGTCGCCCCAAGACAACTGTTTTTCATAACAAGTCTTACGGAACTATTTAACTCGTTAAACTACATGTAAGTATAATGCTTTTAAAAGGTAAACCTAAAAGTCTACCACAATTTCTACATACAGACGATTTTCAATAAGTCTCAATCTTTACTATTCCCTCTGTATGATGTCTTCATCAGCCCACTACACTTGGTATGTATTAGGACACTTGACCACAAATGACAAAGCCCCAACTCAAACTGGTGAACAGCTATTGTGTCCTGTCACAAATGGGCTTTAGTCTTGGCTGGATCCAGTGTTCACACGGCATCAGCAGAGATCTTTCTGTCTCCATTTCTTGGCTCTTATTTCCATGTCGACTTCATTCTCAAGCAGGCTCTTCTCACACCTTGGCAAGCTCGTCTCCAGCACCTCCAGGTTTCTAACCTACCAGCTTTGTGATCCTAACGGATGGAGATGGTCTCTGCCTGGTAGGTGCAAAAAACCACCTGGGATAGACACTCATTGATCTACTTGGGTCACATGCCCATCCCTGGACAGACTGCTACAGCCAAAGAGATAGAGCACTGGGATTGGCTAAGCCTGAGTCACATATCCGTGCCTAGACCCATGGACAAAGTGCGGGTGAAATGGTCTCACAAAGGTTATCTGGATGCTGTTACTAGAAAAAGAGAGGCTAGATGCTGCAAAACCAACAGTTGTGCTCTTGCCTGAAGACAGACACTGCTGCTTGCCTTCATCAGCAGAGGAGCTGCTGGTTAGGAACCTCCCAGAACACTACATAACTGGCCCATTCCCTCTGCTTCGCATAAGCTGTTAAATTTTTAAGATATGTCCCGCATTCTCACATCTTCTTGTGTCTAGGGAAACAACCTAGGTCCTTTGATTTTCCTTGCTTGACAGTTTCTTTTTTTTTGTTTGTCTGTTTATTTTTGAGAGAGAGTGAGAGAGCAAGAGGGGGAAGGGCAGAGAGAGAAGGACGCCCAGAATCCCAAGCAGGTTCCAGACTCTGAGCTGTCAGCACAGAGCCCAACGTGGGACTTGAACACATGAACCTCGAGATCATGACCTGAGCTGAAGTTGGAGGCTTAACCGATTGATCCACCCAGGTGCCCCTGCGTGACGGTTTCTAGACTCCTCACCTTCCCAGCTCTCTTTCCCCGGATGCTGAGTAGTGTCAAAAAACTAAAATGTGGTACCCAGAGTTGAATGAAGCTCCAGATGTGGCCTGACCAGCCCAAATGCCCATGGGTTGCTTGTCTCATTTCTCCTGGTCAGTGGAGCACCTGAAGGTGCATTGGCTTTTTTTTAGTGACTGCAGTGCATTGTTCGCTCACATTCAGCTTCCACCAACACCTTTCTTTATATAAGCTGTCATTAAGCCAGGAGTTCCTCATTCTGCATTCATGCAGTTGGTTCTTTGAACCTAAATAAAGGAATTTGCCTTTGCTAAATTTCAACTTATAAAATTTGGCCCATTATTGCAGCTGGTTGAGGTGTTTTGAATATGAATCCTGTCTTCAGTATAAGCATCTTTCCAGGTTTTGCATAATCCACCTATTTGATTGGTAGACATACTCTTTATTTTCATCCAAGAGGATAATAAGATAAATTTGGGTCAAGGATAAAGCCCTCTGTCCTACTGCCCAAGTCCACATGCTATCCTGTGATGATGCAATCAGCTATGGAGCAACCAAGTTGTTTTAGCTTCCCAGGGTTTCCAGAACCATTACCACAAACTGGTGGCTTAAAACAACAGACATTCATTCTCTCACAGTTCTGGAGGCTAGAGGTCCTAAGGTGAGGTGTCAGGAGGGCCACGTTCCCTCCAAGGACTCTAGAGAAGAACCCTTCCTCGCCTCTTCTTAGCCTTTCTTGGTGGTCAGCAATCCTTGACATCCCTTGGCTTTAGCTGCATCTCTCCATCTTCACATGGCATTCTTCCCTCTGTGTGTGTTTTCTATGTGTTTCTATGTCCAGATTTCCCTCTTCTTAAACGGATACCAGTCATTGGACTTAGCCGGCACCCTGATCCAGTATGAGTTCATCCTAACTAGATTATATCTGCAAAGACTCTATTTCCAAATGAGGTCACATTCACAGGTACCAGGGGTGAGGACTTCCAACATATCTTTTTAGGGGACACAATTCAACCTACTATACAACTGGCATCATATTTCATCTCCCTTATCTCTTTCTTGACCTCTAAGCTCTGTAGAGCATCTCTATCAGAAGTTTTGCTGCAATCCAGACAGCCATGGGATTCCATGTACCCTAACCACATAAATCAGCCAACTTGATCTACTAACACAGTCTAGAGTGCTGGTTGCCACCTGGAGCTGTATGTGGCTGCCCTGTCCCTTTCTACTTTTCAGAGATTCTGACAGACTCTCCCCCTGGGGGAGGCCAGAATCTCCTGAGGGTGGTGGGGACAGGGTAGTTAGAGGAGGGAAGCCATAGAGGGGCATGGTTAAGAGTTTGGACTTTGGAATGAGACAGACCTACGACTTTGGGCTAGCTTACTCAATCTCTCTTGCATCCCATTTTCTTCACCTGTAAAATGTGAGTGATAAAACTTACCATAATGACATCCCAGGATAGAAGTGGCTATTGCCATTGTTGCTGGTGCTGCTGCTCCTGTGAGCTGCTTGGGAATCTGGGTGAATGTAGATCTGAATCCAGATCTTCGGTGTCCCCCGAGACATGTTCCTTAATGCAGCTAAACCCTTTTCAGGCTTCCGCATCTGTAAAATTGAGAAACCTGACTCTCAGGCTGCTGTGAACTCTGTGTATACCCAGCATAGAGCCTGGGGCACAAAGCAGCTTAAATGTTTGCTTCTTCTCCTTCCCTTCTTCTCCTATAAACAAGGAAAGTAATGTTAGTCTGGCATGACCTATTCTCAGGAAACTCAGGGTGGCTCCTTTATAATCGCTCTGTTTTCTCTGTCTTCGGAGAGACACCCTGGATTTAATTTTGAGCCTGATTTTATGAAGACTCTAAATTGTTTTTAAAAACAAATGCTAACTATATATTTCTCCAGCAGGCCACTTAGTTCGTTAGGAAGCCCTCTTGAGTCACTATGTTTATTTTTATGCCCATTTTACCCAGGCAGTAAGTGAAGGCAAGGGTTAATAATGGCCCCATTGCCATGTAGTAACAAGGGATGATAGGAATGGAGAAGGGCTTTGATCCACACTTTCAAACTCCAAGTCTTATGCTTTGCCTTTACACACAAAAAATTAGATTTTTAAAAATAAGCCTGGGGCACCTAGGTGGCTCAACTGGTTAAGCATCTGACTTCAGCTCAGGTCACGATCTCACAATTTGCGAGTTCGAGCCCTGCATCGCGCTCTGTGCTGACAGCTCAGAGCCTGGAGCCTGGAGCCTGCTTTGGATTCTGTGTCTCCCTCTCATTCTGGCCCTCTCCTGCTCATGCTCTCTTTCTCTCTCAAAAATAATAAAATAAAAAATACATAAATAAAAATAAGCTCAATTACATATGTAAATTAATTTCCTAAAAAATAAATCAGAACAGGGACTTAGCTGGTTAAGTGTTCAACTCTTGGTTTCAGCTTAGGTCATGATCTCACGTTTCCTGAGTTCGAGGCCCATGTCAGGCTCTGTGCTGGCAGCGTGGAGCCTGCTTGGGATTCTCTTTCTTTCCATCTCTCCCTGCCCCTCCCCTGCTAGCATGCTCTCTCTGTCTCTCTCAAAAATAAATAAATAAACTTAAAAAAAATCAGAACATTACTGACATACATTCTTTGTCCATCACTTTCCATTAGAACTTGTTCTTGTCTCCACATCCCCAGGAGTAACTATTATTTATGAGTTTGATATGTATGCCCCAGAGCTTTAAAAAATATAGACATTTCCATTCCTTTATATATAAGTCTACACAAAATACACCGTATTGTGTTTGAGGGAGTATTTTCACAGAGATGGCATCATGTATGGTTTAGCATCTTGCATTTTTTACTCCACATTTTGAGAGATCTTCTGTTGAAACGCATAAATCCGGTCTGTTCCTTCGGTCCGCAGTATTCCACTCAAATGTGCCATGCTTGATCGACCCTTCCCTTGTTGGTAGCCCCGTGCCCTTGCCCCATTTCCCAGTGCTTCTGAGGGCTGGAAGCTTTGTGGACTAGGCCCTGAGCCACTTTCAGAAAGCCTCCTGGGCTCACAGACTTACTCAGCTGGGGAGTTCACTTTGAAAGCAGAGGCCACCGGCTGACCTTAACTGTCTGGGTTCAAGATCAAGGGCTTCCCCCAGGCCACCTGCCGCAGAAGCAGGAAGGCCCGGCAGAGCCCCAGGGGCTTGCTGCAACTTCAGTCCCTCCCTGCTGGGCCAGCCCTCCACAATGCTGCTGGCCAACAGGACCTGCTAACAGTGTAAGATAAAAAGAGAAGTACAATAAACACGTAACTGATAACTCTAACTCGGCTGTTACTGAGTAAATGGCAGCAGTAAAACAATAAAAACAAACTAAGTGATTATAGTGCAAATACAAAAACAAAGAGAGATTAGACCCTTTTTGATGAGGCCTTGATCTAAATTAGGACTCACCAAGAACAGGGCCTGAGGTTGGTGCCAGGGAGCACCTCTCCTTGGGAGTACTTCCTCTCTCCTGCAAGAATTCATCCTTCCTCATGGAATCGAGTCTGGGGTCCTCCTGAGCTGTAGTCCTTGTTTAGGGCCCATCGTGGCGAACTCCCAGCCCAAACTTCTTCTGGTTTGGTAGCGACACATTTGGATCACCCGGGAAGATTTAAAACAAACAAACAAACAAATAAGCAAACAATTTCCCAGTAGTTGGGGGTAAATCAATTCGTGGGTGGGGAGCTATGAATTAATACTACATTAATTTGTAGTTTTTGCTTATTTCCATGGTGTAAATACTGCCCCCATGGCCCATTTAAGTTGCTCAACTGCTTTACCAACTGGCTTGCAAATTCATTCATTCATTGTTCAAGATAGTGGCATCAATTTAGAACCCTTTGTAGCTTTTCTGCTTTCCAAGAATTTCCAGTATAAACCGTGATCACAGAAAGATCAACCAAACAAACTTCAAGAAGTTATTTATGGCCAAATAATCTATAAAGCAACTCTCTGAAATCTCTTTCAGAAAGTTTATAGCAGAAAATATTCAATGTGGGCTGCGGGCATGTTTTACTGTGTTTGACATGATACACAGGGGCTTCCATGAGGAAGTATTTCCAGGGCCTACCAAGAGCACAGGAGAGAAGGCAGTCCTCACTACGGGGAGGCGGACAAAAGAAGCAGCCACTGGCCACAGAAACCCTCCTCTGCACAACCTTAGAGTTCACAGGGAAGGAAGCTTCCAAGATTCTGAGAGGTAAAGCAACTTGCTCAAGGTCAAATGGCCAGGTCCCAATTCAGGACTTCTGAACCCAGAATTAGGCCCCTTTCCAAAACATACTAGGGCACTCTTCATGGAGTCCGAGACCTCGACTCAGGTCTGGAAGCTTTAAAGTTAGGGTATTCCCTCCCTTTGCCCGTTTCTTGACCCTGAACCACGCGCTGCAGGGGCTGACCTGGCAGATCCCAAGTTGATCCCACCTGAGCCATGAGTGCCCAAGGTGGGGAGGGGCCTGTGAGCCCACAGCCACCTGACACCCAGGAGAAAGCCTTAATTACCCATCTCTCAGCCACACCCGTGCAAGGCTTCCCAGGACAGGAGAGGTGCCTGTGGGGCAGGAGTAAGGGAAACCAGGAGAGCGTTCAGACCTTCTGCAAAGGTGAGGAGGCGCGCTAGTGTGGTTCCTAGGGCAGGCCTACACACAGGGAGCTGTTTCCTGAAGCCCAAGTCATATAACCCAGTAGAGGTGGGCAGGCAGTCATTCCTACAAAGATGAGGGGATTCCCCCACCACTTGCAGTGAGCTACGTCCCCAGGAGCTCCTTGGATCACCCTTTCAGTGGCAAAGCTACCGTTTCCCCACTTCCTGCACTGGGGAGGGTTGAGGACTCTCTTGTGGTCAGGGTCTGCTCAGCTAGAAGTGCGGCATAGTCTCAGTAAGAGTGAACTTAGGCGGAGAACAGTTGATTCCCTCAAGTATCATCTACTCTGGCCAGCTCTGGGCTTGCTGGAGTGGGGGTGGGGCTGGGGAGGTATCCCCAAATAGCCCTCAGGGTGGCTTGGGAGTCCTGGCCTCCAAGGTCAGCATTGCAACTGAGAATCCTGGAGAGGCCCTGCTCTATACCCTCCTTGGCATGTTTCCCTGGTCAGACCAGCTGGGCATAGCTGGGAGGAGGAAAGGGCAGGCTCCCTGTGCGCTGGTGAGGGTATCTGCTCCCTGTGGCAACCTCTCCTGTCTCTAAAATTATATGTGGATTAAAAACACTCCATCTGGCAAGAGCAGATGGAATCGGGCAGAAGCATAGTCAGGACACTGGATTTCAGATCTGTGGCTCTGTGTATATCAGGAAGAAAAATATAAAAGACAAAAAGGCCAGGAGAGAGGTATATGATAAGGTGTGTGTGTGTATGTGGTGTTTATGTGCCACATGATGTGCGGAGGGGACACTGACTCAGTGTGGGTGCTAGGAAGCTGATTTTGTGAGGAGGAGCAGATTCATCAAAGGAAATGGGAAATTCAAGTCAGAGCAGATGAGGGAACTGGAAAGCAGAGCAAATTGGGAGCGGTCAGAGAAAGACAGCAATGCCCTCCAGTCTCCCAGAGCACAAAACATTCTAACAAAAGTCTGAATAAGGAGAGGAGAGGTCCAGCTACACCAGTTCCTCAAGGGCCTAAGGGCATCCCTCCTGCCCTGAGACACAGCTCGCAAGAGTGAGAGCAGAAGGCAGTGCCAGTCAAGGATATGGCTGCAAGCAGCAGAAAACCTGACGTGCAGGCGCTAGAACAAATAGGGGTTCTTTGTGTCCCATAATAAAATATCTGAAAGTGGGTGGGTATGGTGCTCAATAGTATCGGGGCTGGCATCTCTGTGGTTCTCTTGGCTTTTCCTGTGGAAATATGGTGACTGTGGTTTCAAATATCAGGATCCTTTTCAAAATAGGAAGAAAGAGAAGGGAACGGAGCCAGGCAACTTCCACTTGCGTCTCATTGCCCAGAACTGGTCACATGGTCACCCCCAGTCGCGAGGTAGGCTGGGGAAGCAGAGCGCAGTGTTGCCATGGCTTAGCCCTGCGGGCCACTCTGTTGCCCAGGCAAAATCGGGGTTCTGTTAGCAGGGAAGTAGGGGAAATGGACATTGGGAAGGCAACCAAGCCCAGAAGGGACACCCTGAATGGCAAACATTTTCGGTAGGGACTGAGTTAATATTCCAAAGTTGAGCTGAAGAACGCTTTGAGACCGGCAGTCCAAGACCCTTGATAACAATCCCTTCAATCATCACTCATTGTCTCATTTAACCTTCACAGCAACCACACGAGGTAAATGCTCTTATTTCTCCCATACTACAGGCGAGGAAGGAGAGTTTCATACATTGCACATCACACTTGGCAGGAATACACATCTGAGTCAAGATTTCACAGGCTCTAATACTCCTCAGCTTTTTTTGATCCTAAACTATTTGCTCCTTATAGGAAGCTGTCCCACCCTACTTCACTAAGTTACTGATCTCTGACCCTTCCCCAGGATCCAAACACCAGTAAAGAGGTTTTCGAAGTCAGACAGACCTGCATGCAGATTTTTTTTTAATTTTTTTTTTTAACGTTTATTTTTGAGACAGAGAGAGACAGAGCATGAATGGGGGAGGGTCAGAGAGAGGGAGACACAGAATCCGAAACAGGCTCCAGGCTCTGAGCTGTCAGCACAGAGCCCGACGTGGGGCTCGAACTCACAGACCGTGAGATCACGACCTGAGCCGAAGTCGGCCGCTTAACTGACTGAGCCACCCAGGCGCCCCTGCATGCAGATTTTGATTCTTCTACTTGTCAGCGTGTGGCCTTGGGCAAGCTACTGCACTCTCTGGGCCTCCCAAACCTTGAGAAGTGGCAGGATTAAATAGACGGTGGGTTAGGGCACCCAGCACAATGCCTAGAGACGGCAGGTGTTTGATAGCATCGGTGCTCTGCTAGAGATACAGCAACGTGGAAGTTCAGCCATGGACCACCTCTGGTTTTGCATAAACCAAGGTCACGTTGTTTCCCACACACTTTCCTGACAAAATCTAACTCTTTGTAATCAGGGGTCTTCTATTTTGTTTTCCTTTGCCACTAAAAAGCTGACTCGGCTTCAAGTCCTCAGTCGTTACTTCAGCTAACACTTACCAAGCATCCCCCAAGTGCCAGGCACTCTGCTACTTGGGGGCCGGGTCCTTGCCCACTGGGAGTTTACGGTCTGTGTGCAGAATGCCACATGCAGGCAAGTAACTCCAAAACAAGGCAGGCCGTAGGGAGACATGTGCTATGATCATTCAAGATGCCGGGACTTGAGAGGTGGCAGGGGCTATCTGGGCGTGGTGTGGTCTTGTCATTCCTTCCCTAGGGAGCAGTTCTCCAGGGCTGCGGTGGAAGTGGTTCCACCAGCACCAGCTATGTAACTTGCAGGGCAACTTGTAAAAACAATTTCAACAACAGCAGAGCCTTAAATCAAATGTGGGGCCCTTTTGAGCACAGGGCCCTTTGTGACCATGCAGGCCACATGCCCATGCAGTCGGCCCTCAGTGCCACCATTCCATGACCCCCACGCTGGTCAGTCAGATCCTGCAGAGACAGCAGCTGCTGCCTCTGGGAAAGGTGGGCAAGGGCAGATCTTGTGGGAGATAGGCCAGCGGGCCTCCTCCAAGCTACTGACTGTGCGTCACAGCTCCTCACTTCTGCTTGAGACTCATTCCTGTCTGATGAGAGTCAGACTATGGGGGTGACGAGGGGTTTCCACAAGCTGGAATGGACAGCAATTTCCCCAGCGTGAGAAAGAGCTGCCCTGCGATGGTCTCAGGGTGGTTGACAATGTCCCGTCCCTCGCTATGTCTTCTGCCTCCCCCACAAACACCAGCAGAAGTTTCAGGGGCTAGGAAAAGGGATGTGAGCCACTGACACTAATAATCTCAGATTAAGGAAGCTCCAGGAACACTCTATTCCCAGAGACAGATGCCATGGACAGAAACTGAAATAGGACATATAATAAACTAGGCTATATATACAAGTATTTATTTGATGCCAACATAAAAGTGATATATCAAGTGACATCTTGGACTGGTTGGGCCCTCCGGAGGTCGAGAGCCTCCAGTTATTTCAAGGCAAATACAGAAAGTTCTGTGATGTGGAGCATCACTGGGGCGTCAACCACCTGGGAGGCCGTGTCACAGGTCTGAAGACGCACAGAGCTGACACTGCCGCCTCCTTGTACTGCTCTGCTGCCCACTTATGACTTATTTTGACCTTCCTCAGGGTCCAAGAACAGATCCTTGTCAACACCCCAGTTTGGTTGAGGACCTCTATTTCTGTGCCCTGCCTTTGGGACAAGCTCTGACTGAGGGCAACCCAGCTCCACTCCTTTGGCTTCGGCCCCAGACACCAGGCCAGAAAGACATAGGCTAGGCGTGGGATTCTCCTGGCAGCAATGCCAGAAGCAAGGAAACCATAAGTGTGCTGTGGTTAACCCTGGCTTGCCAGGTCAGGCCTGAATTTGCCCCTTTAAAGCCCTCGGTTACAGAAAGGGTTAGAAACCCTCCTCTAGGAGCGCCAGGGTGGCTCAGTTGGTTAAGTGTCCAACTTCGGCTTAGGTCATGGTCTCACGGTTTATGGGTTCAAGCCCATGAGTTTAGGATATGCAGCCAGGTCCCTCCAGTGGCATCCTCATTGATGGGTCGCAGCCAAGATAGGTCTCCTGGCTGGTTCATAAGCCCCAGGGAAACTGAGGCTTTGTAATGAACCTCTGTGTATCCCATCTGTGTGCTAAGCCCAGGTATCAGCATCTGGCACTCAGAGGGTGCAGGCAGAATTTCAGCTTGGCTTGCCCTCTTTAAAAATGACAATTTTTCGGGGCACCTGGGTGGCTCAGTTGGTTAAGCGTCCGACTTTGGCTCAGGTCATGATCTTGCAGTTTATGAGTTTGAACCCTGCTTCTGGCTCTGAGCTATCAGCACTGGAGCCTGCTTTGGATTCTGTGTCTCCCTCTCTCTCTCTCTGCCCTCCCCTGCTCATGCGCTCTCTCTCTCTCTCTCTCTCTCTCTCTCTCTCTAAAAATAAAGGAATGAGTTAAAAAATATTTTAATGTCGATTTTTAGCTACCATCAAAAAACTGGAAAATAACATTGGCCAGGATGGGGAGATAAATTGGAATCCTTGCGCACAGTTGATGGAATGTAAAACGGTGCTGCTGCTATGAAACACAGCATGGTGGTTCCTCAAAACATTAAAACCTCCATATGATCCAACGAGTCCACTTTTGGGTGTGTATCCCAAAGAACTGAAACTAATGTCTTGAAGAGATATGTGTATATCCATGATCACAGCAGTAATATCCACAACAGCCAAAAGGTGGAAGCAACTCAAGTGTCCATCTACAGACAAATGGATAGTATATGCATCCGAATGTAGCATACACATACAACAGAATATTATTCAGCCTTAAAAAGGAAGGAAATTATGATACGTGCTACAACAAGGATGAACCTGGAAGACGTTATGCTAAGTGAAATAAGCCAGTCACAAAAAGGCAAATACTGTATGAATCCATTTCTGTGAGGTACTTGGAGTAGTCAAATTCATAGACAGAGTAGAATGGTCGTTGTCAGAGGCAGGAATGGAGTGTTCTTGTTCAAAGCGTTTGTTTTGCAAGACGAAAGAGTTCTAGAGCTTGGTTTCACAACAAAGTGAATGTACTTAACGCTACAGAACCGAACAAATGATCATAAAAGTTGGATGGAGCCACAAAAGACTTCGAATAGCCAAAGAAATCTTGAAAAAGAAAATCAAAACTGGAGGCATCACAATTCCAGATTTCAAGTTATATTACAAAGTGGTAGTAATTAAAACAGTATGGGACTAGCGTAAAAATGGACACGTAGATCAATAAAATGGAACAGAAAACTCAGAAATGAACCCACAATTATATGGTCAATTAATCTTCAACAAAAGAGGAATGAATACACAATGGGAAAAAGACAGTCTCGTCAACAAATGGTGTTAGAAAAACTGGACAGTACATGCAAAAGAATGAAACTGGAACACTTTCCTTCAGCATACATAAAAATAAACTCAAAATGGATTAAAGACCTAAATATGTGACCTAAAACCATAAAAATACTTGAAAACAGCACAAGCAGTAATTTTCCCAATTTGAGTTGTAGCAACATTTTTCTAGATATGTCTCCTGAGGCAAGGGAAATAAAAGCAAAAAATAAGCTATTGGAACCACATCAAAATTAAAAGTTTCTGCACAGCAAAGGAAACAATCAACAAAGCCAAAAGGCAACCTGCAGAATGGGAGAAGATATTTGCAAATGACATTTCCGATACAGAGTTAGTATCCAAAATATATAAAGAACTGATACAACTCAACACCCAAAAAATAAACGATCCAATTTAAAAATGGGCAGAAGACATGAACAAACATTTCTCCAAAGAAGACACACAGAAGTCCAACAGACACATGAAAAGATGCTCAACATCACTCATCATCAGGGAAATGCAAATCAAAACTATCTATGAGATATCACCTCACACCTGTCAGAATGGCTAAAATCAAAAACACAAGAAACAACAAGTGTTGGTGAGAATTTAGAGAAAAAGGAACCCTTGTGTACTGTTGGTGGGAGTGCAAATTGGTGCAGCCACTGTGGAAAACCATATGGAGGTTCCTCAAAAAATTAAAATTAGAACTACCTTACAACCCAGGAATAGCACTACTGGGTATTTACCCCCCAAATAGGAAAACACTAATTCAAAGGGATACATGCATCCCTATGAGTACTGCAGCCTTATTGACAAATAACCAAGACATGGAAGCAGCCCAAGTGTCCATCAATTGAAGAATGGATAAAGAAGATGTGGCATATATATACAATGGAGTAGTATCCAGCCATAAAAATGTATGGAACTTGCCATTTGCAGCAACATGGATGGAGCTAATGTGCATTATGCTAAGCAAAATAAATCAGAGAAAGACAAGTACCATATGATTTCCCTCATAATGTGGAATTTAAAAAACAAAACAAATGAGCAAAGGGAATAAAAGAGAAAGAGTGAGACAAACCAAGAAACAGACTCTTAACTATAGAGAACAAACTGATGGTGACCAGAGGGGAGGTGGGTGGGAGGATGGAGGAAATAGGGGGTGGGGATTAAAGAGTGCACTTATCATGATGAAGTAAAAGAAAATAAAAATAACAACAGCAAAAAGCACTATTGAACTGTATGCTTAGAAGTGGTTAAAATGGTAAATTTTATATTGTGTGTAGTTTACTACTATTAAAAGCATTTTGCCACTATTGAAAAATAAAAATCTTAACATTTTGTTGTTTTTCTGCATATAAAAGAAATACTTATTAAAATTCTTGAACTAACAGAAAAGCCTAAAGAAGCAAAGATGTGATATATCTCATATATTACGTGAAAAAAATCTCAGAATGAAATAAAAGTTACCATTAACCTCACTACTCAGAGACAACTGCTGTTATTAACATGATATACTTCCTTCTGTATTTTTTTAAAATTAAAAAAAAATTTTTTTTTTTAACATTTATTTATTTTTGAGACAGAGAGAGACAGAGCATGAACGGGGGAGGGCCAGAGAGAGAGGTAGACACAGAATCCAAAGCAGGCTCCAGGCCCTGAGCTGTCAGCACAGAGCCTGACGCGGGGCCTGAACTCACGGACCGCGAGATCATGACCTGAGCCGAAGTAGGACGCTTTAACAGACTGAGCCACCCAGGCGCCCCTAAAATTTTTTAAATGTTTATTTATTTTTGAGACAGAGAGACAGAGAAAGACAGAGTACAAGCAGGGTAGGGGCAGAGAGAGAGAGAAAGAGAGAGAGAGAGAGAGAGAGACAGAATCTGAAACAGGCTCCAGGCTCTGAGCTGTCAGCACAGAGCCCGACATGGGACTCAAACTCATGAATCACGAGATCATGACCTGAGCCGAAGTTGGACACTTAACCAACTGAGCCATCCAGGCACCCCTACTTCCTTCTGTATTTTGAACATATATACATGTGTAAACATCTATCCATCCATCTGTAATTTATATCATTCAATAGGTACAATTATAGGGGCACCATGTGGCTCAGTCGAGTAGGTGTCTGACTTTAGCTCAGGTCATGATTTCATGGTTCATGAGTTTGAGCCCTGCATCGGGCTCTATACTCAGAGCCTAGAGCCTGCTTCGGATTCTGTGTCTCCCTCTCTCTCTGCCCCTCCCCCACTTATCTCTCTCTCTCTCTCTCTCTCTCTCTCTCTCTCTCTCTCTCTCTCAAAGATAAATAAACATTTAAAAAATTAAATAGGTACAATTATATATGCTATGTTTTCACTTAATGTATTATAAGTATTTCCCCAAATCTCCCATAACATGATTTTTAATGGCTTCCTGATATTTAATCATATGGACATAACAAAATTTGTTCAACTAGTGTTCTATTTCTGAACATTCAGGTTGTTTGAACTTCAGTATTTTAAACAATACTGTGATAAACATCCTTATGTATATACTGTTGTCCACATTCCAAGTCATTTTCTTTAAAGAAAAAATATTTTTAATGTTTATTTATATTTGAGAGAGAGAGACAGTGCGTGAGCAGGGGACAGGCAGAGAGAGAGAGACGGAGACAGAATCCGAAGCAGGCTCCAGGCTCTGACCTGTCAGCACAGAGCCCGATGTGGGACTCAAACTCACGAACCATGTGATCATAACCTGAACTGAAGTCGGATGCTCAGCCTACTGAGCCACCCACGTGCCCCCCTCCCCATCCCCAGTCATTTTCTTAGAATCATTTCCCAGAGGTGAAGTTCTTGAGAAACAGACGGAGTGTGTTGGGGCAGATGGCGCACACTCACCAGGCCTCCTCTGATAACCCTGTTTTGGCTGATGGGGCCAGGACTCACCCAGTGCTCACACTGTCCCTTCCAAGGCTCCTAAGACCCCAGGCTTTCTCTCCTATTCACTCCTGCTAGATTTGACTTGTGCGGGTGCTGGAGAACTAGATGCTCTGGGATTTAGGCAAAGTGAAACAGGGCTCCTCTGTCTCAGTGGGTTAACTTTGTAGGTTCAACCACCATCTTACAAAAAGTCCAGAATCTATTGTGGGAAGGGACTTAGAGATGGCCTCATTCAACCCTGTCATTTTATAGAGCAGAAAAATTAGGCACACAAGGAGGATAATATTCCCTTTCCTTGATGGATAAACTGAGCTAAAGCTGAACTTGGTCTATCACCCCAGGGAGGTTTAGGATCACAGCAGAGAGTAAATTCTCCAGCTCACTACATCAAGTGCCAGGTTCCAGAATAGCTGTGGGGTCAGCTGGGGCCATCTTCTGACAGCCTGAATGACAACTGTCTTATGACTGTTCAGGCGGAGCCGATAAAACTCTCTCCAGGACAGTGGCTCAGACTCTTATACAGTAAACTCAGAAAACCAGGTCTCACATTTATAATGCAGGCGCCCTTCTGTGGCAGGCTTGTGGGTGCGTGGTCTGCACCTGGACAAAGAGAGGCAGACAGGACCCAGACTTGCCCTGTGTGAGAAATGGAACAGGAAAGCACAGGGAAAGGATGCCACTTTGACTGAGCACCTGCTGTGTGCCAGGCCTGTGCTGGGCACCCACTTCATTGCCCCAGTCCTCAATACCACCCTCGGAGGTAGGCATTAGCTCCTTTTTGCAGATGAGTCTCGGAAAAGGTAAGGAACTTGACCAAAGGTCAAACTAATAGCAAATGCAGTCAGGATTCCAGCCCAGGTTGACCAATCAACAGCTGCGGTCTTTTGTTTTGTTTTTTTAATGGGCTCATTTATTTATTTGTTTTTAATTTTTTTTCTTAAATTAAAACTTTCTGTGGAAGTACAGTTGACACACAATGTTACTTTTGTTTCAGGCACACAACATAGTCTTTTTTTTATACAATTAAATTTATTGGTAAAGATCATCTTTATAATTTTTTTAATTTAATTTTTTATTTTTTTAAATTTACATCCAAATTAGCATATAGTGCAACAATGATTTCAGGAGTAGATTCCTTAGTGCCCCTTACCCATTTAGCCCATCCCCCTCCCACAAGCCCTCCAGTAACCCTCGGTTTGTTCTCCATATTTATGAGTCTCTTCTGTTTTGTCCCCCTCCCTGTTTTTATATAATTTTTGTTTCCTTTCCCTTATGTTCATCTGTTTTGTCTCTTAAAGTCCTCATATGAGTGAAGTCATATGATTTTTGTCTTTCTCTGACTAATTTCACTTAGCATGATACCCTCCAGTTCCATCCACATAGTTGCAAATGGCAAGATTTCATTCTTTTTGATTGCTGAGTATATATATACCTCCATCGTATATATATAGCACATCTTCTTTATCCATTCATCCATCGATGGACATTTGGGCTCTTTCCATACTTTGGCTATTGTTGCTAGTGCTGCTCTAAACATGGAGGGGGCGGGGCATGTGTCCCTTCGAAACAGCACTCCTGTATCCCGTGGATAAATGCTTAGTAGTGCAATTGCTGGGTCGCAGGGTAGTTCTATTTTTAGTTTTTTGAGGAACCTCCATACTGTTTTCCAGAGTGCTGCACCAGCTTGCGTTCCCAACAACAGAGTCTTTTGACAGCCCTATAGGTTATGCTATGCTCGTCACAAGTATAGCTACCATCTGTCACCATACAACACTATTGCAATACCACTGGGTATACTCCCTATGCTTGTATGTTTCATCCTCATGATACATTCGTTCCATAACATCTGCAGTGTTCTTACCACAACACTCATTACTCATGAGGACCCTGAACACACTTCAGCACGTAATAATAAAAGAGAGACACATGAGGGCACCTGGGTGGCTCAGTTGGTTAAGTGTCCAACTCTCGATCTTGATTCAGGTCATGATCTCACGGTTCATGGGTTTGAGCGCCACATGGGGATCTGCACTGACAGTGCAGAGCCTGCGTGGGATTCTCTCTCATCCTCTCTCAAAATAAATAAATAAACTTAAGAAGAGAAAGAGAGACACACGCACAGTTATGCGCACGTTGGGAAACTGGTTTCATATCACAGTAAAAGGACAAATGAAAGGGAAGGTCAGTCAAGTGTGTTAAGAGGCAGCAGTGTGGTCTCCACTAGCTCCAAGCTCTGTGAATCACAGAATTCTGGTAGGAGTTGAGGGACCAACACGAAGGCCAGCATCCAAGGAGCCTAATGATAACCACAAGAAAAAGGCAGCCACGGTGGGGAAGGACGAAGCATGGTGCTGGGGGGGGGGGGGGGGGGGGGGGGCGGGGACCTCAGTGCCACTCGTGGCTGAGCCAGGCCTGCTGTGTCAGCCTGGGGGAGCCACTTCACCTCTCTGAACACCTCAGTTCTTCATGTGTAAGCTGGGGAAATTTCCCTCACGCTCCTCCAGACAACACCCCATTTCAGTCCTTCCTTCTACAGCAAAATTCCTCCAAAGTGTTGTCTACACTTATCTCCAAGTCCTTTTTTTCTGATTCTATTTAAAAAATTGCACTTATTATGAATTACTTCTTAAATAAAAAAACCAACATGTATCGTATGTTACAAAGAATATTCAAACAAACCTATGCACCTGCTGGTCAGCTTAAGAAATGGGGAATACCAAGGCATCTGAAGCCCCAACATCTTTCTCTACTCCACCCCAGGGTAAGCACTATTCCAAACTTAGCATATGTTATTCCCTTCCTCTCCATTAAATTTTTAAAAAAAAAAATTTTTTTTTTTGAGAGAGAAACACAGCTCAAGCTGAGGAGGGGCAGAGAAAGAGGGAGATACAGAAATTGAAGCAGGCTCAAGGCTCCAAGCTGTCAGCACAGAGCCCAACACAGGGCTCAAACTCATGAACCACGAGATCATGACCTGAGCTGAAGTTAGAAGCTTAACCGACTGAGCCACCCAGGTGCCCCTCCTCTCCATTAAACTTGTAAGTATTTATGTGTCCCTAAACTTTATATTATTATAATGCATTATATATTATTAAACATTTATATATTATTAAACATTATATGTATCCTGCTGCTTTTTTATTTGTTGTGGATTGAATTATGTCTCCCCCCTGCCCAAAAAGAACTATTGTGAGCCCTACCCCAGAATGTGACCTTTTTTGGAGACAAGGGCTTCATAGAGGTAATCAAGTTAAAGTGAGGTCATTAGGGTGGGCCTTACTCCAACATGACTGTTGTCCTTATAAACAGGGGACTTTGGGACACAGAGACACATGCACACAGGGAGAATGCCCAGGAAGACTGGAGTTCTGCCACCACAAGCCAAGGAACGACCAGAAACTAGGAGAGCGCCCTGGGTCACCTCCTCCCCTGGTGTCTTCAGAGCCAGTGTGGGCCTGTCAGCACCTTGATCTTGGACTTCTAGCCTCCAGAACTGTGAGAGAATATGTTTCCGTTGTTTAAACTGCCCGGTCTGTGGTACTTTATTATGGCAGCCCCAGGAAATGAATACATCATTCAATACGATATTCTTGAAATGCACTTGTTAATGAATGAGTCTGAGGGCTCTTCCTTTCCTCTCCATGTTCTGTTATATGACATACCACAATGTACCCATTTAGTTTGAAAAGCTATATGGCTTGCTTACAGGTTTTGTGACATTGCAAACGGTGGCTGCCGGAACCTCCTGCACGGTGTGCCCTACGGGGAAGTGCCACTTGGGTCTTGACTGAATAGCAGCAATCAGAGTGGTAACATACACCGCAAGATAATCCTGGCTGCTAAATCCTATCCCAGTCCAGTGGGTGTAAAATGGTATTTCCTAGTGCCTTCAATTTGCATTCTCCCAATTCCTAATCAAGTTAAGCATCTTGTTATGTTTACTGACAATGTTTTCTCTTGCAAAACACCTGGTTGTATTTGTCTTTTTTTCTTATTTATTTCTAGGTGTTCTTCAGGTATTCTGGACTCTAATTCTGCACTAATTATGCATTGCAAGTATCTTGTCTTATTCGGCACCTTTGTGCTTTATTTATGGTGTCTTCTGAGGAACAGAAGACTTTCGTTGTTTTCTTTTTAAAGAGGCTATTTTTAAGGACACTTTCAGGTTCACAACAAAAGTACAGATGAAAAGTACAGGGAGTTTTACACATTTACAGACCCTGCCACTGACCCCCCAACAGCCCCTACTGGAGTGATACATGTGTTACAATCGATTAACCTACATTGACACATCATTATCAGCTTTTCATTTTAGTGAAGTAGAATGTCGTTAACTTTTTCTTAACAGTTAGTGCTTTCAAGACATTCTTTGTACCCCAAGGTCATAGAGGTATTCTCCTACACTCGCTGCTTAAGGCTCTATCTGCTGCCTGTCACGTCCATCGTGGACCTGGGGTTGATTCCTGAGAGTGCTGTGGGGCAGAGAGATCTGTAATGGGCAGGAGCACCCCGCCCGCTTTCTCACAGTGTTGCTGTGAAGGTCAGAACAGAAAATGTGCGTGAGAGGGCTCTGAGGGCTGCTGCCCTTGATTTGCTAAAGAATTGGTGGCACGTTAGGCTGCTGCCATCCTCCTTACGAGGCTGGAGGATTCGTGTGGTCTTTGCAAGAGAGAAAGTTCCAGTAAAACAGCTGGGGTTGGTCTCCCCTCCACCCACACTCCACACTGCATCTGCCACCTCACGTTAGCAAATGAGGTTGCAAATATGGCCTGAGTCATAGAGAAAAGATTAAATTACACTCAGGAAATCCTGCTCACCAATGTGCTGGAGTAATGAGATTCAGAAAGATGTCTGTCAATAGCAGCAAAAAGCAAGTGTGGGTGCCTTGCAGGGAGACTGCTGCACCTCCCCGACCAGTGGGCACCTCCAGCCCGGCTCCTGATCCATCTGGAGAGGCAACGATAGCTATAGATAGGCCTGTGATTAGAGACCCTTGCAGTCCTCCTGGAAGAGGCTGCAGAACCCGAGGAGGGGTGAGGCCAACTCCAGAGATGAAAGATTCAGGAGGAGGCAGATCCATGTGATGGAGGGCTGGTGGAGGTAGAGGGCTGAGAGCTGGAGGGAGGAGAGGAACAGGCCCACCAGGGAGCTGGCCATGCCAGAGAGCAGAGGCCTGGCTGCTGGAGGAAGCTGACAAAATCAAGCACACCCTCTGGCCTGCAGAAGGTGGCATTGTTCGTGCTCCCTGAAGCACACCATGACAGAGCCGGAGCTGAGGCAGGGCCCTGGCCAGGTGCCTGCTACGTGGGCCTGTGACACTGGCCGGAAATCCCTAGTTCCAGGATGTCAGCACTGGGCTAGGGCTGGGAGGAGGGAGGGATATGAAGTAAGTGGTGACACTTACTAGACTGTACACTTTAAATATGTCCAGTTTAGTCGGCTGTGTCTCCAGAAAGCTGTTACAAATGACAAAACAGCATGGTGGTCATTTTTATTACACATGCATATTGACAGGCAGAAGAAAGACTGGAAGGCTGTTCTCCAAAATGTTAACAATGGTTACAGTTCTGGGTTGTGGGAATTAACAGGGAACTTCCATTTTCTTCTCTGTGTTTTCCTACACTTCACAAATTTTCCAACAGAGACATGTTTCAGTTTTGTGGTCAGCAGAAAAAAGTGTTTACTTCAAAATAAGAGCAATCTCTAGGTTGCAGGGATCTGGAGAAGACTGGCAGCAGGGGGGCCACAGGCTGGGTATGTGGCCGGTGCTCGGTGCCAGGAGCCAGCATAACTGAAGAAACCAGCCTCAGGGTGAAAAGCCAGCACTGGAGTGGGCTCTGGGGTCACACCTCAGCGCTGCCATTTGCTTGCTGAGTGGCCTAGAGCTAGGTGCTCGGCCATCTGGTGCCTGGGTTTCCCCAGCTGTGATATGGAGATGACTACAGAAGTTTCTGAAGGTGGCTGAGGGATTCAAGTGGCCCGTACAGGTGGCCCTAAGCAGGCTTCCCACAGCGCAGCAGAGACTGGGCGATGGCAGCTGCCATTCTCCGCACCCCCCTCACCCCCCCCCCATATTAGCCTCAAGGTATTAAAAAGAATAAAAGGGACTTAAAAGCTTTTCTTCCTTCCTTCCTTCCTTCCTTCCTTCCTTCCTTCCTTCCTTCCTTTCTCTTCCTTCCTTCCTTCCTTCCTTCCTTCCTTTCTTTTCTTTCTCTTTCTCTCTTTCTTTATCCCTCCCTTTCTTTCTTTTTTTCTTTTCTTTCTTTCTTCCTTTCTTTCTCCCTCCCTCTCTCATCTTTCTTTCTTTCTTTCTCTTCCTTCCTTCCCCCTTCCTTCCTTCCTCTTTCTTTCTTTCTTTCTTTCTTTCTTTCTTTCTTCTTTCCTTTTCTTTCTTCTTTCCTTTTCTTCTTTCTTTCTTTCTCTTTCTTTCTTTCTTTCTCTCTCTTTCTCCCTCCCTCTCTCTTTTCTTTTTCTTTCTTTCTTTCTTTCTTTCTTTCTTTCTTTCTTCTTTTTCTTTCTCTTTATCTTTCTTTCCTTCTTTCTTTCTTTTCTTTCTTTCTCTCTCTCCCTCCCTCCCTCACTCTCTTTCTTTCAGATAAAAATAAAGAGAGTTGAATAATCTCTGAAACCAAAAGCTAGTTCTGGAATGGAAGGTTTTTGAGGTTTCTCTTAACTGGTACCAGAAATCTTTATCTCTCAACCAACTGTAACCACCACTGTGCCCTCCTCCCACCCACCAACAAATGTGCCGCTCTGGCTCCACTTCTCCCTCCCCTGACCCTCTCTTGTGAATAACCGGTCGCTCCTCCTGGAGCTGCACTTCCAGGACACCTTACCCTGCCCTTCTTTTATTTGTTATTTGTTATTTGTTCTCTCCCCCCAAATACCCCTGGAGTAACCTGTGTCCTCCCCGCCCTCCAGGCCCAGGCCAATCTTTGGCTTGACATCCTTTTTAGGGGTCTGGAAGCTATCCTCAACTGCTTTGGCCTGGTACACTGGGCAGTTTACCGTGCTTCCCTGAGCCTCAGTTTCCTCATCTGTCTATTGGGGCTGATTACTCCTGCGCCGCCCCCAGCTCATGGGGGAACGTGCTCTGTAATGTATGCATTAAGCTTTGCACAACACAGGTGTGCCCACAGCCTCCTAGGAAGAGGAAGCCTTCCCTGACATTCTGCCCTCCACCCGAAGGTGGTTCCAGCCCCTGGGAACAGTCATGTGTTTCCTTGAGACCACCTTTCTATGGTCAGTCAGCTTCAAGTCTTACTGAAGGCGGCTTACAGCTGACTGGTCAGTTTTCCCAAGCAAGCGCCCTCTCCTGCCTCTCAGGGGCTCCAAGGGCCTCGAGGCCAAGGCCATCTCATTCATCTTTCACCCCCTCCCCATTCCTTTTCACCCAACAGATCCGTTCCTCGCACAGCAGTAGGCTGTCATGGGTGCTCATTACCGGTTTGTTTTATTTGAACCTGAGTTTACATCTCTGGCAACTACAGCCACGACACATGGCCATTAAACTTTATGGTGACAACAGAACAAAGGCAGAGGGACAGGTCAGCAACATGTCACTCTGAGGGTGAGAGCACATCCTAGGAGTTTTTTAAGAGGCACCAGGGCAAAAGATCTGTGATGGCTGTCCAGGTAGGAAGGTCCCCGACCTGAGTCACAGTGTGTGTTGGGGGGGGGGGGGGCTGTAGTAAGGACAGTGTCCGGTGTCTGGGTGGATGGGAGCAGATGCATTTGCAGAGTTTATAGCTGTCCTTTGACTCGAACTCTTCTCACCTACTATCATATCAAGCTTTAGAAGCCTGTTGGAGGCCAACTCTAGGCCAGACCAGTGGTTAAAAGGCCCTCAGGCTGTCTTACTTTGTTCCTCCTCCACATTCTGGGTTCTGGATTCTTGTGGTGCTCAGCCAGGCAGGTCTCTGCCTGCCTTTTTGTCTCTGCCTGGTTCTCCTTCTGGTCGTCTCCCCTCCCTAGTCCCCAATCAGCCTCGCTATCTGTGCTGCCACAGGCATGAGGTCAGCCAGTCTGATGCAACCGTTTCTGGTGCGGGCACAAGCCCCTGCCTGGCACAGCTCACCAACACAGGGGCGAGCTCTGAACTGTCAGCCCTGAGCTCCGCCACCCCGGCTCAGTGTCCTGTGCAGGAGCCCTCCCTCCAGGCCACGCAACCCCACTGAAGACTGGTCATGGCCATTGTTTTAACCCCTCCACTCCCTCACTGAGTGAGCTGGGGCAACTCGCCTCACCTCTCTGCACCTGTTTCTGCTTCTGGAAAGGGAGACGATGACACATACTCTCAGGACTGTTGTGAGAATTAAATGGAAAACAGCATTTCCCAAACTTTGGTCACTCAATGTCCCGTCACAGGTTTTTCCATACCTGCACATCACCTGCTTTACTTTTTTACTTGGTGTTTCTCATCAAGTCAGCTTCAAATCGTCTCACTTTGTAAAAAATATGCTTTGCTAAAGAACACAGGGCCCATGCAATAGATTAATATATGCAGCCTCTTCTGTTCCTTTTAAATGATGCATTTTAAAAACTCCTGTCGCGGAGCGCCTGGGTGGCTCAGTTGGTTAAGCGTCCGACTTCAGCTCAGGTCACGATCTCACGGTCTGTGAGTTCAAGCCCCGCGTCGGGCTCTGGGCTGATGGCTCAGAGCCTGGAGCCTGCTTCCGATTCTGTGTCTCCCTCTCTCTCTGTCCCTCCCCCATTCATGCTCTGTCTCTCCCTGTCTCAAAAATAAATAAACGTTAAAAAAAAATTTTTTTTTAAATAAATAAATAAAAATAAATAAAAACTCCTGTCTCCAAATTCTTCCCTTCTTGGTAGGCCAGGCCTCTTTTGAGCCAGCTACAGGCTTTTCCAATAGTCATCACAATAAATACTTAACTATCAAATCCAAAGTCCTCTGGGGAAGGGACATGAAAGCTGTTGTAACATGATTTGGAAGACCCTGAGGTAAGAGATGGGCAGCTTGAACCCACCCCTCCCCGGGCAGGTGTGTAGCAGCTGTGGGTGTGGGGACTTCTGCCTGGAGGAGTCACTGGCCCTCTTGGAGGACAAGGACCAAGACCCCCACTGCCCTGCTAGGAGAGAGGGACACAGAGGACAAGGAGCCCTAGGGCCCAACTGTGAACTGAGAGGCCAGCTCATCTGGGCATCCCGGCCACACTGTCAGAGCACATACCTCCTGCCAGTTGGTGCCTGAAAACCCAGGGCTGGGGACCGAAGGCAGACACCCGCAGAAGGGTGAGGACAGATATGCCCTTCATTACAGGTCAGGTCTCTACAGCTATGTGGGCAGGCACAGCCCGACTCCGTGACTCCCGAGCTTGGTGTGGCCTAGTCTCACCAGGACTTAAGAGTTTGGGGACTGGAGCTTTAGCTCTTTAAAAACAAGTCAATTAAGCGGTGCCATGGGGCTTGCATGTAACAATCTCTTAATTGTGCTCTGCGCCTTCAGCATAGAAGGTGCTTTCACACTCTCTGCTTGGTACTTCACTGCCAACCTACAAGGTAGTCAGAGCAAGTCCAGGGCTGTGGCCCCAGTTCATAGATGAAAACACTGGGGTTCAGAGAGGCTAAGACACGAGCCCCCAGGGCAGTGTGCAGTGGTAAACAGCGTGGGATATTTATCAAGCACTCATGTGCTGGCATGTTCCCATACCTTACCTCATGTAATACTTAAAACAGTCCTATGACGTATGGACTATTAGCCAAATAAGCAAGGTTAGGAATCCCACCCAAGATGCAGCAGATTTGAATTTGTTACGAATTACAGGCAGCCCCCAATTTCCAACTAGATTATATTCCAAGATGTGGTCTAAAGACACTTGGCCACTGAAACAGGGTTATCATGGTATTCAGGTACTCAGGCTAATCCAAGGAGGGCCAATTAACCCAGAATACTCCACATTCCTGGATATGTGCAATGAATATTCAAAAACTATTACTATAATGCCAGCAGTCAACATGAAACAGTGAAAGCATTTGATAAGACAGTACTTTTTACTTATCTCAAAGCCTGCTTAAAATCTGAGGCCCAGATAGAAGAAAGGACATAATTTACCCTGCCCTCCTATTTTAGAATTTAAAGAAGAAAAACCAGTGGTATGGGGGGCGGGGGAGCAGGCTGGGGAAAAAAGACAGTTGACCAAATAAGGTCAAATAAGGAAGTTGTGAAAGCAAGAAGCAGGTCCCTGAGGCCAGCTCAACACGAGGGGGACAGCAGGATGGCTGGGGACCTTAACTTCTCTCCTATTCAGGAGCTTGTTTTCATCACAGAAAGATGCCAGAAGGTACCGGATCCGCTGACTGCTGGGGAGTCTGGGAGACTCAGAGCCCGGAGAACAAAGAGAGGAAAAGCAATGCTGTCAATGGGATTTTCTAGGGAAGACAATTGGGTTTCCAGTGGGTCTAATCAGTAATGGATTCACCCCCTGCCACCACATACCGAATTCTGGCAGGGGGTCAGGAGTCAGGGTCTGACGGCAGCTGGAGACTCTCCACTACCCTTGGAAGAGCAGCCTGAGACTGGCTGCTTTTTGCTCTGATGCCGGGACAGCAGCTCACAGCTGTGTGACTGGACCCACGGTTTTACCTCTCACCTCCTCCTCCATGAGACAAAGGTGACACTCAAACCTCCCATCCAGGGCCACTGTGGAGAATGAGTGAGTCAGACAGTGTCTTGCACACTGGGGACACATAAACGATACGTTACCCCCTGGTCTGGCTGGTGCCCTCACTTCCTGACTGAAGCTTCAGGGCCATCAAGGCTGTGAAGGCGGCAGCTTTGTCATAGTCCCCTCTGTGCCAAGTTATGAGACGGCCAGAACTGAAGGGCTGGGAGGTGAGTGGAGGGTGGGGACGCTTTCATGGTTCAAACTAGGTGTGAACAGATGAGAGACATGATTCTAACTTGAGATCAGAGCCTGACAGCATAGCAGGCTGTGGGCCACTACCTCCCCTTTGTGGAACCCTCCAGGAGAGGGGCCTGCAGTGGCCACAGAGCAGAGCAGCCCCAGCCAAGCCAGCGAAAGTGCCCATAACCCCCCTGTTCTCAGGTAACATCGGCACTGGAAGGAGTCACAGATCTTTTGGTTCCATATCATCATTCCACAGATAAGGGAACAGGTCCAGAGAGGGGAAGGGCTTTTTGCAGTCACACAAACCCACAGAGGAAGTGCTGGGCCTAGAAATCAGGTGTCCAAACACCCAGGCTGACAGTCAGAATCCCCCCTCCCCCCACCTCCAGCTAGGAAGCACTTGCTCATCCACCATAAGCATCTGATGAGCTTGCTTCCAGTCTTTTAAAAATACATATATAGGGGCATATGGGTGGCTCAGTTGGTTGAGCGTCTGACTCTTGATTTGGGCTCAGGACATGATCTCATGGTTCTTGGGTTTGAGCCCCGCATCGGGCTCTGTGCTGACAGCTCAGAGCCCGGAGCCTACTTGGGATTCTGTGTCTCCCTCTCTCTCTCAAAATTAAACATTAAAAAAAAAATGTGTTTTAATGTTAAAAAATAAAAAAACAAAAACAGAAATACATATATAAGATTGAAAATTAACGATATGCCATCCATGAACACATTATTTTTTAAATCCAATTTCATTACCTCCTGGATACATTGTAGTTATTCAGTATTTGTTGAATGAATGAACTTTTAGCCCCACTATCCCAGTTCAGGCTCCTCCCTAGATGACATCACTAAGCTCTTGATTGGTTTCTCCTCTGCAAGTTCCTCCACCCAGTGCCCTCCCTCCCCATCCCTACCGGGGCTTACCATGTGGTCCCTACCACAGCAGGGACCCTGGGGACCAAGAGGGCAAATGAGGCTGCCCAGAGGTTTCCTCCCACCCTGCTCCTCGTTGGTCAAGGCCCCTCTTTTGGGACACCCTTTGGATTAGGCTTGGGAACAGGCTGGGACACCCAGACACCCTCTCCCACGGATCCAGGCCCTGGCACCCTGCTCAGCTGCTTCCTCATGCTACCCAAGCGCTCCTTCCACTCAATGGCTGGTTTTGTCTTTGCTTTCACTCCTTTCCCCACTGTGCTAGGATATGGAAGGACCCCTGAGCCTCCGGTAGGACTCCAAGGAAATCATTCAATCAGAAAATTAAGGCCAATTCAATGGGGAGAATCCTTCCACAATGTATAGAGATAGCGAATTATCATGTTGTACACTTTACGTACCTTATGATTTTATCTGTCGATTATAACCTGGTAAAGCTGGAAAAAAAGAAAAAACCTAAGGCCAGAGCCTGGGGCACTGGCAGGGCCCAGCACTGCTGAAGGCAAGGGCATGAGTTCTGCAAGAGTTCTGCAACAGGACAGAGCCTGGAAGTTTTCCTGGTAGGTGGTGAGAGGGAGAGTCATAGGGCAGGAGTTAGGAGGAGAAGTAAGTACGTCTGATCCCTGAGGTCAAGGATGAAAAGAGAGTTTTCAGGAAAGAGGGTATAATCAACAGTGCCAAAGCAGCTGAGGATGGAGGAAAGTCACATCCACTTCCTGAGCTGGATGTGCACAGACCCTCCCTGGGACCAAGTTTGGGGTCAGGATGTGCCAGGAGGCCCACTGGCTGGATCGGGTACTGAGGAGACCTCCTGGTGAAGCTGGATAGATGAGCTAGGTGGGTGTGGACCCACCCCCAAACCCCAGGGACACGTCCCGAGACCCTACTGAGCAGAAACAGGGTGGGACGGAAGCTAAACAAATTGTGCCTTTAAAGTCACCTGAAATTTATGTCTCAGCAATGTTTGATTTTTGGCTTCTTTTTCCTGCAGCAGGATATTTAAAGAAAACAAATCTTTAAAAGCTTCAACTCCAAAGCAAAGAGCCCTCTGTGTGCCTACTTCTGGTCTCTGCTTTAGGAACAAACCTCCTTTACTCTTTGGTCTGAATTGTGTCCAAGGCAGAGTGAGCCTCTCGGCCAAGATGGGCGCAGCCCAAGTCTCTGCTGCAGGTTCAGAGTGAGCCTGGCCCAGCCAGACCTTGAGACCTTCCAGAGGCTTCCACTCCAGGGCACCCTGAAGCCAGGGATCCAGAGGAACTGACAAGGTGGTAGTACCAGTTGGGAGCAGAGAGGGTCACATCTCTGCCCCAAACCTAAGGCCGGCCAGCTATCCCCCTAGGGACAGATACTTGGTGGGGAAGAGAGGGAGCTGAGAAGTCACCCAAGGAAGGTGACCAGTCTTTGTCTGGGATTTAAAAAGAGGTGGCCTGGGGCGCCTGGGTGGCTCAGCTGGTTAAGCGTCCAACTTCGGCTCAGGTCACGATCTCACGGTTGGTGGGCTCGAGGCCCATGTCGGGCTCTGTGCTGACAGCTCAGAGCCTGGAGCCTGCTTCAGATTCTGTGTCTCCCTCTCTCTCTTTGCCCCTCCCCTTCTCATGCGCGCGCTCTCTCTCTCTCTCTCTCTCTCTCTCTCAAAACTGAATAAACGTTAAAAAAAATTAAAACAAAAAAGAAAAGAGGTGGCCCATTCTTGGCTATGACCATTTCCAAATGATCCAAATCCAGAGCCGGAAAAGAAGGCCCAAGAAGGGGAAATGGAGACAAAGACTTGAAACCAAGTATGGCCCTCCTACTGCTCCTTTCATAGCAACCCCACACTTACTCAGCTGTGGCCTGTGCAAAGAAGTGAATGTCAGTGTCTTCCCATGGTGCACTGTGTGACCCCACAGCGCTGAGGAAGCTCTGCACGACCTTTAGTGTCCCTTTCACAGATGTAGGAACAGTGGCTCTGAGATGATAGGGGCTTTCCCGGGCCACACGACCAGAAGCAGCAAGGGCTGCTTTCCAACACAGCTCTCCTGATGCCCAGTCTGTGCCCTCTCCACACAGTCCCACCGTCCTGGCCAGGAAAAGGGCAGATAGGGCAGTCTTTCCATTTCTGTCAGTGGCTGAGGAACAGACAGATTTCTAGTGAGCACTGGGCAAAGGACTTTTCCAGCACAGATGGCCAAGGGTCCTGCCCAGGGATTAGTACCCTTGCTTGGTGACCTAATGCATCGCCTGCTACCAGGGGACAGATGAGGTTCAGGTAAAGGACCCTAATGGGTCATTCAATAAGCCCTGACAAAGTCCTGTCCACTTCAGGGCTTGTCCCCAGACTAGGGGCCCTCCTTCCTGGTCACTGAGTCATGGACTTCCAGCAGGTCAGGGTAAGAGTAGTCCCAGGGAGCCTCCAGAAAATTCTGTCCTTGCAGACAGGGAGATGGAGGCCAAGGCCTGCCCAGGATCCCATCCACAAAAGTAACAGCAGCACCTTCCCCACAAGTCATTATGAGGATTAAATGAGATAATGCAAAGAACGCAAAGCACTCACCCCACAGTTAGCACTCAAACAGATACTATTTTTGTCGTCATTGTGATTTTGCCTACCAGACCCAAGCTACTAGGCCTCCAGGAGAAGAAAGAGTGCCTCCCGGTTTACAGTCCAGGCCTCTGACCCACCTGGTTGCTCACGGTGGCGTGATGGAAAGACTCAGAAGCAGGAGTTCTGGAACCCAGTCTCGCCTGGCCTCTACTTAGGTGTGTGACCTGGGGGAGGCCCTACTGAACCTCCCCCACTAGTGCCTTGGTTTTCTTCTCACTGAGAAGGAAACTAGATATTCAGGAGGGACCCTTCCAGCTTGGGAATCTCCAATTTCAGCAGCAAAACTGCCCTGACCAGAAAGCTGTGAAAGCGTGTGCCTGGCTGGGAGGAGGAAGCCCCGTTGGAGACAGACAAAGGCGCCCTGTGCAGGCCCTGCCTCTGGCCTGGCCCAGAGCTCTGTGGGTTTCCACACCCAAGCCCAGGGCCTTCCAAGAATCACAGTTAAAAGGTATTACTTGAAAGTTGCCAGACAGTTAACTTTGAGTTCCTGGAAGCTGTAGTCCAGGAACAGCTGGGGGTTGGGAATGGTGAAGCGAGGCTGGGTGGGGGAGGTGAGAAGTGGGGAGCAAAGACTGAGGTGAGGGAAGGACTGGCCACAGGGAGAGGGGAGAGCAGGCAGGAGCTCCGAGCACAGCTCAAACACAGGGTTCAGACGACCACAGCTTTGACCTCCTTCAGCCTAGGACACTATCCGGCCCCAAAATAGAAGCAACAGTGTGTTTTCTTAACAGGAAACTCTGTCACCATGCGGGAGGGCAGAGCCTTTGGGTGGTCATCCTGCTGTTCCCTTGAAGACTCTCAGGCCACCCCTCCATTCTCCTTTGGCCCAGAGACACTGACATTGGTTGCTTTTCTCTAAAACATGACCACAAAATCTCCCCTCTGAAGCAGCACCCTTCACCTTTGCAGCCTGGCCATTAGGGAACCCA
Organism: Panthera tigris; assembly: GCF_018350195.1. Classification (NCBI taxonomy): domain Eukaryota; kingdom Metazoa; phylum Chordata; class Mammalia; order Carnivora; family Felidae; genus Panthera; species Panthera tigris. The sequence goes on from NC_056668.1 coordinate 71,222,728, forward strand.
CAGCAAACCGGGCAGAGGCAGGCTGCTGTTGCCATGGTGACCAGCATCCTGAGGCCACAGGAGATCACCAAGTCCCGTCTCTGGGCAACGCCTCTATCACATGGAGGCCATGATCACCGCCATCAATCAAGCACCTCCAGGGTGCCAGTGCTGAGCCCAGCTCTTTGCACGCCCTGCATGATGTACCCTCGGAACAGCGCTACGAGGGGCAACAGTGTATCTCCTTTCACAACAGGGGAAGCCAGCAGTCTGGCTGCCGAGCCCAGGTCTCAACCACAACAGCAGTCTGCCCTGATCCACGGTTTCAGTTACTCACACAGGGTCATCTGTGGTCTCGAATCAGACAAGCCTCCTTCTGAGATGTCATCAAAAGGCCCACACTAGCCTAACACTGTGTCAAGGTGCTGATGCCGTTGTCCTCACTACAGCTCGACTGGCAGGCATCTAATCATCTCACATCACCACCACAATGGTGAGCACAGTCCAGCAAGAGCTTTTGAGAGAAAGACCACATTCACATAATTTTTATTATAGTGTTTTGTTATCATCGTTCCAGCTTACTTTTAGTTGTTGTTGTGAATCTTATTGTGCCTATTGTATAAATGAAACTTTATTATCGGATATATAGGGCTCAGTAGTACCCCGGTCTCAGGCATCCATTGGGGGTCTTGGAGCATACCCCCGTGGATAAGGGGGACTACTGTAACAAACTGAAATAAAATATAACTGCTGGAGCACCTGGGTGGTTCAATCGGTCGAGCGTCCGACTTCAGGTCAGGTCATGTTCTCGAAGTCCACGAGTTCGAGCCCCGCATCGGGCTCTGTGCTGACAGCTCAGAGCCTGGAGCCTGCTTTGGATTCCGTGTCTCCCTCTCTCTCTGCCCCTCCCCAACTTGCACTCTGTCTCTCTCTCTCTCAAAAATAAGTAAACATTAAAAAAATTAAAAATATATATATAACTGCCTATAGAAGTACAGTGCAATGGTGAAGGCTAAAAGGGATGTGGCTGTGCCTCTTAGAAGTGTGACCCTGGGGAAGAGGCCTGTTTGCTTAGTGTTGATTCCCTCATCTCTAAAACGTGACAACTTCAGAGGATTGTGAGGATTAAAAAAGTGCATACGAACCCCTGTCCCTGGGCAGGCCCCAGTGGTGCTCAGTGAAGGTTTCATCACCCATTACAGGGCCTGCCAAACCTTCAGCCCTGCACACTCTGCACACAGGAACTAAAGAGTAGGATGTGGGCACTGGGGGAGCATCACCTGGGTACGAGGCACTGGGCCAGGGGCCCAGGAGGGTCATTCGACCAGGGGCCTGGGCTCTGCGACACAGTAGGATTCTGGGCCCTGATCCCTCACTGCGGCAAACCTCCTCTGCCCCATCAGTCCCTACCCCACCCTCAGCCACCGGCAGTGCCCTCCTGGGTGGGGCAGGCAGGGCAGGGCAGGGCTGGGCATGATTATCACTCCCAGCTCAGGGCTGGAGACAGAGTTAAGCCAGGCCTTCTTATCGGCTCCCCAAGCACTATGCTGAAAGGCACTGCCTGGCTCTGAAGCTTGGGGGCTGGAAGGCGGGGCCCTGTAGTGGCTGCCCAAGTCCTTGCTCCTCTAGAATGGTCCCCGGAGCAAGAATGGAAGAGGCAGCCTGGCAAACAGAACTCCACCTGGCTTGGATACCGTGTCATCTTAGGCAATCCCTTCCCTCTCTAATCTCCATCTGTGAAACTGGGGGTGGAGGGGCAGCTGGAGAAGGTGACCCCTGAGTCCCTCGCAGCTTCAAAGAGTTGGGATCCTGTGACCAGCTGTGAGGTAGCCATGCTGATTGTCCTATTTACAGACAAGGCACCTGAGGCCGAGCAGAGGGAAGAGACTCATTCCCATAGCATACTAGTCGGTGGCAGAGCTGAAGGACACCCAAGCCAGTGCTCTTCCCACACCACATGCCCTGACCTTCTAGCAGGCCCATGGAGGAAAAGTCTAGAAATGACAAAAGCACAGCTACTTCTGGGCTCCCCATCCCAGGTCCAAACCCCTCCACGAGGTTCCAGGTATGGGCTGGGGACCTCAGAAGAGCTCCAGGCCCGTGGATACCTGGCAGCCCTACGGAGTGAGAGGTCACTCCTTGGCTTCTGTCCAGGGAAGGCAACGATGGCAGGGCTTTCTGGGTGTGGGGAGAGCTGGCCCCATAACTGGACTCGGATAATACCGCTGCTCTTATCAGTGGGCCAAGGGCTCCAAGGGGTATATCTGAGAATCAAGGGCAGGTTCAGCAGAAGTGGGGAGGGAGCACAGAGGCAAGGTGAGCGCAGCTCAGCTGAAGCTTTTAGTCTGGAAGGAAAGAATCTCTGAGGGTGGGTCTAAGGCTTAGGGGATGGGTGTGGGCGGAGTCACAGGAAGGGGCAAGCTAGGTCCACTTACCCTTTGAGGAGCAGAGGAACCTGATCCAAAGGGCTTTCTAAAGAAATCCTAAAAACCTCAGTTTGGGATGGATGAGAAAGACCCAAAATCTATGCCCCAGAGCAGAGGAGTCATGGCTGCCTTTGAGAACCTAAGAAAAGTTATGCCCTTGCCTAATGGGGAAACTGAGGCCCAGGCTTTTGGGGAGATGACTCACACCTAGCTTAAGACTTGGAAGGCTCTGGGGCGCCTGGGTGGCTCAGTTGGTTAAGCATCCAACTTCAGCTCAGGTCATGATCTTACAGCCTATGAATTCGGGCCCTGCATCTGGCTCTGGGCTGACAGCTCAGAGCCTGAAGCCTGCTTCAGATTCTGTGTCCTTCTCTCTCTCTGTCCCTCCCCAACTCATGCTCTGTCTCTCTCTGTCTCTCTCTAAAATAAACATTTAAAAAATTCTTATAAAGACTTGGAAAGCCCTGTTGGAGAGGGAGTGAGTCCCCTGTACAGCTGGGCGCAGTGACCCAGGAGGTTCAGTCCTAATGACCAGTTGCCAGGCTCTGAACCAGGCAGGGCAGCAGAGAAACAGGCCATGTGGCAGAGCAGGACTAGGCCTTCCAGACCCTGGGGCCTGGCTTTCTCAGGCCCCGGCAGAGCTGGGGCTCCAGGCAGGCACCACCTGGGTACTCAGCCAGTTCCCTGAATATCCAGGCCTTGGCTCAGGATTCCTGGGCTCTCTTCTTCTCTGGCTCAGGCTCAGAGGACTCCAATCTGGGAGCAGGCCTGCAACTCTCCTCACTGCTGGGCAGCCAGGGCTGAGCTGTGCCCTCTGAAACCACCCAGACAGGTGATGAACACATACACCACATACACCCCTGGGGTTGGGGGCTCAAAAGGCCTCATGCCCTCTTCCCCTTCCCAGGCACCCCTGGACTACAGGCTTCCCAGACAGATATGACTGCTTCACCTTTATTTGTAAATGCTGGCCCTAAGACTTTTAATTGTGGCCACCGAAGCCATTTGCAACAAGGCCAAAACTAGGCTGCCTTTCTGTATGCCAGTGAGTACCCTGCACCCCTCCCAGAACCCAAGGTTAACTCTGAGTTAAGCAGGGGTGAGAGCTGAGAAAAGGCTTGAACACCGAGAGCGCTTGGCATGGGGAGTCCATGAGACCAGGGCAAAGGGGGCAAGAAAGAGCTGTAGTCCTTGGGGTTGAGCAAGACTGTTCAGGGGCCCAGAGAGCCAGAGCCAGAGCCAGAGCCAAGGGTAAAGCTGGGGCTGGACAGGGAAGGGCCCAAAGCCGCCATGGACATTCCAGGGAGGAGGAAGAAGGAAGGGCAGCAGCGAGAGGCACTCAGCATATAGAGAACTGAAGTTACGTCCTGCATTGTGGGTCACCCACCTCTCCAGGCTGGGCTGGCACCCCCAAAGGATGAGCTCCTGCCACCCCCACAATACACATACAGGCACACAAACCTCCATGGGACCCTGAGGTGTTCACCTGGTCCTCTGCTGACATGCCTTCCTCTCACCTTCACCACATCCTGAGCTCGCCTGGCAACGAGGGTGGCAGGAAGCAGCGTGGTTAGTGCCCATCATCACCTCCTAATGTAGCAGTTCTGAACCTTCAGGGTGGCAGGAGCACATGGGGCACTTGACAAAAATTCAGATTCAGATTCCTGCCCTCCCTTCTCCTCAAGATTCTGAATCAGTGGTCTGAGGACCCAGGTAATTCTGAGAGGGTGGTCCTTGGAGAAATGCTGGGTGGTCTGCTAGGTGTTCGGTGGAGAAAACAACCATAAATATAACTGCTGCATTCATCGTGTGCCTACTGTGCGCCTGACGTTTGGCATGAACCACCTTATTCTGTCCTTTGACACCCTTCCGGGAAAGGTGCCACCATTTCTATTCCCAAGGTCACACACTGCCCACTAGAGAAACCGCAATTTGAGGTAGTTCCCTCTCTCCCCACCCCCTTCCCGTCCCCCAGGGGCCTGCAGACTCTCACAGGGTCTGGGACCCACCCCAGGGACAGGACCAGAACCAGCATGTGACTCCCCAACAGGAAGGAGTGACCAAGGTGACACCAGTTAGTAAGAAAGATGTAGAATTGTACTGTAATGGAGAATACCCCCACCCCTCCACTTCCCAGGGATGAGGCCGCAAAAGGGCCCACTCCCAGCCTGAGGGCCGCCAAGTCACCAGGGAGGCTCCAGAGTGGCAAGGCTGGACCTGGCTGGCTTGGCCAATTCCCAGGCGGCGGGCGCCCCCTGCAGCCAGACAGGGGAGTGGCAGGCAGAGGCCTGGACGTTCCCAGGGCTGACCTCCCTGGGACGGCTAGGTTTTCTCTGGCGGCTAGGTTTTCTCTGACATCGTCTCCGGGCCTCACTGTGGTCCTTATGGTTGCCCCATTTTAAGGATGAGAGAAGTGTTGAGTGTCTTGCCCAAAATCGCAGAGCCAGCCAATATGGGACCCTGGCTCCTCCCTCCCGGAGTCTTTGTCCCAGCCCCCCAGAGCCCCCCTCACCTCCAAGCTCCCTCGCCCATAGGACAGACAGGACCTTGTAGGAGGCAGGCAGTGGGTATTTAATAGGCTTTGGTGGAGGATCTTGACACTCCCACCAGGGAAGTGGGCAAGGGTGGGGCACAGACAGGCCTCCACACAGGGCTCAGGAGATGAGGTTCAGATGCAGGGGCTCCTGGCATCGCCGGGTGTGAAGGGGCGAGAGGTGGGCAGAGCCTCGTCTGGGGCACTCCTGCAGCAGGGGAAAAAACACTGGGCCTGCGTGGAGCTAAACACAGAGTGGAGGGATGGGGGCTCTCCCCAAGCCCCTGCCCCACAGCTCATGACCCTCCAGTCGGGGAGCAAGAAACTGTCCAAGCCACCAGCCCCACAGAGAGAGCAAAGGGAGTGGGCTGGTCCCACAGAATGTCACTGCAGGGGCCCTGGGGGAGGAGGAGGCTGTGGATTACACACCCCCACTTCATTCCTAATGGTCCACTTCCAGGCATTTCATATGTTGGGCTTCAGAGTAAAAGTTGCCTTTAAATAAAGGGCTCCAATCTCAGAATTATGAACCACTGGCCTAGTCTCAGTCACTAATAGCTGAGGAAACAGACACCCAGAAAGGGTAAGTGGCCTCAGGCCAACCAGCAAGTGGTCTTTTCTCTTTATGTCTCCAGGGACCCCTGCTGTATTCTGAGGACTGTGACTTTACTTCCAGCACTCCTCAGGTCTATGATCCCCCTCCCTCAAGCTCTGAGTGCTCCAGTCTCAGGGTCAGCCAAACATGGGGTGAGGGGGTTCCCCCCGACACTTGTAATATCCACAGAATCCCTCTCCCAACACACACAAGTTCTCTCTCTCTCTCTCTCTCTCTCTCTCTCTCTCTCTCTCTCTCTTCTTACCTCCTGGAAAACTAGAGCCTCTCCCTGAGGGACCCTTCCCTGGTTTGTGGAGACTCAGAGGTTGGGGCTGGGGGCCAGAGCCAGGGTCTGAGAGGGCTGGGGGACTGAGCACCGAGGGGCACACTGGGAAGTGCAGGTTCTGGATGGGCACCCAGTCAGACCCCGCCACTCTCTGCAGCCAGACAGCTTCAGCCATGTACCTGGGGAGCAATAAGCCAGATGGAAGGGGTCATGGCCCTCCTGCCCTGCTCCCCCTCAGCTTGGGGAGCACACAGCCCAAGGCTTGGCCCTGCAGAGAGCTGCGGCCAGTCTCATTCAGGCTCTAGTGCCCCTCTACCACATTCTTAGGGTAAGAATCCACAAAGGCAAGGAAGTGAGGGTTCCAGAGGCTCTCACAATGCCCTGAAGGAAACCCCGAAAGAAGAACAGTGAGTATAAAGGCCTGGGAGCTGGGGCTAAGAGGTCAGGGGCGCCGACCCGGCTTTATCCCAACTCCCCCTCCCCCCCACCACACCCCATCACTGGGTCCTCTGATCTGCAAACTCACTTGGGTCCCAGCGGTGCACAAATTGTTAAATACCAGTTGCTGGCACAGCCGTGGTCGAAGGGGTTGTATCCCTGCAGGTATCGGCACTGGAGGGAGGTGAGGGCCAAAAGAGGAACTCAGGTTCAGCATGACCGGGCAGCCTACCCTCTGATGGTCCTCCCTGAACCATCAGCTCAACACAGGCCCATGGCAAGACTCCAAGGGCAGAGAAGCAGGGCCAGTGAGCCAAGGCCTCCCCTGACTCACCTCTGAGTAGCTCTCTCCAGGCAACCCCTGGCCCTGCCCCCACCTCTCCTGCCTTCTCAGGGATCCTCCCCCATCACCCGTACTCTCTTTTGCAGCATCCTCTCCTTCTCTGTTTCTTTTGGCCACACCACATCCTCCTGCTACCTCCTTCTAGATACACTTTCAGATCTTTTTGTGGCTAAACTGGTCCAAATACAGTTCCATACCCCTCCCCCAATTTCCCTACCTTCCCAGTTCTCATTTTTTCCAAACTTGTGCTTTCACTGAATTTCACTATCTAGAAGGCCAATTGCATGGGGCCCAACCATATTTCCCTAGCAAAATATCTTGGCCCTGGAAATCTGGACTGAAGTTCCTGAACACCCATGCAGTGAAGGTCAAGCCCAAAGGTGAAGTCCTCCCGTGAATACTCTTAACCAAGTTCTTCCCCTCCCCTCCCTCCCATCAGCCCCGCCCTCCTCCCCTTCCCCAGCACGAGCAGATTCTCACCCTGACGTCAAGAGCCTTAGCTACAAAATGTCTGTAATGATCAAAAGTGGCCCAAGGGCACCTCTGCCCACCACGGGGAGCTCCCCTGTGTCCCATGCCCCTGTCACAAAGATTTTGACCTTCAACACTATTCTCCATCACAAGGTCTCAGGACTCCATGCAGGGCAGCTGACACCTAGGGGAGAAAAAGTCAAGACGGCTCCACAATGTCCCATTGTTGACAAAAAGTGACATCGACCATCAAGACACTTTGAGTTCTAACGTTTAAAGCATTAAGGGAAACTGCCATTCTATTTGAAATTTTAATTAAATGGTTAGAAGAGTTTGATTATATTTACAATTAGAATTTTAAATTTAGAGAAATAAATTTTGATTGATTAGATGTATATGAAGTATACAAAAACAACTGTCCAACACTTAAAGGCATGATAATTGTCTGATGAACTCATTAGAACTCACTAGTAAACGACAGCACCTTCCTCTCCCCACGTGAGAGCTTCTCGGATGTGAATGGAATCCAACAGCTCCAATTCCGTGTCTCAAATGCTCCCACACTCCACAGGACAAAAATCAAAGCGGGCATCTTCTCTTCCCAACTCCTCCTTCCCAGGCTCTCTGCTGCCTCTGCTCTCTGCCCTTTTCCCCCAGGGATCAGGGCATCAGGCATTTTTCTCTCTCTTTCTCTCCCTCCTTCTCTCCCCAGGCATTATCAATTCCTTTGTGTAAAGACTCACTCATTCGCTCGGAAATATCTGGGGGCCTCAACAATGTCCTAGGCACAGCACTGGGGGCTGAGGACACAACCACCACCACCAAAGCCTGCCTTAACTTTCAGGCAGCTGGGGAGTGGGCAGGGCAGTGCACAGAAGAGCAGGCAGCCAGGGCCAAGACTCCAAGGTGCAGCAGCCCTGGAAAGCAGACAGTGGGGCCCTGAGTGGCCACGGCAGGGGCATTCAGCTTCCCTGATACTGTGTGCAGCCTGGAAAGATTAAGTCTTAGTGCTGCCTACTGGCCCCTTGGAGAGCACAGCGCCAATGTGACAGTGAGGAGAGGCCGGGCTGGAAGCTGGCTGAGGAAGGCAAAGAATGATACCGGCGAGCATAGCCAGCTCGTTCAAGAAATATGGCCCTGCTGGAGGGGAGAAGGCAACAGGTGGAGAAGAGGCTTGTGTTGTTAGGAGTGTTCTCTTTGTTCCTAAGATGGGAGAGACGCGAACACGTGTAAATGATGATGGGAAGGAACGGTAATAAGAGCAACAACAATATATAGGGCTTCTGCTCATACTGGCTGCTGCTCTCCATGTCTTCCACATATTAAGCCGTGCGGCCCCGTTTCACAGATGGGGAAACCAAAGCACCAGGTAGCTAAGTAACAAATCCAGTATCTCCCTGCTGATATGAAGCTGCGGTTGGAATTTATGTAGACTGGCTCCAGTGCCCTTGGTATCAACCACTGGGGTAAGTGGCCCCAAAAGACGTGGTTCGGGGATGGAGGTAGGAAGGGAATGAAGTTGAAGTGTGTAAAGAATGACTGAAATGGGGGGCGTCTGGGTGGCTCAGTTGGTTAAGTGTCCAACTTCGGCTCAGGTCATGATCTCATGGTTTGTGGGTTCCAGACCCACATCGGGCTCTGTGCTGACAGCTCGGAGCCTGGAGCCTGCCCTGGATTCTGTGTCTCCCTCTATCTCTGACCCTCCCCCACTCACGCTCTGTCTCCATCTCTAACAAATAAACATTAAAAAAGAAAAAAAAAGAATGCCTGAAACAGGTTCTGCTGGTGAGGGGACAGAGCCCTGAAAGAATGAGTCACACTCATCACAGAGTGCAGCAAATCACAGAGTGCAAACCCCATTTAGATTTCTGAAGACTGGAGATCACAGACTGGGAGAGCCCCATTCTGAGCAGTGGAGCAAGGGCAGGCCAAGGGCCTGACGTGGGGCTAGAAGAACCATGGGATGTGGGAAGGGGAATGCTACCCAAGGGAGGCTGAAATGATGGACTGAGGCTGGAGACAGAAGACACGCAGACCACAGAAGGTAATGAGTAAGGGATAATGGGTACTGAGCAAGAGGAGCTACCGGTGGGCTCGAGTGGTTGAGTAGTGACTGTAAGGACAGCAAGTGGTGGGCAAATAGGGTTCCTCTGTCCTGTCAGTTGTCTCAGCATCTCCAGCTCTCCCTCATCAATGTAGGCAACTACAATCTTCCTAAAACAACCTTCAGTTGGGGTGCCTGGCTGGCTCAGTCTGGGTAGAGCATGTGGCTTTTGATTTCAGCAGCTCCTAATCTCAGGGTATTGAGTGCAAGCCCCACATTGGTCATAGAGCTGACTTAAAAATAATAATAACAACAATCTTTAGCCAAGTCATCGTCCTGCTAAAGGAATCCCACGGCAAGGATGTTCACTTTAATCACTTCTACTCAACATTGCACTGGAGATCCAAGACGGTCAGTACAGTAAGAAAAGAAAAAGAAATAAAGCCATACATGTTAGGAAGGAAGAAATGAAACTGTCCTTATTCCCAGATGACATGATTTTCTATGTAGAATCAACAAAAAAAACTATTAGAATAAGTGAGTCTAGCAAAATTGCAAGATTCAAGACCGATAAGCAAAAAATCCATTGTATTTCCTTATAATAATAATCGAACAGAAATGAAATTTAAAAACACATTTATGGGGAGTCTGGGTGGCTGAGTCACTTGAACATCTGACTCTTGATTTCAGCTCAGGTTATGATCCCAGGTGTAAGGGTTAAATTGTAGTGTAGGGCTAATGCTCAGCTTGAAAAATAACAGCTTTGTGTTGACATTGTAGGTTAAGAGATAACAGCCTTGCTTTACTCTTATGAATTACGCCTCATACTCTTGTAAATTAGGCTTCACCAATTAAGGAAGCAAAAGTTCAAAGAAAAGAGCATCAGAGGCAGGGTCAAGGAGATCCACTGGTTGCAACTTAGAGGCAGAAAGTCTAAAGTAAACACCTCATTAGGCAACTGTTTCTAACTCATCTGGAAATTGTTTCTTTGTTCTGTTCCCAGGTGATGATAAAACGATGTGATCGGTTATAAAAACTCTGTACCCCGGCTGTTCGGGGCCGCACTCTTATCAAGAGTGTTGGTCCCGATCGGTCGGCCTTGCCTCTCATTGTAATAAACTTTGTTGTGACTGTCACTGGTGCCCGTAGCATTCTGTTTCAGGAGTCGTGTGGATGCAACACAGGGTTGTGGGATTGAGCCCTGCATCAGGATCCATGCTGAGCAGGGAGCCTCCTTAAGACTCTGTCTGTCTGTCTGTCTCACTCTCTCTCTTTCTCTCCCCCTCTGCCACTCTCTCCCTCTTTAAAAATAAAAAAAATAAAGGAAGCAAAAATAAAATAAAAACAGGAGGGGGACAAAACACAAGAGACTCTTAAATATAGAGAACAAACAGAGGGCTACTGGAGGGGTTGTGGGAGGGGGATGGGCTAAATGGGTAAGGGGCATTAAGGAATCTGCTCCTGAAATTATTGTTGCACTATATGCCAACTAACTTGGACGTAAATTCAAAAATAAACTATTTAATTAATTTAAAAAATATTTAAAAATTAAAAAATAAAATAAATAAAAGTAGCACATTTATAATAACACGAAAAGCAAAATACTTAGAAAAGATCAGGGAGCCTGGGTGGCTCAGTCAGTTAAGTGGCTGACTTCAGCTCAGGTCATGATCTCACAATCATGAGTTCAAGCCCCGTGTCGGGCTCTGTGCTGACAGCTCAGAGCCTGGAGACTGCTTCGGATTCTATGTCTCCCTCTCTCTCTGTCCCTCCCTGCTTGCCCTCTGTCTCTCTCTCAAAAATAAATAGACATTAAAAAAAAAATACTTAGAAAAGATTTAACACAATGTAGGCAAGATCTATATACTGAAAACTACAAAACACTAATGAAAGAAATTGAAGAAGTACATGGAAAGAGGTTTGTGGCTTCAAAAGCTCAATATTGGTAAAACGTCAATTTTCCAAATTGACCTATAGGTTCAATGTAATCCACATAAAAATCTCAGCAAACGTTTTTGTGGAAATTAAGCTGATTCTAAAAGTTATGTGGAAAATCAAAGGAACTAGGATAACCAAAAAAACTCCCCAAAAGAACAAAGTTGGAGAACTTACATTGTGCAATTTCAAGACGTAATGTAAACCTACTAATCCAGACAGTGTGGTATTGGCAAAAGAACAGAGTCCAGAAATACACCCACAACTACATAGTTAACTGATTCTTGACACATGTGCAAAGGTAACTCAATGCAAGAGGACAGTCTTTTCAACAAATGGTGCTGGAACAGCCCATTTGCAAAAATAATACATCTTGACCCTACCTTGCATCATATACAAAATTTAATGCAAAATGAGTCATAGTCCTAAATATAAAATCCAAAACTTATAAAACTTCCAGAAGAAAATATAAGAAAATCTTTGTGACCTTGAGTTAGGCAAAATTTTCTTAATTACAACACCAAAAACACGGTCTATAAAAGGGAAAAACCAATAGTGTACCTCAGCAGAATTTAAAACTTCTGATCTTTGGAAGGCGCTGTTAAAAAAAAAATTGAGATGACATACAGACTGGGAGAAAATATTTACAAAACACATATCTGAATCCAGAGTACATAAAGAAGTCTTAGGACTCAATAACTTCACAAAGAAAAAAATGGGGAGGGGGGGGCGGCGCCTGGGTGGCTCAGTCGGTTAAGCATCGGACTTCAACTCAGGTCATGATCTCACTGTTCGTGGGTTCAAGCCCTGCATCGGGCTCTGTGCTGACAGCTCAGAGCCTGCAGCCTGTTTCAGATCCTGTGTCTCCTTTGCTCTCTGCCCCTCCCCCACTTGCACTCTGTGTCTCTCTCTCTCTCTGTCTCAAAAATAAATAAACATTAAAAAATATTAAAAACGAAAAAACTGACAATACCAAATGTTAGTGAAGATGTAGAGCAACTGAAATTCTCACACATTGACTGTGGAAATGCACAGTGGGAATGCAGCCATTTGGGGAAACAATTTGACGGACTCATAAAGTTAAATGTACAGTTACCATATGACCCAGCAATACCACGCCTAAGCATTTACCCAAAAAGAAATGAAAATGTATGTTCACGTGCCTGTACACCAATGTTTATAATCGCCGAAAACCGGAAACAACCCGGATACGCTTCCATCAGCGAATGGATAAACAAGTGGTGGTATATCCACAAGTTGCAATACTGCGTGGCAATAAAAAGGAAGAAACTACTGATATGGGCAGCAACACAGATGCATTTCAAATGCAGTATGCTAAGTGGAAGAAGCCAGACTCAAAAGGCTATGATTCCATTTATATGAGCCACTGGAAGAGGGAAAACTATAGGGATAGAAAGCAGAACAGTGGCTGCGAGAGGCTGTGGACAGGGAAACTGGCTACAGAAGGCCGTGAGGGAGTTTTCTGTGGGGTGATGGAGCTGTTGTAACTCTTGATTATGGTGGTGGTTACAGGACAGGACTGCACGTCAAAACTCATATAACTGTGCACCGAAACAAGGTGAAGTCTAACGTTAAAAAAAAAAAAAAAAATCCTATCGTGGCTGCCAGGTTTCCACTGGACCAAGACCAAATTCTCTACCTGACTTTCTGAGCCCTTTCATTCCGGCCAATCCCGAGCAGTCCACTTGATTTCCCATGCCATCTTCTGCTCCAATTACCACCGTTTCCTCACCATCCTACCCACATTCCACAGACTGGCAGGTTTCCCTGCCTTTCTGCAGGCTGCGCCCCTCACATTTGCTCTCTCCGTTTTCTGATGGTCCCAAACCACTAAGCGGCACGCCCCACGCCACACAGCGGTCCTCCCAGAACTCAAGTTCCTCTCTGAGTCTGCGCTACTCAAAGTGGGAGAGGCCCTTTCTCGTAGCGTTCACCGGCGTCCGGCGGGTGTTATTCTGATTTCAGTTACCCTATCAACACAAGCGCAGGATGAAGCCTTACTCATCTCTCCGCCCAACGCTCAAAATTAAGCACACATGGCCTAGCACACAGTAGGCCCTCGATGCAGTGCACCCAGGAAGGAGAGTGACCACCGAACTCTAGGAGCAGGTGGATTTGAGGTGCGTCTAGGTCCAGAAGGGCTAATGAGGCGCCTTCGAGGCGGATCAGGCCGTCAGGCACCAGGGCGGTGCACAAAGCGAAAAGGGCAGAGGTCCCGGAGGCGCAAGGTGACCACCCACAGCCCGGTATCCCCGCGTCCCGCTCGGCCTCGCGTACCTTACCCTCGCAGGAGCGCTGGGCCGCGCTCACAGACATGGCCTGGATCAGCAGCAGCAGGAAGAGTGGCACCAGGAAGCCGGCGGCGGGTACGCTCACCAGGATGCTGCGCACCAGCTAAGGAGCAGAGCCTCGGGACCTTCCTCCCTGGCCCCGCCCCTCGTCCGACTCCGCCCCAACAGCCCCGCCCCCAACCGGGACCTTCCATCCGCTCCCCGCGCTCCGCCCGGTACACCTCACCCCACTACCGTCCCCAGGCCCCGTGCCACCTTTAGCATTCCCCATCATGACCCTGGTAGATTCTCAACTCTTCCCCGTCCCTTCTAGCCCCGCCCATCTCCCTGGTCCTGCCCACCCCCACCTAGTCCCTGGGGGTTCTCCCCGTACACCATTGGGGGGCGGAAGGAGGACGACCCCGCCTCCCCCCCCACCCCACCCCCGCTAATCCTGCCCCTCATCCCCACCCCGCGCTCTCCCCAGTGCTCCCTACGTGGGTCCCACGGCGGATACGCCATGGCCTTGTCCATGGAGAAGGGCAGGTGGGTTGTGCGCACCAGGAAGATCAGGCAGGTCACCAGCAGGGCACCCGAGTAGAGGCACAAGGACAGGACGAGCAGCATGAAGAAGCGGAAGTTGCGGTGACCGATGCAGTTATTAACCCATTTGCAGTGGTGGTCAAAGTCCTGGGCAAGAGGGAGGGGGCAGGCTTGGAGCACCCCTAATCAGAGGTTTTACCCCCTTTCCCAAAGGCCGCCTACCCTTGGCCCCTCAAACTGGCTCCCATCCCTAGGGAGAAACCCAGCCACAAAGTCCTTAATGCTGGCATTTCTATGGCTAGAGCACTGTTAAGTCTCCATGGCTCACAAGGTCATATATCAAGAGGCCTTTAGAGACAAGGCCTTCCTGGTCTTCTGTGGGACACATCCTGGTTTAACTTTGGGCAGGACACAGAATATTTCTGGGACTCTGTTTTCTCATCCATTGAATAAGGATAATAATACCCTTACTCAGGCGGCCTCCCGAGATTGTAAGGACCAGATAAGACAGCACATTTGTAAACCTGTGTAGCCTGTGCACATGAGACAGCTCAGCACTTGGACCCCAGGAGACCCTCTGACCTGGACATGCGAAGAAGACAGGCGAAGCTTCCCTGGCCAGGCCTACAGCCAGCCTGAGGGCCTTGGGCACCTAGTGTCAGCAAGCCTGGGGGAAGACACGAGTGTCTTTCTCCCCCTGGCCTGACCAGGTCCAGCATAGGTGTGGATGCCTCTGCGTGTCAGCACCTGCACAGGCAAGGGCCAACCTCCCAGGACAGGTGACAGGTAGTGACCTGCATGAGTGACCAAGAGTGGCTGGGAGTTACTGCCACCCTTGGCCTTTAGCGATCCCGGAAGTGGTTTCACACCTGCTACAGGAGCTGGTGTGGGTGGGCCTCCTGGGCAGGGGCAGGGTGGGGGCAGGTGGGCAGTCAAGAAGGGCACTCACTTCCACACAGATGTTGCACCAGGGACAGTGGTAGGTCCGGGGTGGGCGGTGGAAGCAGCACTTTTGGCACCATTGCAGACGGAAGGCCCTCTGGTTCACCCACACCACATGCACCATCATGGGGCCCTGTTCATTGGAGCCTGTCACAGGAAGAGGATTGGGCAGCAGTAAGAGGCAGTAAGAGGGCCTTCCATCAGTCTGCTGCTCTGGGGGTAGGGAGGCCAGCTCCCTATCATTACTGGGCTCCAGGAAGTGTGGGGAAGAGTTGGGCAGGGGCATCCCTAGTCCCCACTGAGCAATCTGCCCAAGCACAGAGAGACTGGCATTCAAAGGGAAGGTAAGTTTCCAGCCAGAAGTGTTCTGTGAGGACTCAGCCCTTTGAAACTGTGACTGATGCTTTAAGGAGTTTGTGCAGTGGGAAGGATGAAGGGAGAACTGAGTGGTTTCAAAGGACTGGCTTCTCCCCCCACCCAAAGCAACTGGAAAACTCCAGAAATCTGGTTTTCCACATCTCCATGGCTTAGATGATGAAGTGCCAGAGGCAGGGCCTAGGAAAATGAGGATGTGCATTGAAAGGGTCCTGAGGCCCGAGGAGGGGAGATGGAAGGAGCCCTTCAGGAGAGGTTACATCCTTCTCCCAGGGACCAATGCCTCACCTTGATGCAAGATGCCCGGGTCTGAAAAATTGAGTGAAACGAGACTGAAGAAGGTGAGGACACAGAGGAGGCCTGTGACAAGAGGAAAAGCCCACTCCCCATTCTGGGCCAGCCACCTGCAACTGAGACCAGAGCAGGGCTCAGCCCTGATCTGGGGTAGGGGTGGGGAGGTGAAGTTCTCCCTGAACCTGGTCCACTTGGTCAGAACCCACATACCTTGAAGTCTGCTCTAAATATCCAGGCTGGTGACAGATCCATAGAGACTCCACCAAATGTCACCCAGTGTTACGGGCCACCTGCAGCTCCCAGAGGCACCAAGCACTATATACCCGTGCCTTTGCACATTCGATTCCCTCTGCCTAGAGTACCCTCCCTTCTCTTGCCCCTCTTCCACACTTCCCCTTCCTCTGCACTGTCATTGTCTGTCTTCCTTTCTGTCTCTGTAGGAAACCTGTAGCTTGTGTGGGAGGGAGACTCACGGGAACGCAAAGAAAAGGCCACTGAAAACTACCAGCAGCACCACATTGAAGGCAGCAAACAGGCTTGGGAGGATCCAGGGAAGCGGGGCCTGAGGCAGGGGATGGGGCTCCTTCATGAGGGGCATGGCGTCCTTCAAGACTGGCATGGCTGGACCTCCTGCACCCCCAGGGGAGATCAGAGTCACCAGGCTCCCTCGCTCCAGCTGGCTCCAGGAGCCCCATGGCCACAGCAGCCTCGGAAGCCACAGCCCAGGGTGGAAGGAAAGAAGCTCCAATGTGACATCATAGAGGTTGAGGAGAATGGAGGCTAGGGGCTCTTCAGCAGAACTGTCTGCAGCCAGTGACCAGAACTTCCAACAGCAACCCCCTCCCCATCCCCCCCCCCACACTTGTGCCAGGGACTGAGCGGTCCTGCCCTATGAGGTTGGTTTTGAGACTACATGAGATTAGAGAGACACATGGGGAGAAGGTGGGCAATTCTAGTCATCTTTTCAGGCTCAGTGCTAATCGAAGCAAACAGTGCTTGTTGTTCACTCTATTTTTTTCCCCTCTTTTATTATTACAAAATTCCACTTTGGGGAGTGGAGGGGCAGCTAGATAATTTTCTAACTTCCCTCATTTCCAGGGCTGGCTTCATGACACAAGTCTGGTCAATGAGACAAAGGGGATGTCTGCTGAGGATTCTCAGAAAAGATTTGCCTTGTCCTCTTCTTCTGGTCTTGAACCTAGATGTGCTGGCTGAAGGTACCACCTTGGACCCATTAGGCAGTATGTCAACAGGCTACAAAGAATGACATTGTTGAGTCACTGCCCCAGACTTAAACTGCCTCCCTCTAAGCTGCTTATTATATGAGAAGATAGCTGGATTTTCTGTTACATGTGGCTGACATTGGTCATTTGTTTTGGCCATTAAGCATCTGAACCCCTCTGTTTTTGGAGGATTCCCTGCACTGTACCTTATCACGAAGGGCAAAGACTGGTCCCCATACCAGTTGGAGCTAAAACTGCCAGATAATCGCATTCAAAGCCTCTCCTGCAGCTAGCGCATAGCCCTGTGACCCAGCCACCACCAATTAGCTTCAGAACTGCTACCACCAACCGAGTGTGGGAGTCTTCTGAGATACAGGAGCTGCACATATTTTCAGAGCTCCCGCATGTAGAAGTGTGATAGCCATTTTGAATGTCATCTTAATTTCAACAGTGATTGTGCTGTTCTTCAACATGGATAAAATATGTAATTCTAAGAGTCCTACTTTGTTTTGTTTTGTTTTTTTTCTTAATGTTTATTTTGAGAGAGAGAAAGAGCGAGCGCACTGGTGTGCTAGACAGAGAGAGTGGGGGAGGGGCAGAGAGCGAGAGAATCCCAAGCAGGCTGCATGCTCAGCATGGACGCTTAACCATTTAACCAGCTGAGCCACTCAGGTGCCGCTTGATGTTGCTATTTGCTGAAGCTGGGGCCCAAATTCAGAAGAATAAAATTGACTTTGTGTCTTTTTGACTGGTAGGTGACACCAAAGACCTGCTCTGCCCCCTCATGACCTGTGACATGGCACTACCACGCGTAGAAGAACGTTAACGCACAGATATAATTAACATGCTCCGTATTTTCTTATGTGCTCAACAATATTGTAAGAGCTGCCCTATTTATTGGGCCCACATTGTGGGGTAAGCTGATAAATAAAAAAGAGGATTAAATCTAATACCCGTATAGGTACAAGGTTATCAATATGAATAAATTTTTCAGTACTTTGGATACTCTTGCAGAGTGGGTAAAAATACATTTGAATTCCAGGGCAAAGCCCAATACATACTGTCAACAAATTGGCTTCTAAGAATATTTAATTCCTTAGTTTAAAACACATATGTCAATTGGCAGCAATTTTGGCACACACTTTAGGTAACAGATTCGTCAGTGTTTTTCCACTGTCCATTAATTCATTTTTCCTCCTCAGGTTAATTACCAGTCAAGTCTTCATGGAATAATTATGGGGACCCATCACTTATATACCTCACCCCAGTAGAGATTCCATTCTCCTCCATTCTGATAACGTTAGCTCCTGGAACAAGTTAATGTGCCTTGTCATCAACATATGGTTTCTCTGCTCCTTTCCGTTTTGTGTGAAGCTGCAGACCAGAGATGGGGTCTTCTGGAAGAAACATCGAAGGACATAAAGGGATACAGGGAATAGACACACGATTACAGACTTCCGTAGAATAAGCTGATGTGACCACGGAGCAGACACCTCACTGTCGGTCAATCCCTGGATTCCATCCTCCAAAAACCTCCTTCTCCCCCAGTGCTGTTCATCCCAGTCATCAGGACCATCATTCACCCTGTTGTTCAGATCAAACCCGTGGAGTCGCCTGACTCCTGTCCTTATCTCATCCAATCCACCAGCTCTGCCATCAAAATAGAATCTCTCAAGTCCAAGCCATCACCCTCTCTTGCCTGGATATTCCGATAACCTTGTAACTGCCCCGTGCCTCTTCTGTCCTTGGCCTTTAATGGACTCTGTTCCAAATAGCAGCCAGTGCTCCTTTTAGAACTTAGCTCATGGCCTCTGGTTGGAACCTTCCAACTGCTTCATAGGTCACTCAGAGGAAAATCCAAAGTCCTTACCGTGGCCTTCAAGGCCCTCCCTGACCTGGCTCCTCTAACTTTCTGTCCTCATTTCCTAACACTCAGCCCCTTGCTCACTCCACATCAGCCAGGCACACTAGCCTCCTTGCTGTTCCTCAAACACACCCGGCATTCTCCAGTCCTGGGTCCTTTGCACTTGCTCTCCCGTTTCCCTGGAATTCTTTGCCACAAACGTGATAAGTGAAGATCTCGCTTCCTCTGTTCTTTTGCTCAAGTGGTGACTCTGCCTGCATCTCCGGCTGTTTCCTCAGTGTACACCCCTCACAGGTGCACTTTGGGTCAACAAATATGAATATTTAAAACACCTTTGGCATAATTTGCAAGATACTTGCCAGAAGGTTTGTGCATGTTCACACTGCTGTTATGAGCATAAGCATATGATAATACTAACACTATAATCAAATATCAACATAAAATAATTTCTCAAATTTTATAGATGACAAATGTTACCTTGATCATTTCATTTATATCTCCTTAAGCTGCTTATGAAGTTAAGTATTCTTATACACCCAGAGGTCATCTTATTGTAGTCGTCTTGTGAATTGCCCTTTTCCATCTTTTGCTTTATCTCAGTGTAGAAATGTTGGGCTATTTTTCTCTTTTTTCATGGGTGATAAATGTACATAACATAAAATTGATCATTTTAACCACTTTCTAGTATCCAGTTAAGTATATTCACAATGTTGTACAGCCTTCACCATCACCCATTTCAGTCCTCTTCCATCATCCCGAACAGAAACTCCGTACCCACTACGCAGTGACTCCTCAATCGCCCCTGCCCCATCCGGTAACCACTGCTCTGCTTTCTGTCTCTGTATTTGACTATTGTTGGTCCCTCATATAAGTGGAATCACACAATACCTGTCCTCTTATGTCTTGCTTTTTCCACTCAGCATCGTGTCCTCAAGGTTCATCATTGGCCTTTAGCCGTCCTGAAAGTTGGTATGTTGCAGCAGGTGTCAGAATTCCCTTCCTTTTCCAGGCTGAATAATATCTCATTGTATGTATTTGCCACATTTGGTTTGTCTTGTTCACCTGTTGATGGCATTTAGGTTGTTTCCACCTCTGAGCTGTTGTGAATAATGCTGCTATGAACGTGGGGGTGCAAATATCTACTCAAGTCCCTGTTTCCCATCCTTTTGAGTACATATCCAGAAGCAGAATTTCTGGATCATATGTAGTCGTATGTTTCATATTGTGAGGGGCTGCCAGAGGATTTTCCACAGCAGCTGTACCATTTTACATTCTCACCAACAATGCACAAGGTTCCAATTTCTCCACGTCCTTGCTAACATTTTTTTGTTTTTTGTTTTTTTTAAATAATATCCATCCTAACAGGTGTTCATTTTGTCTTTGGTGGAAGCATTGGCTTTTTCTTCCTGATTTACAGGAGCTCTTCCACATAAAAAAAAATTTGACTGTATTTATTGCAAATATATTCCCAGTTTGTTGTTTGCCTTTTAATTGTGTGTGTAATTTTTCACATAAAGTTTTTGTGGTTTCTCTCTCTCTCTTTTTTTTTAGGTAGGCTTCATGCCTAGCGTGGAGCCCAATGCAGGGCTTGAACTCACGACCCTGAGATCAAGACCTGAGCTGAGATCAAGAGTCTGACTGAGCCACCCACGTACCCCCTTGTGTTGTTTTTATGTAATCAAATCTATTTATCATTTCCTTAGCATTATTTTACCTTACTTTTCCCCTCTCCTGTCTGATGAATATTTAGCTGTATTTCTTGTGTTCTCTTCCATTTAATTCTTTAATCTGAAACTAATGTAAGGATAAAATAGAAGGTAAAGGCCTGAAGTGTATTTTTCTCATATCATTATAATCGATTATTCCAGCAGTAGTTTTGAGTAAGCTTTCTTTTCTCTCTTACATCAGATTCTAAATTTTTCATATATACTATGATCTGTGGGCAGCACTGGGAGGTGCCTTCCAGACACCCTCAGGAATGAAGAACTTATCCCCCAGCTGCTAGAAGACAGACTCAGCTTTGGGGAGTGCCTCCCCTAGAGAAAGTGACCTCACCCAAGGTTCCGCCTCCTTCCATAGCAGTTTGCATCCAAGGAGTGAGCAATATACAGTATAAAGGCCCACACACTTTTCTCAGTGCACAACTACTCTCCGTGCACAACCATTCTGAAGGGCCATCCAGCCCCTGTGTGACCTATACCTTGGCTAAGGATATTGTTGGGCTCTTAACACAGGCTGACTTCTCCTCTGCTCAGTCCTGTTTCCTTTCCTTTGTTTTTACAGGCATTGATCCTAAAATTATTCCCTAATGAACATCGTGCATGCTAATCTCTAAAGTCCATTTGCAAATTTTTTGTTTTATCTATTTATTGAATTTAGCACCATATATTTTGATGTTTGTAGTTTTAGAATCCAGGGTTTGGGGGGGTTTTTTTGCATTTTTTAAAAATTTATTTATTTTGAGAGAGAGAGTTCGAACAGGGAGGGACAGAGAAGGAGGGAGAGAGAGAATCCCAAGCAGGTGCCCAGCATGGAGCCTGACGCAGGGCTCAAGCTCAGGAACCCTGAGATCATGACCTGAGCTGAAACCAAGAGTCAGTCGCTTAACCAACTGAGTCACCCAGGTGCCCCTGCTTCTTGCATACTTAGTTGTCATTATCTGAATCCCTAAATTTATGATGCTATGTAGTAAACAACAAATAAATGCAAAAGTATTAAATGATGAATAAGAAATGAGGCCTCCCTCAAACATCACCTTTCATTAAAACTAGCATCTTCTGGGGTGCCTGCGTGGCTCAGTTGGTTAAGCGTCCAGCTCTTGACTTCAGCTCAGGTTGTGATCTCACAGTTCATGGATTCTAACCCCATGTCGGGCTCTATACTGGCAGTGCAGAGCCTGCTTGGGATTCTCTCTCTCCCTTTCTCTCTGCCCCTTCCTTTGCTTTGTCTCTCTCTCAAAATAAATAAACTTAAAAAACTAGCATCTTCCTTTTCCGTTTCAACTGTAATGCAAAACAATGCAAGTACAATGACAATTTACTACCAAGTAACACTTAAAATCTTGCAAAAAAAAAAAGCAGAGTTTTATACTGATATAAGTGATATTGGAACATCATTTAAATCACCCAAAAGGTCATCAATCAATAAGGAGCTAGTCTAAAATAGCTAAAAGTTCAGAAAGGGAAAATCAACAAGGTTGACAGCCTAGTAGGCTCTTCAAAAAAAAGAATGGCTGATAGCTTCACTAGTAAATTCTATATGACATTAAAAAATGAACACCAATCCTCCTCAAACTCTTCCAAGAAACAGAAGAGAAAGGAACACCTTCCTACCTCATTCTGTGATGTCAATATTACCATGACACCAAAGCCAGCTGAAGACATCACAAAAAATCCCCTACAGACTAATATCCTTTATCAATATGGATGCAAAAATATTTGGTGAAATACTAGCAAACTGAATCCAGAAGCATATTAAAAGATTATACACCATGACCAAGTGGGATTTATTCCAGGAACCCAAGAGCGGTCCAACACACATAAATCAGCGTACTACACCACATTAACAGAATGAAGGAAAAAATATATATGGTCATCTTAATGAAGAAAAGGCATTTGGCAAAATCCAATACCATTCCATGATTAAAACACTCCACAGCCTAGGAATAGAAAGGATGTTTCTCAAATAAAGGGCATTTATGAAAAACCCACAGCTAACATTACACTTAATGATGAAAGACTGAAAGCTTTCCTTATAAGATCAGGAACAAGACAGGGATGCTTGTTTTTGCCACTTTTATTTAACATTGTACTGGAATTTGTAGTTAGAGCAACTAGGGAGGGAAGGAAGGAAGGAAGGAAGGAAGGAAGGAAGAGAGGGAGAGAGGGAGGGAAAGAAAGAAAGAAAGAAAGGGCATCTACACTGCAAATCTCCAAAATCTCTATTTGCAAACACAATTTTGTATATAGGAAACCTTAAAGAACACACACACACACACACACATGCACGCACACACATACACAATATCAGAGCTAATAAATGAGTTCAGGAAAGTAGCAGCATTATTCATAGCCAAAAAATGGAAATAACCCAAATGCCCATTCACTGATGAATGGGTAAACTAAATAAGGTATGTCCACCCAATGGAATATTATTCAACCATAAGAAGGAGCAGAGAACTGGTACCTGCTGCAACATGGATGAACCTTGAAAACATGTCCCATGAAAAAAGTCAGGCATAAAACGCCAAATTGTATGATTATATCTTTTATTTTTAGAGAGACAGAGCATGAGTGGGAGAAAGGGGCAGAGAGAAGAGAGAGAGAGAGAGAGAGAGAGAGAGAGAGTCTCAAGCAGGCTCCATGCTCAGTGTCCAACATGGGGTTCGATCCCACAACCCTGGAATTGACTCAAGCCAAAATCAAGAGTCAGACGCTCAACCAACTGAGCCACCCAGGAGCCCCCATATGATTCTATTTAGTAGAATCATTTGCCAGAATTGCCTATTTGCCAGAATAGGCAAATCCATAGAGAGAGGAAGTAGATTAGTGGTTGCCAGGGGATGGGAAGAAGGAAGAATTGGGAAGTAGGAGGTTTCTTTTTGGGCTGATGGAAATTTTCTGCAATTAGAGTAATGGTGATAGTTGCACAACATTATAAATACACTAAAAAACCACTGAATTAGGGGCACCTGGGTGGGTCAGTTGGTTAAGCATCTGACTTCAGCTCAGGTCATGATCTCGTGTTCATGAGTTCAAGCCTCAAGTCAGGCTCTGTGCTGAACACTTGCTCAGAGCCTGGAGCCTGCTTCAGATTCTGTGTTTCCGTCTCTCTGCCCCTCCCCTGCTCACACTCTGTCTCTCAAAAATATATAAATGTTAAAAATTCTTTTAAAAAACACTGAATTTTATACTTTATAATGACTAAACTGGTGAATTTTATGTTATGTGAATTTTACCTCAAGAAATTTTTTTTTAAAAAGAGACAATGGCCTTTAAATATCAAATGATTGAGGACCCCTGAGGAAAACTGATGAAATTTATGGGGTTTTTATACTATGATTTTTCAAAAATGATCCTTACACCAAGAGAACCAACATTGAAGTGATAGGTGTGTCCCATCATATAATCATGCAATTTTGTGAGACTATTTAAGCAAAAAAAAAAAAAAAAAAAAAAAAAAAAAAAAAAGAAGAAGAAGAAGAAGAGTGAGTCATTCTTCTTGGGTCTAAAATTCAGGGTGTGACAGCCAGCAGTCCGAAATTAGCAAGGGAAGAACGTGACTGGCAGGTCCAGCTCTCCTCTTGCCATATCTTAGCTAGGGGTGGGCTGGCCTTGAGTCAGGACGTCATTGCCCTGGACTATCCGTGGGTCACACTGCATAGACAGCCACCTAGGGATTCTGGGTGGGGCAGAAGTACCCACTCAGAGTGAAAGCCCTCCCTCTCACCAACACCCTGCCATTCCTCCCTCCCTCGTCATCGGACCTAAGAATTAACCAGTCTCCCCTGAGCCTCCCAGTCCCTGCTGCTTAGCTGCATAAACGCGGTGTCAGTCTTGGCTGCCATCCCTTCCTGACCCCCTCTGGTTCTTCGTCCCCCTCCCCCTGCCTCCTCCTTCCACCATTCTGTCCTGAAGGAATTTCAGAGAACATCTTCAACACCCTGCTATCTGCTCTAAGGAAGTCTAAAGTTCAGGGCTTTGGGCAATTAAGCTCAAGGCCTCTCACCAGGCTAGAGAGGAATGACCCAGGGAGCATTCCTGTGGCAACTGCTGAGGAAGCTGAGTCAGCCCTGTCTCTTGGCTTTGTCAGGGTGGAACCAAGGCAAGTGACCCTCTCCAGGTCAATGCCTTTGTTTTCCTTGCTGTGCCCTTGCCTCCACCTCAGAAGGCAACCGAGTCCCTGAGACTACACTGTCCTGTCCCAAGAGTTGTACTTTAGGAGGAGAGCGAAAGAGGGAGAGAACTGCGCTTGACCCTTGGGGGATATTTTTAGGTGTGTGGGGACAGGAGTGGGTGTCCTCTTCACACCACATCACTGACTGCTTCCTCTGATTGTATCTCCTCCCCATCCCGGAATCAACTCTCTTGACCCTCTCATGGGCCCTTTTCTTACCTGAACCTCAATGGAGCTCCTAGTCTAGGTCCCTTCTGCCTCTCTCTACACTCCCATGGCTCTCCATCCAACCTGATGTCATAACTTCTCTGAGCCTCCGTTTCTTCACCTGTAAAATGTGAATAAAGACAGTACTTACTTTACACGACTGGTTGCAAAGTTGCAGTGAGATAAGGAACATACTGCATTTTCTACAGCACCTGGTGCACCCCAAATTCTCAGTAAACGTTTGCTGCTGCTGTTGTTGTGCTTTTATTATTTCATCAGTCATGTAAGCGGTTCTTTTTTTTTTTAATGTTTATTTATTTTTGAGGGACAGCAAGCAGGGGAGGGGCAGAGAGAGAGACACACACACAGGCTCCAGGCTCAGAGCTGTCAGCACAGAGCCCGACGCGGGGCTCGAACTCACAAACCATGAGATCATGACCTGAGCTGAAGTCAGACGCTTAACCACTGAGCCACCCAGGCTCCCCAGTCATGTAAGCAGCTCTAAAGAGCACTTAGGATGTATTAGACCCTATTCCGGGAACCTAAGGGTACTATGCTTGGATTCAAATACTTTTAAATCTACTTGGAGAGGGAAGAGAACATAGTTCTCTAATCAACACAATAGTTCAGAAAACATATCATTTGGCACAGCTTTTCAGAATCTATAAAATTTCTCAGAAATCTAACTCAGCAACTCTGCCTCTGTACCTTTGCTGCATCTTGGGCTGCTGTTTGGCCGAATACACCCATCATCAACATGAGCTGGGCTGAGCTTTGGGAAACCCACATGGGCCTCGCCTGGCTTTTCCAGCTCGTCCTTCCTTCTGCCTGCCAGGCCAACAGTGCCAGCACAGCACAGTCCCGGAATTGGCCCTGACTCTCCCATCTCTAGGGGACCAGAGACTGAGTTCCAGACAGGTCCTGGGAGAAAGGGGGCTGTTGACCAGTAGTATTGCAGGGAGGATACAGAACTTTACTCCTATCATCACCCTAGAAGACTCCTTAGAGGAGGTGTAGGATGAGGGTTGGTAGCAGCAAAGGGTGGCTAAAGGGATCTGTGGGAGGGAGGAAGGAAGGACCACACCTAGAGAGAGGGAGGAGTCAGCAAGGGGGGGGGCGGGGGAATTAGCCAGTCAAAAGGATCAAATTCCTCCAGGGTGAACTCTGAGATAGGTTCTAGGGATTTGCGGCACAGAAAGCCCGAGAAAAGGGAGTCAGAGACGAAGACTCTGTCACTCCACCTACACGTGGCCCAGGTCCTCTGAGAGAGTCCAGCAGGCAGCAGAACCAGCGGGAGCCGCCTCCTTCAGGGCCCCCACCTTCCTGCCCCTTCTTGCCCCTCAGTGCCTGCTGGAAAGCCAGACAGGGGGAGAAGACGATGGAGCCAGACAGGACTCAGATAAAACTTGACCCCAGGTGAGTGAGGGTAGCAGGCCCAGAGCCAGGAGCCAGTTGCTAAGCCGTGGAGGCCCCTATCTCATTGGACTGTCCCTCCCTCCCTCTTAGGTCCTTTGGCTCCCAGGACACAGAATGAGGCAGACTAATAATGGTTTGGCTGTCCCCAAGGTCCTGTGGGTTTGGGCCAGTGTGTGATCTTTCAGAGCCTTGGTTTTGTCCCTCAACTGGGAAGAGAAAAGTCTCAGAGGTAGGGGCTGTGAAGGGCATGCACAGAGCCCCATCCAGCTGTGGACTCACCCCTGGTGCTAAGGGTCCACTCTTTCTGTGAGGCTCTGCTCTTTCTCTATTGTCAGCCACTGGACTGCTGCCCCAGTGGAAGTGGAGAGAGTGAACTGTGGGCCCTTTGAGCACCTAGGCCAATCCTGCCCCCGGCCTAGGCGGCACCTGCCTTACACACTAGCCTGGGCCAATTTCCTTTAAGAATCAGGCGCCAAGGGAAATGTACAAGCAGCCCAAACTCAGGAGTGTTTGCGGGAGTGTCAAATAACTGATGTTCCTTCTGGTCCCTCCCCGCCTCCCCAATCCTCATATTCTGAATGTAGGTTGGTGTCTCTACAGGTACACGGCAGATCTTCTGGAGGTGCTGAAAACTAATTTCAGCATCCCCTCTGCCTGCTTCTCTCTCGCTCCCACTGCTGCCCAACTTCTGAGAGGTAAGTCAAGGCCCCTCCCCAGAGAGAACCAAAAGGAGGACATGAGCACCCCGGCAGGAAGCTGGGACAGCTGAGGGAAGCTGAAGACAGGTGGTCCTGAGCTGGCCAGCCTGGAGAGTATCTACATATCATGGTTAAGGCCTTGGGGAAGAACAACCCCTTAAGGAGCCAATAGGCCAAAAGAAGGGCATGACCACCTAGCCAGGGAGACACAGCTGCATGTTGGGCCTCCCACAAACCCCAACCTCAAAGCTCATTCAAGTTGGGGACGCTGGCTTGGAGCATTTTTCAAATCCCAGAGCCATCCAGGGAATCGCGATGGTGCCGAAATGATGCAAGACCCAACAAATCCCCTAGGGGACTGTTTAAGAGCCGCTTTGGGAAAGGGTCTGCATCATTCTAGAGGGGTGGTTATTATGAATAATGTTCTTAACACTTAGGGGAAACTGTACAAATACTCTGACAGTGTTGGACAACTAGATCTTATACTGAATCGCTTTTGAACGTGAAAAGCCATTTATTTCCTGGCCACCTAAAATATGACAACCAGATGACCCCAGCACCGTTATAGCAAATGTGGCTCCCTTCCATATTTTATTTTGTCTTCCTACGGCATGATTAACCACCTCTCAGACTTTCATGAATAGGAGTCTGTGTCTCTATGGAATCCTTACTGTTTTTTCCCCAGCCTCCTTCTTGATGTCGTCAGCTCAGTGCACAGACTTTCCGAACAACAGGATGTGGTCAGTGTGGATTAGAAGGCAGACACGGGCATGTGCTTGGACAAAGCTCAGCCTTGTTTCAGAGCAAATGACAACTGCCGGGGTGTCCAGAGAGGCTTTGCAGCTGCTGTGGGGTTTGTGCCAGTACGTAGCTGCCGCGTCCGTCTCCAGGAACCTCTTGCTCAGAGTGCGGCTCTTCCCTTAGATGAGCAGTTGTCAACCAGAGGCAATTTTGTCCCCCAGGGAACTTCTGGCAATGTCTAGAGACAGTTCATTTGCCACAGCTAGAGGGTGCTATTGGCACCTGGTGGGGAGAGGCCAAGGATGCTGCCCCGAATACAAAGGAAAGCCCCTCACAGCAAGGAGTTGTCTTGGCCAAAGTGTCAATAGCGCTGAGGTTGAGAAACCCTGCCTCACACAGTAAAAATCGATCTCACATGGCTTTGCCGCGGAATGTGCGAATGGGAGCACCAAGGATGTTCAAAGTAGGGAGACCATACTGGGTCCGGTAGTCTTGCGAGCTGCCTGTTTGCGGGGGGAGGGCGTGGAATGTTGGAACGGGTAAGCAAACTGGAGAGTGGAGAGCAGGCAGTGGGCACTGCGGAGGTGGTGGTGGAGGCAGAATGAGCAGGCAGATTCTCCACACACTGAGGAGCTTGATCTGGCAGGATTCCAGGTCGCTGGTGAGGAGGCAGAGGACAACTGAGAGGGCTGGACAGGTGAGGTGGGGCCTGATGAGCGGCAGGCAGAGAAGTTGTACTTTATCCTGTGGAGAGAAGGAGCCAGCGAGGGCTCTAGACTGGGAGGGGCTAGAGAGTGCTTCAAGGTAATTAATCAGTAATCAGGATGGACTTCAGGGAAGAAGAGCCTTGAGAAGCAGGGGCGTAAATTGGAGGTTATTGCCCCAGCCCAGCATGAGGAATGAGAGTCTGAGCCAGAACGGTGTCAGGGAAAGGAAGGGAAGTTTGGAAGACAAAGGTTATCTAAAGAAAGAGCAGGCAATCTGGTCAATACCGATACAAGGTGAGCGAAGGAAAAAAGAGACCGTGACGGAAGCGAAGGAAAAAAAGACCTGGGGAGCTGGGCAGGGTGATGACATGACACTAAGAGTCAGGAAGCCAGGAAGAGGCACCCACTGAGGATGTGGCAAGAACCCTTCCTCCTCTGTTAGTAAACCGTTGCTCCTTAAATTCGATGCCATTTAAGAGAAAGCTATTTTGGAAGAACTGTGGAACCTTTCAGTAATCTGGTTTTTTTTAATGTTTATTCATTTATTTTTGAGAGAGAGAGAGAGAGAGAACACAAGCAGGTGAGGAGGCAGGGGACCCGGAATCTGAAGCAGGCTCCAGGCTCCCAGCTGTCAGCACAGAGCCTGATGGGGGGCACAAACTCATGAGCTGTAAGATCATGACCTGAGACAAAGTTGGACGCTTAACCCAATGAGCCACCCAGGTGCCCCCAATAATCTGTTTTTGAAATGCCTGTGATATGATTGCAATTGTAATCCCTACAGGATTTTTTTTTTTAATGGGCTGATCCAAACATTTATGTGAAAGAGTGAAGGGCCAAGAAAAGCAAGACAATTTTGAAAAAATGCAAGGAGCGTACCTGCCCTCCCAGGGATTAAGGCTTACAAGAAGACTAAGCCATGAGGCAGTAAGTGCAAGGGTCCAAACAAGTGGAAAATGGAACCGAACAGAATGCCCAGAAAGAGAGCCCACTGGGGAATGTGCTCTATGACAGGACATTACACACCTCAGCGGACAGAATGGACTCTTCAAGAAGTCACCTGGACTATGTATCTGTCCCTATTGCAATATAGCTCCAAAGTATCTTCAATCCACACAGCTTAAATACCTAAATGTAAAATGCAAACTTTTTTACAAAAGAAAATACAGAAAGGTATCTTTATGATTGGAAGTAGAGAATTTCTTAAATAAAACACAAAAAAGCACAAATGATCATGGAGATTGGCTACATAAACAAACAAACAAACTTCTATATAACTATAAACACTATAAACAATGCTAAAAGCCAAACCATAGACTGGGAGAAGATATTTTCAAGCCCTAACCAACAAGGGATAAGTAGTCAGTATAAGAAAAATTACCCAATAAAAGTTGTGTAAAATATGTGAACGGATAGCTCATAGCAGAAGAAACACTAATGACCAATAAATATACAAAAAGATATTCTATTTTGTTAGGATTTAAGGAGCCCTGAATTAAACAATAGCACGTCATTTGACTACAATGAATTTGAGGTAACAGTGAGCACTTGTGGGCTGCTGGTGGGAGTATAATGGGGACAACCACTGTGGAGACTGATTAGCTCTCTACAGCACTGAAGATGCTCATCTTCTCCAGCCCAGAAATTCTGATTTTAGGTGTATGCATAAAGGAACTGTCCTAGGGGCACCTGCATAGCTCAGTCTGTTGAGCATTCCACTCTTGATTTCAGCTCAGGTCATGATCCCAGGGTCTTGGGATCAAGCCCTGCATTGGGCTCTGCCTTGAGTATGGAGCCTGTTTGGAATTCTATCTCCCTTTGCCCCTCTCCCTGGCTCACTCTCTCTCTCTCTCTCTCAAAATGAATAAATAAATAAATAAATAAATAAATAAATAAATAAAATAAGGGAACTCTCCTATATGTGCTAAGGAGACATGTCCAAGAGTACATATTGAAGCATTTGTTTATCATATGAGAATAATATCATGAAAATAATGTTGTGTGGAAAAAAGCATTTTGCAGGATGATGCCATTTATATAGATTTTTTATTAATTAATTAATTTATTTATTTATTTATTAAGTGGGTTTCACACCCAGTGTGGAGCCCAACACAGAGCTTGAACTCACAACTCTGAGATCAAGACCTGAGCTGAGATCAAGAGTGGGAAGCTTAACCAACTGAACCACGCAGGCACCGCCATACAGATTTTTTTAAATACAAAGCAATATAGTATGTTGAATGTGCACATACGTTGTGAAAAACTAAAACGTAAATGAAAAAGATATACACTAATTTCAGAACAGTAGTTAGCTCTGAGAGGTGAGGTGCAGAAGGGAAAATGATCCAGGGGGTGTGTACAGGGGCCTTCAGATACATCTGTAATGTTTTTTTTTTTTTTCTAAAAATAACTTTTGAGGCAAAATTGGCAATATTGTAACACTCTTTAAAATGGGTTATGGGTATATTCATGTTTGCTCTATTCTCTTTATTTTTGAAATTTTTGTAATTTAATAAATTATTTTAATTTATAAAAAATCATTTTTGACAGGCTGTGATGAGATGTTCGTTTTAAAAGTATAAAACTTTATTATACTATAAAATTATACTATTGTAGTAATATAATATGTATGCACTTTAACCAGGGTGTTTTTTAAAGCTACTTTTTATTGAACAAATACTACATGCCAGGTGCTGTGCTAAGAGGTTAATGAGAGAATGAATAACCTGTCCAAGGTCAAGAGCAAGTAGTAAGTGGAATTTTTCTCTGGACTCTGATTCCAGAGACTGTGTTCTTAACTTCCATGAAAACAAAATGCAAAAATGAAAATAACTTTTGGTTAGGAACTAGCTGGAATTATGGATCATACTCTTCCAAAATTTTAATGTCCTTATATTGTTTTCATTATTAAAAAAAAAAAAAAGTAATCTTCACTATTTCAGAGACAGTGGGACATTTGCTAGTTGCTAAAGGTATAATTGTATTCAAAATGGCCAGTTAGACAAGCATTTCCCACAGTGTGTCCCTTGGAGTACTAATCTCAAGTAGTGCTTCATGAACACAGAATCTACAAAAATAAGTTTTGTAAAATCTGTATTCTATAACCTCCAGTAGGAAATTAACAGTGTAAATCAGATTAAAAAGTTGAGTATGGGAAGAAACAGGTTTAATTTTGTTTAAGGCATTTCCACAAATCCTTTGGCCATAGAACACTTTTGTCCCATAATATCTGTTAAGATGCGAAAAAATAAGATCGGGGACGATCTTCAAAGAAGATATATGAGTTTCATGGAGAGCAGGAGCTCTCTTTCTTAGCTTTTGTGCTGCGGCAGTGGATACAAGAGCCTGCAGATGGCACAAGTATGAGAAAGAATATAAAGTGCCGAAGCCAGCAGTTAGAAGAGATTGCAAAAGCATTTGGGTACTGAACAGTCAGAATATGCCCCCAACCCACCTTCATAAACTGAAACAACTTTTTAGGGTTGCATTGGATCATTTATAGCACTCCACATTCCTTTCCATAGTCATGTGAACACACACCAAGAGTCAATGTGGGCCTAGCCAGAAACCCCTGGATTGAAATCCCAGCCCCATAACTTCCAGGTTGTGTGACCATGGCCAAGGTGCTTGACTCTCTAAGCCTGGTTTCCTGGAAAAGGCTATAAAAAGGGGATGATCCATAGGAATTCTCACGGGGTTATTTCTTTCATTCAACAAATAACCACAGTTGCTTTTCCAGGCACTTAGAGATGAAACAGAGAACAAACAAGCTTGACAAAGTCCCTGCCTTCTTGGAGTTTACACAGTTGGGG
The DNA here is from genome assembly GCF_018350195.1 of Panthera tigris. Classification (NCBI taxonomy): domain Eukaryota; kingdom Metazoa; phylum Chordata; class Mammalia; order Carnivora; family Felidae; genus Panthera; species Panthera tigris. Next base: position 71,254,786 of record NC_056668.1, read on the forward strand.
GAGGGGCGCAGGAGAAGGCAGCAGAAAATAGGCAAGTAAATAAATATGTAAATAACTTCACCGTGAGAGGCAAATGGGGACAATAGCACACTCAGAGAGAAGGGGCATTTGAGCGGAGAGCTCATGGAGGAGAAGCCAGCCACTGGCAATACAGGGAGAAAAGCTGAATGGGCAGAAACCAAGTGCTACCAAGTTCTGGAGGTGGGCACAGCTTCTATGGCTATTGGGAGGCTGAAGGAGGGGTAGGGAAATCCCAAACCTCAATAAACAGAGAAGAGTTGAGCTGATGTTTGAGATTGGAAAACACAGGGTGTGGGAGAGGATGAGGGATCAGTGCCCGAGACCTAGGGACAGAGGTCAGGAAGGGGACCGTGGTTCTGGGCGTCAAGGTGGGGCAGATTTTCAAGGAGGAGGGAGCAGTCAAGACAGTTAAGACTGGGAAAATTAAAAAAAAAAAAAGTGGTGGGGGGGCGGGCGGTGCATCAGGGTGGCTCAAGTGGTTAAGGGCTGACTTCGGCTCAGGTCATGGTCTCATTTATGACCATGGTTCGTGACCAGATTCCTGAGTTTGAGCTCTGCTTCAGGGTCTGTGCTGACAGTTCAGAGCCTGGAGCCTGCTTTGGAATTTGTGTCTCCCCTTCTCTATGCACCTCCCTAGTTTATTATCTGTCTCTGTCTCTGTCTGTCTCTCAAAAATAAATAAACAAAAAAAAAAAAAGAAGAAGAAGAAGAAGAAGAAGAAGAAGAAGAAGACAGTGAAGACTGGGAAGGGCTTTGGCCTTGAATGGCTTTTGAAAGGGCTCTCCCTGAGCTGGTGAGGACAAGGTCAAGGAGGGGTGGGGAAGTCAGGCCCTGAGCGACCTCCAGAAGTGACTTACCTTTCCAACAACGGACCTGAGTTTTTAGAAATCTACTGAATTAATTTTGGTATCTGCCTATCTGGACTTTATCTTTTGTGAGTATTTTTTTTTTTAACATAAATATTTCCGTTGTAAAAAATAATTCAGATTCAGTAAATCTGAAAATCCAGAAAAGTAGAAGGAGGAAGAGCCATCTATACTCCCGCCACTCAAGAGACAGGCACTGCAAATACCTTGGTGTTAGTTCCCCCCCCCCTTTTTTTTTTAATGTTTTATTTATTTTTGTGAAAGAGATAGAGAGAGAGATCACAAGCGGGGGAAGGAAAGAGAGAGAGGGAGACACAGAATCCAAAGCAGGCTCCAGGCTCTGTTGGAGCTGTCAGCACGGAGCCCCACATGGGGCTGGAGGAACAGTGAGGTCATGACCTGAGCCAAGGTTGGCCGCTTAACCAGCTGCACCACCCAGGCCCCCCCAGTGTTAGTTCCTTTTTCCATGCTTTTATTTAGCATTAGTTGAAATCATGCCATACCTCCAATCTTATGTCCTGTTTTTAGAAGCATGACATCATATGAGTTTTTTCACATTATTATATATTTGACAAAATGTGCCGTTTTAAAAAAACATAGTTTTGTTATAAAATACAGATTTGTTATTGAATAATTGAAAACGATAGAAAAGAAGGGAAAATTCACCTATTCTTGTCACCCAAAGACAGCATATTTAATATTTTCTTTTAATATTTCTAGGCATTTTTCTGTGAAATGATTTTTTAATATTTTTATTTTATCAATGTAGTATGTGAACATGGTTAAAATTTCTAATAATACACAAGCGCTACTAATGCAAATCAATCAGTCCTCTGCTCTATCCATTCTCATTTCTAGTCTTCCTCCTTTTTCAGCTAACGGTTCTTCTGATAGTTACCTTCCGATCACCCATATGTGCACACCATTGTTTCCCGGAGGATCAATTTTGGGCATCAACTGTGGCTGCCTCTACGATACATAAGGCTTTAGCACACACAGCACGGACCTTCTCCCGTTCTCTCCATACAATTATCTTAATATTTTTGGTTGGTTATCTTTCTAGATTTACTATCCATTTAGTTTATTTCTTATTCTGCCAACCAGGGCAGTATTTCTTGATTTTCCATTTTGTGAGATAAAGATATAGTGCCCCACTCTTTCTTCCAACTCTTTTCTACCTTTCTCTCCCCAAACATGGTTATAATTTTACTGGGCTAATTTTGCAATCTTCTTTGCTGACATAAGATTTTTTTAGGTATAAGTTACATATAGTAAAGGATAATGATCTCAAGTATGTAATATGATGCATTTTTACTTATGTGTAAATCTGTGAAACCAGCATCTTGGTCAAGAAAATGGAACCTTCCAGCATCCAGTAGGGTCTTTCGTGCTCCCTCCTTAGTTCATATGCCTTCTAATACCACTATTCTTTTTTTTTTTTTTTAATTTTTTAAAAATGTTTTTATCTTTGAGAGAGAGAGACAGAGCACTAGTTGGGGAGGGGCAGAGAGAGAGGGAGACACAGAATCCAAAGTAGGCTCAGGGTCTGAGCTGTCAGCACAGAGCCCAATGCAGGGTTAGAACTCAGGAACGGCGAGATCATGACCTGAGCTGAAGTTGGACACAACCGACTGAGCCACCCAGGCGCCCGCCTGAGACCACTATTCTAAACTCTACCTCCTCTATGGATCATTTTTCCCTATTCCTCAATTTATATAAACAGACAGTTTACCAAACAGTATGTACTCTTGTGTCTGGCTTCCTTCCCTCACCATTATGTTTTTAAGATTGATCCATTCTGGGGGCGCCTGGGTGGCTCAGTCGTTTGGGCGGCAGACTTCGTCTCAGGTCATGATCTCACGGTCCGTGAGTTCGAGCCCCCCGTCGGGCTCTGTGCTGACAGCTCGGAGCCTGGAGCCTGGAACCTGTTTCGGATTCTGTGTCTCCCTCTCTCTGACCCTCCCCCATTCATGCTCTGTCTCTCTCTGTCTCAAAACTAAATAAACGTTAAAAAAAAAAAATAAGATTGATCCATTCTGTTGCCTGTATCAGTTTATTCTTTTTAATTGCTGTGTGATATTCTATTATGGGAATGTATCACAATTTGCAATTGACCTTTGAACAACATGAGTTTGAACTGCATGGGTGCACTTAACACAAGGATTTTTTTTTTCAGTTTATTTATTTTGAGAGAGAGAGAGAGAGAGAGAGAGAGAGAGAGCCAGGGAGGGGTAAAGAGGGAGGGAGGGAGAGAGAGAAAGAGAGAGAGAGAATCCCAAGCAGGCCCTGCACTGTCAGCACAGAGCCCGATGTGGGGCTCAAACTTAAGAACCATGAGATCATGACCTGAGCCGAAACCAAGAGTAGGATGCTTAACCAACTGAGCCACCCGGGCGCCCTTATGAGGATTTTTTTCAATAAATATATGTATAGTAGTGCATATATATTTTTTCTTCCTTATGATTTTCTTCATAACATTTTCTTTTCTCTAGGTTACTTTATTGTAAGAATACAGAATATAATACACATAACATACAAAATAAGTGTTAATTAACTATGTTATCAGTAAGGCTTCTGGTCAACTGTAGGCTATTAGTAGTTAAGTTTTGGGGAAGACAAAAATTATACGCAGATTTTCAACTGTGCATTGTTCAAGGATCAACTGTATTTATTTGTATTCTTGTTGAATCAATATGAGCTATTTCCAGTTTGGGCCATTATGAATAATGCTGCTCTGAGCATTCTTCTGGTGATTTTAAGCACTCATTTCTATTGAATAGGTGTCCAGAAGTGGAATTTCTGTGTCATAGGGTAGGTTTAGCTTAAAGGCATACTACCAACTGCTTTCCAAAGTCATTGTGCCACTCCCAGCTGAAATATATGAGAGTTCCATTTTTTCCTTATCCTCATCAGCACTTGGAATCATGAGTCCTTTTAATTTTAGCCCTGTTGGTGGGTATATAATGGCATCTCGCATTTGTATTACCCTGATGACTGTTGACATTTAGCGCCTTTTATGCTTCTCAAACGTTGAGGTACTTTTTTTTCGTGAAGTAACTGTTTAGGTCTTTTTTCTTTTCTTCATTTAAAAACATTGTGTTGTCTTGTTCTTACTGATAGGAATTCTTTATATATTATAGATACAAGTCTTTTGTTGGATATCTGTATTGCAAGTACCTTCTCTCAGTCTGAGATTGTCTTTTCATTCTCTTAATGGTTTCTTTAGACAAATGAAAATTTTTAATTTTAAGAAAGTCCAATTTATCAATTTTTAAACTTATGGGTAGTGCTTTTGTGTCCTATTTTAAAAGATCTTTGCCTAGCTCAAAGTCATGAAGATATACGTCTCTGTTTTCCTCTAAAAAATTTATTGTTTTAACTATCACATTTAGGTGTTTTTGTATGATATGAGGGAGCAGCCAATGTTCTTTTTTATCCCCCAAAGGATATCCAGATAACCCAGAACTCTTTCTCAAAAAAAAAACCACTCTTTTCCCCATGAATTGTAGTGGAAATTTTGTCGTAAATCAGATAACCATATATGTGGGGTCTGTTAATGCATTTTTTTTTGTTTTTTTGAGTGTTAGTAAGTTATTACTCTTCTCAAGAATTATTACATATTCTTTACAAAGATTTTTTTTTATGGCACAAATTTTTCAGATCTCGATAATTAATATTCATTTAGGTACTTTATTTAATAATTCCAATATTGTTGGGCACTTGAGTTGTTTATAACTTGGGGCTATTAGTCAATATATTATAAACATTATCTTTTAATGGAACAAAAATAATATGTCACAGTTATTTTGCTCTTATCTGACGACTAAGCAGATTGACTATTTTCCCACATGCCCTGAACTGTGTTGATATCTTTTTCCATTTATTTGCAAGTGTCCTGTTTTTGTTATCAGTTCTCTTTATCTAATAAAGATCTTAAACTTGAGTACACATTTATTAAAAAGCTTTTTCCCTCAGTCCGTTTGCTGTCTATTTCTTTTAAACACTTAGAAGTTTACACACTTTATATTAAATTTGACCATCATTCTCTTTGTGATTTCTCAGATTACTCCTAAGCTTAAGAAGGTTTTTCCTCTCCAAAATCTTCATGAAAATACAATTCTCTCTCTTTTTTTCTCTCAATTTTTCCAGTTTGATTTTTTTTCTTTCTTTCTTTTTTTTTTTAACTTACATTCAAATTAGTTAGCATATAGTGCAACAATGATTTCAGGAGTAGATTCCTTAGTGCCCCTTACCCATTTAGCCCATCTCCCCTCCCACTACCCCTCCAGTAACCCTCAGTTTATTCTCCATATTTAAGAGTCTCTTATGTTTTGTCCCCTTCCCTGTTTTTATACTATTTTTGTTTCCCTTCCCTTATGTTCATCTGTTTTGTCTCTTAAAGTCCTTATATGAGTGAAGTTATATGATTTTTGTCTTTCTCTGACTCATTTCACTTAGCATAATACCCTTCAGTTCCACTCACGTTGTTGCAAATGGCAAGATTTCATTCTTTTTGATTGCCGAGTAATACTCCATTGTATGTATATATAGCACATCTTCTTTATCCATTCATCCATCGATGGACACTTGGGCTCTTTCCATACTTTGACTATTGTTGATAGTGTTGCTATAAATATGGGGGTGCATGTGTCCCTTCGAAACAGCACACCTGTATCCCGTGGATAAATGCCTAGTAGTGCAATTGCTGGGTCATAGGGTATTTCCATTTTTAGTTTTTTGAGGAACCTCCATACTGTTTTCCAGAGTGGTTGCACCAGCTTGCATTCCCAATCCTGTTTGATTTTTAAAGACATCCCTTTAATCTATCTAGAATTATCATGATATATGACAGACTTAATGGGTATCTCCATGAGTGTTTGAAGTACTCGTTTTTGTTGTAAAGGGTAAAATCATATTTAAAAATCCTCTGATGTTTATATTTTACAAGTTTTGAAGAGGAGAAGGTAAAGTCTTTTTAGTAAAGGACTGCAACGAGTTTTTTAATGTCCAAACCTTGCAGGGCCTTCTGGAACAGTATCCAGAGAGATAACTGAGGAAGAGGCAGCAGAGCTAAACAGTAACAGCAAAGTCAAGCCAGTAGTTGAGTCACTTAGTATCCTGACTAAGCGGAGGTGGGTGGAGGAAGGGCTGGGTAGGAGGACAGAAAAATAGCAAAACCCTGTCTTTTATGGCCTGTGATAGAAAAAGTTTACTACTGACTTTACAAGTCCAGCTTGGGAGCTAGAGTCTAAGGGCCACCTCCCCCATGCAGGTCCTCTGGATTGGTCATTCGACCTAACTGTGGTCAGAGGTGAAGGGCCTCTTCTGGATAAAGCAACAGAGAGAAAAATGTGTGCCCTAAAATAAGAGCAACCAGGATCGGCGTGGTATTTTTTGACAGATTCATCCTTGTCCTCGTTGCTCCTTGTGGTGGCACCAGGCATGGCTGATCCAGATGACGACTCAAGCTTTTACTGTGGTGTGGCCTCCTTCCTCCCTGCTTTGGTTTCATCTCTCTGAGCTGACCTCAGTCATCAAAACGTAGGGTGGACCAGCCAATGTCTTCCTCCTACTTTACTCCCAATGCACTGGGACAACAGACTGGGCTCTGGCAGTCTTCTTTTCCCCCTTCTTCCTCTCATCAAGACAGGTGGTGGGAAAGAGGGTCAACCAACTAGGGAAGAGACTTAAGATAAATGAGGGTCAAGGCTTAGTCACCAAAACACAGAACCCTTTTTTTAAAACTAATTGTTGCACAGATGAATCACGTAGTCAGAAGCACGTATCGTGCTGATAATGGTTTTTCCTGTTAGCAAAAGTGAAGCCGGAGGAGTTTCACCAGTGTTTGTCAAAATGTTTGTTATCCTCTGACCATTACCAGGTGAGCTTGTTGAAAATGCAGATTTCTGGGTCCATCCCAGATCTATTAAAGCAGCATCTCTGAGGGTGGGACCCAGACATCTAATTTTTAACAACGCCTCAAATGACTGCAAGAAACATTAAAGAGAGCTACTGGACCACATTGAAGACTAATTATGAGGCCAACACGAGCCAAATGTCCTTGGAGTCTTTACTTGTATCCGTTTCTCTTTTGTTAAATTCCCATCCTAACGTCCCAGTTTCGTGACATAATTTTGAAGTCAAATTTAAACGGCTCTAAAGTATATACCATTCATTACACTCTGCTTTAATTATAATGTTAATTGGTCCATGTTTGCTAACATGACACCGTTTACTGGAAGTAGTAAAGTTGAATAGGCCCTGCCAACCTCCTAATTCAAAATTTTTGCTCGTTATGTAAAAACTCGTTTGGTGTCTATATCCTGGTTGAGGTAAGCCTTACCATACCTAGAATCATCTGGTCTGGTCTCCCATCCATTCAGAAGAATGACTACTTTTTAGCTACATGCTCAGGTCTAAGAAAATGCCATTCTTCTGCATGGGCGGAAGCCTAGACTAGATAATTCCAGATATGGTAAAGCAATTTAGATCCAAGTGAGAAAGCCCACACCTTCTGCCCCTCATCCCTGGTCTTTAGTTAACAAGAGTCTGCCTTCTCTTTCTACTTTAGCCTTGGGCCCTGCAGAAATTGCCCTCACAGTCATTATGACTCTGCTTGCCCTGGGCTCGGTCACCATCTTCGTGGAGGATGCTGTCTACCTGTACAAGAACACCCGTTGCCCCATCAAGAGGAGGACTTTGCTCTGGAGCAGCTCTGCACCCACGGTGAGGGCCTTGTAGCTGCCCTTTGGGAGGGACTAAACAAGAGACAGGAACCGTTCTGGGAATTCCTCTAAACTCAGCATTTCAAGCCAGCAAAGAGTTGCCTGCCTCTACCCACTTAGGATGGGGGTTTGTAATGCGATCTCCATTTGCAGTCAGGACACCCCGCCTGGGTCAACAGGCAGTGGGACACAGCTTGAATTCTTGAGTTCTTTGAATTCTCAGAGACAGCTAGAGAAACTGCTCACCCCACCAGCAGCCCCACTCACTACCTCCCCACCACAGTATCATTGTTAAAAGCAAGCTTCCTTCCTACACAGGCAAGCAGTGGTTCCTCAGACGGGAGGGAGGCAAAGAATTTTCTTTCCCATGGGGACAACTCAACTCTATCCTTGCATTATAGACCTTTATAACCCACTCTGATAGCCATTGTGTAGGTCTCTGACTTGTTCCTAGGCCATAAGATTAGACTTCCGTTTCCTTGTGGTAAGGTCTGTGTGTGTGTCTGGAGCGGAGAATGGAGCCCTTGAGGTCCTTTTCTAGCAGATGACACCTGCCTGGGCCATCTCAAGTCATCAGAGATGCTCTAGTAACATGTGGCATTGAACAGGAAGGGCTGGATCTTGATCCAGTTCCTCCCAAGGATGAACTCGCCTACTCCTACTCCGGGGATATGGGATGAGATAGTCTTCAAAATGACATTTTGACTTACAGTGACCAGCTGTTTCTAACCCTAGATACAGAAGGAACTGACTACTAAATTAAAAAGAAAAATTAGTTGATTTGATTGTTCTTCCAGATGGCCACTTTTAAGTAATGCTGCCTCATGTGTTCGGGTTTTGCTTCCTTGAGCTTTTGCCACAAAAATTTGAGAGGGTGAGCACAAAGACTCCCTTCTTGCCCCAACCAGCTTCTTGCTTGTCTTCAAGCAGGTCGTGTCTGTGTTCTGCTGTTTTGGTCTCTGGATCCCTCGTTCCCTCATGCTTGTAGAAATGGCCATAACTTCGTGAGTGTCCTGCCCCACCCCCAGCTCTGAGGTGGGTACCCTTTTGCTCCCCACTCACCCAGGACTCCAGAGTCTGCATCTTCTTTTATCCCCTATCCCTTCCATAAATCCCTGCAAATCAATTGATCATGAGTCTAGCCTCTTTCAACTTGTGCTAATCCGGGTCTCTTGAACTTCTGGTTCTCTTCATCTTCAGTCACCATTTTGTTCACATAGGCTCAAATTCCCCTCTTCCTCAGCCCCTGGACCCTGTCCTCTTCCTCTTGCTGGCTCACACATTCCAAATGCCTGGTCCCTACTGGAGCCCCTCAGTGAGCCCCACCTCTCCTTCACCCTTTGCAGTCTATATGTCTTTGGCAACAAAGGGGTATCCCCTTACCTGGCCACCTCCCCCTCTGTGAAGCTCACCTCTACTCCCACTCCAGGTTTTACTCAGTATGCTTTTACCTGCTGATGCTGGTCATGGTGGAAGGCTTTGGTGGGAAGGAGGCAGTAATAAGGACATTGAAGGACACTCCGATGATGGTCCACACTGGCCCCTGCTGCTGCTGCTGCCCCTGCTGCCCCCCACTCATGCTCACCAGGTAAGGTGGGAGGGAGAGGCAGAACTGAGGAACAGGTTAGCCTCTCTCTTCACTCTCACAAGAGTCTCTGTGCTCCCTCAGCCCTGCTTCAAGCCTCTTGGAATCAGGTTTGTATGGGACAGAGCCAGTGGCGAAAGGGCGGGCATCCCGCAGCCAGCACCCACACATTAGGCACCCACCCAGGGGTGAGGGAAGCAGAGGAAGGAGAACTCCAATTTCCATCACTTAGGCTCACTGCTGCCCACACACTTTACCACACTGGACTTTGGGCTACTTACTTGTCTCTTATGCCCATTTTGGTTAAAGAGGTTGGGGTCAACTTTCTGATAGTCCTTGCTCAAAGGGCAGCATTCTGGTCAGATGAGTGGGAGGCAAGAAGGTTCCCAATGCTCTCGACATTCTGGCTTCTTCCTACGTCCCCATCCATTTAGCCATTTTGGTGTCTATTATGACAGACAAGCTTCAGCCCAGGATCCCAGTGAGGGAGCTGGAAGGTCTTCTTGAGGTGGACACTTTATGGGTTCATGTTCCCAACCCTCTTCTTCCTTTAGGAAGAAGCTTCAGCTGCTGATGTTGGGCCCATTCCAGTATGCCTTCTTCAAGATATCACTGAGCCTGGCGGGCCTGTTTCTCATCCCTGATGGCATCTATGACCCAGCAGATGTAAGCCAGGAGTAAGGGGCAGCAAACTCTAAGACTCAGTTCCTCTGAGCTCTAAAAGGAATAGTTGGAGCCAACATCCCCTGATCCAGGGCTCCACAGACAGGGTAGTCCCGGCAACAGTGTGGCCACAGAAAAGGTAGAGGCTTGGACTCTGGTGGGGAGAGGAGAGTGGAATAGGCCAAGGCTTTGGGGCTTTTTATTTATTTTTTATTACCTTTCCCACCATGGAAGAGGAGAAATAGAAGGAGAAAAGGACTTGCCTTCCTCACTGACTACTTTCTGATCTGCCACCAGATTTCTGAGGAGAGCATAGCTCTGTGGATCAACACTCTCCTCGGTGTGTCCACCCTGCTGGCCCTCTGGTCCCTGGCCATCCTTTTCCGTCAAGCCAAGCTGCACTTGGGCGAGCAGAATATAGGAGGCAAATTTGTTCTGTTCCAGGTAACTAGAATTGGGGTTAGGAGGTGAGACTAATAAAGGCAAAGAGCGGGTCCGGGAATCTTGTTAAGCCTAGGTTTCCGGTGAGACCTGGAAAAGGATCCCTGCCCCTTCGCAGTTTTTGCTTTTCCTGTGCTGTAATAGTTTCCTAGCGCTGCCCTAACAAAATATCACAAACTGAGTGGCTTAAAACAACAGAAATGTATTGTCTCATAGTTCTGGATGCTAGAAGTCCAAAATCAAGGTGTCAGCCAGGCCACGTTCCCTCTGAAATCTACAAGGGAGAATTCTTCCTTGACGCCTCCTAACTTCTGGTGCTTTGCCAGCAATCCCCGGCTTGCAGCTGCATCACTGATTTTGCCTCTGTTATGACATGGCATGTGTCAGGGTCTTGTGTCTCTTTTCCTCTTCTTCGAAAGACAACAGTATATTGGAATAAGGACCCACCCTACTCCAGCACGTCCTCATCTTAACTGATTACATCTAACTACACCAGAACAATGATGCTCTTTCCAAATAAGATCATATTCTGAGGCCCTGGGGGTTAGGACTTCAACATATCATTTTAGGGGACCCATTTCAACTTGTAACAGATGTATTACCAACCTTGAATTCTTCTTTTTTTTTCTTTTCTTTTCTACCCAATACTTCCTAAAACTCTGTATCCCACCACCACCACTAGCTTCAGCATTATCATAGTTATGAACTACCTACACCACATGCTAGGCACTTTTCATACGTTACATTTGAATTTGCACAACAATCTTTGGAGTCATTATTATTTCTATTTTACAAAGGAGGAAACTGCGACCCAGAGATATTATTGGGCTTCCTCCAAGGCACATATGTATGGGGCTAAAATTTAAACTTAGATCTGACTCCCAAATCTACCCTCCTTCTCATTACATTGTCTCTTCACCTTCACACCTCTTCTGAAAATTCTCTGCAAAGCACATTTGTTCACTTTTTACACTTTCCATTCTCTTAAGCCCAGATAACTTCCACCAAATACAATGACTTTAAATTTTTTTAATGTTTTTTTTTTTTTTTTTTTTTGAGAGAGACAGAGTACAAGCGGGGGAGGGGGCAGAGAGAGAAGGAAACACAGAATCTGTAGCAGGCTCAGGCTCTGAGCTGTCAGGATAGAGCCAGACGAGGGGCTCAAACTCACAAACTGTGAGATCATGACCTGAGCCAAAGTCGGACACTTAACTGACTGAGCCACCCAGGCGCCCATAAATACAATGACTTTTAATTCAATCTTGTTTTCCTTCTCTCCCCATTCTTTCTGTCTCCTTGCTAGGCCCTTCTTCTACTCCCAAGGCATAGTGACTGCTTTGTAGTCAACAGAGTGATTTCACATAAATTCTCATTTGATCTAAGCAGATGCCTCCAAAATGTGAATTTCCAGGCACATAAGAGGTAGAATTGAAGGACAGGCCAGAAGAGCCTGAAATGGAGTCAGGGACTGAAAGGGCAGAAAGGATCTGGGCCCCAGAAGCACTTAGGGTCATGCCACAGGGTCAAGGCCCTATGATTGCCGAGCCTGCCTGTGATTATTGTGGGACATGCTGAGTCTGTCTTTAAAAGGATGATGTTTCATAAAAGTGCAGTCATGGAGGGCAAGTACTAAGGCAAATGGTGTTGCTGGAGCCTCTGGACAGAGATTTTCTTTTTCTTTTTCCTCTTATTGTATTAAAATATACATAACATACAATTTGGCATTTTAACCATTTTTAAGTGTACAGTTCAGTGGCATTAATTATGTTCACATTGTGGTGCAATCATTATTAGCACCATCCATTTCCAGAACTTTTTCATCTTCCACACAGCAACTCTGTACCCACTAAACATTAATTCCCCATTTTCCGTGCTACCCAGCCCCAGGCATGGCAGAGATTTTTCAAAGGGCACCTTCATGGCTAATTGTCCATCATTCTAGGAGCAGGGATCTCAGATACTTGAGCCAGATGGAAACAGTCTCCTCTAACCATCCATCCTTTTCATCCATCCAGTGCTTGTTAGTATCCGTGGCTGAAATGGGGAAATAAACACGAACCCCCAATCAGTTCTTGTTTCTTGTCTCAAACGTTCATAAAATATTGGATAGAAGACAAGATTGTAATTTGCCTAAAGATCAAAACGCCACAAAATTTTACTCGGGTGAGTTTCAACCCTCTGCAACTGCACAGATCTAAAGGTCAGCCGAGCGTGCAGTGGAAGAGCAAGCACAGCGGTGGGCCAGCTGGCAGCAGTGCCACCGCCGCCGGGCCCAGCCTGCCCTTGTCTCTCCTCTGGTCCACAGGTGCTCCTCATCCTGACCGCCCTGCAGCCATCCATCTTCTCAGTCTTGGCCAACAGCGGGCAGATTGCTTGTTCACCTCCCTTTTCCTCTAAAGTCAGGTCTCAAGGTGAGCACACAGGGATTCCTCTCCCATTCCGGGATGGGCGAGAAGGGAGGGCCAGGGAAGAGCGGACCTTAGAACAGAGGTTGGGCCATCCTGGTTTCTATGCAGAATACTCAGAAATGGATCTCCCAGAAATCCTAGTGAGGCTTTCAGGAGAGAGTGACTTCTCTGACCACACAGAGGAGAGCTATAATCCCAAAGCTTGAGGCCAGCCCTGGTGGCCGACCCAGGAAGCCATGCGCTCAATTGTTAGCTCCTGGGAGAGGAATGGCTGTGGTTTGGAAGCAGAAGGTCATACTGATAAAACACACACAAAAAAGGGTTTAATGTTAGCCTCAGACTGCAGAAGGTAGAGAGCCAAGTTCTGGTTCTGGCTCTACCATTCATCTGGTACCTTATTTACGACAACTTAATATCTCCAGGCTGGGTTTGAGGATAAACTGGAGAAAGTGTTGCTGAACTCATATGCCAGGGCTGCTAGTGGGATACCACCTGTACCATTTAGCACAACCTACATTATATTTCACTCTACACTGCAGTGATGAATTGCCACCTTCTCATACTGGAGACTTTTGTAATGACTGTGCTGACACGCATGTACTACCGAAGGAAAGATAACAAGGTTGGATATGAGCCTTTCCCTTCCCCAGACCTGGATTTGACTTCAAAGCCTGAGGTGGACGGTTTGGACAATGAGCCTGTACATATTAAACGGGCACAAGATTTCCTCACTATCCCTCAACCTTGACCAAATGGGGATGGATTCCATCATCAGCACAAGCTGGCAGATTACATTTGACTATAGGAATGAAGGAGAATTATGGACTAGGATGCAATTATTTTGGATCTTGCCTGGAGAAGGTATTTTAGGTTTTATAATAAACAGGATAGAGTTTAAAACTCTGTAACTGGGTACATTGCCTCTGTGGGTGACACTATTAGCTCTTGAAGCTTGTATATTGAAAGGTCACTCTAAGTTTTCCTAAAGCCAGTGAAAAGGAGGAAAGTATATGGTAGTTTGCCTAGTATAAGAACAGGAGTAGAACTGAACCAGGCACCCCTATGTTTATTGCAGCATTATTTACAATAGCCAAGACTTGGAAGCAACGTAAATGTCTATCAATAGATGAACAGATAAGGAAAGTATGGTGTGTGCATGTGTGTGTGTGTGTGTGTGTGTGTGTGTATAAGTATATATATATGTGTATATATACTTATACACACACACACACACACACATATACACACACATATATACACACACATATATATACACACACACATATATATATGTGGACTATTACATGGCCATAAAAAAGGATGAGATCATGCCATTTGAGACAACATGGATGGGTCTACAGGGTATTATGCTAAGTGAAATAAATCAGACTGAAAAAGATAAATACCATACAATTCCACTCATAAATGGAATAAAATAAATAAATAAACGAAAAGCAGAATTGGAACTATAAATACAAACAACAAATTGATGGTTGTCAGAGCAGAGGGGGTGGGAGGTTGGACAAAATGGGTAAAGGGGACTGGGAGATACAGGCCTCCAGTTGTGGAATGAGTAAGTCACAGGAATAAAAAGCAGAGCATAAGGAATATATAGTTAATGATATTGTGAACACAGTATAATGTATAAACTTGTCAAATCACTAAGTTGTACGCCTAAAGTTAATGTAACATTGTGTGTCAACTAAAAAGAAAAAAAAGAACTCAACCAGGCAAAATAGTACAAACCCAGTGTCCAATAAACCAGGCTTCTGAAGAAGAGATGGAAGCCTGATGGATTCTGAATGACAGATGTGTCATTAGGGCACTGAGGACATTAGACCTCATAGATCTGGACCAGCCTCCCTTTGTGGGACAATAGCTTCTGTGCAAAGCTGAAAAAGGATTTTCCTAATAATATGGTCATGGGACAACTTTGAGGAGACAAATCAGGATGCAAAGGCAAAGAAATTGAGAGCATAGGCAAAAGCCCCAAATATATAACACATGTTACACACATGTATACCAGGTCAAAAACACAGGAAATGGAATATTAGGTAAAACCACTTTGCCTTTATTTGGCTAAATGACAAAGGCCAAAATAACTCTGAACAAATTAGTAACACTCACATAGGAAAACAATATACTGAACACCAATTGAGGAAACGTCCTGTGGGTTGCTGGCACTGGGGATGAGGCTAACATTCATGCCAAGGCCAGCATTTCTTCCCAACATGCCTTTTTCTTTTCAGCATCCTCAATACAGGACAACCCAACTGATCGAGTCTCTGTGTTTAAAACAGTCGGTGCCCCTTAAGAAGGGTGGAAAAACCCTCTTTAAACCTAAAGGGACACAACCTGAGTCATCCCAGTGTTAAACCTAGCACTTTTGTTCTCTACCCCAATCTGAGTATTAACATAAAACTTTGGCAGACAGAAAATCTTTCATTCTTTTAAAGAAAAATTAACATTTAATAATATAATCCCAAGGACATGTTCTACTTATTTGGAAAAATAGAAGCTAGGGACCACTCTTTATCTCATGACAATCTATTCTATGAGAGAAAACAAGAACAATCATTGTATGACTTTGCAAAATACAACCTTTAAAAATACTTATATTGGTAAGCTTAAAAAAAATACCATTAGTTAAAAACATTATTAAGGGAGTATTTTTTCCTACCTGTATTAGTTCAACTTCTGGTGAAAGTGTGTGATGACAGAAAAGGTAGAAGCTATGGCTTTTAGGGAATTAAAGAGAAGCAGCAAAATATAATTGATTTGGAAAGATTTTTGACATGAGATCTAGAACAGAGTCAAAAAGGCAATCGGCTCCAGAAAAACAGAAGCTACCCACAAACCAAGATGCTCTGGCGAAGCAAAAGCACTGTGAAGAACCACTGTAGAGGGACCATCCAGAAGGTGCTTGACCAGCTGTGTGGTCACAAGTAAAAGAAGAATCTAACTCAGGTGCCGGGTTATCGGCAATCACAAAAAGTCAAAAGTTCTCTTGACCTCCTTCATGTTTTTTCTCATTTAGGATCTTCAGCCTCCTCATATCCCCACCCGTCTTACCTAACTGAGCCTCAGCAAAATAATGGTCTTTGGCTCTAGCTATCAGAAACAGCCACAGTAGTACGAACGATCCATTTCTGTTCCTCGAAAGTTTCAATCTCTGTTCCTCAGTGCTCCTGAGTCTAGTGTAGGAAAAGAGCAAACTTTCTGCCCAGCCATCTCAAGATAACTGCTGCAAGCACCTCCTCGGCACCAACTCCTGAGCATCTGTCTCCATTCTTCGGTCTTACGCACTGCGCTCTGAAGCCAACCAACTTTTAAGGCTCTCCCATCTCTGCTACATTTGGCCTATTGCTTTGTGTGTGGGATTCAGGGAAACAGCTAATTAGAAACTAATATTACCAGTTAATATTAAAATTAATATTCAAAGATTTACAGATCACAGGCATGGTCATGGTAGGCAAAGAACTAACTTCATTGAATTAGGCACAATCAAATAATGCATCATCCCAACAGCTTCCTCCCTCCACCCATCCTTGTCCAGCACTTAGGATCACATTTATCCCAAAGAAGCAAATATGCCACACCATAAAAGATTTTGCTTAAAGTCACAATTATTTGAAGATGCACTGGTGTTAGGAGACTGAGACTGTAGTCTTGTCAAAAGGGGCGAGAGGGCTTTCCAAGAACACGTGCATATGCTGGCCCTGGTAGTCTCACAGAGCTTCCCAGCACAGCTGTTATATTCCAAGAGCAGGGAATGTGAAAAAGAGCGCACTGATAGAGCAGAGGAAGAGGTCCCAGGCAGTATGCTTGAGAGGACTGACTGCAGGGAGGAAAACCACATTCTGAGCATCTTCCTTGCCAAATACATTTGGCTAACGTGTACTTTGAGGGAACACATAGGTGAGCCTCAGTAATGACTTCGTCACGTTTCTATACCAGGGAGAATAGTAGGCAAAATTCCCAAAGAAGGAAGACTGAAGCAGAAAAGTTAAAATATGTGATCCTATGAAGCTGGCTAATGCAGGAAAACAGTAACTTGAACTGTTTCAAAAGAAGGATTCTAAGCCAAAGCTCAAGTAAACCAGATTTGATAGCACAAATAGCACTTCATGAGAAGAGTCAGAAATGCAGTTTTCATAGGCCGTCACGACAACAAGAGATTTCCCTCTCTTTGTGTCTCTACTCTGCCTCTCTGCATGATCAGAATTTTAGGAACCAAGGTAGTCCTGCTGTGCAGGCAGGCAGTGATTCTAGCCTCTGATCCTCAGGCAGAAGAGCAGGTTTTATCACAAAGTATTTAGAGAGGAGACTATGAGATGCTCACAGCCCTAGCACAGGGGCAAGGGAAGATAAAATGTGGTTTTCTAACACTGAAAACATCAAAATTCCACCCCCACAAGGGGTATTTATGAGTGACAGGGTGGGGCCTGGACATAAGCAGTTTTCCCCTGAACCCAGCTACAGGACTACTGAAGATGACAGTCTGCTAGGTCATGTAGCTGTAGAATGCTAGAGGTTTCAAATGAGCTCACACTCAACTGCAAGTGTTAAGCTTCAGCATCTCTGATGGGAAATATAAGTGGTGAATCCCCGTGGGCAACCTAACAGGGGAAATGGCACCATAACCAGCAGGCACACGTGGAGAAGAGAGAGAACCTACCATACTCTTGTAATGTGAACCCATGCTTTGTGGCCTGCTGGAGGGGCAGGGGAGGGAAGTCCCCACCAGCTGCAACTCTCAGAGGAAAAGGAACACTACCTGGAGCACTAGTTCCAGTCAAGAACTTTAAGAAAAAAACAAACAAACAAACAAACAAACAAAAAAAAACCCCACAACTTTCTTAAGAGGGGCAGGGTTCAAGATAAGGCTTCAGAAAGGGGGGTGTTTCCTTACGTTTCTGTGTTTAAATTCTGTGCAAAATTTCTCCAAATATTCAGTATGGCTTTGAGCAACATGGATTAACAGATCATGTTCAAACTGCAGACATTTACAAAGTACCCTTTGCAAAAAGCTAGGTAATAAGCATTGAAATAGGAGTATCAGGGCCAGGGACTTACTCCTGTCTGGGAAAATTAACCTGAATTGACCCCGTATAGGATTGAGTAGTGCCCCACTCCCCTCCTCAATCACAATAAACCTGAAAGCGTTCCTTCCTTCAAAGGTAGACTGCAGGAATGAGATTGATAAGAGCTCCCAAATAACTGGGCAACAGAATCTTCTGGGAAGATGAACACAGCAGGAAAACCGCAGACGATGCCATGTGGTCTGGTTCCATCCCCATCAGTGTCTTCCGTGGACCCCATTGGGTCCAATACGAAACTCCTCAGGGAGTAAGAAAAGTTAGGCTCAGATCTCCTTCTTCTCAAGCCACATTGACACATGTGCCAGCAGTACATTTAGGTGATTTGTGGCTGAGCTTACTCAGCTTTTAGCTTTTTTTTTGAGGACGCCAAAATTATGCTATTTGCCCCTCCCCATGAAATCACTCATAAGCAGGTCATTGCTTGAAGGACTTGGCAAGCCACTTTGCCTCAGAACAGAAGGCAACACTATAGTGTATCAGGAAGAAAAGGCCTCTGGGTAATACACCACTTCCTTGTGCCCACTCCTCAGGGGCAAAAAATCAGTTTTACTTATAACATTTGAAAGACTGATTTTTAAAAAATTACTAAAAATGACAATTTCCTGTCAAGATCACATGAGCATAAACAGTAAAGCAAAGTCTGTAAAGAGGGAATATGGATGCAGAACAGGCTTCTAAGGTGTACTCAGCCTCCTTCTTGGTGTGAATGGGTGACGCCTCTTGGAGGATGGGCTGATCCCATCCTAGGTCCTCCTGCCCCAACTTTCTTTCTTTTGTAGCTGTCCTTAGGTTTAGTGTTGGGATCACAATGTGGAATTCAACCGAGAGCTTCCGAAGGTTATGGGACAGAGGGAAGGGAGAGGAAAGGAGGGATGAAAACTTAGTCTTCTTCGTCCTCACTGATGTCATAAGTTGCAGCCTTGTGCCTGGAGAGGTTTGCTGGGGAGGACGGCGGGGAAGTCTTGCCAGAGAAGGGCCATCGGAAAGACGGGGAGGGGGAGCGTTCCCGAGTGGGGCTGCTGCTGGGACTCTGCTTTGGACTGATGGCCTGCAGCATCCGGCCTTTCCCCTCTTTCAGCATATGTTTCTGGGGAGACCAAAAGGTAAAATTAGAAGAAACCTATGGATCCTACTAAATCACCACTGGAGGATCTGCGACTTCAAATTATCACAAGTGCCCTGTGCAATATCATAAGTAATTGAATAAGCTAGGGGAGGGACACAGCTATAAGTTTAAGTAATTTTCTCCCTAAAGTAGTCCATGCTATGCAACTTATCTAAGGGTTCCCACATGCTATCACTCAATCCTTGACTTCTATGTCAAAGGAATTCTTAAATGGCTACTTGGTCTGCATTCCAGGCTCCAGGCAAAAACAAAGGAACTAACTCAGACAAAAGCGTACCTATTCTAGTTGTAGAGCTCTCTGAAAAGGAAATTCTATATTCTCCCTGAATAATCTATTCTGGTATCAAACAGTCTCACAGTTAGATCCTTCCTGATATCCGAGGGCTTACTTGCTAAACTGCTACACTTCACCTTCTATTTGGCTTGAAAAGACCTTGCTACTCCTCAAGGGCAGAATTCTCACCTCACCCAGCAATTCTGCAGCGGCTGTTTGTAGGGGAGGCAGCTTTCTTTTTACTATTCTTTGTTCTTTCCTTTCCTTTTATTGAAAACTATAGTGTAGAAGTAAGTTGGGCAAGGTTACTTACTTATCACCAGATTTGGACAAAGAGTTGGCAAAATTATTTAGGAGAATATATAACTTCTTTCTATGAACATTTTAAAGAACTTTTTGGGGATAGTCAAAAGATAGTTCTGCCCAATACAAGGGACAAATTAGGTAACTACTTAATGTTGATATCTCTTTCTATAATTCTGTAATTCTTTCCACAGCATGAGAATTCCCTATATTTTCCTAAAATTCCCTAAACTGTCCATCAGGAAAGAACATACCAGTGCTCCTTCTGGACCAAACATTTCCAGGAAACTTCCAATGAATTCTCGGGATTTCTCCTCCCATTTCTGAATGAGGTCAATGCTTTTTTCTTCAACCTTCTGAACAAATTCTTTTGACTTCTCCTCCACATCTTTCACTTTCTTCTTTACTTTGTCAACCCGCTCCTGTAAGTGGTATTTCTTCTCCTAAGTAAAGAAATAATTGTTTTGAGAAATAATACTCACTCTGACCTCCATTCCAAAGGGAAAGAAGAAAATGGTCTGGCACTCTACTGACACTATTTCCAGCCATGAGAACTTCACTTCGCTCTAATGTATCCCATAGTTCTCTATCATAGTAACATAAAATATACTCTGGATGGTCATCTTATACAAAAATGTGATAACTCAAACATTGTGGAAGCCTAGACTAAACTAAATATATAGAGTGGGCTCAGTAACAGACAGACACATAGCCAAATGCATCCGATTTTTTAGGACAAAACATAAACTTGGAACATAAACATGCCCAACATAACCCAAACCCCATTCTAGATGAAGATGTAAAGGGAGCCACAAGATTCTGCACAATACCACCAAGAATTATTGGTTGCAGTAGTGCATCTTTTACTTAGTTTACTGTGCTAGATGTTTTCCCCTCTATCATTGGCTTATTCTATGATTTTAGAAGAGCTATTTATTTTAGTTTTTGGTATCTGGAGGTCTGTTTACTCAGTTGCAAAAGGAAGAGGATACTCTTTGGTCCTACAAGCTTCCCTAAAGAGAAGGGAAAATGGTATGAACCCTCTAGGGATGGGGGGGTATGTTTTGCCAAATGAAAAGTATTTTCATAATTTCCAGATCACGAAGGGGAAAGGGAATATATTTAGGATTTTTAAACAACTGAACATAGAGATTCTGAAGTAGGTGGTTAGCAACAGCTAGGGCTTATCCGCATAGATAAATCATATTTAGATGAAACCATTTCACCTATTGATAATTCACAGAATTAGAAACAGGTAAGAGAGCACAGTAAGCTACTTGTGTCGAAGATAGAGTTAGCAGCTTCCTTCTTTTAAAACCAACTTTATTAAGATATAATTTCCAAATAAAATGTATAGCCATTTGTTTCTTAAAGGCAATATTAAGCTAAGATAAACTTTGCTTTCATAAATCAAATTTTAAAACCTAGGTCCACATGTCCTGAGAAACTGCATGCAAAATGTTGTGTGTCACTATCCACAGAGGGAATAGCTTTCATTAGATTTTCCAAAGACCAACCAAAATAGTAATAATAATAATAACAATAATAATAATAATAATAAAAATAAATAAAAGGTTAAGAACTACTGTTTTAAATATAATTGATATAGAGGGTATCAGGGTGGCTCAGTTGGTTAAGCATCCAACTTTTGGTTTCAGCTCAGGACATGATCTCACAGTTCCATGGGGTCAAGCCCTCCATTGGGCTCTTCACCAATGGTGCCGAGCCTGTTTGGGATTCTCCCTCTCTCTCTGCCCCTCCCCCATTTGCACGCTCTCTCTCTCTCTCTCTCTCTCAAAATAAAACTTTAAAAAAATAAAATGTAAATAAACATAATTGATATAAATACTGTACTAGGTAAGTTACATATTTTTATTTATTTATTTAGCTGTACATCTTTATATCAATGTGTTGATAGTAAGCTATAAAGGCAGAAAATGCCTCTGTTTTATTCTCTTTGTAAATAGCTTAGCATAGTGGTATCAGCAAAGAGGCAATCACTGAATTTTGGAGGTGATAATTATAACAGACTGAAAAGAAGCAACTTCAGCTTAGATGAAGTGGGAGGCAAATGTGTGTCCTATCAGGCCATGGAATTCTGGGATGAGGTTGGAACTCACATTGATAAAGCTGACATTGAGCTCCTTTGCCGTGTAGCCCCTCTGTAGGTTCCGTCTGGCATACACATCATAGTCCCGGACAATTCGGGTGATGATGTCTGATGTTGAGATACCTTCTGTCCTCTGTGTTGGAGCAAACATGCCTAATCCAAGAACACATACAAACACTGTGACATTCTGGTTAACTTAGACAGTAGGACTAGATGAAAACTGGGAGCAACACCGTTTTCCTCAAAAAGCAGAATCTGCTATTATTAAGTGAAATCTGGAGATACTGACAGATAGGAGGACTGAATTAAAGGCTAGGGGCAAGGAAAGCAGGAGCTATATGGTCCTAATATTAAGAAAAATATGGGGTGGGCACCTGGGTGGCTCAGTCAGTTAAGCATCTGACTTCAGCTCAGGTCATGATCTCACACAGTTCATGAGTTTGCATGAGCCCCACTTCAAGTGAGCTCGAGTCCCACTTTGGGTGAGTACAAGTCCTGCTTCGGGTGAGCCCCACTTCTCTCTCTTTGCCCCTTGTTCACTTGTGTCCTCTCTCTTTCTCTCTCTCTCAACAACAACAACAAATGTATATGTGTGTGTGTGTGCGCGCGCGTGTGTGTGTGTGTGTGTATACACACACACACATATAGCTGAAATTAAAAGAGATATCAAAAGTAGATGTTTAGACTGAGAATTGATGGATGTCAGAACTATGCTCACCTTAACCTTTTATCTGAAATGAAGTGTGACCAGAAAGTAGATGTTGAATTTCTAAGTATATACATTTTCCTCTGTAAAGTAGATGTTGTTGAATCTCTGTCACTGCCCCTGAAACTCCATAAAGTGAGGATATACATCAGCTTACTCACCTGCTTCCTTAATGTGCTTATAAACATCATCACTCCCAGCAGAAGAATAAGGAATGTCATCATGGGCTACGAAATCAATCTGAAATAAGGAAACTTCATTTAAAACCCAGGATAACTGCCATCAGAAAGAACCAGTAAATACTCTTTCAATAAATACTCTCCCAGACCCAGATAAAGGACAAGGAGAGGCCAGGCCTCGAATGGACTTTTTTTTTCTTTATCTCTCTTTGCTTTGCTTCATACATTCCGTGATTCATTCATAAGCCACCCAAACTAATTATTTATCAATCATAAACATGAAGTTGGCCAGTTTCTATTTTTAACTATTTCTCCTGATATACTGGAAGTGCTACCCTCACACTGCATACCAGTCATCATACTATAGTAAATAGGACTGGAGAATTTGCTGGTGTGTTAGCTAGTGAGTGGAGCCAAGGAAAGAAGAAAGGAAATCTCCCCATCCTCCCAGGTCTATAAGGGTTGGTCAAATAAGGGTTTCTAAAAATATGCAAAAGAGGTTACTTCGTTGTTAGCTGGTTTCTCTCTCAGTCCATGAGATGAGTGGGAATATAAAAATAGCAGGCAAGAGCCCTTTTACTAGAACAGATACATCTATACTCCTGAGAAATGTAAAACTCAAAGCCATAAAAGACCTTTTGGTCTTAGGCTCTATCACTTTACTACTGTCAATACCTCTTGCAACAATGAGAAGAGAACAATGCCACTGGGATCAATAATCTTTCAGACAGACATGCTAACCTTACTTAGTCATTCCTGAGCAGGCCAAATGGCATTTACTAATATAACTGCTAACACAACCATACCCAGTTCCAGAAGCCACTGTAGTATGAACCATGCCCAGGACTGTGTCAGAGACTCTCGGCTAACATCTTGGTTACTTACGGACAATTTATCAGGGGTCAATAGGCAGCAAAGTGAAAATAAGAATAGTGGGCAGGGGCGCCTGGGTGGCGCAGTCGGTTAAGCGTCCGACTTCAGCCAGGTCACGATCTCGCGGTCCGTGAGTTCGAGCCCCGCGTCAGGCTCTGGGCTGATGGCTCGGAGCCTGGAGCCTGTTTCCGATTCTGTGTCTCCCTCTCTCTCTGCCCCTCCCCCGTTCATGCTCTGTCTCTCTCTGTCCCAAAAATAAATAAAAAATGTTGAAAAAAAAATTAAAAAAAGAAAAAAAAGAATAGTGGGCAAGTAAGACGGCTGGTTGAGGATACACTGCTAACAAGGAGAAAAGAGAAGTTAGAAGTTCCTCTACCCTCTTCTGCCTGGGCCTGCCTGGCTGTGTTGCTGAGAATAATCTTGTTCATCACCTTTGGTACATCAGCTGCCAAGTATAGATATAGAAAAGCTAGAGAATTATAAAAGGTCTGTCACAATCCTAGTTTTAACAAACATCACTCTTGCTGAGAACTGACAATATTCCTCAAGCTTGAGGGCCTCCGACCTGATCTGATAGACCCTTCTCATCTTTTATACTCACCTTTTATAGGAAACCTGTTTCTCTAATGTGTGAGAATTAAAAGAAGGTAAGGGGTTTTATAATACTAACTCAATGAGTAAAAGTGAGAAACCCCCCTGGTTTCTGATCTCACACAACATCTAGCCCAAAATCAAAGCCCTGAAACTAGATTAAGTCAATACAAAAGAAGTCTATGTTTATCTGTCTTATTTCCTGGAACTCCTGAGAACATGGCTGAAGCTCTGTATATTCTAAAGGACTGGTATATTAGGAGGACGGACACATCCATAGTGAGGGGGGATAAATAGCACTTAACTGAAGAGTTCAGTTTCTAGCCCTGCTACTGTGTATCCTAGACCAGGTTATTTGGTCTTTCTGGCTCTGTTCTCAGATATAAAGTAGAAACCATAGGGGCACCTGGGTGGCTCAGTTGGTTAAGTATCCAACTTTGGCCAGGTCATGATCTCATGGTTCATGAGTTCGAGCCCCACTTCATGCTCTGTGCTGACAGCTCAGAGCCTGGAGCCTGCTTCTGATTCTGTGTCTCCCTCTCTTTCTGCCCCTCCCCCACTCACATTTTCTCTCTGTCTCTCTGTCTCTCTCTCACTCAAAAAATGAATAAACATTAAAAAAATTTAAAGTAGAAACCATAACTACCCAGTAAGACTGTGGGGAACAAATGAAATATAATGGATGTAAAAGTGCTTTTAAGCCACCAAACCCCATATAAATGTTAGGGATGACTAGTAGTAAAATCACTGTCATCTCCTCCATGTGAAATTTACACAGAACGTATAAGTAAAATAAGGCTAGTGGAAAACTAGCCTGAGTCTTGGAAGTCTTGAGAGTCGAGGGAATTCCAGGAGGGGAATGGGGACATGTACTCAGTCTCTTACCCGGTGTTCCGCGAGGAACTCTGGCGTGAGGGTCCAGGGGGCATTCCTCACCACCTCATCCACATAGCGGCAGTGCTGCACGGCATCATAGCGCTCATTTTCATTCATCACTGTGAAGCCTTTGAAGTTGTGTGTGAGCTCATCACTGCAAACTGAGTTCACCACATCATAAAGTTGTAAGTCAAAGTCCCCTTTGCTTAACCATTCCTCAGCCACCCACCTCTCCCATGGACTAGGAGTAACCGATCTAGGTTACTAGGACTGTAACCAATCTCCCCACATGGAGAAGTATTTTCTGGATATAGCTCATTCTGGGTAGCAATGCTTTTCCTAATCCAAGATATACCTTCAGGAGCAATACACACTAAACAGTATGTTCACACTTTGGAGAAGACTTCGAAATTAACCTGCTGTGAATTTCTACAGCAATTAAGTTTTTAAAAATTTTTTCTTAGGACACCTGGGTAACTCAGTCAGTTAAGTGTCTGACTTCAGCTCACGTCATGATCGGGTCTGTGGGTTCAAGCCCTATGTCGGGCTCTGTGCTGACAGCTTAGAGCCTGGAGCCTGCTTCGGATTCTGTGTCTCCCTCTCTCTTTGTCCCTTCCCTGCTTGCACTCTGACTCTCTCTCTCAAAAGTGAATACACATTAAAACAAATTTTAAAAATGTTTCCTTATTACATTTCTGTAAGACTGTACTGGATCACATAACATTTGCTTAACAGACTTTCATACTTCAGTTGATTCAAAATGACAAACTGGAATCTAGTAAATACTGTTCTTAAGTAGGCAATAGGGGTCACTGTTGCTCCCCAAACTGTAGAAACTCAAATGAAAACAGTGAGATAAAAACTAGACATCTCTGGGATACCTGGCTGGCCCAATTGGAAGACCATGTGACTCTTCATCTCAGGGTCGTGAATTTGAGCCCCATGTTGGGTACAGAGATTACTTAATAAAACTTTAAAAAAAAAAAAAAAAAAAACTGGACATCTCAGGTCAAAGAGCTTGTAGTTTCTTTCACCAGGTCTGTATACTTCATGTACTTCATATACTTCATGTTTTAGAGAGGCTGCTCTACATCCCTCATTTTAAAACCAAAATAAGAGCCAGGGCTCAGGTTATGAAAGGAGAAAAATGCTACTATAATTTTTTTCTGGAAATCACCTAAAGTTATCAGATATTTTCTTACCTCCTACAATAAGGTATGTATTAGGGAAAAGGTTCTTTGCTTGCATAAGAGCCCGGGCATGACCACAGTGAAATAAGTCAAATATTCCATCTGCATAAACTCTCACAGGCCGGTCACCTAAATCCAAAGGAAAGAATTTATCAAAAAAACACATCGATTCAATATCTCATATTTGACAAGTGGAAATGGCACTGTGTTTCCACCCTTGCATGCCCCTCTCTTGTTTTCTGAATATTCACCCTAATTTAGGGGTAGACTGGGGTTGTGAGGAATAACATCAGACTTCCTTGGCTACAAAGACGCTTTTGACATCACATCCATTGACTCTGTTACCCTGATT
Organism: Panthera tigris; assembly: GCF_018350195.1. Classification (NCBI taxonomy): domain Eukaryota; kingdom Metazoa; phylum Chordata; class Mammalia; order Carnivora; family Felidae; genus Panthera; species Panthera tigris. The sequence continues at coordinate 71,281,177 of NC_056668.1, forward strand.
TCACCAAACTGCTCATGTAACTGGATATCATGATTGCTTTTTCTTAAAGTTATTTTAGAAGTAAATGGGAAGAGTTACATAACATATGTGTCCTAAATTTTAAAATCCTCACCTTCAGCTTATTTTTAAATTTCAGTCATGTTTAGAGTATAGCTAAGGTATACTCTGGCTGCTTGCTCTCTCATTTTCAGGCTGCCTTGATTACTAATAACTAAGCTTTGCTATGAAAATAAACTTCCCTCTGATTGCCCAGTGAGTAAGGAGTGATCCAAAGAGGTGAGACTGAGAAAAAGGGAAGGTTAAGTACCAGTTATCGACTTACTGCTTCTCAATCCCAAATTCACCTTCAGCACCTGCTCTGTGATAACAGATAGGATTCCTTCAAGTATTTCTCCTTGGCAGTGAGCATGTTATACTTTCTCAGTAGAGGGTGATATACTAAGTATTTGAAAGTCAAATATAAATATTATAGGACTTTATATTAGAGCTTTTCCTCTTCTTTCCATTGGTGAAAATGATAGAGAACAGATTGCCAATTTATTTTCAGTGGTGGTGGACTATGAAAGAAAAGCCAGGAAATGATCTCTTTGAGTACAAGACTAATTCCAAAGCCTAACAAACACACTGAGAATGGAATTGACATAATGGTTCATCATACTTCAAATAATAAATCTAGTAAGTCCTAGTAATATATTCCTATATGTAAATAAAAGAAGAGTTATTTCACTGCAGCAGCAGCAAATAACAGTAGGAGCAGCTACATCGTCTGGGAAAGAAGGGCCAAAGTCTCATCAGATATACCATACTGAAGGTAGGCGTAAGATACAACACCCTTGTCTTGAGAACAACAAATCAAGGGGGAGAAAATTGGTTCCCAGGAGGTTTATGGACTTTTCTTTCCAGATAGGTTTATCCATAAAAAAGTAGCCTTTTTAAAAAGATCATTTATTTATTTTGAGAGAGAGAGAATGCACACAATCAGGGGAGGGTCAGAAGGAGAAGGGAAGAGAGAATCCCACATAGGCTCAACACTCAGTGCAGAGTCTGACACAGGGTTCAACCTCATGACCATGAGATCATGACCTGAGCCAAAATTAAGAGCTGGCTGCTTAACTGACTAAGCCACCCAGGTGGCTTTAAACTTTAAACAAGTAGCTTTTAAACTAAGAAATAATAGAGAGTGCCTGGGTGGCTCAGTCAGTTAAGCATCAGACTTCAGCTCAGGTCATGATCTCACAGTTTGTGTATTTGAGTCCTACTTTGGGCTCTGCGTGGACAGCTTGGAGCCTGGAGCCTGCTTTGGATTCTGTGTTTCCCTCTCTCTCCCTGCCCTTCCCCCCTCCTCAAAAATAAATAAACATTTAAACTGAGAAATTATATACTGGTGTTAGAAATATAAACTGGTACAGCTTTTAAGAAGGGTAATTAGATAATATCTGTCAAAAGACACAGAAATGCTTATACCCTTTACCCCAGCTATTCCAATTCTAGTAATTTATTTCATACATATATTTGTAAATATGCATGGTATTCATTGCAGCATAGTTTGTAATAGTAAAAGTTTGGAAACAACTTAAATTTCAACGGAAGACTGAACATACTATGATACACCTACTAAGGGTGGAAGGGAGAGATACTGGGTGGCTGTGAGATACTAATAGGAAGACTTTTCACTCTATACCCTTAATGTATTTTGTAAATGTTAGGCTATGGAAATGTATTGGTTTTGTAATACAGGAAATAAAATTTTTAAATAAAATAGATACACCAATACAATGAAAAACAACATAATGGATTTAAGAGTCAAAAAGCTTATAGCTCAAACTTAACGACCAGCCTCCTTCCTCTATAATCTTAACCTCTTTAACACTCAGTTTCCTCATCTATAAAACGAAGCAAAACACAACAAAACCTGAGGAGCATAATCTTTCTTCTACATCTTAGAAATCCATCTTTCCTAAACAAGTCCAGAGTGGCTATGATCTCATTTTTTTTGATCCTAAAAGACAAAGGATAGAACACAAAGATTAAGAATACTTTGTTATTGTTTCTTTGACATTAGCATACAACAAGGGCAAAGTGAGATGAGGGGGATTTAGCGCCATAAACACATTTCCAGGATGGTGGAAGTAGTACCAAATACTGTTGATCAACGGGCTGTTTGTCAGGGTTAATCATCCCATATAAGGCCAAGTCACCACCAAACCCCTTCTCAGACCAACTCCAGATGTGCTCCTTGCTCTCTTCAGTGTTTTCTCAGCCACCCAGCCTCTCAATTCCCTATGACTTACCCCCAAGTCTTTGGCAAACCTGGGCGGGTATAGTAAGCAAATGGCCAGAAAGATCACTGTTAATGAGAAAATCTGAGGACTAAGTACAAGTTACCCATTCTTTTCCCAAGTGGCTACTGGCCAGGATAACCAAACCATCTAATTTACATCTGTTGTTTCAGCATATTAATAAGAGCGACTCCCTTTCACTTTCAAAATGGTCCTGGTTTTTAATATAAATTATAGTCTTTGCACTAAATAAATATATGTTCTCCTTACGTAGAACAAACGTGGCTTTCAATTTATTGTGTCTTTTAATATATTCTCTCAAATACCTATCCCCAAAACATTTTGTTTCTAACAGATTCTGTTGCCCTTCCAACTTTGACTTCTTTTCCTTTCTCCTAGAAAACACATTGCTGATTTTTTTCTTTCATCTTCCTAAAGGAATAATCTTCTCTCAAGCTATATTTGTTTTTTTCTCTGGGTAGTGAGTTTTCTCCTAGATTATTACCAACTCCTTTCTTAAGGGAGTCCTTAACCTCCCTAAAGAAAACATGGTGGAGGGAAGGATGCCCCCCTGGCTTACTCCTTGTCCAATACTGGCATGAACAGTCCCTTGGTTATTTAACATAAAACTGAACAGGCAGAATCAGATATAGGAGAAATACTGGAGATCAAACTAGACCAGCAAACTTTATAAGCAAATGTGTGACTATCTGTTCCACCTAAAATGCAGTCAGTTTGCCGATGGCCTTCTATTATTTATAACTAATGTCTACAAAGAGCAGCACCACTCCAGGGTAAAAAGAACATGAAGATGGAAAAACTTAGGTTTTAGTTTCAATTCTATCACTAATTATTGGTTTTACTACAGGGGACCTTTCACTTCTTAGTTTCTATGGACTTTAATTTCTTCATGTATATAATGAGATGATAAAGTAGATGATCTCAAAAATGACTTATAAAATTCTATGAATTAATTCTAAAATTGTTAAAAATTAGTGCATGTGAATTATAAGCTTCAAATACACATACATTTTATTGACCACAAATGATTTGTGGGGAGACTAACAACAAGCTGGGTAATGTGAGGTACTACATTCTGAATGTGTGTTATTAGAGAGCACATGAAAAGTTCTTGCCTTCAACATGCTCTACTATCACATCTGAACATGATCCTTGAACTGTCTGATGGCATTTCGAACTCTGATCTGACACCACTATGCCTTGTTACACATACCCTGTTTTTCCTTGTTGTCATTTTACCCTGCCCCATCAACCTGCTTGTTACTCAAGGGGAACCAAGCCTAAAATGCTACATCATGAGTCAGAAGGGCTGTGATCAACATGAGACATATACAAACACTTTTGAAAAAAAAAAAAGCATTATCTGGAATTCTGAGGACTCAAAAACTATGTTTCATATAGCCATGATTTAGCTAAGGAGTACTGGGCTCCCTGGCCTGAAACTGTCCAGCATCTATATCTATTCATATTTTGCTACTCCTCCATTACAACAGAGAACAAATATACTAACACTATTAAGAAGTAACCACAAATATCTTCTACATATTGGAAATGTATACATTTGTGGCTGTAACTGCCTCTTATTCCTTAGTGTTTACCTGGGTTTGAGTCTAGGCCCACATTTACAGAGTAGACAGAACACTTACCATAGTAATGGAAAGAACCAAAAAAGGATTGAAAAAAAGAATTGGAGAATTTACAGATAAGTAAGGACAGCTGCCTATATTTGTATTTCTAACAAATACCCAAGGAAGCTTCTCTTTAAAATAATCCCTAAAACTGGGCCACCTGAGTGGCTCAGCTGGTTAAGCATCTGACTTCAGCTCAGGTCATGATCTCACAGTTCCTGAGTTTGAGTCCCACAGTGGGTGAGATCAAGCCCCACCTCAGGTGAGCACGAGCCCCACTTGGGGTAAGCATGAGCCCCGTTTCAAGTGAGCCCCGCTTCTCACTCTCTCTCTCGCTCTCTCTGCCCCTTGTGGGATTCTCTCTCTCTCCCTCTATTGCCCCTTGCTCACTTGCACCCTCTCTCTCTCAAAAATAAACAAACAAATAAATGAAATAACTCAAATTAAAAACAAAAATCTCTAAAACCACTTGTCCAAAACAGGAAGAGTATCTAGAACACATATTAATAGCTTATGTAGTCAAAAATTGCTACTTAATGATGTAAACTAAGCATACAAATAAAGAGTATAGGGTTTAAAAATAATACAGTGAGTTTTTAAAAAAACCTAAAAGATTGTATCAGTAAAGATAAAGTTAAGTGATAAGCATCTCCCCACTTAGGATATTTTATCCTCTAACATTCCGCGGTGTCTAGCAAGGGTATTAACTTATAGAAAGGGAGATCTGGGGGACAATTCTGAAGGCTATTAAAAATGTGACAGCCTGACATAGTATTCAGACCTCTGTAAAAACAGACAAGGTTATAATCCAGCTCAGGCTAATATCCTATTGTCTCTGTTCTACTATACCTCATAGTTGTGACAACAGCCCAGGAAGCAAGTATGTACCACTATATCTCACAGCTGTAACAACATCCTAGGAAACAAGCTTAAAATGATAAGAAAAAATGAAATCTTATGGAATGCAGTTATACTCCCAAATAAAACAGCTGGGAGATAGGAGGAAACCCTCTCCCAACTACCCTTTTTATACCCAGTTTATAGGTAAATTGAGGAAAGAATATAGAAAGTAGGTGCATATTTGATAAATACAACTGAATGCTAAAAACAGAGTAAAACAACAAAATAATTAAGCATTTACTTACAAGGAGTTCCTCTGCTGGCTTCTTCCATAGTTACCCTGACATAGGGCTTACTAAAGTCTACTTCAATTTCATCAGAAAAAGGAGCTGGCTGCTGTAAGCCCTTAAGATAAGGAAAGTGAAGGAAAAGAAAGTTAAATTCAATGGTATAGACTGAAATACTCAAAAAATGGCAGCTTTAAAGAACAATCAGTTATTCAATATGCTGGTGATTAAATTCCTCCTAAAACCTCATAACATACAAAAGAAAAAAAGGCATTCCAAAATGACAGGTGAAAGTTGCAACCTTTTACCAAAGAGGTAAATTGCTAAATCATGATATGAAAGATAAATATCTTGGGGCGCTTGGGTGGCTCAGTTGGTTAGTGTCCAACTTTGGCTCAGGTCACGATCTCACTGCTCGAGAGTTCAAGCCCCTCATGGGGCATTAGCTTGGAGCCTAGAGCCTGCTTCAGATTCTGTCTCCATCTCTCTGCCCCTCCCCTGCTCTCTCTCTCTCTCTCTTAAATATAAAAAATAAAACATAAAAAAAAATTTAAAAAAAAAGAAAGATAAATATCTTGCTGGTGATTTCAGGATAATATTGAGCGAGGTGGTTGGGAACCTAAGCATAGTCCCAACTAACTGGGTCCAGAATGATGACTCCTCCATCACATGGCAGAACACCCAACTCTATTCTATGTGATGAAATTGCCAAGCTTCTATTGTGTATTTTTCTATCACTTCAACTAAGGGACTGCGAAGGCAAACAGCTCCTGAATGCTTTATTAAGTATGATTATCTCTGTATAATGCTTTACATTGTAAATATTTTTTTAAATTTTTTTAATGTTAATTTTTGAGAGAGAGAGAGAGAGTGCGTGAGCAGGGGTGGGGCAGAGAGAGAGGGAGACACAGAATCTGAAGCAGGCTCCAAGCTCTGAGTTGTCAACACAGAGCCCGATGTGGGGCTCAAACCCACAGACCGCAAGATCATGACCTGAGCTGAAGTTGGATGCTTAATCGACTGAGCCACCCAGGCTCCCCAACTTTAAATATGTTCTAATGCTCATAACAGCCCTGTGAGGCAAGTAGTACAACAGTCAGTATCCTCAATTTACAGATGAGGAAAACAAGGTTCAAATAAGTTATATCAGTTATATGCAATTACTCAGAGGCAAAGCTAAAATAAGAATGCAGGAATTCTCTTTCCTCTACAGAGTTAACTTAACTCTACTACTTGAAAGTTTTTGTTAAATTGTTTCATAAGTATTTTATTCTATTTGATGCTATTATGAAGGGAATTGTTTTTCTTCACTGTATTTTTGGATTGTTCCTTACTGGTATATAAAAATGCAAGTTGATTTATATGTGCAAATGTGTGTCTGTGTGTGTAATTTCAGATGATTTTTGTATATTGATCTAATGTCTTGTGAATTTGCTAAACTCAATTATTAGTTCTAGCACTTTGGTAGATTCCTTAGGATTTTCTACATTTGAGATCATGTAATCTATGACTCAAGACAGTTTTACTTACTCCTTTCCAATTTGGATGCCTTTAATTTCCTTTTATTATCCCTTGTTGCCTTAGTTAGAATCTCTAGCACAATGCTGAATAGAAGTAACAAGGACAAAGGGTGAAGTATCCAATCTTTCACCATTAAATATTATGTTAACCCTAGATGTTTTGTAGATGCCTTTATCAGCTGAGGAACCGCCCTTATTTTTGCAATTTGTTTAGAGCTTTTATAATAGGTGTTGAGTTTTGTCATATGCTTTTTCTGTATTACTGAAACATGCATATTCTGTTTTTGTCTTTTGTTACTTATAGTGTATTAGATTAATTGATTTTAGGATGCTAGACCAATCTTGCATTCCTGAGTGAAATCCCTCTTGGTCATGTTATATAAATCTTTTTAAATATTCCTGGATTTAATTTGTTAATATATTGTTACAGATTTTTGCTTCTAAGCTTGTGAGAAATTTTGAACGATAGTTATCTTTTCTTGTGCTTTTTTTGCCTGGCTTTGATGTTTGGCTTCACAAAAGGGGATAGAAAGTATTTTCTTTTCCTCTATTTTCTGAAACCATTTATTCAGAATAGAAAGCTATTACTTCCTTAAATGTTTGAAAGAATTCACCAATGAAGCATCTGGGTCTGGACTTATCATTGTGGGAAGATTTTTAAAGACTACTTTTTTTATTTTTATTTTTTAACTTGGGATACGTCATTCAGATTCTCTATTTAATTTTGGGTCAGTTTTGGCAATTTGTCTCTTTCTAGCAATGTCTGTTTCATTTAAATTGTCAACTTTTTTTGGCATTTAATTTTTCATTACATTCCCTTATAATTCTTTTAATTTCTGTGGGTTATAGTGATGTTCACTTAGAATTTTAAATTCTAAACAAATTGCATCATGATTGGTCTGAATCCAGGGACTGGGAAAACATCACTTTGATTTGTTTTCAGATAAGGACAGATTTTTAAGATTAGATTTTAAAATTAAAACATACTTCTTTTTAAAAATCCCTTATATGGGGCACCAGGGTGGTTCAGTCAGTTAAGTGTCCAACTTAGGCTCAGGTCATAATCTCACAGTTTGTGAGTTCAAGACCCATGCCGGGCTCTATGCTGACAGCTCAGAGCCTGGAGCCTGCTTCAGATTCTGTGTCTCCCTCTCTCTCTGTCCCTCCCCTGCTCATACTCTGTCTCTGTCTCTCTCTCTCTTTCAAAAATAAACATTAAAAATTTTAATATAAAAAAATAAAATCACTTATATAAGCTTAGTTAAGATATGCTAAAGCTATAATAAAGATAAGTGAAAACACCCATTTTTAGGAGACGTGTGCATATGAATGTTATCCTTAAGAACTTTTTTTTTTTTTTTTTAGCTTAGTGTTTTATTTTGAGAGAGACAGAGAGAGCAGGGAAGGGTCAGAGAGAGAGAAGGAGAGATTGAGAATCCCAAACAGGCTCATGCTGAGCCACGCAGATGCCCCTTTAAGAACATTTTATAAAAGAGATAAGAATAGACCAAAGACACAAATATACAGTTTTCTGTAGTTAAGAGAGATTTCTCTACAGATTAGATAAGACAATTTATCTTCTAAAAGTCAGTATTCAAATGAGTTGCTTAACAGTAGTGTGTTTCTAAAAGCATATGCTATTCACAAAATAATATACTCTATGATTCCATCTATATAAAGGTAAAAAAAAAAAACAGGCAAAGCTAAATCTATGATGAATAGAAGCCAGAGGAAAAAGAGGAAATTGGGGAAAGTGGATACTGATGAGCAGGGACATGAGAGTCTTCTGGGAAGACAGGTATACATATGTAAAAATTTATTGAGCTGTACACTTAAGATTTGTGCACTCTATTGTATGTAAGTTATATCTCTAGAAACAAATGATATTTGGCCATAAAAAGGAATGCAGTACTGATACATGCTACAATATGGATCTTGAAATCTTGAAAACATAATGCTATATGAAAGAAGGCAGTCACAAAAGACCACTTATTGTATGATTCCATTTATATGTAATATCTAGAATAGGAAAACTTATACACAGAAAGTAAATTAGTGGTTATACTGGGCTTGGAGGGTTAGGGAGAAATGGAGAGTGACTGATAATGGGTACCAGGTTTCTCTCTGGGGTGATGAAAATGTTCTAAAATAGATATGATAATGGATGCACAACTCTGAATAGTCTAAAAACCACTGGATTGCACATTTTAAATGGGCATGTGAATTATAATGGTATGTGAATTACATCTCAATAAAGTTTATGTATATATTTATACATAAAAACAGGCAAAAATACATCAAACAAATAGAAAAAATTATGTTTATTAACAATAGTACATGTAGATAAAAGATGAGCTTTATTGTGTCTCTGAAAGTTATTATCAATGGTGTACAGAAGCTGGTTGTTAAAAATTCAGGAATTATGTGGGCCATTTATTAAATCATTGGTAGTCTGAACTTATTAGCCACAGAAATCAGCAAGTGCTACATATCAGAGGGTTTTTTCCCCAGTAAGCCAGTTTACTAGAACACCACTGGTTATTTGCATACTTAGAAAGAGATCAGTTCTGAGGTTATTACAGGGAGAAGAAAATGGACTTACAGATTTTCCCATAAATGTTGCAGTGGGAGTAGAAAGGGTGGCAGATTTTGTGAAGGAAGAATAGGTAGGACATGGTAAAAAGAAAAAATACTGTCACTTGAGAAAAACAGGCATTTTAGAGTTGTAGAACTGAAGAAAATTAGATTGTACTACTAGTGGCAGGAATGGAGAAGTTTTTAAAAAAGGAGTTGAGATCAAAGAAAATGAGAAGTGAGAGAAGTCTTTGAGCATGGTGATTCAAATGATCATTAGAGACCTTTTAGAATATTAATGAAAGTGAGGACACCAGTGCCTTTAAGAAAATTAGAAGAAGGGGCACCTGGGTGGCTCAGTTGGTTGTCAGACTTCCGCTCAGGTCATGATCTCACAGCTTGTGAGTTGGGGCCCCACATCGGGCTCTGTGTTGACAGCTCAGAGCCTGGAGCCTGTTCCAAGTTCTGTGTCTCCCTCTCTCTCTGCCCCTCCCCTGCTCGTACTCTGTCTCTCTCTCTCAAAAATAAATAACAAATATTTTTAAAATTTTTAATAAAATTAACATTAAAAAATGAAAAAAAAGAAAATTAGAAGAAAAGGAAATAGATTAGTAATAATTTCTCACTAGATATGTGTACCCATAAACGGAAATGAGAAAAACTGCAAGGTATCTAAAGGAGACAGAAAGATAGGTGGCAGGTTTGGGGAGGGGGGGGGGGTTGTTGTTGTTTTTATTTGTTTGTTTTTAAGTTAAGGAGATCTGGGCATGTCCAAGACAGAGGAAAAGGATTCAAAGAGATGGAAAATACTGGAGAAGGAATAAAATAGATAATAGGAAGAAAGAGTCTAGAGAAATGGCAGGGAATGGTTTCAAAGGACAGGACGGGGGAAGGTATTAGCCCTAGAAATAAGAATGATCACACTTTTCTAAAAGCAGAAGAAAGGGAAGGTGATAAAAGGCCAATGTTAGATGTAAAGGAGGAAAGATGTACAAATTTATAACCGATGCCCTCAATTTTCTCAGTATAGTAAGAAGGACATGAAATTACCATTAAAAACAGAGAGGTATGGGGGCGCCTGGATGGCTCAGTCGGTTAAGCGGCCGACTTCGGCTCAGGTCATGATCTCGCGGTCCGTGAGTTCGAGCCCCGCGTCGGGCTCTGTGCTGACAGCTCAGAGCCTGGAGCCTGTTTCAGATTCTGTGTCTCCCTCGCTCTGACCCTCCCCCGTTCATGCTCTGTCTCTCTCTGTCTCAAAAATAAATAAACGTTAAAAAAAAACAAAAAAACAGAGAGGTTGGAATGAGACTGAAAGCTTGAGGAAAGCAGAAAATATGTGGACTAGCTGCTGTGGGAAATATACCAGAGCATCAGCAAATACTGGGCACTACATTAAGTCCAGATCAAGCTAGCAACATTAATCTATAGAAGGCCAAGTTAACAGTCCAGGAAGAGAAACAAAGAATTATCAGAAACTGAAAGATCTAGGGTTAGGCCATGATGAATTGCAGGGAGGCAGAAGGGGGCAGTCAAGAGTTAAGGAGGCAAAGGGATCTAGACATTTCTCCAAAGAAGGTATAGTAATTGCCAAAAAAAAAAAAAAAAACACATGGAAAGATGCTCAACAACATTAGTCATCATGGAAATGCAAATCAAAACCACAATGATACTACTTCACACCCATCAGGATGGCTATGAGCAAAAAAGACAGGCGGTAACAGTGATGGCAAGAATGTGGAGAAACGAACCTACATACACTGCTGCTGTGAATGTAAATTGGTGCTCAACTTTGGAAAACCGTTCTTTAAAATGTTAAACATATAATACCATATGATCCAGAAATTATACCCATGGGTATGTAACCAAGAGAATGAAAACACAGATTTTTAAAATTTATTATTATTTTTTAAGTAGGCTTTACACCCAACGTGGGACTTGAACTCACAACCTCAAGATCGAGCATCTCATGCGCTACTGACTAAGCCAGCCAGGTGCCCCTGGAGACACATTTTTTTTTTTTTAAACCTGTACACAAATAATATTAATAACAGCATTATTCACAATAGCCAAAAAGTGTAAACAATCCAAATGTCCATCAATTCATGAATGGATAAACAAAACAGTATGTCCACATGCAATATTATTCACCTATAAAAAGGAATGCAGTATTAATACATGTTACCACCTGGCTGGACCTTGAAAATAGTATGTTAAATATAAGAAGCCAGCTACAAAAGGCTATTGGGAGGATTCCATTTATATGAAACGTCCAAAATATACAAACACCTGGAGATAGAAAGTAGGGTTGCTAGGGGTAGGTTGGGGGGATGGGGAGTGATTGTAATAGATACGGGGTTTCTTTTTGTGGTGATGAAAACGTTCTGGAATTAGATAGTGGTGATGGTTGCATAACACTGTGAATATACTAAAAACCCCCGAATTGTACACTTTAAAATGGTTTAAATGCTGGGGTGCCTGGGTGGTTCAGTTGGTTAAGCATCCAACTTTGGCTCAGGTCATGATCTCGCGGTTCATGAGTTTGAGCCCCGCGTGGGGCCCTGTGCTGACAGCTCAGAGCCTGGAGCCCGGATTCTGTGTCTCCCTCTCTCTCTCTGTCCCTACCCTGCTCGTGCTCTGTCTCTCTCTGTCTCAAAAATAAATAAACATTAAAAAAAAAATTTAAATGCTTTAAATGATAAATTTTATGTTATATGAATTTTATCTTAATTTAAAAAGATACATTAAAGTATTCTATCTTTTACAACTATTTCTTCAATCTTTTCTGATTACTGTGTACATTCCAAGGCAAAAGGCAAATACAGCTATCCCTCCTGGCTAGGGTTTCAATTCCTCCTAAGTATAGAAAGTGAAACCAAAGGTTCTTTGACTACAAGAGATCAGCAAAATCTTTATCTCTCTAGATGTCTCCAGCTAGAATGAATAGTATTTTTAAAAACATCTTTCTAAAAAAGCATCTAGAAGATGCTTTATAAAAGTAGGACTAAGTATTTCTACCTATATTCTCCTAAAACATACCTCCTTCATTTTAACCTCAAGGGAATGCTACAGAATAGTATTATTTTCAAGTCGTTTGACTATCTGGTTGTGAAGCATAAATGAAAAAGCATGGATTTAGAACTTAAAAAAACTTAGATCTAAATCCCAGCTCTATCACTTAATAGCTGTGATAGCACAGCTTTCATCTTCCATAAAATAGAAGATAATACTGGCCCCACAAGGTTACTTGAGAGTTAAATAAAATAGCATACGCAAAGTGACTAGCACAACTTTTTACATATAGTGGCACTCAACAAATTAGGTCATCATCAACAACATGAGTTCATTTTCTTTTTTTTAATTTTTTTTTTTAACGTTTATTTATTTTTGAGACAGAGAGAGACAGAGCATGAACAGGGGAGGGTCAGAGAGAGGGAGACACAGAATCTGAAACAGGCTCCAGGCTCTGAGCTGTCGGCACAGAGCCCGACGCGGGGCTCGAACTCACGGACCGCGAGATCATGACCTGAGCCGAAGTCAGCCGCTTAATCGACTGAGCCACCCAGGCGCCCCCATGAGTTCATTTTCAATTCCATTTTATGGAACACAGGATTTCATTACATCAACAAAATTAACTAAATTGTATTAATCTAAGAGGTTAGCTTCTAGATGCTATATGAAGTTTCTAATTCTATACAAATTATAACTAATACTATTATAACTAAATATTCTGACTATTAATGATCATCTCCCAAATTATGAATGGTCTTCTAAATGCAATATTGCTTTCATGAAAACTTTTCCTGATTATGTTCACATATATTAACACACTATTCCTCAAAATTCCAGTCAAAGAGATGACATTCTGGTGTCCTTAAAATAGGGAAATGGAGGGGAGCCTGGGTGGCTCTGCTGGTTGGGCGTCCAACTCCTGATTTTGGCTGAGGTCACGATCTCACAATTCGTGGGTTCGAGCCCTGCATCGGGCTCTGCGCTGACAATGTGGAGCCTGCTTGGGATTCTCTCTCTCCCTCTCTCTGTCCCTCCCACACTCATGCTTGCCCTCTCTCTCTTTCTCTCTCTCTCAAAACAAACAAATAAACTTAAAAATTAAAAAAAAAAAATAGGGAAATGGAGATAACTCAGATTAAGACCATAATTTGATACTGGCTTCCCAGGATTCTACTTCTAAGGACTCTTAAATATTTTTCAGCAAAAGCTTTCAGAATGACACAGAGAAACATTTCCCTTTTACTCAAACATGCGGCACAAATGATAACAAGTGTTCCTGAGATCCAAATTATTTCCACAATACTAGACGAAAGGCTATGGAGTCAAGAGGAATACCACATGGTGTGATAAAGAAGGGATAAAGAACAGAGCTGAGAGATTCCACTCCCTGGGGATAGGAAAGGAAGGAAGGAAGGAAGGAAGGAAGGAAGGAAGGAAGGAAGGAAGGAAGGAGGAAGGAAAGAAGGAAAGGAAAAGGAGGAAAAGAAGAAAGGAAGGGAGAAGGAGATAAGGGGAGAGGGAGAGGGAGAGAGGGAGGGAGAGAAGAAGGAAAGGAGGAAGTGAAAAAGAAAAGTAACAATTTTCTCAGACTCTTATTGCCATTTCAATGAATGGAAACAATGAGCTCATCTATCTAACTACTATTTGGATGTTTCCTAGACCTTTTAAATTGAACTTGTATTAAATTAAACTTATCATCTTTCTGCTAAACCAGATCTTCTTTCTGTATTTATTTAAGAAGCATCCCATATACACAATCTACCTAAGACTCAAACTAGAAGTCATCTTTAACACCTCTCATCCTTTACATCCTGATTTCCAAGAATTATCTATTTTACCTCTTAAAAGCTTAAAATTTTAGTTTAAGTCCTCATTATCTTCAACCTGGATCATTACAACAATCTCGCAACTAGTTCTCTGGTTTCTATCACTGTTTCAGCTCATCTTTTCCAAAGCAATCAGGATGATCTAAATTACAAATCTGATCACATTGCCCACAGGGTAAAGTTCAACTCTTTAGCACAGCACACAAGATCCTTCATTAATCAGGTTGTCGCTTGCCTTATCTATTGCAGATTATTTTCTGAACTTTAAACTCTAATATTACTCATGGTTTGCTAAACGTACTATTATATCACACTTGAACTTGTATTCTATCTCTTGTCCATTTCTTGAATTCCTATTTATTCTTCAAAGTTCAGCTCAGAAATAATCTCCTCAGTGAAGCTTTTCCAAAACCACTGTCCCCACCTCTAGGTCAAAGTTAATCTGTTGTTCATCTAGGCAGCCATTGTATTTCTAACTTCCTTCTATTTGGCCCTTTTCATTCTATATCTTAATAACGTATCTATTTCCCCTATTTGTCTGTGAGCTTCTTAAGAGCAAGGTCATCTTTTCATCTTTGCATCTCCAGTGTATAGTAACTGGCACACAGGTGTTCTCAATATATGAGGTTGTGATATCTATCTCCATTAGCAGAACTGTTGCCAATTTGTGACTTAACCATACATGTGCTAAATACAGATATAGGCTAAATGTCTTATTCTTCATAAATATTTTTGTGATTCTTTTTGATTGTATCTTTAGAAACATCTGTATCAGTAAATTCTTTTTTTTTTTTTTTAATTTAAATTCAAGTTAGTTAACATACAGTGTAGTATTGGTATCAGGAGTAGAACCCAGTGATTCATCACTTACATATAACATCCAGTGCGCATCCTAACAAGTGCCCTCCTTAATGCCCATCACTCATTTAACTGCCCCCCCAACCCACCTCCCTTCCAGCAACCCTCAGTTTGTTCTCTGTATTTAAGAGTCAGTAAATTCTTTATACTTACAAACAAACTAGCCATAAAGTTATCACTTCATTTTTCCCCAATTCTTTTCTCTCTTCTTTCTAATTCATCCTGACCCACCAATGTAGCTACCTAATACTAAATGATCCTTCCAATTTCTCTCCACCCTTGCAAGGAAAAAAATTCTTCTGAGCTCTGAGCTATAGAGTTCCCCATTAGGCTCACATCTCTCAAAGGGAAGATCCTATTTACTTTTATACTCTTAGCACCTAGTGGCTATGCTGGACATTGTGTGTGATAAAATCTTGTTTGCTCAACCCAAATGTCAACTAATGTGTGGACACATAAAATGTGGTATCCACATTTTAGATACATAAAATATTCTAAAATTAGTTGTGGTGATGGTTGCACAATTCTAAATATACCCAAAATCATTGAATTGTGCAGTTTAAACGCGTGGGTTATATGATCTCAATAGAGATTCCTGTTATAAAAACAGGAAAAAAATATTGTTTGCTTTCACTACAAAGTTGAAAAGGGATCAGAGATAGAAAGTACAAGTGTACAATGACAGACAAGTTTATTTAGCGGACACTCCTCACTAGGGCTGGTACAGCCTGTTGAGTGAATGAATCTTTGACCATTAGCCCATGCTAAAGAGCCAGTGTGTTAACTAGAGAGGAATGTGGAGTAAGTAGCAAGTCACTCAATTGATCTGTGACATGAATATACAAAGCAAAGCAATTTAAAGCACTGAAATTCCTCAATTCTAAGGACCGAGAAATTTAAGTCTTCTCAGAGCCCATTCCACCATTCCACTTGCCTTCTTTGCTCTATTCTTAGCTCTTGTGACTGGTGAAGAGTATCAACTACATGGTTATAACTTGTCCCTCCTCCAAGACTGATTGCTGAATTGGTGCTTACCATCATCCTCTTAACCTGAATTCTCTAAGAAACATTCAGAAATTAACAATATTCTCCTGTTTTGTTGACTGCTGAGTCATTTTCTGAGTATACCTGGTATGGTGTACAGAATAATGGCTTCCTAAAGCCGTGTCTACATGTTATTCTCTGGAACCTGTGACTATGTTACCCTACATGGCAAAAAGGGCTTTGCAGATATGATTAAGTTAAAGGATTTTGAGAAAGGGTGATTATCCTGGATTATCCAAATATGTTCAATGTAATTACAAGGGCCTTTTAAAAAATTTTTTTATGTTTATTTAATTTGGAGAGAGAGACAGAAGGAGGGGCAAAGAGAGAGGAAAACAGAAAATCTGAGACATTCTCTACACTGACAGACGAGAACCCAATGTGGGGCTCAAACTCACAAACCACGAGATCATGACCTGAGCCACAGTCAGACACTCAACTGACTGAGCCACCCAGGTACCCTATCATAAGTGTCTTTATAAGTGAAAAAGCAGGTAGGAGAGTCAGAATCAAAAGACATGTGATGAGGGGCACCGGTTGGCTCAGTTAAGTGTCTGACTCTTGATTTCAGATCAGGTCATGATCTCATGGTTCGTGAGATCAAGCCCCATCAAGGCCTTGTTGGGCTCAGCACTGATAGCACAGAGCCTGTTTGGCATTCTCTTTTTCCCTCTCTCTCTCTGCCCCTCCCTGGCTTGTGCTCGGGCTCGCTAGGTCTCTCTCTCTCTCTCAAAATAAATAAATAAAACTTAAAAAAAAAAGAAGAAGAAGAAATGTGATGACAGAAGCAGCAGAGTGATGTGACTGCTGGCTGGCACCATGAGCAAAGCAATGGGGGCAGCCCCTCAAAGCTGGAAAAGACAAGAAAACAGATTCTCCCCTACAACCTCCAGTCCTATCAACACTTTGATATTAGTCCTCCAAAATCCATTTAAGACTTCTAACCTCCGGAACTGTAAGACAATATATCTGTATTGTTTTAGGCCGCTAAATATGTGGCAATTCGTTAAGCAGCAATAGGAAAGGAATATACTTGCCCCTACCAATATCATCAATATCAGGCCTAAATCATAAGCCTCCTATTGGTGGAGTCCAGCTGGTTTTACTGATCAAGATAGAGTACTGGTTTAGAACAAATGTTATTTGTGTCAGAGTAAAAATGCTTTTCCCTTTGCACTACATGAAGTTCCAGAACTAACCAGTGGAAATTGCAGTTTGATCAATGGCTAACAGTCAATATAGGTAAAGAAAACACAGAAATATATAATCCTTTCACTGGAATTTTAAAACATGGATTTCATAATAATATTACATACCAATAATAACTTCAATTGTACATGTGTTCATTGACATGTTTTTTAGGGGAAGCTTTAAGAAGGGTACCAAACTGAGACAGGATGAGCAGTTTGGAATGGGGTGTTTCATTGACAGCTTGGCAGTGGTTAGGAAATACAAGATAATGTCCCAGGGATAAAGGAATATAAGGTAGGCAGTAACAGAAAAAGGCTCTCATCTAAGATATAGCCAGTAATAGAGTGAAGGCATGATATGGCAGAAAAAAAGTAAGACACAGAAAACTAAACACTAAGAGATGATACTAAGATCAGATGACTGCCTAGAGCTCAAATTTCTCTATTTCATTCACTTTAATTTAATCTTTAGCTTAATAAACTAACTTAACAACTTCCAAATTTTCCTAACATTCTTTTTCCAGTTCCAATGTAAAGCTTTTGCAAGTTAGCTGTGAACTTCAATTTGATAAGAAAGTAGAACATTTCCAACAACTGTGAAAATACTATTCACACTTACTATTCATTCTTTCCATCATTTAAGAAGATTTGTCATACTGATATCACTAATTTTATATCAGTGTTTACCATCCCCCTGCCAGGTTAAGTGTTCAAAAAAGATATCTCTTCCTTACAATTGCACAGCGTGGCATTTTTGAAGAAATTCCATCTTCTTCTGTTGCCCCATTGGGTCCAGGTACCTCTTTCCTCCTCTTTCTTGTGTTGACTTTGGCTGAACTCTGAGCATCCATCTTCTTTTAACTGGTCATAGAAAGTGAAAAAGAATTTTTTTCTCATTGAAGTGGAGAAAAAGTCTGTCACAAGTATTTCAGAGATGTTAACACAGATACACTGAGCAAAAGATCAATTCCATAGCACAGATCTCACAAGATGAGCCAATTGCATCTGGCAAAAAAACAACAAAGCTTCACAAAACACATGCTCTAGTAGAAACACTGAAATGCCTCTCTGTGAAACAATGGCACCTGACCTTGGAAATTATTACCCTGACCAATGCAGCCTGTATACCAACTGCTAATTTCATATCCTGTCTAAATGTAAAAGATTGAAATAACTTTGTTGAGAAAGTCAGTTACATAGAATTTACCACCCTCCCCTAATAACATCCCTGATACACCTGGAGATATGACAGACACAAGGAAAAGTGAAAGGTATGTCTTTGGTGCAGATGGAAAAAAAAAGAGCCTTTTTTTAAAAGAGACAGCCATCACCAATTCCTGGTTTAACAAAACATGTATTTCTTAACTCCTAATGCTCTGTAGATTTCAGAGACCACTCCATCAGGGTTATCTATGAAAATTGTAAAGTAAGTATATTGTATCTTTTAAATGTCCTTCCTTTTCCTGGTCTAATACCCATTTCCCCTTCCTCTTTCAGAGTTAGCACCTTAAGCTATTCAAAGCGCCAACTATTAAAACCTCACCCTGTCTTCTCCCTCCCCCAGTGAAAACTTATAAATTACTCTCTCACTTAGCAGAAAGCTTCTAGCAACTAGCTACCACAGAACAGCTCTGAATATTTGATGTTTATGTTTAGATGTTGGCTTGTGCTACCTCTCCAACACCCTGCAAGGATATCTGCATTTTTCTTGGGTAACATAATTTGCACAAATTAATTGATAATGATAATTTCTGGCATCAGCCAGAAATTGGGGATAGAGGAACTTTAATGGTTAACTGTCATTTCTGCCCAAGATATGTACAGTGAAAGGTGGAAAAAATATCCTCAGAGCAGAGATAAAAAACAAAACAAAAAAAATGCCAGGGGCACTGGGTGGCTCAGTTAGTTGAGCGTCCAACTTGGGCTCAGGTCATGATCTCGCAGTTCATGAGTTCGAGCCCTGTATTAGGCTCGCTGCTGTCAGCCTGTCAGTGCAGAGCCTGCTTTGGATCCTCTGTCCTCCTCTCTCTACCCCTCTCCCACTTGCACTCTCCCCAAAATAAAATACTATTTTAAAAAAATGCCAGACAGAATGAGGACATTCTACTCCACCTTTCTGTCTCTAATTAGCCCTCCTGAATAAGATGTTCATCTAAACAACTGCAGTTGAGCCTTATTTTCTTTCCTCCAGCTAAATTCCAAGTGGCAATATGACAAGATCTAAGAGAAATCTGACCTAATTCTTAAAGAGTGAAGGTGACACCCATGAGTCATGGCTAAGTATTAGGCTGACATGAAAAATGTCAGAGTCCAAAGTGAAAGATGAACACCACCCAGAAACTTCCTTTCATCACGAATGCAAATTAAAATGGAATAAAGGTGCTATACATTTAACAAGTTTTCCGGTGATGATCAGAGCTTTTCTTCATTATTGTTATCATATGTTTGAAACTATCCAGAGATTGTATTACTACTCCTATCTCACTGGTCTGAGGCCTACTAAAAACACCTAATCAGTGCAATTAGTGACCATTTCTAATTTACACACAACAGGACTTTTGCTTAAGTATCTGTTAACTTCTTCTCAGGGTAAGTAGACAAAATCCATCATGAAAAATGTAATGAGCAATCTGGTGTCAGGCAGCTGAAGGTCAGGCAGTCACTAATAGTGGGAACTTACTGTGTACAAGATACATACTTTTTGAAGTAAACTATTTTCTCAAGAAGACTTTAATTCAGATGAAGAAACCACATGTTCATGATATAAAAGTGCTCTTTAGGATTCTAAAACCACTGGGGGAAATTTGCTAAAGAACAGGATATTTAGACAGTTTCAAAGTATCTCCATGTATTTTGAAGCAATTCTCATAAATTACTTATTAATTACAAAGGGAAAAGAGTTAACTTTATAACGAAAAAATTTCTTAGCCAAGTGATCCAAGTTAACTAACATCACCAATAATGTCTCCATCACCTGCCCCAAATGCGTAGCCTGTATGGATTTATAAGGAACGAGCAAACAAACCTCAATTAAAAGACATTGTAGGGGTGCCTGGGTGGCTCAATTGGGTTAAGTGCCAGACTTTGGCTCAGACCAGATCTCACAGTTTGAGCCCGCATCGGGCTCCCGGCAGTCAGCACACAGCCTGCTTCAGATCCTCTGTCCCCTTTCTCTCTGCCCCTCCCCAGCACGTGCTTTCGCACACATTCTCTCTCTCTCAAAAAAAAAAAAAAAAAAAAAAAAAAAAAACAAGATTCTACAGGGTGCCTGGGTGGCTTAGTTGGTTGAACATAGACTCTTGATTTTGGCTCAGGCCATGAGCCCCCCATTGGGCTCCACGCTGAGCATGGATATAGATAAATAAATAAATAAATAAATAAATAAATAAAGCCTGCTACTCTTCAAAAAATGTAAACCATGAAAAACAATGAAGGGCGCCTGGGTGGCTCAGTCGGTTAAGCATACAACTCTTGATTTTCGCTCAGGTCATGATCTCATGGTTCATGACTTCAAGTGCTACGTTGGTCCACACTGATGATGTGGAGCCTGCTTGTGATTCTTTCTCTCTCTGCCCCTCCCCAGTTCAAGCACGCTCTCTCTCTTTCAAAATAAATAATAAATTCACACACACACACACACACACACACACACACACACACACACACACACACTGAAAGGCTGAGGGATTGTTCCAAAGAAATGACAACGAAATTTCATTTCTAGGCTGCAGGAGAAATTGTTATAAAGGATAGTCATTAGGACAATCAGTAAAATCTGAATATGGACTGTGTACCAAATCATAATACACATCAACGTTAAAATAAACTTCCTGGGGCGCCTGGGTAGCTCAGTCGGCTAAGTGTCCAACTTCAGCTCAGGTCATGATCTCAGAGTTCGTGAGTTTAGGCCCCACATTGGGCTCTCTGCTGTCAGCATAGAACTCACTTCATCTCCTGTCTCTCTCTCTGTCCCTCTCCAGCTCACACACTCTCTCTCTCTGTCTCAAAAATAAATAAACATTGAAAAAAATAAACTTCCTGATAACTACACTATGTTATGTAAAAGACTATCCTTGTTTTAAGGAGATAAATGCTGAAGTACCTTGAGGTAAAAGGGTCATGATCTCTGCAACTTACCCTCAGCAGCAGCAATAGCGGTATAGAAAGGAGGTGAAAGAAGGGAGGGAGGGAGGAGGGAACAAAGGAAGGGGATGGAGGAGAAGAAAGGGAAGGAGTGGGGGAGGAGAAAGAAGAAAATTGTGTACACTATGTTATATATAAAAAAAGGTAAAGCAAATATGGCAAAATGTTATCAATGTATGCAACTAGATGGGGTATAAAGGAGTTAATTTTAATATTCTTGCAACTTTTCTATAGGCTTTACACTTTTCAAATAAAAAGTTTAATTTTTAAAATGTTCTGTAGCAATTTTCCACATAGATAGGCTCTCATATAAGATTGTCTTTCAGATTCTCTAGAAACATATTCCTTCTCCTTCCTAATTCTTTGATTTAGTATACATGATACAAATATTCCAAGAAGTATATGTTCTCGTAATCTAAACATCTTGCAAGGAAGTAAGATCATAACAGCAACAATCATAATAATGACTATCTTTTTTTGAATATTTACTATGTGCCAAGCACTGTGCTAGGCACTTAATACACATTATTCTCATTTAACCCATACAACCTGAGATGCAGGTATTATTAGCCCCAACTTACAAATGAGAAAACTAAAGATCAGGGAAGTTAAGCAACATAACCAACAGATCACACAGCTGGCCAATGGGAGAGCCAGGATTTAAATCCAGGCTTGCCTAATTCCCAAGTCTTCACCACTATATTGGGCTATCTCCTAGAATCCAAGGTTTTTACTTACTTACTTACTTACTTACTTACTTACTCATTTATTTATTATGTTTGTTTTTGGGAGAGAGAGAGTGAGCAGGGGAGGGGCAGAGAGAGAGGAAGACAGAGAATCCAAAGCAGGCTCTGCACTGAGAGCAGACATCGGATGCCGGACTCAAACTCATGTCAGATCATGATCTGAGCTGAAGTCCAATGCTTAACCAACTGAGCCACCCAGGTGCCCCAGAAATCCAAGACTTTTAAAAAGAAGCTGTCTCATCATCAATACTGTTGCTTCCTTCTATCAAGAACATTCTCCTTACGGCATGGGTCCCTTAAGTTCTTACTGATGTAAATCAGTCTTAACTGCACAGAATAAAAGGTCACAGTTACTTCAAAGGTAAACAAGGCCCCATGACCAATCAAACATAACTGACATGGCTATTGGCCTGATTCAGAGGCAGTCCAATTTGTCAGCTGTACAGATATATAGATCTTCCCTATTAGATAGTTTTGCTATGATTTTTCTAAGCTTTCAACTTAAGCAATAAAGAATTCTTGGGGCACCTGGGTGGCTCAGTTGGTTAAGCTCCCTCCCCACTTTTGATTTCGGCTGGGGTCAATGTTCCAGAGTCATGAGATCGAGCTCCACGTCCAACACCAAGCTGAGCATAGAGCCTGCTTAAGATTCTCATTCCCTCTCTCTCTCTCCTCCACACTCGAGTTCAGTCTCTCAAAAATAAAAAAATAAAAAAAATTCTTTAATCTCTGTTCTTCCCTCTTCTGACATTACAAATAGGTGGCACTTTCCATTCGTGATATAAAAGAATTTTAAGGGTGCCATAATAAATCAAGGGAATAAATGTCATGTCATATTTTCAACAATTATTTTCCATAACTTACAGTTAAAATTCTTTAGTGTTTAACAGAAAAATACTTAACAGGTCCAAAAACATGTTTATAGGAATTTCTCAGAAGTCTGCTCTGTGTGTGGGGGTGGGGTGGGGAGTAAGAGGAAGCGGGGGGTAATGTGTGCTACAATATTTTTACAGCTTTATTGAAGTATAATTGACACACAACAAACTGTATTTAAAGTATATAATTTAATGAGTTTTAACATATCTATACATCTGTGAATCATCAAAATTAAGATAAGCAACATAACTATCACTCTCAGGTTTCTTCATGCCACTCACTTTATAATCTATCCCTCCCTCCCCGACTTCAACTTTGCTTTGCTTTTTTGTTTGTTTTACATTGTGGCAAAATACACATAACATAAAATTTGCTTTGCTTTTGAACTGCTTACTTCTTAAAATACTGAATCATCCTGTCATATGATTCAACTTAACTAGACAAATCATGGTGGATATTATTATACTAGAAAGAAGCAAAGGCTCTCCTTCCAAGAGTTAAAATATTGTCAGTGTGGTTTTAAAGACATTCTAAAGCCAAATTAGTATCTGGGGTGGTTGGACCTTGTGACACTGGATCTATTTCACTAGATTAAAAAACCACAGGGGTGCCTAGGTGGCTCAGTCAGTTAAGCATTGACTCTTGATTTTGGCTCAGGTTATAATCTCATGGTTCGTGGATTCAAGCCCCATATGGGGCTCTGCACTGACAGCATGGAGCCTGCTTGGGATTCTCTCTCTCTCTCTCTCTCTCTCTCTCTCTCTCTGTCCCTCCTCTCCTCTCTCTCTCTCAAAATAAATAAATAAACTTTTTTAAAAAAATCATACAAAAAATATAAAATATCATAATGAGGACTCAAGGCAAGAGAAAGGATTTGTATGATTAGCTAATTAAAAAGCCAAAGTAAACTTCACAAACATAAAAAGAATCAAGGCAACCATTGTTATTAATATGTTACAAAGCCCTTTGGTAAATAATAGTAATACTAATATATTTTACCTGTATTTCATTTGAATACATACAACAAAATCTCTCCATCTGCCTTATATAAACACCTTTAATCAAATGTGTAAGGCAGTGTTTCTCAATATTATTTATCCATGCTCCATTTTAAGAAATACAGAAATCTTAACCTCGCTTCGTCAGCATAGTGTAGTGATTAAAAGAGTTCAGGACCTAAAGTCAGATTACCTAAATATGAATCCTATCTCTACCACTTATTAGCCATGAGAACTTGGAACAAATTCCTTAATCGTCAGAGTTGCATCACCTAACAAACGAGGTTCAAATGGAGTAATCCATGTAAAGCCTTAATCGGTGCTTGGCACACAGTAGTGCTTGTACACATTTTACATTTTAATGTAAAAATATGGTAAAATATTAAATATGCTATATCTCCTGCTATATATCTCCCACTCCTACCCCATTTAAGAACTACTGTTGTAGCAAGAACTCTTCTAGAGTCTGATCTTTTTTTTTCTCTAAGGTTATTTATTTGAGAGAGAGAGAGAGTGTGTGTGTGTGCATGTGAGCAAGGGGCAGAGAGAGAGGGGGACAGAGAGACTCCCAAGCAGGCTCCATGCTGCCAGCACAGAGCCCAACTTGGGGCTCTATCCCACAAACTGCGAGATCATGACCTGAGCCACAAACAAGAGTCAGACATTTAACTGACTAAGCCACCCAGGCGCTCCTTCTAGAGAGTCTGATCTTAAGCTGTGATGAAGAAAGAAATGTTACCACCACTACGCTAACAGTGAGCACTTATATAACACCTGTATACCTAAATACTTAAAAATATTTAAAACTCCCTTAATTTCACAATCCTTCGACATAGTTATATTGTTTTTTAACACTATTTTTACAGATGAGAAAACTGAGGCACAGTTAAGGTCACATAGCTAGTAAGCTGAGAAGCTAGGAATCAGATTCAGTCAGCCTGGCTGCAGACTACACACCCCTAACTACTATAGTATACAATATGATACAATACTATACTATATAAGAAGGTACCTGATAACTATCTCTAAATATCTGAATGCTTGTCATGTTGGATAGAGTAAACAGTTGTTCTGTGAGAGTCGACCAAAAAATGCATCATTGGTTGGAAGATGCAGAGTTATAAATTTTAACTAAACATAATAATAACCTTTTTAGGAACAAAAGAGTTATCTGAAATGGGACTGGGTTACCTCAGGAGGCATTTCCTTTTGGCACACCAGGACATTCGAGCTGAGGTTGTGTAGAAACACATTTATTCCTTTTGTTGGTCATTATCCTGTTAAAGTCCATTTTGGTTGATCTTTTTGCTTATTCCAGTCTGTTAAAATAATTTCAAATTTTGACTGCCATCTATAATATTAGCTATTTATCATAATTTTATGTAGTCTGTAAACTTGAAAATGTTTTTATGTCTCCATCGAAGTCACTGATGAAAATATTGATCAGGATTGATATATGTCATCATATGAGAACGTGACATACCACTAGATCCTTTCCCCCTTGTGATGACCCACTCTTTTTTAATGTTTACTTATTTATTTTGAGAGGGAACACAAATGTGCAAAGGGAGGAGGGGCAGAGAGACAGAGGTGGGGAGAGAATCCCAAGCAGGCTTCCAGCCAGTAGCACAGAGCCTGACACACAGCCCAATGTGAGACCTAATTCCATGAACTGCATGATCATGACCTGAGCCAAAATAAGATCCACTCCTAATACTCTAGTTTAATACAATATAAAACATGGCAGAGTTTATCTTTAGAAAACAGAATATAGAATATATTTAAAATTCTTAATGATTAGGGTATTCAATCAGATGTAAATCTGTTTCACTGCATTATCACACAATCCATATTTCTCTGTCATAATACCAAAGATTATGATGATAATAGTGATGATAATAATTATAGCTAACACTTACAGAATACTTTCTATGGCCAAGAACTTTCAACTTCTGCATATATTAAGTAATTTAACCCTCACAACAATCCTATAAGGTAGGTAATACTATTATCTCTATTTTGCAGATGAGGAAATTAAGGCACAGCTACGTTAAATGACGGACATCACACACCTAGGACAGGGCAAAAACAGGATTTGAACCTAAGCATTCTGGCTCTAGGGTCTGTGCACTTAACAACACTATGCTACCTAGTATATAAAATGGTCATATATGAATTTAATCAAAACCACTTATTATATTCTGTCAGACAGGAATTTACTTTCATCTTTCATAAACAGTGGGCTCCCTTCTCACTGGGCATATTGATGGCAGACTACTCAAGAACTCTAGGGACTTGTTTTGGTTTGGGCCAAAACAGAAGAGTAGCGAGGGTGCTAGACTAGGAATCATATCATATAAACTGGGATTTAATTCTAGTTCCTTCTAGTACCTTAACTCGAGGTTAAGGTAAGTCCCTTGATTCTAAGAGTTTCTTCATGTGATTAAGGAAGGCTCTATTAAAATGTACTTAATTTCTAAGTCATGCTAAGGGTTAAATGAGAAATTAGACTATAAACTCCCTGATGTAGTGGAGATCTGTTGTTTGTCTTCCCACTGTTCAACCCTCCTGCTCCAAAAAGAGCCCATTTTCATTTGGAAACTCGCTTTCATTTGGTCTGTGTAAGCTTCAATCTCAAACCCTAGCATCAGATAACATGTGCCCTAAACCAATCAGCACATCACTCTCCCCTGGCCAGAGATTGGGGGAGGAAGGGAGGAGGGATAGGCAGTAATAGGTGACCTAAGCCAGTCCAATCAGAGTAAATTTAGAACTCACCAGATGGGAATGCTTGGACAAAGATGATCACTTCTTTCTCTGTGGATGTGAACCTAAAGACACGGCTTTGGGAACCATCCTGTGACAATCCAGTGCCCCATCCTATCACCAGGAGGAGAGCCTCTTTTGAAATTGTCAACACAGACACAGAGAAAGCAAGCTAGTGATGGAGAGAATTCAGATCCTCAACTGTCTAATTGTGCCAACCAATACACTCTCCTTTTTGCTTAAGTTAGTTAAACTGGGTTTCTTATCACTTGAAACCACAAAAATCACAATTGATGCATCCAATACCTATCAATGAGCTCTGGCACAGAGTAGGCACTCAATAACTATTTAAATAAATATACTAAGTATAGAAAACCACTCTGAAATTTTGAAAAGCACTTTCTTTATACATTACTGTTCTGTTTTGATGGAAAGGGGTCAAGTTCTTGTCAGTTTATAAGTGTATCAAAGATGACACAACGCAAGTCCCATCCTGTTAAAAATATTTTTCCTTACCTGCCCACATTATTCCTTTTTGCATACAGTTCTTCTGTTTTCTAAAGATGATTTTTGTGTCTTACATTGTATTTTACATTATACTTTAAACTGAACATTACACATTAGACTTAAACTCAGGTCTTAAGATCCTATGGATTTGGAACAAACACACCTAATACTTTTGGTGTTTCACATAAAACACTTCTGTATCTTATCTCCTTAGGAGATGGAGAACACGAAGGTCACAGACATTCCATAACAATAACTCTAAACGAATTTAGAAATCATAGAGATTAAGCCTCATGCTTTTCCTCTAGAACTACTACTACTTTTTAAATTCTGACTTTATAGATTTCTGAAGAAACCATTTTTCACTGGCTCTCTCAGACCATCCCCATCCTCCCTCACATCCACTAACCTATACACCACAGAAGCATATAGAATAATTTTATAATTAGTGCCTTATTAGGGAAAAAAAAAGAGTTCTTTTAGTTATCAATGCCTTATTGGAAAAAATTACCAGTTCCCCAAAAGTTACAACAGATGCCTGCCAGGACACATCAAGTTTGCTATTGAGAAAAGGCATGTGGGAGGATGAGGACATACTGAGGATAGTAAATACATGTTGGCTTTTAGTTATTAAACTGAAACTTTGCTGCATCTAAAGCCACATCACCTATACCACATTCACAATCGCCCAGTAATTGAATACCTACAACAGTGAGGAACAATACTTCCCAAACTCTTCATTTATGATAACTGCACCTCTGTAATCAACCAACACCATTAAGTAAAGGTGCACATTCTTTCTGGAAAAGGTGGCTTTAAAACATCTACATTCCAGAAGGAGAAAAAAATACATACACAGGCTGCCTTAACATAACAGGTTGTCCAGAAGGCAATAAGGCAGGGAAAAGAACCAATATGGTATAAGATCAAAATGGGGATGGGGAGTGGGAAATTACCTAATATTTTGCAGGTGGATTCTGGCTTCCAACCATAGCATCCACATTAAGCTGGGATGAGTGAGAATGAAAGTAGCTGAAGATAGAATACATAGCAGCCTCCCTTACGAATTCATTGGTGTGTGCCAACACTTCCTGTTTCTTTAGCGGTTTATCCTACAAAAAATTTCTTTGTCAAAGGAAGCTGACAGTGAGAGTGCAGCATTTGTAAGGCCTCATTTTTCCAATATTGCTACCTTTTCAGTCCCGAGATTAGTCACCTTATCTTAGTCAAATTCTCCATTCATGCACAAATTCTAAATATAGACAACTGCCACCACCACCAGACCACCACCAAGCCTATTAAATGAATTAGTGTCTCAAATTGCTTTCAAGATACAGAACGTAGTATTTTGCCTGCAATTTTTACTCAGATTCACAAAATCTGGCTCCATTTCTGCTGACTCACCTCCCAGTACACACTGCTTGTCTTGTTCTTCAATGTTCCAATAAATGCCTGCTTGGATGCATCAAATTTGCTACTAAGAAAGTACAGAGAAGTGGAAATGTGTGTGAGGTGGGAAGGGTAGCAAGGAGAAGATTCTGAAGATAACTCTAGTAAAGCATTTTTTCCAATATGTACCCTAAGGCAGACAAAATCTGGGTACTGGCATGCATATGCTTGTGTTTTAAAGATGAAAGGCTCCTAAAGTGCAGCTTTAAGGACTCCCACTCAATCCCTTCTATTCTACTTCCTTATTGTTAACAGATCTAGTAAGCACTCCAACGTGAAAGAGGAGGTAGATTCTGTTTCCTAACCTATGCAACAACCTAAGTAATAGCAAGTTGCGATCACATACATTCTTCAAGTTTCAAAAACTGAATTCAAATTTGCCAGAGTACTGCAGAGAACTATCTGCAAAAAGAGGAAACATGAATTTTTCCTTTGTATTCTATTCCTGCTTCTCCCATCTCTGGGAGATTTCCCAGAGATTTCCTCAGTAAAACCATATGCCCAGTAATGGTTTACTTTTTACATTATGTTCAGTTACAAAGCTGAGTAAGCAAGCATACTTTATATTTGGGATCTTTACCTGCTTCTACCATTGTGGAGCTTAATAAAGTGGTGCTCTTTTATTTTTTTTAATGTTTATTTATTTTTGAGAGAGAGAGACAAAGCACGAGTGGGGGAGGGGCAGAGAGAGAGGGAGACACAGAAACCGAACCCGGCTCCAGGCTCTGAGCTATTAGCACAGAGCCCAACATGGGGCTCAAACCCATGAACCATGAGATCATGACCTGAGCTGAAGTTGGACGCTTAACCGACTGAGCCACCAAGGAGCCCTGATAAAGTGGTGCTCTTAAGAGGCAAACTCTGAACTCCTAGGTCAAAGTGCATCTAATACTCTTGGCATTAATCACTTCATCTGCTGTACATTCAGGCCTTTCCGAAGAATGCAGTCATGTCATCGCTTATATAAAGGCCTTTGAAGTTAGAGAGAGGGTATGTCTAACCCATAGTGGGGAGGAGGAATTGGATTCAAGAACCAGCAGACCTCCTAGATCAGGAATTAACAAAAAACAGCCCACAGGCCAGAAATGGCCCACTGCCTGCTTTTGTAACTAAAGTTTTATTGGAACACAACCACACCCATTCACTGATGTACTGTCTATGCTGCTTTTGTGCTACAACTGCAGAGATGAGTAGTTGCAACAGACACTGTATGACCTATAAAGCCTAATATTTACTATCTGGTCCTTTACCCCCAAAAAAAAAAAAAATCCAACTCTTATCCTAAATGAAGACGGAGCCAGTTTTATCAGTAATTTGGAAGAAAATCCTACCTAGATTATCCAAACAGCTGTAAAGTAGAAGTTAGTGCTAGGAATATGATTATTTCAAGAAATTGTACTATAACTTTCTGATACAGGATTACTGCAGTTTATATCACTGACCTGTATGTACTACTACACTATATAGAATAAGTCTTAAGTATGCCTGATGTAGGAAATGCCAAATGAAAAAGTAAATGTCACAACATAACCTACACTGACAGATTGGTTTTAAACCAGAGCTCAATGCTATGCCTCAATATCTGAAGCTTGTAAATTGCCACATCTAATATCTTATCTTTGAACTTGATCTCTTCTCTTTAATTTCTTCAGAGAAACCTTTTTTTCAACAGACATTGAGTGGGTACTTACTCTGTGCCAGACCCTGGGTTCTCCATGGAACAAAATAAAGCTTATATTTGCACGTGGCCGTATAATAGAACTTTTTTGGAAAGAGATTATACTAAAAACCACAAGGAACACTTGTAATAATTCTTACGGTTGAACGATTTTGCTCCACCACTTTTCCACTACAAGATTCAGTAAGTAAACACTGTATTTAGATTCTGCTCTTCCTAGAGTGAGTTACAGAATTTATATCTCTAAGGCAGGGTCTACAATAGATTCAGGGAGTCTGGGTTGGACCAAAAAAAAAAAAAAAAATCATATCTTCACTTTTACTAACCTCTGGCAAATTCACCACTTCCTTCAGTTATGAACATAAGCCACAACATAACAGTAGACTTTGTTACCAATTGAAATCTTAGATATATTTAGACATTATACTTATTACAAATATCTTCAAATATTGTTTAAACATATGATCATTTTAAAGTAATTATGGTTAGGGCCACCTGGGTGGTTCAATTCGTTAAGCGTCTTAGGCTCAGATCATGATCTTATGGGTTTGTGAGTTTGAGTCCCGCATCTGGCTCGGTGCTGACCACGCAGAGTCTACTTGGGATTCTCTGTCTCTCCTTCTCTCTGTCCTTCCCCCACTCATGTTTTCTCTCTCTCAAAATATATAAACTTAAAAAAAATAAAGTTATTATGGTTATAAGATCCATTGATAGTAAACATTTACTATGTTAATAAAAAGCATATATAGCATTGTATCACACATATTAAAAACATTTTGATAACTATATTTCAACAGTTTCCTTTATAATTATATTTTGTTTTTTGCACATAAAAATATTATTCCAAAAGGGAATACACAAAGCTTCACCATACTGCCAAAGGCGTCCATGGCACAAAATGATTTAAGATTTCTACTCTAAAAAAAAAAAAAAAGACTTCTACTTTAGGGCCAGAAAATAAACAAGGATAATCACATCTAAGGTAATTCCCTTTAGATAAGAAAAACCACCTAAAAAAAAACCCAAAAACTACCTGCTTTCTGTTAAGTGCTACACATACCATTTGTTCTCTAGCATACAGCAAAGACCATATGTCACTATTTTTTTTTTTTTACCAGCCTTCACTTCACAGCTGGTTTGCAAATAGTTGTGAATGTGATCTAACAGCCAGGGGTTCCCCTAGCTCATTGGCAATCACTCTAGTACAAATATAGAAAGCTTCAAACCAATCTAACTTTTAACAAGAGAGTTATCCAAAAAAGGGATAAAAAGACAAAACAAAAACCAAAAAAAGCCAGCTATATAGCTATCTACTAATCTTGTTTGCAAATAGTAAAATACAAGCAATGCAATTATTTATGTTAATGAGATGATGCATGTAAACAAACCTAACCCAATGCCAAATATTTGTTAGAGACTCACAGTTCTTTTTTTTTCCCCCCTGCTGGAGTGGAGCTTTGGCACATACTGCAAAATAGAGTTGTAAAAATGTATAGTCCCTGAATTTACTGACTCAATTGTAGAAGAGGGAGTTCTCTATTAGTAGAAGCGCCAAAAAATCTGACTTCAGATCAGAGTTATGCAAATACGTGAAAAGCATAAAATTACAATTATTACTAGATATTTTTGTCATTACTCGTCATTAACAATAGCAAATTATTATTCTTGCTTTCTCTATATTTTATAAATTAATTCTTATCAGCATTTATAACACAGAAAAATTATTCAGCTCCCTAGGGTAATGATGTCTAACCTGGAGATTAGACAGTTCTATAGGGGAATCATGAATGGGGTCAGGTGGTTTACAAATGCCATGAGATTGTATACAAGATTTGTTAAGTGTGCGTATGTTTCAGATTATTAAAGGATTGTTTAAGCAGACGAATAGCAACCTCTGCCATAGTTAGAAAAGCTGAAACAAGAAAAAGCAAACAATTCTTCCCATACTCACAGAGTGAGTCAGTGTTAACATCAGATAAAGTAACCTGGGATTTCTGAATCCAAGGCTCTGACTAGATTATTTTCCCTAAGGGATCACATATCCAACGAGAAGGTCCCCGAGAAAAATAAAACCTCAACTGTTTATTGGAAGAGAAACCATAGGCTAAGAAAAGAATAAAGTTCATTCCTTATCAATCAGGACATAATACTGGTTTTTGAAGGGAATTTGCAAAACAGGCCGGTCAAAAAGAATCCTTTCATTCAACAAACACAAAGGACCCCAGAGGCAGTAGTGCAGTCCCCAGGCCTAAATGTCTTCTCTTCTAAGTCAGTTACCTTGAAGCATATAAAACTGACCCTTGAACAACACAGAGATGAGGGGCACCGCCCCCCAACACACACATGTTGAGAATCTATATATAACTTCTGACTTCTCCAAAACTTGACTACTAATAGCCTACTGTTGACTGGAAGCCTTACCAATAACATAAACAGTTGATTAACACATTTTGTATGTTATATGTATTATATACTGTATTCTTACAATAAACTAGAGAAAACAAAATTTTATTAAGAAAATCATAAGGAAGGAAAAATACATTGACAGCATTGCATTAATCGAAAAAATATCCACGTGTACATGGACCCACGCAGCTCAAACCTGTGCTGCTCAGCCAACCATATTTGGTTACAGAAAGAAATTCTTGAGTAGTTCCTTTTAGTTATGTAGAATGTAAGCCAAATAAACATCTAATGTTTTAGAAAAAGGTGTAACTAGCCATTTTTTAGCTAAACAAAGGCATTATTCACAACTCACTACCACTCAAGAATCTTTCTGAACTCCCTTCCTGTATCACAAAGTGTACATGTATAGGAAGTGGGGGTGACTATTAGGTTATCAGATAAATGCAGTGTCAGATAAAGTAAAATTACCTCAAGTTTCTTCTATTAGATTTCTTAAAAAACCACCAGGTGGTACAATCAGTAGCACCTTCTACAAAGGTTTGTAGAGAGGGGGTAGTGAAATTCACTTTAGTTCATTTCATCTGCATCACCAGCCACCCTCACAAATGGGATCAGCAGGAATAAAAACAGCAGCTAAAACGTTACCCACAGCATGGTATCATTTCCAGTATGCCAGTCTTGGCCTCCAGTGCACAAATCACTGAGCTGGACAGCTAAATATATCAAAGCCTCTCTGGTATGGTATTCCAGTCACCACCGTTGACTTTCTAAGCATCATCCTTTCTTCCCCATCATGGTCACCATCTGTTTACCATTGATTACTGGACCAATACCATTCTCAACTAATATCTTTTTACCAGCAATTCTCGGTACTTACAGAATCACTAAATGTCAAGATTGAAAAGGGCCCTGAAGGCCATATCTCCCTACTCCCATTTTATTCTTGGCAGAATGTTTTCTGTCTCTGTCTTCAATTCCCTTCCTAAACCTTGTTCCTACCCTCCTCAAAGCTTCCTCTTTCTCAATGTCTATTTCTAGCAGTTTTTCCTATCACAAACCCCTGTATCCTCACTGTCTCTGTAAATACCACTGTCTCTATTGCAAAATGTGAGTTCTAGTTCTCCCAACTGAGATTGTGAGTTTCAGTCCTCCATCATAACCGGTCATCTCACTTATATTTGGGAAGCCTTTGCCCGTTAAGTCAATCTGATGGAGCCTATGCCCCAGCCAGAGCCAGTCTTTGCACATCCAAACAGTCTCCTAAACATAGAATCATGGCATTTTAGGCCTGAAAGAAAAGTCAGAAATAACCTGGTCCAACATTTTTACTACATTTCATACATTTTAAGATATATGAAATCCATTTGACATCATAATCTCATACACGGATAACTGAAACAAGTTTCATGAAACAATACTTACCCTCACTATGTGAACACACTGAAAATTTCTATTGTATTCCATTTTGTTTTAAATTCAGGTGCTATCCACTAAATGGACTTCACAACCCAATAATAGGATGGAATCCACAGTCCGGGAAATATTAATCTAGTCCAAACTTCCCATTCACTGATGAAGAAACTGTAGCTCAGTCCTGAGGTTACGTTTCCCAGCCACAAGATGGTTGTCCATAAAATTAAACTCGGGCCTGATAAGTCCCAGACCAGTGTTCTTTACACTAAACACCTTCTCTGCCCAGTCATGACCACCCAACCACACCCAGTGCCCAGACATAACCCTACAGTACCATGTCCAGTCACTGAGCCCACACTGCTGTCCAAGCCAGCCCCTCAAAGTAACTGCTGGTCGATCCCCCTGCAGCCGTTCCTTCAGTTCCCTTAGATCAGAGTCCCCTCACAGTCACTATCCATCGACCAGAGTCTCCTCCAAGTCATTGCCTCATACTTTCTCATTCGTAGTCCCTTCGCAGCTTCTGCCTCGCGCTCTCCGAGGTCAGAGTCCCTTCGCATTCACTGCCTCTGGGTCGCACGCTCCTCGCAAGCAGCTACATCTCGGTCACAGTCCCCTCGCTGTCACTGCCCCTCTGGGTCACAGTAGCCTCCACAGCCCCTCCTTACACTCCCTTCGCTGTCACTGACCCACTCCTCTTTCAGTCAGTCTCCTCGCGGTCCTAGCCGCACAGTCTGTTCTCTCAAAGACAGCCGCAAGGATATGCACACACCGGGTCCTCACCTGCAGTGGTGAGGTCACGCTCCCCGCGGCCCCCGTCCCGTCGGATTTCTCCCAGGCGCCGCGTCACGGACAAGGGAAGTTGAGGAGGTTGCGGGGAGACGCCCGGGAAAGGCAGCTGACGGAACAGCGGGCCGGAAGTCCCGCCTACTGCCCGCCCTCTTGTCAATCCGACCGCGACACTTCCCTGAAAACCACGACCCCTGACACAGTAGTTCCGCCTCCACGGAGGCCCTTGGGGTGGAGTGGCTGAGCCGGAAACTCCAGACGCTAGAGACGAAGTGACTAAGGGTCAGGTTCCATGCGGAACTGCAGTTTGCGGTAAAGACGCCTCCTCGCGAGGAGATACGACTGTGAACTGTCGCGCCTGCTTCTTGGCAGTCAGTCAAGATGCGTTAAGCCGACGGCTTCCCTTTCGCCCCGCTCCGGGCCAGGTTCCTCCGGGGAGGACCTGTCTGCTCTGTCTCCAGCGTCTGGTGCAGGGCAGATGGCCGTGACGCCTTCCACCGGAGACCCCTGGGCGACTGCTACAACACGGCACCACCTTTGCCCTACTCGGTCTTGTAGGGAGAATTCGTGTCCGGCAATCAAGTCCTGTAGTAACCTGTAGCTGGTCCCAAAGCTGGTTTTCCTCCTGTTATTTCTGACCCAGGTTGGCTCACGGAAAAATGATCAGTAGGAATCACCCGAGGGCTAGTTGAGCAGGAGCGGATTCAAGGGAGGCCAGCTGGTAGGAAATCACATGTAGGAGGGTATCTGGTGAAGAAAAACGTTTTCCTTTGCTAGAATGAACCTTTGGAGGGGTCCCTTTTGATTCCACAGATGTAAGGCAAGCATATACCCAATGTCATGAGAGAAGAATGTAAAAGAACTTTTTGATGTATTTATTATTTTTTGTCTACATGCTTGACTTGAAAGTGGCTGAGAAGTGGGTAGATACTTATGCCTCTGCTGAGGAGCCTCCAGGGAGAAAGAGGATTAACTGTAACCCTTTCCCTTTTGAATTTCAATTAGTTATTTGAACATGGCCTACAGACTAAGGTGCTCCAAATAAGGACTGACTGCTAGCTGGAAAAGACATCAGGAACTACAAGGATGGGGGCGCCTGGGTGGTTTAGTCCGTTGAGCGTCCAACCATCAGGTCTTGATCCCCCAGCTCCTGAGTTGAGTCTGGGATGGGGCTGTAAACTGTCAGCACGGAGCCGCTTTGGATTCTCTGTCTCACTGCACTCACACTCTCTCTCAAAAGTAACATTAAAAAGAAAAAAGTAGGGGCGCCTGGGTGGCTCAGTCGGTTAAGCGTCCAACTTCAGCTCAGGTCATGATCTCACAGTTCGTGGGTTTGAGCCCCATGTGAGGCTCTGCGCTGACAGCTCAGAGCCTGGAGCCTGCTTCAGATTCTGTGTCTCCCTCTCTCTCCCTCTACCCCTCCCCCACTCACACTCTGTCTCTCAAAAATAAATAAACTTAAAAAAAATTTTTTTTAAGTAATTACAAGCGGAACATCACCACAAAGACAGTGGGAGTGTGGGTAGTAACAATAATCTCAGAGTCTTAAAGAAGGGCTAATTTCATACAGAACTTGGACAATGTCGCTGACACTGTGGGCAAACCCTGGAAAAAAATCAATGTGTGTTTAACCTAATAAGCTGTGTAAGGTGTAGAGTCGCAATAGCTAAGCAAAAATACTGGATGAGAGATAAAGACAATAATTCAAAATGTATGAAAAAAACTTGATGCACAAATAAATTCATTTCAATGTTATTTATAATAGTAAAAAATTATAATCAGTCCCTTACAAAGGAAATGGCAAAAATAACCAATGTATAACCTAACAGACTAAGTGCAGCTATTAAATTATGCTCATCAAAATCACAACAATGCAAATAAAATGACATGAACCCTGCACATGACACTAGAAGTGAAAAATCAGGGTGCAAAATTGAATATATGATTTTTTTAATCCTGCAAATATAAAAAACACTGGTAGAAAATATACCCAAATATTTACAATTTGGTACAATGTTTGAACAACTGAAATATGGATTCTCCCCACTTTGCAAATACAGTGAGAACATATTACAACAAAAATCAAAACATGAAAATATAAAGCCTAAAACTCAGACTCAGTTGCCAAACTGCCAAATTATCTTTATTTTGTTGATATATTTAACAGTATAAAAAAGTTCATATTTCTTCATGGTCATTATCTTTATCCAACTTTTCAAAGATTCAATAGTAGAAACAGCCGAATGCCGCTACAACACAGAATAAACTGTCCTAAAAAGCAAGCAAAACAGAAAACACACAAATCCAGAACATTAGTACTAATGAAGGGCTAAGGTAGCATAGGCAACTGAAATTAACATCATCTCAGATCTTTGCCAATTTTCAATCATGAAGGTTTTTTCTTCTTCAATAGACAAAGGGTTTCCAGATTAGAGCCATAAACTTGCTTGCCTCAGGGTAACTACAAAATTGCTTGCTCAAAGGGTAGGATGGGTAAAGAATTAGATTTTTTGAAGGTAGAAGTAAAATGCAGACTAATAAACTTTATGTAATTTGTATTTATAAGTATTCCCATTTTCCCTGATTTATCACAGAAATAAACAATGTATGAAATACCTTGAGTTTCTTGGAGTAAATGCATAACTATATTATAACATCACAGATAAAAATAACAGCACCTTGTCATAAATTCTGGATAAGGGCAAATGGTTTCTGGGTGTCTATTCTTAACTGATAAAATTCATTTATCCATCTTTAACTTGGAATCACAAAATGTTTTCCAAATCCCAGTTAAACTTGTTAAAACAGCTTTTAGGTAATGATTACAGGAGATCCACCTGCCTCAGCAACTCCTGACCAACAAATCTCTCCTCCAGCCTAGTACTACTGGCAGAAAAACAATCTAAACTCAAGTATCTGATTACTAACCAAAGCAAAATTCTTTGGTTAGCTCAGTTCTTGCCTCCTTGGGTAGAATAACTATGAACTGTGTTCTACAACAGTGCTATCTGTGGTGAGAAATTTGTTTTTGCTTTAATTTTTCGGGCCCTTATGGACTGATGCTTCTGTAAAATACAATAAAAATTAATAAGCACGAAAATGAAATGAAAAAAGAAACATACAAAATACAGCCTAAACATTTTATTATTAGATTTAATCAATACAAATTGCTTTGTCAAATTTCTGTAAGACTTTCTAAACTCTTACACTCTATTTATGTACTTGTTTCATGAAGGACCTGGAAACAGGACAAGGACTAGCACTGGTCTGCGGATCCCACTTTGGCCACTGTTCTACAGTGCCGCCCAGAGTTCTCCTGAGACCCAGTCCAGTTATCCACAGCAATTATAGGTGCAATAACATGTACTTTTCTCTCTCCTGTCTCATGTCCTCATCCTCTATCAGTGCTTCCTGGGATCTCCCCCCAAATAAACAAAATAAGCTCTGAAAATGAGACCTAAATATACACTTGACTCAACAAACCGGACTAAAGATATAGCAGACTAAGTCAGCACCGTAAACCAGGCTCCGAAAAATTATTTTTATTTATTTTTAAAAATGATTCGTAGACATCTATCCCACCAATCTTGCACTCTAAAAGCAGATCCTGGTCATCTTTATTAAGTAATAACTGAAAACTAAAGTTTTAAATTAATTATTTGTTAATGTGAGTATTGTCTGACCTCCCACTGGTTTATAAGCTCTCTACAAGCAGAAACCATGCCTGTCTTATTCATCATTTTATCCCTAGCACTTCTTCTTTGTAGTTAGCCAAGTGCTATATGTCTGTTAGCACTGAATAAATAATCTGATATTCTCAAAATCACACTTATGAAGAGTTATGTCATCAGCACAGCTACAAATCTCCTGGCCTATTAGCAGCACATTAGGTTTCTCCTGCTTTAGTAACATAGTAAAGGAACAGTAAAATCATCTCATCCAGTAGTTTAAGACAAACATCTAAAACTGACGTGTCCTCATATCTTAATAATATTAATTGGATTTGGAATATCCACATGTCCTTGGAAAGGACAGAAAGGCTTCCAAATGGACTTACATTCATGAAAACATCATGAATATAGTTGTCAGTGTCAGCATCCCAGAAACAGCGAGCAGCCATGCTGAAAAGTCAGAGAATGAAGAATTATAAACAAGGATCTGACTTGCATATATTTGCCATGAGCAAAAGTTTTCCTTGATACATTCTTGTAGATCAGTGTTTCCAAACCCTTTCACAGGTTGGCACGCAGAAAATCCTATTTGTATACAGCAGAACATACTGGATAAACCAAGAGGGACAGGAATCATAGATGTCACTGGAGGTGACAGCCCATGGGCTCTCACAGCCTCAGACTCTGGCTGCCTGAAAGCTTAAGGGGTCAATACTTTTAAGTCCTTGGTGTTCTGGGTGGGAAGCTCTGTTATAGATTACTTCAGCCAAGATATTTTTGTGGAACTTTAAGAGGAAATTAATACCTAAGAATTATGACTGAAATGAGCTCAATCCTGCAAAATAATATTAAAAAGTAGGTCTAGAAAGGACCAATAGATTATTTAATCCAACCTGATCATTTTGTAGAGTTCCAGAAAAGGACAAACTCTGAACTAGAACTCAATCTTCTAACTACTTCTACACCCAGTATTGTCTGTATTGTCTCTACAGAATTGCTATGCTACCTCTGAATTCTCAAATTGGCCATTCTCCTCTACCCAAATCTTGAGTAAGAAAGAATGTTAGGCAAAATAAAAGCCAATTAAAAAAATGGAAACAGGGGTGCCTGGGTAGCTCAGTAGTTAAGCATCCAACTCTTGATTTCAGCTCAGGTCATGATCTCACAGTTCATGAAATCAAGCCCCACGTCAGGCTCTGTGCTGAGC
The DNA here is from genome assembly GCF_018350195.1 of Panthera tigris. NCBI lineage: Eukaryota > Metazoa > Chordata > Mammalia > Carnivora > Felidae > Panthera > Panthera tigris. The sequence goes on from NC_056668.1 coordinate 71,320,899, forward strand.
ATGGAATCTGATTGGGATTCTCTCTCCTTCTGCTCCTCTCCCGTGCTCATGCACTCTCTCTCTCTCTCAAAATAAACATTTTTTAAAAAATGGAAACAACTATGGGCTGCCTGGCTGACTCATTCAGTAGAGCATATGACTATTGCTGTTGGGGTTGGGGGTTCGAGCCCCATGTTACATGTAGAGATTAGTTAAAAAATAAATAAAATTTTGAAAAATAAATAAATAATGCAAACAACTTAAATGCACAGTAGTAAGTGGTCGATGAAATTATGGTATTTCATGGTATTTCTGGGTTTGTGGTAATTTTTTTCAGTTTGTGTATTTATTGATTTATTTATTTATTTTAGTAATTTCTACACCCAACATGGGGCTCGAACTCACAACCCCGAGATCAAGAGTCGCACACTCTTCCAAGTCAGTCAACCAGGCACCTGTGATAATATTTTACAGCAGCAATAGGAAGCTAGTACACTAAGGCAAAAACTTTTGAAGTAAAGAATAGTTTTATGCTGAGGAGACAAGTAAAGAAGTCAGTACCTGATGGGGGTGGGGTCCCATCTGGACGGCTTCTTCAAGAAAGAAGGGTGAACTAAAGGCAGAGGGAGCCTCATCAAAAATGCAACCCAACCTCAACTCTGGTTAGTACCTGGCTGGATTAAGGTAAGCAGTCCATAGTCTATCTGAATGAAAAAGGAAAAGAGTAAACCCTCTCTGGAAGAAAATAATATTATCTGGAGGTTCTATAATTTTTTGACACAATGTCCAGGATTTAAACTAGGCATGCTAACACAGCCACATGAAGGATTACCAAGAAAAAAAAAATCAACGGAAACAGAATCACACATGATCCAGATACTGGAGTAAGCAGACAGTGACTTTAAAATAACTGCTATGACCAAAATGTAAAAAGGGAGGAGAAAGGAAGGATGAAGAACTGGATAAAAAAAAAATAATTTCATTGGCCTCACTGACCACTACCAGAGAGGTGCTGGAATGCATGGTGCTACTGGCTGGCAGTCAGAGCTGTGACCAGGGCATTTGTGAAATGCACTGAACTGCAAAGAGGAACATGAGTACACTCGAGATGAATCAAATTGCAGCTGCCTCCCAGGAATGCAGCTTAAAGTACCAGCATTCATTGTCAATTTAATTCAGTGCCAGGTGTAGTTCACCAGGAAAGCACTTGCAGATCTAGTTACCTATGAACAAAAGACTTTTTTTTAACGTTTATTTATTTAGTTTTGAAGGTGGGGGGAGGCAGAGAGAAAGGGAGACACTGACTCTTAAGCAGGCTCCACACCCAGCACGGAGCCCAATGCAGAGCTTGATCTCATGACGGGGAGATCATGACCTGAGCCAAAAGCAAGAGTTGGACAGTTGAGGCGCTCAGTTGGTTAAGTATCTGACTCTTGATTTTGACTCAGGTCAGGATCTCACAGTTCATGGGGTCAAGCCCCATGTCAAGCCCTGTGTCAGGCTCTGCGCTGACAGTGTGGTGACAGGAAGGATTTGCTGCTGCCTTGAGTGACGGGAAGGAGCCTGAAGGCATATTTTCCAGAGTGGTGCAGTATCACGGAGGGGGGTTCCAACACTGCCTGCCCTTCACAGCTGAGTGTCTTAGGAAAAGGTTTCTTCCCCGCTGATGATCACAATAACTAAAATAGGGGCTAGAAATTATTTGCCAATAGTGTGTAAGTTTGATCAGCAATTATATTAATTTACATTTTAGTAACAGGAGTGAGAGCAAGGCCCCTTCTGCCCTTGTGACAGATTCAGAAATCTCTTTCACAGAATGTGCAAATAATGCTCGTGTAGTATTAAAAAATAATAATAATTTCACTAGAGAATTGGAATCTATAAAAAAGAATTAAAATGGATATTCTAGACCTAAAAAATATAATAACTGACATTAAGAATTCAGTCAGGGGCAAGGCACCTGGATGGCTCAGTCGGTTAAGCGTCCAACCTCGGCTCAGGTCATGATCTTTCTGTTTGTGAGTTCGAGCCCCGCTTTGGGCTCTGTGCTGATATATCAGAGCCTGGAGCTTGCTTTGGATTCTGTGTCTCCCTCTCTCTCTGCCCCTCCCCCAATCATGCCCTGTCTCTCTCTGTCTCAAAAATAAACATTAAAAAAAAAAAAAAAGAATTCAGTCAGGGGCACTTGGGTGGCTCAGTCAGTTAACTGTTCAAGGTCAGCTCAAGTCATGACATCACGGTTCGTGGGTTCAAGCCCCACATCAGGCTCTGTGCTGACAGCTCAGAGCCTGGAGCCTACTTCAGATTCTGTGTCTCCCTCTCTCTCTCTGCCCCTCCCCTGCTTGCACTCTGTCTCTCTCTCAAAAATAATTAAACACTGAGAAAAAAAAAAAAAAGGAATTCAGTCAGTGAGTTGAATATCAGATTAGATACAACAGAAAAGAGAACACATTAACTGAAAGACAGGTCAACAGAAAAATATCCAAAAGCAGGGCACCTGGGTGCCTCAGTCAGTTAAACATCTGACTCTTGATTTTGGTTCAGGTCATGATCTTACAGTTGTGAGATCTAGCCCCTCATCCGACAGTGGAGAGCCTGCTTGGGATTCTCTCTCTCTGCCCTTCCCCCACATACTCATGCATGCACCTACGCACACACGTTTTCTCTCTCTCCCTCTCTCTCTCTCCCTCCCAAAAAAGAAAAAAGAAAAAAATATCCAAAAGTAAGTACAGAGAGAAAACACAAAAACTCAGAGAAGAGCATAAAAGACATGTGAAATACAGTAAAAAGAGGATCTCCCTCTATACACAGGTAATTGGAGTCCAAAAGGGACAAGAGAAAGCAAACAGAGCAGAAGCAATACTTAAAAAGTTAATGGCCACACTTAGCACCCAGATGTTAGTTTCTAATGCTATTCTCCATAAAATGAACCAGAGCTCCTTGGACAAATGGCTAATTCTAGGGCTGGTGCAGGGAATGAATAAGATGAAGCCGCTTACAGTGCCAGTAAGTAAAGAAGTGCTCAAGAAACCCCATAATAATAGTAGGGTGTATCAAAGGGACACAGGAGTCAACCGAAAGAGCTGCCAATGGCCCGAGCTAGAACACTGAGTAATAAATAAGGTACAATTAGTAAATGCCAGAAAGTAAGTAACTCTCCAGGGAAAAACAAACCAATTTCTTTAACAATTAAATGGCAATATAAAAAAAAAAATGAGAAAATGAGATAAAAGAGGGAGTAACCTCCTAGTAATTCGCCAAAATGACCAACACAAAAGGAAGGAGGAGGGGTACTCGCTATATGTTCTCTAGGCCTTTCAGAAAACATGGAGTTGTTCCTTTGGCAACATACATGCCAATCTACAAGAAAGGTGATATTGTGGACATCAAGGGAATGGGAACTTTTCAAAAAGGAATGTGGCACAAATGTTACTGTGGCAAAACTGGAAGAGTCTACAATGTTACCCACCATGCTGTTGGCATTGTTGTAAACAAACAAGGGCAAGATTCTTGCTAAGAGAATTCATGTACATATTGAGCGCATTAAGCACTCAAAGAGTCAAGACAGCTTCCTGAACTGTGTGAAGGAAAATGATCAGGAAAAGAAAGAAGCCAAGGAGAAAAGCACTTGGGTTCAACTGAAGTGCCAGCCTGCCCCACCCAGAGATGCACATTTTGTGAGAACCAATGGATCGGAGCCTGAGCTCCTGGAGCCCATTCGCTATGAATTCATGGCATGATAAATATATTAAAAAAAAAAAGACCTCAAGACTAAAAATGTTACTCTTAATTGAGTAGAAGTGTGGTGTCCTCTCCCCCAAAGAAATATTCAAAGCAAACTTTGTGTCCAAATTCATTGGATGATGTCTTTATTCAAATTTGGTGGGTTTTGGGGCACCTGAGTGGCTCAGTTGGTTAAGCTTCTGACTTTGGCTTAGGTCATGATCTTGCAGTCCATGAGTTCGAAACCTGAGTCAGGCTTTGTGCTGACAGCTCAGAGCCCCGAGCCTGCTTTGGATTCTGTGTCTCTCCCCCCCACCCCCGCCCCTGCCCTCCCCTGCTCATGCTCACTCTCTCTCTCTCTCTCAAAAATAAACATTAAAAAAAAAAAGAGATGTATCAACTAAATGCAATGTGTGAACTTTATCTGAATCCTGATCTGAACAAATTGTAAAAAAAAAAAATACACATACATAAATACATACACTTAAATACATATTCATATATGTATACAGTGACCCTTGAACAACCTGGGCTGAAATGCACAGGTCCACTTATGTGCAGATGTTTTTTCAATAAATACAGTACAGTACAGTACTGTAAATGTATTTTCTCTCTCTTATAATTTTGTTAGTAACATTTTATTTTCTCTAGCTTACTTTATTATAAGAATACAGTATATAATACCTATATAAAACATGTGTTAATCGACTGTTTACGTTATCATTAAGGCTTCCAATCAATAATAGGCTATTAGTTAAGTATTGGGGGAGTCAAAGTTATATGCATATACAAAAAGTTATTTTTGATTGTGCAGGGGTTGGCACTACTAACCTCCACATGGTGCACAAGAGTCAACTATATATGAGACAACTGGGGATATTTGAACACTAACTGAATATTTTGTAATATTCAGGACTGGCAATATTTTAGATGTGATATTTTATTATGTTAAAAATGGTCTTTAGGGCATCTGGGTGGCTCAGTGGGTTAAGCATCCTACTCTTGATTTTGGCTCAAGTCATAATCTCATGCTTCGTGGGTTCGAGCCCCGCACTGGGCTCTGTGCTGACAGTGCAGAGACTGCTTGAGATTCTCTCTCTCCCCCTCTCTCTGCCCCTCACGCTCTCTCTCTCTCTCTCAAAATAAATAAACATTTTAAAAAAATAAATAAAATAAAAAGGGTCTTTAAATTTTAGAGATATCATATATTGTTGTATTTACAAATGAAAGGTATGATGACTGGAATTTGCTTCAAAATAATCTGATGGGACAGGGAGAGTAGGCAGAGGGATAAATAAAACAGTATCTGTATGGGCTTATAAACGTTGAAGCTAAATGACAGAAAAATGGGAGTTCCTTAGTCCCTGTACTTCTGCATATGTTTGAAATTTTAGATGATAAAGGTTTTAAAAAAGGAGGGAGGGAGGCCTTGAATGCTACGCTTTAGAATTTGGCCTTATCACATTTAACAAAGTCAGTCACAACCAGTTCAAGGAGTTTATACCTGACAGGGTTTAAAATAAACTCTAAAGAGTTCATGGAAAGAAAATGAGGTGTACTCCTGAAAGACTGCTCTAGCTGCAAAATGAAATGCAGAGGAGAGAGATCAGAGTCTGGAAATGCTGATAAGGGGTTGCCAAGTAACCCTGGCATCCAGATTACAGTGCATACAGTAGGAGAGACTAACGGCTAAACAAGACAAAAGAGGACTCCGAGGTTTTAAGCCGGAGTCAACAGAACCTTGGTAATACTGTGAAAGAGAAATTAAAATGTCAGGTTGACTAAAGGAGAAGAAGGGAGAAGAAATTTACACCTGTACAACAAGTTGAAACTGGCGAGATAAACTAGTAAAGTATTTCTTTATGTCTTGGAGGTGAGAAATTCTCCTGAAGCCTTTTGACCAAATGGTAGAGGACACCACAGTGAAGAGTACTGCACCATGAGCCAGAAAGCTAGGCTCTGTTAGTTAATCTGACACCAGCCAGATAAATAATTTTGGGCAAAATATAGTGATCCTCATAAATGTCATCTATAAATTCAGGAGAGTGGACAGTAGAAAATATCCATAGTCCCTTCCAAATCCAACATTCCATAGTAAAAATTCTCACTCATAATATATACAAGGGTTTTTTTTTAATCCCTTTAACAAATATTTTAATTTTTTTTAATAAAATACTATACTAAGCACTGTTTACCAAGGGAAATGTGAGATTAACACTTGGGCACAGGAAAAGAGAGGAAATACAGATTTTGAACTCACTAATACATGAACGACAGTTTGAGGTCATGACAATGAATGAGTTCATTGAAAAAGCATTGAGAAGAGCCCAAGAACAAGAAGTGAGCCTTGAAGAAAGCTCACAGCTGGCGATGTAGGGGAGAAAGGAACCAGGGAAGGAAAGACAATAATCAGTTAGAAAAATAGAAGAGAAACAAGTTAGCTAAGTGACATCAGGGCCAAAAAAAAGAAAAAAAAAAAGAAAAAGAGTGAATTTTAAGAAATAAAAGCTCAGGGGCGCCTGGGTGGCTCAGTAGGTTGAGCATCCAACTTCGGCTCAGGTCATGATCTCACGGTCTGTGAGTTCGAGCCCCGCATCGGGCTCTGTGCTGACAGCTCAGAGCCTGGAGCCTGCTTTGGATTCTGTGTCTCCCTCTCTCTCTGCCCCTCCCCTGCTCATGCTCGCTCTCTCTCTCTCTCTCTCTCTCTCTTTCAAAAATAAATAAACATTAAAAAAAAAAAGAAAGAAAGAAATAGAAGCCCAGGCCAAGAATAAGAGGTAAGAAAGGGTTACCAGATATGCTAATAAAGAGGTCTCAGACAATGTTAAAGAAATTAATTTAGGAGAATGATAGGAAAAAAAACAGGCAAAAAGCAATTTAGGAAGAAACATGTATACATGTTCCCATACTCTCTTTAGGAGCATATAAACATAAACCCTATAGATACGACACAAAGTGTTACCTCACGGAGCTCACCCAGACTTGTCAACCCCACTGTTCAATACCCGGATCTTTTTGGTTCACAGCTGCATTTTGTAATGCTGCCTTTTCCTCTCACTCTCACAAAGACACAATCTTTCTGAATTGTTAGGAGGAGGAATACCTAATAAACATTTAAGAATAAAAACAAGAAGGAAAAACCAACTACTCACAATACTCCTTCACCTCTTTGTTCTCCAATCACTACTTGCACCACCATTTTATATCGGTCAAATCCCATTTCTAGAAAGAAAAATAAGAAGGTTATCTATAAGTAAAAGTGATAAAGTAAAAGTGATAAAGGCATAAATAAAAGTGATAAAAGTGATAAATATGATGGTATATTTGCCTAGAAATGGATATAGGCATTCAGTCTATAAGCACTGACTGAGTGGGTTGATAAGTTGGGAGTCAGAGAGACTAGAGGGCAAATTTTACTTGGTGAGTAAGTCAGCTTACCAAGTGTGTAACCTTAGACAAGTTATTTACCTTCTTGGCTTAAGTCTTCCTCATCTGTTAAATGAAAAATATTATTACCTACCCTGGGGGTACACTGTGAGGTGAGATGAGATAAGATATAGTACACTGACCTTAAAAACAAAACTGTCAGTTATTTTACCAGCAAAAAAATGAGTCTATTCGTGAAGGGCATAGAATTACAATTCAGGACATGAAAGCTACAGCAAAACCATTTGCAAGTCCAGAGAACAAAAAAGTCAGTTCTTTTGTAGAGGAAAGGAGGTCATTGGGAGAGCTGTTATAAACAAAAAGTTCATTGGAGTAAATGGGAGTTGAAAGTATAGTGGCTTTTCATTGCCTGAATTTTAATGGTCTCTCATTGGCTGGTCTGTTGCTAGGCAAGCAGAAAATCTTTCTTTCTGCTGCTAGGGTAGTAAAGTATAGGCTGATAAGGAACGGTATGGTATTAGAGCTCCCCCTCCTGGCCTCCCAACTCCAACATTTTAGTGAGGTTTTGCTTTAGTAATTTTCACAATATGTAAAGCATCTACAACAGTATTGATACATACTAGTTTCTCAATAGATCGCAGCTCCCTTTGTTTCTCTCCTACTCTAAGACAGGTGCTGGTAGGTCCTCAAAACAGGAATGGCATGTCTTTTAGGAACACAGGGCTGGCAGCTCCTTCCTTTGTTTGGACAGTGGGGAAGGGATGACCAGAAAAGGCTTCTTGGAGGATGAGATACACAAGCTGAGTGTTGAAAGACGAATGGGAATTTACCAGACAGACAATGTCTCTCCATTTTATGGAGAGGGAATATCATGTGCAAAGGCATAAGCTATGGGATATTTATTTTATTTTAATGTTTATTTCTTTTTGAGAGAGAGAGAGAGACAAAGTGTGAGCGGTGAAGAGGCAGAGAGAGAGGGAGACACAGAATCCAAAGCAGACTCCAGGCTCTGAGCTGTCAGCACAGAGCCCGACTCAGTGCTTGAACTCACAAACTGAGAGATCATGACCTGAGCCAAAGTTGGACGCTTAACTGACTGAGCCACGCAGGCACCCCTAGAGTATGGGATATTTAGAAAACTGTAAGCTGTTCAGTAAGGGAGAAAAGAAAATAACAGTATAAGATTCTGAAGTATAATGGTGTGGCCTAGCACAACTCTGCTGCTTCCCCAAAAACTATACTGCTAAAGCAGCAAAATCCTGAAAATTCTCCCTAACACCAATGGAAAGAAGAAAACTGAATGGGCATCTTTATCTCCCTGCTCTTTTCTAACCAAAGACTAGTGGAAACAGTTGGGGGAAAAAAAAGGAAAAGAAATGGGCAAAGTTGAAACAGAGCCAACTCTGATGAAAGTCTCCAGGATTATATAGTAAATTAGGCAAACAATCTGAAGACCACAGGTCTCCTCCCATGTGAAACATGAACCCTAATTCAGGATACTTAACAAAATCTAGGAGACAGAGCCCAAAACACTGCAGACAGTTCCATGGAACTTCCTCTTTTCTCTACTCATTTCTCTTCCTCCTTTTCTGATACCCACGCAGCTAGAATATTATATATACAGCCCTTAAATCATAGTTCTGAGGGAAAAATAAAATAATCTCAGATATAGTGGGAGAGTACAAAAAAAAATCACCTATATTATGTCAAAGCAATTATGAAAAGAGCAAATGAAAAGATCTGAAAACCACACCACATCAGAGTAAAATGGAAAGAAGCCAACTGGCAATATGCAATGATGCAGCAGCAAAAACAAACAAAAGAATAACAAGAAAGAAACACACTGTTTAAAAGACAAAAAAGGGGGCACCTGGGTGGCTCATTCAGTCGGTTAGATGTCCAACTTCAGCTCAGGTCATGACCTCGCAGTCCGTGGGTTCAAGCCCTGCGTCGGGCTCTCTGCTGACAGCACAGAGCCTGGAGCCTGCTCCCAATTCTGTGTCTCTCTCTGCTGAGGGGCAGGGGAGGCCCTGCTCATGTTCTTCACAAATGATTCACAGTATAGAACAAAATTAGCTCATAAATTCAACAAAATATGAACTTAATCAGATTATAAACAGCAGAAAAATGGAAAGGAAGATCACAGCCTGAAGAAACAAACTGAATCCTCACACAGTATCAGTGCAGGCCTAATAAATTAAAAGTGGCAAAGGACAGAACAGACACAAATGAAAATTGAATAACTGGCTTAAGATAATCACAAGTAAATATCAAAGGAAAGGCAAGAAAGTATGGCACAGAAAAGCTAATAGATATGGAAGATAAAGAAGATTCAACATATCAGTATTTATTTTCCTAAAGAAGAGAATCTAATAAATGCAACAGGAAATGTTTTCAGAGATAGAAGAAAATTTTCCTGACATGGAAAAAATAAAATCTGCAGATTTAAAGCTATAAAATTTTCACTACCAAGCCATATTCTAAAAAAGCTATTGAGCATCAAGGTTAAGGATGGGATTCTTTAAGCAGAGGACATCAGGTGGCCTTAGATTTCTCTTCGGTAATATCCAATGCCAGAAGATAATGAAAAACAAGTCTACAAGATTCTCAGAAAATAAGTTATTACCTCAAAATATTATATTCATCCAAAACTATTCTGGTTTAAAGGCAAAAGGCAGATATTGTCAGACATGAAAAAACCCAGAGAATGTAGCATTTCTGAGCCCTTCCCGAAAAAATTTACAACAAAATCTCATCAGGTAAGAATTGAACCAAAATAAAGAACTCAGCAATGGAAATGGCATGATAAAAGGACTAAATAGTGAGCAATCATTTCATTTAAATATAGAACAAATGCAAAAAGAGAGAGAGAGAGCGAAAATGAATACTATACCACTATGTGAAATAAGTCTAAGGTATCCTACTGTTGTTAAAGTATTTATTTATCTGTATATATACATAGAAAAGAGTGTGATATGTTCACCTGATATTAATGATTATCATTAAATATTGATATTTAATGTGGTGGTGGCATTTGGGATGATTTTCTAATTTTATGTATTTTTCTATACATTTAACTTTATTTATAATGGACATGTATCTTTTTTTATAATAATTTTAACAGTCAATTTTTATTAAAAAGTGAAAATAAAGGGGCACCTGGCTGGCTTAGTTGGTACAGCATGCAACTCTTGATTTTGAGGTCATGAGTTCAAGCTCCATGTTGGGAACAGAGATTACTTAAATGAATAAATAAATAACTTTTTTAAAAAGTGAAGGGGTGTCTGGGTGGTTCAGTCAGTTAAGAATCTGACTCTTGATTTTGGCTCAGGTCATGATCTTATGGTCGTGTGTCTAAGCCCTGAATCGAGCTCTGTGTTATTAGCGCAGAGCCTGCTTGGGATTCTCTGTTTCCCTCTCTCTCTCTGCCCCTCTCCCACCCATGCACACATGCTCACTCTCCCTCTCTCTCTCAAAAATAAATAAATAAAACTTTTTTTAAAAAGTGAAATAAAAATGCTAATATACAAACAGCAGTGATAGAAATCCACAGAATTTCTATTTTCTTCTTTGTACTTTTATATATTTTTTAATTTCTAAAAACTGAAAAAAATTAAGAAAAAGAAGAAAATACACCAAAATACTAAATAGTAGCTACCTTTGGGTAATGGAATTTTATATAATTTAAAAAAAAATTCATATGTGTATTTTTCTAGACTGTCTAGGTTAGTACAATGAAATATAACTGTTACATAGACATTTCCTTCCCTCCACAAAATGTTATATTTTTAAAAAGGTAGACAGAAAGGACTTTTCAGATGGTATAACATTATTAACAAAAAAAGACAGAGACAGAGACCAAGGGAACAGGGAGAAAAAGCACAAGGTGTGCTCTGTATACGTAGAGCTTAGCAGGAATGGAGAGTTGAGTAGGGCAACTAGTTAATGATTGAGCTGGAGAGATGGGCTGAGGTCAGACAGTGAGGGTATGAACGCCTGCCTAAGAGGCCTGCCTAAGGAACTGATATGTTGGTGAGAAAAACAATCAAAAATGATGGAAGAAAGGAGCCCTTGTAACTTCTGGTCTTTCCCATACTGGAATTTCTCAGACAGTGCTTGCCTACAATGTTTTATTTTACATCTTTACGCTCTCCCATTATCTGCAAAAACCCACATGCATAAAAGTTACCAAATAACTGAGAAGACTAGACACTGAAGAGAAATTTGTGTTTAAAAGAATGCACAGTGTATGACCCTTGTTTAAAGATGGGGAAGGAAACAAATAGGTAAAATTGAATGTTTGAAGGGAACATATCATTTCCAATTACCATCACAATTACCTTTTAATTTATCTTTAACGGTTTCTGATAAACGTTTTGTGAGTTGAGGCATTTCTTCCGGAGAGTATTCAGCATTTGCCAGTTCCTCCTTAAGCACGGCATGGATACAGTCTTTAACCACAGAGGGTCTGAACCTAAATGAAACAGTTTGAACAACTAATTGGTAACTCCAAAACTCCAATTTACCTTCACAGTCCAACTGCCCCCAGCTCTTTGCCACTAAAACAATGTAATCTTCCATTTTCATATTTTTTATTAAAAAAGTGATACAAGCAAATTAAGAAAACAAGTCATATTCCTGATTTATACTTCCAGCCCAGACCTTTCCCCTGAACTTCAGACCACACATTCCAACACATATTCCATCTGGATGTCTAACAGACAACTCAAATTTAATATATCCAACATTAAGCGTTTTTTTTTTTTATTTGTTTAATGTTTATTTCTGAGAGAGAGAGAGAGAGCATGAGCGGGGAAGGAGCAGAGAGAGAGAGAGAGAAGGGGAGACAGAATCGGAAGCAGGTTCCAGGCTCTGAGCTGTCAGCACAGAGCCCAATGTGGGGCTTGAACTCATAAACTGTGAAATCATGACCTGAGCGGAAGGAGGACACTCAACTGACTGAGCCACCCAGATGCCCCCGACATCAAGCTTCTGACCATCTCCCCTCCCCAGAATCGTATCAGTCAATGGTAACTCCATTCTTCCATTTGTTCAGGCCAAAAACCTTGATGTCAGTCTTGCCGTCTTTCTCTCTCACAAAACACATCCTGGTTCATAAGCAAATCTTGCTTAAATCATAAGCAAATCTGAAGCAGTTCTACATTCAGAATAATCTGAAATTCAATCACTCTCACCATCCACTGCCACCAGCTTGGTACCTTTACCTCCTGCCTGGATTACAATGGCTCCTAACAAGTCTCTCTGTCTCTGCGTTTGCTCCCAGATCCTGTTCTCAACATAGCAACTAGATCGGTCCTGTTAAAATATATGTCAGATCATGGCACTTCTCTATTCAAAGATACCCCAGATATTTCCCACCTCACTCGGAGTAAAAGCAGCATCCTAACTATGACTTGTACAGTCCCATATGTCTACCCTACCAAACTCTGACCTTGTTTTTTACTACCTTTCCCACTAGTTCTCTCCACTCTGGCCACACTGGCCTTCCCTATGTTCTTTGATCACACCAGGCATGCCAACCTCAGTGCTTCTGCACTTGCTGTGAACCTCTGCCTGAAGTGCAAGTCTCATTCTATATGCATAGCTACCTCCTCACTTCTTTCAAGTCTTTTTTTCAAAAGTCACCTTCTCTAAAACTTCAAATTGCCCTCCTATCACATCACTTCATAGCTCACTTCCCAGTACTGATTACTATCTCATACACTGTACAGTTCACTTCTGTGTTTATTTTGTTTGTTGTCCTTCTACCCAGCTAGAACGTAAACTCCATGCGAGCAGAAATTTCTATCTGCTTTGTTCACTGTTATATCCCCATTTTTCAGAACGGCACCCAGCACATAGAAAATAAATACTTTTTGGAGTAATGGATTACTGAATAAATGAAGACAGAAAAAAAAATCTCCCCTAATTTCACCACCATAACAATACCATTAACATTTTTATTGTATTGATCATAGATTACAGCAGTAGGTTCATTTTCTGGGCTATATATTCTATCAGTTGATTTATCTATTACGTCCAAGTGACCAGAATGTTTTAGGTTTTGAGCTTATAATGTGGAATAATATTTGGTAGTATTGGTGGCCCCTTATTACTTCTTAACATTATTTTCTTTGCTCTCTTGCTGGTTATTCTCACAGATGAACTTTAGAATCACTGACAAACTTTCCAGGACTTGATCCGTTCAAAAAGGGGTCTCCCTGTTATTAATAAACATACCATATCTGGTTCTTTTCCTGAAGCCTTTTTCATTCTCAGTGAAATGTTAAAAGTTTTGTTGAAACAAGTCACAAATAATCTCATAGGATTATTCCCACACAATATATATTTGTTAATCTTGTTCTGCTTTTGTTCCGTTTTACAACAGAAATGCAGGCAAATGGCAATCGATGCATTTAGATACTTCTACCAAGATAACTTAACATACAGTTTTATATGTCCATTCGACCCACCATAAAAATGCTGCATGAAATTTTTTATCACATTATAACCAAAGTTCCTGGCTTTCAGTATTTGCCAAGCATTTGATCAGCAACCTGGGCTTTTTTTTTAACGTATATATATTTTCTCATCTTGTGAAAATGAAGCGAGTGATAGAGTCTACAGCCCTAGCAGACTCTCCCCTGCACTAGACTGTGTACTTCAACTCTGGGAAAGTATCGCGGTGGTGGGCCTAGAACATCCGGATACTATCTGGGTAAGGCTTTATATACATACAGGTCCCGTACCCTGCAAAGGAGTAAGCGTATTCTGGCACACGTTTGCACACAGGAAGCGTGTGGCTGAATGGTATTCTATGCAAGGCTCTTTACTGCTCTTCTCTCTATTCCATCCATCTCCTTTCCTCTGCTCACGTCCCAGGTCTCCTAGAGCCAACCATTCCCACTGCGCTAGCCTCAGGCGCTTCCGACGCCCTAACACTGCAACCGGAGACCGGGTCTTCAGCTGCCAGTAGCCGCTGAAAGCTCAAGAAAAATAGCTTCCCGCCCTTCCTCCCCGCCCACTCCCCGGCTTGCCCGTGCGGCTCCAGACCCAGCCCCTCCCTCCTCTGTCGACTCATCTCTGTACTCCAACCTAACACCTTCTAAGTCCCAGCTCCGCCTCGCCCTCTCCAGCCCCGCCTCTCCTTCTCCAGCCCCGCCCCTCCCTCTCCAGCCCCGCCTCTCTGCCCCAGCCTGCCCCCCCCCAGCCCCGCCCACTTTGCCGCTCCCCGCGCCCTTTACCGACGCTGAGGCTTCCAGGCGGGCTCTGCCTGCCTGACCTAGCAGTCTCGCAGGTCGCCCCCACCACAACCCGTCCGTTACCCGCCTTTGCTGGAAAACGGGCCGCAAAATATAGGTATTCTCGGACTCCCCTGCGTTCTTCTCGGTCTCAAACAACCCATCGGCCATGCCTATAGACAAGGACGCCGCGGTCTTCGAGGTCATGGCTAGGGCTTCTTGGCCCAGTGTGTCGAGATGAAGGCCTGGCTGGTGGCGGCGCGGGGCTGCAAAACCGTCGCCAGGGCGACAGCACCGCCCTTGGCCCTGACGTAACGCTGCTGCGTGCTCCCAGCGGAGAGGCCCTCCCTTCTCTGCGGGTCCGGCGGCCCTCCCCAGCGCCTGCGCACCACCTGCTGGGCGGAAACTGGCTGAGCTAAGGCGACCCTCGCTTTGGCGCAGGGCTGTTGGAGCCTGTGGGGATCGCAAAGCGCTTCGAAGTTTGTCAGCGTTTATTCACCGCGCTACAATTTTAGGGAATTGACGCGGAACCTGAGGTTCATAGAGATCCAAGGATATAAGGCTATTGGGCGGCAGGGCTCTAAAAAAAGGGCATTCTCACTGTGGCCTGTGGGCAAGGCCAGCCTTCATTTCATTATGCAAGTCTTGTGAACGGGTTTTATATTTTTAAATGATCGAAAAAAAAATCAAAAAAATGTTTCGTGACGCGTGAAAACTACACGTGAATTTAACATTTCAGTATCTGTAAAGTTCTGTTGTAACGTAGCTATGCTCGCTTGCACATGTGTGGCCGCTTTTGCACTGTATTGATCGAATTGAGCAGTTGCAACAGAAACCATATGGCCCTTTACAGAAAAAGTTTGCAGTGCCCTGCTCTACTCCATAACTGCCAACTCACAGTTCCCCTAGCCTCACCCACACCATACTCTCCGTGCAAAATTCAGAAAGGAGTAGACATTAAGGTGTATTCCCCACTTACGAGCACCAGTTTCTGGTCCTGTTGTAGAAGACTGTAGTATCTTGGCCTCTACCAGCTTCAAAAACTAAGAAAAGAATTTCCCCCAGTATCCATTCAGGCTTCCTATTGGTTGGATTAACAGATTCCAGAACTTCCTTCTATAAGATGCAAAGGGAGTATTTCTATAAAAGTATACCTTTGCAAGCTCCAGTAGAGACTAATTTTACTATTCCAAGTTTTGGTTTACAATGTGTTTTCTTGATAGTATAGCCTAGATTGGTCTCCCCGAGTCTGGTAAACTCCTCTGAACTTCACCTTCCCACTCCACCCTTCACAGTGCCCCCAGAATGGCTTTCCTTTGTCACTGCTCTGCTTGAAATCTTTCAGTGGTTCCTTAGGACCATCTCCCCAGCATTTGCTGCAAATAAGACCTTTCATGATTTGGCAGGGTTGCTGAACCTTCCTCCTGGCACTGACCAGCAGACTGGGGTCTGTGCAAGGGCCACAAGGCAGCTCAGTGCTGCCTCAACCATGCCCTCTTTAACTGCCCCTTGATTCAGCAGCGCTAGCCCCATCTTTGGCTGGGGTCATGCATCCACAGACTAGCCTTGCACAGAAATTCAATGTCTCCTAAGGGGCAGAGAGTGTTTTTCTCCTTACTATTTCACCAGCCTTAAGAAATCATACCCCTAGGAGCACCTGAGTGGCTTAGTAAGTTAAGCGTCTGACTTTGGCTTGGGTCATGATCTCACGGTTAGTGGGTTTGAGCCCTGCATCGGGCTCTGTGCTGACACTCAGAGCCTGAAGCCTGCTTCAGATTCTGTGTCTCCCTCTCTCTGCCCCTCCCCGGCTTGGGCTCCGTCTCAATCTCTCTCTCCCAAAATAATAAATAAACATTAATTTTTAAAGACATTTTTTAATGTGTTATTTATTTTTGAGACAGACAGAGACAGAGCATGAGCCGGGGAGGGGCAGAGAGAGAGGGAGACACAGAATCCAAAGCAGGCTCCAGGCTCTGAGCTGTCAGCACAGAGCCTGACGCGGGGCTCGAACTCACGGACCGTGAGATCATGTCCTGAGCTGGAGTCGGACGCTTAACCGACTGAGCCAGCCAGGTGCCCCAACATTATTTTTTTTTTAAAAAGAAAGAAATCATACTCCTAGTACACCGACTTTTCCTCCCTTTTTATGATTTCTTCGCTATATTTCTCTCACCCTACCTACTCCAGTCCAACTAAAAACACAGAAGATTAGGTGTGTAATTTAATTCAATAAACATTTTATTATTCCATCTGTGCTAGGGGCTGGAGATACAAAGGTGAATAAAACCCAGGCCTTGCCCTAAAGGGTGAACAGGAAAGCAATGGGCTAAACTTGTTACTTGTTACTACCTAGAGTGCCAGTTGCTACAACAGAAAGCTGAAGGCCAGCCAACTTATTCCCAAGATGGGCCCACTTTTCTCTGAGCAGGATCGTAAACAAGGCAACATCCTCTTCTTTCCAGGATGATATTCAAGAAGGCATTCACAAAGCAAGGGACCGACAACTTTTCTTCTTAACAAAATGTTAGCACTGTCCTGATGAACAGATTAACATAGGCCCTCCTGCCTAAAACCTGGTTGGAAGCCAAGCCAAGAGCCAGATGTAGCTTTCATTTGAGGAGAAAAACCCAGGGTGAAAGCCCATTCTGAGGGTGAGGTAGTCCTGGGATGGAGGGAGAAGGAAGGGGATGCAGGTGTCCTGTGGAATCCCACAGAGGGCAGCCAACAACCAGGTGTGGAGGGCTATGGAGCCCATGGTAGAATGAATGCAGAACTCCCTCTTCTCCCTTTCCCCTCCCCTCCCCTGTTTTCCTCTCCTTTCCCCTTCCCTCTCCTCCCTGGTGACAGAAGAATTCCTGTATCCTGGAGGCATCTGGTGCTTCAGTGGCTCCTCCCTGACGGGACAGAGCTGGGGCCCAGGGGACTGTGGAGGGGATACAGCAGCCCCTGGACCCACATACTCCCTTCCTGGCTTTGTCCACTCTGTGGCTCCAGAGCCTGGGGTTCTCAAACTCATTCCCTGGACCTGTCCACTTACCTCTTCTCTTGCCAGTACCCATCTTCTTCCCAGAATGCTTCTGCCTGCTTCATCTTGTTCCCTACCCATCAGGCTTTCCCATCCAGATCTCCTTTATCCCACTCCTGACTCTGCTCACCATCTGACACCACCTCCTGACCAAGATCCTGAGGTGGGAGGGAGGGGAGTCCTCTGCTTTCCTCGTTCCGCATGAGAAACAGCCATGGCTCTGCAGTTCTCCACACGCTCTATCCTGTGTCTCCCCCCCCATGCCTTGGAGTGTGCTGTTTCCTCTGCTAGGGAATCCCTTTCTCCTGTCTTGCCGGGCTATTTCAAGAATCAGCTCAGACACAATGGAAGCCTTCCTTGATCTCTCACAGACCCTCTGCTTGGCGGTTTGCTGTTCCTCTGAGCTCTTTTCGTGTCCTGTTGACCTCTAACATGGCCCTTACCATATGACATTTAAATTGCTGGGAGATGTGTTTGTTCCCTTAACCTGACCATGAGCTCTTCAAGGACAAGGCAGGGTCCAAGGTCAAGGGCCGTGTCTCGGTCATCTTTGGATCCACTGCGTGCACAGCAGAGCCAGCCACACAGTGGACCCTCAGTGTATACCACTTATTGAACTGCACTGAACACGAATGAAAAGAACACTGGTGGATTAATCAGCTCAGGCTGCCATAACAAAACACTAAAGACTGAGTGGTTCAAACAACAGACATTTATTTTCTGGAGGCTGGAAGTCCAATATTAAGGTACCAACAAGGTTGGTTTCTATTGAGGCCTCTCTCATTGGCTTGCAGACGGCCACCTTCTGGCTGTGTCCTCACATGGCCTTTTCTTCTGTGCTTGTGTGGAGAGAGAGATTTGGAATCTCATCCTCCTCTTATAAAAAGATGCCAGTCCTGGGCGCCTCGGTGGCTCAGTCGGTTGAGCATATGACTTCGACTCAGGTCATGATCTCACGGTTCGTCGGTTTGAGCCCCACATCAGGCTCTGTGCTGACCGCTCAGAGCCTGGACCCTGTTTCGGATTCTGTGTCTTCCTCTCTCTGTCCCTCCCCCACTTGCGCTCTGTCTCTCTCCCTCTTTCAAAAATAAATAAGCATTTAGAAAAAAAAAGATGCTAGTCCTACTGGATTAGGGTCCTACCTTTATGGCCTCATTTAACTTTAATAAGCTTCTTAAAGGTTCTATCTACAAATATAGTCACATGTGGGGGTGAGGGCTTCAACCTATGAATTTTGGGGACACACAGTGCAGTGCATAACAACTGGTGAACTTGAATTTAGAAGATAAGAGCTCAAGTACTAACTTTACCTGAACCCAGGTGAGAGCTTTTAGGCATCAAGTCCGTTATGTTCTAGGAACTTCAACTGCTATATCTGTGACCTGTGACCAATTTTACAGGGTTGTTGAGAGGCTGAAATGAGGCCATGGCTGGAAGACATTTTATGAACCATAAGTTCCTACACAATAATAATGACTTGCAGTTTACAATGTGATTCAAAATTCACCAATATCATTCAGCCTATGCTCAAGGAATCATTGTTACAGGCACACCTAAAAAGGAAGTTTGTTTACAATCCATACCCACTTCTTACAGAAGGGATTCAAGACAGTTTCTGAGGAAAACTCTCTCGCATGAAAGGGCATTTACCTATCACTTCTCACAGAGGCTGCAGAAAAGTCCCAAGAAGCTGTTGATGAAATGAATGACCACCAGGAGAATCTGGAGGAGGCTGATGCACAGAAGGGTGGAGAAGAAGGACACGTGCCAGATGACGGCTTTAGAAGGCTCCAGGCAGACAGAGTTCCAGAGTGAACGGTCATACAAATAATTCCTATCCCCAAAAATAAGGAGACCAGGGTTTGAGGAAAAAGAAATAAAAGCCAAATAAGCAACCTCGATAGAAACCTGGTGCCTCCCCCAGCCAAGGTCATAGGACTAGACTTTTGAGGGTAACTATTGTTGCTGCATCTGCAAAATTCTGAGCATCTTCCCAGAGAAAGGAAATGCTAGAATGTGTGACCAAAAGGAGTTTGTGTGTCTTTCTGTCATCTTTCTCTGCCTCTGTGAAAAGACTCCATCCATTTACCTGTTATGCAAGTCTTTGAATGGGTAACCATATTTCCAAGCTTGCATCTGATTGAAGGATGAGGCATCGAACATGCATAAAGGGCCATCTTTCAGGGCTACACCAGAAGTGATAAAGCAAATCAAGGCTCCTAGAAAAGCCAGGCTACTGGACAGCAGAGCAGTGAGCATCTGTAGAGGGAGAGAAGAAGCCATAAGGTGAGATGGGGTCGTGACCAAGTGGTGGGGTGATGGGGACAAGTCTAACTTCTCTGGTGCTCAGGCTTCCCCCCATCATATCACATGGGGATAATTCTGCCCCTGGCACCTCCTTTAAAGGATAACCAAGGCAAAGGTGACTGATGTGGGGTCAGTGGTAGAGCCAGGAAGTGTGGGGGGTAGGGAGGGAGAGAAAGCACTGAGAAGGGGGAAGCAGTAGCACATGGACCTGGGTCTCCCTGACCCAGCAGGCTCTCCAGAGCTTCTCAGCAGGTTGGCATTAAAAGCTTTTATACTCAGACTGCAACCATTCAGCCTCTGGGTTGAACGGTTTGATTGTCATTTTTCATATGCCCACTTCTGACTCTTCTAAGGGAAAGCTGTGTTCTCAAAGGTTCCATACTCCCATCCCTGATTCCTCACTTTCTCAAATCAAGCAAGAAAGGAAGCAGGGGAGGAAAGAGGGAAGGAGGGGAGGAAAGAAAGGAGGGAGGGAGACAGAGACAGAGAAAAATGACAGTCAACTCTGAAGTGACTCCAGTGCTGTCACTGCACTTTTCTAGTCTTTGTACCACTCACTTCCCTCCCAAAAGATAACAATGAGTTGGCAGGATTCTAGCTTACTTTTATTTTTTTTTTTTTAATGTTTATTTTTGAGACAGAGAGAGACAGAGCATGAACGGGGGAAGGGCAGAGAGAGGGAGACACAGAATCGGAAACAGGCTCCAGGCCGTCAGCCCAGAGCCCGACGCGGGGCTCGAACTCACAGACCACGAGATCGTGACCTGAGCTGAAGTCAGACGCTTAACCAACTGAGCCACCCAGGCACCCCTCTAGCTTACTTTTAAATTGGCTTCTTTCTCAGGATACTAGGTCATTTTCTCCCTTGCAAAGAATACATATTTTAAAATTTTAAATTAAAAAAAAAATATGTGTATATATATACACATGTATATACATATATATAGCTTTTATACAGAATCACGGAGTCATTTTATGTCAAGCCAGTTTGGAGCTTGGGAGGGGCCAGGGAAAGGCGCATGGTCAGTTTTGACTCTAAGTTAAAGATTCGAGGTGAACTAGTCTGATGGAAGCCTAGGACAGTGGTTCTCAAAATGTGATCCCTGTCCTGGCAGCATCACATCACCTGAAAACTTGTTAGAAATGCACAATTTCCCGCTTCACCCCACCTCTGAATCAGAAAATATGGGGGTGAGGCCCAACAATCTTTTTTTTTTAATTTTTTTAATGTTTACTTATTTTTGAGACAGAGAGAGACAGAGCATGAACGGGGGAGAGCAAGAGAGAGGGAGACACAGAATCTGAAGCAGGCTCCAGGCTCTGAGCTATGAGCACGGAGCCCAACATGGGGCTCGAACTCACAAACCGTGAGATTATGACCTGAGCTGAAGTTGGATGCTTAACCAAGGCACCCAGGTGCCCCCCTGGTTTTGGTTTTAACAAACCCTTCAGGGATTCTGATGCAGGCTTAAGTCTGAGAACTACCCACTCGCCTAGGGGAAAACCAGGAGAGACTGAGAACAGATTGTGAATGAAATGCGTGGGTGTTGATATTTAATTCTTTAGCATATAATTCTGAATCAGAGGAATTCCCAGTACATGGGCTGCAGATAGCAAAGCAGGCTGTAGAGTTACTGCAAGGAGGCCACAAGTTCATGTGTCTGAGACTGAATAAGCAATATATCTTATACTATGTATGTACTGAGATTTTTCAGAAATGCCACTGTAATTAATAAGTGCAGATTTATTCTGGGCCTCAGTTTCATTATCTGTAAAATGGAGGGGTTAGACTAGAATCTAGTCATTAGATGATTTCTGGAAATTTTTCCAACTCTAAGAAAAGTTACACAAAATAGCCAGGAAATTTTCTATCAAAGACACATGATTGCAGTGCACTTAAATCATGTCCATATTGTTCAGTAGGCTAAAAATAATAGTAACAGTTCCTACATGTTTATAGACATTTCTGGCTCATTAAACACCTACTCTGTTGACTTGATCCTGTTCACTCCCATTTTACAGAGGAGGACCTGAGGCTCAGAAAGGTTAAGGAAGTTGCCCGATAGCTTAGGATTATTAAGGGATACAGTAAGCACCTGACTTCAAGCCCCAAGACTGACATTGTCTCTTTACCATTCTGCCTGTAGAGTGACAGAATGTAGGGATATTCTAGGTGTTAGAAGAGTAGAATCTGGTGCTTACACTTTGACAGGGCCCACTTTCACTGAAGCAGCCATATCTCCAGCCCGTCAAGGAGATGAGGGTAGCTGCAATGAGTACCTGGGAGAGGAGAGAAGAAAGGTAAAAAGAGATTGGGTAATTGACATTTCTAGCTGCCACCTGTGGCTGTTGAAATAGATTGGCTGGGCACCTCACATGGACTTGATTATCCTATCTTTCCCAGAGGGTTTGGCTTTGACTATCAGGACCCAGTTGGGTGACTAGCCTGATCTGCCTCTCTGGCCGGCAACGTTTACCCCTGGCCTGCTAGTCCCGAGCCAAAGTTCAGCCACAAGACTTGACAAGTCTTCCTAGAGTCTCCTATTCCTCGGAACTGATATACAACTGAGACCAGCTTGCTAGGTCAAGCATTCTTTTGTTTTTTCTTTAAGATTTTATTTTTGAGTAAATCACCCAACATGGGTCTCGAACTCACCCTGAGATCAAGATGGCACATGCTGTACCCGTTGAGACAGCCAGGCGCCCCCAAGATCAAGCATTCTTGCAAGGAACCAAAACATGACTCCCCTACCACCTCCCTGTTCCACCCCGAGGGGTGTCTGGCAAAGTCACACCTGGGGAACTCAGAACACTTACCATGAGGCCTCCTCCCCAGAGCCCAGAGCCCAGCATGGCTTGCCTGCCAATGAGGCCTCTCAGCAGGTAGCTCACATCCCAGTTGGGAAAGAGGAGCACTGTATTGGCTCCAGCAGCAAACAGGGCAGTGGTCCCGAGGCTCAGCCCCAGGATGCGGGAGCAGGTCCGTGAGCATGCCATCACACCAGGAGAGGACAGCATCCTGGAACCAATGGACGGAGGGTCATGGTGGCTCTGCTGCTGGGAGCATCAGGAAGGAGAACACTCATAGCAAGGGTGGGGTGGGGGAGACAGACTACAGATACTATGACCTCCCGGGGCACAGATCAAGAAGAGCCAAGGAACCTGCTTTGAAACGCTGCCTTTTATAAATATGCCCCAATGGGTAGGATTTAATTGCTCCATTTTCTGCCAACCCCCACTCACATGCACACACTCCTCATCCCCTCATGTTTTCCTGTACCTCTGTTACAGCTAGTGATTATTTCTATTTGGTACAGGAAAAAATGTTTAAAGGTGTCACCCTCTCTCTTTAAAAAATGCCATTTTAAAGATGTCTACTCTTACCACTTCCATTCATTATTGTGCAGGAAGTGCTATCCAGTGCAATAAGAAAATAAAAAGAAGCAAAAGCCATACGGATAGGAAAGAAAAAAGTAAGGTAACATGATTATCTATGTAGAAAATCCAAAAGAATCGGGGAGCCTGGGTGGCTCAGTCAGTTGGGCATCCGACTTCGGCTCGGGTCATGATCTCATCGTCTGTGGGTTCGAGCCCTGCATCTCCGCATCAGGCTCTGTGCTGACAGCTCGGAGCCTGGAGCCTGCTTCGGATTCTGTGTCTCCTCTCTCTCTCTCTGCCCCTCCCCCGTTCAAGCTCTGTCTCTGTCTCTCTCAAAAATAAATAAATATTTAAAAAAATTAAAAAAAAAAAAAGAAAATCCAAAAGAATCTATCAAAAAGTTACTAGAACTAGTAAGTGAGTTTAGCAAGTCACAGGATAAGAACTTAATACACAGGGGTGCCTGGGTGGCTCAGTCTGTTAACCATCTGACTTTGGCTCAGGTCATGATCTCATGGTTTGTGAGTTCGAGCCCCCATCAGGCTCTCTGCTGTCACCAAAGAGCCTGCTATGGAACCTCTGTCCCACTCTCTTCTGCCCCTCTCCCACTTGCACGGGCTGTCTCAAAAATAAACAAACATTAAAAAAATTTTTTTAATTGAAAAAATGAATATACAAAGATTTTGTTGTATTTCTATACACAAGCATTGACAAATTGAAAAAATTATACAGTATCATTTAAATAGCATAAAATAGGGGCGCCTGGGTGGCTCAGTCGGTTAAGCATCCAACTTCAGCTCAGGTCATGATCTCACGGTCCGTGAGTTCGAGCCCCGCGTCGGGCTCTGGGCTGATGGCTCAGAGCCTGGAGCCTGCTTCCGATTCTGTGTCTCCCTCTCTCTCTGCCCCTCCCCCGTTCATGCTCTGTCTCTCTCTGTCACAAAAATAAATAAACGTTAAAAAAAAATTAAAAAAAAATAAATAAATAGCATAAAATAGGGGCACCTGGGGGCTCAGTCAGTTAAGCATCCAACTCGTGATTTTGGCTCAAGTCATGATCTCACGGTTTGTGAGTTCAAGCTCCACATCAGGCTCCATGCTGATAGTGCAGAGCCTGCTTGGGATTCTCTCTCTCCCTCTCTCTCTCTGCCCCTCCCTCCCTCACTCTCTCTGTCTCCTGTCTCTCTCTCAAAAATAAATAAATAACTTTAAAAGATTAAAAATAAATAATGGCATAACATAGAAAATACTTATGGATAAATTCAACAAAAGATGTGCAAGACCTGTGCACTAAAAAGAACAAAAGATTCCTGAGGAAAAATTAAAGACCTAAATAAATGGAGAGATATACAACATCCATGGGTCAAAAGACTTACTCTCATTAACACGTCAATTATCTCTAAATTGATGTTTAGTAGAGGCATTTGGGTGGCTCAATCTGTTAAGCATTTGACTTCAGCTCATAATCTCGCAGTTCTTGGGGCTCTGTGCTGACAGCTCAGAGCCCGGAGCCTGCCTTGGATTCTGTGTCTCCGTCTCTCTCTGCTCCTCCCCTGCTCTCTCTCTCTCTCTCTCTTTCTCTCTCTCTGTCTTTCAAAAATAATGGATTTTTTAAATAAACATTAAAAAATTAAAAAAAATTGATGTGTATATTCAATGCAATCTCAGCTAAAATTCTAGCAACATTTTGTTGTAGAAATTAACGAACTGAATCTAAATGTAGATAGAAATGCCAAGGTCCTAGATTAGCCAAAATAATTTTGAAAAAGAACAAAGTTGGAGGACTTACACCATGTGATTTCAAGACATTATAAAGTTACAGTAAAGGTACAGAAAGTAAAGTGCTGGTGCATAAAGACATACAGACCACGAGAACAGACTAGAGAATTCAGAAATAGACATACACAGATATGAGCAAATGATTTTTGAAAACGATATTATTTCAGTGGGAAAACGATAGTCTCAAACAGTGCTGTGACAATCTATGTGCAAAACAATATACATATTATATTATATCATATATATATGATATACATATATATATATATACCATGACTATTACTGCAAACCATATTTAATAATTAGTTAGAAATGAACCATAGGCTTAAACTTACAAAAATTTTAGAAGAAAACAAAGGAGAAAACATTGGGACTTGAGTTAGAAAAAGATTTATTAGATAAAACACAAAAAGTACAACCCATAAAAATGAGAAGTTAAACTACTGCAAAATTAATTTGTTCTACAAAAGACACCATGAAGAAAATAAAGAAGCAAACCACGGACTGGCAGAAAATATTCACAACATAAATTTTGTAAATGTGTATGTGAATACGAGTGCATACACATCTGATAACACACTGTAACTAGATTATATGAAGAACTCTTACATCTCTATAATAATAAGACAGGTTGATTTAGAAAATGGTGAAAGGATTTAAACAGATATTTCATTCCATCTCACAGAAGAAGATATATGGATGATAGCTAAGAACAAGAAAAGATGCTGAACATCATTAACATAAGGAAACACAAATTAAAACTAAAATAAGATCCTATTGCAGACCCAGCAGAATTGTTTCAGTTAAAAGGTTGGACTACACCAAGTATTGGGGGGGATGTGGAGCAACCAGAACATTCATATGTAGCTGGTGAGAATGCAAATGGTACAAACCACTTTGTATTTTATTTTGTTTGTTTTTAAGCCTACTTATTTATATGAGAGAGAGAGAGAGAGAGAAAGAGAGAGAGAGAGAAAACACACAAGTGGGGGAGGGGCAGAGATAGAGGGAGACAGAGTACCACACAGGTTCCACACTGTCAGCATAGAGCCCGATGCAGGGCTCAAACTCAGAACCAAGAGATCATGACCTGAGCCAAAATCAAGAGTCAGTCACTTAACTGACTCAGCCACCCAGCGCCTTCCCCCACCCCCCGCACCCCCCCCCACCAGACCACTTTGTAAATTAGCTTGGCAGTTTCTTATAAAGTTAAACATTTAACTTACCAAATGATCAAGTAATTCCACTTCTACATGTTTATCCAAGAGAAATGAAAGTACACATTCACACAAAGATTAGGACTTGAATGTCCATAGCAGCTTTATTCATAACAACTACAAGTTAGAAAAATAGGAACAACTTAAGTGTCCACCAACAGATGAATGGATAAACAAAATGTGGCATGTGCATACAATGGAATATTATACAGCCATGAAAAGGAAAGAAGTTCTGACGCATGCTACAACATGGATGAAACTTGAAAACATTATGCTAAATGAAATAAGCCAGACACTGAAGGATAAATATTGTATTATTTCACTTACATGAAATATCCAGAGTAGGCAAATTCAGAGAGACAGAAGTAGATTAGCAGCTACCAGAGACTGAGGGTGGAGGAATGTGGAGTTATTGTTTAATGGTTACAGAGTTTCTGTTTGGGGTGATGAAAGAATTTTAGAAATAGATAGAGGTAATGGTTACACAATATTTTGAATGCAATAGATGCCACTGCATTGTGCACTTTAAAATGTTTAAAGTAATAAATGTTATGATATACACATGTTACCATAATAAAAAAATTAACTGAAAATGAGAAATAACTCAAATGTTCATCAATAGGTGAATAAATAAATTGTGGTATATCCATGCAACTGAGTACCTCTACCAGGCAATAAAATACAAGGTTATTGTTTTTTAATTATGTAACAATGAACTTGAATATTACATGTCTCAACTAGATCAGGTGAAAAATGCCACCTCGGCACCTTTACTTACAGCCATTTCTCCTTTTTACATTTTCACTGATACATGCGCTTCTTGTTGTTTTTCTAAATGTGAATTAGAATAAGGCTGGTGAGATTTGGTAGACTCCTGTCAATACGGATCTGAAAAATATCAGTGCTTTGACATTCCGAAGAAGTTGCCTGTTGCTGCTTTGCAATTTAGCTGAGTCCATCTCACCGTGAGGCTCTTGACACTCCCCTCCTAACACATTACTTTGCACATAATCAGAAAATATGTGTGAATCAGAGACCCGCTTCTCTCTTTTACACACATACATACACATACATACATAATAAAATATCTCAGAGTTAAAAACATTAAACACAATGTATATACTTATAAGTTCTATGGAAAAACTAAGCAACATCCATATAAATACAACCAGCTTACAAAACAGGTCGCTACCACTAATATTATTGAAACCCTATGTGTGCCTATCGATCCTACACTTTTTCTAGATTCCTTCCTAGGAAAGACTATCCTACATTTTTTATCATACCTTTTTTAAAAAAAAATTTTTTTTAAGTTTATTTTGAAAGAGAGAGAGCACGCACGCAGGGTAGGGGCAGAGAGAGAGGGGAGAGAGAATCCCAAGCAGGCTCTGCACTGTCAGCACAGAGCCCAGTGTAGGGCTTGAACTCACAAACCATGAGATCGTGACCTGAGCCAAAACCAAGAGTCAGGCACTTAACCGACTGAGCGACCCAGGCACCCCTATCGTACCTTTTCAAAAACAGCTTTGTGAAGTGCCTGGGTCACTCAGTCGGTTAAGCATTTGGACTTTGGCTCAGGTCATGATCTCACGGTTCGTGGGTTCAAGCCCAGCTTTGCACTGACAGCCTGGAGCCTGCTTTGGATTCTGTGTCTCCCTCTCTCTCCGCCCCTCTCCCACTTGTACTCTGTCTCTCTCTCAAAAATAAACATTAAAAGAAAAAAGCAGTTTTACAACTTACAAAGTCAGTTCTTAAAAACAAAAACTTGATTGGCCCAGCATTTTGTATTTGTCCGGCTGCAGCTCATGGTAAAGAGTTTGGTGCCAGACACAACGCTGAGCAGGACTTTGCGTTGGGGGTTATGTTCCTGTGCCCTTCCCATCATTCCCCAACCCCTGCAGCCCCTAGGGACCTTTGCTTCCCCTAATCTCGGAGCCCAAGCTTGCCTCCTGCAACTCTTCCCAAGGGAGAACTTCCAGCTGCAGGGGCTAGTGTTTAGGGTGGAGAGTTGTCTCATTGTGTGCCCTTGCCCCAGGGTATTTGCTCCTGAAGCCATTTTTCTCACAGTGGATAAAAGAACTTGCCCCTGGATGAAAGTAAGTTCAGGCCTCCAGGGAGAGGGAGTTGGAGGTAGGATATAGGGGAACAGTGACCCTTAGCCCAGGGATGGGAGGAAGCTGGAGGGAAGGGTGGGGACCAGGGATCAGGAGGGATGCTGTGGTTTCTTCCCACTGCCCTCTCCCAGCGGGCCCACTGCAGGAGGCCTTTAGGGTGATGAGCTGGCCCTGCTGTCGGGAGACAGGGCACCTGTAGGAAAACAGTTCTCCCCACAGTCTGCCCACCAACCTTCAGGATGTAAGTGCGTGTCTGGGCAGCCTCCCTCCCAGACTGTTCGGTCATTGAGTGCAGGGCTCTCAGTGCATCTCCGTGTCGTCTCGAATTAACTCCTCAGGGGTGTTAGCAAGTAACTTTAACCCGCACGCCCTCCCAGAGGACTGACATCTTGTCAAGGGCCCAAGTAAGGACCAGTGTGTGGTTGGACTTTCAAGCATGCGCTGTAGACCACGGGCTGGGAGGAGCTTTTGTTCAGGAATTCGTTGGGCCACCTTTGAATCCACCTGTGACTAAGGCCTGTCTAGACTTAGATAACCACCCCACTCCCACCCGGACGATCCCTTCTGTGGAAATATTTCTATCAGGAAAGAGGTTTATAAAGGAAACTAAAAAAATATAAACACGCAGAGGGAAAATTAAGAAGTTGAGCACAGCCTTTGGGATGAGTGGAATTCAGAGAATCCTGGCCGTCCACTAATCTAAAAAAGCATTTGCTGGGCTGCCTCAACTAATTCAGATTAGTTTGAATTTCACTCCTTCTCCCTGACTCTGTTCCCCAAGAAATCACAACATTCTGAGAAACATTTCCACAACTCTGAGCCAGAAATTAGCAAAGAGTTTGGCCAATTTGATCTCTGAAGAGAGAAGCAGGTTCATAAGGTGAAACCTTAAAACCAGGCTTTCAGGCAGGCCCTGTTTTATATTTATTTATTTATTTATTTATTTATTTATTTATTTATTTATTTTTTAACGTTTATTTATTTTTGAGACAGAGAGACACAGAGCATGAACGGGGGAGGGTCAGAGAGAGGGAGACACAGAATCTGAAACAGGCTCCGGGCTCTGAGCCGTCAGCCCAGAGCCCGACACGGGGCTCGAACTCACGGACCACGAGATCATGACCTGAGCTGAAGTCGGACGCTTAACTGACTGAGCCACCCAGGCACCCCAGGCAGGCCCTGTTTTAACCTGTGATCCTGACTGGGTAAACAAATCACTGGCCAGATGTCTAGGCAACAACAGAAGTGATCCGCTAAGTCATATGAAGGAAAAGACTGCATATTCTCTGTGTGTCTATCTACCTCACTCATCACCCCGACAGCCTTTTCTTTCATTCCTTCAGCAGTCAATATTTATTAAGTGTAAGTGACTGCTTTCTGGCAGTCACGATGCTAGGAGCTGGAGATACCATGGCGAATCAGAGACGGTCTCTTCTCTTGAGGAGCTTAAAGCCGAATGGGGACAATGACAGGGCAATAAACAGGTGCTGAGCAGAGGCGTCCAACCAAAGGTGTAATGGAAGCACACCAGGGACCGCCTAATCTTGTCCTGCAGAAGTGAGGTAACACCTACTGGAGGAAGTGCTGACCAAGCTAAGACTTCACAGACAACGAGGCATTAGGCAGGCAAAGTTGGCAAGGAAAAGTATTCTAAGCATGTGGAGAAGCCCAAAGTTGACAAACCGAGGCAAAGAGAAGTGACGTGAATTGCCTGAAGCCACACAGCTGCTCTGTGGCACAGCCAGGTCTCATTCGAGTTGGAAGTTTGTGCCCTTAACTGTTAGGCCATACTGTTCCCTGGCTATCTCCTCACTGAGCCCTTTCATCTCTGCTTACCTGCATCCAGTGGCAAGAATCAGGATGGGAGACAAAGAAGCTGGAGAAGGGCTCTGTCTTCAACGTAGGCCTGTGCTCCCACAGCCCTGGCTGGGACTGCGACTCCTGCAGGGCAGGCCAGAAGCTCCCGTTTCAGAACCCTCCAAGAGGGCAGGGTGGCTCTGTATATATGGAGAGGTCACCCAGGCAAGCGAGCCTGTGAGTGTGCATGCGCCCCCACACCACTGCCCACAGGCCTCCATTGAAGGAGTTTTCTCTTCTTGGTGAGCCCTCTCCTGATGACCCACCCTCTGCTCATTCTCATGTGACCTTAAGGAAGGAACCAGGAGCCATGGCCTCGTGAGCTAAAGTGTCTCAATGAGTCAGACAAGAACCCGTGAGAAATACCTTATCCTCCCGTCTTGCTCAAGCAGCAATACTTTTTCACATACTAGCAGCCCGTATCTTTCACTCATTGCAGAATTGGGGCTCTTTGGAAAACCAGCACTGGACAGAGCAGCCACCATGTTTTCCTTATCACCCTCCTTACTTTGCTGACTGGATACGTTGCATGGTTCCTTTACTAGCCTCCTAACTTTCTTGTTCAAGCCTCAGGCCACCATCATCTTGTAGCAGTCACAAGAGAGTGCTGAGCATTTTGTGGTGCTCTCTGCATGGGAGATCTCTCACCCCCTTCTGACAATCTCCTATTCAAGATTCAGTTCAATCATCCCCCGGAATTCTTCCCCGATTTCTTCGCTCAGAGTTAGGCACTTCTTTCTCTATGTTCTCACTGTACTTTATTATTTTTTAAACTGAGGTATTCTATACACACAATAAAATAGGCCACACTTTTATTTTTTAAAAGATCTTTTTAAAATAATCTCTACACCCAATCTGGGGGCTCAGACTCACACCCCCAAGATCAAGAGTCACATGTTCCACCAACTGAGCCGGCCAGGCACTCCCACAAATCTCAATTATAAAACTTAATGAATTTGTATATGTGTACCCAGGGTAACTGGGTCATTACAAATCAAGATATGGGACATCGCCAAAATCTCCAGAAGATTCTAGTATGTCCCCTCTCTTCATTATCCCTATCCCCAGTGTATTTATTTTGGCTTTTATCACCAATTAGCTTTTGGCTATCTTTGAATTTCATATAAATGGAATCATATAGTGTGCACTTTTTTGTGTCTGGTTTTCTTCACACAATATTGTATATATAAGATTCATCTTTCATATAATTCATTCTTTTTTATTATTCCATTATATGGAATTATATTACAATTTATTCTACTTGTTGATGGACATTTAAATTATTTCCAACTTTTACCTATTATAGATAATGCCACTACAAATATTCTTATACATGTCTTTTGGAAAACCTATGCACTAATTTTTCTAGGGAATATACCTAGGAGTGGGATTGCTGGGTCATAGGGTAGGTGGATATTTAATTCTAGTAAATGATATTGTTAGTAGCCCAAAGTGGTCCTGCCAGTTTACACCTCCCAGCAACAGTGTGTGAGTTCCAGTTACTTCCCATTCTCACCAACATTTTTAATTTTAGGCATTCCAGTGGTTTAGTAGTTTCTCATTGTGGTTTTAATTTGAATTTTCTTGATGAGTAAGCACTTTTTATACACTTACCCGGCCATTTGGAATTCCTTTTTTGAGAAGTGCCTGCTCAAGTCATTTGCTCAGTTTTTATTGGTTCTTTCTTACTGATCTGTGGGAGTTCTTTATAACTCCAGACATGACACCTTTGTCAGATATATGTATTATGAATGTTTCCTCTCGTCTGTGCTTTGCTTTTCTGCTAATGATGATACCTTTTGATGAAGAGAAGTTCTTGATTTTAATTAAGTCCCATTTATCAGTCTTTTCCTTTACGGTCACTGCTTTTTGTTGCCCACTTCCAACAGCATTTGATTTACCTGTGCTGTTTTTATGCCTCTTCTCCCACAACTGTGAGATCCCTGAGGGCAGAGGCTGTATCTTACTCTGTTCTGTATACCCAGAACCTACCATAGAGCCTAGAACTTGGTAGGAGTTCAGGAATCACTTGGTTAATGAATTAGTTCATCCACCAGACCAAGTAACACGCATAGTCTCTGTGCACAGATTTTACTTCTAATGATGAAAACAAATAATCCTGAGAAAACCGTTGATGCATGTATATGAGAAGGGATAATTATAACAGACTATTACATTTTTTTAAAACTACATACGAGCTGCTTTCTATGTATGCAGATGTACATGTGCCTGAAGACAAGCTGGTAAATAACTATTGAAAAGTTCATTAAATAGAACCAGTTTTCATTTTCACTGCAAAAGGGAACCATTTAGAACCTAAATGAATTCTTGTGTCTTTCCAGAGAACTGAATTTTGATAAAAGATACTAGGCTGAGTATTCACAAAGCTTTATAGTAAGAAGAAACATTTATTCACCTTATACAACACATGTACAAACTATCTCATTAGATCTTTACAACAGACTTACAGCAAGTAAAATACATGTTAGGTTAGCTTTATTATGCAGATGAAGAGATTCTAGAACAGAGGAATTTGACTTGCTCAGAGTTAACAGTGAATGAGATTGGGGAAATGATCCTGTTATCTGAGTGTACGCTCTACACAATTCCACACATTCATGCTTGAGCTTTTTTTTTTTTTTTTTTTTTTTTTTTGCCCCCAACCCAGATTCCAACCATCTTAAAGTATTTCTTCTTAGAGGCGGTACTGTGGTGCTTGGGCACCTAAGGGACCTGGGTCTCAATTCCTGTCACAAATACCTATTAGCTATGTGAACTTGAGTGGTTTACAGAGCCCCAGTAATAAACTGGGCCTCAGTTTTTCATTTATGAAACGATGCCTACCTTGTAAGTTTATTTTGAACATTAAATAAAATGTGAGATGCCTAGAATGAGTTAGTCCCCTCCCGCTGTTCTTGGATCTCAGCTTAGCAAAAGGATTTTATATGCATTAGCTGTTAGAAATCTGTTACTTGAGCCATTAGAGTGATCTGATGGCTAACTGCCAGATCTCGCTCAGATTTTTAGAAGGGGTCTCTGTTCCCAACTCAATGGCTTATCTAACAGCTGACACTCTCATATGGGTATCATTAAAATGGTGCTTGTGGAGCAAAGGGAAGTGATGGAATTTGGCTTTAACCCCTGAAAGAAAGTACCAGACTTCTTTGGGGCTTATGATAGCAGCTGTAGGTTTTTGTTCCTTAGGGTAAATGTGTCACATTTCAATGATCAGTCTTACCGATAAGATACTTCTTTTAGAAACGGCATACTTGCAACAGTTTTACTTAGTAAGGCCAGCTTTAGTTCAAATTCTTCACGTCCCTGTAGGAAGCCTCTATGGTAACGGAGGCCTGGACACGGCCACAAAAGAACTACAGCGTTACCTTTTTACCGATGTGTTAATAATCTTAGAATTTGGCTCCACTGGAGACACATCTACTAGTTACCACTTTGGTGGTGACATTTCTAGGGAGAAGCAGATGGGAGTCTAGGAAAGGCACACATTAAGAACGGGGCTTGGGTGGGAAAATAATTTGCCTAATGCCATAAACCAAGACTGAAAGGCTTAGGAGAACAGGAGAGACAGATGTTCCATTCTGAGGGATACTGGGGGGTCTGGAGGTGGGGTCTGAGCAAGGAATAGAGGAAGCTGAGAGCATGGAATTCACTGGCAGAGGGAAGGGGAAAAGATGACGACCATCAGGCCAGTCTTCCCCAAATAAAAGTGACAGACTGTCAGCTTCCTTGTGGGTGGGCTCCGACCTCAACTGACAGCTGACTAAACAGGAGAGCACATTCCCTTAATTGGAGGGAGAAAAAAAAGGAAGATAGATGTTGAAAGAATTGCCATTCATACCAGTCCACTGAAGAGGAAGTATTGTTTTTCTTTTTATTTCATTAGTATACAAATATTACAAACGTCAACCCACTCCAATTAGGCTTCTGTTTCCAACACCACACTGAGGTTGTTCTTGGTCTCCTCAGTGACTTTTTGCATCTAATAAACACTTCCCTGTCCTTTTTACTTGAGCCTGAGACAGAATTAGACCTAGGTGGCCTCTAGAGCCTTTTTGAAATTCTCGCTCTTCACTCCCTTGACACCTCACTCTGGTGTTTCTCTTCTCTCATTGGCTGCATCCCCTCGACTGGGCCTCTTTCTGTTGGGTGATCTCCAGACCTGGATTCTGGACCCTCTGCTTCAACTTTGTCCCTAGGTGACCTCACTCTTTCTCATGGGACTAATAAACTCTGTAATGCTGATGGTTTTTCAGATCTCTAATTCCAGTCCACCTCTCCTCCAAGCTTCGCGTTCACATGTCCAACTTCCTGTACTACACCTACCCTTGGAAGTATCACAGTGAACACGTCCAAAATGATCTCTCCCCCGACCAAACCTGCCTGATCACATCTTCCTGCCTCAGTACCGACACCGCTACCTACTCCCTGCCGGAAACTCATGATTGATTTCGCTTTCCTTCGTTCCTCCACATCTGATCCGACAGTAAGTCTTTCCATGTCTACTTTGATGATGCATCTCTAATCTATACACTACTTCCCAGTTCCACTCTCACTCTTTGGTCCAGGAGACCTCTGTTTTGCTGTTTGATCACTGCGACAGTCTCTGTTCTTGCGCTCTTCCAACTCACTGTCCACATGATAATGTCTTCTCATTACACCTGGAACATGATCTGGGCTCCTTACCAGGGCCTACTAAGGCCTTATATGACCTGGCTCCTGCGCGTTTTAGGCCACTCCCTTTGCTCACTACACACCAGACCCATTTGCCTTCTCTCGATACCTCAAGTACATCCTGTTCCCCAGCTCTTGCAGTTGTTGTTCTGCTTGGAGGTTCCCCTCCTACTCTTGGCATGGCCACCTTCGCCGCATCCTTCAGGTGCCAGCCTAAATGTTAACTCCCCAACATCTTATTTAAAGCAGAATTCTCTATCTGCTTTTCTATTTTTTTCACAGTATTTGAATCAAACCTTTGTCTTTAAATTTGTGTATTGTCTGTATTCTTTGAAAATACGCTCCTTGAGGACAGGGCTGTGCTTGTTGTGCTCATCCCCATACTTCTATTATTTGGCACATAGTGAGGTCAGTTAAGAATAAGTATCCTGTGGCTGGAGGAATGGGAGACACCCCCTCTCAGTCCAATTTACTATTTAGGTCCAACCCTTGGCTGACCCATGTGGCCAGGGAGACCTAGTCTTGGAAGAAGATGGCAAGTCCCATCAGGATAGGTTGCTGAAGTGTGGGGATGAGGAATAGTTCCTTAAGAGCAAGAGGCAGGGGCACCTGGGTGGCTCAGTTGGTTAAGCGACTAACTTCAGCTCAGGTCATGATCTTGCAGTTGGTGAGTTCGAGCCCCGCGTCAGGCTCTGTGCTGCCAGCTCAGAGCCTGGAGCCTACTTCAGATTCTGTGCCTCCCTCTCTCTCTGCCCTTCCCCTGCTCATGCTCTATGTCTGTCTGTCAATAATAAATGTTAAAGAAAAAAAAAAAAAAGAGCAAGAGGCATTGCACAAACTGGTTTCTGGGGTTACCATGAGCTAGGCAGTGACCTCAATTTCTATGATATAATACAATCATATCTCCTGGCTTTTCTCCCATTAATTTAGTAATTCTGTTTTTCCTTTACTTGTTTAAACTGAGTCCTTAATCACTATTCCTGGTCTGAAAGATTACATGCTTGAATTGCCCAAATATCGAGTTATAGGATCCTACTTTCCTAAAAGGCCAGCTCACCCAAAGATTTCATGACAATTTCACTAACATTTATACAGCACTTACCATAAAGTTTCGACATACTATTAAAAGAGAAGCTAGCAAACATTATCCTTGACAATGCGACTATGAACTAACCTCTGTCAATAAATACTTCAGGATCCTAAACATGAGCATATGAGGGCAAGCTTTTGAATCCTGAATGATATTAATTAAAAGTAATATCTAGAGAGAGTCTTCTCTCACAAAAACAGTAACAAAAAACTAATACTGAAAAGTTTTTGATTTTATTTCCAAGATCAAATATTACAACAGGACATTTACATGTATTTATAAAAAAATGCAGCAGTTGAATTTATAGATCAGAGGTTTCCTTGAGTTTGGTCCCTCTCTCAGCACAGTGAGCTGATGTCTTCAAAAGACTGATCGTCCCACTCCCCTCCCGCCCCCACCCCAAATGTCCCACCCCACCCGCCCCGTTCAAGTTGCAGTACCAATATAAAGCAACTGGGTACAACACAGCAATATTCACAATTTGGTACAGCCAAAACCAGAGGATCACCAACTGAAAGACCCCCATTTTGGAAATTATTTACCTATAGACTATGTGTATCTATAGATACATCACACCCAGTTATCTAAGATTTCCCTGGTTTTAGAGCAAGTGGAAGTTCCATGGAGTCTTAGCCAGCAGTCACAGCTCTGCTTTATCTAATGGCATGGTTTTTTCCTCCTCCAAGTTTAGATTTGCTATCGCCTCCATGTGTCTTCAAATTTAAGGCTTTCCCTAGCACCTTAATTATCACTTGCTAGATGTACAGGAGGGTCTCTAGTGTGTCGTGAACAAAACAATTTAGTGGATGATCCAGTTGCCCCCTTGCTCACTGGTCCCGAACCCTTCTTCCCACTTTTGAGAAGAGATGCAGAAACAAATATCTCCTAGCACCATGGGATTAAAAACCCAGAACACAGAGAACTCTATGTGCCTTTTAAGGAGCACTTGCCAGAAACGCTACAATAGGAGCACTGTCTCTGTCCATTATCTTCTTGGATTCAATAACAAAGTTACACTACAGATTAAATTTAGAGCCTGTCCTGCATTAAAAATGCAAATCTCACTAAGACCACCACTTTGTCCAGAATAAGGATTCCCAGGGAATCTCTAAATACTCTTAGGAACTGCTTGAGAAACACTTTAAAGCAAACACCCCAAGCTGACCTCACTCAAGTCCCCAACCCACCCCCATCCCTATTCCCCAAACAAATTTCATTCCTTGATTAACCTCTCTGAATAAGATGGGAAGTGAGGTTTGGGAAATGATGTGAAAAATGTTTAAAAAACACAATTAGTGAAGACATGCCAGAATTGGGACATCCCAGATGATTCAAAACGCATTATTCAAACTGAACTCATACAAAGCATGCACAGAGCCTACAAACACTCCTGAGAGTATTCATGGAACAATCAATACCTACTCGAAAAAGGACTTTTCTTAAAGGGTTAAAAAAAAAAAAAAAAAAAAGAAAGAAAGAAAGAAAAGAAAGAAGACACCAGATGCTTAGAAGTTGTTAACAATCAAAAGGAAAACCATTCTAGAAAAGATTTTTAAAGGAGTGAAAAAACTGTATATAAAAGATTCATGCCAAAGCTTGGATGAAAGCCCCTCAAAGTCTAAGTATCATGTTAGCATCAACTGGTACTCATTTCTCTATATCTAAGACTAGAGGATTATATCATAGCTTTACTGTCTGTTTCCCAGCAAGAGTTTTAAACAGGCTTTCCAAAATTGAAGGGATAAACGGAAAAAGTAACAAGGCCCAAGGCCCAAGTCCCAAAATGGGTAAGATAAACAGCCCCTACTACAAGCTTGCTACACTCCTTAACTAAAAAGTGGAGGTCACATACTACTTTCATTCTAATTAGCAGGTAAAAGGGGATTTTCTGGTGGCAATGGTAACTTCATGTGAGGTTTAATTTACAGGGCAATAAATCATCAAAAAGTTATTAAGAACATATGATTAGGGTAAAAAACCTATTTATATTTTGAATCACATAATTTATTGATATTTTCCATTATTAAGAACACAGAAGCTCCAAGAAAAGCATACTATAAAACCATTTTGTTGAAAACATTCAGATACCCAGTTGAGCATCAGCATTCCAAAGTCATTAACTTGAAATAGAACCTGGTAACATGTACTCTTCTAAAGCTAGCAAGCTTGACAAAAGGGAAAAAAAAGCAGAATGGCAGGGAACAGTTCCAGATCAAGAATCTATCCCTTATTAGTTAAGATGCTCATACTGAGTCTATGAAAAAAGCAAATAAAAGATTTTAAGAAGGGGAGAATTCAATTCCAGGTCAGAATTTATCCAATGATTTGAAATGTCTCCCATTTTATTTATTTACATCTAATAAATGAATGATTCGTGGTAGCCCAGTTAGATTAATAACTTTTTTTGATGCAGATAAAATTTTTCACGTTCAGTCCAGCGTAGTTTGACTATTCTTCCTATTTGAAGACTCAAGTGACCCTGTAAAAGAGAAAATCTCAGGGCATTTTGGTCTGTATATAGGAAATACCAGACAACAAAAACTTGCTATTTGTTGCCACAGAATTAAGTATAAGAAGGCAACTTCTCGTATTAAGACATTAATGTGGGATTGTTTAGGCAAAACACTACCATTGGTATTTGTATCTCTAATCCAAGTAAATCTGGTCATCTCTTGAAAATACTTTTCAGGGCGCCTGGGTGGCGCAGTCGGTTAAGCGTCCGACTTCAGCCAGGTCACGATCTCGCGGTCCGTGAGTTCGAGCCCCGCGTCAGGCTCTGGGCTGATGGCTCGGAGCCTGGAGCCTGTTTCCGATTCTGCGTCTCCCTCTCTCTCTGCCTCTCCCCCGTTCATGCTCTGTCTCTCTCTGTCCCAAAAATAAATAAAAAACGTTGAAAAAAAAAAATTTTAAAAAATAAAAAAAAAAAAAAATAAAAAAAATAAAAAAAAGAAAATACTTTTCAGAAATGCTAAATTGTTTTACTGAAGTAGTTCATATTGGATTGCCCACCTCTGCTTTTAGATCATATGGCAAATAAAGGCTTGAACCAAAAATTACCATGTTTATGAGAATGACTGAGATTCTAAGCAGTACAGAACATTCTGTAGGACAAAGAAGGGAGGAAGGGTATCATGGAGCTAGCCGTTCTATATACAGAATAAGAGAATTCTTAGGTACAGAGAGAAAATGAGCTATAAAACCATTTGCTTCAAATTCTTCCCTTATATATTAATTTATGAAAAATTAAAAATGTTATACATTCAAACTTAGAAATGGAACTTCTTAAACATAGCTAATTTCATTAAAAGTCATGACTAATTTTCAGAAAATGGATATCCAAAAAATAGAGAATAGAGAATGGAAAAGTAAAAGAGAAGGTAGGATAAAAAGACTTTCTAATTCACGGCCTCATAGTCACATCCAATAATTTAGTCACAAGTTCACTTCATGGGAAAACGATCAAAGTCATCATAATCTCTATAAAAAAATATTCTTGATTCTAAACTGTCTCTCTAGCAGAACTGACACACGGTTGAGTCAAAGACCAAAATAACCAGCACCGAAATACCAAATTTCTACATAACAAGAGAAATCAAGATAGTGCCTTGGTATTCTCTGTTGGTTATTTTCTGTACTAAACATTCTTGCCACTAATCTAAACTGTGCACAATGCAATACTAAGTGTCAAGGCAAGACAATGATTGATATGCTATGCAAGGCAAATCAATGAAGTTGAATATTCATAGGACACAGCTGTCTTCAAGTAGCCTTTTCATC
Organism: Panthera tigris; assembly: GCF_018350195.1. NCBI lineage: Eukaryota > Metazoa > Chordata > Mammalia > Carnivora > Felidae > Panthera > Panthera tigris. The sequence continues at coordinate 71,360,462 of NC_056668.1, forward strand.
AAGGCTTGTATTACTGGGAAACTGCCATGTTCATCAGTAGGGTTGGTTCTTCCTATCTCATTTAATTTTACACAAGCCATCACTTATTCAGCAACCTGCATCCCATGATTTACTATTGAGTAGTTAAGTGAAAGAGGGCCAGACTGACAGAGAGAGAGAGAGAGAGAGAGAGAGAGAGAGAGAGAGAGAGAGAGAGAAAATATGAACAACATAACAGAGATGCACTCTTGTGGGATAAGAAATATTTTTAAAAGTTGGTCTAATTAGATCTTGAAAAAGTTGTTTCTGCTAAAACCAAGTGTAAATTTTACAACTTAGTCAAATCAATTTCCTAACAATTGCTCATCCAGTAAAGTGCTTTAAGCACACAGGTAAAATAAAATTTAATTCTGGTGTCAGTGAAATATTTGGTTCTCATTAATTACATTTTAGTCCTACTTAACACTGATTCAAAACACAGCATGAAGTTTTTAAAATTGATGAATTGTGTTTAAAAGATCATTACTAGGTCTAGAACTACGATAGTCTCCTTTTTGGAGATTTGGTCACACAGTGAGGTTAGATGAAGTTACTGGGAAATCTGGACACAGAAAAAAAGCGAAAGAACTGATTAACAAGTAAACTTTTAATTAGCCTAGGGATAATATGTAATAAAGAGGAGAAACTAGAAGCATAAAGGTTTAGAGTGGAAAGGACTTCAGAGGTAATCTCATTCGGTGGTCTGCAATCTGTGGGTTCCTAGAGTTTTTGCAAAGGGTCTGCAATTTCATATGCACATTTTCTCCAGCTATGGTCTTAATGTTATTAATATGTAACCCCACAATTCCCCACCCCTGCCAAACTTGAATAAGTCCTTTAACGTGAAAAAACAGAACTACTGATCCAGTCCAATTCTCTATTAGTATAGCAGAGCTGTTACCCGAGTGCACTCATGCCTACATACAGTGCCCCTCTATATATTTCATTCGTACTTGGGTAGAGAAATTAAATCTTTCCTTCACTTTCCAGCTGCTAGTGGCTCCCTCTGGTATTTTCCTAAGTGTCCAAGTGAGATCCTTGCTAGCTAAAATCTTTAGTCCTAGGATCAATAATCCTTTCCTACTTGGGTGCTGGATATACACTACCGATAAACGTTGTGCCCTAAGTCTAGCAGTTACAAAAGGTGGAGCTAAAGAATACAGGTGAGTCAAAAACTCTGAGCTACAGAGTTTGCCACTTTTCAGTTTTAGTTTTCTGTGGCCTTTCCTAACGAAAGCCTACACAAGTCTTTCCCTTTTCTCAAGTTTTATTGTAATTATAGTTTAGCCCCAGAAAGGTAAACATTTACATGTTCTTCAATTATCTCATGTGTAGTGTGTCTTTCCAACTGGATAAAACAGGAAGAAACCAGGTATTAGACTTCAAGACATTTCCAACTTTGATTAAGGACTCAATAAATATTTGTTGACTTCTAGAGTCAAGGAAGTAGAATTTTATAGAAGATTTAAAAATATACACATAGCTCAATTTAGGTATGGATGGGACAAAGAAAACTGTATCTTTTCCAAAAAATGGTTTAAAAAAGATAAAATTATTTTTTAGCCTTTCCATCTATTCTTGGCAAATAATGCCACATATTTTCCTTTCACATTTTTATCAGTGCACCGTTTTAAAAAAGGAATAATCAGTCCCTCAAAACAGTGGTGTAAATAAGAATTTACAGGCATAGTGCAAATCCCACAAGCTTTAAAAGGAAACAAACCAAACGATAATTTACAGAGCCAAACACAGGAAGAGAACCTTTTGGGTAAATTGATTCCCCTGTTGTGGGCGACTACAGCAAGGGAGTAAAAAAAGCATGGATTCTGGATGCCTATTTTGATTTTGTCAATTACTAGCTGTGACATCCTGAGCGGGTTCTATGAACTTCACTTTCTTCCTGCCTACAAAATGGGGAAAGTGTGTATTTTGTAGAGTTCATAAGAAGATTAAAGGAGAAAATGCACATAAAGTACCTAGCACATGCTAGTTACTCAGAATTAGTTCCGCATTCTTCCCTCTGTTCTTTCTTTGGCTGTTCTTTCTCTTCTCTGGTTCCTTTCTAAATCAAATTCAAAAGATGTTTCCTGTCACTTTTTTCCCCCACTAATTTTCATTCCATCTCCCCATCTTTGTTTCTTGTCCTTCTCAAAGTCTATCTTGTCCTTTTCCTCCCCATCTTTTCTTTTGAGCTGTTTCCAATACCTGTAAGGAATGACTATTTTTAACTAATCTTACTAGCCTCATTTAATCTATTCAGTAAAATCTTTCCTCCAAAGAGCAAAGGAATTTGCAGAGCAAAGAAGAAGACAAACTGGAGGAAGCATACTCCTTTAGTGAATTGAGTTCATGAGCGAAGCAGTACTCCTTTTTATACTTACTCTTCCCATGTATAATCCATAATCCCTCCCCCATGGGCTTCTATATCAAGCCCAGGATAATTACACTTCTGCCTCAAAATAAAATAAAATCCTCTACATCTTGTACTCTAAAAACACCAACTGTATCTAAGTTGGATCAGTATCTCATGCCCTAAGTCTTTGATATGCTTACTTAAATCACTTTATATTTACTCGGTCATCTCACAGTTATCCAAGTTGAAAAAGTCACTTTGGTTTCTCATAAATGGATATGCCACGGCTGACCTCATCAAAAAGAACTACATCCTATCATTAATGAGCATGTCTCGGATTCTTGAGATACGTTTTAGAGAGAAGTTAGTAGGTAAAAGAATGAAACAGAGTCCCACAGGGAAAATTCTTGACTTCACATTTTTGACAGATTTGGACTTTAGCTGTGACTTTGCTGAGAGTGGAGATGGGTGCCAACACAGCACCAAAGCTGGGCATACCCTCAGTTCTTACCCTGTGCCTCCCTGAATTTTTAATTTCTGACTTTGTCTACTACCAACAATTTTTAAACCTTCTACTGCACCTTTGCTAGTATATAGCTCTATTCCTCAGATAGCAAGTATATTATCCAAGTTCAGAGATACAATTGAGGAATTAACATGAAAACCATGTTTCCTCAATAAATGAGAAGCTGCTAGTTAGCCTCGAGAGCCTATGAGAAAAACACCGAAATGGTATTACTCAGTCACCAATCTAAAGAGAGAACTTTGACTCAAGGTATAAATGAAATTGTAATTATATAAATATATTTATAAATATTTATACAATTATATACTTATACATAAGCACTTACACAGACTTAGAAAAAAATGTAAGAACATTAATTCAAAAGGACTCACTAAAGAATAAACAGAATTTTCCATGATTTCCTTGAGGAGATACATACTCATTCTTTAGGAAGGGTCCCTCAAAATCCAACCATTAGAAACCATATTCTCTAATTGTGTACTAGCAACACAATAAGCATCTTTTTTTTAATCCCCACGTTGCCGAAAGAGTGATCTTAAAGTAGATGGAAACCTAAAGGTCTCTGAGCAATAGCAATTTATGTTCCTCAAGTAGAAGAATCAATCAATCCAAATCCCCAACTGACAAAATAGGTCCATTCTATAGAACAAGTTAAAGTTCTGATTTTGCCACCAGAATCACTACTACCCCTTCAGAGGACTCTATTTAAAGCTCAAAGTAAGAATTGAGCATATGGTGAAGGTGATAAGTCAGACAGTATTACATAGATTCAAGATGGCCTCTTCTAAATAATACTGAAAAAAGCTTTCACCAGCTAAGTCTGAATGTGGCTTTTGTCGGCAGAAGAACCCCACATCTGAAGATTACTGGTAACCTTCTCCACCTCCCTTACTAAATGTTGTCTTATAAACTGAATTTAAAGGTCTTTGCCTTAGAGAGGCTTTCAGTTTTGATACCTTTTGCAAGAAAACGGTAGAGGAATTAAGCTCATTCAGTCACCAGAACCTTTTAGGAATTGTTCCAACCAGGGGTAAAAAAATGAATCATTCTTTCTAACCGTAGGAACATGGTTAGCAACTCTCAGCTGCATCTTTTTCTCCCCCCCCACCCCCCCGGGACATACATAAGTATGCCTTAAAGCACATAGGACAATCAATTACCATAGTGGTTACAACCACAAGCCACTGTACTGCATGATTAATTGAACAGTTGCTCTCCTACAGATCACTTGTGGACCCAAACAATGGAAGGGCCAAAGGAACTAATATGCTGTACTGGCAGAAACAGCAAGCACCTTCCTATCCCAGTCACCAAAATCGCCTCACTAAACGTCCGTTCCAGGACTAGCAGGATCAATACAATTTATAAAGTAATAATGAAGAAAGCTGTTTCAGGCTAGGATATTGAAAGCCACTCCATGCTACTCACCCTATATTTAACACTCAATCTGCCAATAACACATATCATGGAAAATAATTTTAGGTGGGAACATGGGAATCCTTTGAAAAAAATTTTTAAATATAATGAACAACAATTATAAGGGATGCTTTTTCCAGGTAAACAAAAGCCTGAATATTTTGTTACGTGATATTTCTTACATGAACAACAAAGCGTTATAGAATTTCTTTTCTCTACCAAAAATGGGGCTTACAAAAAAAAGGAGGTTGTTCTTATTCTGAATCTAGCCATTCTTTTACCAAAGGAGCCTGAGGAGTAACATTATCACTTGATCCCAAAAAAGTGCTATGCAAGAGACCACTTATTGGAACATGCATTTCCTGCAGCCAGTACTAGGAGGTCTAATTCTTTCACTTCCATTTGGTCACCAGATTAGGTAAGAAAGAAAGAATAGTAGGAAAAAGAAGAAAACAGAAGAGGAGTGAAAAAGGGGGTTGGGGGAAGAGACTGAATATAGGAGAGAGCAAGAAATAAAACAGAAGGCAGGTGACTTGCTTGCCCGACTTTGGCTCTATGGTCCTATGAGCCAAAATGCATACTTAGTGACATGGTATCTCACAGGAAAAGGGATAAAAGGGGTAAGCTGAGAGAGGTCAGGCCATGATGTTAATTTCTTTCCTGTACAAAGACAGTCTCTTGAGGACAAAGGCCTGCCTCTTGTAATGTAATGTCATAGTCCAGATGAGAGAGTTTCCTTCGAGGGAAGTTGGTGAGAAGTTCAAAACGTTCATTTGGATATCCTTTAGACTGGACATGCTTCACCAAAGCCTATGAAAAACAAGAGAAAAGACAAAAGCTGTTAGATGGAAATAAAAAGAAAGAATATATTAAGGTATTAAATAGCCTATGTTCATTTTTATCATGTCAGATGAGATATCTGAAGTTTAAGTTATTCTTTCACATAGCCAAAGCTTACCCTTGTGGAAGGGCCAATATAACTCTTTTGATGGGGAGATAATAAACCTGTATCCAATAATTTAGGACCATTAAGTGATACTGAAATATACAGGATTATGTTTGTTTCTCCAATAAACCCAATTTCTATTTGTAAAATTATTGTCCTCTTTTGAAACATTTTATCAATTTCTTTTCTTTTCATCAGAGAAGATATGTCCTTCAGTCTACCTACAGACAATCTTGCCTCCAGTGCACTGAATCCCTTCTTGCCTTCTTAGAAACTGTGCCACTACAGAATATTCCTTTGCAAGTATCTTCAACATCTCCCTCTCTACAGATGCTTCCCATCAGACTTACACATGTTCAGTCTTTCCTTCAATCATTTTTTTTCCTCTGGTTATTGCCCATTCTCCCACTAGCTTCAAAACCAAACCTCTCAAAACAGTGATCTATACTTGCTCTGTTCATTGTCTCGTCTCCCATTCCCTTCCAAATGCTAGACCAGGGAGATAGCTCTGGGTATCAGCACCAGTGGCCACAGCCTACTTGTACTCATAGTCTTGAAGAATCAGATTAACTATCTCCTGCCACAGCAAGCAGCTAGGTATGGACACTTGATCTAAGGGGGATTCACTCATACACTAGGCTAAGCCAGTCAGACCCATTCTCTTTTCCAGGGGTTAGAAAACACAGAGGAAAGGCCCATTAGCTGTGGACTTCAGAGGAAAAGGCCCTCAAGCATCACTAAGATGAACCATGTACAAGCTGAGAGGTAAATAAAAACCACCAGTATAGAGAGAAGAATGGTGTGAAGCAGAAAATCACAAGAGGGAAACAAAACAAGCCCCATGAGAGAGACATAGGAAAACAATCTTGGTTCTTAACCCCTTTGCAGTTTCAGCTACTAGGAAACCCAAGAGCCCCACTATAATGTTCAAAATAACCACCCCACTCCCCTTTGCTAGGTAATAACTTCAGCTGGGTTTCTATCCCATGCAGCCACGAACAGAAAATCCTTGACTGGACAGACCCTATGTAACTTGCCTAAGATAATTCAAGAAGGTAATAAAATACTTAGAATTAAGATTCACCACAGTAAGTTTTCAGTTAGGGGCCAGACTAAATACCATCTATTTCAAAGACTCATAAAGCCAATTATGCCAATTAATTAGTTTCTCTGCTTCACGTAAACACTTCCAATTAGATATACTTACCAGCAGTTTAGCTTGCTCTGGAAGAGTGATCTGTTCCCTTTTTCCATCTGGATACCGCAACATCAACTGTGCTTTTGGTCCTAAAGAAAGAGTTTAAAAAAAAAAAAAAAAAAAAAAAAAAGATACAACAGCTTAAGACAGAAGACTAATGTAAACAAATATATAAACCCCTCCAGTAACATTCAAGTTTTAAGTAAAGCAGGTCTAGAATGTAACTCACCATTTACATCTATGCCCTCCACTATTCCATCTGATTTTTCAGGTGACATCTCTAGTATTTCTGAATCCACGGCTGGCAATCCTTGGTGGTTTGTGGCTGTTCCAGGCTCAGTTCTGGCTGGGGGCTCAGTCAGTGGCCTTCTATTCTCCTCTTTTCTATGCCCCAAATCTTTATGGGGAGATTTTCTGGACTTGGCAAGATTCTCTATCTCCTCTTCTTCATCAGAGCCACAAACGGATATGAACTCCTCACTGCCAGAAAAAAGTTCAGATTCAGATTCTTCATCTGAGCGGCTATCCTGTTTTGTCTGTGTTGAATCAAAGTGTGTCTCTTGCAAGGAGGCTCTGATGGCAGCTTCTAGCTGGCTGTCTTCACTTGCATCTATAAGGCTCTCCTGCAAGTTGCAGTCATAAAACATGGGTGGAAAGAAAAAGAAAACAGTTAAACCCAAAAATAGATAAAGTCAAACAGGACATGAGAAATATAACAGCTTGCCAATATTATTTTCTGCTGAATGTTTCTCTTTACTAAATTTTAAGCTATTTAAGTGCAACAACTTTGTCTTACACAGCCAAGATGGAATGTATATTTTAAAAACAAAAATAAAACTGTGCTACGACCTGCCACAACGGTGCTGCAAGCACAAGTTTTCTTTACATCAAAATTAATAAAATCAAGAAAACGGTTTATTCCTGGCCCAGAAAAATACAAGAATTAAGGTTTTAAATATAAAGCCAAACACTAGTTTTTAAAATACTCAATACAGAAAAGGATGTCTACCTTGCGCCTTATTATATTCTTCAACTAGCACTGCTCTGACACAGAGAGGATAACAACAACTCGGTAATCATCATTTTGCAAAAAATCTAACAGATCTGTAACATTCAAACCAAAATAAAACAGCATATAATAAATAGGGAAAAACAACAATTATATTTTCCCAAGCTTAATTACAATGAAGGTTTTCATTGTGATCATGAGAAAAGCAAATTCCAACAGTTTTCCACTAGGTAAAGTTCTGTCACAAGTATCGCTAAACTGATTAAGTTACAAAATATGGGTTTTTTTGAATGGAACTTATTTAGATCCTAACTCAAATCATTAAAAAAAATTTTAGGGGCGCCTGGGTGGCTTGGTCAGTTAAGCGTCCGACTTCGGCTCAGGTCATGATCTCACGGTCCGTGAGTTCGAGCCCCGCGTCGGGCTCTGTGCTGACCGCTCAGAGCCTGGAGCCTGTTTCAGATTCTGTGTCTTCCTCTCTCTCTGCCCCTCCCCTGTTCATGCTCTGTCTCTCTCTGTCTCAAAAATAAATTTAAAAAAACGTTAAAAAAAAAAATTTTATAAGTTAACAAAATTTTGTAAATTTTGTAAGCTGAACAGTAGACATCTCCTGATATTAAAGAATTGCTGTTAATTAAGGACGTGTTACTGGCATTGTGATTGTGTTTCAAAAAAATAAAGATCCTTTATTTTTTTTGTTTTTTTTTCCTTTTTTTATTTCTTTTTTTTAAGAGTCTTTATCTTTTAAAGATACATGCCAAAGCATTAATGAATAAAAAGTGAATTCTTAAGATTTATTTCAAAATAATGTGAATAGGATGGAATATAAATGAAACAAGACTGGCCACATGCAATAATTACTGAAATTAGTTAATGGATACATACAGGCTCAATAAACTCCTACTTATGAATATGCTTAAAATTTTCCACAAAAAGGCAAAAAATATATGGGTCAATAACAAAAACTAAAGGAACCTCATTTTGGCTTTTGTATCATATAACAAAAAAAATTAAATCATATAGCAAAAAAAAATTAAGGAAAAAATGTTGAATAAACTTAAGGCTAAGCTACCACCAAAAAAAGGGTAAGTATGTGACCTGCAATGGCTTTTAAGTGGATTGCAGGTTCATAATAATGACGGTGCACAGCATGCAGTTTGATTTTAAAGACTGTCTAACATGGCAGACACTACAGACTTCCTATCCAATATCCATTCTCCTTTCTTTCTTTACTTACAGAATCCTAATCATGTCTATAAAAGAAAGCACACCCAGCTAAAAAATTCCATTTATCAATTTCCCTTTCATCTAGAAAAAAATTGTGATATGGAGCTAGAGAAGCACTTACAGAGAAATTACAGAACTCAACACACATAATAGAAAAGTCTGAAATTAATGACTAAGTTTCCATCTTAAATAAAAAAAGTACCCACACAGAAAAAGAAAATGAAATTAAATCCAAACGGCAGAGAAGGAAAGAGAAAGAACAAAAATCAACAACCTAGAAAACAAAAGAAAAATTATTAAAACCAAAAGCTGGTTGTTTAAAATCAGTAAAACTGATAAGCCTCTAATCAGATTGTCAGGAAAAAGAAACCACAAATTACCAGTAACAGGGGATTAATAACAATCACTATAGATGCTACAGGCATTAAAGAGAATAACAAGGAAATATAATGGACAGCTTTATGTCAATACATTCAACACCTCAGACAAAACGGACAAAGCCTTGGAAAGACAAAACCTACTAAAAAGCTCATTAAAGAAGTAGTAGATACTTGAGTAGTCCTATATCTATTAATAAGTTGAATCTGTAGTTTAAAACTTCCCACAAAGACTCCAGACCCAGGTGGCTTTATTGGTGAATGTCATCAAACAATAAGGAAGAAATAAAATCAATTTTACACAAATTCTTCCTGAAAACAGAAGCAGGAAAAAACACTTCCCAATTCATCAAAAGGCCAGCATTAACCTAATACCAAAACCAAAAGAAGGCATTACAAGGAAGACAAAACAAATGACAAAGAAACTATAAACCAATATTCCTTGTGAACATATAGACCCAAGAATTCTTGACAGAATTTTAGCAAATCAACTGTATCCATAAGGAACATATAGCTAACATCAAAGTTAATGGTAAAAGAGTGAATACTTTCACCCCTACACCAGAAGCAAGTTAAGGATGTCTAATCTCACTACTTCTATTTATCTTTGTATTGGAGGTCCTAGTTAAGAAAAAGAAAAGGCATAGAGATTGGAAAGGAGGAAGTAAAATAAGTCTTTATTTGTTGACGACATGACCATCTATATATATATAAAAAATTCTAGGGACGCCTGGGTGGCTCAGTCAGTTGAGTGTCCAACTTCGGCTCAGGTCACGATCTCGCAGTTCACGTCGGGCTCTGTGCTGACAGCTCAGAGCCTGGAGCCTGCTTCAGATTCTGTGTCCTCCTCTCTCTCCGCCCCACCCCTGCTTGTGCTCTGTCTGTCTCTGTCTTTCAAAAACGAATAAACATTAAAAAAAAAATTCTAAGGGATCTACAAAAAAGCTACTAGAACTAGTAAGTAAATTTAGGAAGGCTGCAGCCCACAAGGTCAATATACAAAAACTGTAAAATATTGTTCAGAGAAATTTAAGACTTAAATAAATGGAGAGATACATGTTCATGGGTCTGAATACTCAATATTGTCAAGATGTCAATTCTCTCCAATATGATCCATAAAGCAATGCAAATCCAATCAAAATCCCAGCAGCTTCCCTTGCTAAAAGGCAACCAATAGAATGGGAGAAGATATTGCAAATGACATACTGGATAAAGGGTATTCAAAGTCTATAAAGAACTTAACAAACTCAACACCCAAAAAACCAAATAATCTAGTGAAGAAATGGGCAGAGGACATGAAATAGACACTCTTCCAAAGACGATTTCTGGATGGCTAACAGACACATGAAAGATGCTCAATATCACTCATCATCAGGGAAATATAAATCAAAATCACAATGAGATACAACCTTATACCTGTCAGAGTGGCTAAAATTAACAACTCCGGGAACAACAGAAATTGGTGAGGATGCGGAGAAAGGGGAACACTTTTACACTGTTGGTGGGAATGCAAACTGGTGCAGCCCACTCTGGAATAGTATGGAGGTTCCTCAAAAAATTTAAAAAAAGAAAGTGACAAACTGATTCTAAAACTTATGTGGGAACACGAAGGATCTGAAATAACGAAACAACTATAAAGAAGAATAAAGTTGGAGAACTTACACCACGCAATTTCGAGATTTACAAAGCTACTATCACTAAGACAGAGAAAAGTGCTGTAGAGAAAGACATAACATAATCACTGGAAGGAAGAGTCCATAAACCCACACATATATGTGATCATTTTTTGACAAAGGTGCAAAGGGCAATTCAATGGAGAAAGGATAATATTTTCAACAAATGGTGCTGGAACAAGTGTACAGCCATATGCAGACAGACAAAAAGCCCCAACTCAACCCTATCCCGACACCATATACAAAAATTCATTCAAAATGGATCACTGACTTAAGAGCTAAAAATAAAAAAAACATGGGATAAAATCTTGGGTTAGGCTAAGATTTCTCAGATAAGAGACAAAAAGCACAAAGTCTAAACGCTGATAAACTGGATTTCATGAAAAATTTAAAATTTGCTCTTCAAGGGGCGCCTGGGTGGCTCAGTCGGTTAAGCATCTGACTTCGGCTCAGGTTATGATGTCGCGGTTCATGGATTTGAGACCCACATTGGGCTCTGTGCTGACAGCTCAGAGCCTGGAGTCTGCTTCAGGTTCTGGGTCTCCCTCTCTCTCTGCCCCTCCCCCACTCATGCTCTGTCTCTCTCCCTCAAAAATAAATAAAAACATTAAAAAATTTTTTTAAAAAGCTGTAACTTTTTTTATACCTGGCTGGCTCAGTTGGTAGAGCATGTGACTCTTGATCTCAGGGCTGAGAGTTTGAGTCCCACATTTGGTATAGAGATTAAAAATAAAAAAATTTTTTTTTAAATAGCTATAACTTTTCAAAAATAAAATAAAGGCTAACTTATTACAAACATAAAAGCAAATAGATATGCCCACATGACATGCAATGGCTTTGACTGCAGATAATGACACTCTGTACCATGTATGTTGATTTTAAAGAATGGCACTATATCAGACACTACTAGTTTCCTATCTCATATCCAGTCTTCTTTGCTTTCTTAACAGGACCTTAATTGTATTTGTGCAAGAAAATATGTCCAGCTAAAATAAGCAGAACTCTTATCTGTATCTGTTTACTTTTGTACAGAGGCACTACCCCCATCTTCCTTGTCCACGCTTGGATATAATGCCTGGGAGCAGAGCATCTATATTGTGATTGTGTGAACAAGCCAACAGTAAGGATGGGGGGATGGGAGGGAGGAAGAGGAGAAATCTGGTTTCTTGACATCCACAGAAGTCACATTCTAGACTGCCTGCCTCGACTTCTTGTTGAACAAAGTAGATGTCTTCTTTGTTTAAGTTGAACAAAGTAGATGTCTTCTTTGTTTAAGTCATTATCTGTTGGTGTTTCTCTTGCACACAGTTGATCAATATTTGTAACATTCATAGAATTGTATCAGAAGTGGGGTCTGAGGTACTGGTCACCCAAATCATCCCTATGTATTTGTCCAATGTTATGGTCCCATTCTTTCCCACTAAACGTCTTACTTTTCATAAGAGACCTGGTGAAGTTGTTAACTTAATTTATGTTGTTGTAATTCAGCAACTCACAAGCTCAAGCTCTGGTTTTTGAAAATATCAGCCTTAGGTATGACTGCAAAAGATAAGAAACTCTCTTAGGGCAATTATAAAGACTCTTTGGGGTTTTTTTGCCTTAAAAAAGAATTCTACCTTAGCCAAACTTCTCAGAATAATGAAAAAAACAAAAAAAGTTGAATCAATGTTTTAGTTTTGTACTACTGTAACTACCTCAATAAAAATTCTCTACGGGGAAAAAAAGAATTCTATACCACTCCTTGGCAAGCATGCATACCATTCTGTGCCTGTGTACTTTATTCTAGGTGATAAACTTAAGGAACAGTTTCATAACTGCATTATATGGACTGCTAAAGTCATATCCTTTAAAACTAATTTTATTCTCACTGCCATCAAACCCAAATAGCTCCTACCACCAAATGAGAGTCCCATTATCTCTGAAGGTCTCTTACTCACCACCAATCTTGACTTTAATTATCAAACAGGTCTGCCCCATAATAGCATATTATAGAAATTAAGTACAGAAATAATCTCTGGGTGGGCCAGGGAGCCAGACCCCAAAGCTATATAACCAGTACTAATGTCCAGCTACACTATGAAAGCTGTCTAGGAAAAATACCATTTCTACTGCTGCTTAGACTTGGATACCAAATGCCTGACATGCTACCCCTGAAGAAGTGGATTCCTCTGTCACCGGGCTTGCCGTTATCAGTTCTCCTACCTACCGGTACATATTCACACTGTTTATTTCTAAATCCAGGTCTCCGGTCACATGCCCTTACCCTAACTGCAAAGGAGACTAGGAATATGAATCTTATAATCTCACTGAGAAGATAGAACACCTATGTGGGAAATTATCAAAATATAAGGAGGGTGTCTAAGATGTGCAGCCACAAACTTTAAACTTTTACATTATTACCTTTACTCAAACATTTTTCACAAGATATTTATATGCAATTACACTTAACTGCCCATCACCACTTCTCAGTCATACTTACTGAACGGGCACATTTTTTGGGGGGACTGCTAGAAAGTCCATCCAGTTGCCCATGTTCACCCAGAAATCCTGTCACTTGGTCCAAGAAAGAAGATACATCTAACTGGTGCCACTCTACTAGCTTCTGACCTAAAAATTAAAAACCAGGGTATATAATAAAATCAATACTCTTTCCAAATATTCTCTCATTAAATATTTCTTTTGGTATATGCATAATTAAATTACTGGGAACACACTCCACCCCTCACCAGCCTAAGTTACATAGTATGTTCAATAAACTAGAGGATACATTAATTATAATCAATCTAAGAGATTCCTGGCCATCATGACAGGGCAGCTACTTTACCTGCTGATATCATTAACTGCTATTTAGGAAGAGGTTCAGACAAAGCAGTATCTGTATGAAACTCAAATTAATAATAAAACTAACTCTACCCTCTGCTTCTCTGATGGGATTACAACAGCCACTGAACAATCTTAATATTTTAATGATAGAAAACCAAAGGAGATTCCTTATAAAATAACAAGAAAGAAAAAGTTATTCTTTCAAAGGACAAAACTATACAAAAATATAAAAATACTACCATCTCCCAAAGTTACCAGAAACAGACTCCTAAATATATACTTCATAGATATTTAAATATTTCTCAAGGACATGAACAAAAACCCTTCATCTAAAGTATTACAAATAATTTTCGGGATGCATGGGCGGCTCAGTCGGTTAAGCATAGACTCCTGATTTCGGCTCAGGCCATGATCTCACAGTCCAGGGATAGAGCCCTGTGTAGGGCTCTGCACTACAGTGCAGAGCCCACTTGGGATTCTCTCTCTCTCTGCCCCTCCCCTGCTCATGCTCTCTCTCTCTCTCTCTCAAAATAAATAAATAAACATAAAAAAAACCAAATAATTCTGAAACTGGATCCAAGTCAAATATTAAAGGTCATTTAGATAAGTGAAAGAGAAATAAGTTAAAGGCTGTAAGCTGACATAAATCTTACCTGTCCGTGGATCCAAGATAGAAACATAGGGGAAATCCCCTAGCTTATAAAACTGTATGTATCTCTGACCTTCTTCACTGTCGTGATAAACCTGTTAAGTCATTGATATTAAAAAAAAGTGTCAACTATATCTTTGTTAAATATACCAACAGCAATTAATTATCCAAATACGCCTTTGTTAGATATATGGTTGGTATATGTTGGTATATGTTAGATTTTCACTCCTGTCTTAGATAATTAAAGTCATCTGATGTGAACTCCCTCAACTTCCTGCCTTCAATGCCTCTGGAAACTTGTATAAACATATCACTCTGTTCTTTCTCTCTTCCCAGTTCAGAAGAGGTATTGCCCTTCCTGTTGTTATCTGTCCATCCATGTCATTCCTGACTTTCAACCATATACATCTTAATAAATCACAATGTACTATATATTACATGGTTCAAGTGCCTGGCATAATGCTAGGCAAAGAGATAATCAACAAGTGCTGAATAAAAGGTTACCATTCAGAAAAATCATGTTGAATTTAGGGGCCTATAACACATGAGAACAGGCAAATCAATAGCATATCTTGCATTGGGAAAAGAATTAAGTTCATTCAGAAGTTTTTATTTTCAATTTATTTTTCATAAAATAAAAAACCAGAGCAAGATCATCTAACCTTAGCTTGGATCATTTATATAAAAAGAAACTAGAACCAGTAAGACCCTAAGTGATAAATGTAAGGACACACAGATGGGAGTATCAAACTCAAGCTAAAATCTAGGCCTTGGTCAAATGTTTTTCCATTACTTCAAGAACTTCTATATCAGTACTGTCAATTATAGTAGCCACTAGAACATGTGGTATTGAAGCACTTGAAATGTGGCTAGTCAGATACTGGTTAAATATAAAATACACACCAGATCTTAAAGACTTAACACCAAAAAACAAACAAACAACACCACTTCATATTTTAATATTAGTTTTATATGAGAGAATGTGACTTTATAAAAATATATTAAAATTAATTCCACTTATTTCTTTTGACCTTTTTAAATGTGGCTACTGGAAAAATTACTTATGTAGCTCACATTATATTTCTGTTGAATAGTATAGTTGTACATTCTATTGAAATATATCAACTCTTCTGAGATATAAATACTACATGGCTTACATGGGTTGGTTCTTTTTCCTCCTTCCCTTAGGAGTTCTTCATTGCTGACCTTATTTTCACTTGTCCTTACTACTTCAGCCATTATGGGTAGTTTTACTTTTTCATATATCACAATTTAACTGTTAATTTTTTTCCCATTTTATAACCTACTGCCTCCTCCCCAACATCTCATACTACAATAGTAAAATACTACAAAAATTTTGATTAATTCTCCTCACCTGCCAGAAAATGAAATGTTCCCGGATAATATTCTTCACAGCTTCATTGCTCCACACATCACGGTTGAGGCACTGGCATGCAAAGTCTTGTACATTTTGAATGTTTATCATTAGCCACTTATTTTGCATCTGGCCGCACTCTTTGGCCTGTAGAGTAAAGTTATATAACATTTGTCAGAAACACTTTCCATTTGGTAACTGATATGTTTCAGAATTCAGAAGCTGTCCTCATATAAATACAAAATTTTTTCTCAAATATGACATCTAGAGTTTTCAGTATCTATACATTAATTTGAGTATATGTATGTAATTATAAGGTTCATTTTCAAGCATTTTTCAAATTTAAATGAACTGCTTTTCATTTATACACTGTTATTATTCTAATGGCTAGATTTTTTTGTACATTAAACATCTTTACCTAAAAAAGATTCCACAAACTAGGTCAAAAAATCATGTAATTCTATCATACCATCTCTTCCAATCCCTATCCACAAATATCTCTCCTTTTAAACAAATGTAAGCAGTATGTGTCTATTGCTATTTTATAGAACTACCCTAGACATTTCAGTAAAAGCTGTTGAGGGTTTCTTCTCTTGGGGTTACTATTCCTAAGAATGGGTTTCAAAAATGAGATCACAGGATCACAGACTATTTCAGAATGATCTCCAAGACTCCCCAATGTATAATACAAATATCAATCTTGAGTATGTACTTTTTGCCTCACAGTTCCTCATTATCACAAAGACCTAAGAAATGTTGATGAACAGGAAAAGAATGGCACAAAAGCAAATGAGCAAATGCTACCTCAAACCTCTGCACAGGAAGTGAAATGAAAGCCATAGTTTTGAATAATTTTGTCCTGGAACAATATTCTTTTCCTAATCAATTTGACATGGGAAAATCTTAAGAATCAATTAACTCAGATTAATAACAATTGAAAAACATAACATTTTGAAAGTATCATAAAATGCAAAACTAAGAATATCTTCTGTTTTAAGGTTTATGCAATCTTGAAAATACTATTATCCTATTGTTTTGTATGAATCCCCCAGAGAAAATCATTTTCTAATATTCACTACTGATTCCACAAGTGAAAACCCAAGTTCTAAAAAGAATTATTCATGTATTTGAGTCAGGAAGCTGTATTCAAAGGCTTAAAGTATATAAATATAATAACTCCTTGCTCCTAGGACGTAGTAGTGCCCCACTTACTTCCTTACCTATAGCATGCATACAGATTTCATAAATGAGTAGTAAGTAATTATACTGTTTTAATGGAAGAAAAACTATTTGAGAATAAAGAAAAAATTAACACACAAGGTAAATTTACATCTGCCTCGACTACAGCACTTGACAAGGAAAAAAATGTGTAACGTCAAAAATAATAAAAGTCCAGGGGAGCCTGGGTGGCTCAGTCGGTTAAGCATCTGATCTCAGGTCAGGTCATCACAGCATGGTTCATGGGTTTGAGCCCACGTCAGGCTCTCTGCTGTCAGTGCAGAGCCCGCTTTGGATCCTCTGCCTCCCTCTCTCTCTGTCCCTCCCCAGCTCGTGCGCTCTGTCTCAAAAATAAATTTTAAAAAGCTCAGAGTTTAAAAATGATGCATTCATTTGATTTCTATTTTTCAAAAATTCATTCATTCACATTCATGCTTTCATTAGTTCAGATTCATTCATTCACCAAGTATTTGAGTATCTACTATGTTTCAGGTACAGTTATGGATGGTGGGTATAGTAGTTACCAAAACACAAAAACCCCTGCTTTCTTGAAGCTTACATGGGGCAAAACCTTGTATCAGCCAAAACATCTGAAGATCTATTAAGAAACTACTGCTAGAAGGAAGGAACCACAGAAGATACAAATTTCATGCAAAGCAACATCTGGACTAACTATAAGAGAGTCTTAACACAATCTCACTTAGTATACAAATTATATGAGTCAAGGGCTAGAGGTGTAAGTGGACCATGGGACAATGATGATCTTCCCTCTTGGAATCTATTAGGCTGTTCTGAGTCAATATTTAAAAGCCATTACAGGGAGACGCAAGGGTAAATATGGCTACACCAAATAGGTATGTGATGGGATTTATCATGACAAGGCAGAAACAGTAAAGACTAACCTCTCTCTCAGTCCCAGACAGATCAGGAAAGTATGAAAAACAAGGATATAGAGGAAATATATATATATATATGTATATATATACATATATATATATATATATATATATATATATATGTATATATATAAAACACTAAGAAGGAATATACACAGTACTTTCTTATGGAAATGTTAATTATTTTTATTCACATTTATAGCAAGTACTTTTGAAATTACTCTTAGTAATTAGGACTAGGTGCACGTGTAACTGAATGGCAACTTTAACAAATATGCATTAAGGAATATCAGGGAAATTGTTCTGACTCTTTCTGTACGATGTACTCCAGATTATGCCATTCAATCATTTAACACAGATTTAATGAGGGCCAACCATGTACCAGAAACTCTCCCAGGCACTGTGGAACAGTAAATAAAACAAAGTCCCTGTGTTCATGGAACTTATGGGCTAGTGGAGAAATAAGAAAACCTAAGAAATGTTCTGTTGCCCAGGTCAGATCATTCATCCTAAGTGCTATGCTCACTCAGTTCCAGCTACACGGGTTTTCTTGGCTGTATCAGAAATAGGCCTAGATATTTCCAGTATCAGTACCTTTACACTTAACTATTTTGTCTGCTCTTCCCTTGGACATTCCTATGATTCATAGTCCTTCACTCTATTCAGATTTCTATCAAATCTCATCCTTTCATAATCTTCCCTGATCTTACTATCTAAAATAGTTCTATCACAATTATAGACATATGTGAAATTTATGAAATCAATCTTGCTTTTAATTTCCATTAAGCACACTTGTACCTTTAAAAAAAAAAAAGTTTACTTATTTATTTGGGGGGAGAGAGAGAGAGAGAGAGAGAGAGAGAGAGAGAATGAATGAATCCCAAGCAGGCTCCGCATGCATGGTCAGAGCAGAGCCCAATGCAGGGCTTGATCCTGTGAATTGTCAGATCAGGGCCTGAGCCAAAATCAGGAGTTAAGACACTTAATCAATTGAGCCACCCAGGCACCGACAGTGCAGAGCCTGCTCGGGATTCTCTCTCCCTGCCCCTCTCTTGTGTGCACGCATGCACACGTACTCCCTCAAAAATAAACATTAAAAAAAAAAAATAGCCCTCTCTCCTTCCCTTATTCTATTTTTCTTTCTCCCAGCAACTATTATAACCTGAAATTTTTCTTCCTCTCTCCCTCCCCTTCTGCCTCTCTCTCTATATATATATACATACCAAACATACATATAAAATATATATATATATACACTAAATATATGTTATATATTATGTTTTTTATTTGTTTATAGTCTGTTTCTCCCCCTAGATTATAAACTCTTTGATGGCAAGAACTCTGTAGAGCTTGTTTATCACTATCTCCCTATGGCAGAAACTGCGTACAGGTACCAAATACCCATTTTCCCCTTCTCCCTCTTAGTAACAGAGCCTCCAATTTTTGCTAAGCATCTGGATTTCCTAGTGTCTCTTACAGCTATGTGTGGCTATGTTGTTGAGTTCTGTTTAATGGGATGTGAACAGAAGTGAAATGTACAACTTTTAGGTTGTGCCTTTCAAGGGAAAAAGTGTGCCCCGTCCCCCCCTTCATGCTGGCTGGAAAGCAAACAAGGTGGTGAGCTATCTTGAATCATATGAATAGAAGCAAGCAAGACCTAGGAAACAACAGTGAAATGCAGAAAAAAACTCCACTCCTAATAACTTTATATAGCAGAACCACTAACAATCTGGACTTCTATCTTGTTTTAAGCTGTTTTTTTTCTTCCTGGTCTCTCTCATATGCCGTCAAATCTTTATCCCAACAAATATAATCCCCATTACCTAGAACAAGACCTTGTAATAGAAGGCTTTGATAAATAGTTACTGAGTGAACAAGTGAATTAATCCGTTTCTCATTTGGTTAGCATGAACCAGAACACTTGAACATACTCTACCTCTAGTTACACTAAGAAAGTCCAGTTTCTAAACCTGTAAAACTGTAGCTCAAATCTACATCTAAAATGGTTCCCAAACCTATGGCTTTTGCCTGAGCAGCCAGTGTCCCTCTAATTTTTAACATTCACCTCCTTAATCTTCAGTGACTTAATTTTGTATATTACCTC
This sequence comes from Panthera tigris, assembly GCF_018350195.1. Classification (NCBI taxonomy): domain Eukaryota; kingdom Metazoa; phylum Chordata; class Mammalia; order Carnivora; family Felidae; genus Panthera; species Panthera tigris. Next base: position 71,380,270 of record NC_056668.1, read on the forward strand.
CCTAATTTTTATAAAACTAATGGATTTACCACTAGCCATAATTAAATGCCTACCTTTTGTGGGAGTGTTTATATCATTTAAAGACTTGTAAACAATAAAGCTTAATATTATCAATAAATAAAAGATAAGATTGCTGCGAATAATATAGGTCATGAAATACAAAGAAAAACAGGTCATATAATAACTTAAAAGTGAATCAAACTTCAGAGGACAAGATCAAACAAGATTCACATTTTCCCTCAACGAACAAGCATCAAAGTAACTGCTATTATGAGCCCAAAGTGATCAAACGAAATCAAACTCAGAGTTATTTCATTCAGCCCTGAGCAACTCAGAAGCTACTAAAAATGGGAAACATGGCAAAACAAACTCAAGTCCTTTTTGCCTTTTATATTGCTGCTATTCTCTCAATGGCTGAATTATCACCAGAACAGTAGAGAGGATACACAGCTACCATATTAAGATCACAAGGCAAAGAAAGAAAACATCTTTGAGCTGACTAATGAACACCAAAAACTCCCTCAATCAACTCTAGTCTTCTTTACACGACAAAAAGAAATGCTTGTTTGGTCAAATCACCATCATTTGGATTTTCTGTTACTTGCAGCCAATTTACTCTGAGATTTTACAATTCAGAAAATTAAAACTGAAGAATGGGCTTACAGTTAAATTTTTAATCCTGAGTATTTCATTTAGGCCACTATACGAATATGTCAAAGTACAAAATCTTTTTAAAAAATCAAGCATAACTCACTTCCAAATATGTAGCTACAAACTTCATTTTTGTGATTATTGTTTGACCCACTTTATCCTAACAGATAAGACTTACCTAAAATTTAAGTGATTTACATCTATGGAAATGCTAGTCTGATTCAAAAGAGCATTAACATGCTAGTCAACACACAAAAGCAGCTGTTTGAACACTTCAAGAGAAGGATATTTAAAATCCTAACTAAACTCATTTGTTTAACAAATACTATGTTTCTATAAAATACCATAAACTGGGTCTCAATGATTACCAAAATAAAAAGAAACATGTTACCCCTGCCCTCATTAAGCTTATAATTTAGCAGACAATCAAATAAACCTGCTCTTGGAAAGTTTTTCTTTGGCGTTAGCCAAATTAAAACCAAGAACTGAGGGAGAATATATTCTGCAACTACATAGATACTCTTTTAAAATATAATAAGATTCCCATAGAAATATGGGCAAAAGATACCTAAAATTCACAAATGGCCAATAAACACAGGCACACTAGTCTCAGTACTAATCAAAGATACACACAAACTAAAACACATTAAGATTTTTTTCAAAAGCTACCAAAATGGCAAAGATTCTAAAGTGATACCACACAAGGGTAATAAAAGGATTTTTATCAAATCATCTCATTTACTGCTGGCATAAATATAAATCATGTAAACTTTTAGGTATCTCACACTTGTGTCATACTTATTAAGATGCCGATTCTCTATATGCTGGAAACTTTTTTGTTCTTAGAAAGAAAAAAATGGCATTGAAAATGCAAAAGGATTCATACCTAAGGCTTAAAATTTCCAACAACTTACTGTTTCAAAGCTGCCTTTATGCATCAAATCAATGGGTGGCCGGAAAAGATCTGCAAGGGTAGTCAGTTTCTTATCTATTGCTCCTCCATTTCTTAATTCCTGTTCTTGCCGAACTGCAGCACAGGAGGATAAGGAAATTTCAGTTAGCCAGAAAATAAAAGCCGTGCATCTAGAAATATAAAAAACATGCATCAACTGCAAGAATTACTGAACAACATGCCTGACCCCAAATGCAAGTGCAAACATCTAATGCTGATTCTAAAAACAAACAAACCCCAAAACAAAGCAAGGTGGGGAGGGAGTCTTAAGACTTAGCTGGTGCTCTCAATCCAAATGTAAGGAAGGATAAAAGCTGAAAATTATAGTAGAGTCACACAATGAAAATATTTCCTTTTCATATTCCAAACCAAGTTTAGCAGAGGAGAAAACTCCATCTCCATTTATCCAGTTCAATGATCCTAATGTATCTGCCGTTTCTAGCTACATTCCCAATCTTCAAAGATTCTGACAGTAAGAGAACACCACCACCTGTTGTCACCTTCTCCTGGAAGTGCACGGGCTTCCCTGATGACCAGAGTTAGTCTGGGTTCCCCTTCAACTCTCTCCAAAGTTACAAGCCCTATCTGTGCTTCAGTGAGCTCATTATAAATCAACTACAAAATCAAGCATGGTCTAATAGTTTTTCACATATTCTCTAAACAACTTTCCTTTTAAGATTCCATTGCTAAATCAGTACTAAATCCTCTAAAAGAATAAGGCCAAGAATCTCATTCTGACTTAACTCCACAGAAAGATATAAACCTATTCCAAAAAATTATAGCCAAAATGTTAATAGTGGCTGCTTTGGGTGGTGTGGCTTTTTCCTGTTCTGTTTTTCAATACACTACAATAATCCATTTTCATTATGGTCATTCCTTTAAACTGACGGCTATCGGGATTTTTTTTTTTTTTTGGCCAATTATTCAATTATTGTTTTAAGTTGAAATATAGTTGACACATAATATTCTTTTACTTTAAGGTGTGTAACACTGATTCAACAATTATATACATTACAAAATGCTTATCACTGTAAGTGTAGTTACCTTTGTCACCATACAAATTATTACAGTATTAACTGACTATATTCTCAATGTTGTAGTTTTCATCACCGTGACTTTTCCGAGAGAGAGCGAACAAGTGAGAGAGCACACCCACATGCATGAATGCAAGCAGTGGGTTGGGGAGGAAGGGAGAAGAGGGAGATGGAGAATCTTAAGTAGGCTCCACGCCCAGCACAGCCTGACATGAAGCTTGATCTCACGACCCTGGGATCATGGCCTGAGCCGAAATCAAGAGTCAGACACTTAATGGACTAAGCCACCCAGGCGCCCCTGTATCTCTTAATCCTCTTCATTTATTTCACCTATCCTCCCATTCCCCTTTGGCAACTACCAATTTATTCTCTGCATGCAGGAGTCTCTTTTTGCTTGTTTGTTCATGTTTTTTTTTTTTAGATTCCACACGTAAGTGAAATCATATGGTAGTTGTCTTTCTTTGACTTATTTCACTTAGCATAATATCCTCAAGGTCCATACATGTTGCTATGAATGGCAAGGTTTTTTTTTTTTTTTTTAACCTTCATTTATTTTTGAAGGAGAGAGACAGAGCATGAGTTGGGGAGGGGCAGAGAGAGAGGGAGACACAGAATCTGAAGCAGGCTCCAGGCTCTGAGCTGTCAGCACAGAGCCCACCACAGGGCTGGAACTCACAAACCGTGAGATCATGACCTGAGTTGAAGCTGGATGCCCAACTGAGCCACCCAGGTGCCCCAGTTTCATTCTTTTTTGTGCCTGAGTAATATTCCATTGGTAATACCGTATCTTCTCTACCCATTCATCTATTGATGGGCACTTACGTTGCTTCCATATCTTGGCTACTGAAAATAACGTTGCAATAAACACAGGGGTGCATATTTCTTGTTTTCTTAGAATAAATACCAAGAATTAGAATTACTGAGTCAAATGGTATTGCTATTTTTAATTTTTTGAGAACCTCCATATTTTTTTCCATATGCTGCACCAATCTACAATTTCATCAACAGTGCACAAGGGTTCCCTATTCTCCACATCTTTGCCAACACTTCTTATTTCTTGCCTATTTGGTACTATCCATTATGACTGATGTGAGGTGAGATATCAAGACCTTGGGGGAAACCACCTTTTTCTTTTATTATAGTCAACATTTAAGTGCTCGTTCAAAAGCTGATTAACTTTGTAAATTACCAGATTTCTTACATTTCTCCATCACTCTTATTATTCTATCATCAGTTAGGTTAGCATTTGTAACAGTTCAGCTCAAGGGGAAGTTAGTAACAATCACAGACTGAATTCACAATTTCCTTTTAAAATAAGGTATTTCAGGGGCGCCTGGGTGGCTGAGTCAGTTGGGCGTCCAACTCCTGATTTTGTCTCAGGTCATGTTCTCACAGTTTGTGAGTTTAAGCCCCATGCTGCTAGCTGGCAGCACAGAGCCTGCTTGGAATTCTATCTCTTGCTTTCTCTGCCCCTCCCCTACTTGCTATCTCTCTCTCAAAATAAATAAAAAATAAACATAATAAATAAATATATAATAAATAAAACTGAAATGAAATAATAAAATAAAATAAGGTGATTCCTGGGATATCTGGGTGGCTTAGTCAGTTGAGCATCCAACTCCTGATTTCAGCTCAGGTCATGATCTCACAGTCATGAAATTGAGCCCCAAGTCAGGCTCTGTGCTCAATGCAAAACACGCTTGGGATGCTCTCGTTCTCTGCCCCTCCCATGCTCTCTCTCTCGAGATTATTCTATTATCTCTATTATATCTCTCTCTCTATTATATTATATCTCTATATATTATCTATAGATAATATCTATATTATATATATAATATAGATATAGATACTATAGATATAGATATATCTCTGTCTATAGATATCTATATTATCTCTCTCTATATATATCTCTATTATCTCTATTATATTATATCTCTATATATTATCTCTATTATATCTATTATCTCTATTATAATATTATTACTATTTTAGAAAATAGTAATAATAAAAAAATAAATAAAAATAAATAAAATAAAATAGTAATAATAATAATAATAAGATAAAATAAAAATATTTTTTAAAAATTTAAGGCGATTCGTGGGGTGCCTGGGTGGCTCAGTCAGTTAAGTGTCCAGCTCTTGATTTTAGGTCATGATCCAGGATCGTGAGATAAAGGCCCATGTTAGGCTCTGTGCTAAGCATGGAGGCTGCTTAAGATATTCTCTCTCCCCCCCTCTCTCTCCCTTCCTCCCTCCCTTCTCTCTCTCTCTCTCTCTGCACCCCCCCGCCCCCTCCCCAATTCACACACACTCTCTCTAAAATAATTTAAAAAATAAATAATAAAATAAGGTGACTCCTTTGATTAATCATCTTTTTCCTTTAAAAAAAAAAAAAAAAACCTATATAAAACAAACCAGGATCTTGACTTGTAGCAGAGTGTATGGGTGCTTTTCCAACTTGTGGTTTTCTACGTGGGAGAGTAAGGGGAGAGGACAGAAGAGAGAAGAAGGAGGAAGAGAGAGATAATAAACTGGCCCAAGATACCTACTAGTTTCAGTTTGAAAATCTCGGAAACCATCAAATATTGAACGTGCAGGCCGTCGTCTTTTAGGAGCTTTAGGGGAAAAAAATAGAGTTGATACAGAAATTTAAACCTTTATTTTGAAACAACTCTAAAAACTTCCTTATCTGTACATCTTGCTTTAAAACACTCATAGATTTATAAAGGTGTCCTCTTCAAAAAATAAAATATCTTAAAACCTTTAAGTCATTCATACACAAAAACTCAACCATCTTCAGCCCAACCATTTTGTTTTACAAATAAGAAAATTAAGGCCCAGTTAAGAGACTTAACCAAACTTATGTAAAAGACAGGAAGAAAGAAGATTTTGAGGAGGACTCCCCCTGGTGATGAAGCTATATACGTGCTGCAAATATCTAATTTAGGTTAGCCTAAGGAATCGGACTACCCTTTAGTTGACATTTAAGTACCTAACTTCTAATCCCTAATATTATATATTCTTAGTGAGTGGATTCACAGAATTATAAACACCAAAAACATTTTTAATTTTGGAAAAAAATTTTTTTTCCAGTTACACAGTGGTTTAATGAGAGGAAAGTGAACAGAACCAAGGTCTTCTGATACTCAGTCTAGTGTCTATTACTCAATCCTTAAGTATTTTATAGATGAAGTTTAGAAAGCAATAATAAAAATGTTATCTTCCTATATGCATATGTTCAAATAATTTGCCAGATCATGTATGTGCATTACAATAAACCAGATCATTTATATATAGTAAACAAGGACACTTAACAATTCTTAAAATATGGGTAACAATTATTAAATTGACTTATGGCATGCTTGGCCAGCATGTAAACAGAACAATGCTTTGCGTTAATAAATGATAAATTGAGCAGTGAGGTTAGATACAAAGTATAAAAGTCCTCCACCCATGTCAAAGCATCTTTCCCAAAAGTCTGTGTATGTCATTATATAATTCTTTCTAAGAGCAATGGAATAAAAAAGCAAAATGCAGAACCATATATTTTAAAAACTCGTTTTTGTTTAAAGTATTATTTGTCTGTATATAATTTATGTACTTTTGTGTATTTATGTTAAAAAATCACAATATTATTTCTAGGAAAAGAGATGTGATTAAGAAAAGGAGAAAGAAACTTCCATGTTTTAGTTCTGTATTGGATTTTATTTATATTGAATTTGTTTTAACCAAAAATTTTAAAATTTAAATACTGCAGTATTTTCTCCTCCCTTCAAGCAGCAAGGAATGTTATTCTTTTCAATCTTGGAACTATTTTTAATCAAGAGTTCCTATTTCAAATGTATGTTTCTGGCAAGAATAATATGGCCTGTCAAATAATGCCTTCTTAAAACTCATTATCAGATACTTTTTAACCATAACAATTAAGAAAGTAAGGGTATCAAAGGATAAGGCATAGAATGGCTGCCTAAAAAGAGCATATTCTGATTGGGGAGGTAGCATATAAAAGATAGTTTTCTTCTACTTTTAAAACTGCCAAAGGCAGGCCACTCAATATTCTACACTATTTCACACACACATACCCACTCTCTTCCCATTTTAGCCCGTTTCTGTTAGGCACCTGATGTCTCCTACTTCCTCTTTTGCTAGCCTTGAACCCAACCCCTTTGATTTCTTGCGCTCGTTATCTGCTCCTATTTGTTTCCTCCTCATTTATGCTAAGTCTAACCTAGAATCTGTCCCCAGAAAAAAAAATAAAAGGGGCGCCTGGGTGGCTCAGTCAGTTAAGTGTCAAATTCTTGGTTTCGGCTCAGGTCATGATCTCAATGTTACGAGATTGAGCCCTGCATTGGGCTCTGCACTGAACGTGGTGTCTAGTTACGATTCTCTCTCTCCTCCCCCTCCTGCCCTCTCCTCTGGTCACCCTCTCTCTCTCTAAAAAACAAAAACAAAACCCAAAAACCGAAGAACCTCTCCTCAGTCCACACACAACACACCTCTAGTACTAGGATCATTATTATAGACATACCTCAGAGATAATGTAAGTTTGGTTTCAGACCACCACAATAAAGCAAATATCACATTAAAACGAGTCAAATGAATTTTTGAGTTTCCCAGTGCATACAAAATTTATGTTTACACTAAAGTGGACCATAGAATAATACAGAATTGAACTACAAGGCTCTTATATGCAGATATTTTTCAACAAATACAGAAAAATTTTTCTTATGATTTTTTAATAACATTTTTTCTCCAGCTTACTTTTTTGTTAAGAAAACAGTATATGATATATATAACATACCAAATATGTGTTAATCAACTGTTTATGTTATTGGTAAGGCTTCTGGTCAACCGCAGGCTATTAGTGAAGTTTTGGGGAGAGTCAACAGTTATATGCATATTTTCAACTGCTTGGGAGTCTGCTCCCTTAACCCTTGAGCTGTTCAAGGAACAACTGTATACTGTAGTCCATTACGTGTGCAATAGCACTGTCTTTAAAAATGTACACATTAATTTAAAACATTTTTCTTGTTGGGGCACCTGGGTGACTCAGTCAGTTAGGTGTTCAACTCTTGATTTCAGCTCAGGTCACAGTCCCAGGGCCATGGGATCTAGCCCTACATTGGGCTCTGTGCTAGGCATGGAGCCTGCTTAGGATTCTCTTTCCCTCTGCCCCTCTACCCCAATGGCACCCTCTCTAAAATAAAATTTTAAAAAATGTATTGCTAAAAACCGTTAACCATTGTTGGAGCTTTCAGCAAGCTGTAATTTTTTTTTTGCTGGTGAAGGGTCTTGAATCTATGTTGATGGCTGTGAGTGATTACAGTGGTTGCTGAAGTTGGGGTGGCTGTGACAACTTCTTAAGATAATAAAGTCTGCTGCATAAATTGACTCTTATTTTCACAAATGATTTCTCTGCAGCATCCAATTTTGTTTGACAACATTTGAGATGAACTTCTTTCAAAATTGGGACTCAATCAAGGGGCGCCTGGCTGGCTCAGTCAGTGGAGTGTGCAACTCTTGATCCTGATTGAGGTTGTGCGTTTGAACCCCATATTGGGTGCAGAGATTCTTTAAATAAATAAATAAATTTTTAAGAACTGGAGTCAATCCTCTCAAACCCTGCTACTGCTTTATCAACTAAGTTTATGTAATATCCTAAATCCTTTGTTATCATCTCAACAATCTTCACAGCATCTTCACCGGGAGTAGCTTCCATCTCAAGAAACCATTTCCTTTGCTCATCCCTAAGAAGCAACTCCTCATCCATTCAAGTTTTATCAAGAGATTGCAGCAATTCATTTACATCTTCAGGCTCTACTTCTAATTCTAGTTCTCTTGCTATTTCTACCGCATCCGCAGTCACTTCCTCCACTCAAGTCTTGAAGTCCCAAAGTCGTCTATGAGGGGTTGGAATTAACTGCTTCCAAATTCTTGTTAATGTTATTGTGACCACTTTCTATGAATCATGAATGTTCTTAATGGCATCTAGAAAGGTAAATCCTTCCTACGAGGTTTTCAATTTACATTGCCCAGATCTATCAGAAGAATGACTGTCTATGGCCTTATGGGATTCATTTTTTTAATAGTAAGACTTGAAAGTAAAAATCACTCCTTAATCCATGGGCTGCAGAATGGATGTGTGTTAGCAAGCAAGAAGACAACATTAATCTTATTGGACATTACCATCAGAGCTCTTAGATGACCAGGTGTGTTGTCACTGAGCAGTCATATTTTGAAAAGAATCTTTTTTTCTGAGGTCTCAACAGTGCGGTTAAATATTTGGTAAACCACGTTGCAAACAGATGTGCTGTCACCTAGGCTTTGTTGTTCCATTTACAGAGCTCAGGCAGAGCAGATTTAGCATAATGCTTAAGGGCCTTAGGATTTTCAGAATGGTAAAGGAGCATTGGTTGCAACAAGTCACCAGCTACAATAGCCCCAAACAACAGAGCCAGACTCTCCTTTGAAGATCTGAAGCACTGACTTCTCCTCTCTAGCTATGGAAGCCCTAGATAGCATCTTCTTCCAACAGAAGGCTGTTTTGTCAACACTGAAAACCTGTTGCTTAGTGTAGCCACCTTCACTAATTATCCAAACTAGATCTTCTGGATAACTTGCTATAGCTTCAACATCAGCACTTGCTGTTTCCCTTTGCATTTTTATGTTATGGAGATGGCTTTTTCCCTTAAACGTCATGAACCAACCTCCGCTAGCTTCATATTTTTCTTCTGTAGCTTCTTCACCTCTCGGCCTTCATAGAACTGTAGAGTTAGGGCTTGCTCTGGATTACACTTTGGCTTAAGGGAATGTTGTAGCTCGTTTGATCTTTGATCCTGACACTAAAACTTTCTCCATATCAGCAATAAGTTATTTCCCTTTTGTATAATTTGTGTGTTCAATGGAGTAGCACTTCTCATTTCTTTCAAAATTTTTTCCATTGCAGGGTGCCTGGGTGGCTCACTTGGTTAAGGTTCTGACTTGATTTCAGCTCAGGTCATGATCTGTTTGTAAGTTTGAGCCCTGCATCTGGCTCTGAATCGACAGCGTGGAGCCTCTTGGGATTCTCTCTCTCCCTCTCTCTCTGCCCCCTGCCCCACCACCCCCCCACACACGCTCTCTCTCAAAAGAAATAAACAAACTTAAAATTTTTTTTTTTTCCTTTCCATTCGCAACTAGGCTAACTGGAATAGGAGGCCTAGCTTTCGGCCTATCTCAGCTTTCAATATGCCTTCCTCACACAGCTTAATCATTTCTGACTTCTGATTTAAAGTAAGAGATATATGACTTTTCCTTTCACTTGAACACTTAAAGGACATTGTAGGGTTATTAATTGGCCTAATTCCAATATTGCTGTGTTTCAGGGAATAGAAAGGCCCAAGAAGAGGGAGAGACAAGGGAATGGCTGGTTGGTGAATCACTGTATCAACCAAGTCCACCAACTCATAAGGGTATGGTTTGTGGTGCCCCAAAACAATTACAATAGTACAAAGATCACCATGACAAATATAACAATGAAAATGTTTGAAATATTGCAAGAATTACCAATATATAACACAGAGACACGAAGTGAGCAAATGCTATTGGTAAAATGGCACTGATAGACTTGTTCAACACAGGGTTACCACAAACCATTCATTTATTTAAAAAAAAAAAAAAAAAAGACAGTATCTGCAAAGCACAATAAAAAAGGCATGCCCATACTCCCACTTGCCTCTTCCATATGTGGTTTCCTGACTCTTCCAAACCATCTGCTATACAGCAAACATCAGTCCTTTGTATTCTCACTCTACTGCCCACATACCAGGAGTGCTGGTCACTGAGGTCAAAGAGGCTAAGCTATAAAAAGCTAATAAAAGATTCAAGAGGAGCTTCATAGAATAGGGGAGTGGGACAGGTAGAGAATAAATATTTAGTAAGAAGAGTGGCACTGCACACATTTCACAAATCCTTATTAACAACTGACTTAAGAGAAGATATCTGGATTTTCAGATCCACTTCTGCATTCTATCTGTTGTTATTCTCAAAGTTCAAATAAATGAAAAAAATTAAAATTCAACCTAACACAGATACATAGTTGTAAGGGGAGGAGTATTTTAATAGTGTTTTAAGATCATTGTGAATATTCTCCTTTGATACTCAACTAGTGGTAGCTTCTTAAAGGTTAGTTGCAGCATGGAATCTAAAATCTTATCAATGAACTTTTCATTATCTGTTGCAATAAAATCCACTGGTCTATGTGGTAAGCAGTCTCTAGGATGGCCTCCAATTATCCCAATCTTTGATATTCATAACCTGTGTGTGAATATCTTGAATATGGGCAGGATGAAATAGAATGTGGCAGAGGTGATGTGATGGGAGGTCACTTCTAAGATTAGATTACAAAAAGATGGTGGCTTCTATAATGGGCTGCCTTTTATTGCTCTCTCATTTGCTCTGTGGTAAGGAACTGATGTCTCCAGCCAACCAACAGCCACATGAGTAAGCTTAGGAGATCCTCCTCTATTCAAGCTCTGAGATGATTATAGCTCTGGCTGACACCTTGATTACACCCTGTGAGAAAGTCTAACCAAAGACACCCAGCTAAGTCACTTTTGGATTCCTGGACCATAGAAACTGTGAGATAACAAATGTTTGTTGTTTCAGGAAGCTAAATTTTGGAGCAATTTGTTATACATCAATAGATAACTTTTATGCAATCCATCTTACTGTCTGAATAGATCTTTTACCCATGCACAATTTTGTAATATGGTATACTGGTCATTTGAATATATTCGTCACAGCTCTTTCTGCCCATGGGTCCTGTCCCTGTGCTTTATTAAAACCATCCTTTTTGCACCAAAAAAAGAAAAAGAAAAAGAAAACATTTGTTTACTGAGTTATGCAAACATTCCAAACACCAAGCATTTCATTATACAATAATAATTTAAAAATCACCATCTGTTAAGGCCACCACTACTCTTATCAGAAAGCTTTTAAGTATTGGGAAGCTATCAAGCTCATAATTATGGATATCAATTTGCTAAAATCCTAATTTCTGCCTGAAAGCTCTTTTTTTTTTTTTTAAATAACTGGTAACAAATAATGTCAGTTGTTTGTCTTAAAGCAGTAATAGGCTTTTATTCACATTCAAGAAAATGTCTGCCAAATGCTGAAGTCTAAATCACCATAGTTTGTCAGGAATTTTTCAAGTAAAAATAATGTTCCATGACAGAAGCAGCTAGTTTAGCTCACAACTCAAACAACTATACAAGTGCTTTTCCTTAAAGTAATCACAGTACTTTTCAGTATGCAGAAGTGCTTTATGCATACCCTATTTCATAAAACAGAGTGGTTTAAAAAATGTATACTCAGGGGTCAAGATTTAATGAAATTAATTTATACTGCTTCATCAAGCAGTACTGCTTTATTTATTATTAAATAAAATAGGAGTTCTTTTTAATTTTTATTGTGAGTATATAGCAGTGAAGACTTTACAGTTTGGTGCCACTGTCCTGTTTCAATTAAGATGCAGCAGTTTGATTCATCATTGCTTTTGAACCATCAGTCCAAATGTCAATAATGTAAAAAAGGCAAATAACTTATGAAAATAATTTTGACCTCACACACACCCAGACCACACTTGAAATCAATACTGTCATAAGAAGAAAACAGTACTCCAAAGACCTTTATCAAGTTAATAAGGTCTAATATGAAAGTTAGGACTAACTTCCTAACTATATAGTCATTCTCATCCTCTGTTTGCTGTGTATCAAACCTGAGGGAAAAGAAGGAAATGGTTCCAAATGGAACTCTTTGGCCTCTCTACAATGGTAAAACAGCACAGAAATTTATTTCCTGTAGTCTACCTCACTCAGAAATCCTGCCTTATTCCTTGCAATAAAGAAACGATAAAGCTTCCAAGGGCATCACCCCCTCAATTCCAAAATCCATTCATAACATTTATATGAAAAAAATCATGAACAATATTTTATTACTTCTGGTATATTAACAGCACAATGACTGGCTGAATCAAAGTCCAGAAAGCCCATATTATACTTCAATATTCAGTTCTTACAGTTTTCTTCCTCCCATCTTTATTTCTGAATCTAGACAGTACATTGTTATTTCTTACTACAGTAAACTCCAAAGCTGCCAAGTCAAAGATTGCTTTAAAAAAAAACTCCAACTAAGGTGTTTTTTCAAATCAAAACATATGGTTTATATCATTTTGTTCATCCTTTTCTTATTTATTTCTTCTCCTTTATTCTAGTTTACCTACAAAACTTTATATAGGTCTATTTCTCTGCATCACTGTTCTCAATATGTACAATATACATTTCTATGACTTTGCCTGCCCAGATTATAACTTTGTTTTCTATTTTTTAATATACCTATTAATACCTAAAATATTTGGCATGCAAAAGGTAAGTGTTTATTAATCTAAAACTATAAATTTTCTTTAATTCTAATTAAATGTACCATTTTCTATAGTCTCTATATGCACCCAGATTGATATCACAATTTTTTGCATGGATAAGGTATTACTTTCTCCTTTCAAAACAGGAAAAGCGCTTCTGGAAATTAAGAAAGAGTAAAGATGGATATGGCAGTCAAGTAAGTGACCCCCAAAACAAAAAATACTCGGAGTCTTTAAATGATAGATTTGTTCCATTACAAGGTAGTAGTTCTTTTTGCTAATTTTCCTCTTTTTGGCCTTCCACAACAAATATCAACTTTTTAATCTGGTTCTCTCCTTGGAGACAACTATGCAATTTTGCTGGAGGGAGTACAGAATTATAAGATAAGAACTGACTCTACACTTGAAGTAATAATCTCTGAGTAAGCCTTCATATCTTTTGATAGCTTTATTAAAACTCTAAAGATAACAACAGAGTCCAACAAACTAAGGAAAAAAAGGTGAACTTACCACCAAACAAAGGTTCTGGTTCCACCAATATTTCCTGTTTTTGAGGAATTGGGGCACGAACTTCTTCTCTATCAAAAGAAGTAGGAAAATATCAAAAGGAAAACTGTTTTCTGCTACATGTTCTCTCTATAACTATTGTGAATGCATTCAAATTAACAAGTAACATGAACATCAAACTTAGTGACTTTTAGGAACCATGGTGTTAAATGACTGCTAGATGGTTTCCATACAGAGGTCAACTAGAATAAAGTACCTGGCATAGATGGCTCAAATGATTTCTAAAAAAAGAGAACAAGGGTGTCCGGGTGGCTCAGTCAGTTAAGTGTCTTGACTCTTGATTTTGGCTCAGGTCACGATCTCACGATTTGTGAGTTCAAGCCCCGCATCGGGCTCTGTGCTGGCAGCGCAGGGCCTACTCGGGATTCTCTCTCTCCCTCTCTCTCTGCCCCCTCTCTCGGTCATGCGCCCTCTCTCTCTCCCTCCCCCCCCTCAAAAATAAATAATAAACTTAAAAAATAAATGTAAAAATAAAAAAGAAAACAAACAGAAAAAAAAAATTTTTCCCCTTTCCTCCCAAGGTCTTTACCCTAGATTCTTTTCAGAAAAAAAAAAAAAAAGGGAGTTTACCAAAAACAAAACAGAAAATCAGACAAAAAAATTAATGGAGGGGCACCTGGGTGGCTGAGGTGATTAAGCATACAACTCTTGATTTTAGCTCAGGTAATGATCTCATGGTTCATGACACCAAGCCCACACTGGGCTCTGCACTGACAGTACAGAGCCTGCTTGGGATTCTTTCTCCCCTCCTCTCTCTGCCCTTCCCCTGCCCAATTGAACACACATGCTCTCAAAATAAATAAACATTTTTTTTAAACTAATGGAAAAATATAGGCGTAATAAAAGCAGTATTACATTACTACTGCATCAAACAATACATCACACAGATATATTAAAATAAGCTATATAAACAAGCAGTGAATTTTATGCTAGCTATAAAGATGGTTAACATAGGTATTACCTTGGATTATTTATTAAGTAGACTCCAATACATAGAGCACAGAAAAATTATTAATCTTTTAAAGGCCTATAAACTCTTCAACGTTTATCTCCAAAGAGTTTACTAATAACCTATCTCTTCCAGTAAAAACTACTCATTTAGAAACACTGTAAAAATGGTGTATACTCCTTTAAGTATATTTAACTATTTTATAGTTCAAACTCAAGTTTTTTAAATTTTTTTTTAATGTTTATTTATTCTTGACAGAGAGAGAGAGAGAGAGAGAGAGAGACAGAGAGAGAGACAGAGAGCCAGCATGAATGGGTGAAGGGCAGAGAGAGAGGGAGACACAGAATCTGAAACAGGCTCCAGGCTCTGAGCTGTCAGCACAGAGCCCAACACGGGGCTCGAACTCACAGTGAGATCGTGACCTGAGCCGAAGTCGGATGCTCAACTGACTGAGCCACCCAGGCGCCCCTAAACTCAAATATTAATCTCTACTTATTATTTTCACAGCAAGGAAAAGTGAATTCCCAATTTATTATTGTCCTATTTACGATGTTAATTTAAGTTAGGCCTATGTTTTTCATTCAGGTGTTTCTAATAGAAGTAACTGAGCTTAAGGCCCTGCTTTTGATATCAAAGAACTGGAACTCTAAAACATACTTTATGAAATAAACTATGAATACTCATTTGTCAACAAAAACATCCAACAACAACAAAAAGAACAACTGGCTGGACAAATACAATAAGCCAAATGATGGATAAAGGGCAATTCAAAATTATGTTATGTGTATCAGTCACTGCTCACCCAAAAAATTTAAATCATCTGAAGTAATAGACAATGCATCTATAAGAGGAAGAGGAAGCTCTATTAACCCTCTTTCATCAAAGAGAATTAATCTATTATCTTAAGAAAATTAAGAATTTAGAAGACCTCTTTTACCTAAATAAATCTTTCCATGATTGCTATCATTTTACAGCATAAATAAAATTATCTCAATCTAAGAGAGAAAACAATTACTCAGAAAACAAACCTTAAATCTGATGAAATCCATCAATTAGGGGATGGATTAAGTAGTAGTCCCTATACAAGAAAACTTGGTTACTACATGTTTGAGGGTATCTGTTCCAAGATTGCTAGCTACCTAACAAAATGAAAGAATGGAACAGAAAAAGGTAAACTGTAAAGAGTGAAAATTATAGTTTAGGAATTAGAAGCCATTATCAAGTGTTAATCAATTAGCAATACAAATAATCTAAGTCAAATTATAATGTAATTCAGTAGGAAAAGACATTCATCTATCAAAACTAGTTCTATTTTTATTTTTAATTAATAAATTAATTTTTTTTAGGTAGGCTCCATGCCCACTGTGGGGCTTGAACTCATGGCCTTGAGATCAAGAGCTGCATGCTCTATTGACTGAGCCAGCCAAGCGCCCCATATCAAAACTATTTTTAAACACATTTAAGAAAACATGTTTTGTATAATGAGAAGTTATATTCCCCCAAATGAGCTGTGAATACCTGTTACTCAAGTTTCTGTAAACTAATCATGTTTTCATATTGATTTCCATGAAAAATTTGAGCTATGTTGGGGGAGAATGGGATATCAACATCTGAAATACATGGCCAACACTGCTAGGAAAAAACTTTATTAAGTATTAATAATGATCCCTAAAGTTCACTCTTCATGTGGAAACAATTATTAGTCTAGAATCTGGAGCTAGAGAGGCAACTCTGTCTTGAATGTTATTTAGATTTTTAAATCTATCTCTAATTTAAAAATAATATCCATCCAAGTCTTTAGTCTATTCCCTTGGGAATTCCCTCTAGGAATCCCTAGAGGATTCCTCTTGTCTAGTATCTCATGTTGTAAACACCAAGAGTTATAAAGAAATCTAAGTATTAAAGTCTTATTTAAGGATCTGCATAATTTTGTTTCAAAAATCAATGGTTTTCCTCGAGTAGCATTCATCCCTAGTATCTTCCAAAGACTTGGAATTTTGCCTATAAGGTATTCATTTCAAATGCTCATTGGTATCAAATGTAAAGGGCAAAAAATATCCAAATCTGTTCACCATTAATTCTCAGTCTCTACAGACTACAGTTCCATATGTTAAAGATGCTTCTAATTTGGGGCACCTGGGTGGCTCAGTCGGTTAAGCGTCCGACTTCGACACAGGTCACGATTTCGCGGTCCGTGAGTTCGAGCCCCGCGTCGCGCTCTGGGCTGATGGCTCAGAGCCTGCTTCCGATTCTGTGTCTCCCTCTCTCTCTGCCCCTCCCCCGTTCATGCTCGGTCTCTGTCTCAAAAATAAATAAACGTTAAAAAAAAAAAAGGTGCTTCTAATGATTAACTACATGTAACTATCTTTAAGGTATAAAGGATTGTAATTATTTTTCAAAAATTTTCATGGCAATGCAAAACTCTCCTGGAACAATGTAAGTAAATCTAGAATTGGGAAATCTGAGCTGTAGTGGGCTTTAGTTCCATCCATATCTGCGAAGTAATTACTGTGTAGCTTAGGAAATTGGCTATGCCTCTGCTTTCTCATCTGTAAAATGTGGATAATAATGTTATCCTATAGGGTTCTTTTGAAGATTACGGGGGTGCCTGGGTGGCTCAGCTGGTTGAGCGTCCAACTTCGGCTCAGGTCATCATCCCGCGGTCTGTGGGTTTGGGCCCTGCATCGGGCTCTGTACTGAGAGCTCAGATCCTGGAGGCTGCTTCAGATTCTGTGTCTGCCTCTCTCTCTCTGCCCCTCCCCCACTCACGCTCTGTCTCTCTCTGTCTCTCAAAGATGAATAAATGTTAAAAAAATAATAATAAAATAAATAATGACATCCTATAGGGTTATTTTGAAGATTAAATAATAGACATGACTGTGCTCTAGAGAATTTAAGGTATATAAGTATAAAAATTTCCACATGACACTTTTTCAGATGCTTTCAACTTTTAATTTTTTCAAAACCACAGAATTAACCTAACTGATAAAAATGCAACTGCGCAATTTAGGCAAGGGGTAGCTCCTAACAATAAATAATAAATTCATACTCTGTGTGAGGTCTGACTGTGGAGACACTTGCTGAACTGGTACTGGGCTCTTCAGCAATTCCTCCACCATCCAAAAACATAGTAACTGCCATCTCCAGATTATTGTTGCAGGCTTCGAGCATATGTTTCCCTACACTTTCACTTGCACCTGAAATAGCAAAAAGAGAGGGAAAAAGTTAAAAAAAGAAAGACACCTTCTTATTATACTCAGTTCATGTTAGAATACAGAATTCCCAAGCAAACTAACAGTACTTTTTCCCTTTTAGAATGAATGACTTAAAAAAAAAAAACAAATAAACAAACAAAAAAACCCACCTTATTTACTTTTACAATGGTGGCTGATTAGTAAATATACAAAGCTAGAAAAGAAACTAACAGCATTAAAATAGTGGTCTTCCTTTACAATAAAACCACACTAAATAAAGCATGTCTTTAAATGGACCAACTACATATTTATTAATAAACTGAAAAAAAAAGAAAGAAAAATGAAAGACTACATTCTAGAAAATGAGAAATATTTTGTTAGAATGGATTTCAGTCAGTTAGCATTTGTTTCCATTAAAAAGAAAGCCTTTTTTTAGTAACAACGGAGAGAAGTGAGATGGGATATTTTTGTCAATAATATAACCAAGTCAAAATCTGGTAAGCAATGTCAATCTTCATCATTTAAAACTGGCCCTATCACACATTTATTTATTGGTAAAAGTAAAGCCAGCATAGTCTCTTAGATGAGATATAAACTGGTAAAGCCCTTTACAAAAATGTTTACACAATTTTACATGTATCAAAAAGTACTCCTTCCTTTTTGACCCAGTAATTTGGGCTTTCTAGTAGAAAAAAATACCTATTCTTTTATTTATTCCACATCAAATACTACATGTATAAACACGTCCATATACATGTCTAGTATTGTTTCAGTACTGAAAACTTGGAAACATAAATATACAATAGTACTAGAGTCTAAATTGTAGAATTTATTTGCTGGAACATTTCGTGACCATTAAAAAGCATCTCAGGGGGTAACTAGGTTTCTCAGTTGGTTAAGCGTCTGACTCTTGATTTTGGCTCAGGTTCCTTATCTCACAGTTCATGAGATCAAGCCCTGCATTGTGCCGTGGGCTGACAGCATGTTGCCTGCTTAGGATTCTCCCTCTCTGTCTCTCTCTGCACCTCCCTTGTTCTCTCTCTCTCTCTAATTAAATAAACATTAAAAAAAAAAAAAAAAGGCATCTCACGTTTTCCATCTGGGATGACTTTCCTTCTACCAGAATCATATCCCTTATAATTTCCTTCTGGGGGGTGTGTATGTGTGTGTTGGGTCTGAAAACATCTTTATTTTGCTGTCATTCCTAAAAGACGGTTCTATTTGGATATTCTATTTTCAGGCTGATAGCTATTTTCTCTCAGTAAAGACAGCATTCCAATGTCCTCCGGCTTCTGTTGTTGCTGCTGGGAAATCAGTTGCTAGACCAGAGAAAATCATTTTTATGGCAATCTGTTGTTCCTCTCTAGTTGCTTTTAAGATTTTTTTCTGTCTTTGGTCTTCTGCAGTTTCATTCTGGTCTGTCATGGCTGATTTTGTTTTTCTCCTTGGGATTCACTGCACTTCTACCATGTTAAGGAATGTTATCTTTGATCAATTCTGAAAAATTCTCAGCTATTTCTATTTAACAATTACCATACTCCTTCATTCACACTTATTTCTTTCTGAAACTCCAATAAGATATATGTTAGAACTCTTCACTCTATGGTGTGCGAGTCTGTTTTTTTTTTTTTTTAATTTCAGTTACTTTTTTATAATTAGAGTTCTGTTTTTGTTTTTTTCCTAATATGCCTTACCATGTTTCAGAGACCTTTCATATTCACATTTCAATCTTTTTATTTCTTCAAACATATTGACCAAACTTATTGGAATTACTAAGAAAAAACAAACTTTCTGCAGTCTATAGAGGTCATCATCTCATTTCGGCTGGTTCTTGTCTGTTTCTGGTGGTTCTTGTCTTGTGCCATGGTTTTTGTGCATTCTGTGGTTTTTTTCTCTGTGATCTCTTGTGCCTTGGATTTTTAAAGTAGTAGTTGAAGATAAATTCCTCCTAAGAGGATGTGATTTGATAGTGAGTTTTTTTGTTTTGTTTTGTTTTTTTATTGTCAAGTTAGCTAACATACAGTGTAGTCTTGGCTTCAGAAGTAGAGTCCCATGATTCATCACTTACATACACACCCAATGCTCATCCCAACAAGTGCGCTCCTCAATGCCCATCACCCATTTTCCCCACCCCCATCAACCCTCAGTTTGTTCTCTATATTTAAGAGCCTCTTAAGGTTTGCTTCCCTCTCTGTATCTTATTTTTCCTTCCCTTCCTCTATAGTCATCTGTTAAGTTTCTCAAATTCCACATGTGAGTGAAATCATGTAACTTTCTCCGACTGACTTATTTCACTTAGTGTAATACTCTCCAGTTTCATCCACGTTGCTACAAATGGCAAGATTTCATTCTTTTTCATTGCTGAGTAATATTCCATGGTGTGTGTGTGTGTGTGTGTGTGTGTGTGTGTGTATCACATCTTCTTTATCCATTCATCAGTTGATGGACATTTGGGCTCTTTCCATACTTTGGCTATTGTTGATAGTGCTGCTATAAACATTGGGGTGCATTGCCCCTTTAACTACATTCTTTTTATTTTTTGTTAATGTTTATTATTTTTGAGAGCAAGACAGCATGAGCGGGGAGGGGCAGAGAGAGAGGGAGACACAGAAACAGAAGCAGGCTTCAGGTTCTGAGCTGTCAGCACAGAGCCCGACATGGGGGCTTGAACCCACGAATGGTGAGATCATGACCTGAGCTGAAATCAGATGTTTGACTGAGCCACCCGGGTGCCCCTAAATATATTCTTAAGTTGGGTAAGACCACATGGAAAATGTGACCCTATAAAAGACCCTTATTATAAATTCTCAGGGACAATATCTCCTGCCACTCTCCAACTGCCAAGGTTGAAACAAAGTCTCAGCTTCATTAAGGGGAAGGGTCTCCTTTCAGACTCCTTTCCTTAGGAAGGTCACAGCCTTTGTTTCCCATTTCTTGTGGCCTATGAGGCTATCAAAAGAGAAGTTTAAAGCCATTCAATTTGGGCAGTTTCCACTAGGGTGAAGGCTTGTTTTAAATCTAGCTAACATCTGCATTCCCAATTTCATTTCATATGTAGCCTCAGAGTATTCCTTATTTTCTCACCAACCCAATGACGTATTTTGAAAAAAAATTTTAAATACTCATTTCATTTAGGATTTTTCTCAGCAAGAGGGTTATTCATGTTATCTCTCTAGTTTACCCCTACTGCCCGGCAATGGAAGTACTGACTCTACTTCTTAATATCTTTCATTTGTTTTCTCTTCTCCACTCTTCTTTCTAAGGCTTTAAATCAAGCCTATAACATTTCTTACCTGGATTACTACAATAGACTCCTAATTGATCATCATCTTATCTTCCACCTTGCTGCTGAGGTTATGCTCCAAAATACAAGTCTGATTCTTATTCTTCCTCTCCCTCTCCCTCATCCCCCACCTCCCCTCTTTCTCTCACACACACACCCATTTAAAACTCTTTAATGGCTCTCTGACACCACAGTATACAGCATAAATCCCAAAGCCCTCATGATCTGGAAAGTCCATTCTGATCAAACCTCAGCTCATCTCTCTGGTTTTGCCTCTCCTCTTCCCTATCCTACACAATTCAGTACAGTCATACTGAATTACATGCTTGGAATGTCCTTATCCTCCTCATCTCACCTTCATCTAGTTCATCCATGTTCAAGAATTACCCTAAATGTTACTTTGCCAATTTGTGTGCTACGCATTCTTTACACTACCTCCCCACTCCCATCTCTATGACACTCTTCTATTATGTATGTACATGAATATACTAAGCCTCAGAGTATTCCTATACTGGTTTACTTTCTGGCTCCTCAGAAAGAGTAGAAGCTTCTTCCACACAGGGACTGGCTTCTCTCTTGGTATCCCCAGCACCTAGCATTGTGTTTGCTTCCATAAGATCAATGTCTAATATTAAACTGACTTTGAACTACCTCACAGTACTTCAGCTCACCAGTTAATACACCAGAGATAGAAAGGTCAGGCTTCAGCCAAAACAATGCTTCCATATCCTCTGAATTTTATACTGTGTGCATATGTTTATGCTTTAATTTTCATTTATAAAGCAATATGGTTACACTGTGCAAATCACAAAGAGCAAACGGGTACTTAAGATATGTGTTAAGATTAAATTTCCAGTGAAAGAATTACATACAAATTTTAAAAGTGCTCAACCTCAAACAATGTAAGGTGAAAATCACATGTTCCAAAAATCTGTCAGATGATACAGCAGATATAACTTTGTCAGATAGCTGACAAAGACATATACCTAGGATGCCAGTGAAAAATTATTTCATGAAGGGTTCATGGGTGGCTCAATAGGTAGAGCATGTGACTCTTGAACTCAGGGTCATGAGTTCAAGCCCCAGGATGGGGGTTGAGTTTACTTTAAAAAAAAAAAGTAATAGTAAGACATGAAAAAAAAAATTTCATGAAATACAAGTGAAAAAAACATGAATACATAATATTAGGATTTAATGTTAAATCAGTAAAAAAAAAAATTACAAAAAACATCTGATCATTTCACTTAGATCTCCAGAAATTTACATATTTATGTCAGCAACAAATCTCTCTTGAAATTAGACAAATAGAGGATAGCCTTTCATTTGGGGTTTGCCATATATCTGGGTATATATATATATATGGTCATTTTAGTTACACAGAGGCAGGGACGCTTTTTCCTTTAAAAAGGCTTCATATATTATTCAAACTTAAGAAACTTCCAACCCTTCTCTCTCCTTCAACTGCAAACATCCCATCAGTCAACCGAAAACCCCTACAGGTTCCATATAATTGACACCACTCCTAACCATCCTGTTCACTCTGTGTCCATTGCTATAATCTTAGTTCAAGCCTTCACCTCTTACGTGAACTAGTACATCTCTCTGCTCTTTGTCATGCTCCCTTTGATACACCTTCTACACTGCAAAATAATGTAAATTTGATTGTCTTCCCCTGTATCAACAGTTCTGCACTGCTGACTGGAAGTTTTCATCTCTCTCAAGCTGCCATTAAGATCTGGTCCTCGTTGGGATGCCTGGGTGGCTCAGTTGGTTAAGTGTCCGACTCCTGGTTTTGGCTCAGGTCATGATCTCATGGTTCATGATTTTCAGCCCTGCATCAGGCTCTGCACTGACAACGTGCAGCCTGCTTGGGATTCTCTGTCTCCCTCTCTCTCTGCCTCTCCTCTGCTCATGCTCTCTCAAAATAAATAAACTGAAAAAAAAAAAAAAAAAAAGATTTGGCACTTATTTATTACTGCTTTCAAATGATACCCCTCCACTCTCTCTCTCACCCTATACTATTCCCTCCAGCCACACAGGTGGTATATCCTATCTAGCAGAGCCCTTGGTGGTACTTTTCTTTGCATAATATGGATAGTGATATCATCAAATGAGTCCCTTCATTTTTCTTAGAAACACACCAAATAATGACCTTTCTGATAAGTTTTGGACCCTCCCACCCCTCCTCACCCTGAAGTAGATACAAATAGACACTTTTCCATTCAGTCTCAATCTCTATCCTTGTCTCTGTTAGCTTTCCTACCTTGCAAACTTTAAAAACTCACTGAACTTGCCCAGTTCTCACTTTCTCATACCCGTTACCTCTCCCTAAGTTCCCAATCAAGCTGAACTAGAAATTCTCCAGTTCTAGTATGTACAAATTTACCTTCTCACCAATTAATAAGCACACTTTTAAAAAATGAAATTTCAAAACACAAACAAATGCAACTTTTTGAGGGGAAGGAGGAGTTCAAATATCCCAATAGCCAACCTTACATTAGCTAATCTCAGGGCAAACCCAGCACAAATCTGATGAACAATTTCAAGACTCATGTGCTTCCATATTTCTCATAAAACCCAAGGCTTTGTTTTAGTGCCTTCCTTATATTTTTCCACTATGTCCAGTTATAGTGTGTTGTATTAGTTATACTTCTTAAATGCTAGCCTATAAGTTCAGTATCTATTGTACTCCATTTTAATTTACTTACCTACGCAGGAACTTCTAAAAGTTAAAAGGTTCCTACAAGTAGACTCCTCTGGCTGCTTATTCTAGCAAAGAGATGCATGAACTGTTACATTATCTACTAATCTTTTCCTTTTCAGAGAACGAAATGGCTGAGTTCATATCATTTTTGGCTCTTGTCTTTCTAGGTGCTCACAACAAACTAAAGCACCATAAAAAGCACAAAGAACTTGTTGGTGGGGGAGTGAAACTCCCTCTACCATAACCCAACCAATGCTCGCTGCTTTCACCCCTTCTGAAATGTGTTCATAAGGAAATTCAACTTAAAAATGACCACTGCATACAAATAGTTGCCATCCTCTCCACCACCCTCCAGCTATCACAACTCCAACGCCAATGACATGGGAATCCTTTGGAGAATTTGTGGGCTGTGAAGTAAAATAAAAGATGCTGTTAAAATTGGGAACTTGTAAAGCCAATCCTCAAGTAAGCTAGCCTGTCAACAATATGGTCTGCCTATCCTAAAAGTCTTTTCATAGGTGCCTAAATTTTTCTTTTACTTTATTATGCTGCCTAAAATGCAACCACCTAAGTAAGAGATTACAAACATGCTTTTTAAAATGATAAACACCTACTCAACAATTAAGGATGTATCAATTATTTTACAATGTGAATTAATTCAATCATATTGCTTCTCCCTAAAACTCACTAAGAGATGAAGGTTAAGACACCTTCAGGAAGCTGGGTCAGGAAAAAAGAGATATAAGTAGCTTTAGCATCCCAGGTACCTTTTGGAGGAGAGCTAAGAAAGGTCTACATGAAGTGCCACATAGGGATGGGAATAAGATACTCGGTACCTGGAGACAGAGACACCAAACAGCTGTAATAAAGTTACCAAAATTTTTCCTCTGGCCAGGGCCAGTCCTAGAGAATAACATTTTTTTTTTTAAGTTTATTTGCTTATCTTGAGAGAGAGAGAGAGAGAGAGAGAGAGAGAGAGAGAGAGAGAGAAAACACGCACATACACATACCCAAACAGGGGAAGGGCAGAGAGAGAGAGAATCCTAAGCAGGCTCTGTGCTGCCAGCATGGAGCCCGATAAAGGGCTTGATCCCACAAACCATGAGATCGTGACCTGAGCCAAAATCAAGAGTTGGCCACCCAACCAACCGAGCCACCCAGGCACCCTGAGAATAACATTTTTCATATTCCCTTTAGTTCTCAGGCTAGGGAGTATAATATAGATATTAAGAGCCTAGATACTACTCAGATAAACCTGAATTTGACTTCTAGTTCTTTCATTCACTAGTTATAGGACTTTGATCTAGTTACTAATTTCTCTAGCTCTCAGTTTCCTCAGTTATAAAATGAAGATATTATCAACTTCATGAAATACTTGTGTAGATTAAGAAAATTCACAGAAGGGCACCTGGGTGGTTCAGTCGGTTGAGTATGTGATTTTACCTCAGGTCACGATCTCACGGTTCATGAGTTCGAACCCCAGGTGGGCTTGCTGCTGTCAGCCTGTCAGTGCAAAGCCTGGTTCACATCCTCTGTCCCCCTCTCTCTTTGCCCCTCCTCCGCTTCTGCTCTCTTTCTCTCTCAAAAAATAAATAAAAACATTAGAAAAAAAGAAAATTCACATTAAAGAACTTGGCACAGTTCTTTATTGGCAAACAGGCAGGCAGAGTAAGAAATCTCACAGTTTTCTTTCCCTCATTCATCTGATGTATGAACATGTACTTCACTCATGTTAAACACTCATTTTTTTTAAAGCAGGAGTAAAATAAGAACTATCACTCTAGAAAAAGTGAATGTTATAAAGAATGAAACAATACCAAAAGAGATCTGCTTTAAAGAAATTTATAACATGGGGCACCTGGATGGCTCAGTTGGTTAAGCGCCTGACTTTGGCTCAGGTCATGATCTCACGGCCCGTGGGTTCGAGCCTCACATTGGGCTCTATGCTGACAGCTTGGAGCCTGGAGTCTGCAGCCTGTTCGGAGTCTGTGTCTCCCTCTCTCTCTGCCCCTCCCTGCGCCCCCCCCACCCCACGCTCTCTGAAAAGTGAATAAAAACATTAAAAAAAAAAAAAAGGAAATTTATAACTATGCAGCATTCTAATATGACTGAGAAGCATCAGGAGCTGATATAGAAACAACAGAAAACTTAATAAAAGTATAGGTAAGTATTCCAAAATCTCCTAGGTCCATAGGTTTATTGAACTTTATTAAAAGGGCTTCTAAAGGGAATTCTTTAAAGTCATTCTTAAAGGGAGTGACTTTAAAACACAAAAATAAAGCCCTAATAAAGGAAATATAACTGTGATATTTTAGGGGCAGATGGTATCAACACTTGAGGCCTAGAATTGCCATCCTATTTATAATCCTTACTTAACCATTTGATGTTAGAATCTAAGCTGTAGGCAGCATATCCCAGAGATGGCCCTATCATATCTCTGCTGACAATCTGACAGGACAACCTGCATCACTGGAGCTTGTCAGGATAGTGACCTGTAAGAGTGTTTAAAAAAAAAAAAAAAAAAAAAGAGGGGCCTCTACCCATGAATATTTATTTTTTAAAGGAAGTACATGCTAAATCCTGGCAAGACTGAAGAAGGTAGTATTAGAGAGGGACCAAAGAAACAAAGTACACCATTCACTTTCTGAAATAAAGCCAAATTATCTGAGTCATCTTGCTCCTATAATCATTCTTGGTGTATCACTTGTATCATTTAGTGTATCATTTTAGAAACAGAAGACAACAGAGAGATAATTAAAGGTTCCAGTGGTTCTTTATGTTGGGAAGTAGTAGAGGTATTTAGTAATGTGAGAGACCATTTTTGGTGTTTCATGACTGGAGGCTGGGGGAGCACTACTGGCATTTAGTGGAGAGAAGCCAGGGATGTTATAGCATATTGAAAAATGCCTCCCCTTCCCCAAAGACTGCTCACACCTTCATTTCAGACTTACCACCTCCAGAACTGTAAGAGAATAAATGTGTGTTAAACCATGCAGTTTGTGGTAATTTGTTATAGCAGCCACTGAAAACGAATACAAATGCCAAATCTTCTGCAACAGATGGAACAATCCTATACAATAAAAAATTGTCCCAGCCAAAATGCCAGTAACACTCCCACTGAATTAAACAGAAGAATACGAAGAAGTGAAGGTTAACTGAGAAGGCAGAGGAAAAGTATGGAGGACTAAATGATACATAGGGGAAAGAAACAGTAGTCAACAAGTTTAATAAAGTTGCAAGTTTTACCCATATATTCAGAGATAATAACTATTTTTGATGGGTCAGCTATAAAAAATGTGAAGCTTATTACATTCAGAATAAAAACATACCTTTTTTAAAGGGAAGGGGAACTAATAACGCAAGTTTGCAGATTTGTTTGTTTTTTTTTTTTAAGTTTATTGAGAGAGAGAGAGAGAGAGAGAGAGAGAGAGAGAGAATGAATCCCAAGCAGGCTCTGTGCTGTCAGCGCAGAGCCCAACACAGGGTTCAACTTCACAAACCATGAGATCATGACCTGAGCCAAAATCAAGAGTCAGACATTTAACTGACTGCACCACCCAGGCACCCCACAAGTTTGCAGATTTATATTATCTGTATAATTGTTTAAATAGGCTTATTTTGAAGTCTCAGTATTATAGATAGCAACAGGATAGCTTAATCTAACCTTGCATCTTAGTGTGTTTGGGTTGCTATAACAAAAATACCATTGACTGGGTGGCTTAAACAACATTTATGTCTCACAGTTCTGGAGGCTGGGAAGTCCAAGATGAAGGCCCCAGAAGATTTGGTGTGGGGTACAGGTCCGCTTCCTGGTTCAAAGACAGCTACCTTGGGGCGCCTGGGTGGCTCAGTCGGTTAAGCGGCCGACTTCGGCTCAGGTCACGATCTCGCGGTCCGTGAGTTCGAGCCCCGCGTCGGGCTCTGTGCTGACAGCTCAGAGCCTGGAGCCTGTTTCGGATTCTGTGTCTCCCTCTCTCTGACCCTCCCCCGTTCATGCTCTGTCTCTCTCTGTCTCAAAAATAAATAAACTTAAAAAAAAAAAAAAAAAAAGACAGCTACCTTGGGGTACCCAGCTGAGTTGGTAGAGCATGCAACTCTTGATCTGAGGGTTGTGAGTTTGAGCCCCATGCTGGGTGTAAAGATAACTTTAAAAAATAAAAGAAATTGGGGGCACTCGAGTGGCTTAGTTGGTTAAGCATCTGACTCCTGATTTCAGCTTGAGTCATGATCTCAGTTTGTGGAATTGAGCCCTGTGTCGGGCTCCGTGCTGATGGCACAGAGCTTGCTTGGGATCTCTCTCTCCCCCTCTCTTTGCCCCTCCCTGACTCACACACTCGCTTGCTCTCTCTCTCTCTCTCAAAATAAATAAACTCTAAAATACATAAATTTTTAGAAAACATATATAAAAAAACAAAAACAAAAACTGTTGTCTCCTTACTATGTCCTCACAGTAGGGGCAAGAAGGCTTCCTGAGGTCTCTTTTTTTTAAATGTTTATTTATTTTGAGAGAGAGAGACAGATCATAAGCGGGGGAGGGACAGAGAGAGAGGGAGACAGAGACTCTGAAGCAGGCTCCAGACTCTGAGCTGTCAGCACAGAGCCCGATGCAGAGGTTCAAACCCACGAACCGTGAGATCATGACCTGAGCCGAAGTCAGACACTTAACCAACTGAGCCACCCAGGCACCCCTCCTGGGGTATCTTTTTTAAGGATACTAGTCCTCCTCATGAGAGCTCCATCCTCATGACCTAATCACTTTCCAAAGGCCCCCACCTCCTGATACCATCACACTGGGGGTTTAGGATATCAACATATGAAATGTTGGGGGCAGAGGGAACACAAAAATTCAATTTGTAATCAATGGCAGGAGCCCCACTCTATTGTTTCTCACTACATACACTCTTTTTATTATACCCCTATCTTTTCTTCCTTCTATCTATTTTAAGCTTACTAATGGCACCAAAGTACATTGTTTAACCCATCCTATGGTACACAATTTACCAGTCCCCATTTCTTTGCTGTGGCCTCTTAGTTCACACTCTCTCCATTACTGTTATGATATGGGAAATAGCCCTAACGCAGTCCACATCTCCACTACAGCTGGAAGAGTCAAGAGATTCTTCAAACTATAGTAGTCCCTTATGCCTCTTTTCTACATTACTTTCCAGTGCCAAAAAAATGACAGTCTCTCCACTACTATCAAGGAGCCAAAGTATAGCAGTCACAGAGATAGAGACAGATAAAAAGAAAGAAAAGAAAGAATCCCTCTATAGAGCCCTTCTTATCCCAGAAGGATAGAGAAGAGAAATGACAGAGACACAAAGAGACTCCTTTTTGGTTCTACAGTCCCCCAGAAATAATAACAAAATTAAGCTAGACTGTCCACCTAGGAAACGGGAGTGGGTGATAGTTGCAAGAAATACGGTGTCTCATCAGTATCCCATCCTGAAGTTCTTAAGCATTCAGGAATAGAAAGCATTACAAAAACCTTTATACCCAGAAAACTAAATTTACTGAGTATAAGAGGAATGAAATGATTAGGTTCGGGGACAGATAAACAAAGATAATTTTTGTTGGATCAACAAAAAGGAAAGTAGAGTGAGGTAGTAGTAGTGATATGGTGAAAAATGCATGGGCCTAGGAGTAAAGACACCAGAATTCTAGTCCTTGTTCTGCCATTATCTAAGACCAGTGCTACTCAAAGTGTGGGCTTCACACCAGCTATCTCTAGTCCATGACAAGATTAAAACAGAAATTCCAGTGCAAGCATTTAGAAATTTTTATGACAATTTGATAGAGTAATTTTATGTCTGTGGAATTAAAAGTTCAGGCTCAAAAAATTTATGG
The DNA here is from genome assembly GCF_018350195.1 of Panthera tigris. Classification (NCBI taxonomy): domain Eukaryota; kingdom Metazoa; phylum Chordata; class Mammalia; order Carnivora; family Felidae; genus Panthera; species Panthera tigris. The sequence continues at coordinate 71,409,849 of NC_056668.1, forward strand.
ATGGCAAATTATCATATGAAAAAATGCCCAGTATCATTAGTCACTAGGGAAATTCAAATTAAAACCACAATACTATACTATTATACACCTATTAAAATGACTACAAAAAATTAAAACTACCAAATGGGTAACTGAACTCTCATATATTACTGATGGGAATGCAGAATTGTAATCATGACCTTGGAAAACTGGCAATTTCTTAAAGTTATACACCTATCACATAATCCAATAATCCCACTCTAGGTATTTATCCAAGAGAAACAAAAACTTACATTCACACATTGTACACTAATGTTTTTAGCAGCTTTATTTATAATCTCCCAAACTGGAAACAACACAATTACCCATTTACTTAATGAATGGATAAACAAATTGTAGTACATTCATTCAATGGTATACTATTCACCAAAAAAAAGGGGCAGGAACTACGCATACCACAATGATATGAATGAATTTCAAATGCTAAGTGAAAAGAAGCCAGACTCAAAAGGCTACATAATGTGATTCCATTTATCTTACACTCTAGAAAAGAAAAACAACAGACAAAAAGATTAGGCTACAGGTGGGGGGAAGGGTTGACTACAAAGGGGCAGGAGAAATTTTCTGAGGATGACAGAATTGTTTTGCATCTTCACTGTGGTTACAGAATTGTACACACTTATCAAAACTTATAACCACACACTAAAAAGGGCAGATTGTACTGCATGCAAATTGTACCTTAATTTTGGAAAGAATTTGGGCTTATATTTTGTATGTGTTTTTATTTTTATTTCATTTTCGAACCCATTAATTTTTATTGTATTTTATAAAAGTGCTGGTACACAAAGATTGGAAATTTTTAAAAAAAGGTCCTTTCCTCCAAGTAAGTTTGAGGAGCACTGACCTAGACATATAATCCCAAGTCACTTTACTTTCATTTGATAAACTCAGAAATGGGTCAAGATGGTTTTTAATATATCTTCCAGCCCTGACCCCCCCCAAAAAAACAACAAAAACAAAAACTATGAATGTTAAATGATTTTTGGTTTCCTCAAATGCCTACAGAATACGAGTTACTTCCATACTCCTAATGTTGGAAGCACCATCACATTCTCCTGGTTTTCCTCCTATACCTTTGGTTTCTTTGGAGTCTTCTCTGTACTTTTTCCTTTGCAGTGCGTCAGAGTAAGTGTTCCTTCAACTTTGGGTCCTGGAGCCTACTGTTTCCTCACAGTACACTCTCCCCTGCAAGAAGCTATCTACTTTTAATAGCTTCAACCGCCATCACTATGACTCCTCAGATGTCTCTTCTCTTTCCAGACCAATATTCATTTGCTTATTGAACAGCTCTACTTGGAAGTCTATCTAAAACCGAACTAATCATCTTCTCCCCAAACCTTTCCTACTATCCCGTAACATTCACAAATAGCACCTTTATATACCTAGATGTCTGAAACAGAATCCTAAACTTCATTCTGACTCCTGTGACTTTTTCCCATCTTTCTTCCCTTATCTTCCACTTCTCTGCCACAACCTTATTTCAAGACACCAGTATCTTCCTTGGATTAATGCAACAGTCTTCTACTCATCTCTATGCCTACCCCTTCTCCACTATAGGCAAGTAGCTCTTTTTCAAAAAAAAAACAAAACAAAAAAAAAACACCAAAATCTGGTTATGTCACTCCTCCAATTAAATTTTTCATGGACTCCCCCTACACTTGGAATACAGCCAAGATTTCTTAACATGGGTTACAGGCCTTTCCTAATCTGGCACCTGCCCTCTTATCTCTTCAGCTCAATTTACTGCATCTCCCACTAGCTATGCCCTATTCATTTGGAATTATCAATTCCCTAAACCCACTGTCTCTCCTTTCTTGTCTCTATATATGTATATATCTGTCCCTCTCTCTTTCTGCCCTTCCTCCTTCAGGCCTTTGTACATGTTCCTCCTGCCAGAAACATCTCTCCTCTAGGTTTAGCTAAAAACTTATTTCTTCCAGGAAGCCTTTCTTTACCTCCATGTTTTGTGCTCCCATAATAGCTCCCAGCATGCTCCAACTGTATTGTAACACCTATTTGTGTCTGTATTCTCATTAACTTTTATGCTTTTTGAGCATAGACACCTTGTCTTGCTCACAGTAGTATCCCCCAGATCTGAACCATGCCTGGCACACAGCAGTCTATCATATTAAGTTTATTAGTAAGATTCCATTCACAACTCAAAATTTATTTATTTTTTATTTTCATCTAATGTTTTATTTATTTTTGAGAGACAGAGAAACAGAGTGTGAGCAGTGGAGGGGCAGGGGGAGAGGGACACAGAATCCAAAGCAAGCTCCAGGCACTGAGCTGTCAGAATGGAGCCTGACACGGGGCTCAAACTCCCGAACTGTGAGACCATGACCTGAGCCAAAGTCTGACGCTCAACCGACTGAGCCACCCAGGTGCCCAAAGACACTACTACTTCTTTTTTTTTTTTTTTTTTTTTAAATGTTTATTCATTTTTGAGAGAGAGAGAATGTGAGTGGGGAAGCAAAGAGAGAGAGGGAGACGCATAATCCAAAGCAGGCTCCAGGCTCTGAGCTGTCAGCACAGAGCCTTATATGGGACTTGAACTCACGAACCGCAAGATCATAACCTGAGCCAAAGTCAGACACTTAATCAACTGAGCCACCCAGGTGCCCCCACAACTCAAAATTTATTGCCTCTCTAACTTCTGCTCAAACATAATCACCTTCTGAAATAGTTTTTAAAATTCCAAGAGCTGTCTCTTGATATCTAGAACACTTACAACCACCGTTCCTGACAGAGAAACACATTTTAATATTAACCAAAGAGAAATAAATTGTAGAAAAGAGTATGTATAGAAATTAGCCAAAAGCCAAATACTACACACATCAGTTTTCTAATTTCTGTAACTAATATGCATTCATTCAACAATTTTAGAGAGAGATTAAACTAAGGTCTCTTCTATAACTGAGATTCTATAGTTTCATTAAGTGGAGCACAAGGGTGGCTCAGCCGGTTGAGCATCCAACTCTTGATTTCAGCTCAGGTCATGATCTCAGAGTCGTGAGATAGAGCCCCCCTCACCTCCCCCCCATGCCCCCTCTCAGTCTCTGTGCTGAGCATGGAGCCTGCTTAAGATTCTCTCCCTCTCTCTTTCTCTGCTCTTCTCCCCCACTTGTGCGCTCTCTCTCTCTCTCTAAAATAAAAAAGTATATAAATTTAATTAAGTATGTGAATGCCTACTATGCACAAAACTTTACAGAATTCTATCCTAACAACCTTTTGTACTCTCTCAGCCTCCACTTTCTACTCCCTCACAGTTTGTCCTTACCTTCTATTGCCTGTTTATTTCTTCACCAATTCTATAGCATCTACGTATCCTTCATCTAATGAAATTATTCTGATTACATCTGTGCATTTTGTCTATGTGTGCCTGAATGTTAGCCTAAGCTGGTGTTAATGGGATACTGCCATGGTTCAAAACATTTTTTTAATAATTATTTATTTATTTATTTAAATTTTAGTCCTTTTTAAAAAAAGTTTTTATTTATTCATTTAAGTAATTTCTATACCCAACATGGGGCTCGAACTCATGACCCTGAGATCAAGAGTCACACACACTTATGACTAAGCCAGCCAGGCGCCCCAGTTCAAAACATTTTTAAAAGTTGTTCTTTTGGAGGGCATGGGGGGGGGGGGCGGGCCATGTTGGGTATAGAAATTACTTAAATAATTTTTTTATTGTTCTTTCAGATTTACCTTCAGATCTAGCAGCACATTCCTTCCTCATGTTTTGAGGACTAATGTGACTTTTGAAAGCAGTCAGCTGTCATTCAAACCCAACTATGATGAATATCAAGAGAGATCAAACTGAATAATACTGCAAAATGTAGTAGACTATAAAGTAACAGGACTGGTTTTCTATGCAGCTTCAAATGATTCCAACATCATCAATGGTAAAAGTATATAGTTTCTCAATGTTGATTATTTTCAAAGACTATCACTTCCCTTGGCTACTTGGTTATCAGAGTTTGATCACAGAAAAAATGTTTATGATGTAATATTAATTGAAAATCTTACAATTCTAAATTATGTATACTATGATCTACAATATAAAAATAAGAAAAAGTAAAAATAAAAGTATGCAAACAAGATTTGGAAGTTAATATGTAAATAAACAATAATGCTGCTGTGAGAGATTAGCTTTAACCTCTTTCAAAATCATTTCATGTTGTGATTTTTTGTGTGTGTGTGATTTTGAATTTTTTTAGTGTTTATTTTTGAGAGAGACAGAGCATGAGTGGGGGAGGGGCAGAGAGAGAGAGAGAGAGGAAGACACAGAATCTGAAGCAGGTTCCAGACTCCACGCTGTCAGCACAGAGCCCAATGTGGGGCTCGACCTGAGCTGAAGTCGGACACTTAACCAACTAAGCCACCCAGGCACCCTGTGTGTGTGATTTTTTTTAATATATATTTTTTAAAAAGTCAGAGTCAGGGTGCCTGGCAGGCTCAGTTGGTAAAGCATGTGACCCTTAATCTCAGGGTCACGAGTTCAAGCCCCGAGTTGGGTATGGAGCCTATTTAAAAATAAATACAAATTTTAAAAATAAAACAAAATACTAAAAACAGAACAAACTGAGGGTTGATGGGGGGTGGGAGGGAGGGGAGGGTGGGTGATGGGTATTGAAGAGGGCTTCTTTTGGGATGAGCACTGGGTGTTGTATGGAAACCAATTTGACAATAAATTTCATATATTTAAAAAATAAAATAAAATAAAATAAAATAAAATAAAATAAAATAAAATAAAATAAAATAAAAACCAGTCATTACACCCGACGCTAATATAACGTGTGTCAACTAAACTCAGAGAAAAAAAAATTCAGAGTCATTATTTCATACCCATATATCATATACATTTGTTCTTCTTAGTAAGAAATAAGACTTAAAATTCTTTCAGTTTTCTATTTCTAAATGCCACAGGAAAGGTAAGGCTCACATTTTTGAAAATATATTGCTTTAACCAGAATGTTGAGCATCCAGATAAGTAAAATCTTTCTGAAATTAGAGCATAAGCTCTTAAGGTCAGTTTAATTCATTCAGCAATGAAAAAATATCAAACACCCTTTTGTCATAAATACTACAATTTAAAATATATGTGAACAGAACCCCAAACTATTTTTTTAAAATATATCGAAAAGGCGGCGCCTGGCTGGCTCAGTCAATAGAGCTTGATCTGAGGGTCATGAGTTTGAGCCCCACATTAAGGGCAGAGCCCACTAAAATAAAATAAAATAAAATAAAATAAAATAAAGTAAAATAGAAATGTGAAAAAGACTAAAGGGGTCAATCATGTGTTTCTAACAGTTAATTACTCTCTTGTAAAAAAAAAAAACCAAAATTATTAACAGAGATTCATAATACATCAAGGACAATCTAAGATATTTTCCCTTCTGCAGACTTCCAGATACTCTGTTTACTAAGGATCTCCAACATAATTCAGGAATAGAAAGGCCTGTGACCAAGAAATAAGCCATGTGGGCTAGCAAACAGAAACAGATTTAAAGCAAATAAGTGAGCCATTTTATCTCACCACACTTTGGGTTTTGTCCCAAAAAGTTCCATTAGAAGTAATAACATGAGGTTCTGAGTTCCTGAAGGGGTGGTTGTTACTATAAAAACAGTCTGAGTTCCCGAAGTGGTGGTAATTAGCATAAAAAACTGAAATTAAATAGGTGGCATCTTAAATCAACTCCATAAAAATCTAAAGATTAATAATAATTACTTCCATATCTGACTCACTACGAAGATTTTTCTATAAAAACATAATGCTGCAACATTAACTTATATACATAATAATTTTCTAATTTTCCCAATAACTGTGATCAGCTTAGACATTGGGAAGTGTATTACATCTTTAACAGTCCAATCACAAAAGTTTTAAAACATTAAGAAAAGATGATCATTCCATTCCTCATCCCAATTTTATTACAAATCTTACTTTACCAATTTTGATGTAACGTTTCATGCCCACCAGCTAGATAATGTATGAAACATCTAGTTGTCACTGCAGAGCAAAAGATAAAACTAGCTTTAAACTGTAAAACGGCAACCTGCATACAATCTGTCTGGTTAGAACCATATAAAATTTTACTTAACCAGATCTTATACGTCAAACTCTAGGTGCATTAACAGTAGAAACATTGTCTGCACCTAACAAATAACCAGATAAAGTATAGATCTGCTCAGGGAGGGAACTAACATTCTAACCTCCTTCCAAAATGACAAACTAGAACGGCGAAATTACACTCAGGCACATGGAGTACTCTTCTCTCAAATCACTCCACAGAGAACTTCATCATTTGCTCCGCCCTCTAATAACTCATGCAAAAAAAGTTCAGCACCATCAGAGGGAAACAAGGCATAGAGAATTCATAGAATGGCTTAGGGCCTTTCCTCCAGGCGGTAAGAGGATCTGCGTGTGCCCTTCGCAGGGGTCCAAAGAAAAAGAATAACTGGGGGCTTGGGGAATACTGACACCCAGAAACTGACTTTCTCTCCAAGAAGTTTCTGCCGCCATCCCTATTTTATCAGCAGGAGGATCCGGCGCCATCGTCCCAGTCTTTATGATTTTATTATGGGGAGGTGGGAAACGCCACCCAGGATTCCTCCAGGCCTTCCCTCTTAAGGTTGGAGGGGGAGGGGGGGCTCCCCCTCATTCTTTTTCTTTAAACCTCTGTCTTGAAGGTACTCCTCAGCACCCCTCTTTACAGCGGCCTATCCCCCAGGATCGGTAAAGGCGCTGTCGAAGCCACCATCCTCGCCGTTAAGGCGGGAGGGCCCGAGCACGCCAGGGCCACGGCGATGGCTCTGAGGGGCCCAGAAAGGGGAAGGGCAGGCCAGGGACTAAGGGAGAATGACCTGACCAAGGAAGAATGGAAAAAGGAGGTGAGAAGATGCACTGCACCCCAGGGCTGCACAGAGAAGAGAAGATGATGAAGAAGGAGGAGGGCGGTGGCCCGGGTGCGGCCCCCCACCTCTCCCGCCCCCAGGTCCCCGGACCGGCGGGGGCGGATGGGATCGGCCCATTCCCCGGGTCTTAGCTGACAAGGGGGGGTGGTAGGGGGGTGGGGGTGTCTCCCTCCACACTGCGAAGAGACCGAGAACAAGGCATGGGGTACGCGGGGGGGCTGTCTCCCGCCTGAACCCGGAGACCCGACGCCGTCGTCGCCTCTTCCTCAGAAGGGAGGACGGGAGCTATGGGTAAAGCCCAAGGGAGAAATGCATGAAGGTAAGGGGAAGCCCAGGGCGGAACGGCGGTCCGCTCCAGACCCCACTCTCCACCTTCCGGTAACCGCGTCTCTTACCGGTGATGGCGGTGAACTGCTGAATTAACCCCTTCAGCGCCGAGGACGCCGCGGAGCCCCCGTGGGCAGCCATCTTACCGCCGCCGCCGCTGCCGCCGAACAACAACACAGACACACACGGACCGCCCTCCCCCACCTCGCCGCGCGGTTTGCGCAGGCTCATTGACCGCCCCCAAACTCCGCCCCTCCCGCCCCGCCCCCCCCCGCGGCGGTCAGCGCAGGCGCACTTCCAGGCCCGTCCGGGAGCGCTCTCTGCTCTCCGGGTTGGCTGCCCGGTTGCTGCCTGCTGGCTGCATCCTTCCTTGCAACCTCTGGTGCCTTCCTCTCCAAGCTCTAAGGCCGGTGTCACAGATGCGATATCTGTTCCTGGTTTCCGAAATAAGCTGAGGGCTCGGCAGGTAGTAGGCTCTTCGCGTTTCAGTTTCACAAGGTTTATTGACAGACCCAACTGCCGTTGACAGTTTTTCCTTCTTTTTTTTGCAGCTCTACAGCCCTCTGCTAGGTTTCCTGCAGCTCCTGTCAAAATACAAATCCTACCTCATCGCATTGAAGCGACTTTCGCACCTGCTTGCCAACCTTTAAACTAATTGTTTGGCTAACCTGGTGCGACGATCCATCCAACAGAAGTAAAATCCCAGAACCCTTCTGTGCCAATAAAGCACTGGACGCAACAGTCTGACATATAGTAGATTTAAATAAATGATTGTCCAGTCCACTTTCCTTCAATACATTCGTCAATCCATGCCTCCCCTCAAGATTTCACTTAGTTTCCTGGCCTATAAAACGAAGAGGTGTCATTTATGTAAAAAGAAAACGTGTATATGTATACACACTATATGTGTATATGTATAGAAAGGGCACTGGAAAGTTGTACACAAAACGTTACTGGTTACCCCTAGAGAAGGGAGCAATGGGGGGGGGGATGGCAAAAAGAGACTTTGAGGGCTTTTTATCCTTTGTTTTCAAACAAAGATAATATTAGTATATTATATTTTTAAAACAATTATAGGGATGCCCGCAAATCTGATTATCCTTCCCTTTATTTATGAGAATAAAATTAAGGAAACTTATTTTTAGGGTCTAACCTCCCACCCACATACTTTGCAGCTACATAGGAAAATGGCCTATAAAAGATGAGTCATCTGGAGAATTGACCCACCCTGAGTCTAAATGTGCTATTGGGGTGAATTAAGAAATAACCACGTCTAGGGCGCCTGGGTTGGCTCGGTCGCTAAGTGTCTAACTCTTGATTTTGGCTCAGGTCACGCTCTCACCCTCATGAGAGTGAGCCCCATGTTGGGCTCGGCGCTGAGTATGGGGCCTACTTGGGATTCTCTCTCTACCCCTCTCCCACTCGTTCTCTCTCTCTCACAAATAAACATTTAGAAAAGGTTTTTTTAAAAAAAAGTTTTTTTTAAATGTTTATTTGTGAGAGAGAGACAGAAAACACGGGCGAGGGACAGAAAGAGAGAGGGAGACACAGAATCTGAAGCAGGCTCCAGGCTCTGAGCTGTCAGCACGGAGCCTGATGCAGGGCTCGAACCTACCATTGGTGAGATCATGACCTGAACTTAAGTAAGATGCTTAACCAACTGAGCCACCCAGGTGCCCCAAGATAAATAAACATTAAAAAAAGAAATAAGTCAAATCAAGATAACTATAGAGTTATAGCTGCAGGAAATATGACTGATATGATTGAAGCTATGACTGCCATGATATCAGGAAACAGGCTCCTGAAGTGCCTGGGTGGCTCAGTCAGTTAAACATCTGACTCTTGATTTTGTCTCAGGTCATTATCATCCGGTTCATGAGATCAAGCCCTGAATCAGGCTCTGTGTTGACAGTGGAGAGGCTACCAAGATCTGTAGATTTATTTTCAAGGTCTTAGAATTCAGTGATGTGATTTTTAGGTTAATCTTGAGAAAGTGGTAAAGATTATGCTATCCACAATTCTAGAAAATATTTTGTAGAGATTAAAAAAATAAAAGATAATGAGGCAGGAAGTTAATAATACAACTTTGAAAAGCCTTTTTCAGGGCACCTGGGTGGCTCAGTCAGTTAAGTGATTAAGCATCTGAATCTTGATTTTGGCTCAGGTCTCCATCTCACAGTCGTTGTGTAATTGAGCCCCAAGTTGGGCTCTGACTGAGCATGAAGTCTGGTTGGGATACTGTCTCTCCCTCTCACACTGACCCTCCTGCACTTGCACTCTCTTTCTCAAAACAAATACACTATATTTAAAAAGCCATTTTGAACTAACATATGAAAGATCTTTAGAATCATAAGAAAATACCTTTAAATACATTCCTCAAATCATGAAAATACGTTTTAAAAAAATGGGCTATCCTCAGAAAATAAACTGCAAAAATATTATATATTGAATAATGAAAAACTAAAATTTTAGATAACAAAGTAAATATCCCAAAGCTAAACATCAGTTACTATTTGAATTATTTCACCAAATTACACTAGGATTTGTTTTTAATTTTAGGTCTAGGTTTAAGACTTCCTGTCCCAAAACAATTTGTAACATGTTACTGTAATTTAATGAAACTGGACAGAGTAAATGAGCTAGAAGGTACAGTCAAAATAATCTGATTCAACACTTGGCTTTTATCATGACCCTCCTGAGATTCAGAGTTTGAGTTGTTCAAGGTTATAAAATGGTAGGGTGGATCCTAGAATCCAAATCTCTTGAATCCTAGACAAATGTACTATACTTTGACTTTAAATGGCAATATTTCTTTTGTTTAAAAAACATAGAATTATAGGGGCATCTGGGTGGCTTAGTCAGTTCAGCATCCAACTTCAGCTCAGGTCATGATCTCACAGTTCATGGGTTCGAGCCCTGCATTGGGCTCTGTGCTGACAGCTCAGAGCCTGGATCCTACTTTGGATTCTGTCTCCCTCTCTCTCTGCCCCCTAACCGCCCCCCCCCCCCCCCCCGCTGCGTGCTCTCTCTCTCTCTCTCACTAAACATTACAAAAAGTATATATTTTTAAACCAGATAATTATATTAGATAGCTTTTAAAAATTCAACTGTTGACACAAGGCATAGCTAAAACATAAGGATAAATGTTGAAGGGAAATGTAAAAAAGACATTTAGAAGTAGTATTAAGGAAATGAAAGCCAGAGTAGATTTTAAAGCAAAATGTATCATTAGAGATAAAGAGGATCACTACATAATGACAAAAAGAACAACCAGAAAGATAAAATAATTCTAAACCTGTATGCACCCAATGACATGATCTCAAGGGCGTACAAATAAAGTTAATGTTTAAAGAAGAAATTTGACAAATATGCAATTATACAACCCCTTTCTCTCAGGTAAAAGTAGTAAAGATACAGAAAATACTTTTTCTAGTCAAGCATATGTGGCACAAAATAAAAATTGACCACAAGAAAGTCTCAACAAATGTCAAAGAGCCATTATAATATAGAACATGCTCTTTAAATACATATCAATTAAAAAATAATAAATAAATGAATATCAGTTAAATTAGAAATTAGTTTTAAAAAGGGCATCTGGGCAGCTCAGTCAGTAGAGCATGTGGCTCCTGATCTCAGGGTTGTGAGTTCGAGCCCCACATTGGGTGTAGAGATTACTTAAATAAATAAACTTAAAAAATTAGTTTTGAAAGAATAACTTAAGCTCATATACTTGGAAAGTTAAAAACAAACTTCTAAATAATTTGTGAACCAAAGACAAAATAAAAATGGTGTATCATCCAGAGTACCAACAGATAACAGATTAAAGGAACAAATTATGAAGGTGTGGGTGGGATATGCTGGAATCAAGGCACAGTGGAGGATCTGCAACTTGCAACGGCCGGATAGTCACAATCTCTGGGTCCAAAGGGATGAGAGAGGACTTCCTGGAATCCCAAAGGACAGAGAATCATATTTGTAAAGTAGGTCACCTTTTATGAAGCAGTGACCTGTCAAGGGTTGTAACCAGCTTGAGGCAATCTCATGGAAGAGACCAAGGGAATAAATACCCTGACCTTGCTCTCCTCCTTTCTCATCTGCCAGGAATACCGACTGGCAGAACCCAACAAGAAAGCAAGAGGGCACAGCAGCCCACTGATGTCTCTACAGACAGTCTGTGTGTCAGAGAGCAGGGTAGAGAAAGGAGGAAGTGGGTCTGGAGGGGCAAAAGGAAGTCGATAGGCACAAATAGAAAGTGGAAAATATTTAAAATGGAATGATCTTGGAAATATGTATCAAAATTTGTGGGATGCATTTTTCACAGTACCTTAAGGAAAAAAATGTAACCTTAAATGTTTACATTAGAGAAGATTAGAAAATAAGTAACTCAACATCCCTAAACCTAGGGAAATTTGAAGGGGGAAATGTAGGGGAGCTCAGTGGGTTAAGCGTCCGACTTCAGCTCGAGTTACGGTTTGTGAGTTCCAGCTCTGCATTGGGCCCTGTGCTGACAGCTTAGAGCCTGGAGCCTGCCTCGGATTCTGTGTCTCCCTCTCTCTCTGTCCCTCCCCCACTCACGCTCTGTCTCTCAAAAATGAGTAAACATTAAAAAAAAATTTGGAGCCTGGGTGGCTCAGTTGGTTAAGCATCCGAATTTGGCTCAAGTCATGATCTCATGGTTCATGGGTTCGAGCCCTGCATCAGGCTCTGTGCTGACAGCTCAGAGCCTGGAGTCTGCTTCCAATTCTGTCTCCCTCTCACTCTGCCTGTCCCCCACTTGCACTGTCTCTCTCTCTCTCTCTCTCTCTTGAAAATAAATAAAACATTATAAAAAAACAAATATAAAAAAATAAAATTAAAATTAAAAAATTTAAATAAAAGAATATTATGAGCAATTTTATGCCAATGAATTAGGAATAGATAAATGGCAGTTTCCTGGAAAGATATGATTTACCAAAACTGATTCAACTATGAGTAGACTTATGACAATTAATGAAATTGAATCCACCATACCAATAAACAATCAGGCCCAGATGATTTTACAGGTGATTTCTATCAAAAGAATTAAGAAACAGATAATCCCATATGTAATTATTATGCATATATAATATGCAAATTATTCCAGAAAGAGAAACAAATGGGACAAACAGCTCCTTCTCTGAAGCTAAGATAACCTTAATATCAAAACCAAACAAAACAGCAAATGAAAGCTCAGCCTCACTTAAGGTTACAAAAATAAAAATATTAAAACCAAAATTTAGGAAGACAGTTATACATGCACATGTACATGCATATATGTATACATTTTTAAAAATATAATTTATTGTCAAATTGGCTAACCTACAGTGTGTAAAGTGTGCTCTTGGCTTTGGGGGTAGATTCCTGTGGTTCATCGCTTACATGCAACACCCAGTGCTCATCCCAACAAGTGCCCTCCTCAATGCTCATCACCCATTTTCCCCTCTCCCCCATCCCCCCTATTTTTTAATTGGATTTATCTCAGGAATGCAAGCATAATTTTACCGTAAAAAGGTCTTTCAATGTAATTCATGATGGTAGAACAAATGAGGGAAACTATTTGATCCATTTGATCAGATACAGGAAAATCAATGATATAAAACAATATCGCTTTGCAAAACAATAGCAAAAAATACATAATAATTTAGGCAGAGAAAGAAGCTTCTTCAACCTAATGAAGTGTATTTACCAAAAGCACAGAGTAAACAGCACTATACTTAATAATAAAATATTTATTTGAAGTATGCACTCTATCACTATTTTTATTCAACCAGTATGCTGGAAATTCTAGCCTTAGCAGTAAGATAAGAAGGAATATGTAAAAGAATTTTAAAAGAAATTAAAGAGTATTATTATAGACTATATGATTGCATAGAAAATCTAAGAGAACCAACAGACAATCTTTAGGACCAACAAAAGAGTTCAGGTATATTTCTGGATATGAAACCAATATACGCATTTTAAAACTATATTCCTAAACATGAGCAGCAAACAGTTTGAAGCTGCAATTTTAAAAAACCCACTCATGGGGTGCCTGGGTGGCTCAGTCAGTTAGGTGTCTGACTTCAGCTTAGGTCATGATCTCATGGCTCGTGAATTCGAGCCCCACATTAGGCTCTCTGCTGTCAGCACAGAGCCCCCTTCGGATCCTGGTCTCCCTCTCTCTCTGCCCCTTCTCTGCTAGCTCTCTCTCTCTCTCTCTCTGAAAAATAAATAAACATCAAAAATAAATAAAAATAAAATAAAAAACCCATTCATAATAGCAAAAAAAATGTTTACATGAGGTATATACCTAAGCATAGATTTAACAAAAATGCAAACTTTTATGAAGAAAATGATAAAAGTTTATTGATAGGCATTAAATAAATTCTATATTCATGTCTGAGAAGACTCAGCATTATAAAGTTGTCAATTTTGTATATATTAATCAATAAATTCAATGTAATTCCAATTAAAATCCCACAGAGTTTCTCAAGTATTTTAATAAGGTTATTTTAAAATTCAAGAACAGGGGCACCTGGGTAAACATCCAACTTTGGCTCAGATCATGATCTTGCGGTTCATGAGTTCGAGCCCTGTGTTCGGCTCTGTGCTGACAGCTCAGAGCCTGGAGCCTGCTTCAGATTCTGTGTCTTTCTCTCTCTATCCTTCCCATGCTCCTGCTCTGTCTGTCTCTCTCTCTCTCTCTCTCTCTCTGTCTCTCTCAAAGATAAACAAAAACATTAAAAAATATTTTTTTATTTCAAGAATAAAGGATTAACAATAGTCAGGACACTTTTGAAGTAGAACAAGAAGGAAGTTTTACTCTACTAGATACCAAGAATTATTATAAATGTATAGTAACTAAGTCTGCGAGGGATTGGTGGAAAAGACAAATAGAGTACAAACAGAGAGTTCAGAGGTAGACACAAACATATATGAACACTACAGAAGGGACTACAAATCAGTGAAGGAAAATATGGACTAAAGGATGGCCATCAGTGGCCATAGGTTCCCAGCTCCATGTAAGATACAAAACTAAACTATAGATTGATTAAATATTTAATTAAGAAGAGCAAAACTTGACAATTTCAGAAGAGAATACAGGGGCCTATCCTAATGATTTTAAGTAGGACTGCTTTGCACCAGTTAAGGAAGGGATGCCACGCACTTTGTACACCAGGGGGCGCCATTCACGTGAAACACAAGGTGATTGGAGGAAAGCCTTCAAGTGGATCATAAAAGTCCTGATCCAGGAAGGGAAAGATTTCTTAAAGAAGATATAAAAATCGCAAACCATAGAGGGAAAAAGTCATACATTTGACGACATTAAAATTATAAATGTCCGTAACACCAGGGGTAAGACTGGAATTTAGACCCAAACGAAAATGAACTGACAGAAATGCTAAGGAGTGGTGTGCACAGCAATTATAAAAAGAAAATCCAAAGAATGAAAATATTTCAGTTTTTTTTTCAGCGTCTTTCAGGTGAGCCCAGTATTACTGCCATGAACAAGGTATATTATTGTGACCCAGGCATTAAGTCATTTAGGATAGTATGTATTATATCAGGAAACCCTAACTCAGCCTACTAAATAATAAGGAAAGTTAGGGCGGGGTCTATATCCCAGGACCATAGGGCTTCAGCTCTGCTTCTGTTTTGACTTCCCTTCATCTGTCTGAGCTTTGCCCTATGCTGGTAGCAAGATAGAAACAGCAGTTCCAAGCATCACATTCAGATACAATGACATCCAGGGGAAGAACTACTTGCCTTATGTCTCTTAACAGGTCTTTTTTTTTTTTTTTTTTTTGAGAATTGTTTTCTAGAAGTCCCTTGGGAGACTTCCCTTCAAAATTTATCAGTCTGAATTGAGTCAGAATTTTGTTCTGAAAGCCATCCCTGCCAAGGGATGTGAGATAAACATAACTGGTTTAGTAAAGCATATGGTGTTGTGGAGGAAGGTGGATGTCTCCTTAAAGTCTGATGCTTTTACGGAGAGAGAAGGAGGGGAATAGAATCTGCTCCATTCATAAAGCTTCACCCTGAGCACGATGAAATATTCCTCCACTTCCCTTTTTTCTGATTCTACCTTTACCTAGAACCTTTCTTTTTTTTTTTTTTTTTAATTGATTTATTTATTTTGAGAGAGAAAGAGAGAGCAGGGGAAGGGGCAGAGAGAGAGCCAGAAGGAGAGACAATCCCACGCAGG
Source organism: Panthera tigris (assembly GCF_018350195.1). Taxonomy (NCBI): domain Eukaryota; kingdom Metazoa; phylum Chordata; class Mammalia; order Carnivora; family Felidae; genus Panthera; species Panthera tigris. The sequence goes on from NC_056668.1 coordinate 71,425,336, forward strand.
TTTTGCACTGTCAGCACAGAACCTGACGTGGGGCTCAAACCCACAAACTGTGAGATCATGACCTGAGCTGAAACCGACTCGGATGTTCAACTGACTGAGCCACCCAGGCGCCCCTCACAGCTATTTTTAAATCCATGTCTGATAATTCCAGTATGTATTCATTCTGTCTATTGTTTACACTGTTTTTTATACGTAGTGCCTAGGTTTCTGTGGGTGTGCTTAGTTTTTTATTGTTTTTACATGACGTGATTAGTTTTTGCAAAAGTATTTATGGCAATTCTTCGAGGTCTTAGGTGGAGGCACATTTCTCTAGAGGGGATTTACCTTTGTTCCTGCCAACCATTTAGGGGCACTACCATACTAGGACCAATCTAAACTAGATATAATTTTGATGCTTTCTGAACCATACAAGTGATATGAATTTGGACTACAAATTGACATGTGGGAGCTGGTCTGGGGCTACATGTTCTCACAGACAACCCCCACTCTCCATGACGCATCTCCAAGGCAAGTTTCCATACAGCCCCACGGTGACAGGAGGTAGAAGGGTTATTTACTTCTGGTTCTCTCTCTTAGCAGAGGGGTCTTAGTGTTACAGGGAATGTTTCATATTGTACTCTTTTTATGGGCTGAATTGTGTCCACCTTCCTGCTAAATTCCTATGTTGAAGTTCTGACCCTTAGTACCTCAGAAAGTGACTGCATTTGGAGATAGGGCCTTTAAAGGGGTGATTAAATTAATTGAGGCTGTTAGCATGGGTCATAATCCAATCTGACTGCTTTTCTATATGAAGAGGAAACGTGGAAACAAAAGGAGAGACCAGGGATGACTATGCACAGAGGAAGGGCCATGTGAAGGCACAGGGAAAAGGCAACCATTTGCAAGCCAAGGAGAGAGGGCTCACAATTAAACCAAACCTGCCAACAGCTTGACCTTTGATTTCCAGGTTCCAGGGACTGTGAGGCAATAAGTAAATGGTTTAAGCCACCAAGTCCAGGGTATTTTGTCATGGTAGTGCTGGCAAACTAATAGAACTCCCCACTTTGCATGGCCCTGGCCTTTGACTTCTTTATTCTACACCCCAAGTCACTGTGAAAATCATGGTTCAAATGTGCCAGATTTGGTATATGCCCTCAAAGAAAGGAGACTTCAGTGTTCCTTTTCCTTTCTGAGATTCTACACTCTCTTTGACTTTGGCCCAACAATTCCTTATAATCTTTTGTCAGTTCTTCAGTGGTTTTAAGAAGTTGTGTTTTAAAATAGAATCCAGGATTTTTAGTTGTTTTCTCTAACACAGAGTATCCAAATACCTCTCTACTCGGATCAGCTCTGCTGGAGCTACAGCTCCATCATGGTGAGGAGTTAATGTAGTTAATGTAAAGACACCCACAGTCCCAATACTGGAAGACTTCAAGAAGGGAAGAGGAAGGGAGGTGGAGGGGAAAAGGAGGAAGGGATAGAGGGAGGCAGGTGTAGAAAGAAGGGTAGAGAGTAGGAAAAAGGGAAAAGGAGAGGGAGAGAGAGAGCGCGAGGAGAGAAAGAAAAAAGAAGAGTCAAGAAATAGCACATCAGACATAAGATATAAATAAAAGAGAAAAGTGAAGGACAACCTCAAATCTTCAAGCAGAGGAGAAGAAAATGATGGTTTCCATCAAGAAAGTTAGAAGAAAAATGACTTTTCAGAGAAAATGACCACGAGTACTGTTTAGAGTGATAGTAAGACATCAAAGGATAAAACAGGAATAACATCTTCAGTCAAATGAGAGCTACCATATAGTAAGTATAAATCTTAGTGCACTAACTCATGTAACAAAAAATGTAATTTTATTTTTCCATAACCCCATTTACTTTTTATTACTTCCAGACCAGGGGGTCTTCAGGTATTCCAGAGGTAGAGTAATCTGGTTACTAATCGTCAGTTAATCTCCTAGATCTATACTCCATGCTGTGCGGGTTTTCTTGTTTTTGTTTTTGTTTGCCACCCTGAGGCCTAGGTTTTAAGATTCAGAAGCCAAGGACGGACTCAATTTCCTTTTCCTGCTTTCTACCATGTCACTGGCATTAATTAGGAATGGTTTTGGCTGTCCGTAACAGAAAACTTGAATACCATTGGCTTGAGTAATAGAGTGCTGTTTTCCTTACATAACAAGATATCCAGAAACAGGCAGGCTGGTACTGATTCAGTAGAGACAGGGCTGATAACATTTGGCCTTTTTCTCATACTTGGGAGATAGCTTTTGTAGCTCCAGACATCACACCTATGTGTGGGCAGGAGGAAAAGGAAAGGCAAAGCAAAAACTTGCCCAGGAACCTCCAGCAGATTCTTGTATTTTTCTCATTGGCCATGATTGTGTTATAAGGCATAATCACTAAAAAAAAAAAAAAAAAAAAAAAAAGACTTCTTATCCAAAAGTCCCTGACCTTCATGATGAGGGGACTTGGGTGTTTATCCCAAATTAAATTCCACAACATAGAAACTCCCTCGTACAAAGTAGCTCAGGGCTGTGTTCGTGATACTACCTGTGGTGATTGTTAAAAATATCTAAAAACTCTTTGACATACCTCCCTTCAGAAAATGGCAACTAATTACTCTCCTCTTTAGTGTGGGCCAGATTAATTAATTAATTAATTTGTTTATTTATGTAGTGTGGGCCAGATTTAATGACTTGTTTCTAATGACGGCAGTGGCACTACAAGATTTCCAAACCAAAGTCATAAAAGATACTGCAGCCTCTACCTGGCTCCCTCTTGGATCACTTGCTTGGGGAAAACTAGCTGCCACATCATGAGAACACTCAAAACAGCTCTGTGGAGAGACTCATGTGGCAAAGAACTGAGGCCTCCTGCCAGCAGCCAGCACCGATGTGCCAGCCTCAGTCAAGTCTTCAGATGATCGCAGCCTCAGATCTTGACTATAACTATAGCATTGAGCCCTAGACAGAACCACCCAGCTAAGTCACTCCAGAATTTCTGACCCACAGAAACTAGGTGGGATGATAAATGCTTATTGTCATTTTAAGTCACTAAGTTTCAGAGTAATTTGTTATTGGTTGCTAGTGTTTCAGCTATGCCTTCTGCCATCTTCCTTCTCACACTACGTAGGCCTACATCAGGGCCTAGGCTATCTACCTAAGAGCAAAAATGGGCCCTAACCAAATTAAGTATCGTGGAGACTCTCGGATTATTTTCTAGCTTCTGAGACAGTGTCTTCCCCAAGGCATGATTTAGCTTCTGCATTCATAGCTGAGTTCTGCTTGTGAATTGTCCATTTTAACAATTCCTAAAATGTTAGTAGTAGAAGTAGAGGGAAAGAGAGAGAGGTGTTTGCACTTCCCTAAACTCTTAACAGCAATCTTTTTTTAAAAATATTTTTTAATGTTTATTTATTCTTGAGAGAGAGAGAGCGACAGAGCATGAACAGGGGAGGGGCAGAGAGAGAGGGAGACACAGAATCCAACACATGCTCCAGGCTCTGAGCTGTCAGCACAGAGCCTGATGCGGAGCCCAAACCCACGAATGGTGAGATCATGACCTGAGCTGAAGTCGGACACCCAACTGACTGAGCCACCCAGGTGCCCCTTAGAAGCAATCTTAAGGTTCTAAATAATTCCTCATAAGTCCACTCCTGGGTGCTGGGAGCTAGACAGTGCTGTAGAGACTAGCCTCATCCTCCAAAACTCAGGCCACCATTTTTACAGCAGATTAAGAGGTGTGCCAGTTTTGAAAGGTTTCTTTTGGGGTGGGGTCTTCTCTACTTTGGCAGCTGGGGTAGATGCCATTGAAATTACTCTTACTTTCTTAACAAAGGTTCCGTATTTTAGAAATTTATCCTGAGACAAGGGTTGCATAGTGACTGTATTAGATTCCTAGAGGTGCTGCAACAAAATACCACAAGCTGGGAAGCTTTAAACACAGAAGTTTATTCTCTCACAGTTCTGGAGAATGAGTAGTCCAAAATTAAAGCATCAGCAGGATTATACTTTCTTAAAGTTTCCAGGGAAGAATGTATGCCATGTCTTGCTCTTAGCTTCTAGTGTTTACTGCCAGTCGTTGGCATTTCTTGGCTTACAGTTATGTAACTCCAATCTCTACCTCTGTCATTACATGGCATTCCTGATGGGTGTCTCTGTGTATTCACATGGCCATCTTCTTATAAAGACATCAATCATATTAGATTAGGGGCCCATCATAATCCAATCTGACCTCATATTAACTAATTACATCTGCGACGACCCAATTTCCACATATGGTCACATTCTCAGGTACTGGGGGGTTAAAACTTGAACATATCCTTTTGTAAGGGAGATTCAGTTCAATCGATAATAATGACCTTACTCATTTATGATTTAGGAAATTTAATCGTGAGCCCAAACTCTAACATGGGTGCCTTCACCCTCCTTTATCAATCATCTTATGTACATCTAGGGAATCTAATCATTCTGTAGGACTCTTCATGCTTGTTCTTTATTTATTTTATTTTACTTTGTTTTATTTTATTGTATTTTATTTCATTTATTTTATTTTATTGATTTGTTTTGAGAGAGAGCGAACAGGGGAGGGGCAGAGAGGAGAGAGAGAATCCCAAGAGGACCATGCTGTCAATGCAGAGCCCAGTGCAGGGCTTGAACCTACAAACCTCATAACTTGAGGTGAAATCAAGAGTCGGACACTTAATCCACCGAAACACCCAGGCACCACATTTCATGTTTGTTCTTATCACTCTCCACTGGTATTTCTGAATCAGCAAAGATTGCTGAAGGGTCACATTAGCTCTACACAACACATTTCCAACCAGATCACAGACTTTGTCTCAAAATGACTTAGCTTTAATCCTGATCTAGGGTTAGTATTCAGTCTTCAAGCAGATATAGGCTACCCCAGAATTCTGACACCTGGATGAGCCCCACAAATAGCCAATACTTAGCATGAACAAGAGGTAGTTGTGCTATAGTTTTGCTCTTCTATAGTTCAATTTAATTCCTATTGTGAGCCCCTGTCATTTGGGGCGGCAAAATTTATTTTCACCTAAGTTGTTAAGTTGGTTTCCTCACGCTCTACCTAAATTGTGCCTAAGTCTTGCATTAAGCCCCCTGGGGGATGTATATGGTCCTTGCTTGTCATCTCTCTACACCAGCATCTCTGAGATATTGGCACAGCCTTGCTTAGTGTTCCCTCAGGCACCATGGGGTTCTCCCTTGTTCCCACTTGCAGGATTTCTTTGGGCCCAAAGACCATCTGGGCTACATGTCTGCGTCACTTTTGAAAACACAGGAAATGTTTTACTGCTCCCATCCCACAAAGGGGGCAAAGGAAGCTCTAAGGTTGTCTTTTATGTTTCCATGTTGTTTTGAAACATGTTTCTAAGGGGCGCCTGGGTGGCTCAGTCGGTTAAGCGGCCGACTTCAGCTCAGGTCACGATCTCGTGGTCCGTGAGTTCGGGCCCCGCGTCGGGCTCTGGGCTGATGGCTCAGAGCCTGGAGCCTGTTTCCCATTCTGTGTCTCCCTCTCTCTCTGCCCCTCCCCCGTTCATGCTCTGTCTCTGTCTCAAAAATAAATAAAACGTTAAAAAAAAAATAAAAAAAAAAAAAAAAGAAACATGTTTCTAAGACATGTAGGGGTCTGGGGTATCTCTCTTCCTAGGGACACATATTATGCCTGCACTTGTAATACTTCTTCTCCCTCTCTACCAGCCCAGAGATTCTTTAATCTGAGAACAGTGAATCCTGTCTTACACATGTAGGGGAAGAAAGAAATTTTTCCCTCTATCCTCTTAGTTCATATACTTGGGCCATGTAAAGTAAACTAAGATGGCTGCCTGGGTGGCTCAGTCAGTTGAGTGTCCAACTCTTGATTTCAGCGCAGGTCATGATCTCATGGTTCCTGAGTTTGAGACCTGTAAGATTCTCTTTCTGTCTCTCTCTCTGCCCCTCCCCCCGAAAATAAATAAACATTTAGACAAAAATAAACTAAACTGACAAAAGACAGATTAATGAGACAAAAAAAGAGCTTATTTACACGGGTAACACACATACATGCTAGAGAATTCAGTGATGAGTAACAACTCATAGGAGGGGTTAGAATTTAGGGCTTCTATACCATCTTTTTTTTTTGTAATTTTTAATGTTTATTTGTTATTTTTGAGAGACAGAGACAGAGTGTGAACAGGGGAGGGACAGAGAGAGACACACACAGAATCCAAAGCAGGCTCCAGGCTCTGAGCTGTCAGCCCGGAGCCCAACACAGGGCTCGAACCCACAAACTGTGAGAACATGACCTGAGCCGAAGTCAGACGCTTAACTGACTGAGCCACCCAGACGCCCCTATACCATCTTAATAGGTAAAGAAGACTGGGAAGAGAAGCACTTACAGGAAGATAAATGACTTTTTAGAAACATAAAAAATGTTTGGGTTTTCAGGAGATGAGAAAGTTGTAATAATGCTTGTCTATACACTTACGAGTGGTCTTTCTGTCTTTTTCAGAGCCATAAAATTTCCCTGGAGAAGGAATTTGGGATAAACTTTATTCTTGTTCTCTCTTCTGGGAGTAGATCTTCCCTGAAGAGGTATTTATGGCAGCCTTATTTCCTAGATGTTGTTGCTTTTAGTCACATAAGGGCTTTCTTATGTGAAGACTATTTTTCTGCATCTGTTGAATCTCAAATGTCTTCAGCTTAAAATAATCTTTATACTAAGTGGTATATTTTAGGGTGGCATATTCTGATCTCTCTCACTCAGCATTAGGTATTCTTACAAACCTATTGTTCTTGTGTTGAGTTCTCTGTGGCGGCTAGGTTTTAAGACTCAAAAGCATACAACTAACTTCTTTTTTCCTGTTTTTCTTCCTACGCAAACTTTCCCAGAAGAAATAAATGTCAAATAGCCTCAATGACTAAATGTGACCAAAAAAATGCAAGGACAGAGTAAAATATTCGTTAATATTTTAAAACCCGATCCTGCCATATAAAATCAATGCACAGAAATTGTTTGCGTTTCTATACACCAACAACGAAGCAGCAGAAAGAAAAATCAAGAATCGATCCTATTTACAATTGCACCAAAAACAATAAAATACCTAGGAATAAGCCTACCAAAGCGGTGAAAAATCTATACACTGTAAACTAGGAAGCTTGTGAAAGAAATTGAAGACATAAAAAAATGGAAAAATATTCCATGCTCCTGGATTGGAAGAACAAATATTGTTAAAATGTCGATACTACCCAAAGCAATCTGCATATTCAGTGAAATCCCCATCAGAATAACACCGGCATTCTTCACAGAGCTAGAACAAACAATTCTAAAATTTGTATGGAACCAGAAAAGACCCCGAATAGTCAAAGCAATCCTGAAAAAGAAAGCCAAAGCTGGAGGCATCACAATTCCAGACTTCAAGCTGTATTACAAAGCTGTAATCACCAAGACAAAATGGTATTGGCACAAAAATAGGCACATAGATTAATGGAACAGAAAAGAGAATCCAGAAATGGACCCACAAACGTATGGCCAACCAATCTTCGAAAGAGCAGCAAAGAATATTCGATGGAAAAAAGACAGTCTCTTCAGCAAATGGGGTTGGGAAACTGGACAGCAACCTGCAGGAAAATGAACCTGGACCACTTTCTTACACCATACACGAAAATAAATTCACAGTGGATGAAAGACCTAAATGTAAGACAGAAAGCCATGAAATCCTAGAGGAAAAAACAGGCAACAACCTTTTTGACCTCTGCCACAGCAACTTCTTACTTGACATGTTTCTAGAGGCAAGGGAAACAAAAGCAAAAATGGACTACTGGGACCTCATCAAGATAAAAAGCTTCTGCACAGTGAAGGAAACAATCAGCAAAACTAAAAGGCAACTGACAGAATGGGAGAAGATATTTGCAAGTGACATATCAGATAAAGGGTTAGTATCCAAAATCTATAAAGAACTTATCAAACTCAACACCCAAACAACAAATAATCCAGTGAAGAAATGGGCATGAATAGACACTTCTTTTCCAAAGAAGACATCCAGATGGCCAAAAGACACATGAAAAGATGTTCAACATCACTCATCATCAGGGAAATATAAATCAAAACCACAATAAGATACCACCTCACACCAGTAGGAATGGCTAAAATGAACAACTCAGGCAATGACAGATGTTGGTGAGGATGTGGAGAAAGAGGAACCTGTTTGCACTATTGGCGGGAGTGCAAACTGGTGCAGCCACTCAGGAAAACAATATGGAGGTTCCTCAAAAAATTGAAAATAGAACTACCCTATGACCCAGCAATTACACTACTAGGTATTTATTCAAAGGATACAAAAATGCTGACTCGAAGAGGTACGTGCATCCCAATGTTTATAGCAGCACTATTGACAATAGCCAAAGTATGGAAAGAGCCCAAATGTCCACTGATGGATGAATGGATGAAGAAGATGTGGTGTATATACACAATGGAATATTACTCAGCCATCAAAAAGAATGAAATCTTACCATTTGCAACAATGTGGATGGGACTAGAGTGTATTGTGCTAAGTGAAATAAGTCAGTCAGAGGAACAAATATATATTGCTTCACTCATATGGGGAATTTAAGAAACAAAAGAGAGGAACATAGGAGAAGGGAAACAAAAATAAGATAAAAACAGAGAGGGAGACAAATCATAAGAGGCTCTTAAATACAGAGAACATACTGAGGGTTGCTGGTGGGGTGTTGGGTGGGAGATGGGCTAAAGGGGCGATGGGCATTAGGAGGACACTTGTTGGGATGAGCAGTGGGTGTTGTAAGTGACGAATCACTAAATTCTATTCCTGAAACCATTCTTACACTCTACGTTAACTAACTTGGCTCAAAAAAAAAAAACTTATCCTGCCTACGTATGCCATATCATTGCACCTTTTCAGCAATTCTGTGAGGAAGAGTTTGTTGTCTGTTTTTTTACAGTTGTGGAAACACTCAGAGAGATTAGGACTTCACAGCCAGAAGGCAAATTTGAATCCACATCTATCTGATTCTAGAACCCTAACCTTGTCATCTCACCATACACTACGGATAGGCATTCGGAAGTGTAACCTAGAGGCTCCGGGCCTTATCAGACTGTGGGTTCAAACGAGGTCACCTTAGCACTTACTCAAAATTTTGCTGCCAGGTCACCCTTCACACAGGATCTCAGCCTGCTCAAAGTGTGTCCCAGGAAGATTCTTCTCAAAGATGTTCAAGAATATGTTTACTTTGCTAAGTACTGCTGCTATCTTGTCTCTTCTCCTTGGCAAGGAGAACTGAGAAACTTGATGCTCATACTGCCTGCTGTGCCGTGAATAATGAGGTCCTTTTTCTCTGACCCAGCAATCTCAGGGCTTCTGCCAGCATCAGTGAAGCAGTAATGGGCTAAATTCTTAGCTTGTAAGTAGGGTAAAATCAAATCGCAGACCAGACATGTGGCACGGGCCATGTGACCAGAACTATGTGGCAGCAGTCACACAGCAGCTCAGAGCCAAGGCAGAAATGGTTGCTGTAGCAGTGGCTGGAATAAGAGGCAGGTAAAACCCAGGGAATCCGAAGAGATGATGACGTGTCCCCTACTATGGCTCTCTCTCCCCAGATCTTGTAAGCCACCCTCCCTGCTCACTCTCAGCTGAGAACGTGAAAACTGGAGCCATCGGGCAAGAACTCCATTGACCTGTAGCCATTACACCCACACACGTACATGCAACTTCACTCACCCTGTCCTCTCTCATGACAGAAAAGCCGTCTCTCCTCTTGCCCAAGACTTATCCCTTCTTTTGCCTACCTGTGTAGAGGAAAATGTTCCCTCTCGACTGGACCTTCTCTACTGGCACTAAAATGTGTCCAGGTGTGCTTCCCCCCCCCCCCCCGCATACCTACACCCTAATCACTCCTACCTCCTTTCAAAGCAGACTTCCCTACATCACTGTCTACGTGACCATCTCCATTTTTTCCCCTCCTACTCAATCAGAAACTGCTCTGTTCAGATTTCTTCTCACACTCCACACAATCCGCTTTTACTAGGGCCCCTAAGACCTCAAAGTTGCTCATTCTTATAGATGTTTATCAGTCTTTAGGTTCACCGAATTGTTGGTAGAATTTGGCATTTGCTTACTCCTCCTTCTCAGAAGTCTCACTCTTGGCCTCCAAAACACCATCGCTGTGGTTTCCCTGCTGTCTTTCTGGTCCTCCTTCTCCTCTGCAGTGTGTTCTTCTCTGGCAGCCTTTTACTGTCCTCGGGACTGCTCAGGGCTATCCCCGTTTTCCTTTGCAGGACAGGAAGTCTTCCTCAGCTTTAACACCAGAAATAAATGTGACTTACATACCTCAGGTGTATTAGAATACATTAAGTCCTTATATTTATTTTATATAATTTATAATTTAACAAGGCGGCACATTTTGCTTAAGAGAAATGGGCTTTAGAATCTGATCTGGATACAAATTTTGCCTTTTTCCACTTACTGTCAGAATCCCTTTGGGAAGAGTTAACTGCCCGGGTCTCAGGTTCTTCCTGGGGCATACCATCCCCTTATTAGGTGTCTGAAACAGCACACAATCCCTTGCTTTTTTCCTTCTAAATTAGATCCTCACTTATTTCCTTTCTGAGTAGAATAGAATCAGAGAGTCCAGTCTCTGAAGTCAAGTAGTCCTACATTCAAATCCTTACTCTGCCTCATTCTTTCTATCTGGTCTTGGGCAAATTACTTAATCTCTTTAAGTTTCAGTTTCCTTCATCTGTACAATAGGCATAATGATAGTATCTACCTCATAGAATTGTTGAAATTATTAAATGAAATGTTAAGCACATAGCACCACACCCTAGCCCATAGTTAATTTTCAATAAATGTTAACTCTTAGAAATATTATAATCTCATACACTTAGGCAGTCATATTTCAGTTTTGATTACTTGAAACTCTAGAATCATCCCCAAACAAGATGTAGTTTAGAGGTGATTAATGAAACTGGATATCTTGAAAAAGTTGGCACACCTTTTACCAAGGGTAACACCAGAATAAGTTAGGCTCCTGAGTGTGACCCAGCAGTATCTTAATCCAAAACTCAGACAATTGATGCCTGTAACTGGGACTTTTTTTTACATATAATGATAAATTAATCTTTAAAATTAATTAATTAATCAATTTTTTTTTTTTTGTTTTGAGAGAGAGAGAGAGAAAGAGAGGCAGAGAAAGAGAGTCTCAAGCCCGACGTGGGGCTTGATTCAATGACCCTGAGCTGAAATCAAGAGTCGGATGCTTAACCGACTGAGCCATCCAGGCACCGCTGTTTTATTTATTTAAGTAAGCTCTATGCCCATTGCAGGGCTCGAACCCATAACCCCAGGATCAAGAGTCAAATGCTCTACCAACTAAGCCAGCCAGCCACTCCAGTAAGTTAACTTTTTTAGAGTGAGGGTGGAGGAAGCGAATAGCTTCTGAATGTAACATCTTTGTACCCCAAAGCGTGTGCTATTAGCAGTGGTGTCCTTGGCTAATGTCCTTGACTAATGTCCAAGTTATAATAAAGACCGACACATACAAAGATCACATGATGTCTTTCTTCCTTGATGCCGCTCCTGTGCCCCTCCTAGAGCCCCATTACCACAGGAAAACTTTCTAGACGTTTACAAGAACCTGGGGAGGCACAAATGGGAAGCTGTTTTGAAAAGCAGAGAAAATTCTGGAAAAAGTGACTTGAGAGTGAGAATGGATGGTGGTATCATCCCAGGCAATGTCTCTCTTCAACAGCATTTTCAGAAATGCTCTTTTAATTTGTCTTCAAATTCCTTGTCATTGAAATGAATGAAAAATATTTTGGACACAATAGGTAGTCACATAATAGTGCCTGTGAATATGTTTCCTTTCCTCTTCACTACTGTTTTAAAATAGCTAAAATGAGGGAAGGTGGAGAGAGAGTAGACGATAGTCTCCAAATTTAAAGTAAGACTGTCATTTACTAAGATCTGTATACAGGAAGGAGAAATAGAGAAGCACACATACAGGTAAGGTTCAACTGTCTTATCACCTTAACACTATAAGCTTTAAACAAATGTGCCTTTATTCAGAACAAATATGTGGAACTACTATAATAACTTGAGGAAGCCATGAAGATTTTTTTCCTCCCTGTTAACTATTTTCCTATGTGGTTCAGGGATCTCTTGAGATACAGGGGAGCATGTAGGCAGGGGTCCCTTGTGATATGGGAACTATCCAAAGGATCATTGTGCGATCCACAGAAACCAACATGCTTGGGTTAACAGATTTCACGGACTAATTAAAACAAATTTTTTTAAATGTTTATTTTTGAGAGCGAGAGAGACAGAGCATGAGCAGGGGAGGGGCAGAGAGAGGGTGACACAGAATCCAAAGCAAGCTCCATGCTGTGAGCTGTTAGCACAGAGCCTGACCCAGGGCTCCAACTCACGAACTGTGAGATCATGACCTGAGCCGAAGTCAGATGTTTAACTGACTGAGCCACCAAGGTGCCCTCATGGACTAATTTTTTTTTCTAATTGAGATATAACTTACATGGGATAAAATGCATACATTTTTAAGTGTCTTGTTCGATGAGTTTTTAAGAGATGGAACATCTCCATGATTTTCAGTAACTGGTATGCTTCCTAGTCTAGCTAACAGTACCACTTAGGGGCCTGGCAAGAGATAGATGGCTCAGTTAAAACAAGATAATTTGAGAAGAGGGATTATTTATAAAGGCGTGGGCATGGTGTGGGGAAAGCACAAGATGGTTCCCTGTAGCAATGCCAGAGAGCTGTTACCACTCCTAGATCAGAAGGGTGGAGAGGAGGAAGCAGTTACCAGACCTACGAAAGACAGGCTGTGTGGTTGGTACTTCCTTCCAGGAGCTATGACTCAGTTGAGAGGCACTGCCGGCCAGACTGGGGTGATCCTGCAGAGGGGTGAGGGTGAGAAGTGCTCCAATGATACTCTCCCCTCTCTCTGGTTTCCTGCTAAATATAATTCAACTAGAAGTCAGGGGGTAAGCAAGGCTCCTTACTGGTTATCTTCTTGGGGCATTCCTAGGATAAGAGTGAAAAGTGGCATCTGGAGGGGCGATCAGACACTATGTGTTATACTGATAAATGAGTTTAAGGAAGAAGTAGCAAGACCTCTTATGGGAAGGTTTGGGGGGGGGGCAGGGGTGGTGAATGGGGAGGAAAGTCCATTTCAAACTCAGCAGTTTCTCAGGCCCTATGACCTATATCGGTTAACTATTGATGCATAACAATGTAACCATGGTGTCTTGAAACAACAGCACGTATATTACATAGTGGGAACTCTGGGCACCGCTTAGCTACATTTTCTGCTTAAGGTCTTAGAAGGCTGCTGTTGGAAGCGTTGGCCAGGGCTGAGTTCTCATTTGGAGGCTCCACTGGAGGCAGGATCTACTTCCCTGATGGTGTGGTTGTGGACAGCTGTAGCACAGAGAACTTTGATTTTTGCTGACTGTCATTTGGAGGCTATCCTCAGCTCCTAGAGGCCACTCACACTTCCTTGCTACATGAGTTTCCCCAGTAGGGTTCCAAACACTCTTCGCGAGAACAACCAACCAGGAAAGCCAAAAATGTGCGGCGGATCTTGAGAGTGCAATTGGGCAAGAAGGGGGAGGTGCCAAGGGGTCCGAGAGGTGGCACATCTCAGAAAAACATCAGCAAACATTCATCTTGAGAAGGCAAGCTTCCCTGTGTGCAGAAGAACTTCTGTGTGCAGATCTGGGAATAAACAGGGCCAGGCACAGGCATTGCATGGGGAGGCCGGGGAGGCAGGTGGAGAGGCAAGATACAAAAATGTGAACTAGTGATGGCGAATTTGAGTGGGAATCTTTAGAAAGCAGAGGCAGTCTCCCTCAGTAGCAGCCACTGTGATTGAAAGAAAGGGAGTGGTTAGAGGTGAGAGACCACCAGAAACAGAATGGGATCCTAAGTTGATATGGGAAAAGAAGAAGAATAGGCAGGATACTTGCTCTATCATAAAATTTCAGTTAACTAAAACAGTGTGCTATCAACACATCAACGGATAGCATGGCAATGAAACACAATAGGAAATCCGGACATAGACCCTAAAGCGTTCAGCATATGATAAGTAGGCATCTCAGATTAATGGCAATAATGGGCTTTTTACAAAAATGGTGATGGTCAGGGGGGCGGGGGAGAGGCAGCTGGCTGGCTCAGTTGGAAGAGCATGTGACTCTTGATCTCAGGTTTGTAAGTTCTAGTTCTAAACACTTAAACAGGGGCGCCTGGGTGGCTCAGTCGTTTGAGTGTCCAACTCTTGATTTTGGCTCAGGTCATGATATCAGGGTTTGTGGGTTTGAGCCCCTCATTGGGTTCTGTGCTGACAGTGCAGAGCCTACTTGGGATCCTCTCTCTCCCTCTCTCTCTGTCTCTCCCCTGCTCTCTCTCTCAAAATAAATAAATAATCTTAGTAAATAAATACATAAACTTCAAAAATGGTGATGGGAAACCTGGATAAACAATGGGGAAAAAAAGTTGGACCATACTTACTCCCCTACACCAGGTTAAATATCAAATGAGTCAAACATTGAAATGTAAAACATACACGCATATTTAGGAGGGGGGGGAGGAACGTTAACACCTTTATACCTGTGGAGAAAATCCTTTTAACAAAAACTTCAAAATTTGTGGGGTTTTTTAATGATTGAAAAATTAATAAAGATAAAAAATTTAAGCATGGCCAAAAAAAAAAAAAAAAAAGCCAATTTGTCTAGGATAAATTGGTGTCAAAATATAAGATCAACATTAAATAACTAAGACCCCAAATCTGAGTTTATTACTTATGAAAGGGGCAGCTATGCAGGTAGGTGATCAGTGATCAGCATTTCACAAAGCAAACTGCCAATCTCATATGGGGAAGTGTGATAGTATTGACTGTGTTGGAAAGTGTTTACTGGCATTAGACCACCAATGATCAGCTGACTTTCAAAGCATGAGGCTGTCACTGATTGGTTGGTTCTCAGAGGTGTGTTCAATGAACCAAGTTGTCATTGATTGATTAGACAGGCTTATAACCTGTTCTGGTAAGGTTCTTTGTTACCATGGCTATAGAACAATCAATCTTTTTTCTCAGAGTGCGGGGACTTTTTTATTCCCATTGGGAATTTTTTTTGTAACTTATTACAAAGAAAGGGTCGGTCTTCCCAATACATAAAAAGCCCCTAGAAATGGAGAAGTCCAACAACTCAATAGAAAAATAAGAAAGCAAACAAAAATAAATACTGTTCTTAGAACATTAATAAAAAAAAAACAAAAACACCTCAACCTTATTCAAAAAAGTATTTTCTATAGTAATTGCTCTTAAGACCCTGGAGAAAAACACAAACTACATTCCATAAAATTAAGGTGAAATGTCAAAATAACTCTTTGACATTTTAAAGACAATTTAATGCAAAAGCCACCAAACTTAGAATAAATGTTTCAGAAAAATACAAGATAGATACATCAAAGATTTTTTTTTTAAGCCAAAGAAAAGAGGTATAGTTTGGTTCAGGTCTCATTTTTTTGGTTTCTTTCACTATTATGCAACATTAAAATTGCTACTTTTCTCCCTCCCCCCAAAGACTTGGGTAATTAGGCCTCTTATCTATTTTTTGTTTTGTGACCTGCTCTTATCAGCACACCTCCAAAATTCTCTGCTTTAAAAAATAAACCAATTAAATTAATGTCATTTTAGTTTATACAAATAAAGGCTTTAAATAAAAGTTTGCTAAGCATTTGCCAGTAGAAGGAATCAAGTAGATTTTTTTTTGTTTACAAGATGCTTTTTTTTTCTAAATAGTAAATCATTCTTGAAATCCTGAGAGTTTTGAACACTGTTTTCAATTCAATAAATTTAAAATACAGTTGTATAAACTACAGCACTTCTAGTTCTTTGGAAGTGGAAAAATTCTGTCACACGTTAGAACCAAAATTGATCTAGTATTGTCTTAGTGTCTCTTGCTAAAATTATATAATTCCTCTGTCATCTTACTTTTTTTGCAATCTAGGTTTACCCCGGAGAGTTACTTCATCATGATCTACTTCAGTTACTCAAATGCCCTCCTTATAAATTTTATCCAGGTGTTCTAACTCTATTATCTCTGAGATGTACCCAGAAATACACTCCTAGGAGCTCTGGGAATTTAGTGATGATGCCTGAGGCCTCAATTTTCTATATAAGAAATGTCAGAGAGGGGTTCTTGGCATCCGGATAGGTGAGGAACTGGAAAGCTTGTAGGGAGTCAGGACAATGGTGGCTTTAGGTGAGGTTAGTCTGTGTGGAGTGGCACACACAAAATTTTGAATTATCAACTCTGATCAACATGGGGGACATTCAGATATCATCAGGGTGATAGAAACTGAATAATTGGGAGGGCTTTCCTCAGGTACTTGGGAAGGTTGTCCATAGTTGTCTTCCATAGATCCTTAACGAAGTTTTACTTCTGCACATTTGCATGTAAGCATCATTTTCCCACACAGTTTACTCCATCTTGTCAGGATAAGAACTTTCCACAATTTTGCCTTAGAAAATTCAAAATATCAAGGCTGGCTCAGTCGGTTAAGCATCCGAATTTGGCTCAGGTCAGGATCTCATGGTTCCTGGGTTTGAGCCAGGCATCAGGCTCTGGGCTGACAGCTCAGAGCCTGGAGCTTGCTTCAGATTCTGTGTCTCCCTTTCTCTCTGCCCCTTACCCCACTCATGCTCTCTCTCTCTCTCTCTCTCAAAAATAAACATTAAAAGAATAATAATAAATAGGGGCACCCGGGTGGCTCAGTTTGTGAAGCCTCCAACTTCTGCTCGGGTCATGATTTCACGGCTCATGAGTTCAAGCCCCGTATCAGGCTCTGTGCTGACAGCTCAGAGCCTGGAACCTGCTTCAGATTCTGTGTCTCCCTCTCTCTCTGCCCCTCCCCTGCTTGCACTCTGTCTCTCTCAAAAATAATAAACATTTTTTAAAAATAAAAAAATAATAAGTAAACATAAAAAAAGTTTAAAAATTTCAAGACGTCCTAGACCCAGAATCTATTGAAGGAAATCATCTCTGGTGTGGTTCCCCTCCCCCACCTTCTCTTTCAGTTCCTAAGCCTGCCATTCCAAACTCAGTTGTGATATAAAAGTCACTTTCCCAGACTCTCCCACACTCCTCCATCAGCAAGCTCCCTGCTCAGTTCTATTAACAAGTGACAAAAGGGAAAAAGGGGGCGTCTTGCTTTTTGCTGTTCCTCTCAATGTTACCCCAGCAGTGGCAGTTGACTCCAGCTACCAAATTCCTTTAACTTTTCTAGAGCTAGATTCACTGGACCCTTTGACAGCACTAGAACCTGAGAAGGGTCTTACTCAGAGCTCTAAACACCAACTCCGTACCATCGGCCCTCCTCTAACTCTTAAGCGCCTCATTCTAGTAACTGAAACCCTTTCTTTTTGTTTTCCCGCTTTGAGGGCGGTAGCCACTTCCTGCAGTTATCATCCGAGTTATCTCAGTGTTCTCTTTTGCGCGAGCATCTGTCTAACCAATTCCCTATACTGTGTACCCTCTGTTGAAGTATTGATTGTGGTTTTTCTTTTCTTAACTGAACCCCGATCAATACACTAAATATATCTAGTACAAACTGAATAGGGAGTGGGGTGGGTTCTCATCCTCAAGAAAAGTCCATGGTAAGTCAGTCTAAGATGGAGCGGAAGGATACAAAAAATGGACACTCAGTGTATGACCTCCAACTGAAAGCCTTCTGAACTGAACTAGTTCCAGGGGACAAGAGCCTAACAGTGGAGAGCCTGGAGCTACAAAGGACATGTTGAAGAGAAATGTAAAGTCAGTAAAATGTAGAGTCCCCTCAGTTGAACTCAAGGTTCAAGTTGCCTCAAGTCCTGCCAACATCAAGGTAACATTTGGAAAAAACAAATCAAACTCAAAATTCAAAGTCGTAATTGTTTATTAAGATGTCTATGCAAGGAATAAGAAATGGGTAAACATACAGTAGTGGCTCAACTCCCATCTTTTTAATCTCAAAATGGTTAGTGTTTCTCACACCTTTATGCACACCAACTATGAATTAGTATCGGCATCTGCGGAAGCCACTTAGGATTTCTGGGAATTCGTTATCTCTGGGGCCAAGGTCTCTTGTGACCTGGGAGCTGTCACACATGCCTGGCAGAGGAGAGGTGAGTGGAGTCTTCCTCAGTAGACAGAAGATGATTGCAATTTATTGGATGCCACGTTTGGAGACTGATGGGAGCACAAAGACACTGCATGAAGTGAGACCCTTCCAGGAAATGGGCAGAGAACAGCCAGGGGGGAAGGGACCATCACTTATTCTGGTTCTTTTTTGAGTTAAGGCCTGTGCTAGTTGCTTACCACTTGATAGCAACTGGGTTAGTTACATTATGATTCCCATATAGAAATTAAGAAAGTGAGATAATGAAAGGCAAGTAGTTCACCTAAGTCATACAGGTAGTGACCAAATTAAGAAGGGAATTCTTTTCTTCTTTCCTGCACTATATATGTCCTTGTTTTTGCAGTCCAAAACATGCCCAAATCACTAGCCCCATAGTTAAATTCCTTATGGATTAAATATTTGTGAACTAAGCTAAATTAAAACCATTCTTAGCCCACAGGCCCTAAAAAACAAAGAGTATGCAGATTTGGCCCCTGGGATGTACTTTACCAGACTCCTGTGCCAGGGCTTCCAATTGAACTCCTGGTGTGTTTAATAGGCTTCTTTCCCCCTGGTAGGTCATGAATGCTTTTCTTTGGTCTCATCAGCAGTGTGAGCCTGATGACAATTCTCTCTGCTTTTCAGCCATTTTCAGCCTTTTAGCCTCTGCCCCAAGCAGTTTCAAAATTCTGCAATTACACCTTGATGGGAAAACTGTCATTGTGTTTTAGGACTTTCAAGTCTCCACTATCTTCATTCCAGCTTCATCAGAAAGCCAAGAGCTCTGTTAGTTTCTGTTCACCAGCACCAGCCCTGATTCTTGTCCTGCATTCAAAACAGGCACCTGCGACCAGCAAAACCACTTTTTGGTTGCAAACATCAGTTCGCTTTTCTGACGTCTCCCTTCTCTAGAATCTTAGCCCCCAATTTAGTCCTCATTGTTTCAGTAGCTGTCTGATGCTTTTCAAAAAGTAGGCAATTTTACACTTTTAACTTTTTTTCATGTTTATTTATTTTGAGAGAGCTCATGCACAAGTGAACAGGGGAGGGGCAGAGAGAGAGGGAGCTCTAGAGAGAATCCCAAGCAGGCACCATGCTGTCAGTGCAAAGCCTGACTCGGGGCTTGATCTCACACTGAGATCGTGACCTGAGCCAAAGTCAAGAGTCAGACGCTTAACTGATGCTTAAACAACTGAGCCACCCAGTTACCCCTTTACATTTTTACCTGGCTTTTCTCATTGCTCTCAGCAGGATTATAGGTTTGCTGTAATGTTACCTGGAAAGCATAAGTCTTGCTTTTTTATTTTATTTTTTAATGTTTTTATTTATTTTTGAGACAGAAACCGAGCATGATCAGGGGAGAGGCAGAGAGAGAGGGAGACACAGAATCTGAAGCAGGCTCCAGGCTCTGAGCTGTCAGCACAGAGCCCGACACGGGGCTCGAACTCACAGACTGCAAGATCATGACCTGAGCTGAAGTCGGACGCTTAATGGACTAAGCCATGCAGGTGCCCCAAGTCTTGCTTTTCAAATGATTTTAAAATAGTACCTTAAAGCTAAATACGTTCAAATTCACTCACAATGCTGTATTTTTTTCACACGGAAAAAATCTTCCGGAATTACAATTTTTAAAATTTAAAGGCAAAAAAGACCATTTAGAGTGGTGCAGGCTGAGATGAATAAACTTCCTTTATCTTGCAATGTTTTTTAAGTTTACTTATTTTTTTAGTAATCTCTATATCCAACGTAAGGCTCAAACTGACAACCCTGAGATCAAGAGTCACATGCTCTTCCAAATGTGACTGCCAGATGCCCCCATCTTGCAATATTTTAATAACATTAAAATTCTGACTAGATGATATATTCAATATGATTGATCAAAAAAAGTTATTCTTCCCCCCCTTTCCCCCAGCCACCCAGTTTCTCTTCCTGCTGGCAACATTTACCGAGTCTCTTTCTAGACATTGTATGCAAATACATGTAGATATCTTTTCACATCAGTAAAGTGATTCTGTTGTTGCTGTTGATTGCTATATAGTATTTCATCGTACCATCATTTATTTAGTATCTATTGATGTGACATTAAGTCTGTTTCTAAGCTTATTATTATAAACAATGCCATACAAAAATGTTTTGTACAGGTCGTTCTACATACATGTGAAGAGTTTTAGGAAATTCCTAGAGGTTGAATTGCTAAGTTCAGAATTGGGATTTTAAATTTTCTATTGATACCAAGCAACAGGATAAGAGTGCCTACTTTCCCACACTCTTGACAAGATTAAAAAAACACACATACAGGGGCGCCTGGGTGGCTCAGTTGGTTAAGCGTCCGACTTCAGCTCAGGTCATGATCTCACAGTCCATGAGTTTGAGCCCCACGTCAGGCTCTGTGCTGACAGCTCAGAGCCTGGAGCCTGCTTCAGATTCTGTGTCTCCCACTCTCTCTGTCCCTCCCCTGTTCATGCTCTGTCTCTCTCTGTCTCAAAAATAAATAAAAACATTTTTAAAAATAAAAAAATAAAAAATAAAAAAAACCCAAAATACACATACAGACACAAATACAAAACAAGAAACACCTTTATCTTAATTAATTTGAAGGGTAGAAAAATAAAAATGTATGCACATTAGTGTAAGTGATATTATGAATTTCACATATTTAAGAGTCATTTGTATTTCCTTTCCTGGGAAGGATGTTTCTTGGGATTATTTCTAATTTTCCCTTTGAGTTATTAGTCACTTTCATAATGTATTGGCAGACACTTCATATAAAGGAAATGACCTCTTTGTGATGCATTGTATCTATTTCTTCCCCAGTTTGCCATGTTTTCCAGTTTTCATTATGCTAATAGTTTTAGTTATGCAGAACTTTGAATTTTTATGTAGTTAATTTTTATTTTTTTAATTGTGGTAAAATACATGTAATAGTCCATTTTTAATTATTTTCAGATTCTCCACTTCTGCGGTCCTAGGTGCTCTCTGAGAAGTTAATAACTCTCACATCCCTTCCACAGAAAGGAGAGAAGTAGCGATATACTCTAATGACTGACATAACATTTAGTAGTTTCTAACAAAAAGACATATAAGGTCAGATTATCCAAAAAACTAAGAGAGAAATTAAAACTTATCTTAAGGTCAGGAAGACTTCTTCACTGACAATTAAGTGGTTAAATGTATAAATCCTAAAGATGTCACACTATTTCCCTTTTTGGTCATGGACTATTCCAGGAAAATTTAATTATATAATTTTTGAGGAGTTCCAAGAGTATTCAACCTAAAATGTAAAGTGAAATTGCTCTTAGAAAAATACTGGTTTGATGAAAATAGATTTTAGCTTATTTTAGAGAAATCTGGTTAGCTTCTGACTAGACTTCATTTCAGCACGATCATTACTCAGAGGGCAATCATTCTTTTGTTGAGAAAGGGCAAACTAAATTTTAAATTAACATCAGAATTCTACCCATAATTACCCAATCAATACTGAAGTAGATGCCACCAAATATGCAAAGATCAACAGAATTTCAGTTACAAAATTTGGAGGGAAAAATAATAAGGGTATAAAAATACTGACAAATTTAAGCTAGAATTAGCTCCAGGACATTTTATTATACTTTTATTTTAAAAGGATGAATAACTAGAGATCAGCAGAAATGCTGTTAAAACTGTTATTTGCTTAAAGCTGTTCATATTAATGAACAAGAGATTACATCTCTAAGTTAAATTTCACAAAATGAAATCACTGCCTTCTGATTTAACTTTCAGGGTAAGATGGCAAAACTCAAGCATCAGACTTTTTCTGTCCATAAACACAAATAAAAGTCAGCATCAATATAAATGATAATATAAGGAAATAAACACATGGTTATGTCTCAAGTCCCATAATATGAGATGATATTAATTCCCATTTATTCCCCTAGAATACCAGAATAATAGAAATGTGAATTCCCCAAATTTCAGGCAATTTAGTAACTGATTTTGACACCAGATACTGTGGTGTGAAAAGCCTAAACCCAAATGTTTTCCATGTCATTAAGCAGAGAAAGGAGGAGGGGGAATCCTCTGCCAAACCTCACCTGCTACTCCATCCTAGACCTTGTTTCTAATTATTCACTCAGTTCTAGCATTTCCAAATTGTCAATCCACCCCACTGAGCCTCACCCCAACTCTTAACTCCTTTTGCAACAAGAGTCTAGTTTCCTTTGTCAACTAATTCCTAATTTTCCAAGAAACTCTGATTTTTCTGATTTCACAATGATCATAAACCATTTTAAATGGAAGAAAATGCTATAATGCTTAAAATAATTAAAGTGGAGATGAAAACTAGATTACTTTAGTGTTATGGAAGATGCATGTCATGTGCTCTGCAAATATATGGGAAAGTTGTAAGAAAACTCCTAACTACCTGGTATAGTATAATCTTACTTTGATTACTAGTTAGGACAAAAAGGGAAGGAGGCAAAGGCCATAAAACATGCATTTTTTGGAAAGAGAATGGCACTTGAAAATTTCTTGGGAGTTCACCAAGGCATTCTTACATCCATAAGGATTGTCCAACAGTATATCACAGTTATTAAAAAAGGAAAGGATTGGGACTCCTGCTTACCACTGAGTTTGGCAGAAACATATTTATATATTTCTCTCTTGTAATCACCAGTCCTTTAATTAAGGACAATGAGTGTGACCACAGAGCAAAATTAACGAAAAAATTTATAAAGATTCTATGATAGAAGAGAGCTTCACAATCCAGCTTTACTAGATTATGAAACACTCCCTTTACCCACACATTACTTCGTATACCTCTGAAACATCTGAAAAATACTTTTCTGTGACTTACTAGGCTGTAGGGAATGAGCACTTTTAGATACATTACAATTATCTCTAGAAGAATTTGGCATCTTTCTCCCATTAACATTAACTGAATGTTTCAACTGGATCTTAAAAGATGGCTGCCAGTTTTCATTTTTTGAGCCTCTCTGAGATTCTGAATGCTCTATATCAGTCTGTCTTTTGCAGTTCCTGTCTTTGGAATTTTTCCTCTGTCCATTTAGCAACTTGTCTGGTGGTGAAGATGTAGGACGTAACTGATACTCATCTGGGGATCCTTTTTGCCGGTTTGGCTTCATTTGTTCTTTATCTACTTGTTTCTGAAGCTGTAATGCTAGCAACCTGTCCTGTTCTTCCTGTTTATGTCTCTCAAAAAGTAAGCGTTCCAAATCTATCAGTTTTTGGGTAAAATTGATTTCTGTTTCCTCTTGGTCTGAGGAAGCTCTGGGGAACATTTTCCTTCTTTTTGCAGAAATGCAGGGATCCCTGACTGCTTCGAATGAAGATTCCTGGTTTTTTCTTTTGGAAGTATCTTTACTGGTCAGGAGGCAAGAGTCTTCATTTTCTGTCTCAACTGTGTTACTTTCAATTATCTGTGTCATACCTGATATAGTGCATGCGCTCTCTGTTTCTCCAGAGCATGGAACTCTGGCTTCAGGTCCCTCATGATTTAGGACACATAACTCTTTATCATGATTGCTTGGTCTCATTTTGACTTCTGCTTCAAGGCACCACTCTCTACCACTGGCATATAACTGAGGCATAGGTGACTCTACTGAAGACTTTGCACCTTGTTCTTGAACGTCCATGCCTATTTGCGGAGAAAGTGTTGGCATATCTTCTTCAATTTCTGTATCTTGCCTTGTTGGGCTATTTACAATAGTACCGTCAGTTTCCTGTAGAAAACAGAAAAAGACTGAGTGAACCACGGGAAAACATCTAGTCATAATATAGAAGTCTAATTATACTGATACTCTAGCTTAATTGTAACTATAAGATAGTTAGCATTAAGGGTGCCTGGGTGGCTCAGTCAGTGGATTGTTCAATTCTTGATTTCAGCTCAAGTCATGATCCCAGGGTTGTGTAATCGAGCCCCGTGTCAGGATCTCTGAGCGTGGAGCCTGCTTAAGATTCCCTTTCTTGGCGCATCTGCGTGGCTCAGTCGGTTAAGCACCTGACTGTTTCCACTCAGGTCATGATCTCGTGGTTCGTGGGTTCAAGCCCACATCAGGCTCCGTGTTGATGGTGCAGAGTCTGCTTGGGATTCTCTCTCCCTCTCTCTGCCCCTCCCCTGCTCACTCACTCTCTCAAAATAAACAAACTTAAAAAAAAGAAAAAGATTCTCTCCTTCTCTCTGCCCTTCTCCTCTGCTTGTACTCTCTTTTTAAAAAAAAAAAAAAAATTTTTTAACGTTTATTTATTTTTGAGACAGAGAGAGACAGAGCATGAACGGGGGAGGGTCAGAGAGAGAGGGAGACACAGCCCATCAGCCCAGAGCCCAACGCGGGGCTCGAACTCACGGACCGTGAGATCGTGACCTGAGCTGAAGTCGGACGCTTAACCGACTGAGCCACCCAGGCGCCCCATGCTTGTACTCTCTCTTAAAAAGAAAAAAAAAACAAAAACATAGAGTTACTACTAATGATATACATTAATTGTTAATAGTGTTTTTATTCTGGGGGTGCCTGGGTGGCTCAGTCAGTTAAACGTCCGACTCTTGACTTTGGCTCAGGTCTTGATCTCACAGTTTCTGAGACTGAGCCCTGCATGAGGCTCTGCACTGACAGCACAGGGCCCACCTGGCATTCTCTCTCTCCCTATCTGCCTCTCCCCTGCTTGTGCGCATGAGTTCCCTCTCTCAAAATAAATAAAAGCCTCAAAAAAATTTTTGAAATAGTATTTTTATTCTGTGTGCCAGTTTAGATTAAGGCATTCCCTCATTTTCACTCCCATGAATACCTACAGATTAAAATGTACAAACTGGATTCTATATATGGCCAATAAACTGGCACTAGGACCTGACCTCTCTTTCACCTTACAAACTTCCTCCAGCCCAGAGGTTTTTAGCCCCTTTTTGTGCTATGGACTCTCTACCTTTCAGCATTTTGGTAAAGTTTACAGATGTCTACTGAATATTTTTCAATATAAAAATAAACACCTAGGATTACAAAGGGAACAACCTGTATTGCAACACAATTATTAAAAATGTTTTACTTTCTGATGTAATAATGTGTACCCATCAATACACTAAATATTATGACCTAGGGGCGCCTGGGTGGCTCAGTCGGTTAAGCGGCCGACTTCGGCTCAGGTCATGATCTCGCGGTCCGTGAGTTCGAGCCCCGTGTCGGGCTCTGTGCTGACAGCTCAGAGCCTGGAGCCTGTTTCAGATTCTGTGTCTCCCTCTCTCTCTGACCCTCCCCCGTTCATGCTCTGTCTCTCTCTGTCTCAAAAATAAATAAACGTTAAAAAAAAAAAAAAATATTACGACCTAGTGGCAAGTCTAATAACTTGTAATATTGAAGTAGGGATGAATAACAATATTTCAAGAAACCTGCTATAAACGTAAAGTGATAAAAACCTGTGCTTTCCACTGATGATCAAAGGTACAGCTTTTGCTAATAGTATTATGGTTTCCAGTCTACATTCATAATTAAAGGAATGACAGGTTAGGTGAAAGTAAAGATAAACCTTTTCTTCCATTGAGGTTCGTATGTACTCCCCGGATTCTAACTGTAGACCTTATCAGGTTAAGAAACTTTGTTTTTGCCAGTATATTTCTTCTCACCTACAGGTCTGAGGTAAGTAAAGACCTAGGATTAGTTTTGACCTTAAATTTTTTACCTACTCTGCTTTGCATTCCTTATAGCATTTCGTATGAACCAATGTGGTTGGACTGGACAAATTCCAGGTTGCTTACCTGGTTTTGCTGTGGGTATGAACAGGAAAAATATCCCACCGTACAGTGCTTATTCCATCCTCAGTTCCATTATGAGCCAGACCATGTGGACCTGAATCCTCCCTCTATCATCTCTACCTAAGGGACTCGGTACAAGTCTCATATCTCTGTGTGCCTTGGTTTTCTTAACTGTAAGATGGAACAAGAATGAATACCTACCTTACAGAGCTGGTGCTTGTGATGGAGACTGAAGAAAATAATACATACATTATCTGGCACATGGTAAATGACAATTAAATGATAGGTGAGTTTAAAAAATTTTAGGAACCTCTTAATAAAGTGTTAACAAAACTTCTCTGTAGGAAATCAACCTTGGTGTCAGTTCACTTTTTTTTTTTCCTGGTTCTATTTTCCTAGAAACCTGATAAAAGTGAAATGTCACCTGTGTTACTAGGCTACAGAGCTTATGGTAAAAATGAACTTACTTGTGAACTGCATCTATACTGGAAGAACTGTGAATGATCTATAAGCACTTAGCGGGAAGCCAAATCTTAGGGCTTCTGTAAGTGACTTACAACTCTTTTGGTGTATTCCTTACCAGGACCCCTGGAAGCTACACCCATGGGCTGTTACAACAAACGGGCACGCAGCTTCTAAGCCGGGGTGGTTTCCAAACTCATTTGCATTGTCTCATTTGTAGGCTGTCCCTTAGGAGCTCTGCAGTGAAGACTTTTGCTGCACAGATATGGCTGATGCTGCCCTACCAGCATGCTTTGTTTCCCATCCTGTAATCTTCACTGAAAGTGAAGTTAGTACCAGGCACAGGCTGTTTAATTTTGTGAGTTTGATTGTCTAAGTCAGGGATCCATAAACCATGGCCCATGGACCAAATTCAGCTGCTGCTTATTTTTATGAATAGTTTCTGTTGATCAAAGAGAAGTCCAGTTGTTTATGTACTGTCTATGGATGTTTTCACACGAAACAGCACAGTTGAATAGTTGTGAAAAAGACCATACAGGCCACAAAGATATTTGCTATCTTGCCCTTTAGAGAAGTTTGCAGACTCCTAGTGTAGGTAAGCCTAAGATGACTAAGAAAGGGGGTTCCATATACAACAGTGATTTAAAAAAAAAAATGAGGAAACTACAAGTATTAGCAATCTATAGCGTTAGTAAACTTGCCAAACTAAGAACGTCTTTAGTACCGACATACCTTGGACATGGAGTTTTTCTTGCTTTCTTGTACAACTTCACACTGCGATGCTGATCCAAATTGAGATTTAGGTGACAAATACCTTAACAAAAAAAAAAAAAAAAAAAAAAGCTTTACCAAAGTTTGAATGCTTTGACAGACAAGTGGATGTAACCAATATATCACATTAGCTATTTATGTGAAGGTGAAGGTTGTCTGTTTGCTGCTTGGCTGATTTATCAGAAAGAGTATAGTCCATCTCCCTGTCTCAGGTATTTTGGCCTAATTCCAGAGCAAAACTTTTAAAAGGCCGAATATTGATACTTTAGTGAAAAACAGAAAAGGAAGTAAAATCTAAACATTTCTTAATTCTCAACAGAAATTCAAAAGGTACATAGCATCAAAACAACTCAAGACTATATAGTCTTCCCAAAAGTAATGGAAATTAAATTTTAAATCAGGAGAAAGGATATGTTAGTTTCTTTTTAATGCCAGAAATTATGGCTGTTTACTACATTAAAAAGCAGTTTTTTAAATGTTTACTTCTCTTAGAGAGAGGCAGAATATGAGCAGGGGAGGGGCAGAGAGAGAGGGAAGACATAGAAACTGAAGCAGACTCCGAAGCTGAGATGTCAGCACAGAGCTTGACACGGGGCTCGAACTTGTGGACCATGAGATCATGACCTGAGCTGAAGCTGGACGTTTAACCGACTGAGCCACCCAGGTGCCCCTGTTTACTACATTTTGAATTGTTACTATTGAGAAAGTATCCATGATTAGATTCTTTACTATTCTGGCATAGAGATTTTGTTAGATACACATTTTATATAAACTATCTGCCTACAAAAATACATATCTATCAATTTATCAGTATAAGAGCATTTCTCTAAATTTCTAAGCATCTTTAATAGGCTGTTTGTCACTGAAAACATGAAGTTTCTAATATGATGAAAAATGCTGTAAAAGAAATGGGAATAAAAGGACAGGTTATGAGATGGTTAAGCATATTTTTAAAACTGGAAAAAATCCAAATACATACACAACTATGCTTAAAATCTCCTAAAATGCTGGCTGTCTTCAAGCAACGGTAACATCGGGTGATTTTCAAAGAGTAGCTAGCTATTGTTTTTAGAGTTAAAGAAAACAATGGAAAAACATCTGATTGCAAATAATATGTAAGTTCCATTGTGTCTAAAACACCATAAATAGTGTGTGAAACAATAAGATAAAATCTAGTCCAAGATCTCATATAAAGAACAAATAACATCCCTTATAAACTAGAATACATAAACCACGTATTTAGTTGAATCATTTCTAAACACTCTGCAAACTTATAAGTACAAGAACTACCTTTTCAACTGATAAGAGAAAACAGGAGCCCAGTTTAGTCTCATTTAAATTTTTTTTTCATAGCTGAAGAAACTCTTCTGCTAATGCTGGATATTAGTTACCAAGATAGAATTATTATAGCATAACAGTTTTTTTTTAAATCCACATGTAGAGAACAAAATGTGACCAGATACTTACTCAACATCATCAGGAAAGATTTATGAGCTTGTCTTGAGTATTCTTTTTTTTTTTTTTTTAATGTTTTTATTTTTGAGAAAGAGAGAGACAGAGCATGAGCAGGGGAGGGGCAGAGCAAGAGGGAGACACAGAATCTGAAGCAGGCTCCAGGCTCTGAGCTGTCAGCACAGAGCCCGACACGGGGCTCGAACTCACAGACGGTGAGATCATGACCTGAGCTGAAGTCAGATGCTCAACCGACTGAGCCACCCAGGCGCCCCAGTGAGTATTCTTTATAATAACCAGGTAATGTATGAATATGTGCTCATTGTAAAAAAGTAAACAGAGGGGCACCTGGGCGGCTCAGTCAGTTGAACACCCGACTTCAGCTCAGGTCATGATCTCACAGTTCATGAGTTCAAGCCCCACATCGGGCTCGCTGCTCTTAGTGCAGAGCCTGCTTCAGATCCTCTGTATCCGCCCTGCTGCTCCTCCACTCTCTCTCTCTCAAAAATAAAAAATAAACATTAAAAAAAAAAAAGTAAATAGAAATGTTAGACATATACCCTTTTCCATTCCTCTTTGTTTCCTCCCATGTAACCAATTTTTTTAAAAAGCATGATTTCGATACAGTGCTTTTTTAAAACAATCACATCCTTCTGATTTC
Source organism: Panthera tigris (assembly GCF_018350195.1). Taxonomy (NCBI): domain Eukaryota; kingdom Metazoa; phylum Chordata; class Mammalia; order Carnivora; family Felidae; genus Panthera; species Panthera tigris. Next base: position 71,454,580 of record NC_056668.1, read on the forward strand.
CTTTTTTCACTTATGTCTTAAAGATCTAAGATAGTGTATGTGCGTGTGCCTATTTCATAAAAAACAAATAGTTTATAAGAGAACAGTTACAAATATATGAAAGAATCCTAAGAATCACAACACACTGTGGTTCAGGGAGAGAAATGCTGAGGGAAAGGGCAACAGTGAAGATTCTGGAAATATTCTGTAGCTAAACCTGGAAAGTAGTTTATCCATATGTAAAAATTCACCAAAAGTACACTTAAGATTAGTGCACTTTAATATATGTATGTTACAATTTTTAAAGTCTTAAACCACATTTTTTAAATTTTATTATTTTTTTTAATATATGAAATTTGTGAAATTGGTTTCCATACAACACCCAGTGCTCATCCCAAAAGATGCCCTCTTCAATACCCATCACCTACCAACCTCTCCCTCCCACCCCCCATCAACCCTCAGTTTGTTCTCAGTTTTTAAGAGTCTCTTATGCTTTGGCTCTCTCCCACTCTAATCTTTTTTTTTTTTTTCCCCTCCCCTCCCCCATGGGTTTCTGTTAAGTTTCTCAGGATCCACATAAGAGTGAAAACATATGGTATGTGTCTTTCTCTGTATGGCTTATTTCACTTAACATCACACTCTCCAGTTCTATCCACGTTGCTACAAAGGGCCATACTTCATTCTTTCTCATTGCCACGTAGTACTCCATTGTGTATATAAACCACAATTTCTTTATCCATTCATCAGTTGATGGACATTTACGCTCTTTCTACAATTTGGCTATTGTTGAGAGTGCTGCTATAAACATTGGGGTACAAGTGCCCCTATGCATCAGTACTCCTGTATCCCTTGGGTAAATTCCTAGCAGTGCTACTGCTGGGTCATAGGGTAGGTCTATTTTTAATTTTTTGAGGAACCTCCACACTGTTTTCCAGAGTGGCTGCACCAGTTTGCATTCCCACCAACAGTGCAAGAAGGTTCCCGTTTCTCCACATCCTCTCCAGCATCTATAGTCTCCTGATGTGTTCATTTTGGCCACTCTGACTGGCGTGAGGTGATATCTGAGTGTGGTTTTGATTTGTATTTCCCTGAGGAGGAGCGACGTTGAGCATCTTTTCATGTGTCTGTTGGCCATCTGGATTTCTTCTTTAGAGAAGTGTCTTCATGTTTTCTGCCCATTTCTTCACTGGATTATTTGTTTTTCGGGTGTAGAGTTTGGTAAGCTCTTTATAGACTTTGGATACCAGCCCTCTGTCTGGTATGTCATTTGCAAATATCTTTTCCCATTCCGTTGGTTGCCTTTTAGTTTTGTTGATTGTTTCCTTTGCAGTGCAGAAGCTTTTTATCTTCATGAGGTCCCAATAGTTCATTTTTGCTTTTAATTCCCTTGCCTTTGGGGATGTGTCAAGTAAGAAATTGCTACGGCTGAGGTCAGAGAGGTCTTTTCCTGCTTTCTCCTCTAGGGTTTTGATGGTTTTCTGTCTCATATTCAGGTCCTTTATCCATTTTGAGTTTATTTTTGTGAATGGTGTAAGAAAAGTGGTCTAGTTTCATTCTTCTGCATGTTGCTGTCCAGTTCTCCCAGCACCATTTGTTAAAGAGACTGTCTTTTTTCCATTAGATATTCTTTCCTGCTTTGTCAAAGATTAGTTGGCCATACGTTTGTGGGTCTAGTTCTGGGGTTTCTATTCTATTCCATTGGTCTATGTGTCTGTTTTTGTGCCAATACCATGCTGTCTTGATGATTACAGCTTTGTAGTAGAGGCTAAAGTCTGGGATTGTGATGCCTCCTGCTTTGGTCTTCTTCTTCAAAATTACTTTGGCCATTTGGGGCCTTTTGTGGTTGGTTCCATATGAATTTTAGGATTGCTTGTTCTAGCTTCGAGAAGAATGCTGGTGCAATTTTGATTGGGATTGCATTGAATGTGTAGATAGCTTTGGGTAGTATTGACATTTTAACAATATTTATTCTTCCAACCCATGAGCACGGAATGTTTTTCCATTTCTTTATATCTTCTTCAATTTCCTTCATAAGCTTTCTATAGTTTTCAGCATACAGATCTTTTACATCTTTGGTTAGATTTATTCCTAGGTATTTTATGCTTCTTGGTGCAATTGTGAATGGGATCAGTTTCTTTGTCTTTCTGTTGCTTCATTATTAGTGTATAAGAATGCAACTGATTTCTGTACATTGATTTTGTATCCTGCAACTTTGCTGAATTCATGTATCAGTTCTAGCAGACTTTTGGTGGAGTCTATCGGATTTTCCATGTATAATATCATGTCATCTGCAAAAAGTGAAAGCTTGACTTCATCTTTGCCAATTTTGATGCCTTTGATTTCCTTCTGTTGTCAGATTGCTGATGCTAGCACTTCCAACACTATGTTAAACAACAGCGGTGAGAGCGGACATCCCTGTCGTGTTCCTTATCTCAGGGTCTTAAACCACATTTAAATAAACAAAGAAATAAATAAAATCCTTTATGTAGCCTCCTCTTTGTCCTCCACCTCAGAGTGTTTCTTATCTCTTGCTTTTAAAAATAGTTTTACCACACATTTGTATCCTTAACATGTATTGCTCAGCGCTGCGTGATTTTGAATGGAATCGTACTACATGCATTCTACAGTTTTTTTCTTCACCCATTTTCCTGACTCATGCCTGTTGTCCTCAGCTAGATTCATTTTGACTGTTGGACAGTATTCAGTTCTACTTTTGGACATCTGGGTGCTTTTGCTTTTTGCTGTTACAAATAGTACTGCTGGGAACGTTTTTGTACATGTCTTCTAGGGTTTCTTTTTTTTTTCAACATTTTTTTTAAAGTTCATTTATTTTGAGAGAGAGAGAGAGAGGGAGGGAGAGAATGAGTGGGGGGAGGGGCAGAGACAGAGGGGAGGGGATCTGAAGCAGGCTCTATGCTGACAGCACAGAGCCCGATGCAGGGCCCAAAGTCATTAATTATGAGATTGTGACCTGAGCAGCAAGTTGGACACTTAACTAACTGAGCCACCCATGTGCCCCTCTTCTGGGGTTCTTCAGTGTTTGTATCCCAGAGTCCTAGAGTATCAACCTTTTACATTTACACTAAACACATAAGTGTTTCTTATCATCTACAACATTTTATATTGCCGGAAACCTTAATTTTTCCAATAGGATGAGTATGAAATGCTACCTCACTGTGACTTTGTGTTTCCTTCTTTTCAAATATATATTAACTTTCAGGGTTTCATTTTCTGTAAAGTCAAAATTTTTTGCCTCTTTTTCTACTGATGTTTTCTTCCTCATAGGTGGGTATTTTTTTAACAGCACACATTTTTTTTTTTTCAGTTAAATACCTTAAAATATCTTCTTAAAAGACAGAAGATTATCATTTTATTCTCTAAAGGTATTTTGATAAAGGCATTCTTAATCTTATAATCTAATCATGTTTTGCTCTCTACAATATCCTTCCCCAAAGATAATCTCCTTCATTATCTTCTTAAAGTTTTATTGGTTGTCTTTTTAATGGACCTTTAATCCACCTTAATTTTTTAAAAATTTTTTTAACATTTATTTATTTTTGAGAGACAGAGAGAGAAAGAGCATGAGCAGGGTAGGGGCAGAGAGAGAGGAGACAGAATCTGAAGCAGGCTGTAGGCTCTGAGCAAGCTGTTAGCACAGAGCCTGATGCAGGGCTCAAACCCACAAACTGTGAGATCATGACCTGAGCCGAAGTCAGATGCTCAACTGACTGAGCCACCCAGGCGCCCTAATCCACCTTAAGTTTTATATATGGTATGAGTAGAGGTCCAAGCTCATTTTTTCCTCGTATAATCAACTGTCCCTGGGGCACTTATGGACAAGTTCATCCTTTTCCCACTGATTAAAATGACTACTACTGTATTACCCAAAGTACCCCAAAACTTAGTGGCTTAAAACAACAAACATTATCTCACAGTTTCTGAGGGTCAGGAATCCAAGAGCAGCTCAGCTAGGTGGTTCGAGCTCAGGATCTCTCATTAGGGTCTAGGGAAGATGTTAGTCATCTGAAGTCTTGACTGGGCTTAGAGGATCACCTTCCACGAAGGCTCACTTATGTAAAAGGCTATTCTGGAAGTCCCATTTCGTTATTGGCTGCTGGCAGAAGGCCTTAGTTCCTTACCATGTGGGCCTCTCCACAGGGCTGCTCACAACAGAGCAGCTAAACTTCCCAGAGCAGGTAACCCAAAAAAGAGAAAAGTCACAGTGCCTCTCAGGACTTAATCTCCCAAGTACACAACATCCCTTTGGGTAATTCTATTTGTATACTTAAGTCCAGCCCACATTCAAGGGGAAGGGAATTGGGCTCTGTCTTTTTAAGGGATGAATATCAAAGAATTTGTGGACATATTTTAAAAATACCAAAGCCATCATGAAGGCACTATAAACTGTTATTTCTAAGCGATTACACTGCCTTAATCATTTTATCTATCTTTGTGCAAAAATATCACATATATTTACTTATAAATTAAAAGCACCCAACTCTCCACCACACATTTTATTTCTCTTTGGTGGTATCTGAAAGTTCTTTCTCTTCCATATAAATTTTTTTTTAATGTTTTTATTTATTTTTGAGACAGAGACACAGCATGAGCCAGGGAGGGGCAGAGAGAGAGGGAGACACAGAATCCGAAGCAGGCTCCAGGCTCTGAGCTGTCAGCACAGAGCCTGATGTGGGGCTCAAACTCACAGACTGTGAGATCATGACCTGAGCCGAAGTCGGATGCTTAACCGACTGAGCCACCCAGGCGCCCCACTTCCATACAAATTTTTAGAGTCAGATGGTTAACCAACTGAGCCACCCAGGCGCCCCAAACTCTTATTAATTTAAAAAATGTATCTCTGAACTCTTGGATTTTTCAATGTATTTTCTACATTCCACCTCTAATAACAACGGCTTCTTCTTCTTTTTTTTTAATCCACAATGGTATTTTACTTATTTTTTAAATGTTTGTTTATTTTTTGAGAGAGAGAGAGCAAGCATGAGTGGGGATGGGACAGAGGATCCAAAGCAGGCTCTGTGCAAGCAACAGAGAGCCGGCCGTGGGGCTTGAACTCACAAACCGTGAGATCATGACCTGAGCCGAAGTCGGACACTCAACCGACTGAGCTACCCAAACTCTCCTAATTAACAATGGCTTCTTTTTCAAGCTCTTATCTTTTGTTTCATTTTATCATCTCACTGTGCAGACTGAAATCTCTAACACACACTGAACAGAAGTGGTAAACAGCAGGCCACCCTTGTGTTTTGCCAGACTTAACAGGATATGATTTCAATTTTCTACCATGAAGTATGATATCTGATATAAATTTTCTAGTAGATATCCTGTAACAGGTTAAGTTTCTTCCTATTCCTACTTCATTAAGAATTATCATTCCCTTTCTCTCTAAAAAATAAACATTAAAAAATGATCATTCCCATGCTTTTCATATTTAAAGTTAATAGCTTAACATTAATTCATTTTCTTTTTCTTGGTATTAAATATGTTTAATATCTTTAATAATTCTATTACTTCTAAATCTTTCACAAAAGGGCATTGTAGTTCTTCAGTTTATTGCAAATGTACCTTAAAAAAAAAAAAGCCAACCTTAATGTTGAAGCTGTAATACAAATTTTTAATTACTGGCACTATACTACAAAGCATAGTAAAGAACATCTTATTTAAATAAAACAAGGATAATATTTCACTGGGGAATATATCCAACACATTTTTTCTCTATATATCTACATCCAATAGTGGTATTTTATAGGCTAATTTAAAAACAAATGCAAATTTTAAAAAGATAAATGAGAGCCATGTTTTTCTCAGGAATACTATTATACACATACCACATAAGTTGTTTTTACAGCAAATACTAGTTTGCCAAACTTCAATGGCAAAACTCTTAAGTCATGAGTTTGGCAGTGTCCACCTAGTTGTTTCTTACTGCCCTGGAGATTCTGTTGGTGGGTAATGTTAAGAAATCATCTTGTTGCTACCATTTCCCTTCTTACAGGTGACTCCACTGTGATAGAATATTCATCTCCTTAAGATGCAAGGCCTAGCAAAAAAGCCTCCCACAAATCCACTGGATGTCACAATGTTCTGTTTGAAAAATTCTGTTGCTTCCAGGTGCTGCCGTATTTGCTCATTTCTTAATCTTTTCACTTTGTTTACATCTTTTTCAACTCTCTTCCAGTCAATCTGCACATAGCCACTGTGACCGGCAATCTGAAGAAGAAGGCTACCACGTATTACAGCTGCTGCAAGCTTTCCAACTTTCTGGAACAAAAGTCTTGCACACCTTGGGAATGGGGGTTCTGGGTCGCCATGGTACTGCCAGCGGCCAGCTACGAAGGTGGTCCCTGCCCATCCCCATTAATTCATGTTCTAATGTTAGGCCAGCAATGTATTCCTGGAGTTATCATTTTGAGTATATTTTCAGCCTTTCTTATTTTCTGATATGGCATTTAAAGTTTTCTAAATATTACTTTAGCCGCCTCCCAAAAGTTTTGATGTATATGATACTTTCAGTCCTATTATTTCCACCAAGATTTATTCTTTTTTTCTAAGTAGGCTTCATACCTTGTGCAGAGCCTAGCACAGGGCTTGAACTCACAACCCTGAGATCAAGACTTGGATGCTTAACCAACCAAGCCACCCAGGCACCTCCCATCAAAATTTATTCTTTAACTAAAACGAGTTACTTAGCAGTTTTTCTTAATTTTCACACTTGTGTAGCCTTTTTGCTAATCATTTGACATCTGAGATGAAATCCGTATAACATAAAATTAACCATTTATTTCCTTTAAAAAAATGTTTTTTAGTGTTCATTTATTTTTGGTGAGAGAGAGGGAGAGAGGGAGGGATCAGGAGAGGGGCAGAGAGAGGAGACACAGAATCTGAAGCAGGCTCCAGGCTCCAAACTGTTAGCACAGAGCCCGATGTGGGGCTCTAACCCACAAACTGCGAGATCATGACCTGAGTCAAAGTCAGACACTTAACCGACTGAGCCACCCAGGTGCCCCTAAAATCAATCATTTTGAAGTATACAATTCAGTGGCGTTTTAGTATGCTCACAAAGTTGTACAACCATCACCTCTATTTAGTTCCAAAACATTTTCATCATCCCCAAAGGAAATCATATATATGTTAAGCAGTAACTCCCCATTCCCAGCTTTCCCCAGGCCCTGGCAACTTTTAACCTGCGGTCTCTACAGATTTACCTACTCTAGCTATTTCATATAAATAAAGTCATATAACAGGCAGCCCTTTTTGTCTGGCTTCTTTCATGTAGCATGTTTCTGAGGTTTATTCATGTCACAGCATGTATCAGTAGGTCACTCCTTTTTAGGGCTGAATAATATTCCACTGCATGGATTATACCACATTTTGTTTATCCATTCATCCCTCAGTGGACATTTGTGTTGTTTCCATCCTCTGGCTGTTTGAAGTACTGACTCAAACATTTGTGTATAAGTATTTGTTTGAATTCCTGTTTTCAATTCTTTTGAGTACATGGGTAGGAGTGGAACCGCTGGGTCATATGGTAATTCTGTTTAATTTTCTGAGCAACTGCCAAATCGCACCATTTTATATTCCCACCAATAATGTGCAAGATTCCAATTTCTCTAATCCTTGCCAACACTTACTATTTTCATTTTTTTGGTTTACAGACATCCTAGTGAATGTGAGATGGTATCTCACTGTGGTTTGATTTGCATGACTTACGATCTTGGGCATCTTTTCATATGCTTATTGGCCATATGCACATCACTGGAGTAATGTCCATTCATGTCCTTTGCTCATTTTGAAACGGGAATGTTTGTCTTTTGTTAAGTTATATTAAGAATTCTTTACATATTCTAGGGGTGCCTGTGTGGCTCAGTGGGTTAAGCGTCTGACTTCGGCTCGGTTTACGATCTCACAGTTCGTGAGTTCGAGCCCTATGTCGGGCTCTGTGCTGACAGTTCAGAGCCTGGAGCCTGCTTCAGATTCTATGTCTCCCTCTCTCTCTGCCCCTCCCCTGCTCACTCTCTGTCTGTCTCTCTGTCTCAAAAATAAATAAATACTAAAAACAAACAAAGACTTGCATGCTCTACTAACTGAGCCAGCCAGGTGCCCCTATTTTTAAAGTCTAGATTGCGGTTCTTTAACTCTTCCAATTGTTAATTACTATGGGAAAGCTTATATGCTCATAAAATCATCAACTCTACCTGCTGCTGGAGGGGCACTGTGAGGAGACTAAATCACTCTACTACTGACTACCTGACTCATGCTTTTTGTATAATAGGGAAGAAATATAATGCATAGACTGGGGAAAAGAGGGCAGGGGAATGACCTAGATGCCAAGTTACAACCTCCTTCAGTAAGGATGACCTTATGTAAGACCAGCTTTTTCTTATCTGAATCTAGACCAGGAGAAAAGGGAATCCAACTGGTTAATTTTGAGAAAATGGGAACATGAAAATCCTGAAGAATCAAGATAAAAAAGACTTCGTACCTCTCTTCGTGCTAGCCAGGTGTCTAAGCTATGTGAGTAGCAGCCTTATTTTCACTTTACATCAATCTCAGACCATCTCAGACCATCTGGAGAGTTTTCACAGATTTCATGGACTGAATTTTATTTATCAGTGGACTATATGAACAAAAACACCAGCATACAGTAAGTGATCAATAAGTAGTTGATAAATAGTCATGTTCACTTACTTCTGAATATCTCCAGTGTTTGTTTGTTTGTTCTTACTTTTCTTTTGAGACTTGGTTGTGACTGTATCAGATTTTCTGGAATTCAAGGGAGAAGCCAAGACATTTCCGTCACAGAAATTGTTCTTCAACAAGAGAAAAAGCATAACAGACATTATTTTTAAAATTATAATAAAATAAGCTATTATTTTGACTACTTCAGACTCCACAACAAAATTTTTCAGGAATTATGCACACATTTAAATTCTACATATCCTTCGAATAATAGTGACCATGCAAAAATTAGTATAAATAAGATTCAATCCATCCAAATTGGTCTACATTAATTGCATTTTTACTCTACATTAAAAGCACAAAGGGCATGATATTACTAATATCCATTTTTCTAATGAATGGCTTCATATAATTATAGCTACCTTAATCTATAGGGGAAAATTGTGGCTATGCCTGGAATATAAGCTAATTTTATGTAAAGATAATTTCATTGGGGATTTAAGAACATACCAATATCATAAATATTTACTTGCTGTTACCAGTCTCATAATATTCTTACTACACTACTGGAAAAATTAATATAATTGGTGGTGGTAGACATTTGGTTTTGGACCACAAACTTTTCCAAGTAAACCCAAGAATTTTTAAATTTTTTTTAATGTTATTTTTGAGACAGAGAGACAGGGCGTGAGCAGGGAAAGGATACAGAGGGAGACACAGAATCTGAAGCAGGTTCCAGACTCTGAGCTATCAGCACAGAGCCTGATGTGGGGCTTGAACCCCCAAACCATGAGATCATGACCTGAGCCAAAGTCAGATTCTTTTTTTTTTTTTTTACATTTTATTTATTTTTTTGATAGAGAGAGAGAGAGAGAGTGCACAAGTAGGGGAGGGGCAGAGAGAGACAGAGACACAGAATCTGAAGCAGGCTCTGAGCTGTCAGCACAGAGCCCGACGCGGGGCTCAAACTCACGAACTGTGACATCATGACCTGAGCCGAAGTCGGACGCTTAACAGAATAAGCCACCCAGGTGCCCCCAAAGTCAGATTCTTAACCGACAGAGCCACTCAGGCACCCCAAGAATTCTTCTAAAATATCAACAGTTCTACTCTTACAATCCCTGTTAAAAACAAGAGGGATCAGAACAAGATTCTTAAAAGACAGGTAAAGATAACCCCAGATTCTCCTCTTCGATGTATTTTCTTACTGATCTCATTTGTTATTCTCCTGGTCAATGTCTTTTATTTAATTTCCTAATTATGTACGTTTTTAAAACTATTCTACTATAATTTTAAAAGAAAAAATATATTAAAAAGAGTATATAATCTAAAACTTGGATACACTAATAATAGGGCACCTGGGTGGCTCAGTCCAGTAAGTATCTGACTTCGGCTGAGTTTGAGCCCCACATCAGGCTTTCTGCTGTCCCAGCAGAGCCTGCTTCAGATCCTCTGTCCCCCACCCCCTGCCCCTCCTCCACTCATGCTCTCTCTCTCAAAAATTAATAAACATTTCAAAAAATAAAATAAAATAAAACTTGGGTACACTATTATGAACAGTGGTCCTCTCAAAAAAAAAAATCGCAGTTCTGGATATACTTCTTATTGGTAATTATATTTTAGGATATTTGTTGTTTGAAAGCAGAGGAATTGTTTTTAGAGGCTCTCAAACCCAAAGGCACATCCGACTTCCGTAGATGCCTCTAGGAATGGTACTCCCTAAATCCTATCCCCAGAAATTCTGATTCAGTAGATTTAGAAACGGTATGGGAATTTGTATTTTAAAAGAACCCCAAATGAATTCTGCCACGTTCTTTCAAATCACTAGATCTCACTGTACCCTCAGGTCTTACAAGTATGGCTTTATCATCTTTTCTTCTATTCATTTTTCCTAAGGCAATAATTTAACTACAGCAAGGTAATAAAATTCATGTCTACTGTAGTATTTAAAGCTTTAATGTGCTTCACTCCCAAAAAGTGATTTACATCCATAGAGTGGAATATTATGCCACTCTTAAAAAAAAAATTACATAAGACTGTGTAGTTACACTGGGGTGCCTCGGTGCCCAGTGTCAGTTGGTTAAGTGTCTGACTTCAGTTCAGGTCATGATCTCACAGTTCATGAGTTTGAGCCCCACATCGGGCTCTGTGCTGACAGCTCAGAGCCTGGAGCCTGCTTCAGATTCTGTTTCCCTCTCTCTTTGCCCCTCCCTCACTTGCACTCTGTGTGTCTCTTTCTCAAAAATAAACATTAAAAAAATTAAAAATAAAAAGACTGTGTAGTTACATAAAATCTCTAAGACATATCAAGTGAAAAAACACAAAAAGAACAGTGTACTTGATACATCCTTTTTAGGTGAATAAGAAAAAATAATAAACTGTTAATAGTGCTAACCTCTGGGGAAAGAGACTGATGGAACAGGAATGGGAATATAGATGTGGAAGGGGAGAGAGGAAGCTTTCCTATATATTCTGAATTTACTAACATACCAGGAAGAATACTTCAATCAGAGCAAATATATAACATGCAAAAAAACAAAAACAAAAACGTGTTTTGCTTTTAAGTAGAGCAAATGTCAGAAAAACTTCCTCAGATCTTTGAAAACCATGCAAAGCAAGAGGAACGTACTTCCAAGTACTCTCCTAAAACTTACAATATTAATGCTTAGCTTTCTTGCTAGTTCTTCATCATTTTTCAGTTGTTCTTCCATCTCTCTTCGCCTCTTTTCTGCCTGTTGTTTTTCCTCCTCTTCTTCCTCTGCCAATAATCTCTGTATGTATGCTTCGCTGGCTTTGTTTTCTTCTTCCTCACTGGCTCGTCGCTCTGCTTCCACCTTAAAAAAATAATAAAGAACACTTCTCTGAACTTTTGATTATACTTGCAATATTTCTCTTTTCTTAAAAGCAATTCTTTTTCTTTTCTTTTCGAGAGAGAGAAAGTACGAGCTGGGGAGAGGGGCAGAGAGAGGGAGAGAATCTTGAGCAAGCTCCAGTCTCAGAGCATGGCAAAAGACAAGAACAGACATTTCACCCCCCAAAAATTATAAAAATGTCCCTTAATTATATGAAAAGATAATCTTTCTCATAATAAGAGAAATAACAATTAAATCTACACTGAGATAGGACTTCCAGCTTCCAGTAATGATAGAGCAAAACACTGGTAGAAGATATCTTCCAACAAAAACCGACTTTAAAACCTGGACATTATACTGGGGCACCTGGGTGGCTCAGCTGGTTAAGTGTCAACTTCAGCTCAGGTCATGATCTCACAGTTGGTGGGCTCAAGCCCTGGGTTGGGCTCTGTGCTGAAAGCTCAGAGCCTGGAGCCTGCTTTGGATTCTGTGTCTCCCCTCTCTCTCTGGCCCTTCCCCTCTTGTGCTTTGTCTCCCTTCCTCTCTCAAAAATAAATAAACATTAAAAACAAAAAACAAAAAACCTGGGCATGATAAGCAATTACCGAAGGAACTGGAGAGTGAACATAATCAGACAAACTGCTCCTCCTGCCTTTAAGCCTAGAGCTAACATAATCTGACACTGGTGGAAACTGACCCCACACTTAGAGTCACTTGATATTCTAAAAGGTTCAGAGAGAATTTACTGGGGAAAAGATGCTCACTATAATACATGGGGGTAGAATATACAATATCTGTATGAGTAAAAAATGAATCTCAACTCTACCTCATGTCATACTCAAAATCTAATTGAATTGATTATATATCAAAACATAAGAACTAAAATTCCAGAAATTTTTGTGACCTTGGGTTAAGCAAAGTTATCGAGCTATACACCTAAAATAAGTAAATTTTCCTATACTGAAATCTACCATAGATAAATTCTACCTCAACAAAGCTTTTTTTTTAAAGAAACACTATGCCAATACCATTCTCATACATCAGATTAGCAAAAATTCAAAAGCCTGAAGTACTGTATTTTTTTTTTCAAAATTTTTAACGTTTATTTATTTTTGAGAGAGAGAGAGCCCACACGAGAGCAGGGGAGGGGCAGAAAGAGAGGGAGACACAGAATCTGAAGCAGGCTACAGGCTCTGAGCTCTCAGCACAGAGCCCAATGCAGGTCTCAAACTCATGAACTGTGAGATCATGACCTGAGCCAAAGAAAGCCTGATAGTACTCTGTTGACAAGTATGTTTCTAAACAGGTGCTCTCCTTGGGAATACAAAATGTACCCCAATCAAAGAGAATTTGACAGTTCTAACAAATCTATATATCATTTACCTTTTAACCTGGCAATCTCATATCTAGAAATCTGCCCTGAAGATATACTTCTAATAATATTAAAATATACATGCACAGTATTGCAGTACTATATGTAATTAGAAAATATATAGTATGCAATATGTAATAAATGAGCAGTTATATATATGTTTACTCTTATAAAAGATACCAAAGGAAGGATAAACTACCCAGTGATAAAATTAGTTATCTACAAGGTGGGTGGACACAGGGTGGATAAGATACAGGAGGGAGTTATTCTGAGAGTAACTTTTATGTAACTTTTATGTTTGGGTGCATGTTAATATTCTACACATTCAGGGGCACCTGGGTGGTTCAGTCAGTTAAGCATCTGACTTCGGTTCAGGTCAGGATCTTGCAGTTCATGGGTTCAAGCCCCGTGTCAGGCTCTGTGCTGACGGCTCAGAGCCTGGAGCCTGCTTCAGATTCTGTGTCTCTCCCTTTCTCTGCCCCCTCCTGCTCATGCGCACGTGCTCTCTCTCTCACAAAAATAAATATTAAAAAAACATTTTTTTTTAAGGAAGGGAAAATGCAAAAAAAATCACTATCACATAAGAGTACCAATTATATATAAATAAATTAAAGCTACTTTCTACATTTTGAACATGTAAAAAATAAAGCTTTTAAAGTACACTAAAATTAATTTTATTACAATATATATTATTTACATAGGCACATAAAACTGTATGTAAAACCTAAACTTGAAAACACAGCAGAGAATTTTTCCAAAAAAGAATAACCATTTAGGGCACCTGGGTGGCTCAGTTGGTTAAATGCCCGACCCTTGGTTTGGGCTCAGGTCATGATCTCATGGTTTGTAAGATCGAGCCACATGTTGGGCTCCACGCTGACAGCCTAGAGCCTGCGTGGGATATTCTCTCTCTCTGCTCCTCCCTCTCTCTCAAAGTAAATAAATAAACTTAAAAACAAAAAAAGTAACTATTTAGCACCTACCTTGCTTATCTCCTCTTCATATTCTCTTCTCAATTCCCCAGGTTTACTTAATAAGCGAACTGGCTGATAGTCATCAACTGTTAGAGATCAAGGAAGAAAACAATATTATAGGCAACAAAGAATTTTATGGCTAGCTTTGGTCTTTCACTGAACCTATATTAACCTGAACATGTGATATTAAATGTACAATTATTAACAGTTATAGCAGTATCTTCTCTACAGAATTCCATTTTAAAAGAAAAGTCCATAGATTTTCTGGTTCAAAATGGCACATAAGTACATATACTTAACTCCTGTTCTAGAATCTGTTAAAGTAACAGTGAAAGCAGTTTTAAAAAGTAATCCTACAACATCAAAGAGATTAGGGGAAGGGTCCATGAGTAAAAAAGAAACTTTAATAAATTTCTACAAAATGAGAGGCCGATATAAAAGAGGTGACTTATATAGCAGAATGAAGAAAAATGCAACCCTTGGAAGTGCGAGACCTGCCCCATATACCTGAAAGGCAGCTCAGGCAGGCTCAAAACCACAACGCATAATAGAGACCAGAATGAATGAGTGTAGGACAGGAAATTCAAAGTTTATAATCTGTTAAATCAGAATACTTGGTTGGTAGGCATTTCTTCCTAGATATTAAGTGTACATATCACAAACAAAAGTTATTTTTTAAAGAAACTAAATTGTCTGGACAGAGCCAGTGCAGCTAATATGAGAGGTGATGACCCAGAGCAAAGCCCTCTAAAATTTGGCACTCAGGGACAGCAAAGCATAATGGCCAGGTTTAACCTCAAACATTATCTGCCAGTCACCAATGCCAATGTATGCACAAGGAGTTTTATTCTAGGGCCTCATTTTTAAATATGAAAGCAAAACCAAGAATCATGAGACATTTCAAACAAATCTACAGGACTACAGAAACACTAAGATGCAAAGAAGGAAAAAATAATCTTGAGTTGAATCCAGAAAAAGAGAACACAACCGCTTATTTACAGGGGCAGCTGTTACTCAACTCCAGCTGACTACTGCCACCAGGAAACTTAGGTCTGTCTTTGTTATATTTTCTGATTTTTTCAAGACAATCCAGAAATCTATATGTTAGTGTAAAATCTCTAAATTTTAAATGTTGGCACTGAATGGGTAACAGAAAGCATGTCTGTAGCCTTTACATGGCTTGCAGGCCAGTTGTTTGCAAATTCTGCAACAGAGGAACTAAAAACAGTAATGCAACTCCATTACCAGTAGCAAAGAAGTATACTAAATTCTTATTTTAGCTGCTGACGAGGATTCATCTGAGACAATACAGTGGGAAATACAGGAGAGAGAAGTGTAAGGCTCCTGAAAAATTGGTAGGGATTATAAACAAAGCGCAAGAAGCCAGGAGGGACAGCACTTTAATTATAGCATTTCTAATAAAGGAGGACACGGTATGTGTAGAGAGGTAGTGTAATATCAGATGTGACAGCTTAGGTGGTGGGCACACTTTTTCTGTAAAGGGCAAGATAATAAATATTTTATGCTTTGTGGGCAATGCAGCCTTTGTTGCAGTAATTCAACTCTTGCCACTGTAAGCGCAAAAGGAATCATTGACATAGATGAGTACAGTGCCTCTGTTCTAAAAACACTTCATTTACAAAAAGAGATGTGGGCCAAATTTGGCCTGTGGATGACAAAAGTTCTCAGAAATTGTGTGTGTGTGTGTGCTCGCGCACATAAGCGCACATGTGCGGTGGTGTGGTGAACATTAAACAATTGTAGGCAACTGGAAAAGGAAAACCGTTTCCTTTTATCATTAAAGGAGTTCACTTAATAAAGAATAAAAATAGCCAGAATATTATGAAAATTAAAAGACAACCCATAGAATGGAGAAAAATATTTGCAAATCATAGATCTGATAAGGCATTAATATGGAGAATATACAAAGAACTCCAACAACTGAACAACACAAAACAAGCTCAGTTAAAAACATGGGCAAAGGACTTCAACAGATTTTTTTTTTCCAAAAAATATGCAAATGGCCAACAAGCACATTAAAAGATGCTCAATATCACTAGTCATTAGGGAAATTTAAATCAAAACCACAAAGAGATACCACTTCATACCCAGTAGGGTGGCTATTATAAAACAAGCAGATTGTGTTGACAAGCAGATGGGGAAACTGAAATCCTGGTGCACTGCTGGTGGAAATGTAAAATGGTACAGCCCCTATGGAAAACAATATGGTGGTTGCTCAAAAGAATTAAACAGAATTACCATAGGACCCAGGAATTCCTTTCTGGGTACACAGTCAAAAGAGTTGAAAGCAGGAACTCAGATACCTGTACACCAATGTTCACGGCAGCATTATTCACAACAGCCAAAAGTGGAAGTAATCCAAGCATTTATCAACAGATAAATGGATAAATAAAATGTGGTAAATACATACAGTGGAATATGATTGTCATAAAATGGAAGCCAATTCTGATACATGCTATAACAAGGATGAACCATGAAGATACTTTGCTAAGTGAAATAAGTCAGACACAATAGGACAAACACCCACTATAATGTTACTTACAAAAGATACCTGGAGTACTCAAATCTGACATAAGTAGAATGGTGGATGCCAGGGGTTAGAGGAAGGGGGAATTGGGGAATTATTGTTTAATGGGTACAGTTTCAATTGGAGAAGATGAAAAAGTTCTAGAGATGGATGGTGGTGATGGCTGCACACCAATGTGACTGTACTCAATGCTGCTGAACTGTACGCTTAAAAATAATTAAAACGGTAAATTTTCTGTTATCTGTATTTTACCACAAAAAAAAAAAAAACCCAATAACAAGAAGAAGCAAAACTTCTGTTAAAAAGAAAACCACGGAATGATGGCTTGTTTCCTTCCACTTAGAGAGTCGCATGCTCTTTGTGGTCATTTTGTAGAATAAAGACCATCTTGGATAATCACCCATTGTTAATCTTGTGTGGCAACACTGGATTTTTACTTAAAGATTTAAAATGGCTTTTCAGGGAGCACCTGGATGGCTCAGTCGGTAGAGTGTGCAACTCGACTTTGGCTCAGGTCATAATCCCAGGGTGGTGGGATCAAGACCCATGTGGGGCTCTGCGCTGAGTGTGGAGCCTGCTTGAGATTCTCTTTCTCTCTCCCTCTTGCCCCTCTTCCCTGCTTGTGTGCTCTCTCTCTCCTCTAAAATAAAATAATAAATAAATAATAAATAAATAAATAATAGTAAAATGGCTTTAGAATAAACACGAAAAAAGAAAAGAAAAAAGAAAAACACAGAGGAGCCATAATGGGGCCACTAAAGGCCCCACATCAGTAAATCAAGATTTAATATCTAACCTAACTTCAACTTCAACCCCCTCAAACGTAACCTTTAACTACCCAAACTGTAATTTCCTGTAAGCAGTATCCTGAGAGAGCCCTTCCTTCTTAGGAGGACAACTTTGCCTAAACACTGCAGTCCTTGCTAATAAATTATGGTGTTCTTTAAAATTTTTTTAATGTTTATTTTTTATTGAGAGAGAGAGTGCACATGCGTGAGAACACGCAGGGGAGGGGCAGAGAGAGAGAGGGAGAACAGAATCTGAAGCAGGCTCCAGGCTCTGAGCTGTCAGCATAGAGCCCAATACAGGGCTTGAACTCATAGACGGTGAAATCATGACCTAAGCAGATTTCAGACGCTTAACCGACTGAGCCACCCAGGCACCCCTGGTTTTTTTGTTTGTTTGTTTAATGCCTCTTCTCTGCCTTTCCTTTCCTGTAGCTCAGTGGAGCTCTCCACTGTTGGTTAGATGAGATGCTTCCTGATTCATGAATCATTTAATAAAGTCAATTAGATCTTCAAATTTACTTGGTTTAATTTTTTTAAATGCTTCTGTATGATGACAAACATCACAAAATTAAAAACAAACCACAAACTGGGAGAAGTTATTTGCAAATACATAAATCAATAGAGATTTAATGTCCAGAATATAACAAGAACTTTTACAGATTAAGAAAAACACACTACATTAATGGGCAAAGAAACATACAATTTACAAAAGATGCTTAACTACAGTAAGCAGAGAGAACTGTAATTTAAAAAACAAAACAAAACAGAGGCTAGAATATCCAAACATGAAAAATAATTATAAAGTTGGAGAATTATCACTACGTGACTTCAAGACTTTCTATATAGCCACAGTAATCAACAGTGTGAGATTCTTTTTCTTATAAAGTCTTTTCTAAAACTTTTTTAATGTTTATTTATTTTTGAGAGAGAGAAAGCAAGAGGGAGAGAGATAGAGAGGGAGAGGGGCAGAGAGAGAGGGAGACACAGGATCCGAAGCAGGCTCTGCGCTGACAGCAGAGTCCAATCCAGGGCTTGAACTCACGAATCGTGAGATCATGACCTGGTGCTGAAGTTGGACCCTTAACTGACTGAGCACCCAGGTGCCCCTCAACAGTGTAATTTTAACATTAAAATCAACAAATCAACCAAACAGGCTTGTAAGAAAAGTCTTTTCAACAAAGGTACAGGAGGAAGTGAAATCCACACAGGAAAAAATTAACCTCAACCCTTATCGCACACAATATTCACAACATTTAGAATGGTCCATAGACATAAACAGAAAAGCTAAAACTATAAAGCTTTTATTTATTTATTTATTTATTTATTTATTTATTTATTAACGTTTATTTATTTTTGAGAGACAGAGAGAAACAGAGCAGGAGCGGTGGAGGGGCAGAGAGAGGGAGATACAGAATCCAAAGGAGGCTCTAGGCTCTGAGCTGTCAGCACAGAGTCCTATGTGGGGTTTGAAGCCACGAACTGTGAGATCACGACCTGAGCCAAAGCTGGACACTTAACCAACTGAGCCACCCAGGTGTCCCTAAAACTATAAAGCTTTTAGAAAAAACATAGAAATATTTTTATATTACTACAGAAGATAAAGTTTTTCAGAACACAGAAAGTAATAATCATAAAAGGAAAAGTTTATTAACTAGACATCATGAAAATTAAAAATGTTAGCTCAACAGGGCACCTAGCTGGTTGATTCAGTGGAGTATGCAACTCTTGATCTCAAAGCTGTGAGTGGAGCCCCACATTAGGTGTAGAGTTTACCTTAAAAACTAGATAAATAAAATCTTTTAAAAATTTTTTTCAGCTCATCAAGAAGACACCATTAAGAAAATGAATAAGCAAGACACAGCCTGTAAGAAAATATTCACAAAACAACTTGCAAAGTACCGGTATCCAAAATATATAAAGAACTCTTACAACTTAATAATACAAAGATAAACCTGAGGCAAAAAATTCAGACAGACACTTAATAATGGAAGATATATAAATCATCAATAAACAATGAAGATTCAACATCATTAGTCACCAGGAAAATGCTAATTAAAACTACAATGAGATACGACTACAAATCTATCAGTACGGTTAGATAGGTAACACCAAATATTGATGAGCATGTTGTAAATGACTAAACGTATCACCTCCTAAATTCTATGTTGAAACTTTAATCCAACTGGATAGTATTTGGAGGTAGAAACTTTGGGAAGTAATTAGGTCAGAAGGGTAGACCCCTCCTGACTGGGATTAGTGCCCTTACAGCAGGCTAATAAGCTTAGCTAGCTTTCCACCAGGTAAAGCCATAACCAGGAAGAGGGCTCCCACAAAGAACTAACTCAGACAGTAACTTGATCTTAGACTTCCTAGCTTCCAGAACTGTAAAAAAATAGATTTCTGTTTAAGCCACCTCGTCTATATACTTCGTTATAGCAGCCCAAACTAAGACAGATGTGCAGAAACCAGAATTTGCAAACATTGTTGCTGGTATTAGACAATAATACAACCATTCTGGAAAATGATAGTTTTTTATATAACTAAGCATATACCTACTCTAAGCAATTCTACTTGTATTTACCCAAGAAAAAATGAAAACATATGACCACAAAAAAAAAAAAAACAACTACTATAAGAATCTTCACAGCAACTTTTTTTTTTTAAATTTTAAAAAATATTTATTCATTTTTGGAAGACAGAGAGAGACACAGCACAAGCAGGGGTGGGCGAAGAGAGAGGCAGACACAGAATCCAAAGCAGGTTCTAGGCTCCAAGCTATCAGCACAGAGCCTGACATGGGGCTCCAACTCATGAACCGCAAGATCATGACCTGAGCCGATGTCGGACGTTCAACTGACTGAGCCAAGCAGGCGCCCCTTTTTTTTTTTTTTAATTTTTTTTTAATAACAGCAACTTTATTCATAAGAGCCAAAACCTGGAAATAGCTGGGACACCATAAACTGGAGAACCACCAACAAAGTATAATACAGTCAAATGGTAGAATGATATTTAAAAATAAAAAGAAATTGGGGTGCCTGGGTGGCTCAGTTGGTTAAACGTCTGACTTTAGCTCAGGTTGTGATCTCATAGCTCGTGAGTTCGAGCCCCACATCAGGCTCTGTGCTGGCAGCTCAGAGCCTGGAGCCTGCTTTGGATTCTGTGTCTCCCTCTCTCTTTGCCCCAGTCCCGCTCACACACTGTCTCTGTCTCTCTCAAAAATAAGCAAACATTAAAAAAAATTTTTTTTAAATAAAAAGAAATAAATTACTAGTACCCACAACAAAGATGAATCTCAAACATTGTTATACTAAGTAAAAGAATCTTACACTAAAGAATATACATGGCATGATTACTACTGTGGGTTGAATTGTATCCCCCAAAAAGATACATTGAAATTCTAATCCCTGTACTCAGAATGGGACCTTATTGGGAAATACTTGTAAACATAATTGAGTTCATACTGGAGTAGGGTGGGCCCTTAATAAAGGAGAGGGACACAGAGAAGAGACAGCAATGTGAAGACAGACACAGCAGGAGAATGCCATATGGCTATGGAGGCAGAGATTGGAGTTGTGCAGCAGTAAGCCAAGGAATACCATGGACTGTCAACAACACCCAGAAACTAAAAGAAAGGCATGTAACAGATTCCCCTCTAGAGCCTTCAAGAGAACACGTTCCTGTTGACATCTTGATTTTGGGCCTTTTAGCCTCCAGAACTGTGGGAAAATAAATTTCTGTTAAGCCACCCAGTTTGTGGTACTTTGTTATGTCAACTCTTGTACATTAACAGAATTCCATTTATATGAAGTTCTGGAAAAGGCAAAACTCATCTATGGTGGGGAAAAATAAAAACACTGGTTGACTTGAGGGTAGGGGAAAGATTAACTGGAAAGGACATGACAGTACTTTCAAGGGTAATGGTAATATTCTGTATTTTTATAAGAGTTCATGTTACAAAAGGTTATACCTATGTGAACACTCAATGAAGGCACGATTAAGATTTGCACATTACAAGGGCACCTGGGTGGCTCAGTCGGTTAAGGATCCCGCTCTTGGTTTCAGCTCAGGTCATGATCTCACGGTTCATGAGTTCGAGCCCTACATCAGGCTCTGTGCTGACAGTGCAGAGCCTGCTTGGGATTCTCTCTTTCCCTCTCTCTCTCTCTCTCTCTGCCTCTCCCCTGCTCTCTCTCTCTCTCAAAATAAATAAATGAACTTTAAAAAAAAAAAGACTTGCATATTATATGTAAATTAATATTAAAAGAAAAGTTATAAGCTAACATTGATCTTCAAAATATGTATGCTTACATATTTAAGAGAAAGTGAACTAAATGAAAAAAATAAAAAAGACTGACATGAATAGATGAAAGAGCTGTGACACAGTAAAATATTCTCATATCTGGTTATGGGTACATGAAAGTTCACTATAAAATGCTTTCAACTTTTCTATATGTTTAAAATCTTTCATAATGAAATGCTGAAAATAGTAAGTATACTACCAAAATTTCTTTGAGAAAAAAATAAAAGGAAGAAACACCAAATGTTGGCAAGAATGTGGTGCAACTACAACTCTCATACACTACTGGCAGGAGTATAAATTGGTAAAAGCCACTTTGGAAAACTGGCAATATCTCCTAAGGCTTACCCTACCTGTAACACCCACCAAGGGGTAGTCTTAGGCTTTACTAAACATTCAGACTCCAAAAATGACCACAGGACCACATTTGGCATCAATCTAACAACATGAGAGCAAGGAAGCCAGATATCCTTTCTCCCCAGCAGCAAACATTTCTTATGGCAACAATACAGGCACAGGCTCCCCACAAGGAACATGCTCAGTTACAATGGTCACTATGCTAGAGGAGCACAAAGCACAATATCCCAATCAGTATTTATAATTCCCTCCAACAGGGAAGCAATTTGTCAATTGGGGATAATTTTTCTCAGTAAGCAACGTTGCCTAGTAAACATTAACATTCTTATCCTCAGGTTTAGGGGAAACAAAACTAGAAATTTAATCAAAGGATGGATTCTCATCTAGCACGGAAAGGATTTATTTTCACTCATACTCTGTGGCCCCCGAATTCCATTCTTTTGCACTCTCCCAAAAATAAATATTAAAAAAATATGTAAGTATAAAAATATTCATGGTAGCACTATTCGTAACAGCCTAAAATGCCTAATGTCAATGGACATAAAATTTTTCATTGCTTTTACTATTTAATATCCACACAACATAGTACCATACAGCAAAGAAAATAAAGAAACCCCAATCACATGGACCAATATCACCAATATAATGGTGAGCTAAAGATACAAGATTCCTTTTTGTAAAAAAAATTTTTTTAACATTTATTTATTTTTGAGAGACAGAGAGAGCATGAGCGGGGGACACAGAATTCAAAGCAGGCTCCCGGCTCTGAGCTGTCGGCACAGAGGCCGATGCAGGGCTGTAACTCACGAACACAAGATCATGACCTGAGCCAAAGTCGGATGCTTAACTGACTGAGCCACCCAGGCACCCCACAAGATACCATTTTTTAAAAGGTTCAGAAATAGGTAAAAGCAATCTACGGTGTTACACATCACAATAGTATTTACAGCAATGGTGAGCGAACAGAGACTGCAAGGGGGCCACAAGGAGGACTTAGGAGTTTTGGGAAAGTTCTAGGTCTTGACCGGAATGCTGGTTACATATACATTTTCACTTTGAAAATTCACTGAACTGCAAATTTATGATTTATATACTTTTGTATATACGTTACATTTCAAAAAAATTTACATGAAAAACAAAGAAGGATCAGCTTCCAGAACAGTAAAGTGAGGAGATCTGCAGACCTGTTTTTCAATCGGAGAAAGGTATAAATCACTAGTCATATAAAATGCCTTGAAATTGCCCTACGAGCATACAGCAAAGAAATACTTCCAAAATTTTTTACTATATCTCAGTAAGAAAAGTGAGAATCTGTGGCACTTGAGCCATATAAGAGGGAGGCTGTGCCAAGGCAGGGCTCCCAGTCTCCCCAACTCCTGGTGAAGAGCCACAGCAACCCTCCAGGAGGAACAAACTGCCAGCATTTATCCTTTCCAGCTCACTGTTGCAGAGACTGAATTCCAGGTGAGTGGACCTGAGGGACTGTGGGCTACCTTCCTCTATCCACTTCCCACTCACAGAAGGGAAACATGACCCCAGGCACGGCAGGTAGAGAATACTAGGGCCCCATCACCCTCATCACAACTCACTCATAGGGCAAAGGTTCTAGGGCAGGCAAGCCAAGACTGGAGGCTACTATGTCTGCCTACTAGCCTATTCACAAAGAGAGAAGTAAGCCATCGTCTCTGCTTCCTGCTCTAGAGCAGTGACTCAGATTTTTGCCCAGGGAAAGAGGCAGGCCGTAAGAACCGAGAGCTCCAAAGATCTCCCTCAAAGAAAATGACTTTATATAGAAGAGAATGTGGAGAATTTCAAGCATAAGGGCATTCTTGAAAATCAAGTCAGTTTTAGTGGTAAAGCACTTAAGGCTGACGGAGTGCTGCCAACAAAATGGCAGAACAGGCAGTTCCAAGCTCCCATCCCTCCACAAAAACATTAAAAAACAAGCAGAAACTATCAGTGCCAATATTGTCAGAACCTGGAAAACAATCAAAGGTTAACAGCAGCCAAGAAAATGATGAACCAAGAAAAAGGCAACTTCAAAATAGTAGGAAAGTTTTGTGGCAGTTTTACTCTCTCCCCACCTCCTCCTCAGTACAGTGGCAGTCTTGAAGAAGGAAACCCACATTCCCAGAATGGGACACTGGTCCCTGGTTCTGGAGGGGGTGCAGCAGACCCAAGGCAAGACACATGTTTGGAAGACATGTGAGAAGACTCCAAACTTTCACCTTGGGCTGATCCCTAGGCTCAGTGTAAGCCTGGCTAAGTGTTGAAGGTCCAAACTTCATCTTGGTCTGATCCCTAGGCTCAGTGTAAGCCTGGCTAAGTGCTGAAGGACCATCTTGGCACTGAGCCCATGTTTCAAGACAAAAAGGCACTTTTTTGTTTCATTTCTTTTTGTTGTTGTTTTTTAGCTCCTGAAATTCAAGGAAATCTGTCAAAACACTAACTGAGCACAAGTTAAGGCATAGAGACTTAGGTGACCACACACAAGGAGGTATAGTCCTTGCAAAAATAGTTTGGGAAAGTTAGCAAACCAATGAACTGTTACAGCTTTCAACAATCAAAAAAAAAAAAAGGTAAACTCTGGGGAAAGGGAAGAATCTGACTTTCAGGGTCACCATACTGTAATATTCAAATGTCCAATTTTCTAAAACAAATAAACAAACAAACAAAAAACGCAAGGCATACAAGGAAGCAAGAAAGAGTATGGACGATTCATAGGAACAAAATAAATTAACAGAAACCATTCTTGGGGAAGTCCAGACATCAGACTTAACTAGTTAAAAACTTTAAAACAGCCATCTTATCAACAAATGGCACTAGGAATGCTGGGTATCCACATGTAAAAAAAAAAATGAAATTAAACCCTTACCCTGTATCATATAAAAAAACTTAACTCAAAGCAGATTGAAGACCTAAAACTATAAAGTTCCTAGAAGAAAACAGGGAAAAAGCTCCATGATACTGAAAGTTAGCAATGATTTGTTGGATATGACACCAAACCACAAACAACAAAAGCAAAAATAGACAAATAGGACTGTATCAAACTACATAATCAGAGTGAAATGGCAACCTATGGAATGGGAGAAAATATTTGCAAATCATACCTGATAAGGAGTTAACATCCAGAATAAATAAAGAACACCATCAACTCAACAACAAAAAATAAATAAACCAATTAAAAATAAACAAAGGACTAGAATAAACATCTCTCCACAGAAGATATACAAATGGCCAATAAACACATGAAAAGATGTTCAACATCATCAGTCATTAGGGAAATGAAAATCAAAACCACAATGAGATAGCATCTCATACTCATTAGGATGGCTTTATCTTAAAAAAACAAACAAACAAACAAACAGAAAGTTAAGAGTAACGAAGTGTTGACAAGAAGGTGGAAAAACGAGGGGAGGGATTAAAAAAAAAAAAAAGAATGTGGAAAAACGAAAGAGTCCTTGCATACTGCTGGTGGGAATGTAAAACAGTGCAGTTGCTATGGAAAAGAGTATGGCAGTTCCTCAAAAAAATCCATATAGTTAGCATATGACCCAGCAATTCCTTTCTGGGTACATACTCAAAGGAGTTGAAAGCAAGAACTTAAAAAATATTTGTATCCAATGTTCACAGCAGCATTACTCACAACAGCCAAAAGGTAGAAGTAACCCAAGTGTCCACTGATGAATAAACAAAATGTGGTAAATACATTCAATGGAATATTATTTAGCCATAGAAAGGACTGAAATTCTTTTTTTTTTTTTTTTTTTAATTTTTTTTTTTTAACGTTTATTTTATTTTTGAGACAGAGAGAGACAGAGCATGAACGGGGGAGGGTCAGAGAGAGGGAGACACAGAATCCGAAACAGGCTCCAGGCTCTGAGCTATCAGCCCAGAGCCCGACGCGGGGCTCGAACTCACAGACCGAGAGATCATGACCTAGAGCCGAAGTCGACCGCCTAACCGACTGAGCCACCCAGGCGCCCCAGAAAGGACTGAAATTCTAACACATGCTACAACATGGATGAACCTTGAAGACATTTAAGTGAAATAAACCAGATACAAAAGGACAAATACTTACTATGATATCTAAAATGGTCAAATTCAGAGACAGAAAGTAGAATTATGGTTAAAAGGACTGGAAGGAGAAGGAACTGGGGAGTTATTGTTTAATGGGTATGGAGTTTCAGTTTGGGAAGATGAAACTGGTCTGGAGATGGATGGTGGTAATGGTTGTAAACCAGTGTGACCGTACTTAACGGCACTGAAGTGTACACTTAAGAACAACAGGAATCGGGAGCACTTGGGTGGCTCAGCTGGTTGGGTGTCTGACTTTGGCTCAGGTCATGATCTCACAGTTGGTGAGTTTGAGCCCCACATCAGGCTTACTGCTGTCAGCCTGTCAGCGCAGAGCCCACTTCAGATCCTGTTCCCCTCTCTCGGCCCCTCCTCTGCTTGTGTTCCCTCAAAAATAAATCTTAAAAAAAAAAAAAAAAAAAAAGTGGGAATTGTAAATTTTGTTATGCATACTTTACCACAATTAAAAAGACACAGATACTAAGATACCACTTCACACCTACTAGGATGGCTATTTAAAAAAACCAAAAAACCAGAAAATAAGTGTTGGTGAGGATGTGGAGAAATTGGAACCATTATACATTGCAGGTGGGAATGCAAAATGGCACAGCACCAGGGAAAAGTTCAGCAGTTCGTCAAAAAGCTAAACCTAGAATTAGTATATGATCCAGCACTTCCACTCCTAGGTACGTACACAAAAGAACTAGAAAGACATTCAAATACTTATACATGAACATTCATATCAGCACTACTTCAAATAGACAAAAAGTGAAAACAACTCAAATGTCCATCAGTGGATGAAGGGATAAACAAAATATAATCCATAAAATGAAAAATTATCCAGATCCAAAAAGGAATGAAATACTGATATATGTCACAACTGTGAATAACCTTGGAAACATTTAACTGAAAGAAGCCAGACACAACAGATCATATATTGTATAATGCATTTATATGAAATATCTAGAACAAGCAAATTCATAGAGACAGAGTAAATAAAAACTGGGGGTGGAGGGGTGGGGAAGGAGAAGAATGTAGGGTTTTTGCTTAATGGTTAAAGAATCTGGGTGATGACAATGTTTATAGCAGCACTATCAACAACAGCCAAAGTATGGAAAGAGCCCAAACGTCCATTGATGGATGAATGGATAAAGAAGATGTAGTATATATACACAGTGGAGTATTACTCAGCAATCAAAAAGAATGAAATCTTGCCATTTGCAACTATGTGGATGGGACTAGAGGGTATTATGCTAAGTGAAATTAGCCAGTCAGAGAAAGACAAATATCATATGACTTCACTCATATGAGGAATTTAAGATACAAAACAGATGAACATAAGGGAAGGGAAACAAAAATAATATAAAAACAGGGAGGGGGACAAAATAGAAGAGACTCATAAATATGGAGAACAAACTGAGGGTTACTGGAGGGGTTGTGGGAGGGGGGATGGGCTAAACGGGTAAGGGGCATTAAGGAATCTAGTCCTGAAATCATTGTTGCACTAGATGCTAACTCGAATGTAAATTAAACAATAAATAAATTAGAAGAAAAAAGAATCTGGGTGATGAAAAACTGGAAACATAGTGGTGATGGTTATACACTGTGAAGACAATTTATGCCATTGACCTGTAACTTAAAATGGTTAAAATGGCAAATTTTATGCTATATATATTTTACCACAACTTTGAAAAAACTGATAATAAAATACCAAAACCACTTCACTGTACACTTTCTTTTATTAAGTGTTTATTTTCTGGGTTTTTTGTTTTTTGTTTTGTAATCTCTACACCCAACAAGGGGCTTGAACTCACGACCTCGAGAGTCGCACCCTCTTCCCACTGAGCCAGCCAGATGCCCCAGAACTGTACAATGTAAATGTATCAATTCTATGTGAATATCTCAATAAAGCTGTTTTAATAAAGTGTAACTACTGTTGAAAACATCATTAAAATGGCAAATTTGTTATACATATTTACCACAATAAAGGTTAACTCCCCCCAAACAAGGCAAGTACACCAGAGCACAGGCACCTTATTCAAAGCCTAGACAAGAAACTGCATGGCTTATTGATCACCTAAGTGTGCTAGAGTCAAATGTTCAGCTTGGGGCACACAGCTGCTGAGTCTACAGGGTGGAGAGCTTTAAATAAAAATGACTGATCTGGATGGAACTGGTCACTGAAAGCTATTTTATTAGGTTGCATGCTTAAGAGAGGAATTAAATAAATGGAGCTGTACAGTCAAGCAGGCTAAAGAAAATACATGAAAGTAAAAGAATCAGTACTACAGCAATCCAGTACCTTCTATACTTCTCATGTTGCTGTACTGACTACTGCTGATCTGTGGATATTTATGTAACTTTCACATGACTGAAGGCTCTATGTGGGTCATTCTTGTGGGTTTGTTTGTTTCTTTGTTTTCATTTTTAACACCAATTGAACGCAGCCTGGGCATTATTACAATGAACACAATCTTGCTATCGACTTCAATCAACATTTTGGGGCCCATGAAACCCAAACCGGGGAGAAAAAAATTAGACAAATATTAGTCGGTTTCTTTTTAATCCTTTTCTCAAATGGATTAGTGGTAATTCACTTAAAGAATTGTGATGTTTCACACAACAAACACGCTGGGTTTTACTCACCGATCTCCTCTGATTCCTGCCCAGAGACTCTAAGCTTGCATTCCTTTGGATAGTGTTTTTGGATTATCTCCCACAGTTCCATGTTGACAAGAGAATTTCTTCGGGTGTGATACCGGGTCCACGAAGAGACCCGGCGGCGACAGAAAGGACAGCATAAACTTGCCTTTTCGACAGTCGATTGGAAGCAGGGATTACAGAGCGTGTGGTTACAAGGCAGTGTTATGGGCTCAATTAGGATTTCCACACAGATGCGGCACTGACATTCCGACAAGGAAGGGATGGCGTTTTGAGTCACAGCCATTTTAATATGCTAACAAGGCATATTCAGCATCAGTACCTGAAAGAGAAAGAGTCTCATTTCCGTCCCAACTACGGAGAAAGAGAATTAACAGTTTTGTGTTTAAATATTATGCCCAGCTGCGTATCAGAATTCAGAGACTGGGAACACCACACAGCGTCCCGAAATAAAAAGGCACGCTGTGATCCAGGTAAACAGTACTACCCTGGAAGGCGGCGTATTTGTCCATGTTTCAGACAAACGTCGGGTAAGGAAAGGAACGTTTTCGTCGGGAAACCTAGACATTAACCCCACCTTTGTGAGGGCTGACTGTGGGCTCCAGCTCTCCCGCGCGGCGGGAGGTACGCGCCCAATTGCCCTCCTCCCTCTTACCAGCTGAGGATGCTCCCTTAGCTCAGCACAGCCAAGCCCGAGACCGCCCAGGCGCGAAGGTACGGGGCCTCAACTCCAAGGAACGCCGTTTCCGCCCAGACGCCGCGCTGCGCGGGAGTAGGACTTCCGTTTTACCGTTGCTGTGGGGGTAACACGCGAGACCCCACGTTCCAGCTTTCGTGCACCGGGAGCGGTTTCCCAGCGCTCTGAACCCACACTCCCCTTTCCTCGGTCAGCCAAAAAGCCTAATCTTTGCAGTCGTGCTGTAGCAACCCGACGAGGGCTGGTGACGTCACAACTGCTCACCCAAACGGTCCCTCCCACCCAGAGAACAGCCCTAGAGCGGACACATCTGACGTTCGGCTGGGTGGGACTTCCGGGTCCTGTGCGCGCCTCCCGCCCAGTCCCGCTCCCTTCGGCCCCGCAGAGGGTCCGCCCCTTGCGTTGCAGTCCCTTTCGCTCCAGCTGGAGCGACGACCTACCATCCCCTTGAGCTATGTGCGCCCGGAGGCTGCGGAAACCGGGAGGGTCGCGAGGTTGGTATCTGGCAGAAAAAGGGAAACCTCAAGACAAATGAAAGACCCAACAGTAATTTTAAAAATTCTTCCCTCTTCTTTTTAAAATTTTCTCAGACTACTTGTCTGTTTCTACCTTGTACCAAGCCTCTTAGGTCGCTTTCTAGAGTTTTGAGGAAGGCATCTCGGAGGTTGATCTCCTAGAAAGATTGTGGTCAGAGAATCCGCAGATTTGCTCCAATTTAACACGCACTGACACTTCCTTCTCTAACCCACCCCTTCTTCAGTCTGAGGCCCAGAGATAGGTTGTTTTAAGATTGCCTTCCCTTCTAAGTATTGTCCAAAACCGACTTCTGTGCTCTGGGGCCAAATTATGTTTGTATATGATTACTTTGCCTAGGAAAGGAGGCAGCAGGCTAATGCCTCCAGGACTGCAAGCCTGCCCAGGGCAAGAGGCTGAGAGGGTTCGACAAGAAAATACAGAATCTAAGCAGTAGCTAAAGGAATCTGATCCGTGCTGCCCGCCCCGTTCCACAGGTGTTCAAGGTCGTCTCATAACTAGTGCTGCCATCGGCCATCCAAGGCTCCTTACTAAGTGTCAACACATCGATATACACTTCTTGGAACAAAAGATTCTACAGAAAAACAAGTGAAGTGGGGGGGGGGGGTCTTCAAGAATGAGGAAGAGAAAAATGTGTTCCGTTTAAAGTCAAGTCTTGCATTAGCGTGTCCGTCTTCACTTCCATCCACTTTGACACTTCTATAGCGGTTTCATAAGGGCTTGGAAAACACTTCAGGGCGGCCTCGATCCTGGGGCTTAGCTGTCATGTGCATCATTTATGATATATTCCCGTATTATTAAATTTCAATCTAGAACAATCAAAATTACAAAGGAGGTAAAAAATAATATTTTATGCATTTTAAAATAAGTTTTTCCACTTTGGTATTAAGTTCTTGTGCTTATTGTATTGAATCCTACTGTATTGAATTCTATGCAAAAAGTAAATTTTGGCTAGGAAAATGAAGGGGATTAAATAGACTGACACCTGTTATCTAAGAACCAAGTCTAGAGACAGAAAATATGATGGTTGCCAAGAGCTGGAGAGTTCTTGTTTAATGGGTACAGAGTTTGTTTTCAGATGGATGGTGGTGATGGTCGCACAAAATTATGAATGTGTATGATATACTGAACTGTACACTTAAAAACGGTTCAGATGGTAAATTCTGTGTGTTTTACCACAATAAGAAAAATTTTGAAAACCAACCAAAACAAGGCCTGAGTTTTTTGAGGAAATGTTACATAGATGTGGAGAAAGAGAAAAAAAAAATCACTGTGCATGAATATAGTCTTTAAGGTCTTTTGGGTTTGCTGAGGTCATTCAGGTGGCGACATGGTTTCTGGATGGAGCCAAAGCAGGGAGGTTGTAGGTCCTTGGTAGAGAGCCTTGGGAGCTTTTGTTTTGTTTTAATGAGAATTCAGAAACTTTTGTTTGTCATCCAGTTGTCCATGGTATCAACACCTTAGCCTGCAATTCCAGGCTCTCTGATAGGTCCTGTGGAATCTCCCATTCTCTTAAACATTAAACCATGATCTATATTCCCTGTCATCCAAATCTTGTGCTTTCAGGCCATTGTTTGAAATCATAATTCATTCTAATGAGTTACTTTGTTGCTTTGCCTACTTGAAGGATCACTTCAATGTACTTCCTCCAGGAAATACCCATAGTATTTCTCAATCACATAGTGATAACCCTCCCAAACTCACCCAATCATATATTGCCTAGTAATAGTGGTTTTTATTGTAGTCTTATTATTTAACTCTTGCACTTTGATTTTTTTGGTTATTTTTATTTTTTTAATTTTTTTTAAACATTTATTTATTTTTGAGACAGAGAGAGACAGAGCATGAATGGGGGAGGGGCAGAGAGAGAGGGAGACACAGAATGGGAAGCAGGCTCCAGGCTCTGAGCCATAAGCCCAGAGCCCGACGCGGGGCTCGAACCCATGGCGAGATGGTGACCTGAGCTGAAGTTGGACGCTTAACTGACTGAGCCACCCAAGCGCCCCTTTTTGGTTATTTTTAGAGCGAGAGCGAGCAGGGGAGCGGGCAGAGAGTGAGCGAGGGAGGGAAAATCTCAAGCATCCTCCATGATCGATCCCACAACTCCAGGATCATGACCTGAGCCAAAATCAAAAGTCAGATGCCCAACCAACTGGACTGAGCCACCCAGGCACCCCTGCATTATGATTTCTATGTTCAGGTACTTATGTCAGGTATAATGGATATATTTTATGTGCTTCTTCAGATTTCCTTGTTCTTGTCTACTTTCTGGGCCCACAGTCACAGTCCCTTGCTCTGTCTGGAGCTGAGCAGTTAGATTTCTAGAGTCTTTGGCTCTTCCTATCACTTCTGGACTCCAGTGAAACACTGCACTGAACAATGCAGGCACCGGCTTCCAAATGCCTGCTGGGAGGGCTTAGATGGTGCATCCTGGAAGTATGGGCAGCAGGGGGGGGGGGAGGTCATTCCCCATGGAACAAACTTTGACCAACTGAAAACAATAGACTAAGTGAGCATGACAGAGAAATTCCCTTTCCATCTTTCTTCCAAGGCATGGTTTCTCCAAACAATGTGTCTGGAGAAGGACAAGACTGAGGGCATTTTTAAAAAGACTTTAAGTAATCTCTACACCCAACGTGGGGCTCAAACTTACAACCTTGAGATCAAGAGTCTCATGCTCTACCAACTAAGCCAGCCAGGCACCCCAACACTGAGTGCATTTATCTACCAAGGAAGCTTCTATGTCTCATGGCCCATTTTCAAGGAGGGGTCAGCAAGGTAACATCATTTTGTATTATTTCGAATCCTCTGCCTAATTTGTATCTCCCAGGGTGCCTGGGTGGCTCAGTCTGTTAGGCGTCTGACTTCAGCTTAGGTCATAATCTCACAGTTCATGGGTTCGAGCCCCGTGTCAGGCTCTGTGCTGACAGCTCAGAGCCTGGAGCCTGCTTCAGATTCTGTGTCTTCTCTCTCTGCCCCTGCTCGCATGCTGTCCCTGTCTCTCAAAAATAAAATAAATATGGGGTGCCTAGGTGGCTCGGTTGGTTAAGCATTCGACTTCGGCTCAGGTCATGATCTCACGGTTTGTGAGTTCAAGCCCTACGTCGGTCTGTGTGCTGACAGCTCAGAGCCTGGAGTCTGCTTCAGACTCTGTCTTATTCTCTCTCTGCCCTTCCCCAACTTGTGCTCTATCTCTGTCTCTCAAAAATAAATAAGTGTAGGGGTGCCTGGGTGGCTCCATCGGTTGAGTGTCCTACTCTGGCTCAGGTCATGATCTCCCAGTCCGTGGGTTCGAGCCCCACGTCAGGCTCTGTGCTGACAGCTCAGAGCCTGGAGCCTGTTTCAGATTCTGTATCTCCCTCTCTCTGACCCTCCCCTGTTCATGCTCTGTCTCTCCCTGTCTCAAAAATAAATAAAACATTAAAAAAATTTTTTTAAATAAATAAATAAGTGTAAAAAAAAATTAAACACTAGAAAAAAAAAGTTTGAATTTGTACCTTCCAAATAAAGCATAAGCACTCAACCTTTACCTGGAAGACAGACTCCACATTTTTAAATGTTTCTGTTAATTCACAGCACCTAGCACATGGCATTTGATGTTCAATAAATATTTTAATATACAGTCAATGTATTAGAGTTCTCTTTCTAGTGTAAAATAACTGTGGTTCTGTACCAGAGAGAAAATGTACAACATATAATATATATTAGGTGTTTGTATTGGTTTGTCTTTTAATATACTGTGCATTCATATGGTTCAAAATTCAAAATGTACAAAACAGTACATTCTTTAACAGTGAAAAGAATTCCTCCTACCTTTGACCCCTAGCCTCTTTCTTTGTTTTTTCCCTGAGACAGCCAAAGTTACCACTTTCTATCTCTCCAGAAGAAGCTTATGAAGTTTATGGGTATATTAGCTTGTATATGTGTGTGTGTAGATATTCGTTTTTGCCCTTTTTTTCCTCCACTTAACAATATATAGGAAATATTTTAAAACAACACATCTTGGTGATAGCTCTGTATCATTGTACAATTACACAAAGAGCTTCTTCATTCTCTTACACAGAAAGTATCCATTGTATCAATTTATCATATTTTGTTTAAGGCTCCCCTCACTTTTGCTATAAAAATAGGTGTATAATAAATTGTACATACGTTTCCTACCCCCCCCCCCCATTTTTGTGAGATAAACTACTAGAAGTAGAATCCCTTGGTCATAGAGTAAAGTTAGTTTCTGGCTAATGGTATCAACTCTTTTAGGGGGGACTTTTGGTTTTCAGGGGCCTTCACTGCTTTTCCCTTCTCAATGACCTGCACAGCCCTGAGCAAACCACCCTGCAAAGCCTGGTTCTTTACCATGTTAGTGATCAGGAAAGTGACATCCTTGATATACATCTGCCTCACTTTAGCAACATAGTATTCTGCCTTGTTACCATATGCAATAAAGAAGGTACAAAGTGCTGTGATATCTCCTTCTTCCAGCCCACTTTCCTCCAGGACAGACTCCCAAACACCTCTAATACGCTGGTTCTTGACTTTTCGTCTTAGGACAGAGGCTAAGGTGGGAAGACCTCTCACCAGGTCTGGCAGCTTCTCAAGCACACGAGTGTGCAAGCAGATGAGTACTTCCATGACGTAGCTATATAAAATACTCAGTTCCATTGAAGTGAATCTACAAAAAATGTGGAGAGCTTTGTGAGCAGTGGAACTCTATGTACAAACATAAAATGAATTCTATTAGAATACAAACCCACTAGAAGAACCAGCTGCTGTATTTTAGAAAATACTTACTTTAGAAATAGGGCCTGCACTATACTGGATAGCTTAGTTCTCAGGCCACTCATACTACACATTTCTCAATGGCAGGGGAGTTATGTCAGCCATCTCTGTATTAGTAAGACATTGGCAAGCAAGAGACTCTGTGATGAGATGTATATGGCAGTGCTGGCATATCAACAGGTGCTCAAATTAATCTCTTTTGAATCAATTAACCTAAGATAATACGATTTCTTCACAAGCCATGTTAGAACCATATTAAATTCAAGTTTAGAATGTCCCCTGCAAGCTCTCACAAAGCCACGAAATTCCACTGATTTCTCATTGGATACTCACTTGAGTGCCAGCACTGCTGTCCACAGTGCATCGTGGGCTGCCTGGTTTGCCAAAGCCTTGCTATGATGTTCAAATTTCTGTGTCAGGCTATCCTTGGTGAAGTCCAGTTCTTTAAACTGTGCTTCTAAAA
The DNA here is from genome assembly GCF_018350195.1 of Panthera tigris. Taxonomy (NCBI): domain Eukaryota; kingdom Metazoa; phylum Chordata; class Mammalia; order Carnivora; family Felidae; genus Panthera; species Panthera tigris. The sequence goes on from NC_056668.1 coordinate 71,489,652, forward strand.
CTTGGAGTTTGTGGTCTACTCTACAGGATAAAAGAATCAAGGGGCACTTTAGGTCGAGAGACAGTACTAAGGTTTTGCCTTAAGATAGGGCTCTATTACATTGTTTATAACCACTATTAATTTGGGTAGCTATCTACATTTAAGCTTACGAACAGATGTTTCCATTTGCTAATTCTCTCTAGCCATCATCCCAGTTCTTCCTTATATTGCCAAACTTCTGAATTGTCTAATTACTTGGATTATCTAACATATCATGTTTTTGTATTGAACTTTATAGCTTAAATAAAGTATTTTAGGGGTGCCTGGCTGCCTGAGTCAGTGGAGCATGCGACTCTCAGTTTCAGGGCTGTGAGTTCAAGCTGCACATTGGGTATGGAGCCTACTTTAAAAAAAAAGTTTTCATTTTTAATTTATTTTTAATTTTTTTAAGTTTATTTATTTTGAGAGAGAGCACGTGTTTGCGAGAGAGTGGGGATGGGGCAGAGAGAAAGGAGAGGGAGAAAATCCTAAGCAGGCTCCATGTTGCCAGCTCAGAGCCCGACACAGGGCTTGAACTCCGAACCATGAGATCATGACCTGAGCCAAAATCAAGAGTCAGACATTTAACCAACTGAGCCACCCAGGTGCCTGCCCCCAAAAGTATTTTAAATACAAGCATTACTTTGATTCTCACAACAACCATAAGAAGCGAAGCAGTCATTTTTATTATTTTACAGATAAATCGAGTCTCACAAAGATTGAGATCTAATGTCATAGCTACTCAGTGCTGGGACCACTATTTAAAAAGGTGCCTTTCTCTATTCTGACTACCCAAATTGTATCCTACCTCACTTATATCCCCTAGCCTTTCTGCCTGGAGATCGCCCTGCCTACTTCATTTTCACAGGGACTGCCTCTATTACCTGTCACTCCTCACCTCCTGCTTTATTTTTAGAGTTAGGATTTCATGAACAAAATTGTAAACTGTTGGAGAGGGGGAATCAGAGACTATTTCTTGGACATCTTTATGCCTGTCCCCCAATACCTAGCAAAGAAAGGCCTTACACAGAAGAAAATATGTCTCATATTATCGACATCAATAATGTGAATGAGACACTGAGCCGTGTAACCCAACAAGGGCATTTGAGTAGCTCTGAACAACCTTAATCATCAGAGGGCACTGTGGCACCAGAATTATGTCAAACTGAATCACACAGAACTGGAACCACACAACTCACTTGCCTGAAGGCACCCACATTTTCATGAAAGAAGTGATACACGAATTCAGGTACCACTTCTATGTCCTCAGTGACCTGAATACTTTGTGGTTGCCCAGGTCCCGTCCTTGACCATGTTCTCTTCTTAGCGCTCGGTTTATCTCAAGGCTAATTCAACTTCAGGTACCACCTCCTAAGCTCTAGAGCTGTATCTTTTTTTTTTTTTTTCAACGTTTATTTATTTTTGAGACAGAGAGAGACAGAGCATGAACAGGGGAGGGGCAGAGAGAGAGGGAGACACAGAATCTGAAACAGGCTGCAGGCTCTGAGCGGTCAGCACAGAGCCCGACGCGGGGCTCGAACCCATGGGCCGTGAGATCATGACCTGAGCCGAAGTCGGACGCTTAACCGGCCAAGCCACCCAGGCACCCCTCTAGAGCTGTATCTTTATGTTTTGTGCGTCTCCAAACCCAACCGTTCTAAACTGAACCTACTCACTATCCCTCTCCCTCATCTTCGGAAATTACTATGGTTAGAATTTTCTCACTGCTTTGGATATTTTACTTACATATAGATAAGGCCCACTACGAAATGTGTTTCATAGGAGTGTAAGCCTGCGTGACCTAATATGCCAGCAATCTCTGTCTACATATGAAAACAATGTCATCTGGCGTACTGTCTGTAGTAACTTTGACACCTTTGAGACTATATTGCTTATAGGTCCTCTCTAGCTTGAACTCTAGCTTGTCAGTCAGTATAAAAGTTCACAGTTGTTAATAGCTTTTTGGAAGCCTCTCACAAAAAGGCATTCCCACACCATTTGAAATAAATGCTGAACAACATGTCTGCAAATCCAAGTCTGTTTTTTACTATAATTCCCCAGCTCAGTTAGTGACATCACCATCTATTCAAGTGCTTAAACTAGAAATTTCAGAATAATTCTTACCTTTTTTTTCTTCCTCTCCACTAATGCCTCTAAACTATACCCTCCTCTCCATCACCACTAAACCAGTTAATAACTGTCTTTCACTTTGACTTAGGATTACAGTAGCCTAACTGGATCCCTGCTTTCGATTTCTGCCACCTTGAATCCATCCTTCCAGAAATGTGATTCTAAAATACAATTCTGATCATGTGACTCAACTGATTATGTATGCTTTGTGCTGCCCTGACTTGTCCAAAGACACAGTTATAGCCAAATTGGCTATTCTCAGGAGGAAACATAAAGCCCTTAACCCTTTGCTCCCATCTTCTGCCAATCCTCTCATACCCTAGTCGGTAATCACACGAGACATCTAGAAGCTGACGGAACACAGTATGTGATTCCAGGCTTCTGCGGCCTCCATGTTCCATTATGTGTTCCATGTACTGTTTCCTCAGCCTAGAATTCCTTCCCATATTTTTTTTTCTCATAGCCTTTTACTCACACTTTAAGATCAGTTTAAATGTCCCTCTATGAGGGGCGCCTGGGTGGCTCAGTCAGTGAAGCGGCTAACTTCAGCTCAGGTCATGATCTTGCGGTCTGTGAGTTCTAGTCCTGCATCGGGCTCTGTGCTGACAGCTCGAAGCCTGGAGCCTGTTTCGGATTCTGTGTCTCCCTCTCTCTGCCCCTCCCCTGTTCATGCTCTGTCTCTCCCTGTCTCAAAAATAAATAAACGTTAAAAAAAAAAATTAAAAAAAATAATAAATGTCCCTCTGTGAAGGGTTCCTTTTTCTGGTGTCAAAGGCAAATAAATTGATCCTCTCTTCTGTCCTCATAGCCCTTTATGAACATCACCATTACAAGGTCAATCACATTAAATTCTAAGTATTTTTGAATAATTCTCTCTATAGGCTTTGAGATCCTTGAGGATAGAAACCACATTTTACTTATTTTGTATACCTAGAATATAGCACATACATTAATTGAATGGAATTCACCTGGGAGTGTATTTTTCTTTATTGTTTACACATATATATGGAAGTTAAATATATATTTAATATATATGTTAAATGTATGTGTTTACATATATATGTTAAATATATATAGTAAATATATATATTTTAACCTGGAAGACTTAAACCACTTTAAACAGAGACAGAATTTTAATTAGCATGTCTATACTTCTTTGCCTATTTTTATTCCTTATTCTTCTCTTACCCATCTTCCCAGAAAAGCAGACCTATGTTTGTTCCCGCCCTGTAGCCCTTAGCAACCTTTTCATTGCCTCCTTCAAGGATATCAGGGTTGTGGTTTCATTGTTCATCTTCTTAAGGCAAAATGAAAGGAAACAAAACAAGGAAAATAAAAACCTAATGGAGGGTTTTCTGCTGTCTTCCACTCAGCAACAAGCAGCAGCTTGTGTGACTATTTGATCTAAATTCTGCCTCAAAGGTCACTCAGTACAAGAAGCTTTTAATAGCTTGTACATCCAAATATAGTTTCAGAGAACTGATCTTGTGAACACAGGTGTCCTAGAACCCACTATAATGTTTGTCTTTGTAAAGTGAGCTGTAGTACATCAACATAGCACAACCATCAGATGTAATTGTGGCTCTATGTATATTCTGATAAATGTATATATCGGTATACAAATATGTACATATACTAGGATTAAATTTGATGGAAATATTACTCTCAAATTTTAACAGCTTAATTATTTAGTTATAATCTAAATGAGGTTTAAAGAGAGCCCCAGACCTTTTATGATATATCAATGCTAAAAATCTAATCGTCCTTAGAAACTAATAAATATTCATTGAGAGCTTCTAGTATTAGATTAAGTGTTGAAAATGGAAACAGACATCAAACAGGATTCCTGAATTCAACATGTTTACATTCTAATTGGGAATAAAGGACATATACTTAAAAAGAAAATGTATATAAAATGTTGTGCACTTAATAGGTACAGACCATAAAAATCACAGATGAGAGACTAAGTCACTGAAGTCTTGGATAATTGAGAAATGCTCACACTGAAGGTAGGATTTGGGCTTAGCCTTAAAGGAAATGTAGGTGTCTGATTATCAGAGAAGAGAGAAAGGGTATTTTAAAACGAGAAATTACATGAGCAAAATCAGAGAGGCAAGGTACATGCTGTCGTCAGGAAATAATGAATGAATATGCCTTAAGCAAAAGTCATGTGAGGAAAAGAAAAACAACAATTAAAAAAAACCCATAACATTTAAACTAATAAGATCCAGGTCATGGATTTACTTATTCGATGAATAATTTGTTCACTTATCTCAACAGAATTCAAATATTGTTCAAGTATTGGGCAGCCATGTGCTTTCGGGGAGGCTGGACCCCTCCCCAGTCACAAGGGGGGTGAATCTTGATTAGATTAAGTCAATCATAGTAATTTCACTATTGTTGCCGTTATCATTAGTTTAGGAATAGGCAGGTGGCAGAATTCTGGCCTATGAAATATGAGAGAAAGTCTACTATGGGACTTCTGAGAAAAGCTTATTTTTACTTGTTATAAAACATATAACAAAATTTACCATTTTGGGTGGGGATGGACAAATTGGGTGAAGGTAGTATACCCCCTTTTTGTACAAAAAGGTACAAACTTCTAGCTGTAAAATAAATAAGTCCTGGGGATGTAATAAGCAGCATACAGACTATAGTTAACAATATTGTATTGTATATGTGAATGTTGCTAAGAAAGTAGATCTTAAAAGTTCTCATATCAAGAAGAAAGTTTGGGGTGCCTGGTTGGCTCAGTCGGAAGAGCATGTGACTCGATCTTGGGGTCGTGGGTTTGAGCCCCACGTTGGGTGTAGAGATTACTTAAATAAACAAAACTTTTTAAAAAACAAAAAGAAAGAAAGAAAGAAAGAAAGAAAGAAAGAAAGAAAGAAAGAAAGAAAAAAAGAAAGGAAAAGTTTGTAACTATGTGTGGTGATGGATGTTAACTAGACTTATTGTGGTGATTATTTCACAATATATATTTATATTGAATCATTAGGCTGTACACTTGAAACTAATGTTGTATGTCAATTAAATCTTAATTTTTAAAATGTAACCATTTTTTAACCTTTTTTAAGTGTACATCTCTGTGGCATTAAGCACATTTATACTGTTGCCCAGTCATCACCACCATCCACCTCCAGAACATTTTCATCTTCCCCAACTGAAACCATGTATCCATTGAAACCCTGTATTGTACATTCTCCCCTCTCCTCCACCCTGAAACCACCATCCTGCTTTTTGTCTCTATGAATTTAACTCCTCTAAGTCCTTACTTCCTGTAAGTGGAATTGTACAATATTTGTCCTTTCGTGACTGGAAGGAAAGTTTTTCAAATGATAAAACACACACACAGTAGAAATAGTTTCTCTTCATCCCTCATATTACTGAGTCTTCCTGTAATGCCTGATACTGCAGCGCTCACCCTTTTATGACATGAGGGGAACCGGCCACAGAGAGCAAGCCAGGACAACAGAGCAGACAGATGAAAAGAACCTGTCACGATGGAAAATAGCATGAAAGATCCTCAAAAAACTAGAACCGGAACTATCCTGTGGTCCAGCAATCCCACTTCAGGGGATATGTTCAAAGAAAATAAAAAGAGGGTGTTGAGGGATCTGCACTCCCATGCTCACTGCATCATTGAATCACAATAGCCAAATGATGGAAACAACCTAATTGTCCAGAAAGAAGGAAATCTTGCTTTTTATGACAACATGGATGGACCTTGAGGGCGTTATGCTAAATGAAATCATCCCAACAAAGAAAAACAAATACTGCAGGGTATCACTTACATGTGGAATCTAAATAAAAAGCCAAACTCAGAAACAAGAGAGTAGAAAAGTGGTTTGCCAGGGTGGTGAGTGGGGCAAATAGGGAGAGGTTGGTAAAAGGGTAAGAAAACAAACAAAAAACTTGTCACTGAATTAACCTCCCCTAGGATAATTCCATTGCTAATGTGCTTACTGTAAGGAGTAACTTTGCTTTATCAGTTAAGCCTTTTATAGTTGGGCTTCTGTTCTTAAGGAGTGAACAGTTCAGTGAAGGATACTTTATCAGGTTCCTTTTTGCTGAGGCTTCCTCTGAAGCCCTTCATTTTTCTGGAACTAATACTAGTTTTCTTATAGTAGATCAGTGGCCAGAACGTTGACAAGGAAATAAAACAGAGAAGGAAGGAGAGAATAGTGGAGACTCTGATTTAACCTGGTATCTCTCTGTCTTCTCACTCAGAATAAGCCATTATGGAACCCTGTCCCCCAGAAGAATGTTTAGAACAGGGCAAAGAGTAGAGTTCTGCTCTGGGATCAGAGCCTACCAATTCCACTCGCCGGTACTGTTTCCTCTAATATGCTGCCTATCCAGACCCAGTATTTGTTTTTTTTCTCCCCACTTTCATCGACTGCCTCTTGTCTGTGTAGACCTGAACAGTACCCGCTGATCACTCTGTCCTTGATTGCCTCTCTATATTGCCTTTTGTCTGTCCAAACTTTTATGATTTCCTCATCTCTTCTGCCAGGCTCATCTCTCAGACCCGCCTGGTCCCCTGTCATATTGCTTAACTAAGAGCAATTTTAGGTTCCCAGCCAAAAGAACAGAAAGTATAGCAGAAAGTATACCCCTACCTTTATACAGGCACGACTTCCCCCTGCTATAGACACCTTGCACCACAGTGGTTACATTAATTACTTCTGATGAACCTACATTGACTCATCATGATCGCCTATAGTGTACAGGTTACATTAGGGGTTCACTCTTGGTGTCGTCCATTCTATGGGTTTTGACAAATATATAATACCGTGTATCCATCATTGCAGTACCATACAGAATAGTTTCACTGTCGTAAAAACCCTCTGTGCTCTGCCTACTTGCCTGTCCTTCCCTCCCACCCCCAAAACTCTGGTAGCCATTGATCGTTTTACTGCCTCCATAGTTTTGCCTTTTCCAGAATGTCATATAGCTGGAATCATACAGTATGTAGCCTTTTCACATTGGCTTCTCTCACATGTACTATGCATTTAAGTTTCCTCCATGTCTTTTCATGGCTTGATAGCTCAGTTCTTTTTAGTGCTGAATAATATTTAATGTCTGGATGTGCCATAGTTTCTTTATTCACTCACCTACTGGAGGATGAGTCTTTTCAAGTCATGGCAATCATTAATGAAACTGCTATGAACCTGTGTGCAGGTTTTTGTGTGGGCATAAGTTTTCAGTTTATGTGAGTAAATTCCCAGGAGCATGATTGCTGGGTTGCACAGTAAGAGTATGTTTAGTTTTGTAAGAAACTGCCAAATTGGGGGCACCTGGGTGGCTCAGTCGATTAAGTGTCTAACTCTTGATTTTAGCTCAGAGCATGATCTCACAATTGATGGGTTCAAGCCCCAAGTTGTGCTCTGCACTGACAGTGCGGAGCCTGCTTGAATTCTCTGTCTTCCTCTCTGTCCCTCCCCGGCTGGCATTCTTTCTCTCTCAAAATAAATAAACTTAAAAAAAAAAAAGAAAAGAAACTGTCAAACTGGGTGCACCTGGGGGGCTCAGTCGGTTAAGCATCTGACTCTTGATTTCAACTCAGGTCATGATCTCTCAACAGTTCATGGGTTGGAGGCTCTGCGCTGACAGTGCAGAGCCTGCTTGGGATTCCCTCTCACCTCTCCCTGCCCCTCCCTGACTCATGCTCTATCACTAAACAAACAAACAAACAAACAAACAAACAAACAAACAAACATAAAAATAAAAAAGAAATTGCCAAACTGTCTTCCAAGGTGGCTGTACTACTTTGCATTTCCACCAGCAGTGAATGATAGTTTTTGTTGCTCTACATCCTTGTCAGCATTTGGTGTTGTCACTGTTTGTATTTTGGCCATTTGAATAGGTGTGTAGTTGTGTCTTATAATTTTAATTTGCATTTCCTTGATGACAAATGATGTTGAACATCATGGCTTACTTGCCATTTGTATATCTTTGGTGAAGTGGCTGTCCAGGTGCTTTGCCCTTTTTAAAATCAGCTTGTTTTTTACTGTTGAGTTTTAAGCGTTCTTGGCATATTTATCACTTGTATCTTTATCAAATATTTTCTCTCACAAGCTTTTTTATAACAAAGCTGCAGCCAGGATTCCTTCCTGCTTTTTGTCACAGGGTATAGATCTTTGGAAGAATGCTGTATTCAAAAGCTAAGCAGCAGTGCTGAGAGATAAACAGTACTTTGCTCTGCTAAAACAAAGCATCTAAAGCTGCAGCAGGTTTCTGCTGTTTGTTGTAGAGCTGAATCAAGTACTAACAATTGAATACTTTGAGTCCTATGCTTTGAGTGCTAAACTCAAAGTGCTGAACTCCAAGCACAGATACTAACAGAGTAATGTTACTTGCAAAGGCTTCCAACTCAGGGGAAAAGATCTAGGAGTTTTTGCCATTAGTAAATTTGCTAATGGTCACCTTGCCCCAAGAGTTTTGTAACAGTAGCACATGTGGATAGAAAGAGAATTTGTTAAAATGATACTTTGTCAGCAAGCTGCCAACCTGGTTTTTTCCACTTTGCACTTTGCTCTTAGTGCAATCTTCCGGAAGATGCATTCAGCCCAGATACTTACCTACACCAATACATCAGAGAAAGGAGTCCCTCAATTTGTGAATTTATACAGACTACAGAAGGATTCATCTACAATGTCTGAGCTTTCTTTCTAGAACGAGAATTCCATACATTTTATTAGTTCCATCACCAGACTCAAACCGCACCCGGCCCAGTCACCATATAAAAACAAGATCCAGACAGCAGTGCTGATTCTAGGCACTCACTCTATTTGCTTGCAACCTGCTTGTGTTTGCTTCCTTCTCCCCCGTTTCTAGATTCCAGTTTCTAAAACCTGGTTTAGTCTCCTGCAGACTAAACTATTCTTGGCTCTGATCAGATTGATACAAATTCTTGTTCCACCACTTCTTAGCTCTGTGCGCCTCTGAAGAGTACTTTAATATCTCTCAGTCCCTATTTCTAGATTTATAAAATGTGGATCATAGCAGTAGCAAAAAACCTTTGGAGGGGTTGAGCCTCAGTTACTCACAGGGGGAATTTACAATTCATGTACTGCTCTGTGTTGAGTTCCTTCCCTTCTCTGTCTCATTCTTCTCCTCTGTACGACGTGCTTCCTGGAATCGCCTCAGTTCTCATTTATGTGAATTTGTGCAATTCTCTTCTTAGGTCTTGCTCTAAACCAGATTAAGACTACATCCCTACTGACTGTGTGATGTTTTTTGTTCAAGCATTAATCTCAAAGAACCTTGGCAGACCCTATTAATTAGATCAACTATTAACTTTAAAATGTGTGTTAGTTTCAATTTTATTTTACAAATGTAGGCATATTTGTAGATAGTAGGGTTCTTATGGAAGCTTCCATTAAGGAACTGATTAAAAAAACATACAAATTATTTACCTGAATATTTTAAAATTAATAAGATATTTTATTTTATTTTATTTTATTTTATTTTTATTTTATTTTATATTTTTGAGAGAGAAGATCCTGTACATGAGAAGGGCAGAGGGAGAGAGAGAATCTTAAGCAGGGGCTTAATCCCACAACTCTGGTATCATGACCTGAGCTGAAATCAAGAGTCTGACACTCAACCATCTGAGCCACCCAGGCACCCTAATAAGACATTTTAAAAATTGAAGTACAACATATACACAGAAAACTGTTATGTCATAAGCTTGATGACTATGATGTGATATAATAAGAAATTTATATTTGGTCTTTGTCCCAGCTCTGGGCACAGAGATAATCAAACTCTTGTAACTTCCTAAGTGGTAAGAACCATAGGAACATCTTCTGTTATATATATTTTTTGTCCCCAGCTCCTAAAACAGGTGAAAGGAGCATCTTTCACTATAATATTTGGTTTTTCCCCCTTGTTACTGAAATAGCCCTAGAATGGTAAAAGTGAAGGAGTGCCTTTTGTTGTTTATAACAAGCCCCTTTCAACCACACCTCAGTTTATGGTAATGAGGCAATTTTTAGAAAGCTTCTAAGGATGAGGCCTGGTAGCTAGTGAACTGACCATGTGATTGGAGAGTTGGAATTTTCAGCCCCACTCCTCAACCTCTGGAGAGGGAAGAGAGCTGGAGTTTAAATTTTTTTTTTTTTTTTTTTTTTTTTTTTAGTTTATTTATTTTTTGAGAGAGAGAGAGTGAGCAGGGGAGGGTCAGAGAGAGAGGGAGAGAGAGAATCCCAAGCAGGTTCTGCACTGTCAGCACAAAGCCCAATATGGGGCTCAAACTCACAAACCGTGAGATTATGACCTGAGCCGAAATCAAGAGTCAGGGGCTTAACTGACTGAGCCACCCAGGCGCCCCTGAAGTTTAAGTTAATCACTAATAGCCAACAATTTAATCAATCATGCCTACTCTAATGAAACCTCCATAAAAATCCTAACCAAAAGCATTTGGAGAGCTTCTGGGTTGGTGGACAAGAACACAGCCATATGTCAAGAGAGTGGTGTAGCCCAAACTCCACAGAGACAGAAGCTCCCATACTTGGGACCCTTCTGGACCTCACCTTAGGTATCTCTCACCTGGCTATTCATTTATATTCTTTAATATATCTTTTGTAATTAATCAGTAATGAGTAAACTGTTGCCCTGGATTCTGTGAGCCATGCTAATAAATTATCAAATTTGAGGAGGCGGTAATGGGAACCCCCGATTTATAATCAGTCAGAAGTACACACGACAACTTGGGACTTATGACTGGATTCTGAAGTGGGGGCAGTCTTGTCGGACTGAGCTCTTAACCTCTGGGATCTGTGCTAACTCTGGGGAGTTACTTTTAGAATTATATTAAATTGTAGGACACGTCAGTATCACCAAGGACTGGAGAACTGCTTGGTGTGGAAAACCCCACACATATGGTGCCACAGTATTAAGCTTGGGTGTTTTTCCTTTGAATGATTTATTACAAAGTGAACACTCTCATGTAACTTTCACCAAAGTTGAGAAATAAAATATTACCTACATGCCAGAATAGGCACGGACTTACTATTGCTACGGCCCCTCCCTACTATTGCTCTCCTTTTCTTCCCAAAAGATAACTACCATGTCTCATTATACATTAGTTTTGCCTATTTTTGACCTTTTTGTAAATGGAATCATATGGTACATATTTTAATAGCTTTATGAATATATAATTCATATATCATACAACTGACTCATTTTAAATGTGAATTCAAGAGTGTTTAGCATACTCACAGAATTGTGCAATCATCACCACCATCAATTTTGAACATTTACATCACCACAAAAAGAAACCCTGTACTCATCAGCACTCTCCCTTCTTCCTAATCCCCCCATCCCTGCCCCAGCACCAACAACCATTTATCTACATTTTGTCTCTGTAGATTTGTTTATTCTAGACATTTCATGTAAGTGAAATCATACAATGTAGTCTTTTGTGACTGCTTCTTTTACTTAGCATAATGTTTCCAAGGTTCATCCATACTATAGCATATATCTACTTCGTTCCTTTTTATTGCTGAATAATATCCCATTATGTGGTGACGGACTAAATTGTATCCCTCAAAATTCATATGTTAAGACCTTTACCCCCAATGTGACTATATTTGGAAATAGGGACTTCTAAGAGGTAATTAAGGTTATATGAAGTCATAAGGGTAGCGGCCTAATCCAATAAGGCTAGTGTCCTTATAAGAAAAAGAGACACCAGGGATGTGCATGCACAAGAGAAAAAGCCATATGAGGACACAATGAGGAGGCAGCCACCTGCAATCCAACGACTGAAGTCTTGGGAGAAACAAACCTACAAACACTTTGATATTAGACTTCCAGCCTCCAGAAATGTGACACATAAATTTGTGTTTTTTAAGCCATCCAGTCTCTGGTATTCTGTTATGGCAGCCCTAGGAGGTTAATACAAGAACAAATGGAAATTCTCGAGCTGAAATGTGCCACATCTGAAATTAAAAAGGCACTGGATAAATTAGGAGCTAGAGATGAAAAAGAAAGGATCCATGAATCTGAAGACAGGTCAATAACAACTCTTTAAACTGAAGCACAGAGAAGTAAGGCTGAAAAATAATTAACAGAGTCTCAGTGATGTGTGAGACAATATCAAGAGTTCTCACATTTCTATATTAGAGTTCTAGCAAGAGAGGGAGGGAGGTAGAAAAAAGATTTGATGAAAGAAATATTTCCAAATTTGATGACATAGGTAATTTCAAGAAGTTCAAAGAAGCCCAGGCATCATATATATAAGGAAAATCATACCAAAGGTGACTATAGTCGATGACACTGTTGTGCAATTGAAATTTGCTAAGAGAGTAGAAATTAAATGTTTTCATTGGGAAAAAAAGTTAAATACATAAGGTCATGGACGTGATAATGAACTACATGGAGAGAATCCTTTGACAATGTGTGCGTATATCAAATCATCATATTGTGCACTTTAAATATCTTACAATTTTATTTGTCAATAACACTGAAAAAAAAAAAAAGAAAGAAAACCATACCAAAGCACATCAAAATCAAATAGTTGAAAGATAGTGATTGAGAGAACATTGTAAAAGCACCAAAGAGGGGCATCTGGGTGGTTCAGTTAAGTGTCCAACTTCGGCTCAGGTCATGATCTCACAGCTCGTGAATTTGAGCCCCGTGTCAGGCTCTGTGCTGACAGCTCGGAGCCTGGAGCCTGCTTCAAATTCTGTCTTCATCTCTCTCTGCCCCTCCCCTGCTCACGCACTGTCTCTCTCTGTCTCTCAAATATAAATAAACATTAAAAAAAAAAAAGCACCAAAGAAAAAAGATGCATTACATACAGAGAAACAAAAATAAACATTTCTGCTGATTTCGCATAAGGGACAATACAAACCAGGGGGAATTGGATTGACATTTGAAAACAATAAAACAAAACAAAAGCAAAGGGAAAAAGCCTACCAACCTACAATTCTCTATCCAGCAAAAATAACCCTAAAAACTGAAGGTGAAATAAAAAGACATTCACAAACAAAACAGATGAGATTGGACTAGGGTGGGACTTTAATCCAGTAAGACTAGTATTGTCTTAGTCCTGTCAGACTGCTATTAAAAAAATGCCATAGATGGGCTAGCTTATAAACATAGAAATTTATTTCTCACAGTTCTGGAGGTTGTAGAGTCAAAGATCAAGGCACCAGCATGGTTGCCTTCTGGTGAGGGCCCTCTTCCTGTTTATAGCTGGTGCCTTCTTGTGTCTTCATATGGTGGAAGAGGCTAGGGATTTCTCTGGAGTCTCTTTTATAAGGTATTAATCCCATTTATAAGGCCTCCACCCTCATGACCTAAGCACATTCCCAAGACCTCACCTCTTAATACCTTTGGGGTTAGGTTTCAACATGTAAATTTTAGGGGGACACATTCAGACCATAGTAAGCATCTTTATAAGAAAAGAAGAGATAAACACACAGACAACACATAAGGGCAGACTCTTATGTGATAACAAAGGCAGATTGTAATCCTATAGCTATAAGCCATGGAATGCCAAGGATTGCTAAACTAGCAACATGCAAGGAAGGATTCTCCCCTACAGGCTTCAGATCCTGATGACACCTTGTTTGTAGACTTCTAGCCTCCAGAAAATTCTTAAGACATACTCAGTTTATGGTACTTCATTATGGCAGTCCTAAGAAATTAATATGCCATGTGTCCCTTGAACAATTAAAATGTATATCTACAAATATACATGAATGTTTACAGCAGCTTTATTCATAATAGCTTGAACTAGAAACAAGTCTAAGTTTCCACCAATCGGTGGATAGCTTGACAAAATGTGGTATATTCATACAATGGAATATTACTCACCATTAAAATTGAATATCCCATTGGGAATGCAAGCTGGTGCAGCCACTCTGGAAAACACTATGGAGGTTCCTCAAAAAACTAAAAATAGAACTACCCTACCACTCAGCAATTACACTACTAGGCATTTATCCACTGGATAGAAGTGTGCTGTTTTGAAGGGACACATACACCCCCATGTTTATAGCAGGACTATCAACAACAGCCAAAGTATGGAAAGAGCCCAAATGTCCATTGATGGATGAATGGATAAAGAAGATGTGGTATATATATACAATGGAGTATTACTTGGCAATCAAAAAGAATGAAATCTTGCCATTTGCAACTATGTGGATGGAACTGGAGGGTATTATGCTAAGTGAAATTTGTCAGTCAGAGAAAGACAAAAATCATATGACTTCACTCATATGAAGACTTTAAGAGACAAAACAGATGAACATAAAGAAAGGGAAACAAAAATAATATAAAAACAGGGAGGGGGACAAAACATAAGAGACTCATAAATATGGAGAACAAACAGAGGGTTACTGGAGGGGTTGTGGGAGGGAGGATGGGCTAAATGGGTAAGAGGCACTAAGAAATCTACTCCTGAAATCATTGTTGCACTATATGCTAACTAATTTAGATGTAAATTTAAAGAAATAAAAAATAATATTAAAAAAATTGAATATCCGATGGATAAATATAACAAAATATGAAAATCTCAAGATCATTATACCAAGGGCAAAAACGGGGCTATACTGTATGATTCCATTTTCCTGAAGTTTAAGAATAGACAAAACTAATCTATCATGAGAGATAGTGGTTCTATGATAGTAATGCAGATAAATGGTTGTAAACATTTGTCAAAACTCACTGAGCTATATACTTAAATTTTTACTTATGTAAATTATACCCAACATGGTTGATCAAAAATATATACCATAAAAACTTGTAATGAATATTCATAGCAGCATTATTCACAATAACCAAAAAGTGGAAACAACCCAGATGTTGTCCATCAGTTGACGAATAGGTAAAATGTGGTTTAGCCATATGTGTTAGTCTTCTGTGGCTACCATGACAGAATACACATAGGCTGAATGGCATTTCATCTTCTCATAGTTTTGGTGGCTGGAGGTCTGAAATTAAGGTTTTGCAGGTTTGATTTGAAATTAAAGTTTTACAGGTTTGATTTCTCCTGAAATCCTCCATGGCTTGCAGACATCTATCTGCCTTCCTGCTGTGTCCTCACCTAGCCTTTTCTCTTGTATATTCATCTTTCTGGTGTCTCTTCTTCTTATAAGGACAGTGATCATATTGGACTAGGGTCCCACTCTTATGACTTCATTTAACCTTAATTACCTCTTTAAAAGCCCTACTTTGAGGGATGCCTGGGTAGCTCAGTTGGTTAAGCATCCAACTATTGATTTCAGCTCAGGTTATGATCTCACGGTTTGTGGGACAGAGCCCCATGCTGTCAGCCTCAGCACAAGCCTGCTTAGGATTCTCTTTCTCCCTCTCTCTGCCCCTCCCCTGCTCATGCTCTCTCTCTCTCTCAAAATAAATAAAACTTAATAAATAAAATCCCTATTTCCAAATACTGTCACATTTGGAATTAAGGGTTCACCACGTGAATTTGTGAATATTGAGGAGAACAATTCAGTTCATAACAGTTTTTTTTATAGTTTTCATTTCTGTCCTTATTTGTTCATCTTTTCCTTAAATCCTTGACAACATTTATTTATTAAAATTTTTTTTAATGTTTATTTATTTTTGAGAAAGAGACAGAGAGACAGAGCATGAGTGGGGGCGGGACAGAGAGAGAGGGAGACACAGAATCCAAAGCAGGCTCCAGGCTCTGAGCTGTCAGCACAGAGAGTGACATAAGGCTGGAACGCACGAACCACGAGATCATGACTGGAGCTGAAATCCGTCCACAAGATCATGACCTGAGCGGATGTCAGACGCTTAACTGACTGAGCTACCAGGAGCCCCTCCTTACATTTATTTACTTACACTATTTACATTATATACATTATTTACATTATATTACATTATTTATTACAACATTTATAATAGCTCTTTTAAAAAAAGATTTTAGGGGCCCCTGGCTGGCTCAGTCAGTAGAACATGTGACTCTTGATCTTGGGGTCATGGGTTTGAGCCCCACATTGAGGGTAGAGATTACTTAAAACAAAAAAAAAGATAAAAATATTTAAATAAATAAATATAAAAACAGACACTAAATGTCATTTAATTCTATCATATATTTCATATAAACTTCTGTTTCTCCTGACTAATTTTTCTCCTAAATATAGGTCATTTTCTTGATTCTTCAATATCTAGAGGATTTTTTTAAAATGTCACCCATTTGAAGTGACAATTCAATAGATTTTAGTATATTCACAAAGTTTTGCAACCATCACCAAATCTAATTTTAGAACATTTTCATTCACCCAGAAGGAAATACCATGCCATTAGCAGTCACTCTCCAATCCTTTCACCCCCCAGCCCTAGGCAACCACAAATCTACTTCCTATCTCTATAAATTTGCCTATTCTTGCCATTATCTAGTGATTTTGATTGGATTCGGGTCATTACGTCTGTTACATTGTTGAATTTATGGATTTTGTTGTGTTCCTTTTAAAATGCTGAGTTTTAGGGGCGCCTGAGTGGCTCAGTTGGTTACGCGTCCAACTTCAGTTCAGATTATGAACTATGGTTCATGAGTTCAAGCCCCAAGTCAGGCTCTGTGCTGACGGCTCAGAGCCTGGAGCCTGCCTCGGATTCTGTGTCTCACTCTCTCTGTCCCACCCCCACTCACACTCTGTATGAGTCTCTCTCTAAAATAAATAAACATTAAAAAAATTTTTTTAAATATTGAATTTCATTTTGGTAGGCTATTTAGTATAAATCAGAGTGGTCCTTTCAAGGCTTGTTTTTAACCTTTCTGGGTTTTGTTGTTTGTTTCGTCTTTTTCTTTTATTTCGTTGTTTATTTATTTAGACAGAGGGCACGAGTAGGGGAGGGGCAGAGAGAGACAGGGAGAGAGAATTCCAAGCAGGCTCCACACTGTCAGCACATAGCGCTGATGTGGGCCTCAAATTCACGAAATGTGAGAGCATGACCTGAGCTGAAACCAAAAGCCGGTCACTTAACTGAGCCACCCAGGCACCCCTATTTGTAAGCTTTGTGATGATAGCTCTAGAGTAGCCTTTTCTATAGGTCTAACTTAGTCCTACTGAATGCATCAGGTCATCAAAGTCTCTCAACACCAGTCTCCCAACAAGATCTGTTAATACCAAGGTCTCTCTGATGAGACCTTGCAGTTCTCCAGCTTGCAGTTCTCCAGTAGGTTTTCTTTGCTCAGCCTCATAGGGTCTCATTCTACTCTTGTACAGCTTTGTATTTGACCAAAGTCAGGGAAACTCCTGTGCAGATTTCTGAATCTCATTCTCTGTATAGTTCCCATCTCTCTGGTATTCTGCTTTATAACTTTTAGCTGTCTCAGTCTCTACAGGCTCTTTTTTCTCCTCAGATCATCAAGTCTGCCATGCCTTGCTTGGGATCCTCCTTCCTATGCTGATATTTGGTAAATGACATCAGGAAGAAAGCTAAGGAAACCGTAGGACTCACTTCATTTTGTTCCCCCTTCTCTCAGTAATGACTGTCCTGTGCTGCCTTGGTCCAATGACTGAGAATAACTATTTCACATTTATGGTACAGTTATCCAGTTGTGTATGACAGGAGGTTTAGTCTGGTACCAGTTACTTTGTCATGGCTAGATGTGTGTGTTATTTTTTGACTGGCTCCCTTTTTGCTCAATATTATGTTTGCGGATTCATGCTTATTGTTGAGTGAAATATTTAGCTCACTTCTTATTTCTATATGGTATTATATAACTGAATATATCACAATTTACTTATATATTCTACTGTTGGACATTTGAGTAGTTTCCATTTTGGAGCTATTGTAAATAATGCTGTTATAAACACTCTTATACATGTCTTTTGGTATATGAACTCCTGTTGGGCATATGTCTAGAAATGGAATTGCTGGATAGATTATGCATATAGTCAGGTTTATACATATTGCCAATTAATTTTGCGAAATAGTTGTACCAACTTTCATGCTCATGTACGTGAGTCCCAGTTACTCCATGCTTCATTAACACTAGGTACTGTCAACTTTTTATTATTATTACATTTATTTATTTTTGAGAGACAGAGCACAAGCAGGGGAGGGGCAGAAAGAGAAGGAGACACAGAATCTGAAGCAGGCTTCAGGCTCCAAGCTGTCAGCACAGAGCCCGATGTGGGGCTCGAACTCACAATCTGTGAGATCGTGACCTGAGCCGAAGTCAGATGCTCAACCAACTGAGCCACTCAGGTGCCCCTGTATATTTATCTTTTTATTCAACAACCTTACTAAATCCATTTTTAATTTTAGCAATCCATCTCTAGATTCTTTTGATTTTCTTCATACAGAATCATGTCTATAAATAATTGTTTTACTTCTTACTTTCTAATCTTATGGCTTTAATTTCTTTTTCTTATCATATTGTACTTTCTAGGACCTCCAGTAGAATGTCAAATAGAAATAATGGTGAACATATCCTTCATCTCTTGTGCCCAATATCAGGGAGAAATGTGTCAATATTTGCCATGTTTCCAAATAATCCATGTATCAAAGAATAAATCACAATGAAAATTTAAAATGTTACATTGAAAAAAATGTTATATTGGAAGTTAATGAGTATGGCATATGAAACTAGAAGGATATAGCTAAAGCCATACTTAGAAGAAATTTTATAGCCTTAAATGCATATACACCAAAAAGGAGGAGGGCTAAAAAATCAATGAACTAAGCATCCATCTCAAAGTGTTAGAAAAAGAGCAAATTAAACCTAAAGATAGCAGAATGGAGGAAATACAATTAGGGTGGGAATTAAACAAAAAACAAATAAACAGAAAACAAAGGATTATCAAAGACAAATATTGGTTCTTTGAAAGGGCTATAAATATTAAAAAACTCCTGACAAGAACAGTAAAAGAGGATATTATAAACAAATTCATGACAATAAGCTTGAAAATACACATGAAATCCAGTTTGCTACATGCATCAATAGTTTGTTCCTTTTTATTCTCAGTAGTATTCCACAGTATGGATATGCCGCAGATTGTGTAACCATTTATCTGTGTAAGGAATCTGGGCTAATTCGAGTTTGGGGCTATCATGAATAAAGTTGCTATAAATGTTCGTACACAGGTTTTTACGTGAACGTATGTTTCAATGCCCAGGAGAACAACTGCTGGCTCATATGGTTCTGGCATATTTTGTTTATAGGAAAATGCAAACTGTTTTCCAAGAGTATCTGTACCATTTTACATTCCCACCATCAACAGATGAGAGATTAATTTCTTCACATCCTTACCAGCATTTGGTGTTGTCACCAAATTTTTTATTTTAGCCATTCTTACAGGCATGCAAATCAATTAAAAATATTTCATTCAGATTATTTAGTATATTTTTAATGATATTGTTTTTAAGTAATCTCTTCACCAAACATGGGGTCAGACTCACAACCCTGAGGTCAAGAGTCACATGCTCCACTGACTGAGCCAGCCTGGTGTCCCCAAATTATTTGGTAATTTTGGAGGGTGAGTTGACCTGCAACATATTTAACCTTTATAATCAGTGCTGAATTGGGTTTTGTGGGATAGGACCCAGACATCTGGATATTTTAAAAATCTGCATTGGTGAATCTGATTTGCAGTTAAAATTATGAAGACACCTTCATCTCAGAGGACACAAGCTTTGAAGAAAAAGTCATCCTTTGAAGAAACAGCCATATCTAATGATGGGAATATCATAGACAATGAAAATATGTGGTAGGATAATAGAGCTGAATGACATTTCAGAAATAATAACCAAGGATTCTATAACCATGGAAAATAATGTTTTTTGGAAAATAATTTTTTAAACTTTTGAAAGTTCAAAATATAATTTTAAAGGGGTCTAAGTAGACCAAAAAATAATTTTAAATTTTAAATTGATATCTAAATTTAAAAAATGGTTACTTAGAGCCATGAAGAATTTGTTATTACCAAGAAAGTTCAGGTAGGGATGAATCAAGTTATTTGACTAATTTGAGGCTATCAAAATCTCTGACAACCAGGAAAATTGTGGATTATGTCTCTAGAGGGCGCTGAACCTCTACAGAGCAATGCAGGAAAGGAAAATCTTGAAAATTCTAAGAACCAAACAAAAGTAATGCTTCATGAATAGCAGTAACATCAATTAGAAAATTAGAGCATATTATTAAGAAAGGAGCAAGTCTAAGAGTAAAAGGTTTAAGGGAAACAAAGAGAAAATGTCTGCCTAGTTCCCACTCTGGCTTAAGGAGTCCAGTAAGATTCCAAATCACCCCGACCTCTCCAGTGCAACCAGACTCCTAACTAATAACAACACCTATATGCCATTTTGGAGATGATGGTCATGACACCAGAATGGCAAGGGCCAGTCAGGGCAGATTAGGTAGGTCTAAGTAGTCAAACCTGCCCATCCTCTTGTGCTCACTACCTGAAATTACGGCCGTAGGATCCACCCAGTCACTGAAACCAAAAACTTGGGCTTCATTCTTGACTCTAATACTCTAATACTTTCCACTGATAATATGACTAGTTTTCCTATGTGACTACTTTAGAATTTATTCTGAACAATCTATGCTTCTCCAAAATATCCTCTCCCACAGCAAACTATGGGTTCCACCCTTGCTATTTCCCCACATTCCCCAGCAACATCACTTAGTCCTAGTCTCATATGAAGATGCTAAAGGTCACTCAAGAAGATTTTCAGGATTCTGTCTACAAGTAGATTCCTTTAAGCTTGAGTACTGTAAGGTTTTAAAAGAAAAAATTATGAGACTTCTAGGATTGATTAGTAATTACTTGTTATACGGAAATGACGTTTTAGTATAATGTTGCTTAAATATGTCCAAATCCAACATTAGGTATAGACTTCTTATAACTCTTATGTGACCATAAAATCAAAAGAAACCTACATATTGGGTGCCTGGGTGGCTCAGTCAGTTAAGCATCCTTCTCTTGGTTTGGGCTCAGGTCATGAACTCACAGTTTGTGAGTTCAAGCCCTGCCATCGGGCTCCACGCGGACAGTGCAGAGCCTGCTTGGGATTCTCTCTCTTTCTCTCTCCCCCTCCCCTGCTCTTGGGCATACACTCTCACTCACTTGCTCTCTCTCTCTTTCAAAATAAATAAACTCAAAAAAACCCTACATATTAAATACAAACCAAATTATAGCTAATAAAATAAACTGTCAACATTATTTTATTATAATGGCTGATGCTGTTTTGCTGAAACTAAATTACCTCTCACATGAATTTGGCACTAATTGCTTTAGAGGAGGTTCTTTGTATTTGGCAAGTTGATGCTACCTTGGGCAGAGCAGTGACTCAATTATAAGACATTTCTCTAATTGAATTACATGCATCACTTGGTTCATGCATTCTCAGTTTATCAATTTTAGATTTACAGAATTAAAAACATTTTTTAATGTTTATTTATTTAAAAATTTTTTTAACGTTTAGTTATTTTTGAGACAGAGAGAGACAGAGCATGAATGGGGGAGGGGCAGAGAGAGAGAGGGAGACACAGAATCCGAAGCAGGCTCCAGTCTCCGAGCCATCAGCCCAGAGCCCGATGCGGGGCTCGAACTCATGGACCGCGAGATTGTGACCTGAGCCAAAGTTGGATACTTAACTGACTGAGCCACCCAGGCACCCCGTTTTTTTTTTTTAATTTTTTTAACGTTTATTTATTTTTGAGACAGAGAGAGACAGAGCATGAGTGGGGGAGGGGCAGGGACAGAGAGAGAGAGACATAGAATCTAAAACAGGCTCCAGGCTCTGAGCTGTCAGCACAGAGCCTGACGCAGGGCTCAAACCTGGGAACAGTGAGATCATGACATGAGCTGAAGTTGGACGACTGAGCCACCCAGGAGCCCCCCGAGTTCTTTTTTTTAAATATACCTACTTTAAAAGACTTTTAATTAGTTTTTTTAAGCCAAAAATACCCTATGACATGATACATTCATCTGTTAACTTCTATTAAACAACATCTGTACCATTCCCCTACTCCACCAACCCCTCATAACCATTTCACTTTCTGCTTTTACAATTTTTTTTAATTCCACATATAAGAGATAACATACAGAATTTGTCTTCCTCTATTTGACTTATCACATTTAGCATGTTTTCAAGGTCCACCCATGTCATAGCAAATGGCAGAATTTCTTTTCTCATGGCTGCATAGTATTACATTATATTCGTATGTATATAAATGTGTGTGTGTGCACGTGTGTGTATACACACACATATGCCGCCACATCTTCTTTATCCATTCATCCTTTGCTGGACACCCAGGTTGTTTCTGTATCTTGACTATTGTGAATGATGCTACAATAAAAATGGGAGTACATATGTCTCTTCAATAATGTGTTTTCATTTCCTTTGGATACATATCCAGAAGTGGGATAACAAGATCATATGGTAGTTCTACTTTTTTTAAAAGTTTTTTTGTTTGTTTTAGTGTTTATTTTTGAAAGAGAGAGGGAGACCATGAGCAGGGGAAGAGCAGAGAGAGAGGGAGACACAGAATTTGAAGCAGACTGTAGGCTCTGAGCTGTCAGCACAGACGTGGGGCTCAAACTCACAGACTGTGAGATCATGACCTAAGCTGAAGTCAGACACTTAACCGACTAAGCCACCCAGGCGCCCCTAGGTCTACCTTTAATTTCGGAGGAATCTCCATGCTGTTCTTCATAGTGGCTGAACCAGTTTACTTACTATTATAATTTGTAATAAAATAATGTTTGCACTTATCTAGCCACACATTGGCTTATAACAAAATTAACAATGTTGTACCTCCCAGATGTAATACTTAATGAATCTAATAATTGAACTCCTGACAGTACAACATATGGTTATTTATGAGTAAATTCAGGTTTGAGAAGTAGATGCAGATTTTGTTTAGTCTATGGACTCAGAAGACATAACAATTCTTACAAACTCTTTCATTGTATTTCATAATTACATATTTGATGGTATACTTTGTAGAAATCCTAAGATTAAACCAATTAACTAAATAAACTTTCAAAGATCCACTCAATTTTCAGGCCTACCTGTGACCTGTTGCGTCAATATTTATAAGTCATTGTTTTTACTTGACCACTCCATGCTCTGGATGCTTCTTCAATCATTGCCTAGAATGATTACAGAAAAATTATGCCCAAGTGGAGAATCACTCCCCCCAAATGTATTTTATGGCTATAGAGGAGGACCTTAAGGAGGCTCTATTAAATATCAGCCCAGACTTTTCCTTCACCAAGAGTACCAGGGTATAACAGGCTCTCCTGGTGTTGGGGAGGTGTTCTGAATTTCTTCCACATTCTCTCTTGGGCCTAGATTAAATCCCACTCCTCTGGCTGCCATATGGTCCTAATGGTGGTGGCCATAGCAGAGTACTTTGTTCACTCCAGCAGACTCCTATCTTCACTCTCCCAGTATCCTCTGGTCTGACAGTCTAGTCTCTAAAATGAACTTTAGCCCAGTGGAAGGGGCAATCTTCTTCACTAGAGGCACACCACAGGAAGATGGTTGTATACAAAGGAGACGCCTTTCTGCTCAGACACCAGACTGTACCACAAGGATCCTCTTGTTCCCAGGGCTGAGGGGCCCATCTTTTGCACTTCTGGCTGCCACCCTCTCCTACCACCAGACTTTGGCACAGTAAGAATGGTATTAGTCAAAATTGACTGGCCAAGAGCAAGAATGAAATTGTTACTAAATTTCTTAGATATATTAGGATTATGGTTTTATTGGAAAGTGTCTTTTTTAGGAGACGTGTGCTGATGTATTTTGAGATAAGTGTTATGGTATCTCACTTTCAAATAGTTCAGAGGGAGCCTGGGTGGCATCTGACTTTGGCCTAGGTCATGATTTCCCCAGTCCCAAATTCAAGCCCTGCGTCAGGTTCTGTGCTGATAGCTCAGAGTCTGGAGCCTGTTTCATATTCTGTGTCTCCCTCTCTCTCTCTCTGCTTCTCCCCCATTCACACTCTATCTAAAAGTAAATAAACATTAAAAAATTTTTTAAATCAAATAGTTCAGAAAACCAAACACACACACACACACACACACACACACACACACACACACACACACAGAGCACTTGTGCAGTATATTAATCTGTTTCCACTAATTATCTGCTTATAAATAGAAAAACTGAGGTCAAGGGAGATCTGTTCATAGGTTAAGGCACCAGGATTATACATGATTCTGCCAAAGGGTGATTGATTAATCCTAAAGGTATTTTTGCTCTTGGCGGGGAGAAGCAACTGGGTGCCACTGCCATCAGCCTCAGCATGGTCTATCCTGGACCACAAAATGATTGTAATATGGAGAAGGAACATCAAATATGAAATGAGCATGTCTGGGTGTCTGTAAATTGAGTACTGGTCGGGAGAACCATGTGTAGCCCTGACAGCTGGTCTTAAAAATAACGTGAAACACAAGCAAAGGGTTCAGTCTGGTTGCCAGGCAACCCTGCCACCAGCTCCCTTTCAGTTGACCTTTTTTGTTTCTATATACTTAATATTTATAATTTCTGGACCTCCTTTGATTCATTTAAGATTTAATGAGTACTGTTTGTATAAGTTGAAGGGATCCAGGATAGACCAGACTGTAAGTTCTGAAACTAACAGGGCAGAATTCTTGCCTTCAAGCATCTTACAGTCTAATAAGGGGTCCTGGGTGGCTCAGTCAGTTAAGCATAGCACTCTTGAGTTCGGCTCAGGTTATGATCTCATGGTTTATGAGATCGAGCCCTGTGTAGGGCTCCCTGCTGACAGCACAGAGCCTGTTTGGGATTCTCTCTGCCCCTTAGCTGCTTCCACTTGCTCTCTCAAAATAAACTTAAAAAAAAAAAAAAAGCAGGTACACAATTACTATGATTATGTTTAACATAATCCTTTACTACTTGCAACATAATTACATCTGCAAAGATCCTTTTACCAAAGTAACATTTATAAGTTCCAGGGATTAGAACCTGTTACCTTCAGGGGACATTTTCAGCCTACTACAGATGGGGGACTTTGGAAAGCCTACTTTTGGGGCAGGGGGCAGAGGGAGAGAGAATCCCAAGCAGGTTATACACCCAGTGTGGAGACTGACACAGGGCTCGACCTCACAACTGTGAGATCATGACTTGAACTGACATGAAAAGTTGGATGCTTAATTGACTGAGCCATCCAGGTGCCCCTGGAAAGCCCACTTCTAAGGGGTGACTACTGAAGTTCTTGTTTGTCATCTGAATAGCTGACTGGCAACTAGAGCTAAGTCATATTCAAAATGGTATCCTGATTCTCTGTAAGCCCAGACGGAGGTGCCTTCCTTTGCTTACTTTACCATTATGTTTCCTCAAACTTTCATTAACTAAAGTAACCTGGGTAGATCTCTTGCTTGCCAATTCAAAGGGTCAAACTGTAACAAAATAGCTGACCTAAGAAGGGTTTGTTTTATACATAATTTTCATACAAATATCAATAGTTAGTTGTAGATCTTTGGACTATTAGTTTAGCCTGTACTCCCCTTCTCTGAGAACTACCTCCCCAACTAAGGGAGGGGGCCTTTCGGATATGTGGATACTAAATTACTATGTCATTTAGTAATGACAGTAGCCCCCTAGCCAGAGCTGACTGGATCAAAGGCAGGTGCTTAACTAAGTTGGATCAATCATATTCTCTTCAGGAGCTTAGGACACTGCTCACTTGGTTTCTGGAATTGAAATGAATTGTTGATATAGCCCTGAAAGGCTATACTTTTTGCAAGTAAAAACCATCATGTAGAGAGAAGCAGAGACAAGTGACCGTGAGAACTCAAGAAAATGCAGCTGCCTTGATTCCTTTTTTAAATTTAAACTTTAAAAAAAATTGGGGCACCTGAGTGGCTCAGTTGGTTGGGCATCCGACTTCAGCTAGGTCATGATCTGACAGTCCGAGTTTGGGCCCCGCGTCGGGCTCTGTGCTGACAGCTCAGAGCCTGGAGCCTGCTTCGGATTCTGTGTCTCCCTCTCTCTGCTCCTCTCCCACTTGTGCTCTGTCTCTCTCTCTCTCAAAAATAAATAAAACATTAAAAAAAAATAAACTTAAAAAAAATCTTTTAATGTTAACTTATTTTTTTGAGAGACAAAGCATGAGCAGGGGAGGGGCAGAGAGAGAAAGAGACACAGAACCCAAAGCAGGCACCAGGCTCTGAGCTGTCAGCACAGAGCCTGATGCGGGGCTTGAACTCCCTGACTGCAAGATCAGGACCTGAGCTGAAGTCAGGCAGATGTCAGTCAGTCAGTCAGTTGGTACAAATGCTTAACCGACTGAGCCACCCAAGCGCCCTAAACTTTCTTTTAAAGCTTATTTGAGAGAGTGCGTGCGCATGTATGCATGTGATCTGGGGGTGAAGTGAGAGAGAGACAGAGGGAGAGAATCCCAAGCAGGCTCCGTCCTGTTAGCACAGAGCCTGAGGTGGGGCTCTATCTCACAAACCTCCAGATCATGACCTGAGCCGAAATCAAGAGTCGGACACTCAACAATCGACTGAGCTACCCAAGCGCTCCTTTTTTTAAAAAAATTTTTTTAATTTTATTTTTTTAAGACAAAGAGACAGGGAGAGAGAGCAAGTGGGGGAGAGGGGCAGAGAGAGAATCTCAGGCAGGCTCCACACTCAGCTCAGAGCCTGAAGCCTACTTTAGATTCCATCCTCCTCTGTCTGCCCCTTCCCCACTTGTGCTCTCTCAGGAAAAAAAAAAATTAAAACAAAACAAAACAAAACAAAACATGCAGAGAAGACAGTGATCCGGCCATGATGAAAAGGAACTTACTCTTGACATACTATCTTGGTTTCTATTCTCTACTTCTCTCTCGTCTCTACTTTTATCTTCTGCTTAGTCAGAATTTCTGCTTATTCGTAACTTTGGCTTATTCTTGGTTGTATCAGCACCACAGCCTGGATTACTACATAATATCCTAAACTGATCTGACCCTGAAGCCCTTTTCTTAGAAACAACAGAGAGTGACTGTCAGCAAAGTCTTCTGGGCTTTATAGAGAACAAGTAAGAACAGGTTTCTTCTTCCAACTTGGTAAGGTTCCTCAAGACATCCTAGGATCGGAATTAACCAATGTCATTTGGTTACACTACACTTGGATTAGATCATATGTGGGCTTCCCTGAGGCAGGAGGCTTGACAAGACAACCAAGATCCTTTCCAGGTAAGTAATCATGTCTGCAATTTTCCTAGTTCTTTGTTATTTAATAACTCTGAGTTCGATTACTTCTCCTCCTCCAAATTTTAATGTCACTTACTACATAAAGTATTACCCAATTATCTTTTGCTCAATGTCTTATAATTTATACAATGGAAGGGTATTATTCAAAATATGACAATGGGCGTTGAGGCAGGCACTTGTTGGGATGAGCACCGGGCGTTGTATGTAAGCCAATTTAACAATAAATTATATTAAAAAATATGACAAACATTAAGAATGACAAAAATGAAGAAAGAGGATTTTTTTCAACCTATAAAAAGTTCTGCTGCAGTTTTTCAAATTTTTTATTGGATTTAAAATGCTTTTAAGGGATATACAGATACACAACTAGTTTGATCAGCTACTAATATATTTTGGTATCCCTTTATTTTTGTACTCAACAGCCAGTTCACCTTTTCTCCATGTTCAACACTTAGTTTTGGTAAAATTTTGCCATGTTCTTCTTCATCTGTTACTAGAGCATGAGTATTTCTACCCTGCTTTGTATAAGCTGCTTTTTTAGTCTTCTTCCTGTGGGTATGTTTCGTAGGGCTCTTCTGTTTTTTTTCAACTTCACTGCTTACATCCCACAACATTATCTTCCCATCATTCCCTCCAGTAAGCAGCATATAGGATTCTGGCAGAAAGCAGACCTGGGATACTCCCAAAGTGTGGCCCTTAAATCCCAGTTCTTGTTCACACTTAACTCCCACCACCCTAAAGATTCGAACCTTACCATCTTCTGCACCACAGCTAAAAATATTGCCACATGATGCTACAGACACAGAGTGGGCTAAAGCAGGGTTTAAAAGCTGACCAGGTGATTGTGGGCTTTCCATCTCTTCTGTTTCATCTTCCTGCAAATTTGTAATCCAGAGTGGCCGTGCTTTCTGAAGGTTCCACAGCATCACCTTTAAATAAGAGGAAGTTATGTAGTCAAACAGAGGCCTAGCCATTTTGCTCAACTATCATGCTTATTCCACTTGTAATAAAGTCATCAAAGTAGTCTGATAATAATTAGTATGATACATTTCTAGCAATATTAAATTTTTAAAAATTCAGCTGGCACCACAATGTGCCAGTGGAAAAACTCAGATGCCAATGTAGAAAACAAGATCCTGAATAACTTGGGATTAACAAACCCATCAAACTGTAATCCACATTCTTGAGCAGTTGCATTTCTTTAAGTCACTGTACCCTCATCTCTACAAGTAAAACAGAACATTATAAAACTTATTAATTTTAGTCTATGCTGGCTGCAAGTCAGAAAGCCTGTCAACTAAATAAATGAAATCTGGATCATCACTGAAATGATTTGTATCTGGGATGCTTTCTCTTTCCTTTCATACAACCTAAAGTACCCATTTTAGAGGCTTACCTCAAGTTCCTGTCCCTCTAGGAAGGCTTTCCTAAATATTCCAGCCCACTTCTCTCTTGCCTGTATTTAATTTCTATGCTTTTAATTAACCTATACTATTAGCTTGTCAGTTTCTTGAGATTTAATTCACCTTAAACATTTTTTCGCAAATTTTAAGTAGGCTCCACGCCCAACATGGGGATTGGACTCACAACTCTGAGATCAAGAATCATGTGCTCTACCAACTAAACCAGCCAGACATCCTGAGATTTAATTAATCTTTGCTTAATACCTGGAAAGAGCAAAAATTCCATATCCATCTGTTGATTAATTTGACATCCTGGCATATGTGGGTTTTTTTGTTGTTCCCTACCATGATTTTGGACCTACTAAATTGATTTAAATGAAATGTTAATTAAAACCTGTTTAAAACAAAACAAAAAACTTTGTGAATTGATTTTACTCTATAATCTAGTGATTCATTTTCTTCCCACAGCAACCAATTTGAAAAGGAAAATATTCTTCATACTTTCAGAGAATAGACAGCTTTATTTTACCATCTAGTATTATCCCTTAATTATTACTCACAATTTAAAATAGACACTAGAATAAACATGGTTCAGTCAAAAGCACAGATCTGAACTGACAAGATCACTACTGCTGATGAATATTAAGGATTTGGTTTTCTATTGAAGGTAACTGCCCTCAACTCAGCCTCTGAAAGAAGTGACCTCTAATAACACATTCTGCTTCTATCAAGAAAAGCACTGAAAACTCTTTTAGATTGGATTTATAACATTTTACTAAGTGGCCAGCAGTTGCTATTTGGCTGAAGCTAAAATATTAACAAACTAAAATAAATTAAAGTAAAATAAAGAAATACCAGAAAATATAACAAAGATGTGATATGGACATGATATGGAAACAAATCCCTAAAAAAAAAAAATCTGAACACAAGGCAAACGGCACATTCCCGAATCTGCTAACTTAACTGTCTTGGCAGGTATCCCCAAGTCTTTCTTGCACTACCGTGCATGATGCCTAGATTATATTTTCTGCCCTCTTAAGACATTAACTATACTCAAAGTATTTTCAGCAGCTTAAACATTTTTGTATTTACTGAAATCTAAATGTGTTAACAGCCATCCCAGATTCTACCAATCCAAGAATAATTTTCAAGTATTGAAGATTTCCAGACTGTTCCTTTCTGGACATTCTCTATACTACTTTACTCTTCCTAACTGCCAAAGATTCCAAGGTGTTTTACAATTTCTCAACCACCTGGTTCAAGTGGTGTCACTCAAAGCAGGAAAGCAAGAGATACTAAAAGAAAAGAACACAAGAGTCTGGGGGTTATGGTCCTACAAAACGTCAGTGGGGGGAGAAAGTGGACAACTGGCAAATGTTCAGAAGTGAATGCAATCACATCAAAGTGACCCTGCTCACAAATTCCTCCCCCTACAAAAACATTTCTTTCCATAGAAAAGATTCATTTTTAAGGGAAAAAAAAAGCCTTCCTGCCATTCTGATCCTTAAGTATTTGTACTAGTGATCCTTCAAACTCCAGAAAAAACAATAAACCTTTTGAACCATTTATTTTCAGATGTGGAAATGAGGGGCAAAAAATCAATGTGTATGCCACAGAAATATATGATGGTCTCAAATTTCCAAAGGTCTTTACAAGAGAAAACTGTATCTGAGTGGTGGCTACACATGTATTTAATGTTCTTCTTATACTTTACACATATATTATAAATATTTTGTAGTTATTTATTAAAAAATTAAGCAGTCTAGGAGCTCCTGGGTGGCTCAGTCGGTTGAGTTTCCGACACTTGATTTTGGCTTAGGTCATGATCCCAGGGTCTTGGGATCCGTGCTGTTTGCATGGAGCCTGCTTAAGATTCTCTCTTTCCCTCTCTGCCACTCTCCCGCATTTGCACTCTCTCTAAAAAAAAAAAAAAAAAAAAAAAATTAAGCAGTCTCAAATGTCTTAATAAATCAATTTGTTAAGTTCCCTGCCACTCTAAGTGTGCTTTGCCTAATTATTTAAACTGATGTAAATCAAAGGGTATAATTTTTATGATTTCTGTAATAACAAAGATAGGTACATTGAATATATCTCCTGTGTGTGGCAATAATTCAATTCCTGCCTTGAGGTAAAATGTGTTTGTTCAGAGAGAAAGAGCTCTCAAAATTAACCTTATAACAACTCCATTCCACTTTTATGCCTACAATCTTGGACTCCTTCAGATTAGCTATTCTTAAAGTTTAGAATAACATCAGATAACCAGGTTTTAAGAAGTAAACTGTTAGATACACAACTTGACCGGAAGTCAAATGCTTAACTGACTGAGCCACTCAGGCACTCCAAGGAAAGTAATTTCTTAAAAGTTCTGTGTGCTTACCACTGTTAAATCACAACCCAATGCAGAAATTAATCTACAGTAAATATTTAGGTCTTGGCAGTCAAATCAAATAAGCAATTACCTAAGCCTCCTTTTCACAAAATATTTAGGTTGTTCTATATTGCTCTCTAGCAGTTGCCTGCCACTAGAACTTCTCTTCCAGAACCGACGGCAAAATAAATTCTAGATGCCCATTTCTTATCTAATCTGAGAAGTATATAGGTCATTTTTGCACACCTAATTGTTTACTGCCATGCCTAGTATATTAATGAACCAGAGATTGGAAACTGGTACAGCCTAAGGTTGAAAGAATGACTAGTCAAAGAGACACTGTACAATCTGCCTACTCAACACAGATATCCACCTGGATGTGTAGGTCTTTTGTGTGTGTGTGTGGGGGGGTGCGCACGCGCGCGCGCGCGTGTGTGTAGGTCTTTCTGTATAACCAAAATAGGCAGATTATCACCATGAGGGCAGAAAATGTAGGTTTGTAAGGGCTTGGTCAAGACCTAGGTGTGGATAAAGAGTTTATAGGTTGTAGGGTCACTGTGCCCCTCAAATGCAGAATGATTCCCAACAGAGGAACTATAAACATTTTTGGTAAGACAATTCTTTATTGTTTAGGGACTGTCCCAGTGCTGCTGGCCATCCACTGATCCTGCCTACTAACTACCAGTAGCTTGGGGGAGGGTAATGGCAGTCATTGTGGAAACAACAAAACCCAGCCTCGTTTATTTCTAACTTATGAGGGGGTGTAGTGGGTAGAGAAGGGAGGGGTAAAGACTGCTGGCCAAATAGGTGAAAAGATAAAGCCTTTGATGATATTAATGGAATCACAAAGTCTTGAAAGATACTGTACACAGTAAAGAATATAGACTGGGGCACATGGGTGGCTCAGTTGATTAAGTATCCACCTCTTGATCTCAGCTTACGTCACAATCTAATGGTTCGTGGGGTCGAGCTGTGGATAGGGCTCTGTGCAGACACCGTGGAGCCTGCTTGGGATTCTCTTTCTCTCTCCCTCTCTGACCCTCCTCCACATACTTTCTTTCGCAAAATAAATAAATAAACATTAAAAAAAAGAATAAACACTTATAACTGTGCAGGACACACGTCATTAATAAACAATGGTTCTTTTTCTAGAAGTCGCCTGTTTGCAAACCAAGAACCTTTTCTAACACATTGCTGATGATCTCCTGCTTGAGATTTCCTGTTTGTGATACCTCTGGTGTCACAGAAAAAAAATACAGCCTTTGGAGCCAGAGAGACTCAAGTCCGAAACTCAATTCAGGCAGCTATATGGATACTTAATTTGAACCTCAGTCTCATTTCTAAAAAAGTAACAGTAATTATCAGGGTATGAGTTGAATGAAAACTAATATGTAAAGCACTGGCAAGTAGTAAGTGCTTACCAAAGAGAAACCATGATTATTCTCACTCCAGTGATACATTTATTTTTAACTAGGCTTCATGCCCAGCATGGAGGCCAATGTGGGGCTTAAACTCACAACTCTGAGATCAAGACCTGAGCTGAGATCAAGAGTTGAATTGGACACTTACCTGACTGAGCCACCCAGGCACCCCTACAAGATTTACTTTTAAGAGGAAGTACATCTGGGGCATCTGGGTGGCTCAGTTGGTTGAGCATCCGACTTCAGCTCAGGTCATGATCTCACAGTTTGTGAGTTCAAGCCCCCCGTTGGGCTCTGTGCTGACAGCTCAGAGCCTGGAGCCTCTTCAGATTCTGTGTCTCCTTCTCTCTATGCCCCTTCCCCACTCATGCTCTGTCTCTCTCTGTCTCTCAAAAATGAATAAACGTTAAAAAAAAAAAAAAATTAAGAGGAAGTACATCTGCTATGGGAAAGTTCAAGCTATCTGAAAGCTTTCTTTTATTAAA
This sequence comes from Panthera tigris, assembly GCF_018350195.1. Lineage (NCBI taxonomy): Eukaryota > Metazoa > Chordata > Mammalia > Carnivora > Felidae > Panthera > Panthera tigris. Next base: position 71,522,645 of record NC_056668.1, read on the forward strand.
CCAAACCAAAGTCTGCTTCCCCATGACTTCTATTACCACTAGCACATTCCACTTTTCCCCCTCATGAAAACTAAGAATTAAACAGTTCCATTTCCAGGGCGCATGGATGGCTGAGTCAGTTAAGTATCTGACTCTTGGTTTCAGCTCAGGTCATGATCTCACAGTTCATGGGTTAGAGCCCTGCACTGGGCTCCGTGCTGACAGTGTGGAGCCTGCTCAGGATTCTCTCCCCCCTGCCCCAGTTCATGCTCTTTCTAATAAATAGATAAATAAAAAAATAAACAAACACTTCCATTTTACCCACATAACGGGTTTCTTGCTATATCCACTCTTCTGACAGACTTCCTCTGAATTTGGTCTAATTTGTGATGTGATGTTCCTTTTAAAACTTACTCAAGGCAATGCTCTGATCTTGGTCACCAATATACAATAATTCAATTAATACACCACAGAATTTTAAAGTAAGAACAACAAGAGATTCTCTCTCTCTTTTCTTTTAGAAAAAATAATAGAACTTGTAGAGAGTGGGCGATAGTCTTCCTTCAGCATGCTCCTGTTTAAAAAGATGTTTAGAATCAAATATTTCAATTCTCAGGTTTTATGACTGTCTTAAGCACAGAGAAAGGAAGGCTAAAGGATAAATGATTACTTTATGAATAAAATCTACTTGGCTTTGTCAAGTTAGCATTAAACATGCAGAAATAAAGCTCATGCTTCATACACAGATAAGACACGTTAGAGAACAGAAAATGCAAAGATATATTTAGCCTGGTCAGTAATTTGATCGTTACCAAACCCATTAAAAATTACCCAAGTACTCTCTGCAAAATATTCATTACCTGCATATCCAGTCCACATGACACCAGGCTCTGAGGTCTTTGAGGCCGAAAAGCTACCGAAGAACAGATATTGGAATGTCTCTTCAGTGATCTGCTAACTTTCTTATTTTCCAAATCTAGGATTTTGATTGCTCCGGAGTCATCGGCAGAAGCCAGCAGGTTTTCAGTTTCATTCAATGAGAGACAATTGATCTCTTCTTCATTCACATGAAAATGGTCCAAGGAACCTTTGAGTGACCGGACATCCAGTAAGCTAATGGTTTCTCCATGTGAAGCATAGAGCTTAGTGGGGCAGGAGGGAGAGAATAAGACACTGGTAACATCATCAGCCCCTTGGAAGCGTTTATGTCCTAATGGAGTCCCATCTTCACCCCAAACCATAAGATCACCACCCTCTGCTCCAGAAGCGACTAGGCCTTCTTGACTTGCATTCAGGCAGAGAATAGGTGAAGAATGTCCACCAGTCCACTTGACTGCCATTATGGCCCAGAAGACACTGTGGAGAGGGGGAAAAAAACTATAATCTCTTATTTAAGAACTTGATGGGAGGAGACAAATACAATATGCAGTATTTCACTTAAATATTTAAAAAAAAATTTTTTTTTTAACGTTTATTTATTTGTGAGACAGAGAGAGACAGAGCATGAACAGGGGAGGGTCAGAGAGAGAGGGAGACACAGAATCGGAAATAGGCTCCAGGCTCTGAGCTGTCAGCCCAGAGCCCGACACGGGGCTCGAAATCACGGACTACGAGATCATGACCTGAGCCGAAGTCGGACGCCCAACCGACTGAGCCACCCAGGCGCCCCTCACTTAAATATTTAAAAAGACATCTAAAAAACCTTAATTTAAAAAAAAGGACATTTGAAGATCAAGTCTACAAAAGTTTAGTTGAACACAGGATTGTGGTACACCTGGCTGGCACATGCCTAAATGGACTTTCTATGCTATCAGGGACCCAGGCAAACCTTGTCCTCTAGCATCTGATATGAGGTTCACATTAGAATAAACATCATATATTTAAATTAGTAAAAATTATTTTTAAAAGAGAGATGCTTGGGGCACCTGGATGGCTCGGTCGGTTAAGCATCCGATTCTTGATTTCAGTTTAGGTCATGATCTCATGGTTTGTGAGTTTGAGCCCCACATCCAGCTCTGTGCTGAAAGTGTGGAGCCTGCTTGGGATTCTCTCTCTCCCCTCCCCCATCTCTGCCCCTCCCCCCTCAAAACAAACAAACAAACAAACAAACAAACATTTAGGGGCAACTGGGTGGCTCGGTTGAGTGTCCGACTTCAGCTCTAGTCATGATCTCAGTTTGTGGGTTCAAGGCCCGCATCAGGCTCTGTACCGACAGCTCAGAGCCTTAAGCCTGCTTCAGATTTTGTGTCTCCCTCTCTCTCTCTCCCCCTCCCCCACTCTTTCTCTCTCTCTCTCTCTCTCTCAAAATAAACGTTAAAAATAATTAAAAATAAACTTAAAAAAATAAAAAATAAAAGAGAGCTGTTCAATTATCAAGTTATATCTTTTATATGAATAATGTTTTAGAGAATGAGCTCTGGAGCTAGATTCTCTGAGTTTGAATAGCTCTACTACCTATTATTAGCTGGGTGACTTTGGTCAAGTTACTGAACCTCTCTGTGATTCATTTTCCTTCTCTATAAAATGGGGGTAATAAAAATAATAGCACCATTTCACAGGATCATAGCAAAATAATATGTGTAAAGCACATATAACAGTGTCTGGTACATAATGAGGGCTCAACAAATACTACCATGATCACTTTTCCTATTAAAAAAAAAATATTTTAATGCAATCTCTACACCCAACATGGGGCTCTAACTCATAAACCCAAGATCAAGAGTCACATGCGCCACTGACTGAACCAGCCAGGCACCCCTCACTTCTCCTATTTTTATTAGGCTGGTCAAAGTGGTATCATGTATCTACATCAATTGTCCTCAAAGTATGGCCTCCAGACCAGCAGCATCAGCATAAACTAGGAACTTAGAAATATAAATTGCCCAATACTACCCTAGAGAATCAGAAATGCTGGGGTTGGGGCCTAGCCATTTGACAATAGTTAAAAAAAAATTTTTAACATTTATTCATTTTTTGAGAGACGGAGTGTGAACAGGGGAGGGACAGAGGGAGACACAGAATCCAAAGCAGGTTCCAGGCTCTGAGCTGTCAGTACAGACCTGGAAACGGGGCTTGAACTCAAGAACTGTGAGATCGTGACCTAAGCCGAAGTGGGCTTAGGTCACCCAACGTGGGGCTCAAACTCACAACCCTGAGATCAAGAGTCACATGTTCTATTGACTGAGCCAGCCAGATGCCCTGTACTCATGTATTTTTAATTACTTTATCACCCACTTAACACTTAACAGCAGTACTTATGTGCGAAATTGAGATTCTTGATACACTAGGCATCCCAGATTTATATAATGAAACTGTCATATAATACCACCCTGCCTTAACTGCCTGTTGGATAAAGCAAAAAAAGGAAATCAGGGCAATTTATATAACTCTAAATGGTTAGAGAAAAGAAAGCAAACAAACCTACCGGGAGAATTTATCTAGTGAGAAATTGCCATTGCTGCTTTCATATTTTCAGATATGAAACCTGAATTTAGTCCAATAGCACAGAGATAAATTTCCTAATATTGTTCTGAAAAATGATTTAAAATAATCTGGCAATCTGCCCGAAGTTTCTATTCCTGACACAAAGCTTATTTCCTCCCATTTTTAGACACTCGCACATACACAAAATCACTAACTAGACTGCAAAAAAATCACTAATCTTTTAGTAATCAAAGTAACGGGGGGGGGGAAGTAACAGAAACATGGTCACATAAACAGATATAGCAATTCTCATAAAGATGACAAAATAGGAGAGACAAAAAGATTTATTTAAAAAAACATTTATTTCAGCAGAAGCACTGAATTAGTATACAGACGAAACTAAAGACTGAAGTAAATAAGTTTTAAAGGAGAGGTTTGGAGAGGAAATGACTCAGAAAGAGGTAAAGACAGGGAACTCGGGTAGTTTGATTTTTGCTGACAAGTAATGAAATAGTAGTTAAATAATTTTCTACCATAAAAAAGGCTTTTGCCAAATGTTCCAGATAAACGAAGAAAAAAGTACTCTTAGCACAATTTGAAATAAATGTTATTAACGTTATTTAGGCTTAGGGACTGTCATCTGTGGTGACTGACTTATCACGTTAACATAGATAAAATGCTACCTTAAAATATGAAGTTTGTATTAACCATTGAAAAGACCAGTAGAGTTACAAATAATTTTAACTTTTTTCTTTAGAGAATTGATCGATTATTTCCTATGTTAGTTTTAATTTTTCTACAGTGAATCCACTTTAAAGTCCGGGGAAGTCTGCCCTCTACAGCTTTAGGATTTTGTGTGCATGTATGTTTTTGAATTCCTACTGGGATTTTAAGTTTTCTCTAAGGCAAGAATGAGGCAAGGTTTCTAGTACTTCTGTTTTCCCATCACGTATCTACCCACAGGTGACCTAAGTAAATGCCGACTGGTCAAGTTTTAGCAGGTTTTCTGCCTAGTATAATTTTTTTCTGGAAAAGACTAACTCATTAAAGACACACATGGTTAAGCTCACCCCAAAGTGTGAGAAATTAGGCAATAAATGGATTTTGAGCTTAAAGGAACTATTACAGACAACACAGCTCCTGTAAATTTTTCCATAATGGAACCAGTAAGTGTCTATTAATCTTACAAAACCAAGGTCAGCCCTACCTTAACCTCTACGCACCAGTGTAAAATACAAATTAAACTTCTAATCTCTACATCACATAATATTTACTGATCACCAAGCTAGTCAGAAATATAAAAATAAAGACCTATTATGGAGAATGTTAAGAAAAATAGTTGAAGGGCTCCTGGGTGGCTCAGTCAGCTAAGCATCCAAGTTTGGGTCAGGTCATGATCTCAGAGTCATGAGTTCAAGCCCCACATTGGGCTCTCTGTTATCAGCACAGATCCTCTGTCCCTCTCCTCTCTCTGCCCTTCCCCCGCTTGTGTGCTCTCTTTCTCTCAAAAATAAACAAACATTAAAAAAATAAAATTAAAGCAAGAAAAACTGTTGGGAAAGTCCCAGAAATGTACTATACATTGAAGCATTTCAGCTTATGCAGGGTATTGATCACGGGAGTCAACCAGAACCCCTGGGATCACTTGTTCAGTCTACAAAATTAAAATTATTTGTTCTTATTTGAAACATACCCAAAGGCCACTATCAAAAAGTATTAAACAACAGGGGTGCCTGGGTGATGCAGATGGTTGAGCACCTGACTTTTGATTTCAGCTCAGGTTATGCTATCATGGTTTGTGAATTTGAGCCCCGCATTGGGCTCTGTGCTCTCGGTGCGGGGCCTGCTTGGGATTCTCTCTCCTTCTCTCTTTGCTCCTCCCCAACTTGTGCACTCTCTCTCTCTCTCTCAAAATAAATAAATAAACTTAAAAAAAAAGTATTAAACAACAGATTGCTGTGGTATAAGGCAGTGGCAAAAAAATGTAATTAAATCTGAGTTAAATCAAAACAATCTTTCAGAAATGAGCTGTCAAGCCACTGTTTCTTGTTTTTCCTTACTGGGACAGCAAAGCCTACAAGAAATAGGTAGGAGCTATTACCTCCTTGTTCAGGTATCAGGTCAACAAGCTTCTCTTCTCATAGGTAACGTCTAAAGCAATTTATCATAGCCTATTGTGCATTACTCTAATTAGATAATAGTTTCCTTTAACACCTGATGAAATCATGGAGTGGGCAAGGAAAGGTGGGGTATCTTGAGAACATTTTTAGAAAGGGTGGAAGGCGAAGATGGAAGTTCTGAACAGTCAGAAGGCAGGAGGGTACTAAATATGGGGGAGGGGCAAGGTCAGGAGGATGATTTGTAGAAAGAAAAGGACCCAGTCATAAAATCTTTTCCTACTTTGAAATTCTGCCTGGGGCACTTGCAGGGGTACTTGCCACAAAGTCAGCTCACTGACTGGGCTATATTAGCACCAGAATTATCTCATAGATCCTTCAAAGGCTCCACCTCACCTACACTGTGACGGACAGAATAAATGTCAAAGTCTTTAATAACTGAATGATATCTAAATACTGCTCTAGTTATATTTCCATGTGCCCACACGTCCTTTTCAAGTGTCCGTGCCTTCAAAGCTGTTGATTCTACCTGGTTCTTTGTCCCCTTCTCAGATGGACCAAACTCTACTTATCTTTGAAGAAAAAAAAAAAAAAAAAAAAAATTAAAGTGCCTTCCCAAACAAAACTCTGACCTCCTTGGGAGGGGACATCTTGTATGTCCCATAGATGAAAGTTGAAAAATGAATAACGAATAAAACTCCCTAGTCTGAGATTACACTACCATTCAAACAATATGAGGTAGTCACTATCAGTATAATAAGTATAGGTCAATTTTTTTTCACGTTTGGGTTTTCCAAAGTTGGTCCTGATGTGGAGAAGCTGGATAGCAACCAAAATGATTGAAAGGCTGTGGCATTAGCACTAGTTAGTAAAGAATCTGGGATATTAAACGGGGAGGAAAAAAACATCTGGGAAGAAGGGACTAGCAAATAATAAACACCACTTACCAGAGAGTAGAGAAGGTAGTTGCTGTTCGTTTTTAATGGAGAATTAGAAATGTATTATACACAGAGGGAACTACTGAAAAGATTTCTTACCACATAAAGGCAAGACAGTGGAGTTGACTACTAAGGGAATCTGTGAGTCCTATAATAATTACCCCAGAGTTGTTTTGATAATTATATAAAACTCGAATCAAAGACCTGGCACAATGCGTTGTTCACATGATGGTTATTATTTTCTCTCACTAAGTATTCTTTAAAGGCTGTCAGAAAACTTTTGGCCACCTAGGAAAATGCAATATAACCAAATAATGCTTAAATTCTTTCTCTTCCAAGAAGCCATCTATAATTACAGCCTCCACATCATTCTCCCTATTGGAATGTCTAATTATATAAAAACACGCTGCCTGGATCCGCCTACTAATCGGGTTAGCAGGAAAAACTGGGAAAGGCTACATTTTGTCCAAAGAAGGGAGGACTTAATCAGCAATTACTCGGCACTTTCAGGCTATCGAAACATTTGGGCGGGGGTGGGGGGAGGTGGTGCGGGGATTCAAATATGATGACCTTATTTTCCAAATACACGCTAGGACTCAGGTTCTGATAAGTGCCAGTACCAACAAAGAACAACAGGGCTTGACCAGGAGAAGACGACCTCAGACGCCAAAGGTAAAGAAAGAAGATCCAACTTAAGTAGAAGGTGGCGGAGCTAGGACTTGGCTAGCAAGGAACTGGAAATTTCATGCGTTAGAGTGGAGTCTGAAGCAGGGACCTGACACAGGAAAACCTCACAGGGAAAGGGGCCCAGGAAAGCAGACGCGAGACCACTAGACCAAAAAAAGGAAAAGACACCGAAGAACAGCCACAAAGCCACAGATGCCAGCCTCATACCTGCGCTTCCCGCTTTCCTCCTCGGCGCCTCGTGATGACCTCACCTGTGGGCGCCCAATCCCATCTAGCGCTGGGCGCGGGGCGCCTCAGCCAAACAGTCACATCCGGGGCCGAGAGGAACCGCGAGCGAGCTGGGCGTGCGCCCTTGCTTCGTGCCCTCAACCAGTATGGCGGAGCCACGGGCGCGCCGCGGGGAGGCCGTGCGAGTCGGGCGGTTCCGACGCCCGCGCTGAGCCGGGGAGGAGGGGCGGGGGACGCCCGTGCGGCCGGTGCGTCTGCCCTCAGTGAGGCGGGGCGCGCGGCGGACGCCCCCGGGCAGGGGCGGGAGTGGTGGAGGGCCGGTGGTTGGCTGTGAAAGGGGCGGTGAGCGAGGTGCTTCGGTCTCAAGGCGAGGCTTGGCCTCCCCAGCAGAGACGGGGGGAAGAGGCGGCGGCAGCGGCGGCCCTTGGGCCGGCTGGTGAGGCGATGGCGGCACCAGCCCCGGGGCCTGGCGGAGCCTCTGGTGGCGCTGGCTGTAGCGGCGGCGGCGGCGCGGTCGGCGGCTCGGGATCCGGGTCCGCGGGCGCAGGGGGCCGGCTGCCCAGCCGGGTGCTGGAGTTGGTGTTTTCCTACCTGGAGCTGTCCGAGCTGCGGAGCTGCGCCCTGGTGTGCAAGCACTGGTACCGCTGCCTGCACGGTGATGAGAACAGCGAGGTGTGGCGGAGCCTTTGCGCCCGCCGCCTGGCAGAAGAGGCTCTGCGCACGGACATCCTCTGCAACCTGCCCAGCTACAAGGCCAAGGTGAGGGAGCCCCGGGCCACGCCGCTGCCCCCAGTCCCGCTTCTCTGCGCCGCTCTCAATCTCAGTGCTTCTCATCTGAGCTCTGACTCAGACGCCTCGCCTCACCATCCCGCCTTTGCACGGCTGCAGTCTGTACCTTACTTCACGTCCCCCTCCATGAAGATCCTCTCTTCTCTTTGAAGTTCTGCTCCTTAAACCTACCCCCCTCACTTCCGTGATGCACTTTTTAAAGGACCAGATAGTTTCCAGTTACTGGTTTCCATCACTCATTCCACTTTCCACAGACTTCCCCCATAAAGACAGACCACCCCCATTGTTGTGCCATTCAATACTTTCCTATTTTTTATTAGATCATCTTAGCTGCCTTAACACCGGCTGAATTTCTAAGATCTTTGCTTTCACCCCACATTCACCTCACTCTTTTCAAGCTGTGATTTATAACTATTTTATTCTATTTTCGCCTAAGTTCTCTTTCATTCCCTCGATTATGTTTCAGACTTGTAAGTGAGTGTAGTCCTAGACATCCTGCTAACTTTCAAATTACAGGTTTGAATAGAACATCCTCTCCCCTTCCCCGTCAGCACCACTTAACCATCCTAATACTGCCTTGTTCCACTATTGGCTAACTTCCCTGCCAACTTTTTCATACTTCCACCTTGATGGTGTGCCTCTTCTATTCTGTGTGTCATCTTATGTGCTGATTCTGGTTTTGATGCCTTTTCCCCCTAGATTCTTGTGCACATTCCTGCCTTTTTCATATACAAATAAAAATTCCAACTAACAGGTTATGGTAGGGCTGAGAAGATTCTTCAGGCAATATAAACAAAGACCTCGAGCTTGAATTCAGTTGGATGGATAACAGCTATTAAGTATAGCAGTCACCAAGAGGATATGTGAGAGAGGATGAAGTCTGTCCTAGAATGTGGTAAACATAAAAAATACATTAATAACTAAAAAAAGGAGATACCCTTTTTAAAGCTAGACTGCCAAAGGGGGAGTCAGAGTAAAGTAAAATTTTTTTCCCTGTGTGAAATAGATGTAAAATTTATTCTGTAATAAAGCAGGTTTTAGTTTAATAAGATAAGGAATGTTGCAATTAAGTATGTCAACTATCAAATTAGTTTTTTTCTATTAAGTGAAATAGTACATTAACTTTTTTTAAGTTTATTTATTTTGAGAGAGAGCACGTGCACAAGTGAGTGGGAGGGGGGCAGAGAAAGAGGAAAAGAGAATCCCAAGCAGGCTCTGGGCTATCAGTGCGAAGCTGGACGTGGAGCTCGACCTCACAAAATGAAATGTGAAATGTGAAATCATGACATGAGCTGAAATCAGGAGTCAGTACTTAACCGACTGAGCCACCCAGGTGCCCCAACACATTAATTTACTAGGACAATATTTGTACATGGTGGATGCTCAGTGGATACTAGTTGTAATTTATGTAGTAGAATGCAGAACATTGCAGTTTTATCAGGCAAAGTAGGCTTTAAGACATTTTTGTAATTGGTCTGTGAAAGATACATGAGTCAGGATTCATATGACAGTATGTGTTAGTGTGTTCATGTAAGTCAACATGCAAAAGAAGCAATATAGTATAAGCAAAATGTCTTGCCTTTTGCTCTTGTCTGCCAGCCACCCAGTTTGCCTTCTTGGAGGCAACCTGTGTTACCTGTATCCTTCCAGAGATATTTTAGGTTTCTTAGGTTTTTAATGCTTTATATTGTCTTTCTACCACACCCATGGTAGGTATTGTAGATTTCCACTAATCATATGTTCGTTCAGATGTTGCAGGACATAAGAAAAATGTCTTGAGGATAAAAATATTAATTCAAAAGAAGTCAGAGACCCTAGTAAGGAAGTTCTCAGTCAAGTAGAGAAGAAAAATGTATAGAAATAATTAATACATGATAGAAATTGCTCCTGTGACATATATATATATATATATGCACACATATATAGAAAAAACATATACTCCCAGTATATATATATATATACACACACACACACACACACACACATACATACACACACACACACACACACACACACACACGAATTAGAATTTCAGTGAAAGGAGAGATTTACAAGTTGAGTGGAGGCTTGGAGAGGGTTTGAGGTTAGGATTATATTTGATCTGAATTTTAAAGATAGGGAGGATTTGAACATTTTACTAAGAAGAAATTCTCTGAAAAAAGTAGGACAAGAGGAAAGCAAAGGCTTTGCACAGCATATATGTTTACTTTAAAAAGGGTGATCTCCAGGCACTATGCTCACTTTTGCAGATGCAATGATGAATAAAAACAGACACAAAACTCTTAATGGATGCCTTGCTTATGGAGCTTAGAGTCTCGTGGGGGGAAATAGATATTAATCAAATACACAGTTGTAAAATTGCATCTGTGGTAGGTGCTATGAAGGAGAGAGAGGTGCACAGTGCTCTGAATGTCAGAGATGGAGGATTTGACCTAGGTATGGAGGTCAAGAAAGGCTTTCCTCTGAGGAAATAATGCATGTCCTGAGACCTGAACAATAAAGCCAAGGGGAGAGAGAAGACTTCCAGGACAGAACTTGATGATTATGAGGGACAGAGAATACATCCGTGTGGCTGAATCAGAGCAAAGGTGAGACAGGTGTGAGAGAAGATGGAAGAGGTGGAGTGAGGCCAAACTACAGGGAAGCCATTTTGGATTATAAGCAAGAGGGGGTTAGGAGTGTGGGGATTGGTGATGTGATTTTTTTTTTTTTTTTTGCATTTTTAAGAGGTTATTTCTGACTTTGGTATGGAGAACAGATTGGAGGGGGACCTTAGAAATATGGATAGATCCGCTAGGAAGTGGGTAGTGGAGGAGATGGGGAGAAACAAGAAAGATTTAGGAAGTAAAACCTACAGGATTTGGTAATAGATTTGAAATAGGGGTGAGAAAGAGGGAGGTGTTAAGAATGACTCCTAGATATCTAGCTTACATAATATGAGAATCACCTGGGCTAGATTTAGGAAAAATAGCAGTGAGTTCAATTTTGGTAGAGTAGAATTTACAGTGTTTTTGAGACATCCGAGAGATTTCAGATAGGCAGCTGTTACAGTTTGGAGCTTAGAGGAAAGGCTAAAGATTTCTATCTTTATATAGGGTCTAGTGAGATTGAGTTGAAGTAGTGGAAAATACAATTATAAAGGTAAGCTGAAACTCATCATGGATGTCCTTGGCATGTAGCCTTCAGTGTATAGTTTGGGCTTTGTTCTACTATTATAAACCATAGAAGTTTGAACAGAGCAGTGACAGATAAGTACTGTGCTTTAGAAAAACTAGGCCATAAGATGAATTGGACAGAACGGGAGTTAGTACCTATACCAGAGGTACCTAAGACCTGAACAAGTGTGTAGAGGAGAGAAGAGGATGGCTGGGACAGCTATTGCAGAGAACAAATCCGTATAGGACAGCTAACTGAGAGTGGGTGAGATGAGGAAGAAGAATCAGATAGGATTTCCAGGGAACCTGGGTAACTGGGAGGAGGATGCGGACAGGTGTGGGATAGCATAAAACTGGAAAGTATTTGGAATTGCCGGTCTATTTAGGATTTGTCTTCTTTTTGAAAGTTCATATTTTTCATGTTACCAAGGAACATCAATAATTCCAGTCATACTTAGCATCTAAGTATAATATATTCTCAGATTTTCAGACCTAGATCCTAAAGTAGGTCTTAAAGGTGTTTGTTACAATGTAAAATTTAGGTTGTACATGAGACTGTGGGAAAGAAACTATGGATTGTTTTTATTTATTAGTTTGTATATTTTTTCATTTCATCTCAATTTTTCAGTATCCAAATCTAAAAGATAAGCACTTATTATAATCACAATATCATCACACCTAAAGTGTAAAGAAATTAACAATAATTCCTTAATATAAACAATGCAGTGTTCAAATTTCCAATTGTTTTATAAATGTCAAATGTTATATTTAAAATTTTCAGTTTATTTAATCAATATCTGTATAAGGTTCTCATGGCAAACTGCTGATATATATCTCTTAAGGCTATTTTAGCCAGCAGATTCACCTACTAACTCCCATTCCTGAAACTTATCTGTTGAAAAAACCAGGTTGTTTACCCTGTAGAGTTTCCCTCAGTCTGGATTTTGCAGATTTCATTCCAATAGTGTTCCTTATCCTATTCTGTTTTAGACTCAGAGAGGTTTGCTCAATTTAGGTGAGATTAGTATTGCTATTGTTTTTGTTCTTGTTGTTTTTCAGTGTATTTTCTGTTAGAATCAAAGTGGTTGGGTTGGATGCAGACTTAAATGTATGGTTCCAACTGTGGTGGAAAAGAACTTAGGAGAGCAAAATCAGGGAGATTCGGTAGTCGTGGTTAGAATAACTTCATACAAGTGGCAAGACTGATTCAGGTTTTAGAAGATACAGTTTATGTTGGAGGAGGAAAGTAGCTATGATACTACAGATAGGGAGAACAACGTGAAGTTAGAAAGGGAAATAGGAGGAACCAGACCTGGAGAGCTTTGAAAACCAGGAAGAATAGTAGTTAGTATGGAACCATCAAAGGTTATTGAACTGAGATGAAATGTGATAAAGGTGCTGTTTTAGAAAAATAGGTCTGGAAATAATTTAGGTAGAGAGTTAATTATTGAGTGTAGGAGAGTTTTAGGGGGCAGAGGTATGGTGGTCACCAGAAAAGGGTACAGTGAAGAAAGATTAGTCCAGAGTAATAGGAAGAAGTCATAGCAGTTTGGAGAAGAGGCTGGCAACAGTGTCATTGTGACAATGAAGGATAGAGAAAAAGCAATTGATATTTGTAAGAATTAGGGAATAGGCATAGGTAATTATCAGTTAAATATTTTATAATGATTTTATAAAATATTTTATATTTTCTTGTCTTGATAATAATCTGTTGAATTTTTAAATAATATTTGGGGGACATTTTACTCACCCATTTAATCTTATGTTCTGATATTTTATGTGCTTAAAAGTGTGTTATAATAGAACAGATAGGAAAATATTTAGAAATACTTCAGTATTGGGGTGCCTGGGTGTCTCAGTCGTTTAAGTGTCCGACTTCAGCTCAGGTCATGATCTCACGGTTCGTGGGTTCAAGCCCCGTCTTGGGCTCTGTGCTGACAGCTCAAAGCTTGGAGCCTGCTTCCGATTCTGCCTCCCTCTCTCTCTCTGCCCCTCCCCTGCTCCTGCTGTGTCTCTCTTTGTCTCTCAAAAATAAATAAAAGTTAAAAAAAATTTTTTTTTAAATACTTCAGTATTACAGCCTCCTGAATCAAGCAGAGTGTTTGTTTGTTTTTTAATGTCTCTGCCCTACAGTGTAATAATGAAGCAGTGAGGTACTGGCAAATAGGAACTGAACACTGGATGAAGGGGCTAGATACCAGACTTCTCTTTGGGACTCTTGCTCTAACTACCTGTTGACTTTTAGGTCTGTGCCCTCATCCCTGTGTTGCAGTAGGTCCCTTTAAAGCCCTTCCTAATGCTGAAATTCTGTGATTCTGGAGTTCGTGGCTCAGATTAACTAAAGCAGTAGATCCCAGCCTTTGGATGCTTTGGGGTCATTTGAATAAGGGATTTTCTTTTTAAAAAAAAAATTTTTTTTTTAATGTTTATTTATTTTTGAGACAGAGAGAGACAGAGCATGAACGGGGGAGGGTCAGAGAGAGGGAGACACAGAATCTGAAACAGGCTCCAGGCTCTGAGCTGTCAGTACAGAGCCCAACGCGGGGCTCGAACTCACGGACCGTGAGATCATGACCTGAGCCGAAGTCGGCCGCTTAACCGACTGAGCCACCCAGGCGCCCCAAGGGATTTTCAAAAAACATACAAATCAAAAACTTTAAATTACTAAAGCATGAGAAATGTTTACTATTTAGACAGAGTAGCAATTTCCATACTGCCCTTATTTTGGAAGCTTTACAAAACTGATTAGTGAAGATCAACTAATCTGTCCTATCTATGGTAGCTGCTCGTAATGACTATCTCTTTATAAATTCTAGTGCTTGAAATTAGATGCCATCTAAAGGGTTATTTGATTTGGTAAAATGAGAGTGGTGCTGTCTCCATGTATGAGTAATAACTAGCAAGGAGGCTGAGGATCTAACATAGTTTGTGGTTATTAAAATTTTTCATAAACTTTAGAACTGCTATGACTCCGTTCTCTATTAAAATATTTTGGGGAGGTAGGGGCGCCTGGGTGGCTCAGTCGGTTAAGTGGCCGACTTCGGCTTAGGTCATGATCTCGCGGTCTGTGAGTTCGGGCCCCGCGTCGGGCTCTGTGCTGACAGCTCAGAGCCTGGAGCCTGTTTCAGATTCTGTGTCTCCTTCTCTCTGACCCTCCCCCGTTCATGCTCTGTCTCTCCCTGTCTCAAAAATAAATAAACGTTAAAAAAAAAATTAAAAAAAATATTTTGGGGAGGTACCTGGGTGGCTCAGTTGGCTAAGCGTCCGACTTTAGCTCAGGTAATGATCTCGTGGTATGTAGGTTCGAGCCCTATGCCAGGCTCTGTGCTGACAGCACAGAGCCTGGGGCCTGCTTTGGATTCTGTGTCTCCCTCTCTCTCTGCCCCTCCCCTGCATGCTCAAGTGCGCACGCGTTCTCCTGCTCTCTAGCAAAATAAACATTAAAAAAATTCTTTTCAGTAAAAGTATTTTTTGATGACAGTATTGCCAGCATGAAAACTGTATATCCCTTAACTTTTTGATATAAAAATACTAAATATAAACTAGAGTAGAGGAAATAGTTTAATGAACCTCCCAAACCTATCACCAAGCTTTACCAATGATTAAATACAGATAATCTAGTTTTGTGTTTACCCTACCCATTCTCTCACTCCAGCCCTGGATATTTCAGAGCAATTCTGAGATATCCTAATGTCATCCATAAACATTTCAGTATTATCTCTAAAATATAAGGATTCTTGTGTATATGTTTTGATATTTTAAGAAGTCTATTTGGAGAAATGATACCATAGTTTAGAATTTTGATCAATAATAAAGCAGTTGGCAGTCATTTTATTTTTTATTTTCTAATGTTTATTTATTTTTGAAAGAGAGAGAGACAGAGTACGAGCAAGGGAGGGGCAGAGAGAGAGGGAGACACAGAATCCAAAGCAGGCTCCAGGCTCTGAACTGTCAGCACAGAGCCCGATGCGGGGTTCAAAACCACAGACTGCCATATGACCTGAGCTGTTGCTGGAGGCTTAACCAACTAAGCCTCCGGCCACCCAGGCACCCCAGCAGTTATTTTAAATGTTGCATGCATATTTTGTTAGTATTCCATCCTGAAACTAGCCATTTTTTGGAAATACATACTGTATTATTTAAAAATATATAACTTTATTGTCTAAAAACATGTAGCCTAAAACCATGGGTACTTTTTAATGTTTAAGAAAAATCAAATTTCTATTTCTTTGGTCTGCTTTTCGTCTTTTCAGGTGCGTGCTTTCCAACATGCCTTCAGCACTAATGACTGCTCCAGGAATGTCTACATTAAGAAAAATGGTTTTACTTTACATCGAAACCCCATTGCTCAGAGTACTGATGGTGCAAGGACCAAGATTGGTTTCAGTGAGGGCCGCCATGCATGGGAAGTGTGGTGGGAAGGCCCTCTGGGCACTGTGGCAGTGATTGGAATTGCTACAAAACGAGCCCCCATGCAATGCCAAGGGTATGTGGCATTACTGGGCAGTGATGACCAGAGCTGGGGCTGGAATCTGGTGGACAATAATCTACTACATAACGGAGAAGTCAATGGCAGTTTTCCACAGTGCAACAATGCACCAAAATATCAGGTGAGAAACTAGGTATTTTTCTCAGTTGTGGTCCTTTGTCAAATCATAAATCATTAATTTGTTTCAAGTTCACAAAATTTTATATAGCAGCTTTGTGTGTCTTTTTGGTAATTTAAAAGTAAATAGTGTAACTGGCCTTTCTTTGCTACTTTAATAATCTTTTAGTATTTCCGTATTTGTTTCCTAATACATATTGACCTTGAGCTATCTGTCTTTGCTCTAAATCAGGGGTTGGCAAACTTTTTTCTATATAGGGCAGGTAATAAATATTTCAAGCCTTGTGGTCCCTATGGTCTCTGTCACA
Source organism: Panthera tigris (assembly GCF_018350195.1). Classification (NCBI taxonomy): domain Eukaryota; kingdom Metazoa; phylum Chordata; class Mammalia; order Carnivora; family Felidae; genus Panthera; species Panthera tigris. The sequence goes on from NC_056668.1 coordinate 71,538,875, forward strand.
ACTATTCAACTCTGTTGTTGTAGTACAAAAGCAACCATAGATAATATGTAAATGAGTGTTCATAGCTGTGTTCCAGTAAAACCTTGTTTATGGGCTGCAAGCAAGATTGGTCCAATGACCATAGTTTGCCAACTCATGCAAGATTGTCCTTTTTCCTGTATCATGTCACATCCGAACCTACTTTTTTCTAGACTTCTCACTCCCAGAAATGTACCTGTGCACATGCACACACATATTCACCCTCTGCTATTCATTAATCTGTTTGTGGATTCAGAGCCTCTGCAGATGTCAGTGATTTCTATAAGACAGGCAAATTTAGGCAAACTACTGAGTTTTTTTTTTTTTACTCTCTTCATCTTATCTTAATGCCATACTCATTTGATTCTAGGGTCAAAATTATAGTTCCTATTTGTAAATGCCATATGATTAGCATAGAGTCAACAGAGTCTAAAACAAAAATCTGATAAGAAATTGGAAATTTTAGGGGTGCCTGGGTGGCTCAGTCAGTTAAGCATCTGACTTTGGCTCAGGTTGTAATCTCGCGGTTCCTGAGTTCAAGTCCGCATCAGGCTCTATGCTGACAACTCAGAACCTGGAGCCTGCTTCAGATTCTGTGTCTCTCTTTCTCTGCCCCTCCCCTACTTGCACTCTTTCAATCTCTCTCTCTCTCTCTCTCTCTCTCTCTCTCTCTCTCAAAAAATGAATAAACATTAAAAAAATTTAAAAAGAAATTGGAAATTTTAAAGAATTATAGACTTAAGAATAAGAGATATTAGGAGCACCTGGGTGGCTTAGTTGGTGAGCATCTGACTTCAGCCCAGGTCATGATCTTATGATTCACGAGTTCAACCCCCACATCAGGCTCTATGCCAGAGCCTGGAGCCTGCTTTGGATGCTGTGTCTCCTCTCTCTGCCCCTCCCCTGCTCATGCTCTGTCTCTCTGTTTCTCTCTCTCTCAAAAGTAAAAAATAATAATAAAAAAGAATAAGGTTATTATTAGAGTCATTTCATAATGATAAATGAGTTAATCAGATAGAGAGATATAACAATTATAAATGTATATGCACCTGATAAAACAGCTCTAAAACACATGAGGCAAAAACTTAAAGAACTGAAAGAAGAAATAGGTAAATTAGCAAGTATAGCTGGAGATTTCAGTACTGTCTTTAAGTCTATTTTGTCTGATGTTAATATAGCAACTTCAACCTTCTTATGCTTACTATTGCAAGGTACCTCTTTTTCCCTATTCTTTTACTTTCAGTCTGTCTTTGTTTAAAATGGGTCTCCTAGCTGGCATATAATTGGGTCTCTTAATCTAACCCAATCTGACAGTCTCTGCCTTTTGATTTGAGTGTTTAATCCATTTACATTTAATGTAGTTGTTGGACTACAATTGATATTGTCCTGATCTCTCTGCCTCTGAAGTTGTGTTCTTTTTTAAAAATCTTTTTTCTCTTTGTTTTTTGGATCAGGTAATTTCTATTGCTCTATCTTCAAGTTCATAGATTCTATGGCTATTAGGCCAGGGTAGTGAATTTTGTTTATTGTATTTTTCAACTCTGGAATTTTCATTTGGCTCCTTTTTATAGTTTCCATTTTTCCATTGAGATTGTCTGTCCATTCATTAATATTAGATTTTTCTTTAATTCTTTGCACATATTTATCATAACTGCTTTTAAGTCTTTGTCCACCAAATCCAACGTGTAGACCTACTTGGAATTGGTTTCTATTGACTGCTTTTTCCCCCCAGAGTATGAGTTGTACTTTCCTGTTTCTTTTCATATCCAGTCATTTTTAAATTGAAAATTGGAAATTATAGATAATATACTAGTAATACTGGAATGTTTTGTTTTTAGGAATCACTTTGTTTTTTCTGAAATGTGTGGGTTTTATTTTAGTAGGCAGTTAACTTGCCTAGATTCTTCAAATTGTGAACTCTGTCTCCCCCATGGTATATAGCAGCTAATGTCTTTGTTGGTTTTTGTTTTGTTTTGTTTTTGCAGCGGGGGAGGTTTGGCTTCTAGCTGCTATCTTACCAGCCTGGTTTTATTGGGGTTTCCCGTGTGTCTGTGTAAGACAGTGATTATACAGTGATTTGGGCAGAGTTAATTCTTGGATTTAGGGCTCATCCGCTTTATGGTTCCATTACTTCTGGAGTTCCTCCTCTAAATTTCCAGTTGCTCCGCCATCTCCCAAGTTTTGCTCTCTGACACCTAAAGCTAGTAAGACTTTTGCTTTCTGTTCTCTGTGCTGTGTACATGCTGTATGCTCAGTCAAAGGTAAAACAGATATGCAAATTTCACCAGGAGTGGTTCTGTCATCTTAGTTTCCATCTTCTGTAAAATAGGGAGAATCCTAGGATAGATGTGAGGATTAAATGAGATAATACAAATAAACCACAAAATGAATACCCAACAAAATATTAACTTTTCATTTCTGTTTGCTGTTGTTTGTTTTGTTGGTGGCAATAGTGGTGATGATAATTAGGATGTTCGTAGGTCCATAAAATGGGGTGTTAGTTAATCTATGAGTTGGGCAAAGAGAAGAAAAAAGTAAATGTTTGTAGTTGTCTGTGACAGGAAATACAATGAAGGAAAGTAACAACAGCAGGAGTTATCATAATTGGAAAGTATTAAATTCTGACTTTTGATTGCTAATGTTAGGACTTTCTGCCTCCAAGTATGTAAATAAAACAACCTTTTATAGATGCAAATTATAAAAGTAAAATATCCTTCTGTCCTTGTTTGTCTGCACTTTTCCATGTAGGAAAATAACTGGATGTATTGTGCTTCTGCTTTAGTTTGCTGTTTTTATAACAAACAGGTGTTTCAGAGCAGTGGCCCATAAAATGACTAATAAGCCTATTCTGCATCTTTAGAACCTATGGTCAGATTTGGCTCTTCATGATTATATAAGTTCCACACTGTTTGAAGAACTGTTTTGTCAACTTTAAAGGTTATATGAGTGTTTTTATTATGGTAATTTTATTGTGATAAAACATACACCTTTATTATTTTAACCATTTGTAAGTATACAGTGCAGTGGCATTAATACATTCACAATATGTTTATCCATCACCACTATTTATACCTAAGACTTTTTCATCATCCGCAGCACAAACTCTATGCTCATTAAGCAATAACTTCTCATCTCTCCTTTCCTCCATCCTCTGGTAACCTCTATTCTATTTTCTGACTCTACGATTTGAATATTGTAGGTGCTTTATATAAGTAGAATCATGCAAATATATATTTTTGTGTCTGGCTTATTTCACATAACATAACATTTTCAAGGATCATCTGTGTTATAGCATATATCAAAATTGCATTTCTTTTTATGGCTGAATAATATTCCGTTGTATATACATATTGTAATAATTTGACAAGGTTAGATAGACATTTTTGGTAAAATATACCAAGTTACAGATTTTAGTGGTAAACTTCTAAGAAAAGCCTTTAAACAAAGAGTAAATAAAATCTGGGAACTGTTCAGTAGGAACATTTAAATTTTTGGTATTAAATGCAGATCCCATCTTAAAAAAAAAAACAACTATTGGGCACCTGGATGGGTCAGTCAGTTAAGCGTTGGACTCTTGATTTTGGCTCAGGTCATGATCTTGTGGTCATGAGACCGAGCCCCACCTAGGGCTCCCGACTGGGCATGGATCCTGCTTAAGATTTTTCTTTCTCCCTCCCCCTCTGCCCCTCCCCAGCTCACTCACTTGCATGCACACGCGCACTCTCACTCTCTCTAAAAAGAAAAAAAGAAAAATTGGGGCACATGGGTGGCTCAGTCAGTTGAGTGTCCAACTTCGGCTTAGGTCATGATCTCGCGGGTCACGAGTTTGAGCCCCTTGTTAGACTATATATTCTTAATATTTTAACTTATTGATTTGTATCTTATTTTTTCTAGCTATGCCCTTGGTGAGTTTTCTTCTAACCTTCTTTTGGTGTCTATTTTCAGATAGGAGAAAGAATTCGAGTCATTTTGGACATGGAAGATAAGACTTTAGCTTTTGAACGTGGATATGAGTTCCTGGGGGTTGCCTTTAGAGGACTTCCAAAGGCCTGCTTATATCCAGCAGTTTCTGCTGTATATGGCAACACAGAAGTGACTTTGGTTTACCTTGGAAAACCTTTGGATGGATGACAGTGGCTTTCTTGGGCTGAAAAACTGAATGGAGAAGATACCTGCTTGTGGAAAGTAGAATCATGAAGTGACAGTGTCATACATGCATGCCCAAGAAACATCCTGAAAAACACATGAAATTGTTAACTGGAGAAGCAACTCTACAGCAGAGATTATCTTAGTGTTTCCTCTTTCTACTGGGCCAGAAAAATCCTCAGGGTTGCAGTTGGTTGAGTGGGCAGTTGACATATGCATGTTGCAACAGATTTTGTCTCTAAGTTAGCAATGTGTTATTTCCAACTTTTAAGGTGAGATTTTAGAGATGCTATAAAAGGGATAAGATAAGGAAATAGCAAGATTTTTAAGTAGTGTGTTTGTGAAGAAAGACTGATCCTGTTTTACAACTGCCTGTTTTTTCTCCAGACCCTTTTTTCCAGCCAGCTTGACTATTAGAAAAGTATGAAACTGGTTGGGTTTTATTTAATATTTTTAATATATTGAGAAGCATGGTCTGCCTGGACTGCACTTCTCTAACAGTGAGATGTAAAATTGTGCAGCTATTTTAAAAGTTGTATATATAATAAGTGTGTAAAAAAACCTGTAAAAACAAAAACAGGACAAAGGGGTTGCTTTGTTCTAGTTCAATTTCTTAAAAACCACTACATGGTACAAAATTAGAATAACATTTAGGGAAAATTAGGTAACTACAAAGAAGAGGATTAAGAGGAGATGTGCTGTATTGGCTCATTTTTAAATTAATTTGGTTTACAGTTTCCATAACTATTACAGTCTGGTTATTTTTATTTTAATGATCAAAATTATTGTAAAGATCCCTCAGTCTCTTGAGTTTAAGATTGAGGGAAGGCAAATCTATTTCTAATCATACATGTATCAGTAGTAATAAGAATAATGTGCATCTTATAGTATCTGGTTTTATTTTTTGGCCTTCTGAGAAAGTATCTCATAACAACACAGAACATTGCCATTTGCTCTTACAGGCCTCAAATATGAAAGCTGTTAGTCACAGACCTAAGGAAGAGAATTAATGGTCCTTTTATTTTGTAATTTCATAATGCTATAGATATTATAATTTTTTTTAAATTTTATATTGTTTACATCATGGCAACAAATCTAAGCCTCAGACTCTTCATTGGGGTTATCAAGAAAATGTTTACTCACCCACCTGAAACAGTGCCAGCCTGAACCCAGGTTAAGAATGTTCTTAATCTCATCATAGATAATTGCCCCCATGGGACTTGAAATAAAATACCTTGTGCTGAAAACTTCAGGTTGGCAATATTTTGAAGGTTTCATTGTAGAAGAGCTTGACATTAGTTTTTGACTAATAAATCTGATTTCACTAATATTCTTGAGTTAATCTAACATACATGAGCAGAGATTTTCTTTTGTTATAAGAGAAACAAACATCCTTCCGTATGAAAGTATAAATGTATGGTTTCAGATGCATCTTTGTGATAAGAATTGACTACGGCAGATGAAATCTTTGCCTTTTAGGTTATTGCTGTGCGTAATTTTGTTTTAAATCTAATCAAATTAGAGATACCAAGCAGCTGGCTGGGGTTCTTGCGTTGCTCCTTGAGAGTTAAGCTTATCAGTACTCTCATGAAGCAGGGGATTTCAGTCATGAACAAAGATTTATTTTTGCCACCTGACAGGTTTACAAATATTTATTGTGTATTTGGTATGTTGCTTAAAGGTGAAATCCGTTAAAAGTCCTTTTCAATATCCATGTCAAGAAGAAACCTCCTGAAAAACCATATTTAATAGTACAGAGTAAGACTATATGTTAAATGTATTAGAGAATATAGCTGCTACAGAAATTGATTTTTCTTGGTGTAGAACAACTCAATTTAATTGGCAAAGTTTAAAATTTAAAGAAAACTGGTTCAGGATGAAGATTGATAAATGATAAAACAATAAAGTCCCTTATGTGCTTGGTCTTTTTTCAGGATATGATATAGCCAATTCCAAGAGAGTTTGCGAGAGTTTTGTTTATAAATTCTGTTTTGTCTTATTAGTAAACATTCATTTGTAACAAAGTTTTGAAGGTGCTGAATGGAAAACAGAAACATGGGGTTATTGCACATTGAACCTAGAATCAAATAATTGCCTAAATATTTAACAAAAAGCCATCCTTATCTCAAAACTGAAATTCTCTAATATGCTATTTGCAATTTTATAGAATGGAGGTTCATATTTAGAATGAGCATCAGGGGAATGAAGAACCTTCATTTGTAACTTGGTAAAGTATTTTATTACTGGAGACCAATAGCTGTACAGAGAATATTAAACCAAACTATTACAATGTTCAAGGAAAAGGAATCTCTTTTTCATTGGTGCTGAGAGAGCATTCAGGTAGAAGATGTTGCACCTGAAAGTTGAGTGTCAGTCATCTAAACCAGTGGTTCTCAAACTTAGCTGTACTTTGGAGTCATCTACATTTTGAAAAATCTTGATGCTTTTAGGGTCTCATACCCTAAAATTCTGATGTTGTTCTGATGTTGGACATGGTCATAAGGATTTTTTTAAGCTTCCTAGGTGATTTCAATATGCTGCTAAGGTTGAGTTTTAAATTCACCTTAAGTTTTCTCATCTGCAAAATTAAAAAAAAAAAAAAAAAATCCCTGCTCCCTTCACTACCTCACAAGTATATTGAGGGTAAAGGAGAAAATAATGGGAAAGTACTTGTGTGATGGATAAAAAGTGCTATTGAAAGGCAAAGTAGTATTTGTTGTATTTCAACTGAAACTATGATCAGGAAAGAAAAATATGTAATTGAATTTACTTTGTTGACTTGGGAAACCGGGAGCGTTCTCTTTGGTTCTTAACTTTAGTGAAGCATGCAGATGTGCAAACACTCAATACTATTACTCTTATTCATACTATGGTCTTCTGTCATACTTGAGATAGGCTGTTTTAATTATCTGGTTCTACATAGGAAAGAAACATTAAGGCTTAAATTCTGTAATGGCCAATGGCTCACAATTCATTAAAACTTTTCATACAAGGAGTTCTGTGGTTAATATATGTAATCATTTCATAGTCGTCATTTTTTTTTTCATTATCTGACTTGATTATTAAGCCATTTATTTCATCTCCTTCATTCTTACTCATGTAAATTTAGGTATAGATTTTATAAAGCACATAGAGCAAGTAGGTTTTGCCCAGTTGACTAAAGTCATGGCTAAATGATTAGGCATCATCTGCCTTTTAGATATGATTTAACTTGGGAAAGAGAGTTACAAAAATAACAGCCCAAAACCATACAGTAGGTATTATAATTAACTTATAATTTAAGTCCCCAAACTGCTGTTTATATAAACTATAATATTAATATTTTTTGATCTTTAAAAAAAAAATGAACAGTTTTGAAGAGATAGAAATGTAAAGAGTTTTAAAGATTACTTTCTGGAAATCAAGACCATCTCAATTAGGACCACTCTGAAGTCTTTCTGGAAGGAACAGTCCATACCCAATCCAAATACTATCCTCATAAAGCATTCCTAATTTCTCTAGCTGAATGTAATCTCTCTTTCCTTCAAATTTCCCTATTTTTATATTTATCTATACTTAACTCATGCTATATTACTTTATACCTTGTATAAATTTATTTGTATTTATTATTTGTTGGTGTCTTATCTCCTCTAAACATCTTAGGACAGGATCTCTGATGGACTCATCTTTATGCCCACATCATCTAAGCCCAATAGGCAGGTGCTCACACATTTCCTGAAGGAACAGAGAAAGAATTATGTAGGGACACTAAAGCTGCTCTGAAGTTACAGACTATATTAACAAAAGATAGATGAGAAAGAAATTCTGTATCCTATTTTAAGTGAAGCACGAAGGAAAGGGACGTAAATCTGAGGTTAATAAGGAAGAAATAATGACTGTGAATGCATTTTAGCCATTCCCCTTTATGCTTAAATATTGATAAACTGATTTTTAGTTTCGGGTGTAAATTTCATATTTGTTTAGAATTAAAATTAGAATTCTGTATTTTAATTTTTTTGAAATTCTGTCGTTTTGCTTTAGTTTCTTAATAAAAAGTTAAAACAAACATTAACCACCTGTGATTGCTTACATTTAGAACAACTTATATATATATATTGGTCGGAAAGGAAAACTGAGGTAGCTTAATAGCCAAATGTGATGGAATTTATGTATAAGTTGCATGTCTTTTAATAATGGAATCCACATTTCCCATGTTTAGCATGGAAGGCGAACAGGAAATAGTAATTCACGAGGAACCTGTTCCCCCATTACATCTACCCCAGCTAACAGTTGTTTGATAATGTTTGCCAAGAGTTACAAGAGGCAAGCATGGCTGAACTAATTGCTCCTGTGATCCAAAAGCTTAAAAGAGAATTTAGTTGATCATGTTGCCAAAAGTTGCTTGATGTATTTGTTCAAATTTTACAAAGGGTTTTAATTTCCTAAGAAGAAAGGTAGGTGTAAAATTTCTGGATCTTTTGTTTAGGGAGAGCTTTACTAATCTGTTGTCCTAATTTCTTTTCTTGGATCCTCCCCCGAACCATTTGCTTTTTATTTAATGTATTCATTAAAATATTATTGAGGGCAAATTCTATCCTCTTCAGTATATGGTTCATTAAAAGAAATAGCCTCTCAGAATTTAAAACTGTTGTCAATCAGCTTGTGTATATAGGACTTCATGATAAGTGACTTAGGAAGTAATCGTTTAGGGAGTTTTCTTTAGGTTACCCTGTTGACAGTCCTTAATTTCTGTTTCTTTTTAGACAAGAAAACAAGAGTTCATGGCAATCAAGTCCTGTCTGTTGTATGATATTTAGCAAGTCATAGTATTTCTGCTACCTTTTCTCCTCTATAAATAAATGGGTCGGGGGGTGAAATTGAGTATTGGGGATAGGTTTTGTGGTCCTGTCTCCCTTGAAACCAGCTCCTTGCAGTAATTTATTAAAATGCTAATATCCAAAGTTAGGTTAATTAAAGGCATATTGTAGTGGAAATAGCCAGATATCTTTGTTTATTTTAGTGTAGCTAACCTGTTGACATTTTCCAACCAGTGTTTAAAAGGTCTTTCAAAAATAAATAAATAGGGGCTCCTGGGTGGCTCAGTCGGTTAAGCGTCTGACTTCAGCTCAGGCCACAATCTCGTGGTCTGTGAGTTCGAGCACCGCGTCGGGCTCTGGGCTGATGGCTCAGAGCCTGGAGCCTGCTTCCGATTCTGTGTCTCCCTCTCTCTCTGCCCCTCCCCCGTTCATGCTTTGTCTCTCTCTGTCTCAAAAATAAATAAACATTAAAAAAAATTTTTTTTAATAAATAAATAAATAAAAGGCCTTTCAGAGGCACTTAGGTGGCTCAGTCGGTTAAGCATCTGACTCTTGATTTCAGCTCACGTCATGGTCTCATGGTTCATGAGTTCAAACCCCGCATTGGACCTTGGGATTCTCTCTTTCTCTCTCTGCCCTTTCCACACACAGTCTCTCTCTCCCTCTCAAAATAAATAAACTTAAAAAAGAAAAAACTGAGTCTTAGAAGATGAATACGAGTTAGGTTAGATCCACTATTGTAGGTGCACGGAGTAGCATGTATGTGATACAGAGGCATAAGTGGATCCAGTATGTATGGAAACTGTGCACACTGGAAGAGTAGTGGGAGAGGATATGGAGCCAGGGGTTTGGGGCCAGACCATAATTGCCATGCTAAGGAGTTTGGGTTTCATCCTATTTTTCATGGGGAAGCCATTCAGAGGCTTTCGAGCAGAGGCATGGCATGATCTGTGCGCTTTAACAATTACTCTTGCTGCAAAAGGCAGTGATAGAAAAATGGCAGATGAATTAGGAAGTCTAGGCAAGAAGTGACTGTAAAGATGTAGAGGAAAGATGTATTTAAGAGACATTCAGGAAGATAAATGGAGACCATTTGTGGGTAGAGGATGAGGCACTTTTTTGGTGCGGATGTTTGGGACAATCATGGTACTCTATTAGGATAAGGAATTGAAAAGGAGGAATAGATTGGAGCAGGAGGTGATGCATTCAGTCTTGAACATGTTGAATCTGAGGTAGAAATACACAAAAAGCAGTTAAAACTACTGTCTGGATTAGGGAGAGAGACAGCCAACAGGCTGCTGAATAGGGAGTGAGAGGTGCTGGCACGTTGCTTTCCTCACTGGTTCTGCCAGCCTTGCTGGGCCCCACAACCCCGTGGGCAGAGTGAGGGGTGGGGATGCCTGGAGTACCTGAAAAGACAACTACCTGCCCCTCCACCATGGTGGGTTGTTTTTTGTTTTAGCTCTTGTGTGCCCTACTCCTGTAACAATCCCAGCACTTCAAATGTTTTAATGCCTCTTTTTAAATTTTTAAATTTCCTATCATTTTGGTTTTCAGGCAAGAACACTGGAGTCATAGGTTCTAGGTCCTAAGCAGATTTCTTCCCTTACTAGGGCCGTTTCTTTATCTGAGGTTGACCCAGCTTGATGGTTTTCATTTTGGGATGCCCACTAGAATCACCTGGGGCACTTTTAATTTTTTAAACAGCTTGAGTGTAACTGGCATACAATAAGTTACACATATTAAACTGTGCAATTTGGTAAGTTTTGACATCTGTATACATCCATCACAGTCAGGAGACTATACATCTGGAAAGTTTTTAAAAGGTAAGATGCCCAGGCAGATTAAATTAGCATGGGGGATGGACTCAGGCATCAGTGTCACGGTTTTTTTGTTTTTTTGTGTTTTATTTGTTTTTATTTTTTTTAAAGTTCCCAGATAATTCTCGTTCAAACTAGGGGATCACCATCCAGGACTGACTTTTGAGGAGCCTGAGAGTAGAAGCAAAATCTCTTGTTTTATGACCAGGAAAAGCAGAAAACAAAACAAAAACAAACAAACAAACAAAAAAGCAACTGGCCATACACTAAGAACAAGTCAATGTCAGAGCCAGAGCTAGTACTGAAGGCATCTAATATCTCTTCTATCGGTCCTTCTATGACCCTTAGTGAGCTAGATGTATGTAGTCATTTAAAAGAGGTCAGTGTCCTTATCAGGATTCTTTCAGGGACGGTGGATTTGGTATCCTTCCTGAATAAGGGTAGCAATGAAATTTCAGTGTTAAACCAAAGCTGAGAAGCTGTACCTGTGGTTTGTCACATCTTAGAATCAAACTTTTTACCGCTCTAAAAAAATAGAGATCTAATCATTCAAAATTGCAGCAGGAAAAAAATAATAAAACCTTGTGTTATGGGTTGGATTGTGGCTCCCCAAAATTCATATGTTGAAGTCCTAATCCCCAGTACCTCAAAGTATGACCTTATTTGGAAATAGAGTAATTGCTTGTAATTAGTTGAGGTCATACCAGAGTAGGGTGGACCTCTAAACCAATGTGATTGGTGTCCTTATGAAAAGTGGATATTTGGTTTTTAAAACTTTTTGTTAATGTGTATTTATTCTTTGAGAAAGAAAACGCAAGCAGGGAGGGGCAGAGAGAGGGAGACACAGAATCTGAAGCAGGCTCCAGGCTCTGAGCTGTCAGCATCGAGCCCCATGCAGGCTTCCAACTTATGAACCACAAGATCATGACCTGAGTGGAAGTTGGATGCTTAACTGACTGAGCCACTGAGGCACCCCCTTTTGTTTTGTTTTGTTTTGTTTTTTAAGAGAGAGAGAGCACGAGACGGGGAAAGGGCAGAGGGAGAGAGAGAGGGTGGGGAGGGGGTAGAGAGAGAGAGAGAGAGAGAGAGAGAGAATCTTAAGCAGGCTCCATAGCTCAGTGCAGAGCCCAACATGGGGCTCAATTCCACAAACCTGGGATCATGATCTGAGCTGAAATCAAGAGTCGGATGCTCAACTGACTGAGCCACCCAGGCACCCCATAAAGTGGATATTTGGATACAGACATGCACACAGGGAGAACACCATGTAATGATGAAAGCAGAGATTGGTATAATGAAGCAGAAGCCAAGGAACGCCAAAGATTGTGAGCAAACCCCCAGATGCTAGGAAAGTGGCAAGGAACAGATTCCTCCCTCGCGACTCTTAGAAGGAACCCACTCTGTCCACACTTTGGTCTCAGGCTTCTAGCCTCCAGAACAGTGAGATGATACATTTTTGCTGTGTAAGCCACCCAGTGTGTGGTATTTTGCCCCAGGAAACGAATACACCTGGTAAGTTTTCTCCACCAATTCTGCTATTGCTCTCTGGAGACAACTTCAATGCTTTGTTTGGTGATTTGTTGGAATAAGGGCCAGGAACAATTTGAGGGGTGTGACAGATTTGTTGGAAGGTTTTTTGCCAGGTTGCATTGGTAACCTAGGATTTGTAAAATACATAGGATAGGGATTAAAAGCATCCTGAAGTCAACACTGCCTGGATTCGAACCCAGTTCTACCACTTATTAGTTCTGTTACTTTGGGGAGGATATTTGATTTTTCCGTGCCTCAGTTCCCTTTTCTGTAAAATGGGTGGAATAGTACTACCTCCTTTAAAGGATGTTGTGAGGATGAAATGAAAGGCACATTGAGCTGCTTAGAATAGTACCAGAAACCTAGTAAGTATTCAATACATTTCTTCTTCTTATTATTATTCAACTGTTCTATAATAGGTAAATGTCATTAAGAACCAAGAGAAAAGCAATTATTTCTTGTAGGGTGTGTATGTGTGTGTGTGTGTGTGTGAGAGAAAGAGAGAGAGAGAGAGAGAGAGAGAGAGAGAAACAACTTTTAACTCATTTGGTCCTAAAATTGGGAATAGGAAACACTTTTAAAATATTTGAAGCAACAGAAACTTGAGGTAGTTTAAGCAAAATGAGTTAATTCTAGAGATACAGGGGTATCTCACAGAGGTCAATGACAAGAATGGACTTTATGAGAGACTCGGACAAGACAATGGAAATTCATTGGGAGTCTGGAGTATCACCTCTTCCTTGTCCCTGAGACAGCTCTTCATTCTTTTCCTGAACGTTCTCTTCTACACAGTCCACACTGTGGAAAAAAGTTGCCAATACCTCTCCTCCTTTCAAGAGATCAAGCCAGGACAAGATTGGACTCTTAGTCTTAATACTGACAGGGATTCCACTTCCCATGCTAGTCCCTCAGCTACGGTCATGGGGTGGGGAGGAGGTTCACACAGCACCTAGGTAGCTGCTAGAATCCCAGTTCTGAGACCCTAAGGCTGGCAGAGGTAAGGGTGGTCAGTGGGAGGCAGTCTCAGGGAAGAGAGGCTGGGTACCCCACACACACTCACAAACGTGCTTTTATTTCAAAGTTTGGCCACGTAAAGAATAGCATTCTTAGGGATGCCAAGAGCAAAAAGGACAAAGGGGCTGAGAGGGAGGGAGAAGACCCGCTTCTTGCTGCCAGACTCAGCTCTGAGAAGCCACAGACTGGGCAGCAGGGGCTGAGTCTTAGCAGGAACGGGTCTGTTGAGTCAAGGGCGAGAATACAAAGCTCAAGTCTTTTGGCTCTTTCAAAAAGAAACTGTTTCTTGCTTCAAGCTGCTGTTCCCTGCTTTAAGAGTGAGAGTAAAGGCGTGTGAGGTTGGAAGTTCAAAGGAAAGCCAGTTCGGTGGTTTGCTCTTTGTTTGGCTGATCTTGGGTCATTAGCAGCCCACTGCTCATTTTGAGTATTAAAAATGAGGGTAATTGCATTGTTAATAAGTTGCTCCCTCTCTTATGGACATTATGCTTACATACTTCACTGGATTCCTTTCCGAAGAACCCAGAGCCTAGCTTTAGTTGTTTTAGGGGTTGTGTAGTAAATCGAGGGTCACAGTCTGGAGGGGAGTTTGGTGGTGCAGTGAACTGAAGAAATATTTTAGGGAAAGGACAGTGTCTTAGATAGGGCTATGATATCAAAATATCATGAACAGTGTAGCTTATGAATGACAGAAGTTTCTTTCTCACAGTTCTGGAGACTCGAAGTCTGAGATCAGGGCACCAGCACTATTGGTTTCTGGTGAGAGCCTCTCTTCAGATTGCAGACTTCAGACTTGCATCCTCGCACGCGGCAGAGAGCAGGGAGAGGAGGCAAGCTCTCTCCTGACTCTTTGAAAGGCACTAATCACATCGTGAAGGCCCCACCCTTGTGTGACATCATCTAATCCTAATCACCTCCCAAAGGCCCCACCTCCTAATACCATCATATGGGGAGGAGCTGTAACATGTTAAGGTTACAACACGTGAATTTTGGTGGAAAACATTCAGTCCAAAACAGACAACAATGGGATTATATCCAAGCCCTCTAATGCTACAACCAAGTGAAATACTGCCACTTCTCATCCAGTGGAACTTAGATCTACAGGTTTTGAGGTAGAAAAGGAGCTCTTGTAGGAAGACGGAGCCAGGCATCTGCCCAGAAGGGTTCAAGAAGATGTCCCGCACCCTCAGGACTCTCCTCCCTGCCCAAACCTGATGTGTTCCTTGATTGCATGACCTATTGTGGCCTGGCATCCTTTGGGACCCCATGAGGAGTTCAAGGCTCTTCCCTGCAGGGGCCCCTCTCCTGAGGAAGCACAGGATATGGTAAGTGATAACAGCACCACAAGGCCCTGCTCTGTGTGCATCTCTTGTTAAGTGCTTCATCAGAAGTAGCTGGTGGAGAATTATGATTGAGGTTTTCTTATCTCTTTTTCCATCAGATCATGACTAACAGTAAGAATAAAATTTAAGAGTCTCTAGTGTAGATAATTAATAAAGAGCCCACCCCCCTCACTTGGATTGTTCATTTATCTCCCCCCCCATCTGTTGAGCACCTCTTGCATAGCACATACAGTGCTGTGTTAGAACTAGGACCCTGCACTCGGGTCCTCAGAGATGTGCTTAATATTTCTGAGCACCTACTATGTGCTTAACTTACATTATCTCATGTATTTATCACAATGTCTTGATGGCTTTTATTTATTTTTTAATGTTTATTCATTTTTGAAAGACAGAGAGAGACAGAACACAAGCAGGGGTGGGGCAGAGAGGGGGACACAGAATCAGAAGCAGGCCCCAGGCTCTGAGCTGTCAGCACAGAGCCCAACGTGGGGCTCGAACTCACAAACCACAAGATCGTGACCTGAGCGGAAGTTGGATGGTTTTCATTTTTTACAAGAGAGAAAATGATGTGCTCAGCGGGTAGGTGACCCCCTAATGTCACACGGCTTTAAGTTTCAGAAACTGGATTTGAACCCAGATCTCTGACTCAAAAGCATGGTCCCTATCCATTCAAGGGGGAAACAGACATTTCAGCAGATAACAAGGTGAGTGCTCTTAAAGAGGCAGACATGAGCAGTGGCAGTGGCTGGCTGCCTGGAGAGACTGGAGACACTGGCAGATGATTTATTCTTCAGGACTGGGAGGTATATGGGAACAACACCTATTCCGTTTCCTGAAGGCACATTCAGGGTCTGGACTAGCTCCTCTCTGTTTCCCTCCTCACCTCTGTGACCTAGTCCCTCATAGTCTGCCTATTAATTATAATCAGCAATAACTACATAATCCCTGGCCTATGTCTGGCTTGCCAGATAAAATACAGGATGCCCAATGAAATCCGAGTTTCAGATAAATGAATAATTTTTTACTTTAAGTATGCCCCCAAAGTTGCACGAGATAACAATTATGCTAAACAATTATTCAGTGCTTATCTGAAATTCAAATTTCACTGGGTGCCCTGTATTTTTATTTGCTAAATCTGGTGACTCTAAAAGCCATCCAGAGGCCTCTTATCTCATCCTGACTGTCAGCAGCCTTGTTAACCCTTGACTTTTCTGCACGTTGCATCCTGATAGCAGCCTGGCTGGGCTCCTGGTTCCCATCTAAGCACTCTTCATCTGTTGCCATACACGTCCCAGCATGACAGCTGGGTCTACTGCTGCGGCAGAGGAAAGTTTTCATCATATTTTCTTGCTTTGCTTCCTCGGAGAGCACCTCGTTGGCACCACCAGTCAGGCTGGCACCACAGGCTGAGCCTGAAGGTAGAAATCGGCAGAAGTTCATCTCAAAGGAAATGGCCCAAGAGGACAAAGTGTTGAAACAGCAGAATTTTGTGGCTTAAACTCAAAACATGGCCGGTTGTAAACATCCGTCACTTTGCACGTTGGAAAGAAACAGATGTTTTTAGTTACTTGATTCTTTCCTCACTTAGAGTTCTTGGCTTCTCTCCTCTCCCCTGTCCAGATACTTATTAAGGACCTACCATGGGCACCACATTATCAGGCAGGCAGAGAGACAAGTAAAACTTTGCCCTTAGGGATCTCATGGCCCTGAAAGGAAGCCAAGACCTGTCTAAACACCTGTAACATGTGTTAGAAAATAAGGCCCAAGGAAAATGCAGAGAAAATGCTGTGGGACTTCAGAGAAAGAAGAGGGCATTTTGGGGGAAGGGAGGGGTTCAATCCAGGCAGCCTCAAGGAGGAAGTGTCATTTGAGCAAAGGATATTTATCTTTTGTTTTCTTTTTTCTTTTGTTTTAAAGTAGGCTCCACACCCAGCATGGACACCAACATGGTGCTTAAACTCACAACCCTGAGGTCAAGACCTGAGCTGAGATACAGAGTTGGCCACTTAACCCACTGAGCCACTCAGACGCCCTGCAAAGGACATTTACCAAAGGATAAATAGTGTTTAAACATCTCTGAATTTGCTAAATATCAAATTGTTGAACACTGGCTCATTAATAGTAACTTATCAATTTGTCAAATGATGAGCTCACTAAAACCTCGTTTCTTTTAAGTATTTGTAGAATCTATAGCAATTTGTTTTTTTTCACCAAGGCTTCCAAATAATGAATTTAGTGTTTTTTTTTTTTTTTTTTTTTTTAAATCTCAGGCCATGTTCACATCAAAAATATTATACAGTTGCTTTCTCTCTTCCATCCAATCTAAACTCCATCCTGCTACCTCCCTGGGTTTGTGTGACTGCACGGACTTCATTCTCATTGGTAGCCCCTGCTACTGACACATGCTGGAAACTTTCTCTATCCTGTGACTATTCCTTTGTAATTGTGGTATCTTTGAAATAAACACAAGTAAAGAGAATAACGATAAACTTGTGCCCGCTGTTCAGAGGTAACAAATCTTAACATTGTCCCATATTTGCTCCAGGTCATTTTTTCCCCCAGAAACAAAAACTACAGATACAATTGAAGCCCCTATGGGCCCTTGCCTGTGATTTGATTCCTTTCCTTTCCCTTCCTCTCCAGAATCTGACAGTTCTCATTCCCATGTTTGTTCTTATTCTTTTCTACATATGCATGATTCCATAAAGAACGTTTATTGTTTTGCATCTTTACAAACTATACGTATATAATACTGTTTATATACTTCTATAACATTATATCCTTGTGATTTATCCATTCTTAAACATAGAACTGTTAATTTATTGTAAGTTACTGAATAGTATTCCATTTTACAAATATACTACAATATATTTATTCTTCTGTTGATGACCATTTAGGTTATTTCTCACTTTGTATTATTTAAAATATTTTCTTTGTTAATGTTTATTTATTTTTGAGAGAGAGAGACAGAGCACAAGCAGGGGCAGGCAGAGAGAGAGGGAGACACAGAGTCCAAAGCAGTCTCCAGGCTCTGAGCTGTCAGCACATAGTGCAATGCAGGGCTCGAACCCACAAGCAGAATATATTTCTAGAAATGGCACTCTTGGGTTATAGGTTATGTTCAGCTTCACCTTTGTTAGATATTGCCTAACTGTTTATCAAATATTTGAAGCAATTACTCTCATGAGCAATATTTCTGTTTATCAAGCCAGGGGCAAGGGCAACTCCCACAGATAATACCCAATAAAAGCATGTGCCAACTTGCAGGTATAAGGGGATATATATAGTACCCCAAATTCTGACCATTTCATTGGCAAGTGCACTCAGGCCAGGCACAGCTGGATACACCATGTACTATTGCCTCACATGTTTATAAAGGAGTATGGAGGAAATCAGGATCATCTGACCAAGCTGGCTGTCCTGGCATAAGAAATGTGTTAGAAACAGGGGCGCCTGGGTGGTTCAGTCAGTTAAGTGTCTGACTTTCGCTCAGGTCATGATCTCGTGGTTTGTGAGTTCGAGCCTTGCATCGGGCTCTGTGCTGACAGCTCAGAGCCTGGAGCCTGCTTCTGATCCTGTGTCTCCCTCTCTCTCTGCCCCTCCCATGCTCATGCTCTGTCTCTCAATAATGAATAAACTTAAAAAAATTTTTTTTAAAAGAAAAGAAATGTATTAGAAACAGCCCAAATAATTCAGAGAATTTATAGGCCAGAGGCTTTGCAGCCCACCGCAAAGAGCCAGCTTATTGCTAGGCTGTCTGAGAGAGGCTCACAATGGTTATCCAGTTGAAAACCTGGTTTATCTCTCTGCATTATGCCTCAGCCCTGGGAACTTGTTAAATAGAGGCCTTCCAACCCAAGGTGTTTACTAGTTGATAACATTGTGATGTGTTTGCATCATGGGCTGTGAGAGGTATTTTTATAAAAAGGTATTTTGAAGGTTTGTCCTTTCTGTAATACAAAGGGAGAGTGTTTAAACATTTTTCAACATAGGTCTTCAATCTATCTAGAACTTACTTGTATTAGGAAGAAAGTAGAAGTTTCATTATTTAAAACAGTGAGATTAACTTTTTATCCTGTTTATTGAATGATTTATGCTTTGCTTTATCGACTTGCAATGCCTTCTCTGTCGCTTACCAATTTTCCATATATGCATGGGTCAGTTTCTGGACGCCTCGTTCTGTTCTTCTGGTCTATTTATCTACACATAGGCTAACACCATCCATTCTTAGTTATTCTTACTTTATAAATCAGTCCTACAATCATTTTTGAAATAGCAACTCCCTCAAACTTGTAATTAAAAAAAACTGTTTTGATTAGGGGTAACTGGCTGGCTTAGTCAGTAGAGCTTGTTGTGAGTTCAAGCTCCATATTGGTTGTGGAGATTACTTAAAAATAAAATCTTTAAAAAAATGTTTTGATTATTCTTTTTTAATTTTTTATTTATTTTTTATTTTTTTAACGTTTATTTATTTTTGAGACAGAGAGAGACAGAGCATGAACAGGGGAGGGTCAGAGAGAGGGAGACACAGAATCTGAAACAGGCTCCAGGCTCTGAGCTGTCAGCACAGAGCCCGACGCGGGGCTCGAACTCACCGACCGTGAGATCATGACCTGAGCCGAAGTCGGACGCTTAACCGACCTAGCCACCCAGGCGCCCCTGATTATTCTTTTTTTAAATGTTTATTGATTTATTTAGAGAGAGAAAGCCTGCGTGCACGTGTGGGGGAGGGGCAGAGAGAATCCCAAGCAGGCTCTGTGCTGTTAGCACACAGCCAACACAGGACCCCATCCCACAAATGGTGAGATCATGACCTGAGCTGAAATCAAGAGTTGATTGCTTAACCAGCTGAGCCACCCAGGCACCCCGGTTTTGATTATTCTTGGCCCTTTTGCTCTTCCCATTTGATCGTTAGATGTAGCTTGCCAAGTTATCCGAAAATTCTGTTACGATTTGTATTGAAAGTAGAAAATATAAATCAATATACATATTAAATTAATAACCTTGGGAAGAACTGATATCTTTATGATAAAGAGTATTCTCATCCATTATCATGGTACATCCCACCATCTTTTATCTCTTTCAGTATTACCTTTGAGTGTACAATAATTAAATAGGATTCCCCACTTAGGTTTGGAACAAATTGAGGAAAAAAGAGGAATAGTACCTGGGAGGCCAGAATTTTACCTTCACTGCTGATAGAGACCATGTTGGAGGATGTGGCTTTAGGTTAGATAACCAAGTGATTGGTAGTTCAAGCCAACAAATATTAGTAAGCATTCAAAAGATTTATGCAAACAATATAATAGACTTAGCTATATATAGGACACTGTCAGCAGTTGCTCCCCAAGAAGAAGAAAAACAGAACTGAGCCTGGCATGCCCAGATTATTCTCCCTAAATGTACTATTTAATGTCACCCTGTCCTCCAAGGAGCAGAATGAGTAAAGGGGCAGAGAGACAGAGTGCAACACCAGTAGAATTCCTTTCAAATGTATGAAAATCTTACAGGTAAGGAAGAAGTATTCTTCCTGACAGGCACCTAGGGTGCTTGGTTTCATTAAATTAAGAATGGAATTTGTTTCCCATTACATTTTCTCATTGGTTACTATCAGCACATAGAAATTCTACTGGTTTATCTATGATGACCTCATTTTCAGCAACCTTAGAACAATTTTATGAGATAATACACCTTTATCATTCCTCTTCTATATGAGGAAGCTGAGGTGATGAAGAGTTTAGGTAGCTTGATCAAGGTCACAAGCCTAGGAAGTGGTAGAGACTGGCTCTGGTGTAGGCAGTCTGATTTCAGACTCATCACACTAAATCCCCAAAGATCCATTGGATGACCCAATGCTTATTTACCCAGTCCCTGCTGGTGGGCATTTAGCTCATTCTGTTTTTCCTTATTACAGATACACTGCAATAAATAACCTTGTACATGTGTCATTTTAAACACATGTGGGATAGATTTTTGGCACATAGATTTGCCCTTATTCTTGAATATGTTTGACTAGTGAAACAAATTCTGAGTTAACAGTTCCTTTTCCTTAGCACTTTGAAAATATTACCTTATTATTTTCTGGCATGAATAGCTGGTAATAAGAAGTCTGCTGTCAGTCTAATTATTATTTCTCTGTAGTTAATCTTTTTTTCTCTGATAGCTATTAAGATATTTTCTTTATCCTAATTATTCCACAATTCCACTTCAGTGTGCCCAGATACAAATTTGTTTTCATTTGTCTTACCTGGTACTCAGCATGTGCTTTTTAAAAAAATTGAATATAGTTCACACACAATATTACATTAGTTCAGGTATACAACATAGTGATTTGAAGTTTATTTCACTATAAGTGTAGTTACCATCTGTCCCCATATTACAATGTCACTGGCTATGGGGTGCCTGGATGGCTCAGTCTGTTAAGCATCTGACTTTGGCTCAGGTTGTGATCTCACACTTTGTGAGTTTGAGCCCCGCATCCTGCTGAAAATAAATAAATACACATTTAAAAAAAAGAATTAAAAAATACTTATAAAAAAAACCAATACCACTGACAATATTCCTTATGCTGTGCATTTTATTCCCATGACTTATTTATTCCATAATTAGAAGCCTGTATCTCCCACTCCACTGCACCCATTTTGCCCAACCTCCATCCCCACACCTTCTGGCCACCATCAGTTTGTTCTGTGTATTTATAGGTCTGATTCCTCAGCATGGACTTTTTATACGAGACCTTATGTTTTTCTTCAATTCTAGACAATTTTCAACTATTTTTTTAACTTTTTTGAGATATAATTCATATACCGTAAAATTCACCATTGTAAAACACACAATTGATACTTGATTCCTTTTTATGTTGTATAATATTTCGTTGTATGTACATACCGCATTTGTTTATCCATTCATCAGTTGATAGACATTTGGGTTTCCACTTTTTGTTTGGTTATGAACACTTGTGTACATTTTTTTAAATGTTTTTTTCATTTTTTAGGGAGAGAGTCAGAGCATGAGCAGGAGAAGGGCAGAGAAAGAAGGAGACACAGAATCCAAGGCAGGCTCCAGGCTTCAAGTTGTCAGCACAGAGCCTGATGCAGGGCTCAAACTCATGAGCCATGAGATCATGACCTGAGCCGAAGTCGGACGCCTAACCGACTTAGCCACCCAGGTGCTCCTTGGGTACCTGTTTTTATGTGAATATATGCACAAACCTATGCTTTCAATTCCCTTGGTTGGAGTTCTCTAGAAGTAGAATTGCTGGGCCGTCTGGTAACTCTATGTTTAAATTTTAAGGAATGGCCAGACTATTTTCCATAGTGGCTGCACCATTTTACATTCCCAAGAGCAGTGTATCATGAGGATTCCAATTGCTCCACGTCCTTGTCAACATTTGCTTTTTTAATTTTTAAATTCTAGTCATTCTGGTGGGTATGGAGTGGTATCTTGTGGTTTTACATGATGTTGAACATCTTTTTATGCACTTAATTGGCATTTGTATATGTTCTTTTTTAAGAAATGTTTATTCAACTCCTTTGTCCATTTTTAAATTGTAAAATTTGTCTTTTTAATTGTTGAATTGTAGGAGTTCATTACATACCCTAGAATGATGGTGTCCTTTTGAAGTACAAAAAATTTTAATTTGGTGAAGTCCAATTTATCTGTTTCTTTTTTTATCAGTTGGACATTTGGTGTCATATCTAAGAAACATTTACCTAATCCAAGATCACAAAGATTTACTCCTTTGTTTTTTTTTTTTTTTTTTTTAAGGGCTTTATAGTTTTAGCTATTACGTTTAGGTCTATGGGAATTTGGAGTTAATTTTTTGTTTATGGTATGAAGTGGGGGTCCAACTCCATTCTTTTACATTCAGATGTACATGTGAACTATTAATTTAAAAAATTCTTCTTGGGGTGCTTGGGTGGCTTCGTCGATTAAATGTTGAACTTTACCTCAGGTCGTGGTCTCAGCGTTCATGAGTTTGAGCCCTGCATTGGGGCTCTTTGCTGTCAGTGCAGAGCCTGCTTCAGATTCTCTGTCCCCCCCCCCCTCAAAAATAAATTAATATTAGGGGCGCCTGGGTGGCTCAGTCGGTTGGGCTGCCGCCTTCGGCTCAGGTCATGATTTCACAGTCCATGAGTTCAAGCCCCACGTTGGGCTCTGTGCTGACAGCTCAGAGCCTGGAGCCTGCTTCGGGTTATGTGTCTCCCTCCCTCTCTGCACTTCCCCCATTCGCACTCTGTCTCTCTCTCTCTCAAAAATAAATAAACATTAAAAACATTAAAAAAAATTAATATTAAAAAATATTTTTAAAAAGGATATATTTAAAAATAAATAAATAATAAAAAATTCTTCACCGTTCTTTACATTCTTTTCTTCTGAGACTTCTAAAAGAGATTACATTAGACAATCTATTCTTCATGTTACTTTGCTGTTATGTTTTTACTTAAATCATTATTACTCCTCTGCTATTTTTGTTTAAGTTTTTTTTTTAATGTTTATTTAACTTAGAGACAGAGACAGAGCGTGAGCAGGGGAGGGGCAGAGAGCAAGAAGGAGACAGAATCCAAAGCAGGCTCCAGGCTCTGAGCTACCAGCACAGAGCCCGACACGGGGCTTGAACTCACAAACTGTGAGATTATGACCTGAGCCGAAGTCGGACCCTTAACTGACTGAGCCACCCAGGAGCTCCTATTTAAGTTTTTTGGGTTTTTGTTTTTGTTTTTTTTACATTTATTTATTTATTTTGAGAGAGAGAGAGAGTACACAAGCGGGAGAGGGCAGAGAGAGCAGGAGAGACAGAGAATCCTAAGCAGGCTCCACACTGTCAGGGCAGAGCCCAACGTGGGGCTCAAACTCAGGAACCATGAGATCATGACCTGAGCCAAAATCTAGTCAGATGGTTAACCCACTGAGCTACTCACGTGCCCTCCTTTGTTATGTTTCAATTCGTATATTTTCTTTTTGTGCTTCTGTCTGCTGTATTTTTTAAAACATCGAATAAATATTATGTTCCCAAGATTTCTAATCCAATTTTTTCTGATTAAGAAATAAAACATTTAGGGGTGCCTGGGTGGCTCAGTTGGTTGAGCGTCCAACTTCGGCTCGGGTCATGGTCTCGCAGTTCATGGGTTCCAGCCCCGCTTCGGGCTTTGTGTTAACAAACAGCTCAGAGTCTGGAGCCTGCTTTGATTCTGTGTCTCCCTCTCCCTCTCCCCCTCCCTTGCTCATGCTCTGCCTCTCTCTGTCTCTCAAAAATAAATACATGTTAAAACAAATTTAAAAAAAAGAAATCAAACATTTAATTAATTATTATGCAATATAATATAATATAATATAATATATAATATAATTATATATATAATATAATATTATATTATAATATATATAATTATATTATATATAATATATATATAATTATATTATAATATATAATATATAATATAATATAATATAATAATATAATATAAGCTTATACAAAATTCAAAAGATACAAAATATAACTAAGAGGTTATTGGGTTTTTAAGATATCTATCTACCTGTTCTTGTTTCATTTTTGTCAATTTTTGTTTCATAATTTTGTATCCATATAATGCACATAAGTCATTGGGCTGTTGGGAGGAAGGAGAGAAGCACTGACACTGAAATGACAGTGGGAAGGAAAGGAGGGGGAGGGAGAGTTTGAGAACCACGAAGGATTCAGTTAGATAGGAACACAGCCTGTGGAAAGAAGACCAGTGGGAGGCAGTGGCTGAAAAGGTAGGTGTCGGGGTCAGTCTGTGGACTTTGGAATAAAAAGTGAGAAAAGCATAGGTGAAGATTTTTAACACTATTTTCCTAGCCATGTATGCAGTCTATGAAGATTTTTTCCCCACACAATAAACACTATGCTTTAGGAAAAATAATATGTTTCAGATATGCCAAAGGGAGAAAATGGGCATTCTAGGCCTCATTAAAAGCCTTCGTCTTGGGGGATCTCTCCTCCTTGCTCTGTCTTGATCTCTTTTAATAGGCCTATGTACTTATCATAAGCCAGATGTTTCACACACTTTACCCATTCGAGTGTTTCTGTATTTAAAATACTGTGTTTTATTGTCTACTCCTTGGAGTATTTTAAATGCCCCTGATGTGGAAAGGCATTTCCTCCTAAAGCATTCTTCTTCCCTGGGTCCCGCAGGGTTCTCCCAGCAGGGGGCGGCAGTGGCACACTTCAGGTGCTAGGGGAAGGGTGGGGTGTTGTGAGGTGCCCTGTGGGGAGGAACTTGTAGGAGGAAACCCGTAGAGTGGAAAAAGTTAACTATTCAGTCCCACCTCGGAGCCAAACCCACACCCTGTGGTGGGTGACGCCACAGACACCATGTTTTCTGTAAAGCTGACAGTCTTTTCCTTTGGAGGGAAGAGAATGCTCTCAAAGGTTTTGGGTATGTAAGCAATGAATCACAGGAATCTACCCCCAAAACCAAGAACACACTGTATACACTGTGTGTTAGCCAACTTGACAATAAATTATGTTAAAATAAATACATAAAAGAAGAAAGAAAAAAAATAGGTTTGAGAACCTGACTTTTCGTTCTTTGCTTTTTCCTAACACTTTATCTTCTGCTTTTGCTCATGAAAGTTCTAGTTCCTCCAGCTTTCTTTCTCCCATTCTTTCATTTCCTCTATTTTCCCACTGCCATGATCATTAACCAATCTACATAATCACCTTACTGACACCCAGTCATTCTGGGAATGGAGATGCAGTGAGAGGGAGGGGCAAAGCCGGCTGCTCCCTTAGCTCTTTACCGCCCCCAGAAGTATCACATTTCTCTTCAAGACTCTAATCACCTCTATCGAAGGCCTTGGACAATCTCTAACACGTCTTCACTCACTTGCTGGATCCTCCACCTAGACGGGATGAGAATGTGGGGACCCACTTGCAATGTGGCCTGTAGCTTGGTGTACTCCTACATGCCATGTGGGGAAGGAATCCTGGGGAGCAGCGCATGTGGGAATCCTGGGGATCAGAGCACAGTAGTGAGGGGTGGTTTTGCAGGGATCCCAAAAGAATGTGACCCTAGGACCTTCTCACTGCTTTCCCCCCAAATCCACACTGCCCTTCTACATTATCTGTGTCCTGTCATATTGAAGTAGAGGCAGTGTGGAGGATAGAAGTAAACACATGGGAGTTTGTCACCTGGGGGGTGTGGTAGGACTCGGCCACAAGCCATACACTGATTTTACTGCTGTTGGTTTGGGCAAATCACTTACCTGCAAGCCTCAGTTTTCTCATCTGCAAATGGAAGTTAACAATGCCCTCCATAACTACCTCACAGAATTGAGACAAGCAGGTAAGATAATGATATGAAAAGGTTTTATAAACAATAAGATGCTTCCAAAACAACATATATTATGATTATTTGTTTTTCAAGTATTCTTTGGCTCCTGTTTCATGGGCACAGAGTCAGGTATTGGGACAAATTGGATTCTTGAAGGTTCCAGGGCTATTGAGAGGCAAGACAGGACAGAACAGAGTGGGAGTATTTCCAGGGACTTGGCTCCTAGCCTTCTGTGAGAGGAGGGGATTTCTTTTCTTCTTTTTCTTTTTCTTTTTTTTTTCCCTGTGGCCAAGGAGATCTAATAGGGAGATCTACCTCTAGAATTCTGGTGTGGACAAGACCACCAGACAGTCATCAGTCTTAGACCATTTCCCTGTCCCTCACTTAAGCCTGCGTCTAAATTACACCAGATATGGGGCACCTGGGTGGTTCAGTCAGTTAAGCCTCTGACTCTTGATTTCAGCTCAGGCCATGATCTCACAGTTTGTGAGTTCAAGCCCTTCATCGGGCTCCATGCTGACAGCACCAGGGCCTGCTTGGGATTCTTGCTCTTTCTCCCTCTTTTTCTCTCTCTCTCAAAATAAGTAAATAAACTTAAAAAAAAAAATAATAAATAAATAAACTTAAAAAAACAACAACAACAACAACTATACCAGATGGATAAGAAAGAATATGGCAGGTAGTCTGTTTGTTAGGTGTTTCCAGGGAAATTCCATAACCTCTCCTGGTAACTCAGAACAAAGTATATTTTACAGTGAGTCTGTATATTTTATTTTTGCCCTTTGGCTGCAGTTGAAGGTTTGGAAGGCTCTGAGGGAAGGAAAGCCTCCACTGATTTTCAGGTCCCATCTAATCCCAGCACAAAATGGCCCTGATGTTGACCTGATCTGTATTGTTCTGACCTCACCAGAGCTAGAAAATATACTGGTCTCCATTCCTGAAATATAGTATTTGCAAAGTTCAAAACAACCTTTGCAATAATTTGGCTTGCTACTTCTCTCCTAACTCTCCCTCCTTTGGGGACCAAGTGAGATACGAGTAGGAACTGGCAGGACTGAACTCCCATTTGTGATCAAGGACAGGCCCCATTATGGCTTGGCTTGGACTCTCCTCCCTTTCCTTATCGCATGAAATCAGCCATTGCAGGAAATTGGCTTCTCCAGATTGTGAGCGACAGGAAGCAACGCTAAGAAGCAGGGTCCAAGAGGGAAGCCAGAGATTTAGCACACGGTCCAGCCCCGTCATTGCCTGGCCCTGTCCCCACTCCTTCTTTCTTGCAGTTCTGTCTTGTTCTTCACCACCTCTGGCCTCAAACACCCTTTCCCTGGGGCCTGGCGTGGGAGGCTGAAAAGGACTGTATAAATCAAAGCCCACGCTCTCAAGTCTTCCAATATGCGCTGGACTCTTCCAGAGATGGGAGTTGTGCTGTTTCCCCAAGAAATCAGCTTCATTTTGCCTTTTATCCAGCTGACAGCTGCCTTTGTAGTCCTTACTGCCCTCTCTTCTCATGGGACAGCTCTTCAGGTGCCTTAGTCTCCAGGCTGACCATCCCCCACCTCAGGGAGATCCTGATAAAAGCTTGAGTTTCTCAGAAACTTAAAAACCCAAAGGGAGTCAGAACAGGAACCTAAGTGGGAAGGAAATGCTGAGAACAATGCCCTTAGTGAGCTCTTTCCTTGCTGAGGAGACCTGGGGTTTACGCTGATGTTTACTACAACTTTGACATACTGCCTTTTCCTCTTCTTGTGAGCCCAGTGTCTTCTGGGAAGATATTTTCCCCCCATTCAGCTCACTTCATTAATGTTTGCTAAAATATTTAAAAGTATTTTTAAAGACATCATGGCATTTTGCTCCTAAGTACTGCAGTATATGTCTTTAAAACATAAAAGGGGCGCCTGGGTGGCTCAGTCGGTTGAGCGTCCGACTTCAGCTCAGGTCATGATCTCACAGTTCGTGGGTTCGAGCCCCGCATCGGGCTCTGTGCTGATAGCTCAGAGCCTGGAGCCTGCTTCTGCTTCTGTGTCTCCCTCTCTCTCTGCCCCTAACCCACTTGCATTCTGTCTCTGTCTCTGTCAAAAATAAATAAACATTTAAAAAAAAATTTTTTTTTAAAAAACATAAGAATATTTTCTCGGCAGAGCTGAAACCAAAATATAATACCTAGCAAAATTATTTACAATGATCTAATACTTAATCTATATTCATTTATTTATTTTTAAATGTTTATTTCTATATTTGGGGGGGAGGCAGAGAAAGAGGGAGAGAGAGAATACCAAGAAGGCTCCCGCTGTCGGTGCAGAGCCCAACATGGGTCTTGATCTTCACAAACTGTGAGATCGTGACCTGAGCCAAAATCAAGAGTCGGAGGCTTAATCGACAGAGCAACCAAGGTGCCCCAATCTATATTTAAAATCAGACCAATGCTTAGATGTCTTCATCTTTGCCTTGCTCTTGAGAGGCTACACAGCCCTCAGCCAGCAAACTTGGCCAGTCATTGCTTTTTTCCTCTGCATGCTATCCCTTCGTGACCCAGGCTGGTGTCCCTGAGACTTTGGGTCCCTCAGCTGGTTGCTTCCAGTCATGTGGCCCAGGAGCCAAAGCTCCTGCCAAGCTGAGCACCACGCCATACAGTTGTGCTGGGTCACTGCAAAGAGCACCGAGCAGAGGGGAGGAGCGAAGGCTCAAATCTGCCCACTCTTTTACCCGTGGGCTGTGTCTGGCTGGAGGGCATTCCTTGTAACTCACACAGAGACACTGTATGGCAGAAGCCCTGCCCCTGGAGATGTTGGTGGTACTGCCAACCTAGTAGTTAATCCTTTCGCCAGTACTTCATTGTGCAATTTAACCTTCATAGAATCATAGTCTCAGGGCTGAGGGGTTCCGAAGTTCTGAGCACTTAGTCTATCCCCAACACCAGTAAGGTGTCCAAATCCCTTCTGAATGAGGCATGGTATTTTGAATTCCCCAACCTCCCCCTCCCTTCAAGCACTTAGATTCTTACATTATGCCTGCAGCAATTCCCCCCCATCTCTCTCTCTCTCTCTCTCTCTCTCTCTCTCCTTCTGACTCATTGCTTACGATAGCCTCATGAATTCTCAACAAAATATAAACTACCTTGAATCTTTTATCCGGTTCATAATGACTATCACTGACAGACACAATCAACAGAACATGAAACTGACAATTGCTTATAATGAGACATTTAAAAAGTTGTAACTAAATACTGGAAATAAAAATTTTAACAAAATTTGGGCCTGCAAAATTTGAATCAGAAAATTTGGACTTCATAGGGGCGCCTGGCTGGCTCAGTCAGAAGAGCGTCCAACCCTTGACCTTGGGGTGGTGAGTTCAAGCTCCATGCTGGGTGCAGGGATTATTAAAAAAAAATAATAAATGAATAAATAAATAAACTTTAAAAAAAGAAAATTTGGACGTTGTATACATAATGGCCATGTAAACAACTCACAGTGGTCATTAAGGTAATTTCAGTTGCAAGGAATAAAGAGTTCAACTGAACGGCTTAAAAGGGGAGAGCAGAGAGGGGATTTAATGACTGTACAATAACCATAAAATCCATAAAATAGCTCTTTTAGATGTAGTTTGATCACTTTAGTTTCCATGGAGGCCCCTACATCCTGCCCCTCTCTGTGTGCTGTTTAGTCCTCAGCCGGTATTTCCTCATGGCAACAAAATGGCTGCAGTGATTCTAGGCTTCACATCTTCACACAACCCTAGGCAGAGGAAGAGAAGGGATCTGCTTTTCTAGAAGCCCCCACCAAAAGTCTTTTTCCAACCTCATTGGTCTGAATTAAGTCATGTCCTACGTCCTGCCATAATAACATTCCAGTGCATCAGCCAGGAATGAAGTTAGCTTTCCTCAAAGTTCCTGGATTGCCTGGTGAAGATATGGTTCCTGGACAAAAGCTGGGGTTGTCACTAGGAATAAGGAAATAGATGTAGGGGTGGGGGGGCAGGGAGTACAGTCACAATGTCACCTAATATGACAGAAACTGTGGTAAAATTTGATGTAGATCTGATACAGATAAAGAAACTGAGCAATGAGACAAAACTTAACTTAAAATTTTAAATGGAGAAGAATTGATCCTGGTGAAAATGTCTCAGCTGACTAAAAATAAAAACAGATAAAATGGAAATGTGTCAGTATCATAGAAAGATGAACAAAGAATTAAAGTGGCTTAGTGTTTGTTCCAGAAAACACAATCCTGATGAAAATTAATCAATGTTGGTAAAATTCATTTGAAGTGTTTGCATTGAAAAGCTCCTTGGGGACAAGATGGAAAGGATCAAAATGTTCTCTAGCTTCCTACACCAGCTCCTAGTGACCACTGCCCCTTTGAGGTGCCCACGAACCGTCTCATTAATAATCCATTTTGGTTCTGGGGATGGAAATAAACACAATGGTTTGTGGTGTGTAGAATTGAATTTCCTCACTGTTTTGAAAATTGTAGGGGCGCCTGGGTGGCGCAGTCGGTTAAGCGTCCGACTTCAGCCAGGTCACGATCTCGCGGTCCATGAGTTCGAGCCCCGCGTCAGGCTCTGGGCTGATGGCTCGGAGCCTGGAGCCTGTTTCCGATTCTGTGTCTCCCTCTCTCTCTGCCCCTCCCCCATTCATGCTCTGTCTCTCTCTGTCCCAAAAATAAATAAAAAAACGTTGAAAAAAAAAAAAAAAAGAAAATTGTAATGTGTCTGCGTCCACAGGTCTGTCCCTTAGACAATGCTACAAGGGTAATTCATTTACAAGTCTTCCCAGACTCTGAAAGATAATTT
Source organism: Panthera tigris (assembly GCF_018350195.1). Classification (NCBI taxonomy): domain Eukaryota; kingdom Metazoa; phylum Chordata; class Mammalia; order Carnivora; family Felidae; genus Panthera; species Panthera tigris. The sequence continues at coordinate 71,569,642 of NC_056668.1, forward strand.
GTTCTCGTCAGATTCCTGGAATTCATATAAAGTCACTGGGTTTGTCTCTTGCAACTTTTTCTCCCACCTTGGGTTAACTTTTCCTCTGGGTGTTTCTATTCTAAGAACATTCCCTTTGACAGAGAAAACAGAAGCAAAACACAAATTGAAGAGTTCTGCTTTCTCTTTGTCACCCACTAACATGACAACATTGACCACAAACAGTGTATCCCCTTTTTGCTTTGAATATGACTTTATGAAGCCCTTTATGGGTCTCTATTCATGTGAGGCTTTCACTTTCTCACAAGTCCATTGGGCATCCGTTCCATGTTTTTGTGTTTATCAGTGGATATGCACCTCTCTGTTCATCTTGGGCTTACTTTCTCATACAATCAAATAAACAAACATACATGCAACTGTTTGGTTTCTTTAAGCTCCTTTCCCTTTTTCACTGACGTGGGATTTTACAGGTAAAGTGAATGTTCCTAAGAAGTACTGAATTCAGGGTACCTGGGTGGCTCAGTCGTTTAACCGTCTGACTCTTGGTATCGACTCAGGTCATGATCTCACAGTGATGGGACTGAGCCCTGAGTCGGGTTCTGTGCTGACAGCGAGGGGCCTTCTTGGGAGTCTCTCTCTCTGCCTCTCTCTCTGCCTCTCCCCTGAGCATGTGTGTGCTCTCTTTCTCTCTCAAAAATGAATAAACAAACTTAAAAAATAAAATAAAATCGAGGGAACACATCTCAGTGTGTGCTGTCATTTTTCTCACCACCACGAACTGCAAGAAGGCACAGTTTCTTTCTTCCAAAGGTTCCTGTCACTTCCACTCTGCCAACCAATTCCTCCTTTTGGCCAAATTTAGGCTCAGAGTGGCAGTTCCCCTTATCACTTCCTCTGCGCTCTGGAAGATGAAATTGTCAGCAAGCAATAATAATAGCTAAGGTCTATTGAGTGCTTGCTGGTTAAGGGGCACCATTCCTATGGGGAAGCTGAGGCCCAAAGAAGATAGGTGTCTGCTCAAGTTCATCCTCTTTGGCAGGTGCTAGAGCCTGGACATTAGAGCCAGAGTCTGACTCTAGAGCCCAAGTTCTGTCTCTGGTTAAAAAGCTTATCACACTCACACTTGGTCTTAGTTGGACAGACTTTTAGCCAGATTGATGATGTAAAGATCTCTTCATCAGCATCTCCCTACTTCTGGGCCATTTTTATGATGTGGAAAGGCTAGTGGTCAGCTTTCTGGATCTCTCCTCTCGTCCTACCCTCAGTCTTCGATCCTTGTGGCCTATAACCTGATAGCCTTTCCACTCCTGACATGGGTTCCTTGGTTACTTCCCAGGATGCCTTCATCTCTTCCCCCAACAAGTCAGGCAGAGAGGTTTCTTTAATTTTATTTATTCTTTAAATGTTTATTCATTTTTTGAGAGAGAGAGAGAGAGAGAGAGAGAGAGAATGAGCGGGGGAGGGGAAGAGAGAGAGGGAGACACAGAATCTGCAGCTGGCTCCAGGCTCTCAACTGTCAGCACAGAGCTGGACACGGGGCTCAAACCCATGAACCCTGAGATCATGACCTGAGCCAAAGTCAGACGCTTAACCCACTGAGCCACCCAGGCCCCCGTAGAGAGAAGCTTTTTTAAATGCCTTTGCTTCCTCCTGCTGACAGATCATCTTGCACTCCTCATAGACGTGGTAGGGGAAAGATAACAGGGCACACCTCTGGGGGCCACTTGAGGTTGTGATTCCAAGTAGTATGGCTATTCCTGTGACTCCTCCTTCTGCTCTTTTGTTTTTGTTTCTAAAGTTAGGTAGGTTGGAGAGTGTTGCACCTTTTCGGTTTCTTAAGTAACCCTGTTTCAGTTAAACTGCTGCCCAAGCCTGTTTCCGTTTCCAGTCATCAGGAGTACATCTGACTTTACCCCAAGTAATAAAAAGCCTAATAATCACAATCTGTATGATTGAAGAGATAAGATTGAAAGGAACATTTCATTGAAATGATCTCAGGGGCGCCTGGGTGGCTCAGTCAGTTGGGTGTCCGACTTCGGCTCAGGTCATGATCTCACGGTTCATGAGTTCGAGCCCCACGTTTGGCTCTGTGCTGACACCTCAGAGCCTGGAGCCTGCTTTGCATTCTGTGTGTGTGTGTGTGTGTGTGTGTGTGTGTGTGTTTGTGTCTGCTGCTCCCCTACTCACACTCTGTTTCTCTCTCTCTCAAAAAAAAAAAGAAAAAGAAAAAAAAAGAAATGATCTTAATTCAGTATTGCCAAATTTAACCTATAAATCACCATAAACTTAGAATTATTTTCTTGTTGATAATTCCAATTGTAATAACTGTGATCACAATTACATAGAATTATAATTTCAGAATAGTTTAAATAGTAATTATATAATAGTATATATTATATGTTATATATATTAATATATAATAATAACCCAAATCACAAGAATTTCTATCACATAATCATAAGCCAATCTTCTCAATTCTTAATTTGAGCTGATATTATTTCACCTGTAAAAATTTATTGGTTAGGAGTGCCTGGGTGGCTCAGGCAGTTAAGTGTCCAACTTCAGCTCAGGTCATGATCTCACGGTTTGAGCCCCCCTTGTCTCCCTCTCTCTTTGCCCCTCCCCTGCTCACACTCTATCTCTCTCTGTCTCTCTCTCAAAAATAAATAAATATTAAAAAATTTTAAAAAATATTGTTTATTAATGTTTCCACTAATATCTTCGGCATGTTTTATTTATGCATTTATTTATTTTTCTCCATATCATTCCAATTTTAGCATATGTGCTACCGAAACGAGCACTGGCATGTTTTAAATATGTCAGGTTTCCTGTATTATTATCAAGTTTTGGCTAACATTTAACTCTTGTTCTTGTATGTGTTTCCAGGCCTAACTCACCCAGAAGTATACCCCAAGACACTATTTCAGGCTATCAGACACAACTCTCTCTGAAGACAGCTCTATCACTCACGTAACTCATTTCCTTCTAGGGTGGGGGACTCTAATTTTTGACTGGTGCCAGTTGGATTGCAGTTCATATTTCCTTGGGGTCCAGCAGCTTTGCTCACAGCTGCACATCATGTGGTCCTATTCTTTTTTTTTAATTTAAAAAAAATTTTTTTAAACGTTTATTTATTTTTGAGACAGAGACAGAGCATGAACGGAGGAGGGGCAGAGAGAGAGGGAGACACAGAATCAGAAGCAGGCTCCAGGCTCTGAGCCACCAGCCCAGAGCCCAACGCGGGGCTTGAACTCACGGACCGCGAGATCGTGACCTGAGCTGAAGTCGGAGGCTTAACTGACTGAGCCACGCAGGTGCCCCTCATGTGGTCCTATTCTAACAGGAGTTGTTGCCATCATTGCTTTCTTCTAGTTCCAGGAAAATCCTTATTTTTACCTTTCCAAATCCCAATACCTCCTTCTCGCCACTGCCTCTCCTCTTTCCCCCATCAACTTTTCCAACTTACAGAGGTTTTTTTTGTATTCCCCCTCCCCCCCACCATTTGGAGGGGTTCTTGAATGCAAGTGTTCCTGACTTCAACCAACAGAAACTGTGCATCCTTTGGGCAGGAAAGGAATTCTTGGAAGGACAGTAGGTAGGTGTCAATGTGAGGCTGAAGATCTTGGTGAGCAAATGAACAGCACCAAGGGGAGGTGGGCAGCTGTAAGCACAGCCGTGGCCATGCCATGGGGACAGCCTGCTTGGAAAGCTGTGTCACTGTGGCTGCTGAGTACTGCCCCTGGCACTGCTGTCATCATTGCCTCAGACATCAGAGGCTGCTGCTGTCACCTCTGGAGCAGTCAGCTTCTTTGCATCGCTTCCTCCAGACCCATGGTTCTAAGCACAGACTCAGATGGTTGAGCCTGGATCATGCAATCATACGCTAATTTCCAAGGCATGGGGCTCTGTTTCCTACCACGGCCGTGCAAAGAAAGACTACATAGTAAGGGGGTTTGGATGCTGACCACTTCTCAAAAACAACCCAGCAAATACTATTATAGATCCAAGTCTTAGGTAAATGGTGTTCTTTTCCCCAAACAGAAGAAGGGAGTCATTTCTGCTCTCAAAGGGATGAGTATCCCTTTCTCTTTCACAAGGAATACCAGCTGCCTGGAGTTTTCTGATATATACTGACATATAATTAATTTTTATAGTTAAACGATATGAATTTGTAAATATTTATATGTTTATTATCTTTATATTACACTTAAAATAACTGGATACTATATTATATTAATATAGTATAATTAATCTATGTTAATGGTCTCCTTAGCAACCATCTCCAACATAAGATTAGGATAATTGTATTTTAAATAAGAAATGTACGGTACTCGCTCCAGCATCCCGTATGCTAAGATTGGAATGATAAATAAGAAATCTATAACTTCAAAATTTCTAAAACGTAACATTTAAAAACATTTAAACAGGGGTGCCTTGGTGGCTCAGCCGGTTAAGTGTCTGACTTTGGCTCAGGGCATGATCTCTCCGTCCGTGAGTTCAAGCCCTGCTTCAGACTCTGTGCTAACAGCTCAGAGCCTGGAGCCTGCTTCAGATTCTCTCTGCCCCTCCCCCACTAGTGGTCTGTCAATCTCTCAAAAATAAATATGCAGTAAAAAAAATGTTTTAAACCACATTTAAACAGATGTTAAAGGGAGTGTTCAATAGTAGGGAAATATTTTTGCTTTGGAAGGCTAAATGTATGTACTTGCAATACTCCACAGCTACAAAGAGAAACTCTGCACACTTTCAAGGATAGTGTGGTCAAATACTACGTCAGTCTGTCACTTAGCATAAGGTTTTTGAGCATTAAGATGTTGACAGTCGCTCTAATATCTCATCTGCTTTAGAGTGCAATAGTTAGGAAACAAGATGTTTTCCATAAATGTATTTTCCAGGTAACTGGGTATCAACCTCAGCACTGATTTTTTTCATTCCGATTGTTTAAAATTCTTTTTTTATGTTTATTTATTTGTTTTGAGAGAGAAAGTGTGTGCAGGCATGCTCACACATACAAGCAAGGGAGGGGCACAGGGAGAGGGAAAGAGAGAATCCCAAGCAGGCTCCCCACTCAGAGCCAAGCCCACGCAAGACTCAATCTCACAACCACAAAATCATGACCTGAGCTGAAATTAAGAGTCGGTCGCTTAACCCACTGAGCCACTCAGACAGAGGGTTCACAGAGTTGTACACCCATCACCACAATCAATTTTAGAACATTTTCGTCACTTCAGAAAGAAACTCCATACCCATTAACGCTCTCTCCCCAACACTCTTCAAGCCCCAGACCTACGTAACTGCTAATCTTTCCATTTCTATAGATTTGCCTATTCTGGACATGTCATATAAATCGAATCATGTATGTGGCCTTTTGTGACTGACTTCTTTCACTTAGTATGTTTTCAAGGTTCATCTGTGTTGTAGCATGTATCAGAACTTTATTCTTTTTATGGTCGGATAATATTCCATTGTACAGATATACATTATCTTTCTACGTATCCTTCAATTTTGTCTTTCTATGTATCCTTCAATGGTTGTTTTGGCTGTTTCCACTTTTTGGCTATCGCAAATACTGCTGTTATGAACATTCGTGCATATATTTTTATATGGCCCTATATTTTCATTTCTTTTGGGTACCTACAAATGGAATGGCTGGGTCATGTGATAACTCCATGTTTAACCCTTTGAGAAACTGCCAGACAATTTTCCAAAGTTTCTGCACCGCTTCACATGCCTGACAGAGACGTGTGTGAGGGTCCCAGTCTCTCCCCATCTTCGCCAGTACTTGTTATCCGTCTTTTTATTTTAGCCATCCTGGTGGGTGTGAAGTGATTTCGAGTTGCATTTTCCTGGTGACAAATGATGTTGAGCATCTCTTCATGTGCTTATTGGTCATTTGCATATCTTCTGGAGAAATGTATGTTCACATTCTTTGCCCATTTTTTAATTGGTTTATTTGTGTTTTTGTTATTGAGCTGTAAGAATTATGTAAGTTAGTCTGTTCTTGATGACCTAGAGCCCTGTTATGAGCATCAATGACTGAGGGTCACTGAGCATGGGTTATGGACCCCTGCAAGGCTGTCTGCCCTATTTTAAAGGGCAACATGGCATGGTCAGGAGGAACTAAAAGCAGTTACAAGAGCATGCCCTCATATATTTATGTTTCTTTTTTTCTTACTCTCTGCCATCACCCCTTATTCTCAAAGGAGATAAATAAAGAAATATTTATTATTACTCTAGGTAGAGGCTGAGGATGACTCAGTTTATCCCATGTATGAGGTGCCCATCTTTGAGACAGCATTCTGCTGTGTTTTGGTTAATGATAGTTGCCAGAAATTTGATTTCTGGAAGAATTAGGTGGCATTTTACATAGGCAGAGGTAAGAAATTGAATACGATGGGATTAATTAGGGCAGGGTTTGGGGGAGGTGAGTCTTCAGTGAAATCACTAAGGTAGTGATAATAACCTGGTAGAGAAGAGGAGATCCCTGCAGGAGGGACTTTGCAAGATGTGTATGGGAAATGCATCATGGGTGCAACAGATCTTGGTAACTATGGTGAGAAGCAATGAAGAGGAAGAATGTCCTTCAGAGTGGTGAAATTTGCCCGAATTCAGCCTTTGCACCCAGTAGTAATAATCGGTTCTGACAGGTCAATCATCCTCTTCTGCTAGTGTGAGGAAAAAAAAAAAAAAGATCACTCCTCCCTGTTTCCGCTCACCAGCTTCCCCTCCTCTGCGGACCCCACCCTGCCCCCAGCTTGTGGCTAAACTGCCCAACTGCCAATTAAAACCCACACTTCCCAGCATGCCTTGCACAACCCAGAAGCCCCCATCCCCACCATTCATTCTGTTCATCAGCTGAAAGCAGCCGTAGCAAATCAGCTTCCAGATTCAGGGCGCCTACCACAGGGCCTTTCGCTCTCTGGGGGCCTCTCCTCACTACCTCCCCTGACTGTGGCTGAACCTGCTACCACTTGATAGCAAACCACACTTGACACAGGAACAGGGAGGAGAATGGGGCCCATTGCTCTGCGCCTCTACAAAATCAACAAAGTTGTGCTTCTTCTCCTCCCACAACAGGCTGCTTCTGAGCCTTCCGCCCTTCCTTCCTCTCTCCCAGGGTCTCAGGAGGCCTGGCAGGGCCCCCAGTGGTAGTCTTCTTTTTGACGTGTAGAGCTTCTGGGGGTGGGTGCGTGTAAAATGAATTTGAGAGCTTTTGACTGGTGCTCTGTAGCAGTTTGTATGTGCTTTGCCCCATGCCAAGGCCTCTTGGGTCTCCAGAACCAGCACTTTCTTCTCTCTCTGGTGCTCCCTCCCTTCTAAGGAACCCGCTTCTTGTCCTACAGCTGACCTCCAGACCTGAACCCTCCCTGTTTGAGGAATCCCACCACCAATTTTTTTTTTTTTTTTTTTTTGGATTCTTTTGCTTTCCTGAGCAGCCAGGACCTTGTCTCATGCTTAGGCCTTTCCTTCTCCTGGCATGCTAGAATGCCCTAGCTGTTGGGAAACACGGGCAGACTGTGGAGCAAGCCAGGCTTCAAATCCTGACATGAGTCCACCATTCTGAAATCTCTGAAAATCAAAGGTGTTTTTGTTTGTTTTGCTTTGTTTGTTTGTTTTTGGTGTCTTTTGTTTTGTTTTGTCTTGTTTTGGTGAGTTTGCCACAAACTTACTGGGTTGCAAAACCTGACCTGAACTGACAAAACCCTATTTTGCTCACTTTATCGTTTGCCCACTTAGTATACATATTCATGTTTGTTGAAAAAATATTAATTTGTTGATTTCGGGGTGTGGTTCTAGACCCTGTTGAAAGAATTAGCTAGCATATGCACTGTGTTACCCTTGTAAATCATGAAAGAGCATGATTTTTTGAGACACTCTTGGCCCCAGAATTTTAGGATGGGTTATTTTGGACCTGTACTATAATGCCACACAGAAGAGGACTGGATAATTGTAGACATCCAAGTGAGAGAACACCACAGAGCTGATCAAAATCACAGCCATGAAAACTTAAGGGTATAGGAAAATAATTGCAATGCATTGTTATAAATTATTTATGTAAATTTTTAAAAGAACACATGGAATCTGAACTTTATATTTATTTCTGAGAGAGAGAGAGAGAGAGAGAGAGAGAGAAGAGAGCGTGCACAAGCGGGGGAGGGGCAGAGAGAGAGGGAGACAAGGAATCCAAAGCAGGCTCCAGGCTATCAGTACAGAGCCCCATGCAGAGCTCAAAGCCATGAATTGGGGGATCATGACCTGAGCTGAAGTCAGTTGCTTAACTGAATGAGCCACCAGGTGCCCCTAAACTTTATATTTAAAAAAACATATTACTTATGCATAGAAGAAGCTTGGAATGCAACATACCATAATGTTAATAGAGAGTTGTCTCTGTATTGTGCCTCCATGGTTGATTTTCTTCTTTTTAGCGTTTCCAGTGTCTATGTAATGCTGTTATAGTCAGCAATTTTTTTAAAAAAAACCACTAACTTACTAAAAACAAGTTGGTACTAACACTTTTTACTTTGTGGCCTTGGGCAAGACATGTGACCAACCACATGACCCCAATTTTCTCTTCTGTAATTTAAGACTATTAGTACCTACTTCACAGAGTTGTTGAGGGACAATGTATGTACCTAGGCAGGTGGCCATGATTTTTGGACCTCATGTCAAGGTCTGCTTTATCCTCCACCAGGCGTGGGCTGCCCATTGTTTTCTTACAATAGCACAGGGCAAGTTCCCCACACCTTGCCTGCTATGACTCCTTGTAAGCAGGGATGATCAATCAACAGTCCATTCAGGTCTGTCTGTCAGTTGCCTTGCCGTTGTTGTAGTCTTCTTCTTCTTCTCCTTTTTCTTCTTCTTCTTCTTCTTCTTCTTCTTCTTCTTCAAGTTTATTTATTTATTTTGAGTGAAAAAAAGAGAGCAGGAGAGGGACAGAGAGGGGCTGAGAGAGAGGGAGATGGAATCCCAAGCAGGCCCCATGCTGTCAGCACAGAGCCCAATATGGGGCTTGAACTCACAAACTGTGAGATCATGACCTGAGCTGAACTTGGCTGCTTAACCGACTGAGCCACCCAGGTGCCCCACGTTGCCTTGACTTCTGCCACACGCAGAGGGTTTTCCACTCTGCCAAGTCTTATGCCAGTTGTGGACTCGATCCCATCTCTGTTCATCTCGACCTGATCCCTCTGCCAGGGAAAATAGATATATTTATATGACAACGCATGCTTTGCGAGAGATATTCAGCACTGACCCTTCCTTTCTTTCATTACCTTATTTCTTGAAAGAGCAGTTGTCCCTCCCTGTGTTTATTTTCGTATGCCTAGGCACTAATTAACCAGCACCCTGGCTCCTGACCCCACCCCTCTACTTAAAAACTGCTGCTTTGAAGATCATTCATTCGCTAGTCCACGTACACATACAAGCACCTGATGTGTGTCAGCAGTGAATAAAAGTTCTTTCCTTCAGGGGCACCCAATCTAGTTGGAGAGGCAGACAAGTAGTGAGTACATTTATAAGATGTTAGCCAGTGACATGAATTTAAAAATGTTATGAAGAAAAATTAAAGTAAGGGAAAAGAAAGTGATGCAGGGGTGCCCTTTTAGATGCTATGTTCAAGGAAAGCCTCCTTGAGGAGGTGACATTTGAGCAGAGGCCTAAAGGAAATTAGGGAGTGTGGTGTTTGGCTATCTGGCGGAGGGAGAGGGCATTCCAGGCCTAGGAAAAAGCAAATGGCAAAAGCCCTGAGACAGAAGCCTGCTTGGCTCAAATGAGGAGCTATCAGGAGGACAATATGCTCTGCGTGGAGCAAATGAGGAGGAAAGTGTTAGGGTATGAAATCAGAAGGAAAGAGAGGGGACCTGTAGGTTCATAGCCCTCCCAGGAGGGTAATCTGAAAGCCCTCCCTTGTGTAATCTGAAACTGGCCCCTGTACTCAGAGGGCAGGGAGAGACCTAAGAAAGGGCAGGCTGCTCAGGGTTGGTAGGTGGCAATGTTAATAATAGGTACGGGAACTTACATACAAGTCCTGTCCTGAGCAGCAGCAGCAAGATGAATGGATCCCTGCACCCGCCCTCCAATCTGAAAAGTTTATAAGGAGGACCCGACTGGGCACATAGATACCATGCAGGTGTTTTCAACATCACATCACCATCTCAAGGCTCTGTCCTTGGAGGAGACTCTGGGAGTGGGAAAGGAAAGTGGAACCCATATTCCAAAGGACAGGGGAGGGAAAGAGGAGCCTGTGAGTGCCTAGGTCCAGCTCATGGGTCTGTCAGTGATCATGTCTTTTTTGATCACATTCCCCAACAGAACCAGATCACGCAAGGCGTTGAGCCCATGATAAAGACTGAGATTTATTTTATTTTATTTTATTTTATTTTATTTTTTATTATTTATTTTGAGAGAGAGAGAGGGAGAGAGAGAATCCCAAGCAGGCTCCACCCTGTCAGCACAGAGCCCAACGTGGAACTCGATCACGACCCAAGCCAAAATCAAGAGATGCTTAACCAACTGAACCACCCAGTTCCCCTGTAAGGACTCAGATTTATATTCATCAATTGTGAAAAAGGATTTCTCAATGACCAATAAGTGACTTTTCTTAAATCTTCAACCTCTCCAACTGCTCTAGAGCAAATGACACTTCAACCTTCATTCATTTAAGAAATTTTCTGTTGCTAGAGGCACCGGGGTGGCTCAGTAGGTTGAGCTTCTGACTTCGGCTCAGCTCGTGATCTCACAGTTCTTGAGTTCAAGCCCCATAATGGGCTTGCTGCTGTCACACTGTCAGCACAGAGCCCACATTGGATCCTCTGTCCCCTTCTCTCTGCCCCTCCCCCACTTGTGCTCTTTCCAAAAATAATAATAATAAACATTAAAAAAAATTCTGTTGCTAAAAAACAAAACAAAGAAACAAAGGTTCCCTGGATGGTTCAGCCCATTGGGCATCAGACTCAATTGGGCTGGGGTCATGATCTCACAGTTCATGGGATCGAGCCCTGCATTGGGCTCCATGATGGCAGCGCAGAGCCTGCTTGGAATTCTCTCTCTCTCTCTCTCTCTCTCTCTCCCCCCACCTCTCTCTATGCCCCTCCCTTGCTCTCTCTGTCCCTCTGAAAATAAATAAGCATTCAAACAAACAAACGGAAACAGACTCATGCAGAAAACAATCTGGTGGTTGTGAGAGGGAAGGGGTGGGGCGATGGGAAAAATAGGAGACGGGATTTAAAAGGTATAAGATACATCAAGGAGATGTAGTGCACAGCATTAGGGAATATAGTTAACAATATTGTAACAACTTCGTATGGTGACAGGTGGTAGCTAGTCTTCTCACAGTGATCACTTCTTAATGTATGTAGATATTGAATCACTATATCGTACCCCTGAAACTAATACAATATTGTATGTATTGTTCGCCAACAACACTTCAATAAAAAGAAAGAAAGAGAGAAAAACCTTTGCTGGGCACCCACTAGGTGCTAGACCAGGTATTGCTAGGGATGCATACCAATGTGAACAAACCATAGTCCCTGCCTGCCAGGACCCCTACCCCCGGAAAGGCAGAAGTGGAACAAGAACTGCCCGTGTGCAGCACTGGACAGAAGAACCTTGATCAGACTCCTGCAGACGTGCAGAGAGATGCCATCACCTCTCCTACAGTCTCTCCTTGGCATGACTTTATCTCATGCATCACCTTCCTGATCTCTCCTTCGGTCTTTGACCCCACACCCAGTCCCATCTTGTAAGCATGCAGTTCAGACGCTGCCTTTTCCACAAAGCTTCCTTTGGAGTCACCCAGTAGTCATGCACCTTTCTCCCATGACTCTCCCAGCACCTGTCTTTGCATGATTCATTCCCTCCCAACTCTGCCCTGAACTGAACCATGCCTATTGTGTGTGTCCCTCCCCATCAATGTCACAGTGCTAGCTGCACCTTGGCACTGACAGGATACTTCTGCAGGAATCTTGTCATCTTTGCACCACACGAAATCTTTGATCATATGTTGATACTGTCAGTATTTCTAGAAAAGGAAGAGGCAGGGGCAGGGTCCACACGGAGGTCAGTTACTGGAATTAGTGGCTGAGTGAGGCCATGGGCTCATTATCCTAGGAGAGCTTTGTGAGTTGTGTAAGTCCCCACCTCGTGGGCAACAAGGAGCAAGAGGAGCTGACCTGAGGATTTGAGACCCACCCCCTCCCCCAACGGTTACAACAGAGGAGTAAACAAGCCAAGAAGGACCTTCAGCCAAGCCACCCTCCCTCACCCTCAGTCGTTGCATTGAACCCTAAGCTTTTCCAGGACTGGCATCATGAGGGGTTGAGTGGTTCCACCGTGGGCGGTGGCCTCTCCTCTTTCCGTTTTTGACTTTTGGTTCTTAAAAACTACATTCCAAACGAGGGAAATGAAACTACTGAAGACTCTCCCCCAGCAGCCGGCTGATGTGGGGCAAGAGAACAATTCCCAGTTAAGGCCCCAAAGGAAATCCCCTCCCTGTCATGTGCCGAGGCCAGGAGAAGTGGGGGAGGCACCAGCTCATTGCTTGGCCAGGCCCAGCTACCAAGGTATAGGGCCAGATGGAAGGGCTGCCCTGTCTGTGGTTGGGGCAGAGAACCCAAGGTGGACTAGAAAACACCACAGGGAGATCTCGGTGGGGAGGCTTTGCAGAGGAGGGGAACCCAAGCAATGCCTTGGGGATGGGGAGGGTTGGGGTAGGCGGAGGAGAGGCCATTGCAAATAAGGGAAGCCTCTGACAGAGGGAATACAGAGTGGGGAACATTTGTTCTGTGTTTAGGGAAATTGTGAGCAGACCAGATTGGATGAACCCACTCTCTTCACTGAAAGGAAAGAAGGCTAAGAGGAAGAAGGTAGTCCCAGCCCCTGCTGTCATCAAAACTCAGGAGGCCAAGAAGGTGGTCAATCTCCTGTTTGAGAAAAGGCCCACAAGTTTTGGCATCAGATAGGACATCCAGCCCAAAAGCGACCTCACCTGCTTCTTCAAATGGCCCCACTACATCTGGCTGCAGAGGCAAAGGCCTTTTCTCTAGAAACGTCTAAAAGTGCCTCTCATGGGGGTGCCTGGGTGGTTCAGTCTGTGGAGTGTCTGACTTTGGCTCAGGTCATGATGTCTCGGTTTGTGAGTTCAAGCCCCGCATTGGGCTCTGTGCTGACAGCTCGGAGCCTGGAGCCTGCTTTGGATTTTGTGTCTCCCTCTCTCTCTGCCCCTCCCCCACTTGTGCTCTGTCTGTCTATCAAAAATAAATAAAATGTAACAAAAAAAATTTTTTTAAGTGCCTCTCATGATTAACCAGGTCACCCAGGCCTTGGACCGCCAAACAGCTATTCAACTGCTTAAGCTGGCCCACAAATACAGACCAGAGACAAAGCAAGAGAAGAAGCAGATATTGTTGGCCTGGGATGAGAAGAAAGCTGCCAGCAAAGGGCATGCCCCCCCTCGGTGGCCACCTGTCCTTCAAGCTGGGGTTAAAACTGTCACCACCTTAAGGGAAAATAAGTCTCTGCTGGTAGTGATTGCATATGATGTGGATCCCATTGAGTTGGTTGTCTTCCTGCCTGCCCTATGTCATAAGATGAGGGTCCCCCACTGCATTATCAAGGTGAAGGCCAGACTAGGGCATCTTGTCTACAGGAAGACCTGCACCAATGTTGCCTTCACACAGGATAACTTGGAAGACAAAGGTGCTCTGGCTAAGCTGATGGAAACCATTAGGACCAATTACAATGACAGAAATGATGACATTCACTGTCACTGAGGAGGTAACGTCCTGGGTCCAAAGTCGATGGCTCACATCGCCAAATTGGAAAAACCAAAGGCTAAAGAACTGGCCACCAAACCGGGCTGAGTGTGTGCTGTTGAATGTTCTGTACATCAAAGTCATAAAGAGTTCTCTTTCAAAAAAAAAAAAAAAGACTGGTTGAAACCCACTTGTAGACACATGTTGAAGTGTGGGAGGTAACAATGACGAGAGGCTGGAGGCAAGATCAGGCTACAGGAGGCACCTGGACTTTCTCCCCCACTTGACAAGTGTCCAGCTTCTTGCTTTCACCTCACATCTCCTCGGAAACCCTGGTGTCCTGCTTGACACTAAATTTGGCTTTGTTACAGTTGAGCAGGAGATGGGTACAAACTCACATATGGAGCAGGCTCAAAGAAAAAGGCTCAGAGTCCCCCAGACTGTCACCATCCCAAGGAGGGATGTGCTTGGCTAGGGCAGGGCTGGATGCACGGTTGAACTCCAGAGGAAGTACCCTGATCCCTTCTGCCTCGACCAGCCTGCTTGGGAAGGGGTCTAATCCTGGGCTCTGCAGCCAGGGCTACAGCCTTGCTGGCATGAAAAGTGATCTGTCTTCAGCTGCAAAGCAACATTGGTTTCAACTGGAAGTCTTAGGTCCTTCCAGCTCGCTCTAGAGCTGTTGGTGCAATTTGCCAACAGACTGGCCTGTCTCCACACATCCATGAAGACCACTGGTTTTGTAACCGTTTTTGTTTTTGTTTTTTGAGGGGGTGGCCACTGCCTTTCTTAAGAGAAATTCTGTGAAGAATCTCAAAGCATAAAACATTTAAAAGTGGAATTGTTTGGGATGAGGAGGTAATGAAATGCCCGGAGTCCCACCAAGCAGTCCTTAGGCGCCTCTGAGGAACCCCTAAACTCACTGAACCTGGTTTTAAGGTAAGAAAGGCAATGGCAAGCCGTGAAAGTGCTTTAAGCAGGAAGTGAGATGATCGGATACACATTTTAGAAAGACGCCTGTGGCAACTGGGTGGAATCTACATCGGAGACAGAGAGCCCTGACAGAGAGACAGGAAGCTACTGAAATGATCCAGACAGGAATTGATGAATCTAGACCCAGGACAGTGGCAGAAAGGATGAAGAGTAAGTCTGGATTCCGCATTAGAATCAGTACGAATGGGTGGCCAATTGGCTGTGAGGGGTAAAGTCTTCCCATGAACAGTGACAGCCAAACAGGGAGAGAAACTGGCTGGGACAAAGGATAAAAATTCAGTTTAGGATATATTGCGTTGCAGCCACTATGGGAGGAGTTGACTGACCAGCAGACAGTTAAAAACAAAAGTCTGGATCCTATTGGGAAGATCTTGGGAGAGAACGTTGGAGCTGGAGATTGTAATTCAGGAGTTATCAACATACAGGTTGACACAAAAGACACATGAGTAGAAAATGCATCCCACAAGAAGAAAAAGGCCTGGAAGAGAAACTTTGTTCTCTTCCATTTGACTTTTATTGAGTTTTTTCATTAATGTCATCATTATTACCATTATGAATGAATATTTTACGGAGCAAAGACAATTTTCTGGGTATTTGGAGAAGGAACGACTTACTCTTGTTCTCTTAGGATGGACATTCCAAGAATAATAATGCCATACAGAATCACAAATCAACAGGCTACAAGAGATGAGAGCCAACCCTCCAGGACACTTTAACCCTCTAGCTCTGATGGGAAAGAACAGAACTGAAGATCCCTTCCCTGACTCCTACTGTGGTTGCCTGCATTTCTCACTTGGGATGCAGCAGACACTATAAATATTTTGCCTTCTCCACTAGATTCAAGTTCCTCGAGAACAGGAGCAATGAGGTAATGCACAGAAAGCTCTCAGCGTAGTAGTGCCTGACAGCCGATGGTGGCTATTATTAGCTCAATTATTCTTTTGACCTCTTGGCAAGAGCTAGCAGGGAAATTTGTACATATAAGGAAAAAAACACTTAATCCATGCAACCTATGATCAAGAAGTTCATGGCACTTGATGGGGAACCTGGTGGCTCAGTCTTTGGTCAGGTCATGATCTCACAGTTTATGAGTTTGAGTCTTTGGCTCAGGTCGTGATCTCGTGGTTCATGAGTTTGAGTCTCATGCTGGGCTCTGTGCTGAGAGCCTGCTTAGAAGTCTGTGTCTCCTTCTCTTTCTCTCTGCCCCTCCCCCTCTTACATTCTGTCTCTATCTCTCACAAAGTAAATAAACATTAAAAAAAAATTTTTTTTAAGTTCATGGTACTCAAAAGTTCACCACAAAACAATTTCTGTGTCTTTTTCTTTTTTTGATATGTGGGACACATAAAAGGAGATTATTAATAAACTATCTGAGTGGATGACTCTTCCAAAGGTGGACTCTCTCCTGATCGGAAAAAAATGCATATCCTACCCATATCCCAAGTCTGCTCCTGCTTGACCCTGGGCTATAACCATGGGGAAGAGTTTCTGGGTCAGCAGAGCTCATAGGAATTGGTTCACCACCCCTCAAAATCTCTAAGGCAAGAGAGTCAAAATGGATTAAAGACCTAAATGTGAGACCTGAAACCATAAAAATCATAGAAGAGAGCACAGGCAGTAGTTTCTCTGACACTGGCCATTGCAACGTTTTTCTAGATAGGTCCTTTGACGCAAGGGAAACAAAAGCAAAAATAAACTGTTAGGACTATGTCAAAATAAAAAGCTTCTGCCCAGCAAAGGAAACAAGCAACAAAACTAAAAGACAGCCTACTGAATGGGAGAAGATATTTGCAAATGACATCTGAAAAAAGGTTAATATCCAAAATATATAAAGAACTTACACACCTCAACCACCCAAATAATCCAATTAAAAATGGGCAGAAGACATGAACAGACATGTTCATCATTACTTATCAGGGAAATGCAAATCAAAATTACAATGAGATATCACTCATATCTGTCTGAATGGCTAAAATGAAAAACATACGAAACAACAAGTGCTGGCGAGGATGTGGAGAAAAAGGAACCTTTGTGCACTGTTCGTGGGAATGCAAACTGGTGCAGCCACTGTGGAAAATAGTACGGAGTTTCCTCAAGAAGTTAAAAATAGAACTACCCTATGAGCCAGCAAAATACTGGGTATTTACGCAAAGAATCCAAAAATACTAATTCAAAGGGATGTATGCTTCCTAATGTTTATAGACGCATTATTTACAATAGCCAAACTATGGATGCAGCCCAAGTGTCCATCAATTGATGAATGGATAAAGATGTGGTATATATACCTAATGGACTATTACTCAGCCATAAAAAAGAGTGAAATCTTGCCATTTGCAACCACATGGATTAAGCTACAAAGTATAATGCTAAGCAAAATAAGTCAGAGAAAGACAAATACCATATGACTTCGCTCATATGTTAATTTAAGAAACAAAACAAATGAGCAAAGGGGAAAAAAAAGAGGGAGAGGCAAACCAAGAAAAACACTAACTATAGAGAACAAACTGATGGTTACCAGAGGGGAGGTGGGTGGGGGAATGGGTGAAAATAGGCAATGCGGATTAAGGAGTGCACTTGTGATCACAAGGGTGATTAAAATAAAACTAAAAAAAAAAAAAAAAAAGGCTTTAAGGCAAGAAAGCCTGGGTAACCTTGGTTAGCAGTCCTGGGAGACCCCCCAAAATAACCAGACTCGTGGCTAAAGTGCAGGCGGCCTGCGCGGGGTGGGGGGCCCTGCGCAGCCGCCCTCTCCCATCCCCCTGTCAGCACCGCAGGGCAGTTCCCTCTAAGATGCCTGCTCTTGCGAGTGCTGAGTCGCTGAGCAGCTTGCTCTCCATGTGACTTCAGTTTCCGTCCGTTCCTTCCGCAAGTGCTAAAATAATCTGATGCCCCAGGGAGAGGAGGCAGCCCAGCCCCGCGTTCGGCTGCTCTCGAGGAGTCCGAAGCCCCGGGAGAGGATGCACCCCGCGGAGCCGCCTGGGCCTGCGGGAGCCGTGAGTATTTCCTGCGGGACGGCCCTGCTGGGGTGGGCGAGCTGGCGCGCGGCTGGGTGGTAGGAGGTCAGCGTCCGTGGCTCGCAGCTCGGGACTGACCGGGGAGTTGTGGCTTGCTGCATCCAAACGCCACCGCTTTTGTGCTCGGTTTGGGGGCCACAGCTCCGGGTAGGTGGAGAAATCTCCCTCTGGGAGCACTTACAGCCGAAAAAGGTGGTGTGGTGCAGTGAAAGCAATGAAGGCTTCGGATTCCTCCTTTGGGGGTTTGAGTCCTGGCCCTCTGGGGAGAACACTTGAGCCTCAGTTTCTTCATCTGTGAAATGGGAACACTAATGCTCCCTTCCTGGGCTGAGTGACTGGAGGAGGTGATAAGACTCTACTGTGAACACTCAACATGCTGAGTGCTTGGACGGATCTCCTTTCCTGTCCCACGACGTGGATTGAGAATCACCATTTCATAGATGAAGGCACTGAGACTCATTTACAGCGACACATATTTATGGATGTCTTACATGTGTCGGTGCCTTCAAGGTATTGGGGATAGAACTTGAATAAGACAGGCAAAGCCCATTCCCCAGAGTTTTTGTCCTTGGGAAATTCTGTAGGGTGTTGTTACTCGGACCCACAGCTATTATCAGAGGGAACCTAGATCCCAGGCTTTTCTGGCCTCTTGTCCAGTGCTCTTCTGTAGTAGCCCTGGTGGCCTATCCATGTGGGCCAGATTATAGAGGTTCAGCTTGTATCCCTGTGCACTTAGGAGCTGTCATAAGTAAGGAGCCACTGACCAGGCTTTACCCCAGAGAGAAGGTGGCCACGTGCCCAGCTATGGCTGGAACTATAGGAGGCTGAGCAGGATCTTAAGAATGGAGCCCCTGGAGAGGGCTAGTCCTGAGTGGTGCACTTCCAGGGGACCCCACTGGAGGTTTCTTCCCTGATGGGTGCAGCCTATTGGAGTCTGATGGGAGAAACATTCAGTACACAGAGCCGGCCCTGCGAGCCCCCATGTTGTGCCCCCTTCACCTACTGGCTGTGCTGCAGTAGGCGCTGATGGTTTGCTGGGTTTTATAGCCCTGAGACTTATTTATTTTTCTTACACGCCCCATAGGTTTGTATATGTATGTCTGAGAGTTCCTAGGGTGATTAGAAAATCATGGGCCAAGAAAAAAAAGAAAATAGAACAAAACAAAACCTTGATTATTGCCTTTAGGTTAAAAGAAAACAAAACAAAAGTCTGTTTCACAAAGAGGGTGCTTCATCTAGTGGGCGCCCTTATAGGAACTTCATGAAAACCCATATAAACCTGATCCCACATAGTGCTTAAACCATTCATTCAAGAGCAGGGACTTCCCAAACAGAAGGCAGGGCCTGGGGTCTTTGGCCTGAGGCCTTTTTAGGAATGCACTGGCCTCTGTCGCTGTATTGTTTCTTCCTCACAGAAGAGTGATGCCAGTACCCGTTACAATTTTCATTCTGACTGCAGTGTGCATCCACACCACAAAGTGTAAACTAGACTCTTGGATGGACAACTAGAGATACCTCACGCTATCCTCAGACCCACATTATAACCACAGAAGTTAGGGGACAGTGGGCTTTCAACCATGACTGAAAAACCTTATCTTGCTCAGGACATGCTATATGCTCAGTGATGCTTACTGACATGCCTGGATATTAGTGACGAATCTTTTTTGCCTTTGATAGAACTTCTTTATTATACTCATTTCCCACCCCTCAAACTATTCTTCGCAACATCACTGATAAAATGTCATGTGCTCAATGTGTAGGGGCTTCTGGGCTAGGTGAGGGGATGATCTCTGAAAGCTCAGAGAGGAGAGGAGAGGGAAAAAGGACACTGGCACTTGGATCTTGTCAAGCTTCACAAGCAACTGTAAACCTGAGTTCAGCGGTCTTTTAGTTAGAAATGACAAAAACCTAACTCAGCCTGGCTTCAGGGAAAAAAAAAATATTGTTTCAAATAAACAAAAAGCCTGTGTGAAATAGCTTCAGGCATGGCTGGGTCCAGGTGCTCAAACACTGCCAGCTTTGCCTTTTCCTGTTATTAGGCAGGTCCTAAAGTTGGTGGCAAAGATGATCCCATTCCTCCATGAATTCAAAGAACTACAGCTCCAAGCTTAGCTCCCACAAGTTTGGCATCTGAAGGCAAGAACAGAAAGCCTCTTTCCCAATAGTTCTAACAACAGTCCTTCTCTTGATTGTCATGGGCTTGTCATCTGTGATGTACCCAATGTAAACCCATCACTGTGGTTAGGGAAATAGGGGGCTCTGATGGGCCTGGTCTGAGGCCTCGTGCATAGGCCCCTCCTTGGAGCCAGGGATTGAGGTCAAACCCAAACAAATGTGGGCTTCTTAAGAAAGGAAGGGGGTTTGTTGCATGACAATGGAAATGTACTTAACACTATTGAGTTTTACGTTTAAAAATGGTTAATGG
The DNA here is from genome assembly GCF_018350195.1 of Panthera tigris. NCBI lineage: Eukaryota > Metazoa > Chordata > Mammalia > Carnivora > Felidae > Panthera > Panthera tigris. The sequence continues at coordinate 71,589,801 of NC_056668.1, forward strand.
GGCGCCTGGGTGGCTCAGTCAGTTGAGCGTCCAACTTCAGCTCAGGTCATAATCTCCCAGTTCATGGGTTCGAGCCCCGCATTGGGCCCTGTGCTGATAGCTCAAAGCCTGGAGCCTGCTTCAGATTCTGTGCCTCCCTCTCTCTGTCCCTCCCCACCCGATGAATAAACATTAAAAAAAATAATAAATAAAAATAAAAATGGTTAAGATGGTAAATTTTAGGCTATGAGTATTTTACAATTAAAAAGCAACAAAATAAAAAAGGAAGAAAAAGGAAGAGGTGGTTTCCTCAAAGGGGAATTGAGGAGATGTTACCAGAAGGAGAAATGAGTGTGGGTAGGAAAAACCAACTGATTTCCAGAGCAAATGGAGTCAGGTGCTGACACCAAAGCACATGTATCTTCTTGCTCTAATGCATGAGTGATTTCAGACCAACAAAGGGAATAAAGGAGGAAGTAGAACCCTGTCGTGTTCTCACCAGCAAGGTAGGCATAAGGAGCAGAGCTAGCGCCTATGATGGGCTGAATGTGGCCACAAAGCCCTGTGAGGACACAGGGATGCCCCACATCCAGCCCCGACCCAGAAGGTCGCTGTAGTCAGGTGCTAGCTGTGTGCCCCAAGAAACTTTCTGCTGCCACCTCCAAGAAAAAAAAAGAATCAGGAGGGGATTTCTCCACAGAAGATAGCACTTGGGGCTCTGTCTTTTTCCCTTGACTCTGTCCTTTTACCTTTTTTCCTTGGGGCTCTGTCTTCTCAAGCAGGACCTAAATGTCTGAGGCAGCCCAGCACCCACAGTGCCGGCAGGGGCTCATCTTGATGTGCACATCATGTTCTCCAGTAACTTCATGTCACTCCTTTCTAGATGTCAGGCTGGACACTGGTTCCTTCTGGTCCTTCCTGTTGTTACTCCTCGTCTAGACCAGCTATGGTCCCTTGGGTCTCTCCTGCCTTTCCAATGTCTCCTTGGGGGGTCCTACCAGATGCCAAGGCTGAGCTCTCTCTCTCAGGTCTTTCCTGGGTTGGCCCTGGGTCACCTCCTTCAGCTTTCAGACACACTAATGGTCTCCTTATCACTGTCTAGGCTGACAGCTGTAGACCTCCTCGTGGGACTCTCCTGATGGCCTTTCTCTTGTTCTAGGTTCTCCAGACTTTCCCCAATCCCTGAACTGAAGCTTCCATTATATTTAGTAATACTGGCTTCTTGTTTCCTTCTAAATTCCCAGGTTTTTCCCAGGCTTTGTAGCTCCTTTTGCAAACCTGTAAAGGCCTTCACCTTTGTCATAGTTACACTTCATGGCATTGACAGGTGACCCACAGAAGACCATGGCCCCATGAACACTCAGGGGTACTTACTATTCCGAATATCAAACACTGCATGGCAGAGGCACTGACCAATCGGAATGGACATTGTCATTAGAAGCAGAATCCTGGGGCCCATGTTGGGTCAGGTGTTAACCTCCCTGGCTGCTCGATCATGGTGGGGCCTGGCAGTTCCAAGAGAGGGGCCAGGCTCATGGGATACCTATTTGCCAACAAATACAAACCTGTGCAACCCAGCTGAACATTCACTCAACATATATTCGTCCCAGGCAGGTGCACATCCAGCACCTCCTACCTGGGCCAGAACTTGGGTTTTGGCTTGTTGAACAATTGATTTGGGTCTTTCTGAGCCTTGGACTTCTTATCTATAAAATGGAGATAATAAGCAGGGACTTGAACATAGATTTTCATTCCAGTATTCATAGCAGTCTTATTCACAGTGGCCAAAAGGTGGAAATAACCCAAATGTCCATTGATGGGTGAATGGATAAACAAAATGTGATCTATACATACAATGGAATATTATTCAGCTATAAAAAGGAATGACATTCTCATACATGCTATGACATGGAGGGACTAGAAACCTGATGCTAAATGAAATAAGCCAGGCACAAAAGGGCAGATATTACATGATTCCACTTACACAAGGTACCTAGGGTAGGCAAATGTATAGATAAAGAAAGGACTGTGGGAGTACCTGCGTGGCTCAGTCGGTTAAGCATCCGACTTCGGCTCAGGTCATGATCTCACGGTTTGTGAGTTCAAGCCCCGTGTCTGGTTCTGTGTTGACAGCTCAGAGCCTAGAACCTCCTTCAGGTTCTGTATCTCCCTCTCTCTCTCTGCCCCTCCTCCACTCATGCTGTCTCTGTCTCTCATAAATAAATAAACTTTAAAAATTTTTTTAAAAAGAAAAAGAAAAAGAAAAAAGAAAGAACTGTGGTTACCGGGAACTGAGGGGAGGGGGAATAGAGAGTTCCTGTTAAGTGGGTACCGAGTTTCCATTTGGGATGCTGGATAGGTCTGGAGAAGGATTATGGTGAGATCGCAGGGCAAAGTGAATGTATTTAATGCTACTGAGTTGTACACTCAAAAAGGTTTAAAATGGTAGCTTCTATGGGTATTTTACCACAGTGAAAATGGAGACAGCAATGCCTATTTTATAGAACTGTTGTGAAGTACTAAACGAGATCCAAGGTCGGTAAGAAGACTTTGCAACTTCATGCTGTTATTGCTATTATTATTCAATAGTGTTAAGTTATAATCCAATTGTTTTGGCTTTATCCAAGAATCCCCTAAGAATCATTGGTATTGGGCACCTGGGTTGTTTATTCAGTGAGGGTCTTGGTTTCGGCTCAGGTCATGATCTCACCGTCCGTGAGTTTGAGCCCTGCATGGGGCTCCACGCTGACATTATGGAGCCTGCTTGGGATTCCCTCTCCCTCTCTTTTTGCTCCTCCCCCGCTTGCGGATGCACTCTTTCTCTCTCAAAATAGATAAACTTGAGAAGAATATTATTTTAAAAATCATTGTTATTTTTGGCGGAGGGGATTTCTTCTCTTAAAATCACATTATTCCCATTCCTCTGTGAATTCAAATAAGTTGTAGTGAAAAAAAAATCAGCCTTAGAACAGGCAGCCACCTTGTCAGTGCAATTTGGGGGATTTTGAGAAAGACAAAAATCATCTCCCCTACCGTCCTGAACCTACACCATGAAAACTTTATTATATTTCATCATAACTGATATAAAAGAGCCTTGTATTAAAGAGCATATCCGTGTAAAGAGCTGTGAAGTGTAAGATATCCATTAAAGAGCAGTGTATTAAAGGGATATCAGTCACTTACACTGCAGTGTAGACAGCTTTCCTCCTAATTCTGAGGACTCTAAAGCAGTGATTGTCAAATCTTTTTTTTTTTTTTTTAACAAGACAAACTTTTCTCCAAGTAGCTGACTTTGCAATCTCGATTAAATTAATTGGATTGATCTAGAAGGTTGAACAAGTAGTAGCTTCATTTTTTGTTAAATCGCTTGATATGCATTCTAAAGTTTTTAGGGGGAAGTATACTGATGACTGCAATCTATATCTTTTTTAAAAGTTTGTTTATTTATTTATTTACTTATTGAGAGAGCACAGGGGAGGGACAGAGAGAGGAAGAGAGAGGATCCCAAGCAGGCTCTGCACTGTCAGCACAGAGCCCAATGCAGGGCTCGAACTCACAAACCATGACATCATGACCTGAGCGGCAATCAAGAGTCCGACGCTTAACCCCAGTGAGCCACCTAGGCGCCCTGACTGCAGTCCATTTATAAATGCATCAAAAAATGAGACGACTTGAGCTCCTAGGTGGCTCAGTCAGTTAAGCATATGATTCTTGGTTTCAGCTCGGGTCATGATCTCACAACTCGTGAGTGCCAGGGCCATGTCGGGTTCTGTGCTGGCAGTGGGGAGCCTGTTTGGGATTCTCTGTCTCCCTTTCTCTTTGCCTCTGTCTCGCTTGTGCTCTCTCCGTGTCTCTCTCTCTCTCTCTCTCTCTCTGTCTCTCTCTCAAAAGTAAAAAAACAAAAGATCTTAAAAAAAATAAGATGGATTGAAGGCTGGATAGAAGGATAGGTAGATCGATAGCTATGTGATAAAAACAAATATAGTAAAATGTTAATAGCACAATCTGTGTGATGGGTATACCAGCAATCACTGTCAAATTCTTTCAACTTTGCTGTGTGTTAAAAATTTTCACAATAAAATATTGGGGAAATGTCAAATTACTCACAATACCTGGTAACTGCTCATTTTGCTTTTCATAAACATAAAAATCAAATAACAAAAATATCAAAAAACTTCAATAAGAGCTGTAACTCTATGATATATTATTATGTTATATGGATTATTGGATCATTGCTCAACTGAACTATTAGAATGAGATGAGGAGGTGACATATGCACTGGGCCTTGAAGGATGAATAGGAGTTTGGCAGCTGGAGAAGACCAGAAAAAGGACCTTTCCCACAAAGGAAACAGTGTGTGAAAATATACAATTTAGTCATGGATAGCAAGTATCCCGGGTGGCTGGGGCTTGTGGCATTGGGTTGAATTTTGCTGGATTCACAGACTAGGTTTGAATCGCAGCTCTGACATTCTCTAACTATATGGCCTGAACCTTTGTGAGCCTCAGTTTACCATGTGTAAAATGAAGATGATAGCATTTATCTGCTAGGATTTTGTGAGGATTATTATATGTAAAGCACCTGGCATAGCGCTTATCCCAAGGTGAACCCTCAATAAACATTAGCTATCGCAATTGAGAGCCTGGGAAGCAATTTGACAGCTTGAATACCACCCCATTAAGCTGGTCCGTTGTCTGGAATCTACATCATTTCTTTCCTCAGTTGGGCTCTTTTTCAAGGGAACCAAGGTTGGAGGGGCGGAGGCAATATAGTTCCACTCTGGGCCATAAGCCTTGGTTCTCACCTATAACCCCTTCCCTGCCTATAGTCTCCCACAGACTTTGGGTGGTCTCTCCTCTTCCGAACATCTCCAGATCCACACTCCACAGCTCAGACGGATGGGAGAAGGTTCTGCCACTCTTCTGTTTTATTTATATCAGTATGAGCTCCCTGTTTGCACAGAGGAATTCTGCGTTTAATTCTGACATGACCTTCTCTTGCTAATGAAGTCTGCAACATTTCCTTATATTGACAAAGTTCTTCACACACATTCTCTCATTCGGTCCTGAAATAACCCTGTGAGGTCAGCAAGGCAGGTATTATTGTCACCTATGACCACATTGGAGTGTGAGAGAGAAACCTGTGATATTGAAAGGAAATGACAAGTTTGAAACTAATGCGTTGTTGGTAGGGTTCCTGTCCACAGAGATTACGTGGGTCTCTCCTAAACGAAGGTGACAACACATGCCCAGTACCACTAGCCATGTAAGAGCAAGGTGTTATGGCCCCAGTGGGAGCATATTTGCATTTTTTAAAACCTGTGGTCATGGAACAGGACAGAGCGAACTGACCTCCATTGGTTCTAAAGGGCTGACCCTGACCACATAGGGAAGCCGGCTGACTCATTTGTAGCCCTGAGGCCACAAAATCGGGCAGGATAGTGTTTAAGCAGCATTCCCTCCACACCGGCTGCCAGGAATTGGTTATAGGTAGAGCCCAAGAGAAGAAAAGCTGCTGTGGCCTCCAGCCTCCCTCCAGGCAGAGACAGAACCTAAGCCATTCCCAGATGAAGACCCTTCCCCCAAGAGTGGGTAAAGCTTGGCTGATCACGTGTGCTAGGCTGTGGTACAAACAAGAGATCTATCTGTATTTTAAACCAGTGCTTGGAAACCACTGCACGGTGTTCCCTGTGGCACCTTGTCCATATCATCCCATCTCTCTGGCCTGAGTGTTCTCATCTCTAAAATACTGGCGGGTAGTTCCTTCAGAAATGCTACAATTCTCCTGAAGAAAAAAAAAAAAAGTCAGTTACTAGATTTGAACGAACATGCACGTGACAGAAGAGTCATGTGCAACAGAACTGTCCTTTCTCACATAAATTCTTGGGGCCACACATCCAAGGAGCATTCTAACAAATTCAAATGATACTCCTCGCTTATTTGTGCAGGGGATCACGAGTTCTAGAAGTGGGATCCGAGTTCTGGAAGCAAATGCAAGCGGAATTTGCACAACCAGCTGCTTACAAAGCAGTGAGCTCCCACCTTGGGTGTGTTTAATGCCACAGGCAGGTTGATTACCTGCCAAGGATGACACTTTAAAGATGACAAAGACTATTTTTGAACCTTCTTTTAAAACTTACCTTAATATAGTAGCAACCCTACCACACAGGCATTATGATTCCCATTTTACTGGGGAGGAAATCGAGGCCAAGAAATTGAGTGATGTACTGAAGGTCAGAGCCAGGCTTTGAACCTGTTCCATTTGTCCCCTTAGCCTGGACTCTTTCTTCACCCTTACAGTCACCTTTTTAGAAGCTGGACTAAGAACACACAGCCCAAAATCTAAATCCCTGAGGCCCTCAAAAAGAAAAAGAATTTCTATAAAACAACTTAGTTATTTTAGTTATTAGTCAATGATATTTTTCCTCCATTAACTCCAAATATCCCTTTAAGCACACTTACAATAATTTCAATTTTAAGCACCTATAAGAAATTCTCTATTTTTGTGATATTTGTTAGGCTCTGATTATAACATATATTTGAATTTCAATTAATAGTATATCGATTCTATTCTTTTAAAACTTGTCTTGGGGCACCTGGGTGGCTCAGTTGGTTAAGTGTCCGACTTTGGCTTACGTCATGATCTTGTGGCTTGTGAGTTCGAGCCCTGCATTGGGCTCCATGCTGCTTGGGGATTCTCTCTCTCTGCCCCTCCCCTGCTGTCTCTCTCTCTCTCAAAATAAATAAATAAACTTAAAAAAAACTTGTCTGGATATAGTAATTGAAGTTGATTGTTGGAGAATTAGAAAACACTAAGAAACAAAAATACAGATGTGGAAAAAGTAAATATTAGGTGCAGTTCTCTCCACTGTTGAGATTCAGCTGTGTACCCTTTCAAGTATTTTCCATGCACATGCACATGAGTGCAGATTCCTTTAGCACACTTGGGATTATACCATACATTCTGTTTTGCATCTTCCTTTTTTTCTTAATATTTTATTATGACCATCTTTCCATGTCGCTAAATATATTGCCACTGAAACATTTTTTATTGTATCATATAGTTGTATCATAATGTATTTAGCCAATCCTTTCATTGTTGGACTTATAGATGGTTTCCGCTTTTTAAAATATTATCACTAATATCTCACTGAATATCTCAGTAAAAATATCTTTGCATACATTATAATTCCTTAGGATAAACCCCTAAGAGGGGAATGATTGAATCAAAAATAATCTACATTTTCAACGTCTTTGATAAATTTTGTAAAATTGTCCTTCAGAAAAAGTGTGCCAATTTTCCCTCCCACCTTCAGGGTCTAAGACGATGCTGGGGGTGATGGGGACTCAAAAGCTATTGTGTTGCCTATGTTTTAACAAGTTCATTACTAAGAGAGAAAGCCAGAGAAGCAAATTGTGAGGTCTGAATTCACACATCACAGTTCTAAATGCCATGTTGCCCCAATCCTCAGTATGCAAGTTCTTTTTTAGATGTGTTCACCATCTGAACATTGATTCTATGCAAAATATAGGAATGTACTAATTCAACCAAAGATTACAGCTGGTTCTTCACTTTTATGACTCTTCTTTATTTTCTTTCACATATAATACCGAAACCAAATTTTAAAAAATCTTTGGATTTAAAAGTCCACTGTTTGGACATTTATCCAAAGATATAGAAATAAGTCAATAAAGGCATGTGACTGTTCAACATTATTAGCCATTGGGGAAATGCAAGTTAAAATCACAAAGAAGCCACCTCACACCTACTAGGATGGCCGGAATACAAACGACAGAAAATAACCAGTGTTGATGAGCATGAGAAGGAAATGGAACACTCCTGCCCTGCTGGTGGGAATATAAAGTGTGCAGAAACTGGAAAACATTCTGGCAGTTCTTCAACGTCAAACAGAATTACAATGTGACCCAGCAATTTCATTCCCAGTATGTATAGGCAAGAGAATTGAAAACATGGCCACACAAAGACTTGTACATGAATGTTCACAGATGCATTATTCATAATAGCCAAACGGTGGTAACAATTCAAATGTTCATCAGCTAATGAATTCATAAACGAATGTGGCAAGTTTGTCCGGACAATGAATATTATTCAGCCATAAAAAGGAAGGAAATACCGATTAATATGTGCTGCAACATGGATGAACTTCGAAAGCATTATTCTAACTGAGAGAAGACAGACACACATTGTATGATTCAATATACATAAAACATCCAGAATGTACAAATGCATAGAAATGGAAAGTAGACTAGTGTTTGCCAAGGGAGGGAGGAAGTGACTGCTAATGAGTAAAGGGTCTCATTTTGGGGTGTTGCAAATGTTCTGGAATTAAACAATGGTGATGGTTGCACAACGCTGCGAATATACTAAAAACCATTGGTGAATTACATAGTATGTGAATTATGTATCAATTTTTAAAGTATATCTGTGGCTTATTTGCAGGAAAAGAGAGCACAGAGTATCTTTAAACCTTTTTTAGACATGTTTGTTTGATAGCTAGTTATCAAAGTAATCCAAACTCACTGTTCAAAAGTTGAATAGTTTTTATCTTGAATTTATGTGTTTGTTTGCTTATTTATTTATTTATTTATTCATTCATTCATTAACTTACTTATTGCCTCAATCAGAAGGACTCCCCCCCCCGCCCCCCCCCCCCACCTTCTCATCTTGAATTTAAAGTTTGAATCAATGGGGCACCTGGCTGGCTTAGTCAGTTAGAGCATGTGACTCTTAATCTTGAGGTTGTGAGTTTGAGCCCCACATTGGATGTAGAGATTACTTGAAAATAAAATCTCAAACAAATCAAAACAACAACAAAAAACCAACATAAAGTTTGAGCCAAAATGTCATTCTTGCTTTTCTTTTTTTTTTCCTTCCTTCCCTTTCTTCTTTCCTTTTCCAGACTACATTTTAAGCAATAAATATATCTTGCTAAACCATTTGCTTGGTGTCAGTACAATTTCTCCAAGCAAAAGTCTTGCAAATCAAGTTAGTTTTATGTGCAGATTCTTATAAAACAGAAATAATGTCTACAGTCGTCTAACATGATGATTTGTCAGTACTCAAAATAAGTCAGTTTTCCTGTAACAAGAATCTAATTAGTTTTGGAGTGCACTTTTTAAAAAATTTATTTTGAAAGAGAGTGGGGGAGGGACAGAGAGAGAGAGAGAGAGAATCCCAAGTCAACTCCATGCTGTCAGTGCAGAACCCAACTGGAGGCTGGATCCCATTAACTGTGAGATCATGACCTGAGCAGAAATCAAGAGTTGGTCACTCAACTGACTGAGCCACCCAGGTGCCCCTAGAGTGCACTTTTAAAAACCATTTGTGTTTTTATGTGTTAATTTTTTATAACTTTTAGCTTTAAGTTTATTTATTTATTTTGAGAGAGACAAAGAGAGCGCACGTGCATGCAGGAGCATGCAAGTGGGGGAGGGGCAGAGAGAGACTCCCAAGCAGGCTCCACACTGTCAGCTGAACCCAATAGTCAGACGCTTAACCGACCAAGCCACCCAGGTGCCCCCATAACTTTTATCTTTGAAGCCGTTTCTAACTTACAGAAAAATTGCAACACAACTAAAAGAATGCCCATAAATTCTTCACATCTGTTCACCAATTGTTAAACATTTTGTCATATTTGTTTTCTTTCCCTCTCTCTCTCTATTTATTAAATATATATACATATATATATATATATATATATATATATATATCTGAATGATTTGAGAATAATGTTGCAGACATTATGCCCCTTTACTTCTAAATAATATAGTGGGTTTTTTTTCTAAATATAAGGATAGTCTCTTACATAAATGTAATCAAAATCCAGACATTTAACTGGATCTCCACCATAAAACTGTTATTTTCACCTTTGCAAAATTAGTAAGTAATCTGTAGAGAGATAGTTTAAGACTACTGTCTTGTTTCCCAACAAATTTTTGCTCTTCAGTTTTCCTTTTCCTTGATAAGTCTTGCCTATGGATTGCACTTGGAAAAATATATTGCTAGCTTTCAGATTTCAGCCACTGTCTCTAATTTTCAGGTAGCATCATGAACCTTGCATGCATCTATTGTCCAGTTTTGTCCTTTGGGTTTAAAACTTATTAAAGAGCAAGTCCTATTTTAGTTGGCTCCTTTTTGTTGGCAAGATGCAACCGTAGGGCCAGCCTTTGAGGGGTGTTGTGGGGTACTATCATGAGAAAACATGGAGGTTGGAAATGGATCTGACCCTGCAGAGAACCATCAGGAACCCTAGAGGCAGCCTCAGAGCCCATTCTCACCACCCAGCCTGGAGGGCCCATCCTCCTGTCATTCTTCCTATCCTCCCTTCTCTGATCTCTGTTGAGATGAATGTTGACTGTTTTCATTCTTTTCTGTTCACACACCTTGTCATCTGACTCATAGCTTCTGCTTCCTCACAGCAAGATCCCTCAAAAATTCAATTCTACCTTCTCTCTGTGGCTTTTAGTTCCAATTTCCACTGCCAATGACCTAATTGTCTCCCTTGTCTCTGCATTGGGATCACACATAGGGTGCTGGCTGCATGTAAGGATTGACCTCGTCTGGTCAGATGCTTCCCCAAGATTCTATTAGCTTGTTGGAGGTGGAGGTGGAGGGATAGGTAGAGATGGAGGTGAGGTCATGTGTCTCCCTTGAGGGCTGCCTCGCCAGAGGGACTGTAGGTGTGGTGGACAGAGCTATCGACCTGGACAGTGGAAGTTATATTAGTACATCGGGTCAGAACACGTGATCTACCACTCTAGGGCTCTTTTCAGATAGGAGAGAAGCAGCCTAGAAGCTCTTATTTGAATGTCAAATGTTCCAGTTTTCAGGATATCTTTAAGGTTGGTGTGTATGTGCATTTTTAACTTAACAAATGTTTACTGAACACCTTTCTGAGAAGAATATTTGAAAAATATATGTTCCAGAAAATGCTGGGACAGAAAATTACCATAAGTCTCCCTCTCCCTTTAGGAACCCCAACATTTATTTCATTTTCCCTATTAATTTTTATTTTGAAAAATTTCAAACTCACCGGAAGGTTAAAAGAAAGTATCATGCTAAATTTATCAGTTGGTAATATTTTCTTTAATTTTCTTCTTCCTCTCTCCCTCCCTTTCTCTCTCTTTCTCTCTCAGGCCATTTGAAAGTAGGTTATATAAGTTGTAGACATCATGAAACTTCAACCCTAAATACTTCAGCGTGCATTTCCCAAGAATAAGAGCACTTTACTACATGACCAAAAAATCATCACCGCACCTAAGAAAATCAGCAATAATTCGATAGTATCATTTGTACATAATACCATCTGAAAGCACATTATTCAGTACACATATTACCTCAGTTGTCTCAAATTTTTCTTTTAGAGATTTTTAAAAATCCAAAATCCACTCAAGGTACATGCATTACACTTGGTTATTATGCTCCTTTTTTTTTTTATGTTTATTTATTTATTTTGAGAGACTGAGAGAGCGTGAGAGGGGGAAGGCAGAGAGAGAGGGAAAGAGAATCCCAAGCAGGTTCCACACTGCCAGCGCAGACCCCAATGTGGGGCTCAGCCTCACGAACTGCAAGATCATGACCTGAGCCGAAATCACGAATGGATGCTTAACCGACTGAGCCACCCAGAAGCCCATTAAGCTTCTTACTCACTTGTAATCAAACCTCCCCCTTTTCTCCTCCACTGCCTTTTTTTTTAATTAAAAAAGTTTTTTTAATGTTTATTTATTTTTGAGAGAGAGAGAGAGACAGACAGACAGATCACAAGCAGGGGGAGGGGTAGAGAGAGACAGAGACACAGAATCTGAAGCAGGCTCCAGGCTCTGAGCTGTCAGCACAGAGCCCAGTGCGGGGCTTGAACTCACCCACTGTGAGATCATGATCTGAGCTGAAGTCGGATGCCACCCAGGCGCCACACCTCCACTGCCTTTCTTTCTGTTTCAAGACTTTGACTTCTTTGAAGGGCCCAAGCCAGTTGTCTTATAGGATGATGTATAGCCTGGATCTGTCTGATTGTCCCCTCATGACTGGGTCCAGGGCAAACATTTCTGGCAAGCGTACTGCCAAGATGGGGCTCTGTGTTTCCCAGCGTGCCACATCTGGAGGCTCAGAGTTTCAGGTATTCTCACTATGGGAGATGCTAAGTTTGAACATTTGGTGAGGGCTCAAGTCACTTCAATTTTTTGCTACGATCAAAGAGACCAAAGCTGTTTGCCTGGGGCTTTCAAATACTTCTTGGTAGTAGGAATGATTTGAAGTGTTCACAGACTGGTGTTTCTGTTTTTTATTATCTATTCTCTGTGGTGTGTGACCAGCTGCCCTTCCCTCTCTCCCAGGACCCCAGGTGGGATTTGCTCTTTTCTTTTTAAACAAAGGCAGACTCCCTTCCTGTGGAACCCTCTAGCTAGCAACTGTACCTTTCTTCAAGGGTGTCAACGTCACACATTCACACCCCACGGCTCTGCCTCTAGAGATTTCGTCCCCTCAGGCCAGTCCATAAATATTTGTTTCTGAGACCGGTACCTCTGAGAGTTACTATCTTTCTCCAAAGTCCTCTTTCTTTAAAGCATTTTCAACTATTTGATTACTTTGAGGAGGAAATTCTTAATGACATGCTAATGTATGTATCACATTCTTAACACTGATCGCGCCTTTAGCAAAGAGCGTGCAGTGTGCAGTGGCAGCTCTGGGGGCAGCGGCTAGAGTAGCAGCGGTGACAGGAGGTGGGGAGGTGAGAGTGTGGGAGTGAGGTGATATTCGGGGTGCCCCTGAATGTTAGAAATCCAGCATCCTTGCCTGAAAATGAAGCGGAGCTCTCCCACATTCATGTCAGGGTTACTCCTTAGCATTCCCAAACTTTTCGTACGAGGAGATCTTTTTACGGACAAAAATACCTGTAGATTAGCCTTTACTTGTGGTTGTGTTTCACTCCCAGCAGGTTAAGACGTTACATCATGACAGAAAGCTACTTGAAATTAATAACACTTAAAAAAAAAAGTTTTATTTTTTTTTGATTAATACAGGAAAATCGACATGCATTTGGAAAACAAGCAGTGTACATATATGTTTAAGTGTTAGGGGGGTCTAATAATACTAAGTGTGCTGCTGCACCCCTGGATGATTTTGATTTTTGTGAGGACAGGGACATGGAAATTTCAGGACTTCCAGAAGCAGAGACCAGTCAAAAGATTTCACTCACCCTCTCCTTCTGTCCTTCGTAAAAGCAAGCAATCTCCCACACGTCCCCTTGCTGAAGCCATTCTTTGGCCTGCATGCCGCCACCTTCTTCCACTAAAGCCGTCCTGAGCCCAGAACTGATGTGGTCACGGGGATGGATATGGAAAGCGCTCACCCAGCATACAGTCAAGCTGCTGCTGGCAGGATCAGGACACCCTGTCCAAAAGGAGTAAATGTTCCCACCCCTTTCAGCCCACAGGGCCACCTACTCAGTCTTCTTTGACCTTACTTGGCTCAGTGAAGCAGGACCTTTTCCCCCTACCTTGTGGAAATAGAAAAAGCAAACAAGCACACTTTCTAAAACAAGGAGGAACTTTTACAGCTGATGTGCATTCTTCTTCCTCACTGTTCGTGTTCTCTTGCTGTAGAATACAGTCTCGATTCATGTTGTTTTTGTGAAGTGGATCGGTTTTCACCACTTATTTATGTTCATACTAGGTATGAACAGAGAAAAAATAGACAAAAAGCCATATTGTATTTCTGCCTGAAAAGGAACACTGTGTAGGGTAGCCTGGCTGGCTCAGTCAGAAGAGCACGAGACTCTTGATCTCAGGGTCGTAAGTTTGAGCCCCACATTTGGCACAGAGATTACTTAAAATAAATAAATAAACTTTTTTTAAAAAAAGGAACACTGTATGCACATGGGATTGATGTGGGTTGAGTCACAGTTTTCCATGATAGCCGATTAGAATGCATAGTCTCAAGACCATTGGTTGCATAGGGGATGCCGTTAAGCATCGGAGGTCCTGATATTTCAAGGACTTCTAAGAGAGGTTTGTGATGACTGGACACAAACAGAATAGTTAGAAGATAAAGAAGAAATGTAAATTCAATACTACGAGGACTTCACTCTAACAGAAGGGTAGGATTTATAATCTCAATATCTCCAACTCAAATGTGTTACAGACACAGTACAGTACTTACGTCCTGCTAGCACCTGAGTCAATAGTGCCTTGTCTTTGAAAGCTTTTCACTGATTAGAAGCTGACAATCTCTGGCATTAGCCATGATCAGGAAAACCATGACTGGATAAGACATAGAGAGACCTTATAGAAATTATTAACTGAATAAAAGAATGTAGGATTGTAGATTCTATATAGAAGAGAACCGGACTTACCATTTGCTGCCTCTACACTTAGAAGGAACTCTTCAATTTTGTTACCTGGCTTAAGAAGATACGAGCTGAGTCTGTTAATGCCATCTGCCTCTCATGTCAGGATCTCAGCTTTCATATAGGGGAGTTTCCCAGTGGTCACCCAGACCAGGAGACGTCATACTTATTCAGACCCTACTTAGGGAATGATTTGCAGTTTCTTATGGCTCCATTTCCTCTGTGGCTCCTCAGTGGTCATAGTCCATGAAATGGAAACCATGAATCCAGGACCTTTTAATTATAGTGAAGGGAGGTTCCAGGTTACCTCATTTAAATTATTAATTTCAAACGGCGCCTGGGTAGCTCAGTCGGTTAAGCTTCTGACTTTGGCTCAGGTTATCATCTCACAGTTTGCGAGTTGGAGCCCCGTTTCGGCCTCTATGCTGACAGCTCAGAGCCTGGAGCCTACTTTGGATTCTGTGTCTCCCTCTCTCTCTGCCCTCCCTCATTTGCGCTCTGTCTCTCTCTCTCTCTCTCTCTCTCTCTCAAAAATAAACATTAAAAAATTTTTTAAAGTATTAATGCCACACTCGTGTGTCCTCCATTATAATTATTTTCCTTTCACTTCCCTTTCTCTACCCAAAGTGTAGTTGAGGTGATTTGGCTTAAAAAATGGATGTATTTTCTAGAAGATGCCAGAGAGATTGGAGTGAAGTGGGACAGTTACTTATTTGCCACAAGCTTAGATGCTCTCTTATAGCTCACCCAACTAAGGTTAATTGTGAGGAGGGGAAGCAGTCCTGTGCACACAGCAGAAGGTTCATGCGATTTCCAGTGAGATTTGCCATCCAAACTCATCTTGTACTCTTTGCAGCTCCATGGCTCTGAGGAATCCTGCATACTCTTGGAATAGTGTTTCTCAACCTGACTGGTTGAGAGAGAATAAAAAGCCTTTTATTCTTTTCAGGGTCACTATATACCTTTTTTGTTTAGGACTGATCCAAAGCCATTCTCACTTACATCATTGTATCTGCCAGGGTCCAACCAGGAAACAGAAACACCCAGATTATTTGTTAAAGAGAAAATTTAGTGCAGGAAATTGGCTACACATGAAGAGGCTAAGAAGCTAACCAGCAAATAGACAATCAACCCAGAGGTTAGCAGTTTCAGGAAGCTATGATCTTCACTAGTAGGGGAAGGATAAAGTAGGGAAAGGATGGTGTTACTAGAGTCTAGGAGTCACCAATAGAAGCTCAAGGACTTCTCAGTCCAAGGCAGGGAGAGATGGAAAGATTCAGTCCTCTTTCTGCTGTCTAACTTCCCATAGTTCCTCCCATTGACCAAACCAGCTGGAGGCCAGCTGACACCCAGAGCTTGGGAAATAGGCTTCAGAAGTCAGTTCCCTATGATACAGAGCAGGGTAAGGCATTTATCTGAGGACAAACAGCTCTCAACCAGCATAGTCTTCTGTTACTGGAATTAACCTTGTTCTGGAATTTATTAACATAGAATTTTTAATGCAATCTTCCTGCATACCTTTCACACACCAGTTGGCATAATGATATATTCATTCTTACATCCAGATTTTTCATTCTTTTCCCTTCTTTGTGTAACTTGAATTACCTTGGAGATGACACGTAACAGCCACTCAACCAGCTCAATGGTGTTTGAAACTCATAAATAATAATTATGTCATTAACTACCTTCACAGTTAATGAAGCACTTTCACATATACTGGTTGATCTCATAAAAACTCTGAATAGTTATTATTATCCCCATTTTATGGATATCGGAGTCTTGGAGACTTTATATGAATTGCTTGGAGGCTTTATATGAATTGAAAAACAAATCCTGGAGCCAGAATTCAAACCCTGGTCTGTCTGGCTCTAAATCTGATAATTTTTCCACGCTGCCTCATGAAAGAAGGAGTTGCCCAGAGGGAACAACAGTAGTTTTTCTGGGCTGGTTGGCTGATTTTAGGAGGAAGGAGAAAATATATTTTAAATTTGCAAAAATTTTCTCATTGACCCAGAAATTAAAATTATGCTCAGGGCATGACTTCGGGCCTATCTAACATTCCAGTCTAAAGAATTATATTCTCCCTGAAGAAATCACAATCTTTCCCTGTACATATCTAGATTTGGCATTTCAGTATAAATTGAAATGGCTGTTCTAGAAGGGTCATTGTCACAGCAGCATGTACCATCCCAAGCCTGACAGAGGAGGTGAGGGAGGAAGGCAGTGGGGAAAGTCCTTGGTTTCCATTTCCCTGTCTGTTTTCAATAAAATATAGGACACCCAGTGAAATTTGAATGTCAGGTAAACAATGAATTTCTTTAGTGTAATTATGTCCCAAATATTGCATGGGACATATTTGCACTAAAAAGTTATTTATTGTTTATCTTACATTCAAATGGCATCTCGTAATTTGCTAAGTCTGGCAGCCTTATTTCCAGTTGGGCAGTGATCCCAAGGTTGTTTTGTGTGTGTGTGTGTGTGTGTGTGTGTGTGTGCGTGTGTGTGTGTCCTGTGCAGATCCTAAGGACAAAGCCCATATGGCTGTGCTTCTGCCATCTGTGCCCTGTACATGCCATGAGGTAGTACTTCCTGCACAGGTGCAGAAATGGAAGGAGGGCCGGGAAGGGGATTCCCAGTGTCCAGCAAATACCGATGAATTCTCAACTGGAGGTTCCCTTTGTGGTAAGGAGCGCTGACCTGACCTGAAGTGAAGGTTAAAGTTAATTTACCTGGTTTCGCTTTGCTTTTCTGTTAGTCTGTTTTCACTGGTGAGTATTAAAATCTGACCATGAAGTTAAAGTTAGCCTCAGAGATGTGTAAACTTATTCAAAGAAAGAGGAAGAGGAAGGGGCCCAAGATGGCCTGGGTGTGTGAGGCAGAAAGGTCTGTGGGTCCCATGGAATGGGCGAGGAGGTTCATTTCAGTGCTGGTGCTGCTGGCCTAGGAGAAGCCTAGGGAGCAGGCCCTGTGGTCCCTTCTGGGGAGATGTCAAGGCGAGGATGGAGCAGAAGAAATGCTGGGGCCAGGCACTTGCATCTGTTTGTGAGGAAGCAGAGCTGAGAAAGGAATGTCACTGGGCTCTAAGCCCTCCCAATAGGAGGGCAGTCAGTTCAACAGCACCCTCAGGGAGAGAAATTATGCTGGTTACTCATCCTGGAGCTCAGGGAAGGGGACCTCGGTGGGGGCTACTCTCAGCCCTGCTACTAAGTTGATCTGGAACCTTAAATAAGCCCTTAGTGTCTCTGGGCCTTTGAATGTTCTCCTGTAAAAATGCAATGGCAGAGAATATAATATATTTCCATTATGGTTTTTCTTAGTTCTAAAATTATATTGGTATATGTATAATTTTAAGCCTTCTCATGGTTTCTGTTCTGTGTTCACTGGCCAGGTAAGAGGGCTGGCAACCACACCTCATCAGTAATCCTTATTATACCTGAAGATTACTTTTCATTTGCCCCTTAGTTTTTTTCTCTTATTCAGGCAAACTATCAAAGTCCTTTTTTTGCAAAAGGTTGTATTCAAATGAGTCAAAACCAATGAGACCTACCCTCCGAAAAGCCTCATGTCAACACAGCAATTAGTAACTCTACAGGACCAGAAGCTACAATTAGTATTTCAATCCCGGTTCACCATTCTTTTGTTCATTCATTCATTCATTCATGCAGCAAATATTTACTGAGTTCAGGCAATGCATCAGGCAGATTTGAGCTTTGGGAGGAAAACTTCAACAGAACTACAAAATGTGGCAAACTCTGGGTGACCTGAGATCCGGTTCCTCAAGTCCTTTGCCTCTCTCTTCTGTTGGTGGGCTCTTAGAAGTTTCAGTATTCAGCCACCTGTCCATCAAGTGGTAGAGGCAAAACAAAAATAAGTTCTTGTCAACAGTTGTAGTGAAAGGTTGAAAGTGTTGGCTAACTTGAGGTATTTGAATGATCTGTGGGTTTCCACCTCCTGATAGCTGTGGGCCTCTAAGACCAGACATAGCTGGGAACTGGCTCCTTCTACCAAGAGTGCAAAGCAGCCCTCTGGGATGTCCTTCTCTTACTCACTTCTTCCTTGCCCTCTGTCCACAGTGCTGCACTTGAGATGGAGTTACTGCCCCTCTGGCTGTGCCTGGGTTTTCACTTCTTAACAGTGGAATGGAGGAATCAAAGTGGAATGGCCACAGCAGCTTCCCAAGGGGGCTGTGAGTTGGTGAGTTTTCCAGGAAACTCTGTCTGTTGGTTTTGTCCTGACAAGGTCTGGTCTATTGGAAGACTGATGTATTGTCAGTCAAAGAGGGCAGGGAATCAAAGAGTCTGAATCACTCTGTAGCTGCCTAGCATGAAGCCATGTGCAAGCTGCTCCTTAACCAAAGGTTCAGATGACACCTGAGAAAGACCAGGCAGTCCCTGCCCATCTTCCTCATACCCGCTGAAGCCAGGAGGCCCCAGAGACAGGCACAGGTTAGTCACCTGAAACAAGAGCACCCTGTTAAAAATCTGGATGATTGAGCTCTACTAATGGTATCAGAATCCCTGAGTAGGGCGTAGTAAAATTGGATAAGCCCTGACTCAGAGCTTGTATATGAGCCAATAGCAAATGCTCAAGCAGCTGTACTGCAGAGCAACATTCTTGATCACATTCAGGCTGAAGACGATCAAGGGAGTGGATATCTGAGCTTTTACAGTTTACCCTCTCCAGGGCTTTCAGCCTCTATCTGGAAACAGACCTGGCTCATAACAACTGGGCACATTTCTGGAAAATTTCCCCCTTGCCTATAAGTCAAAAGTCTGCTTGAGAAACATATATTTCATAAACATTCCTTGAGTCCTATTATATACTAGGTACTAGAAAGACAAATTGGATGTCGGGGTTAATACCTACAATCAGAATTGTATTCTTAAAGCTGATAAATTTTAAAAACCCAGTTGGTCATGGTTC
The DNA here is from genome assembly GCF_018350195.1 of Panthera tigris. Lineage (NCBI taxonomy): Eukaryota > Metazoa > Chordata > Mammalia > Carnivora > Felidae > Panthera > Panthera tigris. Next base: position 71,609,068 of record NC_056668.1, read on the forward strand.
TTAACCACCTTTAGTAACCTCTGACCACTATGCTGTAGTATAGTCTAGTACAGAGTGGGGGTTATGAGCCAGACCAGGTTTAAATCCCAGCTTGGGGCACCTGGGTGGCTAAGTCGGTTAAGCGTCTGACTTCAGTTCAGGTGGTGATCTCACAGTTTGTGGGTTCGAGCCCCGCGATGGGCTCTGTGCTAACAGCTCAGAGCCTGGAGCCTGCTTCAGATTCTGTGTCTCCCTCTCTCACTGCCCCTCCCCTGCTCGTGCTCTGTCTCTCTGTGTCTCTCTCAAAAGTAAATAAACATTAAAAAAAAATTAAATCCCAGCTTGCTAGCTGGTGACATTGGTGGGGGGGAGGCACTCTGTGTCTCAGTTTCCTCATCTGTAAAATATAGAATAGTGGCACCAACCAATAATACCATAACACTGCATTGCTATGATGATTAAATAAGCTAGTGTATATAAAGCACTCAGAACAGGGCCTTGTTTGTACTAAGAGCTATGTGTTTTATCTGTCATTATTGTTGTTAGTCTCTGTTACTACAGACTTCCATTAATTCCTTACAGAGGCTATTAAAAATTAACTTCAGGGCCGCCTGCGTGGCTCAGCTGGTGAAGCATCTAAATCTTGATTTTTGGCTCAGGTCATGATCTCATGGTTCATGGGATTGAGCCCCACATCGGGCTCCGTGCTGACAGCTCTCTCTCTCTCTCAAAATAAATAAATAAATAAATATTTAAAAACAACATTTAAAGGTTAACTTCACAGTAGCTAAATCAAGAGGGAATCAGAAAGTATGAGTTCTTTGATAGCCTTTCAGGGTTCAGGCTAGACTGCCTGTCTGACCCTCTCCAGCCTGGTGGGCAAGAGCAGGGGTCAGCTGCGAGGGGGTTCAAAGAGTGGATCACCCATGGCTCTTGGAAGGCTGAGAGTTTGAGGGTCCAGGTATCTCCGGTGCCCCGCCTTGCCTAAGCCACATGTTATCATAAAGTGGACATGGTGAGATTTTCTTGGGCTCTGACAGCCACGTGGTCCTTTTGCAGCTCTTTGGTGGGGCCACAGGGAATTGCAGAGGTTGACCCCATGCTTATAGCAGCTGTGGTGAGACAGGGTCTCATGGCTTGAGGAAAGCCCCTCACCACAACATTCTCCAGAGAGTCCCTGTCAGGGGCAGACCAACACTTACACAAATAAAGAAATGCACCTTGTTTCTGCATGGAGGGATTCAATTTTGTAAAGATGTCAGTTATCCCCCAATTAACCCATAATTGTAATGTAATCTCTGTCAAAATTCCAAAGATTTTTGAGGGGAGGGGAAGTGTGAAAGGAAGTTGGCAAATTCACTCTGACGTTCATCTAGAAATTAAAAACAACTCAAACGTGTAACAACAGAGATTAATTAATCAGATCTTGCTAATCATTATAGCTAACATTTATTAAGCACTTACGTGCCAGGTTGTGTATTAAGTGTTTTTATGTAAACAATCACAAGGGAAAAAAAAAAGCCCTTATGAGAAAATTACAAGTATAATTTCCATGTTACAGGTGGAGTAATGAAGGTCCTGACTGGTCAGGTAACCAGCCCAAAGTCACCCATTTGATAAAAAGCAGAACCAAACTGGACTGACCCTAGAACTCTTGCCTTTGACCACCGTGCTATTCATGCAACAAACTGATATAGAGTTATATAACAGGATGTGATCAAATGTATTTTTATTGCCAAGACGCTATGTCTATACATATTATCAAAGGTGGTAAAAGTAGATCACTGGACAGTTTGCGGAGTATGGTCTCATTAAAAAACTTTTTTTTCAACTATCATTGACTTTGTCCTACTGACCAATCCTGGGAAAGGAATGTCATTATTCTTCTATCTGATCACTTAAAACTTTTTTCCTGGACACCTGACACCCTGTGACTGATTGTTTTTGCCAGTCTTGTAGAACATTGCGGTGCGTTAAAGCATCCTAAGGCCTGTGTGACCTCTGCTATGAGAACAGGGTCGTCCCATCCATCCTGCCTCCTTATGTTGCACAGTTGTGGTAGAACACATCCAGGAAGAGCACTGACTTGGGCATTAGAAGTTCTGGACTCCTGTCCCTGCAATGCCACTGGCTCTTCACTTCTCTCCAGACCCCACTTCTCTGTACAATTCAGGGTGATGTTGAGGACTAAAGTCCTTTTAAGCTGTAATATTTATCAACCCAGAATGTAGAGGAGCGTCCCAGGCAAAACTCCTTTGGGTGACATGAAGATGCCACAGCATGTTGGCTGTTTTGTGCTAACCCTGTTGGACACACAGGTGTTAGGGTAATAGCGATAACAATACAATAGCGACCGTTTACATTAACGGTGTTTGCTGTGTGTCAGGCTCTGTGCAGCCTCTCACCTAATCTCACTGCAATCCTCTGGGTAGCTACTCTCTATCTTCATCTCCGTTTTTTCAGAGGCAATAACAAACTTAGGTTAAGTTACTTGCCCAAGGTCACGTAGGAAACAAATGGCAGAGGTGGGATTCAAACCCGGATTCAAACCGGCAGACAGCCCTGGTCCTCAGTCCTTCTCACAGTTGAAACCAAATTGCAAGCACAGTTGTCCACGCAGAACCCACGACACAGGTGCTCAGATTTTCTCTGATGTGAGGTGTGTTTTAAATGAGGCCTGGAACTCAGCTCCTAGCTGACTATTTCAATGTGAAGGTAAAGAACAAAGAAAAGTTCCCTTTTGTTCCACATTTTCCTAGCCTTTTTTTTTTTTTTTTTAATTATGATCTCTAGAGTCACTCTCAGAAGCTGCGGTAAAAGTCAAGTGAATGAGTCACATTTCTGTACATAAACTTGTCTGCCTCGGAGGCCCTCCTCCCTGCTGACCAGTGTCTGTCTGATCCTAGGTTGATGGAGTAGCCAATTGCCGAGGGCAGAACCTTGCATCAGTGCCCAGCGATCTCCCTCCCTACTCCCAGATGCTCATCCTGGATGCCAACCCGCTTAAGATCCTGTGGAACCATTCCCTCCAGCACTACCCTCTCCTGGAGAGCCTCAGTCTGCACAGGTGCCACCTGGAGCGCATCGGCCGCGGCGCCTTCCAAGGGCAGGCCCGTCTGCGCAGCCTGGAGCTGCCCGACAACTCCCTCTCAGAGAACTACAAGGAGACAGCGGCTGCCTTCCACCACCTGCAGGCCCTGCAGAGGCTGGACTTGTCAGGGAACTCCCTGACAGAAGACATGGTGGCCCTCATGCTCCAGAACCTCTCTTCGCTGGAGGCTGTGTCCCTGGCGAGGAACACCATCATGAGGCTCGACGACTCTGTCTTTGAGGGCCTGGGGCACCTCAGGGAGCTGGATTTGCAGAGAAACTACATCTTTGAGATTGAGGGTGGCGCTTTCGATGGCTTGACTGAGCTGAGACACCTCAACCTGGCCTATAACAACCTCCCTTGCATCGTGGACTTCAGCCTCACACAGCTACGGTTCCTCAACGTCAGCTACAACGTCCTGGAATGGTTCCTGGCGTCAGGGGGAGAGGCTGCCTTTGAGCTGGAGACGCTGGACCTCTCCCACAATCAGCTGCTCTTTTTCCCACTCTTGCCCCAGTGCAGCAAGTTGCACACGCTCCTGCTGCGGGACAACAACATGGGCTTCTACGGGGACCTGTACAACACCTCTTCACCGCGGGAGATGGTGGCCCAGTTCCTCCTTGTGGATGGCAATGTGACCAACATCACCACTGTCAACCTCTGGGAAGAGTTTGCGTCCAGCGACCTTGCGGACCTACACTTCCTGGATATGAGCCAGAACCAGTTCCAATACCTGCCTGATGGCTTCCTAAAGAAAATGCCTTCCCTCTCCCACCTGAACCTCAACCAGAATTGCCTGATGACGCTCCACATCCGAGAGCACGAGCCCCCAGGGGCGCTCACTGAGCTGGACCTGAGCCAGAACCAGCTGTCAGAGCTGCACTTGGCCCCGGGGCTCCCCGGCTGCCTGAGGAGCCTCCGGTCATTCAACTTGAGCTCCAATCAGCTCATGGGTATCCCCACTGGCCTTTTTGCTGATGCCAGTAACCTCACTACAATTGACATGAGCCACAATCAGATCTCACTTTGTCCCCAGCCGGCTGGCTTGGACCTCCCGGCCCCCCCAAGCTGTGTGGATTTTAGGAACGTGGCGTCTTTGAGGAGCCTCTCTCTCAAGGGCTGCGGGCTGGGGGCATTACAAGACTGCTCGTTCCAGGGGACTGCCCTCACCCACTTAGACCTGTCTGGCAACTGGGGGGTTCTGAATGGGACCGTCGCCCCTCTCCGGGGTATCGCCCCCACGTTACAGGTCCTGTCTCTGAGGAATGTGGGCCTCAGTTCTAGCTTCAGGGAGTTGGACTTCTCTGGGTTTGGGAATCTGAGAGACTTGGATCTGTCAGGGAATTCTTTGACCAGTTTCCCACGGTTCAGGGGCAGCCTGGCCCTGCAGACCCTGGATCTCCGCCGAAACTCGCTCACAGCCCTTCCCCAGGGGGCCGTGTCTGAGCAGCTCACGAGAAGTCTGCGGACCATCTACCTCAGTCAGAATCCGTATGACTGCTGTGGGGTGGAGGGCTGGGGGTCCCTGCAGCGCCTGCACGCCATTGCCGATTCGGCCATGGTCACTTGCAACCTCTCCTCCAAGGTCATTCGCCTGATTGAGCTGCCCGGAGGCGTGCCTCAGGACTGCAAATGGGAGCGGGTGGACATGGGCCTGCTGTACCTCGTACTCATTCTTCCCAGCTGCCTCACCCTGCTGGTGGCCTGCACCGTCATCTTCCTCACTTTCAAGAAGCCCCTGCTTCAGGTCATCAAGAGCCGCTGCCACTGGTCTTCCATATACTGACCTGGCCACGTGCCAAGGTTAGAAATGGGGTCTGTGCGTGGAAGAACCCTTTCTCTGCCAGATTTCTGGATCTGACGCAGAGAACAAATCCAGTGAATTGAGGTTTAGGTGAAAGTTTAAAATGTTTCCAGCCCTTAGTTGCCCCACGTTCTTCTTCCATCGTTGTGAATCATCCTCATCATCCTGGTAAAATATTTATTAAGTGATGTTCTGTGAAAATAAAACACGTGTCTCATAAATATTTTTTAAATCAAACTCGCCTTGTGTTTTTTCTTTCTTTAATGTTTTTTGGTAGTTTCACTTAGATTACTTTGCACTGTCCTTCCCTTGGTGACATCCATGGAGCTGGCTAGAAAGGGTGCCAGTTCAGGCAAAAACAACCCCAAGAGCATGTCCTGTGGGTGGTGAGAGACAGTGCCCTGGGGGTTCACCAGTTCACCAAGAACAAGAATTTCAGAGCAGAGCCGGGAGTCTGAGGTGAGAATTCTCACCTCTTGTCTTGGCTTGCATTGTCGCTGCAGCCAGAGCGGTCCTGTCTGAGTGCCCTGGGTTCACACCTGTGGTCTCTGCAGGCAGGCATGACCCTTTCTTGGAAAAAAGAGAACACCTGGGCCCTGAGTTCATTCGTGTAGTGAACTGAACACCAGGCGCAGCTCTTGTTTGAGCGAAAGTGAAGAGAAATGTAGAAAGGAGCGACTTCTGCTAACTTGTAGGCAGCCCCCACTCTTCACAAAAACCACAGACAACTACTCAGCCGACTTTGAGTATATGTGCACTCACTACATTCCTAGTTTCCTTCGCCTCCTTCCCTCAGTGAACAGGGAACGATTTCTGTGCTCCTCTGTGGGGAAAAGACAATGAAGACACAGGTCTTGCCCTTTAGGTAGTTTAGAATTTATGCTGTCCTTGCACTTTTTATCCCTGTTTATCAAATCATAAAGGGGCTACATGCAGGGGTGGGGGGGGGGGGGTGGGGGGAGGAGGTGGGGAGAGGATGGAAATCCCACGAGTTGATTACTATTACCGTGAAGACTACATGTCAGCAGAAATGTTTAGGCAAATCAGAGAGATAAAAACAGTGGTCTTAATTTGACAAAACAGAAACTTCCCTTGGCCACTCTACAAGGGCAGAAAAGGCCATCCCAGTCAGGCTCCGCACCCAAGCACTGTGTCAGCCTGCGTTAGATGTTGCCGGTACTGCCCCTCCATCTCTCCTGCCAGTGTGCCTCTCTCCAGCCGGCACTGTCCCAGCCTCGAGCCTCGTATGTCCCTCAGGTCTCCTTGAAGCCTCCGTCCGGCGCTGTCCTGGGCGAGCCCCGTCACCCCACGTCCATAAGACCAGCCGCCCCTAATTTCTTCCCGCATCAACACAAACACTTTTTCCCCGGGGTTCTGCTGTTTCCCAGGGTGACAACTAGCTAATTAGACAAATGAGTCTATCTGCAGCTTGTACATTTACGGTTTCTCTTGAGCTAATGTGTCACCCCTCCTATCAGTTCATGATCTTAGTTTCTTGCAACTGAAGATGACTCTGTCTGATTTAAGCAGCATGGGGGTTCAGTAAAGGGATACTGGGAAGCTCCGGACTCTCTGGGAAGGCTGAGGGACAGAGCTGGGAAATGGGCAGAGACCCGGATGCTACACAGCCGTTCTGACTGCAGCCCAAATCATGCCACAGACAATAAATGTGAAGACATGACTGCGGCCACCCCTTTACTGCTGGGCACCACAGTTTGCCCTGCCACCACTGACCGCTCTGGACAGGGCCACTGCCACAGCTGCCACCCACTGCCCAAATACGTGGCCTCCCAAATTCTGCTCTCTTGTATCACTAGCTCCTGATGCACGGTCTGGAGCAAGTGGACCTGGTCGGTTGACCAGTCCCGGTATGCCCCTGCCCTGGTGGTAGAAAATGGGTTCTGCTTCCTATAAGTACTATACAGGGTGGAGTTCTCAAAACAGGAAGGGAAGTTCAATGTTGAGAAGACGGAAAAAAAAAAAAAAAAAGACAAATGTGCACCACACCCTCAAGCAGCATGTACATTTTAGCAGAGGACTTCTTGAAGCAAATTCTTAGCATAAAGGAATGACTCAAGTAATGGAAACTTCACGGAGTCGTTCAGGCCAGCAAGGGAGATAGTCTGGGGTCTGGCAGGCCCTTTGAAGCCACTCAAGTCACACCGTGTAGCTCACCACCCACTTTACCTGTCCTTAGGGCCTAGTCTTGGAGAATGGCAAATTGCAAGGACGTTAGGACAGAGCTCTACTCCTGCCTGTGGTAGTAACTTCAGAAGGCTGTGGCCTTTTCTAAGTTGATTGGTCCATCGCTAGGGTCCAAAGGTGATTTCCTAGGTTTCTTTCAGTATGGTGAGAAGAATGACAACAGCAGGTGGATTTCCGCAGCCAGTCCTGAGCTATGATTCACCAGCAGATTCTGTATCGTTATCCTCCTTTGCCCACCTCTCCCTCCACCTGCAGAGAAGAGTATACTCTACTGTCCACTCTGGGTGGGTGATAGGCACGAGGACCCACAGATCCTGTTCTGAGTTCCCTGTTGGGACCAGAATGGTGTCTGCCTAAGGCCTCCCAGACAGCCAGATTGAGCACCAAGTGGTTCTTCCTCAGTGGATGGGAAGGGGGGGCCACCTCCAGCTGCTACATGCCAGAATAGACAGAATCAAAGATACATAATGTCAGAGATTGGACTATTAACATGAGTGATAGTAATTTGGACTTTGAAAACTCAGTCATAAAAAAAAAAGCTTAAGATTTTTCTAGAGGCACAAAATGTTACTAGGAGAGGTCAACTGATTTTTTTTTTTTTTTTGAGGACCCTCATTGCAAAAAATTGGGTAAACTATAACCTTGTTTCATATCACTGGTCATCTTTGGTCATCGTTGATCCATACAGAGCCCACTTTTGTTTGTTTAATGTGCCAGTTATCTTGCGTTTGCCCTTCCAGATCCACTCTCCACCCTTCTCTGTCCTGCCCCAGGAGGTGAACCTAATGGGCTTCCTTGCTCTCTGGTTTCCGATTGTACTTGGCTAAGAAGGAGCCTTGGCAGATCAGAGAGAAGGAAGATAGTGAGGTCAGGGTGTTCACTCTCCTGTCCATTCCCTATGGATTTGTCTCGAACTGGCTGCACTCAAAACCAAAGTTCATACTCCTCTGAAGGTGGTCCTTTCTACACAAACCTCTGCCTTGAGGTTCTAGGAGCCACCAGGGACGGGTAACAGGTTTGTTATTACCAGCCCCGTGTCATTGCATTATGTCTCAGGTTTGCCTTTCCCTCCCTGTCCCTTTGTTTTATTTTTTAATTTTTTAAATGTTTATTTACTTTTGAGAGAGAGAGAGAGAGAGAGAGACAAAATGTGAGTGGGGGAGGGGCAGAGAGAGAGGGAGACACAATGCTAGGCAGGCTCAAGTTGAGCCTGATGTGGGGCTCAAACTCATGAACCACAAGATCATGACCTGAGCTGAAGTCAGACACTTAACCAACTGAACCACCCAGGAGCCCCTCTGATGGAAATCCACTGTCCCTTTGTAAGCAGTCTCCTTATAAATCCTCCTTCAGTTACCCTTGTTTGAATATGGTTCCCACATTTACCCATCTGGTTTCTGTTGGAACCCTGAGCAATGCAGTTTGTTATTTTATTTAGCAATACTGAAGTAAAGAAGTCTCAGTACTTGTGTCAGAAACCCACAGAAGGCTAAGGATGCAGCCTGTGGGTATAGAGGCCAATCCTTTGGAGACAGCTGTCCTTGTGATCTGTTGTGATTGGACATGAGGAAGAAGCTGGACATGAGGAAGATGGCATACCTCATCATTTTACAAATAAATTCAGATGTGGCCCAGATTGGAGATGAAGTTTCCAGCCTTGGAGACCTTCTTTCAAAAGTATGAGTAAGAATGCCTGGGTAGTTCAGTTGGTTAAGTGTCCGACTTCAGCTCAGGTCATGATCTCACGGTTCATGAGTTCAAGCCCTGAGTTGGGCTCTGTGCTGACAGCTCGGAGCCTGGAGCCTGCTTTGGATTCTGTGTCTCCCTCTCTCTCTGTCCCTCCCTTGTTTGCACTCTCTCTCTCTCTTTCAAAAATAAATAAACATTAAAAAAATAAATAAATAGGGGCGCCTGGGTGGCTCAGTTGGTTGTGTCCAATTTCAGCTCCGGTCATGATCTCACGGTTCATGAGTTCAAGCCCTGAGTTGGGCTCTGTGCTGACGGCTCAGAGCCTGGAGCCTGCCTCAGATTCTGTGTCTCCCTCTCTCTGTTCCTCCCCTGCCCGCTCTCTCTCCCTCCCTCCCTCTCTCCCTCTCAAAAAAAAAAAAAAAAAACAAAAAAAAAAAAACAATAAAAAAATTTTAATAAATAAGATAAAATAAAATAAAAAGTATGAGTATTGTGATGGCATGGAGCCAAAGAAAACAGACAATGGGACTAGGAAATAAGTGTTATAAAGAAAAGAAAACGGAAAATACTCCTCGCTAACTAGTCATCTTCTATTCCGTCGTTACCCACAATTACTAAGTGCTTATTTTGTGCTAAGCTTTTGTAAGGATAATTTCTCTTCATTTGGGAAAACCTCAGACTGAGAGCAGTTGAAGTTTTCCCAAGGTCACACTGAACTGTGGAAAGACATTATTAGCATTAAGTTGAAGAAGAGAAAAGAGCTTCGGCAACTTTGTCTTTATCAAGTTCACCGAACTAAGGACAGCACCCCACAGGTGGCTGGTGGCTACTGACCAGCACAGGTTGGCTGATTAAATGGCGGATGTGGGAGGTTCATATGGGGCATAGATGAGGAAGTCCACAGTGCTTGAAGACCTCCGAGTGCTCAGGCAGCTCTTGGTGTCAGCGTTCCCATGTGTGGTAGACAAGGGCCCCTGAACCCCAGAAAAGACAAACAGAGGAGAATTGCCACACTCAGGCCTCGACATTCCACATGGAGTCTCTCTCACATGATACTTATCAAGGGCTCTTAAAACATTTAGTGACTATTCCCAAGAGCTGCTTGTGTATTTTACACTTTTAACTGTCCCATCGTCATGTCAGTGCAATGACCGTCCTCAGCAGCCTTTTGGGCTGTTCTTGGTCCTGTGGACATTCCTCAGGTGCTCAGTCCTACACTCCTGCCACCTTCAGATCCCTTAATATGCCATATATGGAGGACTAGATTCCAAACTTCTATCCTATTTAAAACTCTTATCCCTGGACAAAACAGTCCCTCCCTTTGCTTATTTCAAGAATGTTTAGCTTATAAAGGGCAGCACATATCATTTTATGTATAAGAACATGCACAGCAATACTGATACCAATTGGGTCTGTATCACAATGATTAATCCCTAGTTACTTTAAGCAACAGTACCTCACATGTTGCTGAAACTGAGAGAAGTTTCTTCCATAATCTCACCATTTTAGGGGAGGTGGCATTAGCAGATCACAGTTTGAAAACAACCTTCCCCACAGATGTCCAAAAAACATTACCTAAGAGGAGGGTTTCGGGAAGGTATACAGCCAGACCAAATTGAAATGGGGATAAAATTGGCTTGAACACTGGACTGGCCTGAAAAGTGCAACCCCAAAGGGGCCTCTAAGCCTCCAAGGGAGAAGGGGGGCCAACGTGGGGAGGGTGCAGAGGAGCAGGAGGGTCATGCATTCTGGAGGGTGGGTGTGTTTCTTTCTTTTCCGGCTACTGTTATCGATGCGGTAAGCACATCCCTTCAGCTGAATGCCCTGGAGAGGAAGCCCCGAGCTTCCTGTTGTCTTACCAGTGCTGCAAAATGCAATGTAGAAATAAAGAAAAATGGGGAAAAGAGGAAGAAATGGGAAGCTCCACTGGCTAGGTCAGGAATTTCCAGGAGGAAACCTAGCTCCTCTTTTCCTGGAAGGGTAGAGGAAAAGGCACATCCTAGACGTCAGCTGCTTCTCACATCAGTCGGGATCCAGCAAATAATCTCTCTATATAAAAAGGAACTTTATGAGGAACAACAGAATAGACAACAAAGTTGAAGATCTTGAAGGGAAGAATAAAGAAATGTGTATAGGGAGATACTGCCAGAAAAATATAGCCATCCCCTACGTTAATGCCCTTAAAATCCCTCTGTTTGTGAGACTCTACTTCCAAAGTTTTACAGTGTTGGAAAGAATAGTTTTAATATCAGATTCCGTTTTGTTTTGCTGCAACAAGAACCTTAGCTATCTAGGACATACTTTGCGAGATTTAGCTGAAATAACACCCAGGCCTCCAGGGTGGATTAAACAGGTGGGGACAACAGGTTGTCATACACCTATCTATCTATCCATCTATCTATCATCTATTTGCTTATTTATATCATTAAATAACGTATCACTTAGCAAAATAGTCAACCCTTGCCAGTTTTATCCCCATGAAAATCTTTAGCCATGTACCTTCCCCAAGCCCTGCTCTTGGATAATGTTTTTTGGAGATCTGTGGGAAAGGCTGTTTTCAAACTGCGATTGGCTAATGCCACCTCCTCTAAGACTGGGATGATGCGAGGAACTTCTCTTAAACTTTTCAAGCCAGCCTTGACTTTCCTGAACTAGATTTCTTTAACAATATTATCTTCCTCTATTGCCTGTGTTTCACATCACAGAACATCCTTCCTCTTAAAGAGATTAAAAACAACAAAAATTCCACTTTGATCAGAACAGTCGATTAGAAAAGGAAACTCCCTCCAGCTTTCTAACTTTTCAAAAATGTCATACTTTCCCCTTGAAATAGGAATAAGTTTTGCATCCCCAACTGCAAGTCCTACAGTTTTCCTAGCAGGCAAGTTAGGTGACACGTGGTGACAGAGGCAAAGGGGCACAGACATCTGCGTTGCTAACATCACGTTACTTTCTTTTTTTGTTACATCCAGTTTTGTTTCTAAAGACAAAGTTTTCCTACTTCTCTCTACTCTCTTTGACTAGAAGCTCCAACGGTATTTAAATGATCTTCTGGACTGACAGTTCTGAAAGATTATCAGATATTCTGCAATATGAATCACATCCCAGAGAAAAGACCTGATATATACATGTCAAGGGACAACCTGAAGTGCAGAGGGAGGTGCCCAGCTCTCTCAGCTGGTTCTCCTTGGGAGTGGGGAGCATTGCAACAAAGACTAAGTTAATTTTTCCTTTCTTTTTCACTGTTGACACAAAAAACTGTCATGAATTGCAAAAATGGCTACAAATTCTGCTAAAGCATTAATTGAAACAAATACAATGCAAGTGGTTCCTTAAGAAAGGAAAGACTGTACGGATACAGGGATTGAAAGCTTCCATGATCATGATGTAGAAAAAAAAAAAAGGTGGAGCATCTGGGTGGCTCAGTGGGTTATGCATCTAACTCTTGATATTGGCTCAGGCTGTGGTCTCATGGTTGTGAGACTGAACGCCGCCTTGGGCTCTGCGCTGAGTGTGGAGCCTGATTGGAATTCTCTCTCTTCCTCTCTCTGCCCGTCTCCTGCTCGCACGTGTGCTCTCTCTCTCTCTCAAAATATATAAATAAACATTAAAAAAAAAAGTTTCACATTACGTGGATTGGGTAGTAATGAAAACACAGTGCAACCCATGAGCATGACAAATTTTGAGCAAAATCAGTCTATTTAATGCATCTAGAGAAAGTAGTTGCCCAAGATAAGGCAAAGTCACACAGGCCTTTACCTAAGTTCCGGTTTCACGTGGATTTCAATGCCATTTGGATATGTGTATGAGGATAGACAGATGAAGAAATTGCATGTGAAGACAAAATAAAAGGGGTGGGAAATGGGCTAGATGGGCATTGAGGAAGGCACTTGTTGTGATGAGCACTGGGTGTTGTACGTAAGTGATGAATCACTGAATTCTATTCCTGAAACCAATATTATACTGTATGTTAACTAACTAGAATTTAAGTTAAAGGATAAAATAATTAAAAAAACAAACATAAAACAAAAACAAAACAAAAAACAAAAAATAGGAAGGTCCACAAATAGAAAAAGTGCGAGATCCCCATTTTATCAATATTAAAGGACAAAAGCTTAACAGAACAGTAGAAATTCAAAGTGTACAAAAAATATGAATAGTTCAGTGAAGATATTATCAATGGGACAAATTAATAACAAAAAAAGATGAAAAAGAGGGAAGAAAGTAAAAATATTCGATTTCATAAAGACAGTTTCATTCAGAAATGAAGGACGGTTTGCAAAAAGAATGTGTTCACAGGGGTGCCTGACTGGCTCAGTCGAAGGAGCATGGGACTCTTGATCTTGGGGTTGTGAGTTCAAGTCCCACATAGGATGTAGATTATTTAAATAAATAAATATTTTTTTTTAATCCTTAAAAAAAAAAAAAAAGACCGTGTTCACAAACAAGAAGCTGGTATTTGTGAAGTCACTCCCTGAATAGAATCCTGGAGAAAGGCATTCCTGCCACTATTCAGCTTTCTCTACGTTTGAGGGGCCCCAACGCCCTACCCACTTCCCGTAGGAGGTAGAACAACTTTGTACTTGAGTTTATTCAGACAAATGGTGAAATCTTTTGACAGCTGGATTTTATTTTCTTCTGATAGCTATTAACTTGAGTACTCCTCCTTTTTAGCATTTAAGATCTTGTATTATAGATACAATTCATTTCTCAGTCATCAAAGGAAGAATATTGCTGATACTTGAATTATTTGAGAAGCTCAGCCTCTAGTCACTGGCACTGAATTCCGTTGGGTCATCACTGAATTTATCATCTTTTCTCTTCCTGATTTATTTAATCTTCCCCCCCCCCGCCCCCCCCCAAGTTTGTACCTCCTCACTTCCCTTCTTTCACTGTTAGGTGCTCTTCTTGGGTGTATTTTTGTGACTTCATGACCAAATTTTGCTTCTTTTGGGGGGACTTAACTTACCAGTGTTGATTTTTTTGTCCCATAATTGTAAGTATCTGAACCCTGGCAAAATGTTGGGCTTACTGTTTATTTTTGTATTTTGTTTGTAGCTTTAATCACTGAGTCATTTAGGGAAATGTATTTCTGTTGCATGGTTACCAAGATAGTGACTGTCATGGCTCGTTTGTTAAGACTTAACTGATGCCTGAACTTTCATGTCCGTAAAGTTTGTTCATTTTTAGAGGACAATTGAAGTTTGAGTTGGTAGATGAAACTACTAGTTCTCATATTACTGGGTTTCAATATTAAATTCTAGGTCCTGCTTAATTTCTGGTGGTGGATGACAGTGCTTGCTCATCACCTCCTTTGAGATGACTGAGTATAGTCTCTTTTGGGGGCTTATAACAAATGAGGGAGGGTTGCTGTTTGAATGATCCTGCTCCTTTGAGTCCTCGATGACTAACAATTTCTACCTTTCATGGGACGTGGTCTTCTTCCCAATCCCAACCTATTCTCTTCTACATAAATGATTTTTAAACTAATCATTTGATGATAAATTTTTCCACTGTCAGTTCCTGAGCTCTGATAGTAGGAAGGCAGGACAGTCTCAGGTCTGGCTGTTGAATCTACTTTGAAGTTATTCATGATAGAGGAGCAGTACTAGGATAACAGAGGAGTTTTAAACTCGGAGTTATAGCTGAGGTTATAGTCCCAGCGTGGCTTCTAACTCCACGTGTCCCCTTAAATCACATATTTCTCTCCCAGACTTCACCTTCACCACCTACAAAATAAGGAGGTTGAACTAGATTGTCTCTATAGTGCCTTGCAAATCTAACATTCCATGGTTCTTAAGGAGCTTTCTGTTGGACTACGTGAATGAATCCTGCAACTATTATATTTGTAGATAAAATATTAATTTTTACAATAAAATTAGCAACAGTGGGGGTCAGCTTAGGTAAGAAATGGAGTGATACAAAGGTGCCTGGTTTGCTAATGGCCCAAAGATGATAATGAAGCAGCCTTAGCTTCTGCTACACACTTTTATCTAATGGCATGTAACTGTGAGCTTCCAGAATTTTGAGAACACATGGATTTTTTTTTTCTTGTTGTCTATGAGCCTTTTGGCCAATTTTGATCCAGTAACCCTTTGAGGCTGGTGTGTCTCAGGTCTACCTTTCTCCTCAGGGTTCCAGGATCCACCTAAGGGATACTGACCAGAAACTTCCTGCTTAATGCCCCTAAAATGGGCCGGAATTCCCCTCTGCACACAAACCAACTGACAGCAACTGAGGAGAACAGGGCAAGAGGAAGGTTAGAAGTTACCAAGCATGACAAGGGGTGCTCTGCTAGAGAACTGCCCACAGGTTTCTTGGTATCAGTCAACTGGAGTTTAAAAAAAAAAACAACAAAAAACAAAAAAACCCCAGCTTCATCACCCCACTACCACATCCTTAAATTCCTAATTCCTAATAATTCCGAATCAGGGAATTATAGCTCAGTGTCTTCCCTATGATTTCAACATCATGGACCTTTTAGTTTTGCTAACTTTTAAGAATAGTCATTCATTTGCTTGGGGCTTACTTCAAGTTCAAATGCCCAGAGGAAATACCTCACTCCTTGTTCCATGCCCCTCAGTGTTCTACAGTGAAAGAATGGGCACAGATCCCCACGGCATTCATTTATTCAGCAAATATTTAGGGAGCCTCTGCTCTGTGCCAGGCATTACTTACTTCTTGGGATATATACAAAGCTATTTTTCTTTTCATTGGTTGTCATTTATAAATAATTTTCTTTGGGTGCCTTGGGTGGCTCAGTCGGTTGGGCGGCCGGATTGGGCTCAGGTCCTGATCTCGCGGTCCGTGAGTTCCAGCCCTACGTTGGGCTCTGTGTTGACAACTCAGAGCCTGGAACCTGCTTCGGATTCTGTGCCCGCCCCCCTCTTCCCCTTCCCCATTCGTGCTCTGTCTCTCTCTGTCTCTCAAAAATAAATGTGAAAAAAATAAATAAATACTTTTCTTCACTTCCCTCTCTTCAGCCCTCCACTGTTCTTGACTCTCATCAGAATCCATGAGAGCTGAGTCCTGAACTATTCTGGTGACTACAGGGCTGAGGTACTCCTTGCTATATTTGGGCAGTTACAAAAAGAGAGTATCACAAGTGTAGTATACAGTCTTTTCTGTGTCTTCAGTTTTCTTAATTTAATGTGCTCCTGAAAGATGAAAGAGTTTCTGTTCCTGTGCCAGCCATTTATTTGCCACATAATACAAATCTGCACAGTGGCCACTTCTTTACTCTTGATTGTAAAGCTGGGGGACATAGACATTAACCCATCACAGATCCAGTCATCCAAAAGATACTTTAGCCCAGGCTCTGAGACTCAGAATCTCAAAGAAACTAGGAAACAAGTAATATTGGCTTGAGCCCTGGTGCCAGCCAACTGCTTATTTATAGTAGTTTCATATCCATTCTTTTTTTTTTTTTTTTTAATTTTTTTTTTCAACGTTTTTTATTTATTTTTGGGACAGAGAGAGACAGAGCATGAACGGGGGAGGGGCAGAGAGAGAGGGAGACACAGAATCGGAAACAGGCTCCAGGCTCCGAGCCATCAGCCCAGAGCCTGACGCGGGGCTCGAACTCACGGGCCGCGAGATCGTGACCTGGCTGAAGTTGGACGCTTAACCGACTGCGCCACCCAGGCGCCCCAGTTTCATATCCATTCTTAACCCTTCCTGTTTTGCTCTGGATCTATTTGCACTAATATAAAGAAATGATTGAATACATGAATGAAGAAGAGGAGATAAGTATTCCCCACAGAAGAATTCTAAATAATGCATGTAGATATACACCACTCCAAAAGGCAAAACTCAGCCCCCTCTCATCCACCTTGCTTTTGAGTGTGGGCTAGCATTAGTGACTGGCTTCTAAAGAAGATGGAGAGAGAAAAATAACAACTTTACAGTGGAGAGATGTGGTAGATATTACTTGAACCTGAGATGTGGTAGATATTACTTGAAGGGATCAAGGTTAACATCACCAGGCATGTCGTGTGGATATTATGCCTCCTCTGACATGATGTGATGCAATCGGCACTTCATCTCTGTGGCATTATTTCCAAAACCCATAACCTCAGTCTAAACATGAGAAAAACAGAAGACAAACCCAGTTTGAAGAACGTTCTACAAATATCTGACCAGTAGTCTTCAAAACGTCAAGGTCACGAAAAATAAGTAAAAACTAAGAAACTGATAACTAAACACAATGTATTATCCTGGGTTGGATCCTGGAACAAAGGTCATTAATGAAAAAATCTGGTGAAATATGAGTCTGGAGTTTAGCTAATAGTAACATAGCAATGTTGGTTTCTTAGTTTTGACAAGGGGAAACAAATTTGAAGGGATATGGGAACTTTCTGTGCTATCTTCACAACTTTTCTTGCAAATCTAAAATTATTCCAAAACAAAAAGTTTACTCAAAGAGTTTTCTAGAAAGACTGATTAAGAGGAAAAAAGCACAAATTAGCAATATTGGGAATGTAAAAAAAATACTGCTACAGATACTACAGCATTCAAAAGATAGTAAGATGAGAAAACGATCTTTGTGCAAAAAATGTAATGATTTAGGTGAAATCAGCAGTCCTTGAAAAATACAAGTAAATAAAATTGTTACAGAAGAAAGAAAAAATCTGAATAGTCCTATCAATTAAATCTGTAATTAAAATATTCCCACAAAGAAAATTCCATGTCTAGATGATTTCACCAGTGAGTTACTCAAAATGTTTATGAAAGATACAATGTAAATATTGTTTAAATACTTTCAGGGGCACCTAGGTGGCTGAGTGCAGGTTCAGCTTATCATGTTGGGGTCACCAATTGTGGGTTTGGCTTTCGGCTTTGTCCAGCAAAGCCCAGGACAACAGAAGGGATTACTCAAGACTCCATGCAAGTCAAGAGAGGTGAGAGGGAGGCTAAGGGAAGTCTCCCTGAGCTGCTCTCAAGCTCCCATATTTATTAGGCATACATTATAGGGAAAACATTGCACAATGTTTTTGGTGACTACGTGCCAGTATGAATGTATAGAAACTGTGCAAAACAACAACAACAACAAAAACCGAACAAGGTGTTCCCAAGACTACAAAAGTGCAGATACCAAAAGCAGGGTGGAGAGCAAGATAAGATATTCCATAGATAACATGGTCTAAGGAATTCTTGAGCACAGGAAGGACTCAGTCCCTAAATATGCATTAACTAGATACCGGTGAGCTGTTTTCAGCAGGGTCAGAAAGCAGTGTAATAGGCTCCTTATAATCTCCTTAACAAGGATATAGCTATTTGATTTCCCACAGTTCAGTCAGACTCTTGATTTCGACTCAGGCTATGATCTCATGATTCATGAGATAGAGCCCTGCATCTGGCTTTGGGCTGACAGTGCAGAACTTGCTTGGGATCTTCTCTCCCCCTCTTTTTCTGCCCCTCACGCACACTCTCGTGCATGTGCTCTCTCAAAATAAATAAACAAACTTAAAAAAATACTTTCAAAGAGTAAAAGAAAAGGGAATACTTCCCAATCTGTTTTATGATGCTAAGATAATCATGATAGCAAAAAAGGAAAATTACATTACATTACATAAAAGGAAATTTTTAAACAATAAATATATTACATGAACCTAGATATAAATAGGCAAACCAAAATATTCACAAATAAAATCCAGCAATATACAAATAAATTATATCACATCTTAATCAGTAATGCCATGTTTATTTCAGTAATGCAAGATTAGTATAAAAGTTGCAATCAATTGATGTAAATTTTACATTAAAGATTAAAGGAGAATAACCATGTAACCATCTCAATATGCAAAAAAGTATTTGACAGTTAATGATAAAACACTCAGCAAGCCATTAATTGGAAAAAAAAACTTTTAATCTAATAAATGGTATCTATCTACACAAAGCCTATGAGTATCATCACTCTTAATGCTGAAATATTGAACACTTTCCCCCTGACATCAGAGACATGAATGATTCAATATTGTATTGGAGGTTCTAGCAATTACCATAAAACAAAATAACAAAGGCATACAAATGAGAAATAAAGAAATAAAACTGTGATTATTCACAGTTGACATGATAATATACGTAGAAAATCTAAAAGAATCTGCAAATAAACTATTAGAATTCAAAAATGAATTAAGTAAAATTGCTAGATAGAAAAACAATCTGCAAAAACAGTTGTAGTTTTTTGTCTTATTGTTTTTTTCTTATTATTTTAGAGACAGCACTGAAGAGGGGAGAGAGAGAGAGAGAGAGAGAGAGAGAGAGAGAATCTTAAGCAGGCTTCAGGTTCAGCTCAGAGCCTGATGCAGGGCTCAATCAGACAACTGTGAGATCATGATCTGAACTGAAACCAAAAGTTGGATGCTCAACTGACTGAGCCACCCAGGCACCCCCCAGCTGTATTCTTATATGCTTCTACAATCAATTAGAAAGTGAAAATCTTAAAGATGAAACTTATAATAACATAAAAACACCAAACACCTAGAAATAAATATAATGAAGGATGTACAAAAGCCATATACTAAAACCTACAAAACATTGTTAAGAGAAATTAAAAACAACATAGCAACGGAGAAATATACCATGTTCATGGATTGGAAGACTCATATTGTGAAGATGCTGCATCTCACCAAATTGATCTATAGATTTAGTGCTATCCCAATCAAAATCCCAGCAAGATTTTTTTGTAGAAATTGATGGAAAGATTCCAAAATTTATACAGAAATGCAAAAGACCTAGAAGGGTCAATATATATTCAAAAAGAACGAAGTTGGATGAGTTATACTACCATATTTCAAGAGTTAGTATAAATTACAATTAATCAAGACTGCATTGTATGGGGGTGAAGACAAACAAATTCATTCATAAGAGAGAATAGAGAATTCAGAAATAAACTTAACACATATACTCTCACTTGATGTATAACAAAGGCACCACTAAAATTTAATGGGGGAAAGATGATCTTGTCAATAAATGGGACTAGAGCAACTGGTCATTCTCACAGGAAAAAAAAAAAAAAAGATCCTCTAACTCACATCATCTATAACATTTCATTTGAAATAGATCATAGACCTGAGTATTAAAACTAAAACAATAAAATTTCTAAAAGAAATGAAAGCATATCATTATGACCTTGGGGTAGGCAACGATTTTTTTAGGCAGAACACACAAGGCAATAAACAAAAGAAAAAAATTGATGCTTTAGATTGATTAAAATTAAGACTGTTTATCAAAGAAATGCAATTGAATGAAAATCTACTCTTATACTAGAGAGATTTTCACAATATGTATAGCCAACAAAAGACTCTTTATCAGAATCTAAAAAGAACTTCTACAAATCAACAAGGAAAAAACCCAACAATCTAATTTTTTTAATGGGCAAAAGACACAAAATTTTACAAAAGAGGATATCCAAATGAACAATGAACACATAAAAAAGTTGCTCAGATAAGGAAAGTGCAATTAAGTCCACAATAATTTACTAATTGTCATTCACTACAATGGCTCAAATTTTTAAGAGATTGATAATACCAACTATTGATGAGTATATGAAACAACTGAACTCTATCCTAGTAGGAATATAAGATAACTTTAGGAAATTGTAGAGTAGTATGTACTTATGTTAATTGTATGCCTATCCTACAACCCAGCTATTCCATTCTTAGTATACATCCAAGGAACATCT
The DNA here is from genome assembly GCF_018350195.1 of Panthera tigris. Lineage (NCBI taxonomy): Eukaryota > Metazoa > Chordata > Mammalia > Carnivora > Felidae > Panthera > Panthera tigris. The sequence goes on from NC_056668.1 coordinate 71,629,522, forward strand.
CCACCAAAAGACATGTGCAAGAACATTTCTAGCAGTTTTGCTTATAAGGGCTGAATACTGGCAACAAGCTAAAAGTGTATCCATAAAGGGCTCGATAAGCCAATTGTGATATATGCATGCAGTGGAATACCACACAGCAATATAAAAGAAGAATTACATACCACAGTGGATTATTCTCACCACCCAATTTTGAACAAAGAAACCAGATGCTGAAGAGTGCATACTGTCTAATTCAATTATATTTAAGAAAAGATGAAAACCATCTATGGTGGTAGTGGTCAGAGTAGTTGTAATCTTTGAGAGGATTGGGTATTGACAAGGAAGGGGCATAAGGGAGTTTCCTGGGGTTCTGGAGATGTGCTACACCTCCATATTGGTGGTATTACATATGTGTATATATGAAAATATTCACTGAACTGCACATTTAAAATTGATGCACCGTGCTAAACTTCAATAAAATAAAAAGAACTATGGAACAACAATAGTAACCAATCTAGACAATAACAACAATATGGACAAGAGATAATAAAAGTCAGGACCAATACAGTAGATGTGGTGGATGTTTAGGTGGGTGGGGGGCAAGTGTCGTACTTTCTGAGTTGACGCTTCGGGATTTAGTAGTATCAACAGTAGCAGCAACTCCTTAGAAAGAAAGAACACTGTGGAAATAGCCATCTTATAATGAGTAAATATATTTATTTCCTTTTCCATCGTATCTTGTATTTTAAGGGAGAATATTGCTTTAAATAGTTTATTTTTTTTCAAAAAATGAATTGCCAAGTGTTACAACCCAGCTTAGGAAAACTTGCCAAAGGGGGCATGTTAATTACCTAACACACATGCAACTCCCTGTGTGAGAAAACAAAAACAAAAAAGGAGGTGTGGGGATCAGGCCTCTGTATAACAGAGGAGAGAAAGATGTTTCCTCTGGCAAGTGGTGAAAGCATGGCGTTAAGTATGTAGGTGACTGCACTTTTCCCTCTTGCAAAAAGGAAAGAGATGCAGATATATTTGTGGAGGGGATTTTTTTTTTTTTTTTCCAAAGCAGGGTGTAAACAAGAATATTGTGAACCAACCTAAGGCAATTGGGCTGTTTATCATTATTAGGGTCGCTTTGGTAGATAAGAGATGAGGTTCCTACAATGAAAACAAGTCTCAACCCACAATTGGCCACACACACATAATGTTCATTATCAAGCAGGTATAAAAGCAGTCTTAAGATTTGTTTCATGGACTTGATGAAGCCGCGGAGCTGTTCCTTTAAGTACCCCATTTCACTTGAAACATGTCAAATATTACTCTCCTGTGAGGATTCAGCTACCATCTTGTCAAACTCAAAGGGCCAGAACTCTTCTGAATCAGCAGCTGGATCACAGGACCACTTAGCAGACAAGCCCAGAGTGCCATTCTATGGAGTCTGGGCCACCAGCCTGTGACCCTGAGCTTGCAATGACAGAGACGCTCTTCAGTATTTCCAGAGAACCCACATCTACTTGGGACACGACTAATTTCAGCAGTGAAACATTTCTTTCTATTTTTTTTTTTTTTAAGTAGGCTTCACACCCAGCATGGAGCCCAGCGTGGGGCTTGAACCCACGACCCTGAGGTCAAGACCTGAGCTGAGATTAAGAGTCGGACACATAACCGACTGAGCCACCTAGGTGCCCCAGCAGTGAAATGTTTCTAACATCCATTATGCTAGTTGACAAAACCTCTGGTGTGGTCTGGACACAGAACTATTGGAAGCCTTTGATGACAGGCTTTGCTCACCACCCCCACCAGGGTATGTGTTCTTGTACAGGACATCCAGCCATTCCTAGCATGTAGTTCAGTTCTAATCCACACATTTATACCATTCTGCTGAAGTCTCTAAAGTAAATCATAGACAACAGAACAGAAAGGATTTCTTAACTGAGAACAGAAAGGCAAGTTTAGTGGAAGAGAACAAGGCACTCTCCGACATTGGGCACAGGGATGAAAGAATTATGAATGACAAAAATTAGGAATAAGTGAGAGAAAACAGGACACAAGAAGCAGGTATAGAAACATTGTTTAAAGTTTTCTTAATTTACTGCCTTTAATAAAAAGGGGTTGTAAACACTGGGGGAAAAATGTAGAAAACATAGCTACAAACTCAAGTGAATTCTAAAAGAGCCTCCTGAATGAATTACTGAAACTAGTGTTCAAATCCTACCTCTGCCACTCACACGATGCTAGGTTGCCTACTATTTACTTTGCTCTGCCTTAGTTCCTTAATCTGGATAATCCAAACAGAAATCCTTCCGGGAGGAAATTCTCTGAAAGTAAATCCAAACCCAGCAGAGTCAAACGTCTGATATTGGCACACTCCTGCCCCCTGGTGGTGATTTTTAAAACTATGTGGCTTGTGGTAAGGGCACAAATAAAACGCAAAAACAAAAATCATGAGATGTCTTCCTTGTAGTGCACACTAGCTTTTTGATTGTTAATTTTCTTGCTCCTTAGTGCTGTTTCCCTCCTAATACTGGTAGTCCAAACACACACTGCAGGAAATTTCCGGAGTCATCCAATTAGCCCAGAGGAATTGTGGTATATTTGTTTTCATTTGTATATTTGCTTCTCCTTCAGATCACATGGATTTGTGAAGCACAGCCATGTCTTTGTGCCATTAGCATGGCCTTTTTAGGAGGTGTGACCACAGAATTAAACAAAACCATGGGAGATATACAGAATCCACCTGGAGATCATTTAAATATGTAAAATGGCTGTGGCCCTAGCAGGTAGAGAGAATATGAAAAAAATTCAAGATTTAATGAATCAATAAATTGATGAATTGAATTTAATTAAGAAGTGAAACAATTGAGTTATGGAACTTCACCCATCCTACTTTGGTGACAAAGTGAAAAGAAGTTCAAAAAATTACCAAGGCTTTTTTTTTTTTTTTTTAATGTTTATTTATTTTGAGAGAGAGCATGAGAGAATGAGTGGGGGAGGGGCAGAGAGAGAGAATCCCAAGCAGGCTTCGCACTGTCAGCGAGGAGCCCTACACAGGGCTCAAAACAGGGCTCAACGTGGGGCTTGACACAGGGCTCCATCTCAAGAACGATGAGATCATGACCTGAGCCGAAATCAAGAGTCAGACGCTTAACTGACTGAGCCACCCAAGCGCCCCGAATTATCAGGGCTTTTATTGTACTTAAGGGAATGGGATTATAAATCTGACCCCAATGGTAGAGCATATTTCTTTTTATTTATTTATTTTTTTTAACATATTTCTTCTTTTTTTTTTAAGTGTATTTATTTATTTTGAAAGAGAGAGAGAGAGAGAGAGCACTAGCAGGGGAAGGGCAGAGAGAGAGAGAGAAAGAGAGAGAATCCCAAGCAGGCTCCACACTGTCAGTGCAGAGCCTGACTCCGGGCTCAAACTCAAAAACTGCGAGATCGTGACCTGGGCTGAAATCAAGAATTGGATGCTTAACCACTGAGCCACCCAGGTGCCCCACAAATTTCTTTTTAAAAATATGTCGGGGCACCTGGGTGGCTCAGTCGGTTAAGCGTCCGACTTCAGCTCAGGTCACGATCTCACGGTCTGTGAGTTCGAGCCCCGCGTCGGGCTCTGGGCTGATGGCTCAGAGCCTGGAGCCTGCTTCCGATTCTGTGTCTCCCTCTCTCTCTGCCCCTCCCCCGTTCATGCTCTGTCTCTCTCTGTCTCAAAAATAAATAAACGTTAAAAAACTTTTTTAAATATGTATTTTCCTGCTTTACATGACTGTGAATGTGAGTTTGGAGTAAGAGGGGATGCAAAGACAGAAGGGAAAGGAGTAGGAGGAAGGTCTCAGAAATGGGGGTAGGGTGCTGGAAGGGGTGGGAGCAAAGACCTTGGCACTCTGGCCTTCTGGTTGACCAGTACTCCTGTCATCTCACCTGGATATCCCATCTTGGTCAGGACCTCATTGCTACCCTGAACATCTAGAGCTTTTATTGGCTAGACTTTCTTCCACCAGTGCTGATTCAGGCCTAGCCCTGGATAAGATTGTGATGTGGCTGAGGTATCTGGGTGTGATTCAAGAGTCCTGGAAGGAGAATTGAGAGTTTTGGCCTCCAGCTCCAACTTGATGATTTGCCAAACCATAACCTCCTGAAGACTTGATTTCCTTATCTGTAAAATGGGTATATCTTTTTTTCTCTAGCTCATAAGAAGTTGTAAAGATCAAATGTGTAAAATACGTGGGCAAGTACTTATAAAAGGCAAGGCTCTTACCACTGTAAAGCAGCGGCATTAATAGCTAGTATGTGATAACCTGCTACCTCCAGCCTCCCCATATCAATTTTATGATATTCTCAGATTCTCCTTCCTGCCTGTCTTCCCCCTACCCCTCACACAGCCTGCTCTTTGTACATAATTGCCATCCATACCTAAATAGTATTAAATCAGAGATTTATACAATTAAATCTGAAGTAGTTACATCTTGTCCAGAAATATTTGGATATTAAACCTTATCTTTATTTGAGCAGTAAAAACATTTAGCCCTTGTCCAAGAAATGTTAATCAACAGTTTGTGGTAAGGAAGAGAAACGAGGTTTTCCTGTGCTCTGAAATCACTTATTTTATGCCTGAATTATCCTATCTAAGCTGGAATTCAGAGCGAACCTTTGGATCAGTATTTTAAAAGGACAGCTTTAGAGAACCTAGATTCCATTTTTTTCTATGCATATAGTTTGTTTTTTAGTTAGGATATTATTACACATACAGTTAACATGGTCCACTGAGAGATGTCCTGGTAAGAGGGCTTAGTGCACAAATTCTGGAGCCAGGTGACCTCAGTTCATATCCCAGCTCTTCCATTTATTACCTGTGTGGCCTTGGGTAGGCCATTTATTTTTTATTTTATTTTTTAACACTTGTCAGTGTTTTACTTTTATTTTCGGGGGGTAGAGGTGCAGAGAGAGAGGGAGCCGGCAGAGAGCCCGATGCAGGGTTTGACTCACAAACCGTGAGATCATGACCTGAACTGAAGTCGAACGCTTAACTGACTAAGACATTGGGTAGGTCATTTAAATGCTGTGTCTCAGGGGCGCCTGGTGGCTCAGTTGGTTGGGCACCTGACTCTTAATTTTGGCTCAGGTCATGATCTGACAGTTTGTGGGATCAAGCCCCACGTTAGGCTCTGCACTGACAGTGCCCAGCCTGTTTGGAATTCTCTCTCTCTGCCCCTGCCCTGCTCTCTCTCTGTCCAAATAAATAAAATAAACATTAAAAACCCCCATAAATTTGTGTCTCAGTTTATTTATCAGTAAAATGGAGGAAATTGATAATACCTACCTCCATAGATTTATTGGGAAGATTACAGAAATCAATAGGTCTAAAATAGTGTCTGACCCTTAGTAAGCATTCGCTAGTATTTATTCTAAGTACATGTAAAATAATTCAAACTATTCAGAAATTCAATTTCAAAAATTAAAAATCGCACTTAGGCTTCCAAGCTCCCCACCTCCGGTGTTAACGTTGCTCCCCTTTACAGGAAACTGTTAACAGTTACCTTATGATCTTCTCTCAAGAGTTTTTACTGATACATTTTTTCAAATCATGGGATTATAATACACTCACTTTGGCAACTTGTTTTTCTCATTTCACTGTATAACCAGGAGATTTTTCCAGGTAACTATGTCCAACTCGACTTCCTTTTTCCTATGTGCTTCACACCATGCCACAGCATGGACTCTAAATTTATTTAACTAGTGTTATGTTACGTGATGCTATGTTATGATTTTTCGGTGCCTGCACAGGGACTTGAATAACCAATGTCTTGTTGAGGGGTGCTTATGGTGTTTCCACTTTTCCACTCTCAGGTTCACTTTTCATATATTCTTTACTTTTTGTAATTCAAAAACATCCAGCCGAAGCCCACGAGGGCTTCCTCATTTCACCATAGTAGCTCATTTCCTATTGAGCAAAACTTCTTCCTCAGGTCAGCTCTTGCCACACCCTGCAGGGGTGGGGGCTTTTCCACTGAAAGGAGAAGTGGAATCATCTATCCCGGGCTTTAGGAGTAAACACCCTCATTCCCTTAGTGGTGATGCCTGGGCCACACAGCAGCCCTGCCCCGGGGTGGGGACTGCTGAACAGCTTAGCAGCCTGATAACAGCAAAGTCAATGTCACTTCACCTCCAGTGCAGTTGGCTGCACTTAGTAAGTGATAACAGTCCTGGCCATAGACAGGATGCCTTCCCATAACAATGCTGCACCTCTTTGTAGAAGAGATGTGTGTGCCAGGGTGAGCCTGTTTCCTTAGTGTCATCCCAACACATGTTCCTGTTTTCAGGGGTCATTGGCTATTGGTTTCTTGTCGGAAAGGCTCCTTCCTTTCCATTCTAAACAGACAAATCTCCCTCTGAGGATGAACTGAAATCGGACCCCTTTTTTGAACATTTCCCAGTTTCTGCAGACTACACTAATCCTTCCCTTCTCTGAATTTCTTCAGCAGGAAGACCTTCTTGGGCACCTGCATTCCTCAGTCGGTTGAGCGTCCTCTGACTCTTGATTTTCGGTCATAATTCATGAGATGGAGCCCCACATCGGGCTCTGAGCTGGCAGTGCGGAGCCTGCTTGAGATCCTCTCTCTTTCTCTCTCTCTGCCCCTCCTCCACTCATGCTTCTGCACGTGTACACTCTCTCTCACTCTCTCTCAAAATAAATAAATAAACTTAAAAAAAGCAACATGAAAACAACTTATCCAGTTAACCTCCCAACCAGTGTCCTTAGACTACTTTTAGGGACAGCTAGATCGTTACTTAACAAAGTCATCCTTCCTATTGCTGGAAGTTTTGATCCTCAGAAAATTCTTCCTTTCATTAAGGTGAGACTTGCTTCTTAAACTTGCACCACAGTGCCTAGATTTTCCCTCTGGAAACACTGCTACATTTTTCTGTACAAAAATTCTTTAAATAATATGCATTAAGGGGTGCCTGGGTGGCTCAGTAGGTTAAGCCTCCGACTTGGGCTCAGGTCATGATCTCATGGCTCTTGAGTTTGAGCCCCGCATCAGGCTCAATGCTAACAGCTCAAAGCCTGCAGCCCTGCTTCCAGTTCTGTGTCTCCCTCCTTTTCTCTCTACCCCTCCCCTGTTCATTCTCTCTCTCAAAAATAAACACTAAAATAAATAAATAAATAAACTACATTAAAAACAATCTTCTCTTTTGTAGGCAAAAACCCCATCACATCTCCCCATAGATTCTCATGTGACATGGTCCAGTTTGTCAATGTCCCTTTTAAAATGAGGCTCCTGGGGGCGCCTGGGTGGCTCAGTTGGTTAAGCGTCCGACTTGGGCTCAGGTCATGATCTCGCGGTCCGTGAGTTCGGGCCCCGCGTCGGGCTCTGTGCTGACAGCTCAGAGCCTGGAGCCTGTTTCAGATTCTGTGTCTCCCTCTCTCTGACCCTCCCCTGTTTATGCTCTGTCTCTCCCTGTCTCAAAAACAAATAAAACGTTAAAAAATTTAAAAAAAAATAAAATGAGGCTCCTGGGGGCACCTGGGTGGCTCAGTCTGTACTTTGGTTCAAGTCATGATCTCACAGTTGGTGAGATCGGCTTCTGTGCTCAGACCCTGAAGAGCCTGCTTCAGATTCTCTGTCTCTCTCTCTCTCTGCCCCTTCCCCACTCACACTCTGTCTCTCTGTCTCTCTCTCAAAAATTAATAAACATTAAAAAAGTAAAAATAAAATAAAATGAGGCTCCTGAAAGAGAATGTGGCTCCAGACAGGATTTGGCCAGACGGCATACAACAGTCCATTCCTTCCCTTGATCTGGACATTGAACCTCAATTAGTGCCGCATGGGATTACATTAGCTGCCTTGGCGCCCGCTGCAGTCTGTTCAGACTGAATCCACTGTCAATTAACCCCCCTCTGTTTCATGTTAATTGCTGTTAAGTGAATTCCATCCCAGCCTGTGCTCCTGCAGTTTATTTTTCTTAATGTAAGCTCTGGGCTCTACTTTGATCTCCATAATATTTCATCCTACTGGTATTAGTCCAGTCACTCAAAATATTATAAAATCATGATTCTGTTGCTCAGTGAGTTATTACTGCCCAGCCTCAGTTGCCCTGAATTTTAGTGTCACTTCTGTACATCTGGAAGACCACCCACCTGTATCCACAGCTTAGGAGAGCAGCAGTAGAAGCAAGAGCCTTTTTTTTTTCAGTTAAAAAAATTTTTTTTAATTGAGGTATAGTTGACACACAAAGTTACATTAGTTTCAGGTGTACAACATAGATATGACACGTTCGTATGTTATGCTGTGCTCACCACAAGTGTGGCTGTCATCTGTCACCACATCCGCTATTACAATAGCGTTGACTCTATTCCCTAGGCTGTACCTTTTCTTCCTGTGACTTATTCATTCCATTAACTGGAAGCCTGCGTCTCTCACTCCCCTTCACTCATTTTGCCCAACTCTCCACACCCCTCAGCTCTGGCAACCGTCAGTTTGTCTTCTGTATTTATGCGTCTGTTTCCGCTTTTAGTTTATTTTTTGTTTGTTCCTTTTGTTTCTTAGATTCCACATATAAGTGAAATCATATGATATTTGTTTTTGTCTTACTTATTTCACTTAGCATAATACCCTCTAGGTCTATCCATGCTGTCGCAAATGGCAAGATCATTCTTTTTTGTAGCTAATACTCCATTGTATATCATGGCTAATATTCCACATCTTCTTTGTCCATTCATCTATTGGTGGACACTTGGGTTGCTTCCATATCTTGGCTATTGTAAACAATGCTGCAATTAACAGAGGGGTGCATGTATCTTTTCAAATTAATGTTTTTGTTTTCTTTGGGTAAATACCTGGTAGTGGAATTACTGGACCATACGGTATTCCTATTTTTAATTTTTTGAGGAAACTCCACACCGTTTTCCATAGTGGCTGCACCAGTTTACATTCCCACGAGCAGTGCATGAGGGCAAGAGACATTTTTTTAAACTTCCATTTATTGAATACTTACTCCTTGCTATATTCTGTACTATGCACACACTATCTTATTTAATCCTCACACTCGTCCAGTGAAAACAGGAATTAACATCTCATTTTACAAATGAGGAAATGGAGGGGAAGGGACAAAGATGAAAGTATTCTATTCTCTGACGGGTCTTTCTCACCCGTCATCAGTCTGAGAGACAACTAGGCACACAGGTGCTCCAACTTGCCCACACACCACGTCAGCCTCCCCACAAAGGGAGGCTTGGGTTCAGCCGTGGTTGAAAAGTTTTGGCCACAGAGAGGGAGGGCAGAAAAACGAACTCCTGGCTCCTTTTCCTTAGGGTGACATCTCAATAGCTTTTTGAAGAAGATGAAGTTGCACATAGGAATGGACAAAAATTAGAAACAACTAGGAAAAGACAAAATTGGATTTAAAAAAAATTTTTTTTAATGTTTATTTATTTCTGACAGGGGGAGAGAGACAAAGCATGAGGGGGGGAGGGGCAGAGAGAGAAGGAGACACAATCTGAAGCAGGCTCCAGGCTCTGAGCAGTCAGCACAGAGCCAGACACGGGGCTCGAACCCACGGACCATGAGACCATGACCTGAGCCGAAGTCAGACACTCAACTGACTGAGCCACCCAGGTGCCCCCAAAGTTGGATTTTAAAAACAAAGTCTATTGGGCATATAATGCTATAAAATGTGACGTGATCTTGGAAATTGTATTCATGGCTTCATCAGGCTGACAGAATTTTTTCCTCCTTGTTTTCCTTTCTACACTCTGTAACAGTGAATGATGGTTAAGGGAAGGATCAACCCCATACAGCCCTACTTTAATTTACTTGCACAGCATTTATGATCTTTTTAAATTTTTTTTTTTTACAGTATTTATGGTCTTAAGATATGTTTCTTATTATTTCTCCCCACTGAAATGTGAGCTCAATGAATGCAGGGTTCTATCTGCCTTGTTCTCCTCTATATCACTATTACCTAGAATCTAAGTATGACATAGAAATCCTACCACTTAAAAAAAGATTATTTGGGGCATCTGGGTGTCTCAGTTGGTTAAGTGTCTACTCTTGATTTTGGCTCAGGTCATGATCTCATGGTTTGTGAGTTCGAGCCCCGCATCGGGCTATGCACTGACAATGCAGAGCCTGCCTGGGATTCTCTCTCTCTCTGTCTCTCTCTTTCTCTTTTTCTCAAAATAAATTAATAAACTAAAAAAAAAAATAAAAAAGATTATTTAAAAACAATGTAAAGGCTGAGCAAGTTTCACCCCAGCATTCACTCTACATGTGGGTGTAGGCAAAGTGCTTAAATTTTAAGAAAACATTACTGACATCCTTCCAGTGCTAAGCCAAGCTGCCTTTTGATAGGTAACACACACACACACACACACACACACACACACACACACACACTGCCCTCTAATGGTAGTGGGTTTTTTTGTTTTTAATTTTAGCAGCAATAGTTGAATATTCTAGTTCCCTTAAGATGGAAGTATGGCTGTGGGTAATGGCAGAGCCAAAGAGTGGCCTGGGAGGGACTTTAAGATGCACAATGCACTTGCTATATATGTTCAAGACAATTCTCCTGTCTACTACCCTTTTCCCAACCTTTCCAACCAGATTGCTTCCCCCAGCAGTCTTATTCTGGAGTCCGACAGGTTAACTTGGCAGTGCTCGGGTAGGCCTACCCAGAGGTCGAGTCAGGAAGACAGTGACACAGCTTGCTTGCTAGGGCCAGCTGGGACACAAAGTGGGGTGACACTTCATATGGCAGTTGTCCTTTATTTGTTTGACTTCTCAGTTTGGCCTCTTCATCTTTTGCCTGTTTCCTATTCCCAGCTCCTCTCATAGGTGAAAATGTCAAAAGTTGAAAGTTTAAAATATGTCAGCCCATGATACCAAAAGTTTGTCCCCCAAAGACTACAAAGATGTTAATCTTCTTATCACATGGGCTACCAGGTGTCAAAGTATGATTAAACAAATTTTTAAAAAGGGGGTGCAGTTGGTTAAGTGGCCGACTTCAGCTCAGGTCATGATCTTGCAGTTCGTGAGCTCAAGCCCCGCGTCAGGCTCTGTGCTGACAGCTCAGAGCCTAGAGCCTGCTTCAGGTTCTGCGTCTCCCTCACTCTCTGCCCCTCCCCGCTCACTCTCTGTCTCTCAAAAAATGAATAAATGTTAAAAAACATTAAAAAAAATTTTTTTAATGGAGGTGCATGGCTGGCTGTCAGCGGAGCACGCACATCTCAGTCTTGGGGTTGTGAGTTTGAGCCCCACATTGGGTGTAGATATTACCTAAAAATTAAAAAAAAATTATAAATAAATACATAAATAAATATTAAAAAAATTAAAAACATAATCCTCGTAGCAATATAAAATGAACACATGTTGGGGTGCCTGGGTGGCTCAGTCAGTTAAGTGTCCGACTTCAGCTCAGGTCATGATCTCACAGCATGTGAGTTCGAGCCCCGCGTCGGGCTCTGTGCTGACGGCTTGGAGCCTGGAGCCTGCTTCGCATTCTGTGTCTCCCTCTCTCTCTGCCCCTCCCCTGCTTGGCTCGGTCTCTCTCTTTCTCAAAAATAAACATTTTTAAAAATTTGTTAAATAAAATAAAATGAAATAAACACATGTCTAAGATTTATTAACTTATTGATGAAGGGGACCAATAAGATGGTAAATTAATTCAAAAAGTATTTTGAAGAACTAAGAATTTATAGGCTTCTACAAATTAATGTTAGAATAAGATTGCTAGGTTAACATCCTATAGGCAAATAAACCTATTGATTACTTTCTCTACTGGATGGAATTTTTTCATTTTTCATTTTTATTTTTTAATTTAATTTTAGAGAGAGAGCACAAGCAGGAGAGAGGGGCAGATGGAGAGAGAGAGAGAGAGAGAGAGAGAGAGAGAGAGAGAGAGAGAGAAACCCAAGCAGGCTCCATGATCAACTCAGAGCCGGATGCTAGATTCAAGGACAAGACCCTGGGATCATGACCTGAGCTGAAATCAAGAGTCAGATGTTCAACTGACTGAGCCACCCAGGCACCCCAGAAATTTTTAATTAACATGTAAGTGTACCTGGGCTTTAATCAAACAGTAAACAGCCAAGTCAAACACAAATACATTATCTTAGAAAATTAAGAATCTTTGGGAAAGCTTTTAAACAAGGCTGGCAGTATATCGAAAAAGATGAGTGGCCCTGTCCTTTCCCTTATTTGTAAGTTTTAGATAATTTTTAATGCAAGTTTTTATATTTTTCATATATATATGTGTGTATTTTTAATATAAATTTTACATTTTTTATATAAAGTTCTTATATATTTCTCCTGTTTGTCTTTTCCCTGTTTTGGAGTGTGCTAGGACTTCTCATATAGTAAATAGTGGATATGAGAAGGAGAAAACATAAATCTCTCCAAACTTCTCTTGTTGTAAGTTGATAACTCATTTTAGGGAGGGAGTGTTTGTTGTTGAGTGGCAGAGATGAAGTGAGGGAAGAGATGAAAAGTTTTGGGTAAAATGAACTTTGAGGATTACAATAGATTTTAATGTATCCATTCTATTTTGTAGTTCATGATCAGAAATAATGAATACCTTCGAGCTTCTTGTCAGTGGAGAATGCATTAAATCAAAAATGTGAAAATTATGTAGTATTCAGTATTTAATAACAGGGAAGAAGGACAATGGGATTAACAAATATTCAACAGTGTGATGACAAATGCTTGACTCTGGTTAAAATTTCCTTTTAAGTATCAAAGCATATGGTTAAGGTCAAGAAGGCAGCCCTAATGGAACTTGCTAACCTAAGAGTTCTTACCAGAAGCTCAAAGGCTCCTGCACCCATAATCATACATTAGGGTGTCCATATTTAGGTTAGGAACAAGGAGCATTCATTCAAAGAATATCCTGCCTGTGTTGAACATGCACTGTCAATTTTTTGTTTGTTTGCTTCCAGTGGAACAAGCATAAGAACTTTCTGGCTTAAAACAACAACAACAACAACAACAACAACAACAACAACAACAACAAAAACACCACCTAATCTTTTATCACCTTTTTCCTCTGTACTTTTTCTCTCCCTCTTTCTATACATCTACTATTCACTCTGTCCTTTTACATTTTCTTCTTTAAATTATTGATGTTGTTGCCCTGAACCATAGTAAGCATTTTATACCTAACCAATGATTTTAGGATCTGCCTAATTTTCTTCTGCCCTCTGCCCCTCATCAGTCTTCCCAGGACCTTTCAACATGTGAGCTATGGCCCCTCCAACTCTGTAATTTCACACAAGTCCATAACTCTTTTGATTTTATGGACTTCCTTCTCTACCTGTTTTGGTCTGGAAAGTTCAAATGCTGGATCTCATCACTGCCAGCACTTGCTAAACTTCTGAGATCTCTTAACTCAGTACTTCACTTCTCTGACCCCATTGCTCTGTTTTCTCCCAAGCTCACCTGTCACTACTTGCCAAACCTGCCCTCTGATGCCACCCATTGTAGTACTTTTCATTGCTCAGCTCCTTTCCATTTGACTCAGTTTCCTTCTGCCTCCACAGGATTTCATCCAGCCTTAGATTCCAAGGTCCATGCTTTGTGTTCCCTTTGCCAGGTTCCTGGCCATAGTCAATCCTTTATGCTTTGCTGTCTGTTGTAGCAATCTCTTCCCAGAGATCTCTGGGCCTATCCTTGAAGCACAGGTGGTCCATATTGGGTCCAGAAATGAAAAAGGCTTGTTCCTTGTTAATGGGAGTTTTTTTTTACTGCAAAACCAGAAAAAAATCAATTTAAATTGACTTTATTTTTTTAAGTTTATTTATTTACTTAGATTGAGAGAGAGAGAAAGAGAGAGAGAGCACGTGAGCAGAGGAGGGGCAGAGGGACAAGGGGAGAGAAAATCCCAAGCAAGCTCTGTACTCTCAGCACAGAGCCTGATGCGGGGCTCAAACTCACAAACCATGAGATCATGACCTGAGCTGAAATCAAGAGTTGGACGCTTAATCGACTGAGTCACCCAGGTGCCCCAATTTAAATTGACTTAAAAAAATTATCATTTCATATAATAAAATGTCCAAAGGTAGGGCAGGCTCCAGGTGTAGTATGCCAGGGCTCTGGCCCCCATCTTTCTGTGATTCCCTTTGTTTTGCTCTCATTAAATGGCTAGTGTTATCCTCAGGCTGGCCACAAAAGGACTGCAGTATTTCCAGCTGTCACATCCAGATATAATCATGTCCAGGGAAAGAGAGGCCTTTTCTTTTCTCCAACAGAGAACACCTTTTTCCAAGTCCTCTGGATCCTCTACACATGTTATTGCTATTACTGAGTAACATGCCCATCTCTAAACCAATCACAGACAAAGAAATGGGACCACTGGGATTTATTGAGACCAATCAAAATTTGCTTCTGGATCTGTGACTTATGTGGGAGGAATTATACCTGAACAGATAATATTGGGCCTCCACAGGCAATGAAGAAGGGGAAAAGGATAATGGGTAGGTAATCCACAATATCTGCTATAGTGCGAAATGGTGAACCACTGACAGAAGGACTTTATGGCCATAAAAGCTAAAGTTTTTGAGCTTGAAGATTGATTGTCAATTTAGCCATCAACACGCTCATGGTGCACGTGGGTAGCTCAGTCGGTTAAGCATCCGACTCTTGATCTCAGCTTAGGTCATAACCTCAGCATTCTGAGTTCAAGCCCCGCATTGGGCTGTGCGCTGGGCATGAAGCCTACTTAAAAAAATAAATAAAAATAAAAACACTTTTGTAAATTTGACCACCAGAAGTAATTTTGTTTGTTTTTAGAAGAGAGGAAGTGAGGATGGGGAACATCATTTTGTAACTCCTAGATCGCAGATTTTTGTTCAACCTCCACATTCTACTTTCTCTATGTTGAACACAACCAACATTACCCTTCCATATGAACAAAAGTTCTTCTGCTCATTTTCACCCCATCTCCTCAATCTCTCCTCTAGCTCCTCCTCACTATAATCGGATGGCTCTGCCAGGTTCATTTTTTTTTTAAATATATGAAATTTATTGTCAGATTGGTTTCCATACAACACCCAGTGCTCATCCCAAAAGATGCCCTCTTCAATACCCATCACCCACCTTCCCTTCCCTCCCACCCCCCATCAGTCCTCAGTTTCTGCCAGGTTCATTAAAGAGAAGACCAAAATCATAAACCGTAGTCTGCTCTGTATCAGTCTTCTGGACTTCAGATCTTTTGTCTCTCTCTCTCTTTTTTTTAAGTTTATTTATTTATTTTGAGAGAGACTGAGAACAGGCAGAGAGAGAGGGAGACAGAAAGAGTCCCAAGCAGGCTCCACATTATCAGTGCACAGCCCCACGCAGGGCTTGAACTCACAAACTGTGAAATCATGACCCGAGCTGAAATCAAGAATCAGCCTCCACATTATCAGCGCACAGCCCCACGCAGGGCTTGAACTCACAAACTGTGAAATCATGACCCGAGCTGAAATCAAGAATCAGATGCTTAACTGACTGAGCTACCTGGGTGTCCCTACACACATCTTTAACTCTCTTACTCATTCTTAGAACAAATGATCTGTTGACATTGATTCTACTCTAGTTCCTATTTTTTAAGAGCTTTATTGAGGTAAAACTTACATACCTAAATATATATACACCATAAAATTCACCTGTTTTTAAGAGCACAAATCTGGGGCGCCTGGGTGGCTCAGTCGGTTAAGTGCCCGACTTTGCCTCAGGTCATGATCTCGCGGTTGGTGAGTTCAAGCCCTGCGTCGGGCTCTGTGCTGACAGCTCGGAGCCTGGAGCCTGTTTCAGATTCTGTGTCTCCCTCTCTCTCTCTGACCCTCCTCCGTTCATGCTCTGTCTCTCTCTGTCTCAAAAATAAATAAACGTTAAAAAAAAAAATTAAAAAAAAAGCACAAATCAATTATTTTTAGTGAATTTTTAGAATTGTGCAAACATCACAAAATCCAGTTTTAGAGTGTTTCCATCACTCCTATCATCCATCCACTGACCCACGTGCCATCAGTTCCCATTCCTCAGCTCTATCCCCACGCAGCCACTAATCTGCTTTCTGTCTCTATAGATAGCCTTCTTAGCTATTTCATGTAAATGGATCATATGATATGTAGTCTTTTGTGTCTGGCTTCTTTCATTTAGCATAATGTTTTATTGCTGGACAATATTCTATTGTGTAGATATTACATTTTTGTTTCTCCACTTGCCAAGTGATGGATATTTGGAGTGTTTCCCTTTTTTGGCTGTTCTGAACATTCGAGAACAATCTTTGGGTAGACATATGTCTTTATTTCTCTTACGTAGATACCAGGGGTGGAACTTCTGAGTAGTATAGTAAGTTTTTGTGTAGCTTTTTAAGAAACTGCCAAACTGTTTTCCAAAATGGTTGTACCATTTTACATTCCTGCCAACAATGTTCTAGTTTTTCTGTATCCTTACTAATGCCTGTAATTATTTGTCTTTTTTGATTATAGACATTCTGTGGGTATGAAGTAGTATCTCATTAGTTTTAATTTTCATTTCTTTGATGGTTGATGATGTTGAACATCATTTCAAGTGCTTATTAATCATATACATATCTTCTTTGGTAAAATGTCTGTGCAGGTCTTTTGTTCATTTTTAAATTGGGTTCTTTCTTTTATTATTGAGTTGTAAGAGTTCTTTTTATATGCTGGATACAAGTCCTATTTCAGATTATGATCTGCAGATATTTTCTCTCAGTTTGTGGATTCTTTTTTCATGTTCTCAATTTTTTTTGAGTATAGTTGAAAATGTTCTCAATATTGTCTTTAGAATACAAAATTTTAAAATGTTGATGAAGTCCAGTGTATCAATTTTTCCCTTTTATAAATCAGGCTTTTGGTGTCAAGTATAAGACCTCTTTGCCTGAACCTAGTGTCATGCACTAAATATTTATGTTCTCCCAAAATTCACATATTGAAGCCCCAACCCCCAAAGTGATGGTGTTACAAGGTAGGGCCTTTGGGAAGTAATTACAATTAGATGAAATCATAAGGGTGGAGCCCTTATGAACAGGATTAGTGCTCTTAAAATGAGTCCCAAGAGAGCTATGCTCTGCTCTCCACCATGAAAAGACACTACAAGAAGTGGATAGCTTACAACACAGAGGAGGATTCTTACCAAGAAACAAACCAGGCTGGCACCTGATCTTGGACTTCTAGTCACCAGAACTATGAGAAATAAATTTCTGTTGTTTAGAAGCCACCTGGTTTATGGTATTTTGTTATAATAGCCTAAAGTGAGACAACAAGGTCATAAAGATTCTCTCCTTTGTTTTCTTCTAAAAGCTGTAGTTTTAGCTTTTTCATTTAGGTTTATGATCTTGTGTTTCCTTCATGACATCCTGCAATTTCTATCCTATTCACTCCCTTAAAGTTTCATTCTTTTAAGTTTTATTTATTTATTTTGAGAGAGAGAGAGAGAGAGAGAGAGAGAGAGAGAGAAGGGGAGGGCAGAGAGATGGAGAGAGAGAAAATCCTAAGTAGGCTCTGTACCAGTGAGGATTGATCTCACCAACCATGAGATCATGACCTGAGCTGAAATCAAGAGTCGGACACTTAACTGACTGAGCCACCCAGGTGCTCCCCCCGCCGCCCCCCGCCTTTTTGTAAGTGGGCTCCACGGCCAGCATGGAGCCCAATGTGGGGCTTGAACTCATGACCCTGAGATCAAGAGCTGAGCTGAGATCAAGAGTCAGAAGGGTAACCACTGAGCCACCCAGGCACCCCTCAAGATTCATTCTTGAATATTAAGAGACCTAGCTACCAAATCCAATGGCCTTTCTTCAATTTTCATCTACTACTTTTGTCAAAATATTCTATAGGTGATGAAATAATTACAAAAAAACTTACGAGTAAAATAATTGCAAAAGTGCAAGGGAGACAGATCTGGTGAGACTCTCAGGACATGAGGTTTAAGGTGACCACTCACAGTACCTTGACATACAGGGTGCTTGATAACTCCTTGTTTAATTGGTATATAGAAAAAACCCTTCAGCTTAATTCTTGTGCTGACCCAGGGATCTATATGCAATTTTGGGTTAAGACTACAGTACACTAGGGGCACCTGGGTGGCTCAATCAGTTGAGCATCTGACTTCAGCTCAGGTCATGATCTCATGGCTCGTGGGATCGAGCCACAAGCCAGGCTCTGTGCTGACAGCTCAGAGCCTGGAGCCTGCTTCAGATTCTGTATTTCCCTCTCTCTCTGCCCCTCCCCTGCTCATGCTCTGTCTCTCTCTTTCTTAAAATAAATAAACATTAATCAACAACAACAAAAAACTACGGTAGATTAAGAGGTCCAAACTGAATTGTATTTCCAGGCTCACATGTGAACAAACCTACACCTGTGAATGAACCAGAGCTTCTTAGAATAACCCAGGGCCAAAATGAACTATAAGGGCAGCTCTCAAAGTATGGAGTTTCATAGGCTAAGCATGCATCTCTAGTCTAGTCTAGAATTAGACTACAGCCAGATTTGCTCTAAAGGGTGTGGCGGTGGGGGAAGGGTTCAATTTATCTAACTAGATTAAGCTATAATTTGGTTAGAAATGGTATTAGGTAAATAAAGACAAGGTGATGCGTTTTCTTGTTTTAATATGGCAGGGTCTTGTGCATGTTAACAGACTGCCGAGAATGAACCAGCAGAGAATGAAGCTGAAAATGGGAAAGACAGGGGAAGAGAGTGAGAGAAAGAATATTGGTGAAACAAGGTCACAGAAGATGGGCTCTGGAGCCCTCTAGGGAAGCCAGATTCTCTGCAGAGTGGGAATTGAGTGAAGTTGAGGGGAGAATTTTCCCATTTTACTTTTACACTCTGGTATTTGTCTATATTTTTAAATAATGGGTGTTGATTATATATTCATTTTATAATGAGAAAAAAATTTAAGAGCTCAACAGAATTAACTCTGGATAAGATACATAAAGAAAAAAACCCCACAACTGCTCAGCTCACATGATCTCCACCCCCTCCTGCTTTAGATAGGGTCTCTCTAGCTCATATATGCTAGTTTTGTTGCTTTGGCTAAACTATGTTAGTATCTCAAAGACAAAAGTTATGGCCCATTTTGCATCTTACTATAGCTCTTAATTTGGTGAATATGAGATGTGCTCAATAAACACCAAAAAACATGGATTGGGAAAGTGTGCTACAGATGACAGTAACATAATCAAAAGAGAAGTGTTTTGATACATATGGGAACTTGCACTTCAAATCACTGGGGTTGGGGTGCCTGGGTGGCTCAGTTGGTTGGGCGTCCAACTTCAGCTTGGGTCATGAGCTCACAGTTCGTGAGTTCAAGCCCCATGTCAGACTCTGTGCTGACAGCTCAGAGCCTGGAGCCTGCTTCGGATTCTGTGTCTCCCTCTCTCTCTGTTCCTCCCCTGCTCACACACTCTCTCTCTCTCAAAAATAAAGATTTAAAAAAATTTTTTTAAATCATTGGGGGAAAGATAGGTAATTCAAAATATAGTAGTGTTGGGACAGTTGGATGGGCATCTGGGAAGAAATAAAGTTGGGATTCACATCTTGTGTCTTATATCAAAATAAATTCCTGAGTAGAAAAAATCATGGGATTAAAAAAAAAAAAAAAACAAAAAACCTGGGAGTGAGAAATGCCCGTGTATATAAGACAAAAATGCAGAAGCACAGAGAAAAATATTGATTGATTTGACTAGAAAAAATCTGCCTGGAAAAAATAGCATAAACAAAGTCAAAAAACAAATGACAAAGGTGAAAATATCTACAATTCATATCACAAACCAAGGACTATTTTCCTTAATAAAGAACTTGTTTTACAAATCAGTAAAAAGACCAGCATCACAGTAGAAAAATGAGCAAATGACATGTTATTTCATAAAAAATCTCCCTCCAGTGTATGAAGATGCTCAGTCTCCCTCGTAATAAAAGAAATGCAAATTAAAACTCCAAGCTACAAAACAAAAACAAAAAAACCCGTAAGGCTATGAGACACCATTTTTAAATTATAAAATTGGCAAAGATCAATGAGTTTGATAACACTATCTGTTGAGAGCAGATATTCTCACGTACTGCTGACAATTTAAGTTGGGATGACCTTCATGTAAGTACTGTGCATTGGTAAAATACACTCCAACCTCTCATCTCTTACCATTTTTCTCTTGTTCAATCCAAATTAGCCACAATTGTGTCCTTGCTCCTCTTCAAGTAAGCCAAGCACACTCCAGCCCTAGGTGTCTATGCACCTACCTTTCCCTACTACCCATGAAATGCACATCAATTTTTCCTTACCTCCTTCAGGTCTTTACTCAAATGTCACTTCTACAGGGAAGCATTCTCTGATCATTGTCGAAAAAAGTGGCTCTCAACCTCTCCATCATTCTCTTTTTACCCTGTTTTTAATTCCAGGCACTTAATATATGACATTATTCTACGTGTTTATTATTGCTCCTCTCCCATTAGACTGTAAACCTTGTAAAGGCAAGGACTTTGTTGTGCATACTGCTGTGTACCTAGACTCTAGAATAGTACAGGCTCAGCATGTAATAGGTGTTCATTAAGTACACACACCGAATGAATGAATGAATGAGCAAACTTCTTTGAAGGACAACTTAGCAATATCTACTAAAATTTAGAATAGAAAAAAAATTTAGAGTAGACATACCTAGCATTTCCTCTCTAGGCATTACATGTAGTTTTACAAAGGCACAAAGTAGAGAATGTACAAGGTTATTTGCTGTGGCATTATTTCTAATAGTGAAAGGATAAACAACCTAAGGTCAACTTTTAAAATAGATCATCTACATCTATACAATGGAATACTATGTAGACATAGAAGAATCTCCGATTCTGAAAATTCTCTTGCTACCTTTGGCAAATATTATACAGATATCACATGACCATCTTAACTCCCTGGTGATATCATTAAGAATGCTACCTGAAGGGCATCTGGGTGGCTCAGTTGGTTAAGTGTCTGACTCTTGGTTTCGGCTCAGGTCATGATTTCATGGTTCATGAGTTCGAGCCCCCTATCAGGCTCTGTACTGACAGTGTGGAGCCTGCTTGGGTTCTCTCCCTCCCTCCCTCTCTCTCTCTCTCTCTGCTCCTCCCACATGCACACTCCCTCTCAAAATAAATAAACTTAAAAAAAAAAAAGGAATGATCCCTTTAATGGAGTTTTTAATGGTAAAGAGGGTAGGGATAGACAGGTAGAAAGAGTGAATTTTTTAGTTTTATTTAATATTAATTTCCTTGCAGGAAACATAGAATATCTGCCAGTTAAACAATATTCTAAAAGAAGAAAGATGTAACTGTACACATATAACCTAGTTCAACAAAGATCTTCTCTTTGTAGATCCAAACTCATAAATAAGCCTAAACTGGCAATGCCTATTGTTCATTTTAGTATGGGTAGATTTCCCATATTACAAACAAACTTCTGTAGTTACGGGAAGAGCTTCAGGTTTTCAGAATGTCTTTAGAATGTATTTCCTGATCCTGGAGGGGCAGAATTCCCCAGCCATCCATCAGAAGACCTCAACGTGTGGCAGCCGGCGTCCTGCAGGGCTGCTCTTCTCCTCCACGGTTATACATAAAGACATAATGCCTCTGGAATAATCCCCTGTTAACCATTTATCCCCTCCAATCTTAGCAAACTATAATTTGCTTTCTGCT
Organism: Panthera tigris; assembly: GCF_018350195.1. NCBI lineage: Eukaryota > Metazoa > Chordata > Mammalia > Carnivora > Felidae > Panthera > Panthera tigris. The sequence continues at coordinate 71,651,165 of NC_056668.1, forward strand.
CCTCAAATAAAATATTCTCATCCCTATCTCTTTATCATTAATCTCCTCTTCTTTTTCTTTCTTCCAGTTTCTCTCATCTGGAATTCTATGTAAACTTCTATCCAAATACTACCATTTCAAGGGCAGGCAAAGTCCCATCTCTCCACTAAAGGGCAGTCTTTCCTGACTATTCTACCCTATGGTAACCTAGGCTCTGGCCCTCTAACCTTTCTCAAGCATTTGGCTCTAATCTGTTTGCTGCCTAATTCTGTTAATTAGCTTTTCACAAGTTTTTGACTTATCTTCCAATTAGATTGTAAGCTCCTTAAAGGCATATTTCTATATTCTGTTTCTCCTATATTCCTCATGCATCTACATAGTAGATAATCTAAAAGTCTCAGTTTTGAAAAGTAACATGGTCAATCCAAACATGACCCAACATGTACGTTTAGTGCTCTTTACAGATTTTTCTAGAGCCATGTTTATACATTCTTTGTATAATTGTATAAGTGTATAATATTGTATTATAAAATTATACAAAGAATGTATAAACATGGTTCTTCTACTAGCCCCATAAATTCTTTGAGTTTCTGGTATCAGAACTCGTCAGCTGACTCTGTGTCCCAGCCACAAGACTGAAGTTGTTCATCCTGTGGGAACTCAACCTCGAGGTCATAAACAAAATTTGGATCATCCTTCTTCTTCTGATTTTTCTCAAAAAGTTCATCCATGATGCTCTTTCTTTTGGCAAGTTCCTTGTCATCTAGTTTGTTCAGGTCTTCCTCAGGATCAATCGTTGTTTCCCGCTGAATTTGTTCCATCGTTTCTGCCAAACTTTGCCCCCACAAATAACCTCGTAAAAAACTGAATAACTTCTCTAGCTGCCTCAGGGACACTTGTTCCAGGTAATTCTTGTGTCGTGGATTATTCTTTAACTGTTCAGCAGCTCTGCTGCAATCTAGGAGGAAGAAACAAAACTATATACCACACATAACACATACACCAAAAACTACTGATGTACCACAAACTACTGAAAGCATTACCTGCTATTACAGCCAAGAAGCGAAGTGGCTTTTTCAGAATGAATTATTTTGCAGAACTATTCCTTTATATTGGGATATGTGGGGGGGGGGGGGGGGAGGAGGGATGTATTTTTTATTTCCTCAATCACTTTGAGGAGATTTTAAATATTTGCAACTGGAGAAAACATCTGAAATGAAAAGGTAGTATTATAGTTTTAGATATTAGTTCTGGTACTAATATCAACACTGCACATAAAAAACACATTTGGAGGGAGAGAAAAGAGTTAATATTACTGAATAATGCTTCTCATTTAACCCATATCCAATTCTGAATGGGTGGGATTATCAATGTCCTCTTACAGATCAGGAAACTGAAGCTCACTGAGAACAAGTAATTTAACTGGGTTCACACATCTACCCTGATAGTCAGGATTTGAACCTAAGACTGTGTAACTCTGAAGACCATGTCACTTCATTATGAGACTCAAATCATTCTTATTAAGTGACTTAGAGGAGATTTAAGATAGGCAAGATAAAACATGAGGTACCTGAAAACTTTGAAAAGTTTCGGATTGGCATGATGCGTTGGCGACTTTTCCCCTTCATTTCATTCTCATAGATTAAGATAATAGCTGGAGGCTGGAACCTAATTCCACATTTTTTGGCAATGCACATCATTTTCACATACACTTCAGGGTAAATCAGAGGAAGTCTGATGACAATGTGTTAGTCACATAATGACTTCCTGCTAAAGGGGAAAAAAACGTAAGTGTTGGATAAACCACACTCCCTAGTACCCCACCTCCCTAGCAGATCTGGCTCTAGTCCACTTCTAGGAATGCATTCTTGGCCTATCAAGCCCAATACTTTGAGAGCTACTGTGAAAGTTCAGTTTGGCCCTCAGTTATCAGTAGTCTGTTGGGTCCCTGGTTCACTGAGGTGTGTAGGTTTGTTCACACACGAGCCTGGATATGCAGTTCAGTCCGGACCTCTTGGTGTACTGCACTCTTAATCAAAGATTGTAAATGAACCCCTGCATCAGCCCAAGAATCAACTTATAGGACCTTTTTTTTTTTTAATTTTTTTTTTTAACATTTATTTATTTTTGAGACAGAGAGAGAGCATGAACAGGGGAGGGTCAGAGAAAGAGGGAGACACAGAATCTGAAACAGGCTCCAGGCTCTGAGCTATCAGCACAGAGCCCGATGCGGGGCTCGAACCCACGGACCGCGAGATCGTGACCTGAGCTGAAGTCAGGACGCTTAACTGACTGAGCCACCCAGGTGCCCCTAGGATCTTTTTTATTTACCAGTTAAACAAGTATGCATAAGTACCCTCTATGGCAAGATAGTAAGATTTTTTAACCTTAAACATTATGTCCTGAGAGGTTCACCCAACCAGATCTGTCTCCTCTGTACTTTCCTAATCATTTTACTCATCAAGCTTTTTATGATTACTTAATCATTTACCTACCCGTCTTTCTTTTTTTCTTTTAAGATTTTATTTTTAAGTAATCTCTATAGCCAACGTGGGGCTCAAACTCACAACTCCAAGATCAAGAGTCACATGCTTGGGGTGCCCAGGTGGCTCAGTTAGGTAAGCGTCTGACTTCCGCTCAGGTCATGATCTCACGGTTCGTGAGTTCAAGCCTCACGTCAAGTTCTGTGCTGACAGCTCAGAACCTGGAGCCTGCTTCAGATTCTGTGTCCTTTTCTCCCTCTGCCCCTCCCCCTCTGTGCTCTCTGTCTCTCAAAACTAAAAATAAACGTTAAAAAAAAAAAAAAAGAGGCACATGCTCTACTGACTGAGCCAGCTAGACATCCCTCTTCCCCCTTCTATTCTACATGCTACATGAGGTAAGCAATGTATCGATTATTCACCAGAACATCCCAGTATAATACCTGGAATGTAGTAGGCATTCCATACATACTTGTTTGATTTAATGTACTAATACAAGACACAGCCTCTGTACATCCTCTAAGTGTTCACAGTCTAGAAGTCTGATAAAAAATGCAGACTTGATGCAGATTTAACCTCTACATATACAAGCAATAAAGTTTTACATGGTTTTTATTTCAACTCATTTGTCTCACTATATGTTTTTTCAGTCACAAGAAGCACAGCTATTTTGCAGTTAATACTTTCTATCCCCTCTTCCTGGTGCCCAGTGCCAAAATACACTTAATGATAGGGACTGCCTTAGATAGAACTATGACATTCTCAAGAAGACTTCAAAATGTCAAGGAACCTAGAGGTAAAGCAGCACAGGGTGATGATATCTCCATAAACTTAGTTCTGTTAGAGAATCACTTTAGGAAAATAGTACATTGTAGAAAACTGGGGGTTAGGTGGAAGAGGAGGAGGAAACATATATAAAATAATTACCATTGATTCTTTCCAGTTTTTTTTCTACACATAGTTTTTTTAAATATAGTATTTTTTATATTAAGCATCTGTCTTCTGCCTTTTAAAGAAGGCTCCATACGGGATAGGCTCAAACTCACGACTCTGAGATCAAGAGTCTCATGCTCTACAAATTGAGCCAGCCAAGAGCCCCTATGTCTTGCCTTTTAAGTTTAACCACCTATGTGACTTTGTCATTAGATGTTTTACTAAAATGCAAATTTTTATATGATAGCCAAGTGTTTTATCCTATGGACATACCATAATCTATAACATTCACCCCTTACTGTTGGACATCAGAATTTTTACTCTTAAGAAATTAATCATAGGGGCGCGTGGGTGGCTCAGTCGGTTAAGCGTCCGACTTAGGCTCAGGTCATGATCTCACGGTTGGGAGTTTGAGCCCTGCGTTGGGCTCTGTGCTGACAGCTCAGAGCCTGGAGCCTGCTTTGGATTCTGTGTCTTCCTCTCTCTCTGACCCTACCCCATTCATGCTCTGTCTCTCTCTGTCTCAAAAATAAATAAACATTAAAAAAATTTTTTTTAAAAAAGAAATGAATCATAAAGAACTGCTTTTTCAAATTACTGTGCTCTGTCTCCGATCTGATGTAATAATTTCACCCATCCCCTTCTTAACAAATACTACTCCCAGTTCATCTCACTAAAATCTAGCCTGTTAGTAAGCTTTCTAGGAGATCCCACTGAGCACAATATAAATCCCACACACTCAAGCAAATGCCCGTACTCATGAATGACATACGCAATTGATAATAATGTAGGTTTTTTTTTTTTATTTACTACAGAGTCTTTTCTTTTTAAAATTTAACTTTTATTTGTACTAAAGTAATGTCGCTTTTCTGTTTAAAATGTAAAATAGTGATCCCTATCAAAATGACACCAACAGTCTTCACAGAGTTAGAACAAACAATCCTAAAATTTGTATGGAACCAGAAAAGACCCTGAATAGCCAAAGCAATCCTGAAAAAGAACACAAAGCTGGAGGCATCACAATTCCAGACTTTAAGCTGTGTTACAAAGCTGTAATCATCAAGACAGTGTGGTACTGGCACAATATTACTGGGTGATTAAAAAGAATGAAATCTTGCCATTTGCAACAACGTGGATGGAACTAGAGTGCATTTTGCTACGTGAAGTAAGTCAGAGAAAGATAAATATCATATGATTTCACTCACAAGTGGAATTTAAGATACGAAACAGATGAATATAAGGGAAGGCAAGCAAAAATAATATAAAAACAGTGAGGGGGACAAACCATAAGAGACTCTTAAATACAGAGAAGAAACTGAGGGTTGCTGAAGGGGTTTTGGGTGGAGTCTAAATGGGCAAGGGACATTAAGGAGGACACTTGTTGGGATGAGCACTGGGTGTTATATGTAAGTGATGAATCACCAAATTCTATTCTTGAAATCATTATTGCACTATATGTTAACTAACTTAACTAACTTTACATTTTTAATGTAAATTAAAAATAATAAGAAATAAAAGAGTGGTCAGAGAGAAGAGTAAGATTATGTCAGGACAAACATATTCCTGCTACAGAAACAGAAACAACCCCTTCCAAGTATGTATCAAGTTCAGAACTCTGCTTTGAAGAATAAACAGGAGTTAAACATAGGAGGTGGAAGGAATTCCAGTAAAGGGAATAGCATTGGTTATGCCAAATGCATAATTCTATGGCATTCATTATTGTCGTAACTGAAACATGGATAGGCTTGAGATAATAGGTCAGAATCAGGCAGTAGTAGTCACACCATTCAGAGCTTTATGGTTTGATCTTACTTGGAAGTTCAAGCTTTACCCTAAAAGTTCTGGGGAACTCTCAAAGGACTGGAATCAGAGCAGTAGAAGTGTGGTTCCAGATTGGAGGAGGATTACACAGAGAGCTGGGTATTGGGAGGGATAGTAGTGACCCCAAGTGAGAAGGCTCTGCACTGAGACTGGCAGGGGGGGGGGTTGAAGATTCAATTCCAAAGGTGCTAAGGGGGTAGCGTCTGCTGTCTTGGTGATGTGATTGATTGATTGACTGGATATGGGGATTGAGAGAGAGAAAAGTATAAAAAAATTCAAAGGTTAAAAAAAATAAATCAATCAGGAGCCTGGGTGGCTCAGTTGGTTAAGCAGCCGACTGGCTCAGGTCATGATCTCACAGTTTGTGGGTTGGAGCCAGGCGTCGGGCTCTGTGCTGACAGCCCAGAGCCTGGAGCCAGCTTCAGATTCAGCATCTCTCTCTCTCTTCCCCTCCCCCTGATGCTCTCTCTCTTCCTCAAAAATAAGTAAACATTAAAAAATAAATAAATAGGGGCACTTGGATGGCTCAGTCGGTTAAGAAGTCGACTTTGGCTCAGGTCATGATTTCATGGTTCATGGGTTGGAGCCCCGCATTGGGCTGTCTGCTGTCAGTGCAGAGCCTACTTGGGATCCTCTGTCTCCCTCTCTGTCTCTGCCCCTCCCCCACTGGTGCTTTGTCTCTGTCTCTCAAAGATAAATAAACGTTAAAAAAATTAAAAACAATTAATAAATAAAAGAAATAAAATGTAAGATAATTCTCTGAGGATTATGACAAATAACTGCTGTCCTCTGCCCTTCCTCTCTTTACAGGCAACCGGTTTCAATTCTTTTAAGTGTTTCTTCCAAAATGTATCTCCATATTTCTTTTTTTTCAAAAAATTTTTAATGTTTATTTTTGACAGAGAGAGAGAGAGAGAGAGAGAGAGAGAGAGAGAGAGCATGAGCAGAGGAGGGACAGAGAGAGAGGGAGACACAAAATCTGAAGCAGGCTCCAGACTCTGAGCTGTCAGCACAGAGCCTGACGTGGGGCTCGAACTCACACACTGCGAGATCATGACCTGAGCCGAAGTCAGACGCTCAACTGACTGAGCCACCCAGGAGCCCCTGTATCTCCATATTTCTTTAAAAATTTTTCTTTTAATGTTTATTTTTTATTTTTTAGAGAGAAAGACAGCATGAACATGGGAGGGGCAGAGAGAGAGGGATACACACAATCCCAAGGAGGCTCCAGGCTCTGAGTTGCCAGCACAGAGCCCTACCGGGAGGGGGCGGGGCTCGAACTCACCAACACGAGATCATGACCTGAGCGGAAGTCCCATGCTTAACCAACTGACCACCCAGGCGCCCCTCCATATTTCTTAGTAGCATGCTTATACTGCTGTTTTCAGTATTTGACAGAACATTCTGGCATCTTTCCTCTTGCAGACACCTGTCCTAGAAATGTCTGTTCTGCTCCAATCTGCATCTAGGCCTACTTGCAGATTCAACTTAATTCATGAAGACAGACGACACATTTACCTAAGTCTTCCACTTAGGCATTAACACTTTTCTCCCCGGGGATCAGTGACTGCCATGACCTTGCTAAACATTCCCTACAGCACCTAAAAGTGTACGGATTCTGCCAACAAGTACAAGATCCTCTCCCTACTCACGTCCCCACCAGGGCAAGGCTGACTTTCTTACCCTTAGAGAAGTACAGAAAGTGCATCTTCTGCAGGGGAAGATCTAAAACCGCCGTGAGGGGGTTGTTTCCACCCAACCGCTGTGCACAGAGGAGCACTTACCTCGACTTTGAGGCCGGGCGCTGCAGGAAGAGTCGACAGCCACAGCCCCGCAGACGTGAATTTCCCTGCAGGAGGCCCGAATCCGCAAGTACCTGTCAGTGCCGGTGGAGACAGGGAGCTCCCGGATCCTGCTGGAAGGAACGCGTCCGGGGTTCGGGGTCTGGATGCAGGCCCAGGCAGGCGTTTCAAAGCAGTAAGACCTGGCACACGTCACGGCGCCTGCGCCGCTCTTCGCCCCGCCCCCGACCAGACGGCGAGGGGCGGGGCGGCGACGGAGTGAACTAGGCGGACTGTGCTGCAGCCTTCCGCGACGCCGGAACTTTCGGGGGTCCACTGCTGTGGGAAGCCGGGGAACTGCAGGACCGCGGGCGCGCGTCACGGAGTCTTCCGTCCCGGTCACCAACTCCGTGGCAGCACTCTCTAGGAGCGGCGTGAGGCGTGCGCAGGCTCCTCCGTCCGCTCGCTCCTCTGTCTTCACACGGTCCGCACGCGCTCCTTTGGGGAGCGCGTTCTCCAGCGTCCTGGCTGCCAGGGCCGTGGGCGTCCGGGCGGTGGCCTGGCTGCTTCTCTGGGAGGTGGCTGGATTCACTAGCATACCAGCCACGGCCTTCTCTGCCGCTCCCACCGACACTGGTAAAGGGAGGGGCGGGGCTGCGGGAGTGGGGAAGTACAGCCATCAGGTGTCTTGGGATGCATGAAGCTTGTGACCACCAAGGCCACAGTGCCCTGTGGGGTGTGAGAATCCCAGTCCAGAATACAGAGCCTGCCCGGGGTGGGGGCGTGGGAAGGGGAGGACAACTAGTTTTGTTTTACAAATATTTTTTGTAATAGACTGGATTGGGCTGCGGTTTTTCTTATGACTCCGGGCTGGGCAGACGAGTTGATTTCATTTCTTTGGGCCCGAGTTGGGGGCCGCAGTGCTGTGCTAGGTGCTGTGCAAGGTGCTGTGCAATAGTCATGAGAGGGAAAGTCAGTACAAATCAGGTTAGTTTCTCCATCTGTAAAATGAGGATATTAGACTAGTGTCAGTCACTGCTTTTGTGTCTTCACATATTAGGTTTCCAAGTTTATTTATTAGGTTTCCAAGTTTATTTGAAGTATTATGAAGCTAAAATGAAGTTTTAAACAACTGGTCTTGGTGATCTCTAAAGACTCTTCCACCACTGATATTTTATAATTAAAAAGAGGTCAATTTCCAGAGCCAGTTCAGGCAACAATAACCAAATAAAGTAATATTTAAGAGGAAAACTCTTGAAGGTGAATTCACATGCAACATCTTCATTTTGAAAATGGTATTTTTGCCTTAAAAATCACAAATAATAATAATATACTATCAGTAAATCAGCCTTTCTTCCAACCCAGGTGAATATGATTTACTATTCTCTAGTGTATATCCCAGTAGAATTTAAGCCGATTAGTATGAACTTTTTTTCCTAATTTAATCTATAGGTAGATATAAACACCTACTCCCCACCCCTATTAAAATTAAACATAATGAAGAAACATCTGAATTTGTACAAGAGATACCTAAAGTTATTTGTGTGAAACAAACAACGGAATAATTTGTTCCCAGAGCAAATACAGATTTCTTTAAATAGCTAGGAGGGTGGAAATATCTTAGGCTTTAAAAGTCAGGCACATCTTGGGGCGCCTGGGTGGCGCAGTCGGTTAAGCGTCCGACTTCAGCCAGGTCACGATCTCACGGTCCGTGAGTTTGAGCCCCGCGTCAGGCTCTGGGCTGATGGCTCAGAGCCTGGAGCCTGTTTCCGATTCTGTGTCTCCCTCTCTCTCTGTCCCTCCCCCGTTCATGCCCCTCCCCGTTCATGCTCTGTCTCTCTCTGTCCCAAAAATCAATAAACGTTGAAAAAAAAAAAATTTATAAAAAAAAAAAAAAGGCACATCTTGCTTCTAATCAGTCACTTACTTAGTGGTATGGCCTAGAGTCAGAACTGTTTATTTTTTATTTATTAAGTTTTATTTATTTAAATAATCTCTACACTCACTGTGGGGCTGGAACATATGACCCCGAGATCAAGAATCTCATGCTCTTCAGACTAAGCCAGCCAGGCACCCCAGAATCAGTTTCCTTCTATGTGCAAATGGCAATAATTTTGCCTGCATATTTTGCTGGGTTGTGAAAATTAAAGCACGCGAAAGCCCCAAGTAGATCTATGATATGGATATTATTATTATTTTTTAAATCTATTTTTGAGAGAGAGGGAAAGAGTGAGCACGAGCTGGGCAGGGGCAGAGAGAGGGAGACAGAGGATCTGAAGCGGGTTCTGTGCTGAAAGCCTGATGTGGGGCTTGAACTCAGGAACCGTGAGATCATGATCTGGGCGGAAGTCGGAAGCTTAACCAACTGAGCCACCCAGGCACCCCTGGATATTATGTAATAAATATTAACCTATACTTTTTTTCAGTCTTTTAATTTTCATAAAATTTTTTCATGTGTCTTTTCAGGAATACATCTAATGGATTTAGCAACACATGATGTTTTGTGGTTTTCTTTGTGTTTGTTTTAATGTTCTTCCTACACACTCCCATCTTTTGAAAATGGAGTAAAATTCCATAGCAAGGTGCCTGGCAGAGTTGATGATCATTAGTTACTGAATTTTTAATTTTATGATGTTAACACCAAGTAATAGTTTTAATATCTAAATTCTGCATGATGTCAGTACAGTGAGATTTCTGGTTATTCTAGGTTTATAAAGGAACCCTTTGAATCTTTGAAAAGCCTCTGCTTTTTGTTTCTCTGTTTTAAACATTCCCAACATCTTCACAGGGCATGAAAGTACCATCTTCTCAGTTTTCCAGGTGCGGATGGTGTACAGAAGTTAGCAGTATGTATCAGACACACAGTTTCAGTGAGCTAGGATTAAAACTGAGATCTCCTGGCTCTTTAGCCATTCTGTTCCTTTTGGTGTCCTGGGATCATCTGAATAAAGTAGTATTAATAATAAATGCCTAGGGGCGCCTGGGTGGCTCAGTCGGTTGAGCGTCCGACTTCTGCTCAGGTCATGATCTCACGGTTTGTGAGTTCAAGCCCCGCGTCGGGCTCTGTGCTGATGGCTCGGACCCCGGAGCCTGCTTCAGATTCTATGTCTCCCTCACTCTATGCCCTTCTGCCGCTCACACTCTGACTCTCTCTCTCTCTCAAGAATAAATAAACATTAAAAAAAAAATTAAAAAAAAATAAGTACCTACAGTGAGCTCTGTTGTGGTAAGCCCTGTTGCAATTTATTACGTTTTCATGACAACTAGCAGAGAGAGAAACTGTCTTGTCGAAAGTCACATAGCTATTAAGTGACAGACTGGGATTTAAAAGTAAGCTATCTAACTCCAAAATCAATGTTCTTAACCCCTGTGCTGTACTAGAAGTAGCTTTTTTAGGTAGTTTAAATTGCTTAAGTTTTAAAAGCTTTTGTTTATAGGTTGGTTAGATTTTGCAGGCAAGTGAAACCTATTCAAACAATTACTTTCTAATTATTTAAATTTTCTTTCATAGTATGCTTATTTAAAAAAAAAATCTTCTGGTTCTTATAGGCATAAGGGCCACTTGTTCTGAAATTATTTTGAGGCAAGAAGTTTTGAAAGATGGTTTCCATAGGTAAGTTGCCCATTGACTTCTACTTACATCAAAATACTGTTTTCATATAATTTAGAGCAAAATCAGTAACTGGAAAATGGATAAACCAAAAATCACTTGCTTTCTTATATTATAAATGACAGGTTTGTCATATGTGGTTCACAGTTTGAAATAGTTAAAAAAACAGAGAAGAAAACAAATGTTTATTTTTTTACCATACATATATATGTATATATGTATATGTATGTATATGTATATACATATATGTATATATGTATATATACATATATATATGTATATATATAATATATATATGTATATATATATAATATACAGCTAGAAACTATGTACATAGTATTCATATAACATTCACAATGGTTGTGAGATAGATGATACCTTTCTTGTTTTTCAGATGAGAGAACTAGGGCTCAGAGAATTTAATTTAGTAGAAGTTAGGTTGGTAGAGCTCTGACTCAAATTTATGACTGTCATACTCCAAAGCCATGCTATCAAGTACTAAGATGTTATGTCAACCTAAGTCACTGTTTTTGATTTATAATACTTGGTTCCAAATGACCAAGCTGTTTCCAAAATAGAAATTATTCTCAAAAATGAATATTTGCCAGGATTGAAGATATTTAAAAAATGGTTAAAAAGTTGTAGAAGCTGCTCTTTAAGAAAACTTCCCAAACTTTAAAAGCTTTTCAAGGTAATTAATTTGAAATGATTCTCAAACACTTGATTTACAAGTGCTGATACATTTTTGTACATACATTCAGAACCACTGAATTTTATGTCACCTTAAAATGAAACATCTCAGTTTCCGCTGTCTTCAAAGTTAGCCTACATATGACTGGCTAGGAGGCATAATGGAAAAAACTTGTTTCTTTGTTTTGTTTTGTTTTGTTTTTTTGTTTTTTGTTATTTTTTATTTTTTCTATTTTCGATGAGCAGGGGAGAAGGGCACAGAGAGAGAGAGAGAGAGAGAGAGAGAGAGAGAGAGAACCTTAAGCAGGCTCCATGCTGAGCACAGAGCCCAACACGGGACTCAACGCGGGGCTTGATCCCATGACCCTGGGATCATGACCCGAGCCAAAATCAAGAGTTGGATGCTCAACCAACTGAGCTACCCAGGCACCCCTTGTTTTGTTTTTTAACTCAGACAAATTTAGGCTCAGAGTGTAGCTCTATTATTTAGTAACTGTGTGGCCTTAGTCAAGTTTATTGAAATCTTTGCTACCTTACCAGTAAAATTGGATAATGATAGTATTTCCTCATTAGGGTTGTGAGGATTAAATCTGAGAATATATGGAAAGCCTCTTAATGTAGTGCTTGTCACATAGTACATCCCCAGGAAATGTTAGCTTTGATTATTAATAATGAGATAGGTGGGGGCACCTGGATGGCTCAGTTGGTTAGGATCTGACTCTTGGTTTTGGCTCAGGTCATGATCTCACAATTTGTGAGTTCGAGCCCCACATCAGGCATACTGCTTTTAGCACAGAGCCTGCTTTGAATATTCTCTCCCCTTCTCTCTGTTCCTCCACGGCTCATGCTGTCTCTCAAAAATAAACATTTAAAATTAAATAAATAAATAAATAAATAATGAGATAAGTGACCAAGGTAGGCAATACAGTTTCTGTAAAAGAAGAGATGTGACTATAAAGTTGTAAAACTGATTTTGGGAGGGAACTCACTCCTAAAAAGCATTTTTGGCCAAGTTTCAGATATATTTTAGGCAATGTCAGGGTAATTATGCCAAGTAATTAGGAGGGTGCCTGGGTGGTTCAGTCAATTAAGCCTCTGACTTTGGCTCAGGTTATGATCTCGCGATTTTTGAATTTGAGCCCTGCATCGGGCTCTGTGCTGATGGCTCAGAGCCTGGAGCCTGCTTCAGATTCTGTGTCTCCCTCTCTCTCTCTGCCCCTCCCCCACTCATGCTCTGTCTCTGTCTCTCTTTCTCAAAAATAAATAAAAATTTTAAAAAATTTAAAGTAATTGCGATATATTCTCAAAAGGAATGGGAAATACTAAATAACACTTGACAGTGCAAGCATAAATGATTCCAATGAGGAATAAAGAAGTACCTGAAGAAGCTGTTGTGACAGCAAAAGTAACTGTCCAATTAGAAGTGCTGAAAATAAAAACTGGGACATAAAACTAAGGGTGAAGAGTGATAGAACCCACAAGAATAACTTCAGAAACTAGAAATCTCAGAGTTATTTGAGAATTTCAGAAAATTCCATAGATCTTTTTTTTTTTTTTTAATACTTACTTATTTTGAGGGAGAGGGGACAGAGAGAGAGAATCCCAAGCAGGGTTCAAGCTCAGCCAGGAATCCGATGGGGGGTTCAATCTCATGACCTGAGCTGAAATCAAGAGTCAGATGCTTAACAAACTGAGCCACCCAGGTGCCCCACCAGTAATCATTTTTTTAAAAAGGCTTTTTAGTTATTAGAGCAGGTGTAGTCTTGCTGTTAGGGTGGAGGAAGAAACATTAATAGATTATAGAAAGTAAAATTATTTCTGTCCTCTTGTTCAAGAAGTAGTAATTCTGGAGAGGGCCAAGCAAATATTGTTAGTAGGAAACAAGTGCAAAATATGGAAGGGAATTATATAAAAGGACCTTACTATTATAAATGAGTTTAGGGTCTCGTGTGATGAACTATATCTTAGTGCCATACAAGAATTTTCTTAAATGATTGCTGAACTTCTGTTTGTAATCCTTGGATAATCTGGGACTTAGTTGATGTAGATTCTGGGCAAAATTCTAGCTCTGATTATTAAAAGTATGGTTTGTGAACCCAAAAGAGGAAGTGGTGGTCTCTGGGAACCAGCATGAATTTATTACAAATTTATGTCCTTTATAGAGATCACTAGATAGGTAGATCAGAGAGTCTTTTCTGCAAGACTTTTGATGAAGTTTTACATGTTGTATTTGTGAACAAGATAAAGAACGTGAACTCAAAAATAGAACAGAGAAATGACTTCATAAAGATTAACAAAATAAAAAAAAAATAACAGATTCATCCAACATGTTCTGATTAATGGATTGAATGTCATCTTGGAGGGAAGTCCTGAAGAGTCTGTCTTTTTTTTTTTTTTTTTAATTTTTTTTTTTTTTTAACGTTTATTTATTTTTGAGACAGAGAGAGACACAGCATGAACGGGGGAGGGGCAGAGAGAGAGGGAAACACAGAATCCGAAGCAGGCTCCAGGCTCTGAGCCATCAGCCCAGAGCCCGACGCGGGGCTCGAACTCGCGGACCGCGAGATGGTGACCTGAGCTGAAGTCAGACGCCTAACCGACTGAGCCACCCAGGCGCCCCGAGTCTCTGTCTTTTTAAATACATATATATTTTTCTAATTATAAAATAGTACATATATTCATAATTACATATACATTATCTGGAAGAAAAATTATAAGTATGTTCTACTTTTATAGAGGTGAAGTGATATAGTGCTAAGAATGTAGGGATTAGAGTATAACTACTGGGGTTTGAATCTTGACTCTTGGATAAATTAGTTTCTTAGTGCTTTGGTTTTCTTTTCTTTTTTTTTTCTTTTCTTTTTTTTTTTTTTTGAAGAGGGAAAGTATTTTTGTTTCTTCCCATGTAAATACAGAACTTTGGGATTTAATTGATTTGCATATTTTATCCTTAGATTTTATATTACTAGAAATGATATTTTTTAATGAAAATAGAATATAACAATACCACAAATATTATTCAGAATTCTTTTAGTGAATACAAATTATTAGGAAAATAAAATGCTATATGTAAAATTACCTCAGGCTATTTGGAAGAATATAAGCAAAGAAACAAAAATCTCTGTATATTTAGCTGCTGTTGATAATCAGTTCTTTATATGCATTCTTTTTTTTTTTTTTTAATGTTTATTTATTTTTGAGAGAGAGGAACAGAGTGCAAGCAGGGAAGGGGCAGAGGGAGAGGGAGACACAGAATCCAAAGCAGGCTTCAGGCTCTGAGCTGTCAGCACAGAGCCTGACGCTGTGAGATCATGACCTGAGCTGAAGTTGGATGCTTAACCGACTGAACCACCCAGGTGCCCCTTCTTGTCCATGTTTAAACTGAATGGCTGGTTTGTCATCTTATTATTGGGTTGTAAGAATTCTAATTTTGATGGAGTCCAGTTTATCATTTTTTTTTTCTCTTGTAGTTCATCGTTTTTGTGTCCTAAGTAAGAAATCCATGCCTATTCCAAGATCATTGAATTTTTGTATATACTATTAGGTTTTTTCCCTTATGGATATCCAGTTGACCCAGCATCATTTGGTGAAAGGATTATTCTTTCCTCATCAAATTACTTTGACACATTTGTTGAAAATTAATTACCTTATGTGTGAGGATCTATCTGTGCACTCTATGACGCACAAACATTTGGCAAACTGGCTCAAGGCCAAATCCTGCACATGGCTTATTTTGTACTGCCCTTGAGCTAAAAATGATTTTTATGTTTTTGAAGGTTGTTGTTTTTTTTTAAAGGCAAAGAAAAATATGTAACAAATTTTGTAAGGCTCACAAAGCCTGAAATATTTACTGTTAGGGTCTTTACAGAAAAAGTTTGCCAACCCCTGGATGTCCATCCATATGCCACTAATGCACCACCTTGATAACTATAGCTTGATAATATTATGGCTTCAAATCAGAACGTCGGAGTTCAACTTTTTTTTCAAAGTTGTTAACTTTTGGAATTAATTTGTAGATCTCTTCAAAAAAGCTTCATGAACTTTTCATTAGGATTCTGTCGAAACTCTAGATCAATTTGTAGAGAAGTGATATGTTACCATTCATGAGTATTCTGGTGCATGAATATGGCATCTTCATTTATTTAGGCTTTATCAGTTATCTTAACAACAATGTAACTTGCAGAGTATAAGTCTTGCATATGTTTTGTTAAATATATCCCTAAGTTTTTTTTAATGTAAAAAATGTTGTTTTAAAGTTTTTATTTCTGGTTGGTTTTTGCTGGTAATAAAATATAGTTGACTTTTGTATGTTTACGTTGTACCCTAATTCCTTATTGAAATCATTTATCAATGCCTGTGGCTTTTTCATGGATTCCTTAGGATATTCTACATAGGTGATCATGGGTTTGCAAAAGAAAGGCAATCTGTATGATTTTTTTTTAATGTTTATTTATTTTTGAGAGAGTGAGAATGTGCGTGAGCGTGAGTGGAGGAGGGGCAGAGACAGAGGGAGATGGAGAATCCCAAGCAGGCTCCGCGCTGTCAGAGCCTGTCGTGGGGCTCAAATTCATGAACCGTGAGATCATGACCTGAGCTGAAATCAAGAGTTGGACATTTAACCAACGGAGCCCCCCAGGTGCCCCTGTATGGTTTTTATATCCTTACCTTTTTGAACTGGCTAGAAACTCTAATACAATGTTGTTGTTGTTGTTGTTTTAATTTTTGTACTTTTTAATTTATTTTTTCCTAATACAGTATTGAATAAAACATCCTTCCCTTTCCATCCATCCTTGTTTCTCATCTTAAATGGAAGGTATCCAGCCTTTCACCATTAAATATGGTATTTATGTTAGATATTTTTGTAGGTGGCTTTTATCAGTTGAGGATGTTCTTTTATGTTCCTAGTTTCCTGAAACTTTTTTTCATGATTAATGTTAAGAATTATTAACAGCTTTTTCTGCATCTATTATAAGAGAATCATATGATTTTTCTAATTTATTCTGTCAATATGGTACAGTACAAATGTTGATAATTGGAATAATAAACTTCCCCCTTGGTCGTGATGTATTATTATCTTTTTGAAATATTACTGGATTTGATATGCTAGTATCTTGTTAAAGATTTTCTACTTCTGGGGCACCTAGGTGGATCAGTAAGGTGGGCGTCCAACTTTGGCTCAGGTCATGATCTCACAGCTCATGAGTTCGAGCCCCGTGTCGGGCTCTGTGCTAACAGTTCAGAGCCTGGAGCCTGCTTCAGATTCTGTGTCTCCCTCTCTGCCCCTCCCCCACTTGTGCTGTCTCTCTCTCTCTCTCTCTCTCTCACTCTCAGAAGTAAATAAACATTTTTGAAAAAGGTTAAAAAAATTTAATTTAATTTAAAAAATAAAAAATAACAAAACAAAATAAATAATAATTAAAAGATTAAAAAAATAAAAATAAATTTTAAAAAAGGGATTTTTTACTTCTCTGTTCATGAGGAATATTGGTCTATACTTGTCTTTTGTTGTGATGCTTTTTTCGGGCTTTGGTGTCAGGCCAGTGCTGTCCTTGTAAAATAAATTGGGAAATATTTCCTTCTACTTTATTTTCTGATTGTGCAGCATTGGTATTATTTCTTTTTAAAATATTTAATAGAATTAAACAATAAAGCCATCTAGGGCTGAGGTTTTTCATGCGGGAAGGCTTTAAACTTTTTCTTTTAATTACAAATTCAAGATACAGAGATATTTAGATATTCTATTTTTTCTTTTGTCAGTTCTTGTAATTTTTTCTTTCCAGGAATTTAGCTATTTTAAGTTGTTTAATTGGAGTAAAATTATTCAAGTATTCCCTTATTGTCCTCTTCATATGTAGAGATTGTATAGTAATGTTTCCTCTTTTATTCCTGATATTGGTGATCTGTGCTTTTTCTCTTTCATGATCAATCTAGAGATTTGTCAATGTTACTGATTTTTGGAAAGAAAAGGTTTCATTGATGTTTCTCTGTTGTCTACTTTCTGTTTCATTGATTTCTGCTCTTTATTATTTCTTTCCTTTTTGCTTTAAGTTTAATTTCCTTCTTAGTTTTTTTTTTCTTAAATTTTTTTTTTAACGTTTTATTTATTTTTGAGACAGAGAGAGACAGAGCATGAACGGGGGAGGGGTTAGAGAGGGAGACACAGAATCGGAAGCAGGCTCCAGGCTCTGAGCCATCGGCCCAGAGCCCGACGTGGGGCTCGAACTCACGGACTGCAAGATTGTGACCTGAGCCGAAGTCGGACGCCCAACCGACCGAGCCACCCAGGCGCCCCTCCTTCTTAGTTTTTTAATGTGGTGGCTTAGGTCATTGATTTTAGAGTTTTTTCCTTAATAAAAGTATCTTTGCATTTAAGGCTATGTTTCCTTCTATGCAGGACTTTAGCTGTATCCTGTAAGTTTTGACGTGTTTGTTTTCATTTTCATTTAGGTCAGTATATTTTCTAATATCCTTTTTGATTTCTTTTCTTACATCAGTTATTTAGACATATGTTGTTTGATTTTAAGGTTTTGGGGGATTTTCCAGAATTTTTTTTACTGATTTTTTGTTTGTTTTTTTATAGTAACTATTTATTCTAACCTGAGCACCTCAAAATAAACTGAACACTAGTGAAATGTTTTCTTTACCAATTTGGAATTATTATAAATGTACAAGTTCTGCTAGCTGTTCAGCACTCAAATAGGTTAGATCATCCTTGACACATAATGGAAATACCTAAAACAATTAGTGCAATATACTGAAGTGGTCAAAATAAAATGAATTCGGAAAATAAGGCTGCAAGATTATTACCAACATATTGCAGCACTCATATTATAGATTACAGGTATGTTGTTTACGATGGTTCTAGCCATACAGGAACAACTGAAGCCCTCTTCCTTGCAAAGAAGGAGAGAGGAAATAATTAGCTGTTTTAGTAGCTGTACAGTTTACATACTTTCAAACAACTCTTAATATTGTAGAAAAGTAAACATAATATGGACACTACAGTCCAGTACCTTACTTCCAATACAGTTGAAGATTGAATTTAAAATAAGTTTGGGGTGTCTGGGTGGCCCAGTCGGTTAAGCGTCGGACTTTGGCTCAGGTCATTATCTCATAGGTCATGAGTTTGAGCCCCATGTCGGGCTCTGTGCTAACAGCTCAGAGCCTGGAGCCTGCTTCGGATTCTTTTCTCTCTGTGTCCCTCCCCTGCTCACAGTTTGTCTCTCTCTCTCTCTCTCTCAAACATAAAGAAACATTAAAAAAATTAAAAAAAAATAAAATAAGTTTGAATGTACATATTGTTAGTGCATCGACTATATTACATCCAAAGGGAACAAAAGCCCCTTTTAGCCCCTAAACGACAAAGCTAGTAGTAATTAAACAGATTCACAGACATCTGGTTTGTTTCATTTTTGTTGAAGAGTCCACATGTTTGCAGGGAGTGCTGTTCATTAAGATGCATTTATCAGTTTCATATTCCTAAATTTAGATGTGGTTGCACTTGATTTTTTTAAGTCTATTTAAAAAATAACAGGACTGGCTATAGTTTAGATGTCATTGATGTTTATTTTTTTCCCCTGAAGATATAGGACTGTTTTCTCATGGCTAATTTGTTAAAATGTGGAATATACACTTTAAATGTAGATACTAGGAGAAATTATCGTTTGTCTGAATTACTGTAGCAAAGTAGAAGTATCTTTAGATCATCCTTTTTAAAAAAGAATGTTTTGGGGTGTGTGGGTGGCTCAGTTTGTTGAATATCTGACTTTTGATCTCGCAGTTCTTGAGATGGAGCCTTGTGGGCTCCGTGCTGATAGCGCAGAACCTGCTTGGGATCCTGTCCCTTTCTCTCTGCCCCTTCCCTGCACACACGGCCTCTCTCTCAAAATAAATAAATAAACTTAAAAAAAAATAGAAATAAATAAAAAAGAATGTTTTTGCAAAGCCTAAGTTAATGAGTTACATGCCTTTTTCATAGAACTGTGGTTAACTATGGGTCCAAATAGTATTTTGTTATATCTCTGGTGATAAGAAATGATTTCCTCTAACCTTCCAATAAAGCAGTGGACAAATCTAGAGATTTGTCAATGTTACTGATCTTTGGAAAGAAGGTATTTCATTGATGTTTCTCTATTATTTGTCTAGTTTCTATTTCATTGATTTCTGCTCTTTATTATTTCATTTTCTTCTATTGCTGAACAGAGGGACACGTGTGTTATTAAAAATTAAGTTCAAAACACTTAAAATAATTCTGTATTAGAAACTTGACTCTATCATAAATCTCTTTTTGGAAATCACATTGGACCAGTTAAGTGTACCAGTTTCAGTGTTATTAACATTTAAGGAAAAAAAAACATTTTAAGAAGCAGAAGAATATTCCAGCTAGCTCAAACTGGAGGTTAGTAACTACAACACTGACTCCTGGTTGGCTGTGTGAGTTCAATAAATTCTGCTGCTCTTCCTCTGGCAGAATTTGCTCCTGGATTTTGTGCTCCATTATTTGGCAGATTTTTTGCTATTACTGTAAATATTTCATATACATTCATTGATGTTTTAGCTGATGTCTCCATGAATAATAATTTTGTCATCTGCATAGGACTGTGCTTTCTGGAAATCTACAGCTCATTTATTCTAGGTCAGCTTTGTTTCCTGGTAAAGCTATGACAGTGTTAGGACTTGCTTGCCTCTGAAGTTCTTTAACCCAGTTTTTTGCTCTTGCAAAGAACTCCTCATTTGAGATCTCATATTCAGGTCTGGCTACCTGTGCTTCTCTGTGGTACATTGGTGCTAGGCTATAGTATGATTCTTGACCAGCTGTGTCCCCTATTTCAGACTTCACAGTTGTATTATCAAGCTAGCCAATTTTGGTACAGAAGCAGTCACAGCAGTATTTTCTTGAAATTCATGAAACTGGCCCTTCACAAAACAAAGAACTAGGCTTGATTTGCCAAGGGCAGACTCTTCCAGAAGTACTAGTTTGAACTGGCATATTGTATCTACAGTATTTGGCTTGTTGGGTCTTGTTGCTCCTCCTTTAGCCATGTCCACATTTGAAAGAGGCCCTAATTTCAATCTCCTAAATGAATTTCCAGGATGCAGGGTGTCCATTTTTTTCTTTCTGGTGGTAAAGAAACCTGAGACTACACATGTAACTGTGAAGCCAAAGCTTCCTGGCAGCAGATCTCAGGCAGAGGCAAAGGAGGAGACTGAGCCTGAGGCTGTGGCTTTGGTGAAGGTGGTTTCTCCTCCTCTTGTGATTTCTAACTCAATTCCCTGTGGTTAGAGACTATACTCAACAAGATTTCAGTCCTATGAAAACTTCTAGAGACTTCTTTTATTGCCCAGCATATAGATTTTTCTAGTGCAGTGTGCTCTTGTTTGGTAGAACAGTCTATTAATGTCAGATAAACTTGATTGAAGATTGTGAATGCCTTCTATATCCTTACTGATTTTCTACTTATTCTATCCATTATTGAGAGAGGGGTATTAAAATCTCTGGCTGTAATTGCAGATTTGTCTATTTATCCTTGAAGCTTTACCAGTTTTTGCTGTGAAGTAAAATACATGAACATTTTGAAGCACTGTTTTTAGATGTTTTATAGCACATTTAGGATTATTATGTGTTCTGATGAATTGATCCTTTTATCTTTTTGTAATGTCCTTCTTTATCCCTGACAATATTCCTTGTCCTGAAATCTGCATTTTTGATGTTAATATAGCAATATTTTTATTATTATTTCACTATTTTTATTATTAATGTGTGTCTTATAGATAGCATATAATTAATTGTTGCTATTTTATCCAGTCTGTCAATCTCTACATTCTAATTGGAATGATTAGACCATTTACTTTTTTTTTTTTTTTTAATGTTTATTCACTTAGAGACAGAGTGTGAGTGGGGGAGGGGCAGAGAGAGAGGGAGACACAGAATCTGAAGCAGGCTCCAGGCTCTGAGCTGTCATCCCAGAGCCCAACACGGGGCTGGAACTCATGAACTGTGAAATCATGACCTGAGCTGAAGTTGAACACTTAACCAACTGAGCCACTGAGGAGCCCCTAGACCATTTACTTTAAAAAAAAAAAAATTCTTAAGTTTATTTTGAGAGGGAGACAGAGAGAGAGTGAGCACACATGTGTGCTTATGTGAGCAGGGGAGGGACAGAGAGGGAGGGAGAGAGAGAATTCCAAACCGGCTCTGCGCTGACAGCATAGAGCCCAACATGGGACTCAATCCCACAAACCATGAGATCGTGACTTGAGCTGAGGTCAAGAGTCAGAAGCTTAACTGACTGAGCTACCCAGGTGCCCCTGGACCATTTACTTTAATATAAATATTTATTTGTTTGGTTTGGTTTAACCCTATCCATTTTGTTACTGTTTTTATATTTGTCCTAGCTAATCTTTTCTCTCTTTCCTTGCCTTATTTTAGATAAATTGAATATTTTTTAAGCATTCCATTTTATCTCCATTTTTGGCTTACTAGCTATACCTCTTTCTTTTTCTAATTGGTTGCTTTAGACTTTATAGTGTACAATTTCAGCTTATCATAGCCTACCTTCAAATATTATTCCACACTAAGAATAATGTCTGAATCTTAGAATCATTCATTTCTTTCTCCTCTTTCTCTTCCTTTTTTTTTTTTTAATGTTTATTTACTTTTGAGAGAGAGTGCGCACGCTCAAGCAGGGGAGGGGCAGAGAGAGAGGGAGAGACACAGAGTCTGAAGCAGGCTCCAGGCTCCAAGCTGTCAGCACAGAGCCTGACATGGGGCTGGAACTCATGAACCACTAGATCAAGACCTGAGTCAAAGTCAGACACTTAACTGACTCAGCCACCTAGGCATCCTGATATGAGCATTTTTGAGTGTGTGGATTTTATCTTCCTTTGAAGGGCATTGGGCTTATTTTTTCTATTAGCAGTTAAATTAACTTGTGTATTAGCTTGATCCTCTTAACCTTTTTTTGTATAGGTCTAAAATTAAAGTGGCCTTTACTGCAAGGCTAATTTAGCTGCTAAGGCCTTGCCGTATTGGTATCTTTACCAAAAGCTATGGTCTCTGTACTTTGGTTGGTTGGAAATGCAGATTTCTCCCAACTTGTGTGAAATTTTAGCATTTCTTGTTTTTCAGTTCCCTGGTTATTCTTTGCCCAGTCTCGTGGAATTACACTTTACTCATGCTTTACTTAGTATTCAGAAAAAACTCAAAGGGAGACCAATTCAGATTTATAGAACTCCTACGTAGTACTGTCCTCTCTGGAATTTAGCACCTTATCTTCCAGCTACTTCAGTCTCCCTTAACTTGTTGTTGTTGTTTTTTAAGTTTATTTATTTTGAGAGAGAGAGAGAGAGAAAGAGAGAATTCCAAGTAGGCTATGCACTGGCAGCGCAAAGTCCAACATGGGGCTCAAACTCACAAACCTTGAGATCATGACCTGAACAGAGATCAAGAGGTGGACGCTTAACGGACTTAGCCACCCAGGCGCCCCTCCCTTTACTTCTATCTCTGTTTTATAATTTAAGCAAAACCACTGTGTTGTGCTTTGGGTTTCCTTCCCCATACTTGGTCCAACATGTGCCTTCAGACAGAAAGCTGGGACAATTATACATTTAGGTTTATAATCTACTTCAAATTAATATTTGTACGTGGTATGAGTTTGAGATCAAGGTTCATTTTTTTTCTGTGTAGATTTCTTGTTTCAGTACTACTTGTTGAAAAGACTCTCCTTTTCCTATCAAATTATATTGGCACCTTTATTGCCTATAAACGTGTGTGTCTGTTTTTGGACTCTATTTCTTTCCATTGATCTTTGTTTTCATACTAATACTGTACTGTGGCTTATGACATAAATTCATAAACGATCTCATGAGTGGTTCTGACATGATATAAATACTTCATTTGACTTTATGATTTTCTGAAAAATGAATTTGAAATGCAGTGTTTTTACTAATTCGAATGTAATGTTATGCTATTTCATTTAACAATTGAATGGAGAGATTTATTTTAAATGTACTTATCTTACAGAGACCTCTTAATAAAAGTGAAATTTGGAGAAAGCCTTGAGGACTTACAGACCTGCCGACTCTTAATTAAACAGTACATTCCATCAGGACTTTTTGTGGATCCATATGAGTTGGCTTCATTACGAGAGAGAAACATAACAGAGGTATAACTATTAGAGAATTTTTTTGAGAGAGAAATTATTTTAGGGATGCTATAATTTGGATTAAGGAAAAATAATAGACAAAGCAACATTGTACTCTTTATTCATTTTGTTAAAGCATATAAAGTAATTTCTTTTAGGTAGGATAGGAATATTCTTTAAAAAATGAGTGATATGTGTCAAACTTGTCAGTAATAAACCAACTAAAATGAACTAGTTAAATGCTTTTTGTCAGATTGGCTCCTAGTTTAGTGACTATTACATGTTTTTGTGAAGATTAATGATTAATAAATACTGCTTCAGCATTTAACAGTATCGTTAGAGTGACATATACCCTAACATCTGTATAATTCAAATGTGGGAGGATATTGGATATCTATATGCCAGATATCTTCTTTTTTTTTTTTTTTAAGGAAGCAAGGTATATTAAGCATTAGAGAAATATGATGTCCCATACCTTCTGCACAGATCAATCTTTATAAAAACCCTAGAAGTATTATCTTTCCACTTTATAGATAAGGAACCTGAGGCACAAAGAGGCCAAGTAACTTATCCAGGATCACACAGGTAAATGGAAGAGCCAAGAGATAAATCCAGGATTGTCTAATTGCAAAGTTGTTGCTCTTTCCAGAAATGAATCTTATTCCTTAGTTAATGGTTTCCTTAACTTTTGGTAAGAATTACTTGGGGCTGCTTTTTGTGCAGATTATGTCTTTCTGGGAAATCTTAATTCAGTAGATCTAGATTGGACCAAAAATCTGTTTTTAACAACTCAGATGATTCCTATTAAGAAATTTTGGGAAATCTTTGTTCGTAAGATTATAATCTCTATATAAATATAGGAAAGGTAAAATAAATATACTATACTTGGAGTCATATATAATGACATTTTATTTCTAATTGTGGTTTAGGCCAGTTTCTTCATCTGTTTTAATTACTTACTTAAATTTCTTCTTGAATAGGTAATTATATTCTCATGGTTCAATATTCAGGAGGTATGAAAAGGTGTATAATGATGAACTTCCACCTCTCTCAACCCCCA
This sequence comes from Panthera tigris, assembly GCF_018350195.1. Classification (NCBI taxonomy): domain Eukaryota; kingdom Metazoa; phylum Chordata; class Mammalia; order Carnivora; family Felidae; genus Panthera; species Panthera tigris. The sequence goes on from NC_056668.1 coordinate 71,675,662, forward strand.
TTCACGAAATTTCTTCCCGTGTTCTGTTTTTTTTGCACATATATAACAGTTTAGATACACATGTTCACATATATGGCAGTGTCAGTACATATACACATGTGGAAAGACCTCATTGCTTTTTTCCTCATCTGTTTCCTTCACTGAGTCATGAATTTTGAATGAGGCTTTTGAAATTTTAATAATAGGTTTCAAATTTAAACGCAGTTCTTGGCTTGTAGTGACATGGATTGGAATCATATTTAAATTTCCGTAATAAAATTGCCTACCATGTTTTAAGAAAATGGAATTATTTTTGCACAGGAGTGCCCAAAAAGAGGTCACATGCACACCCTCTTGGTAGGGATGAGATTGGGGTATGTGCAGATGATTGTAGCAAGAAAACTGGGCAGGAACAGGATGCCACTCTGGATTGATTGACAAGTTTCTCTTTATCTTGATTTTCTGTTTCCTATTTTTTTTTTTTTTTTTTTTTGGAGAGAGAGTGAGTGAGCTAGTGGCAGAGAAAGGGAGAGAGAGAGAGAGTCCCAAAGCGGGGCTTGAGCTCACCCCAGGCAGGGCTTGAGCTCACCCAACATGGGGCTCAAGCTTATGAACCATGAGACCATGACCTGGGCCAAAGTCAAATGCTTAGCCAACTGAGCCACCCAGGTGCTCCTTGTTTCCTAATTTTCTAATCCCTAATTGTAAGACTTTTAAGTGAATTTACTTTTTCATTTGGTAATTTCTAGAAAAATAGATGTCTCATTTGTGACACATAGCTAATTGGAAGTTGATTTCCTGATATATGAGATGTTATTTCCTTCTGCCTAGCTGGGTTGAGACTGTGGCCCAATTATTTGTGCAGAGAAACTCTGTCACAAGAAGTGGTATTAAATGATGAGTATAACTGGATAGAAGTTAATTTATATGTAGTAAATGATCAATGCTTATATATTTAGATAGAGATCTTGACTGTTCCATGAGATAAAATGTGTGACTGCAGCAAATAGAACAGTGGGTTCAAATTAAATGAGTGATGTGTTGCAACAAAATGTTTTGTAAGGAGTTTGTGATGGTTTATCAGCAATTTGAAAATAAAGACAAGCTTTAAATAGGTACATAGGATAAGGCACATCAAATGAATCTCATTTCATTTTTAGATAGGGCTATTAGATGTACTTAATCAAAATCTTTCACATTCTTTGAAAACAGCATAATATTAGATTGAAACATATGAAATTGCTGTTCTTTAGATCAAAATGGAAATGCTGTGTTTTTGAAATCATAAGTTTTACTCAATCAAAATATGTAGTATTAGGTTCTATGCCCTGACCAAGTTGCAGGACAGCGACCAGATATACTCTCTCACATGAAACAACCAAGAAGTAGACAAAATATATGAAATGATGGAAAAGATCATTGACTATCAGACAATGAGGGCAGTGATATGTGAAGTAATTGGGCAATTAATAAGGTGAGCTTTACAACCATCCCAGCTTATTGCTTTGGAGAGTTTTCAGACTATAGCATAGGGAGCAGGAACCCAAGCAGAACCTGGTAGACTTCTTGAATTGAGGAGATGAAGGTGAGATTCTGGGGAGACCGAGGTCAGCAGAATTCACAAGACAGCATGGTAGAGAGGAGAGAATTGCATAGAGACAACTCCAGAGATCCATAAAAGATTCCCCTCAAGTACATAGTTGAGTATTGATTAGTGCATGCATGTGAGGAAACTACTTGCTGCTGGGAAAAGAACCGTATGAAAAAATTAGAGGTTATAGTGTCTGGTACTCGCATAAGGCCAGTAGTAGTGTCTGCTCCCAGCAACCAGGCTAGGAACAGCCTCCTGATTCACTGGGCATTAGATAGAGTAAATAGAAGAAATTTTACTCAGTAGTGGGAGATACTTAGCCCTAGGCTGAACATTATGGCAGTTCTGTTTAATAAATCTTAAAAGCAAGACCTTCAGAAAACCAAACTGTTTGTACGTGACTTTACTGCATACAAACAAAACTCAAGAATACTTATAGGAATACAGAAGTATCCAGCACCCAATAAGATCAAAATCACAATGTCCTGATTCTAATAAAAAATTAGGAGGTATGAAAAGATGGGGAAAAATATGACCTGTAATGAGATAAATTAATCAATCAAAACCAATCTAGAACTGGCCCAGATAGTAGAATTAACAGACAGGACGTGAAAACAGTTGTTATAACTGTATTCATATGTTCAAAAAGGTACGTAGAGACGTGGAAGATATATAAGAGGGCAACATTGAACTTGTGAAGAAAGTAATGGCATTCAAGGATTGCAGAAAAATTAATAAACTTGAAAACATAGTAATAGAAACCACAAAAAATATAAAACAGATTAAAAAATAGAAATGTAAAAAGTAAATGGAGCAGTAGTGAGTTGTGGGACAACTTCAAATGGCCTACTGTCCTGTGATTGAACTATCTTGAAGGGAAATCTCTACCCCATATTCCTTGCAGCATTATTTACAGTAGACAAGCTATGGAAACAACCTAAGTGTCCATCAACAGATGAATGGATAAAGAAAATGTGTGTGTGTGTGTGTGTGTGTGTGTGTGTGTGTGTATGTATACACACACACACAATGGAATGTTACCTATAAAAAGAAGAAAATCCTGCCTTTGCATCAACACACATGAACCTTGAGTGCATCATGCTAAGTGAAATAAGTCAGAGAAAGACAAATCTCACTTATATGTGGAATCTAAAAAAAACTGAACTCAGATTGGTAGACTGGTGGTGGATGCCAGGAGCAAGAGTGTGGGAGGAATAGGTGAAGGTGGTCAAAGAGTACAAACATCCAGTTATAAGATGAGTAAGTTCTGGGAACTAGTGTAGAGTATGGTGACTGTAGTTAACAATAATGTATATTTGAAAGTTAACAGAAAAGAGTATACTTTAAGATTTTTCATTGGGGGCGCCTGGGCTGGCTCAGTTGGTACAAAATGTGACTTTTAAGTTTATTTATTTTGAGAGAGAAAGAAAGCATACGTGGGGGAGGGGCAGGGAGGGGGAGAGAGAGAGAATCCCAAGCAGGCTCTGCACTGTCAGCACGGAGCCCAACTCAGGGTTTGACCTCATGAACCATGAGGTCATGACCAGAGCCAAAGTGGGATGCTTAACTGACTGAGCCATTCAGGCACCCAGGAATAGATCATTAAAAAAATGTACGGTTAGAATTAACATCTCAGTGTCAGAAAAGTATTATACCTTTAATTTTTATAAAGTTTTACATTTGTAGATTGTAGAAGTTGTTCAAAGCCACCACTTACTATGCCTTAATTGAGAAGTTTTTTTGAAGAGCTCTAGTTCATGAGAGAAAGATATGGCAAATGTTATTGATATGGCACAATTTCATAGCTTAATTCATTTAACTTAGCTGCAGTGGTTTGTGACATATGTAGTCACATGACAACACTCAACTATTGTCATGAAGGAGTATAGATCCATGTCTGTTAACCAGTGTATGCTCCTTTTGGATTAATGTTTGATGTATAATTTCAGTTTTTTGATAATACATTATTGCTATTTTATCTGCAGTGAAAATGGAATAACAAAATATTTTTTGCAGATCAGTATATAGTCACTAGGCTTTTGGGGGTTGCACTGATAGTTTAGGCACATATTTGGGAAATCTAGCATCCATCCATTGTCCAGATTACTTTTGATTGTCAGGTTATGATATCCAAAAATATTTTTCTCTTGTTTTACATCTAAAGTGATATACACACCTCCAGCTGTCTGAGGTTTTGGTTACCTGTCAATGCATGTACCTACTTGTACAATTTTTTCCCCTTCCCTGTTGTAGGTCGGTTTTAAGAAACTCCTAGCCCAAACTCCTAAATCACCTCTAAGACCTAAGTTGTTGTTTATGGGTTAGCTTGTGTTGATTCTTAATTGATCTTGGTTTAAAATGGATTTAGGTCTTTGTTGAAGTTCGTGTAAAAAAAAAAAAAAAGATTCTCATTCTAAGAATTGAGATACAATTCAAATCACAAAATTCACCCTTTTGAAATATACAAGTTAGTAGTTTTTAGTATATTCATAAAATTGTACAACCATCACAACTATTCTAGAATATTTTCATTATTTTCCAAGAAACCCTTAAAAGGCTAACTTTTGAGTTTCAATGCCTAGTGTAAAAGTTTTTGAACCGTTACCAAATAACTCTTCAACCAACAGAGCCCTCTCTGAAGGCCAAATTGTTATTTCTTCCTGCCTCATTTTCATTATATCCCAGTTTCAATGCACGTTTTAAAAATTTTCAATTCGGAGAACTTAACCATATATTTATTTCTATGGGAAAAATAATAAGTAAAAAAACAATATTTAGAGAAGTTGAAGATCATCGTGCCATCATAAATTCTAAGTATCACAATCAGGAATATACTTTATATCAGTTTTACTTATGCTTAATTTTCAGCTACAGGCATATCTCATTTCACTGTGCTTCACTTTATTGTACTTCACAGATACTGTGTTTTGTTACAAATTGAAGGTTTGTAGCAACTCTGTTCAAGCCTATCGACATCATTTTTCTTTTACTTTTTTTTTTTTAACGTTTATTTATTTTTGAGACGGAGAGAGACAGAGCATGAACGGGGGAGGGTCAGAGAGAGAGAGGGAGACACAGAATCTGAAACAGGCTCCAGGCTCTGAGCAGTCAGCACAGAGCCCAACGCGGGGCTTGAACTCACAGACCGCGAGATCATGACCTGGGCTGAAGTCGGACGCCTAACCGACTGAGCCACCCAGGCGCCCCTCAACATCATTTTTCTAACAGCGTTTGCTCACTTCATGTCTCAGTATCACATTTTGGTAATAATATTTTTAACTTTTTTATTATTATATTTGTTATGGTGATCTGTGATCAGTGATTATAACTTGCTGAAAGTGTAGATGCTGGTTAGCATTTTTTAGCAACAAAATATCTTTAAGGCATGTACATTGGGGTTTTTTTTAAGGCATAATGCTATTGCACACTTAATAGATTACAATGTAGTATAAGCATAACTTTTATTTGCATTGAGAAGCCAAAGGATTCATTTGATTTGCTTTATTGTGGTGATCAAGAACCAAACCCACAGTATCTCTAAAGAATGGCTGTATTAAATATTAGTTTTTTTGTTTAGTTTAACCTAATTGAATAAGGGAGTCCGTGTGACCTGGCTTTGAATCTTGGCTCCTCTACTTATTCTTTATATTGTTTATTCACTCAGATACTTGCTCATTTATATAATAAGGCTAATAGTTCCTACCAGATAGGGTTCTTGTGAAAATTAAAGGAGATAATGTATATAAACCACTTAATGAAATACCTGTCAACATAGTAACTACTCAAAGAAAGATATGTTTATTATTATCATGTCATACATACATAAGATAGATAGAAGGGGTGCCTGGGTGGCTCATCGGTTAAGCATCTGACTTTGGCTCAGGTCATGATCTCACAGCTCGTGAGTTCAAGCCCCGTGTCAGGCTTCGTGCTGACAACTCAGAGCCTGGAGCCTGCTTCAGATTCTGTGTCTCCCTCTCTCTCTCTATCCCTCCCTCATTTGCTCTGTCTCTCTCTCAAAAATAAATAAACACATTTAAAAAAATTTTTTTAAAGATAGATAGAAAATAAGATGTTCATAAGATAAGATAGAAAATTTTGGGCTGTTTTTTTATTTACACTTAGTTGTATCCAAGGAGAGTTCATTAATAAATTTCTAGCAGGAGGTCTCTAGTAATATTCCTTAGGACTTTGCTCTTGATCCTCCTGGTCAATGTTTTTATCCTTAAGTGAAAATACAGAAGACATAGTTACCAAATTCATAAATGTTACATAAATGTTGGTTGACAGGTTGAATTTCAATTAAATCTCAACATCCTGGAAAAAATAGACTGTAGCCAGGAAGATAAAATTTAATAGAGATAAATCTAGGCCCTTCATTTAGTTAGTAATAAGTCAATTATTTGAAAAAATAGTATGGGAGTTTCTTGAATGTTTTTGCAAAATTTTCAAATGAAAGATATAGGGACGAATAGGTCGAACACAGACAGGGTCAGCGAAACTACTTTGTAGGATGCTGTAATGGGAATTTATGTCCTTTTACATTTGTCAAAACACATAGAATCTACAACATAAAGATTGAACCCTAACTTAAATGATGGGCTTTAATTTGTCAAAACCGGCTTATCAATTGTAACAAATGTACCATACTAATGTTAATAGTAGAGAAAACTGTAGGGTGGGGGGTGATACATAGAGATGCTGTATTTTCTGCTCTGTTTTCCTGTAAACCTGAAACTGCTCTGAAAAATAGTCTTAATTTTTTAAAAAAGTACATATATCTTCTATATATGGATATATATCTCACTGAAATAAGGCTGCTAAAATAATCTTACAATTTTTGACTGAAAGTAATATTGCTACTATATACCCTGAGTGTTTCTAAAGGTAACTAATATGATGAATGATTCGGAAACCATATCATGAGAAACCAAGAAAGCTATGAATGTTTCTCTGAGGAGGAGAAAATTTAGTGGAAATGTTTGAGGGACCCTTAGTGAAATAGGGAACAGTTTTATTGTAGGTATTGTAAGCAAGGACAGTTGTGAATGTTATATACCAGAGCATCAAATTTCTACGCATAAAAAAAGAATAACCTAAAAAAAAAAAAGAAAAGAATAACCTTTTAACAGTAGATAAAATGAGATGACTTAAAGCAATAAGCTTCCTTTTAGTCATTGAGAGTATTCAAGCAGTGACTGGATCCTTGAACAATGCTCTCATTGGGACAGTGGTTTAATTTGATCACCTTTAAAGTTCATTATGACTCATAAGATTATATAACTCCTTGGCTTTTGCCAGTGAGTTGTTTTTTTCTTATTCCTGTGATAATCAGAGAAGGAAAAACATGTGAAAAAATAAAGTACTTGGTGCTTCCATCAAACAGGAGAATTAGGATGTTTGCCATGATGGGAAGAAGTTAATTCTGTTTTTTTCTCTGAGATGTATCTGGGCTTCACATAGAGAATCTAGAGACAAGTTGTATGTGTGTAGGTCTGTACACACACATACACACACACTCACAGATTATGTATAGAGTGCCTATATATGTGTACATATATGTGCATGTGTATATGTGTGTTTATACATAAATGTGTGTGGATGGATATATAATATATACACACACAAACATTATAATTCAGGACTAATTTCGGCAACATATGCATTTTTACTTTTGGTGTAGAATATCTATTTTAAATTGTTTTTTACCATATTTTTTAAAGAAGCATTTACTATTTTTCTATTAACTTTTTATACCAAATATGGAAAGAGTGCTGACCTTTGCTTTGACTTCCTGACCACAGTACTCTGTCTTACTCACTGCCATCTTAACTTCTCTGAAGAACAGGAAATTACCAGAATGATAGCAATCATTTCAACCCAATACTGGGTTAACTGTTTTTGTCATAGTTTTCATACTTATTAAATGCTATATTCCCAGAATTTCTCTTTTTTTGGTACCTGTTTTGTCACCCAAGCAAGGTTGGTAAAGAAACTACAAATAAATAATTTTTATTATGGGGAAAGTTCACACCCTAGAGTATAATTTCCTCAGTTTACTTTTAGTAAACAAACTTTTAGAGCACATCTTGTGTTTTGCGGATGGCATGGAATGGAAATTGTTTATAAGGGGGGGATTAGACATTTCTGTTCATCTGTATAGCAATCTTCTGGTTTTATTTATTGATCTTCCTCATTCATTTCTTCTTCTGGATTAATATTTGCTGTTTTTTTGACAGGCAGTGATGGTTTCAGAAAATTTTAATATAGAAGCTCCCAATTATTTGTCCAAGGAATCTGAAGTTCTAATTTATGCCAGACAAGATTCACAATGCATCGATTGTTTCCAAGCTTTTTTGCCTGTGCACTACCGCTATCATCGGCCACATAGGAAAGATGGAGAAACCGTTATTGTGGTCAATAACCCTGATTTACTAATGTATTGTGACCAAGGTGAGGGTTGCAAGCCTTTTCTGAAGGTTGAAAATAAAAGTAAAGATGTGGTGGCAAGTCTGAAGTCAAGGGCAAGGATGACAAAAGCATGTTTCTTTTTTCTTTTTAATTTTTTGATTGTAAAATAAACCATAGATATAGAAAAACTTCACAAATAAATAGTAAATTATTATAAGGCAAATACCCTTGTAATTACCTCCCAGGTCAAGAAATAGAACTTCACCAGTCACCCTAGCAGCAGCTCTGTGTGTCCTGTCTCAATCATTGCTTCCTCCTTTCCTCTAAAACTAACCTACTATCCTGACTTTTAATCACTTCCTTATGTTTCTTTATACTTTTTTTTCACCCAAGTGGGCATTCTTAGAGAATAAAGCTTCATCTTTTCCATTTAAATAAATGTATTACCGTTAAATCTCTTAATTTACAGATTCCTCCTCTTTCCCTTTCTTTTTTTGAAAATTCCCCTTTTGAGGAGCACCTGGCTGGCCCAGTCAGTAGAGCATGAGACTCCTGGTCTCAAGGTTGTGAGTTCAAGTCCCATGTTGGGCATGGAGCCTACTTAAAACAATAAGTATAAATAAATAAATAAATAAATAAATAAATAAATAAATAAATAAATAAAATAAAAGTTAAAATAAAATAAAAATTCACCTGTTGAGAAACCTGGATTTCTCATAGTTGGGGTTTTGGTGATTACACATTACACTCATGCTGTTCATCTAGCCTCTGTTTCCTGGAAGTTGGCCACTGGCTCCAGATGTGTGATCAGATTCAGCTTTGATTGTTTTGACAAGACTAGAGGTGGTGGTGTGTTCTTGTATGATTAGGCATATAATGTCTAGTGTATTTCTTTTTTCAGCCATTGATCCTCTGTCCCTTTGCTGCTTTCTGTTTCTTCATGCTGATTTGCAGGACTTGCAACTATTGGTGTTTTGTATCCACTGGCATGGATTTTTGTATTTGGTGGGGATACTTTATCACCTAGTTTTGTTATAAATGTTGGCCATGACTTTTTGGTTTGGGGAATAATTTTTCTCTCTGTTTTATGTTAAAAAATTTTTTTTAAGTTTATTTTATTTTTGAGAGACAGAGCACAACCAGGAGAGGGGCAGAGAGAGAGGGAGACACAGAATCCAAAGCAGGCTCCAGGCTCTGAGCTGTTAGCATAGAGCCCAGTGCGGGGCTCAAACTCATGAACCGTGAGATCATGAGCTGAGTTGAAGTCAGCTGCTCAACCGACTGAACCACGCAGGCGCACCAGTTCTTTCTGTTTTTATGTGTGATTTGTGTAAATTAAAACTATGCTTTCCCCATTTGCAGTCTTCCTAGAATCAAGACTTTAAGAAGCTCCTTTCAGATTTTGGCTCTTTGTGTCTCCAAATTTGGGTTGATTGGAATAGTCACAAATTAGTAGCACTAAAGACTGGGAGATTGGAAGTTTTTAATCCTACTCTGCTGCCATCATATTTTTCATGATGAAAAAATAATAAAGTGTTCAATTCTGCTAAATTTGTTCATCCAGCCTAGCTTGCTTTCTTTTAATTACTCTAAAGTTTGAAAAAGTGCCCTTTTTAAAAAATATTTATTTATTTTTGAGAGAGAGTATGAGAGTGGGCAAGAGCACATGTATGGGGAAGAGGCAGAGAGAGCATGGACAGAGGATCCAAAGTGGGCTGCATGCTGACAGCAGAGAGCCCGATGTGGGGCTCAAACTCATGAACTGTGAGATCATGACCTGAGCTGAACTCAACCAACTGAGCCACCCAGGTGCCCCGAAAAAGTGCCCTCTCTTGAGAGAGCATCTAGGATTCTGGTATTGTTCATTGTTTTTGTTTGTTTGTTTGTTTTTAGCCTGAATGCTCTTTTATATGGGCTTGTTTACTCAATGGAAATTTTTTTGGTTATATGCTTAGTATCTATTCATTTTTCTGAATATATGTTATACTTCAAAAAAATTTTTAATATTTATTTATTTATAAATTTTATTTTAGATTGAATGGAGGAGAGGGGCAGAGGGAGAAAGAGAGAATTCCAAGCAGGTTCCATGCTTAGCACAGAGCCCGTTGTGGGCTTCGATCCCATGACCCTGGGATCATGACCAGAGCCAAATCAAGAGTTGAACGCTCAACCAACTGAGCCGCCCAGGTGCCCCTACATTAAATTTTTAAAATGTGGTACCTACTGTAATGGGATTTGTTAAGAAGTCATGCTTAACTTCTGCACAGTCTTAGTTGTAATTCCTTAGCATCCATGTAGAGCAGGCTGCTAAAATAAAACAGCATGTGATAGATGGATTCAGGTCATGTACATTGTGTATTAAAAGTTTGAATACTTATATCTCAACATGAAAGACTGGCCTCACCTCTATCTAGTCCAGATGCAGGTTTTCTGATATAATGTTCTACCATTTCTTCTCAGAGTTTCCAATTTTGAAATGCTGGGCTCAGTCAGAAGTGGCCGCTCCTTGTGCTTTGAAGAGTAAGGATATCTGCCAATGGAACAATATGAAATATAAACCAGTGAGTTAATAGTTTATGTTGTTTTTAGATCATGCTGCCTCATTTAAAACTCATAATGTTTCTGCCACATTTAAAGGATTAGCATTTTATATTCTACCATAGAAAGCTGTGTTTGGTTGTTCTCAATGTTTCTTTGCTACTAGTGGCAACAGTGGTTCCTCATTAGAGCCAGAATCATTTAATTTGGGGGCCAGATATTAACGTTAGTTCATGCCTCATTGGTCCAGAGTTTAAGTATAACTAATATGCTTTTTTTTTAATGTTTATTTATTTGGAGAGAAAGGGGGAAGGGGGGGGAGAGAGAGAGAGAGAGAGAGAGAGACATCAAGTGGGGGAAGGGCAGAGAGAGAGAGAGAGAGAGAGAGAGAGAGAGAGAGAGAGAATCCTAAGCAGGCTCTGTGCTCTGTCAGCACAGAGCCCAATGTGGGGCTCGAACTCACGAACCGTGAGGTCATGACCTGAGCCAAATCAGGAGTTGGATGCTTAACTGACTGAGCCACCCAGTTGCCCCCCCTTTTTTAATGTTTATTTTGAAAGAGACGGAGAGAGACCCAAAATTATAAGATTTATTAATTTTTAAACAACAAAATGAGTTAATTTCACTATATTGCACAGAACAAGTGAAAAAAGGAAAATAAGACTCAAAGTAGTATTTCAACTGTGATAAAGTTTTAGATCATTGTATTGCAATTTGTACATCTAAATCTAGGTCGTTGCTGGCCATTTTTATAGTTTTGACCTCCCAACTTGTTTTCAGCTAATAAATTAGGTTAAGTATTCATACTTCATTAACTTTGGCTTTGTCTAAGGAGTGTACAGTTTTCTATTTACCTTTAGTTAACATGGTCTACTTCTTTCCTCTCTTCGGAGTGAGTAGTTTTATATAATCCATCTCTTTTCTTTCTCTTTTTTTTTTTTTTTCCTGTCCTTTCCTTCCTCTTTTTATGGGCTGCATTTTAACTGATGGTTGTAATAACTGTGTTTCTCTTTGTCTCTAATTCTCTTTAAGGCCTGCTTGCTTTGGTTGAGTAGCACAATCTGTGCCATCGTTTTCAAAATTTACTTTTACAAGGAGTCAAATGGATTTGCAACCGAAGTAAAGTAAATTTAAAATATTAGGTAGCCTGTGAGTCAGATAAACATAAAGCAGATTTGTTCATATGTTCAATTGTGGATATTTAAATTCGAAGTATTTTCCTTGGAGTTGTGCTTTGAAGTCTGTCTACCAGCTAGCTGAGAAAATAACTACTTAGAGTGCAGGCTTACTGCAAAGCACTGCTATTTTGTTGTGGAGAACTCTCTTAGAACTGACAGTTGGTGAGATGCATGACTGTGCCAATATCTTTTGCAATGTAGAGTTGCTTTTGAGTAGATTTCCATTACCATATGGAACCCAAATTTTTTTTCAAACTCTAAAATATATCTGGAGCATTACATTTGATTTTTTAAATGTGAATTAAGAGTATAATCAGTGTTTATTTATGATTTATTAATTTAAGGGGGGCGCCTGGGTGGCTCAGTCAGTTGAGCGCCGGCTTCAGCTCGGGTCATAATCTCACAGTTCATAAGTTCGAGTCCGCATCGGGCTCTGTGTTGACAGCTCAGAGTCTGTAGCTTGCTTTGGATCCTCTGTCTCCCTCCCTCCTGCCCCTCCCTTGCTCATGCTCTGCCTTTCTCTCTCTCAAAAATAAAATAAACATTAAAAAAATTAAAATATTGGTAGTGTGTTGGGAATGCAAGCTGGTGCAGCCACTCTGGAAAACAGTATGGAGGTTCCTCAAAAAACTAAAAACAGAACTACCCTACGACCCAGCAATTGCACTACTAGGCATTTATCCAAGGGATTCAGGTGTGCTGTTTCAAAGGGACACATGCACCCCAATAATTTATAGCAGCACTATCAACAATAGCCAAAGTATGGAAAGAGCCCAAATGTCCATTGATGGATGGATGGATAAAGAAGATGTGGTGTATATATATATATATATATATATATATATATATATATACACACATACATACATACATACATTGGAGGTATATATATACTTGGCAATCAAAAAGAATGAAATCTTGCCATTTACAACTATGTGGATGGAACTGGAGGGTATTATGCTAAGTGAAATTAGTCAGAGAAAGACAAAAATCCTATGACTTCACTCATATGAAGACTTTAAGAGACAAAACAGATGAACATAAGGCAAGGGTAACAAAAATAATATAAAAACAGGGAGGGGGACAAAACATAAGAGACTCATAAATATGGAGAACAAACAGAGGGTTACTGGAGGGGTTGTGGGAGGGGGGAAGGGTTAAATGGGTAAGGGGCATTAAGGAATCTACTCCTGAAATCATTGTTGCACTATATGCTAACTAATTTGGATGTAAATTTAAAAAAATAAATAAAATGCAGTTCAAACTTCAAAAAAAATATTGGTAGTGTGCATTGCTACAAAATAAGTAATTACCTTATTAAAACATTTTGAATTCAGTTCTTTTAGACCATGTAACTTGAAATAAGAGGTCATAATTAAGCCCTTTGAATGTGTGTGTGTGTGTGTGTGTTTGTGTGTGTGCATGTGTGTGTGTTAGTATTGCTTGTTTATATATACCAGAAAAATAGGTGACCATTACTACAGTGGTGATCTATACACTAAGGCTTGTTGGTTTAAGACACCATTTTTTTGGTAGGGTGGCTTTGTTACAGATTATGTTGGTAACTTTTTTTTAATGTGAAGTTGTAATCCAGATATTTATAAAAAGAAACCAAAAATAAAAGTATTCCCAAGGTACCTAAATTTTAATATTTTTAAAAACTATTTTAACCTATAAAATTTACTAGAGTTTCTAATTGAACCTCTTTATCTTCAAAACCAAATAGAAAATAGAAACTAAGTTGAACATAGAACTTTTGTATTACAGGTTAGTAGGACAACAGATTTGATGTTGTACCAATAAAAGACCCATTCAATTGTGTAATTTGTGAATAACAGACTTTTAAAAGCTATTTTGGTGGAAGAAATAAAAAAACAGGAGTAAATGCATACTTAGCTTTATTTTATTTTTTTTTTAACGTTTATTTATTTTTCAGACAGAGAGAGACACAGCATGAAAGGGGGAGGGGCAGAGAGAGAGGGAAACACAGAATCGGAAGCAGGCTCCAGGCTCTGAGCCATCAGCCCAGAGCCCGACGCGGGGCTCGAACCCGCGGACCGCGAGATCGTGACCGGAGCCGAAGTCGGACGCTTAACCGACTGAGCCACCCAGGCGCCCCTTAGCTTTATTGTTTTAATGTTTTTTCTTTAGAGCTTTAACTGTGAGAGAATTCTGTATTCTAATAGGAAACAGAGTAAGAGGAAGTAAATGTTTATATTGATTACAGAGGTGATGATGGGAGATAGCATCTGCAGAAAGCAGAAAAAGTCAAAACTAAGGAGAATTTAAGGATTATTGTGGGGATCGAGTCTGATTCTGTTATATTAAATAAAATGTTGAATACAAAAGAATCACTCAAATAGTAATGTTACATGTAGTGTAGCACTGGCTGGAAGATATTTAAAAGAAACAAATTAAATTAAAAAATTAAAGAAATTGTGGTTTCACCTTAAGGTGTGCATTTTAAATATCTCTAACTTCTCTCTCTTTCTTTCTCTCTCTCTCTCTTTCTCTATAGGTATATAAGAATGTGACTCTACAGGTTCCAGTGGGACTGACTATACATACCTCTTTAGTATGTTCTGTCACTCTGCTCATTACCATCCTGTGTTCTACTTTGATCCTTGTGGCTGTTTTCAAATATGGCCATTTCTCCCTATAAGTTTTACTGAGTTAAGTGCTTTCCATAAACCTAAATAAGACCTATTTACTTGTGACTAGAAGTGTTCTTCTAGAATTATGTCACTATTTTTGTCTTCATTTATGACTAAAATTATGTCTACTAGAGGAAATTTTGGATCATTTTCAACTAATTCCAAAATTTAGTGCTCTGTTGTATAGACCTTTGGTAATCTTCAAACTAGTGCCAATAGAGGAAACTTAGTTTCGTTAAATTAATATTTATTTTGTGAGAAGTGATTTTATCTTCATTTCTTTTACAAAAATGGGTACTTTATGTATTAGAGACAAATTCTCATTGTGAATAGAAACATTTAAATTTCAGCTAAAAATTGAGAAAATCATTATAAATAAGAATAAAATATTTTGGATGAATCAGTTTATTTAAACGTAAATTTTATGAGAATATTAAAGTTACTTATCCAGAGTTTAAAGAAAATAAAGTAGGAGAGCTAAGAAATTATTAATATCAAAATTGATTATTCCTTAAAGCAATTCCACACTTCTTTTATATTTTATTATACTCTTCTGAGTATATGAATTTACAAAGGGCTTAATGAAACTACGTACTAAGATTTAGTTTTGATTTAGTACTGAATTTGTCAAGAAGACAATTCAGATTGTCATTTTAAAGAGTATATTTTATTAAGTTGTACCTGTACAAAAAATCTTTTTTGCATCTTCAGTGATTTTTTTTAAACAAAAGCTCTTGATGTACTGTTTTGCTTGGGAAAAAAAGTAGAAAATAAAGTAAGTGCCATAAGCTAGTTAAAAAATAAAAAGGCAAGCATGTTCTTCTGTTTATTTAGGGCAGTGCATTTAGGACAAGCATATTCCGAAACAGAAGCCAATAAACCAGGGTATGTTGGCAATGTTTGTTTTATATAGAGTAATGGAATGATAAACATTTATATATATCACTGCTTAATTTCCTAAAACATTCTGGTGTTTTTATAGGAATAAATCGTTTGTATTTTGACATGTATGACTTGACCAGTCAAAATAGTTCTTTTTAAAGGTGTGTTTAAGAACTTAAATATTGAAAAAAGCAACCAAGTGCCATAAAACAGAAATATTAGAGATCGATAAAATTTCAACCCGGTCTAATTTTATACTTGTTTAATGTTTTCTTATAAGAAAGAACTCCATGCTTTTTACAAGCATTTCTTTCATACTGGGATTTATATAGTGGCATTGAAGTAAAATTATATGTCAGTCAAAATTCAGTAACATCAACAGACAACATTTTGAAATATGGAGAGGGGAACTTGGTACCTCTTAAGAGTATATGTGGAGTAGAGGGCAGAGTGTACATATATCTTTATTTTCTTTTGCATATTAGCACCAAGTTTCATCAGTATTTAAACAAGTTTTCAAGTTAATATTTGAGATGGTGGTTTGGAACATGTTTCAGCCACTTACGTATTTATACAGGTATTCAGAAGTGTAATAAAAATGTGAAAGGAAGTGAAGAGTACTTTCATATGACTCTTCTTGCCTAATAAGTGGTTGCTAATGACATTACTTTTGATACAGTGGAACATTTCTGGTTTTGAACTCTTTATATTATCTTCTTTGGATGCTTAAAAAATGAGTAAGCACTTTATTTTTTGTAATTAAAAAAATTTTTTTAAATTAAGCTCTATTCCCAAGGTGGGGCTTGAACTGAGGTTGAGAGTCACATGCTCTGTCTACTGAGCCAGCTAGGTACCCCTAAGCACTTTATTTTATTTATTTGTTTGTTTGTTTGTTTTTATTTTTGAGAGAGTGAGTGAGAGTATAAGAGGAGCAGAGAGAGGGAGAGAGAGAATTGCAAGCAGGCTGTGTGCTGTCAGTGCAGAGTCCAACAGGGGGCTCAATCTCACGACCTGCAAGATCATAACCTGAGCTGAAATCAAGAGTCAGAAGCTTAACCATCAGAGCCACCCAGGAGCCCCTAAGCACTTTACTTTTGTAATCAGTTTTGTAATTCAGTGTATGGTCTTTTTTGTTTAAAGCTAAGAAAATAGGTACTGTCCTATTGGTCATTCTGTTCCAGTATCTGCTCCACTTTTATGGTTTAGTTTTCTTAAAGTAATATGTTCTTTTGGATGAACGTAACAGAGACGTGGGTTACCTCAACTAAGGGTGGTGATGGGGCAGAGATTATTTGAGTGTGTGTGTGTGTGTGTGTGTGTGTGTGTGTGTGTGTGTGTGTGTGTATCTAAGCCACTCTACCAAGAATTTACATTATTTAACTAGATCTCAGGGAAGATGGTATAATATATGACTTGGGAACTGGAAAGATCTATGGCAGCTCTTAATGATTTCAGAATATAATGAGTTTAAGGACTATTCTAGTAAGATATTCTATTTCAAGCTACTCACCTATATTTTCATAATTAGTGCTTATTGGTAAGATGAGATAAATTAGAGGTGACCAACACCTATCTGCATTATCCTCCAAACTTACAAAATATTTGTTTGGCAGGTTGTTGAATGTAGAGTTGAGAGAATGAAATAATGTGGATTAAGTATGTTCTTCAGGATCATCCTAACCAGTGATAGGATGAGTAGGTTTAGCTATCTATCTGATTTGCATCTTAGACCTTACTTCTAGAATCCGTTTCCTCCTGAAGTGTATCTTTTTAATGAGTTCCTTTAGTAGGTCCCTGTTGTTGACAACATCTTTTTTTTTTTTTTTTTTTTTTTTTTTTAGTTCAAGTATAGTTCACACACAATGTTACAGTTAGTTTCAGGTATACAACACAGCTATTCCACAAGTCTATATTTTATGCTATGCTCACAAGTATAGGTACCATTGTCGCAATACAATGCTATTACAATACCAGCAACATTTTTGTTTGATGATATCTGTATTTTACCCTCATATGACCAATAATTTTGCTACACATACACTTCTAAGGTTGGTTATTTTATCTTTGTGTAATATTTTGGTCATCTTGGTAAATATTTTTCCATTGTCAACTGGTACGCATTGTTGCAGTTGAGAAATCTTCAGAAATTCAATAGTTATTTCTTTGTAGGGTAGGTCTTTTCTTTCTAGTTGCTTTATTTTTGGTATTCTCCAGTTTCATATTGACATGTTTGAAAAGATGTCTTTTCTTTACCCTGGTTGGGCTTCACTTTGCTTCCTGAATCTAAAGGATCTTGTCTTTATTCAGTTCAGGAAGATTCTTGGCCATTATCTCATTATATACTGCCTCTTTTGTCTTCTCTCAGAGTTCTTGCTAAGCATATGATAGACCTTCACAATCCATCCCCATGTCTCTTGATCTTTCTTTCATATTTCCCTTGTCTCTGGGCTATTCTCTATAATTTCTTTAGATCTATGGTCCAGTTTAGTAATTCTCTCTTCAATATATAATCTGGTATTTAACCAAAACATTGGCTTTGATTTCAATTATTAAATTCTTTATTTTTAGAAGTTCTACTTGGTTACTTCTCAAAATTGCCTGGTCACTTTTAAAAAAAATACTATCTTGTTTCGGGGCACCTGAGTAGCTCAGTCATTTGAGTGTCTGACTTCAGCTCAGATCATGATCTCATGGTCCGTGAGTTCAAGCTCAGCATCAGGCTTGCTGCTGTCAGCGTAGAGCCCACATTGAATCCTCTGTTCCCCTCCCCATCTTGCATGCTCTCTCTGAAAAATAAACATTAAATAAATAGTATCTTGTTTCTTGCTCCTGTATTATTTTGTTTAATCAGTTTAATAAACTCATTGTCTATTCTGTAACCAATAATTCGACTCTCTAAAGTTCAGACTTCATTATTTTGTTCACAGTTTCTGCTGATTCACTTATGGTGCCTTATTTTCTGAGGTATATTGTAGTTATATTTTGGGTGCTCATATTTAGCTTTTGAAATCCTGTTTATCTTTGGGAATCCTTTGAGTCCTGGGTTAAGAGTGAACCTGTGTGGTGAGGATTTGTATTTGTTTCTTCCAGGCCTCCAAGCACTACCAGCCTGGGACCACTTTCTTGTCCTGAGGTTTCCTGGACAGTATCGGTAATGTCAGTTTGAACTTTCAAACACATGTGAGGGAAAGTTTCTGGTTTTGAATTCTAAAGAGAAATTGTTTCCCCCTCCATACCAAGTCCAGACAAACATACTAATGTCTGCTTGTCTCCCAGGGCTGGTGCAGGGGATATTTTTTATCCTCAGTCTGTTCTTGGAGGGCATAGCCCTTTGAGTTTCCCAGTCCTATACAGGATCAATGTCCCAGCTCTTTGTACAGCCCAAGGCCTTGTCTTTGCTCTTCTGTCCAGCCAGTAAAAAAACCAAAACAAACAAACAAAAAACAAAAACAACCCAGAAACAAACAAACAAAAAACCATTTTCTGAGATAAGTATATACCCTCAACACAACCATAGCTTCACTGTCCTGCTTACTACTCAGGTTTTTTGCTGTCTCTTTGGGTTGAGTGTGGGGTTTGGAAGACTGTCAGAGGTATTCCTCCTCCTTTCTTGAAAGCTTAGTTATGCCTTCGAAAGGATGTTCTATTTTATCCAGCATTTTGGTGTGTTTAATAATGGGGCTGTTTTTCAGGTTATCTAATAATAGTGTGCCATATTGGTCTTTGATTCCTTTCTCTCTATATCAGTTTGTATTCTACATGTATAGATAAACACAGTCTAGCTACCTTTTTCCAGTTCTGCTTTCTTAGTATCAGTCATGATTACAGCCTTTCTAGTTTATTTCCTTCTATTCTTGCATCTATATACTCCATTCACCGCATAGCAATCTAGTAATCTGAAAATGTAAGCCAGATAAAATGACTTCCCTGCTTAAAACTCTTTAGTAGCTTCTTGGAATAAATCCAAATTCTTTAGCATGGCATTCAAGATTCTTCTTGACCTGAATCTTGTCTACTCTACTGTTTTATCACAGTACATTACTCTTCTTGCTCTAAGCTCAAGCTACACAGGTCTTCATAACTGACCATAGCAAGTCCTTTTCTCCCTCCTGCCAATAATGCTTTCTCCTAGGGGCTTTTCATAGCTCTCTCCTGTTCTCAGCTTAAATGCCCCCTCCTTAAAGATGCTTTCTCTGGCCACCAGATCCAAAGTAATCTCCCCAGTTGTCTCCTCATACCAGATATCACTAGTTTAATAATTGTGCTTGCATATTTGTAAGCTGCACAAAGGCAAAGTGACTCATGTTCACCCTTGTATCCCTGATACATTTTAGATGCTCAAATGTTTGTAGAGTTACTGAATACAATGATGAGCTCCACTGTGGATAAAACATGAAGGCCTTGATTTCAAGGAGATGGGACTTATTTTAGCAGCAAGACATAGTAAGAGTTTGTAAGTAAAATGCAAATGGGTAATGGATGAGTTCCCAGAAACAAATGTTCTGGAGCAGGTTTATGTAACAGCAGTGTCAGTCAGCATCTTTGGTTGGCACAGACCTGACTGGTGACCATGCTAAGTTAAACGAGGAACTGGCTCTCCTTCTCAGTTTAAAGAATATTCCCTAAACCCCGTCCCCAAAAAAAGAAAGAGAAAGGCGAGAAAAGCAGACTGCACGTCTCCAAACTACGAGTCCCAGCAGCCCCGGGCGAGCCCGCCCAGCGGGAGGTGGTGCCGGTCTCCACCCCGTGGAGCTCGGTGCTTGGGCCGGCGAGGGGGCGGAGTTCTGGCCCCGCCCCTACCCGCTCCCCGCCGTCGCCCTCCCCCAGGGTTGTGGCCACGCGCAGCGGCGGCGGTTGTTCCGCTTCCCCTCTGGCCCGGGCCGTCGCCATTGCCGAAGGCTCCCTGCCCTCCCCTCCCGGCGCCCGCGGGGCTCGGCTGCCGCTCGGCCTTGCGGTAGCAGCGGCTGCGCTCCAGCGCGGCTCGTCTTCCCGCCCCGCTTCCCCCTCCCTCCCCGCCTGCCCTGCGCCTTGCGCTTGCCCGGGGCGGTTCCAGAGCCCGCCGGGAGCTCGGACCGAGGCGCCTTGCTGGGGCGGGGACCTTCCCTCGCCTGGGGTAAGTGTGCAGGCGGGCCGAGACGCGGGCCGTCGCTCTCTTCCTCCTTCTTTCTCCGCGGCCTGGCCGGCGCCAGCGGCCCGCGGCAGCCTACCTGCTCGGAGCAGCGCTGGGGCAGCCGCCACCTGCGTGCCTGGAGCCGTGGCTCCCGGGGCGGTGGCTCATTGTCTGCTCCCTAGGGCTGTTTTCTTCGGCTTCAGCCCGAAATGGGAAGCTTGCTGGGCTGGCGAAGTCTGACTCTTCCTGGACCCAACCCTGCCCAGGGCCGTGTCGCGCCACAGGCTCTGCCCACTCTCGGTCTCCCTTCCCTAGCCTTTCAGCTTCCTCCTGTTCTCAGTTTACTTTAGTGTTCGACCTAACGACTCAGGTTTTAGTCCTCGATGATTTTTCCTGAGTCCCAGCTCCTCCTTGCTACCTCTCTGGTCATCATAGTTTCATTGCTTAGGCATATATGGTCTCTAGTCCCTTTACTCTTTTCTAAACTACAATGTGAAATCTCTTCCATATTTCTATTGGTAGAAACATAGTTTTCCGAGAGTATGAGGGCCTCACCTAACAACCGAACTTTTGGGTCTTCTCGTGATTCTTGTTTGATCTTCAGCCAGGAGGTGAATATTTGCTTCTTTAGGTAATTTAGGTGAAGGTTGGCTTTTCACCATGTTTGGCTTTCTTTAAATCAAGACACATACGACATTGCTGCAACATCCTCGGTGGACTCAGCCTTTTGAGTATTTCTTTAAAGTCATCCCAGAATTAAAGTATGAAAAGTAATTTCTGTTGTCGGTTGGTGTGGGGCTGTATCCTCCTTGTATCTTCATTTTAATTGGAATACTCTAGGCAGTTGTGAGCGTGATTTGTTTCCTCTTTGATAAATCATGTACAACTTCCATTGATAGTTATTTCATTTCTCCTTTAAAAGTGATCTATAGTTGTTTTTTTCTTTTTAACCTCTGTAAAAGACAATCAAAATGGTTAGGCCTAAAATTAGACTCCGACGAACTGTGTTTTGGATCAAGGTTGTGCACGTCACGTTTTTTCCCCTGCTCTGTTAGACTCTTCCGCTCTTATAAGTAGGCAGGATATTGAAATGTACAAGAATTTGCTTGGGGGGGTTTTAGTTTTGTAGAGTTATCCAAAAAAATAACATTAAATAAAATTAGATTGGGTTGAAGGCAGTGAACAGTAATTTTTAAAGCAGGTTACAACTTGTCAACTCTGCCAGAAACTCTGTGGCATTTGTAAAACACACTTATACTAACTTCTAAATGTTTTTTATGTGTGTATATGTATATACACACGCATACACATATTATATACACACTTATAAGTGGAAAGCTTTGTTCATGTTCTCCTATTAAGCTATTAAGGGTATTGATTTGAGGCAATTCTTTCGCCCTTGGCTTTTAAATCTTTCTAGCTATTAATTATACAAGAACACTGATGTACATTAGGGAAAATGAACCTTAAAATGTTTTTGAACTGTAATATATGTAGGTATTAAGCCTACTTCCAGGTTTTGTTGAAAGTGGTTGATGTAAATTCAGTGAATTTTGTTTTCATTAAATACTCCATTTTTACCTAAGTGTCAGTACTGAGCCTTAATACTGTCATCATTTGATGTCAGTTGTCCTTAACTTAATTGAGAGGTCTTGTTGCAGGTATAAAAATGATAGAGTATATAATTTGGTGTATAATGCCAGCTTTTCTGCCAGTTTCTATAAGCAGATAGTTGTTGTTGTTGTTTTTTTTTATATTTATTTATTTTGAGCGGGGGGTGGGCAGAGAGAGAGGGAGACACAGAATCAGAAGCAAGCTCCAGGTTTTGAGCTGTCAGCACAGAGCCTGCTATGGGGCTCAAACTCACGAACTGTGAGATCTGTGAGATCGTGACCTGAGCCAAAGTCCAACGCTCAACTGATTGAACCATCCAGGTGCCCCTATAAGCAGATAATTTTTACCAAGGAAGAGTTCCTTATTCCTCTTCCCTTAGGGCCTTGATTCCTGGTTTACCATTATTCAAAAGGAGAGTTACTCTTCTCGACTTTGTGATGTTCATTACTAACCTTGCAAACCTAAAATTGTAAAGTAATGGTAAGTTTGTACTTGAGGTGTATCTACTAAACAAATGAATTGGGGTTCCTATGGTTCTCTGATCTTTATGATAGGCAGGTTTCCAAGTAGACGTGATTAACAGTGGTGTATATTTCTTTTTTATTATACTTTTTTAAAGAAAAAACTTAGAACTTGTTCAGGTAACTAAGGATAAACTTTCAGTTATTTTTTTTTTAAAGAGAACTTGTTCATATAGACAAAAATAAGTAGGTACTTTTAAATTCTTATGTTTGTTCTGTCAATATTGATAATTCTAATATTCAAGTATGTTTCTTTTGATTAAAACTTGAAACTGGACCTTGTTGAAGGCTTTAAGCCTTTGGGATTCTGATGTTTGTTTTCAAAAGCCCTCCCAGTTAGAGAGCTAATTCGAGGCTAGTCAGAGGGCTGGTTAAGTTGCTGACAAACCTCGGTTGTCCCTTGTATCCTTCTGGTACCTTGGTAGAAACTGAAAGAAGGAAAAATAGCCCCCTTGGCTTTGAAGAAGTACTGATTGTTTTCTTCTGTGATCAGAATTTTCACTGCTTCTTCATTTTAGGATCACTAACCTATTTAAGAATAGTCATTCCGAACATTCCTGCAGGATTTCAGAGTACTAGCCTATTATTATCTCTGAGGTACATTAGCACTTACCATTTCATGTATCTCAGACGGTTAGATGCTGGAGACCTGGGTTTGAATCTTGGCTCTTCTAGTTGACTCTGGGTAACACATGTTCTCTTTTCAAGATTTGGTTTTCTTCATCTATAAAATGGGGATTGATAGTAATAATCATATAATACAAATTTCATGGGACTATTTAAAGTAAATGAGATAATGCAGGTAAAGTACTTTGTGAATGTAGTAGTTCTTTATAGAGGTTAGTTAATATTCCATTGTAAAATAGGCTTTACATTTAATTTCTTCTGTAACAAGCTCCCAAACTTAAGTTTAAGAATGCTTTCTGGAAGAGGTTGGAATCTCAGGACCAAGTTTCTGAAACCATAACTGTTAAAATTATTTTTTGGGAAAAGTTTTGCCACAGATATAAAATATAGGTTTTCTAAGTACATGTTTTTCAGATTTTAAAAAGTATGCATATTTCTCATAGAAAATTTGGAGAGTAGTGAAGATTGTTAAGAAACAGGACAAAATCACTTTAGCCTCAGATAACCATCATAACAGACTAGTGCTTTTTCCCTTATTTTTAAATTCCAGAAGCGGTTTTTGCTTTTTATAAAAGGTTCCAGCAACTCTGGGTGCCTGGGTGGCTCAGTTGGTTGAGCGTCTGACTTCGGCTCAGGCTCAGGTCATGATCTCTCGGACCATGAGTTTGAGCAGTGCCTAGAGCCTGCTTCAGATTCAGTGTCTCCCTCTCTGCCCCTCCCCCGCTCGCATTCCCACCCTCCCTCCCTCCCTCCCTCTCTCCCTCCTTCTCTCTCTCTTTCTCTCTCTCAAAAACAACTCAATTATTTACAATAAAAAAAAAATGAACATTACTCTTTCCTCACTTTCTAGTCCCATTCCCTACAGGTACCCCTGCTAACAATTTTGTTTTCTTTATGAAGTTAGGAATAAGCATTATGTTTGTGGGTTTAACCAATTTTTTTAAAATAAAAGATCTGGTCATTATATTATCTTTTCCATCCCAATACACATAGCTGTACTTCATCTTTTTAACAGTCATGGTGTAGTCTATTGTATGGTTGCACTTTATTCATGGTAATTTATGTTACAGTGGTCCCCCCTTATCCATGGAGGATACGTACCAAGACCTCCAGTGGATTCCCGAAACCAGGGATAGGCTGAACCTTATATATACTATGTTTTTTCCCATGTATACATATCTGTGGTAAAGTTTAGTTTATCATTTAGGCACAGTAAGAGATTAACAACAATAACTGATAATACAGTAGAACAGTTATTACAATATGCTATAATAAAAGTTATGTGAATGTGGTGTATCTCAAAATATCTCATTGGACTCTACTAACATTTCTTGTGATGATGTGATGATAAAATGCCTATATGATGAGATGAAGTGAGGTGAATGGTGTAGGTAGACACTGTGATGTAGTGATAGGCTATTACTGACCTTCTGACCAAACCTCGGTAGTAGGATCCAGGACTGCGGTTAGACTGCTGGCAACTGAAACTGTGGAAAGAGAAACCGTGGGTAAGAGAAGACTGCTGTGCAGATCTTCATCAACTTACAATGGGGTTTTGTCTCAATAAACCCACTGAAAGTTGAAAACATCGTATGCCAAAGCATTATAGCTCAGTCTAGCCTACCTTAAATGAGCTCAGAACACTTAGGTTAGCCTACAGTTGGGCAGACCCCTCTAACACAATGCCTGTTTTATACTAAGGTGTTGAATATCTTATGCACTTTATTGAATAGTATACTGAAAGTGAAAAATAGAATGGTTTTAAGTGTTTCAGTTGTTTATCCTCTTGATCACATGGCTGACTGGGAGCTGCTGCTTGCAGCTACTGCCCAGTGTCATAAGACAGTGTGGTACTGCATATTGCCAGCCCAGGAAAAGAGCAAAATTCAAAATATGGTTCCTGCTGAATGTAGAAACTTCACTTTCATACCATCGTAAAGTCAAAAAACTGTAAGTTGAACCATGAGAAGTCAGGGACAGTCTGTATTCTCAATTTTGAGCAAGTAAAACTGGAGCCTTAGTGAACTTACTGTATCTTTGTGCACATGTGTGTATACACAGATATTTCCTTAAATAAGATTTTTAAGTGTGCATTTTAAGTTTCGATTGATGCCAAATTGCCATCCTAAAAGGCTATATCAATCTATACTTCTTAATTGAATTGTCGAAGCTTTTCATACATAATAGATAATAATCTTTTACTTTCTGTTTAAGCACTTTCCCATTGCATGTTTATCAAAAACATTCTTCTTAATAATTGTTGTATTGGGGTGCCTGGCTGCCTCAGTTGGAGGAGCATGCAACGCTTGATCTTGGGGTCATGAGTTTGAGCCCATGTTACGTGTAGAGTTTACTTAAATATATAAAACTTAAAAAAAAATAATAATTGTACTATCCTTCTGGAATTAGTGTCTGTGCACAATAGGGGTAAGGAAGAGTTTTAACAATGTAAAATAGCTTGGCTATTGAAGTGAAATATGGGCATAGAAAAAATTTTAGGAGTTTTAGGTTGCTGTGAAAATGGATTATAGAGATTCAGGGTGTAATATTGTAATGGTTTTATTGTAAGCATCACATCTGAAAAGCAAACAAACAACCAAAAAGCCCTTTTATCCCCATCTTTTGTCCTCTACTGATTTCATCCTCATCCTTCAAATTTCCACCTGTGTGTGTAGCTCTCTTTGGCGGTTTTTCTTGAGCTCCACTCTGGTTTAGGTATTCTTATTGTTCTTATATATTTTCTTAACATGTTAATCCATAATCTTTATTTGCAGTGTGGGGAAAGCCTGAGTTATTCTTCTAGAAATGAGAGTTATTTCTCAATTTTTGCCAGTTGAAGCTAATCAAAGAGGGAGGTGTAAGGAAGAACTCACTAGTGTTGGTTAAAAGTAATACATGTACTGGAGCCCCTGGGTAGCGCAGTCAGTTAAGCATCTGACTCCTGATCTCAGTTCAGGTCATGATTTCACAGTTCATGAGTTCACGCCCCCCATCCTCATGGGATTCTGTCTCTTCTTCTCTTTGCCCCTCCCCTGCTTGTGCGCACACTCTCTCTCAAAAATAAATAAACTTAAAAATTCTTTTTTTTTTTTTTTTTTTACATTTATTCATCTTTGAGAGACAGAGAGAGACAGAGCACAAGAGGGGGAGGGGCAGAGAGAGAGAGGGAGACACAGAATCCAAAGCAGGCTCCAGGCTCCAGGCTCCGAGCTGTCAGCACAGAGCCCGAGGCGGGCCTTGAACTCATGAGCCGTGAGATCATGACCTGAGCCGAAGTTGGACGCCTAACTGACTGAGCCACCCAGGTGCCCCCCAAAAAAATTTTTTTAAGTGCTACATGTACATATGCATGCAGAGCACTTTTAGCTTGCACTACTGAGTTCTTCCTCACATCTTTCTGATCAAGCTATTGGTAATGTTTTTTCATGTGAATGTTTAATAGGTTCTGGAAAGCTAGAAGGTTTCATTTTGGCCTTTTATTTCATTAGGACAAGGTGATTTTAAGGTGTATTCTCAGCTTTGAAATTTTTAATTTCTGTTCTTAATTTATAGGCTTGTGAACAAAACAAAATTATTATATAATAAAAATATGAGCAGCAAAAGGTGGGTAAAGCATTTAAAGAAAATTTCAGGTGCTCTAAAGAGTAAATTATTAAAGAAGGAAAAGTTACATTGGCACATATAATAGTGGAAATAGAACTAAATGTTTGATAAAGTATCTCTATTGTAAATTGTAAATTCTTACTGAACTTTTTTCACCTTCCTGATTAAATACTTGAAAAGAATAAAGTTGCTTTTTTTTAACCCCTTATTCCATTATGTATGGATATCAAAATACTGTTGATATTTTGTTATGCTTCCTGCCACTATATATATATGTATACATACACACACAAATATATATACACGCATATACACATATATATATATATATACACACATGTATAGACGTACCTATATATGTGTGAGAACAGTTTTATATATATATATATATATGTATACACACACATGTATACACGTACGTATATATGTGTGTGAGAACAGTTACTTTTATAAAATTGGAATCCTGGTTTTTATAATTTGTTATCTTGCTAAATCTTGAACATTTCCCTTTGTTCTTAAGATCATTTTTTAATGTGGGGCGCCTGGGTGGCTCAGTCGGTTGAGTGTCCGACTTCAGCTCAGGTCATGATTTCGCAGTTGGTGAGTTGGAGCCTGGCGTCGGGCTCTGTGCTGACAGCTCGGAGCCTGGAGCCTCCTTCGGATTCTGTGTCTCCCTCTCTGCCCCTTCCCCGCTCATGCTCTGTCTCTCAAAGATGAATAAACATTTAAAAAAAAAAAAAAGATCGTTTTTTAATGTTTGCCTAAACATTCCATTGCACAGCTGTGCTGTATTTGTTCTTTTCCTATTGCTGAATGTGTAACTTATTTCCTCTTTCTCTTTCTGCCCCTCCATTGTTGGTGCTCTCTCCCTCTCTCTCTCTCAAAATAAATAAACTTAAAAAAATGTTTTAAAAATTTTTTAAAGAAGAGAGGTAATAATTGTCATTCTTAGAATGTCTCTGGTATTTTTACAATTAAGGATGATGGCAACTGTTGGTTTTAGAGAGATAGTGTTATTTTATTCTGTTCCTACCTTACAACAATAGGAATGGCTTCTGAATTTTAGCAGATGTTTTTATGACACTTTTTAGGTGTTGATAAGGTTTTCCTTCTTTTAACTACAAATAAGTGTACATATCATAAATTTGCTAATAGCCAAAGGTATCCAAAGGGACATGTTATGAGGAACCAAAACCCCACTCATATTAGTCAAATGTGCAGAATTTATTGAAAGAGTAGAAAAGAATCCCAGAAATTTAGTTTAATAGTATACAGGCCAAATGGTAACTTACATAGTTACTTCTGTAGAATCTTGAGGAATCCTTTCTTTTTCATGAGTCAGTTTTGATAATTTATATTTTCCCATTTTATATTTTTAAGATTTTCAAATTTGTTATTATATGGATGTATGTAATATGTTATAATTAAAATCTGGTATTTCTACCTTTTTATTAGTGATTTTGTTATTTTTCTTGATTTGATTTGCCAAATGTTTGTCTACTTAGTTGTTTTTAATAACCAACTTTGAGGTGAATTCTTTTGGTTTTCTGATTTCCTGATTTCTACTTTTCTCCTTATTTTGATTTTCTTCTTTTTTTTTTTTTTGAGCTTTTTCTACTCAAGTTCTTAGTTCCTCTTTTTTTTTTTTTTTAAATAATGAAAGCATTGATGCTCTTAATTTGCTTTTGAGGACTACTTTGGCTGCACTCTAAAATTTACACGAATCATGTTCTTATATTCATTACTTTCCAAATAGTAGCTCTAGTTTGATTTCCTCTTTGACTCAAGTGATATTTAGGACAGTTCTATTCACTCTGTTTTTATAGTCTTTTAAATTATTTTTTAAGATTTACTGGGGCACCTGGGTGGCTCAGTCGGTTAAGTGTCTAACTCTTGATCTTAGCTCAGGTCTTGATCTCAGGGTCATGAGTTCAAGCCCCATGTTGGACTCTCTGCTGGATGTGAGGCCTACTTTAAAATAAAAAAAAATTTTTTTTTTTGATTTACTGAGAGTTTTGTGCATGTGTGTATGATTTAAAGGATAATCCAATTTGGTGAATGTTCTGTGAAACTTAAAAACATTTTCTGTTTGGGGTACCTAAGTGGCTCAGTTGGTCTCACAGTTTGTGAGTTTGAGCCCATATCAGGCTCTGCACTGACAGTGTGGAGCCTGCTTGGGATTCTCTCTCCCTCGCTCTGCCCCTCCCCTGCTCCCTGGCACTCTCTCTCTTTCAAAGTAAATAAGCTTTAACAAAAAAAAACACTTTCTGTTTTCAGAGTATATATGTAAAACTTTATTCAAATTCTCTTATTTGTTTTATTATGCCTTCTTAATAGTTCTTATTAATTATAAAATTTAGTCTTCATTAATTTTTAAATCTTAATATGTCAAAGACTGACAGGGTAGCATTGTTTTTAAGAGCCTTATTTTCACGTTGGGACTTTTACATTTTTGTTTCTTCTGCCTGAATCTTCCCTTCATACATTACTGTTTTGAAGGGGCCTTACCTGATCAGTCTACTAGAATAGTCCCCACCTAGCCCACTTGGTATCTGTCTTCTTGCCCTTCTGTGTCTTGTTTTGTTTTGTTTTGTTTTGTTTTGTTTTGTTTTGTTTTTAACAGTAGGCTCCATGCCCAATGTGGGGCTTGAGCTCAGGACCCCGAGATTAAGATTCACATACTCTACCGACTGAGCCAGCCAGGCATCCCTTTTTGTCTTTCTTTATAGCACTTTCATCTGAAGTTATTTGGTTTCTTTCTTTTTCTTGTTTCTCTGTTACTTTGCTATTCTACTTAGAACACATGAGCTTGCAGTAAGTACATGTTGGTTGGTTGTCGGTTTCTTTCATTTCTAATGATTTTTAATATTTAAGTTAATAGACTTTATATATCAATTTTAGGTTCGTGGCAAAATTGAGTAAAGAATACAGAGTTGCCATATACCCTAAGCTTCCCTGTACTGCCAGCACTCCTTCCCCGACAGTCAACATCTTGCCATGTGTGGTATATTTGCTATAATTAATGAACCAACATGGACACATCAAACAAAGTCCATAGTTTACATCAGAGTTCACTCTTGATATTGTACATTCAATGGGTGTGGACAAATGGTGGATAATGACATGTATCCATCAGAAAAACAGAACAGTTTCCCAACCCTAAAAATCGCCTGTGTTCCACCTATTTATCCCTCCCTTCTCCCTAATTCCTGGCAACCACTGGTGCTTCTACAGTCTCCATAATGTTGCCTTTTCCAGAATATCCTATAATTGGAATCATATAGTACGTAACCTTTTCAACTTGGAATATGCATTTAAGTTTCCTTCATATCTTTTCATGGCTTAATAGCTCATTCATTTATAGCACTGAATATTATTCCATTGGATGTACTACAGTTTGTTTATTCATTTACCTGCTGAAGGATATCTCAGTCGCTTTCACATTTGTCATTTATAGAGTTGCTATAAACATCTGTGTGTATTTATTTACTTATTTTGAGAGAGACAGAGCATAAGCAGGGGAGGGACAGGAGAGAGGAAGAATCCCAAGCAGGCTCTGTGCTGTCAACGCAGAACTTGACACTGAGCTTGACCCCAAACTGTGAGTTGAAACCAAGAGTTGGTCGCTGAACCAACTAAGCCATCCAGGTGCTCCTGTGTTTAGTTTTTGTATGGATAGAAGTTTTCAGCTGATTTGAGTAAATACCAGGGAGCACAATTGCTGGATTGTATGGTAAGAGTATATTTATTTTTGTAAGGAGCCTTTAAATTGTTTTTCAAAGTGTCTATACCATGTTGCTTTTCAACCAACAGTAGGTGAGAGTTCCTGTTGCCCAACATCCTCATGAGCATTTGATGTTGTTAGTGTTTTAGACTTTAGCTATTTTAATAGGTGTATGTAGTGGTATCTCATTGTTTTGATTTGCAGTACTCTAATGATTGATGTTGAGCATCTGTTTTTGTTTTTTTTTTTTAAGTTTATTTATTTTGAGAGACAGAACGTGAGTTGGGAGAGGGGCAGAGAGAGAGGGAAAAAGGGAGACTCCTAAGCAGGCTTCAAGCTGTCAGAGCAGTCTGACCTGGGCCTCAAACTCATGAAACCGTGAGGTCATGACCTGAGCCAAAATCAAGAGTTGGATGCTTTGGGGCACCTGGGTGGTTCAGTCAGTTGAGCATCCGACTTCGGCCCAGGTCATGATCTCATGGTTTGTGAGTTCAAGCCCTACATTGGGTTCTCTGTTGTTAGTGTGGGCCCACTTCTACCCCTCCCCTACTTGCATTTTCTCTCTCTCCCACAAAAAAAAAAGTCAGATGCTTAACCAACTGAGCCATCCAGGTGCCCTGAGTATCTTTTTACATGCTGCTTTTCCATCTCTGTATCATTTTTGGTAAAGTACCTCTTCAGATCTTAGGCCCATTTTAAATTGGATTGTTAATTTTCATATTGTTGAGTTTTAAGAGTTCTTTGTATATATTCATTAACTGTCCTTTATATATCAGATGTTTCTTTTGCAGGTATTTTTCTCCAGTCTGTGGCTTGGCTTCTCATTCTCTCAACTCTAATGATTTTTATCATGTATTTTGATGCAGTATTATTTGATGCATGTGTAAGTTCTCTACTGCTAAAGATCTTCATTATAGATTACACTTAATCAAAAATAATCACCCTGCTTTCTGAGTCTTGTATTTTACTTAAATTGCTGTCTGTCCTAAATTTCTTTGTTCAATAAATTACCCAGCTTTCTCATTCCATGCCATTTTGTTTTAGTTGTGTCTCCTTCTTTTTTCTTTTTCTTTTTCTTTTTCTTTTTTCCTTTAAAGTAGGCTCGAACTCAATGACCCTGAGATCAAAAGTTGGATGCTTCACCAACTGAGCCAACCAGGCACCCCAGCTGTGTCTCTTTTAAATTACATGTGGTTTGTTTTTGTTTTAATTCAAGGTAAATGCTTAAAGTTAGTTTATTGTCATAATGAATTATGTTGGGTGTGTTTCTATTATTTTATTTTTAATGCTTTTGTTTTTAATGATTAATTGCTGCTTTAATTGTTGTAAAATACACATAAGGTAAAATTACCATCTTGACCACTTTATATAAATCTTTGACATTAAGTACATGTACATTTTGTACACCCATCATCACCATTCATCTCATCTTCCCCAACTGAATCTCTTATACTCATTAAACACTAACTCCCCATTCCTCCCTACCCGCAATCCTTAGTAACCTATCTGTGATCTACTTTATGTCTCTTATGATTTTGCCTATTCTAGATGATTCATATAAGTGGAATCATACAATATTTGTCCTTTTGTGTCTGGCTTATTTCACATGCCATGTATAGCATGGATTGGTACTTCATTCTGTTTTAAGGCTAATACTCCATTGTATATATATACTTGACCCTCGAACAATACGGGGATTAGAGGTGTCAACCCCCCATACACAGTTTGCATCTCACTTTTGACTCTCCCAAAATTTAACCACTAATGCCCTACTGTTGACCAGAAGCCTTAACCACTAATAATACCCTACTGTTAACTGGAAGCCTTACAAATAACATAAACAGTGATTAACACATAATTTACACATTAAATGTATTATAGATTACATTCTTATAAAGGAAGATAAAAGAAAATGTTACAAAGGAAATCATAAGGAAAACATATCTATTGTACTGTACTGTATCAAAAAACTGGCATATAGTGCACAGTTCAAACCTGTGTTGTTCAAGGGCCAGCTGTATACCATATTTTGTTTATCCAGTTGTCTGTTGATATTTTCTGTCTTTTGCATTGTAAATTATATTTGGGTTGCTTTTATCTCAGATATTTGGAATTTATACATCCTGTTTTTAAGTCCACTATTTTATAGTTTATATGAATTCAAGTGTAAATCTAGGTTAAAAAAATAAACCTATCTGCTTTTTCAGTCTGAAAAAGAAAATTATACTTTGACTCCTTCTATATTAGAAGACTAGCTTCTCAACTCTTAACCCACTTTCACTTTATCTGTGTTTTCACTCTATGGTGAGCTTGGAACTTCATATAGTTAGTATATTTTTTACCCATTTCATGTTTTTAACTTATCTTTCAAGACTTTTCTCTTGGTAATTACATTGAATGTTAACACAAATTCTTTAAGTTTTATTTAAATGGAGTTGGTGCTCATTGCCAATTTTCTGTATTTTTTTTTTTAATGTTTACTTTTGAGAGAGAGAGAAGAGGAGAGAGAGAATGCCAAGTGGGCTCTGTGCTGTCAGCACAGAGTCCCATGTGGGGCTCAGACTCACGAACTGTGAGATCATGACCTGAGCCGAAATCAAGAGTTGGACACTTAACCGACTGAGCCAGCCAGCCACTCCAACCAATTTTGTCTTAACATTTAAGTTGATTGATCATGTATGTCAACCAGAATTTTCAGCTAATATTTTTAGTAAGAGTAACTAGAAGACATATTTAATAATTACTAGATCACTAACATCCTCAGAAGTTCTGTAGGTGTCGTTCTGTGTTGTCTTGCATTAATCATCTTGCTTCAGAGCTTCCTGTGCCTGGTGGTGATAAAGATTTTTCTTTTTACTGAAATGTTTTGACAGATTATATCTTTTATAAATGTTCATTAATATTGCCTGATACGTTAGTGCCTTATAATCTTTGTACTTCATTCTTTTTTCATTTCCAGATATGTTTTTGGTTATTTTGATCTAGTTCTGTTTTCTTTCTTGAAAATACTTGTAATAATTAGGCTGGCTTATCATTTCTGTCTTTTCCATGAGCTTCTCAAAATGTTTGTCCTTATCACTCATTGTATTTTCCTTTATCTCTTCCGATGTAGGCTTTATTTCTGCTAATGAAATTTTAGCTTCTTTACATCCTTTAAAAATTTGCCCTACTCCCTTTTCTTCTTACTCTGGTTTTATCATTGTCTTTTCTCTCCATATATGCCTGTTTCATAGAGTTTGCCAAACTGGAAGTTAGTTGCGTCTTGAGGTTATTTACCATCTAAATTAGGCTCTGCTTCTATGTGATGGGTAATTATCTCTTGTGCTACATTATTTTTTGTTGGAACCAACAAAAATTGTTGAATATATTTTCTGCTTCTTCATCTTTGAATTGTAACAGTTATATAGTATCTGATATGCATTTGTTAGAAATGTTTGTGAATTATCCTTGCTATAGTTGACTGGGATTCTGGTTGAAACCTCTTCTTAGGTGTATTGCTGAAAGATAACACAGCTCCTAGTCTGAGTTCCAGTGATTAGTAGATACTCATCTAATATGATAGTTCTGGTGGGATCTTACCCTACCCTGGTTTCTAATATGCACTGTTAGGGCTCTTTGTGATTCTAGCATTCTACCCACAACACAATACTTTGCTTATATAGGACTATACCTCCCAGGAAGCCATGCGCCAATCCATGTTTCTCTGTACTTACACAGCTCCACCTGAACCTTACATGCATACACACAGGCACATAGACACTTCTTGCTTGTTTTCTGGAACTTGCATGGTAGTTTCCTAAATGCATGTAGAAGGATCAGACAGGAAAATGAATGCTGGCTGCCACAAAACCCACCTCTGCATAGCAAGAAACAGCTTAACTAGACTGGCTGATTAGTTTGTTTCTTTGAGGCCGACTTTGGGTCTCTAAATAAAAGGTGGCTTACAGAGAGGACAAGATATCTTCATATTTTCTCTTAGGCAGATGGTTGAACTTTCTTATATGAAGCAGAGCATGGCTGGGTCATGAATCTTTTCTCAGTTAAGATTGACCTTATAGCTAGTGGAAATCCTTCAGAGATCTGATGTAAATTGTTTTCATGGAAATCTGGGATAGACTACATGGATGGCTTCTGATTTGATACCATTTTTTATGAGGATAAGCTGGCTCCAATTTTTGTTTAATTTAGATAACCACCCAAGGAATTGAGTAAAATCCGTCTGCTATTGACCATTTTTCAGTAAAAGGTCTTATTTTAGATTGATAGATTATCACTTTGATGGTAGGAAATGGTATCTTGTTCCAGTTTGCATCTCTCTTTTCATATATTTATTGCCCTGCTCTTTTTTTTTTTTTTTTTTTTTTTTTTTTTTTTTTTTTTTTTGCTATTTGGAGTTTGTGACCAAAACTTTTTTTCTTTTTAAAGTAGTCTTTGTTGTTCCTTACTTCCCCATTCTCTACCTTACAGGCTTTTTGAAGCATTTTCTGAGTCTTGACCCTTCTTTCATGCTTGGTCATTGTTTCACTTTTTTAGTGTGGTGATTGGGTGAAGGCCTGGGGGAAGAAAAAAAGGATCACATTTAGACTACAACATTTCTTTACATCCTGCTTCCTCTGTGTATAGAGACCTTCCTCTCTTTACTTGCCTGGCAAATTTCTTCTCATCTTTCAAAAGACAAGTCTGATTTCTTGGCCTCATTACTCATATGAATGGGAGCTGTGGGTCCTGTTTTCCATTGCATTCCACTCATCCCTATTGCTCTTACCTTACTTCACAGTAGTCATCTTGTTATTACTTTTCCCACTGACAGCAAGCTCAGAGGGGACACTGAATGGTAGTTATCTTTGATCTCTAGCATCTGACACAGTGTAGGCACAAAATAAATATTTGAATGACTTAGGAGAGCCTGAGGGTGTTTTTCCTTTAACTGTGTCATTTCCCTGCTTCTAGTGTGAAAATATAAAAAACAGGTCTTTCTGGGAAGTGGAATTTAGATTTTATTCTGGTCTGGGTTTTTTTTGTAATGGTCATGTACTACTTTTGAGAATAAGAGATGAAAAAAAATACTTGTTTTTTTTTTAACTCATTTTTTATTAAAAATTTTTTTTAATTTTTTTTTAACATTTATTTATTTTTGAGACAGAGAGAGACAGAGCATGAATGGGGGAGGATCAGAGAGAGAGGGAGACACAGAATCTGAAACAGGATCCAGGCTCTGAGCTGTCAGCACAGAGCCTGATGCGGGGCTTGAACTCACAGACCACGAGATCATGACCTGAGCTGAAGTCAGACGCTTAACCGACTGAGCCACCCAGGCGCCCCTATTAAAATTTTTTTTAATGTTTATTTTTTTGAGAGAGAGAGAGAGTGTGAGCAGGGGAGGGACAGAGGGAGAGGGAGACACAGAATCTGAAGCAGGCTCCAGGCTCTGAGCTGTCAGCACAGAGCCCGAGCAGGGCTCAAATTCGTAGACTGAGAGATCATGACCTGAGCCGAAGTTGGATGCTTAACTGACTGAGCCACCCAGGTGCCCCTAAACTCATTTTTTTTTTAAAGTTTATTTTGATAGAGTACGCACGTGTGAGCAGGGGAGGGGCAGAGAGAAATGGAGAGAGAGAATCCCAATCAGGCTCGCACTGTCAACATGGTGCCCAACGCGGGGATCCATCTCATTGTTCAAGAGATCATGACCTGAGCTGAAATCAGGAGTTAGATGCTTAATCACCTGAGCCACCCAAGCACCCCAAGAATAAAAAATACTTAAAACCAAATTTCTCAAACTTCTGGTGCTCCCAGTTGCCCAGCACCTGTGACTTTTTGGCCCCATTCAACAGTCTGACCTTTCACTACTTGCTGCCATATGTCCTCTTGTCTCTTTGCTGTCCCATAAATTAGATCATACTTACATGTTCATACTTGTTCCTTTTGCCTGGAATCCTACCTTCTGAGTAGGAATATGATCTGTTGTAAATTGAGGAATTCTTGTAATAGGGATTGAATCGTGAGAATTTAGACTGTTTAATGTCCTGCTGGTCTTATCCTGAATATATATGGTTGTTAAGGTGAGATTCCTAGATCAGTTTTATCAATTGTGAGGATCAGAATAAATAGAGCGTTTAATTAATTGTCTTAGTTTTCTAGAATAGTGACCTGAAAGAAGACAGAATAGTGACTGTATCTTCAAATTTTGCTGGGTCCCTTCTAGCCTAAAAAGGAAAAAACCTTTACTTGACTCTGATGCCATCATAGATAAAACTTTCATTGGTTTATTTATTCAACAATTACTCATGTAAACAGATGAACTGGACACGATTTTAGGTGATGAGGTGGTCAACAAAATAATGGATCCGTGCTTGTGGAGTTTATAACATAGTAAGGGAAGACAGACATTAAAAAGGCAAATCCAGTGTGATGAATGTTAACAAACGAGATAAAATAAGATACATGGGATGGGAGTGAAGAGATGTTAGAGAAGGTTTTCTGAGAAAGTGACCTGTATGCCAATACTCGACAGGCAGAGGTGGTAGACAGAAAATAGGCTGACCAATTCAGTTGCAGTTTGCCACAGGCTTTCTTGGGTTTAGTATTGAAAGTCCCATGTCCCAGGAAAGCTCCCTAGTCCCAGGGAAATTAGGATGACCGTTCAGTGAACAAAAAAATCTTCCTGGAAGGTCATGTGTGAAGGCCTGAGATGGCCGTTAGAAAAACTGGAAGAATGGATAAAACTTAAAGCCCGTAGAGGGAAAGACTACAAAGAAATGAGTCTGGAAAGTTAGGGACCTTATCATGCATGTATTGTTGGGCTTTATCTTCAGTATCCCACTTGAAGGCTTTAACTAGGACACTGAAGTGACAAAATTTAATGTACTTCAGGGTTGCTCCCTGCAGTGTGAAGATTAGACTGGGAGGGGCTGAGAGCGCATTTAGGGATAATAACTGATTAAGTCATGGGCTGCAGTGACTTAGAAGTTTTGAGAGGCATGGATGATTTTGAGAATTAGGGTATTATGATAAGAGTGTGAAAGCCTGAAACAAATGATTTTCAAAATTGTTTTCCTCCAAGAACATTAACTTCTTAAAGGAAAAACTGAACATTTTTACTTCCATATTTTTATGTCACCTGATAGAGATTTTACTAGCAGCACACATAATCCAGACAGCTGTTATTTTTTGGTGTTTTTGTTGTTGTTGTTGTTGTTTTGTTACATGATAACTATCAGTCTTTTTCTCACATATGAAGAACAGTAGCATAGAATGTAGGAGGCATGGCTTTGAAGTTATGATGATTCATTTTCTGAACACGGCAAGAAGTGTGACTTTAAATAGTTTTGTCTCCTGGAAAGCTGTCCCATTGAAAGGCTGTATGATCATTCCAGTATTGTTTCTATTCTTCAAATCATTTGTTTAGAAGTCTTTTTTTTTTTTTTTTTAATTACTCTAGGAGGCTGCAGCAATTTCTTCAGAGTAGCTTCTTTACCAGAAGTAAACCCTCCATCTCTGCCTCTGTTTCTGTTATTCCCTTTCTGCATCTATATGGCTTCTTTTCCTTTAAATTAAAAAAAAATGAAATATAATTCATCTATGATAAAATCCACCCTTTAAAGGGTATACATTTAAGTGGGGGTTTTTGTGTGTTATATATTTTAACTGTATTCATAAGGTTACCTAACCATCACTACTTTTTAATGTTTGCATTACCGCAAATAGAAATCTTGCACCCAATAGCAGTCACTTGTTTTACCCCAACTGCTCCCCCCGTGTCCCAGGCAACCACCAATATGTTTTCTGTTTCTATAAATTTGTTCTGGATATGTAAGTAGATTCATGGAAAATGTCTTATGTGGTTGGTTTCTTTCATTCTAGCACAGTGTTTTCAAGGTCGATTTATATTGTAGTGTGTATGGCTACTTCCATTTCTTTTTATGTCTAAATAATATTCCATTGTATGGGTACACCACATTTGATTTATCTACTCATCTGTTAATGGAAATAGGGCTGCTTTCACTTTTTGACTGTTAGACAAATAGTGCTTCTGTGAACATTTGTATATAGGTTTTTGTGTGGACATACTTTCATTTCTTTTGAGTATATACATAGGAATGGAATTGCTGAGTCATAGGGTAACTCCATGTTTAACCTTTTGAGGAGCTAACAGGCTGTTTTCCAAAGCGACTCTACCCTTTTGCAATCCTGCCAGCAGTGTGTGAGAGTTCCAATTTCTCCACATCCTCACTAACACCTGTTATTTTCTTTTTGATAGTAGCCATCCTAATGGGTGTGAAATGGTATCTTGTGGTTTTAATTTGCATTTCTGTGATGGCTAATGACATTGAGTATCTTCCAATGTGCTTATTGGCCATTTTTATATCTTTTGAGAAATATGTATTCAGATCTTTTGGGAAAATATCTTGTGTTCAGCGTTGAGTGGTTTAGAACAGTGCCTCTCAGAATCTTTTGGTACTGGACTAACAACTTTTGTAAAATACTATACAATGGAAATGAAAGAAAAATTAGACATACAAAATACAAGCCCTTTTTGTTGTTAGTGTCAATAGCAAATTACTGTGAGAGTTTCTAAATTGAGTTTCTCTCAATTTTTGTATTCCATTGAGTACTGGTAGAAAACAGTTAGTGTAACTCTTTTTGAGTGGTACTGTTTTACATTACTAAAAAGGCATATGAAAAGTCACGCAACTTTTTCTGTGTTTGAACTCAAGGCAATTGCATGTTTCTTATATTTTCTGTACTTCCAGCTATGACTCCCAATTCTAACTTGCTACTGAGGTAATCCCACAGAGGGCTGGTTTTGAGGCTTGAGGAAAACACGCATTTCATACAGATTTTACACAAGCTAGTTACATTTTACTGGGATAAGCTAGAGTGTACCGTTTCAGCAAAGATCAGGCAAATTAAGTTTGGGGCCAGTGAGGATAGCCTTCTGACCCTTTCCCACTTTCCCTCATAGGACATACTCTCAGTGTTGATGATACTGTGCTTGTTAGAGGGGGGTTTCTGCCAGGTTTCCAAAAGCACAGAAGGCAGCTTTACCATAAAACCTCGTCCTCCTTTATTTTTTACATCCAACCTTATCACCCTGAAATTCCAATGTAGTTATGTTACTTGTTTGTAAATAACTTGTCACTTGGCTGTTTAATATCCTTGTTCTGAGCATAATTTTTTACCTTATTGTTTCACATTTATACAAAAATAAGCATTATTCATCCTCAGTCTCTTTCTGACCCTGTAGCCATGAATAGTCTGTGAGCATGAGCAGTTCATATCTCCTATCTTACAGGGCCTAGGAGGTCTAAGCATGTTGGCTGTTCCAGTCTCTGAAACCTTGTAGTCTAGGGACACCAAAGAGTACATTCTTATGCTATCCTGATTATTTATGGTTTGGTTGGTGAAATTCTGAAACCATTGCGGATCATTAAAAAGTGTTTTATTTGTTTATAGCGGTCCTAAACTAATGAGGGTGTATAGAGTATTTATGAATCATGTGAAGTGAGTTTAAACATTTGTTAGTCCCTCTGTATTAAAAGAATTATATGGGACAGCATCAGATTGATGCAGCAAATTAAGAAAAATGTTCCTTGCCAGCCATGAGTTTAAAATCTTATAGAGGGGCACCTGGGTGGTACAGTCAGTTAAATATCCAGCTCTTGATCTCGGCTCAGGTTATGATCTCACAGTTCATGAGTTCGAGTCCCACACTGGGCTCTGTGCTGATGGTGCAGAGCCTGCCTGGGATTCTGTCTCTCCTTCTCTCTGCCCCTCCCCTGCTTTTGCAGTCTCTCTCTCTCTCTCAAAATAAGTAAATAAACTTAAAAAAAATATCTTACAGAAAGAGAGAAGAAAAGTTAGATGCCGGGTGATTGAAGTTCAAAGAAGTGTGTAAGTGTAAAACTTACAGATGGGACTCTATCATTCTGGGTCCAATCAGAAGAGAAACCACAGAATCATTTGAATGTGGAACGAATTATTGATTATAACAAGAGGGTAGAATAATGACGCATGAGCTAGTAAGAAGTAAATACAAGTCTGAAGAATATAGTAATAGATATAAGGAACAGCTGCTACCTAGGGCTCATAGCTCACTCGGCACCTAGGAAGGAACCCTCCTTCCCCCAGAGCAGAGATCTAGACCTTGTTGGAGACAGCATGCCTGTGGATACCTAAATAGCAGTGGTGCTGTGTGGGCAGAACTTGCCGAACGTCTGTTCTCTAGGGTACCAGAGAAAGCTGTTGACAGGGAGGTGTTAGTTAACTCCACTACAAAAGCTCCCAAGAAGAGAGTAGGGGGAACCTGGTGGCTGCTGGGTATGCTGCTGGTCACCTTGCCGAATACAAGTCTGATGCTGGAGGAGTCTGGTGAGCAAACACACCAGAACCAGGAAGCAAAACTTTTCTCCTACAATGTCTCTCCTGCGCCCTCTACTGATAAAGCTTAACATCGTGCCCGCTGGCCAAGGAAAAACTTTAAAAGTCCCAGGTCTATTTTCAGAATAGACAGACTGGATGACTTGGAATTGAGAGGCACTAAATCAGTAACCAGCAAGGGAATGGTATTAGTGCTGTCAGAGCTCATAGGAGTAGAGCTTCTATGAGATTATGACAGTTGAAGAAGTAGTAGTATATGAGCAGGGCGCCTGGGTGGCTCAGTCAGTCAATCCTCTGACTCTTGATTTTGGCTCAGGTCATGATCTCACGGTTTGTAGGATGAGTCCCACATCAGGCTCTGTGCTGACAGCTTGGAGCCTGCTTGGGATGCCCTTTCTCCCTCTTTTTCTCTGCCCCTCCCCCATGCTCACTGTTTCTCTTAAATTAAAAAAAAAAAAGTAGTAGTATATGAAGCTCTTGTAAGATCAATAGGGTTTTTTTTAAATTCAGCTATGATTGACATACAATGTTATATTGGTTTCAGGTGTACAGTATAGTGATTTGACAATTCTGTATATTACAAAATGCTCACTACAATAAGTGTGGTTACCATCTGTCACCATACAGTGTTATTACAATCTTATTGACTATATTCCCTATACTGTACTTTTCATCCCTATGACTTATTTATTTTATAACTGGATGTTTGTACCTCTTAATCCCCTTTACCTTCACCTATTTCACCTAAAGTTTTTATTTTTTTTAATTGAAGATGACAGCTATTATTCCTCATTACAAAAACAGTACATGTTCATTTATAAAAATTAGAATATAGAAAAGTATTTTTCTCCTTGTGTATTGTAGAAACATGGGAAAAACATTCAGGTCTATTACGCTTAAAAAGAATCAATGTTAATCATTTGATCAAATATGGCTAGGTAGAGGAGATAGTTGGGAGGGAAAGCTTTCTGTGGTGGTGCTTGCTGCTGCTTTTGTATATTTGTTTACAGAAGAAATTGGCTTTGAAATATAATAATGCAAAATGGTATATACTAGCATTTGGAGGAACTTTATCTTTGGTGTTTATGCAAAATTTATTTATGTAAGTACTTTAAAATTTTTTTATTATATTTTTTGTATTATTATTTTTAATTCCAGTATAATTAACATACAGAGTTATATTAGTTTCAGGTGTACAGTATAGTGATTCAACAATTCTATGTATTACTCAGTGCTCATCACAATAATCCCTTTCACCTACTTTACCCATCCCCCCTGCTCCACCTCCCCTCTGTTGACCATCAATTTGTTCTCTGTGTTTAAGAGTCTGGCTTTTTGTCTGTCTCTTTTTTGTTGTTTGTCTGTTTTGTTACTTACTTTCCATGCATGAGTGCAATCATAAGGTATTTGTCTTGTCTGACTTAATGTACTTAGCATTATATCCTCTGGATCCATCGACGTTGCAGATGGCAAGGTTTCATTCTTTTTTGGGGGGGTAATATTCCATTATATTTATATACCACATCTTTATTCATCTGTGTAAAAAAAATTTTTTTTAATGTTCATTCTTTTTTTTTTTTTTTTAATTTTTTTAATGTTTATTTATTTTTGAGAGAGAGAGAGAGAGAGAGAGACAGAGCATGAGCGGGGTAGGAGCAGAGAGAGAGAGGGAGACACAGAATCAGAAGCAGGCTCCAGGCTCTATGCTGTCAGCACAGAGCCTGACGCGGGGCTTGAGCTCACAAACCGTGAGATCATGACCTGAGCTGAGGCTGGACGCTCAGCTGACTGAGCCACCCAGATGCCCCAATGTTCTTTCATTTTTGAGAGACAGAGTGTGAGCAGGGAAGGGGCAGAGAGAGGGAGATACAGGATCTGAAGCAGGCTCCAGGCTCTGAGCTGTCAGCACAGAGCCTGATGTGGTGCTCAAACCCACAAACCGTGAGATCATGCGTGACCTGAGCCAAAGTTGGACACGTAACTAACTGAGCCACCTAGGCACCCCATTCATCTATTGATAGACACTTAGATTGCTTCCATATTTTGCTATTGTAAATTATGCTGCAATAAACTTAGGGGTGCATATATCTTTTTGAATTAGCATTTTTTATATTCTCTGGGTAAATACGCAGTAGTAGAATTGCTGGATCATATGGTAATTCTATTTTAATTTTTTGAGGAATCTCCATACTGTTTTCTGTAGTGGCTCACCCAGTTTGCATTCCCACCAGCAGTGTACAAGGGTTCCTTTTTCTCCATTCTGACAGGTGTGAGATGGTATCTCATTGTGGTTTTGATTTGCATTTCCCTAATGAATAATGATGTTGAACATCTTCATGTACATCTTCATGTGTTCTTTTGTTCATGTCTTCTGCCCATTTTTTAAATTGGATTATTTGGGTTTTTTTGGGTGTTGACTTACATAAGTTCTTGATATATTTTGGATACTAACCCTTTATCAGTTATGTCATTTGCAAATATCTTCTCCCATTCTGTAGGTCATCTTTGTTGTCTTTTAGTTTTGTTGTTTCCTTTGCTATGCAGAAGCTTTTTATTTTGATGTAGTATTTTTCTAACTTTTTATAGAAGCTTGTCAAATAGACAATCTCTAGACATTACTTTGGTGTTCTTTAAATGACCATCAGGAAGTTAATCACATTGTAGTTGCAGTGTAATCACATTGATGGAATGTTGCATCTTAGAAGTCCATCATGCTTTTCTCCTCTTTGCTCAAAGATTTTCATATGAATGCGCCTCTTAGTAAACAGGGTTCTGGCAGACTTAATCTGGGAAAACAAATTGAAAACTGAATTTTGCCTTTGTTGAGGTATAGGAATTAATCCTTGCCTAGATGTCAAAGACTGAAGGATTCTCATGAAAGAAAGCCTTTATAATTCCATATCACTGTTTATTGGCATTTACACTTTAAAAGTTGGACAGTAATTCTAAAGAATGAAAGCAAAGTTCTTGGGTGTTAATTCACAACTGGGCTTATATAAATAAGTGGCCAGGATATATAATGTTAGGCCCATTTTCAGAGATATATTCTATACTACTAAATCTAGACTGGTTCTTGTTGACTTGTCAGCCTTTTAACCAAGTTGGTACAGAAGTGAATTGTTTGCTTTCCATTTTTGATAAACTTAAGGAAAACATTAAAACTTTATACTAAAGTTTAGTTTTTAAACCTTTTCGGTATAATCTTGACTTAGAAATATCTAATATTAAAATAGCCACTCTTCCTCTGACTGTATATGAGTGGTTGTATAGAAGGATTTAGAATAGTGCTGTTCAACTTGAACTTGTTGCCATGATGTAAATGTTCTATATCTCTGCTGCCCAATATGGCAGCCACTAGCCACATGTAACCACCGAGCATTTAAAATATGGCTAGTATGACTAAGTATCTGAATTTTATTTCATTTTAATTAAATTTAAATAGCCATATATGTCCAGTATATCCACCCATATTAAATAGCGCAGTTTACAGAATGGTATGTTCATACTGAAACAAGTTTTATTTACTTTTTTTAAAGATTTTATTATTGTTTTAAGTTTATGTATTTATTTTTGAGAGAAAGAGAGTGGGGGAGAGGGACAGAGAGAGTCCTAAACAGGCTCTGTGCTGTCAGTGTAAAGCCCCATGAGGGGCTAAAACTCACAAACTGTGAGATCATGA
Source organism: Panthera tigris (assembly GCF_018350195.1). NCBI lineage: Eukaryota > Metazoa > Chordata > Mammalia > Carnivora > Felidae > Panthera > Panthera tigris. Next base: position 71,720,153 of record NC_056668.1, read on the forward strand.
CCCTAGCCAAAATCAAGAGTTGGCCGCTTAACCAACTGAGCCACCCAGGCGCACCAAAGGAAAACTTTTCTAAGTATTTAGTTGTTGTTGTTGTTGTTGTTGTTCTTTTTCTTTGTTTTTAAGTAGGATCCACATGCAACATAGAGATTAATTTCACAACCCTAAGATTAGAGTCATGTGCTCTATGGACTAAGCCAGCTAGGTGCCCCTTGAGTGTTCAGGTTTTTTTGTTTTTTTTTTTTCAACGTTTATTTATTTTTGGGACAGAGAGAGACAGAGCATGAACGGGGGAGGGGCAGAGAGAGAGGGAGACACAGAATCGGAAACAGGCTCCAGGCTCTGAGCCATCAGCCCAGAGCCTGACGCGGGGCTCGAATTCACGGACCGCGAGATCGTGACCTGGCTGAAGTCGGACGCCCAACCGACTGCGCCACCCAGGCTCCCCAAGTGTTCAGTTTTTTAAACCTCTGTATGTAATTTGATACTGCTTAGGAATATATATGTAATATATATATTATATATATCTCCATCATTTTCCAAAAACATTTTAAAAAATTATTTTTTTTTAATGTTTATTTTTGAGAGAGAGAGAGACAAAGTGTGAGCAGGGGAGAAGCAGAGAGAGAAGGAGACAAAGAATGTGAAGCAGGTTCCAGGCTCCAAGCTGTCATCATAGAGCCAGGCAGGGGGCTTGAACCCACGAACCGTGAGATCATGACCTGAGCCGAAGTCGGACATTTAACCTACTGAGCCACCCAGGAGCCCCAAATAACATTTTTCTTAAAGCAAGGAGAGATTTTTTTTGTCTGTCTTTGCTGGATTATTTTACTTCATACCCTCCCAGAAGTGGAATGCAGCCTCAGAATTCTAATCACAGCCTACAGGAAGATGTGGCAGCCAGCCTCTCAGGATCATTCACAATCAGTCTGTGAGGTGAAGCCTGTTCACTGCGATCTATAGGTAGTACTGGAGTATCCTTCCCCCATTTTTTATCTGTGGAAACTGTCTATCTTTTATGTCATTTATCAAGTCAAAGTCATGCACTTTCACAAATCATTTTGAGATGGTAAAAATGATCTCTTATTCCTCTGTACTCCTGCATTCATTCAACAGATATTTATGGATTGCCTTGCATGTGGCAAGTTTTGTTGAACCATGAGTAAGGTATGTCACTTGTGGACTGAGACAGTTAAAAGCCCACATGCTCCCTTAGTCTCTCTCTTCCATTTTGGTGACAACTTGTTAAGATAGTAAACTTTAGAATCACAGCAGCCTAGATCCATAAATTATCTTAAGGAAAAATAACTTCCTCAAGCTTAGTGTCCACTAGAAATAAACCTTCTTTGTGTTAAAACATTAAGATTTTGCAATGTTTGTTATCAGCACATGGCCTGGCATATAAAGGGTTGTTTTTGGTCTTTTATTGGTATGACAGTACTACTATAAATATTCTTACAATTTGCATATGTGCAAGAGTTTCTTGGATTTATATCCAGGAATAAAACTGCTAAGTTGCAGAATGTAAAGGCAAACAACTTTACAAGCTAATACCAAATTGTTCTCTGAAGTAGTTTTGCTACTTTGCACTCCTCCCAGCAGTTATAAAAGTTCTCTTTGCATCTTGGTAGCATTTGATTTTGGTCAGCCTTCTTAATCGAGAAGATGTAAAATGGTATCTACTAATGGCCTTAACTTACATTTCCTTATCTACTACTGGCCTTAACATTTCCATGATTTTTTATGAGGTTGGGCATGTTCTCATGTATTTTATTCACTTGTCATCTTCCATGAAATGCCCATTCATGTCATTTGCCCATTATTTATTGGGTTGTTTGTCTTTTACTTATTTCTTTTTTGGGGGGGTGCTATTTATTCATGACAAGTATCTCACATCCATGATCTTCTTTAGTCAGAAGTTCTTTGAAACGATGCCATCGGCCTTGACCAGAGTGGCGTCGTTTCTCTCACCCATCCTATGAATGGCGCCACAGATAGCGTAGGTTTTAAACTGGCCATTGAACCTGCCCGTCACCTTGTCAGCTTCAGCCGCTTTCATGTGAATGGATGCGTGGTCCTTGGTGCCGATGATGCAGTTGCTAGAGGAGCATTTTCACGGCACATATAGGTCCACGAACTCACTGGCATCATTTTGCCTGCCAAGGGTGCTGCCACTGCCACTAGTGCAAGTACAGAACGTATTTCTTTATAAGAATTCTTTCTATATTCTGGATACAATTTTTGTCAATTTACTTCTGTTGCAGATATCTCCTGGTTTATGGCATGTCTTTTTATAGTATAGAATGTAGTCATATTTATCATTCTTTTCCTTTAGAGTCATAAAAGGTATTCTTCTACATAAAGATATCCTCCTATATAATTTTCTAAAAATGAGAATTTTACGGGGCGCCTGGGTGGCTCAGTCAGTTGAGCATCTGACTTTGGCTCAGGTCATGAACTCGCTTTCATGAGTTCAAGCCCTCCATCAGGCTCTGTGCTGACAGCTCATAGCCTGGAGCCTGCTTTAGAATCTGCGTCTCCCTCTCTGCTCCTCCCCTTTTCGTGCTGTCTCTCTCCCTCTCTCAAAAGTAAATACAGATTAAAATAATAATAATAATAATAATAATAATAATAATAATAATAATGAGAATTTTCCTTTCACGTTAAATCTTTAATCCATCTAAAATTTTATTTGGTATGACATAAGGCAGGGATCTTTCTTCGCCTGGATTCACCAGAAGGCAGAGCTTGCAGCAGGAGGCTTATGTATCTTTTCATTATTAGGAAGAATATATCCCAGGGAGCAGAAATAATGGGAAAGAGGGAGTGGAGCATACGTAGAGTGGTAGCCCATATGGAAGTGTAACTGATTGCTCAATCCCATTGTACTGTCCTCCAGGAGGTTATAGAAAGCTTGTCACAGGATCATCCAACACAGGATAGAAAAAGGATCTGTCTAATGAGATGGGATGTCTTCTCATCACGGATAGTTATAGGTTCACCCCTGCACTACCAGATTGCACATGGGTGGGTGGCAATGTACGCAGCTCAGGAATGAAGTGAGGCATTGTTGTGTTGTGTATGCATTTAAAAAATGGCCACGTCCATTCCTCAAAAACCTAAAAATAGAACTACCCTACAATCCAGCAATTGCACTACTAGGCATTTATCCACGGGATACAGGTGTGCTGTTTCGAAGGGACACATGCACCCCCATGTTTATAGCAGCACTATCAACAATAGCCAAAGTATGGAAAGAGCCCAAGTGTCCATTGATGGATGAATGGATAAAGAAGATGTGGTATTTATATACAATGGAGTATTACTTGGCAATCAAAAAGAATGAAATCTTGCCATTTGCTACTACGCGGATGGAACTAGAGGGTAATATGCGAAGCAAAATTAGAGAAAGACAAAAATCCTATGACTTCACTCATATGAGGACTTTAAGAGACAAAACAGATGAACATAAGGGAAGGGAAAAAAAATAATACAAAAACAGGGAGGGGGACGAAACAGAAGAGACTCATAAATATGGAGAACAAACTGAGGGTTACTGGAGGGATTGTGGGAGGGGGGATGGGCTAAATGGGTAAGGGGCACTAAGGAACCTACTCCTGAAATCATTGTTGCACTATATGCTAACTAATTTGGATGTAAATTTTAAAAAATAAATAAAATTTTAAAAATTATAGAAAAATAAAAAATGGCCACATCCAGCATAGAGCTGGTTGCTGGAGGAGCAGCTTGAATAAGAGACAGGTGAGGCTAAAAAGATTGGAAAAGATGCATAAGTGGTGTGGTATCTGGTACAGGATCCAATTTCTTAGATAAAAAATGTTCATAGCAGGGCAAGTCTCTCCACATGATTCTATTTTGGGAGTGTCTTTGCTACTCCTGAGCCTTTGTTCTTCCGTATAGATTTTAGAATTAGCTGTCTAGTTTTTCATAAAACCCATTTGGGATTTTGATTAAGATTACTTTGGTATTTTTTGTTTTGTTTTTAATTTATTTTAGAGTGAGTGTATAAGCAGGGGAGAGAGAGAATGAATGAATGAATGAATGAATGAATGAATATCCCATTCAGCATGGAGCCCCACACAGGGCTCAATCCCACAACCCTGGGATCACAACCTGAGCTGAAATCAAGAGTCAGACGTTCAACTGACTGAGTCATCCAGGTACCCCTGATTAAGATTACTTTGAATCTGTAGATTAATTTGAGGAAATTTGGCATCTGTACAGTTTTGAGTGTTAAAATTCGTAAACATTAGTATCTCTCTCCATTTATTAGTTCTACTTAATATCTTTGAGTATATTTCCCCTCTGTGTAAACGTTCTAATTACATGGTTCCCAAACTGATATCCCACTGAGCTCAGAGTCACCATGGGATTTTAAATATTAGAGGGTATCGGTGATTGACATCTGTTGAGCACTGTGTGGACTTTGAGCTCTTGGGAGTTCACAGTTTCAACATTAAGTCGTGATACATTTGATAATGTCTGTCTTTATGAAGCAATTGCTGAGATTAAAAGTACAAAGATCAGCATGGAGCAGGAAATGAGTGTGGGCAGTGTCTGAGGTCTTGAGTTGTGCAGTGCCCATCAGGTGCATGTTTCCCAAAGTTGTTTGGACCTAACTACTAAATAAATGAAACCATTTGGAATTTCTTTTGTCATTGTTGAATAATTACTGGGAATAACAAGGGCACCGTGAGTTGAGAAGATTTGGGAACTTCTGTTCTAGGAACTTGGTATTTTTTTATTATGTTATAAATGGTATCTTTTCCCTTTCCCATTTCACTTTGGGAAATGCAGTTGAGTTTTGTATATTCCTCTTTATCTTGGCAAAATTTGTGTTTACCTTAATAATTTATCATAGTTTTGTTGGCATTTTGTAGACAATCTTTTTAGTTGCAATTAATAACACTTGTTTCTTCTACCATAGCAAAACCATTGGAGGAAAAGAACTAAATGGTAATAAACCCAGATAAAAACATTTTCAAAGCATTTTTCACACCCTGCAGTCTCCTGTCCCCAGTCACTTCAAAAATAGTAATTCAGGTATTAATACATTTTATAGGTAATTGAATTGAAGGACTAGAGAGATAAGTGAATTGTCTTTCAGTAGTCAACTTGATTAGTTGCAGTAGTTTACTTGCCTAAACTGGCTAACATTGTTTATGTAGGTGAAAAACACATTTTGGTATTTTATGATGTTGACGTATACGTATATAACACTTTGCCAGGTGCTGTTGGGGAGTAAAGAGAGAGATAAAATTAGTACCTTCTCACAAAGGGAGTTTGGTAGAGGAAATATGATACATCATAATAGCTCATAATAGAAGCAGTGTCATAACCTGGTTAATGAGTATTTGCTAAATGTGTAACACATAATGAAGTTCCCATTGTAGATGTTGTAACCCCGAAAGATGTAATAACAGAAGAAAATGGGAATTTTTAACCTCTGCCAAATTGCATTTAATTTTGTACAGTGGTCTTTGTTTCACTTAATAGTAAAGCTAAATAAGTTTCACGTATTGTCTGTGAAGTGAAAAATGTGAGGACATTTTTAGCAGCCAATGGATTATTAGATTGGGTCTCTGTGGTATCTTATTTATTTCAAGTAGTGGTATTCATTCTACTTTCGTTGGTAATTTATTGAGGGGGAGAGAGAGAGAGAATCCCAACCAGGTTCTGTGCTGTCAACTGTGAGATCATGACCCAAGGCAAAATCAAGAATCTGCGCTTAACTGACTGAGCCACCCAGGTGCCCCAGTCCCCCCCTCCCCATTTTGTTCCCTTCCTCCCCCCCACAGTAACCAATCGAAGGTTTATCCTTCAATTAAAAAGATAATAAGCATGTGTTAGTGCATATGTGCATGTCTATGTGTTGACATGCCTTTTCTTTCCCCTTAGATAAATGGTAGCATATGATACTTCTATTTTTCTCCCATCTTTGATTTTCATTAGTAGCGTACCCTGAGATCACTCCATGATAGAGTGATTTTCTCATTCATTTTCACATATAATACTTTAGTGGGTGATACATATAGCTAATTAAACCAGTCTCCTATTTATTACTATTTGAGATGCTTCCAGTCTTTTGCTGTTACAGGTAATGCAACCCATTATTTATATATAATAATGTATATTTATATTTTTTTATATTTGTTTATTATATTCATTATAAGAAATAAAAGGAAAACTATAATACACATTTGTAAATACTTGATCACAACTACTCAAAAAATCAGTATGAAGCATCTGTATCTATCTGTTCATAGGCTTGACCTAATGCAATCTCATGTAGATGTACTGCCATTGATTACTCATCCAGCATGAGCATGTTGCTTTAAGTGATATGATATTACAGATGGTGAATAAACATCTCAGTAAAAGTGAACTGAGCAAAATGAAGGTCAAGGTCCTCTTGGTTTCATAGTGGTTGCATGGCTGGAAAATTCAGTGAGAGTTAAAACTGTAAAAAATATATTTTAGGGGCACCTGGGTGGCTCAGTCAGTTTAAACATCTGACTTGGTTTGTGGGTACGAGCCCCACATCGGGCTCTGTGCTGACAGCTCAGAGCCTAGAGCCTGCTTCCAATTCTGTGTATCCCTCTCTCTCTCTGCCCCTCCCCTGCTCAGGTTCTGTCTCTCTCTGTCTAAAATGAATAAACGTTAAAAAAATTTCTTAAAAAATATATTTTATATGTAAAAGAGAACTATGCTCTAGGTTCATATATATATATATATATATATATATATATATATATATACACACACACACACACACATATATACGTATTTATTTTTATATATAACTAAACCATTGCACGGTGGGACATTCAAGAGTTATGAGGACTTGCTGGCCCATTGCAAAATACTGGTTATCTGTGATCTCTGCTAACTACCAGTAGAACTCCTTTTAATTCCTATGAGTGTTTATAAAGTAAAACTTCAGAACTCTAAGTGTCCTTAAGTGCTTTAATCACATCCGGCAAGTGTGTGTGTGTGTGTGTGTGTGTGTGTGTGTGTGTGTGTGTGGTAAAATATACATAGCATAAAACTTAACATTTTCAAAACTTTTCTTATCCCAGACAGAAACTCTACCCATTAAACAAGAAGTGCTTATTTCACTCTACCGTCAGGCCCTGGTGATCTCTATTCTTTCTGTCTATGAATTTGACTACTCCAGATGCCTCATGGAAGTGAAATTATACACTATTTGGCCTTTTGTGTCTGGCTCATTCTACTTAATGTTTTCAAAGTTGATGCTCATTAGAGTACATATCAAATTTCACTTCTTTTTTATAGATGAACATACTCTACACTAGGTATATACCACATTTTGTTTATCCAATCCTCTAAATTTTGGTACATAGCTTTGTCACTCTCATTCAGTTCTAAGTGTTTTCTGATTTCCATTATATCTTTTCTTAACTGTAAGTTTTTAGAGATGTTTTAAAATTTCCAAAACTTAAGGTATATTTTTCTGGTTTTCTTTTTGTTCTTGATTTCCAACTTGACTGATTTTGGTTAAGAGAATAGTGGAATTCTAATCTTTTGAAAATTTTCTTTGTCTCAAATTATTTTTATTTTGTCCTCATTCTTAAAAGAGTTTTGTTGAATCTGAAGTACGTTGGCACCTTCTCTCTGGACATTGAGAATGTTCCAATGTTTTTTGGCTGTTGTTGGTATCAGGAAGTAAGCTAAAGTCCAATTGCCCTTTTTTCTCCTTTGGCTGATTTTTGGAACTCTTTGCTCTTTGATCTTAATTTCACTCTGATGTGTCTTTACTTTGGTATGTGTAAATTACTTTTATCCTGCTTTTGATTTATTAAGTTTCTTCATCTTATGGATTTTGTGTCCTTCATCACTTCTAGAAATTTCTCAGCTACTAATTTATCTGGTAAACCATTCCTTCATTCATTATGTCCTTTCTTCTGAAACTCCAAATAGTTATATCTTAGGTCATCCAACCTACTCATCTTACTTTTCTTTCATATTTTCTCTTTGTGTCTATGCAGCATTCTAGTTACTTTCTAAAGAGACCTACCTCACCCAGTTCACTAATTCTTCCTTCCACTAAGTCTGCACTCTTTTTTACTTCAAATGTCAAATTCAAATATTCAGGTATTATGGTTTTTTTTTTAAGTTTTTAAATTTGAGATTGAGAGAAACAGAATGGGGGGGGGTGAGCGGGGAAGGGCGGGGGGGGGGGGGAAGAGAGAATCCCAAGCAGGCTCTGCACCGACAGTGCCTGTTGAAGGACTCGAACTCCCGAATCATGAGTTCATGGCCTGAGCCAAAGTTGGACACTTAACTGACTGAATCATTCAGGTGCCCCTTTCCAAAAGTTTTGTATGGTGGTTTTTCATATTTGCTTTTTTTCAAACTTCTAATACATATTCTGTGTCAAATCATTCTACATCTATTTCACCAGTCTGTTTTGGCTAGTTCTGTCATGGTGCTTTGTTTCATTTTCTGAATTTTCACTATGAGATGTTCCTTTTCCTTAGAATTTTATCTTTGGGTATTATTTGAGATCTGAGTAGTACCCAAAAAGACCTAAAGTTCTTGTCGTTTGATTTTACCATTCACTAGCATGACCATATTCAGTTAAACCTATTTGGGAATTTGGGGGACCTCAGAGGTGGGATGAATTCATACCAAAAAAACGTACATTTTGTTGTTAGGATTTCTCAGAGATCCTCACCCCCAGCCCCCACTCCACAGTATCACTGGACTCAAAATACTGAAGGTTTTCTTGTTCCGTTTGGCCCAGAGGGATTCATTCCTGATTTACTCTTGAACAGGTTATACTTTTTAGGTCCTGGTCTTGTGTGGAAGGGGCTGCTATTAGATTTTTCAATTCAGGCAGACTTGGCTTTATCACCTGTCCCCTGTGACAGCCATCAAAGTGGAAATTTAAGGTCTCCAAGGGTTAGTCAAAAATCCTTCAAGAATAAATGGATTGGTAACTTGCTTACTCTTTGTTCTTGGTTTCACTTTGCTTTGGGCTCTATGGAAACATCCTTTTCATCTTAACTAGCCTATCCTTACATTTTTATAGATTTGATATATTATCCACTCCTTCATTTATTTGAGTTTGAATCAGAGTTTCTTTACACTTCTTTATTCTTTTCCAGTGCCCCAGTTGTCTTCTGTATCTCTTCCCCACTTTCCTTTTCCTTTCTGGCTTTGCTACTAACAGACCTCATGTTATGGCCATTGCCACCAAATAAAAACACTCCTTTCCTTTTAATTTGTGAACTTGCCTTCCATAGCGTGTGTTGTACATTTGAGGTGATTAGTGATATTTTTAATCGATACTTTCTCTCTCAAAAGCTTTTGAAGCTTTTGTGAGGTGGGAAGGGAGGAGAGGCCAGTGTTTTGGGAGCTCTTATAGCTTATTGAGAGATTGCTAGAAGTCTATCAAATAGTGTTAGATTTTATTTTTAAGGTACTGAAAACTTAAGATTCATTTGTTATTTATATAAAATGTAAGTAAAAAATATAAAGCAAGTTGTGCTTTTCAAATCATTTTTTAGTAGTGTATGGTTTGTACATTAAGTACCATAGTTGATCCAAGTTAGATTATAAAAAAATTAACGATTTTTGCTAGTTAAGACTGACTAGTTCCAGACACCACTCCTTTTTTTCATTTCTGTCGTATATTTAGCTTCCCCTGGTCTCCTTCAGTAGACAATTGAGGAATTGTTTGTTTTTAAGTCGTGTCACAATTAAACAATGGGCCTGTTAGAAGAGTACAGTGTGTTTTGGGGCTTTTTGTTTCGCCTACTTGTTTTTCACTGAAAAGTAGCAAAAAGTGAACAGATTTAGAGAGAGGCATTATTATCATTTTTTTTTAAGAAAACATTTTTGGGTAATGATGGAGCAAAACACTGGTAAATCAGAATTTTATCATGAATTGTTTTTATATTGTTTCTGGCTAAAATATAAGATGTAAAGAACCTTATCACATCGTCACTTAGCACTTTTTAGGCATTTGACACCATCAGTAGAAGCAACACACAGAAAAAAATAACATTGTTTTATGGAAAAAGATTAAAGACTAACGCCATGAATTAGCTATTAGAGGAAAAGTGTAAATCTTTCCAAAGATATTTTTGTTAATATAGGGTAGTTTATATGTTGTGTAGTGAAATGCTTTTTGATAGAGAACTAATAAATTTGGTAAGAATATTTCCTCTGGTGACAGAGTATATAGTACCTTAAATCAGTAACTATTACTGTCTTAATACATACAAGGATCTGTGTTAAACATTAATGCCTTAATACATGCAAGGATCTGTGTTAAAGATTAAAGGAGACAGTACAATATATAATAATAGTGGTGGTGGTGCCTTTCAATTGCTTGAAGTCTTGAGCAGGAAAGATACCTAAAAGAATAATTAAGGATGCACAGTTGTAACTCATTGCCAGAGTCCTTTAAAGGTTTTATTTTTAAGTAATCTCTAGGGGTGCTTGGCTGACTTGGTGGAACTTGTGACTCTTGATTTCGCGATTGTGAGTTCAAGCCCCACATTGGGTGTAGAGATGACATAAAAAAATCATAAAGTCTTAAAAAAAATCTTTACACCCAACATGGGGCTCAAATTTACAACCTGGAGATCAAAAGTCCTATGCTCCACCGACTTAGCCAGCCAGATACCCTGAGAGTGATCCAATATATTAACATGATTAAGAAAAAAACAACAATGTGAGATTGAGTTGTTACTGACCTTGAATTCTGGTCTTAGTTTGTTAGTCATTAAATTCAGCCTACTTATTTTGGTGGCTGTTGGTCCTTCGCATATAAAATAAGAAAGAGGGGCGCCTGGGTGGCTCAGTCGGTTAAGCGTCCAACTTCGGCTCAGGTCATGATCTCGCACTCTGTGAGTTCGAGCCCCGCATCAGGCTCTGTGCTGACCGCTCAGAGCCTGGAGCCTGCTTCGGATTGTGTGTCTCCCTCTCTCTCTGGCTCTCCCCCCATTCATGCTCTGTCTCTCTCTGTCTCAAAAATAAATGTTAAAAAAAAAAAAAAAGAAAGAAAGAAAGATGGACCAGGTAAATTCTAATCCAGCTTTATTACTCTCTGAATTAGTTTTCCTGTGTAACTTGTATTCAGAGGATGTGAGGGGCCTGTGTGGAGGGGGGGGGGGTCAGTCTTGTTCAGAGGATTTGAAGGATCATTTTGAACAAGGATAGACAGGAATGATCTTACATAGGAAATAATTCTTGCTGAACATTGAAAGATTTGGTTAGATACAGAAAATAGTGAAGAAAGTTTAAGAATGGAGAAATTTATACACAAAGATGAGTTAGGCCAGAAAATTCTTTGGTGTATTTGGGTAAAATGAGGCATATGATTTATGTGGTGCATTCATGATATCAGATCAATTCAGTAGTAAATGTCCCTAAATATCAGAGTTTAGTCCTCAGTCTGTTGCTTATAGGTAGCTCTAAGTAAAACCTGAATGCATGGAAACTCTTTAGGAAGCTGGTTAAAGCTTCTAACCTCTTCCTCTGAGCAGCAGTTGAAGACATAGATACTGGTTAGAGAAATCTTGAGATGAAGTGATGAAGTCCTCAGCTAAGCTGATGTCATAGTATCAAGTATTGTCATGCTTGTATTTACTAAGATCTAATCACTTATGAGGCATATTACTTAGAATTGTTGCTGTCATATTTGTCATCTTGAGTAATTTCATTAAGGATATCTGTGACCCATACGTTTAATGTTAAATTTGGGGGTTTATTTAGACATGTGTTGCCTGTAAGGTAATAACATCATGTTAATTGGGATTTCCTTGAGATAGCTAATTCAACTTTACCTGTAATGTATAATCACCAAGAAGAATGTTGTGAAACAAATAATCTATTAGCTCCTCTTTAGTTCTATTGGACTGAATGTATGCAGCAAATTAAAAAGCTACTGTGCAGTATATTAAAATAGAGCAGTAAAGAAAATTTTTTGGGTGAACAAAGTACTGTATATGGAAAGGCTGTGTTTTGAAAGAATGAATAAATATGTGTCTTTTGCCGCCTCAGTAAAACAATAATTGGCGTATGAGGGTGAAGTGTAGAGCTGGGATATACTTTAAAGCAGCAGTTCTCAATGTGGTGCGTGGTACCACTGGGGTTTATGAAGTCAAAACCTATTTTCATAATAATACTAAGATACTCTTTGCCTTTCATACTGTTGACACTTGCAGTGCTGGCAGGTAAAACAGCCTATATTTTGGCACAAATCGAGGCAGTGGCCATACACTTGGAGGGTTTTTTTTTTGTTTTTTCTTTAAAACCAGTTTCATTTAAGAATGTACTTCGCGTTTGCAACTACGTAGGATGAACTGGAGGGTATTATGCTAAGTGAAATTAGAGAAAGACAAATATATGACTTCACTCGTGTGGAATTTAAGATACAAAACAGATGAACATAAGGGAAGGGAAGCAAAAATAATATAAAAACAGGGAGGGCGACAAAACATAGGAGACTCTTAAATACAGAGAACAAACAGGGTTGCTGGAAGGGTTGTGGGTGGGGGGATGGGCTAAATGGGTAAGGGGCATTAAGGAAGACAATTGTTGGGATGAGCACTGGCTGTTATACACAGGGGATGCACTGGAATCTACTCCTGAAATCATTATTGCGCACTACATGCTAACTAACTTCGATGTAAACTTATAGATAGATAGATAAAATTTTTAAAAAATGTACTTCATGAAATCAATAAAATGTTTAATTTTGTTGTATCTCATTTTTTATTTTTTTAAAAAGTTTTTTTAACTTTTATTCATTTTTGAGAGACAGAGACAGAGCATGAGTTGGGGAGGGGCAGAGAGAGAGAGAGAGGCACAGCATCCAAAGCAGGCTCCAGGCTCCAGGCTCCAAGCTGTCAGCACAGAGTCCAGTGCGGGTCTCAAACCCACAAACCTCGAGATCATGACCTGAGCTGACGTCGGCGCTTAACCGACTGAGCCACCCAGGTGCCCCTCTCTTATTTTATTTTTGTTTTTGTTTTTGTTTTTATCTGGGGAAGGGGGGCAGGAATCTCAAGCAGGCCCCACGCTCAGCATGGAGCCCGCCCCAGGGCTTGATCTCATGACCGTGAGATCATGACCTGAGCTGAAATCAAGAGTCAGAGGCTTAACTGAGCCACCCAAGCACCCCTGTGTCTTTACTTTTAAGTTCACTTTTAAAGTATTTTATGTAGCGGGGTGCCTGGGTGGCTCAGTAGGTTAAGCATCCAACTTCGGCTCAGGTCATGATTTCATGGTTCTTGAGTTCAAGCCCCGCATCGGACTCTGTCTCCCTCTCTCTCTGCTCCTCCCCCACTCGTGCTCTGTCTCTCAAAAATAAATCATTAAAAAAAAATTTTTTTTAATTTGAGATAGATATTCACATAGCTGAAACTTACCATTTTAAACTGTGCAATTAAGTGGTTTTAAGATATTAAAAAGGTTGTGCAATGTCTGATGTCTAATTCCAGAACATTTTCATGAAATGGCGTTCAGAAAGAAACGCCATACCCATTAGTAGTCACATCCCATTCCGTTCACCTCTTAGTGACCACTAATCACCTGCTGTCTTTGTGGAAATATTTGCATGTTCTTGACATTTCATATAAATGGTATCATACAGTATGTGGTCTTCTTGTGTCTTTCTTTTTCCACTTATGTTTTAAAGGTCCAGCCACGTTGTAGCCGGTATTAGTACTTCACTCCTTTCCGTGGCCAAATATTCCATTGTATAGATATGCTACATTTTATCTGTCCATTTGTTGATGGATATTTTGGGTGTTTTTTTTTTAATCTTTTGGCTATTATGAGTAATGCTATGAACATTCATATGCAACTTATTTGTGGACATATGTTTTCAGTTCTCTTAGGTATATACTGGGAGTGGAATTGCTAGGTCATATTGTAGATAATTCTATAACTTTTAAAGGAACTTATTACATAATTCATTTTGAAATAGACTTTTTATTGTGGAATAATTTCAGATTTGCAGAGATAGTAGATTTCCTGTATACCTATCACCTATCTTCTAATGTTAACACAAACCCTAAAATGTCTGTCAAAGCAAAGAAGCCAACATTGGTACATTACTGTTAACTAAATTCTAGGTTTTATTGGTATTTCACCAGTTTTTCCACTAATGTCCTTTTTTTGCTACAGAATATAACATTGTCATGTCTCTTTAGACTCCTCTGCTCTGTGAACAATTTCTCAGTTTTTCTTTGTTTTTCATGTCTTTGATAGTTTTTTTTTTTTAATTTTTATTTTTTTAATGTTTATGAGAGAGAGAGACAGAGTACAAGCAGGGGTGGGGCAGAGAGAGAGGGAGACACAGAGAATCTGAAGCAGGTTCCAGGTTCCAAGCTGTCACCACAGAGCCTGACATGGGGCTGGAACCACAAACCACGAGATCGTTACCTATGCCCAAGTTGGATGCTTAACCAACTGAGCCACCCTGGTGCCCCTTTAAGGAGTATTGGTCAGGAATTTTTGTAGAATGTCCCTCAGTTTGGGTTTATCTGATGTTTTTCCCATAGTTAGACTGGGGTTATGGAATTTGAGGAAGAATACCATAGAGGTAAAGTAGGTTTCTCATCACATTCAATCAGGTGGTGAGTGACGTCAGCATAACTTATTACTGGAGATGTTAACCTTGATCACTTGGTTAATGCAGTGTTTGCCACATTTTTCCACCATGAAGTTATTTTTCCCTTTCCATACTCTGCCTCTTGGAAATGAGTCACTAGATCCAGCATATATTCAAGTGGGGAAGGAAGTTAAGTTCCAACTCCTAGGAGGGGATGTAGCTACAATTATTATTTGGAATTCTTTTATAAGGAAGATTTGGCACCCCACCATTTTATTTATTCATTTGTACTGATATGAACTGTATATATTTATTTTTTACTTTGGGTTAAATATAATGCTACTTTATTTTACTGCTCCATTCATTCCAGTATTGGCTTTTGGGAACTCTTTCCTGTGTCTTTATCCTTTTTAAGTACTTTTTTACCTTCTGACAATATAAGATACTCTAGGCTCATCCTTATTTTCCCTGTCCCAGGCCTAGAACCAGCCGTTTCTTCAAGGATCCCTGACTACAGTTAAGTAATTTAATTTGCCCAAGGTCACACACTTAAATAAATGGTGAAACCAGGATTCCGACTGAGGGAATCTGATTCCTCAACCCATGCTTTTAATCATAACTTTGGACAGCATGCAGCTGAAGGTGCACTGGCAGTTTCTAGTCATGTTCCATCTGTGAACCAGTCTTTTTTTTTTTTTTTTTAATTTTTTTTTAGGTTTTTTTTTTTGTTTTTTTGTTTTTTTTTTTTAATTTTACTCATTTTTGAGAGAGCACAAGCAAGGGTGGGACAGAGAGAGGGAGACACAGAATCTGAAGCAGGCTCCAGGCTAAGCAGGCTCCAGGCTCTGAGCTGTCAGCACAGAGCCCGATGCGGGGCTCGAACTCATGAACCATGAGATCATGACCTGAGCTGAAGTCGGACACTTACTTAACCGACTGAACCACCCAGGCCCCCCAAGTCTGTGAGCCAGTCTTAAGGATACAGTTGATAGTCATCTCACCCTAAATAATTATTAAGCCCTGTTTTATATTGATTTTTTTTTTTTAACCACAGTTGTGATGGTTGTAATCAAGCTAAAAATTACTTGTTAGCCACAATTAACTACTGTTAATATTTTGGTACATTTCTTTCTTGAAATGCATGCAAATGTATTTTGAGATTTTGTTATATTATCCTAATTTTTAAATATGCACAGATATGAAGCATTTACAGTGTAACCAGAATCTGAATGTGCCATGTCTGTTTTAAGTGGTGATTAAGATGAAAGTGAGCTGCTATAGAGTCATTCTGTTTTGCCTTGATGTTATGGTCACATAAGAGATAAACATCTGTCTTGATTTATCAGGTTCTCAAGTAATCTTCCAAGTGTTGTTCCTAAGCCTTATCTTTCTTCCATTTCTAGCAACAGATAAGTCCTCTCTTGTGATGCACACCTGACAGTCCACGCTTAACAGCCAGTTGCATCTCACTCCAAAGCAGAACAAACCCCACATGTTGTGATCACTTGGTTTGGAAGAATCATCTGACTAGGTCATCTGCGTGACATTCTTAGATTCCACCCCCATTTCTTCTTTTGACCACCAATATTGATTTCAATTCAGGAAGTCTTTCTCACACACACAGATCTTTTTTTACCCTCTTCTCCCAGCCATTCTCTAGCTAGTTATCCCCAGAAAAGTTTATTTTCCCCCTTTACAGCCTCTCCTTCTTCCTCTTTTGTAGGCTGAAAAGTAATTGTCATTATGGAAGACAAAATACACAGTGGTTTTGGGGGTGCCTGGGTGTCTCAGTCGGTTAAGCGTCCAGACTCTTGATTTCCACTCAGGTCATGATCTCACAGTGTCTTGAATTTGAACCCTACATTGGGTTCTGTGCTGACTCTGCAAAGCCTGCTTGGGATTCCCTCTCTCTCCCTCTCCCTCCCTCCCTCCCTCCCTCCCTCCCTCCCTCTCTCCCTCTCTCCCTCTCTCCCTCCCTCCCTCTCTCCCTCTCTCCCTCTCTCCCTCTCTCCCTCTCTCCCTCTCTCTCTCTCTCTCTCCTTCTCTCTCTCTCTCTCTCTCTCTCTCTCTCGCCCCCCCTCCCCTGCTCACGCTCTCTCTCTCAAAATAAATAAACTTAAAAAAATTATTTAAACTATTCTCTCTCTCTCTCTCTCTGCCTGCCCCTCTACTCCACTTGTGTGTGTGCTCTCTCTCTCAAATAAAAGAAATTTTTTATTCATTTTTAATTTTATCTAACTATAGTTGGTATTCTTTACATTGTATATATACAAAATTTTATTCACTTAAATGCAATAAGTAGCTATAATAAAATCAGGATCTAATTACCAATTGAAATCTTGTTTAGTGAGGAGATGTGTTGTTTCCTAATATATACTTTTGTATCAGACCTCATCTGGAAGTTAGGCATACCCTCCCCTTTACTGCTGACTTTAAATGTGTATAATCTACTTTTTGTAAAAGGACTAAAATATATAAATATATATGTAAATATGTATGTAAATAAGGTTTATGTGATATTAATGTTTATATATATAAACAAGGTTGACGTTTTCCACTGAATTAGTCATGTGGATTAAGAGGGGTTACTTGACTGCCTGGACAGGGCATCACATGATGACAGAAACTTGAGATTTGGCCATACTCTGGTTTTGAGCCAAAATCTAGATTTACTTTTGAACTAGATCAAGTTCTATGGAACTGTCTGCAAAGCTTGCAAGAGACTAACACATGTAGTTAGAATGTCACATTTTCAAAGAAACCATATATTACATCAGTGGCACATTCTCATCCTTTAGGAGAGTTTATATGAAGGCTAAGTTGTAATCACAAGGCTAGGGAAGCATGGACTCAGATTCTTTGTAAGGAGTGGTGTTGGTTGATATATTTAATAGCAAGCATTCTATCTTTGCTACAGAAATGGACCTGTCAGGCACCTATCCTTTGGCTGGTTAGAACATAATCTTCCTCTTTGGAATTCTCTTTTTTTAAGACTTCATGTTGTCTGTCTTTTCATTGGAATATTTACTCTTAGAATCAACTGATTAGGTGAATATCTTTTGATACGTTATTATCGTCATGCTTTCCCAAAACTTACCCTAGTCCTCTTAACTGGACATGGCTTTTCAAACATTCTCTCAGCTAACCATTTACCACCTTTGTTACGGGAGATTACCTATATTAATAACCAGTTTCGTCTCTTATTCATTTAATTTTATAAATTTTGCAAACTTCACTCTAAATGGATAACATTTTCTAATTCACAGTTGAAAAGAGGACAATTATTACTGTTTCTGCTTGTCTGTACTATTTTTTACTTTGTTATTGACTGTATGATTTTTGCCTATCTATTTCAGGCCACATCATAATTCCGAATCATGTCTGATAACGGAGAACTGGAAGACAAGCCTCC
Source organism: Panthera tigris (assembly GCF_018350195.1). Taxonomy (NCBI): domain Eukaryota; kingdom Metazoa; phylum Chordata; class Mammalia; order Carnivora; family Felidae; genus Panthera; species Panthera tigris. The sequence goes on from NC_056668.1 coordinate 71,738,176, forward strand.
AGCACCTCCTGTGCGAATGAGCAGTACCATTTTTAGCAGTGGAGGCAAAGACCCTTTGTCAGCCAATCACAGTTTGAAACCTTTGCCCTCTGTTCCAGAGGAAAAAAAGCCCAGGAATAAAATCATCTCTATATTCTCAGGCACAGAGAAAGGTAAATAGCTATTGTGGCTTCAAGAGTCTCGGTTATTATTATAATTTTTTTTTTAATGTTTATTTTTGAGAGAGAGAGAGAGTGTTGGGGGATTAGGCAGAGAGAGAGAGGGAAACAGAGAATCCAAAGCAGGCTCTGAGCCCAACGTGGTGCTTAAACCCATGAACTGTGAGATCCTGACCTGAGCTGACATCAGATGCTCAACCAACTAAGCCACCCAGGTGCCCGACGAGTCTCAGTTGTATTTTATGTTACCGATTTTGATATCTTTTTTTTCTCAATTATGGTATCTTTTTAATTAAATTATAATAATAAGTTGATATTTTATGGTGAGAACAATAACAGATCTAAGAAAACAATTGATGGTGGTATATAGGCACTATTAGAAAGGCTAGTTTCTCTTAACTCTGATAATAAAGAATAAAACTAAGTTTTTACTCATATACTTGGTATATCAAATGAATTTCTCTAATCCTCTCCTTCATTTTCTAAGACATGAGCTTCCCAACGTGAAGGAGATTTGGAGATTTGAGAAAGAACTCATTGAGAGAGTTTGTGATTTTTCAGTAGTAGTAATACTTAGTACTATTTTTTAATCTTGTATTCTGTTAATGCCCTCCAAGGCAGCACTCCGTGATTAGTACATTAATGTGTCTTCTGCAAACATGAGTCTGGTCCAAGGTTTGTCAATCTCAGTAAGATTGACATTTGGGGGCCAAATAACTTTGATGCAGGGATTGATCTTGTGCATTATAGAACATCCTATAAGCCATTCCTAGCTTTTACCAACTAGATGTCAGTAGCACCTCCCACCCAGCTATGACAACTAAAAATGTCTCCAGACATTGCTACATTTCCTCTGTGGAGCAAAATCACCTCCAGTTAACAACCACTGGCCTAGTCACACAAGCTGGGATAAAAACTATAAATAGTCATGTCCTATAAATTGAAGTCACTAAATTTGTTTTGGTGCCAAGCCTCAGGAAAGAACTTGTGGTTTTCAGAGCTTTTTGGATTTTAGAATTAGATAGGCATTATGGACTGGTAATGGGTTTTAGAGTAAGAATTAGGGATTAGTTTATTTAATTACATTAAGCATGGCTATATGGCTCTGATAGCTAATAATAGATATAAGTGTAGATAAGGATCTATTTCCACTCATAGATAGCCAAGTTAACATGGTGAAGGAAATCCAAATGGAAGAGGAGTAGTGCTTTGTATATAATAATAAATATACAGGGCCTGTTGGCGTGGCCATGGCAGGTTTGCTGAAGAAGACTAATGGCCTTGTGGTTTTGGCTTTGTGTAAGTCCACACAAGAGGCTAAGAATATTGTACACAACGATTCTTGATGTTCTTGAGCAAATTCCTAAAAATGCAGCAATAGAAAGTATACAGAACAGATTACAAATGAGAAGTTGAGTATGGTTAAAGTGTAACCAGATGTTAAGAAATTAGAAGACCAACTTAAGGGTGGCCAACCAGAAGAGGTGATTCTTCAGGCTGAAAATGAACTAAGTCTGGCAAGAAAAATGATACAGTGGAAACTATGGGAGCTTTTAGTGGAAGAGCCTCCTGCCAACCAATGGAAATGGCCAGTATAATCATCATTAAATGACTGTTGTGTTGATGGGGAGCTAATACAATTAAACTTTCTGTTATACTAATGTTTCCATATTATTGACATCTTAAAATCAAGAAAACATACAGGACATATTTAGGAGACTTGTTAAAATTGATGACTATGGTAATAGGGATTTGTGACTCCATTTTTTTATGTAAAGCATTCACTTGAGTTATTTCAAAGATGTTTTTGGGGGGGGTTGTTACTTATTTTTTTAACAGGTTAACAGATTTGAAAGTTAATTGGAAAAATTCCTATAGATTTTCAATGCAGAAGTCATAATCAAAATGTGAAGTCATTTTAGTGTTTTTATATCATTTAATGTTTTTTATCCTGAAAAAAACAGGAAAGGAATTTAATTATTATTTTTTAGACAGATTTATAGGTCACTGAAGTGAAGTAGTAAGAGTAAAAACCATCAAATGATAAGGTGAAGAAATTGATTTGGTATTTCAAAGAAAGATTTCTTATTTGCAGTGGTAATTGGAAAAACTTTTCCTTTTGTCTCATTTAAAGAAGTTAGCTTTGTGTTCCTTAGCCTTTAGCTTTCTTGATCAACCAAAGTACATCAGGATAGAGATTGAATTTATGTAAGAGACAGCAAAAGTTTAAAATTTATCTGATATGGTGGATAGGCTTATATTCAGAACATCTTTGTCATAGGGTTGTAACTTCAAAGTAGAATGACTGGTAGTTTTCACTAAGTTTCGAGTATGAGTGCAGTTGGGTATAAAACCGAAGATAAATACTATTCAAGGAAAGAAACAGTTGGCGTAAATTACTTTTCATGTGTCCTCACCCTTCCTTCCTAGACCCTGTCATTTCTAAATACTTAAGCTTGATATTTTTAACTTCGAAGATAGTACTTTTGTGTGTGTTTGTATGCATGTGTGTGTGTTGCTATCCCTTATTGCAAAGCAAAATCCAGAATTTTCAGAATGAGAGAATTGTCTTTCTTTCCAATATATTTCTCCCCTTACAGAGCTGTAAATTGAATGGTAACTGAATATTAAATGAAAAAATAATACACATTTTACTTGAGAGTTAAGAATACATAATCAATGAAAATTTACATAGATTGAAATGTACAGAAATTAACTGTACAGTTTTGACCAGTGGGTACACCTGTGAAAGCCATAATCGTTATATCACCATATCACATTATACACCATTTTTATCTCCCCAGCCTAGAACTTTACATAACCCAGCCTAGAATTTTATCAATACCTCTGAAGCCCCCATCTGCCACACCCAATCTCTCTTTTCTCCACCTCCCACCAATATCTACCCTCTTGAATTATGCAGTTTTTTTCCCTTGCTTTTTATTATAGTTTTACAACATAATATCTCCAAACAACATATGGTTTAAGCTTGCCTATTTGGGAACATTTTATAAATGGAATCATAATGTATGCATTTTTCCAGGACTTACATTTTACATTTTTCATTCAACTTTATGCTTTTGAGATGCATTTTGGTATACATAGCTATAGTTCATTTTCACTGCTGATGTTGTTATATGCAGCTGTGTTTTGTTCATTTTCACTGATGTATACTAGTACACTGTATAAATATATGGCAATTTAGTTAGCTGGTCTCCTATCAAAAGATATCTGGGTTGTTTTCATGAACAGTGCTGCTCTATGGGTAATCTTGAGGGCATGTGCAAGTATTTCTCTATGGCAGTGCTTATTAAGCATCAGGTGACCCATTAGTTTAGTTCTTGATTCTCATTGCTTATTAGAATCTCTTTTTGGTGGGGGAGGGACTTAAAAAAATAAATCTATGTCCAAGCTCCATCTCAGACCAATTGAATCAGTCTTCAGGGACTTACCTGGGCATCAGTTTTGTTCTTGTTTTTAATTTTTTAAATACCTCTGGTGAATCTAATGTGTATCCAATGTTAAGAACCACTGCATTAGTGTCTTGTGAAATCTATATAGTAGGTATAATGTTAAATGAAATAGAAATAATCAGAGTATGTCGCACACTGTGCAAGAGTTGTGTCATGGGGGCACCTGGGTGGCTCAGTCAGTTGAGTCTCTCTCTCTCTCTCTCTCTCTCTCTCTCTCTCTCTCTCTCTCTCTTTTTTTTTTTTTAGTATTTATTTTCGAGAGAGAGAGTGACAGAGCACGAGCAGGGCTGGATCAGAGAGAGAGGGAGACACAGAATCTGAAGCAGGCTCCAGGCTCTGAGCTGTTAGCACAGAGCCCGACCTGGGGCTTGAACTCATGAACCATGAGATCGTGACCTGACGAAGTCAGAGGCTTAACCAACTGAGCCGCTCAGCTGCCCCTAGCGTCTTACTCTTGATTTAGGCTCAAGACATGACCCCAGGGTCATGGGATGAAGTCCCAAATTGGGCTCCGTGCTGAATGTGGAAACTGCCTGGGATATTCTCTTTTTCTCCCTCTCTCAAAAAGAAAAAAGAAAAAAAATGTTTGTTTCATGAATTCATGAAACTTTTGTTTCATTTATGTGTGTATTAGGTCAGAACGTAAACATATTGATGTGGGTCTTGGCCAAAGATTTAAAAATTGCTCTGAGATGTATACTTGGGAGTAAAATTGTAGGGTTACAGGGTATTCCCATGTTTGTCTTGAGTAGGTTTGTCAGATTGTTTTCTGAAGTCTTTTTAGTGTTCATTCTTACCCACAAAACATGAATGTTTGCTGAACATCCTTGCAAATTCCTGTTTTACAGGACTTGAATTTTTGCCACCTTGGGAAGTATGAGATAGTATCTCATTGTGGGTTTAATTTCCATTTCCCTGAAGACTTGGGAAATTATTTTTTCATATGTTAATTTACCAGTTATTTGTGTTTTCTGTTACATATTCCTCAGTCCATTTTTCTGTGGAGTTGCTTTTTCCTTCTTTATTAATAAACATTTCTTATTGTCTGTATACTAATCCTTTGTCAGCTAAATGTTATTAAATATAGTTTTCCAAGTGGTGATTTGCCTTTTCACCCTCTCAGTGATATCTTTTGTTGAATAGAAGTTACTAATTTTGGTGTAGTTAAATCGATCAATCCCTTTATCAAATATGAGCTTTTTGTGTTTTAAGAAATCTTTGCCAAACTATGGGTCAAAGATGTTTTCTTATATTTTTCTAAAGGTTTAACAGTATGCCTTTTATAATTTAAACCTTTGAACTGTCTGGATTTGGTTTTTGGGTATGTATAAAGAGAGATCCATTTTCACTTTTTTTGAACCAGTGTTCCCAACCTTTCATTGAAACTTTTGTCATTTCCCCACTGACCTGCCATACTAGCCCTTATCTGTCAGGTTTCCCAGTATGCCAGGGTCTGTTTCTCTATTGTCTACTTTATTGCATTGGCTTATTTGTACCTGAGCTAATACTGTACTGTCTTAATCATTATAGCTTATAATTCTTAATGCCTGAGAGAGCAAACCTGCTATCAGGTTCTTCTTTATGATCTTTTGTCCTTTTGCTCTTCTCTTTAAATTTTAGAATTTGTTTATCACGTACTTTAAAAAAAAAAGAACAAAACAACCAGGGGCGCCTGGGTGGCTCCATCGGTTGAGCGTCTGACTTTGGCTCAGGTCATGATCTCACTGCTTGTGGGTGTCTCTGTGCTGACAGCTCAGAGCCTGGAGCCAGCTTCGGATTGTGTGTCCCAGTCTCTCTCTCTGTGCCCCTCCCTCGCTCATGCTCTGTTTCTCTCTCACGAATAAATAAAACGTTAAAAAAATTTTTTTTTAAAAAACAACCTGCTGATGTTTTCATTAGATTTGCATTGAATTTGTAGAGTGAGATGGGAAGAATTGCATTCAGCTTTATTGTTAAGTAAGAGTAGAGCTCCTGCAGTCTCTGTGTAGCCTAGTTGTAGAGAGAGGAGAAAGAAAGATGGAATGTTTGAAGGGTAGGGTGCTCCTTAATTCTTCTCATTCTCTAGGGTTCTTCCCTCCCTTTCCAACCCAGCCTCCCTGCACTTTTGTTTCTTCCTAGAAGTTGTCACCTCCTACATTAGTGTGACCTGAAACTTTGAGGGTTAGGAAAAAGGGAGAACCCTGTGTGTGTGTGTGTGTGTGTGTGTGTGTGCGCGCGCGCGCACGCACGCGTGCGCATGCGCGCGCATAATCATGCTTCTGTGAACACAGAGATCTTACCTGCTTAACTAATCCCGACATTTCTGAACTGGCATTCTCCTGCCTACATCCTGAGTGGCTGTTTCTCTCCCATAGTTTTATCTGAATTGCTTTTCATCTTTAGGCATTCCTCACTGATTTTGTTCCATGATAAATAAAGAGATTTGACCAGGAAGGGGAGGGCTACAGTGTGTGGTTAGTCTTGAAAACAATCTAGAAGGGAAAAATTGTATTTTTATTTTAAAAAATCATAATTACCGTAAGATTTTTGCCATCTCTAATGTCCTAATCTAGAAGTACTCATTTTATTCATTTACATCCCTCATTGGTGTCCTTACTAACAGGCAGCTAATGTTTTCATTAAAAAAAAAAAACAAAACAAAACCCTGGCCTGTTCTCAGTGATTCATTATTGGTTAATCAGTGTCACTGGAAGAGTTAAGAAAATTAGAAATTCTACTTTTTGCTACTTTTTTTTTTTTTTTCCTAAAATGTTTACTCCTTTTTGAGAGGGGGAGAGCCCATGCAAGTGGAGGAGGGTGGGGAACAGAGGATCCGAAGCGACAGTAGCAAGCCCAGTGTGGGACTCGAACTCACGAACTGTGAGATCATGACCTGATCTGAAGTCAGACGCTCAACTGACTGAGCCACCCCGGCACCCTTAGAAATTATACTTTTTATGACAACTTGATTGAACAGATCTCTTCACATTTTGATACATACATATCATGTGTACCCTATGAGTCATCAGAGATAGTGATAAGCAAAGCAGATGGTATCCCTGCTCTCATGACATACCAAAAACTATAACATGAAGTTACAAACTATGAAAGTGGTAATAGGATTAGTACAAGACGTCTGTCCTCTCTGGGAAGGCTTCCTAAAGAAGTGACAATAGACCTGAAGAAGACTAAAGAATGAATAAGTGAAAATAATTAGGAAGATTTTGATAGTTAAATGTGTGTTCTGTGCCTAGAAAAGAGTTTCAGACGGATCATAGCATATTCATGGAGCTGAGTACAAAGCTGAGTACATATTCATGGAGCTGAGTAGATAGCGTGACTCTAAAGCAAAGAGAGGGAAAGAATTCTAGTATGATGTATGGAAGAAACTACAGACAGCAGAAGCAGCTGAAGAGGTGGGCAGGGAACAGGTCATAAAGGGCCTTATATTCCATGCTATAGAGCTCAGATTTTATCCTGTTTCCTAGGGAACCATTACAGAATTTTAAACATGGGAAAGACATGGACACATTTCTGTCTGAAATAGGAGAGACTAGTAGCTGTATAGAAAATAAGTTTTGTTGGAGGCCTAAGACTGAAGTTGGAAGCTAGTTAGGAGGATTTTGCAGTAGTCCAGGTGAACAATGGCTTAACAAGTCTTGTAGTTTTGTTAATAAAAATGGCAATGAGCCACTGTCTTGGCTTATTTTTAAAAGCTCTATTCAGTTAGTTAGTGTTGAATGGTATGGTATTTATTAACCAAGGCAATTTTCTAGTTATTCAGTCTGTATGCACCTTTACTTCTGGACAGTGATGAAGATGATGGAACTGTGAATATCCCTTCTGGTTCAAAAATTGAATTCTAACTTTAATAAGAGTCGCCCATACCCGTCTTCCTATTTGCTAGAGAATACTCTTCTTTGTCATGAAATAAAGTTGGTTTCACTAATTTGAAGTTGTTCTGGGTCAAAGGAACAAAAGGGTAATCACTGATTCAGTTAGAGTAGAAATAGAAGAGTCTCCCTTTTAAGGAGATGGGGGGTGGGGCGGTGTCGAGCCTTATATTCTAGCTCAAGTGTAGCCTAAAAGGTGGTGGCCTTAAAGAATGTGGCAGTGACATACTTATGACTCTTTTTAAGTACATTCTGTGTAACACATGACTCAGGGGCCCCACCTTTTGGCCAAAAGTTGCTGCTGGCCTGCTTGTTTTGTTCTATAAGGACGAAGTTGTGGGTTTTATTTCTGAGAGAAAAGAGTTTCTTTCCCTGATCCATTACTTCCAATCTAGTGATTCAGTTGCCTGGTGGATATCTGTAGATAGAAGATGGTGGGGGTTGTGTTGGTGGTGGTGGTCCTTGTAGTTCTTGGTTTCCAGAGTCATAAAGGAATGATTCTGTTTATGTAACAATATCCTTCTAGCACATTGTTTGATTTGAAACATGCTTCACTATCTTTTTTTTTTTCTTAGATATTTTTTTAAGTCTCTCCTTTCCTGAGACAACTAAAATACAGGAAATACATGTATGTATGTATGTGTGTTATATAAAAACAAATGGAATTAAACAGCTTTTTAGGGTATTGAGTCATTTCTTTTATAGTGGATTAATGTATGTAAATGTCTTAAGTTCTGCTTGTTTTTATTTAACTTTTTATTCTGTACTCCTAATACATATGAAACTTTCTTTAATATGTGTCTCTAAACTCAACATTCTCAAATTTAAAAATATGGCTGGGTCTTAGGCACAAATGGAACCAGGAATCCTCTTCCTACATGTCTTTCTTTATTTTGTTTTAGACAGAGAGTCCAAGCTAGGGAGAGGGGCAGAGGGAGAGAGAGTTTTAAGCAGGCTCCACACATAGCACGGAACCCAATATGAGGCTCAATCCCACAACCCTAGGATCGTGACCTGAGCCAAAATCAAGAGTCAGACGCTTCACTGACTGAGCCACTCAGGCACCAGATTTTTTTTTCTTAAATTTTTTTTTAGTTTATTTATTTATTTTTTGAGAGAGAAAGAGAGAGAAAGAAAGAGGGGAGGAGGAACGAGCAGGAGAGGGGCAGAGAGAGGGGGGGAGAGTGAGAATCCAGGCAGGCTCCTTACTGTCAGCGCAAAACTTGACATGGGACTCAGTCTCAACAATTGTGAGATCATGACCTGGACGCCTAACTGACTTGGATGCCTGACCAACTGAGCCACCCACTCGACCCTCTAAGCAGATTTTTTTAAAAGAAGAAGAGGGGCACTTGACTGGCTCATTCAGAAGAGCGTGCAACTCTTGATCTTGGGGTTATGAGATAAAGCCCCATATTGATTGTAGAGATTACTTAAAATCTTTTTTTTTAAAGGAGAAGAAACAAGTACTTTGTAGTACGTGAAATTATGTATTTTGCTGTCATCAATTCAGAGTCATATAAAAAGTAAACTATTGGTTTATAGTTGGTTAATAAATATTTCTTCTGTATTCAGGATACTTAGAAATCTAGGGACTTCTGAAGAGTCTTCTAAAGAGAAATAGAGGGCATAACCTCAGAATACTCATAGTGTAGTGGAAGATGAGAGGTTTTTGGTTTTGGGGGTTTTTGGGTTTTTCTTTTTCTTTTTTTTTTTTAACGTTTAATTTTTTTGAAGGAGAGAGAGACAGAACATGAGCGGTGGTGGGGCAGAGAGAGAGGGAGACACAGAATCCAAATCAGGCTACAAGCTCTGAGCCATCAGCACAGAGGCCAATGCAGGGCTCGAACCCACGAACTGTGAGATCATGACCTGGGCCAAAGTCAGACGCTTAACCGACTGAGCCACCCAGGCGCTCCAGGGTTTTTCTTTTTAAGTTTATTTATTTTGAAAGAGACAGAGCATGGTGGGGAGGGACAGAGAGAGGGAGAGAGAGAATCCCAAGCAGGCTCCATGTTGTCATTACAGCCCAGTGCGGGGCTCCATCTCACAAGTTGCAAGATCATGACCTGAGCCAAAATCAGGATTTGAACACTTAACCAAATGCTTAACTGACTGAGCCAGCTGGATGCCCCAAGAGGTTGTTTATGATGGATGGGGTTGTGCATTTCAGTAAGGAGAGCAAAATTTATACTCGGCTTTAACAGTTCCATTTCCCTCTGCTTCTTGCCACATCTAATGTGCCCTGCCCTCTTAATATAGTAAGATCTCAGGCACCTGGGTGGCTCAGTCAGTTAAATATAGTCAGATCTCTTGTAAATAAGTATTCTATATGTCAAGGAGACCTAGAAAGGAGATGGACATTTGAGCACAAATCTGTCACCACTAGTCAAAAAAATATATGTATTTCCTTCTGATGCTAGGTCAGTAGCGTCTTGTAAACAAAGAATAGTATATAGTAACATTCCAATTGTAGATATGCAGACCTATCAGACAACACAACTTTTAACTCTTTTATACTAGAATTTTCTGGTTAACAAAGCAAATTGACCACATCTTGCTGTCCCTCCCCAGACCCAAGTAAAGTGATAGTTAAAAAATTTTTTTTTAAATATCATAAGGGCAAAATGAATAGGAGACAGTAGTGTACAAAAGATTTCAATACATATTTGGAAGATGAAAGGGTGGAAAAGTGGCAGCTGAGTAAACTGAACAGATGAAGACCTATCCTAAGCATTTGCAGAGGGAACATCTATGAGAAGTGAACCAGTTTTCGTGTAAAAATCTCAGAGGCTTAGAATTTAGAGGCACACATCATGTGTGTGGTGGGGTGGGAGAGCTATAATATACAAGTTGAAAATGGGTGGGGGGGAATTAGTGGAAAATCTATGTAGGAGGTGTCAGGCCCCTTAGGGCTCCTTCTTTATCCTATTCAGCCAATGAAATGCTGTAAGTCCCATCTTCTGGTAGAACAAAAGAACAAACTGATGCTGATATGTATTCAAGGAGAAATTAAACCTCAGAGGCCCCTCATTCTTGTTGGAGGAGTCAGTGAAAGATGTAGCACTAAAATAAGAAAAGTAGATTCAATGTAACTTAATATAATAAACTTCTTTTCTCTACCCTGCCTTCAGAATACTTAGAGCTTGACTCAAAGCCCTCAGACTAGAGATTAGAAGATTTTTCAAAGTGTAGGTACCCCCCGTCCCCATCTTTAATGAAAAGGCTGACTTATTTCCCAGTTAACTTTTTAATACTTTGCTATATGAAGAAAACCAGCCTATACACACAAGTGAACTATATATAATCAAGAAGAAGATAAGTGGCATCCATGAAACAAGGAAAGTATTCTCAGAGAAAGATCAGATCAGAGAACAATGAGAAACAATTCTTGGAAAATCAACATTTAAGATTACCAAAACAAACAAAAGATATCAGTAGGTGGAAGATTGGAAGATAGTCAAGAAAATTTTCCCAGATTATTAAAAATGCAAAGATGAGAAAAATATAACAGTTACAAGATCAGACCAAGATGTACTGATGTAACTAATAATGAACAAAGAAAATAAAGTGAAATAATCCAAGAAATAATAGAAAAGTTTTCCCAGATCTGAAGAATATAATTTCCAGACAGAAAGGATGCACCGAGTACCCAGCCCAATGAAAGAATAAAGACCACCTCAAATCATATCATCCTGAAATTTCATAATAACATAGCTAAGACAGCAAAACCTGTTGTATACACAGTCCAGATGGAGTAACAGTGACCAGATTTACCCCTCCACCTGAAAGAACTGAAATAGAGCTGGGGGGGGAATATGCAAAACAGTGGTTTTCATGATATTGTCCATCAAATAATGAAGAAAACCAACCCCTAAGAGATAGGAAATGATTGAGGTGAGCCCTACAATTGATCCAGCTTACTTCCTGGCAAGAGTTCCCAGGCTGCAGCACAGGGAGGGACAATTAGGTGGTCTCCTAGAGCTAAGAAACAGAGCTGGGAGCTGGGAGATGTCAAGGCAGCTAGTTTGTATACACACACCAGAGAGGGAGAAAGATCTGTAGAGATCCCCCTTGAGTCTTCAGTAGCACATGCATGTGAGATAAGTACCCAGAGGTGGAAAAAGCAGCCACTGGAAATGATGAGAGGAAGCTGTCCTCAGTGCTCACACAGGGCCCAGAATATTTCCTAGTCCCACCATTCAGAATAAGAAACATAGAGAGGTCTTGCCTCAGTAATGGGACAGAATTAACTCTAGATTTAATGTTGCTCCAATTTTGCCTAACAAAACTTTAATTCCTAAAAGGATCAACTCTTTCTAAATTTGTTTCTTTCCTATATAAGTAAACAGCTTAGAATCACCTATGTGTGTCTCAAAACAAAGCTCACCAATATTGATAGGAATACAAAAATATCAGGCACCTACCACGGAAAATTTTTGATGTCTGCCATCCAGTCAATATTTTCCAGGCATGCAAAGACCCATAATGAGTAAAATCAATCCAGAAATGACACAGATGATAGAATTAGTAGGCAAGGACATAGAAATAATTATATTCTATATGTTGAAGAACCCAAAAGAAAGATTCAGCATATTTAGAAGTAGCGATGGAAGATAAAGAAAAGAAAAAAATTTTAGAGATGGAAAATACAAGGGATAAGAATCACAGATTAGGCTTGCAGAAGAAAAGATTAGTGAATTTGAAGACCATGGCAATAGAAACCATCTACAACGATATTTTAGAGAGGGGCACCTGGGTGGCCCAGTATGTTAAGCATCTGACTCTTGATTTCAGCTCAGGTCATGATCTCACAGTTCGTGGGTTCAGGCCCCATATCGGGCTCTCTGCTGAGGTTCTCTCTGTCTCCTCTCTATCTGCCCCTCCCCTGTTCATGTGCACGACTGTGCACGCATGCTGTCTCCCAAAATAAGTATTTTTTTTAATAAAATAAAACGAAAGAGGAAAAATCTGAAACAAAAGTGAATAGCTGTGGGATAACTTCATGCAGACCTGATACAAGTGTAATTGAAGTCTCCAAAGAATGGGAGGGGGAAACAAACAAAAAAAAGTACTTTTTAAAAAGTGGCTGAAAACTTTACAAATTTAATGAAAATTATAAACCCATAGATTCAAGAAGATAGTGAATTCCAGGCACAAAAAATATGATGAAAACTACACCCTGGCACATAATCAAATTGTTTAAAACCAATAATAAAGAGAAAATCTTAAAAGCTTTCAGACCTTGGCTCAATTTTCTGTGAACCTAAAACTTCTCTAAAAAATGAAGTCTGTTAAAAAACAAAAAACCTTACTGTTGTAAGCTGAAAAAATAAGCTGCCAGAAAGAAAAGACACACATGTATAGGAACAAAAAATGACAGCGGACTTTATGGAAGTAATGGTGCATCCCAGAAGACATGGGGCAATATCTTTAAAGTACTGAAAGAAAAAAGTCTGTTAACTTGGAATTCTCTGTCTTGTGAACGTATCTTTCAAAAGTGAAGGGGAAACAGGCTTTTTTAAATGTGTAAAGGCTGAAAGAATTGATCACCAGCAGGCCTGCACTGTAAGAATGTTAAACCAAATCATTCAGGCAGAAGGAAGATGTTGTCAGATGGAAATGTGGATCTGCATAAAGGAATGAAAATCACTGAAAATGTTTTTTCTTGTCTAAATCTCTGAAAAAATAATCAAGTGTTTAAGAAACGAAGTACTGATACATTCTATCACAGATCAACCTCAGAAACTAAGTAAAAGCCATTTACACACATGTTGTGTGGTCCTTTTTCTTTTTTTAAGTTTGTTTACTTTGAGAGTGACAGAGACAGCACAAGTAGGGGAAGGGCAGAGAGGGAGACAGAATCCTAGGCAGGCTCCATACTATCAGTGCAGAGCCCATCACAGGGCTCGAACTCAGGAAACTGCTAGTTCATGACCTAAGCTGAGCCAAGAGTCAGACGCTTAACCAACTGAGCCACCCAGGTGCCCCCATGTGGTCCTATTTATATGAAATGGCCAGAATAGGCAGATGTGTGGTGACCAAGATTAGTGGTTGTGTAGAGCTTGGTAGGGGGAGTGGGATTAATGGGTAGTGATTGCTGATGAGTACAAGGTTTCTTTTAGAGATGATGAAAATGTTCCACGGTTGGATTGCAGTGATGGTGGCACAACTCTATATATAAATAAAACCCAGATTAACTTTATGGCATATAAAGAGTTACCACTTAAAAAACCAACAAAGGAGGGGCTCTGGGTGGCTCAGTCCGTTAAAGTGTCCAGCTCTTGATCTCAGCTCAGGTCTTGACCTCAGCGTTGTGTGTTCAAGCCCCATGATGGGCTCTGCACTGGGTATGAAGCCTATTTAAACAACACAACAACAACAAAGGAGATAAAAGGGAATTATAAAAAATACTTAGTTAATCCAAAAGAAGAAAAAGAGGAAAATGTAAACAAAGAATAGAGACCATTAGAAAACGAATAATAGAATAGTGATTTTAAACCCAGCTGTATAGATAATCACATTAATTGTAACTGGTCTAGACACCCCAATTTAAAAGCAGAGTTTGTTAGGGGCACCTGGGTGGCAGTTAAGCATCCAGCTTCAGCTCAGGTCATGATCTCACAGTTCACAAGTTCAACCCCTGCATCGGGCTCTGTGCTTACAGCTCAGAGCCTGGAGCCTGCTTTGGATTTTTAAAGTATGCTAACGGTGAAAAGAAAACCTGTACTGACTGATGTTAGATAAGGTAGACTATAGAGCAAAAAATACTGCTCTAAATATTTAAGGGATAAGGATAAGAAATAGGTTATTTTATAATGGTATAATGTCAGTTCATCAAGAGGATATAATAGATGTAAACATTTATGCACTTAATAATAGGACTTTGAGGGGCGCCTGGGTGGCGCAGTCGGTTAAGCGTCCGACTTCAGCCAGGTCACGATCTCGCGGTCCGTGAGTTCGAGCCCCGCGTCAGGCTCTGGGCTGATGGCTCGGAGCCTGGAGCCTGTTTCCGATTCTGTGTCTCCCTCTCTCTCTGCCCCTCCCCCGTTCATGCTCTGTCTCTCTCTGTCCCAAAAATAAAAAAAAAAAAAAAAAAAAAACGTTGAAAAAAAATAATAGGACTTTGAAACACATGAGGCAAAAACAGATAGAATTTTAAGGAGAAATAGATAAGTACACTTACAGTTGGAGATTCCAGGATACTTTTTATCAATAATTGATAGAGCAAATAGATAGAAAAGTGCTAAAACTATCAATCACCTTGACCAGCTGACATTTATAGAACACTCCACCCAGCAGAATACATATTCTTTTCTAAGTGAACACAGAACACATCCTGAGATCATATTCTAAGGAGATTTTTAAAACCTAACAATTCAGAAGAATTTAAGTCACATGAAGTATATTCTGTGCCCACAATATAATTAAATTAAAAATCAGTAACAGAGAAATTTCTGGAAATATTTTAAAAGTAAAATAACAACAAAAAAACCCACTTCTAAATAAAGAACTCAAAAGATATTTAGGAAGTATATTAAACAGAATGAAAATTCAAAGCATCAGTATCTGTATGATGCTGCTAAGATAATACTTAGAGGAAAATTTATGCCACTAAACACCCATATGAGAAAAGAAAAAGATTTCAAATCAACGACTTAAGCAAAGCTGTCTTAATAAACTAGAAGGGAAGAGTGAGTGAGATCCAAAGTAGTAGAAGAAAAGAAATAACAAAAATTAAAGTGGAGATCAATAAAATAGAAAAATCAGTGAAACCACAAGCTGATTTATTGAGAGTATCAATTAAATGAATAAACCTCTAGGCAGACATAATGGTGAGTAGGGTGGGGAGAGAAGACACAAATTACCAACATTGAGAAAGAAAGAGGTGGCATTTAAAAACAATTTTTTTAATGTTTATTTACTCAGAGAGCAAGTAGGGGGGAAGGGCAGAGAGAGAGAATTCCAAGTAGGTTCTGCACTGTCTGTGCAGAGCTGGATGCAGGGCTCGATCTCATGAACCCATGAGATCATGACCTGGGTTGAGACCAAGAGTCAGATGCTCAGCCGACTGAGTTACCCAGGAGCCCTAAGAGGTGGCATTTTTACAGATACTAAAAATGATAGGTAACAAATTCAGCATGTTAGATAAAGTGGGTAAATTTCTTGAAAAACACAAATTTTCAAAATTCATTCAAGAAGAAATGGGTAACCTAAAAACACTATCTCTTAGGAAAATTTAGTTTGTAGTTATTAACTGTCCACAAAGAAAATGTCAGACCCAGATGGCTCCATTGGTGAATTCTACCAAACATTAGGAAGAAATGTCAACATTTCTACGTAATCTTCCAGAAAATTGAATGAGAAGGAATACTTCCCAACTTATTTTATGAGACCAGCGTTACTCCGATGCCCCAACCAAAGATATCACAAAAAAGAAAGCGACATACCAATGTTTCTCATTAACATAGATGGAAAATCTTAGCAAGATTTTAGCAATTAGAATCTCACAGTATATGAAAAGCGTAATAGTACATACTGTCCAGGTGGATATCATTTCAGGAATGCAGGGTTGGTGCAACATTTGGGAATCAGTCCATGTAATTTATTATATTAACAAAATAAGAAAGATAAAACATGTTCATCTCAGTAGTTACAGAAGAAGCATTTGACAGAATCTAATATTTGTTTCTGATAAAAACATTCAGCAAACTTGGAATAGAAGGAAATGCCCTTAACCTGATAAAAAGAGCATCTTTGAAAAACTTACACTAAGGTCAAACTTAATGGTGAAAAAAAAAAAAGAATGTTTTTCCTTTAAGACCAACAGTGTACTAGAGGTTGTAGCCAGTGCGGTAAGATAAGAAAAAGAGATGAAAGGATGTCAGAATGAGAAAGAAGTAAACCTTTATTCACCAAAAACATGATTGAATTTTTATATGAAATCCTGTAATAGCTACAAAGCTGTCACTGGAACTAAAAAGTAGACATTGTAAAGTTTCAGGTATAAACTCTATATCAGGGTTTCTCTGTGCTGTCAATGAACAGTTGAAAACCAAATTTAAAAAGCTGTACCATTTGTGGGGTACCAGCTGGCTCAGTCACTAGAACATGTGACTCTTGATCTTGGGGTCACAAGTTTAAGCCCCATGTTGGGGATAGAGTTTACTTTAAAAAAAAAAAAGTGACCTCCGACTAAGTGCTTTTACATAAAGGTGCCTTGGCAGGAGAGAAAGAGTTTTTTTCACTAGTAAAACATACTATCACAGTTAACCAGAACACCTTTTCAAAGTTCAGTAAGTGCTAGTATCTTGCATTGTAAGAACACTCCTTCACTAACTGGCTTTGCCATTAAAGCCACCAATGCCTGGAGTGATATAATAAATAAATAAAAAGTTGTACTATTGCAGTTGCAACAGAAATTTTTAAATACTGAGGCAGAAATCTGACAGAAGCAGTGACATCTATACACTGGTAACTGAAATATTGCTGAGAGAAGTTAAAGAAGTCCTAAATGAATGGAGAGATTTGCTGTTTTTCATCAATTAGAAGATTCAATATTGTTAAGAAATCAGTTCTCCCTGAATTGATCTGTAGATTCAGTGCAATTCCAATCAAAATCTGAGGAGGATTTTCTGTAGAAATTATCAGGCTCGTTCTAAAATTTGCACGCAGGAATGCCTAGGTGGCTCAGATGGTTAAGCCTCTGGCTCTTGATTTTGTCTCAGGTCATGATCCCATGGTTTTGAGATCAGGCTCTGTGTCAGGCTCTGGCTGATAGCTGGGAACCTGCTTGGGATTCTCTCTCTCCCTTTCTCTCTGCCCCTACCCCACTCACACGCATGTGCACTGCGCTCTCTCTCAAAAATAAAAAATAAATAGGGGCGCCTGGGTGGCTCTGTTGGTTGAGTGTCCCACTTGACTTAGGGCGTGATCTCACGGTTGGTGAGTTTGAGCCCCACATCGGGCTCTCTGCTGTCAGCACAGAGCCCACTCCAGATCCTCTGTCTCCCTCTATCTCTGCATCTCCCCTGCTTGCTCTCTCTCTCAAAAATAAAATAAAACATTTTTTAAAAATGATTATTCATTATTTTTGAGAGAGAGAGACAGAGTGCGAGCATGGGGGAGGGGTAGAGGGAGAGGAAGACAGAATTTAGAGCAGGCTCCATGCTCCGAGCTGTCAACACAGAACCTGATGCGGGGCTCAAACTCACAGACTGTGAGATCATGACCTGAGCCGAAGTTGGACACTCAACTGACTGAGCCACCCAGGCGCCCCTAAAATAAAACATTTTTTAAAAATTTTAAATAGACATTTAAAAACTTAAGTAAAATTTGCATGGAATTGCAAAGGACCTAGAATAGCCAAACAACTTTGAAAAAGGAAAAAGTGGCAAGGCTTATACTATGTAGTTTCAAGTGTTTATTTTTAAACTACAGTAGTCAAGGCAGGCTGCTATTGGCATAAAGGTAAAGAGATCATTGCAACAGAGTTGAGCATCTAGAAATAGACTCAGGCATATTTGGATAGTTGATTTTCCACAGTGGTTCAGAATGGCATTGGCCTTCTAAATAGCAACGCTGGGAATTAGAAGAAATTCCAAGGGGGGGGGGGAACATTTTCAACCTAAATATATATAGTCAAAAATTATCAAGGGGTAAACTAAGAAGAAGGAAACAGAATAATCCAGAAAATAGATTCTAGCACAGGGTAAAAGTTTAGGAATGTCCTAGGACAATAGCTAGGCCAGAAGCCTAGGCATAAACTGCAGATTAAAGCAGGATATAAGAGCAAGGCAGGTGGGAGGTGGGGGGGGGGGGCAGGGGTAGGGAGGAACAGATGTGTTTAAATTATAGAGAATATTTTTTTTAACGTTTATTCATTTTTGAGAGAGCATGAGTGGGGGGAGGGGCAGAGAGAGAGGGAGACACAGAATCCAACGCAGGTTCCAGGCTCTGAGCTGTCAGCACAGAGCCTGACACGAGGCTTGAACCACGAACCATGAAATGACACTAGCCAAAGTCTGACACTTAACCACCTGAGCCACCCAAGCGCCCTAAATTACAGAGGATATTACTGATGTGTGTCAGAAATGTAGCAAAAATAATTGGTACAACCACAGAAACACTGGAAAGTGTTAAGATGTAACAGTTATTAACCTTATAAAAAGGAAGGGTTAGCGTTGCACAAGAGGCATGCACATAGACTCTTTGTCTATACCATCATAATAATGTAAGTTCTTTTGGGATGAAGATAGCCTGATGGAAATAGACATTGTTTTCTAGTTTGCTCAGTGAACTGAAGTGTAGGCTTTTATGAGAACCAGTGTTCTAAAGGGCTGTGTCTTCTGCCCTGTGCTCTTTTATTCAGGCCCAGTGCTGGGTCAGTCTTTGTACCTCTTTAATCAGGCCATTGTCTGGTTGTCCCCACCTCTGCTTGATGACAGAATAGGTTACTTTACTTCTTTTATCAGTTTTCTATCAGCCAGTGTCTTTAGGGGAAGTCTCTTCTAGAATAACTTTGTTCCTGATCTGGTTTGGGGAAAAACCTAATTATGAGTACCTTTATTAATCTTGTTTAAATAGACTGATTCTTTTTTTAATGCCCTCTAGGAAGTAAGAAGAAAGAAAAGGAACGGCCAGAAATTTCTCCTCCATCTGATTTTGAGCACACTATTCATGTTGGCTTTGATGCAGTTACTGGAGAATTCACTGTAAGTTTACCAGATTGGGACTCGTTTATGTCCCTGCACTTAAACCTTTCCTTGCATCATTATGTTTCAAGTTAACTTTTCTGTCCACATGTTAACTGTGAACTTTTAGTGCTTTTCTCTTATGAAAGTGTTTGTGGTTGGATGTATCTTTCTTCTACGGAGCTGAGCCCATTAGTTAAAATTATGCAAAATAGACTTAGAAAAATTGACCTTTAGAAAAATAAGACCTACAATTTAGTCAGGCCTGCAGTTATGCAGATTGACTTGTTTTTTATGTATCTTGTCATTTTCCTCTGGAAGTTGATTTTATTAGAGCAACTCAAAACCACTAATTTCTTAATATCTTTTTTGTTAGGGCATGCCAGAACAGTGGGCTCGATTATTACAGACCTCCAATATCACCAAACTAGAGCAAAAGAAGAATCCTCAGGCCGTGCTGGATGTCTTAAAGTTCTATGACTCCAACACGGTGAAGCAGAAATATCTGAGCTTTACTCCTCCTGGTAAGATGTCCAGCAATGGTAAAAGGCTGATTCAAATGGGATTGCAGAATTTTGAAGCACACCTAGATAAAAAGATTGCTTCTGGAAAAATAAAAACCTAAGCTATGGTTCTTGTCTCTACTTTTTCCCCTGCTCTAGATCTGCCTTTTGTAAACTGATTGGAGCAGCTCTCATGCATAATTTGGAGTCTGGGGAGTATGCTATTCTCTTAGTTTTGCCAAAAGTGGATGTTTTGGCCTATTGTTTGTTTTTTCTTGTCACTGCTTTTGAATGACTCCCAGCAATAGAAGAGAAAGATGCTGATTTATAGGCATGTTCATACTAGAAATATATTTATTGTCAGTGGGACAGGAGGAGCGTTGTTTTCCTATATTAAACACACAGACTATGAAGTAAAAAAATGTTTAAGTCATTCAAAAATTTGAAATTGGTTCAAAAATATATGAATATAAAATAAGCATTAGAACTTAAAGATTTTATACCTTGGAATTAAAATCATTTGGTAAGAATTGGAGTATAGTGGATTTTTAAAAATAGTTTATTTGTTCAAATCAGGATCAGAATAAAGTCCATACATCACTGTATCTTTTGAATCTCTTTCGATATTTAGGCTTCTTCACACTTATTGTTAGATTCTCTTTTCCTTGCATTTTATTTGTTGAAGAAACAGGATCATGGGTCCTATTTCCTCCAGTGGATTTTACTAATTACATCCCGAGGGAGTCATTTAATATGTGTCTCTGACCCCTAAAGTCATACATGTACTTTTTAAAATTTTTTTAATTTTTAAAAAATTTTTTTAATGTTTATTTTTGAGAGAGACAATGCAAATGGAGGAGGGGCCGAGAGAGAGGGAGACACAGAAAGAATCTGAAGCACAGAGTCCAGGCTCTGAGCTGTCATCTCAGCACAGAGCCCGACGCAGGGCTTAAACTCACAAACCGAGAGATCATGACCTGAGACGAAGTCAGACGCTTAGCTGACTGAGCCACCCAGGCACCTCCATACATGTACTTTTTAAAAACATGATTGAGCTAAAATTCACCCATGTAGTTTTAATTAATTGTACTTAATTTGACTGCATTTTCACAGAAATAAGGGCTATGTTCAAGGAAGAAATAGAGACCACTTGGCCAAATGATCTTGACTTTTTTACCTAGATCTCGACCTTTTTATCCTTAGCAAAAGGTCAGACTTGTCCCTAGAACTTTTGTGTCAGCTAGTAAGTCTGTGTAAATTAGTATTTTTTTAAATCAGTGTTTGACCAGAAAATGGTATATTCTTTTCACTCTATATATATCTTTAATATATATGTTAAAGTCACATTAAATATATACCTTTAATATAATCACATTTATAAGTTACACTTATTTATATAATATATAAGTATGTTTTGTATATTATGTTAATTTATAATGGTAATATATTAATATATGTTAAATAACATGTTAATATATGCATAATGTGTTCACATATTATTATATATTATTACATATGCATATGTATAAAATGTAAATTTCCCTGGGCCTTTTGAAAAGTAAAACAAAACAAAACTTGCTTTTCTAAACTCCAGAATGAATATTTTGACATTTAATGTTAATGAACTGTGTTTTGCCTTCAGGAATATGCTTTCTCATTTTTAAAAAAAAATTTTTTTAATGTTTATTTATATTTGAGAGAGAGAGAGAGAGAGAGAGAAACCATGCATGAGCGGGGGAGAGGCAGAGAGAGATGGAGACAGAATCAGAAGCAGTTTCCAGGCTCTGAGCTGTTAGCACAGATCAGCACATGAGCCGTGAGATCATGACCTGAGCTGAAGTCAGAGGTTTAACCAACTAAGCCACCCAGGCGCCCCAAAGGAAAATTCTTGACATAAATTTTGATCAAAAAGAAAGCATATTCCTGGGGCACCTGGGTGGCTCAGTCGGTTAAGCGTCTAACTTCGGCTCAGGTCATGATCTTGGAGCTGGTGAGTTCAAGCCCCTGAGTGGGGCTCTGTGCTGACAGCTCAGAGCCTGAAGCCTGCTTTGAATCTTTGTCTCCCTGTCTTTCTGCCCCTCCCCTGCTCATTCTGTCTCTCTCCGTGTGTCTCAAAAATAAATAAACATTAAAAAAAGAATTTTCCTTGGGGTGCTTGGGTGGCTCAGTTGGCTGAGCCTCCAACTTCCGCTCAGGTCCTGATCTCGTGGCTTGTGGGTTCGAGCCCCACGTTGGCTCTGTGCTTGCAGCTCAGAGCCTGGAGCGGTTTCAGATTCTGTGTCTCTGTCCCACTCTGCCCCTCCCCCACTCGTGCTCTGTCTCTCTCTCTCTCTCTCTCTCAAGAATAGTAAAAAAACATTAAAAAAAAAAATTTCCCTTTGTACAACTGCCATTGTCTGAATAGTAGCTTTAAGTTTCTCAATAGTTTACTGAAGAAAGTATTGCTATGAATAAATTTGTTTTATTTTAATTACACTTTGACAAGTTTAGTTTCAGATATGTTTTTAATAACTTTATTAAAATCATAGTTCACATGCTATAAAATTCACCCATTTGAAGTATATACATCAGTGATTTTTAGTAAATTTACAGTTCCATTAAGATTTGAGATTTTTTTTAGCACAATCTTGTGTAAATTCTTATTTTAATATTGATACTGTCATTTTTCTGAAGACTTAATTCAACTTGAAATCAGTCTAAGAACATTTTACTTGCTCTGCTTTGTATTTTCTTCCTTTATTATATAGAAGTTGTTTTATTTTTTGAGTTTGTTGACTTAGCATTATTTTCTGTTCCACATTCAGAGAAAGATGGCTTCCCTTCTGGAACACCAGGAGTAAGTTAATACGTTACTTCTTGTAACTCTTTTTCTAACTTAAGTTACCCAAAACAAATCTCAGTTTTTATTTTGCTTTCTAAAATAAATTACAGCCACCAGAAAAAAAAGAACTACTTAACATGTCTTTCTTATTTATTTATTTATTTATTTATTTATTTATTTATTTATTTATTTATTTATTTATTTTAAATATGTTTTAAGCTAGCTGCTTGATTAAGCAAATAAGGAAACCATATTAAGTAAATAGAATTTCCTCAATTGGGAAGAAACAGTCTCCTCCTAGAGTTATGAAGACTAAATGAGGTAATATGTAAAGTACCTACTTAGCACATATCTGGCATATAATAATAAACTCTGTATAAAGGTTAACGTCTTCCTTTATTTGATTAGCCACCATTTTTTATGGTGATAATCTGGCTGTTTAAAATGACCAAAAATGACTCTGACTTATGTAAAGCCTAGAGGATCTTTGTTTTTGGTCTTAACAAATAAAGTGATTATTTCCTTTTAAGACTTGTTTAAAGGGTGTAAAATTCTTCATATAAAAAGTATAAATTTTCTTTTAAGAAAACTTGATATTTACTGTAAACATTTATTTCATAAACTCAATTTCTATAAGTTATAGAATTGCCTTTACTCTTTAAGTGATTATATTAGAACCAGTGAGGTTTTATCATTTTGAAATGAGGTATTAAATACATTTTTTCAAGTATGTTAAAAAGAGAGTCCTATTTTAACATATTGTTGTATTTGATGTATCTTCCTTACTTTGCTCATGTGATTAATACAGCTGAATACCAAGGGGTCAGAAACATCAGCAGTAGTAACAGAGGAAGATGATGATGATGAAGAGGCTGCCCCTCCTGTTATTGCCCCACGACCGGATCATACAAAATCAGTGCGTGTCTGATTATTAATTGGACTGTGGGTGTCTGGGCATGTGTGTTTAAAAAAAAAGTAGCAGTCTGTATTTGACTTCCAGTGATGAATTTTCAAAAGCCCTCAGTATGGGGAAATTTGACTAGGAGATCTTTACCTAAAATCCACTCATCAAAAAACTAATTTTTTATTGAAAACTTAAATTGAATGACTTCCTTAAAAGTTAAAATACTCATTGTTTTTTCTTTCTATATTACACCTTCTCTTCCAGAGAATTCATCTATTTCCCTGACTTTCTCTGTTTATTTCAGTGCAGATAACTACTATATCTGAAACCTAACTCTTAACTTCTTACCCAGATTGTGTACATTATCTCCCATTTTACATTTCTCTCAAGGTCTTGATGTCATTCAGGAGGCTGCTGTGTGTGAAATTCCCAACCGGATATGGGAGAATTTAATGACCTCAGATAGAGGCAGAAAGAGTCCTTTGCCTCCCCCTGTACTAGCACAAGGGAAGTGTGGGGAAGGTGCCGTGTTGTGGAATGCTGGCACACTTGACAGGAAGGACTCTGAGGACTGCCACTGGATCCTGATCTAATGAGAGAGGCCTCTGATTTCTTTGTTGACCTCCTAGAATTGGCTGCTTAAAATGAAATAGTAGAAATCATCTTTGGGTAAAAGTTTTTGTGAGAATTAGTAGCTACTAAGACAAATCTGAAAATATTCTCATCGTTTAGAACAACTGGAGAAAATTAGTTTTGGTTAGAAATCAAAGAATTGAGGGGCACCTGGGTGGCTCAGTCGGCTGAGCAACCGACTGGATTTTGGCTCAGGTTACGATCTTGCATTGGGCTCCATGCTGGAGCCTGCTTAAGGTTCTCTCTCCCTCTGCCCCTCTCCCTTGCTTGCTTGTGAATGCTTTCTCGCTCTCTCTAAAATGAAAATAAAATAAAAACAAACAAAAAATGTATCTTAAGTCAAAGAACTGAATAGTGTGCCAGTAAGAATACCTAAAAGTATTTTTCCTCAGATCTCCGTTATTGACTCTCTCTACAGATTTATACACGGTCTGTAATTGACCCTATTCCTGCACCAGTTGGTGATTCTAATGTTGATAGTGGTGCCAAGTCTTCTGACAAACAGAAAAAGAAGACCAAAATGACAGATGAAGAGATTATGGAGAAATTAAGTATGTTACCTACATTTTACATTATTCTTAAACTGCTAATAGTTCTTGAAACATTTGGCTCAGATGGGTTTTAATTTATACCTTATATTTTGGCTTAAGACATAAAAAATAGTTTTCTTCTAGGAACAATAGCTTTAATTAAAATCTCCTGAAGCCAATCATACTCTAATTTGCTTGTTTATTATGTGTTGACTATTGAGTAATGTCTTTGCAATGGTCAGTACCTTTGGGAGCAGTACTTTTTCCCAAAGGGCCAAATCTAAGGCTCATGATTAGAGACCTTATTGAAAGAAATTTGTCTATATTTATGCATACTTCTAGCTTCTCAGTATGAAAATACAAAATGTTCCCAAATAACTAAACAATATGGCATTCCTGTATAGATATATGTGTAAACATTAAATATATTTTTTTCTCTTTTCCCTTTAAATCCATCAGCTTCCATTGGCCTGAATCAACCATTGGAAATAATGTACACAGTGCCAGGGACAGGGTAGCAGTAATGTCTGGTCGCAAGTCTACAACAGCTGTAGTTATAAAGAGCACTTTATATAGAGAGGGATCAAGGAAAAATACTACAGCTATAGTAGCTCTAGACCTAAGATTGGGTACCTATATAAAATTGGATTATTTGTGTGAGTTTCCTTGATATGATCCTATCTCCTTTTACCTTAAGCAAGTGAAGACTTTGTGTGGTTTTCTCATGTTTTGACTTAATGATAGTAAGAATATAAATTATAGTTTTATATCCAAATCCTGATTTTAAAACTGTTCATTAGTTGTGACTTTGTGAACCTTCCTAAAACAGATACATGATTAGTTCATACTAAAGTAATCTTTATAGTAATAAGTGGCTTCCTAAATATATTGGAAGGTAGAAGATATATGGGAAGAGTCAGAAAAGCCATTTAGGTTTATTCACTTGGATATCATTTATGTATTATTTCTGATAGTAAGTAGTTTCATAACTTATCATTAGTTTAATACATTTCAGTGTATTAAAGGATACTCATCCTTACCCAAGAATTTTCCAATTAAGACTGAATCTCCCACATCCTGAAAACCTCTTACATTCTTAGGCAGACTAACACAGTTGGTCATTTTAAAGTGTGTTTATTTTTGAGAAAGTGATAGGATAATGAAGACATTGGTTAGGAGGTCCAACCTAATGTAAATAATATGTTCTTGCTTCTGATAAGTTTCATTAGTGTTTTGCTTTTGAAACATACATTATTTTTAAAATTTAGTGTTATGTTTGAAAGCTAATGTTCTAAAATCAGTAGAGTTTATTAGGAATAATGATGGAATTAGTTTACAAATTTAAAATATTTTACTGAGTTTCCAGTGTTTTGTTTGTTTTTTGTTTAAAATAGGAACTATTGTGAGCATAGGTGACCCTAAGAAAAAATACACAAGATATGAAAAAATTGGGCAAGGGTAAGTATTCATGAATATATTATACAATATTTAATAATTCTTGGGTATACAGTATGATACCTCTTTTTTTTTGCCTGTTGACATTGAACACTTACAGTATTCTATGAGTGGTATTCTTGTAAGTAATGCATTTATTTCTACATGCTACTAAAAACTTGTGCCGTTTAGCAATAATCTTACATTGCTTTTTCTTGAATGTTATTTCCCATTGGTTGTTAAGAGATTAGATGGGGAAATTGCCCTGCCCATCAAATACATTTAAAAGATAATAAGAACATTTACTACAAGATTATAAGCAATAAAAGCATGTATTTAATCACATCACTGAATATTGGTTTTTGAGTCTGATACCCTGATTTTGTCCAGTAATTTGTCATTTTTACATTTTTTTTAATGTTTATTTTTGAAAGAGAGCATAAGCGGGGGAGGGGCAGAGGGAGAGGAAGACAGAATCCGAAGCAGGCTCCAGGCTCTGAGCTGTCAGCACAGAGCCCAATGCCAGGCTCAAACCCACAAACTGTGAGATCATGACCTGAGCTGAAGGCTGGCGCTTAACTGGCTGAGCCACCCAGCCCCCCCAGTAATTTGTATTTTTAAACTATACTTGGGACTCCTCAGTCGGTTGAGCACTGACTTTGGCTCAGGTCATCATGATCTTGCGGTCCGTGGGTTCCAGCCCTGCGTCAGGCTCTGTGCTGACAGCTCAGAGCCTTGGAGCTGTTTTGGATTCTGTCTCCCTCTCTCTCTCTGCCCCTCCCCCACTTGCTCACAGTCTCTCTCAAAAATAAATGCCAAAAAAAATTTTTTTTAAACTACACTTTTTTTCTGTTGCTTGGGAGCAAATGACCATCTTCAATTTTTAATTTTTTTTAATGTTTATTTTTTGAGAGAGAGAGTGCGTCTGCATGAGTGGGGGAAGGGCAGAGAGAGGGAGACACAAAATCTGAAGCAGGCTCCAGGCTCTGAGCTGTCAGCACAGAGCCCAATATGGGGCTCAAACTCAAGAACTGTGAGGTCATGACCTGAGTGGAAGTCAGATGCTTAACCAACTGAGCTACCCAGGTGCCCCAACCATCTTCAATTTTTAATGTTATTAATCACTGGAAAAGTATTCTGTGAATTTAGAAAGAGAACTTAAGTCTTTTTTGAAAACTTACTTATGAATCTGTTTGTATATATGAATTTCTTTTTAAAAGTTAAATTTAAGTGGTGCCTGGGTGGTTCAGTTGGTTGAGTGAGTGACTTGATGTTAACTCGGGTCATGATCTCAGGGTTTGTGGGTTCCAGCCCTTCATGGGGCTCTGCACCGATAGCTGGAAGCCTGCTTGAGATTCTCTCTCTCCTTTCTCTTCCCCTTCCCCTCCCCCACTTGTGTGCACACATTCTCTCTCTCTCTCTCTCTCTCTCTCTCTCTCTCTCTCTCTCAGAATAAATAAACTTAAAAAAAAAAAAAAAAGCTAAATTTAGGGGCATGATCCCAGAGTAGTGGGATCAAGCCCCATGTCGGGCTCTTCACTAAACGTGGAGCCTACTTAAGATTCGCTCTCTCCTGCCCTTCTCCCCTGCTTATACTCTCTGTCTAAATTATTTTAACAAACACAACTAAATTTAGTTGCATCACTGGTTTAATAACAAAAATTTAAAATCATCTTAATATTCTTGAGCATGATAATGGATAAATTATATTGAATAATATAACTAATTATTATTATGAATGAATAACACCTATCCCAAATCCAATGTTGAATTAACGTTAAATCACATGGGGCACCATGGGGGCTCAGTTGGTTAAGTGTCCAATTTCAGCTTACATTATGATCTCACAGTTTGTGAGTTTGAGCTCCCCATCAGGCAACTCTGCTATTAGCTAGTGCAGAGCCTGCTCTGGATCCTCTCCCTCCCTGTCTCTCTGTCCCTCCCCTGCTCATGCTCTTACTCTCCCTCAAAAATAAACATTTAAAAAATTTTTAAAAAATTGCAGAAAAATCTATA
Source organism: Panthera tigris (assembly GCF_018350195.1). Taxonomy (NCBI): domain Eukaryota; kingdom Metazoa; phylum Chordata; class Mammalia; order Carnivora; family Felidae; genus Panthera; species Panthera tigris. The sequence goes on from NC_056668.1 coordinate 71,766,213, forward strand.
AAATGAAACCCTTAATAAGAAACTTAAAAACTATGTTAAATGTATTTTATAGTGATACACACCTATGTCCTTTATAATTAAAGTGTAGGAATGTGCTTGGAAATGGTGCACATCAAATACAGACTACTTTTGGGAGAAAGGAGGATGCCTTTGTAAAGTGCACACAAGGACATTACAAATTTATTTGTAGTTTTTTTGTTTTGTAAGCAGGGAAATGGATCCATGAGTATCTATCACTTTTATCTTTCTTTTTATGACAAATTTCTAACATAAGTTTTGGCCACAGGGATTACCTTTTTCTTATTTTTCCCCCTTTTGTTTTGCTTTTACTCCTGTTCAAACATGTTAAGTCTAGGGGCACCTGGGTGGCTCAGTCGGTTAAGCATCCGACTTCGGCTCAGGTCACGATCTCGCGGTCCGTGAATTCGAGCCCCGCGTCGGGCTCTGTGCTGACTGCTCAGAGCTTGGAGCCTGTTTCGGATTCTGTGTCTCCCTCTCTCTCTGACCCTCCCCCGTTCATGCTCTGTCTCTCTCTGTCTCAAAAATAAATGTTAAAAAAATTTTTTTTTAAATAAATAAATAAATAAAAAATAAACATGTTAAGTCTTGGGGTGCATGGGTGGCTCAGTTGGTTAAACATCCTACTCTTGATTTCAGCTCAGGTCATGATCTTATGGTCATGGGGTTGAGCCTGGTCGGGCTCTTCACTGACAGCACGGAGCCTGCTTGGGATCCTCTCTCTCTCTCCCTCTGTTCCTCCCCTGCTCGTGCTCACTTATGTTGGTGTGTGTGCGCTCTCTCCCTCTCTCAAAATAAACAGATAAATAAAAGATGCTTAAGTCTTAAGTGTACTTTAATCCTTTTGTAATTGTTCTAAGTGTAAAGTTTTTAGATATATAAATGATAGTGATTTAGAAACCTTAAATCTGGTTGTGTCTTTTTTCCCCCTAGGGCTTCTGGTACAGTTTTCACTGCTACTGATGTGGCATTGGGACAGGAGGTAGTTTCTTTTTCATACTTTGGGTGTTACCATTAGCTTTTAGTGTAGGAAGAAACTAGACACATCTGTGAATAATCAGTAGGAATCTTTTTTTAGTCGAATATATTGGAAAAATTACTTTATGTAATTTTGTAGCACTTTTCTTAATAGGGAAAAAAAGAAGGAATTATGCATTGAGTTTCATAAATGAGCAGATATTTTAAAAATTATTTTCCCAGCTTGGAAAGAAAAGAGGATTCATTCCTGGCATTGGTATGACCTTGGGCTGATTAATCAGGTTTAGAGAAAATACAAAAGTAGTTAGGTTCTGTGTATTACAGAGCATTGTGCATTGCCAGTGTGGAAGTAAAAGTACTACCTGTGAGTAAGCTCACTGATAATATAATAGATACACAATAAATTAAATTATTACCTGATTGGTGTTTGTAATTTTCTAAGAGAATTAGAAAACTTGTTCTGATTTTTCTTGTTTCTCTTTCCATCATAGGTTGCTATTAAACAGATTAATTTACAGAAACAGCCAAAGAAGGAATTAATCATTAATGAAATTCTAGTGATGAAAGAATTGAAGAATCCCAACATAGTTAATTTCTTAGACAGGTAAATATGAGTATTTCAAGTCTCCTGCTGTTGGGAGCTAGCCCCTTGAGTTAAGACTGAGTAGAATGTCAGTGTTGAAAAGTAAGCTTGAAGGAGGAGGAGAGGTAAAAAATAACACATTGTAGTTTAGCAGGCCTTTTTCTACATATATCTCACTTGGCAAGTTAGAGAAAGCAGTTAAATGAAGGACATTGCTGCTGGTGCTTGTATTAATTATAAATGATCACAAGCAGCAACATTAATGGAATGAGTTGTGATTAATGTGTTGACTAACAGGGGTGCCTGACTACATGGTTTCTAAACTTACATCAGTTTTTATTTTAAATGCTGTCTTTCATGGGCAGATAGTGTGTCAAAACCTCATTTAATTTTGGAGTTGATGTTAAATAGCAGAACAGAAAGCAGAATAGAAAATTATATATTGTACCATTATGCAATTACATATATGTGAATGAAAGAAGAATAATAGAAAAATAAAAATTAAAATAGTGATTATATTGGAGATAGAGGATTATAGATGACTTTCTTAGTGCCATATTGAAGTTTGTTTAGACTGGGGAAAAGATAACACATTTTTAGATTTCAGCCCTAGTAATAGGGGACATGTTCATAAAAATCCACTTCTCAGGTATATTTCCCTGCTTTTGGAAATACTGTTTCAAGTCAGTCTAGCATGGCAGGTAAGATAAGCCATAAGGTTTGGAATTAGTTACACTTGGCTTCAGATTCTAGTTCTGTCACCTACTAGCTATGTGAACTTAGATGAGTAGCTTCTCCAAGCCTCCATCTCTTCATCTGTAAAACAGGACTAATAATTACTGCCAAACAGTGTCATTTTAATTGGAATGATCTATGTATACACTCAAGCCACAATTGGGGGCAAACTTTCAAGTCACTAGGGAAAATCATAATGACCCTCAGTTAATTTTCTGTGCTGTTGCATTGCAGCTTGCCAGTTTTCTCCCTGGCTCTCAAAACTTCCAACTTTCTAGTTTTGTTATTAGGGTGCCTGGCATTTGAATTCTTCAACACAGAGTGGTGGTGAAATAAAAATGTGAGTGTATTTTGTGTGTTCATAATAATTTTAGCTACCTGATGGGAGATGAATTGTTTGTGGTAATGGAGTACCTTGCTGGGGGATCGCTTACTGATGTCGTGACGGAAACCTGCATGGATGAAGCACAGATTGCGGCTGTATGCAGAGAGGTGAGTGTGTCCCGTTTTGGATAAGTTACAGCAATGTGTGGTTAAGCAGGAGGTAAAAAAAAAAAAGGGGGGGCGGGCGGGAGCTTTTTGCACAGGTAATTTTTACTATGTGAAATACTCACTCCATGTGCATTATTCTTTGCAAGCGGCAAGCGTCTCCATACCATTTTATCCTACATGAGAGTTTAAACCCTTTCTTATGTATAAGATAATTCTGAAATGGAACATAGTTTTTTGAAGAGCCCAGCTCACAGGTAAATTTCAGCAGGGCGATCATTAAAATTTAGCATCCAAACAGGGTACTTTTAAGAGTGAAAGGGAGGGCCAGTCAACAGTAGAAACATGGACTGTCTCAGGCAAAGCAAGACACATGTTTACTTTAAGTGTTAAGTTTGCCTCTGGCTTTATAAATTTCATCGAAGGTGAAAAACTGGTTGTTTCTTGATATTCATTAATGAATTTTTAGACATACTGTTGCTTCAGCTAATAGAATTCTGCCAAATTGCCCAATAAGTCCAAGCCTTTGGTTGTTTCAGGAGGAAAGGAAACAAGAACTCTTTAATAGTTATAAATATTATATTTCAATAATATGATATCTCTAACAAAGAATGTTTGATCACTTAAAAGCTAATAAAAAGTTAAGAATTTATCTATTAATGGGGCACCTGGATGGCTCGGTTGAACATCTGACTTTTGATTTTGGCTCGGGTCATGATCCTAGGGTAGATTCAAGCCCTGAGTTGGCATTCTATTTATTCCTCTGTCTCTGACCTTACCCCACTCACACTCTTTCTCTCAAAATAAATAAATAAACTTTAAAAAAAAAAAGAATTTGCCTATTTATATATAATTTGTTTCTCTAATTTCTTTTCATAATTGTTTTAAAAATTATTTTAGGGGTCCCTCTAATTGGCAACTTAGAGAAAGCAGTTAAATGAAAGACAAATTTGTTTCTACTCATTTGTACCAGTGTTATGGGGAGGATTTGTTCTTTTCAAGAATCTGCTTAAATGCTTGGTAAATGTAATACAGTATTACACAATTTATCTGTTTTTCCTTGAATGAATAGTAGAATATTTTGAATGAGATTTTTAGTTGTTATTCATAATGTACATCCTTTATTTGTTGTTTTCCTCTTTTGGGGTAAGAAATAAAAACAGCTTTTTCCATGTTTATAATTTATACTCAGTTTATATTCAAAAACATAGGGGCAAGCAGATTTTAAAACTCTAATGTTCCTGTATTTAAGGAAGGAGTAAGTTTTTCCTCACTTCTGACTCCATGCTTTCTGAAACATAGCATAAGAGGAAAGTTATTCTTTTATCATTGGTGTCTAGGTTGTGGATATAGCTTTATGTAAAATCCACTGTAAAAGTAATGGGAGAAAACATCTTACATCACATCTGTGAGCAGCTGGATGGAACTAGACCTCCCAGGATCTTACCTGCTTTTCAGTGGCTAGATTAGACTTCTGAAGTCATGCTCAGGCCATAAGTACTGTGTGTGAACTTCCTTTGGACTTTCCAGGGACTGTTTCATTGATACGTGTTTTTCTTGTTTAGTGTTTACAGGCATTGGAGTTTTTACATGCTAATCAAGTGATCCACAGAGACATCAAAAGTGACAATGTGCTTTTGGGGATGGAAGGATCGGTTAAACTTAGTGAGTACAAATGAAGAAATAACATTTATTTGTTATACTTCTGCCTTTTGTTTAAGTAAAAAAAACAAAAAACCTATTGGGGCACCTGGGTAGCTCAGGTGGCTGAGTGTCCAACTCTTGATTTTGGCTCCTTCACAATCTCACAGTTCGTGGGTTCAAGCCCCACATTGGGCTCCGTGCTGTTAGTGAGGAGCCTACTTGGGATTCTCTCTCTCCCTTTCTCTGCCCCTCCCCCACTCACTCACTCACTCACACTCTCTCTCAAAGTAAACTTTAAAAAATTAACCTATTAATATTTTTATGACTTAATATATGGAGGAGGACAAGGGAAAGAATGGTAAAGAATATGAGCTCTCAACTGGACAGCTTGGGTTTAAATAGCAGATAAGCTACTAGTTGCTGACTAATTTGGGGTGAGTTACTTAATCTCTTTGTGTTTATTTTCTCAATTATATGATAAGGAAAATAAGATTAAGTATCTGAGAATTTTTCTGAGGATTAAAAATGTAAAGCACTGAAGAAAAGTGCCTGGGACTGTTGTAATGTTGGTGCTGCCTTCCAAAGATAAACTAAAATTTTCTCTGTTGTCTGTTAGGGTAGATCTTTCTTATTAATGCTGTTCAGCTTTCTTTGGATTTGGTAAAGCATGGCCTATTTGAGGGAGGGCTATATGACCCTGACCTGAGAGATGACAAGGGAAAAAAAACTCTTATAAACCTCTTTTCCTAATTATCTTCTGTATCAGACATGATAGAGTCATGGAGGAAAAAAATCCTAGACTTCCTTTTCCTCTGTTGGCTATAATCTGTCAGTTTCATCCAGGCCCTCTGGAGGATTCAGGAACAACTTCTATTGAGTTTCCTGCAACTGTGCAAAATTCAAGGCATTTCTTGGATCAAGAAATCAAAAAGTTTTCCTTCTGTTCTGCTAGAATGTTTGGCTCCTTTTTCAACATCTCTTTTTAAAGATACTTCCTCCAGAGAGTATTCAACCACAAGAAAGAGGGTTCTGTTAGATGGTCAAAAATATAAGATTACTAATCTTAATCAGCAGGCAAATTACAAATGGACATTCTCCTACTGTTTTGGTGGATACACATGTAAACTGAATTAGACTTTTTTGGATAATATTTTATCCTGGCTCTTCCACATACTAGATGAATGATCTTGAGCAAGTTACCTAAAAATATGTATGCCTTAATTACCCAATTTGTAAAATGAGAATAATATTAATAAATATGCCTATCTCATAGAGTTATCATAAGGATTAGGTATGTTAATTCTTATAAGATACTTGGAACAGTCCCTGGTTGTTAGAAGTACTCATTTTAGCTATAAATATTACGATTTGATGGAACAATTGCTTTTAGGATTCTTTTCTATAGGTTTCCTGAACATAAGCACAACAATAAACACAAAGTTGTTCTCTGCAACACTGTAAAAAAAAAAAACCTTAAATGTCAAGGAGCATAGGAATGATAAAATAAATTATAAGCCTTTTTATTTTGTAATATTGCATATTTACAGTAATGAGGTAGATCAGTGTACAACTATGGAAAAATCTCTCAAAATAAATTTTAAGAAACAATATACTGGAGCACCTGGCTGGTTCAGTTGGTGGAGCCTGTGACTCTTGATCTCAGGTTTGTGAGTTAGAGCCCCACATTGGGGGTAGAGATTACTTTAAAAAAATAATAAAAAGCACTTTACAAAGTATCCTAACTTAGATAAAATAAACCATGCAGTTCATGGTAATTTTTGTACCTATGTAAATTCATAACAAGAAGTCTAAAGCTTAAGAACTTAAATGTTAATAGTTACTTTTTAAATAGAATGGGTCTGTAGAAGGGAGGAGAAAATTCTAGATTCTCATCTTGATATTCCCACTAAATAAACATTGAGTGCTAACCTAGGCTTTCTGCTCCTGTTATAAAATAAGGTGGTTGGAGTGGAGTGATGCTGGCAAGGACTTTGTTAGGTATGGCTGTAGTTAAAGCTGTTCCTTTTCTAGAAGTCTGCTAAGTCAGATATGTAGTAATTCTACCTTCTGTTTATTTTCTTCAGAATTAGTTCCCACCTCCTGACCTTTACCTGTTTTATAGAATTTAGTTTTGTTCACCTCTGATACCTTTTCCTTTTAGACCTTTTTCAACTTCTTTAAAATTTTTAGGATAAAAGACCTGATAATTTGTCCTTTGCTTGTGGGAAGTAAAAGTAAACAAGTGAAGAGTATGTAACATCATCAAAATATTTGTAAACCCATTCTGGTTTAGTTGTTGTTTTTTGTTTGTTTGTTTGTTTTAACGTGAGCTCTGTGCCCAATGCGGGGCTTGAACTCACAACCCCAAGATCAAGAGTCATATGCACTACTGACTGAGCCAGCCAGGTGCCCCGGGTTTACTTTTTTTAATACATTAAAAAAAAAAAAAACAACAAAAACTGGGGTGCCTGGGTGGCCCAGTCAGTTAAGCAGCCAACTTCAACTCAAGTCATGATCTCACAGTTCGTGGGTTCAAGTCCCATCTGTGCTGACAGCTCAAACCCTGGAGCCTGCTTCAGATTCTGTGTCTCCCTCGTTCTCTGCCCCTCCCCCACTCGCACTCTGTCTCAAAAATAAACATTTAAAAAAAAAAAAGAGGCTGAACAGTCCATTGTAATTGTCATCTATCATGACCTCTTAGATGGAACTATCCATGACACCATTAACTCTAGATACGGTTTTTTGTGTGTTTTTTTTTTATAGCTGACTTCGGTTTCTGTGCCCAGATCACCCCTGAGCAGAGCAAGCGAAGTACCATGGTTGGAACGCCATATTGGATGGCACCAGAGGTGGTTACACGGAAAGCTTATGGCCCTAAAGTGGACATATGGTCTCTGGGTATCATGGCTATTGAGATGGTAGAAGGAGAGCCTCCATACCTCAATGAAAATCCCTTGAGGGTAAGACCAATTAAACACCAGCCTTATTTTTAGGAAAATACATTTCTTTAGAACATTTATTTAGAATCTGATTGTGCCAGGCACTCGCCAAAAATTTAAGATACAAAGTTGATATAACCTAGTCTCTGCCCTCTGTATCTAAAAATTATTTGCTTCTGGGTTATTGAGTTGAATGTGTGAGGTAAAGAGTTTGTAGAGTTTTAGTAAGCTGTATGGTTTTAAAGTTTGCACATAAGAATTTGCTCACTTTTGTACAAGTGTCCCTAGATGTACCCTTCAGATTGTCAACTTTGAACCTTGGCTTCTGTACCAAGTGCACAGGAGAGGAAAGCAAGATTGCATCTGTGAGAAAACTGTGTAGATGGTGATGTTAAAGGTCACATTCAAACAAAAGAGTTAGGGTCCTGAGTTAGAGATGGGGTCAGTAGACTTTAAACAATTAGATATTCCAGTAGCTGAGGTGAAGAGTTTAGGAGTTTGTTTTTTCCTTCTTCCCCCCCCACCCCCTCTCTCTCTCAGGTGAAGGGTTTAGGAGTTTGTTTTTCTTTCTTTCTTTCTTTCTTTCTTTCTTTCTTTCTTTCTTTCTTTCTTTCTTTCTTTCTTTCTTTCTTTCTTTCTTCTACTTATAAATTACCATATATGGCTCAATATCATTAGTTATTAAAGAAATGCAAATCAAAACCCAAACAAGATACCACTTCACACCTTCAAGAATGACTATAATCAGGGCTCCTGGGTAGCTCAGTCAGTCAGGCACCCAACTTCGGCTCAGGTCATGAACTCATGGTTTGTGGGTTCAGGCCCCACATTGGGCTCTGTGCTCACAGCTCAGAGTCTGGATCCTGCTTCAGATTCTGCGTCTCTCTCCCTCTGTGTCCCTCCCCTGCTCATGCTCTGTCTCTCTCTCTTTCAAAAATAAATAAACATTAAAAAAAATTTTTTTTTAAAGAATGACTGTAATCAAAAAGATGGACAATAAGTGTTTGTGAGAATGTGAAGAAATTGGAACCCTGATACATTGCTAGTGGAACTGTAAAATGGTGCAGCACTTGGAAAACAATTTGACAGCTCCTCTAAAAGTTAATGTTGAGTTACCATATAACCTAGTAATTCCACTGCTAGTTACATACCCAAGACAATTAAAAGGCACCTGGGTGGCTCAGTCAGTTAAGCATCTGACTCTTGATTTTAGCTCAGGCCATGATTTCACAGTTAGTGAAATTGAGCCCCAAGTTGGATTTAGGACTCCAGACTGACAGAGTGGATGGAGCCTGCTTGGAATTCTCTCTCTTCCTCTTTGCCCCTCCCCAACTTGCCCACACGCATTCCCTCTCCTTCTCTCTCAAAATAAAAATACTTTTTAAAAAAAAAAGTTTTTATCCACATAAAATCTTATACACAAATGTTCATAGCAGCATTATTCATAATAGTCAAAAGGTAGGAAAAACCCATATGCCTATCACCTGATGAATGAATGAACAAAAGTGGTATCCCACTACAATGGAATATTATTTAGTCATAATAAAAGTAGTGAAGTACAGGTATACACAACTTTAAACATGAAAGCATTTTGCTAAATGAAAGTCATACACAAAAGGTCATATATTGTAGGATTCCATTTGCCATCGATTTTTGTTATTCAGGTTTTGCAAAGCCACAAACACTGAATTAACAAATTCTGAACTGTTGTTTTTAGGGGAGATACAGGGTTGGGTTCTTGTAAGCCTTTGGTCACATTTCTGTCAACAGATCAATACATAACCTTGCTTTTTGTGTGTTTCTGTTTAAAGCCATTTAAAAAAAAATTTTTTTTTTGAGAGGGAGTGAGCGAGAGCCACGAGCGCATGCACACAGAGATGGGGCAGAGGGAGGAGAGAGAGAATCTTAAGCAGGCTCCATAGCCAGCACAGAGCCCGACTCAGGGCTTGATCCCATCCATGACCCTGGAATCGTGACATAACCAAAAATCCAGAATCCTTACTGACTGAGCCACCCAGGTGCCCCATGAATTGTACACTTTAAAAGAGTGATTTTTGAGGCACCTGGGTGGTTCAGTCGGTTAAGGATCTGACTTTGGCTCAGGTCAATCTCATAGTCCCTGGGTTCGAGCCCTATGTAGGACTCTGTGCTGACCCCTCAGAGCCTGGAGTCTGCTTTGGATTCAGTGTCTCCCTCTCTGTCTACCCCCCCCCCCCCCCCCCCCACTGCTTGCACTCTGTCTGTCTGTCTCTCTCTCTCAAAACTAAACATTAAAAAGAAAATAAGGGTGATTTTTATAGTATGTGGATTGTATCTCAATGAAGCAATTTTTAAAGTTTTTAAGTTACCATATGAGTATAGGCTTATTGCCAGAAATTGTTCTTTTCTAATTTTTTTCCAAATAAGTTGGACTTGTTATAAAATGGACTCCAGAGGCCAAGGTAATGGGTATTTGTAGGAGGGGCCCTGTCTGGGTGGCTTTGGATTTTGACGCTCTTTTTTCCTGAATGCTTTTGCAAAGATTCCAGTTCAAGAAAGCAATTACAGTACTTTAATAGAAGTGATTAATTTTAGAACACTTTGGAACAATTTTTAAAATCCTCTAATTTCATTCATTTGTTTAACAAATATTGATTCAAGTACCTGCTCTGCGGTAGGCACTATACAAGGTGCTGTCCACCGACAAAAATTCCTGCCTTCATAGAAGGTAGAGAGAAACAATAAAATAAGTAAGAATAGTATGTAATATATTAAATGATAGAGTCTAAGTGCCCTGACTGGTAGGAGGGATTCAGGAGTGTTTGATTTCACAAGAGTGCTTGAGAGGGCTTCACTGAGGTGACATTTGAACACAGGAGATAAGAAACATAGGAGGTACCTAAGGGAAGAACATTCTAGTCAGAAAGAACAGTACATGCAAAGGCTGTGAAGCCGAAGCATTCGTGGTATATTCAAAGACCATTTAAGATTCCTCCATAGCTAGGGGCGCCTGGGTGGCGCAGTCGGTTAAGCGTCCGACTTCAGCCAGGTCACGATCTCGCGGTCTGTGAGTTCGAGCCCCGCGTCAGGCTCTGGGCTGATGGCTCGGAGCCTGGAGCCTGTTTCCGATTCTGTGTCTCCCTCTCTCTCTGCCCCTCCCCCGTTCATGCTCTGTCTCTCTCTGTCCCAAAAATAAATTAAAAACGTTGAAAAAAAAATTTAAAAAAAAAAAAAAAAAAAAAAAAAAAAAAAAAAAAAGATTCCTCCATAGCTAGTGTGCAGGGAGCACACAGTAGGAGAAAAAAGATAGGTGAAGAAATGGGACCAGACTGTATAGTGCTTTATTAGGCTTTTATAAGAATTTTGGTGGCACTTGGGTGGATCAGTCAATTGAGTATCCAACTCCTGATTTTGGCTCAAGTCATAACCTCATGGTTCATAAGTCTGAGCCTCGTGTTGGACTCTGCACTGACAACCTGCTTGGAATTCTCTCTCCCTCTCTCTCTGCCCCTCCCTGACTTGTGCATGTGTGCATGCACTCCCTCAAATAAACATTAAAAAAAAAAAAGAATCCTGGCTTCTTCATAAGTGAGACAGGCAAACCATTGTAGAGTTTTGAGCAGAGATGTGAAATGGTCTTATTGACATCTTAACAAGATCACTCTGGCTACTTTATTGAGAAAAGATTTTCAAGTGAGGTAAAGATAGACACAAGAAGACCAGTTAGAAGGCTATTGCAATAATCCAGGCAAGACATGAGGGTATACTAGACCAGAATGGTATCAGTAGAGGTGGGAAAAAGTAATTGGATTCTGGATGTATTTGGAAAGGAGAGCCTATGGCGGGGGTGGGGGATGGGGGGTGGGGGGGTGGGGTGGGGGGGGAGGTGATATGACCCAAGAATTTGGCCTAAACAACTGGAATGGTGAAATTCAAGTTCACCTTAACTGAAATGGGGAAGACTACAGGTAGAGTGGCATGTGGGGTGGCAGGTGGGAGATCAGGAGGTAACATTTTAGCATATTTTAGATATGTTCTATTAAGACATCCAAGTGGATATGTTGAATAGGCTGTTGGGTATGCCAGTCTAGGATTAGGCCAAAGGTGTAAAATTGAGACTTAGCTATAGAAATTATTTAAAGCTATGCAGCTAGATAAGATCACCAGGTCAAGTGGGCATAGACAGACAATAGAAAATTTTCAGCTTGCATCCTGAGGCATTTGTTCCATAGTTAACAGTTGATGTGGCAGACCAGCAAGGAATGGCTGGAGAGGTACATAAAACCAAAATAAACACATGCCCTTGAATCCAAAAAGTGGGGGAGGCATCAGCTTATCAGAAACTACAGTTATGTCAAGTAAGATGAAGACTGAGACTTGATCATTCAAGTTGGCAATGTGAATGTAATTGATGGAAACTTGGCAAGCAGGAACTTCTCCTGTCAACATGGAATAACAGGTACCAGATTAACCACCCTTGCCAAAAGGAACAACAACAAAAAAATGAGAATATATGAAACAATGGTTTGCAAGACCCTGGACATCAAACAATGAAGAACAGTGATCTCCAAAAGTGGGAAAGGCTTGAGGTGAGCCCTGTGGCTGCCTCCAGCTTAATGTCTTAAGAGAATTTCTAGGCCTTGTACAGGGAGGAAGGGCCCAGGTGGAGCACAGTGGTCTCACTGAGAGTCTGGGGAGAATAAGGCAGCTGGAGTTTACAAGACAGAGAATGGGAGAAGAGAAAGCTTCATAGAAGATTCTGGAGATCCGTGAAGTCCCCTTTGAGCATTAGGTAGAGATTGGTGCATCTGTGTAAAGAGTCTATCCAAGGTCAGGGGACCCATCTGGTAAGATTGGAGTAAACAGTTGCTTGGTGCTCACACAGAGGCTGGGAATAGTTCCTGCTTTTGTCAGCCACAGTGGAAAACCTTGTAATTCACAGGATATGGAATGGAAGACTCAAAAGAGTCCTGCATCAGTGATGGGAAATAATTACCCCTAGACTAAATGCTGCTATGGTCCCACCTAACAAATTTTAAAAACAAGACCCAAAGAGATCTTGTTCCCAAGTAACTGCATTGCAGAGCAAAACTTGAATATTTATAGGAATACAGAAATATCCAGCACCCAACAAATGCTTAAATATCCAGTCAGAGTTCATCAGAGAGGCAGAAGAGCAGGAAGGTACAACCCATAATGAGAAAAATCAATCCATTGCAACAGACCAGAACTGACACAGATAAAAGAGTACATAAAAGCATTAAAGCAGTTTTTAAGAGCAGAGGCATTTTAAAAGAATATTTTTTCAAAACCCAAATTGAAGTTATAGATAGAAACTACAGTGTAGTTCGAAGGTTTATAGTTTGAGATTGAATTAATAGCAAGTGATACATTGCAGAAAAAAATGATTAATGATAATCATAGACCAAGTAATAAAAAGCTATCCAAAATAGAAATAAATTTTTTTAAGAAATGAAATAGCAATAGTGACCTGTGAGATAACTTTAAGTGTTCTAATATATGTGAAATAAGTTTGGGGGAAAAATCAGACAATCAGGAATTCTGCAGCCAATGAATATCTTTTTAAAATGAAGGCAAAATAAGGATTTTTCTCAAACATAGACACTGAAAGAATTTATCACCAGCAGATCTACACTACAAGAAATAGTAGAAGAAATCTTTCAAGCAGAAAGAAAATGGTAATATGACTCCACACAAAGAAATGAGGAGTATTAGAAATAGTAACTGTGAGTAAATAAATCCAATTTTTTTTTTCTTATGTAAATATCTTTAAAAGATAAAACTGTTGGGGCACCTGGGTGGCTAGTTGGTTAAGCATCTGACTTCAGCTCGGGTCATGATCTTGAGGTTCGTTTGTGAGTTCGAGCCCTGCATCAGGCTCTGTGCTGACAGCTCAAAGCCTGGAGCTTCAGATTCTGTCTCCATCTTTCTCTGCTCCTCCCTCAGTCACACACTGTCTCTCAAATATAAAACATTTAAGTAAGTAAATAAATGTTAAAACTGTTTACATCAAAATAATAATGGGAAGGGGAAGAAAAAAAACATGTACAGGTAAAATGACAACAAAAGCATAAGGCTGAGGAGGAGAACCATAAGACTGTCGTAGTCTGGTGTAATATTGTGATGATTGTGAAATTGAAAGATGTATGCCCCTTACCTCTTAAGCAAACCCTAAAATACTGAAAGAATTACACCTAATAAAATTCAACTAAGGGGATAAAACAGAATTATAAATAATTCTGAGTTAAAGAGAAGACTCCACATGGATTGGTTTGTCAAAGGGGTAAGGTGCCAATGAAAAGAGCTCCAGTGGCCAAAGATGCAACAATTTGAACAAAATAAAGTTGTAGGGGATAATAATCCAAAGTATAAGATAATATGTATGTGTCCTTGCTGGTATAAGTAAGTAATTGAATAAAAAAATCGGCAGGAGAGACAACTCTTATGCAGAAAATTTTCAAATAATTTGTGTGGATGTTCCACCCTAAGGGCGATGGAGCATAACTCCGTACTCCTTAAGTATAGACTGCACATAGTGATAAGGGCACAGTAAGAAAAGAGAGGAAAACTAACTTTGCAGTAGAAAAACCTGACAGGCACCGCCTTAGCCAGCTGAAAAGGTCAACATCAACAGGCATAAATTATGTTGATAGTATATACTTTTGATATGATGCAGTGAAAGTGGCACTCTAACTGTGATGTTGCTTCCCAAAGCACATATTCTCATTCTAATCATGAAGAAAACATCAAATTCCAGTAGAAGGCATTCTGTAAAATAAAACCTGACCAATACTCCAAACTGTCAAGGTCATCAAAAGCAAAGGAAAGTCTGAGAAATTTTTACTGCCAAGAGGAGCCCACAGAGACATGACAACACGATGTAATGTATAATGAGTGTCCTGAGACAGAAACTAGGATGGGAGGAGGGGTGAAATAGGGAAATCTATAGTACGAATGCTGGAGGCACTAAGGGCCTCTATGAGGTTAATGATGCCAGTCCACAGGGATCTATTTCTTCTGCTGTCCTTAGCTGTGGAGGTACAAGCAAAGAGCAGGCAAAGTTTGATATGTAGCAAAGTGATTGCTATGAAGTGCAAGAGGGTCGAAGTGATTATATGGAAGGAATGATGAACGACTGGAAGATCAATGGGATTTATTTAAGTTTAGTGGAGTCAAAGGATCGCGGTGTTGAGGTGTTCACAATGCAGAAGGTAGGAGGTGGACAGCAATAGTGATTTCAGAGTTGCAGTCATGGGTACTGATGAGGCACAGGCTGTGACCATGAGCTTGTGTGACCAAGGGAGGCCAAAGCACAAAAGCATGGGAGAAGAGGAGGTCAAGGAACTGTTACTGGCATCTCTGTAGCTACTGAAATCGCTCTGAATTATGAGCAGTGTTAGAGATGATAACAGTGTTTGGTGGATATTTGAAACAAAGTAAAGTAGATGTGAGTTTGAAAGCCTGGGACTTCCAGAAGAGGGAGGTAGATATCTCCGGCAATGAGGAACCACCAGGACACTCCTTCTCTAGGTACAGTGGTACAAAGGGCTAAAAGGGACTGGCCTACTCCTAGAGAGCACTGTGGATGAGGCAGTTCATCAGGGGAGAACAGTTCATAAACGGAGGGGCAGTGGTGGATGAAGAAGTGAAGGTGGAAAGGGGAGCATGCAGAGCCAAATGGGCATGAGAGTACAGAAGCTGCGGGAACAAGCAGTCCCGGTCTCCTTGTAATCACTAGCATAAATGCAGATACAGAGGGTAATAAGATTTATTTCAAGGTAGAAAAATGGCTGTTAAGCGTTTGGAGAGAAGGCATACTTGACAGGAGTGCTTGTTTTTATGGGCTTCCCTCTTAACCCCTTCTGATGGAGTATGGGGCTTAGCAGTCTGAGGATCTTCACTTGAATTGCTCTCTCAAGTAATTTCTTAGCATGGCATTTGTAAATGAAAATTTTATCACATAAAGAGAAGTGAGCTCAGGTGGCAAAGAAATGGGCACACTCATGTCCTGATTTTTTGAGTGTCAGTATCCTTTTTTATGGCATTTTGGTGATACAGCAGAAACGTGAAATAATTCAGGAAAAAATTTAGGTGACCTTGGGTTTGGCAGTGTTTTTAGATAAAACATCAAAAAGCATGATCCATAAAATAATAAATTGGACTTTATTAAAGTTAGAATCATCCTTTCTGACAAAAACACTATTAAGAGAATGAAAAGATAAGTCACTCGCTGGGAGAAATAATTTCCAGAACACCCATTAGATGATCAAATGTTGTCCAAAATATATAAAGAACTCTTCAAACTTCAACAATGAGAAAATAAACAACCTAATGGAAAAATGGACAAAGCATCTCCACAGACAGCTAAAGAAGATACACAGTTGGGGGCGCCTGGGTGGCGCAGTCGGTTAAGCGTCCGACTTCAGCCAGGTCACGATCTCGCGGTCCGTGAGTTTGAGCCCCGCGTCAGGCTCTGGGCTGATGGCTCGGAGCCTGGAGCCTGTTTCTGATTCTGTGTCTCCCTCTCTCTCTGCCCCTCCCCCGTTCATGCTCTGTCTCTCTCTGTCCCAAAAAAAATAAATAAAAAACGTTGGAAAAAAAAAAAAAAAAAAGATACACAGTTGGCAAATAAGCATTTAATAAGATGTTCAACATCGTGTTTATTAGGGAACTGCAAAATTAAAACAACACAAAGATATATACCTATTAGAATGGCCTTAAAATTTTTTTTTTTTAATGATGATACCAAATGCTGATGGGAATGTGGAGCAGTAACTTTCTTTTGTTGCTGGTGGGAATTGAAAATGATACAACCACTTTAGAAGACATGATTTCATCTATAGAGTTAAAAAGATCAGTGGTTTCCAGGTGTTTGCAGAGATGAGATGGGGAAGAAGAATGGGTGGAGCACAAGAGATTTTTAGGACAGTGAAATTTTTCTGTAGGATACTATAATGTCAGAAACATGACCATGTGCATTTGTCAAAATCCATACAACTATACACGGCAAAGAGTGGACCCCAGTGTAAGTCATAGACTTTCATTTAGTGAAAATATATCAGTAGTGGTTCTTCACTTGTAACAAGTGTATTAATGTAATTAATTAATTACTTTGTTGAGTGATTGATGTAATTAATTGATTGTATTAATGTAAGGAACCATCCCCATTATCAACATCCCTCACCAGAGGGTACATTCCACAATCCATGAACCTGCATTAGCACCTCGTTATCACCCAGAGTCCATAACATTAGGGTGCACACTTGGTGTGCAATTTTATGGGCTTGGACAGATGTATAATGAAATAGTAACATATGTCCATCACCATACATAGTATTTTCACTGCCCTAAAAATCGTCTATGTTCTGCCTGTTTCAATAGCTTTATAGATACAGCTGGTTTAAAAAAAAAGTTTTCAGACTTCAACCTATATTACAAAGCTGTAATCATCAAGACAGTATGGTACTGGAACAAAAACAGACACTCAGATCAATGGAATAGAATAGAGAACCCAGAAATGGGCCCACAAACGTGTGGCCAACTAATCTTTGACAAAGGAAAGAATATCCAATGGAATAAAGACAGTCTCTTCAGCAAGTGGTGCTGGGAAAACTGGACAGCGACATGCTGAAGAATGAACCTGGACCACTTTCTTACACCAGACACAAAAATAAACTCAAAATGGATGAAAGACTTAAATGTAAGACAGGAAGCCATCAAAATCCTCGAGGAGAAAGCAGACAAAAGCCTCTTTGACCTTGGCCTCAGCAACTTCTTACTCAACATGTCTCCGGAGGCAAGGGGAACAAAAGCAAAAATGAACTATTGCAACCTCATCAGAATAAGCTTCTGCACAGTGAAGGAAACAATCAGCAAAACTGAAAGACAACCTACCAAATGGGAGAAGATATTTGCAAATGACATATCAGATAAAGGGTTAGTATCCAAAATCTATCAAACTCAACACCCAAACAACGAATAATCCAGTGAAGAAATGGGCAAAAGACATGAACAGACACTTCTCCAAAGAAGACATCCAGATGGCCAACTGACACCTGAAAAGATGCTGAACATCACTCATCATCAGGAAAATACAAATCAAAACCACAATGAGATTATCACCTCACCCTGTCAGAATGGCTAACATTAACAACTCAGGCAAAAACAGATGTTGGCAAGGATGTAGAGAAAGAGGATCTCTTTTGCACTGTTCGTGGGAATGCAATTGGTGCAGCCACTCTGGAACAGTATGGAGGTTCCTCAGAAAATTCAAAATAGAACTACCCTATGACCCAGCAATTACACTACTAGGTATTTATCCAAGGGATACAGGTAGACTGTTTCAAAGGGGCACATGCACCCCCATGTTTATAGCAGCACTATCAACAATAGCCAAAGTATGGAAAGAGCCCAAATGTCCATCGATGGATGAATGGATAAAGAAGATGTGGGGTGTGTGTGTGTGTGTGTGTGTACACAATGGAGTATTACTCAGCAATCAAAAAGAATAAAATCTTGCCATTTGCAACTGTGTGGATGGAACTAGAGGGTATTATGCTAAGAGAAATTAGAGAAAGACAATATCATATGACTTCATTCATATGAGGACTTTAAGATACAAAACAGGTGAACATAAGGGAAGTAAAAATAATATAAAAACAGGGAGGGGGACAAAATATAAGAGACTCTTAAATATGGAGAACAAACAGGATTACTGGAGGGGTTTGGGAGAGGGGATGGGCTAAACGGGTAAGGGGTATTAAGGAATCTACTCCTGAAATCATTGTTGCACTATATGCTAACTAACTTGGATGTAAATTTTAAAAAATAAGTAAAAATAATAAATAAGTAAATAAATAAATAAACTGAAACAAAGTTTCAAGAAATCCTATTTTAAAATCTGATGTGACTTGAGAAAAAAAAGCTTGAGAAAGGTAAATGGATGCTATATGTTGATATTGGAATTGTGCTCATTTTTCTTTCTACCCTTATGTATTATAGTTCTTTTATCAATATGTATTACATTTAGTATAACCCCTCTCCAAAAAGATGAAGCTAATTTTTGAAAAAGAAATTAGGAGGGACACTGGAGTGGCTCAGTCACTTAAGCATCCAACTTCGGCTCAGGTCATGATCTCACAGTTCGTGAGTTCAAGCCCCACATCGGGCTTTGTGCCGACAGCCCAGAGTCTGGAGCCTGCTTTGGATTCTGTGTCTCATTCTCTCTCTTCCCCTCCCCCACTTGTGCTCTGTCTCTCAAAAATAAATAAACTTTTTTTTAAAAAATGTGAAAAAGAAATGAGAATACAACATCTAAAAATAAAGGGAAGGGGCGCCTGCGTGGCTCAATTGGTTTAGCGTCTCATATGAGATCGAGCACCTTGTCAGACTCTGCACAGGGTGTGGAGCCTGCATGGGATTATCTCTCTTTCTCTCTCTGCTGCTCCCCGTGGGTGCTCTGTCAAAATAAATAAATAGACATTTAAAAGTAATAAAAGCTAAGGGAGAATATATGAAACAAATAGGCAGAAATAATACTAAACCTTAATTTAGTGTTTCTGGTGATTGTCTTCCCCCCACCCCCGCCCCAAGAGACCACACAGGGGAGGGTCAGAGAAGAGAGAGAGAGAAAACAGAATTCCTAGCAGGGTCCCAGCTGTCAACACAGAGCCAGCCCTACATGGGGCTCGAATTCACGAACCCTGAAATTATGACCTGAGCCAAAATCAAGAGTCAGACGCTCAACTGCCTGAGCCACCCAGGCATCCCAATAAATAAATCTTTAAAAAAAAAAATTAAGCAAAAGATCCATAAACTTTTGTAAAGTGGTGTCTCACTTTGTTGCGCTACCTTAAGTATGTCAAAAATGTTCTTCTGTTTTTAGGCCTTGTACCTGATAGCAACTAATGGAACCCCAGAACTTCAGAATCCAGAGAAACTTTCCCCAATATTTCGGGATTTCTTAAACCGTTGTTTGGAAATGGATGTGGAGAAAAGGGGTTCGGCCAAAGAATTGTTACAGGTGAATTTGGAAATAATACTATTTTTGGATAAGGTTGACTTTTTTGAGTAAGCAACAGAAAGTTTACATAGGGTTAATAATTACCATTTTGCTCTTCATTTATCACCAGCAACATTGTAGCTGCTGCAGTTTAGGATTGTATCTGCTAGGAATAAAATAGCTATAACACTAAAATTAGGTATATGAGTTTTTGCATGCTGTCAGTTGTCAGACAAGTCCATTGCTGGTGTGGGTATCTGGGTCATTTAGGTGAGCTTTTATAATATTAAATAGACTAAAAAGACTGATTTCAACTATAAAAGTGATATATTGATTATGTTGACTTTATACACATACTGAAATATGTGTTTGTTAAATAAATTCTAATCCGTAAAATAGTCTTTGGGGTCTAATTGAAAGGAAATTTTTAGCTTCTAAACTAGTGACATTCATGCATCTTTCCCCCTCTTTCTGGCAGCATCCCTTCCTGAAACTGGCCAAACCATTGTCCAGCTTGACGCCACTGATCATGGCAGCTAAAGAAGCAATGAAGAGTAACCGTTAGCATCATTGCCGTGGCCTCGTATTCTTTCTTCCATTTTCTAAAAGAAATCTTTTAATATATGAAAATTATTACTCTTTGGGGCTTAAAGAAATGGTCTGTATAACATGGAGGAAAAAGCAAACTACTGCTTCCTGAAGACAACCAAGAGAAAATTACAAAACGGAATGAAAACTTTCCATTGAATCCCTTCTTTATAGGGTCCAAAAGGAATTATGGACTGAATCACTAGCCATCTTTCAGCAGACAGCCCATCAGGGCCGTTTATCATGCTTGAGATTTGCATTTAATTTTGCTGATTTCACTGTAATGGATCCCATTCATTGTCCCTTTTGGGGGGGGAGGGTATTTTCAATACTTGAATGGCAGATTCGAGTTTTTCAAGAGTATTTGTTTCATCTGCTAGTCTTTTCTCTCCATAGCCTTTTTTTCCCTTGACATGCTCTTTTTGAGTTGCTTTGAGAAATTTTTCTCAAGCCTAAATTTGAGGCAAATGTAATAAAATTATGTAGTTCCTTATATTGGCAAAGGAGCTCAAAATCGTTTAGCTTTGTATAGAAGTTAGGGCCAGCTATTATTACACGTAGTATTTCAGTTCATAATTTGAACTGAAGGAAGGGAAGAAAAATATGTGATTTTTACCTTTTTTAATAATGTGAAAGTCAATTTTAGAAATTTCATGGTAGTGAGTTGTTTGGCATTTGTTACATGTATAATAGAGAGACTAATAATCTATATTTATAACTAAATCATTGAGACAGAAAAAGAATCCCATTGACTATACAACCTTACAATTTAATTTCCTTTCTAAGTGTATCCTCTTCAGATTGGGCTTTAGGAACCAAAGTTATTTGCTCTTTCTTGTTCCAACTTGGGCTTTGTGACTGGTTGGTATTGCTACTTTGCCCTTCCCCCTTTTTTCCCTTCATTTTGGAAATAAGTTTCTGTATATGTTGTAATTTTAGTTAGTTTGTTTTTTAATTAACCCGCGCACCCTACTCCACCCCTCTCCCTTTGGTAAATAATATAATAACCATTGAATTTTCAGAATTTAAAAGTTAATTTTTTTCCCATTTAAAGAAGAAAAATACTCGGAGCTAGCAGAAACAAAGCGAGAGACTAGAACTCTAAAATAATTAGGTAAGATTATATTCATGTAAGAGAAATGACGGTTACATAGAGATGCGGCTTCTGACCAGTAAACTGTGGAGATTTGTTATAAACATTGTTCCCAACCCAGTACCAACATTTTACTAGCAATGAGAACTTAACATGACAAAGTTCTTGATAAATTCATTGATTATTTGAGATGTTGAGTTACTCTAGATTTTTTTCAAAAAAAATAATGTGTATAAAAAAAACTAGAGAAAGGAAGAAAAATGAAATATCCTTGTTGATAGCAATACTTTTTTTATTTTAAAAATTTTAAGAAGGTCTGTGACCTGTAGCATTAATTATGAGAGTGCCCTCTCTTCTCCCCTCCCATTCTCTCCTTATTTTTTATTTTCTTATGGAAGCAGTGTCGTCCCTCAAGCCACATTAAAGAAAACAATCTGGTTTGGTTCAGGCATTTTGTTCCCACCACCACTCTTAATTAACTTCACACCTACTTGCCGTCAGTAGTACAAATCATGAATAAAAATAATTTTGAGTACATTAAGGGAACTAATAGAATTTTATGTCCTATCATTTTCATCACATCTATGTTAAGATATGAGGATAGAATGCCTGTTTTTTATTGATAATGCAAGGTTTTCACAAAATGTGTAAAATAATTAGTGGAACTTTTACGTAGAGCACTTAATGATTTCTGTTTTCAGTTTGATTTTTTTTTAATTACAAAGTTTTTTTTAATGTTTATTTTTGAGAGAGAGAGAGACAGAGTGAGCAGGGGAGGGGCAGACAGAGAGAGGGAGACACAGAATCTGAAGCAGGCTCCAGGGTCTGAGCTGTCAGCACCGGGCCTGACAGGTGGGGCTTGAACTCAAAAATGTGAGATCATGACCTGAGCCGAAGTCGGGCACTTAGACTGACTGAGCCACCCGGGCACCCCCCAGTTTGATTCCTGATTTCATTTTTCTTTGGATTATATTGACCACCTACAGCTATGACTAAATTACCTTACAGAAGCAAGCTGGTTTATTTCTGATGAAAATCTACAGTGCCTCTTGAGTTTCAGATTTGAACATTCTGTGTAAATAGTTGTTTGGATGGATTACAATAAAGAAGATGCTACCAATGAAATAGAAAACCAACTAGATGTTAAGACTGTGATCCTCATGACCACTCTAGAAGGCCCTTCCATACATATGTCATAAAGACCATATTCCTTCAATTTAGTGCCAATGCCCCATTTTTATGCCTGTGACTCAACAAAGGTCTTTTCAATTTATAGAAGCAGTCTGGGATTTGTATTTACAACTTCTTTGAGGGTTACCTGCATGTCCATTGCTGGCAACGGACTTTGTCATTAAAACCTGACTCCTAGGTTAAGGGAGCTACACTGTGGTTTATTCTTTACTTACTTGGATAAACTAACTTGTAATAGAAATATACTTTGGTTAATTCTGAAATGTGTCATTTTTAAACAACGTAATCCTAAAAGCAATATGGAATTGTGATTTATTAGTTAATTTTAAATTAAAATGTTCAGATCTTGTTGAAAGAAAAATTATATCTGAATCAGTTCATGTTTTTTTTAATAACTACCTTTTGTGGTCACCCTTTTTGTCCTCACTTTAGAATGAAGATTCCCATTTAAATCTAAAAGTTACCTTAGTTGTCCTCTTGTGTTATTAAAACAATGTTACTATAGTACTTATTTATTATATTTCAGATTTTCTGGTGGTCTTAAAGTTTCCTTCTCCTCTTGTTCCTTTTGCTGCTTTTAAGGGACAGTTAAAACCGGGAAACCATGAAAATATTGAATTTTTTAAACAGAGTGGTTGTGATAGCGTAAGAAACCAAAGCTAACACAACTGTCTTTGTGTGTTGAGTGCCTGGCACATAGAATAAATTCTCTTCCCTTCCACACATAAACATTAAGCTGCTTAATAATATGTATCTAGTTACCACCAGTCCTAAATGAAACTGTGCCTTTCATAAGCAATTTAAAACTACCTATATGAGTATTTCTTTATAGGGCTCACATAAATACATGTCTGTTTCTATATACTGTATTCTAGCCAGAACAATTTTAGATCTGATTGGGCTGTAGGTATAGTTAGAAAAAAATGAGAATTTGCATCAGTTTTCTTAATTTAAAAAACTTTAAATATAATGAGATCCATATCCAGTGAAATGTCAAAAAATCATTATAGAATTATAGCTAAAATCCAGATTCATATTCCTTTTGGGTTTTTTATAGTAGAATTTCATAGTTAAGTAAAGTGAAGATTGTCTTCGGTGTTTCCATTGCTTCCACAATAGATAAGCTAAACAATTAAAATTCGTTTTCCCGCAGTGTATGTATATGTGTGTGTGTGTAAGAAAGGAAAACACACACACACACATACTTTTTTTTTTTTTAATCACTCAACACATTTACTGACCACTTTGGCAAAGACACTGTGGTATATATTGTGGGAATTACAAAGGAGAATCAAGCACTGGACTGGCCTGGAGAGAGTTGAAGTCCTTTTACTCACCATTCTGGAATGTTGCTAAATGAAAGGGAGAAAGAAATGTATAACTCTGTCAAATTTTCGTTCTGTATTAAGAAAAGCAAAGGATTATATTTGGAATTGGATGTCTTTGATAGGAATGTGTTGCCTTTCCCCCCACCCCTTATTTTGATAGATAGAAATGGAATTAAGTGAAAGTAGCTTGTCTTTCTGTTTTGTCTTCAAATTTTATATTGACTTTTATTTTTAATTTAATCCCGTTCAATTATTTAATTGTTACATTGACATTAACTGCTGTATTTGATGACTTTGTTCAATAATTTTGTTCTTTCAGGGCTAGAAATAAACATTTTTTTTATGTTCATTTTCCCCTTTCCTAAACTTCAGTTCTTTCTTTAGATCAGAATAGTTTAAAAGAACAATAGATTTTCAAAAAGCATTCTAATATTTTTAAGGATAAGTGTTTTTTAAACATGGCACCATTCAGAATGTATTACAGAGCTCCCAATTAGAAAAGTTTCTGGAAATGTATGGATAGTAAGCATGAACCTTCTCTCTTTTAAGTCAGGTTTAGGATACGTTTCTTTTTGTTTATATTGAGAGAGAGCAGAAGAAGGACAGAGAGGGAGAGAACAAGCAGGCTCTGCTCTGTGAGCACAGAGCCCAACATGGGGCTCGAACTCATAAACCATGAGATCATGACCTGAGCTAAAACCAAGAGTTGGATGCTCAACTGACTGAGCCACCCAGGAGCCACTAGAATACATTTCTTGTAAGTGTTCAGGCTCTCAAACCCAGGGAAACATTTCTTACCCATCTTATTCTATAACTTGGCCTGAAATTCTAATGCTTACCTCACTGAAGTAATAATATTACCAGCATTTCTGTGTTAAATACACCAAGAGATCTTTTTTTATATATGTTTATTTATTTTGAGAGAGCACATGTGCTCACGTGGGCAGGGAGGAAGGAGCAGAGAGAGAGAGGGAGAAAGAGAATCCCAAGGAGGCTCTGTGCTGTCAGTGCAGAACCCAACTGGGGGCATGATCTCACAAAGTGCAAGATCATGACCTGCGCCAAAATTAAGAGTCAGACGCTTAACCAACTGAGCCACTCAGGTGCCCCATTTTTTAGCATAGGGTGGGATATAGGTAATGACTGCTTAAAATATATTTGTTATTTTACAAAATAACCAGCTGAGCATCTGGGTGGCTCAGCTGGTTAAACATCTGGCCCTTGATCTCAGCTCAGGTCTTGATCTCAGGGTCATGAGTTCAAGCCCCACATTGGGCTCTGCACTGGGTGTAAAGCCTACTTAAAAAAAAAAAAATTATATATATATATGTGTATATATATGTATATATATGTATATATACACACATACACATACATATACATACACATATATACATATATGTATATATATACACATATATATTACACTATAAAGCTGTTTAGTGCTATTCTAACATTTGTATATCTTTATAGCAAATGTTTAAAACATTTGCCTAAGAAAGGTTCAGAAATGCCTGGATGACTTAAAAAGCACTATTCTTAGGAGGGGCATGTGGGTAACTCAGTCGGTTTAGCATCACAATCTCACGGTTTGCGAGTTCGAGCCCTGTATTGGACTCTGGGCTCGGAGCCTGGAGCCTGCTTTAGATTTTGTGTCTCCCTCTCTCTTTCTCTCTGCTCCAATCCCGCTCGTGTTCTGTCTCTCTCTCTCTAAAAAGTAAACATTAAAAAAATTGTTTTTTAATGAAAAAACACTATTTGTAAAAGCTTCATGCTTTACTACTACCTTGATACTTTTGATATTTGTGGCTTTTTTAATTAGAGAGTTATTTTTTATGCTAAATTAATAAGTTTCATCTTTCAAAAGGAGAACATGAAGGGAAATGTCTTTTTAGGCCTAATTATTCTAGGTTTTTAACAAAGCGATGTACATAGATTAAAAATCCAAATAAGGGAGTTGTAATAAATAGTACCAGTCTCCAGCTTTAAACTCCCCACGGCTAAGTCCAGCTCCATGAGGATTCCACTTTTAACTCTGAGCTGTTCGTAGCAGACATTAATCTTCACATTTTTAAATTATATACTTCTGCAAGTATTTCTTGACATTTCTATATTTTACTTTAGCAACTTATTAACGCAGTTGAGAATTTGGGTACTGTCATACCAACTTACTGTCCCATTTCACTGCATCTAGTCTCCCATTTAAGAGAGGTAGCAATTTTCTCTTAAGTTTATTTATTTCTGAGAGAGAGAGAAAGCATGAGCGGGGAAGGGACAAAGAAGGGAGAGACAAAATCCCAAGCAGGCTCCCCACTGTCAGCACAGAGCCCGACTCAGGGCTCTGTCTCTCAAACCTTGAAATCATGACCTGAGTTGAAATCAAGAGTCATGCTTGACCAACTGAACCACTCAGGCACCCCAAGAGGTAGCAATCTTTGTTTATTGGAGTAGCAGTCAGTTTTTACCTTATGACTATGTGGGAATGTTGTTCACTTAAGTAATTTATTATCGTCACATACCATTTATTGTACAACTCTTTGCTTTTCCTGTTGTTCATTTTCTTGTCTTACTGTGTCCTTTGAAAGTTTCCTGTGTTCCTATTAACTAAGTTATCCCAAACTCGCCACAAAATTGCAAAAGCCCTCGGAAGACTATTTTCTGTGCAATTAGGCATCTCAGGTAATGACAGTTCCTTTTTCTTTCCTGGAACTTGAACTTGCATGTCTGAAAATGTTTCACATTTAATTGATATACAGAATTTTAGGTTAGAAATCCTCTTCCTTGAGAATTTTGAAGTCACTACTTCATTGTCTTATAACCTGACATTTCTGATGGTTATATGTAATCATTTTTCTGCTTCAGAATGTTCTAAAATTTTACTATTAAGTGCCTTGGTGAGGGTGTATATATTTTCATTGGCTTTGTGCATATGCCAAGCCATCTTGATAACAGACTCCTTTCCTTCAGTTCTGAGAAATTCTTGTATTATTTATTTAAAAATTGCTACTTTTCCCCCTGTGGTTTCTAGAATTCCTGCATTATTTATCTTTTTCTTACCTTTTGCTTCTTTTTTTCAAAAGTTATTACTTTTTTAATGTTTTCTTTATTTTTGAGAGTATGAGTGGGGGACGGGCAGAGAAAGGGGGACAGAGAGGATCCGAAGCAGGTTCTGCAATGACAGCAGTGAACCCAATGTGGGGCTCAAACTCACAGACCTTGAGATGGTGACCTGAGCTGAAGTTGGCCGCCTCCCAACTGACTGAGCCACCCAGGCGCCCCTAACTTTTTTTTAATGTTTATTTTTGAGAGAGAACGAGACACAATGCAAGTGGGGGAGGGGCAGAGAGAGAGGGAGACACAGAATCCAAAACACCTCCAGGCTCTGAGCTGTCAACACAAAGCCTAACTCGGCTCAAACTCACGAACCCGTAAGATCGTGACCTGAGCCAAAGTCAGATGCTTAACCGACTGAGCCACCCAAGCACCCCAACTATCAGATTTTTAATTTCCAAAAGCTCATTCTTTCTGATCTTTGTTTTCATAGCCTTCTGCTCTTGTTACATAAATTTAATATCTTTCCTAAAGTAGTGTGAGTTTTTAGTTCAGGCTATCATAAAATATGATAGCCTGAATGATTTAAACAACAGAAATTTATTTCTCACAGTTCTGGAGGCTCAGAAGTGCGAGACTGAGATGTTGGACAAGGTAGGTTTCATTCTGAGGCCTTGGCTTCTAGGCTGCCACCGTCTTGCTGTGTTTTCACAGGACCCCTTCTTTGTATATGCACGTGGGGAGGGAGAAATCTTTCTGGAGTCTCTTTTTAGAAGAACACTAATCCCTTCATGAGGCCCCATTCTCATGACCTTATCTGACTATAATTCCCTCCCAAGGTCTCCATCTCCAAAATACCAATACAGTGGGTGTTAGGACTTCCAACATTTGAACTTGGGTATTAACAAACATTCATGCTGTACTATCTCTGGATTGTGTGTTTTTGCTGGGTTCTTTTTTGCTTTTAATTCTTTCACATAGGCTTTTTACAGATGTCTGGTACATATTTGCAGATTAATACTATTTGTGGAGCAACCCTAGGATTGTGCTGTCTGGCACTGCACTAAATACTCATTTACACATTAACTTTTCTCAGTTCTTAGCTGGGCTCTCCTTGATGTTCGATCATTCATTTTAGTCCTAGATCCTTTTTTTTTTTTTTTTCTCCCACCTAGCTCATGATTCTCAACCCCTTTATCCCACCATCTCAACACTTTCTTCCACCTTACTGCTGAAATGTTCTTGGTTTCTATCTTTGATTTACTTTTGGTCTCAGTGCAGGATGTTCTTCCATCTCCGCAGCTAACCTCACTAAGGACCTGTTTCCATATTTCACCACCTGCCAGGTCCTCAGTCCCTCTGACTTATCTTGGCTCTCCTCTACCTGCAACCTGTAACCCTCAAGCATACTTGCGTATCCTCCTTTTAAAACAAATTTGATTTCTCTCAGCTAAACTTCTAGAAAGAGGAAACTAAACTTACTGTTTTTCTCTTCATTGTCATATTACAAATGCTCTCAACATATCGTTGAAACTAAATATCACCAGTAACCACTGAATGTCCAGGCAATTCTCACAGTATCAAAAAAAAAAAAAAAAAAAAAGACCTCTTCAACTGGTAGCTAGTGTGCCTGCTGGGATTTTTTGAGAATTCCTAAAATTCTACTTTTTTCAGACTTCCTCGTTGTGGGATAGAGGACTTTTATTCCTAGCTTTTAAATGCTATGGCCAGACATTTATTTTGGGCTAAGGTCTAGAATATAATGTAGCTGTGGATTTGGTAAACTTCTAGTCAGTAGGAGTCTATTTTTGCCAGTGAATATATAATATGCAAGAAGCTCTTGAAATTATCTTTAAAATCTACCATTTATAATAGACCAAATGTATGAAGTATCTAGAAATAAGTAATACCAAAAAATTTTTATAAAGACAAAACAAAGATTGTATTGATAGATTTTAAATTTGGGTTGGGAACTGCTTTATGGATAGGATAGTTTCAAATGTGCACGTTGAAAAGAAAACTTAAAAAGTATGAAACAATTTGATTCAGTTTAACCCAGATTGATGAAACATTGGTTCAAAGTCAGAAATGCATATTCCCCTGAATTTTGGTATAAGGTGACACTTCTTAGAAGCCATCACGTGGCTTGTGTACTAATCTAGCCCTTTTGTATAGTAGTTTTGGTTTGTGTATATGCTTCCAGCCTAAGGAAGGTACCCACCCATTTTGTGTTCCTGTTCTTGGGGGAAACTGGTTTCTGCAGAGCTACGTTTTGTTGACTGCTAACCATCCTTCCAGTCAAGAAACTTGATTAAATTCTGGAAGCCTCTTTTCACTAAGGCCCTGAGATGACCTTTGGCTAAATACGGAGAGTTGAAGGAATGATTAATGAAAAACAATTGCAGATATTTTCCTCTGGTGTGGGAGTGTTGAAATTATGTCCCAGTACATTTAATGAAGAAGATACTTGTTTAGATTATGAGCTTCTCTTTGTTGCAAATATCCCCTGAAGGATTTATATCCTTTTGGTGTAAATTTCACTAATCCATTAATCTAAATTCTAGCTGAACCTTCGTTAATCTCTCAGAGGATGGGTGAAAAGAATTGTGGAGTATGAAAGGTCATCAAGATAAGGAGGATCTTGACAGTACTGGGTGTAAGTCAGAGGATGAACACAGGACAATATTTTTGAAAAATATGACAGGGGATTGACCAATTTTGCTTACTTCTTAAATTTGCTTAGGTAGGATCTTGGCTTGGTGTCAATAGTTTTTAAAATGGGAATACTTTGAGAGGTTGTAAATTGCAGTCTCTCCTAATTCAGACTGCCATGCTCTTCAGGTACTGCCATGCTATTGCTGAGAGGGAGAGTAAAAGAGGAGTCAAGTCGGGATGCAAGGATGTATATCACTCCTCCCTGCCCTCCTTTCAGGATGATATAGTGCAAACTTTTAATATTTCTAGTTCAAAAGATCTGTGGTAATATAACTCCTAAATGTGCTAAGGGCCTGTTGCAATACTTTAGTCAGCATTGGATTAGGGTGGATTACTGGATAGCGAAGGATAGAACAAAAGGCAGTTTTTAAAAACTGACCCTGTTCAGGATTGCAGAGTACCATGGACTTCCATAATGAAGATCTTCTATGATTAAGTAGACTCAACTTTTGGAGAGAGATGAACTAGAAAGGGATAAAGAAAAGCATGGCTTGCATATTGTTGCAAATTGACCTAAGCCAATTTGTTTGTGTACTACTCATAGGTTCTTTGGATAAAGCTAGCCACCCAAAAAATTTGAAGTGGTAAGGGGTAACTAACCTCACCACCAGTCTGGTGGCCAAATTGTAAGCAAGTCTCAAACCAAGCTGTGCCATGCATCTAGAAGCTAATTAAGCAAACATTTATTAGCAAAAGCATTCAGCCTGTTCTGCAGTTCATTGTAATCCTTGCTGTCTGTCCTGTTAAGTGCTCTGTCCACACCTTGCATGAAAGGTTTCACTTCAGGCAGAGAAGGAAACATTCCAGAGAGCAGGACTCTGTTACCCTTAAAGATGCCATCATGGAACCAGACATCCTCCTAAACAGTGTTCATTTAGAGGTAGAGCTTTGAGGGCCACCCTTTATTTTTTATGTTTATTCATTTTTGAGAGAGACAGACACAGAGTGCAAGTGAGGGAGGGACAGAGAGAGAGAGAGACCCAATTTGAAGCAGGCTCCAGGCTCTGAGCTGTCAGCACAGAGCCTGATGTGAACCCACGAATGGGGAGATCATGACCTGAGCTGAAGGACAGTTAACCAACTGAGCCACCCAGGTGCCCTGAGGGCCACCCTTTAAAGACTCAGGTTGCAGTCCTCATTAGATTCTTTTTCTTTTTTAATTTTTTTAAATTTTTGATAGAGACAGAGCACAAGTGGGGGAGGGGCAGACAGAGAAGGAGACACACAATCCGAAGCAGGCTCCAGGCTCCGAGATGTCAGCACAGAGCCTGACGCGGGGCTCAAACTCAAAAGTTGTGAGATCATGACCTAAGCCAAAGTTGGACGCTCAACCGACTAAGCCACTCAGGTGCCCCAGTCCTCATTAGATTCTTAAACCCTGTTCATGCAAGGCTACACTTCCTCTTAAACTACTTTAGCCAATCCAAATAGCTTGATCACCCTTAATTTCACTGATAAGAGCCCATTGCTAACTACCAAGCAATGAATTTCACAGAGAAACACCCATCTCTCATCTCCATTTGACTTGTTAGCAGAGCTTTAGGTGATGATTGAGATAGGGATACAGAAGTGCTTGTAGGGGGCACCTGGGTGACTCAGTCGGTTGTTTTGGACCCTTGGTTTCGGCTCAGGTCATGATCTCACAGTTGGTGAGTTTGAGCCCTGTGTGGGGCTCTGCACTGACAGTGTGGACCCTGCTTGGGATTCTCTCTCTCTCCTTCTCTCTCTGCCCCTCCCTTGCTCACTCTCTATCTCTCTCTCTCAAAATAAACATTAAAAAAAAAAAAAGAATAGGTGGAACTAGAGGGTATTATGCTAAGTGAAATTAGAGAAAGACTAACCATATATCATACGACTTGACTCATGTGGAATTTAAGATACAAATGAACATAAGGGAAGAGAATAAAAAATGATATAAAAACAGGGAGGGGGACACAACATAAGAGACTCTTAAATACAGAGAAACTGAGGGTTGCTGGAAGGGTTGTGGGTGGGGGGATGGGCTAAATGGGTAAGGGGCATTAAGGAAGACACCTTGTTGGGATGAGCACTGGGTGTTATACACAGGGGATGAATCACTGGAATCTACTCCTGAAATCATTATTGCACTATATGCTAACTAACGTGAAAGTAAATTTAAAAAAACAAAAACAACAACAACAACAAAAAACGTGTTTGTAGTAGCTGTCCATAGAGTATGACCTTTCTGACTAGGAACTGACCCCACCTTGTGTGTGAATGTCCTATTAGAACAACACACACCGTCCTTGCTAAAACATTTTAAATTACAGATGTTGTGATACAGATAAAGTTCTTGACATATACAGTTTAATATTTATGAATTTAAGTGCTAATTAGCAGTCATCTATGGTTGCTCATCATTTCACTAAAGTAAAATGACTAGAAGGCACAGGAAAGAGGGGCATTTGGCTGGTCAATGATTTTAGTCGGTCACTCTTTATCCACATTTTCTAACTGGCATGGAAGCACTAACTTATATGGCTAAAAGGGGCCACTTAAATTTTCAGTTCTACTTTAGTGCTTTTTTTATTCTTTGAGGGACATTATGCTATTTAGTGCTGTTTGGGAATTTATGATGATATCAGGATGTCAGAGATATACTGCACCATGTAATGTTGCCTATGGCAGATTGTGCCTCCAGTCTTAGTCCCAGAAGTCCAGTCAGGTGTCACTTCCACTGAATGCAATTCCGGTACAGTGTGACTGAATC
Source organism: Panthera tigris (assembly GCF_018350195.1). Taxonomy (NCBI): domain Eukaryota; kingdom Metazoa; phylum Chordata; class Mammalia; order Carnivora; family Felidae; genus Panthera; species Panthera tigris. The sequence continues at coordinate 71,798,297 of NC_056668.1, forward strand.
TACATAATCATATCTCAGGATCCTTAGATGTTGATAGATAGTTATTGGAGGCATGGAATGCAACCCAATTAAAAGTTCCACAAGGCAATGAGAGCTTTCCCAAAGACAGAATATTCTAATGACTGGATTCTTTAGAGATTTTTAGTTCTGCCATAGTTATGTCCTAGTTAAGTCTATCTTTCAAGTTCATACTTGGGATGCCCAATATAGGACCTATCCACTTTTGCCTACATACCAATCTTAAATCTCATAGGATATAGGGAAGAGGAAAGAGCTTCTACACCTTCTCCTTCCTTTTGTTAATAACCAGCTAAATTCTACTTTCTGCAGGGCATGAGGAAAGGACTTTGCAAGAAACTGTCTCCCCATGCTCACTCTTTTCCTGTTCAATGGAGTATTCTGATGCATTGTTAGTAGAATGGCCTAAATCTTCTTCCTACACCTGTAAAATGGGGTCAGTAATGCTGACTTTGTGGATTGTTGTGAGGATTATTTGAAATAATTCACTTAAGGTGCTTAGCACAGTGCCTAGCATGTAAAAATCCCTCAATACATGTCATTATTTTTTTTAACGTTAAGATAACTTTAGGTTTGCAGAACAGATAGTACAGAGATCTTATTTACCATTCATTCAGCTTCCCCTAATACCGTTTTACTAACCATGGCACATTTGTCAAAACCAAACAATTTGGTACGATAATGTTAAACTACAAGCTTTATTTGGTTTCACCAGTTTTTCCATTAATGTCTTTTTTCTGTTTCAGGATCCAATCCAGAGTACCACGTTGCATTTAATATTATGTGTTCTTTCGTTTTTTGTTTTTGTTTTGTTTTGTTTTTTTAGAGATAGAAAGCACGTGAGCAGGGGAGAGGGGCAGAGGGAGAGAGAGAGAATTTTAAGCAGACTCCACACCCAGCACAGAGCCCAACCTCACAACCATGAGATCACGACCTGAGCCCAAATCAAGAGTCAGATGCCTAACCAACTGTGCCAACCAGGCACCCCCATAGTATGTTTTTAAGTAAGAAAATTTTATTTTCTCAGCTCATCCTGATTCCCAGGTGTTCAGCATTGTAACACCATCAGGCCCCTGGGAGGCATTCAAGATATTCACCTTAGGGGTGCCTGGATGGCTGAGTTTGTTGTGTCTGACTTCAGGTCATGATCTTGGGGTTCATGAGTTTGAGCCCCACGTTGAGGTCTGTGCTGACAGCTCCGAGTCTGGAGCCTGCTTCAGTTTCTGTATCTCTCTCTCTGCCCCTCCCCTGCTCGCACACTGTCTCTCTCTCTCTCTCAAAAATAAATAAACATTAAAAAAAGAAAAAAGATATTCACCGTAATTTTCTGGGACTTCCTTTGGGCCTTCATCCACATAGTGTAACTCTTCCACCCAAACAAGCTAGGTAGATGTGAGGAATTGTTTTATTCACTGTGATTCTCAAGGGCCTTTGAGGAGAAGGTGTCAGATGCTGAAAGAGCTCAGGGCTGGGCAGGGGCAAAATTCCAGGATCTGGTCTGGGGGTTGGGGTGAGGAACTATTTGTTTATGGAGCTGTGGTAGCTACAACCAAGGGAGCAGCATGGGCAGGAGTGTCTCACAGAAGTGTCATATTAGGGCCGATTAGCTAATGCAAAACTGGGTCACTAGCCCTCAGTGGTTAAGAGGGGATGTCCAAGTACAAAGAAGAAAAACATAGTTCAAAAGAACTTTTGAGGGGTGCCTGGGTGGCTCAGTCAGTTAAGCATCCAACTCTTGATCTTGGCTCAGGTCACGATCCCAGGGTTTGTGAGATCAAGCTCCATGTCAGGCTCTGAGCTGAAAGTGAGAAGCCTGTTTGGGATTCTCTCCCTCCCTCTCTGCCCTTCACCCACTTACATGTGCTAATAAATAAATAAATAAATGATAAATAAATAAATAAATAAGTAAAACTTAAAAAAAGAAAATATTTTGAGATAAATGAAAGCAAAATCAGAATATATCAAAACTTACAGGACATGACTAATTCCATGTTTAAAAGGAAATCTATAACTGTAATGACCATATGTGCATGTGTGTGTGTATACATGCACATACATATATATACACACACATGTATACATATATATATACACATGTATGTTTACTTATTTATTTTTAGTAATTTCTACCCACAACGTGGGGCTCGAACTCATGACTCCAAGACCAAGAGTCACATGCTTTTCTGACAGCCAGCCAGATGCCCCAATGGTTATATATATTTTTTTTTCCTCTCTAACACTTTTTTTTTTAATTTACATCCAAATTAGCATATAGTGCAACAATGATTTCAGGAGTAGATTCCTTAATGCCCCTTACCCATTTAGCCCATCCCCCCTCCCACAACCCCTTCCAGGAACCCTCTGTTTGTTCTCCATATTTATGAGTCTCTTATGTTTTGTCCCCCTCCCTGGTTTTTTTTTTAAGTTTTTTTTATTTATTTATTTTGAGAGAGACAGGGAGCATGAGAGAGTGGAGGAGGGGAAGAGAGAGAGACTGAGAGAGAGAGAGGATCCCAAGCAGGCCCCACACTGTCAGTGCAGAGCCTGATGTGGGGCTTGATCTCACGGACCAGGAAATCATGACCTGAGCTGGAATCCAGACTTGGATGCTTAACCAGCTGAGCCACCCAGGCGCCCCTCCCCCTCCCTGTTTTTATATTATTTTTATTTCCCTTCCCTTATGTTCATCTGTTTTATCTCTTAAAGTCCTCATATGAATGAAGTCATATGATCTTTGTCTTTCTCTGACTGACTAATTTCACTTAGCATAATACCCTCTAATTCCATCCATGTAGTTACAAATGGCAAGATTTCATTCTTTTTGATTGCCAAATAATACTCCATTGTATATATATACCACATCTTCTTTATCCATTCATTCATCGATGGACATTTGGGCTCTTTCCATACTTTGGCTATTCCATACTTTGGCTTTCCATACTTTGGCTCTTTCCATACTTTGATAGTGCTGCTATAAACATGGGGGTGCATGTGTCCCTTCAAAACAGCACACCTGTATCCCATAGATAAATGCCTAGTAGTGCAATTACTGGGTGGTAGGGTAGTTCTATTTTTAGTTTTTTGAGGAGCCTCCATACTGTTTTCCAGGGTGGATGCACCAGCTTGCATTCCCACCCAATGGCTATATTTAAAGAAAAACTCAAATCAATAACCAAACCTTCCATCTTAAGAAACTAGAAAAGTCATCTAAATCCTAAGCAAGCAGAAGGAAAGAAATAATAAAGATTAGAACAAGGGGCGCCTGGGTGGCGCAGTCGGTTAAGCGTCTGACTTCGGCTCAGGTCATGATCTCACGGTCCGTGTGTTCGAGCCCCGCATCGGGCTCTGTGCTGACAGCTCAGAGCCTGGAGCCTGCTTCGGATTCTGTGTCTCCCTCTCTCTCTGACCCTCTCCCATTCATGCTCTGTCTCTCTCTGTCTCAAAAATAAATAAACATTTAAAAAAAAAAAAAAAAAAAGATTAGAACAAAAATAAATGAACTAGATAATAGAATAGAGAAAATCAACAAAACTAAAGGTTGGTTCCTTGAAAAGATTGACAAAATTGACAAATCTCTGTGTAAAATGACCAAGAAAAAAAAAGATTCAAATTAGTAAAATCAGAAATTAAAGAAGGGACATTACTATTATCCTTACAGAAATAAGAAGAATTATAAGGGAATACCATGAAAAATTGTATGCCAACAAGCTAGATAACCTAGACAAAAATGGTCAAATTCCTAGAAAGATGGGTTGGCCTAACAAAAAAATCATTCAAATTCATAGAATAAATATTAATAGAGCAAAGTAACAAAACCACATTGCAATAGATGCAGAGAAAGCCTTTGACAAAATTCAACATCCCTTCATGACGAAAACACTAAAACAACTAGGAAAAGAAAAAGGAAGTTCCTCAACCTGATAAAACCATTTATAAAACCCACAAATAATATCATACTTAATGGTGAAAGATCAGGAACAAGACATAGATGTCCATTCTTGTCATTTCTATTCAACATTGTACTAGATGTTCTAGCCAGGGTTAGAAAACTATGTCCATTCTCAGATGACATGACCTTAGAAAATCCTAAGGAATTCACACCAATACAAAAATTTTAGAATAAATGAGTTCAGCAAGGTTTCAGGATCCAAGAACAATATGCAAAAAGGAATAGTAATCAATAAAGTGCAGTAATGGCATAAAAACAGGCATAAGATTAATGGGATAAAATTTAGAGGCTACAAATCAATCTTCACATTTGTGGCCAATTGATTTTTGAGAAGGGTGCCAAGACAATTCAATAAGGGAAAGAATAGTCTCTTCAACATATGGCACTGGAACAACTGAATATCCATGTACAAAAGAATGAAGTTGGACCCCATCTTTACACTATACACAAATATTAATTCCAAGTGGATCACAGATGTATGTGTGAGAGATAAAACAAAAACCCTTTAAAAGAAATAATAGGAGGGGTGCCTGGGTGGCTCAGTCAGTTAAGCATCTGGCTTTTGATTTTGGCTCAGGTCATGATCTCATGGTTCATGAATTTGAGCCCCACGTTGGGCTCTGTGCTGACAGTGCAGAGCTTGCTTGGAATTCTCTCTCCCTCACTGCCCCTTCCTTGCTCACTCCCTCTCTCTCTCAAAATAAATAAATAAACTTTAATAAAGAAATAGAAGAAATAACAGGAATAAATCTTTATGATCTTTCAGTGGAGCAATGGTTTCTTAGATAAGACTACAAAAGCATGTGGGGCAAAATAAAATAAAAGGATAAATTTATTCAAAATTAAAAACTCTTATGCTGCAAATGATACCATCAAGCCCACATAATAGGGAAAATATTTGCAAATTGCATATTTGATAAGGTATTTGTATCCAAAATATGCAATTCAATAAAGCTATAGTAAAGAAATAAGGCTGGCTCCAGACTTCTTATAGCAACATTCATCACTAAAAGATTGTATTAAGTCCTTGAAATCCTTAGTGTAAGAAAATGTCACCCTAGGATTCTATACCCAGGGAAATTGCGGTAGGTTCCCTCCCTAAGGAAAGAAAAACAAAAAAAAAACCAAAAAAACCTCAAGGTAACCTGGTTATATGCTCACGGGACAACATCCCTCACAATCTTATAACATGAGACCACTTAATCAGGCTACCTGTTTGTATGTTACCATATATGGGAGACAAAGAAGTGGAAAATATATAAAAAACTATACCATGTGACGTTTGGGGACTCAGTTCTTCAGGTAGGAACCCAACTGAGTGGTGTTGGCCTCCAGGAGTAAAGTTGCTTCCTGGAAAAAAAGCCTGGGTGTCAGGACTCTCTGTGTGAGAATCCTGCTACATTACTTGGGGGCTCGTTTGGGGGCTCGTCTGGGATTTGGAGCCGGTGCATTTCCATCTCCTTTGCCACTGGGGATACGAACCTCAGGGCACTCGGAGAGGCAGCTCACCTGATGGGCCAGCAGACCACTTGATTCGCAGGAGACTAGCCGGGAGTGAGGCTCGGGTGAGGACCCCATGTATTCCAATGGAACTGGTGAGGCCCAGGAACCAGCTCAGACAGCGCCACCCGTCAGACTGGTAAGAATCCGGGTTTGTTTTGGCAAACCTGCCCCTAAGATACGGAAGGGGAGCCTGATCACTTCCCAGAGTTGCTGGAAAGAAGCTGCAACTCTAAGGAACTGGGTGTTGGGCGGTGGGTTGGAGTCGCAGTGTGACTGTGTGTGGGGACTTGTCTAACATTCATTGCCTCGGTCAATGGACTGTGGTAATTAGAGCCAACTGTCTCTGGTTATTCTACCTCAGAACGGGGACTTTAAGGAATATTCCCAAGCAGCTGCCGGAACTCCTTTTGTTTCAGGGAAATTCCCTGCCTTCTTCTGACTGACTTGGGACTGCCTAATGCCACTAGTGGAAAACAAAACAAAACAAAAGAAACCTGGAGTCTACTCCTCTCTCTGAGCTGACAAGATTTAAAACTCAGAATTCTCTTTCTCTGCCTTCTACTGACACCTCTCCTTTTCTGCCTTCCCTTCCCGCCCCCCTCCTTTTCTGCACCACCTGGGGGTGGCCTGCACCACTGGCTCCTCAATGCCTCAGGCACCATCAGCTCCTCCTCCCACCCTAGAAGTCAAGGACCACGAACTTCGGATTTTCCCACCAACGTCCCAGGTGAAAGTTAACCATGGGGAACAAATTGTTTGACGTAGACCCAAGTAAAACGTATTTAGCGTTTAAGCTACTTTAAGTTTGATGGTTTGAGACAGACAATGTTTATCAACATTAAAAAAACTTTTATTCTACCTAGATTTGCTGAAGGTCAAATAAACTCAGGTTACCTCTGTGCCAATTTGTTAACAAAAGGATGACTTAAACTAATGTTTTTTCTTTGTCTGTCTCATAGTTTTTGGGGGGGGGGGGTAATTGTTAAGATCGCTTTCAAAGTCTCTGTTAACCTAAAATGTTAAAGTTTTTACTTGCATAATAAGTTGGGATTAAATTCATTGGATATCTAACAAGATAAGAGGCTAGAGCACTAATTATTAGATGTAGGTCTGTGCTTTTGACTTATTGCAAAAAACTAATGATATTTGGATCTGTTGAAAAACATGGTTTGTGCTTAATGGATTCATAAGTTTGCCTTCTAAAATAATTCTGATGTAACATTGAGTTCACAAATGGTTACTACTTAGTTTTCACTGGAGACTAAGGTTTCTAAGAGTTAAAATTCTGCTAAATGTAGTTAAAACTTAATAAAATAAGAAAAACAACTCTGTATGCTGTATGCTCTGTATGTAGAAAAGTAGGAGATATGAAAGATATAAAAAAATAGAAATATATTTTTGTTAAAGGTAAAAGAAGGTAATTTTGTCCTAAATGAAACTTGTTATTTGGAGAGAAATGGCTTGGGACAAAATCTAAATGCAAAGAAAAGTTGTAGAAGGTTTGTGAAGGAAATATTTAAAAAGAAAGTTTATGTGTGGTCAGGATGGACTAAGGTTAAATAAAATAAATGGATTTTAAAGGCGCACTGGGTTAAGATTAAAATTCCTTCTACTTTGATCCAAAGACTGGGAAAATGATGGCAATACCCTTGGAGCCGGGCTCCAAATCCTCCACATTTGTGTTGTTCCTGTTTAGCAGAGGAACGGATGCCTCTGCCATATGAGGGATGGATGGTATATAAAGGGCTTTTACTAAGATACATGGGAGCCATTTTACTAAACTTACCCCATTGTGTGTCACAAATGGATATCCACATGGCTAAAACATATTTATGTGGGCATTGTTGAAAAAGGCAGAACAGACCTAGACTTTGGCCCTTTAACTCCCTCCCTCAATGGCCAATGATCATTCTTTTTTTTTTTTAATATGAAATTTATTGTCAAATTGGTTTCCATACAACACCCAGTGCTCATCCCAACAGGTGCCCTCCTCAATACCCATCACCCCCCCTCCCCCCCCTGCCCCCACCCCCAACCCCCCATCAACCCTCAGTTTGTTCTCAGTTTTTAAGAGTCTCTTTTGTTTTGCTCAATGGCCAATGATCAATATGTAAGTTACTGTTGGGCCAAAATAAAATTAGTGCATCCTACAACAACCAGGAAAGTCTTGCTTGGTCACAGTCCATACCCCCAAAGTCCTGCAGGTGACAAACGGAGGGGTAAGAAAAAATAGGAAAGACCAGGTCAGCTCTCGGAGGTAGGGTCAAGCCTGGGTAAGAACGACTACTCCCAGCACCTCGCAAGACTGACAGGGCTTTTGGCTGTCAGTCCCATACCCAGCCAAAATGCACGGGGCCAGGAGATGAGGTTTCTCCTGGCCAGCTCTAGGAAATTGAAATAAGAGACAACTTTCTTCCTTTTTCCTATAGTTGGGTAACTCCCCAACCAAAGCCATTACTCCTTTGGAATGCATTATGATTCATTTTCTTTTGCCCAAAGGCTTGGCCCCAATACAAATTGGAAGAGGGAACCTGGCAGCCAGAGGGAAATATCAGTGACAGTATTATCCTATAATTGGACTTGTTTTGCAAATGTGAAGGGAAATGGGGAGAATTCCCCTATGTTCATGGTTTTGGGGCCTTAATAAAAAAAAAAATCAAGATATATGTAAGCAATGTAAGGTGGATGCTAATTTAATGGCAACTCTTTCTAAATTCCAGCAATCAGGAGGGAAAACAATTAAGGGCCCCTTACCTGTATCCAAAACAGACCTAGAGAAGGAGGAGAGGGATCTTCATCCTCCTCCTCCTCGGGTCCTCAATCTATATATATAAAAAATTACAATTTTGCTCCTGCTACCCACCTTATCCAGGCCCTCCCTATAATGTAACAGGCATGTTTCCCTTATAAGAAGCTAGAATGCCAGAAGAAAAAACCTTATTAAGACAGGTAAAAGGGGATCTAGGTAAATTTTCTGATCAGATAAGTATATAAAGGCTTTTCAGAATATTACGTATATTTTGAGTTGACCTGGAAAGATATAATGCTTTTGTTAAATTAGACCCTTAGTGAGACAGCTGTTTTGAAAAAAAATTAAGAAAATCTAAGATTTAGCCCTTAAATTATGCTAAATTAGCCACTATTTTACAAACACAAAATGAGAGCCCAATGGCATTCCTGGAGAGGTTGAGAGAGGCTCTCATTAAATATATGGTTATCTCCCCTGAGACTCCTAAGGCTGAGATGATTTTAAAGGACAAATTTATCACTCAATCAGCCCTAGATATTCAGAGAATATACAAAAATTGGTTGTTGGCCTTGAAGGGACCCTGGAGGAGCTCTTAGGAGCTACCAAATGGGTATATTAATGAGAAGAAAAGCTAGTAAAAACAAGATAAAAGGGGCCAGCCAGATGCCCGAGGCTGCATACTTTTGGCTTCTGTAATCTTGTTTGCCTCTTGTGTCCACCAACTGCCCGGATAGCACCACTGATAAAGGCCCCCTCCCCTTTTTCTTTTGTCTCTCAACCCCCAACCATCCCAGCCATAAAAGGAGGCCGATGCCAAGGTTTGGGACTCAGCCTTTGGAGGTGACTCCCCTGGCCTGGCACTGGTATGCAATGAACAGTCTTTTCTGATTCCCTGAGTGCATATGGCTTGTCTCTCCTGGGCGCCAAGTACTTGCTATAACATTTGGTGCATGGGCCGGGAAACTCAACAGCCACGCTGGCCCCTCGAGCCACCGTTGTGGGAGGCCAGCAGAGAGTCCAATCTTCGAGGGCCCTACGATGGAAAGGAAGGCATGCCATGTGATTTCACTGGACCCTGACCCTCGCTGGGCCTGGCAATAGTCAGTCCCTGCTGCGCTCGGATGGACTCCAAGGGGAATCAGAAAATTCTGCCAGGATGGGACGTCGGATCAGGTAAGTGTCCCCAGGGACCCAAGACAGAGTTCAGGCCCGCCCTAGAGGCAGAAGAGGAGTCTGATCACCTCCTGGGTGACACAGTCACCACATAGGACAAGGAAGTCTTGGGTGGAAGCCTGCAATCTGTCTGAATGTATGTGTGAGTGCCCATGCTCCACCGTCTCGGCTACGGAGCTTGAGTGGGTCCTACCTTGCGATTCTGATTCCTTGATGACCTCATACGGCTCAAGGCAGAATCAGGTCCTCAGAGGACTGATCCAGGTCAGGGGTTTATACTGACCTGCCAATGCTAAAGGGTGTCTAAATCCCTGAGAGGGGAGTGGCTAGGCAGAAAAAGTGACCTCTTCCCTCATGTTTGTCCTATGACACTGTACATTGGGAGGGATCTATCTAGGATACCACGATGGAGAGAGTTCCTCAAAACCAACTGTTTTGGAATGTACGATTAAGAATTTTAAAAAGGGATTTTCAGGTGACTATGGGGTCAAATTGACCCCGGGGAAGTTACACACCCTCTGTGAATTAGAACGACCCACGTTTGGTGCAGGCTGGCCCCCTGAGAGCACCCTAGATGTCCCCACAGTTCAAGCTATTTTTAAAGAAATTAGTGGAGACCCTGGCCACCCAGATCAATTCCCATACATTGATCAATGACCGGACATAGCCTAAGTCAAGCCTCCTTGGGTCCGGTTCTGCATTAATAGTAAGGAACAGTGTAGGGTCGCAGTGACACAGGCCAAGAAGAAGACTTCACAGCAGAAAAACTGCCCCCCATCTTCCAAGAAAATTCAGAAGAAGTCCTTCCATTTCTGCCACCATATGCCCCCAGCAACCCATCAATCGAGGGAAGGGAACCTTGCCTGCCTGATAGTCCACCTCCATCAGTCATGCCTCTGCCAGCAGCCAGCCTACCCCAACCAGGGACACCTGAACCAGTAGAAAGATGCCTCAGGTCTGAAGCTCAAGGTCCAAGGCCCCCAATGGCAATGCAGATGCCATTGCGGGAGACAAGTGGTCCCCAGAGAATAGGCCCCAACGGGACCCTACAAGAAGGGGCATCGGTTTTCTACTAACAACTGTTCTCCACACTGACTTCCTCAACTGGAAACAGCACACGCCGCCCTACTCTGAGAAACCACAAGCGATGATAGATCTCCTAGAATCTATAATTCAGACTCACTGTCCTGCCTGAGTCAACTGTAAGCAGCTTCTTCTTACCCTTTTCAACACAGAAGAGTGCTGACAAATTGTCAGAGAAGCCAGCAAATGGCTCCAGACTCAGGCACCAGATGGGAATCTAGACGTTGGAGCTTGGGTACGGGAGGCTATGCCCGAAGAGGAGCCGCGCCGGAACCCCAACACAGAGGTGGGAAGGGCCAGATTAGAAAGTTACTGACTCGCCTCCCTCCAGGGGGTAAAAGCAGGGGCCAAAAAGCCCACCAACACGGCAAAGGTATCTGAGGTCCTACAAAAACCAGAAGAGAGTACGGCTGATTTCTGTGAAAGATTATGTGAAACCTTCAGAGTTTACACTCCATTCTACCCAGAAGCCCCTGAAAATCAGCACATGGTCAATGCTGCCTTTGTGGGACAGGCCCAAAGTGACATTAGACAGAAGCTCCAAAAATTGGAAGGATTCACTGGAAAAAAAGTCACTGAATTATTGGAAATCGCCAACAAGGTTTTTGTAAACCAGGATCAAGCTGCCAGAAAGGAGGCAGACCAAAGAATGAAACAAAAGGCAGCTCTCCTGCCACTGCTTTGGGGCGACCACCCTCTCCAGAAGGGCCCCCACAGAAACCATGACAGAGTCAAGAACAAAAACGAAGGGTGCCACTGGGACGTGATCAATGTGCCTACTACAAGGAATGTGGACACTGGAAAAATGAATGTTCCAACCACCAAAAAGGGAAAGCAAAAACCACTCCACCCAGCCATTACCAACCAGGACCACCTGAGGCTGACCTGATCAAACTGGAGTGGACTCTGATTAGGAAAGACCAGGCTCTATCCAACTAGGCCCCCATGAGCCCATGGTCTAAATGAAGGTGGTGTGTGGGGGGGGGGGTGGTGGTGAGGGGGCCAAACATTAGACTTCCTGGTCGACACTGGGGCCGAACACTCTGGTGACACACAAGGTGGCACCTCTGTCAGGTCGAGAAGTCACCATTGCAAGAGCCACAGAGGCACAAACCTGAAGGCCATTTTTCGGTCCCTGACAGTGCCGGCTCGGGGGGTGGGGCGTCACCAAGTAGTTCACGAATTCCTGTATCTACCTGACTGCCCAGTCTCACTGTTAGGTAGAGACCTCCTAGCCAAGTTGAGGGCAGAAATAGCCTTCTCCTCAGATGGACAGACACAATTGTGCCTAAACAAAGAGGCCCAACCCATGATTTTGTCCCTGACGATTCCATGGAAGAGGAATGGAGATTATATACTTTCCCTCCCAGTGAGCCAACTGTGGCCCCAAGGCTAGAGGCTGAATTCCCTTCAGTTTGGGTAGAAGGGAAACTCCCTTGGTCTGGCAAAAAACCACCCCCTGATATTAAATGACCTAAAGCCTGGATCTCAACCTGTCGAAATATGCCAATACATGGTCCCGTGGGAGGCACACCTGGGGATCCAGACACACTTCAACAGGCTACACTCTACTAGGACTCATACCCTCGGAAGCAGGATGGCTCACATGCCTAGATTTAAAAGAAGCCTTCTTCTGTCTCCAGCTAGCATCTAATAGCCAACCCCTATTTGCTTTTGAATGGGAAAACCCTGCCACAGGGGCAAAGGAACAGTTCACTTGGACTAGGCTGCCACAAGGATTCAAAAATTCACCAGCCTTATTCAGTGGGGCGCTGGCATCTGATTTAGCCAGATTTCTGGGATGGGACCTAGGATGCGTCCTCCTCCAATATATGGACGATCTTCTGCTAGCCAGTCCCACAGGGACCCCAGTGCTAGGAGGGAACCAGGGCCCTACTCAGGCTACTAGCAGAGGCAGGATACCGGGTGTCAAAGAAAAAAGCACAGATTTGCCAACGGGAAGTTAAATATTTGGGCTTTAAAATTACCCAAGGCAAACGGATGCTGTGAGCCAAAAGGAATCAGGCAGTCTGTGCCATTCCGGTTCCCACTACCCACCAGCAGATCCGAGGGTTCCTGGGAGCAGCGGGATTCAGTCGAATATGGATCCCATGGTTCTCGGAGTTGGCCAGACCTCTATACGAGGTACTAAAGGGGCAAGAGAGAGCACCCCTTTTCTGGGGCCCTAATCAAGAAACTCCCAGATGTATCACAAGATTTCAACCTGTTCGTACATACAGAAGAATGGGGTGGCCCGGGGGTTTTCACCCAGGAATTTGGACCTTGCCAAAGACCAGTGGCATACCTTTCAAAGCAGATTGACTCCGTTGCGGCAGGATGGCCACCCTGTCTGAGGTCACTAGCAGCCACCACACTGTTAATGAAAGAAGCAGACAAACTCATGTTGGGGCAAAATCTAAATGTTAAGGTTCCCCATTCTGTCATTACCTTGATGGAGGCCAGAGGGCAACACTGGCTAACACATGCTTGGATGATACAATATCAGGAACTGCTCTGTGAGAACCCACGAATAAGACTGGAAGCTGTAAAAACTCTAAAGCCTGCCACTTTCTTGCCTGCAGCAGCGGGGCTCCCAGAGCACAATTGTCTAGAAGTACTTGATGAAATCTATTCTAGCCAACCCGACCTATCAGATAGGCCCTCGCAAAATCGTGACTTCATCCTGTACACCGACAGCAGCAGCCTTCATGAACGAAGGCAAAATATATGCTGGTTATGCAGTAGTCTCTTATTTTGAGGTCACAGAGGCAAAAGCCCTTCCACAAGGATGGTCAGCCCAAAGAGCAGAACTGTGGGCCCTAATAAGAGCACTAGAACTCAGTAAAGACAAATGGGCCGACATACACACTGACTCACACTATGCCTTTGCCACTCCACATGTACATGGGGCTCTATACAAGGAGAGAGGACTTTTGACCGCAGGAGGAAGAGAAATAAAAAATCAGGAAGAAATCCTAAAACTATTAAGGGCAGTCTGGGAACCAAGGGAAGAAGCAGTCATCCACTGCAAGGGACACCAAAGAGAAAGGACTCAGTGTCAGAAGGTAACTGATGAGCCGACACCACAGCTGAACAAGCAGCAGGAAAACAAACAACACCCTCAAAAATCATGCTGGCCCCACAACTGCCAACTTGCCCAAAGTGCACAATCCAAGAAACAAAATGGGGCACAATAGGAAAAAGGAGGCCAGACAAAAGAAGGATGGTGGGTACTTCCAGACCAAAGAGCTAGTCCAACAGGTGGCTCTCCAACAGCATGAGTTCACCCACCTAGGAAAAACTGCCCTTAAAACCTTATTAAGCCATTACTATGTAATTGCTCGACTCCCGTCCCTCTGTGCCTCAGTCTCAATGATGCCTCCTCTGTGCTCAAAATAACACCAAACAAGGCCCCACTGGGCCCATTGAATCCAACGCTGTGGTCAGGCACCCTTCGAAGATTTAGAGGTAGACTTTACTGAAATAAGACCCAGTAAAGGATGTAAATATCTTTTGGCATTCATCTGCACGTTTTCAGGCTGGGTTGAAGCCTATCCCACACACACTGAAAAGGCAAGAGAAGTAACCAAGGCCTTGCTAAGGGATACCATTCCCAGACATGGTATGCCGTTAACCATAGGCTCAGACAATGGCCCAGCTTTCGTGGCCGAGGTGGTGCAGCAAGTAGCCAAAGTCCTAGGCATCTGATGGAACTTACATGCAGCCTTCCGGCCCCAGAGTTCAGGGAAAGTGGGATGTTTGAAACAGACCTTTAAATCAGCCATGGCAAAACTATGTCAGGAAACTAACTTGCCCTGGCCAGATATACTACTCCTAGCTCTCCTCTGAATACACTGAACACCCTGGGCAAAAATAGGATTCTCCCCATTCGAGATCCTATGTGGAAGACCCCCTCCACTAGTCAAATTCAAGGGGGACCTGACAGAGCTAGGGAATTTAGAAACACAAAAACAACTACAAGGACTAGGGAAAACTGTATTTGAGATACATAGATGGGTGACAGACAGGATACCTATTTCCCTAGGAATACCTGTACACCCCCACAAACCTAAGGATCAGGTTTGGGTAAAAAATCGGAAAAAGGAACCACTTAAACTACCTGGAAGGGACCTTATTTAGTTGTGCTAACCATGCCCACAGCTCCCAAGGTTGCAGGTCTAACTGCCTGGATCCACCATTCTTTTTTTTTTTTTTTAATGTTTTTAAATTTATTTTTGAGACAGAGAGAGACAGAGCATGAACAGGGGAGGGGCAGAGAGAGAGGGAGACACAGAATCGGAAGCAGGCTCCAGGCTCTGAGCCATCAGCCCAGAACCCGACGCGAGGCTCGAACTCACTGACCGTGAGATCGTGACCTGAGCTGAAGTCGGACGCTTAACCGACTGAGCCACCCAGGCGCCCCATGGATCCACCATTCTTGAGTAAAGGCAGCCCACCTGTCACCTGACAACCACTTGAAATGGAAAGTAACTGCTAACCAGAATAATCCTCTACGAACCATCCTTAAGAAGATAGCAGATGATAAGCGGTCTGCAGCCAATACCTGACAACTCTCTGTAACCAGAAGCTTGAGGAAAATCACGAAGCAACTTAAATGAACCATAACAAATTATTCTTTCTCAGATTTCATTGTCATCCCCTACCTATTTCTCTTTCTATACTTCTTGCTATACTCTGCTGTCAGGCTGGACCTGCTAACGCACGAAAGGAGAGGACTGTCTCTTCCTAAATGAAGAATATTACTTAAAAGTCAATCAACCAGGGATAGTCTGAGATACGGTCCAGCAGGTAAGGGAGTGAATCAACAAACGAAGACAGGAACAAACGAAGACAGACTGGAACTCTTGAGGCAACATAAGAATAGGGAATCTTGACTCCTCCCTTCAGTGGGTCCTCTCCTAATGCTTTTCATAGATTGGTCCTTGCATTCTTTTTTTTTTTTTTTTCATATATATATATGTTTTATTTTTATTTTTGAGACAGAGAGACAGAGCATGAACGGGGGGAGGGCCAGAGAGAGAGGGAGACACAGAATCCGAAGCAGGCTCCAGGTTCTGAGCTGTCAGCACAGAGCCTGACATGGGGCTCGAACTCACACTGCGAGATCATGACCTGAGCCGAAGTTGGACGTTTAACCGACTGAGCCACCCAGGCGCCCCGGTCCTTGCATTCTTAATACGCCAACCAGGTTTGTTTCCTCTCGTCTAGAAGCTATAAAACTCCAGATGATGCTCCAGTTGGACCATTCTAGCTGTCGCTACTCTCCTTTGGATGACGAAGAACCCTAGCTGCCTCACCCCTCCCTTCGACATCCCTGTCCAGCAGGAAGAAGCCAGAATGGTCTTCACCCCTCCTCCCATGGCGGCAAAGGGTTCCCTGGCCCCCACAAACTGATTCTCTCTACGTCTGCCACAGCAGTTTGAGAATCAAGAGGGGGGAATGAGAAGAAAAGCTGTAAAAACAAGATAAAAGGGGCCAGTCAGATGCCCAAGGCTGGATTCTCCCCTTGCATACTTTTGGCTTTTGTAATCTTGTTTGTCTCCTGTGTCTACCAACTGCCCAGATAGCATCACTGATAAGGGCCCCCTCCCCTTTTTCTTTTGTCTCTCAACCCCCTACCATCCCAGTCATGAAAGGAGGTGCCAAGGTTTGGGGCTCAGCCTTTGGAGGTGACTCTGCTGGGCCGACACCAATGCACCAATGCGCAATAAACAGTCTTTTCTGATTCCCAGGGTGTGTGTGGCTTGTTTCTTCCTGAGCGCTGAGTACTTGCTGTAACATTACAACCAAGATCAAGAGGAGAATAAAACAAACAAACAAACAAACATATAAATGAAAAAGAGGCTTAAAGAAAAAATCTGAGGCCTTAGTTGTGGCCTTACTACTATGTCAGACCAGACTTCCTGAGGTCCTGGCACCAAGTGCCATTTACATGACCATTCAGAGCACTAAAATGAGAACGTCCTGAGAGAGGACAACCGAAATTAAAACCCCATAAGCCTTGCCCTTATGTGGAGACAATCACTGGAAATCTGAATGCCCTTGGGGACCTCTATCTGTGAGGGCTCAGATAACCAATGTCCCTGGAAGGGACTAACGGGCCTGGGGCTCTTCATGGTGGCTCCCCTAAACCAACTGTCTATCAGAAACTCAGAGCCTTGGGTAACTCTAAATATAGAAAGAAAACTGGTTGATTTCCTTCTTAACATCAGAGCTACCTTTTCGTCCTCCTTTCTACCCCAGGCCAACTATCCAAATGCAGCATGATGGTTAGAGGCATCTTCAGAAAACTAACTAAATTTTTCTCTCAGCCCCTGGGATGTATATGGGGACACCTAATTTTTTTTCATTCTTTCCTGATAATGTCAGAGAGCCTTACTTCCTTTCTAGAAAGGGACATTATAACTAAATTAGAGACTATGGTGGTGCTAACGCCAGGACAGAAAACATTTATGTGAGTTTTTGGAAATTACTGGATATTGTAGGCTATAGTTACCAGGGTTCAGGAAAATAATTTGCCTGCTATGTCATTTATTAAAGGAGACTCAATCCCACCTACTCTCCCCTCCCCCCAAAATAAACTGCAGTCTGACTCATAGACACTATTTGCAGCCGTTGAATGATTACAAACAGAACAGGCCAGTTACTGTTACCAAGCTCACAGAGCTAAAAGATCATTAAAAGACAGCATCAGGCCTTTTATTTAGGGAGGGACAAAACGTATCAAATGGTCCAAAGGATGTTTACTGGAAAAGAATTTGTCAAGGACAGTTCAGCAAGTAGTATCAGCCTGTGAAGTATGTCTTAGAAACAATCCTCTCAACCACAAACTTGCTCTCCCAGGCAATCAAGAAACTGGAGGCTATCCAGGAAAGACTAACAATTAGGTTTCACTCATTCAAGGTCAAAGAGATTCCAACATCTGTTGGTATGGGTTAATACTTTTACCAGTTGGGTAAAGGTCTTCCCCTACAAAACAGAAAAGACACAAAAAATAATAAAAATTCTGCTTTACAAAATAATACCCAGGGCGCCTGGGTGGCTCAGTCGGTCGAATGTCCGACTTCAGCTCAGGTCGTGATCTCACAGCTCATGGGTTCGAGCCCTGTGTCGGGCTCTGTGCTGACATCTCAGAGCCTGGAGCCTGCTTCCGATTCTGTGTCTCCCTCTCTCTCTGCCCCTTCCCCACTCGCATTCTGTCTCCGTCTCTCTCAAAAATAAATACATATTAAAATAATACCCAGGTTTGGCTTACCTAAAAATTTGCAAATTAATAATGGTAAATGGCTGCCTGACTCTTTCTCTAGTAGAACTCCAGGCTCTTGGAAAAGTTTTACACCTCAAAATAAAGCAAACTGTCTGCTTATACTCAGCAAAACTCTAAATAATAGCTAACAAGCATTAGATGCTTAAAATTTTCTTTTAATTAAGTTAGGGCCAAACTCTTGGAAATAGAGCCACCATTGATTACTTACTGCTCCTACTCCTCCAGCACCTGGGGTACGAGAGATTCCCTGACATATGTCACTGACAAAGTCAGGGTCTCTCCTAGATTGTTTGACAGGTTTAAAAACTGGAGACATTTTAAGATGCCATCTTGTTGGTCAGTATAATCTCTACTTTGTGTCTGCTAATGTTTATGCCGCCTCATGCCTGCCAGCCTTCCTGTAGAACCACACCGTGGGCCACTCGACTGACCCTAGGGTAGACTCTAACTGCTGTATTCCCACACCATCCCTTATCAGCTTGAAGGAGCCAATACGGTCATCGTCCCTGTTCCCTAATAGCAGTTACAGGCCCTATTCCAGGGGAGAAATACATAAGAAAAGGGTTAACATTAGGCAGGGAGAGATAGGGGCCTTCAGGGAGGCAGACTGCAGGTGTAAGTGGGAGGCTAAAGAAGCAGATGGGATTCTCCCTTTATAAAATCCTTTATGGGTGCCCTCCCCCCATTATCAAGGGCATAAGGGGGGCATCTAAATGAGATAGGCAAATTAACCCTACGGCAACAGATGCGGGCCTTGGCTCTACCCTAACCACCTTATACCACTGGGTCAGGGAGCAGTTACCTGTGAGTCTGACCACAGACGCTCACCTCTTTAAATCAGGAGATGCTGTATGGGGGAAGGAATGGAATGTCCAACCGCTAAAGGGGCCTGTTCACTGTCATTTTGTCCATCCTTACTCAGTAAAGGTAGCCAAAGTGGGTCCCTGGATTCACTACAGCAGAGTAAAGCCGGCATCTCGAAACTGGGAGTGCATTCCTGATCCATCAACGCCATGCAAGCTGACCATATGGGAGAAGCAGTCTGCAACTCCAGAGGCTCCAGGAGACTGCAGCCTTGCTTTAGTCACTCCAGAAGCTGACTAATCTACACGTGGCAGGAGCTTGACAGTTTCAAGCTGTCCGATGAAACAAAAGACTGTCCTTATTTTCTATATGTTTCCTTACTGTGATGCACTGTCGCGCCTTGTTTCTCGTTATTATTATGATTCTTGCTCTACTCTTTGCCATAGGATTGCCCAAGGCCACCCTGGCTGGCTGAAAATGTAGTGAGAGGTTTCTGTTAACACTCACCTTCTTTTTGTGGATAGGATACTTCGTTGGTACCAACATGGGGAAACAACGGCCATAAGAGACTAGAAAATTAGATCCCCACAAACCTTATGGTAAAACAAAATACCCCAGTCCTACTACTGGGGTTTGGCTTCTCAAAAGCTCAATTATTGGGAAAAACTGTTTTTCCTAGCAGGGAAAAAGTTCACTGTTGTCTTTGTTAAAAACTTAACATGCCTAGGCCAAAGATTTTATAACTCAACTGCCAAAAAAACCCGATGGTGGGGGACCCCAGATCACCTTGAGCCAGATCTCCACCCCTTGTCTAACTTCTCTCATCTCTAAGAGGCCTGGAACAATGTCAACGCAGCCATCAAATGGCAGGCCCCAGGTGGACCAAACTAGTATGTGGAAGGACAGCCTATATAGTACTTCCCTCAGTCTGGTCAGGATCATGCATGTGTGCTGGAAACTATTTGTCCATCTTCCTGCTCCCACTTGCCTGAGGGAAACATTTGGGAGGCTTTTTTAAAAATTTTTTAAAAATTAAAAAACAATTTTTTAAATATGCAAGAACTCTAAAGTATTTTGTTCTTATAAAATCTTCCTATTTTTTTCTGTAAAAATCTAAGAGTAGAGCTTTCCAGTAAAACTTTCTGCAATGATGGAAATGATTTATATTTTTGTCTTCCATTATGGTAGCCTTTAACCACATATAGTTATTAAGCATATGAAATGCACCTAGTGTAACTGGGAAACTGAATTTTAAATTTTATTAGTTTAAATTAAAATAGGTACATGTGGCTAGTAGCTATTTTTTTTATAGTACAGTTGTAGAGTATTTAACCCTAAAGGGAAAGCAAACTAGTATTTTTTTAGGGACTTTAAGATCGGATGGATCCCACTACATGGCTCTAGGCCTATGACTAACTCTACCTTCTGTCTTTTCATTTATAAAAATAGAAAAATCCCCATATCAAGGGTTTGTTGTCAAAGTAAAATGTTATATCCATAAAATGTTGAGTACATGGTAAGAGCTCAATTATGGTTATTATTTTTTTAATCTCCTAAAAAGTCTACCAAATCATGGATGGAAAAATTATGCAGAAGGGTTTTGTAGTGAGGAATGAATCTATATAAATGTCTAAGTCTAAAGAAATGTGAGGATTTTGGTTAGAAACTGAAGGTATCACTTATACTTTGGGCATTGTAGACATGCTATAACTAAGTTTTACAAGTGACCTTTCCTTCCAAATAGGACATAGTAGGTTGTAACAGGACAATTTTCCTGCTACAACAACCTTAGAAAATGCAGAATAAGTTAAAAATATCATAGTTTAAAATGTATCAGAGAGCTGTGAAGTAAGAAGGACTTGTTACCTAAGTTGAGGTAAACAAAAACTCCAGAGAGGGGAGAGCCCTTGTAAGGTGAGTTGATAATCACTAGCCGTTTTATTTTCTGGAAACATTTGCTGATTTTAGGGACAGGCTGGGAATCAGTCTTTTTTTTTTTTTTTTTTTAATTTTTTTTTTCAACGTTTTTTTAAATTTATTTTTGGGACAGAGAGAGACAGAGCATGAACGGGGGAGGGGCAGAGAGAGAGGGAGACACAGAATGGGAAACAGGCTCCAGGCTCCGAGCCATCAGCCCAGGGCCTGACGTGGGGCTCGAACTCACGGACCGCGAGATCGTGACCTGGCTGAAGTCGGACGCTCAACCGACTGCGCCACCCAGGCGCCCCGAATCAGTCTTAATCTAGGCAGAGGCAGCCTATGGGGGCAAAGAAAACCCAGAGGAACTTTTAGTGGGCTACTGGGACTGACTGAAAGCAGAAGCGCCCCCATGCATGCCTAGTTTTCCACGTAGGGCATTTTCTGAGTTGAGACCTGCTTGGGAGGCTATGGGACTGAACCAAAACTTAAAAAAAAAGTCATGGTACTTAGGAAACCATACCCCATTAGAGGGACATGGCCTCCTCAAACACATGGCTAATTTCTCTCTCTCTCTTTTTTTTTTTTTTTCCAGCTCAGCAAGACATTTCTCATATTTTGAAGCACAATTGGTTGGAGGCTAAAGAACTAAGCTCAAAGCCCCAGAGGAATGAACTGGAAGTACTATAGTCTCTTAGGGCTGAGGAAACAGATTTTCTATCAAAAACTTGAGCTACATCTGAGGGATGAACAAGAGGTAGAATGAGTATAGGAAGACAAACTTACCAAGACCCATCTCAATCCCTGATTAGACTCCGAGGACTAGCCCCTCTCTACCAACCTAACAGAGGGAAGGGGGAATCCTCACCAGTAGATGATATCATGTGGTGGCTCTGCAATCCTTTTATGTACACAAGAAAATATTACCTACCGAGCATGTGAAGTGGCAGGAAAATATGACAGATAATTAAAAGAGAATAATGAATCACTGAACTAGACCAAGGATGATCAAAACATTGAAGTTAGCAAACGAGGACGGAGGGAGGAAAAAACAAACAAAACATGATAAAGAAAACAGAAGAAATGATGAACAAAATGAAAAGCTGGAGATTTTCATCAGATATAAAATCTACATAAAATTTATAAAACAATCAAAACCCTGAATATACATTATTAAAAATTAAGAACTCAGTGTATAGATTTGACAAATGACTGAAGATCTCAGAAGAGAGAATTAGGAAACTCAAAACAATAGGACAATAGAAAACATTCAAATTGAAGCATCAAGTGAGAAGAAAGATGGTACAGAGTGTTAGAACACATGATGTACAAGGTCAAATAGTCTTACACATGTAATTGGAATCTCAGAGGAAAGGAGGGAATGAAGCAAAAACTCCAGTTGAAGAGACAATGCCTGAGAATTTCCTACGGGCGCAGGGCCCCAAGCACCCCACCCTTAATACTCATTTGTATCCCTCTCCATTCTATTCCAAATCGAACGTCCAAAATTGAATTCACTTTCCGCTATACATCTGCTATATTTTCTGTCTAGACATTGTATTATCCATTTACGACTCCCCACAATTAGACTGAGGGCTTGCAAGATAAAGACGTTAAAAAAAAATGTTGAGTGACTAGTGCCTCAATATACCAGGCTGAAGCCACTTTTCTCTCTCATAAGAAATTAAGTAACAGTTTTACTGAACACCTACTAGGTAAGCACTTGTAGGTCAGACACTGTTCGGTGCTGGGGCTATAACGTTAATAAGACCCGGCTCTGCTCTCCAGGGGAAGTGTTCCCTCAGAGGCGGAGCACAGATGAAGAGGCACATTACTATACCAAGGGGTAAGATCACGGAAAAACCAGAAAAGCAAAGCTTGGGCCAAGCCTTAAAGTGCATCCAGAGCAGGAATGTGGTCTTTCGCTTTGGGCCAAAGGGAAAAAGGGATTAGCGGAGGGAGCGGCCATATAGTAGTTGTGGTCTGCCTTGGCCCTTTTGGGGTTATAAAGGTGAGAGGGGGCTGAACAGAAAAGTCTCGAAGCAGCCCTGCCGAGCCTCTACAATTTCCAGGTACTGTTTCTACCAAACCCCTCCCTTGCAGAGGCACGGGTAAGAGTCCCCGTGGCGCGACAGGACGCGTCAGCTGACGTCTCGGGGGGCGGGGAAACGCGCCGCCGGAAGCGGAGGGAAGGCGGAGCCACGCCCCCACCGCCAGCCTGCCACTCTCTCTTCCGCTGCCCGCACGGGGCACGGGCGGGGCTGAGGCGGAAGGGCACGGAAGGAGGTGACGATGTAAGTGAGCGCCGGCGTCGCGGCGGAGGCTGCAAAGGAAGCTCGGTGGCCGTGGCCGCTGTGAGCAGGCCGGACACCTCCTCACTGTCTGGGGTTCCCTAGAGCTGGCGAAGGCGGGGCCTTCAGTCTGAGCTGCGGCAGTATCTGAACCCGCGGTGGGGCAGGTGCCGGCAGCGAGCGACGTAGGTAAGTAAGTGCCCGGTGTCAAATCGGGATGACTTACGGACCGGGCTTGCTGGCCATTCCCGCGCCAGAGCGCGCCAGCTCAGCACCCCGGCCTGGAGGCCTCGAGCGCTGCCCTCCCCCACGCCCGAACCGGAGGCAGCAAATTTCTCCTTGGGCGCTGCTCTGCCTTTCTGGGGGCCGGAAGGGAGCTTGTCCCGAGGGACCTCTGTCCTCCCCTTTTTCTTTCCAGTTTGAACTGTACGACGTAGAAGCGGAGAAAGCTGGGGCCCCTCCGAGGCCGGGGAAAGGTTTGAGAGGAAGAGCTGCTGTTAGAGGTCCTCCCGCTACTGCCGTTTTTAAAGCCGAGAGTTTATGTTTGTTCGGACAGCTCTGCTTCCTTCCTGCCTTTGGTTCCTTCCCCCCGCACACTCTTAAGACCCTGTTGTAGCGAATGTGTGTGGCACAATTAAACATTAGGATGGGGGGAAGTCTGTTTTCTATGAGGCTTTCTGTTTTTGTCTATGCTGGGCAGTATCAACCCCCTTTCCACTGGGCCACTCTGTTGGGGGAGGAGAGACGCCGAGAGGATGTGGGAAATGAGGGTTTTGTATTTAAGTCGGAAGAGCGGAGTTAAAATCCTAGCCTGCCATTTGTTAGTGGTTTTAATCTCGTGTTAGACACTTAGACATTTTTAACCACATGTAAAGCGGAGCTTTCTTATACCTACATAAATACCTGGGAGAATGTAGAGAAGTGAAAAAAGCAGAACATCAGCCATTAAACATTTTGGATTTAAGAATATCCTGGACATTTAATGGTAGGTTCTTAATTACATCTTTTACTCAGAATAACTACACTTGCTATGGAGGAGGGGGCCAGAGGAGAAACTAGTATCTTATGTGGTTAGAACCTAACTGTGGGCTCTACTTTGGGTTGGGCAGCATTAGGACGAGGTCAGACTCTCCTAGCTAACTAGATGTCTCATGTTTAATGATAAGCATTATTGGTATATGAGGAATAACCTAAATCAGTTTTGCTCCTTACTCAAGATTGTTTTGTCCAGTGGGCCCTTTCTAGGATAAAAAGCTGGAGGGGCTTTATTTACACCTTGGCCTGCTTTAGAAGAAATTCTTTGCATATCTTTCTGAGGACCCCTCACTCTGCCTCTAAAACACTTCGTGTTAATTGAAAATGTGCAGAGAATAAAAACAAGAACTTGACCTTTGAGTGGCTGGACGTTACAGTCCTGAGTTAATCTGAGGAGCTGCCCTTTCTCTGTATTGGAGAGAGTAGAACATACCCCACTCTGAAGTTTAGTTTTTCTGTATGTTTTATTTATTTTTGAGAGAAAGTATGAGTCGGGGAGGGGCAGACAGAGAGGGAGACACAGAATCCAAAGCAAGCTCCAGGTTCTGAGCTGTCACCTCAGAGCCCGACGTGGGGCTCGAACCTAAGAACCGTGAGATCGTGACCTGAGCCGAAGTTGGAGGCTTAACTGACTGAACCACCCAGGTGCCCCTGAAGTTGAGTAGACCCTAAGTTAGAGAAGTGTTTGGGGAGGAGCGAGCGGATATGCAGCCAAGTGATTTGAGTAAGTTGCACCTGTTCTTACAGTTGCTTGCTCAGACAGATTAAGGATGCTTCCTTTTCCTTAATGGAACATGACAATGGCTGCCATGCAGTATGTAGCCAAGTGCAGTCTTCAGTTCCTTTGGCACAGAATTGTCAGTTGGGAATTTTAACTCATGGACACGAAAGGGACCTTGAGGGTTATCTAATCCAGTGGTTCCAAACCTGGCTGGGCATCGGCTGGGGTAATTAAAACAAAACCCCAGGTGCCTGGGTGGATCTGAAGTGGCACATGGGTATTTGTGGTCTTTAAATAGTTTCTCAGGTGATACTCAAGTTTTGAAAACCCAGATGTAGAGCAGGTTTCATATATTAGTTTATAAACAGGCTCAGAGATGAAATGTAATGTCCAACTAGTTTGTTGCCTTCCATACCTTTTTAATTTTTTTCTTTCCCTTCCTTTTCTTAACAGATCACTTTACTTGAATCAGTAGTACTCTTTTGTACCACCTTGAGCCCAGAAGATAAGTCCTTTAAGTCCGTGGCTCAGTATAATTCTGTTTTTGTAGTTTCTTATGCGTTAACACTCCTTAAAGCTCTTTGATGAAAGTATTAACTTTTACAATAAAGTTTCTTACCGAATGTTGCTTAGGTTTGTTTTTTGGCATAATTATATAAAGGTTATATCACTTTGTAAATCAGCTTTTTAGTAGGCTTTTATGCCAAGCTTTCACAAACCATGGAAAAATTCTATTTAAGAAAATTTTGCTGTTGTTCTCACTTATCATAAACCCAGTCAACTTTACACAGACTTTTTTTTTTTTTTTAAACCCCTTCCTCTATCCTCATATGTACTCCTATGTATGACCACTCTGTATCGCTGCTCAGCTTCCAGTGAAACACAGTTTGAGAACTGGGCTCTAAACATCTCTAATTGCCTTATAAACACCTAATTTAACTAGAGGCTCTTGGTATTTAAGCTTGTCCTTGAATTTTTAGTCCCTTTTCTTTTGGTTAAGTTGTAATGTGTCACTGGTTTAAAGAATTTGATGGGGTGCCCAGGTGGCTCAGTTGGTTGAGTGTCTGATTTCAGCTCAGATCATCCATGATCTTGTAGTTTGTGAGCTCGAGTTTGGCATCTGGCTCTCTGCTCTCAGCTTGGAGCCTGCTATGGATCCTCTGTCCCCCTCTCTCTCTGCCTCTCCCCAACACTCTCTCTCTCTCTCTCTCTCTCTCTCTCTCTCTCTCAAAAGTGAATAAATATTTAAAAAATTTTGATAGATGCCTGGAAAGGGTCAACTGATTAGGTGGTAACAGTATTTCATGTGTATTTTTCTTATAGTGAAAACCTCTTGACTATTTTTTGTAATATTTTCAGAATTGCTAAGGTAACGAGGCAGAGTTGAACATTCTCCTTTAGGGAGATATACTCATTCTCAAATTATTCTTCAGTAACCTCATTGCTTTAGTATCCCTCTTCTGTGTTAGTAGGAGAGCCACAAATAGACCCTACATCACAAGTCCATAGGATGCTGAATTATTTTCTAAAAGTGACCCTGTTTATTAGCATGTTAACTTCCTACAACCAGATGACAAAGGGCATTCTAAATTTGCTAATTAAAAAAAAACATGTTAACAGGGGTGCCTGCCTGGCTTAGTCAGTAGAGCATGCAACTCTTGATCTTGGGGTCATGAGTTCAAGCCCCACATTGGGTGCAGAGATTACAAAAATAAGTATTTTTTAAAACCCCCAGGTTAACAGATATGTAGTCTGTGAATTCAAGTCTAGAGAAACATGATATGTGTCTGAGATGAAAAGCCGTTACTGAGTCTCCAAATTTTTTTATTTTTGTGGCTGAAATACCTTAATTCTGAGGTTTTAAAAATTGTTGAGTTTCATATTTTGACAGCAAAATTTTCAAGTTAGAGGTACTTAAAAAGGATAAATCTGAACCCATGGTTCCAGTTTTAGTCTAAACTGATATTACAGGTTTAACATAGAAACCAAGGCGGGCTGAGGGTAATAACAACTTGAAGACCCAGTGAAAAGTGGAGTTTAATAGAAGTCATTTGCTGGTCTTTGAGGCAGTCTTCTATGTCTGTGAGGACTTAAGAGCATAATGGGATACCATTTGTTTTAATTAAAAAAAATTTTTTTTAATGTTTATTTTTGAGAGAGCAAGCAAGCAGGGGAGGGGCAGAGAGAGAGAGAGAGGGAGACACAGAATCTGAAACAGGCTCCAAGCTATGAAATGTCAGCACAGAGCCCAGTGTGGGTCTCGAACTCGTGGATGGCAAGATCATGACCTGAACTAAGTCATATGCTCAACTGACTGAGCCACCCAGGCACCCCTAATTAATTTTCTTTTATTTTGAGAGAGAGTGAGCAAGGGTGGGGGAGGGGCAGAGAGAGAAAATATCTCAAGCAGGCTCTGCACTTCTGCACTGTCAGAGAGGAGCCTGATGCAGGCTACAACCTACAAACTGTGAGATCATGACCCGAGCCAAAATCAAGAGTTGGACGCTCAATTGACTGAGCCACCCAGGCGCCCTGAGATTTGTCGATTTTAGAGCACACTGGATGGACTCTCATTAGAGAACCTTCAGTAGCAGTATCTTTGGCTTTCCTTTTGAGCAAGTTAGATTCCTCAAAAAAGAATCTTCAGGGGCACCTGGTTGGCTCAGTTGGGGTTGTAAGTTTGCAACTCTTGATCTTGGGGTGGTAAGTTTGAGCCCCACAGTGGGTACAAAGATTACTTAAAAATAAAACCTTAAAAAAAAAAATCTTCACATCTCCTGCTTGGAGCTTTTAAGCTGGCTGCCAGCAGTCTGGTAGCTAACCTGAGTGAAGGGATAGAGATTTTAGCCCTTAGTGTGTAAACTCTTTATGTTTGGTTAACTATTTTCAGTATGATACCCATATTCTTAACTGGGCCAGGAATCCATTGTTTTACCTTCTAGAGCTGCAGTGTCCAATATGGTAGCCAGTAGCTACATGTAGCCACTTAAATTTAGTGATTAAAATTAAAGAGTAAATACCTCATTTGAACCAGACACATCTCAAGTGGTCAGTAACCATATGTGTCCAAAGGCTACCATGTTGAATAAGGCAGATATAAAATATTTCTGTCATTGCAGAAGTTTCATTGGACAGCACTGTTCTCGTATAGAAAATAATTCTCCAGGGGCGCCTGGGTGGCTCAGTCCGTTAAGCATCTGACTTCGGCTCAGGTCATGATTTCGCAGTCCGTGGGTTCGAGCTCCGTGTCGGGCTCTGTGCTGACAGCTCAGAGCCTGGAGCCTGTTTCAGATTCTGTGTCTCCCTCTCTCTGACCCTCCCCCGTTCATGTTCTGTCTCTCTCTGTCTCAAAAATAAATAAACGTTAAAAAAAAATTAAAAAAAATAATTCTCCATACTTGTATAAAGGTGAGATAGGGGTAGTTGGCTGGTTTTGTGGAGAGTAGGAGGTTATCTAAATGATTTGGTCTAATTTTTAGCACCATGTTTACACCTCTCTCATAAAACCTGATGCTGCCAATTCCTGATCTGTTTTGAGGCACTGTTGCATAAACTGGATTGCTTCCCCTTTGCGAACTTGAGATTAACTTTTTTCAGTCTTTAAGTCAATCTGCGTTCCAAGTTCCAAAAGGTTTTGTTGTCCCCTCTTCCATTTTGTGTATATATGCTTTAAAAAAACCCAAAACCTTTTTATCTATACATTTCATTGTATATAATTCATATTTTAAAAAATAAAGTTAAAATAATGTTTTATTTTCATTTTAATGGGATTGTGGAGGGAGTAAGAGTAAAATGTGTTCAGTCTGCCATCTTTTTCCATAAGTATAGTATGGAGCATTCATATATGAACAACTGTCTCCGTTAAAAACAAAACAAAACAAAACAAAAACCCCTACCCTGTCTATCTCGTATTTACTTGGGCTTCTTGGGCAGTTTTATATATTGTCTTCTTCAATCTATCTTGGTTTTTGTTCTCTCCACATTCTATGAAAATTTGACTTACAAATGTCATGAGAATCAAATGGAGACTTTTTAATCCTTATCTTGCCTTTTTTGTTTTGTTTTGTTTTGTTTTTTGTTTTCTAAGTAATCTCCACACCTAATATGGGGCTCAAGCTCACAACCAAGATCAAGAGTTTCATGCTGTACTGACTGAGCCAGTCAGGTACCCCAGTCCTTATTTTGCTGGAGCTCTCAACAGCCTTTGACCATTTCTCTTCTTCTAGAAACTTTCTCTAGCTTTCCTGATACCACATTAACCTGATTTTCTACCTATTTCTCTGATCATTCCTTGTCATTTTCCTTTGCTAAGTAGTCTTCCTTTATCTCACTCTTACATCCCAGAGTTCCTCTGAATACTGCCCTACGGTGCATTTGCTTCTACCTTTTACAGAGTCTCCCTAGGTGAGTTTATCAGTTTCTGTAGCTTTAGTTATTATAAGCTGATGGCTTAAACTATAATTCCTATGGTATCCTTTTTTTAGACTTCCTGACCTGTATATCCAGCAGTATACATCCAGATGAATTTCCTACAGTCACCTCAAGTCTACCATGTCTAAAACTAAAGACTATAGCCAGTATAACCTTCCTCCAGTCTTTCTCCATTTGTTCCATGTAAATTATACAGCCATCTACCCAGTAGCTCATACCAAAACTCTTACTCCTCTCCCTCCACACAGTCTTCTAAAAAGTCTCAAGATTGATTCACTTTGCTGTTTCTCTCCATTGTCTCTTAATCTGAGTGACTTTGCACCTTGCCTATATTTACCTGCAACAGCCTCCTAACAGGTTTCCTTTGCTATGGCCTTCTCCCAGCCATTCTGTACACAGCAGGTAGAATGATCTTTGTAAGTATACAGATCAGGTCTTGTACCCCTCTTTATCTTTTAGTGGCTTGACACTACCTTTATGTTAAGTAGCAGCACCATTAGTTTACATTTTCTATTCTCCGGGTCCTCCTCCAAGTGATCCTGAAGTTTCTTTCATTTCCTTTGAATACTGCATTCACTGTCCTGGGCTTTTGTTGATCTGTTCCCTTTGCCTAGTAACTATTTATCATCCTTTGTCTCAGCTTAAAAATAATTTCTTCAGAGAGGTCTTTCCTCCTGACCCTTTGCCAGAATAATACTCTGTTGTTGTTTTTAACATCTAGTGCAAGTGGGGTGAAGGGGAGAGAGGGAGAGAGAATCCCAAGTAGGTTCCATGTTGTCAGTGTGGAGCCCGATGTGGGGCTTGATCTCAGGAACTGTGAGATCATGACCTGAGCCAAAATCAAGAGTTGGATGTTTAACTGACTGAGACACCCAGGTGCCCCTTCCCATAATACTCTCAATTTGATCTTCTATTCATTACATTTGTGAATACCTGTTCAAATGACTCTCACATTAGACTATAATAATTTTTTGAACACTCATATGTCATCATATTTGTAAAAACTCATTTATTGAATTGAAATTTGAAAGATGTTTGTATATCTTTATAACTTCAGCATTATTGGTGATATAACCACCACCAAGAAATATGTTAGATTAACTTTTTAAGGTACAGTTCAGATAGTTTCTCTAATTTGGGCAGGACTTTTAAGATTTTAATTATACATTTTTTTACCCCCTTCTTCAGCCTAGATTTGTTATGGGCTCATAATTATGTAGCTCTGTGTGTGTTTTTAGAATAAAAAACATAGGGGTGCCTGGGTGGCTTACTCGGTTAAGCATCTGACTGTTGATTTTGGCTCAGGTCACAATCTCCCGGTTTGTGAGTTTGAGCCCTGCATCAGGCTCTGTGCTGACAGTGGAGAGCCACCTTGGGATTCTCTCTCCCTCTCTTTCTCTCTCTGTCCCTCCCCTGCTTGTGTTCGTTTTCTCTCTCTCTAAATAAATAAATAAACAGACAAACATCTTATTAAGATTTCCCAGTGATTATTACATTTAAGTATTAGGAAGAATAAATTCCAGATCTCCTTTTATGTTGGTAGTGCACAATGAGAATGTATTTGGATTTCATATTAAGTTTATTTTAATTTCTTTTTCCATTGATAAAGGGGCACCTGGGTTGCTCATTTGGTTTAGTGTCCGACTTTGGATCAGGTCATGATCTCATGGTTTGTGAGTTTGAGCCCTGCATGGGGTTTGGTGCTATCAGCACAGAGCCTGCTTCAGATCCTCGCTCTCCTTCTCTCTCTGACCTGCCCCACCACCCAAAAAGAAATAAAACCTAAAACAACAACAACAACAACAACAAAAACCTTAAAAAAAAAAAAAAAAAAAGGTAAAATATAATACCCTAAACCAGAGGTTCCCAAACTTTCTTTGTGTACTGCCCCCCTTAGTGTCTTTTTCATAGTATCCTTAGGCCTAATAATTAAATAACTAGTAATTTATTAAGTAATTAGATCTAAACAACTTAAGTACGTATAGTCTAGCAACCCAATAGTTGTTTAAAAAATACACATCAGGAGCTGGGTGGCTCAATCGGTTAAGTGTATGACTTCATCTCAGGTCATGATCTCGGCAGTTTGTGGGTTTGAGCCTCACGTCGGGCTCTCTGCTATCAGCATGGAGCCTGCTTTGGATCCTCTGTCCCCACCCTGTACTCCTCCCCCACTGATTCTCTCTTCCTCTTTTTCAAAATAAATAAACTTAAAAAATTTTTTTTTTAAATACACATCAGTTGAAAGACAATATAGTATTTTTATTTCATTCTTAAATAATCAATTACCCAATGTACTGGTTGGGCACTAGAGAACTTCTCAAACCTTGGAATCATTAGACACTGCTACCCACATTTCCTATTTCAAATAGATTTTTGCAAATTTTTTTTTTTTTAATCATCACAGTAACCAACAAAAACCCAACTTTGCAAAGATAGGATGTCATTAGAAAGAATATACCATGATCTAATTTGAAACTGAATTGTATTAAACTGGTAGTTTGTCACGTGTTTGATAGGTATGACAGATAAAGAATATTGTTTTTTCCCCTCTGATTTAGAATGCTTTGTGATATCCCTCTGAATTTACTGCAGAACCCTTGGGTTCCTTGGCATATAGTTTAGGAACTGTGGGCCTAAACTCTTAGTAGTTTGGTGTAAATTCTGATAGACATGTTTTCCCCTATAAATATTCAAAATACACGGCTTTTTCCACTTAGCAAAAAATGGGCTCGTACATTTTGTTTAGCAATTTTTTTTTTTTTTAATTCAGCAGTGTGTTATGGTAAGGAAATTGGATTGAATGTACACATTTAATTCCACAGCAGCCTGAAAACTCCATTAAAACTGTAGAGAAGTGAGGAGTGCCTGGCTGGCTCAGTCAGAGCATGCAACTCTTGATTTTGGGGTGGTGAGTTCAAGCCCCACATTCTGGAAGCTGGAAAGCAGAAAAGACTAGTGGTAACTGATTAACAGACTTGAGAAAGCTGAATCCTAAACCAACGAGTAGAGAAAGCCGACAAGTAGTCATGTTTGTGTTTCAGAACCTTTTAAAAGTTTCAGGGTTAGTGAGTAGTGTCATGGACTGTGGACATGTAGGTGAAGGTGAGACTAAAATATATATACATAAGTGATTGAAAGTCTGTTTAAGAAAAATCCTCCCAGACCTGACATTTTCTTCTCCCTATACATAAAAACAGGATAACTAAAGATTTAGTATGTGGTGTGGGGAGGGTAAAACAGTCTCTGGTCTGAGGGAACCTTGCCTATTTGAGGATGGGATGTAGGTGCTTTATAAAGGGACTAAGTAGAGGGGCACCTGGGTGGCTCAGTCGGTTGGGCATCCGACTTTGACTCGGGTCGTGGTCTCCCAGTTCATGGGTTTGAGCCCTGTGTTGGGCTCTGTGCTGACAGCTCAGAGCCTGGAGCCTGCTTTGGATTCTGTGTCTCCCTCTCTCTCTGTCCCTCCCCTACTTGCACTCTGTCTCTATCTCTCAAAAATAAATAAATGTTAAAAAAAATAAAAGGGACTACGTAGAGAAATGTATACTGAAGGAGAAACCTCTAGCCCTCTTTCCTGACTTAGTTCCCAGAATCTTGCTCCTTTCTGCCATTTCCTGTTTCCCAGCAACAGCCACTTTCAAGTCTTTGAGCTGTTCTTTTGGTATCAACAGCGTGTCCCTAAATTAGCTTTTTTTTTTTTAATGTTACTTTTGATTTCCTAGTGTTAAGCTTTATCTGTAGACTATGGAAGATAAAGATTTACTTCTCTTTAACATGTGCTCTTCACTTTTACATACATGTACACGTCTGCTGTCCCATTTATCCTCACTGTGTAGTGATTCTGTAATTTTGGCTAGAAGCAGTTTTTCTCAATAGGGGCAGTATTGTCATTTTGGATGAGACGGTTCTTCATTATCCTGTCCATTACATGATATTTAGCATTACACCAGGCACCAAATATCAATACCAACCTAAATTCATTGTAACAACCAAAAATTTCCCACACAGTTCTAAATACTGGACTGAGAGGTATGATAAGGAGTGTCTGGTTGAGAACCATTTGATTAGAGCAGTGTTTGCCTTTTTATGATTATGTAAATGGTAGTCACAGCTAAGTTATGTATTACTCTATGATTTATAGTGACTGTTTTTCCTTTCTTGTGCAACTTTTTCTTGTCCCTAAAGTGAGTAGTCTTTTTAGTAAACTAAATATATTTTCAAGCTCTCTTCCAGTTGTATCTCATCTGTCTTTGCATTCAGACATTTTAGAAATTCTATCAATTTCACATTTTTGGAGACATCTTTCCCAAATCCTTTTGACCTCTTTCTTCTGGATTGGTGGCTCTCTAGGCTTGAGGCATAGTTGTCACTCTGATCTTTCTTTACCATTTTCTTTAGGATTTCTCTTGCTTGTGTGTTGTTTTGGATCTTTCCTGGGTCTCAGGTCTTTCTTCATTTACTCCCTCATTTTGTCAGAGTGTGACAAAATGTGGCTCCCTGAGAAAAAGATGCATGGTAGTTCTGTATTTTAATAACTTACATCTCTGAAAACCTTTTTTCTATGCTCAGTTTTGATTGATGAATTGGCTGAGTTTCAAGTTCTGTGTTGAAAATAATTTTTTTCCCTCAGACCTTGATCTTCTGGTTTATAATCTTTTTCTTTCTTTCTTTCTTTCTTTATTTCTTTCTTTCTTTCTTTCTTTCTTTTTCTTTCTTTCTTTCTTTCTTTCTTTTTCTTTCTTTCTTTCTTTCTTTCTTTCTTTCCTTTTGCCACTTTTTTCTTTTTTTAATTTAATTTTTAATTTTTTAATTTTTTTTATGTTTACTTTTTTATTTTTGAGAGAGAGCATGGGTGAGGGAGGGGCAGAGAGAGGAGACTCAGAAACTGAAGCAGGTTCCAGGCTCAGCTGTCAGCACAAAGCCCAATGCAGGGCTCAAACTCATGAACTGCAGGATCATGACCTGAGCCGAAGTCAGACACTTAACCAATGGAGCCAACCAGGCACCCCTGTTTTTCTTTTTTAAAAATATTTTTTTAATGTAATCTCTACTGCTTAATGTGGGACTCAAACTCATGACCCCAAGATCAAGAGTCATATGCTCTACCAACTGAGCTAGCCAGGTGCCCCTCATTGGTCTTTTCTATTTTTAAAACTTTATTTATTATTATTTTTTAAGTAGGCTTCAAACCCAGCCTGGAACTCAGTGGGGGCTTGAACTCACGACGGAGATCGTGACCTGAGCTGAGATCAAGAGTTGGATGCTTAACCGACTGGGCTACCCCGCTGCCCCTCTATTGGTTTTTTAGTCTCTATTTTATTTATTTCTGTTCTTTATTATTTCCTTTCTTCTACTCGTATTGGGTTTTATTCTTCTTTTTCTAGTTCTTTTAGGTGTAAGTTTAGATTACTCATTTGAGATATTTTTTTTTAAGTTTATATATTTACTTAGCATGGGGAGGTCGAGAGAGAGGGAGAGGGAGAGAGAGAGGGGAGACAGAGGACAGAGAGGAGAGAAAGAGAATATATGAATGAGAGAATATGAATGAGAATCCTGAGCAGGCTTCACACTGCCAGCAGGGCTTGAACCCACAAACCACGAGACTGTGACCTGAGCCAAAATCCAGAGTTGGACACTTTTAACCGACTGAGCCACCCGGGTGGCACCCCAAGAGATTTTTTTTTTCTCTTGAGGTAGGCCTCTATCACTACACATCTCCTGCTCAGAACTGCTTTTGCCATGTCTCAAAGATTTTGGACTGCTGTGTTTTCATTTTCATTTGTTTCCGTGTATTTTTTGGTGTCTTTGATTTCTTTGTTCACCCATTGGGTGAACATGTGGTTCAGCCTCCATGTGTTTGTGGTTTTTAATTCTTTTTTTTTCTTGTCATTGATTTTTAGTTTCATACCATTCTGGTTGGAAAAGACACATAATAGAATTTCAGTTTTAAATTTATTGAGACTTGTTTTATGGCCTAACATGTGATCTTTTTCTGGACCAGGACCCCATCCAGGATTACATGTTGCCTTAGTTATCCTGTCTTCTTAGGCTTAGTCCTTTAATCTGGGACAGGTCCTCAATCTTTTTGTCTTTCATGACCTTGACTGACACATTTTTTTAAATGTTCGTTAATTTTTGAGAGAGTGTGTGCACTGCGGGGAGGGGCAGAGGGACAGAGGATCTGAAGTGGGCTCTGTGCTGACAACAGAGAGCCCGGTGTAGGGCTCAGACTTAAGAACTGTGAGATCTTGATGTAAGCTGAAGTCAAACGCTTAACCGATTGAGCCACCCAGGCACTCCTGCTTGACACATTTGAAGAGTATTGGCCAGTTATCCTATAGAGTATCCGTCCCTCAGTGTGGCCTTATCTGTTTTTACTTATGATTAAATTCAGGTTATACATTTATAACATCACAGAGGTGGTACATCATACAAGTGACATTGTGCTACATCAGGAGGCATATGAACATCATATCTTACTACTACTGGTGATGATAGCCCTGATCACCTGACTAAGGTGATGTTTGTCAGGTTTTCTGTTGAAAGGTACAACTTTTCCCTTTGTGATTTTAAGTATCTTGTGGAGATACTTTGAGACGGTATATATCTTGTTTCTCACTGTATTTTTTCATCTAATTTTCTTTCCTGAGTCTGTTGTTTATGAGTTGCAAATTATAACTTTTCTATTTCCATTATTCCTTCTGTATTTATTAATTTGAAATTCTGTGTAAGGAGAGCTGTCCCTTCTCCCCATTTATTTAGTCATATATTGTTGCAGACTAGGGCATTTGTTTTGCTCTTATAATCCATTTCTGTCATTATATATTTAGTTGCTCAGAGTCTTTGACCATGGCAAGTCTCTTTAGGTTGGTTCCTGTGTTCTTTTGACATGTCATAATTTCTTGAGCACTTTTTTTTTTTTTTTTGCTTTCTGGCATTATAATGATATTCCAGGCTCATCTATTTGTTCTGTCCTGCTCTGGCATCAGTCATTTTTTAAAATGGGAACCAAGATCTGGGTGCTAGGGGTGTTCATTGCTACTGGGATGTTACTGCTTCTACACTAAGTAGACAGAGCTAGGAAATACACATGTGTGCACATTTCTAGATGTATATCTGTGTATATGTATATATAAAATCATGAACTCATGGATACTTCTGATTTCATTCTGTCATTATAGATTCAAACCTGTCTCAGTCTGTTCACTATCTGCTACTCCTTTCATCAATGGTGAAAAACCTAGCTCTATTTATCTACAACTTATTTTCCTATGTACTCAGTTTTAGAGTATTTACAAAGTTGCGGCATCTGGATGGTTCAGTTGATAAAGCATATAACCCTTGCCCCATGTTGGGCGTGGAGCCTACTTAACTAAAAAAATTAGAATATTTACAAAGTAGTTTCAAAATTAACTCATTCATCTGTGAAGACTAATTTGCTAACTAAAGTACAGTATTTGTATACAGTCCTTTTGTTTCTAGTCCTGTACAGTCCAAATGTTTTTGAAAATTACTTTGGCTAATTTTTTCGTACTTTTTCAGTATAGTTATTTATTTGTCATTCATTTGCTATTTGTATTTCATTTTGGAGTCCTCCTGCATTCTGGTTGATTTTAATTGTGTGTGTGTGTGTGTGTGTGTATATGTATGTATTTTTTAAGTTATTTATTTTTGAGACAGCGTGAGCAGGGAAGTGGGGGACAAAGATTCTGAGGCAGGCTCCACACTGACAGCAGAGAGCTGGATGCGAGGCTTGAACTCATGAACCATGAGATCATGACCTGAGCTGAAGTCAGACACTTAACTTACTGAGCCACCCAGGCACCCCTATTTGTATATATTTTTTAGTATATGAAGCATTAACATGGTTTTAAAAGTCAGAACTTTATAAAAAGGCAAGCTTAGAGAAGTACCACTCTCATCCCTGTGCCATTTTCCTTCTCATTCTTTCATCCTATACATATCTATAATTTCCTGTATGTTATTGTTCTCATTAGTTTCTGGTTTATCCTCCCATGTTTGTATTTTTATTTTATTTTGTCTTGGGGGACGAAAGGGCAGATATGTGTATATTTTTGTAATTTTTCTTTCATGAGAAGCAGCTACATGGTAAAGAATTTAACCTTGCCCCAAAAGCAAGCCTTTATCCTTGGCTTCTGGGAGGTAATCTCTAAGCCCTTGGAATGTCATGCCTTGTTGGAATGTCTGTATTTGCCTGGGAGCTTTGGATCACCAACAGTCTAACAGCATGAATTAGGATGGGGATTGGCCATGCCAGAAGGACCGACAGTGTAGTTTAGGGTAATGACTTTGGTATCAGTGGATCTCCAGAGGGGCTGAAAGACTGAGCTCAGTCTTGTGGGCAAACAGTTATGCCTAAAAACGCAATAAAAGCTCTGGATATCAAGGCTCAGGTAAGCTTTCCTGGATGGCAATATTGTCATGCACTGATGTCAGGACAGTAAAGTTCTCCTGTGTTCATGGTGCTAGAACACCTTATGTGCTTCTCCACTTGGCTGATTTAATCCATATTCTTCAGCTTTAATAGACCATAACTATGAATATAATAGTTTTCAGTAAGCTCTGTGAGTCCTTTTGGCAAATTGCCAAACCTGAGGCTGGTTTTGGGAACTCCCCAAACTTGCAGTTGTGGTGTCTATGTGCCACAGTCATGTCTTGGTGGCATAGTATTAATACTCATTTGAACTTGGCTTTTTTCACTTACCCTGGAAATCATTCCATGTTAGCTCATGGAGTTCATTTTTATTCTTCTATAGCTTCACTCAGTGTGTGAAAGAACCATACTTTATTCAACTACCTTCCTGTTAGGTCTCCAGTATTTTGCAATTACAATGTTGTAATGACTAACCTTGATTTTGTATTTTCATTATTATTGGAGGTGTATCTTAAGGACAAATTCCTAAAAGTGGGGCTGCTAGATTAAAAGGTAAATACCAGGGTTTGTTAGATATTATCAAATTCTCCTCCAAAAGGATTTTATCGGTCTGTATTCCTATTAGCAAAGTATGAAAGTTTCTTTTCTCCCACCAACAGAATGTGTTGTCACAGTTTTTGCCCGTGTTTTTATTGAGGTATAATTAACATATAGCATTATATCATTTTTAGTTCTACATCATGATTTGCTATTTGTATACATTGCAAAATGATGACTATAGTAAGTCCAGTTAACATCTACTACTATACTTAGTAACAAAGTTTTTTTTCCTGTGATGAGGACTTTTAAGATTTACTCTCTTAGCAACTTTCAAATACACAGTACAGCATTATTAACTATAATCACCATGCTATACATTACATCTCCATAACTTACTTTATAACTGGAAGTTTTTGGAAAGGAGTTTTGACTCCTTTCACTCATTTTGCACAACTCCCCAACCCTCTTTGCCCATTTTTTTTTTAAGTTGAACATCTTTTCTTATGTTTAAGAGCTATTTAAAAATATTTGTGAAATGTCTCCTTATGTCTTTTTCC
This sequence comes from Panthera tigris, assembly GCF_018350195.1. Taxonomy (NCBI): domain Eukaryota; kingdom Metazoa; phylum Chordata; class Mammalia; order Carnivora; family Felidae; genus Panthera; species Panthera tigris. The sequence goes on from NC_056668.1 coordinate 71,836,751, forward strand.
CATATTTCCATCAGGCTTTTTTTTTTTCTTTATCCCTCAATTTAAGAAAGTTCTTTATATTAGGGATATTAGCCCTTTACTTTTTACTGAGTTTTTCAATTCTTTTAAATTTCCAAGGTCCCTTTATTATTTTTGATTGTTCCTTTAGAAAAAAAAAAAACAAAACAGCACCTGCGTGGTTCAGTTCATTGAGCATCTGACTCTTGATTTCAGCTCCGGTCATGATCTCATGGTTGTGGGATCGGGTCCCAAGTTGGGCTCTGCATGGAGTGTGGAGCCTCCTTGGGATTCTCTCTCTTCCGTTCTCTGTCCGTCCTCTGGCTCATGCTTGTTTTTTCTCTTTCTCTCAAAAATAAACAAACTTAAAAAAAACAACATAAAACATGCTATTATATTCCCCCCAGTGGATATAACTTTTTTTTTTTTTTTACTTTGAAGATACTGTTAGATTTTTTTCCCTTCCCTCTTGTTTTTTAGTGTGGTAAATATACATAGCATAATTTTTACCATTTTATTTCATTTTATTAAAAAAATATTTTTTAATGTTTATTTTTGTGTGTGTGTGAGAGAGAGGGAGAGAGAGCGAGCGAGCATGTGTGCAAGGTGGGCAGGGGCAGAGAGAGAGGGAGACAGAGTCTGAAGCAGACTCTAGGCCCTGAGCTGTCAGCACAGAGCCCAGCGTGGGGTTCGAACCCGTGGACCACGAGATCATGACCTGAGCTGAAGTCAGACACTTAGCCCACTGAGCCACTCAGGTGCCCCAGCTTTTACCGTTTTAAACATTTTTAGGTGTACAGTTCAGTGGCATTAAACACATTTACACTGCTGTGCAACCATGGCCACAATCCATCTTCAGAACCTTTTTCATCTTCTTAAATGGAAACGTGTACCCATTAAACAAGCACTCCTCTTTCCTCCTCCTCTTAGTTTTTTATTTTTATTTTATTTTTAATTTTTTTAATGTTTTATTTATTTTTGAGAGAGCGCAAGTGGGGGAGGGGCAGAGAGAGGGAGCCGAGGATCTGAAGTGGGCTCTGCACTGAGAGCAGCAAGCCCGATATGGGGCTCGAACTCACGAACTGTGAGATCATGATCTGAGCCAAAGTTGGACGCTCGACTGACTAAGCCATCCAGGTGCCCCCTCCTTTAGTTTTTTGAAGTGGACTTCTCTATGTAAGTTTTTGCTTTTTTAAATGTTTACTTTGGTCCACTTGTCAACCCTAGAAATCTGGTGAATCTTGGATTTTCCTGTCATTTTAAAGAATAACCACTAAGAGGTTGCTTGGTAATTTAGAACATGCGGTGAGACTTGGCAACTTTGAGATGTACTGTGGGCCATCCTGGGCCATTTTGGAGGGATATCTGTATGTATTTTCTTGTGGACTAATTAGATTCCCCAGAGAAGAATCTTCTAATTTCCTACTTGGATGGTAAAGCAAACTGCCAAGGTTCTGGGAAATGAGTGGGAAAGTGTTGGGATGCATATATTTAGTGTATAAATCCATCTTCATATTGTGTCTGGGATCACCCTGGCTGCAGAGCTTCATTCACTTTTACCCTTTCTGGAGAATAAACTTCCAAAGTTGGGTAGTGGAGGGGCAGTTACCTCCTGGGTGGAGTTGGGGAGGGATTTGGGGTCTCACTGCTTAAACTTTGGGGTATAGTGTAGAGTAATTGTTCGGGCCTGTTTAGTTGAGGCATCCCCAAAAATCAGTATCTGCTCCCAGGGCTGATCTCTTCCTTAAGCTATAAATCTTTTTCTGGGATCTAAATGGGGAAACGGGTTGGGGAGGGAATTCACTGTGTAAAATCCTAGATCCTGTTGAACCCCTGCCTTCAGTTGTGCATGATGTGCCTGACTAGCCTGGTTCGTCCTCCCCAGAAAGTAAAACTTTGGTTATCTGCCAGGGTAGGAGAATGCGCATCTTGGGGGTCTAACTGCTTCTTATTCAGACTTTAAATGGGTCCCTCCTTTTTGAGCTCCCTTCTTTGTTTTACAAAAATTTTTATTATTTTTTTAAAAATTTTAATATTTATTTGAGAGAGGGAGAGAGAGAGAGACACCCCATGAGTGTGGGAGGGGCACAGAGGGAGGGAGACACAGAATCCGAAGCAGGCTCCAGGCTCTGAGCTGTCAGTACAGAGCCCCATATGGGGCTTGAACTCAGAAATAGTGAGATCGTGAGTGAGCCGAAGTCGGATGCTTAACTGACTGAGCCACCCAGTGCCCCTTAAAGATTTTATTTTTAAGTAATCTGTACACCAAACATGAGCTTGAACTCAACCCTGAGATCAAGAGTTGCAGGCTCTACCAGCTGAGCTAGCCAGGTACCCCTTGAACTCCCTTCTCTTGACCTTCATAGGTATTGTTGCTTCTATTCCTGAGCCTTTCTGAGGTCCTGTAACTTGCTTCTGGTCTTCACCTGCTGCTGGCTTAGATTTTCATTCTTTTGGCCTGCTCATCACTCAGTTATGTGCTTTCTTCTTTCAAAATTGTATTGTTCTTGTCTGCTTTTTTAAAAAAAATTTTTTTAAGTTTTTTTTAACGTTTATTCATTTTTGAGAGACTGAGAGAGACAGAGCATGAGTGGGGAAGGGGCAGAGAGAGAGGGAGACACAGAATCTGAAACAGGCTCCAGGCTCTGAGCTGTCAGCACAGAGCCCGACGCGGGGCTTGAACTCATGAACCGTGAGATCATGACCTGAGCCAAAGCTGGACACTCAACCGACTGAGCCACCCAGGCACCCTTTCTTGTCTGCTTTTTAATTTTCTTTGTCCGTGAGAGTTTTTCCCTTCTTAAAACCCATTTCTGTCATCTTAATGGGATTTGGAGAGGGAACTGAGGTAAACATGTGCTCAGTCCTTTTTTTTTCTTTTCCCAGAGAAAACTGATGCACAAAAAAGTAATACAACTTTTCTTAATAAGCTAATAGCAAGCTGAAATTAGATTATTAGTTTTTTGATTCATAGTCTATTATTTCTTCTGCCCCACCACCCACAACAGCTGACACCTTTCATTCTGCACTGAAGAGCCTTCAGTAGTGCTAGATCTTATTAAATCTGAGGAGGGATCCTGTTTGGTTTTTGACTATCATTTTCATCTATCATTCCTAATAAGTGTGTCCCCGAACTTCATATATGCGTGTGTGTGCGTGTGCTTTTTTACTTAGATTCACTTGAGAATCAGAACCCTGAGAGTGTGAGAGCACCTAATGGTGTGAGAGCACCTAATGGGCTCATATCCCTGCATAGTCACTCAAAGTTTTTGACTGACTGACAAAGAGGAAGCTGGTTTCCCTCTTGAGGTACTGATGTTGCTTGCATTGCCTGCCTCTAGATGTCTATACCCAGCAAAAGTATTGCCCTTCCTTTCTAAGATTTGATGTATAGAACACACTCTTTTAAAAAAAAATCTTTTAATGTTTATTTGCTTTTGAGACAATGCAAGAGACAGAGTGCAAACAGTGGAGGGGCAGACAGAGGGAGATACAGAATCCGAAGTGGGTTTCAGGCTCTGAGCTGTCAGCCCAGAGCTTGACGCGGGGCTCGAACTCCCGAACTGTGAGATCATAACCTGAGCTGAAGTCGGACCCTTAACCGACTGAGCCACTCAGGCACCCCTAGAACACACTCTTTTTATATGGAATCAGTTTTAAATGGTATGTGGTCCCCCCTCCTTCCCCATCCTTCATTTTACAAATGAGAACACAGAATTTGGGTGACTGACTTAAAGTCACTTAGCTAACAAGAAGCAGTGTCAACACTGACCGATTTTCTTCTGACTTCCTACCCTGTTTACTCCATCAGAAATTGACTGCATATTGGGAAATGATCTTGACATTTCTGTCAGAGTCAGCTATACCAAATGGGGTCATGTGAGAGTATTCATGTCTTCCAGTTTTCACTGTGGGGAAAACCTTAATCACGTAAGGATTTCGTTATGTCTGATAGTCTAAATTGTACTTCATAGGCTTTTTTTTTGCCCCTAAGAGTTTTCTAACTTCTAATGCTGTGATTATATCTTAATGACATTTTTAGGGTAAATGTGTAACTCTTCTTTCTCTTCACAGCTGCATCAAGATCTCATTATGCATCAGAAAAATGAAAAAACAGAAGAAAATTTTATGGAGGAAAGGAATCCACTTAGCCTTTTCTGAGAAATGGAATACTGGATTTGGAGGCTTTAAGAAGTTTTGCTTTCACCAACACTTGTGCATTCTGAAAGCCAAATTGGGAAGGCCAGTTATTTGGAGCAGGCAGCTGAGGCATTTCCAGTGCAGAAAGAAGGCCCTTCAAATCCAGAAGACATGGATCCAGGATGCACCTTTTTTTGCTAAGGCAAAGTCCAGTGTGGCTCTTCAGAATGTTAGTACTTTGCCCTCTAAAGTGAAAAGAAAAGACTCTAAACACTTCATTTCCTCCTCAAGGACCCTCCTGAAACTCCAAGCAGAGAGGCTGCTATCATCAACAAAGAACTCTGACCATGAATACTGTGGAGATAAAAGTCTCTTGAAGGCGGTTGCGGACTTACCAGCAAATAGTGTTTTAGGTCAGGTCAGTGGTCACAGACCTAGGACGGAGCCACAAGCTTCTGACTTTCCCATGAAGTTCAATGGGGAGAGCCAAAGTCCAGGTGAGAGTGGCACAATTGTGGTCACCTTGAGCAACCATAAGAGAAAGCGCTTTTGTTATGGCTGCTACCAAGGGCTGGAGCACCACAGGAATGGGGGACCCCTGATTCCAAAAAAGTTTCAACTTAACCAACATAGAAGAATAAAAGTATCTCCTCTTATGATGTATGAGAAATTATCCATGATTAGATTTCGGTACAGGATTCTCAGATCCCAGCACTTCAGAACAAAAAGCAAAGTTTGCAAGCTAAAAAAAGCCCAGCGAAGCTGGGTGCAGGTCACTGGGGACCATCAAGAGACCCTTAGGGAAAACAGTGAGGGTGGCAGTTGCAGCCCATTCCCTTCCCCAGAACCTAAAGACCCTTCTTGTCGGCATCAACCATACTTCCCAGATATGGACAGCAATGCTGTGATGAAGGGAAAGAACTCTCATGTGCCTGATGGCCACACTAAAGGAAGCCCTTTCTTGGGCAAGGAGCTTAGTTTAGATGAAGCATTCCCTGACCAACAGAATGGTAGTGTCACATACACCTGGGACCAGTCACCCTGTTCTCCTAAGTGGGAGTGTACAGAGCTGATTCATGATATCCCCTTATCAGAACATGATTCTAGTAACATGTTTATCTCAGAAAACGAAAGAGAAGTTATGACTCTGGGTCAGGAAAATCGGACAAGTACTGTCAGTGATGACAGAGTAAAACTGCCCATGTCTGGGGCAGATCAGTCTGTGAGTGATGTAGATGGGCCTGTGTCCGAAAAGACTGAGAGCTCATGCCAGATGGATGAGGATGGATCTCTCAAGCAGAACATTCTTAGTTCTAAGTTGCTGGACCACCCTTACTGTAAAAGTCCACTGGAGGCTCCTCTGACATGCAGTGGACTCAAACTCGAAAATCAAGCAGGAGGTGGGAGGAACAGTCAGAAAGCATCTCCTGTGGATGACGAACAGCTGTCAATCTGCCTTTCTGGTACGCACTCTTCCTTTATTCTCCCTCAACCTGCGGCCCACACTTGCTGTCCATTATCTTTTCTTTCTTTGTTCTTTTTTTAAGTTTGTTTCTTTTTGAGAGACAGAATGAGTTGGGGGAGGGGCAGAGAGAGGGGGAGAGAGAGAATCCCAATCAGGCTCCGTACTGTTCCCACGGAGCCCGATGTGGAGCTTAAACTCACAAACCATGAGATCGTGACCTGAGCCAAAACCAAGAGTTGGATGCCTAACCGACTGAGCCACCCAAGTGCCCCCCATTATCTTTTCTGGGAGATTCCTGTTTTTTCCTTCCACACATGGATTTCCCTGTAAGCATTTAGACATTCTTTGAAGTCTTCTATATTGCTGTATTATGGAGATGTTCAATACTTTAAGTTTTGGTTGATGATATTTGTGTTGCTTCCAGTTGTTTTCTTCTATAAATGATAGTGCAATGAAACTACTTCTATATACTTTAACAGTTTTTTCTCTAAGTTAAATTTGTAGTAGTGGAATTGATGAACAAATACACTTAGAATTTTAAGAGAATTGTGAAATTACCCTCCAAAAAGTTGAACCAGTTTACACTTGTTAAAATTTACTAATCTTCTCTTCTAGATCACCTGAGAGTTGTTTTGATTTGTGTTTTTGAGTTTAAAGTTTGAACATCTTTTTCTGTGTTTCTTGGCCATCTTTGGTTTGTATATAATTTTCCTTTGCCTAGAAGTTCCTATATGCCAGGCACTGTGCTAGTTCTGAGACTGTGGCAGTGAGCAACAGTGATTCCTACCTTGTTAAATTTTAATTACAAATGTCCTAAGAGTTTAAGTTTTTCCTTCCCCAAAGGTAAAAGTACCCTGACTTTGAGTGTGGTAATTTCGCTTAAAGGAAATTATCAATTCTTCATTGTGAAACTTATCTATCTTTAATGGCTTCAAGTTTTTACGTCATACTTTAAAAAGTCTTCTTGTCAAAATCTACCCCATGAGTAAGCTGGTGTAAACATTTTTGGAAGACAATATGGCAATATTAGTCTTTGACCCATTCCCCTTCTTGCAGTTTATCCAAAATAAGAATATATTTATTTGTATAGGGACATTACTTATAGTATTGTCCTGGTAGTAAAAAAACTGGAGACAACTGGAGCACCTGGGTGGCTCAGTCAGTTGAGCGTCCGACTTCGGCTCAGGTCATGATCTCGTGGTTCGTGAGTTTGAGCCCCGCGTTGGGCTCTGTGCTGACAACTCAGAGCCTGGAGTATGCTTTGGATTCTGTGTCCCCCCTCTCTCTCCGCCCACCCCTACTTGCTCTCTGTCTCTCTCTGTCTATCAAAAATGAATAAACATAAAAAAAAAATTTTTTTTTTATAAAAACGAAACAAAACTAGAGACAACCAAAAAAAAGTTTCTATGGAAGTATAAATTACAGCACATCTGGGCAATAGTACATTATGAAGCTGTTAAAAAGTTCAGTCTATATTTTGAACTGAAAGCTGTCTACATAAAGTGAAAAAAGCAAGTTGCAAAACAGAATGATGCCACTTTGTTAAGAGATATACACACAAATGGAGCATATGAATAGAAGTGTGCACACACATTTGTATCGGCCACATCTGGAAATATATATCAAATTGTTATAAAGGGCTTTTCTGGGGAATTAGGAGAATTACTTCTTGGTGGTTTAAACAATTCTGAGCACTTTGTTTTCTTAACCATTAAGTATGTATAGAAAGTTTTTCTCCACAAAAAGACACAGAGTAGTACAGAGTCCTAGCAAATCTTTAAAAACAAAACAGTTTCTGTTGTTTATACTGTCTTAGAATAGGGAAAGGCAAATTCTCTACTATAAAGTTAGCAAAACCATATAATACATAAACCTGAAAAAGTAAGCATTTACGCATAGATACCAATTAACTTAAAGAGATGTAGCACTTCCAAAAGCAATTGATCAATTGACTAATGGCATACAGTAAGACTGTTGTGTGACATGAGGACGTAGGCATTTTTACAGAATGCACACTTGGTGATCTGCAAAGTAATTCATTATTTTAATAGACTGAGGAAAGAAGAACCAGAAGAACCATTTTTGGGGTTTTACTTAGCATCTCCATGCTGATTGAAAAGGGTTGAAGGCAGAGCAACAGCTACTGCCCATCACAGCCCTCCCTGCACCAGCAAAAAAAAAAAAAAAAAATTACCCGAGTAGAGATAAGCCCACAATCTATCACCAAATATGAGGAAAGCCAGCACAATGAAAAGGACAAATTCAACAAATAAAGGAACTAAACCTGAATAATCAGGATTAATAGAGCAATTAGAATAGGAATCCATACGGGACAATCAGTATAGTGAATGCTCCTTTAACTGACTTCTATAGCATTAGTTAATACTAAGTTCCACGTCATGGTGAATGCTGGCTTTTCTCTAATAGAACTACACATGTTCACTGCAGTAGATTGATACACTTATCAAGAGCCAGTTGTACTTACTACAGTTTACTTACTGTTTTATAATTGTACATATTGCATAAAACTCGTTTTGGAAGGAAAAAAAATAGATTCCTATGTCAGTATATTCCAGGTAGATTAAAAATTTAACCAATTAGAAACAAACACACACAAACCTGTACACAGATGTTCATAGCATCATTATTCATCATAGTCAAAAAGTAGAAACAATCCAAATGTCCATCAACTGATGAACAAGTAAGTAAAATTTGGTATTTTATACAATGGGATATTCTGGCATAAAAAGGAATGAAGTACTGCTGTATGTTTCAGTGTGGATGAACCTTGAAAACATGCTAAGTAAAAAGAGCCAGGCACAAAAGGCCACATACTGTGTGATTCTATTGATTTGGAATGTCCATGGTAGGCAAATATAGAGATAGAAAGTAGGTTAATAGCTGCCAGGGGCTGTAGAGAGGAAGTAATGAGGAGTGACTCCTAACTGGTACAAAGTTTCTTGTGGAGTAATGAATGTTACTAAATTAGGTGATAGTAATGGTTGGACAACTCTGAATTTCCCCCCCCCCAAAAAAAAAAAATGAATTTTACACTTTAGAAGAGTAATTTTTTGTGGTATGTGAATCACGGGTCAGTAAAGCTATTAAAGAGAACACATTTTATAACACCATTTTATAATTTCACATTAATAATACATTTAATAATTTTCTATTATTTTTTTGAGAGAGTGTATGTGCAGAGATGGGACAGAGGGAGAGAGAGAGAATCCCAAGCAGGCTTAATGCCCAGCGTAGATCCCAGTCTCACCATGAGATCATGACCTGAGCCAAAATCAAGAGTCAGACATTCAATCAACTGAGCTACCCAGGCGTCCCAATAATACATTTTAAAGCCTGATAGGAAACTCAGACGCAATATACCAGTTTGACTCCATAAACACTAAAGCTGCGTGTGTATATAAGAAGTCATTAATGAAAATTTAGAACTTTTAGATATGCATGTCCTTTGACCCAGAGATTTAACTTTTAGTGAGTGTGTTGTGAGGAAACAACAGAACCAGGATATATCAAGGGCTTTAGTTGTGACATTAATTGGAGAGCTAAAATATTAACAAATGGTCCCCAGTAGGGAATTGTTTATGGCATACCCATTTACTGGGTTACTAGATTGTTTTGAATTGGCCTAGGGAAAAAAAAAATTCCATAGTGTATTGAATAGGATAAAATAACTTCAAAAAGAGAAACTAGAGTGCTCCTTACATGTTGAATAAATAATGTTCATATTAAAGGGCATAAAAGTTCTAAAGGAATTACAGGATGATTGCCATTTTATTTTAAAATATTTATGGTCATGTATTAGAAAAAAAATACTGGGGCACCTGGGTGGCTCAGTTGGTTCGGTGTCCAACTTCGGCTCAGGTCATGGTCTCACGGCTTATGATTTTGAGCCCCATGTGGGGCTCTGTGTTGACAGCTCAGAGCCTGGAGCCTGTTTTGGATTCTGTGTCTCCCTCTCTCTCTGCCCCTCCCCCACTTGCGCTCTGTCTTTCCCTCTCTCTCAAAAATAAATAAATATAAAAAAAAAAAAAATCCTGGGCCCGTGGGTAGCTCAGTCGATTGAGCACTGAGCGTCTGACTCTTGATTTAGGCTTCGATTTACATCAAAATGAATTCCAACTGTAAATAAAAGATTTAGTTAATAGTTCTAATATTATTTGAGTGATCTTTTCCCTGTGGTTATGAGTTGCTACCTGTTATTAGGTCTCTTTCTGGATTTGGTTTTTCAATTTCTATACTAGTAGTAGTCTGTCTTAATTCTAGTAGTTTTATAATTTTTTTTAAAAAGTTTATTTTGACAGTGTGTGTGAGCAGAGGAGGGGCAGAGAATCCCAAGTAGGCTCTGTGCTATCAGCACAGAGCCCGGCGAAGGGCTCACACTCACAAACCATGAGATCGTGCCCTGAGCCAAAATCCAGGGTGGGACGCTTAACCAGTGGAGCCACCCACGTGCCCCAGTTTTATAATTTGATGGGAGTAGGCCCTTCTCCTCTCTTGCCCTCCCTTATTCACCTCTCCTCTTTAATTCTTTTCAGAAATTTCTAGGAATTTCTCATGTTTTGGTCCCAAGATGAATTTTAGATTTGTTTTTTCAATTAAACAAACAAAAATAATGGCTTTGATTGGTATTGCATCACATTTATAGACTAAGGGGAAATTACATTTATTACAATACTGAGTTTTCCTGTCTAAAAACAAAGAATTACTCCATTTATTGACCTATGTCCTTTCACCAGAATTTTGTGCTTTTCACTTAGGCTTGCACATTTCTTAAGTTTAGTCTTAGCTATTTCATGCCTTATTTTGTCATTAAGATTTTGTTTTAAGTAATCTCTGCATCTAATGTTGGGCTCGAACCTACAACCCTAAGATCAAGAGTGGCATGCCCCACTGAGCCAGCCAGACGCCCCATGCCTTCCTTATTTTTGATGGGACCTTTCTGACATGTGTATTGTATTTTGTTGAAGAAGCAAATGGTTCCATTTCTTGTATGCACAACACAACCTCATTCCACATGCATGGTGGGATGTGACCTGTCAATTGCCTTTAGAAAAAACTATCCACATTTGGTTTAAGATGAGCAATTTAACTTCTGAAAAATTTTTCATATTATTTCCTTTTGTGGTTTTTTTTTTTTTTTAATTCTTTATTAATCCTCTCATGAAGGATTTCTGCAGTATTTATCTGCACAATCACCACAGATAAAGTCACTGTAGAATCTTTACTCCTTTTTGCTGGCACCAACATTGGCTTTTGCAGTCCCCCTGACTTTCTGCATTCTGTTCTTGTGTTCTTTTGTTGTTTTCTTGAGGTCTTTTTCTTTTCATACAGGCCGTCTTACAAGACTGTGGGTTCGTTTTTCTTTGCATAATCCAAGGACTCATAAACCATGCCAAAGCCAGTCGCCTTGCCACCACCAAAATGGGTTCTGTATCCAAATACAAAGATGACCTCTGATGTGGTCTTGTACATTTTGGCTATTTTTCCCCAAATTTCTGACGTAGGTACTTTTGCCTTTTCCAGATGAAGAACATCAGTGACCACTTGTTTCTGCTGAAATAGTGGACTGGTCATGAACTTGCTGGTCCCAACAGTTACTGTTGTTGTGTTGTTCATGATGGGTGAGCTTCTAGCAGCCAGGGAGGAAGAGTTACTACCTTTTGTTACTACCTTTTGTGCTGGCAGATGGACTATAATTTGAATTCTAGTTTTTGTTTTCTTTTTCCCCTAACATTTTATCATTTCTTTCTTGGTCACATTGAAGTTTTAGTACTATGCCAAATGCATTTTTCCTTTTTGGTTCATTAGTTTGTGAATGCAAGTGGGTAAAAAATAATGGGTTTAATTCTCATCTTAAGAAGCCATTTTCTGGGTAATTCTTGGCCAGGGGGTATTAAAAGGAAAAGATGCAGTAAAGAACAAGTTGCTTTTGTAGAGAAAAGATAATAGGTATCTCCTGCTTTGGAGGCAGCATAGGTTAATAGTTAATGGTTAACTTTCTGTGGTCATATAACCTATAATCAGAATCTTACTCTGCCATATGCTACTTAAGGGTTCTTGGGAAAGTTACTTAACCTCCCTAAGCTTCCTACCTCCATTGGTAAAGTAGGGATGCTATCTAACACAGGGTAGTTAAAAGGATGAGATGTAGTAGTGCTTGGTTTATGATAATGCTATTTGAATGCAGTTTTACTTCTGGTCCCAGTGAGATGTGTGTACCAATAAGACATTGTCCTCTAGGGTTCTCCTTGATCATCCGCACAGGACCTTTCTACTGCATTAGAAATCCATGTTTATCATCTGAAAGTGAAAACAAAAATGCAGATAAGAGGAAACAAAAATAACTTAAAATCCCCCCAATACTACCTGCCATAGATAACACTGTTAAGAGGGATACCTCTTTCCTATGATACTAGTTTCGAATTGGGGTCAATATCCCATTGATAGAGGAGACTGCTTTCTTATTTGAAGAGTCTCAGGTTGCTGAGCCTACAGTTTACTTTTATTATTAGGGGCATTATTTTTGTATGAAATTTGCTCTTCAAATGCAGTTTCTCAAATGTTGGGATTCCTTATCTTCTATTTGAGTTCATTCTCCCATGTAGACAGACATAAGGCTGTTCTTAGGTAACCTGTAAACACTTGTTGGCAAATACAAGTTTAGAAGCCCCAAATCTTTACCTCCTTCTCTTATTAAGCTGGAACAAAGGATTCCCTTTCTGTCTTCTTTATGCCTAAAGCCTAGACCAGAACCAGGCATAAACAATCAGCGTTTTCCTGTTTACTATATCCTGACCTTTGCTCTGAAGCCTTTCAAATTGGGAGCCTTCTGGTAGGAGACTAACAAAAGGAAGATCTGTTTTTCACACCTTTGTCTGACTCTCCCTCAAAAAAATCCACCCTGTTCTTGGGACAGTTACTCCATTGTTCTCTTTCCTGTCCATTTTGTACTGATGTGTACCAGAGGCCATTCTTGAAGGTAGAAAGGGAACTGGGTAAAATAAGTGGCTAACAGTGCTCATTCTTCCCATCTTAATTCTGGAGACTTTTAGACTGATGGTTAATTAGGTTATTGCTCTCCCCATTCAGCATCAGTGAATGTCCTAAGTCATGTCAGCATTTTTGTAAGCCTTTCTTTCCCTCAGCTTCTGTGTATTTCCTTAGAAATAAAGCCCTGATTTTATTTCCTAGGACCTTTTTAAGTATGTTTGTTCAGTGGGTCCTCGTGGAAGCCATTAAAATGCGTATACATCTTATTTGACCCAACGACTGTCCTATTCTGGCCAAGAAGTCATCCTTTAATTCTGCTTCACCTTTTAAAATATGCTGACACACACTTACCAAATAATAGTGACTGCGATATCAACAAATCCCTCAATAAATTGTGGTTTTTGAAAAGATAACTCCTTTAGGGGCACCCGGGTGGCTCAGTTGGTTGAGCATTCAGCTTCAGCTTAAGTCATGATCTCAGGGTTTGTGATTTCGAGCCCCGCATTGGGCTTGCTGCTGTTAGCTCTGAGCCTGCTTTGGATCCTCTGTAGCCCTGCCACCCCTTCCCCACTCATGCACACATGCGCTCTCTCTCAAAAATAAAAAAATATTTTAAAAAAGAAAACTCCTTTAGTTACCAGATGTGATACACATTTAACCAGGTGATTAAACCATTTTAGATTTCACTCTTTAGAAGGGAAGATTCTTCTTCAAGGTTAAACTACTGAGTGATGTCAATCTTCAGTTTTAGCTAGCCATTTTCTAACAGTGCATCAGTAGCTTTAAAAATCCAATGTGAAATGATACCTTAAGGCATTTCTCTCTGGATTGGAATGGTGAGGGCCTGATCTATTTTATTTTTTACAAAACATAACTTTTAATTAAAAGATTTCTGTATAGCGTAATGTATAGGTTAGATGTGTGGTAAGTGTTGTGTATAGGTTAAATATTGGGAGAATGACTTTTGCTGAAAATGGTTTTTCCATTGTAATTTCTCTTCCTTTATTTAAGGATTCCTAGATGAGGTTATGAAGAAGTATGGCAGTTTGGTCCCACTCAGTGAAAAAGATGTTCTTGGAAGACTAAAAGATGTCTTTAATGAAGACTTTTCTAATAGGTTTGTCAATAATGCTTAATTTAAGCCCTTGAAAATAAAATTGTTGGCACATGTGACTTTAAAAAAAGAAGATACTTAGTAAATTTAGTGGAACTCGTGTTTCTTTTCTTTCAAAATCTTTCTTTTTCAGAAAACCATTTATCAATAGAGAAATAACAAACTATCGGGCCAGGCATCAAAAATGCAACTTCCGCATCTTCTACAATAAGCACATGCTGGATATGGATGATCTGGCAACTCTGGATGGTCAGAATTGGCTGAATGACCAGGTTAGTGTATTGTAGGTTCTCAGTGTGGAAAAGTTGCAGAGGATGTTGGATAATAAAATATAATTAACCTTTGGGTTGGTCTCATAGTTATGTTTTGAATCAAGGATTCTTTACCCTTACTAAAGCTACTCATTCACCAACCCCAGCATCCAAAAGGTTTGATTACTGTTAACGGGTGTCAGTGTTATTCATTCTGATGGGATGTTCTGAATTGTATAGGGTTAGTAAGCTGGTTTTATGTTGACTTTTTATAGGTCATTAATATGTATGGTGAGCTGATAATGGATGCAGTCCCAGACAAAGTAAGTGAAAGTTACTCTTCAGGAGAGAGAATTCTTGTGTATTAAAATGAGGTTTCTTTTTAACTTGATGTAATTATTTGATATTCCTTCGATTTTTAAAGGTTTTGATTTTATCTTGATCAGGCGCTAACAGGTTGGGCATAGGTTCTAGACAATATTTGAGCATAAGAAAGTCAGATTGCCAGTGTTTTCCTACATGTTTATTTACTTTTGAGAGCGAGCGAGCATGAGCGGGATAGGGACAAAAAGAGGAAACACAGAATCTGAAGTGGGCTTCAGGCTCTGAGCTGTTAGCACAGAGCCTGTCGTTGGGCTTGAACCCACGAACTGCAAGATCATGACCTGAGCGGAAGTCAGACACTCAACCGGACTGAGCCATCCAGGCGTGCCCCACCTTTTTTTTTTTTAAGATTTAATTTAAGATTTAAGTAATCTCTGTACGAGTGGCTTGAATTCACAATCCAAGATCAAGAGTCACACACTCCACCAACTGAACCAGACAGGCACCCCAAGGAGGCTTTTTTAAGGTGTGAAAAAAGTTGGGGCGCCTGGGTGGTTCAGTCATTTGAGCATCCAACTCTGGCTCAGATCATAATCTCCCAGTTGGTGAGTTTTAGTCCTGCATCGGGCTCACTGCTGTCTTTGCAGAGCCCACTTCGGATCCTCTGGCCCCTTTCTCTCTGCCCCTCCCCCCATTCGAACTTGCTCTCAAAAATAAAAAACAACTGAGTATATTTTAAGATCTTATTGGCTTCATTCAAATCATTGATGAATCAGGCAGCATCCCATCTAACAAGTAAAAAGGAGCTTTGAAGAGCTGTACAAAATGGAAGACTTATAAGGCAGAAGGGGGCAGGACAAGAGGGTTATTAGCAAGAGTAGATTGATTGCAGCAAAGTTACCTTACTTGAGGGGAAGACCAGGCCTAACAGGCAGGTTACCTAAGTAGTGCTGAGCAGGTAGTTCTATTAAGATTACAGTCCTGGGAGAGGCTGAAGTTGCAATTAGGTTAGGTATTTTTGGTTTGGTGACATGGGCTAAGCACAAGTCAGCACTAAGTTAGACTCTATTTTGGGTCTGTTGTCTCTTTTTTAACAGTGAGGAGATGCACAAAAAGTGTATTTTTGCTTTAAGTTTTTCAATTTAACTTAAAGTCTTATTCTTTTTAAAGATGTAATAAAGTGGTATTCATTGTCACTTTTTCTTGGATTAATCTTGGGTATTCTGTTCAAATACAGACAAACCCTCCTTAAACTCTAAAATTCCCATAGAGTTTTGTTACTATTAAAATTATTTTTTTTAATTTAATGTGTTAATTTTTCTGAGTATTTAGATTGTCTGATGGGTAACTTTTGATTTCAGTATCTAAAATCTTTCCAAATACTTTTATAAATCTAATAATTTAAACAGAGAAATATAATGAGTCGGAGATTCCAACACTTTATGAATATAGACAAAATGTTTTACAACTTTCCACTTAAAATTGCAATTCTGTTGCATTTTAAATTGGAATCATGAGGTTAATCTGTTGGATTCTCTATTATGTGAAATTCTCTTAATCACCAGAAAGTTTAAACCTAAACACATATTATAGATGACTTTTAACATAAAGGTGTTAATTTTAAGGGTATAATTTACCTTCATTATTTCTACATTATATTTAATTCTGAACCTTCATTGGATTAAAAGGATACTTACAGTCCCCAGACCAGTAGCACCAACATTACCTAGGAATTTACCAGAGATGTAAAAGTTTGAACTCTAACCTACCCCTACTGAATCAGAAACTGGAGGTGGGGCCCAGCAATCTGCTTTCACAAGCTGTCCGGATTCTAATGCACACAGAGTTTGAGAATCACTTTTCTTAGAAATAGCTATTACAAGCTCTTTTTATTGATATCTTAAGCTGCAGAGATCTCAGAACAGTGTGCATTGGGATTTTTTGGAAGGTTTATCAAACCAAACTGTTGAGCTCCACGCTCAGTTTCTGCATTAGTAAATGGTCTGGGGTAGGGCCTGAAAATTTGCATTTTAAGAAGTTCCTGGGGATGCTGATACTGCTGATCTGGTGACCACATCCTGAGAACCTCAACACTGAGGGAGCATTTTTTTCATCTCAAGCGAATCCATTACTGAGTGAACACATTAAGACCACAATATGTTTACTAGCTCACATGAGCTGATCCTAATTTAGAAGCCAGAAATTTGATGTCAGGACACGATGTTCCATATGACCAGGTTAATTATTTCTGTGCTAGAAATGATCATGTTAAGGCTTTTTAACAGTTATGAAAGCAGGAGTCTGCAAGTCCATATCCTTCAGATGGGGTTAGTTTTGTAATCCATATCCCTTGAGTTCAAGGTAATGTTACCTCATTCTTTCTTAGCCTCTTTCAGTTTTATCACCTGATTTGGAGAGATTTGTCAGGTTGCTTCTCTACTTGATTGGATTCAGGTAATCTATTTATTTACTGTCCCATTCCAGTTCTGACTATAGACCACAGTGTAAGGTTATTCTAAGAAAATTTGGAACAGAATCTTCTGTGAATCAGGTAATGTATTTTCTATAGAAGAAACTTTTCCTCCTTTTGGTCTGTCTTACATACAAGGGTTTTTAAATTTCCATGTTCTTTTGAAGTTAAATCTGGGTACAGCTTAATATAATCTGGGTGCTTATATTTGATGTCTCTTCTAGGTTCACTTCTTCAACAGCTTTTTTCATAGACAGCTGGTAACCAAAGGATATAATGGAGTAAAAAGATGGACTAAAAAGGTATTCACTTTATTTCTTTTTTATTCTAAATGTGAAATGCAAATAAGCCACTTTGAGTTGGAAGGATAACAACTTTAATGTCCATATGATACTGATTAGAAATAGACGCTTAAAAAAAACCCACTCTTTTAATATAATTATTTCTTATTGTTTTTTACATCCTGTTGTTTGAAACACAAGACACTAATAAAACTCCAAGTCTGTCCAGTTGATTGGATTATGCTCTAAATGAAAGCACTGGGCTGGAAGTTAATGGTTCCAGCATTGTCATTAGCTTGCTGTGCAACTTGGACGAGACACTTTATTTGGGCTTCAGAATGCTTCATTTGGGCTTCATAAAACAAAATGATAAAATCAGCATAACCCTTAAAGCTCCTTGCAACCTTAATTTCTCTCTGGAGTCATTTACTAGTGCCAGAAACATTATTTTAAAAGCCCATTTATATTCTGTTTTTGATATTTTGACATAATTACCGAGTTTAGATTCCACAGTTACAGGTTTAGAGATACTGGAGCATTTTGTCTTTTTATACTGGATAGGTTATAGAAAATTAAGAGTAAGTCTTGTCTTGAGTAGTTGTGGATGGAAATAATTTTTTGCAAAGTAAAACACCTGACTGAACATGACTATTTAGGTAATATGTGCAAAGCATTATCGGTAATGCCAAGATAAACATGGCTGAAGGGTACAAATCCAGGGGAATAGATAGAATGAACTCAGGACTCAGACCTGGGTTCAGATCCTGCTGTAGCCACTTAACAAGTTGTAAGACCTTGGGCAGATGACTTAATTCCTCTAAAGCTTCAGTTTCCTCATTTGTCAAATGGTAGTATCACAAGTATTTACCTTGCTGAGAGGATTAAATGAGATAATTTGTGTAAATCACTAAGCACAACAGTAAGAATCATTATATTATGATGGTAGAAACATGGGCAGCAGCTAGTGTAGCTGGAGTACAGAGAGCAAAGAAGAGAATGGCATGAAGTGGACCTGATCTAGTGATGTAGGGCATTAAGGTTTAGATTTTGAATTTTACTCTAAATGTATAGGAATCTATTGAAGAGTTTTTGGTGACATCATCCAATTTGTAGTCTTTGCTCTAGCAGCACTGAAGAAGATGGATTAGTGTGGGAGCAAAGCTGATGTGGGTAGAACAGGAGGCCACTGCAAAGTACCATTAGTGGTACTTTGGATTAGAATGGTAGCAGGATAGATGGGATATGTACATAAATATGATCTAGGAAGTAAAATCAACAGGACTTGGGTGACAGATTGGTTATGGGGATGAAGGAGAAGGAAATGTGAAAGATGACTTCCAAGTACAGTATATGATTATCTTTTCCTCATCTACATAACTCTTCT
The DNA here is from genome assembly GCF_018350195.1 of Panthera tigris. Classification (NCBI taxonomy): domain Eukaryota; kingdom Metazoa; phylum Chordata; class Mammalia; order Carnivora; family Felidae; genus Panthera; species Panthera tigris. Next base: position 71,855,185 of record NC_056668.1, read on the forward strand.
TGGTTAAGTAGCATCCCACTGTATGGGTATATTTTTTAAATTGACCAGTCCCCTAATAGTTATCCTTAATTTTTCTTGGATAAACACCAATACAGCCTATCCAGTGGTACAAGCCACATACAGGCATACCTTCTTTTATTGTGCTTCACTTTATTGTGCTTCACAGATACTGCGCTTTTTACAAATTGATTTGTGGCAATCCTGCATCAAGTAAGTCTATTGGCGCCATGTTTCCAACAGCATTTGCTCACGTTGTGTCTTTGTGTCACATTTTGGTAATTCTTGTAGTATTTCAAACTTTATTATTATTATATTTTTTATAGTGATCAGTGATCCTTGATGTTAGTATAGCCATTGTTCTGAGGTGCCACGAACTGTACCCATAGAAGATGGCAAACTTATGTATGTTCTGACTGCTCCCCCCACCAACTGTTCCCGTCTCTCTCCCTTTGGGCCTTTCTATTCCCTAGATACACAGCAATATTGAAATTAGACCAGTAACACCACAGTGTGTTCAAGTGAAAGGAAGAGTCCTATGCCTCTCACTTTAAATCAAAAGCTAGAAATTATCAAGTTTAGTGAGGAAGGCATACTGAAAGCTGAGATTGGCTGGAAGCTAGGCCTCCTGTGCCAGACAAGTTGTGAACACAGAAGAAAAGTTCTTGAAGGCTACTCCAATGAACACTTGGATGACAAAGTGAAAACAGCCTTATTGCTGATATGGCAAAGGTTTTAGTAGTCTGTATAGAAGATCAAACCAGACAAAACAGTCCCTTACGCCAAAGCCTAATCTAGTGCAAGACCCTGACTGTCTTCAGTTCCGTGAATGCTGAGAGAGATGAGACTGAAAGAAGAAAAATTTGAAGCTAGCGGAGGTTGGCTCATGAGGTTTAAAGAAAGAAGCCGTCTCCATAGCATAAAAGTGCAAGGTGAAGCAGCAGCAGGTGCTGGTGTAGAAGCTGCAGCAAGTTATTTGGAAGATCTGGCTCAGATAATTCATAAAGGTGACGACACTAAGCAACAGATTTTCAGTGTAGATGAAACAGACTTCTATTGGCAGAAGATGCCATCTAGGACCTTAATAGCTAGAGAAGAAAAAGTCAATACTTGGCTTCAAAGGACAGGCTGACTCTCTTGTTAGGTGGGGGCTTATGTGGCTGGTGACTTGAAGTTGAAGCCAGTGCTCATTTACCATTCTGAAAATCCTAAGGCCCTTAAGAATTATGTTAAACCTACTCTGCCTGGGCTCTGTAAATGGAACAACAAAGCCTGGACGACAGCACATCTGTTCACAACATGATTTACTGATTATTTTAAGCCCACTGTTGAGACCTACTACTCAGAAAGATTCCTTTCAAAATAAGACCTGTCATTGACAATGCACCTGGTTACCCTAAGAGCCCTGATGGAGATGTCCAACGAGATTAATATTTTTATGCCTGCATAACCTCTGTTCTGCAGCCCATAGACCAAGGAGTAATTTCAATTTTCAATTCAGATTATTTAAGACATACTTTTTATAAGGCTATAGCTGCCATAGATGGTGTGTGATTCCTCTGATGTATCTGGGCAAAGTAAATTGAAAATCTTCTGGAAAGGATTCACCATTCTAGGTGCCCCATTAAGAACATTTATGATTCATGGGAAGAGGTCAAAATATCAAAATTAACAGGAGTTTAGATGAAGTGGATTCCAACTATCATGGATGACTTTGAGGGTTCAAGACTTTAGTGGAAGAAGTAAATGCAGATGTGGGGGAACTAGCAAGAGAACTAGAAGTGAAGCCTGAAGATGGGACTGAATTGCTACAACCTCTTGATAAAACTTGAATAGATAAGGAGTTGCTTCTTACAGATGAGCAAAGAAAGTGGTTTCTTGAGATGGTATCTGCTCTTAGTAAAGATGCTGTGAGAATTGTTATGGCAACAGAGGATTTAGAATATTATATACATTTAGTTGATAAAGCAGCAACAGGGTTTGAAAAAATGTACACCAATTGTGAAAGAAGTTCTGTGGGTAAAATGCTATCAAACAGCATCACATGCTACAGAGGAATTGTTCGCGAAAGGAAGATTCTATCAGTACTGTAAACTTCATGTTATCCAATTTAAGAAATTACCACAGCCACCCAACCTTCAGTACACTACCATCCCGATCAGTCAGGAGCCATCAACATTTAGGCAAGACCCTCCACCATCAAAAAGATTACAACTCACTAAAAGTGAGTCAGCATTGTTGGTGGTTAGCACTTTTAATAACAAAAAGTATTTTTTATTTAAGGTATGTATATTTTTTGTAGACATAATGCACACTTAATAGGCTACAGTTTGTGTAAACAACTTTTATATGCACTGGGAAACCAAAAAAACTCCTTTGACTCGTTTTATTGCAGTGGTCTGGTACTGAACCCACAATATTTCTGAGGTATGCCTGTATATGCTATATATAAGAAACATAAAAGAAAATGAACAAGAAAGGTTGAAAATAAAGTGACAGTTAAAAAGCGTCTAGGCAAATGTAAACCAAAAGAAAGGAGCGGTAAATAAAAAGAAGGAATGGCAGTATCAGGAGATGAGGTAGAATTTAAGGTAGAAAGTAAACTGTGTGATAAAATTTCAATATATAGGAGGTGCCTGGGTGGCTCAGTCGGTTGAGTGTCCGACTCTTGATTTTCGTTCAGGTCATGATCTCAGGGTTCCATGGACTCAAGCCCTGCATCAGGTTCCACACTGATGGTGCAAAGCCTGCTTGGGATTCTCTCTCTGCCTCTCTCTCAAAATAAATAAATAAACTCAAAAAAAAAAAAAAGAAGAAGAAGAAAACTAATGGCCATTAAATGCCTTGATCATTAAAGAAAAAATTAAAAACAGAATTTAGTGTTCACTAAATTAGATTACATCAAGATAGATTACAGAATGACCAAGGATTTGAATGCAACAAAAATAAATAAAACAATGGAAATACTAAGAAAACTCCATGAAAGAACTGGTCCATAGGGTAACTGAGTCCATTCTGTGCACAACTTAAAAGTTTATAAAAGAAAAGTGAATTCAGTTACATAAAAATAACTCTGCATTTAAAAAAGGAGCAATGTAGGGGCGCCTGGGTGGCTCAGTCGGTTAAGCGTCCGACTTCAGCTCAGGTCACGATTTCGCGGTCCGTGAGTTCGAGCCCCGCGTCGGGCTCTGGGTTGATGGCTCAGAGCCTGGAGCCTGCTTCCGATTCTGTGTCTCCCTCTTTCTGGCCCTCCCCCGTTCATGCTCTGTCTCTGTCTCAAAAATAAATAAACGTTAAAAAAAAAAAAATAAAATAAAATAGGAGCAATGTAAAAAGACAAATGGTAAACTAGGGAAAATATTTGCCATTAATGTCACAGAACTGATTTTCTTAATATATAAAGGGCTTATACAAATTGATAAGAAAAAGACTACCAACTCAGCAGAAAAATGGGTGGGTGATATGAATGAAAAGGTTTGTAGTAAAGAAAGGTGTTCTGGAAATAAATTCTTTGTCAGGTCTATGTTTTGTGATTGTTTTCTGTCTATAGCTTTTTTACTTATTTTCTTAACCATGTGTTTTGGTAAAGATTTTTAATTTTGATGATTTCTCCATATGGATATCCAGTTCTTCCAATGTCATTTGCTTGAAAAGACTTCTCTTTCCTAGTTTCATTGCTTTGGTACCATCGTAGAAAATCAGCTGACCACATATGTATGGGTCGATTTCTGCACTTTGTGTTCTTATCCATTGATCTCTGTTATTATGCCAATACCACACTGTCTTGATCACTGTATCTTTAGAGTATATCTTGATATATAGTGTAAGTTGGCCAGCTTTATCCTTTTTCCAGAATGTTTTGGGAATTCCAGGTCATTTGCATTTTCATTTTCATATAAATTTTAGAATCAGCTTGTCTTTTTTTTTTTTTTTTAAACTTGCAGGAATATTTAGCTTGGGGAGAATAAACATCTTAACAATATTAAATCTTCCATTTCCATGTACATCGTACATGTTCCCTTTATTTGGGGTCTTTAATTTTTCTCAGCAATATCTTCTAATTCTTAGTGTACAGGTCTTGCACATATTTTAAAAAAATGTAACCCTGGGCGCCTGGGTGGCTGTTGTTAAGCATCTGACTTCGGCACAGTCACAGTCTCATGGTTCATGAGTTTAAGTCCCACATTGGGTGAGCTTGAGCCCTGCTTCTTTCTTTCTCTCTCCCACTCCCCCTAGATCACTTGTGCCCTCTTTATCTCAAAAACAAAACAACACAAAACATGAAGCACCTGGTTGGCTCAGTCGGTTGAGTGTCGGACTTCAGGTCAGGTCATGATCTCACGGCTTGTGAGTTCGAGCCCCATGTCAGCCTCTGTGCTAACAGCTCAGAGCCTGGAGCCTGCTTCTGATTGTGTGTCTCCCTCGCTTTCTGCCCCTCCCCCACTCACGTCCTCCTGTCTCTCTCAAAAATAAACATTAAAAAAAAATTATAAAACAAAACATAGCCCTATTTCATATTTCCGAAACTGCTATAAACAGAATTTTTTAAATGCTGTCTTCCAATTGTTTCCTGTTAGCAATAGAAATACAACTTATTTCTGTGAATTGACCTTGTATCCTGTGACCTTGCCAGACTCATTGGTTGTAGGAACTTTTTTGTAGATTGTGAGATTTTCATAGACAATCATGTCTCTAAGTAGTGAGTGTTTTAATTTTCCCTTCCAATTTGTATGCCATTTTTTTTCTTGCCTTATTGCACTGGCTGGGACTTCTATGAGAGGGGACATCTTTGCCTCATTCTCAGTCTTAGGAGAAAAGCAGTCTTTCACTACTGTTTGTGTTGACAGTTGTAGGGTTTTTTGTAGATACTCTTTTATCAGGTTAAAGTAGTTTTGGTCCTATTCCTAGTTTATGTGACAGTTTTTAACCATAAATGGATGTTGAGTTTTATCAAATACTTTTCCTGCGTCTAAGGACATGATCCTATATTTTCTCATCTTTAGTCCTTAAATGGGCTCCCAGATGGGAGGAACAGCACCTAATCTGGAGACATAACAGTCTCAGGGCCACAGGATGGCTCTTGAAGCTTCAGCTTGGTCATGACATAAATTCACTTCTATTTACAGAGCACTAGTTAAAGCAAATCACATGACAGGACTACTTTCTTCACCTGGGAGGGACAGTGAAGCCACATGACATCAGGCAGTTCCATATAATCCTTTTTATAGGAAGGGCAACAAATAATTGGGTCAATAATAATACAGTACCCACCACACATACCATTCTTAATTATATGTATAAAGTTATGTATGAGAGATAATGTATTAAAAAGAAGAAAAATCTGGAAAGATATACACTGAAGTGTACTTCTTATCTGTATTTTCTAATTTTTATTTAAAAATTGTTTTCATAGGGGCACCCAGGTAGCTCAGTAGGTTGAGTGTCCAACTGTTGACTTTGGCTTGTGTTGTGATCCCAGGGATGTGGAATTGAGCCCTGTGTTGGGCTCCACACTGAGCACAGAGAATGCTTAAGATTCTCTTTCTCTCCCCACCCCCTCCATGTTTATAGCAGCACTATCAACAATAGCCAAAGTATGGAAAGAGCCCAAATGTCCATCAGTGGGTGAATGGATAAAGAAAATGTGGTTTATATACATAATGGAGTATTACTCAGCAATCAAAAAGAATGAAATCTTGCCATTTGCAACTATGTGGATAGAACTGGAGGGTATTATGCTAAGTGAAATTAGAGAAAGATAAAAATCATAGGACTTCACTCGTATGAGGACTTTAAGAGACAAAACAGATGAACATAAGGGAAGGGAAACAAAAATAATATAAAAACAGGGAGGGGGACAAAACAAGAGACTCATAAATATGGAGAACACACTGAGGGTTACTGGAAGGGTTGTGGGAGGGGGATGGGCTAAATGGGTAAGGGGCATTAAGGAATCTACTCCTGAAATCATTGTTTCACTATATGCTAACCAATTTGGACGTAAATTTTAAAAAATAAATAAAATTTTTAAAAAATCTTTACTAACAATAACAAAATTCTCTTTCTCCCTCTGCCCCCTCCCCTGCTCACACTTTCTCTCTCTAAAATAAACTAAAAAGACAAAATTGTTTTTATAATTAGGAGAAAGCTTTTTTTTAAATGTTTTTTTCAAGAGACAGAGCATGAGCGGGGTAGGGGCAGAGAGAGAAGGAAACACAGAATCTGAAGCAGGCTCCAGGCTCTGAGCTGTCAGCACAGAGCCCGATGCAGGGCTCAAACTCCTGAACCATTACATCATGCGAAGTCAGACACTTAACTGAGCCACCCAGGCACCCCAGAGTTTCTTTTTAAGAAGAATGTAAATTTGGCCTCATTTAATACTGTGTTTTAGATGTGATTCCTTGTTTTAGATACTCAGGATTTGTGCATTGGAAAGGACCAACTGTCTTCATGTTTTCTTCTGTCCACCTCACCTGCCAGGTTTATGGATGCAGAAAATGGAAAAGTAGAGGTGCTAAAGTGCTTTGCTCCGAGATCATGTCGACTAGTAGAAGACTCATTTAGAGCAGGACATTATCTGAATATCAGAAAGCAAGGAAGGCTTGAGAAATAGCTTCTAAGAATCTGATGTACTTTAAAATAGCCTTGTGACTGTTTTAACCCAAGGAATCCCTAAAAACTCTCAAAAAAAAAACCTGAAAAAAAATTCATTCACAACTTTTACAGATGTTTATTGAGCACCTACTACTTTATCATTCATTCCACAACTGGGATTTTGAGTGGAATAGTAAATATTTCTAGATTGTAAAGGATGTGTAAAGAATTATCAAGGATATTTTTCTCAATTTTATCATCTGGGAAACCTGAGGTAGTGATAATGGTAATAGTTAAGATTCACTGGCTACATAGAATATGTGAAAGCAGTTTTCTGCATCTTAGATGTATTATCTCTCTCAATAATTTCCTAAGGTAGGGGCTGTTGTCTATAGTTTATAGTTGAGGAAATCAAGTCACAAAGAAGCTATGAAAATGACCAAAGTCACCTGGCCAGTAAGTGGAAGAGGTTCTCTTTGAACTTCACCAGACTTACTTCAGAGCCCATGATCTTAACTAGGACACTGAGTTTATAAAAAGAAGGCTTATGGTGCCTGTGCTGTTTTATAATATGATGATTCCTTCCTACATAAGAATTGAGTCAAGGTCAAATATGTACACAAAAGCATAAAAATAAGAGGCTAAGTCACATTAAGCATTTGCAAAGCACAGGTGTAGCAGGTTTGAATGTGAAATGGTGCTTTCTGGATCTTCAGTTTTCTTATTGTGTATTGTAGCTTAGTAGTTACAAGCATGGGCTTTAGATTCAGACCTGGGTTCAGATTTTGGCTTCACCACTTCCTGCTTTTATGACCTCAAACAGGTCAAAGGTCAGTAAATGGAAGCTGTTTCTGCTGTTGTTTTGGATAGTCTGTGGTGATGGCCGCATTTCTTTTTCTTTTTCTTTTTTAATCAGGTGGATTTGTTTAAAAAGAGTCTTCTGTTGATTCCTATTCACCTGGAAGTCCACTGGTCTCTCATTACCGTGACACTCTCTAATCGAATTATTTCATTTTATGATTCCCAAGGCATTCATTTTAAGTTTTGTGTAGAGGTAAGTTAATATACTGCCTGTATTTTTTCATTTATCTTGTGATCAAATAGAACAGAAGTCAGTTATCATAGGGTATCAATTTCTGTCATGAAAACCCTCTAAAATGTTGGCAGAGAAAAAGAACTACAAGAGGAATCCCCGGGTTGGGAGAGGTAGCTGTCTGTGATATGGATCCCACTCTGAGCAACAAGTCTAATTTGGATTTTGTCACATATTTTCCTGCCTCCCTATAAAGCTGCATTTTGAATGGATACAAATCATTTTCCTTGGTTTCTCTTAGGGCTAAAATTGGCTTGTATCTTCAAAATAACTTATGTAGAATGAGTTATAATCAAGAGAATCAGCCAGCAAAATAGGAGAGCTCAACTAATGACAGTTCAACAACATGGTGAGATGCAAGAAAAATCCATAGGTTTCCTGATTTTCTTTCAGTAGCAAGGACCAGTTAAATTTAACTGAAAAAAGAAAGATTCCATTTTCAAAAGCAAACAAAGATATAAACTGACCAGGAGTATATACTCCAGCAAAAATTGTGGAAGTTCTTTAAGAGTAGAGCTCTATATTTAAAGGAAATCTGAGCAGATGGAAAGATAGGTAGGCTCAGTATTGGAAAGAGATCAATTCTTCTCAAACTAATAATATATACCAATTTGCCCCCAATTTCTCAAGAGGATTTTGAATGAAAACTGATAAGCTCATCCTAGAATTCATAGTGCAGAGTTTATTGCATGAACATTGAAGGAAGGAATACTAGAGGCCAAACCATATCACAAAGTTTTAATAATTAAAACTTAGGAATAGACCAGTAGATTGGTGGTACAGCACAGAGAATCTAGGAATAACTGCTGTATATGAGGGAACCTGGTATATGATAAAGTTGGGGAAAGACAGGCTATTCAATATATGCCATTGTGAAAAGTAGCTGTCTATTTGGATCCACATACAGATCCTTCATACTATTTATAAGAACAAATTCCATGTAAAATAATGACCTAAATATAAAATGCAAAACTATAAAAGTTAGAATAAAATATAGAAAATGTTATGTTTTAGATTCAGGAAGGACTTCTTACACAGAGCCATAAAAGCAGAACACCTAAAGGAACAGATTGATAAATTGGACCATACCATAATTTAAAACTTCTGCATGTCCTAAAGTTCAAAGAGAAGGGAAAGACCTGGAGAAAATATGTGAGACATATAATAATCACTACCCAGAAAATATAAAGAACTCCTAAAAAGTAATAAAAGGATTTAAGAGAAATGGATAAAGATTATTCAAATAAGTAATTTTTAGGAAAAATGCAAATAGCCTTGAAACATATGGAGAGATGCTTAGTCTTATCAAATACAGGAAATGCAAATGAAAACTACATCAGGGCTTCATTTTTTGCCCATTAGGCAAGTTTGATGTATTCAGGTGTTCATTAGGTGTAAGGAAACCAGCTTTCATTTTTTCTGGTGGAGTATATGAATTAATATAGCTAGCCACTTAGGGGAGTTGAAATCCTGATCAGTTCTAAGTGCCTTATAAATTTATAAAAGATGTATGCGTATCCTAGGGATTCCTGGCTGGCTCAGTCCTTGGAGTACACTCTTTATCTCAGGGTTGTGTGAGTTCAAGCCCCATGTTGGGCGTGAAGCCTACTTAAAAGAAAGAAAATATATATCCTATTGAATACCAGTTCTATTTCTTGGTATATAAAAATGCTTGTGTATGTATGTGCACAGTGATAGGGCATGCACCAGAATGTTGACTGCAGCAGCATTACTGATAGTAAAAACAAAACAAAACAAAAACCAAAAAAAACCCACCTAAATTTAGCTCTACCAACAGAATAGCTAAGTACACTATAAGTACATTCATACTATTAAACTGGCCATAGATCATAGATCTAGATCATAGATCATAGAATATAGATCTCCATGTTCTAAATAACATGGAAAGATCTCCAAGACCTATTGGGTTTTAAATAGCCAGTTGCAGAGTAATAGAGTATATATATGTTTATGGGAAGAAAATACATATGTGCATGTATGTATGTATATGTGTGTGTGTGGTAGTATGTGCATAAACACAGTTGTATACATGTACATACATACTAATATTCCACCTTCGGTGTGGTTGGTTTAATTCCTGTTACCTCTGACTTCACCTTTAGAAGTGATGCACAGAAGTAGAGGGCATAAGGGAATATTTGAAACTCTGATAGGCTTCATCTTGGTAGAAGCTTCAGCAGTGGACTCAACTGTATTTAGTATCCAGAATGGGTTTCAGTAGAACTTTCTAGAAACTGCAAGATACCTTTATCTGCAGCCCTCAAAATAGAGTATATCTAAGGTTGGACTGTTTTTCATTTAGTTTCAATTATTGATTTCTGCCATGGGTTCCTTCTTTGTATTGAACATTGGCAGTAATCAGGTCTTTTTTTTTTGTCTTCCCAATATTTAAATGTCAAATTCAGCAAGTTGGCTGCTGGAAAAGGCTGACCATCTTACAAAAACTTCTAATTAAAACATACAGTGGTATCCACAGCCTAAATGCATACCTGAGTATAGAAGGCCTGAGTCCTTCTTAACACTATGAAATGAAAGTCAGAAATAAAGTTCCACCTTTTAAACTCTTGAGTGCAGACTTTGCCCAGTGGTGGGGCCACAGCCTCCTCCTCCTTTGCTTCTATCTGCTGTGAGCAGGTTCCATTTTTCACCAACTGATGGAACACAGCATCTGTGTTGTGGTTTCTTTTTAACCAGAATATAAGAAAGTATTTGCTGACTGAAGCCAGAGAAAAAAATAGACCTGAATTTCTTCAGGGTTGGCAGACTGCTGTTACAAAGGTAAGTATGTGATAAAAATGAAAACCCAGGCATGTCAAGGGGATGGAATTATCCTTAGGGGTGGGTGTCTTTAAAAGCATTTGAAGACTGGTGATGGAGATACCAGTAAGAGTCTGGAGGCTGCAGGGAGGCAGCTTAGAATAAACCTGTGTAGTATTGATCAACTAGCTACTTAGTTTCCCAGTGCTTCTGGAGAAAAATTTAGTCATTTCATCAATGGGGCAGCTGCTAATGATATGGTTGTTATATTGGAAAAAAGGGAAAGGAAAACAGAACTTTTTCTTTTGATGGCACCTGCCTCTTACTTCCAGATGACCCACATAGACCCAGAGAAATGCTGAAGTGACTATTTGGATCCACTAAGGGAGCAAGTGCACTGGGCTTCTTACCAGGCATCTGGGGAAGACAGTGGCTTGAAGGTTTCAGTATGAAAGCAGCACTATGTTTGTCCTATATGCACTCATGCTGTCTATGGGGCAGAGCGCTCAGGCAGGTCTTCTCATCACTGTCACACATACCAGCATCTTACATTTTATGGTCACTGCTTTATTGTTTTCAGAGTGTTTTTGCATGTGTGATCTCATTTGATCCTTACAGCCTATGAGGTAGGCAGGTCATTTAGGGATGGGCATCCTCTTTATTTTGTAGATGGGAAAACTGAAGCCTAGGTGTCACCTAGGCCATCGGAACTACTGATAGAGTTGGGTCCTTGAACTTAGGTCTAGATCACTGAGCACAGTCTTAAAGAGGCAGAGTCTTGGGGTGCCTGGGTGGCTCAGTCGGTTAAGCATCCCGACTCTTGGTTGAAGCTTAGGTCATGATCTCAGTTTCGTGAGTTCAGGCCCCATGTTGGGCTCTGACCTGGCAGCTGGAAGCCTGCTTGAGATGTTCTTTCTCCCTCTCTCTGCCCTTCCCCCACTTGCACTGTGTCTGTCTCTCTCAAAACAAACCTATTAAAAAAAAAAAGGCAGAGTCTTGAAACAAACTTTAAGCCAAACCCAAGGGAACCAGATTTATTTGTTCATCCTTGAACTACACCAAATGCTAAGGTTTAAACCTAGGCTTAAGTTTTCTTTTAATAAGCTAGTCTTTTAGTTGAAACCGGAATTGAACTTGTAAATTTTGAAAATTACCCAACTAGAATATCTAGGTATTCCAAATTTAGTCAACATCCTTCACATTTCCCCTTTAGGCAGAATACATAATCAGTTCTTTGGGAAACATACTGCTCTTTTTTAGTTTTTAAATAATTTAAGTGTTTGTTTTTAAGAGAGTATGCAAGAAGGAGAGGAGCAGAGAAGGGGGGACAGAGGATCCGAAGCGGGCTCTGCGCTGACAGCAGAGAGCCTGATGTGAGACTTGAACTCACAAACCGTGAGATCATGATCTGAGCCAAAATTACTTAGCCGACTGACCCACCCAGGCACCCCAACATACTGCTTACCTTTATTTCTTTCAAAGAGTGACAGATGAAACGTGAAGACTACTAAGCAGGATTTTTAGTACATATTCAGAGTCCAGGTGTATGCTTTCTGATCCACAATTCCATTTTGATTCCATTGTCAGTAATCTGATAGCAAAACTATCCAAATCAAGTTTTAAAACAGGGTTTTGATTTCCTATTTCTCATATTTAGGCGAAGGTTCTATACATTTGGTTGCTAGCTCTTTTGATGCCTCTGTAAAATCACACACTTTAAATACCAGAGATCTATACTAGTACACCAGCTGTCCTGGACAGACAAGTTTCTTTTACTTATTTTTCCATAAAAACAAATTTTCCTATCGGAAGATGAGTACTTGGTCTTATTTTAATGATCATTTTGTTTTTCTCTTTAGTGTATTCCACAACAGAAAAATGACAGTGACTGTGGAGTCTTTGTGCTCCAGGTAAAGAAATCTGTTTATCCAGAATTTGGAATGTGTGAATTAAATTTGTTGGGTTTAGAAAGGAGAGATGGGAGCCCCTGTTGTTATGTACCTGGCATTAGGCACAGGTACCCGAATATCTCCTCCTCTGGTGTACATGTCTTATCAGAGGTTAGGCACACTAGAGACTGGTCTGAATCTGTCTGTATCGTAGACCCTTGGCATTTGCAGAATTAACTACTTTTTTTTTTTTTTTTTTTAACCTTTGGCAAGTGGTCTTTAACCACAGAATAAAATTAATTACATTTTAAATAAGGGCCACATTGAAAAACTGCTTTCTCATGCTGTGGGTTCCCTTAGTGGTCTAAAAGGATTAATGAAAATTTTGTCATACATGACATTTACGAAGAAATTGTGTATAACCCATGAATTTATAGAGATTTGCAAAGATCATGGAAGATGGGCTCATTCCTTTGACTCATGAATGTCTGGGGTTTGTAAACAAACCGAAGTTCTCACTTAAAAGACCACTTTAGGTGGAGTGGCAGTCTCAGCAGGTAGCACCTTGGAAAGAGTTGGAGCCTCTTCATCAATTTCTGTTTCTCACAGTGTTGTTTGGGGGAGAGAGGGGAGACCCCCAACCATATACTTACCTGGAAAGTTGACTATAATTTGGAGGCAAATGTTTCAAAACAATGTTTTTACAACGAGTTTAAACTTTAAAATGCCACCTTAGGCCCCATTCTGTTAGGTCTGCATCAAAGTTCCATATGCCATTTAAGTGTTTCTGGGACCTTTGCAGTACTGCAAGTGCCTCGCCTTAGAGCAGCCTTTCCAGTTTTCCCAAGAGGACATGCCCCGAGTGCGGAAGAGGATTTACAAGGAGCTGTGTGAGTGCCGGCTCATGGACTGAAACTCAGCAGGACTCTGGAAGGTCTGACCAAGTTGAAGCAGATGGTTTGTTACTTGAATCTCCAAACACTTATTTGAATTTTTACAGATATTTCAGATCAGTGGTGTTGGGCCACTATTGTTACCTCAAATTTGTTTTTTGCCCTATTCATTTCTCTAGCTACCGTGTACTATTTTTTAATGTTCAGTTTGGTTTCATTTTTAATTTTATGGATTTCGTGTGTTTCCCCCATATTTAATATTTATTATCCAAACGCATGCATATAGACAGAGCATGCAGTGCAGAGTATTAAAAAAAAAGCCTAGTAGATTTGGTGCAGCTTTTGAAATTTACTTAGACGTGAACTGAATACAGGTTTAAAATTTAATCCCAGAACCTAAAAGTGCAGGATGTTTTTGATACAACATAACTTTGAGAAGGATCGTTGTTCCCTGGGGTGTAAAGGGTAGCTAGGAGTGGTGGTTTTGACAAACCCAGTCCTGTTTAACCTGCTGCACCTTTCATGGACTTCCTTCTCCAGATGAGTCTTGCAGAGTGAATTGCATTCCTTTTGAAAGGGTGAGAAGTGGCCAAAACCTGACTGGTGTGTTCTATTTAGACAAGCACACTTATAAGTGCAGTGCCTACTTTGGGAGGAGTTGATTAAAGACAACAGCTTTTGGGGGGGGGGGGGTCCAGTTATTTTAACACATGAGAAAATTTCAATCTTGGCTTTAAGAATTACAACAAATGCCTAAATCTTATAAAGGCTTTTGCTGGAACACTGAATTCTCTGGATTTATTAAAAAACATTAATATCCATCAGACTAGTCAACCACATGAGAATTCAGCCTTTCCAAGAGTAATTTACAAGTTGTCACTACCCTTGTGTTGTCTAAGATGTGGCAAATACCTTTCTATTTCAATGGTGTTTAAATATTAATCTTCAGAACTAAAGACTGACCAGGTCTTTTGCAGATGGGTGGGGAGAAGAGGAAAAGTAGTAAGACTTGCTTGCACAGGAGCACAGCAGATGTTACTAGACTTTTTTTGCTCCTACGTCTTTAGTGATCTCAGCAGCATGCGGGGCTCCCTCAGTTGGCCTCTTGTTGACCAACCCTGAGACTCCAGAGCTGGAGTCCTTTTTTCACTTCTATCAACCTCGTCTTCTGGGGAAAAGCAGAAGCAACCCTGTCCTAATACTTCGCTGCATTAGGATTAAAGTAATGGATCTTGCATCTTTATTCTAGCCTTTTGTGATATTTGAAAAGAAAGGAAATGAGGAAAGATGCATGTTAAACTACTCAATTACCTTTTCTGAACTGGGGCAGAAAAAACAACAGAGGTGTGTGTAAGCATCTCAGAAGCTTACACCAAATACCAGGTAAATGACAGAAGATACTTGGATTTATGCCTGGTTAGGTGTGGGGTGTTGGAAATAAAAAGCTAAAACGTGCAGTTAAACTTGGCCGTGAGGTAAGGTTTCCAGCAGTTGAAGGTAGAGTCAGAACATGTTTACACGCAGGGTTCCCATCCCCTGACATTCCAAGCACCAACACCAGTGTTTACATTGTAAAGAGCCCCAGCATTCTCCACACTCCTCTAGACTTCGTGTAAAACCAGGTCAGTATTTCTTACTGTGCTTCAGGTCGCTAAAAGGACTGAGATCAGAGGCACTTTATGCTGCTACAGTTAGGCTTGTGTTGTCAGCATTTGCAAAGATGACAACTTAAAGTGAGGAAGAGATCCTGAGGTTTTCTGACATTAGCTAATTATGCAAACACGAGATTTTTTTCAAATCTGCATGTAAGACATTTGCCTAATGGGAGAAGGGGGCAGTTATGCAGTGGCCAGTAACTAGGCTGTGGATTCACAGTGTTTTATACTTTAGAGCTCCATCTCACCTCCTCACTGACAACCAGGCACGTAGAAGAGGCAGAACTGTGTTCTGAATCTTTAATGCTCAAAAGTGGAGTTGCCGGTTTCCTCCAGTCTGAGAAACGGTCACCTCCTCGGCGCTGAGGCAAGCAGGGGTGCTCAGAGGTAACTACAGTAAGCTGTCCAAGTCCCGCTTCCCTTTCACTTCCAGCTTCATAGGGCACCTTGAGGTGTACTGTCAAGCTTGCTTTTGCCTAAATGTCAGATGTTTTAAGTATGGTTCAAAATGTTCTTCTATTCATGAAACTCAGTTTTAGCATACAGAGTTGCTTTTCCCCCTTGTGATTAGGTGTAAACCTCTATTAGCCCAAACCCTACATCAGAGGGGCCTCTGTCCTGATGTTTGCAATAATTGCTTCTTTGCAACAAAGACATTTTTTAAATATAGTCTGGGCTGCTGGTGGAAGAGACAGGCATTGTTTTATTGTCACTAGCTTGGCACTGAATTGTTTGGGTGTCCACAAAGTGGGCAGACCTTATGCTTTTGAGGTTGAGTGCAGGCCTTGTACAAACTAAAAGCTGCTTATGATGTGCCTTCAAGCTGCCCGGTCCATCAGCAAATTACTAGTCTGTTGTTTATTTCCAGTGATTTGTCCTTATGTTAAATCTGTAGCCATGAATGTGGATTTAATTCAACTTTTAGTTCTCTTAAGAAGAAAGGGAACCTCTTAAGGAAGGGAAAAGAAGCAGTTGCTGCCAATATCCCCACTTTCTGGCTTTGCATTATATTTTCTACTTCTGAGTGACACTGTCATCTTGGAGTCACGGTTGGAACAAAACAACAGCCCTGACTAGTGGAAGAGCTGCCCTTTTTCTTTGCAGTAGTGTTCACTGCTTCCCCGGGTGAGAAGGGCTGACTGGGAGAGCTCTGGGTGGATCAGACCCTTCACACGAGAAAAAGTATGTTAATAATAAATAGTGTGAATTGAATATACTGACTACCTGCTCTGTTTAATTATGTTAAGAAACCAAACTAATCAACAGTTGTAAAGCACCTACTTCTATTATGTGCGAGGCTCTGCCTCCTGGCCTATAGATAATTAAGACCTAGGGAATATACTGTCAGAGAAATGCAAATTGTATTTGGGTGTTACAAAAACAGGCCTAGATAAGCTGTTCACTTAAATGGTACCTTTGGACAGAAAAAGAATTTATTTAAAGATTGTGATCATGTAAAATTACTCAAACCTTCTAGCAAAAATATTTTTTTGAAAAATAAACTAAATGCCTTTATAAACGTGTGTTCTCTTGTACTGAATAACATGTACTGTTTGGGAGAGTGACGCTCTAAGCAGCTGACCCAACAGTGTCCAACAGAATTTTCTGCAGTGATGGCAATGTTCATATTTGCATGCACTACAACAGCCGCTACCCCCATGTGACTCACGAGCTCGCTATTAGACATGTAAATTCTGCACATTACTCAAATATTCCAGAGGAAGAGTTCCAGTGTCTCTCTTTATAGGTGATGGGCAGAGATGATAACTTGGTTCAACAATTCAAAAAGGAGCCACTGTCTGTGGAAATCTGAGTTACGTTTTACTACAACATTATAAAATACATTAATTCAAAGTACAGCGTAAAAGAAATATTTCAAATGAAGAGTGTTATGTCTTCATTAAACATCTGCAAATTATGCACTTACAGCTAGTCATAGCTCTTAATCCAAGTAATCAACTTGAACTTAATGAGAGAACCTATACTTTAATATGAAAGATGTTCCTATTAAGGTACTTCATCTCCAACTCTCACAAACCTTAGAAGTTAGGAGATACTTTGTTGATAGATGAGAAAGTTTCACTTATATGTCAGGGAAAATTATATTAGACAGTTATATTAGAGAAATCAACTTATGCCTTATGAATACAAAATAAATTTTGTAGACTCCCTTCTCTAAGCACAATTAAGGAAAAAACAAGACAGACTTCAATATGAGAACTAGCCAAAACACATTTCCTGAGGGAAGCAATTCTGATTGTTCTTGTTTTGTGTTCTCTTGATCTTCAAGCCCTTTTTAAACCCAGTCCATTCCTAACATCATTCTGAAAACAAATCAGTCTGATGCATAAACCCTTCTGTAGCTCTAAGTAAAACACATCTTTTGAAAAATGTATAAAATAATAAATACTCAAGTCTTAATACATATAGCATATAAGCTGGTGGTATCCCCTGGCTTACAGTCTAAGGCTTACTTTTTGCTCCAACAATTTAGGAAGTTGCCCTGACTCCTGAATTTGCCTTTAGAGATTAGAACTCAACCCAGAAACAAATGTAGTTGTCAGACTTCTAAACAGAACAAAGCTGTACAACATAGCAAAGCCCCATTTATTACATTTTATCTCCTGCAAACCTAATTTTTAATAATTCCAGGCCCCAATGTAGACTGTGATCGTACTATCCATTTAAAAATTTTTCCATCTTCCTAAAAGAAGTGTGGTGTTTGGGGCTGACAGATCAACATCATAGATCGAATCTGTTGCCATGGAACACAAATTCTGACCTGGTAACCTGACACATGGCCAAGATTGTAAGACTACAGATTTAAAGGCATTCTTTTGGATTCTGTCCTTTAATAGTAGGAAAACCAGGAAAAGGCTTCCAGCTCAGAAGAGACCTTGATCAAAGCATGGTACAAGTGGACAGGTTTGTAGACCTTGGGTAATGAATGGCAAATTGAACAGGCCAAAGGACTGAGTTTTCACGATGGGGCTCTCACCACTCACTGGTTTTGGGCCAGTTTTCCATAGCCTCCTCTCCCAGCGTCATAGTCCTGACGATACTCATCTCGTACCTTAATTGGAAAGAACACAAGTTACATTATAGAGAAGATTGGGGTAGCAAATAAAGTAAGTTCTACACCCAACGTGGGGCTTGAACTCACAACCAAGACCAAGAATTACATCTCTACTGACTGAGCCAGCCAAGTGCCCCTACTAACAGTTTTTTACCAAACATTATGCTCATACTCTTTCACCAGCATTCAAAAGTAGCATACTCCAAAGATTACTCAAGTTAGGCTATTTTTTAAAATAAAAACTTAGAACTTATTTCAGTGCATTTTCCTTTTGTTCTAGACACTTGCAGGTACAAAATATCTAGGCCCTGGCAGAAGTCCAATAATGGTTGCTTGTGAAAATGTATACAATCTATAATTTACCAATCCTAATGGGTAGTTTTCAGATTCCCTTCAAGCGAGGGTTATAGGCACAAAGTTATTTTCTACAAGAGCAAACACAAACTGACAAAATCTTGTCACTAGGACTGAAATCCCAGGCAAACCCTGAGCCAAGAGAACCTTCCTGCATACCTGGCCCCCAGATCGCCCACGGCCATACTGCCTGCCCTCCTTAAAGCCTGCGTCCCAGTCTGTGCGAATGATCCGGTCATCCAGACGAGTTCCATTTATGTACCTCATGGCATTTTCTGCATCTGCTCTTGAATAGTATCTTAAGTGGAAGTATTAAGGAACACTATATAGCATTTCTCCAAACATTTTTAGAAATACAGGAAACATCTAAATGAAGCTGAGATAAGAAAGAATACAAAAACAAATCCAACCAAATAGATTTCAGAGACAGTAATCTGGCTTGCACAAGCTTGTTTGAGGTTGGTCCAAAAGCACTAACAGGGTCAACTAAGATTTATCCAGGGCTACTGACAGATTTCCTGGAGAATCTTGCTGATAATGATTTGGTCCCACTGTCCCCATATTTTGGTTTGTAAAGTATAAATATGTTCAGTGCAGGTTTGGATCACAAACTGCACACTTCTTATCCAAAGAAACAAAAGCATCCAAATCTGAAACTGTATATTCAACAACCTTAATAAAAAAGAGATTACAGTGCATATGGAATTGCCATTGCATTTCATTAGAAGGAAAGACTCTATCAGGTTAGTTGTTTCCAAATCTATTTAATTAGGTCTACTAAATCTATCTTTGGAGTGGTATTTAAAAAAAAAAAAAATCTCCAGGGACACTTGGATGGCTCAGTCAAACATCCAACTCTTGATTTCAGCTCAGTTCATGATTTCATGGATCGTGAGTTCAAGGCCCACGTGGGGCTCCATGCTGAGAGTTGGGGAGCCTTCTTGGGATTCTCTCTCTCACTCTCTGCTCTTCCCTGCTCATGCGCATGCTCTCTCAAACTAAATTAACATTAAAAATCTACATATTAAAAAAACCTCCATAAGCAATTATGATCATTGGCTGGGTTCAGGGAAATGCTGATCTAGATTTTTTCCCATGTCTTTTTTTTTTTTTTTTTTTTTTTAAGGCTTATTTTGAGAGAGCGAGCAAAAACATGCACAAGCAGGGAAGGGGCAGAGAAAGGGAGAGAGGAAGAGAGAATCCCAAGCAGACTCTGCACTGTCAACATAGAGCCCGAAGCTGGGTTCAGTCTCACAAGCCACAAGATCATGACCTGAGCAGAGTCAGATGCTTAACCGACTGAGTCACCCAGGCGCCCCTTTCCCTCTATGTCTTTAATTACACAGGTAAGGAAGCACTTGCAGAAATTCCAGTGTCCAACACCTACACTGCTGGCACAGAAGAGGCATTCAATAACTTTTTTGCTGAATGACATGAGAAAAGGGCAAACTGAGAGAAACCACTGTCCACAGCAGCCTTTCCTTTGGGTATTTGCTATTATGATTGTGAATCTCTGACCTACAAGACAGATGCAAAAGCCAAGACAGACTGATTATTAACTATAAGGTAGATTTTCTTTGCTTTTTGTGTTCTCATTGTTCTCCCTGTGAAGAGGCAGATATAAAATCTGAGCACTCTTGTCCTCTGTGACTGACAGGAGAATGGAAGAAGCTTGCAGAGCCTGCCTAGAAATCAAATACCAAAATCACAAGTTTGGAATAGGTTAAGTAGGGCTTCCATTTCAAGCTGACAGAGTGAGCATATTCCTCATTTCCTTCTCAAGACCCAATTAAAATGACAGAAAAGATACACCCAAAGAACAGAAAAGGCCATCAGGAAACCAGAGATTCAACAAAAGCTGATGGAAGACTGCTGATGAATGAAAGTCACAGTTTGAAATATTCTTGAAGAAGCTTAAAGGAGACAGCAAACACATGAGGTTCTTACAAGTGTGAGACAGCAAACGGTTTAATTAAAGGTCTATATGTGGGAAGACGACCCGGTAGCAGGAAGGCATTTAATCCTAGGCAAATAAAAAGAGAGTGACAGAATTCTGAACAAATTGGAGGAACTAGGGTTAGGGCAGTGTCTTTGAAGTTATTATGACAAAATAAAATCCCTTTCATACTAGCATTTGGGAAACCCACACATCCCAAAGGCAAGGCAGAAACTTGAGAGAGAAGATCTGCTGGGGTCTACAAAGTTAGCCTTAGCCTTTCCCGGATTATGATCAGAAACCTAGGGATCACCAGACATTTAAGGAAAATTTACAGCATAAATACAACCTGCCAAAAAGAAAAAAGAAATGGTAATTTGGGACACAAAAAAAAGTTTTTAAAAACACGCTGTTAGATCAAGTCTGGGAAATTTCTCAGAATATATAAAGCAAAATGACCAAATACGAAAATATGGGGAAAAACCCCCCAAATGATAAATCCAGGAAGTCCAACATTTATACAATTTCCAGAGAAGTAAATTGTTTGGTTTTGACCTATAAAATCAAGTTCTATATATCTACATAATGAAATATTGTACAGCCATTAAAAAAGAGGTACACCTACATATGCTAACATAAAACAATCTCTAAGGTAGAGGGCAAAAATTAGTGCATGCAGTATGCTACTACATATCCACAGGATCACTTCTGGAAAGATACCCAAGAGACTGGTAACAGTCTCTAGGTTTAGAATAGTACAGAGGTTTTCACTATACCCTTTGAACTTTTGGTCAGCTTTTGGTCAGCTTTCCACCCCCACCCCGCCCCCATTTTGAGTAGTCTTCACGCCCAGTGTGGGCGTGTAGCCCAACATGGGGCTTGAACTCACTACCCTGAACTCAAGACCTGAGCTGAGATCAAGAGTTGGACACAACCGAGCCACCCAGGTGCCCCCGCTTTGGACTTTTGTAAATATCACGAGCATATACTGTCAACAGATTGTTTCTTAAAGAATCAGTTATAAACAAAAGCATGGATTTCAGAACAGGATATAAATGTTACCAGCTTTCACAATTCAAGAGTGTAGACACATTGGACAGGAAGTTAAGAGGGAGATGAAGGAAGAAGGAGAGGTTAAGTACAGGGATGCTAATTAGTGGATGGCCTCACTCAATTTTTCAACAGGTGACTAGCCACTCTAGGCCCACCCTCATCCAATAGCTTATGCCAGACACATAGGAAGGATACTCCACAAAGCAGAACCCACATGCTGTCTTCTTCATCTTATCCAGGCCCATAATGATTTTCTTTATGTCGCCACTTTTACTGAAAAGTTCATAGATTTGTTCTTCAGTTGTGTAAAAGGAAAGATTTCCAACATACAACGTACAGCTCTTCTTCAGTAATTTTTCCTGTTCTTCATTGTCACCCTGGAATTTCAAATAGAGAAAAAGTTAAGCAACACAATCTAAGAAGAGTCCTGCTTAAACAGTATTCAAAGTATGGCAATTAGTTCTGATTTGGGAATCAGCTTCTTTCTCATCATCCCAGTCTACCACAAATTCCTTGCCAAAAGGAGAGAGGGGAGAGGGGAGAGGGGAGAGGGGAGAGGGAGGGAGGGAGGGAGGGAGGGAGGGAGGGGGGAGAGGGGGGAGAGGGAGGGAGGGGGGAGGGGGGGAGAGGGGAGGAGAGGGAGGGAGGGAGGGAGGGGGGAGAGAGAGAGAAAGACAGGTGTTCACATTCTAGGAGGTACATCTGCAGGTCCAGACTGCTTCTAGGAGACAGCCACAACTTGAGTCATGTTGCACGTAGCCGTCCTTCTGTAACACACTGCTCCCAATGGCATGCCTTTTCCGTGCACACTCCATATCCTCAGCATTAGATCCTTCTCTCATTGTTCAAGTTTAATACACTAGAAAGGTCTTTTTTGTAGTGAAAAATAAATGCATTTTCAGACAGGGTATCCCTTATAATACTCTCCTAGAGAAGAGATGGTTTACATGCTCATAGATTTTTCTGAGTTTAGGAGAAAATGTAATAATCACTAAAAACAAGTGCTTATGTTCTTGACAGCCTTCCTAATTTGGAAGACAGGATGAAGCCAGAGACAGAAACATAACTGGCCTTCAGCCAACACACTTCACAATACTTGGGACTCATCATGGGCTAGATCTAGTATTTTATATGCCGGCATAGAAACTAGTTGGCCATCTTGGATCTCCTCTTCTAGCCTCCACAATGGGCAGGACAGATGCTGACTAAATAGAAGCCCTACCCACTGACCTGCTCTCAGGCTCTCAGGTTAGGGCTCTAACACCAACCATACAGTGGTATTCCAGTTTGGAAAGTGGCTGGGTAGATCCACACTCAGGCCCCCAGAGCACTTTCCCAAGAGGCCTCCCTTCTTCACTTACTACTCTCTATATAATGTTGATCCAGCTTCCTTCACTCTAATAAGACTTTGCATTGTTGGTCTCTGAATGCTTTGTAGCACAGTGGTCACTCAGACTAACAGATCTCATGTGATCACGTTCAGTGGTAGAACAGAGGAAAAGACAAACCATCTGAACTCACATCAAGGGGAAAATGATGAGATAAATTATGGTACATCAATAAATATAAAACTATGCAGCCCCAAGAAAAAAGTAGAACCACATGCAGCGATAAGGAACATCTCCAAGATAGCACACTGAAAAAAGGTACAGAACAATGTGAAGGATATGCTCCAAATTATTACTGTTTTTAATGTTTACTTATTTTTGAGAGAGAGAAGGACAGAGGATCCCAAGCTCTGCGCTGACAGCAGCAAGCTTGATGCCGGGCTCAAACCCATGAAACCACAAGATTCCAACCTGAGCTCAAGTTGGAGACTCAATGGACTGAGCCACCTAGATGCCCCCAAATTATTATTTTTTTAAGTATGAATATACATAGATCTCATACACAAGAAACAGGTATATCTTCCTCCAGTGACCACAGGCCAGAGACTTCCACCTATGAATCGCATTTAATTCTCAGAACAGAATGAGGTAGGTCCTTTTGAAAGAGAGTGTGTGAGCAGGGGAAGGTCAGAGAGGGGCAGAGCGAGAGAGAGTGAGCACGTGCATGCAAGAGAGAAATCCCATGCAGGCTCTGAGCTGACAGTAAGGCTCAAACTCAGGAAGTGTTAGATCATGACCTGAGCTGAAACCAAGAGTTGGACACTTAACCAACTGAGCCACCCAGGTATCCCGAAGTAGGTCCTGTTTTATTATCCTATTTTACACCTGAGAAAAGACAGTTAAGTAATTTATTCAAGGTCATACAGCTACTCAGTAGTTGCAGCTGGAATCCAAACCCAGTCTTAGCCCCAATCCCATACTTCCTTAAAAAGTACACAGGACAATAAATAAACATTAAAAAAAAAAAGTACACAGGACAAGTCATTCTACATTAAAAACAAGTTTTCGGGGCAGTCAGTTAAGCGTCAGATAGATTAACGTGGCTCTATCAGTTAAGCGTCTCAGGTGGCTCAGTCAGTTAAGCGTCTGACTTCATTTCAGGTCATGGTCTCACAGTTTGTGAGTTCGAGCCCCGTGTCAGGCTCTGTGCTGACAGCTCAGAACCTGGAGCCTGCTTCAGATTCTGTGTCTCCCTCTCTCTCTGCCCCTCCCCCACTCACACTCTGTCTCTCTCAAAAATAATAAACATTAAAAAATTAAAAATAAAAAGAGAGAGAGAGACAGAGACAGAGTGAGCAGGGAAGGGCAGAGAGACAGAGACAGAATCCAAAGTAGGCTCCAAGCTTTGAGCTGTCAGCACAAAGCCTGATGTGGGGCTTGAACTCGTGAACCACGAGATCATGACCTGAGCTGAAGTTGGTCACTTAACCGACTGAGCCACCCCAGCACCCCTTTTAAAAATATGCCTGGGTGGCTCAGTCCGTTAAGCATCCAACTTCAGTTCAGGTCATGATCTCACGGTTTGTGAGTTGGAGCCCCGCATCGGGTTCTGTGCTGACAACTCAAGAGCCTGGAGCCTGCTTTGGATTCTGTGTCTCCCTCTCTCTCTGTCTGCCCCTCTCCCGCTCCAAGTTTCTTTCTCTCTCAAGAATAAACATCAATTTTATTTATTTATGTTTGTTTGATTTATTGCTTGCATGCAAGGGTGGGGGAAGAGCAGCAAGAGAGGGAGAGAGAATCTCAAGCAGGCTCTGCGCTAACAGTGCTCTAACTCACGCAGGACTTGAACCCACAAACTGTGAGATCATGACCTGAGCTGAAATCAAGAGTTGGATATTCAACCAACCGGGCAACCCCGGTGCCCTGAGTTTTCAGAGCTTTGGAATGAGGCATTAGATAAAGTAGATTCACCTTATTTGTATCACTGCTGTTACTGATTTATTAAAATTACCAGGAGGCCTTTTCTTTTTTTAATTCTACTTTTCTCACACATGTAAGTAATCCAAGCAAATAGCCTATTCCAAACAAACAGCTACAGCTTAAGACAACTGTGGTGTAAGTACTTACTTAAGGAATATTCATGTGGGTTCCATTCAGGGAACACCAGAAATTCCTCATGATAGTATCTTACTACTATCTGAATAAAGTTACAGGTCCCTCAGACCACACAGATGAATAACAGAAAAAGTTGAAACTTTTCACAGTTTTAATCTCATAGGATACCTGAAATTCAAGATGGTTATGATGCAGGGAACTTTCTAAAGCAACGAGAAATGTAAAAGTGATAGAAGTGAAAATCTTGCTTGGCATATAGTAAGCATTTAAAAACGGCTGGCTTGGGGCGCCTGGGTGGCGCAGTCGGTTAAGCATCCGACTTCACCCAGGTCACGATCTCGCGGTCCGTGAGTTCGAGCCCCGCGTCAGGCTCTGGGCTGATGGCTCGGAGCCTGGAGCCTGTTTCCGATTCTGTGTCTCCCTCTCTCTCTGACCCTCCCCCGTTCATGCTCTATCTCTCTCTGTCCCAAAAATAAATAAAAAACGTTGAAAAAAAAAAAAAAAACGGCTGGCTTAGTGAATGAATTTAAGATCATCCTCAATTTGGCCTCAAAATTTCCTTTTCCCTACCCTACTAACACATTTTTGCATTCTCCATGCCCACCCTCTTCTAATGTTTTATTTATTTTTGAGAAGGAGACAGAATGCAAGGGGGTGGGGGAGACTGAGTGGAGGGAGATGGAGAGAGAGGGGGAAGGTGAGAGAGAGAAAGGGAGAGATGGAGGGGGAGAGGGGGAGGAGAGAGGCGGGAGGAAGAGAGAGAAATCTGAAACAGTCTCCAGGTTCTGAGCGGTCAGCACAGAGCCTGATGCAGGGCGAAGTTGGAGGCTTAACCGCCTAAACCAGCCAGGTACCCCTGCCCACATTCTTCTGAAAACACGTCCCTCCTTTCCTGTCACAAGCTGTCTTCCTTTTCTGAATCTTCACAGGATTCCCTTATCCTCGCCATTTCTGCTCTAGATTATGATTACTTGCCACTATTTACAATCCCTATTAGAAGATTATAAACTCTAAGGGTACGGAAACAATATTCCCTCTCCCTCTAGGACTTAGCAGTTTCGGCAACAGCACTCGATAAAAGTTTACGAAATAACCAGTGGTTGTTGAGTGTTGCTCCACTTCAACACTGCCTCTGCTGATACTCAACAGCCCACCTTGAATATTTGCAGCCTTTCCTTTTCCCACAAACTAAAACCTCCCTCTTCTGAAACCCAGCAGTTCTCTGATCTGGACACCTAGACACTTAAAAGTGCCTAGCTGGGATGGTCCACCTTCCCACTCCGAGGGCTCCTTAAGGTTGGAGACAAGGCTGAACTTTGTGTCTCCCAGCCCACTGCGCAGAACTTTGTAGGACCAATCTACTGTGCCAAGGAAGGAAAGGGCCACGACGACAAAAAGCTGATCTAACTTAAAATAAAAAAGCACTTAGGGGCGCCTGGGTGGCTCAGTCAGTTGAGCTTCCCACTCTTGATTTCAGCTCAGGTCATGATCCCAGGGTCACGGGATGGAGCCCCGCACTGGGCTCCCCGCTGGGCAGGGAGACCGCTTGGGATTCTTGCCCTCTCTCTCCCCCTCTGCAACTCTTCCCCGCTTCTGCTCCCTCTCTAAAAATTAAAAAAGTAATAAAAAGTCCCAGTACCTGGGTCAGGAAAGCGCCCCTCCATACTCCCTCCAGGTGTCAAAAGGACACCTTTTGCCCCTCATATCACAAAGTCACCTTCCCAGGCCATTGCCTGTGAAAACGCAAGCCACCGTTACTACTGCCGCTGGAACCCCTCTGCAGGGAGCAGCTGCAAGGGAAAGGAAAATGAGCCTCAAATTCTCTATGAGATAAAGGCATTCAGTGGTATCTAAACGCCCTTTCAGCATCCGTTCCCCAGGAGGCACCGGGCCTCATTTCGCTTTTCGGGAAACCAAAGAATGGAAAACGACACAACGAGACAACAGTAAGCCGATTCTGGGCGTTCTGGCCCTGGGCCTTCCTTCTCGCGGCCCGGCCTCCCTCACCCGGAAGTGCTGGTCCCGGTACTGGCTCAGCTCCACGTAGGAGTCGCTGCGCAGCGCCTTCAGAAGGCCGCCGGACATAGTGCAGAGAGGTAGACGAAGACGCCGCCACTCAGGGATCAACGAGGCAGCCGCGGCGGCGGCGGAAGCGGAAACGCGCTGAAGCGGCCGCAGAAGGTGGATATCCTATGGACCAATCCCAGCGCGGTAGTGTCGTCACGGGGCGGGGCGGGCGCAGACGTGGTCCGTTTTGGGGAGTCGTCGGTCGGAAGCAAGAGCTGTGGCTTCTCGGTTCCGGGTCGCTCTGAGAATGGTTCTTCGGCGGCTCTTGGCCGCGCTGCTCTACAGCCCGCAGCTGGTGGAGCGTCTGTCGGAGTCTAAGCCCATCCGGCGTGCGGCGCAGCTCACAGCCTTCGCACTGCTGCAGGCCCAGCTCCGCGGCCAGGACGCAGCCCGGCGCCTTCGAGCCCTCGCGGCTGGGCCCGCGGGTTCCCTAGGTCGCCGCGCTGCCCGCTTCAAAGACACCTTCACTCAGGAGCTGCGCCGCGGCCTCCGGGACCGCCCGGGGTCACCCCCGGGTAGCCAGAGGGGCCCAGGCGCAAACCCCTAAATCCACGTGGGCCCGATCAAGGTCACCGGCTTTCCTTTCTGGGCTCGACACAGGCCTCGGCGGTAAGGAGTCACCGTGGGCACTGTGCACGGCTTCGAATTCTGACTCAGATTGTCGGCCTTCTGGGGTTCCATTCATCAGGGAGCCCAGGCCAAACCGACATCCCCGGTGAAGCCCTGTGATCCGACTGGACAATGTGAAGAAAGCCCCGAAGCCTGACAGAAGCAGATAGGCTGGGCCCTGATGTACCGTGTACAGGGAGCTATGAACCAAACCACAGCCGAAAGAGTGCCCTCTGCTAATGGGACTAAAACTCGTGCTAGATGCTGCTACCTCTGCACTCATAGAGCAGCGCGCTACTTCCAGGGGGGGAGCATGGATGGAAGGACAAACCTGCAGCTGCCCAAATCCTCTGATTAAATGGATGAGCTGAGTAATGATGTGAGTGTGGTACTTCTCTGGCAAGATGGGCTAGGGTTCCTGGGGACTATGGGCCCATGGTAATACTAGTTAACGCATTTTGAATGCTTATTCTGTGCTGGCACTTGATAATTGCACTCCGTGTGGATTATCTCACACTTTACAACCACTTTCATATGAGGCAGTGTAGGTTACATCCTTACAGAGTGGGATGTGAATACATGAGTTTGATTCCAGGGCCTAAGTCCTTAGTTACAAATCTCTGCAGCATTTACCCTGGCCTTCAATGCCTGCCTTCACGCCAGGACCTCCTTCCTCCAGAAGTCACCACTGGGCGTTAGGACCACTGCCTACCATGGAACAAGCTGCCTGGATTCCTAGTCCCAGTTTTAGAGGGTTTGGGATACAATCAAGACTATGGCCCAGTTAATGGACCCGTGATTAGGAAATCCATGGTATACAGAAATGTCTTGTCATCTGAGGCTTCTGACTGAATTTCTGATTGCCTCTAGTTAGGCTCCACAGCTAATCATGCAATCTAGGGAATTTGAAGCCACAGGAGATGCTTTTAGGCTGGTGACCAGCAAGAATTTATATTTTGGCCTTTCTTATAGTCACAGAGAGGGAGCTGGATATGGCCAGAGACCTCCCATGGGGATGGAGAAGCTAAAGTAGCTTTCCTAATGTTCATACTTCTGATTTGATATCCCATCAGAGGTGCTGCTATTTAATCCTCTCTGCGGCCAGAAGTTCCACTGTCCTGATGACCAAAGTCCTGATTTGGCATCCTACCCCCTGTCCTATCAAAGAACAAGTCCTCCCAGACCAGAGACAACTCTGGATTCTTCTTTGAGGCTGTCAATGAGGAGCCTGAAGACCTTGTTCCTTCTGCTGCCTTTCTGCCTCATTGGTCTCAATCTCACTCATTTGTCTCGATCTCAGAGCAGCAGAACATTAGCAGTCTCCAGCTGGATCCCCTACCCTCAACACAGGTCAGCACACTCAGTGGTAGGTCTTTTTCCAGACTGGCAGACAGCAAAAGGAAGCATTGTAGGAAGCCATGAAGCTACTAGACAAACTGGCCATTTTGGTAAGAAAGGGAAAAAAAAGCAAGAGAGGGGGACAGTTGTTTATTTCTCATGGAAGAAGTGTATAAGAAGTAAGTTCCCTCCATTTTTGTAGAGGGAGTCCGAGCAGAGAGAGAGAAAACAAGAGTCCTTTCTATTCTAGTGACAGGTGATTTAAAAGGCGAAAGATTTATGCGATCTGAAGAGAAACCAGAGTATAGTGACAGGTGATTTAGATGCCTCCGCACTTCATTGGAGAAGCCTCCAGGGATTGTAGTCACTGGCTTGCCATCCCACCAATTACCCTATGACTAAAGAAACAGACCAAATTCTTCCCACCATTCCCAGTGGCAATAATCTTCCAGCATGCTTTTCAAGCTCTAAGTTCTGCCAGAAAGTGAAGCAGGAAGCAACTCCTCCTGCTATCCTGCAGGGCAATTCTGATTCAACCCTTGATGCCACATAGACCTAGATATGAGTACCTTTTTTTTTAAGTGGATTTTTTTATTTAAGTTTATTTGTTTTGAGAGAGACAGAGACAGCATGAGCGGGAGAGGGGCAGAGAGGGAGAGAGAGAGAAAGAATCCCAAGCAGGCTTTGCACTGTCATCCCAGAGCGCTGTGTGGGGCTCAAAATCATGAAACTGTGAGATCATGACCTGAGCCGAAACCGAGAGTCAGACGCTTAACCGACTGAGCCACCCATGTGCCTCTAGATACCAGCACTTTATGGACAACTATATTAGAAGTCAGACCGTTAACCATCTACATGGACTGCTATGCCAACAGTTCCTCCAGGGAATTCTGAGACTGTGGACCCAACTCAGGGAAGATGCAAAAATCCCAAGAAGTCCAAAGGAGTTTGGGACCCTAGAGTCTGGAGTGTCTCCAAGGTGGCACTTGGGCTGCAAAGTAAGCAGATAAGTGCCAGAGATGATGTTAGGCACTAAGGATAGGAAGACACATCAGAGGTTCATAGAAACATAAACCACAATGGTGGATACT
Source organism: Panthera tigris (assembly GCF_018350195.1). NCBI lineage: Eukaryota > Metazoa > Chordata > Mammalia > Carnivora > Felidae > Panthera > Panthera tigris. Next base: position 71,885,051 of record NC_056668.1, read on the forward strand.
ATAGAATTTAAATGAAGGGATACTATAGAATTTAAAGGAGGGAAATGTCCAGTAGTTTGCTAGAGCCAACTTCCACTGGATCCTGAGAGCACATCTTTGGCATTTCCTCCCAACTTGGAGTTCAGTAACATCATTTTGGTAGTTTGAAATCAGCCAAGGCGGGAGTATTTATACCACAAAAATTGGCAAATACTACAAACTGGGGCTTTTTTGCCCCCAGAGAATGGGTTGGTAAACATTTACTAGCATCCACTGACTTTCCTCTTCCTCAGGGTTGGAGTCATGAGGAGGGTGTGGCACTAAAACGAGCAGGAGTCCCAGGGCAGCATGACTGAAAGGGCTGTAGGTTCAAGATGACCCAAGCTTTGGGCACCTCAGTGGCTCAATCATTAAGCATCTTACTTCAGGTCAGGTCATGACCTTGTTCATGAGCTCCGCTTTGGGTGAGCCCCACTTCTCTCTCTTTTCCTCTCTCTCTCTCTCTGCCCCTCCTGGGATCCTCTCCACCTCCCCACCCCACCCCACCCCACCCCCCCGCTCTCAAAAAAAAAAAAAAAAAAAAAAAAAGGATGACCCAAGCCTTAGCCAGCAGAAGACAGGACTAGAAAAATGCCCAGGTTTGGTCTCCTGCTCTGTACTGATTTCCAGCTCACTGATTTCTGTGGCCTGGGTGCCTCTTATGAGCTGGTAGAGACTTGAGCAGGGAGAATGAGGACAGGTTTAGTGCCAGAGCTCCTTGCGTTCCCAGTGGATGGGTACAGGTGCCTTTAGATGTGGAGAGCATTGTGCGTGGGGCTATGATGGCTTCTACCAGAGCAGGTGTTGGTTTGGCATGGGGTTTGCTCTTCATCCTGTGAAGAGGTTTCAGACGGGGGCTATGAGCTTAGAGAGTGACCAGACCACTTTTAAGAAGTCTCTGGTAGCATCAGATTGCTCTCAAGTGCAACCAGCTATTAACAGCGTTGTGTGTTCTCCATTCCCACTCAGGTGGGCTGAGGAAGGACAATGGTCTTTAAAGGGTAAGCTGTCCTACCACCTCTCTCATGGACAGGAGTAGAAGAAGGTGGGGAGAAAAGTTCCAGAACTACTTGTCTCGGTAATAACAAAACACTGAGACAGCAGGCATCAGAGTGCCCTTAAATATACCGCCAGTCTATGCTTAATGAGCTTTGGGAGAGATATGCATATTTAGCCAGGGGACATGTGCTGCAGACCAAGGCATGCCATAGTGTCAGCTGGCAGAAACCTCAGAGATCCCCTCATCCATTGTACAGATTGGGAACTGAGGCTAGGTGAGGGGGAGGGGCTTTCTTAAGATCACACAGCCAGTGAGTGGCAGGCAAACCACGGACTAGAACTCTGGTCTCCAGAGTCTGAACTACCTGGTCTTTCTACATCACCCCACTGCCTCCTTCCCAGGTATCTAGGAAGCCAGAGGGTTATCAGGACAGCAGGAAGTAAGGCATCCTGGAAGGTTTGAGAGAGGTCATTCAGGAATGTCATTAGCAAATCTCTCTTTTCATAACCAGGTGCTATTACATGTCACAACACCACAGCGGCTAGAAGAAACAGAGCAGGAACAGACATTAGGCGCCATTGGTTACACCAGTGGTTGGTTCTTTGGGGACTTTCGCATCAGGATTGTGACTGGTCAGATCTTTGGTCTTTAAGGGGAAAAAGGTGCCAGCTTACCCCGAAGGTAGAGCAGCCAAAGCCTATGCACAGGAGAGGCAGTGGTGGGAATTCTGGAAGGGAAAGGAAAGGAAGAGAATCAGGGCTCTGTCCCAGCCCAGCTACCCACATATAAGGTGGAATGGTGCCTTCACCTATGGCTGCATCTTAGGCAGTGACTTTTCTGTCACGTTGTCAGGCTTTTCCCCCAGTTCCAAGATGTGAAGGCTGAGATGGTCCCTCCAAGCCCCACTCAACAGAGAGGACAGGGCTGGCGGGTCTTCCAGGGTCAAGTGGGGAAACAGGAGTGCCTCACTCTTGAGAGGGAAATGGCACTTCTCCATGGCAGGCCTGGTGGTGCCAGGAGTCACCACAAAAAGGCGGCAGACCCACGGCCCACCAGCCACCTGGCAGGCTGGTTGTCTGGTGAAGTTGTTCAGGGCTCGGCACAGGACCCAGTCCTCCGTCCCACCCATGTCCACCACCTCCACAGCTGAGCCCAGGCCCGGGAGGTGCAGGAGGTGCCGGGGGGGCATGTAGGTGTGGGTGAAGAGGAGTGTGTAGTGGGTAGGCATGCTTGGGAGCACGGGTGCGTGAACCACCTGCTCCAGGTGCTCCAGGCCAGGCACCAGGCCTCCCTGGTGCAGGCAGCCGAAGAAGAGGGCGCCCAGGCTGTTGAAGAGGACCAGGGTGCCCTTGCAGGGCACAGATTGGGCCTGTGGACTGCAAAGCAGGACTAGGGGGACCAGGAGGGGGATCAGGAACCTAGCCTCCTGGTGGCTAAAGGCAGACAGCAGGGCCAGAGGCATGAAGTAGAGGAGCAGGAGGCAAGGCCTGGGGCTGGACAGCAGGCTCCAGCTGCCCAGAGCCCGCGGGAAGCCCGTTCGTGCAAAGGCCTGGAGGCAGGCTTGCAGCTGTTGCCACGCAGCCTGCAGGGCCCGGGCATGCAGCATCCCAAAGAGCAGGAAACCGTTGACGGCCAGGTGAGTCAGCCGCATGTGTGTGCCATGCCTCGCCAGGTTTTGAGGATCCAGGTTGTAGTACAAGAAGTTGGCGGGTGTCAGAACAAGGGTAGTGGATCTAGATGGACTGGAGAAATACCAGCTGTCCACAGCCACAAACACCGCTGCCACGAGGGTTGCCCCTGGGAGCAGCTCCAGGGCTTCCTTCGTCAGTGACTTGAAGCCAGGGTTTGTGGCTCCACAAATGCTCCAGAGGAAGAGCGGGACCAGAGCAAAGGCCAGAAACGTGGGCCGGTTGAAGAAGCCGGCAGCCACGACGCCCCCGAGAAGCCAGCTGTGCCACCAGGGGCCTGGAGCAGGCTTCTTGGGTGTGGGGCTCCAAGCTAACCGGGGGGACACCAGCACCAGCAGCCCGGCAAAGAGCAGTCCCTCGATGGTGTTGGAGAAGGTCCTTGTGTAGAAGACCAGAGTGACGTAGGAACCAGACAGCAGGACCAGGGCGTTCCAGCGCTCCGCCCCCCACAGCGGGGCCAGGTGGTACACGGCCATGTCCAGGGCAAAGGAGAGGGCAGTGAGGAGGAGCCGGGGTCCTACCAGCAGCACGTAGCCGCTCACCGGGCCCGGCCATGGCCCCCACTGTTCCCAGAGCCTGAGCAGCCAGAAGGCAGAGCCGGAGGTCAGCAGTGGGAAGACCACCGTGCGGCAGGAGCTGGTGGGGTGAAACTCCCATGGCCGTGCAGCTTCTATACCCAGGATGTCCTCTGCGGACAGAGAAGTGGAGATGAGCCAGGTCCAAGCTCAGGGCACGTGGGAGACAAAATTCTAGGATGGTCCCGAGATTTTCCCAGCCGCTAGTGAACATGGCCTGCACGATCCCTGGGACTCTGAAGATGGTGGCTGTCACTCCTGTGGTTAGGTTATGTCACAGAGGATGGCTGACCATTAGACAGGGGGTAACCCCGTGTGGGCCCGACGTAACCACACGAGCCTTTTGAAAGCAAAGAGTTTTCTCAGCTGGTGGTGGAAGAGGACATCAGAGAATCAAACCATGGGGATTTGGTGCACCACTGCTGGCTCAAAGGTGGAGGGCCCCTGGCAGGGAATGTGGGTGGCCTCCAGTTCCATAGCGGCAAATTTGTCCAACTGACAAGAATGAGCCTCGAAGCAGATTTCCCCCCAGAGCTTCCAGACAAGATCTCAGCCTGGCCCAGACCTTGATTTCAGACTTGTGACATGCTGAGCGGAGAGCCCTTACCTGACTTCTGATTTATAGAACCATGATTTATTAAGCAGCAACAGAAATGAACATAGGCTGAGCAGCCCTTCCGAGATCCCCCTGTGAAGGGGGCAGGAGGAACCATGCCTGGGAAGCGAGGGGACACTGTGCCCTGGGCAGGGTGTGGGGAGAGCAGGGGGAGGCTCCAGTCACAGAGTGCTAAAGCCTCCAACATCAGAGTCAAAAACCCGTCTCTGTGATGATGGTTGTCATCTAGGACAGGCATGTGAGACAGGGGAAGGAAACGAGCGGTTGTGGTTATGGTCAGAAGTGACTTCAGTGTTGCCTATGATATTTAAGATTTTTAGAAGAAAAATGTATTCAAGCAGTACTTATGTAATTAACCTGCTTGCTCCCCGGGGCTGGTCTGTGCCCCTGTGCCCCAGTGTCCCAGAGTTCTGAGGGGTGGGTGAGGGAAACCAACTCTTAATTTCTGCATCTCAGCTCCAAGCGCCACAATATCTCATGCCTGATTAACACTGCTGGCTGTTTAGGGCCCTTTGCTTCTCCTACTTATTTTACTTATTCCTATGGCCTCTTGGCTGTTTTCTCTTTCTACGTCAGAAGGTGAAAGGGAAACAGAAAATCTAGGATCAGATCAACCTGGCTGCTTTTTTTTAGTGGCCACGTTTTTAAAAAGTGTGGAAAAGACTGGACCTTTCACCTTAAGAAATGAATCCACCTGTTGAGCCCTATGACAGAGATAGATGCATGCGTCCCCAATATCCATCCATTCCCTCCCTCTTTCCTTTCTTCTCTCCTTCCTTCCCTCCCTCCCTTCTTTCTTCCTTCCCTCCCTCCTTCCTTCATCTCTTTAGTTGGGCACATATCTGACCACATATAGTTGGTCAGATATAAAGAGTATTTTTCAGGGGCACTCGGCTGGCTTAGTCAGTGGAGCATGTGACTCTTCATCTTGTGGTTGTAAGTTTGAGTCCCACAATGGGTGCAGAGATTACTTAAAAATAAAATCTTTATGGGGGGCCTGGGTGGCTCAGTCAGTTGGGCATCCAACTCTTGGTTTCGGCTCAGGTTATGGTCTCACAATCAGGCTCCATGCTGATATTCAGAGCCTGCTTGGGACTCTCTCTCTCTCTCTCTCTCTCTGCCACTCCCCTGCTCTCTCTCTCAAAATAAATAAACAAACAAACTTTAAAACATAAAATAAAATCTTTAGGGGCACCTGGGTGGCTCAGTCAGTTAAGCATCCAACTTCACCTCAGATCATGATCTCATAGTCCATGAGTTGGAGCCCTGTGTTGGGCTCTGTGCTGGCAGCTCAGAGCCTGGAGCTTGCTCGGGATTCCATGTCTCCCTCTCTCTCTGCACCTGATCCACTCAAGCTCTGCCTCTCTTTCTCAAAATTAATAAATTAAAAAAATTTTTAAGGGACGCCTGGGTGGCTCAGTCAGTTGGGCGTCCGACTTCGGCTCAGGTCATGATCTCACGGTTCATGGGTTCGAGCCCCGCATCGGGCTCTGTGCTGACAGCTCAGAGCCTGGAGCCTGCTTCAGATTCTGTGTCTCCCTCTCTCTCTGACCCTCCCCCGTTCATGCTCTGTCTCTCTCTGTCTCAAAAATAAACATTAAAAAAAATTAAAAAAAATTTTTTTAATTTAAAAAAAAAATAAATAAAATCTTAAAAAAAAAGACTATTTTTCAGCATCCTTTGCAACTGGGTGTGGTCGTGTAATACATCCTGACCAATGGCATGGAAATGAGCAAAAAGTATGTGACATTCAAAATATGTCCATTAAAGAGAGCAGGCATGCCCATCTCCTTTCCAATAGCTGGAAAGACTTGATTTTAGACTTGATGGCTGGAGCTCAAGCAGCCATCTTGAACCATGAGAAAGAAGCCATGTGCCCACAGCATCTGAAAAGCCTCAAGGTCTCTGGCAACCATCCTCATGATGTGTCCTACACCACCCAGCAGATACGTTCTAACACGTGAGCATTCCAGGCCTGGATTCCCTCAGCCCTTATATGAACCCAGAGAAGAAAAGTTTCATGATCTCAGACCACATCCTGTGTAAGTTTCCCTAAGCATCTGGGAAGCCCAACTCTAAAATCTCTCCACTGAATAGTACAAAACTGCTTTCATTCAGAATAACCTGTGCTATTGGTCCAAGCAGGAAAACATCAGAGGCTGGCATTTTCTTAGTATCATCCAGAAAATCAATGTCACCAGTCAGGGAGGAGATGCGAAATCCCCACTCCCAAGTTCTCACTCCAGAGAGGCTCATGGAATTACTACTCGTCCACACAGACATGTTTCTCCCTCCCCACTGAATATCCAATCAGCAATAGTCCAGACTCTGTGGCAACTTATCCTAACCGCACACAGGGAGCTTACCCGCCATGACCTCAGGTGACTGGAAGAACTCATCTGGGTGCACATAGCCCGTCTGCGGAAGGAGACACCACAGCAGACGGAGCAGGCTGAGGCTGCCCCACAGGGCCCTGAGTGCCATCTTCAGGTCAAACTTGCTGCCAAGACACTGGGCCAAGAGCCTAGAATGGCTTCTCAGTTGCTCCAGACGCAATTCTGGTTCCACAGATCTGCATCTGCTGACGATAGCGTTTGTTAGTTATAAGGTAAATTATGAGACGTCCAATTGCCTGGACAAACTCAAAATGGGTTTGCATACAATAAAAATGTTAATAATAGCTGCTAATTACTAAGTGCCCGTTAAGTAGTAGGAACTTAACACCCGTATCTCATTTTGTCCTTTCTACATTTCGGGGCAGTGGGTCTTATTATCTCCATTTTACATATAGGGAAAGTGAGACCTCTGTTGAATGACCTGGTCACTGCTAACCATATTTGTTAAGAGTCTATCTGCAAATAGGATCTGCAGACCCTCCAAATATGGTTCTCACAGCCCCATCCTGTTCACCAGCTCCTGTCCACAGGCACGGCAGCCTGTCTCTTGCCCATGTGAAAACTGTCGGAACCTCAATGCATTCCATCCATTTCCCTGCAAACATAAAATCTATTTGACCCCATTGTCTCCAGTCACTCCCTCCAACCTTCACACACCCTGAAATTGACCTTTCGGAAGGTGATAAGAACTTACTGCTATGGCCTGAATGTTTGTGCCCTGCCCCATTCATATGTTGAAATCCTAATGCCCGATGTAATAATGTCAGAAAGGTGGGGCCTTCGGGAGGGAGCCCTCCTGAATAGGATTAGTGTTCTTATAAAAGAGATCTCACAGAACTCCCTCATCCTCTCCAATGTGTGAGGGCACCTTGGGAAAGTGTGGACTATATGCCAGGGAGAGGGCCCCTCACCATGCCCGCACCTTGATTTTGGACTTCCCAGGCTCTAGAACGGCGAGAAATAAATCTATGGTTTATAAGCCACCCAGTCTGTGTATTTTGTTATAGCAGCCTGGGCACACAAAGACACTTTCTCTTGCTCAGGATTCTCACTCCCTGGACTCAAAAATCAGTAGGAATCTGAGCCCTTTACATGATGAACCTATATATCAGCACCCGCATATCATCTCTGGTGAACAGAAAAACAAGTTTGACTCTCCTCCAAGAATACATATGATGACTGTTTCCTGACTTTGATATTTTATGAAGGTATTTATTTATTTATTTATTATTTGGAGACAGAGTGAAATGGGGAGAGGGGTCGAGAGAAGGGGGATACAGAGTACCCAAAGCAGGTTCTGTACTGACAGCAGATAGCCCAATGCAGGGCTTGAACTCACAAACCATGAGATCATGACCTGAGCCAAAGTCAGACGCTTAACGACTGAGCCACCCAGGCGCCCATATATTTTAAAGCCTGACCTTAAACAGCTATTGTTCTCAGGTGGAATATGTCATAGCAGGGATGAGACAGGGAAGCAACAGAACAGGAATCTAGCAGATCCTGACAAGGAGCCTCTTGACACTCACTAACACTTCAAGGAGTTTGAAAGATAACTTTTTGCAGCCTCTCCTCGAACTTTCGAACTGCATTGTACAGACTCTTTTTCCAGAACTGAGAGACTAAGAGAATCAAAGACCGAGTTAACACGATCCAACAGATGGTCCTTAGGACCCAATACCAACCTGTCATTACCGAAACATTTGAGTAAAATTCACAACTGCAAAGAAAAGACCCCCCCCACCCCCCCACCATTCCCAGAACCAGCCAGGGCGTGCCCGGTTGTGGTCTGACCTAAAGGCGGGAACCAATCAAGTTCTGCTGAGTGGTTTGAAAAAAAGGCGGGAACCAATCAAGTTCTGCTGAGTGTTCAAATTTAAATGTCAACCAATAACAGCTCTGTAACCAGGAAAAATCCCTAACTTGTTTGTGCCTGTCTATAAAAGAAGCTGTAAGATCCTCGCTCGGGACCTCTTAGCGTCACCGGTAACGAGTGCGTGGAGGTCCGGGTTCAAACCTGCAATAAATTACCCTTGCCGCTTGGCTTTGACTCTGGACTCTGGTGGTTTGTTTTCGGGGGTCTCTCGAATCGGGGCATATCAGAACCAGTGACTATCCTGACTTTTAGAGATAAGGTGAGGCCAAACTTAATGCTGGAATGCAGTCAAGGATCCCATTCCTTCCCAATCAATGCCTGAAAAAGAACTTCAAGTACCTCCATTTTGACCTTAGTCTGTACTTTCTAACTGATCAAATTCTTCTTTCCAGCTTATCCCTTAACTCAGGCAAGAGACCTTGGGAGCAAAGCATCCCGTGGTGGGAACCAAAGATACCCCTTCATGAAAGCAATAAGGACTGCCCTGAGCCAGCAAGACCCCATGTGTCTGACCCCAAGACAATGATCTACCTGACCTTTACTGCCCACCCGCATGTACCCACAATGTTAGTCCACTGTCTCCCCAGTGCTGGCCTCCCTGAAATAAGTTCCTTTTCTGTTTCAACCACACTTGTCTCTCTGCCTTTGGATTTTGTCAGTGGTGAGTGACTGAATCTGGTCTGTTTTGGATCCTCGGAGCTAGGAGCTCTTGCACCTCTGTGCCCTGGTTACAAGCCCTCACTTTAACTTTCTTTCCAGGCTGGAATTCAAAGTGCACTGTAATTTAACAGCTCACAGGATGATGTTACGGGTTTGGTTTTCAGCAGTTTCAGCCCTGCAGGTAATAGGGGAGAAGGGTCTCTTTCAGGGCATGCAAAAGTCATTTTATGAGGACCTTGAGCTGGGAATTTGAAGCCCAGCAAAGGCATCATATACACGTCACCCAAAACCTTCCCTGGGGTATCTCTAATGCCACATCACTCCATGGACTACCAGTGCCCTCCTTACCACTTGAAATAGAGTCATTTAAATCTAATCAGGCTAGGGGCACCTGGGTGGCTCAGTTGGTTAAGCGTCCAACTTCAGCTCAGGTCACGATCTCACAGTTCGTGCATTTGAGCCCCGTGTCGGGCTCTGTGCTGACAGCCCAGAGCCTGGAACCTGCTTCAGATTCTGTGTCTCCCTCTCTCTCTGCCCCTCCCCTGCTCACTCTCTCTCTCTCTCTCTCTCTCTCTCTCTCTCAAAGATAAATAAACATTAAAAAAAATCAAATACAATCAGGCTAGAGAACCAATTCTAGAAAACCCAGAACCTCTATTCAAAAAATTCATCTTTAAGATTCTGTTCCTCTAGAACCCTTACAGTAACAAAATCTTAGGGTTCAACCAGAGAAAGAGAACTGGTAGGAGATATACATTAAGATTTACTGCAAGGAATTGGTTTATGCACTTGGGGGGGCTGGCTAGGCAAATCTGAAGTCGATAGGGTAGACTGTTAGGAAGACCAGGAAACTCTAGGGAGGAGATAAAGCTGTAGTTCGTAGAGGAGGGAAGCTTCTTGTTCAGGAACACCTTGGTTCGTTCCAAAGGCCTTTCAACTGATTCTCTCAGGTCTAGACAGATTATCTAGAATAACGTCCCTTATTTAAAGTCAAATGTTTGTGGACCTTTATTGCATCTACAAAATACCTTCACGACAACATTTAGATTCATGTTTGACTAACTGGGGGCTATCGCTTAGTCAAGCTGACACGCACAAAAACGGACTATCACACGCTAAATAATTCAGTGTTTATAACTGTGTTTGCATTTTAGACCAATGGGAGAATTCTTTATGCAACTTAACAGTGACTCACTTCCTGTACTCAACATTCTGTTAATGGTGTTCCCTGTAGCTGTAGTTCCCCTGTGGTATTCCACTGGAGATATAGAGATATAGACTAAAATTTACTTATTCTTCTTACTGTTGTTTTTTTTTTATTAAATTTTTTTTTCAACATTTTATTTTTTATTTTTTATTTTTGGGACAGAGAGAGACAGAGCATGAACGGGGGAGGGGCAGAGAGAGAGGGAGACACAGAATCGGAAACAGGCTCCACGCTCCGAGCCATCAGCCCAGAGCCCGACGTGGGGCTCGAACTCACGGACCGCGAGATCGTGACCTGGCTGAAGTCGGACGCTTAACCAACTGTGCCACCCAGGCGCCCCGTCTTCTTACTGTTGTTTATCTGCTAGAGCATCTCTGAGTGTCGACACATTTTTCTATTCCTACGAATGCTGCTGCTACAAACATTCTTATACAGGAGTTCTCTGACGTACATATATAGAAATGGAACCCCTGAGTCTTGGGTGTGCAGGCTTTCAACTTCATTAAAGAATGCCCAACTCTTTTTCCAAAGGTCCTGCCAGCCAGCAAATATTATAGTGCCCACTGCTTCACATGCTCCTTTATGCTTGGGATTCTCTAACATTTTGATTTTGTGAATCTTTTGGGTATTTACATGCATTTCCCTGAATACCAGTGCGGTCGAACACCTTTCAAATGTTTGTGGAACATTTTTGTTCTTCTGTGGAAATCCTTCCGACCATTTTTTCTTAGTATGTGTAGGAATTCTTTTTTTTTTTTTAATTTTTTTTTAACGCTTATTTATTTTTGAGACAGAGAGAGACAGAGCATGAGCAGGGGAGGGGCAGAGAGAGAGGGAGACACAGAATCTGAAACAGGCTCCAGGCTCTGAGCTGTCAGCACAGAGCCCGACGCGGGGCTTGAACTCACGGACCATAAGATCATGACCTGAGCCGAAGTCGGACACCTAACCGACCAAGCCACCCAGGCGCCCCATTCTTTTTTTTTTTTTAATGTTTTTTTATCCTTTTTTTATGTTGATTTATTTTTAGAGACAGGGAGAGACAGCAGGGGAGAGGCACAGAGAGAGGGAGACAGAGATCTGAAGCAGGCTCCGTGCTGACAGCAGAGATCCAGACATGGGGCTCAAACTCACAAACCGCAGGACCATGACCTGAGCTGAAGTCGGATGCTTAACCCACTGAGCCACCCAGGTGCCCCTCCAACATTTACTTTTTAACGGTCCATTTTGGTAGACATTCCGTGGATGCTTGAGAGCACCATATATCCTACAGTTATTGGATACATAGTTCTACACATGTTCATTAGATCAAGTTTGTTAACTGTGTTCCTCAAACCTTTTATATCTTTAATGATTTTCCATTACTTATTCTACAAATCACAGAAATGTGTGTCAAAAAATAGCTCATGAGTAGCGAACTTGTCTAGTCTTTCTTGTAATTTTGTCATTTTAGCTCAGTTTTGAAGCTGTGTCATTGTTTTTATAAATTATAAGTTTAGAATTGTTGGGGTGCCTGGCTGGCTCAGTTGGTAAAGCATGCAATTCTTGATCTTGGGGCTATAAGTTCAAGCCTCACATTGGGTATAAAGATTACTTAAAAATAAATATTTTTTAGAACGTTTATTTTTAAAAATAATAAATAAAATAAAATAATAAAAAATTTTAAAAATAAAAAAATAAAGAGAGAGCATGCAAATGAGCGAGCAGGGGAGGAGCAGAGAGGAGAAAGAGAATCCCAAGCAGAGAGAAAGAGAGAGAAAGAGAGTGCCAAACATGTTCCACACTATCAGTGCAGAACCCACGAACCATGAGATTGTGACCTGAGCCGATATCAAGAGTTGAATGTTTAATCGACTGAGCCACCCAGGCAACCCCAAATCTTTTTTTTTTAATTAAATGTTTATTTATGTATTTTGAGAGAGAAAGAAAGCATTCGGACATGATCGGGGAGGGGCAGAGAGAGAGGGAGAGAGAATCCCAAGCAGGTTCTGTGGCACAGTGCAGAGCCCGATGCAGGGCTCAATCTCATGACTGTGAGATCATGACCTAAGCCAAAATCAAGAGGCGGACACTTAACCCACTGAGTCACCAGGCACTCCAAAAATAAAATCTTTAAAAAAAAGTTTAGAATTCTTAGAACAGTGAACATTTTGCCATAATACAGTTATCTTTTTTTATCTCTAGTGTTTTTTTCCTAAAATATTTTGATATTAATATAGTTAATATAGCTATATGAGCTTTCTTTTATTTAGTATTCCTAGTACTGTATATCATTTTAATATTTATTTCTTATTTTTATTTTTTTCTGTTTGAATCACTTTCAGTATTAAATACAAAAGGTGAGCACCTACTTTTTTTGTTTTTTAGACACACACACATAGGTCTCTAACAGCCAAAAGGGGCAGAGGAAATGAGCTCCTGTACTGTCCTCCACAGTCCCCATCCTGTGGTTAAAGCTGCTGCTGGCCCTCCCTCCCTTTGGGCATGGAAATTCACAATACACCCCAGCTGTGATGCCTTATGTATTTCATACTGTGTATGTGTCCCTTCCCAACATCTCCATGCTTAAAACCAAAAAATGGTCAGGGGTACATCCTTCCCAGTGGCCTCAGTTCCTATGCCACAATGGGATAGTGAGGAGATCTTCAGGTCACAAGTTATTTAGTGAAAGGGGTGGGATGGCCAGAGTGAGGACAGCAGAAATGGTGCAGCAGGGAGGGCACGGTTGCAAGTTAGGAGGAATCTAGGTGAGACACTCGGGAGAATTCTCCCCGCCAGGTTTAGATGGACCAATGTGCCAAGTAAAAAAATAATAATAATCCTGGGGTGCCTGGGTGGCTCAGTCGGTTAAGCGTCTGACTTCGGCTCAGGTCATGATCTCATGGTTTGTAAGTTCGAGTCCTATGTTGGGCTCTGTGCTGACAGCTCAGAGCTTGGAGCCTGCTTTGGATTCTGCGTCTCCCTCTCTCTCTGCCCCTCCCCTGCTCACACTCTGTCTCTCTCTCAAAAATAAACATTAAAAATTTTTTTTAACTAATAATCCAAATAATCAGCAGTTCAAACACTACTGCATTTTCAAACTTGTCCAGCAAGAGAAGCCAGATAGCAGGAACAATATAGAGCTTTCCAGGAAATGAAGGTAGAGCCCTGGCAAGCCCCCTGAGAACCTGCGTTAGGCCCTACAAGTATCTGCCGTCGCTGTGGGTGTTGCTGCTGCTCCATTCGCAACTTCTCAATCTCGAAGACAACAGGAAGCACCAGGATCATGAAGGCTGGCCTGGAAAACCTGCACGTTTTTTGAGCCCCAAAGAGGGAGTGATGAAAAGTGGCGCCAGCCATGGACCGGACCCTCTCTGGGACCACCTCTGTCAGACCCCACAGTGTCTCTGACAGGGTCTCATCCAGCTCCTCTTTGCCTTCCTCCTCCAGCTCCTCGTGTCTTCTCGGCATTGCCTTTCAGAAGCAGTTCATCCAGGGACAGGGGCACCCCAGGACTGCCAGTGGTGGCCAAAATTATAATATTTAACATGCTATGTTCTGTGGTTTCACTGCGATGATTCTGGGTGTACATTTCTCTTTAGCATATTTGGAAACTTTATTGGCTTCCTGACTGTATGGATTGGGTCCTTTCCCATCTATAGAAACTAATCTTCCCTGGGGCGCTTGGGTGGCTCAGTTGGTTAAGCGTCCGACTTCGGCTAAGGTCATAATCTCACGGTTTGTGAGTTCGAGCCCCGCATCAAGTGACCTCGAGCCCCGCTTCAGGCTCTGTGCTGACAGTGAGAGCCTGTGTAGGATTCTCTCTCTCCCTCTCTCTCTCTGCCTCTCACTCCCTCATGCCCTCTCTCTCTCAAAAATACATACATACATACATACATACATACATACAAACAAACTTGGGGGAAAAATACTCTTCCATTATTTTTTTTTCAAACATTTCCTCTTCTCTCTTTTTTATTTATTCTCCCTCTGGAATTATGATTAAATGTATGATAGACCTTGTTGGTCTATCTTCTATGTAATTTTAACTTCTATTTTATATTTTCCCTATCTTTGTCTCTCTGGGCTATATTTCAAATAATTTCTTCTGTTCTATCCTCCACATCCCTAATCATCCTTTCAGCTATATTTAACCAGCTTTAAACCTATCTACTGAGTTTTACATTTCAATTTTTTATTTTTCTTTCCTCTGAGTTTTTTTTTTTTCCACATTTGCTTGCTCTTTTGTCATATTTTCAAGCCTCTCTTATTTATTCTATTACATTAAACATGCTTATTTGAGTATGCTAGGTCTGATAATTCCAGCATCTAAAGGTTGTTTTTTTGTTTGTTTGTTTGTTTGTTTGTTTGGTGGGAGGAGGGCATGCCTGGGTGGCTCAGTCAGTTAAGTGACTGACTTCAGCTCAAGTTGTGATCTCAGGGTTCCTGAGTTCCAGCCCGTGTCAGGCTCTGAAGCAGCGTGGACCCTGCTTCAGATCCTCTGTGTCCCTTTTTCTCCATCCCTCCCCTGCTTGCATGCTCTCTCTCTCTCTCTCTCTCTGTCAAAAATAAATCAACATTTAAAAAATATATAAAGTTTTTTTGGGTCTGAATCTGCTGTCTCATTTCCGCTGGTTCTTACTCATAGTGCCTTGTTTACCTCTATATTTGGCAAATTATTTTATTTGGGGCTGCTTATTTTCCTTGGACATAACCTGTGGGAATTATTTGAGGCCAGGGATGAAGGCAAATTTCTGAATTCCACTGAAAAGGATTTACACTTGCTTCTGTCAGGTACCTGGGGGCATCAAAAGTCTGGGACCAATTCTGATCATATTATTGACTCTAGGATGTTTTGTTTTGTTTTGTTTTGTTTCCCTTTTAGGGGAGGTGGTACCTAATCATGTGAATCCAGGCTGAAAATCTATATGAAGGCAGGCTTGTGGTTACATATTCTCAGGGGAGATTTGCCCACCCACACTCCAATTCAATTAGCATCAGGATCCCAGTCCTCTGCAGAAGGAATAGTTTATTTCTGGGTCACCTTTATATGGAGAATGTAGTCCTCCAGAGTCCCAGCTTTGAGCGAGTCTCCTGTTAAGCTTCTCTCTTGAGTGGGCATCAGGTTTTATCTTCTGTCCTGCCAGTCCTGAGAAAGTACAAAAACCCATGTTCATAAGCACTCAGTTTTGTATATGTCCTTAGTCCACATCTGGCTTCAAGGCCCTGAATACCTCTCTAGGCCCCTGCTCTCGTGTATCATTACATTTATTATAATTGAATTTGTAGGGGCACCTGGGTGGTTCAGTAGGTTAAGTGACCAACTCTTGATTTTGGTTCAGGTCATGATCCCAGGGTCTTGGGATCAAGCCCCACATTGGGCTCTGTACTAAGCATGGAACGTGCTTAAAATTCTCTCTCTCACTCCCTTTGCCCCTCTCCCCCGCTCATGCTCTGTCTCTAAAATTTGAAGAAAAAAATCGAGTTTGTGTAGATAATACAGAGGACTGCAAGAAAAACTGCCTTTCTTGGAGTCTAATCCCAATTGAATTCAGGTATGGGATCTCCTCTGAGAATGTGTAACCACAAGCCTATCCTCTTATAGGTTGTCAGCCTGAATTCTCATGATTCAGCACCACCTCCTCCAAAAGAAAAAAAAACCAAACCTGGGGCCAATGATGATTAAAAATGTACAATTCCAGATTGTAATGCACATACAATAATAATACAAGATAGATTACATATAAATTATTATTTTATATTTATGTATAGACAGAGAGGTGGGCACAAGAAATAACCATGTTGAGAGGTAAGATGAGGGTTGTGAAAAGCTAAGTTAGTTTAAGCTGTGTCAAGATATTTCCAAGGAAGTCATGTACTTAGGGGTCAGCCTTGGTCAGTGGATCGTGTGGTCATTATCTGAGAGGAAACAGGAAGTGTGACAGGACTGTGTTGCAAACATATCCGGGCTCTTTTAGGTTATGGCCCAAAACTACTAAGGGGAATCCGGGTGTCTCCACAATTGTTGCGGGTGGACGGGATGGGCTGATGCTATGCCTAGGCCTCTGAAGCTGGTTCTAGAACTGTTGGCAGGCTGTTCCTCCGTGTTCAGGAGGGAGGGCGATCATGGGACCATTGGGATAATGACTTGACTATGAGGCCTATGGAACAAGCCAGCCTGTGGCCCTGAAGAGTATAAATGTGCTTTAACCATCCCACCTGATCCCTCTCTTATCCTGCCCCTCTAGTTACTACACGCTCTGCCCAAGCCTATGCCATTGGCTGGGCTGCTCCATCTCAGGGGTGCGGCTTGGAACAGTGGAATTAATTGCGTTTATCGCTATGAGGGCTGTCTGACAATTCAGTGAGGATTTTGGTGTATCTAATATGCTTTGGAACAGGAAAGGAATCACACAATGTTTGTTTGAGGATATGCTTTTGTCACTTAGCAAAATATCATGAGCGTCTTGCTGTACGTTATAAGCATCCTCACCCACCAGCCACAAGCTCTCCATCCGTTCTGTATCTACTTGCTCCCTCTGTTCCCTTCAGCTGGCACCTTCTCTTCCTCATAAGCGTGTCTGATTATCTGCCATTCCTAGAAAAACAACCTCCCAAAACTTTCCCTGAGCTGATGTGCCCTCCATCCACCATCTCTCTCTCCATGTCCCTGTACGGGACTCCCTAAACCATCCACATTCACTGAACGTGCTTCTCACGTCTTGTTGGCCGCTGTACCCTGGATGGTCTAGCTTTGCCCACCACCACGGTGCTGACACAGCCCTCTCCTGGGCCTCATTGCTTTTCTAATTGTCAAACCCAATGGTCACTTCAGGCCCCTACCTTGCATGTCATGTGACAACAGGGATCCCTCACAATTCCCATCTCCTTCTAGAGTGCCTTCCTACACCATAAAAGGCTGGGAAGCAAAAGGCTTCATTTTGTAGATTCCCTTCAAGTTGGGTTATGCGAATGAGGTTTTAAGAATTTAGAGAGCAGGGGCACCTGGGTGGCTCAGTCAGTTAAGCATCTGACTTTGCCTCAAGTCATGATCCCACAGCTTGTGAGTTCGAGCCCCACGACAAGCCCCATGTTGGGCTCTGTGCTGACAGCTCAGAGCCTGAAGCCTGCTTCAGATTCTGTGTCTCTCTCTCTCTGCCCCTCCCTGGCTCACTCTCTCTTTCTCTCTCAAGAATAAATAAGCAATGAAAAGTTAAAAAAAAAAAAAAAAAAGAATTCAGAGAGCAGATGTGAGACAGACCATATATCTGCAATTTTCATTGTCTTCTCTGGGCAAACAAGATTATGGAGACATGGAGTTTTCCTGCAGCAGCTTCCCAGTGTCCAGCCCCAGCTTCGTGGGTACGGAGACACAGCTGCGGTTATGGTGGCATCCTGACTTTCAGCAACAGTGCTGTGTTACTAAATTTGGCTGAGTCCCAAGGTAGCCTTAACACTTGCTGGACTGTCACACAAATGGCAGCACCTCTAGTGAGTTACTTCTGGGTGTTTACAGAGTCTTTCCTGGAGGCCCAAACTATAGCCCATTCTTCCAGGGCACCTAATGACTTATAGTACCTGTATAAATTCCTTTTCTGCTGGCTTCTATTTCCCATACTGAATGCTGGTCGTTTGGTATCAGAGGTGGCTCTAGGCAAGGATGGGAATATTCATATGCTGAAAGAAAATAACTGTGCACCAACAGCGGGGGAAGCCTGGGCCCCGCTTAGGCCTCCTTGGCAGCAGGTGTTCTGGCCCATGGCTCAGAGAAGTGCACCCTCCCCTTATGCATGTCCCCACAGCCTTCCAGAGCCTCTCAGTCCACCAGCTCTGCCACACCAGCAAAACCCTCCCACGCTCACCTGCTTTTCCATCTTGACCACACAGCTCATTCTGCTTTCATCCACTGCCTCCATGTCGAAGGGCCCCTTGTCACCCTTCTTCTGGACGTTCTGGTCCCTAGGCCCCAGACCACAATCAGGTCCACCCTGCAGGCAAAGGGAACAGTCAAAGGGCCCAGACACACGCCACCGTCCCTCCCACAAGAGCATACATACATACACAAATGGAAACAGAAGAAAATAACTACCAGTCTATCTTCTATGTCCAAAATTTTTTTTCAAGAACATGGGCAAAACAAAGATATTTTCTGGCAGATCAAAACTGAAAGATCTTTACAAGCAGACCCTCAGGAAATTCCAAAGTTTACATATATATACCAGGCAGAAGGA
Organism: Panthera tigris; assembly: GCF_018350195.1. Lineage (NCBI taxonomy): Eukaryota > Metazoa > Chordata > Mammalia > Carnivora > Felidae > Panthera > Panthera tigris. The sequence continues at coordinate 71,903,297 of NC_056668.1, forward strand.
AAAATGATTCTAGATAGAATATCCGAGATGGGTGGGCGGGGCACCTGGGTGGCTTGCTTGGTTAGGGTCTGACGTTAGCTCAGGTCATGATCTGTCAGTTCATGTGTTCGAGCCCCATGTCGGGATCGACGCTGCGCAGAGCCTGCTTGGGATTTTCTCTCTCTCTCTCTCTCTCTCTCTCTTCCTCTCTCTCTCTCTCTCTGTTCCTCCCTCACTCGTGCTTGCTCTTTCTTTCAAAATAAAATAAATAAACTTAAAAAAAAAAAAGAAGATCCAAGATGCAAGTAGGAATAAGGAGCAAAGAAGTCATTAGATGGGAGGTATCTGGGAAGTGGACGCCAAGCGAAGGCCATCCTCCTGCCGTAAGTAAGGCCGTCCTCTGGCAAGTAATGTCAAGGCAATGGCTAAGTTCTCTGAGGTAGTGTTCCATGTTAATTTGCCAGCTTTGTGGGTGCTGGCAGGCTATGGCCAAACACTGGCATCACAAACACAGCACCGTGTTCTTGAATTCAATAGTTCCAGTGGTCCCACTCCCTCTCTGTGGGTCTCAAGACCCCCAGAGCATGGTGCCGCTGGGCTCCCTTGCCAGTTCCCAGGGATTCTCATGATTTCTGTCTCTTTCTTCCTGTGCACATCATCCTCATGCTGGTAGACAGATGGTTAGAGCAAGCCATTCCATGCAGACATGACAACATTGAGAAGATTCTGTATTCTTTGTGTACCACTGTTTTTGTTGCTTCTTTTTCAACAATTTGAGTTATAATTAACATACAACTCATTCAAAATGTTCAATTCAATAGCTTTTAGTATATTCACACATATGTGTGACCATCACCCTTATCGATTTTATTTATTTTTTTCTAAATGTTTATTTATTTATTTTGAGAGAGAGAGTGTGTGTGTGTGTGTGAGCAGGAGGGGGAGGGGGGGAGAGAGAGAGAGAGAGAGAGAGAGAATATGAATCCCAAGTAGGCTCCTCGCTATCAGCACAGAGCCTGACATGGGGCTCGATCCCACAAACTGTGAGATCATGACCTGAGAGGAGATCAAGAGTCAGGCACTCAACTGACTGAGCCACACAGGTGCCCCTGTCAATTTTAGAACATTTGGTCACCTCAAGAAGAAAGCGCATACACTTTACTCATCATCTCCCATCTCGCTGCCACCTCCTCAGCCCTAAGCAACTAAACCACCTTTTCTCTATAGATTTCCCTATTCTGGACTTCCATTATGAATAGAAGCATACAGTATGTGGCCTTTTGTGGCTGCCTTCTCTCACTTAAAATAATGTTTTCAAAGTTCATTCATGTTAAAGCCTGGATCAGTACTTATTCTTTATTATAGCCAAATATTATTCCATTGTATGGATGTATCACATTTTGGGTATCCATTCCACTATTGATGAACATTTGTGTTGTGTCTACATTTTGGCTATTATGAATAACACTGCTATAAATATTTGTGTATGAATTTCAGTGGGACATCATTTTTTTTTCATTTTCCTGGGTATATACCCAGGAGTAGAACGGCTGGGTAATATGGGAACTCTATGTTTAATTGGGGAGCTGCAAGATTATTTTACAAGTGGCTATTCCTTTTTACGTTCCCGCCAGGGTTCTGAATTCCCACCAGGGTTCTGAATTCCCACCAGGGTTCTGAATTCTCCACATCCTGACCAACACTTGGTGTTATCTGGCTTTTTGATTCTAGTTGCCCTGGTGAGTATGAAGTGGTATCTCATCGTGGTTTTGGTCTTTGTGGGCATCTTTTCTTTTTAAATCAAAGAAATATTTTCCAGAAGTCCCTCAACAGACTTTCCACCAAGTCTCATTGGCCAGAAAGGGATCAAATACACCTTCATAAACCAATCACTGGCAAGCACAGTGGGATTACGAGTGAGGACTGACTTCCTGGTTTGGAGCTGGGGCTCTGGGCTGCCTCCTGCAAGGCACACAGAATCCAGATGGTGCTTACCCCCAACAACATCAGGTTCTGTTGGCAAACAGTAAGTAAGACAGAGGATCAACTGTATGTGGCTGCTACGTGTGGATTCCAAGGCACCAGGCTCTGGTGGCTTTCTTCTGTCTTCTGGACCATTTGTTTTTAGTCTCCTCTTCCTCTGTCCACCGCTGAAATGTCAGTGCTCCTGGTCTTCAACTTCACTGTTCTCAGCATCTACACTCTTTCTGGGTTATCTCATTTATCCTCATGGTTTCAATTCCCATTTGATGACTTCTGAAATTGCTTCTTCTCTGAACTTCAGATTTATTGATAATAATAACAACAGTAATAGTGTTGCCAGGATGTCTGGGTGGCTCAGTCCATTAAGTGTTCAGCTCTCGACTTCGGCTCAGGTCATGATCCTGTGGTTCATGGGTTCGAGCCCTGCATCAGACTCTGGGCTGGCAGTGTGGAGCCTACTTGGGATTCTCCCTGTCTCCCTCCCTCTCTGCCCCTCCCTCACTATGTGCTCCGTCTCTCTCTCTCTCTCAAAATAAATAAACTTAAATAAAAAAAATAGTGTTGTCATTTTTAGATACTTATTATGTTCCAGGCACTGTACATTATCTCATTTTATTCTCATTTAATAACAACTCTAAAACCCTATTATTATACCTATCTTATAGATGAATTAACAGGTTTAAAGAGATCCGGTTTTTTGCCCAAGGTAACACCACTAGTAGGTTGATGAAGGTAGGAGTTGGACCCAGCCTGTTAGACTCCAGAGCCCTGAGTCACTGCCTGTTGACATTCTGCACCCACCTCAAACCCAGGGCAGGGCAGCCAAACGTCTCATCGCTTTCCCATTAACCAGTCCTGCCCCCATATCCCCTGCAGCAGTGAGGGAATGACCATTTGTCCAACTATTCAGTCCAGAAATCCAGGGGTCATCTTCCTTCTTCACCCCTTCACTAAGCGATACTAACTTTGCTTTCTAAGAATTTTTTTCTTTCTTCAAAGATTTTATTTTCTAAGTCACCTTTATACCTAACATGGGGCTCAAACTCACTGAACTCACAACCCACAATCAGAAGTGTCATGCTCTACCAACCGAGCCAGCCAGGTGCCCCCTAATCATTTCCTCATCCTCTCCCCAGGTCTGGTCTGCTGTGACTGGGGTACATACTGCCTGAGACTCCTCAGCCCCCCGGGGTGGCTGAACAGGAACTTCCGGTGGCTGGAACCCCTGTGTTGGTTGCCTCTAGCTGCAAACAGCCCCTTCCCATTTTACCGTGGTGTGTCATACAAAAGGAATCATTTTCTGTGCATGTATAACAAGGAAAATATCAAGAAGCAAGATCTAGAGTAGACTGCACCCACCTCTCTGCTTTCCCTCCTCTAACTGCACCCTCCCTCCTAAGTGCAGCCAGTGAGCTACATGCATTTATCTCCTGGGTAATGACTCTCTGGGTGGGTCAGCCCCTCACCTCCCTCAGGACTAAGTCCTCATTCCTGACTATAGCTTACAAGGCTCTCCAGTCCCCACTGTCCCCACTCTCACCTCTGCACAGAACTCGGTACTCCAGAAACATTACGTTTTTCTGTAGTCCTCTCTTTTGTCCTGCATTGTTTCTCACTCCAGCGTCTTGGCTTATAATATGAAGGTTAAGACCCTCTTTGGTCAGTTTCAAATCCTTGCTGTCACTTGCTCACGGCAAAAGAGCAATCAATCTGTAAAATGAAGTTAACAATAGTACTTCCTTCAGAGCTGTTGGGAAGACAACATGAATAAACAAACATGGCAGCGGTTTCTTTCATTTTTCATTTTGCTTCAAGTGCCGGGAAGCCCTCCCCAATCTTATTTCCCCAGAACCCTGTGCTTCATAGCACTGACCCCTGGCACTGTCTGATTGCTTCTCTGCCTTGCCTGGCTGAGATCCCCCAGGTCTGGGATCCATTCTATCCATCTCAGCCCCTCGAATCCACCTGATGGGCCTACTGTGGTGACAGGGTCAAGGACAGAGTTGGAGATCCCTAGAGGAGGTGACAACATAACAGGGCATTGAACTTAACAAGTGTGGGAAGTTGTCAAGAAAGACCCAAGTGCCACTCCCCAGGCAGAGGCTAGGCTGGAAGACTGGTCCCTGTGGCCAGGTGTTCTAGGGACAGAGCCAACACCACAAGTGTGGCCACTAGTCACCTGAACACAATCAGGATAGGAGGCGGCTCGTGTGTGCACATGTGCACACTGGGCTGTCCCTGTGGAGGTTCAAATCCTACCTGTCTTGCTGGGTGGGGAGAGGGGTGTGGGTGGGTGTGGGTGGGTGACTGTCTCCAGAAGGGCAGTGGAGAGGCAGGTTCTAGAATAAAGGGACAGTGCCTGGGGCCACGGAGTTTTGACTGTGGGGTGGGGGAGTGGCCACTAATAACCACAGACAGGGGCATCCTAAGTGTGTGCGGGGGGATGTGTGAAGGCCGGCAGCAGGGAGAGACCATCTCAGTGGCAGGGGTGCAGGGAAGCAGAAACCACTGCGCTGGGCGCGGGGGAAGCCAGGGAAGAGATCACAGCAGTGGGGCGAAAGGGAGCCGGCTCCCGCTCTGCCAGCCAGACAGCCAGCGGAGGGGGTGTGGAGACACTAGCCTGTCTCGTCTTTCTCGCTGAGTCAGAGGGCAGGCTGGCGCTTGGTGCCCCACCTCTCTCAGGCACCACACCGTGTACACTGTGTGCACAGCAGTGTCGGCTCTGGGGGCACCGATGTGAACAAGCATGGTTCAGAAGAACAGCCACTGTGTGGTGGCTTGTTGCAAGGGACGTCCCTACCTTCAAACTTAAACTTCTTCCTGATAAAGCTCCTGGATCGCAGCTTTAAGGGAGAGGGGGGTGATCCCAAGGTTTGGCCCTTTCTGGAGACCTGGCATTTGGAAGAGGTTTTAAAGACTACAGGGCCAGGAGTGTTCGAGAAGGAGCCCCCTGGGCAACAGCCAAAGGCATCTTCAAATATGATGCACAAAGACCATGTCCCTTAAGGCCAAGATCTTGTTCCAAACTCTGAGGTCCATCCAGGGGCAGAGGGTGACAGTGGCTCTCCTGAATCCATTTGCCTGTGAGGTGTTTATTTCATCCTCATATCAACACTGATGGTCACAGTAAGTCCTTCAGGGCACCCCACCCTGGAAGCATTGGAAAGTCTGACTCTGGCTTCTTCCTTCCCTTGGTTGGCCACATGTGCCTGTGTTTATCCTTTGATTAACAGAGAATGACGGGGCACCTGGGTGGCTCAGTCAGTTAAGCGTCTGACTTCGGCTCAGGTCATGATCTCGCGGTTTGTGAGTCCGAGCCCCGCGTCGGGCTCTGTGCTGACAGCTCAGAGCCTGGAGCCTGTTTCAGATCCTGTGTCTCCCTCTCTCTGCCCCTCCCCTGCTGGTGCTCTGTCTCTGCCTCTCAAAAATAAATAAACAGTAACAACAACAACAACAGAGAATGCAACACACAGCATTGAACACACATAAGGGTGAGTAGAAGAGAGTAAGGTATGTCCACTAACTGGCATATGTCATCAACCATCCATGACCTCATGCTTCCCATCTGCAAAATGGGAACTCTCCTCTGTAATGGGGACTTTCTAGGTGTTAATAATTCTGACAGTGGTTCCCAATTTTATGAGGCAAAAGAGCCTGAGGTGAAGAATGACATTTAGAAGTAACAGTGAGGGATGTCCTCAAGGAAAGGGGCAAGTGTCTTTGCCATATTGTATGTTTACCCCTTACACCCCAAAGGTCCAGACAGCCACCAACCAGAGCAGCAGGTGCTCGCCCTTGCCCACAGCCTTGCCTGTAGCATCGTGGACGACAGGCTATTGTCCTTGTCCGTGCTCCCTTGTGAGACACTTGGGCAAGGAGCCCATCCTCTCACTCTGTGAAAGGGCAGGCATGACCCGACCTTGTGGAGATTCTTCTCCACTGAATTAACACACATCTATCTGTGCTTCACAGAGTTAGTGCTCAGCACTCAGCGTCTTTTGGGTTCGTCTTCCCAGGGACCCTGGGAGGTAGCATTACAGTCCCATTTTATAGATGAGGAAAGTGAGGCTCAGTAAAGTCTCAGAACCACCCAGGAACATCAGCCGGTTCCAGGAAAGGATTCAAGCCTACGCCTCTGTCTAGGTCCAAAGCTAGTGCTCTAAAGTATCCTCACAGTCTCTCCTCCCCTCCCCTTCCCGAGAAGGCGTCACTGAAAGCCTCCTGTCTCCCCTAGGTTGGGGCACGTCAGTGCTCAGAGCCGGCAGACCCGGGTTTGGGGAAAACCGCCCGCGATAAGGTGGGAATCCCTGCCTGACTCACCAGTCTCTAGCATCTGCTAGTCTCTCGGCAGCTAGCAAAAGTAAGAATGGAAGCAACTGTCCTTCCTCCCTGCCTTGCCTTCCTCCCTCCCTGACCCCCATTAACACTTCTGGAGCTGCTCGGCCGACTCACCGGCGCGCTGTGTCTGGGCTGCACCTGCGGCGCTGGCGGCGTCCGCCCACCCGGAGGCCTGCACTGGGGGTGGGCCTGGAGCCTCCCCGACCACAGGGCGCGGGACGGGTGCCGTGCGTCCTCAACGCAGCCACCGCTCTGCCAGGTCCGGGAAACTAAGCAAACCACGCAGTGCGCCAGGCGGGGCGGAGAGGGTTGGAGACGAGGGCGCCGGCAGGCGGGGCTGCCCAAGTGCGTCCCTTGAGGTCCCGTGGTGAGCTGTGGCCGAGGGGGCGGGGGGAGGGTGATTACGGAGAGTCCGGTGTCCCTTGGGCCTTGGCACACCGGTCAATGATGGAGCTCAACCCTCCCCGCATTCCAGCTCATTCCCCTAGCAGCCCCTTACTTGGCCCGCCACGCCTGGTGAGCCGCTTTTTCAGCACACGAGGGACAGTTTAAACAAAACATCTCTAGGACAGACTTCTTTTGTCCTTCAAAATGACAATTTCTGAGTTCTATGTGGGTGGAGATCTGCTAAGGCTAAGATGACCTGCTTGCAGGGGAAGAAGGTCCGGGAGGAAAGAGGCGCCGCGGCGTCTTTCTGCAGGCCTTGCCGCAGAAGCGGCGCCAGAGAGGCCGGGTCGGTTTCACCCGGGACGCTGCTGGGTCCCGGCAGCCGCCAGCGGGGGCGCGTTCCACCCAGAAGCATTCCCGCGGCGGCCGCCGCTTCCCGCTTCTGCATTCCGCAAGTCGGGGCCAGAGAGCTGCCCCCACGCTGCCCCACGGCCAGGGCTGGAGGCGGGGGGGGGGGGGTGGGGGTGGTCATCGTGTGCCCGGGAGCCCGGGCTCCTTTCTCCGGCGCCAGGCCCTCGGAGGCGGCCGAGCAGCGCGTGCGGGTGTGGGTGAGCGAGGGCAAGCCGGCCGCTCATCCGCAGAGGGGCTGGGCGGACTGCGTGGGGCGGGCACCACCTCTCCTGGCCTCTGCGGGGGAGAGCGCCCCCACCCCGCACGCTCCGGTGGGGGAGCGACCTCGGCGTGCCCCGGGGAGGGGGGGTTTCTTGTCGCCTCGGCCCCGGCATGCGCCTGGGGGCTTTGAACGGGCCTTGGTGGCCGGCTGACGACGACACTGCTCCCTAGCGGGGAGAATGTTTCACTAAATCTCCCGCTTGAGGCTGCCCGAGCGGAGAAGGGAGCCTCCCTCCTTCCTTTCTAAATCAAATGCTTTAGGGAAGGTCCTTAGCAGAATCCCTTCACTTGTGTTCTCCTTCATTAGCAGCCTTCACAGCAGCCCTCGCATTAAAAAAACAAAACAAAACAAAACAAAACAAAACAAAACAAAACAAAACAAAAACTCTATTGGGATATGTTTTACATACGGTAAATACGAGAAATTTTACATACTGTATATACTTCTGTAATTTTTTAAGTTTATTTATTTTGAGAAAGAGAGCCAACGCCCCGCAGGAGCAGGGGGAGGGGCCAGAGAAAGGGAGAGAGAGAATTCCAAGCAGAAAGTTCCCTTCTGCCCCTTTGCAGTCAATCCTTTACCTTCTCTTCCCTGGCCTGAGACAACCACTCATCTGATTTCTGTCACTATACTTTGTCCTCCCTGGAATTTCATATAAATAGACCCATACAGGATGTGGCCTTTTGTGCCTGGCTTTTTTCACCTAGCACAATGCTTTTGAGAGCCATCCACGTGGCTGTGTTAACAGTAGTTCCTTCCTTTTGTTGGGGAGTAGTAGAAGACTATGCATGTACTGTAAGCTGTTTATCCATTTGGACATTGGTGGGTGGATGGGGGAGGCCCAGCTGGGCTGGTGGGGAGGTATCCTCTCAGGATCCCAAAGGACTTTTGAGTTGTTGTTGGACACGTGGGCTACATCTGGACATCTGGTTTTGAGGTACAGTGAATAAAAGTGCCTTGAATATTCCTGTAAAAGTCTTTTGGTGGACCTATGTTTCCATTTCTCTTGAACGAAATACCTAGAAGTGAATGGGATGGCTTGGTTGTATGACATTTTTAACTTTCGAGGAAGCTGTCATGAGCACACTATGAAGGTACACATACAAGTTATATCTAACAGCTTGATTCAATCCTAAACAAGGTTAACGTAATTATAAAGCAGGTTCAGAATTCCAAACTCAAGGACATTTCACCATGTGGTTAACTTGGCTTCCTATATAACACACAGACCAGAACATAAGCCACACAACAAACAAGATAACAGAAGGATGTAGGAAGTTAATGAACTAAACTCAAAGTCTGTGGGCCCACAGTTGAGATAAGATATCAGTCTGGTCTGAGTCAGCCCTTGGCATTTACTGCCTATTATATTCGATCAGTGAAGGATCTCAGTCCTGTTTGGAGATCAATTGGGCTTCGGCTTCGGGAGCAGCTGCCGTTTTGAAGTGGTCAGACATAGAAGGGTCTTGTCTGAAGAGTCTGACAGTTTGCTGCAAAATCCTCCCCTTTTAAAAGGGATTTAATCAGTGTTGGGCCCCTGCAGACCTCCTGTGCTTCTGCTGGTTATCAGTCCTGGGGTGTCAGCTGATGCTGGTCTCCGTGATCTCTCATAGCTACACTACCCTTAACTGCTTATGTCATTGCTTGACACAGACTCCTGCTTGACATGAGTAACTCCATCTTGCTCTCCGTGCTGTCAAACTGTTTTTCAGAGTGGTTATACTATTTTAACATTCCCACCAGCAATGCGTGAAAGTCCATTACAGTTATCTCTGCATTTTCTTAAAGGTAAAAAGCAGAGTTTCTAATTATGACTGTGTCCAATTTATCAAAAATTTTCCTTGGTGGTTCACTCTTTTTACTCTAAGAAATCTTTGCCTACCTTAATGTGAGGTCACAAAGATTTTCTCCTAGAACTGAATAATTTTAGCTTTTTGCTTAGGTCTATGATACATTCAAATTAATTTTTACATATGATGGGAAGTAGGGATCAGGTTTCATTCCCCCCCCACCCCCATATGGATATCCAGTTTTCCAGCTAACATTGAGGACCACTGTCCAGGATGATGGCAAGTCTTGGAGACTTAGGCTACTGGTAAATGAGAGTTCCAGTCCCTAGATAGGGAATAAATAGGTGGAGATGGAGAAGATTTAGGGGGAAGTGTTGTTTTTTTTTTTAAACATTTTTTAATGTTTATTTATTTTTGAGACGGAGACAGAGCGCGAGTGGGGGAGGGGCAGAGAGAGAGGGAGACACAGAATCTGAAACAGGCTGCAGGCTCTGAGCTGTCAGCACAGAGCCCAATGCAGGGCTTGAACCCACGAACAGTGAGATCATGACCTGAGCCGAAGTCGGATGCTTAACCTACTGAGCCACCCAGGTGCCCCTAGGGGGAAGTGTTTTTTTAATGTTTATTTATATTTTGAGAGAGAGAGAGAGAGAATGTGTGCACAAGAGCAGGGGAGGGGCAGAGAGAGGGGGGACAGAGGATCCGAAGCAGGCTCTGGGATAACAGTAGTGAGCTGATGTGGGTCTCGAACTCCAGAACTGTGAGTTCATGACCTGAGCCAAAATCAGATGCTCAACCAATTGAGCCACTCAGGTACCCTGAGGGGGAAGATTTTAAGCTTGGTTTTGGTTAGCTGGTAATAGGGAGATTTCCAGAAGGTCCAATGTGTATTTTTGAAGCTCAGAAAAAAAAGTTCTAGATTGGAAAAACAGTCTGGTTGGCCATCAGCATGTGGAACAGTGGTTCTTAACCTGGGGTCTGTAGACCCAGTTAATTATATGGATAGTTTTGTGTGTAGGCATATATGTATATTATTTTTCCTGGGGTGCAGAAAGGTTTCTAATTTCAAAAGGGCCCATGACCCTACAAAGGCTAAGAACCAGTGTAAAACAGTGGTGAGTCCATGGGAACACTGCCAGGGCAAGAAGAGACAAAGGCTCATTTCCCCCACTGTGGCCCAGCTGGAAGGTTCTGTCTGCCTGGCCTTCAGGCACCCTGCCCCTGGGATCTTTGCCTCTCTACTTGCCAAGGTAACACTTCATCGTCCTTCAGTTTCTTTGTGTCTGATGGAAGTTTTTCCTGCTTTAATTTACATTTTTTAATTGAAGTAATATACATGTACAGTTTAAAAAGTTCAGATAGAAACCCAAAGCTTACATGAGAAGGGCAGTCTGGTATGAGAGTCTGATGATACAATCGAGTAACCCCGAGGCCTTCTCATCTCTGGGTCGGGGCTCAGCCTCACATCTTCCAGTCCTCCAGGCCCCTGCCTTTTCCTTTGTCCCAACCTCTCTTTCATCTTCCTCCTCCACTATATCACCACTTGGAATCAGTACTAGATCCTGTGGGAAACCAGAAGACAGGTGCAGAGCCTGTGCTGAAACCCTCTTCATTTCTTCTGTTCTTAGCCCACAGGGGGTGGGGACCAAGTTCTCAGGTTGTGCAGCCTCAGGAAGAGCCGAGGTCTTGGCTCAGGTCCTCCTGTGGTTTCCCTAACTCACAAGTGACAGGTTAGCTGTGCAACAGTGTTTCCTATGTTGTCAAGAGGCCAGAAGAGCTGGGATGGGGGGGTCGGTGCTCAGAAATGAGCTGGCTTTGCCACCAGCGAGGTGTGACCTTGAGCAGGCCAATTCCTTCTCTGGCCATCGCAGTGCCCTCCTGACTCTTGCACCCAGCCTGGAGGCCTTCAGTGATGGGGAGTATCCTGCCTGCTCTGCCATGTCCTCAGCCGCCCAACAAAGCAGCTTATTCTCTTGGTCCCCGTGTCTCACAGGATGGGAGGAAGCAGCCATGGCATCTTAGGATAGGGAATGTTGGACTTTGCCATTTGGATATACCGCTTGATGCAGAGGACGTTTTTACCTCAAGGAAAATTTGAATCAACACATTTAATCCAAATTACGTAAATATTGATTAATGTTTGGACAGAGAATTTTCCAGAGTAAACTTTGCTAAGCTGACAATTAATTACTTGATGTTCTTTTTTGCATCCAGTTTTCTTTTTGAATGAACTACTTTTAATACAGTTTAAAAAAACTATTAATGAATGGCCTGTCTTGGTTCCACTAACATCTTCTGTTCCTGTATGACACAAAGTGCTCAGACATTCTGCAGTGTGTACCTGGAACAGGCTTGGCTGGGATCTCTGAGGATTGGGATCTCCAGTTTGGGAGCCTAATCTTCTCTCTAAAATGGGAAGGGAAACCGCTGAACACAGAGTGCCACTCTGAGTCAAGACTCAGCTCAAACCGGGGCTGGCCTCCCTCAGCTATGTGATCTTGCATTAAACCCCCTGGGCCTCATTTTTCTCATCTCTAAAATGGGAATAATACCTATCACCTACCTCAGAAGAGCTGTTTGGGACACATCAGAATAAGTAATTATTACCACAAACCGTAATAGCATTAAATAATCACTTGTGTAAAGCTCCTAATCCCAGCGTGTAGTGAGAGCTCCTGGAATGTTTTTCTGTTGTTAACCATCATTAAGGAAACAAGTTCTGTTTACTTGCTCTTACCACTGGGTGGCACCACAGATTCGATTCTATGACTATTTTGTTCTCAAGGCAGCTTTTGTGTTTGAACCACAGCAGGTTTTTTTTTTTGTAGGTCACAACCAACCCATATTCAGCAGTTACATATAGTTCTACCTGAAGTTTGCAGTGCGCCCTGCCCTGGGCTGTTTCATTTTGGCTTTATCTCAGCTAAACCCTGACCCATTCCAGGGAGTCTCCCACTGAAGCTTTTAGGAAGCCTGGGCTGTGTCCTTGTCACCGGTGGTTTGAGCCTATGCAATACCCCCACTAGGAAGCCAGGACTTGCCCCTAGAGACTCAGGGCCAAGGACCCATCCAAGCTGGGAATAGAGAGAGCCAGAAAGACAGCGTCAGGGTTAAGAACAGAGCCCAGAGAAACGGCAGACTGATGATCTCAGGATTTGATCTCCAGAGTCAGAAGTCCCCCATTCTCCATGAGCACACGTTTCCTTGCTGGGCCTAGGAAGCTATTCCCCAAGACATTCAAAGGATGCACCATATGCCCAGGTGACCCTGACCTCTGTTTCTTGCTTCTTGTTCCCTCTCTCTCTCATGAGGGATGCTGGCCTTGAATCCCCAGCATTGTAAAAGAAGTTGAGAAACAAAGATCTCAGATCATTAACAGAATTGACTGGTGACCCTACGAGGTTGGAGTGGCTCGCCAGAAGGCTGGGCGGGGCTCCAGGCCCCATACACCTGGGTAAGGAGCAAGTTCTCAGGCAAAGAGCCCGTCTGGTCTGACCTAAAGCTAAACAAGCCTCCATATTCATGGGGGGGGGTGGGGGTGGAGGTGGGAGGGTTCCTTTGGGCCATCTGTCTGTGGCTCTCCAGCCAAAGGGACCCCAGGTTTTTCATCTATAGATGAAATTGTTGCAGGATTTTTTTTACCTCAATACCCAGGATTCATTGTCTCATTGGTCGGAAGAATGAAGAGATAGACACAAAATAAAATGAGCAGCAGGCAACGGTTTATTAGAGTATAAGATCAGAAAGGAAGAATAGTATGAAAACTCTCTTTAGAGAGAAGGGACCTTCGAAAGTGAATGGCCGCAACTACAGGCAAGGGACTTTGTTCTATAGGGTTCTGGTCGGCACCCCCTCCTCCCTTCTGTTCTCCCTTGTTTCTTCTCAGGTTCCACCCTTAATTGGCTAGGTAACTCTAAATGCCTAGTCATTCCTTCTTGATTGGCTTGTTTCTATTGTATGAGGGGTGGTCTATGGCCATACTGTTCCTTGTGGGTCATATGTTTTATGGTTGACTTATTTTTAGTCAGGTCTTTTGTTTGTCCAATTCCTGAGGGAAACCTGTAGGGGAGTAGGCGGTATCTGCTACATTCTTAAGAGGAATTTTATGCCTGAGGGAGTTTGCTCAAGCCCAGACTTTCCCAGAAGAAATGTTTTAAAATATGTATATTTCCCCACCCAGGAGCCTTCAAGCCTTAGCCTCTCCCTTTCTGCTTACTGAATCCTATCTTTCTCTATCATAAAATTGGATCTGTTGAGGGAAAAAAAATCAGTGGTTCTCAGGGGTTCACGGGAAGGGAGGGATGAATAGTTGTAGTACAGGGAAATGTTCTGTATGATATTATAAGATAGATATATGTCATTACACATCTGTCGAAACCCATAGAATATACAACACACAGATGAACCCTAATGCAAACTATGCACCTTGGTTGATAATATACCAATGTTGGTTCATCAATGATAATACATGTACCATTCTGATGTAGGAAATTGATGGTGAGGGAGGGGCAGAGCAGGGGTTATCTGGGAACTTTATACTTTGCATCCAATTTTGCTGTGAACCTAAAACTGCTCTGAAAAAAATCTATTAATTAAAAAGGAACTATTACAAACAGCAAAATGATTCAGTAAGATGTCTGATTTAAAATTAATATTCAGGGGCTGGGTGGCTCAGCCGGTTGAATATCCAACTCTTGATTTTGGCTCAGGTCATGATCTCACCATTGTAAGCCTCCGTGGGGCTTCGTGCTGAGCATGGAGCCTGCTTAAGATTCTTTCCTTCTGTGCCCCAACCCCCCCCCCCGTTAAAAAAAAAAATCGTAAAACAAAACAAAACCCAAATCTAGGAATAATGAACATATCAATAGAGTCATACTAAGAGAAACATAAATTAAAACTCACTGAGGTGAGGTGGCCGGGTGGCCTGGTCCATTAAGTGTCTGATTCTTGGCTTTGGCTCAGGTCATGATCTCATGGTTTCTGAGTTCAAACCCTGAGTTGGGCTCCTTAGAATTCTCTCTCTCCCTCTCTCTCTGCCCCTCTCCTGCTCACGATCTCGATCTCTCTCCCTCTCAAAATAAATAAATAAACCTAAAATGAAAAACTCACTGGGGTACCATTTTTACCTATTTGGTTAATAAAAATTATAAAGTCTGATAAGAGGTTGTCGAGGAGGACATGAGAACTTTCATATGTTGCTGGTGGCTTTGTGAACCAGGACAATCTCTGAGGCACACAATTCTGCAATATCCATAAAAATTACTATTATTATTTTTAAAGACAAGTTTTGGGTTATATACCTTATTTCCATGCATTTACTCAGCATTTCCCCCTTTAGATCTTAGACTGCTCTTCTGAGATCATTTTTCCCCCTTATAGTGCAGGTTTCTTGATGGTAAATTCTCAATTTTTACTGCCCTAAAACTTGGAAGATAGTTTCGCAGAGTTTGTAATTCTAGGTTGGCAGCTATTTTCTATCCATATTTGCAAGATTATATTCAATGTCTTCTGACTGGTTGCTGTTGGGAAGTTGTTTTTTGCAAATGACCTGTTCTTTCTCTCTGGCTGTCTTTACTATTTTATCCTTGGCTTTGTTTTCAGTTTTACTGAGCTGTGTGTAGGTATGGACTTATTTTTATTTATCCTGCTACTTATACCCTGTTTTCCTTCCTAGACTTCTGATAGAATCTTTTCCACTAGTTCTACATGTTTCATGCCCATTATCTTTTTAGATACTTTTTTCCCCTTCATTCTTGTTATCCTTCATTTTTGAGTTTCTGATTCTGTACATAGAATTGATTAGAGCTTTGCACTCTCACTTCCTGTCTCTCTTACACAGTGCTTCCTTTATGTTTCCCCTCTATTTGTCTCCGTTGCTCTTTGCTAGTTTATTTACTCCCAGTTCTGCCATTCTTTCTTTGTGCCTAATTGATATTTTATTACAAGAATTATATTTTCATTTCAAAACATTTTTTTAAATCTGTTCATGTCGGATAATCTCTTATTGCTTTGTTATTTCATTCATCTCTGTGCTTTAAACTTTTCACATATAGCTGTATTTTTAAACTTTTATTTAGAAATAACTTCGCATTGGCAAAAGAATTGTAAAGACAGCACAGTGTCCCTTCACACTAACATCTTCTGGCACCATGGCATTATTTACCAAGACTGAGAAATTAACATTGGTGTAACGCTATTAACTAAACTGCAGATTTCGTTCAGATTTCATCCACTTTCTGTTCCAGGATCCCATCAGGATACTGTGATGTACTGAGTCACCATGACTCTTTGGATTCCTACAGCCTGTGATTACATCACAGTTTTTCCTTGTTTTTCATGGCCTTGGCTTTTGAAGAATACTGGTCAGGTATTTCACAGACTCTCAATTGGGGTTTGTCTGGTATCTTCTCTGATTAGACTGCAGTTCTGGATTTGAGTGGAGAATATCACAGAGGTGAAGTGCCCTGCTCATCACATCATATAAGTATCAGCTAGTTACGATATCACTGATACCGGCATGATTTACTACTGGTAACATTCATCTTGTTCTTTTGGTTAGGGTGGTATCTGCCTGACTTTTCCACTGTAACATTATTATTTTTCCCTCTCCGTATGCTCTTCGTGAGAAGTCAGTCAGAGAGTCCAGCCCAACCTCAAGGGGAGAGGAGTTAAACTCCTTACCCCAGAGGGAAGAGTATCAAAGAATTTGTGGATGTATGTTAAAACTGATGCGGTAACTAACAATATTTTGGAGGAAGTACTTTGAGTCTATGCAAATATCCTGCTTCTTTAGAGTTTGTCTCACTAATGTTAGCATTTACTTGTGGATCTTACCTGCAGGAATTATTACTGTAGTATATTAATGGTGATGTTCTATTTCAGTCATTCCTTCTACATCTATTACTTGAAATTCTTCTGTAAGGAAGAATTTGTCCCTTTCCTCCTATTTATTTATTCAGTCATTCACAGACGTGTATTTTACATGGTTATATATATAAAAAAAGACTTTAAAATCAGAAGAAAAATGGACTATTAATTGAAGACAGGAAAGGAAAAAACAACAATAAAATGTATGCTAAGGGGCGCCTGGGTGGCTCAGTCAGTTAAGCGTCCGACTTCAGCTCAGGTCATGATCTCACAGTTTGTGAGTACAAGCCCCGCATCAGGCTCTTTGCTGACAGCTTAGACCCTGGAGCCTGCTTCAAGTTCTGTGTCTCCCTCTCTCTCTGCTCTTCCCCCACTCATGCTCTGTCTCTCTCTCCTTCAAAAATAAATAAAAACATTAAAAAAAATTTTTTAAATAAAAGAATAAAAATAAATAAAATGTATGCTAAATAGAATATACAAAATAAGATAAAAATAAGACCTAATATAACAGTATTAATAATTTACAACTAAATGTCACTAATTATAATATACATAAAGGCCGTAGATATCTCGACAGAAACTCTTAGCACTGATACCTTGGCTGTAAGGGACACACTTGAAACAAAAAGATAGAGAAAAATTGAAAAGAGACAGAAAAAAAGGATGTATCAGGTAAATATAAACCAAAGAAAGTTGGAGTAGCAATACTAATATCTAACAAGATATAATTCAAGGTAAATTATTCAAGATATAATAAATATATTATATTATATTATATTATATTATAAATAATTCAAGATATAATTCAAGGTAAATATGAATTTGACAATTCATATTGTCAAAGAGCGATACAACATGCCCTGAAATGGCCACAAACATATGCATCTAACAATAGCCTTAAAATATATAAAGCAGCAACCGGCAGAACTACAGGAATTGTAGTTGGATTTTAATGAAGCCACCTCCTCAGGAAGAGATATATCAAAGCAAAGATATAGATGATTTGATTGACTCAGTCAATAATCTTAAGAGTGAAGATATATCAAGAGACAGAGGCACCAGTGTCCATCTCCCAGAGGTGAAAGACAGGATAGAATTCTCTCAATTAGAAACACACGATGGATTTGGATTGGTTTTTAAAACATAGTGTGAAATGAAAGATAAAGTGAGAAGGAGAATGAGATTTATTAGCACAGGACAAGGTATGTCAGTTAAAGACACATGCACATGAAAACACGCCTGCAAGGGGCGCCTGGGTGGCTCAGTCGGTTAAGCGTCCGACTTTGGCTCAGGTCATGATCTCACGGTCCGTGAGTTCGAGCCCCGCGTCGGGCTCTGTGCTGATGGCTCAGAGCCTGGAGCCTGTTTCAGATTCTGTGTCTCCCTCTCTCTGACCCTCCCCCGTTCATGCTCTGTCTCTCTCTGTCTCAAAAATAAATAAACATTAAAAAAAATTTAAAAAGAAAAAAAAGAAAAAAAAAGAAAACACGCCTGCTTTACAGAGATGGAAGGATACCCATCGAACATGCCAGAGCAGATGCCTATGGTGGAGCTGCGGAGGGGTCCGTCAGGAATTGGGCCGAGAGATAGAGGAGGTGATAAATAAGTAAAACAGGAGACAAGCCTTGTGGGCTGATGGTGATAAACTCTGAGCTGAGGCCAATGATAAGCTCAGCCCATCCCTTCAGGACACATTCCTAATTGCAAATCTTGCCCATCAGCAGAAAGGTTTGTACAAAGCAGAAATTACTCTAGTGGTCATGTGGCCTTCAGACAGCAAATTCTCCCCAGAAAGTCACAAGGGCCTGGGGCCCCATAGGCAACTCTGGAGGTGGGCACTGCCCATTCCTGGCACCAGGCACCAGGTCAGCTGCCCTCCCAGCCAGTCAAAGCCCCCTCAAACTGCATCTCTCGGGAGCCACACATGCTGAGCTGGAGCCACCCAGAAACTGGGTCCAGCTCAACTTGAGCTTCTGGATTTCTTAAGCAGTAAGTGTGAAATCCTGAAAGCAAAGTCCTCCAGGCCAGCTTCCAAGGTAGGTGAGGTTTCTCACTGTGGCTCCCTCTCTCCCTCACCTCCTGTTCCCACAGGAATGACTGGGTAGCGAGCAGGTCCAGCAAGAAATCTCAGAGAGAAATGGTCTCACACGGCAAGTTGCAGAGCATCAAAAAAAGGAGTCTTTTAAAAAATGTAAAGTTGCCCAAGGACTCGAACAGACACTTTTCCCAAAGAAAATATACAAGTGGCCAGTAAGCACGTGAAAAGATGTTCAACATCACAAATTATCAAGGAGATGAAAATCCAAACCACAATGAGACAGCCCTTCACACCCATTAGGATGGCTATTACAAAACAAGAAAAAGAAAAGAACGAGTGTTGGAAAAGATGTGGAGAAATTCGAACCGTTGCACACTGCTGGTGGGAATGTAAAATGGTGTAGCCACTGTGGAAAACAGTATGGGGGTTTCTCGAAAAATGAAACGTAGAATTGCCATATGGACCTGGCGATTCCACTTTTGGGTACTATACTCAAAAGAACTGGAAGCAGGGTCTCAAAGAGATATTTGTACACTCATGTTCACAGCAGCATTACCCACAACAGCTAAAACGAGGAAACGACCCAAGGGCCCATGGGCAGCTGAATGGATAGGCAAAATGGAATGGAATATTATTTAGCCTTAAACTAGAAGGAAATTCTGCAATATGCTACAGCATGAATGAACCTCAAACATTGTATGCTAAGAGAAATTAAGCTGGTCACAAGAGGCCAAATACTGTATGATTCCACTTACATAGGGTAATTAGAATACTCAAATTCATAGAGACAGGAAGTGGAATGGTGGTTACTAGGAGCTGGGGGGAGAGGGAAACAGTGTTGAATGTGTTCAGAGTCTCAGCTGGAGAAGATGAAAAACTTCCAGACAGGGATGGTGGTGATGGTTACGGAACAATGTGAATGTGATTACTGTCACAGAAGTGCATGCTTATAGCGATGCCTGGGTGGCTCAGTCAGTTAAGCTTCTGACTTCAGTTCAGGTCATGATCTCACGGTTTGCGGGTTTGAGCCCCACTTTGGGCTCTGACAGCTCAGAGCCTGGAGCCTGCGTCGGATTCTGTCTGCGTCTCCCTTTCTCTCTGCCCCTTCCCTCTCGCTCTGTTTGTCTCTCTCAAAAATAAATAAACATTTTAAAAAATGAAAAGAGAAAAGAACTGTATACTTATATGTGGTTAAAATGGCAAATTTTTATGTTATGTATATTTTACTGCAATAGAAAAATACAAAGGTGACTTAAGAGGGGATTCTGCAAAGCCCATGCGTTTCAACAAGTGCAACCTCCACCCCACCCCTTGGGGAGTTCCTCTCATTCTCAGAAGCCATCTGAGGTTGGCGTGGGAAGAGAGGAAGCCTGGCTTTTAAAAGGCTGCTTAGCCGGGTGCCTGGGTGGCTCAGTGGGTGAATGAGTACCCCACTTCGGCTCAGGTCATGATCTTGTGGTTTGTGAGTTCCAGCCCCACATGGGCTCACTGCTGTCAGTGCAGAGCCCCTTTCCATCTCTCCCTTTCTCTCTGCCCCTCCTCCCACCCCCTCAAAAATAAATAAAACATTAAAAAAATAAAAGGTTGCTTAGCCTCTGATGGAAACAGGAAGAAAAGAGCAAGGGTTTCTTGTGGTCCTGGTGGAGGACATTTCTTGTCATCCTCTGCTGACAGGACCCAGCTCCTCTGTCCTCTTGCAGGAGGAGGGTCTGGAAACAGGTGTACATGCTTACATTTGTGTACACACATCCATAATGTATGCGTGGGGACTTGCACAGGCAGTCATACAGAGCTGGTGTCTTACTAAAAGAAAGAAGTTAATCAAACTGCCCTCTCGGCCTTAGCAGCTGGGGCAGGTGTCATCCTGAACGTTCCTTGTGAGCCTGAATGTTCCTCCTCCCTAGCGCTACCCACCCTCTTCTGTGGGGCCAGAGACTCTTCAGCCGGGAGGGCTGATGGCAGAGCGGATCTGCAGGCAGAAACTGCTCTTGGCTCTTGGTACCCCCTGCAAGAGGAGGAAGGGACCTCATGCCCTGAGTGAAGCTCAGCTGAGCAGCCAGCAGGCTGGAAAGCTTTGCTGCCTAATTCCGACCTCTCCAAGGGAAACTCCGTCTTCAACCCATCTCTAACATCAGCTGGGCCAGCACTTCTGTTATCAGTGGCATGTGCGGGCTCCCACAACCACTGACCCTCCTGCCCGGGGCCTTGAGATGGTTATGGAGATCCGGAGCGCGGGAGATAAAGGCTATTGCACCTGGACTTTGGCTGGGGCGTCCCGCAGGCTGCAGGCAGGCAGTCCAGGCGGCACCAGGGCAGATTCACTTCTGAGTGTGGCCTGACACTTGCAGACTTGCCTCCACCATGTTCAGGGGCCGGCTCTGCCCGTGGTCACATCCCATCGATCTCCTTGATTCTCGTAGCCTCACCTGCCTGTCCCATAGAATGGGGGTAATACTAATAGATTCTCTGGGGAGGGGGCCTCAGGAGGGAAAAGATGAGGTAACAACAAATGTTGGTTACCGATAGGATGGGGGTTAGACAACCCGCTGGCCCTGATACCAACCAGTAATTAACATATTATCCATTCTTTCGCCCAGTAAATACCTTATTGAATCCTGGCTATAGTCTAGGTGAAGCTTGGCGCTGGGAGACAGTGGGCAGAGGGCAGGCTCTGTCTCTGCCTTAAAGAGCCTTGTGGGGAGGCAGACCTTTCCCAGATAGAGACACTTAATTGAGCGGGACAGAGAAGAGCCGGGCTAGAGCGTGGCACAGGGACCTCTGGTTTGCTCCTTCAGGTCAGCCTTTCCTGGGCAGCTGCCGGGCTCTGGGACACGAGGAGCTGGGTTCCCAGAACAGCCTCTCACTGGTGGAGAGGGCCCCGCCCATGCTCAGGGAGGAAACATACTACTTCTGAGGAATGTGGGGTAGCTGGCTGTCAAAGGTTAACTTCTGCTGGGGCTGGAGATGCTGCAGATCACAACTGGCACCGGTGTTTTGCGATGTGTTTCGTAAGCATTTTTCATCAGCAGTCTCAAAGAGACCCGATGGGGCAATACAGTGATGATGGCAGGAATCACTGGTTACAGCTCTATAAACCAAGATTCCTAGAGTCGTAAGCGGGGCTCTGGGAGATGGTGGGGCCGAACCCCAAGCCTCCGGGGTGGTGCCGGCAGCAGCCGCTCTGTGCAGACCTGGGCTGTGAACAGGGGTGAGGCGTCGGACTCCTCCAGCTGGGCTGTGCTCCCCGAGCATGGGGTGACTCTGAGGGCTAGACAGGGAGTCTGTGGGGCAGCACAGACCCCAGGCAGGCTCAGCCTCCCGTGGGCTGTCAGTCTGCAGGCCAGTAGACAGCTTGCAGAGGCCAAGGTTCACCATGGCCTCCAAAAAAACACTTAAAACACCTCTCTAAAAAAACACTTAAGAAATGCATGCTATCCACAAGCTACTGGACAAGGATCCAGTTTGTCACTATGGCCTTTTTGTGTAGTCGCTCTGGGATCAAACTGCCTGGGCTCAAATCCTGGCTTATTAGCCGAATGACTTTGGGCAAGTTACTTATCATTTCTGAGCCTCAGTCTCTTCGTCTGTAAAATGCAGTCTCTTTATCTATAAAATGTGGCTATAATATGAATACCTACTTCTGAGGGTTGTTTTGAGAGGTAGATGACATAATTTACAGATAGAATCAATCTAGTACAATGCCCAGTACAGTAAGCACACCCTTTAGGCGTTAGACATTCATATAATTATTGGGATTAACTGTGGGCTTTGGCTATCTGGATTTGAATTCAGCTCCATCATTTACTCTGTGTGATGTCGGGCACATTGCTTCCCTTCTGTGCAGTGGCCACTGTGATCTGCTGCCCAGAGCCCCCGCCAGGACTGAGTGTGTCATTTCCCCGCTGCTGGGGGTGTAGGTGGTTGATGGGTCCCAGCTGTGTTTCTCTCTGGGCCTTGCCCTCAGTGGAAGAGAGCTGTGTTGTTCGAGGTCACTCATGCCCCCCCATACCCCGCCCTCCCCAAACCTGCTTCTGCTGGATGGTCACAGTAAGGGTACAAATGCCAGGTCTTCGTGCCTCAGGGCAGGATGTCCCGGAAGGGCTGTCAGAGTTCCCTGCAGGATCAGCTGGGGTCTCGCTTGTTACTGCACTGCACTTCCCCTCTCTCTGCGCATTCCAGACTCCCTATCCCCTGGCAGGTGTTGTTGCTGAAAGCACTCTCCAATAAGCCTGCATTCTGTCTTGGAGTGTTTTCTGGGGAGCTCAGCCTATGACAGTGGTGCCAGGGAAGATCCCAGAACAGCTTCTACAATGGGATCTTGGTGCCAATCTCCGGGGGCCCGCCGGCAAGGAGGACCTCGGGTACACAGTGTGGTGCAATTGTTAACACTCCCGTGTGGTGAACTGGGTTGGGATACTTGTGGAAGGGAATGCACTGGTGCACGCAGGTCTCTGTACACTGTGTCCTGTTACCCCAGAGCTGGGAACCAGACTCTGAGTTGCAGCCTGGAGCCAGGCCCATATCAGCGGGAAGCCCCGTCTCCTGCAGGCCTTGGTTCTGAAACATGAGGGGATGGGACAAGAGGACTCACTGGGGTCCCTCCAGTTCCAGCATTCTCCACCAGCCTGCCCTTGTGATGAATTTGGGTGGGATGGGAGTACCCTGGAGTCAAGAGTGTGAATAATTGAAAGTAGTGTGTGGAGGGGCTTGAGGAGGTTTTCTGTGTCCCACCTTGCCTGAAGCAGCCTGTTTGATACTGGGCTCAGGACCCCTGGCTCAGCCCTTACCCCCTTCCCCAGGCCAGTGGGTTCTGATACTAGGGTCCCTGCAGGTGGCCCCACTGAGCTTGGATTTTCATCTACTTCCTTCAGGGTGACCTTGGCTTCATAGACTTTCCTCCCCCGTCCCCCTCCCCCCCATGCTTATCCACAGCCTGGCAGGAAGTTGTGGGCTCAGGATCACAGGCAGTTGCAGAAATTGGAAAGGTCAAAACTACAGCCCACATTTGAATTCCAACAATCATACAAATGTCTATTGTTTTTTTTTGAAAAATTTTAAAAATGTTTATTTATTTTGAGAGAGAGAGAGAGTGCACAGACAGAGGAGGGGCAGACAAAAAGGGAGAGAGAGAGAGAGAGAGAGAGAGAGAGAGAGAGAGAGAGAGAGAGAGAATCCCAAGCAGGCTCCACACTACCAGTGCAGAGCCTGATGCAGGGCTCGAACCTATGAACCGTGAGATCATGACCTGAGCTGAAATCAAGAGTCAGATGCTTAACTGACTGAGTCACCTAGGTGGCCCCAAATATCTATGCTTAAGACTTCTATTTCTGGTCTGTCAGACCTTGAGTTCGAGTTCCTAGGGTGGCCAGGGCAGGCAGGGGCCTCACTCCATACCCTCCAGAAGACCATGTAGGCACTTGACTTTCCTCTTAGTCATGGCTCCCAACCAGCCCATGAAGCAGACACTCAAGGAGGAAGTGGAGACTCTGAATAGTTAAGTGACTTCCCAAAGATCTCACAGCTTGTGGTAGAGCCACATCCACATCCAGGACTGACTGGTTCCAAGCCTGGCTCCCTCCGCAACCCTGTGCTGCCTCCTTGGTGAGGCCGATTCATAATGTCATGGCACGGGATGAGGAGACAGGAAACGTTAGGCCAGTGATCCGGACAGTGGAAGGTTTTATTTTGGTTTTTGTTCGCTTGTTACTTATTCATTCCCGGGTGAAAAGGATTAGTTATCCTGAATGCTTTAAAACTCGAAATACAGAGTTTAAAGAACAAAGTAAAAATTACCCTAAACTCCACCAACTGTAGATACTGTTAACAGTTTGGTGAACAGATTTCCAGACGGCTCTGTGTGTGCGCACGTGTGTGTGATCTTATAATGGGATCATATACTGTTTCATAACCTGCTCTTTTTACTCAACAATATGTCATGGGACTCTTTCCACATCAGTAGAGATAGAGCTATTTATAGCTCTATCCTTCATATAATGGCTGTAGACTATCCATTGTATTTCATTACAAATAAAAGTTTGTACCATCTTTTATTGATCCAGCCCAATACTGCTGGGCATTTAGATCATTTCCAGTATTCTGCTGTCACAAAAACGCTAGGTTGAACACTATTACATGTTTCTCTTGACCATCTGTCCACCTACCATCTTCAGGCACATTCTAGCAGGCTGATCTTAAAGAAAAATTCCTGGGGTGCCTGGGTGGCTCAGGTGGTTAAGCGTCAGACAGGCTCTGGTCATGATCTTGTGGTTCATGGGTTCGAGCCCCACATCTGGCTCTCTACTCTCAGCGAGGAGTCTGCTTTGGATCCTCTGTTTACCTCTCTCTGTGTCCCCTCCCCCACTCTCTCTCTGTCTCTCTCTCAAAAATAAATAAACATTAAAAATTTTTTTAAAAAATGAAAAATCCCCACAGCCATGGTCGTTCCTCTGCTGCCTCATTCCAGTAGCAGATCCTTGTTTTCCAGGGCTTCCCCCTGCAGCCCCAGTGGCCCTCCTCCCAGGTGCTCTTACCGCAGGTCAGCAGGGATACAGCTTTGTTCTCAGGCAGTTCTGGGTGAAGAGAGGGATGAGCCCTTGCCTCCCAACTGTGAAATTCCCAAGTCCAAATCCAAAGACATGACCAGTTCACCAAGTCCTGCCAGAGTCTGATGGCTGGCAATTCTGAGGGGCTCAGTTTTGCCCTCGAGGAGACAAATGGGCCAGGCAAGGGTAGAAGAAACTTGGGCCAAAGGATGCCAGTGGGCCAGAGGGAGTCCCTGCCAGGATGGAGGTCTGGGCTGGGTACTCCATGGATTCATGCTTTTATTCATTTTTGTATTTAGCAAGCCAGGTCTATGGTAGGGGCTGGTACATGGAATCGAAGAAGACGAGGTTCACAGTTGGTAGAGAAGGGGTTCAAAAGGGCAACAGACAATTCTCATGTGCTTGGCAGGAGGGAGGAGGAGGACTGGAGGACTTGTTGGGGGTAGTCACTCCATTATCAGACTTTGGTCTATATCTTAGCCAGGCAAGTCTTGTTTTTTAAAAACAAAGTGAGGGTAACTTTCATCATTGTGATTATGACTACCTCTCCTCCCCCAACACACACATTGCTTTTTGCCAAGGGAAGAGACCAAGGTGAACCTAGCTTTTTACTGTTTTCAGAGACAGGATTTCTTCTCTGCTCCTGCGGTGTGTCCTGAAATCACAGGTCAGTTTCCTGGGGGGACGATGATTCCACCTCTTGATGGAATTGGGGTGCAGAGGAGGACTTCCAAAGGGGGTGAGGAGGGAGGGAGAGGATAGGAGAGTCCCAGAGTCATGGTGGGTGGTGTCAGTCCTATTTCCTGAGGCTCCCAGTTTGTCTCCCTGGAGGTGAGCTGACTCCCGCCAACCTGATGATGAGCTCAGCTGTCATGGTCACCAGTTAGCGCCTCTGCCCAGCAGATGGCCTTCAAAAAGTGCTTTGGGTGCATTCTTTCTCTTGCTGGGGTAGTTGGGCCCAACCTTTGTGGCTCCTCACAGAGCTCATAGAATCAACAGGTGCCTTAAGGAATCCATCCCAGGACAAGGCTGTGGCGGGGCTGGAGTGAAGGATGCTGTGGTTTAGGACAACCTGGATCCATGTCCCATTCTTCTTCTTTTTTGTTTTTTTTTTTAAGTTTATTTATTTATTTATTTATTTTGAGAGAGAGAGAGAGAGAGAGAGAGAGAGAGAGAGAATGCACACGTGAGCAGGAGAGGGGCAGAGAGAGAGACAAAGAGAGAGAATCCTAAGCAGGCTCAGCACTGCCAGCACAGAGCCCAACACAGGGCTCGATCCACAAACCATGAGATCGTGACCCGAGCTGAAATCAAGAGTCGGACGCTTAACTGACTGAGCCACCCAGGCCCCCCTCCATCTTTAATCATAGTACCCTGATTTTTTCTTCCCTTCTCCGATCTCACATTTTGTACTTCTGTGGGTGATGGCTCTGCCCCCAGGGGCTCCCAGGGTCATGTGACTCTGGCCCAAGACAATCCACACAGCACAGAGGTTGACCGGTGACCTGGCTGACGCAAATCGGAAGGGTCCCAGGCTTCTCTCTAGCAGTAGCACCAGCTCTGTGCTTCCTGGGAGCAGCGATAGTTCCAAATGGCCACCCAATTGACTGTGAGGGCTGTGGGAGGGGCACAGGTCTATAAAGCTACCCAGGGCTTCTTCCAGGGACAAAGGTGACCCTGGGGATCACAAAGGGGATGTTCAAAGACTTATGACAGCTGGACTGAGTTATTGCTGACACCTCTTATTCTGTGCTTTAGAATCTCCCTTTGGCTGATCACTGATAAGACCCCAGGATGTCACCATTCCCCAGGTGATTTCCTGCCCCATCACTGAAACCCACCCCCCAGCTCCCTTATGGCCAGACCTTTCACCTAGGATAGGCCCTGGTTCTTGATTCAGAAGGGTCACACTCATCCCCACAGATGAAGAAATGGGCCGAGAGGGGCCATGACTTTCCCTGAGTCACACAGCCTGTTACGAAGCCAGGCCAAGTCCCAGGGGCCCATCTCATGGTCTTTCCACTGTGATCACTTCTATCAGCTAGGGATACATTCAGCTGAAACAACAGAACGCTGGATTAGCAGTCAGAGAATCAGATTAGACCAGTCCAGGCCTGGGTACTGCTGCTTGAACCCAGTGCTGCTTTTTCCTTTGCTCTGCTCACCATGCCTTTCTCTGTTTGCTTGCAGCCTCACATAGCAAGGTGGTCGCTCCATTTTCCAGCTTTCATGTCTGCTTCCTGGGCAGGGGAGGGGAAAGCCTGTGCTAGCCCAGTTCCTTTTAAAACACCTTCAGGGGGCACCTGGGTGGCTTAGTTGGTTACGCGTCTGACTTTGGCTCAGGTCATGATCTTGTGGTTCACGAGTTTGAATCCCACATTGGTCTATGTGCTGACAGCTCAGGGCCTAGAGCCTGCTTTGGATTCTGTGTCTCCCTCTCTCTCTGCCCCTCCCCTGCTACCCTGCTAGTACTCTGTCTCTCTGTCTCTCTCTCTGTCTCAAAAATAAGTTTACAAAAACATTAAAAAAAAAAAAAAACCACCTTCAGAAATCCACACCCTGTAACTTCCACTTAGGTTTCATCAGCCAGAACTGGGACAGTGAATCTTTGTAGCTGGCACGTTGCCATCCCGAACCAAACCATCAGGAAGGAAGCGGGGAGGATGTTGGTGACCACAGGCAGAGTCTCCCATGAAGCTGGCTGGATTGGGATTTTGACTAAGAATGCCTTGCTCAGTAAGTCACCAGGCCCTTTTCTTTGTCCCCCTAGTGTCCCAAAGGTCGGCTACAGTAGAGAACATAAAGTAGGTTTTCCCCTGAGTTGGAGGTTTGTGGGGAGATGAGAGGCTGGGAAGAAGCAAGAAGGGTATTCTGACCACACGGCCTCCTAATGCCAATCTTGCTGTCTTCTCTTCCTGAGAGCCCTTTTCAGAGATGCCTGGTGTGGGGTGCAGGACCAGTGGGAGGAGGGAGCCACGTGCTGGGCAGGAGAGTGAAGTCAGAATGCTGCCCCAGACCCTTGGCTACCGAGCAGGGACACCCGGGCTAAGTGTTTTGGCATCGTCCTGCACATCCCACCTCTCCCCAGGGACAGCACGGAGGCCGTGGTCAGACAGGCCTGCGCCTTTCTTCCAGGCTGGGCCCTGCTTCCTCCATCAGGGCCTCCTCACCACTCACCCTTCCTACCCAGATCCTCAACTCCACTGGGCAGGCACTTATGTTCTCATGGGTGTGAGCTCACACTGTCCTTAACAGTGGTCTTCAAAGTGAGGTGGCCTGATCAGCCGCATCAACATCACCTGGGAATTTGCCAGAAATGCACATTCCCAGCCCTTGGAATCAGAGACTCAGGGTGGGAGATAGCACTCTGTGCTTTTTTGTTTGTTTGTTTGTTTGTTTGTTTTAAATTCAAGTTAGTTAACAGAGTGTAGTATTGGTTTCAGGAGTGGAATTTAGTGATTCATCACTTACATACAACACCCAGTGCTCATCACAAGTGCCCTCCTTAATGTCTATTTAGCTCATGCTCCCACCCAGCTCCCTCCAGCAACCTTTAGTTTAAGAGTCTCTTATGGTTTGCCTCCCGCTCTGTTTTTATCTTATTTTTCCTTCCCTTCTCCTATGTTCTTCTGTTTTGTTTCTTAAATTCCACATATGAGTGAAATCATATGAAATTTCTCTTTCTTATTTTATTTAGCATAATACACTCGTCTATGCAGACATTTATAATAGATGTCTTCTTTAGAAAAGTGTTCACGTATTAGTAAAATACTGTTCATGTATTAGAAGTGTCTTCTTCATGTATTATTTGTTTTCCTGGGTGTTATATTTGGTAAGTTCTTTATAAATTTTGGATACAAACCCTTTATCTGATATGTCATTTGCAAATATCTCCTCCCATTCCATTGGTTGCCTTTTAGTTTTGATTGTTTCCTTCGCTGTGCAGAAGCCTTTTCTCTTGATGAGGTCCCAATAAATAGTTCATTTTTGCTTTTGTTTCCCTTGCTTCTGGAGACATACGTAGTAAGAAATCGCTGTGACCAAGGTCAAAGAGGTTGCTGCTTATTTTTTCCTCTAGGATTTGATGGTTTCCTGTCTCACCTTTAGGTGTTTCATCCATTTTGAGTTTATTTTTGTGTATGGTATAAGAAAGTGGTCCAGTTTCTTTCTTCTGCATGTCGTGTCCAGTTTTCCCAGCCCCATTTGCTGAAGAGACTTTTTCCATTGGATATTCTTTCCTGCTTTGCCAAAGATTAGTTGGCCATATGTTTGTGGGTCCATTTCTGGGTACGCTATGTCTGTTCTTGTGCCAATACCATACTGTCTTGATGATTACAGCTTTGTAATATAGCTTGAAGTATGGACTTGTGATGCTTCCAACTTTAGTTTTATTTTTCAACATTACGTTGGCTATTTGGGGTCTTTTCTAGATCCAAACAAATTTTAGAATTGTTTGTTCTAGCTCTGTGAAGAATGCTGGTGTCATTTTGATAGGGATTGCAGCACTCTGTGTTTAAAAAAAATTTTTTTTTAATGTTTATCTATTTTTAAAAGAGAGAGTGCAAGCAGGGGAAGGGCCGAGAGAGAGGGAGACACAGAATCCAAAGCAGACTCCAGGCTCTGAGCTGTCAGCATAGAGCCCAACGCAGGGGTTGAACCCACAAACCTCAAGATCATGGCCTGAGCTGAAGTCGGACACCCAACCAACTGAGCCACCCGGGTGCCCTGCAGCACTCTGTGTTTTAACAAGCCCTCCAGGTGATTCTGATGTGCGCGCAAGTTTGAGAACCACGGACACATACTGACTCTCAGGCTGTGAAACCGCTTCTGGGCTGTCAGTGCCAACCCAAAGACACCTGGGAAAGGCAGAAGCAAAACCACCTGGGCCACCTGGCCCCTCTGCACTTTGGCACAGAACAGGCAATAGCCCTGTGAAGACTGTGAGAACTGAGAGACCCGGAAGTCACTGAGGGACCATTCCAAACTTCCCAGGTTATATATAGATTTGGGAACGGAGATTGAGACAGGAGAAAGTATTTGCCCAACATGAATAGCAAAAGTATTAAAAGGACTAGAATGCAAGTTTAAGTGATCTATTCTTTTTTTCCAAACTGAAGTATCTTTTTAAAAAGTTGTAGCATTTATACTTAATGTGTGCACCTTCCACAAGAACGTCACCCTAAGGAGTCCATCCTCATTATAAACATGTAAAGAAAGCCCCAGGGAGGAGTCTGAAAGTGGGGGTGATATCTCATCTGCAATGTGCTGTGTGGTCCAGGAGGACCTGCCTGTCCTTGGGGGGGGGGGGGTTAGTTAGTCACCTTCTCACCATCCCTGTTTCTACCACACCCACCCAGTGGTCTCTTCAAATGAGACCAAAGGCAGGGGCAATGGCTCTTAGCCTGACTTCTTTGTGTCTTCCAGAGCCCCGAGAGTACAGCTGTCAGCTGGACAGCTGCGTGCACAGCAGGCCCGCCCACCCCAAACACTTGCTGGGCCCAGGACAAGAGTACCAATGGAGGCTCACCTCCCATGTGGCTACAAAGTTACAACTCAAGCTAACAAACTTAAATAAAATGTGTCCTGTCCTACTTTGACAAAGAACCCTTTATAAAGAGTTGGCAGACTGGAACATGAGGTGCAGAGCGAACGAGCTCCCATCCCCCAGCTTACCTGATTTTCTTCCCATCCGGGCTCCATCCCATGTTTTCAGGGCCTTGTGCACATGTAAGTGGACACTGCAGCCTGTTCATCAAGCTCATTCTACACCTCCTGCAGACAGCAGCCTTCTGACCACCCTTTGGAGGCAGGACCTGAAGAAGAGTCCTGTGCAAACCCTGGTAACTGGCTCAGGACTCTTCGGGATAAGAAGTCCAAAAGCATGGTCTAAAAGATGGTTTATGCACCTTGGGCAAACAGTACTTTCCCTGTGACTCTTCCCACCGTGGGTGGGTGTGGTCAGAGGGGGTTCAGCAGAGGTCTCTGAAGGCTTGCTTCTCTAAATGTGATCCCGAGACCAGCAGTGTGGGCACCACCTGAGGGTTGGTTAGAACTGCAGCCTCACTCCAGACCTGCCGAATCACATTCTGACTCTAACAAGATCCCTAGGAGATTCGCGTGCACATCCAGGTTTAAAAAGCACTGTTCTAAAGCACAAAACCCATGGCCGAGGTCCCTGTTGCCCCGGTAGATATTAATAGGTGCTTGACAAATGCCAAATACTACCTAAAGCAGACCCGGTAGCCAAAACTTGGGGATGTTGCTTTGCTCGCTATGATTTCACTTCCTCTTTCTGGGGGGGTCTCAGTGGCCAGGTTTTCGCTGTATGCCCAATGCTCGCCTGAGCTGATTGGTCCAGTGGGAGACACCTGACCCACATTGGGCCAATCAGATGATTCTCCTGGGAATTTGAAACTTGAGCCCACAAAACAAGCTCTAGGAGTAATCGTAATAGCAATGGTAATAGTGTCTGTCCTGCACCTGGGATGTGCCAAGCAGGGTGTGGAGTGTTTTACATGTAGGATAATCCAGACTTGACAAGGACTGCACCAGGTGCGTACTATCGAGCTCATGTTTCAGAAGTGGAGATGGGGCTCGGATGCTAAGTAACTCTCCCGAAGCTTCAAGGGGTGAGTGGCAGCACCAGGAGACTCACATGGTGCAGAGACCGTGTGGATGCTCTCTGAGGCCCAGGTCCCTGCCCAGCTTCTGAGGTCAGGCAGACCACCCAGTTACAGCACGAGCACTGTGGGAGTGAGACGCAGCTCTGTAAGATGGCCGCAGCGACGGAGGGAGGGTTGGCCTGGGGCAGCGGAGGAGCCGTGGGAAGGGGGAAGGGCAGAGAACCTCCACATCCTCAGCCCCAGCAGGGCACTGGCCAAGGCCGGCCCCACTGGCTCACTTCACGTCAGGCCAGACAGTGCTGCTGGTGAGGACTGTGGGAGATCTGACTTCCCTCCCCTTCCCTCCTCCAGTGAATTAGTGGCCAACTTGCCAAAGCAAAGGTGTGGGCAGCTTATTTTGCAGACACAGGGCAGGGGTGGGTGTAGAAGTTGGCATCCTCCTCTTTATCTGGTCCCCAGAAGAGTGGGTACCCAAGAGGCTGAGGGGGTGATGGCAGCTGAGATGTGCTGGGGGCCCTTTCAGAGTGGAGAAGGGAGTTGGGTGCCTCACCGGCTGAAGAGGCCCTAACTCTGGCTCGGGGAACAGGGTTCTGAGTGGAAACTGCCATTCTGGGCAGGCTGGGGAGTGGTCTGGGGCAGGTAGGCCTCTGACCAGCTAAGAAGTCAAATCAATCAGCGGCAGAAAGTTTCTATCAGATTCCAAGCCTCAGCAGGTGCAGGGCTGTTCGGCTTTATTTTAAAAAAACAAACCAACATCTTTTATTAGCACTAACACAGTGGTAGCCCCCTGCTGTCACCTGAAAATCCAACCTCACACAGCACTCACACATGTCATACTCAGTGGCTCATGGTTACTGGTGTCACACCCTGGGCAGCACACTAGCCCAGGGTAGCCAAACACAAATACACTCTCACTGGACGAATCTCCCTTAAAAAAAAAAAAAAAAATCAAACAATCGTCAGGTCAGAGAATCATTCACTCCTCGCGGTGAAGAGGGTACAAAGCTTGGTAGCGGAGGCTGCTCCTTCTGGCCCTTCGCAGTGGGGTAGAGTTTCCCCAGCATGGTGACTAGGACTCCTCGGGACGGCGCGACTGTGGCCAGGATGCTGCCAGGGGCCTCCTTCATTGCTGAGAGATGGAAGGTATCCATCCCAACGCCCCCTGATGGGGGCGAAGCACCAGGAACCAGCCTGTCATCGGCGTCCCCGAGGCCCCCGCAGATCGAGACGCAAATAGCTCAAGACCCACGCGGCTCCCAGTCTGCTGAGAGGGTGGCTTGCTCCTGTTTCTTCTTCTTCTTCTTCTTTTTTTTTTTTTTTTTTTCCTTTTCTCAGGGAAGAAAATTCAGAGGAAGAGCTGGCAGTTCTGGAAACTTTTCTGGCTCCTCAAACAACTGTGGCAAAAATGGAGTAGAGAAGACCCTCTCCAGGCACTTTCCTCTGACTCACAGGGGAGGGGAAGGTGGGACCCTTCCTCTGGATTGAGTGGCCTCGTCCAGCTGGTACAGGCCTGGGTGAGGAGACCTCCTGCAGACACAGAGGAGCTGGAGCTCCCCACTGGTGCCTAACCCGGCCCACGGCTCCTGTGACAAAGAGAAGGGCATCTCCCCATTCCTGCCTCTTCAGACAGCTTGTGCTGCCTCGGAGGCCCAGGTTACCTCCTGCTCCAGGCCTGGAGCTCTCTGGGCAGGTCCTTGAGACTGAGTCCTTCCATGGGGAGGCAACTGCCACTGCTAGATGTGCAGGGGCATCTGAGGAGGGGAGGGCGTCGCACGGGGGTGGGACAAGAGGATAATCTGAGATGGAAACTCAGGAGGGGGGATGCTTACTGAGGAGCATTTCCTTTGTCTGAGGACCCCCTTGAGGGTTCACCCCTGTGGTCTGTTCTGGCCCAGCACAATCAGGTATGTCGGGTGGTCTGGGCCACACCAAGCCACAGAAGACAAGGACAAAGGGCTGTTTGTGTCCAGCAGCTTCACCTCCCTGGCAGGCCCGACTGTAGCCTCATCTGGTGGATGCCTCCCTAGACAGACACGGTGTCCTAAGGAGGGAGGCCGGAAGAGGGAGTCTAGAGCCCAGATGGAGAGGGGCTAACAGGAGGTGCCAAGTGTGCATCCATTCCTCAGAGGGGAAGAGGGAACCGGCAGAGGACGGGTCCCCTGGGCAGCTCAGCAGGGCAGGCTCCAGCGGAGAGGGCCGGAGAGGGCCGTGTGGGAGGCCGGGGGCTCAGCCTGTTTCCTTGGTAACTGGCCTTTTCCAATCCTGAGCCTGGTGAGGCTCCTCCGGTGGTGGGAGCCTACAGATCTGCAGGGAGGCGGCCTGCCAGCCGTGGGTGGGGCGTGACTGGGAGGCCGGCCAGCTCGCCCGCCTCAGGTGGCAGAGGGACAGGTGGTGCCTGGGAGGCAGAGGCTGGGTTCACGCAGGAGCACTGCTCGCATCCAACTCAACTCGCGGTGGGGGGGGGGGGGTTTCCTTTAACATTCATCTTTATTCCGGTTTGCAGCAATCACAGAACCTCCTCTTTGGTGTCAGAATCGCAGCTCTGAGGAGCTCCGTGGTTTCTCACACTTCCTGTCTCTCTGAGCGGTGCTAACCCGCTTCACCATAGAGAACAGCCTATTTATGGAGATTTCTGAGTAGGTTTCCATTCCGAGGGAGGGCTAGGCTTGCCTGGAGCTGCTTCAGAGGGCGGAATGGAGAAGGCCAGCTGTGAGGAGTGGCAGGAGCAGCAGCAGCAACTGGGACAGGCTGGGGACCAGGGCCGCTGAGGGATCGAACACAGGCAGTTAAGGCCTCAGAGCACCTAGAGCCGCATTATCGGGCAGTGGGCACACCAGCACAGGACTTGACCGAGCGCACTTGTGTGCACTCGACTCGGCCAGGCTCCCTCTTTCTGCCCTGGTACAGTTCTTCTTTCCCCCGGTTTCTTTACATATTCATTCCTTCCAAAATTATACTTCATGTATATTTATGTGGTTGCTTCAATCCTCTCTGGACCATTACTGGCAGCATTTATATTCTTTATCTAGGTCTGTCTGGGTTACACAGCCAGTGTCTCTGCTCTGTCTGCAGTCTTCCTGTTCAGACCACACTCCCCGCTGCCCCCACACCCCACCTTGATCGTCTGTAACCACCCGGAAAGGCCCTCAGTTCACTCAGGATATGGGGTGAAAGGCTGGGAGGGATGACGGGGAATGTGGCGGGACACCTGCTCTTCCCGTGAGGTGTGAACCTACCTGCGCCCGAGCACCGCTGAGACAGCATCCCTTCTAGAGCCGCCACGTAGTCAGGGCCCAGCCAGTCTCGGTACGTGGTTTTCTCCCCCACAGGCACCGCCCGGATCGTGGCATCCTTGAAAAGCAGGTCTTGGCCATGATAGTTGGAGGAGTCGAACATTTTGAACCCATTCTTATTGTGGTCATCTCCAAACAGGTCCTGGAAGCACCACAGGTAGATGTGCTTTTCATCTGGCCTCCCCAGTGGTCACTCAGGCTTTACATATGGTGACCCAAAGAGCAAGCGATTTCAGGGCACCAAGACTGATGTGAAATCACAGGCCTGCCAACCTAGCAAGCTGGAGTACTGATATGATGATAGCTTCCACAGTAAGCAGGGTCAAAGTGGCCATCAATCTTTCGGGGGACTCACGGATAATGGAGGATCTGATGAAAGGCCAGCCTTCTCCCCGGGAAAATGTGCACTGACACAGGGTTCTTCCCCACATCGCTTCCGCGGGGAGAAGGGGACACAGGGGAGAGAAGGGGGGAGATGGGGAGGTGGGGGAGGGGGTGGAGTGGGTGGGAACCAAAGGCCCTGTTGTCAGTCTGTGTTCATTCCAGATGTATATTGAAAGTTGAGCCAATGGGATTTGCAGATGGACTGGATGTAGACCGTGAGAGAAAGACAGGAGTTGAAGAAGACTCCTGAGGAAATGTGAGGTCTGGAGTGGCCATTCGCAGCAGGGGGGAAGCCTGAGGGAAGCAGGCAGTCCAGCTGCGGGCTTGTTCAGGCTGAGAAGCTTGTTAGAAATGCTAGTCGAAATGTCAGGTAGGCAGCTGTTAAAGATGGAAGGGTGGGATGAAAGCAGGGCTGAAGACATAAATTTGGGAGCAGTCAGTACACAGATGGCTGCTGACAACGTGGGATGAGGCGATGTCAACAGGGGTGGAGGTGGAGAAGAGGGCTTAGGATAGAGCCCTGGGGCAGTCCAGTCATTACAAGCCAGGGCAATGAGGAGGAACTGCTATAGAGCCTGGGAGGAGAGCCAGGCAGGTGTGCACCTGGAAGCCAAGGGGCAAAGCACTTCCAGCAGGTGGGAGCTGTGGCCAATGTGGCTAAAGGGTCAGGGAGATGTGGGCTGAGAAACAGCCACTGGACTCAGCACCATGGCTCACTTTGATCTAGCTCAGGGCAGGTTCACGGCCCTGTGGGGGCCTGTCTAGAATGGTCTCCATTCTTAAGAGAGACCAGAGAGGGGGCGCCTGGGTGGCTCAGTCGGTTGAGTGTCCAACTTCAGCCCAGGTCATGATCTCACGGTTCGTGCGTTTGAGTCCCATGTCAGGCTCTGTGCTGACAGCTCAGAGCCTGGAGTCTGCTTCAGATTCTGTGTCCCCCTCTCTCTCTGCCCCTTCCCTACTCACACTCTGTCTCTCTCTGTCAAAAATAAATAAACACTGGGAAAAAAAAAAAAAAGAGAGAGAGACCAGAGAGGAACTGGTGACTTGAGTAGAGATGACTCTTTGAAGGAGTTTTGCTCTAGGAGGGTGGGATTATGGCTACAATGGCTGTGAAACCAAGAGGGGGCTTATTTGTTTTTTCAAGATGGTAGAAACAGCAGCAGGTTTATATGTGGGTGAGAACGATCTGGCTGAGAAGGAAACATTAATAATGCAAGACACAGAAAGGATAGTTGGAGGAATGGTTTGACTAAGTGAGCATGTCAGAACTTTCTCCAGGCTTCCTCAGTTCCTCCTGAGGTCTGCTCCAGGTAGACTGAAGCACCCGGGGCCCTGGCTCACTTGGTTGCCCACCCCCCAGTGATGTAGCCCCTGCCCTGGCTCACCTGGGCCTTGTCCAGCAGTCCATACACGGTGAAGATGTTGGTGTCCCGCCGGACCATGACAGCATGGGATGGTATCTGTGCCAGATTGCAGGCCGCGAACTGGGACACCTCGGCCCGGGCCCCATTGGGACACAGCAGCTCATAGTCCTCTGACCTTAGCTCAGCAGC
Organism: Panthera tigris; assembly: GCF_018350195.1. NCBI lineage: Eukaryota > Metazoa > Chordata > Mammalia > Carnivora > Felidae > Panthera > Panthera tigris. The sequence continues at coordinate 71,939,747 of NC_056668.1, forward strand.
CCAGGGCTCAGAATTGTGGCCTGAGAGGATGGAGCATTGGGAGAGAGGAAGAGAGAGGCTGCTTTCCTTCTGGATTCACAAATCCTTGACTGGGGAGAGGTGGCCATATGTAGCCAGCTTCTCAACCCTCTCCATTCTCCAACTTATCTCCTCTCCTACCAGGACCGGAGAACCTGGTTGAGCTAATAACATTGGTAGGAGCCGGGGTGCCTGGGTGGCTCAGTCGGTTGAGCGTCCAACTTCGGCTGAGGTCATGATCTCGCAGTTTGCATGTGCGAGCCCCATATCGGGCTTGCTGTTATCGGCACAGAGCCCACTTTAGATCCTCTGTCCCCCTCTCTCTGCCTCTGCCCCACTTGTGCTCTCTCTCTCTTTCCAAACATAAATAAAAACATTAAAAAAAATAACATTGGTAGGAGCTACCACTGGTAGAGAATAGGGAGAACCTATAATGTGACAGGTATTTCACAAGCACTGCTCTCTCCTCATGGCAGTAACACAAAGTGAGTATGACCACTCCTATTGCATATGAAATGACAAAATGGAGACTCTTAATCACTCCCAGGCCAAGAGCCCCACCTGTGTGTTACAGGTCTTGGGCCTGAGGTGGGGTGGGCTCCTGAAGGTGGTGGTGGACCTCTTGCCCTAATGGCTGAAGTTCTCAAACCAGAAAAGGTATAACATCATGTGTTGATCTGGAAGAGGCAGTTTCAAAGTTAGGTCTAGGGTGGGGCCCAGGGATCGGTATTTTAAACCAGCAACCCAGTGTTTCTGAAGCAGGGGGTTGTTGGCCCAAGGGCTTCCTGAGAAACGCTGCCCTCGGGAATCATACTATTTTTGTGTCTTCATGTATTATTTACTTAGTATCCACCCTCTTCCAGAAGAAACTCCAGGTGGGCCCACAAGTAGAGATAAAAATAAAGGGGAATGAGTGCCCCTGGGAGGTGGGTGCCTCGATGCAGGTGACTCTTGAAAGGGTCCCCCCAGGACCGGCCCCTCCCCTCCCCCTATCCTGAGACCACAGAGGGCCTGGGGTTGGGGCCAGGCCAGGCTCACTGGCTCCTGCAGGAGCACAAATCTCCCTCCTCCTGGGGGGATGATCCCAAGTGTTCTTCAGGGTAGGAGCTTTGCAGGGGCGAGGGGTTGTGGCAATGGGGCCTGGAGCCCTCCCAAGCTTTGGTAATACTTCTTAGGCAGGGTGGCATCTGAGTTTTGAAATCCTAACTGATGTTCTTCTCTTGCAGGTCTTGCTTCTTCTTCACCAATCTCCTCCTCCCCTTCGGGCCACATTGCACCTTTCTGCACTGAGTTTTGGGGACGAGTTTCTGAGAGAAGACTGAGCCCCCAGCACTTGGGGTTTCAAAGCCTGGGTGCAGGCAGGGTATAGAGAAAGAACAAACAGTGGGTGTTGGGGGGGAAACAGCCTCCAGCCTTCAAAATGGAACAGGAGCAGGGAGGGAAGAGAGGCACGCCAAAGTCCCCTGCCCCTCAATAGGACCCAGGTGTGGGTTTGGGGGCATAGAGTTTCTGGGCCCTTTTTCCCAGTCAGAGCCCAGGAAGGTGACTCCAGAGAAAAAGCCACCCATGTGATGTGAATGGGTTTGTGCATTGCCTTGTATGGCTTAGGAGATGCGAGGTGATTTCCCTGCACGGGACACTGACCTTCTCCGGACCAAAGACCAGATGCTGATGTGTACTGATGACCCTGTGGAGAGAGGCCCCTGTCCCCCTGCACCTGCCCACTCCCGCCCCCCACCATACCTAGACACAATATAAATGCCCAAGAAGGGGTCTCTCCAAATGGACTGAGGTTGAGTTTCTACCATTTTGGTGGAATGGAGACTTGGATTCTAGACCGGTAAAAACTGTCATGTGTCCTGCCCACCTGGACATGTGCCCTGAGGTCTATTCTTCCTGAGAAGCCCTTGGAGCCCCTGGGATCCCCAAGGGGCAGAGCCTTCTAGACTCAGTCTTTCCAGCTGCTGCTCTACCCCAATCCTGGCAATACCCAGTGCCTGTATCATGTTGGAGATGGGGAACAACCCCCCAAGAATCTGGTCCCGCTCTGGCCCCAGCCCCCCTCACGTACCATTTGTGTTGTCAAAGACAGTTGTGTGCTTGACGAAGGCAACATCCCCCGCGTTCTCAGCCAAGCACCTGCCACACAAGAGGCCAAGGCAGGTGTTGGCAGGAGGGACCCAGCGTCTGTGCTGGCCCCAGGCCCGCCCACCAGGCCACTGCTTACCTGAAGGCGCCACTATAGCCATAGTACCTCTCCTGGCTGTTGCCCACACACTTGTTTCGGCCCTGCTCGTCCCCCACACAGAGCGCACATAGCGAGGATGGGTAGTTCTTGGGGTTGTTCACGGGCACGCAGCTGGCACCGAAGAACTCACTCACGGCTGGAGCAGAGGGGGAGGGCTGTGTCAAGGGGCCAGCAGGGGAAAGGGCAGTGGGGGCTCAGGGGCAGATGAGAGGGCCACTCCCCTACAAGTCTGCCCACTCTGCTTGGCCCGACAGCTCAAGGCCACCCGTCTGCTGCACTGCCCACCTGGCTCAGATGAGCATGTCTCCTCCTGTGAGAATCACAGGGATGAGGGGAGTACAGAAGTTGTCCAGATACAGGAATCCCATGGACAGCCTCTGGTTGGTAGTCACCCAGTCTTCTCTTGGACTCCCTCAGGGATGGTGAACTCACTACCTCATAAGCTATTCTCTTCCAGTCAGGGCAAGTGCCCAGCTGTGTGGGAGTGGGAGCAGCCAACCCTAACACTCTCTGTGTGCTTGTGATGGTTAGAAAAAAAAATGTGGTTTTTTTCTGAGGTGCCAGACGGGACAGAGGTGCAGTCAGCCCAGGATCTTGCCAGCTTCCTACTGCCTTCCTTTCACCATGGATGTATGTGATTCAACAGGTGGGGAGGGCCCTGTGTATGGCATAAGGTGGCTGCTTGGTAAATGTGACTTCTTCAGCACTTGTACAGAAGCCTGGCCACTTTCCAGCGAGGTCCCCCAGATGCCTTGCTGCTGGGATATGGGGACAGACCCATGACTGGATGGTGATACCGCCAGGCCCAGAGCTCATGCATACCCCCTGCTCCTCATGCCCACTGGAGCTAGTTCCACTCTGGGTAAGCAGGACGGGGCAGTGTGGTACCCTCCACCCAACAACGGCTCTAAGCATAGGCAAGAATATTCCCAACCTTGGGGCGCCTGGGTGGCTCAGTTGGTTAAGCGTCCGACTTCGGCTCAGGTCATGATCTCACAGTTCGTGGGTTCGAGCCCCGCATTGGGCTCTGTGCTGACAGCTCGGAGCCTGGAGCCTGCTTCTGATTCTGCGTCTCCCTCTCTGTCTGCCCCTCCCCTGCTCATGCTGTCTCTCTCTGTCTCTCAAAAATAAATAAATGTAAAAAAAACTAAAAAGAAAAAAGAAAACAAAAGGATATTCCCAACCTTCCCAAGAGAAAGGGGCACATCAAGGAGGAAGAGGAAATCTCTCTGGGCTGCTCTGTGGGATCCTGCGGGGGGTGGGCTCCCTGACCTTCAGACCCGGCCCCCAACCCAGTAGACCCCAAAACAGAGTTTGCATGTCTACGTCCCTGCAGAAGGTGGTACCTGTGAGGACATCGCAGTCCTTGGGCCGGATGAAGCCCCTCTGCACCAGGACGCCCACGGGGATGTCCCAGCCCGCGGGGCTGTGGAACCCTGAGTGGCAGGAGCGCTTGCCCCGGAGCTCATCCAGGGTGAAGGCGTAGGAGCTGTTCCGCCTCACCACAGCCACCACGAAGTAGGAGTTGCTGCTGTCCTCCGCTGTGGGGAGGGGACACCAGTGAGGACCCCACTGGTGCTTTCCGGCCTCAGCCAGGCATGAGCCAACGCAAATCCCCTCCTGCCCTCAACCCGTTCCCTCAGGCGGCTCCTGCCCCAGAGCCATGGTCCTGCCCCAAGTGCCTCTCTCTGCATGGTCCAGGCCCTGTCTGCATGGGTTCAGGAGTGCACATCCAGCAGTGGGACCCCTGCTTGTCCCCCTCCAAGGCTGGGAAGCAGCCCTTGGCTCCACTTTTCAGAGTTCTGTGTCCCTCAACCCATTCCCCAACATTCCTTACCCAAAGAGATTTTCCTTCCCTTACACTCAGGTGGTATTTTTCTCACCTCTTGGGAGAAAGGTGGAGGCACAGGTGAGGACTGCAGAAACATTTTTCCTAGGCCCAAAGATTTTTCACGTCCAAGTGAAATGACCTGAGGTCACCACTTAAGGGGACAGAGCACCAAGGCCCCAGCCTGGGCCACTGGGAAGGTGTGCATGAGCTGACAGGAAGGACAGTCCCCAGGGCCACCTTCTATGAGCCACATGGTCAGGCTGGAAGGGCAGAGGAGGCTCTCTCATCGAGGGGTCAGCAAATACTCAGCCTGCTTTTGTATGGCCTGGCTTATAAGCATAAAAACAGTTTTTAGGGGCGCCTGGGTGGCTCAGTCGGTTGAGCTTCTGATTTCTGCTCAGGTCATGATCTCACAGTTCATGAGTTTGGACCCTGTGTCGGGCTCTGTGCTGACAGCTCAGAGCCTGGAGCCTGCAGCCTGCTTCAGATTCTGTGTCTCCCTCTCTCTCTGCCCCTCCCCTGCTCATGCTCTGTCTTTTTGTCTCTCTCTCTAATATGAATAGACATTAAAAAATGTTTTAAAAAACGATTTTAATATTTTTAAAAGGTTGTAAAAAAAAAAAGGAATATGCAGAGTCTGTATATGGCCTGTAAAGCCTAAAGGGTTTACTTTTTGACCTTTTATAGAAGGTCTGCCCACACCTGCCAGGCTTTTAATGACAAAGATGGAAAACCCGAGATCTGGGGTTTGCCTGTGACTGACAGCAACCAGCCCTGGGAAAGGGACACTGAGGGGGAGCTTTTGAAAAGGGCTGAGGTGGGTTATATATATATGAAAATATCAGCTGCTTTTAGCAGAGGCCAGGTGACCCAGCAACCACACTCACGGGCATAGCGCTCCCCAACTGCTGGAATCAGGCCATATTCCTTTCCCGCCATGTAGATGTCCTCGCCTTTCAGGGTCACAGCATCAATTTTCCCAGCCTGAAATGGGACAGAACGGGTGACCGGGCAGAGAAGGTGTCGGGATTTGACAGAGGTGCTGGGGACTTTGGCCTCTCGCTCTCTTCCCCGAGGAACCCTATCCTACCCCACCCTAGTGAGATGTGTGGGCAAAAGGGGTGCTTGGAGGACCAGAGGCATGAAACCAGCACTCCCATCCATGGGCGTCTGCTTTGTTCTTTGAATAAATGTTTACTGACACATCTGTTGCCAGGCCCTGTTTTGAGCAGAACTTTGACTATCACTGCCCTTGTGCTTGGGGTGGGGTCTCCCCAGGGACTGCCAGGCCTCAGAGGCCTGGGGCACTGTACTGTGTCTCCAGCACCTGGCCCAGGGCTAGCATCCAGCACAAATGCAATGTGTATCTGTCGAATGTGTATGCGAATGTATGAAAGAGCCAGGCTCAAAGACAGCAGTCTCATGGCTAAAAAGCTCTGCCTCAGGAGGCAGCAGGAGGAGCCCAGGGCCCTCTTTTCTCGACCCTCCTGACGCGCTCCAGGTCTCCCACTCTCCACCCAATCTTGTGAATTCTGAAGCCTCTGCGCAGGTGACCCCTCGGACACTGAAAAGGGATTAGCCAATAATCAAGGCATAGTAGTGTGACGAACCCCAAGGAGAGGGAATGGGGCCAGGGGAGAGAGGGGACATCTGCACCCCAGGAAGGTACCTTGCACCGGTCAGGCCCAGAGGCATGATGGCGGAATAACAGGCAGTGGCACTGGTATTTGGGCCTGGAGGGTGTGTCTCTGGGGGCCCTCTCCTCCCTCACCCAGACCTCCTACCTACAGCCCAGGGTCCGTTCCAGCTGGCACCCCCTTCCCAGAGTCACCGTGGCCTGGAAGCAGATGGGTATCAGAGCTACACTGGACACCATCCCTGAGAGCCTCAGAACCAAGTATCTCTGAGCCTTTTGCTGGGGTTCTGAGGAACCTCCAAGTCTGCTACTCTCCCCGTAGGGCACTGGGCAGCCCCTGGGCCCTGTCTGAGTTCAGACAGAGAGAAGGCTCCTGCCTATAGGGAGCTGAAACCTCTCTCCTACATCTGTCCCTGCTCTGCAGCCCATGGCCCCAGCCGCCCCCCACAGGACAGCCTGCCCAGCCCTAGGAAATGAACGGCCCTCTACCTCCAGTCTCCCCTTCCTCCATTCCACTGAGGCCCACCCTTCCTCAGCGTTACCTGCGGTCATGCTGGGGACGGCCTCCTGTGGGCCCCTGGGGATAGGGGCTCCCCCACCATGAGCTGGGTGACTTTGGGCAAGTTGCTTCCTCAGCCTCTCCCGGCCCCAGTTTCCACACTTGACAGTGATCATACCCACCCCATAGCGGTGCTGTGAGGATTAAGTGAAGCAGCCTGCGTGAAATCTCAGCACAGCGTGAGGCACCTGGGACTCACATGCTCGTGTGACTGCTATCTATCACGATCCTGACCTCCTGTTATTCCTGTCCATGCTTCTCTTCTTGGCCTTTAAGTCAATGTGGTTGCCTGGCTGGGGCAGTGTGGACACTCCGGAGGCACTGTGGTCCGGCCTGCATTTGGGGACTGCCCTGATAAGGGCTCCTGACCATAGGCTCTACCTACTTGCTCTTAAAAAAGAGGAGGGAGGAGCCCAGGACTCCAAGGGCTGGTGGGCCACCTGTGGCCACAGTAGCATCCTTGGTTGCAGGGCCCTAGGGCTACCTCCCGGTCCTGGCCTCCATCTCCAGGCAGAGAAGCAAAGCAGGACAGAGCTGCGTGGGCCTCCACAGGGCCAGTGCTTTTGGCTGCAGCATATCAGCAGATGCCAAATCAGTGCAATGAACCATGACAAGCTTAGAAAAAAAGGCTGGGATAGACCATCACAGAAGACATCAGTACTTCACTGTACTTAGTAAGGGTCAGTACCATTTGTTTCATCTCTCTCTATAGAAGGCCACAGGTCAACCAGTGCCTGGCTGGGCCAGTCTCGGGCTCCTTCTGCTCCCAGACCACCCACTCAGTGAGGAGGGACTCCTGGGTTCCCTGAAAGGAAATACCACCCTCCCCCCAACCTGTCCCCTGGGGTGGGATGGCTGGTCCCTGCCAGGCCTTCCTCCTACCTTTCCTCTGTCACAGGAGGTGTTCTCCTCCCCAGCCTACCCTGTTTCCTTCAGACCAGGGCACTGGGGGAGGACTGGTAAGGACCATCCCAGGCACCGCCACCGCCTGCCCCTCTGGGCGCGGCCCCTACCTGGATCCATTCCATGCAGTGCTGGGGAGAATCGGCCGACACACACTGGATCTCCGGCTTGAGCTTCTGCCGGCTGAAGGCCACAGCCATGTCTCCACACTTTTGGATCTCTGGAGCGGACAGCACACACCAGCGTAGGTAGCGGGGCAGCCCTGTGTGTGTGAGTGTGTGTGAGCTTGTGGTCACCACCGCACACACCTGCTTCAGGGGCTGGCCCTGAGCATGATGGCCTGTGGGGCAGGGGCCATGGGGGCCAGTACCTCAGTACGAAGAGCTTGGAGCCAGACCCAAGGGAGAGTCTGGTCCTCTCCCTCATTAGCTGTAAGAAGTAAGTTATTTAAACATCTGATCCTGTTTCCTCTTACAGAAAGGGGGTAACTGTGTGCCTCTTTCATGGGACTGTGAGGAGGCTTGAGGCAGATCATGGCTGCCATGTGTCTAAGTGAGTGGCATACCATTTCCCTGGCTGTAGGGGGCAGGAAGCAGGAAGCCCATTTGTAGACTACTGCAATAGTCCAGCCAACAGACAATGGCTGAACCAGGGCCTTGGCTATGGGGTGGGGAGGAGGAAAAGAGAGGCATTGTGGAGAGAGAATGATGGGACTTGATGACTTCTGTGGGGAGGGGCAAGGAGACCCTTCCCAAGACAGACCCTGATGGCCTGGATCTCACCCCTTGGAGTGGATGGGGCATCCAGGGTATAGCAGGCCATGCAACTCTGGAGAAGCTTCCTCCCCAAACCTCCAGAGGCAGGGAGGTGGAAGCAAATGGTTCTCATGGAGGCCAAGGGGCACAGCTCCTGGGGTGAGTGTCCTCTCCCAGCTGCCTCTCCAGAAAGCATTGCCATGCCTGTGGTCCGGCTGGGCTAGAGCCAGTGGGGCAAGAGACCGGTGGACTTACGGTTGGGGTCACAGAGGAGACCCTTCATGGCTTGCAAGTACTCGCGGCCCAGCCAGGCCTCATAGCTCTGTGTGGCGATGGGCACCAGCTCAGAGGTGGCATCTTTGAAGAGCAGGTCCTTCTGGCCATAGGCCTCAGAGCTGAACATCTGGAATCTGCTGCCCTCATGGCTGAATAGACGCTGTGTGTCAAGGGATGAGAGTGGGGGTTGGTGAGGTGATGCCAGCAGGAAGGGGGGGGGCACATCCCTCCCAGATATGCCACCAGCTCCTTATTCCCACGCCCTCTGGCCAGGTGCCCACTCTGGGGACCAGGTGAGGCACTGCCTCCTTCCTTCCTCTGTGCTCCCCCAGTGCACTCTGCCTTGTCACACTCAGCTGACTGAACACAGGACTTACGGCCCAGGTGTGGATGGGACTAAGGACAAGTGATGGGACAAAACTAGCTAAAGCTGGGGTGCCCCACAGTCAGAAATGTGCTGTTCTTGTAAACAGTGGTCTCAGCAAAACATTATTCAGCACATTTAATTAATGGGGTACTTCGACCTTCATTGGCTTTGCCATTTTATTTGCTCATATATTCTGGTTTTGGTCTTAAGAGCCACAAATGTGAGCAGCTTTCTCTGAGGGGTGCCTGAGCCCAGGCCTCCTCGCTTCCTGAGTCCTGGGTCTCCCCTCTCTGGTCTGCCCTTCTGGCTGCCAGCTCACATAGTCGGTCCCTCCTTCACACCAAGGTTGGACACTACAGAGACCTCCTCGGCTGTGGTCTCGCCCCGGGCAGGGGTGGGGGTCCCTGAGGCTTGCCCCTCTTGGTCTGGCTGGCCCAGCCCCATGATGGCTCTCACTGGAGTGAGCTCCTACCCTGGCGAGAGACCAGAAGGTTCAGTACCATCTGGGAATCTGTGTCGAAGCAGGGTAGGGGGGTGCCCTGAACTCACCTGGCCTTCATTGAGCAGCTGGAACACGAGGCCCCCGTCTGTGTCAGGCCGGACCATCACCGCGTGAGCAGGCACCCGAGCCAGGTGGCATCGCCTCCACTCGGTGACATCAGCACGGCTGCCATCCAGACATAGCAGCTGGAAGTCTTGCGACAGCAGTGCCTGGCCCCAGGAGGGAAGAGTTTTCCCTGGGAAGATAGGAAGCCTGTGGTGAGGCAACTTCTGTCCTGGGAGGGGTTTGGGAAAGGCCTCAGGAAGGCCCAGGAGAGGGAGCTGAGGAGAGGCTAGGGTGTAAAGAGCCGCAGACTCATGGTGAACAGAAACTCTTCTGGGAGGTGGGACCCAGAACTCAGAATGAAGAGGAGCTTGGCGGCCACACTCCACAAGACCAGGTGTATTACATTTTCTATAGACTTTCCCCAGTTTCTATTAAAAACACGGATTTGAGGTCTCTGACAGTAATGCAGCACATACAAACAGGATGATTCATTAATGATAAAAAAAATAAGAGAAAAAGGGGAGCTCAGAAGGGGAGAGAGAAATGAAGCAGGAGTTCACTGCTTGGCTCTAAACTTGGCTCTGAGCAGAGAGCAGGGGAGAGGACCATGGTGGGAACACAGCCAGACAGAATCTACCCAGAACCGTGGCCCAGAGAGAAAAGGGTAACTCTCCAAAGCTTTGCCCATATATTCATCCAATATTCATCCATTAATGTCTAAGGATGTTTCCTCCAAGTCCTTTGTTCTATTTTCTAACCATTTCTAACATGGCTAAGGACATACTTGATAGGCAATTTTGCACCCTACTTTTCTTTTTTCCATTTGTCATTTTAAAGCATTTTCCCACACTATTGGAAAATTTCCGTAAAACTCATTTATGATAGAAAACCAGATTTATTTGAAAGAGTGAATATTGACACCAGATTAAGAATATTAAGAAGAATAATTTTAAGATTGTAACTCAACAGATGGCATTACATAACAATATGTTTATGACTTTTCAATTTTAAAATGAGGAGGATAAGCCTCTGCTAGGAAATAGGAGGGGGAAAAATCATTTGTGGGATCATGAAAACTCTGTTCCCTCCAAAGCTATTTCAAAACCAAACCCCAAAACCGAGAGCAATAGTTTGGAAAACTCCATAAAGGTCATTTTTAATGACTGCATGATCATTTATAGCACTCTCAACAATTACTCTGTGCCATTCTCGCCTCCCTCCCCAGCTCTTCTCTATTTTTAATCTGCTGCAAAGCCTTTGTATAGAGCTCTGGGGGCATATCTGGCCTTCCGGTGAGACAAACGTACCACTTTGGTATTTCGATCTGCCACTGTTTTTCATTGGCTAGGGACCATTAGAGCCACCGTTGCTTCAGACATTTATGTCAATTTCCTTTTTTGTTCTTACCAATCTTTTGCATGAAGATAGTCTTTAAAAAATTACTTAGACTTCCTTAGATTACCACCACAATACTAAAAGTGCCAATTTTAACCCAATACAGCCCTATTCTTTCTCCACCTTCCAATTTTTTTTTTTTTTTTTTGCTTGATCTTAAGGCCCAAGTCCCAGCTGTCCATTTTCATAGGATCATCTTGCTCTGGAGATAATCCTATGTGCTTCCTCCTTTTTCAAATCATTTTTTTCCCCTTTCTAAAATCTGGTTCTTATTGTTTGCCTTCTTGAATGTCAGACCACATGATGGACCTTCTGCTTTTAAAGGCAAAGGTTATGATTAAAAAAAAGATTGTGATAAAAAAAAGACAGTAATCAGACATTGTTGAGTAGGTAAAACTATAGAGACAGAAATGATTGGTGGATGCCAGAAGGGGGCATCAAGAAACTTTTGGGGTGAGAGGTCTGTCACAATCACTCTCTTGATTGTATTGGTGGTTATACAACTGTGTTTTTGGCAAAGTTTGTCAAACCATACTTCAAAAAGAGAGTGTTTGCTGCATGTAAATTACACCTCAAATTAAAGAAATAAAAATCCCGACAGAAATCTAAATTAGAGGACATTCTAGAAAATAACTGGCCTGACTCTTCAAACATGTCACTGCCACAAAAACAAAGATTGAGAAATTCCTTGAAGTTAAAGGAAACGAAAGAGATCTGACAACCAAATACCACATGTGATCACACATTAGGTCTGCGGCCTGAAAAAAATGGCTACAAAGAACAGAATTGGGAAAACTAGTGAATCTGGGATATGGGCTGTAGATTAGATAATAGTATTGTGTCAATGTTATGTTTCCCGAATTTGATGACTGTTACTGTGGCTAGGTCCACATCTCCTTGTTTTTAGGGATACACACTGAAGTATTAAAGGGCCTGAGGCAGGCAAACATACTCTCAAATGATTCAGAAAGAACATACACAAGTATAGAAAGAATGATGAATCCAATGTGGCAAATGGTAAAAGCCGGAATCTGGGTAAAAATAAATGGAAGTTCTATGACTGACTCTTAGAAATTTTCTATAGCTCAACGATTGCAAAAAAAAAATTTTTTTAAATGACAATGATATAATGGATCAACACATAACACTAACCCAACTTAATATGACCTTGTTCAGGGATAAGGGATGGCTTCTTCAGATAATGGGAGAAGGAATGGTAGATGAGGGCTAATGCAGAGATTTGTAAATGTTCTGCAGTCAGAATCCAGTCTGAAAGTGGGAGCCAATGCCAGACACAAATCAGAGCAGGGCAGCCCCTTGCCCCACAGAGCAGTTTGAACTATACTCATGAGACTCATCTCTTCCTTTTAGGGAGAGTTACAGGGCCTGAGACCCTGCTCCTGGACGCCGGCCCTCCCTACTCACCATCAGTGTTCGCCAGCACTGTGCTGTGCTTCACAAAGGCCACATCCCCTGCCCCGTCCGCCAGGCACCTGCAGAGGAGAAACCAGTGAGCCTGGGTGGAGCTCATCTGCCTTCTGGAGGTCTGTTCTGGACCATAGGGGTTGGTGATGGTGGGCACAGGTTTCACGGTCAGGAAGTCCCAGGATCTAGCTCCCTGGTTTGTTTCCTGTGTGGCTTTGCCAAGTTGTGGAGCCCTCCTAGCCTCTATCACCTCTAAAGTGGGGATAAGAAAGTAGCTCTCCATAGGGAGAGATCCTTTACAATCAGCATAGACACTGTACAGCCCAGCTCGGAGCCTGAGTGGAGCAGGTACTCATAGGGCAGCTGCTGTTATCAACAGCTTCAATGCTCAGGGTGTTTTGAAGATGACTCTGCCCTGAGGCAGGGGATTAGGTAAGACCTTCTCATGCCACACCAAAAACCCCTGAGTGGAAGGGACCAGGACTTTTATGTATCCTTTATACGTCACTGCCCAGTGAGGGAGGCAGGCCAGGCCCTACTGGGCAAAGGGCTGCCTGGGTCCCCACAGCCAGCAGAGAAGCAGGGTCCGGGCTGGGGGAATACCAGGAGAGCGGGGCAGGCCAAAAGCTCTGGCTTGGAGGACTGAGGACTGTTTTTCTCTCTGTGCCCCAAATTGCATTTCCCCAGATCCCACCCTGGGGCGTGGGGCACCAGCAGGCTCCCTGCTTCCTGGTGGAAACACTGAGGCCGAGGCAGTTAGAGGGGTTCAGGAGGCTTCCACTGCCGGCCCTGCTGAGCATGTTCCTCAGCTGTGGACAGACGCAGCTATGCCACATGCTGTTGGAGACTCTCTTTGGGCTCCAAGGAGAGCGCATCCAAAGTACCAGCCCTAATCGGGTGCGGAGCTGAGGCCAGTTCCGACTGTCAGGACTTCCAGGGTTCCCGCCACACTTTCCCACTCCTATCACCCTCCCTGTGAGTCTGAGACACCAGAATGGCGACACAAAAGTGGCAAAAGGCTGTTTTTGTCGTTTTCTACTCTCTAAGCCCTCATCTCTCTAAATACACCAAACATGTTGATTTTGTGAGCAAATCCAGTCCGGCATATTCCAGGTTGATGTTTTTAAACTAACCAGGCACATGAACTATATAAAGGGTGCTTTGAAGAGATGCAGCCAACACTGCCCCACCCTTGGGACCTCTCAGTGCAGCTATTTACCACCCGCTCTGTGGCCTCAAGGCCTCATCCCTGACTCAGCGCCCCCCACCCTTGCCCTCTCCTCTCACCTGAAGGCTCCGCTGTAGTCGTAGTATCTCTCCAGGGAGCTCTTGTCACACACCCCCTCCCCAGCAGTGTTGCCCCTGCACAGGCGACAGAGGGACTCCGAGTAGCTGGTCTCTCCCGCCCCGGGGACGCAGCTGCCCCCAAAATAGTCGCTGACAGCTGTGGGAAGGAGGCAGAGGGAGGTCAGTCAGCCACACGGGGTCAGACCCCTGGGCCAGTGCCCCAGGGAGGGCTCACTCTCCTCAGGCTGCAGTTAGGGTGGGCTGGGCTCCTCAGGGACTCGCTGGACCCTCCAAGCTTCTGTCCGAGCAAAACTGGGGAGCTGGACTGGGTCAGTGACTCCCAAACTGGGGCCACAAAAGCAGCAAGGAGTGTTGGGAGTGAATTTCGCTATTTTAAAAACAGTTCTGGGGGATAAAACATTTATCTCCACTTGCCCGCAAAGGACAACTGTCAAATAACTACTGTCCTCACTGTGGGTTTCACTTCAAATCAGTTACGTGTCATCAATGAAAGTGGGGAAAGAAAGAAGTTATTACGTAATGACTACAATTAATTTCATAGACAACGCTTTCGAAAACACAGGAAGGGGCAGGGAAACGGTGAAGTGGTCAGGATTGGCATGGTTTTGGGGCCGCCGCCAGCACTGAGGCCCAGTGTCCACCCTTTCGGCAAATATTTATCCTGTGCTAAGGTCACCTTAGTGCCACATAGGGTGAGCAGGAGGCTGGCTCATCACCCAGCTAGACCACACTCTTCCAGGGTGGGCTCCCTTTCCTGGTCTGCTTTTTGCCTCCTCCCAGAGGAACAGAAATTTAATAAATGTGCCAACTGAAAGACAGGCCACCCATATCTGGCCACCATCTGAGGGGACAGGACTTCCAAGCTCTTGCAGGTTGTGCTGGTTTACACAGTGGTTGGGTTGTACGGGGGCAGTGAATGCATGTGTATGCGTGCATGTGTGTGTACGGGTTTGTGCATATGTGGGTGTAGCCCATGTGCGTGTGCACGTGTGCATGTCTGTGTGTGCATGTGTATGCGTATACGATAGCAAGGTGCCCCCGAGAGGTATAGGAGTTGAGCTCATGTAGCAACAGCTCTGTGCAGTGAGGATATACCCTGTGCTGCGTCTTGTGCAAAGTCGTTGTGTGAATTATCTCAGCTCTTCCAACATCACAGCCTTGTAGTGCTAATTTTCCTGTGTTACAGATGAGGAAACTGAAGTTCAATGGGGGAGACTATGCTGAGCCAGGGTTTAAATGTACATCTATCTGACAGCAAAGTCTGGGCTTTAAAAGACCATTATGCTCAACCACTGGTTGAGTGTCTGACTTCGGCTCAAGTCATGATCTCGCGGTTCATGAGAGTTCGAGCTCCGCGTCGGGCTCTGTGCTGACAGCTCAGAGCCTGGAGTCTGCTTCGGATTCTGTGTCTTCCTCTCTCTCTCTCTCTGCCCCTCCCCTGATCATGCTCGCTCTCTCTCTCGCTCTCTCTCTCTCTCTCTCTCAGAAATAAACATTAAAAAAAAAAAAAAAGACGATTATGCTCTCCCACCTGCCCCCACTGACAGGGACTGGTCACCCGTGGAACAAACCAGGAGGTAGCACACTCATGGATAAACTCTACTGGGGGTGCTGTGATCCCAGAAGGGCAGTTTAAGAATGTGGTTGTCATGTGTCAGGGGCCACTTCACTGTACTATGCCTGCCGTGGAGAGACTGGTGGCCAGGAAAAGAAACCCCAAGCAGGAGAAGCACAACTTCTACCTGAGTGCTCTCAGTTAGGCACTCAGCGCTTCAGCTCACTCCCTTGGCATGTTTTATTCTCAACAACCCCTCTCAGATCACTCTCACCTCCCTTCCATGGGAGACATTCTGTTTGCAGGACAGCCCTATTCTTACTAGAAATGAATCGACTGCGGTCACCCACTTGTGAGCTTTCTGGGTATAAGCCAGCAGCTTGTCTGGGCCCCGAAAAAGTAGTTCCTCGTGTGTAATGCCGAGGACACGTCTCTGGAAGTAGGAACCTACACAGGTCTACCAGGTGAGAGCTGCTCCCTGAGCATCACTGCCTCCCAAACACGGGTGGGACCTTGTGCTCAGGGGTGTCCTAGGGTACCGTGATGAGTGAGCCAGAGTCAAGTGCCCTGGAGGGCCGATCAACCAGAACTTAAACGGTAGCAACAGCAGGCTGGCCAGCACTAAAGAGAGGGCCAGCACCAAGTAGGTGTCCGGAAGGCCCTGGAGGAGGTGCGATGGGGCTGCTCCTTAGTTAAAGGAAGCTGCGGACGAAGGTGAGCCTGAGGGCGGTCACCTGTGAGGGGAAGGCAGCGCAGCGGCCAGTGGGGAGACGCAGCGCTCCTGCAGGAGAAGCCTGCCTGGCCCAAAGCCCTTACCTTTGAGCAGGTCGCAGCCCATCACGGAGAGGCGGCCGCTTTCCACCAGGTAGCCCACAGGCACGTTCCAGCCCACCGTCCTGTTGATGCCCGTGTGACAGGACTTCATGCCTTTCAGGGTGTTGATGGTCACATTGGAGCTCCTCTTGACCACAGCTACGGCGTAATAGGAGGTACCAACCTCTAGAAGGAGAGACAGGAGAGGAGCGAGGGTGGCA
Organism: Panthera tigris; assembly: GCF_018350195.1. Classification (NCBI taxonomy): domain Eukaryota; kingdom Metazoa; phylum Chordata; class Mammalia; order Carnivora; family Felidae; genus Panthera; species Panthera tigris. Next base: position 71,955,604 of record NC_056668.1, read on the forward strand.
GGGAAGAAGCCACCAGAGAGGCTGGAACCCTGCCTGGGAAGGCTGTGGGAGATGGGTGTGTGTGTGTGTGTGCGCGCACCACGTATCCTGAGTTAGACACAGATCTGATGCAAGGTGCAGGGACTGGGGCAGAGGCTTTCACATCTCCAAGCCCTTACCATGTGTCAAGTGCACACCATGAGTCAAGGCTGACTCGTTTCATTTGTGTGACAGGACAGGGGTTACTCTCCCCATTTTGCAGTCAAGGAAGGAAGGTTGTTCAAGGCCACAGAGGACCATAGGAAGGGGTGGGACTGGGATTTGATCTTGGTCGGCTGAGCTCTGCAGGTCCTAGGCAACACCTCTGGCCAGCCCCTATCCCCACTTCGTGCTGTTTCTGACACAGGGTCACTGAAGTGCTTGGGCGCTGGGCATTATGAAGACTCCTTCACCCAGTCAGTTGTGCCTAACACTATAGCAGACATGGGGCAGCCCCTCGGTAAGGGCTTGTGGGTGCAAGTTCTAGGCAGGCTGGGCTCCCCACAGGGAAGAACAGACTTAAACTGGCCCTCTATGTCTGTGGTGCCCCTGCTCTAAGGGGGGTGGCAAGAGAGACTTAGGGGAGTCTCTGTGGGTTGGTCTGGCCTGGACACCAGGACTGTTCTGGGGACAGGGCTACTGACCAGCTCGAGGGCCAAACCCACTGCAGAGTGACATCCTCTGTCCTTTGGCCTGCCCCTCTTCCCACTCAGCCCTCTGACCTTGATCATATACTTCGCCCACCACGGGCTTCAGGCCATGCTCCTTCCCGGCTTCATAAATGGCTCCTCCATCCAGGGTGATGGCATCAGCCTTCTGGGCCTGCTGGGAACATGTGGGTCAGCCCAGCCCAGGCACCCTGGCCCATTCGACTGCCTAGGGCCCCTTGAAAAGCCATGGAGGTCTACACTCGTCCTCTTTGTCTGGCCCAGGAACCCTGTCCTGGCTCAGCCTTGCAGCCACCAGGGTATAGCAGGCTCACGCTTTACCAGGTCCTAGGTGACAGCTCTCCTAGGCCAAGGGTTTGCCTTTTCTAATTATGTATTTAAAAAATATTAATTTTCAGGGCACCTGGGTGGCTCAGTGGGTTAAGCGTCTGACTCTTGATCTCTGCTCGGGTCATAATCTCATGGTTTGCGTGTTTAAGCCCCGCACTGGGCTCTGCGCTGATGGTGCGGAGCCTTCTTGGGATTCTGTCTCTCCTTCTCTCTGCCCCTCCCCTGCTTGTGTGCTCTCACTCTCTTTCTCTCTCCCTCTGTCAAAATAAATAGATGAACTTAAAAAAATCAGATAGTACAAAATGGTATGTAGTGGAAAGTGAGCCTCCCTCATTTTCCTGCCTCTCAGACCTCCGCCTCCACTGTTAACCTCAGATTTTCTAAGATGCAGACTGAATCCCACAAATTCCCGCTTCATTTTTTCCCTTTTTTATTTCAAAACACAAATGGCAGTATACCTATCAGTGTCATGGGGTCCATGATAAAACTGTAGTTCAGTATAGTCGCTTTCCTCCCAGTGGAGCCTGACCGAAGCCCCCGGCCCATGTGGTACTATATGATTGGATTAGCTTTGGGGAGAAATCAAGGGCTGAGCTGAAATGAAATCCCAGGTTCCCTTGTGCCTGTCCAGAAAGCTTCCCTCCAGGCACTGTCCTTCCACTGAAGTCCTGCCTCTGAGTGTCAGTGCCAGCTGAGCAGATCCGCCCCTCAGCACTTCTTTCCCACCCCCATTCACCCACCTAGGACTGCTGGCCTTCATTCCTCCTTCCTGAGAAAGTGCACAAGCCCCATTCGGGAAAGCTTCATGACGGCCTAACTACCATGGGCCACCGAGGGGGCTGCTGTCTGGGCGCGCCTTGGTGGGGGTGGGTAGTGTCCCTACTCTAGCAGGGGAAGGAAAACTCTGCCTCTTAGATATCTTTCCCTACTGGCGCCCACCGAGCAGGGGCCCTCTCTGTGGCCTCCCAGTGGCTGGCCTGGGCCCTGGCAGGAAACAAGCCGGCCCTTGTTGCCTGGGAAACTCAGGAGATCCTAATGCCCGCTGGCAGGGAGGAAATCGGCACCTTTCTCTGTGAATGACGCTGTTGTGTACTCCCTCGTGAGTCAGAGCCCTCCCGTCTGGCAGGGTGTGGTAGTGGAGTGAGGGGGCAGGACTCACCGTGATGAGCTGGATGCAGTGGTCGGCTGAGGTGCCCTGGACACACAGGAGGGATGGCCGGATACCGGCTTCCTGGAAGGCTTTGCTCATGTCGCTGCATTTCTGTTGCTCTGGGTCTGAGGTGGTGCACCACCGCACCTCCATGCCGCCGAGCGCTGGGGGCAGGGGACAGTGAGGTCCAGCTCCCCTGGCATCCCGAGCCCAAGCAGGCTGGCTCCAGCAGCTGTGTGTAACCCCACGAGCCTGTGTAGCCCGTGCTCTACTGCGGCCCTGCCCTCCCCCGGGGAGGGACCGAGGCAAAAAGTGTCACAGACTGCATGCATATTCCTGCACTTGGGGCAGCTGAGAGCCTGGCACTTTACAGAGGCCAGGGAATGTCTCCGGGGGTAGTGCTGGGCTACCCCCGAACCTGCTTAGCCTGGTGGCTGGAAAGAGCACTGGCTGGGGAGTCGCGGCTGGCTCCGTGACTGGGCAAGTTCCTGCTTAGTCTTGGGGCCTCTGTGTCCTCCAACAAGAGGGTGATGGACCAGGTTCTCTCACTCAGGATCCCTGCGCCCTCCTCAGGAGCCGGGAATTGAGACTGGGAAGTGGTTATGGCTGCCCCTGAGGAGACTTGCATCCTCTCGGAGCATCTGTGATTACATCCATTGCAAACCCACCCTCAGGGTCACAGTGCCAGGCCTCTGCCAAGGGGAAGCTGAGGAACCAGCAGGTGGAGTTCACGTTTCCGCTCCTGGAGAAGGAGCTAGTGACTTCAGGCAACTTGTTTTCCCCTCTCTGAGCTTGCTCTGTCATTAGAGAGTGCAGATGAGAAAAGCCACCTTCTACGTAGTAGAGAGCCAGGACACATAGCTCTTCCGTGGACTTTTGCTTAGACCCCTCCTCCTGGTGGGGAGCCTCCTGGGTCCCGAGGTCTGACTGGGTCAGGGTCCCAGAAAGCATCCAGCCTGGGGGCCCCAGCAGAAGTGGGGCCAGATGTCCTTGCAGTCGATGCCTTGGAAGACCTGAGTTCCTCCACCACTCACCCTGTCCAGCTTTGGATCCAGTTCCCCACCCCCAGGAACCAGGTCATTCTCTCCTGGCAGCCTGTCCTTCCCATCCCCACTCCAAGGGTCAAGACTGCAGGGTCCTCCACAGCCTTCCTTTTGCAACCCAGCTCCTGGCGGCATCCTGGAATGTGAAACTGCGTCCCCCCTCTCCAGAGCCCCAGGGCTGCACCTTGGTAGTCCCGACAACCGTAGAGTTGGGACCCTGGTAGCTGGTCCAGATTTTGTATTGGTGAGGTCACAGGGTGAACCCATCCTGTGTCCGCCCGTCCCTGCCAGCAGCTCCCCGATGCCCAGACTCACGCCTCACTGCCCTGGGCCCTGACTTCCTTGGGAGAGGGCGGTGCAGACGCGAGGAGACCCGGCAGCGCCCCCTCCTCCTCGCTGCACCTCGCAGGGCGCCCTAGGGTGCTCGTAGCTTCTGGGCACACACGCTCCCAGCTCGGGTCGTATCTCACGTGTCACCACCGGTCCCTTAGAATCTCCTCCCGCTTCCCTCCCGGGCTCGGGAGAGGCAGAGTCGCTCCGGCCCCCAAACCCTCTTCGAGCTTCCACGCCTACCAAGAGCGTTCACCCTCCCAGCTGTCCCCCCGACCCTCCAAGACGCTCCCCTCCACGCCTCTGGCCGCCCCTCTCCTGGGCAGGTCAGCAGGCCCGCTTTTCCAAGGCCCAGCTCAATGCCGTTTCCCCCAAGAAGCCCTCCGGACGTCCCAGTCGGCCGGGGTCAGTGTTAGTACCCACCCCCCAACCCCCGGCGTCTTCAGCTGCACTTGGCGCCTTTCTACGCCTCCCCTCTTTCTCGGGAGATAAGGACTCAGAGCACACTTCCTAGCTGCGTGGGACCCTGGTCCGGGGCTGGAGAACTGCAGGACCCCCGCCCCAGCTCCTACTTCCGCTCCTGCTCCTGCTCCCGAGACCGGGCCGTCGGGCCTCACCTGTGCGCAGAGCGAGGAGGATCCACAGAGCGACGCTCGGGCCCCGCATGGCGCGGTCTAGAGCTAGCTGGGGCCGGGCTGGGTGTCGGTGCGTCTAACTCTGGGTCCGAGTAGGTCAGCAGTTGCTGGAACTTTTCGCCTCCTTCCTCCCTGGCACTGGCCTGCAGCTACTTAAATGCGGCCAGGGTGTTTCTCGGCGGTGTCCACGCCCCTAGGGCGCACCCTCCCGCCCCAGACTGGACACCTGGGCTAACCGGGCTGGCCTTGGCCCTCTCTCTGGCGCCCCCTGCCGGAACCTCAGGGGGCGTGGGGGACCCAGTCTAACCGGCCGACTCCTAGGTGCTCCTAGCTTCTGAGCACACACGCTTACTTGTCCCTGAGAGTCATGTTTCTGTTGTCTGGGACCTGATTCTCCCAGCTAACACGCTGTTCTAGAGTTGTGTCCACTCAACTCTCTGCCCCACATTCCAGAGCATTCACCCCTCCCTTGGTCTAGAAACACCCTAAATATCATGTTCAACTGAAGAGGAAAAAGCTCAGATTTGGAAGGAAGAAGTCAGAAACCTGGAGTCTGAGCTGCAAGGAAGCTGAAAGGCCATTGAATTCATTCACCAGCCTCTCTTCAAGTACATATTGCACAAAGGATCTGGGGATACAGAGATGAACCCAGGTAGATGTGGTCCTGCCTGGGGAAGGGGCTGTGAGGGTGGGGGATTGTCTGTCCTTGGGCCTAGACTGGGGAAGTGACTTTGCCCTGTGTTCACACATTTAGTCAGTGATGGAGCTAGAACTAGAACCCAGGTCCCTGGCAGAGCTTGGCTCCTTCCATCATGGTTTGAAACATGGGAAGAAGACTAAAAATGGGGAGGAGGACGAAGCAGAAAATTACAGAGGGGGACATGAAAGGAGAGAGAGAGAGAAGAAGGTGAGGGAGGAAAAGCTGGGTTGTCTATTTTTCTAGGCCACTGGGTCTCAAAGTGTGTCCCCAGACCAGCAGAATCAACACCATCTGGGAAGTTGTTAGATATACAAATTCACAGGCCTACCTCTGACCCACTAAATCAAAAACTCTGGGGGAAGGGCCAACAGTCTCTTATTTATTTATTTATTTATTTATTTATTTATTTATTTATTTATTTTTAAGTAGGCTTCATACCTAGCGTGGAGCCCAATGCAGGGCTTGAACTCACAATCCTGAGATCAAGACATGACCTGAGTACAACAGTGAGGCACTTAACCAACTGAGCCACCCAGGTGCCCCAACAGTCTATGTTTTTGATTCTGGTGCACAGCTGAGTCTGAGAAGCACTGATCTAGGTGGACCGGAACTGCAGTTCCCTGCGTGTGTTGGGGATGTGGGGAATGGACTGCAGAGATTGTTACTCAGTTATCTGCCTCCATTTCTGTCCCCATTTTTGTCATCGCCCTTTCATGAGTACCCAGGAATGAGAGCCTCCCTGTCTCGGGTAGAAGACACATGTAATAAGAACACTGAGTGAGAGACAAGGGATCCCTGGGTCTGAGTTTGACAGTCCTTGAGCCTGCTATGCTCTGCGGGGGAAAGAATGGGCTACAAAGCTGTTTATCACACCCTGAGATGATCTGTGGCAATCACAAAGGCTGCACTTCGGGAGACCTGAGTGCTACTCCTTCGTTATCACTGACTCACTGGGTGACCCTGGGCAAGTTTGTTCTCCTCTCTCTGGGTTTTAGTTTCTCCATATATAACACGTAGGTCATGGGGGCTCTGATGTGCCATTCTTCTTCCCCCAAAAGATGTCTGCTCTGGAGAATCGGAGGGGGACATGTGTGGTGGAGGCTGTTTTTCCATTCCCAGCTGGTTCCATCAGGAGAAGGAACCTCTTTGTAATTCACACAAACGGCCTAGGAGGTGGCCCTGGCAGTGGGACTATGCCTATCCTAAGAGAATAAAATAAATAGAAGGGTCCTTAGCAAGTCTCATTCTCTGACCATGAGGATGAAAAGGCTCATTTTGTCATACTCCAAGCGCCACCAGAAGGTACTGGCAGGATTTGTGCTCATTAAGTTATTCCTCTAGCAAAACTACAGGTGACACTGATGAGGTGTCAGCTACAACCTGAGAACCTGGGGAGGCAATTTCATGATGGGGTCCTTTCCCCTATCTCTGGGGAGTCATTCCCCAACTGTGACTTATCAGTGAACTTGCTGTCTCTGGGCTCTAGAGGCTTCTATGTCGGGCCCATTTGCTTGGCCTTAGCATGGACATAGCTTTGGCCACGGACATTACACACGTAGATACCTATATGTAATGGGGAACTCTGAGTTGGCTTGAGCCTGGGTCCTGCCATTGCTGGGGTACAGACATCCCTGGGTGTAGCAGAGGAATGGGTGGGATGCCATGAGAGAATAATGAACCAGTAATTTAACCTGGAAACAGCTGTGTAGAGTAGCAGAAGTGCTGAGGACAGTTTGGTCCCTATTCTGGACACATACTGAGGAGAGGAAGAGGGTCTTTGAGCTTCCTTCTGGAAATAAGAACTGGCTTCACTAAGACTTCTTTGAGAGGTTGGGATCTAGACAACACTGTTTTCGGATGTCCCCCCACCGCCCGACTCTAATCCATCATATAAAATACAAAGAGCTCCTCTCCACTCTGCCAATGACACAGCTCCAGCTCTCCAAGGATGCAGGGTGCCCCCCAAACATGGAGCTTGCTCGCCAGGGTACTGAGGCACAGTAGGCAATGGGATGGAACACGTCAAAGACAGTCTCTGGGGACTCAGAAAGAAGGCGAGGCCTTTAACAGGGGGTAGAGAATCTGTGTGGGCAACTGTGGGCTAATGAGCCAGCCAAATATGGATGAACAATTCTTTTACCCAGAATCTTGGGGAAAATATTTTTTTTAAATCTCAACAAGCCATGATTTGTATTTTTCTGTTCCTATGAGCTGTAACGTCTTTGACTAAGAACAAGCCCCAACAATGCTTATTTAGGGGACACTTGGAAGGGCTGGTATGCACAGAAAATATGAGCAATTGTGAACATTTGGAGCAGTAAATGTGTTATCAAAGGGTATTACTCTTGACATTGTGATAAGGAAAAGAAAAGATAAAACAGGCTGAGAGGGAAAGGTTAGGGCCTGAGGTCCCTGGTTGGAGACAAACACATATTTTGGAGCATTGATGGGAATGTGTGATCACAGCAAACTCCCTCTGGCGTAAGGTTCCTCTTAAGAATGTGATGGACACCACCTACTCCCCCTTGGGTGCCCCTCAGGAATTTGACAATCGAAGTACCTAACTAAAATAAGTAAACCATAAAACTTACGTTACACGAGGGCAGTGTGACCATAGTCTCACACCTCACACAAGAGAGTCTAGCCAGTTAGAAATGGACAACCTAGAGTTATCCAGCCAGTCAGGGTAGAACCTGAGAAGGAACAAGTGAGAAGGGAAGAGGGAGGCTGACCGGAACCCTATAGAACAAAACCCTTTGCCTATAGTTGTGGGCATTCACTTTCGAACGTCCCCTCTCTGTAAAGAGAGCTTTTATACGATTCTTCCTTTCTGATCTTATACTCTGATAAACTTTAGCCCGCTGCTCATTTTGTGTCCACCTCTTCATTCTTCAAAGCAGCGGGACAACAAATCCCGGGTATTGAGGTAAAAGATCCTGCAACAACATCAGTCACCATGTACTTGCTGACTCGTTAATACATCTGAATTTGTATATTGAGATCAGTGATAGATATATTGAACACGTTTTGTGAATACAAGCTTTTGTCTCTTTAAACATATTTTCCCTATGAAGCTTCCCTTAGGGAGAGCCCCGTTCACTTGGGCTACACAATATTTTCTGCGTGTAAGCTTTTCAAAGGCAGATTCTGTGCTTGTTCTTCTTTGTGTTCATCACAGGGCCTTGAGCATGGGGAATGATTTCTATTGTGTTAGGATATTATTCATTGCTGTTCAAGTATCTTGTGCTGCTGAGGGGGAAGGACTGAGAAGAGCCACGGAATTTGGGGAGTAGGAGGTCCACAGACAGCTTTGTCCGAGCAGTTTCAGTGGCAGGGCAAGGGCCAAGGTTTGGCCAGGAGGCTGAGCAGCATGAGGGCAGGGTGTCCTGTCTAGCCAACATCCTGTCTAAAATACTGTAGGCATTCAACAAATCATTAGTATTTATTATAAATGGACGGAAAAATGGACAGTGTCCTTTTCAAGATATTTGACTAAGAAAGGAAGAGGAGTGAGGTTGTTTCAAGGGGATTAGGAGTCCACGGAAAGTTTTTATAGGTTAGGAGAGATTTGATTATATAGTCAGAACACAAGTAGCCCATGCAGGAAGGAGACTAAACACACAGGAAAAGAGGGCTAATTGAAGAAGACGTAAGGAATAAGAACAGGAGGACAAACAGAGAGGGAAAGGGACAGTGTTTCTTCCTTGGAGATGGGAAAGAAGAGGGGTGGGAAAAACTCTGTATCAAACCTCCATTCAAATGTAAGCCCAGCATCCCCGAGCTTGGTTTATTATTTTAGTTATCAAGCCACGAAATGTTTTTCCCCTGAAAACTTTCTTTGCAACCCAGAATTTAAAATGTAGAGAGGGGGGTGCCTGGATGGCTCAGTCAGTTAAGCATCACTCTTGATCTCAGCTTAGGGCTTGATCTTAGGGTTGTGAGTTCAAGCCCTGTGTTGGGCTCTTCCCTGGGAGTGGAGCCAACTAAAAATTAAATAGATAGATAGATGATAGATAGATAGAAAAATAAAATTGTAGAAGAGGATTAAAAGACTGAGATTGGGGCACTTGGCTGGCTCAACCAATTAAGCGTCTGACTCTTGGTTTCAGCTCAGGTCATGACCTCACAGTTCATGAGTTCAAGCCCTGCATCAGGCTCTGTGGTGGCAGTGCAGAGCCCGCTTGGGATTCTCTCTCTCTCTCTGCCCCTCCCCCACTCACACCGTATCTTCCTCTCTCAGACAAATAAATAAACTTAAAAAAAAATAAAGCTCTGAGATTAACTGTGCAGATAGAGTTTTAAAGCTATTAATAAATCTCCATCTACACCAAAAACCATAAAATATCTAGGAATACACCTAAATAAAGAGGTGAAAATCTATACACTAAAAACTATAGAAAGCTTATGAAAGAAATTGAAGAAGACACAAAAAAATGGAAAAAATATTCCATGGTCCTGGATTGGAAGAACAAATGTTGTTAAAATGTTGATACTACCCAAAGCAATCTACATAATCAATGCAATCCCTATCAAAATAACACCAGTATTCTTCACAGAGCTAGAACAAACAATCCTAAAATTTGTGTGGAACCAGAAAAGACTCCAAATAGCTAAAGCAATCCTGAAAAAAACAGAGCTGGAGGCATCACAATCCGGACTTCAAGATGCATTACAAAGCTGTAATCATCAAGACAGTATGGTTCTGGAACAAAAACAGACACTTAGATCAATGGAACAGAATACAGAACCCAGAAATCGACCCACAAACGTATGGCCAACTAATCTTTGACAAAGCAGGAAAGAATGTCCAATGGAATAAAAACAGTCTCTTCAGCAAGTGGTGCTGGGAAAACTGGACAGCGACATGCTAAACAATGAACCTGGACCGCTTTCTTACACCATACACAAAAACAAACTCAAAATGGATGAAAGACTAAAACATATGACAGGAAGCCATCAAAATCTTAGAGGATAAAGCAGGCAAAAACCTCTTTGTGGCCACAGAAACTTCTTACTCGACATGTCTCTGGAGGCAAGGGAAACAAAAGCAAAAATGAACTATTGGTACCTCAAGATAAAAACTTCTGTGCGTTGAAGGAAGCAGTCAGCAAACTAAAAGGCAACCAACAGAATTGGAGAAGATATTTGCAAGTGACATATCAGATAAAGGGTTAGTATCCAAAATCTATAAAGAACTTAGACTCAACACCCAAAACACAAAAACTCCAGTGAATAAATGGGCAAAAGACATGAATAGACACTTCTCCAAAGAAAACATCCAGATGGCCAACCAACACATGAAAAGATGCTCAACATCACTCATCATCAGGGAAATACAAATCAAAACCACAGTGAGATATCACCTCACACCAGTCAGAATGACTAACATTAACAACTCAGGCAACAACAGATGTTGGCGAGGATGCAGAGAAAGAGGATCTCTTTTGTGCTGCTGGTGGGAATGCAAACCGGTGCAGCCACTCTGGAAAACAGTATGGAGGTTCCTCAAAAAGGTAAAAATAGAACTACCCTATGACCTAGCAATTGTACTACTAGGTATCTATCCAAGGGATACAGATGTGCTGTTTTGAAGGGGCACATGCACCCCCATGTTTATAGCAGCGCTATCAACAATAGCCAAATTATAGAAAGAGCCCAAATGTCCATCTACAGGTAAATGGATAAAGAAGATGTGGTGCACACACACACACACACACACACACACACACCATGGAATATTACTTGGCAATCAAAAAGAATGAAACCTTGCCATTTGCAACAACGCGGATGGAACTGGAGGGTATTTATGCTAAGCGAAATTAGTTAGTCACAGAAAGACAAATATCATATGACTTCACTCATATGTGGAATTTAAGATACAAAACAGATGAACATAAGGGAAGGGAAGTAAAAATAATATAAAAACAAGGAGGGGGACAAAACATAAGAGACTCTTAAATACAGAGAACAAACTGAGGGTTGCTGGAGGGGTTGTGGGTGTGGGAGTGGGCTAAATGGGTAAGGGGCATTGAGGAAGACACTTGTTGGGATGAGCACCGGGTGTTATACATAGGCAATGAATCACTGGAATCTACTCCTGAAATCATTATTGCACTATTTGCTAACTAACTTGGGTGAAAAATTAAAAATAAAATTTAAAAAATAAATCTCCATCTGTTTCATTTAATATAAGATTTAATGAGTGGAGGTATGCCTGGGTGGCTTAGTCACTTAAGCGTCGAACTTGGGCTCAGGTCATGATCTCACAGTTCCTGAGTTCGAGCCCTGCATCAGGCTCTCTGTTGTCAGCATGGAGCCTGCTTGGGATCCCCCCACCCTTCTCTGCCCTTCCCCTGCTTTCTCTCTCTCTCTCTCTCTCTCAAAAATAAATAAACATTAAAAAAAAGATTTAATGAATGGAAACCAGTATAAAAGGAGGTAAAGAGTAAAGAAGTAAAATCAAGGCTGCCTGGGTGGCTCAGTTGATCAAACGTCTGACTTTGGCTCAGGTCATGATCTCGCGGTTTGTGAGTTGAAGCCCCACTGACAGCTCAGAACCTGGAGCCTGCTTCAGTTTCTGTGTCTCCCTCTCTCTCTGCCCCTCCCCTGTTCACTCTTTCAAAAAATAAACATTAAAAAATTTTTTTAAAAAAGAAGCAAAATCAAGAGTACTATATTTGGCTCTGTCACTAAGACTTTCAGAGAAAGTATTCCTACCTCAGCTACTTCCAAGCAGGGTTTCAGATGATGAGTAGGGAAGGGGTTAGCAATAGGCAGGGGTAGATAAGGGACCCTGAGGAGGCTGGTTACAGCCATGATGGCTCCCCCTGGGCCAGCCTCTGCCTTGGCTTCAAGGCTCACCAAAGTGGCTCTCAGACCCTCCTGGCCCTCCTAATCCTTGAGGTGTCCACCGTGCCCCTAGCCCCAGCTGCATATGTGGGTGGGAGGCTATAGCTGCGGGACAGGTTTTGGAAAAAAAAAAAAAAAAAAGGATAAATGCATCCCAGACCTGTGCATGCTACATGCCACAAATAGAGTTATCCAGTTCCTGATTAGGTCCCAATAAAAAGTCAGAGATAAAAATTCTTGGTGGCAACCCAGTCAGGACCCCTCTCACTCTCTCTTTATTTTTTTTTAATTATTTTTTTTTTTAGTTTTAATTTTTATTTTTGAGACAGAGAGAGACAGAGCATGAACGGGGGAGGGGCAGAGAGAGAGGGAGACACAGAATCGGAAGCAGGCTCCAGGCTCTGAGCCATTAGCCCAGAGCCTGACGCGGGGCTCAAACTCACGGACCTGAGATCGTGACCTGAGCTGAAGTCGGCCACTTAACGGACTGAGCCACCCAGGCGCCCCCCTCTCTCTCTTTTTAAATTCAAGTTAGTTAACATAGAGTGTAGTCTTGGCCTTAGGAGTAGAACCCAGTGATTCATCTCTTACATATGATACCCAGTGCTCATTCCAAGTGCCCTCCTTAATGTCCGTCACCCATTTAGCCCATCTCCCCACCCATCTCCCATCCAGCAGCCCTCAGTTTGTTCTCTGTATTTAAGAGTCTTTTACAGTTTGCCTCCCTCTCTGTTTTTATCTTATTTTCCCTTCCCTTCCCCTATGTTATCTGTTGTGTTTCTCAAATTCCACATTGATATCTGTCTTTCTCTGACTGACTTATTTTGCTTAGCCTAATACACTCTAGTTCCATCCATGTTGTTGTTGCAAATGGCAAGATTTCATTCTCTTTCATTGCCGAGTAGTACTCCATTGTATATATATAAACCACATCTTCTTTATCCATTCACCAGTCGATGGGCATTTGGGCTCTTTCCATAGTTTGGCTATTGCCGATAGTATTGCTATAAACATTGGGGTGCATGTGCCCCTTCGAATCAGCATTTTTGTATCCTTTGGATAAATACCTAGTAGTGTAATTGCTGGGTCATAGGGTAGCTCTGGTTTCAACTTTTTGAGGAACCTCCATATGTTTTCCAGAGTGGCTGTGCCCGTTTGCATTCCCACCAGCAGTGCAAAAGAGTTCGCCTTTCTCCACAACCTCGCCAACATCTGTTGTTGCCTGAGTTGTTAACGTTAGCCATTCTGACAGGTGGTATCTCATTGTGGTTTTGATTTGTATTTCTCTGATGTTGAGTGTTTTCCAAAGAAGACATCCACGTGGCTGACAGACGCATGAAAAGGGACCCCTCTCACTCTTGAGAGCTTTGTACTTTCTTGCTCAATAAACTCTATCGCTTTGCTCACTCTCTGCTGCCTGTGAGATTCATTCTCTGACTCTGTGAGACAAGGACCAGCGTCTCTCCCACCCACCTGTGACATGACTTATAATGAAAACATATGCGCAAGGAAAATAAAATTGATACAAAGAGAAAAATCACAAAGCATGTTCAGGAAGGAAGATGATTATACCACGGGCCAGAAAGGAAAGGACTATAATTAAATGAAAATTTTGGCTGATTTAGAGACTTGTAGTCAGACTGTTTTATCCACTCCTGTCCACTCCTCCATCCCAACTCAACCACTGTGCAGATGAAGCGGCTGCTAACACTTACACAGTGCTCTTTTCAGGTCATGATCATGAAAAGTCAAGCCATTGAAGGCAGTCATGCTGTATGAGGCTTGCAGGCTCCGGAGAGGTGGCAGAGCTGTGCCCTCTGATCAGCTGCCATGGGTATTTTACTGGGACAGAGGTACACAAGGAGAAGGCCTCCTAATCTGAGACAAACCATGTACCTAAAGAGGTGAAAACAGCACAGGTTGAACATGCTGCTAGGTGGACTCAAAATATATACTGTAGGGATTCAGGCTTCATGGGCTAGAACAACTGGGGAGTCTTCTGCAGGAGGAGGGATTTAGGGTGGGCCTTGAAGAAAGGTAGGGCTTTGATAAGGGCACTTGGGTGGGGAGGGCACAACAGTTAGCAAGGCAGCAATTTGCATGACCAACAGTGGCAGGACAAGACCTGCCCAGGTATGGCTTGGGAGGTAGGGGGCAGTAGATGACTGATCGACCACATACTATATTCCAGAACCGTACTATACGGGAAAGTTAGTTTGGATTTAGGACCCATGAAGGTCACTGAGGAGGGGAGAAACACAATCCAAGCTGCATTTTAGGAAAAGTCATCGGGTGATGGCTGGATCAGCAAGGGGAGAAATTAGAGGAGGCTAGAAGATGAATTAAGAGGCCACTGAAGTAACCCAGGCCTGGGGATGAGGGTGGGTTAAGGATTAGAGTGATGACAGTAGAAGTAATAGCAAGAAAAATATGACATTAAGGAAGAATCAGTAGTAGGTGGTGACCAAATATTTGGGGGAAGAGAAATGTCAAGGAGCATTAAGGTTAAAACGTGGGTGATGTAGAGAATATTCCATTAAGTACATTACTAGCCATCAGGAGAAAAGTTGTTAAAAGGTTCGTAGAGCTTTTTCCTAGTAAGAGTGAGGAATGTCAGATAAACTAGATCCAGACCGAACACTGAACTTTCATAGAGAAAGGGATCTATTATCAAGACATAGTTTTTCTCGTCTTAAATACCACTAGGGAAGTGGATATTTTTGATCAAATGACTGTCACAAGATTTAGAAAACCTTTTTGTAGAGATTCATAGTGTGAAACATATGGGACTTTCGTCTTGTCTTTAGCCCTCCCATCTGTGAGGTGAATGAACCTAATTTTAGACATCCTAAAGAAAGATTACATCACTTGTTCTAATCTTTTCTTCCATCAGAAAATTTGCTATATCTTATTTTACATGCTAATTGTTTTGAGCACTGGCTTCTATATAGTTAAAAAAAAAAATCATTCTAGGGGCATCTGGGTGGTTCAATCTGTTGAGCATCTGACTCTTGATTTCGGCTCAGGTCATGATCCCAGGGTCATTGCATTGAGCCCTGCGTTGGGCTCCCCATGGAGCATGGAGCCTGCTTAAGATTCTTTCTCTCTCTCAGGTTGCCTGGGTGGCTCAGTTGGTTGAGCGTCCGGCTTCAGCTCAGGTCATGATCTCACAGTTTGTGAGTTCAAGCCCCACATCGGACTCTATGCTGACAGCTCAGAGCCTGGAGATTGCTTCGGATTCTGTGTCTCTGGCTCTCTCTGCCCCTCCCCCACTTGTCCTCTTTCTCAAAAATAAACAAACATGAAAAAAAAAGATTTTCTCTCTCTCTCTGAAAAAAAAAATCATTCTACTATTTATTCAGTAGTTAAAATCATTCAGTGGTTAAAAACGGTCCAAATGACATTGGTCATTAACAGTTGACTAGCAGGAATAGGGATGAATATATACTCAATTTGAATAGTTTCTTCCTATTTTGGGTAACACCAGATGGTTCCTAAGGTTTAGTTTAGTGCCAATTTAGAAGAAGGACCTACTGTTGTTGTTGTTGTTGTTGTTCGAAAACACACAAGAGAAATCAAGTCGTATCAGATATGAATGGAAAAGACTGACAAGGCCATTCATACTATCTGCATGCAATCAATGGAGGGGAAGGCAGCTCAGGGTCAAGGATTCCTGAGGTATGCTGCACTAGAATTGCCCTACCTAGTAATGAACAATTTCTGTTAATCACACAATATTAGTAATTTTTAAGATACAGAGAAGTTACCACCTAAAGGAAATTGGTAGTTATTAATTTAAAAAAACAAACTACAATCCTTTGGTGTTCAACAAACTAGATTTTCTTGAAAGAGGAGGACTGTCTCCATGGGCTGTTTTCTAAATTGTAAGGCTATTAGTCTCATGTTTAACACATGGCTATTTTCATTTGTTGCTCTATTTTCTTCTCAGACTATTTTCTTTCATTTACTACTGTCCTAAACAGACTACACTTATCTCCCTTAGGACACCAGCAATGAGAATCTGGCACTGGTCATTGGCACATCCCGTGTTTGGACCATCTGAGTGTTATTCTTGGGAGTTTGAAATTCTAAAAATTCAAAATTGCTTCTACTTGTAGTCTCCTACTCTAGGTATCATTTTATTCTGTAAACAGACTCTTGGGACATATCATTCTGCATTTAAAGTTTGTTTTATGATAAGCTCCTGTGCAACGGGCAAAATGTGTGGATGCTCACAGGAGAGAGGGAGGTGGGTGGGCGAGGGCCTGTCATGGCTGTCAGACCAGAAACCCATTCCTGGTTTGCTTCTTGATCCTGCAGACCTGAAGTTGCAAAGAAGCACAAAAATACAGTGGCAAAAACTGAAAACAATCCAAAAGTCCTTCAGTGAACGGATACACGAATTATACCTCTGTAAAATGAACTACTACTTAGCAATAACAAACTATTGATTCCTACAGCAACACGGATAAACCTGATGCATTTTGCGAAGTCGAAGAAGCCACACCCAAAATGCTACATGGGATATAGTCCCATTTATATGACATTCTGGGAAAGGCAAAACTATAGGCACTGAGAAATCCCAGTGGTTGCAAGTTGGGGGTAGAAGTTTTGGGGGTAATGGGGTGGTCACATGGTATGCATGGGTCAAAACTCACAGAATTGAACACCATAGAGAATTTTACTGTACATAAATGAAAAAAAAATATTTGTTAGGGTAGTGGCTTCCTTTGGAGTAGGAGCAGTGACTGGGAGGGAGATTGAGGGGGGTACCTGGAGTGGTCACGTTCTGTTTTTTGAGCTTCATGCAGATTGTTACGTGGGTAATGTTGGTTTGTAAACATTCAGTGAGGTTATGTGCTTATGATATTCATACATTCTACATATGTATACTTCAATAACAAGTAAACAAAAAAAGACACTGGGAGAGAATTCCAGCCTTCACTGCCTTCTAGTCTCCTTCCCCTCATCTTCCCCCACCAGTGTACTACTCTTGTATGTTGATAGAAACTGCTAGAAAAATTGTAGTGTTAAACTCTCCCTGGTCAGGTGTGCTACCTATTCCTAAAAGTTTCAAACTTCGGTTTACCTGACCACCAATTCTGTTCACAACGCTGTTTGGCAGACTAGAACTTTCTTTTTCTTTCTTTCTTTCTTTCTTTTTTTTTTTTTTTTGCCATCTCTCAGGTAATCATATTTGGAGGAGAATGAAGAAAGAGCTGGTAGTGGAAAGTCACTGAGAAAGTAATCACTGAGTAAGCAGTGACTATTCTAAGTCAAATTAAATAAGAGAAAAATGTATCTTACCCATGTGATTTAAATAATCGTTTTTCAGGCCTGTTTCTAGACTCTCAATAATGAATGTTCTGTAAAACTGCTAGGGACTGTTGTGTCTAGTACCATGCAGGTGTGAGAATGGCTTAGAAGATCTTGATACCTTCCATGTTTAAGGTTGAGGTAGGGCAGGCCAATCTCTGACCTCTCTGGAGTAGGGACGCTTAGAAGAGATGAGTAAGCAGGATCATAGGGTGCTGAAAAGTAAATAATCTCCTAACTGAAAGTCCATCGAAGAAAATTTCTCTATAGTTGATGAGGAATGGTGGACCATGTTATTCTCTCAGTTTTCTGCTACCAATCATAAACACACTCCAGAGCAAGGGAAGAATAGGTAGTGAGAGTCAAGCATCAGATGTTGTGATCAGTTTTTGTACATACTGCTTTACTTAACCTTTATAACAATCCTGCAAGGTAGTCATTCAAATCCCATTTAAAATATGGCAAAATGAAGGCTCAAGGTGATCTGTACAAGGTGAGTTGCAACAATTCCAGGCTTCTGATTCTAGAGGAAAAGGGAATTAACTTTTAGAATGTACTATGTGCTAGCCTCCCTTATTTATAATCTTATTCTCAAAATGTTTCCACTTTACAGAGAAGTAAACAGAAAGAGGGATGGCATGATTTGCCCATGGTTAGTTACATAACCAGTGAGTGGCCGAGCTGGTATTCAAATCAAGCTCTGATTCCACAGCCTACATTCTTCACATTGTAGTATTCCACAGCCAAAGCCAACGAGAGCTGTACTGTGCAATTCTGGAGGCAGATAAATGGAGTCTTTAACATTGGACTAAAACACCAGATAATCTAAACTGAGGTCAGAAAAGTGACATTCGTGTTTTTCCCTGATGGCTTTCAAATTCAAACCTCTCAATAAAATCTCTTGTTTATTGATATTTACTTTCTTTTAATCAGTAATTCAAACCTTGAGGGACTGAATAACCCACTGAATTCAGCTTAGAGCACAGAAGACAAGGAACTGGATGGTAGAAAAACCAACTGTTCAAGGAACCAGGAATCAAACGTTCTAATGTTCCTGAACTGTAGTGTAACTTTGGTTAAAACATGAGGATCTCTGGGCTTGTTTTACCATATGTAAATTAAGAGTATTCAAGATAGAATTTTGGAAGGTAAGTTGTTGACTCTGATACTTTAGAAAACAAATTTTTCTTATGAGTAAAGTCCCCAAATTGCCATCTTTGGAATTTAAATAGTAAATAGTGGGTTATCAGGTATTTGTAAGAATCTGTTCTGCAAGCTTGCTTCCATCATTTTTTGAAGACCCTTGGGAAGATGTGGAACAAAAAAGCAACAGAAATGTGTAGTCACATTTAAGAGGCACTTTTATTTTTGCCAACTTAAAAATATTAAGAAGCATATTAAAAAATATGAATATCTCATAAAACATTTGAAATACTATTATTCCCTGTGTATTGTGGACTTTTTTTTTTCTTCTAATGAATACCGTTCCATTTTTAGTTCTAAAGAAGTTTTTTGTAGGTCACTGTGACAGTGCTAGGCTGACTTCTTTCCCAGAAACAGTCATTTCAGCTGTGATAGGAATGACTTGTTCCATGGGTCTGTCCTTACTTATTGTGTGACTCTGGGCAAGGGCCTTCATCTAAGTCTGTCTCTGTAAAGGGGCACTAAAATAACACAATTTGAGTCACAGTGCCTTACACAGTAGGGGCTGAAAAACAAGGTAGATTAGAAAGAACTTGGGGCAGAAAGACTTGGATACAACCACCAAGCACTGCTGCTTACTAGCTTGTCACTTGGGCAAGTGATTTCACAGAGGGGCTAGTAACTCTTAAATTCTTATCTTTTAAAATTAAATGATAATATACTAAAGTGGCTATTACACAGTAGTACTAAGCAATTAGTACTTTTATTAATAATTCTATACAATCTAGAAAGTTGCACAAAAGTTAGTATTTTCTTACAAAAACATCACTTAACAAGGACATCCGAAAGCAATGTAATACACATTTTAAGAGTTAAATGGCACTGTTTTCATAATCTCTTGGTATTTTATAACATGTAACCAATAAATACTTCAAAATGGCTTATGCTGGCTGGGGTCTTGCTGCAGAGTGATTCTGGGGCTCTTGGGCTCATTTTACAATAATTTTCTTCTAGTTGTTTTATGTTTGGTAACAACTTACTATAATTAGCATTATAGCCATAGTATATATTTCAATGTGTTAACATACTCAATTCCAAAACCTATAGAAGAAATTTGATTAGGTTTCCTAATGGCCCATGAAGTCTGTTTGTAAATTACATGATGCTCCAAGTTCGAAGAAAATGTCAGCTTGTAAAATATTATTTTCTTTCAGAATTCAAGACACATTTAACATATGGATTTTACAATAAAGTTTATTAGCTGTTCTCCTCTTTCTCATAAATGGAATGGATAATGTTGATAATCCTTTACAAACCAGTACTCATTTGTTTAAGAAACTGTAATGAGGAGGTTGTCAAAAACACATTTAATAAACTCCAAAAAGCAAAAGGAAGGCAAACAATATTACTAATATAAAAGACCAGAGAAGTTGATTTCTGAAATCCTATCTACCTTTCACTAAAATTTCTTAAAATTGCCCACCATGAAGATCTGTGCAACTCTAATGCAGAGCAGCTACAAGAGGTGAAAGGTGTGCAGTCTGAAGGGAAAACACACACACAAGGCTTTTCCTTCTTTGTCTACCAGTGAAAGGAGAAGTGGAAGGAGAGGCAGAGGGCCAAATCCAAACCCAATGACAAGAACAACAGTAACAAAGAAACCCAAAACAAAACCAGGAACCATCTGAAAACTTCTGTAGAAAAGAGGAGAACATGCCTATACTTTTGTATGTAATCTAATTTCCCTAAAGGTTCTTTCCACAACCACCATATCCCTGTTTTCAGTTCACGTGATTAAGGAAGATAAAGTCTAATCAATTAATATTTAATTTAAAAACCAAACAAAAAGTTAAGAGTAGGTGGCAAAAGAAAAAATATATTTTAAATATATATATGTTTGTGTGTGTGTGTGTGCAACTATGTAAAGAAAATAATTCCCATAGTTACAGAGTTTAGTTAAAGAAAGTTTTATATATATTTATATATATATATATATATTTTATTATAACAAAATAGGCAGTTACTGTGGGTAAAATATTCATTAAAATCTGATCCCTAAGAATACATTTAAAGTTTTAGACTAGGAATTGGACTCCTTTTCCATTGCCATGGGTACTACATCATCACTAGAATGTCTCTTCTGCCTGTATTTACGTCTATGAAATTTTCTCAACCTTCTGTGTAAAAGGTGAGCTCTCCTAGCACCTAAACACGGCCTCAATTCAGAAACTGTGATGATCATTATGTGTGAACAACTTTTGTAAGACACTATAAATAGTGTTGCACAAGTAGATTAAAAACATTTAAACACTGCTATTCCTAGCAAATGTACTAAGAACCCTCAAACAATAAAAGACTTGAAGAACTCTTATGAAAAATGAATATCCCTTGTGAAATAATGCAAGTTAACGTAGACATTAATTTTGAAATTAAAAACCATATATTTTCCTTATTTGTCTATAATGAAATATTGGCTTTGATAACACAAGTCAACTGAGAAAAGGACTTGAGAGTTAATATATTGGCCAAACCATGCTATTAAAGTTAAGCGTGCACTGTTGCTCAAAGTTTACTAAATCACTGTTTAACACCACTTTTCTTTCATTTATACTGAAATTTGAAAAGAATGTATATAAAGCTTTTCTGAAAATCTCTTAAAGTTACTTTCCCTTAAACATTAAGGAATTTTACCACAATTTCCCAGTCTCCCCAAATCCTTAATAGCTGGTCAGGCCATTCCACCTTTAGTTCTGAAAAATGGCCACAAACCAATAGCGACATAAAGTAATACAGATGCTACAACTTGAAGGAGACACCAGATGTCAAAACTAAGCACAACCATAGACCATGATGAGTGGGATATGATTCAACATGGAAGGAGTATTGCAGACAGACTCCAAAAGGAAAGGGCAAAGAAATGTCAAAGAAAATGAAATCGTGGAAAAGAGAAACCAAGAAACATCAGTCTTCATAACTTTTCTTTTGCTGGAACCCATATGTAAGGACCAGACTGTTCTTCTATGATCTGCTTCACTTGGTTGTAAATGTCTTCCAGCGTATCTCCCTGTACAATAGCTGTAACAGAAACAAAATCAGAAACCTCCATTAACTGTCTATCTTTACCATCACAATCATTGGTGAAATAGAAGCTAGGTCTTAGAACTAGTTATTCATCCAGCAAGAGACCATTTATGTATTGTTTGCTTAGTAGTAAGTGCTCATTTCATTAATTTTCATATTTGAAAAATGTAAGAATTTTTATTTTAAATGCTGATTGAAAATGAGACTTGGCAATTTTTACTTAGTTTTGTGTATTTGGAAAATACACACTGAAGTATCTAGAGGCAAAGGGGCATCTGCTTGCAAGTTACTCTTAAATGTTTCAGAAAAAAATTAAATGTGGTAAAATGTTAACATTTAGAAAATATAGGTGAGAAGTGTATGAGAATTGCTGATACTATTCTTGTGATTGTTCTAGAAG
The DNA here is from genome assembly GCF_018350195.1 of Panthera tigris. Classification (NCBI taxonomy): domain Eukaryota; kingdom Metazoa; phylum Chordata; class Mammalia; order Carnivora; family Felidae; genus Panthera; species Panthera tigris. The sequence goes on from NC_056668.1 coordinate 71,977,267, forward strand.
TCTGAAATTATTTTAAAAAAAGAAGGAAAAAAGCACTTGAGTTACAACACCAAGGCATGTGATGTACTTATGAACACCTGAGGAATACTTTAAAGGACAAAATGAATGGGAGATTTGGGAATTGCTACCCACTCATTTCTTTTTAATAGTATCTTAAAATGGATCAAAATTTATGAAGTGTAAGGGAAAAGTCAGTTTCACAGAAGAAATCAAGTCTGAATCTATTTTTCTCCAGTCTAGTATGTCCTAATCAGCAACTTAAGAAACACTAAATTTCAAGATTCCTCATCAGCACTGCCTAAGTTAGATGAATTATTCTGAAAACCACAGTATTAATTACATAGTATTAACACCTAGTATTAGCCACAGTAAATAATTACTGATAGATGTGGGCATAGTTCAAAATCCATTTCAATAGGTCAGTTCATATGGCTCCAAATCAAAATTCTATTAGGGCACTGACACACATGATGCCAACCTGTGAAATGTTCAGTAAATTCTTGTTCCAGTTTCATGGCTCTCTCAAATGTCTTTCTGGCTTGTTCTTCTGTTAGACGCTTATTCATTTCCCTATGCAAATAAATTTAGGAATTGCTAATTAATACATTATAATACTTTTTGAAAAAAGACGAATTAGAAGAGACACATAAAACATAAAATCATGAAAAGTTGAGGTTTGTTGAGAATATATATATGTCATTAAAAATTAGATTTAGGGGCGCCTGGGTGGCTCAGTCAGTTGAGTGTCCAATTCTAGATTTCAGCTCAGGTCATTATCTCAGGGTCACAGAATTGAGGCCTGCATCAGACTTTGTGCTGAGCGTGGAGCCTGCTTAGGATACTCTCTCCCTCTGCCCCTACCCCACTCTCTCTCTAAAAAAAAAAAATTGGATTCAGTCACTAAGTATATAGCTTTATGCTTGGAATGACACAGGGTTTCAACACACTTTTGCATTGGCTCAAGGCAGCCAAAAAAACTAAGCCTTAATGTCATAGTTTTCACTCTGTTCAAAATTTCATATTAAGATCTACCTACCAATTTACAGGTAACAAAGGAGACACATGAACATATCGAAGAACACCATGAGAAGGCAATCAGTAAAATATAGTCTAGGGAGAACTTTGCAGAAGAAATGATTTAACGAATAAATTGAAAAAAAAAAGAGAGATGGAGGGAGAGTCTATAGATTAAAATACTTAACAACCAACTGTCACAAGTAGATCTCACCTGGAACTTGATTCAAACCAATTGAAAAAACATAAGCAAAACTTACGAAACAATCAGGAAAATTTGAACTATCTGATGATATAAAAAGTTGTTTTAGGTGTGACATCATAGAGATGTTTTCTTTTTAAGCTTTTAATTTTTTTTAATGTTTATTTTTGAGAGAGAGGGACAGAGAAAGGGGGAGGGGTAGAGAGATAAGGAGACACAAAATGAAGCAGGATCCAGGCTCCCAGCTGTCAGCACACAGCCCGACGTGGGGTTTGAACTCACAAACCATGAGATCCTGACCTGAGCTGAAGTTGGATGCCTAACCGACTGAGCCACCCAGGTGTCCCTATTTTTATTTTTTAAATATTTATTTATTTTGGGAGAGAGAGAGAGAAAGCACAGGCCGGGGGAAGGGCAGAGAACGAGGGACAGAGACAATCCCAAGTCCAACACAGGGCTTGGAGATCATGACCTGAACTGAAATCAAGAGTCAGAAGCTGAACCATCACCATAGAGAGGTTTTCCAATAACAGAATTCTTATCTTTCAAACATATAAAGAAATATATAGATAAAACCATATAATGTCTGGGATTTGTTTCAAAATAATCTGGTGCGGAGGGGTAGGGAGGTGGTGGGATAGATGAAACAAGATTGGTCATAGCTGGTAATTATTGCTGCAGCTGGATGATGGGTATATGAGAATTTGTTCCCAACTTAAAGGGAAAGCATTCAATATTTCATCATTAAATATGATGTTTGCATATATGTATATGTATATGTATGTATATTAGAAACAGTGTGAGCAGGGAAGAATGGCAAAGGGAGAGAGAAAGACTTTTTTTAATGTTTATTTTTGAGAGAGAGAGAGAGAAAGAAAATGAGCAGGGGAGGGGGGGCGGAGACAGAGGATCCAAAGTGGGTGTTGTGTTGACAGCAGACAGCCTGATGTGGGGCTCGAACTCACGAACTATGAGATCATGACCTGAGCCAAAGTTGGACACTTGACTGATTGAGCCACCTACATGCCCCTAGAGAGAATTTTTAAAGCAATTTTTTAGCTTTTTCAAGTTATGTGTGGAGCCCAATGTGGGGCCCAATGTGGGGCTCGATCCAACAACCCTGGGATCATGACCTGAGCCGAAATCAAGAGTTGGATGCTCAAGTGACTGAACCACCCAGGTGCACCAATGCTTGCTTTGATATTTTGTAAATGACCTTCGTCAGATTAAGGAAATTACCTTCTGTTCACAGTTTGCAGAATGTTTGTCACGAATGGATGTTAATTTTATTAAATGCTTTTTCCGCATTTGTTAAAATGCTCATATGTTTTGGATCCTAAAATCTGTTAATGTGGCACATTTACATGGATTTTAGAAAATTAATTAAAATTGTGAAAAAATATACATAACATAGAAGTTATTATTTTAAACATTTTTAAACATACAGTTCACTGGCATTTGTATCTTCACATTGTTGTGCAACCATTACCACCATCTATTCCTGCAATTGTTTTCATCTTGTGAAATCAAAACTATATTAAAAATAACTACCCATTCTCATCTCCTCAGCCACTGGCAACCACTATTATACTTTCTGTCTCTGTAATTTTGACCACTCTGAGTACCTCATGTAAATGGAATCATACAGAATTTGTCTTTTTGTGACTGGTTTATTTCACTTAGTATAATGCCTGCAAGGATCATCCATGTTGTAATATACTGGAGAATTCCTTCCTTTATATTAAATTTATTTTGTGTTTATTATTTTTTTTGAGAGAGAGAGAGAGAGAGAGAGAGAGAGAGGCAGGCAGGCAGAGAGAGAGGAAGACACAGAATCCAAAGCAGCTCCAGGCTCTGAGCAGTCAGCACAGAGCCCGATGTGGGGGCTCAAACTCACGAACCGTGAGATGGTAGCCTGAGTTGAAGTTGGACGCTTAGCCAACTGGGCCACCCAGTTGCCCCTCCTTTATATTTATAGACCATATTTTGCTTATCCATTCATCCACTGATGGGTGCTTAGGTTTCTTCCACATTTTAGTTATTGTGAATAGTGCTACTATAAACATGAGTGTACAAGTACTTCATCAAGGAAGCGGTATATACCCAAAAGTGAAATTGCTGGATCATACGGTAACTCTATTTTTAATGTTGGAGAAATCACCATACTATTTTCCACAGCAGCTGTGCCCTTTTACATTAATTCCCACCAACAGTTTGAGAGTTCCAATTTTTCCATGTCCACGTCAGCAACTTGTTTTTTTGACAATAGCCATCCTAATGCATGTGAGATAGGATCTCATTGTAGTTTTCATCTGCATTTCCTTAATGATTAGTGATGGTAGCATCTTTTCATGTGCTTATCAGCTGTATCTTATTTGGAGAAATGTCTATTCAAGTCCTTTGCTCATTTTTGAATTGAGTTGTCTTCTTTGTTGTTTTAGTTCTCTCTATATAATGGATATTAATCCTTTATTAGATAATATGATTTGCAAATACTTTCTCCCATTCTGTGGATTGCCTTTGTACTCTGTAGATAGTGTCTTTTGATATACAAAACTGTATTATTATATTTTTTAATGTTTATTTTTGAGAGAGACAGAGTGCAAGCAGGGGAGGGCAGAGAGAGAGGGAGACACAGAATCTGAAGCAAGCTCCAGGCTCCGAGCTGCCAGCCAAGAGCCTAACACGGAGCTCGAGCCCACAAACTAGGAGACCACGACCTGAGCTGAAGTCGGATGCTTAACTGACTGAGCCACCCAGGCACCCCTTATTATTATTTTAGAGAGAGCATGAGTCTGTGAGTTGGGGGAGAGCAGAGGGAGAGAGATCTTAAGGACTCATGCCTAGCGTGGAGCCTGACATGGGATGGGGCTCTATCCCACAACCCTGGGATCACAACCTGAGTCAAAATCAAGAGTCAGATGCTCAACTGACTGAGCCACCCAGACGCCCCCAAAATAAAATCTTTTAAAAATAATAAGAGGCGCCTGGGTGGCTCAGTCAGTTGAGCGTCTGACTCTTGATCTTGGCTCAGGTCATGATCTCACAGTTCGTGAGTTTGAGCCAGGTGTCAGGCTCTGTGCTGGCAACACGGAGGCTGCCTCGGATTCTGCCTCTCCCTCTCTCTGCCCCTCCCTTTCTTGTTTTCTCTCTCTCAAAATAAATAAGCTTAGACAAAAAATATTTTATTTTTAAGTAATCTCTACACCAAACATGGGGTTCAAACTCACAACCCTGAGTCACACGTTCCATAGACTGAGCCAGCCAGGTGCCCCGATATACAAAACTTTAAAATATTCATGGAATCGAATCTGCTTTTGTTGTTACCTGTGCCTTTGGTATCAGATCCAATAAATCAATGCCAAATCCAATGTTGTTTTCTTCTAAGAGTTTTACTCTGTTACATTGTTACATTTTACTTTTGTTACATTGGTCATTGATCCATTCTGAGTTAGTTTTTGTATATGGCGTTAGGTAAGGGTCCAACTTCATTCTTTTACATATAGATATCCAGTTTTCCCAGCACCATTTGTTGCAAAGACTGCCCTTTCCCCCACTCAGTGGTTTTGCATCCTTGTCAAAAGTCATATATAGGGCAGTTTACTTCTGACCTCTTTATTCTACTCCATTGGTCTTTCTAATTTCATTTTTTTCCCATCATGATAAGTGTACTCTTTAATCCCCATCCCCTATTTTCTCCATCCCTCTACTCACCTTCCCTCTGGTAACCATTAGTTTGTCCTCTATAGGACAGTTTGTTTCTTGTCTCTTTTTTCCTTTACTCATTTGTTTTGTTTCTTAAATTCCACATATGAGTGAGATCATATGGTATTTCTCTTTCTCTGACTTACTTACTTTCTCTGACATTATACTTTCCAGCTCTATTCATGTTGTTGCAAATGACAAGATTTTTTTTATGGCTGAATAACATTCCACTTTATATACATACCACCTTTTTTTAATCCATTCATCTATTGATGGACACTAGGGCTGCTTATATAGTTTGGCTACTGTAAATAATGCTGCAATAAACATAGGGGTGCACTGGTGCACATATCCCTTTGAATTAGTGTTTTCGTATATTTTGGATAAACACCCAGTAGTGTGATTCTTGGATAATAGGGCAGTTCTGTTTTTAATGTTTTGAGAAACCTCCATACTGTTTCCCACAATGGTTGTACCAATTTGCATTCCCACCAACAGGGCATGAGGGTTCCTTTTTCCTGCACATGATTATCAACACTTGTTTCTTGTTTTTGATTTTAGCCATTCTGACAGGTGTGAGATGATATCTCACTGTAGTTTTGTATTCCATTGGTCTTACATATGTGTTTATACCAACAGCACAAGTTTTGGTTACTGTAGCTTTGCAGAGAATTGTGAAATCAGGAAGTCTGAATCTTCAAGTTTGTTGTTGTTCTTTTAAGACTGTTTTGGCTATCTGGGGTGGGGGGGGAGGGTCTCTTGAGATTTCATATGTATTTTAGTATGGGTTTTTCAATTTCTATTTTTAAAAAATTTTTAATGTTTATTTATTTTTGAGATTGAGAGAGACAGCACAAGTAGGGGAGGGACAGAGACAGAGGGAGACACAGAATCTAAAGCGGGCTCCAGGCTCTGAGCTGTCAGCACAGAGCCCGACGCGGGGCTTGAACCCACGAACTATGAGATTGTGACCTGAGCTAAAGTGGGACACTTAACTGACTGAGCCACCCAGGCACCCTGGGTTTTTCTATTTCTGCCAAAAATGTCATTAAGATTTTGACAGACATTGCACTGAATCTGTAGATCACTTTGGGTAGCACTGACATTTTAACGACATTAAATCTTCTAATCCATGAACATGAGAAGTGTCTCCATTTATTTATATCTTCTTTATTTTCTTTCAGCTATGTTTTGTAGTTTTCACTGTACGTGTTTTTCTTTCATTTCCTTGGTTAATTCTTAAGTATTTTGTTCTTTTTGATGTTATTGTAAATGGAATTGTTTTTGTAATTTCCTTTTCAGATTGTTCATTGTCCACATATAGAAATGTAACTGGTTTTTGTGTTGATTCTGTATGCTGCTACTTTGCTGAATTTATTTATTAGTTCTAATAGTTTTTATGTGCAGTCCTTAGGGTTTTCTACAGATAAGATCATATCATCTGCAAACGGATAATAATTTTATTTCTTCCCTTTCAATTTGGATGCCTTTTATTTTTCTTGCTTAATTCCTCTGGCTAGTATTTCCAGTACCTATGTTGAACAGAAGTGGTAAAAGTAGGCATCCTTGCTTTGTTCCTGCTCTTAGAGAAACAGCTTCCAGTCTTTCACTGTTCAGTATGATGTTTGCTGTGGGTTTTTCACACATGGCTTTTATTATGTAGAGGTAGTTTCCTTCTATTATTTTGTTAAGTGTTCTTAATCATGAAAGGGTATTAAATGCTGCCAAATGTCTTTTTTCCCTTTTTTAAGGTAATCTCTACACCCAAGGTGGGGCTTGAACTCACGACCCTGAGATCAAGAGTCACATGCTGTACCAAATAAGCCAGCCAGATGTCCCTGTCAGATGCCTTTTCTGCACCAACTGAAATGATCATGTGTTTTTTCCTTCATTTTTGTTTCCTTCATTGTGTTGTTATATTATGTTGATTAATTTTCATGTCAAACCACCCTTGTATTCCAGGAATAAAACCACTTGGAAATGGTGTATAATCTTCTTAATATTTTGGTGAGTTCTATTTGCTAGTATTTTGGTGAAGATTTTTGCATCAGTGTTCATAAGAGATACTGGTCTGTAGTTTTCTTGTACTATGTTTCCTTCTCTTGTATTATGTATCTCTTTCTCTTCATTTTTTTGAAACGTTTGAGGAGGATTATTGGCATTAGTTCTCTAAACGTTTGTAAAATTTACCAGGGAAACCACTAGCTCCAGGGGGCTTTTCTTTGTTGGGAGGTTTGATCACTGATTCAATCTCTTTAGCAGTTATAGGTCTATTCACATTTTGTATTTCTTTTTGATTTAGTCTTGGCAGGTTTGTGTTTCTAGGAATTTGTTCATCTAATTTATATAATTTTTTGGTGTACAATTGTTTATAGTACTCTTATAATCCTTTTTATTTCTGTAGAATCACTGTCTTTTTAGATTTTAGGAATTTAAATATTTTTTTCTCCCTTTAGTCCACCTAGCTAACAGGTTGTCCTTTTGTTCTAATAATCAACTTTTGGTTTCACTGATTTTCGCTACTGTTTTTTATTCTTTTGTTAATCTCTGCTCTAATCTTTATTATTTCCTTCCTTTTGTTAGTTTTGAGTATAGATTGTTCTTTTTCTAGGGGTAGGGGCTTGCAACAATGGCTATCTGCCTCCATGTCTGCACTTCCACAACCAGAAGAAGCAATCAGCTATTTGAGCACAATTCTCTAAAATTGGGAGAACCGAATCCTTATTGCCCACCACCTTGGCCCCCACAAACTGCTCAAGGAAGGCATGTGTGGCCCTGCTATGGGGTGAAGGTGGGGATATGGGTAGCTGCTACCAGGTTAAAAGCTGAGATTAACAAAAATGAACCATTCAAAACTTCCCCTAGAAGCTGCAAGCCTTCAAGACTGCTGCATTTCAGAGTAGTTACTTCTGACAGATTCTGTTAAGTCCAATTGCTCTCTAGGTGGGGAAGTGTATTCCTGGTGGTTCCTACTCTACCTTCTCTCTAGCTCCAACACTGGTTAATTTTTAAATGTTTACCTAACCTTGCATTCTTGAATAAATCCAACTTGGTGGTTATATTTTATCTTATTAAAAAAAATTAACTGTTGAACTCAATTTGTTTATATTTTGGTAAGGATTTTTCCATCTATATTCATGTTAAGACTGGCTTATCAGAATTCATTTCCTTATCATATTCATTTATTTTACATAAAATTAATTGAAGAATCTGGGTAAGATCTGTATTACTAAGCTTTGGCAGAATTTAGTAAGTCCTGTTGGCCTAGTGTTTTATTTCTGGGAAGGTTTTTCATAAAAAAGTTAAGTTCTTTAGTAAGTTTAGGACTAGCTTTTCTATTTTTTTTTTCCTTTTCTATTTCTTAAGACTTTTTTGAAGTTTTTTTAAAGTATAACCTTCAAACATAGAAGACAATCGTAAATATATAGCTTGATGAATTTTTACCAACTTACACTTACCTGTGTATCATCTAGTACCTAGATCAAGATACAGAATATTATACCAGCAATCCAAAATTTGGATGTGCTCTTTCCAGTCACCTACCTACCCTCAGAGTAACCTCCATTTGACTTATAAAGCAATGATTAAGTTTGGAATCACAGAATATGTATAAATACACACATATATGTGTACACACACACACACACATATACACACATATGTATACACACACATACATATATATATATATACACACATATGTATATATATGTGTGTGTGTGTGTGTGTATGTCTGGATTTTTTTACTCAAAATATATTTATGAGATTCTTCTATACTTTTGTGTGCAGTTGGGAGATTGCTCATTCTCATTACTGTAGAATATTTCATTGTGTGAATTTATGTATTCACTGAGACATTTGGATAATGTTTTTGGTTATTTTCAACAGTTCTTCTGTCAGCAATATAGTACATGTCTTTGGTGAACACATGTAAACATTTCTGTTGAGTATATACAGTTTTAGGAGATACTGTAAACAGTTTACCAATGTGGATATGCCAATTGATAACTCCTTATCAGTGCAATGAGTTTCATTTGTTCCATATCCTTGCTAATGATTGATGTTTTCTGTCTTTTTTTTTTTTTTAAGCTATTTTGGTGTGGGGGCTAGTATATGACATTATGGTTTTTTTTTTTTTTAAGTAGGCTCCATGCCCAATGTGGGGCTTGAACTCAGGACCCTGAGAACAAGACCGCATGCTCTACCAATGGAGCCAGCCAGGTACCCCAAGGTTATTTATTTATTTACTTATTTATTTATTAAGTTCTATTTATTTTGAGAGAGAGCAAGAGAAAACAGAGTGCATGTGTGCGTGCATAAACCAGAGGGGGTTGCAAAGAGGAGAGACAGGATCCCAACCCAAGCAGGCTCTGCACCATCAGCGCAGAGCCTGATGTGGGGCTCAAACTCAGGAACCATGAAATCATGATTCCTGAGCCAAGGTCAAGTTGGACACTTAATCAACTGTGCTGCCCAGGCACCCCACAACATTATGGTTTTAATTTGCATTTCCATGTTTAATTGAGCACCATTTCTTATGTTTATTTATTATTTGGATATACCCTTTTGTGAAGTGTCCAAGTTCTTTGATCATTTTATTTGATGCGTAGTAATATTTCCATTTTCATTCCTGGTATTATTTATGCCTTCTTTATTTTCTTTTTTTAACCTCTGTTATTAATGGCTTATAATATTTTTAAAGAAAACATTTTTCATTTTGGTGACCCTGTTTACCATGTTTGTTTTCTATTTCATTACATTTCTACCTTCTTTGGGTTTCACTTTTTTTTTCTAATTTCTCAAAACTTTAGATTTTTAATATCTATTTGATTTCCTATATTCTTTCCTAATATTTAAGGCTGTGGATTTTCCATTATTAAGGCTATTGCATTTTCCAAGTTCATTCACTTGACAATTTCATTACCATTTAGTTCAAAATATTTATTAACTTATGCTGTGATTTCTTCTTTGGCCCATCCAGAAGTACAATGCTTAATTTCCAAATACATGGGAATTTTCTAGTGATATTTTAATTATTGATTTCTATTTTAATTTCACCATGGTCAGACAATGTTTGTTTCCAATCACTGAAATTTGTGGCTTAGCATATGATTAGGCTTGGTAACTGTTCTATGTGTACTGAAAATTAATGTGTAAATTCTTCAGATACTGAATGCAATGTTTTTTACATATGTCAGTTAGGTAAGGTTTTTACTTTGTGCTGTTCTATATCCATACTGATTTTTTGTTTTATTATTCTATTACTTCCTGACTGACATGTTAAGTTCTCCCACTATGATTCTGTATTTTTTTCTTTTATAGTTATCAATTTATGCTTTACATATTTTGAGACTATATTATTAAGTATAAATGTATGTATGAATATACCTTCCTGATTGGGTTAACCTTTCATTTTTACAAAATGTCCATCTTTATCTCTAGTAATGATTTCTTGCCTTTAGGTATATGCTGATAGCAATATAAACCAGCTTACTTTTGGTTAATGTTTGCATGGTATATCTTTTTTCTAGTCTCTCACTTTCAGCTTTTCCATAGCCTAATATCTAAGGTGTGTCTTATGAAAGCAACATGTAGTTGATGGGTATCATAATACACGATTTTAAAATATGGCACCTTGGCCTGCTGAATATTTTAAGCTTAAAGGAATTTGAAAGATGGCAGGTATATGAAGGACTCTGATCTTCCCCAAGGCGGGTCAAAATCCTTATGTGAGAGGTGGTATTCTTACACTTGGAGGAAATAGGCACCCTTATCTCCAAAGATGGAGGGATACTGAGAGGAATTTGAACAAAAAGGCCTTGATAAATTTCCCTAGTTTGCTATTCTTAGCTCATATTCTTTGGTACTGTGACATTTTCCCATGACTGTCCATTTGTCATCAAACCTAGTATAAAAATGCTCAGGTTTAACTGTTTCTTTGGGTCTTCCTTTACTTATGAATGCTCCCATGTCACATAAAAGTTGAATTTAATAAATTTTGTATGTTACTCTTTCGTTACAGAGGTCCAAGTGAAAACCTAGTAGAGGGAAAAGAAATTTTTTCCTCTCCTACAAATCAGCATATAGTTATTTATTTTTACTTCCACCATTCTGACAATCTTTGTATTTAAAAAATTAAAAAAAAATGTTTATTTATTTTTGATGGGGAGAGAGACAGAGTCTGAGAGGGGTAAGGGCAGAAGAGAGGGAGACACAGAATCTGAAGCAGGATCCAGGCTCTGAGCTGTCAGCATGGAACCAGATACAGGGTTTGAACTCACAAGCTGTGAGATCATGACCTAAGCTGAAGTAAGAAGCTTAACCGACTGAGCCACCCAGGTGCCCCACAATCTTTGTATTTTAATCAGACCACTTAGTCTAGCATTAAGTTAATGAAAAATGTACTTGGGTTCATTTAAAGCATCTTACTGTCTGGGGTGCGTGGGCAGTTCAGTTGGTTAAGTGTCTGACTCTTGATTTTGGCTCAGGTCATAATCTTGAGGTTGTGGGACTGAGCCCTGCATTGGGCTCTGCACTGAGCATGGAGCCTGCTTGGGAATTCTCTCTCTCTCCCTCTCTCTTTCTGCCCCTCCCCCTGCTTGTGCTTGCTCACTTTCTCTCTCAAAATAAATAAATAAACTTAAAAAAAAAAATAAAGGTGGTGCCTGGGTGGCTCAGTTGGTTAAGCATCCGACTTTGGCTCAGGTCATGATCTCCTGGTTCGTGAGTTCAAGCCCTGCATTGGGCTCTGGGCTGACCGCTTGGAGTCTGGAGCCTGCTTTGGATTCTGTGTCTCCCTCTCTCTCTGCCCCTCCCCAGCTCGCTCTATCTCAAAAATAAACAAACATTAAAAAAAAAAAAGGCATCTCAGTGTCTGTATCCTTGTCCCATCTGTTCTGTTTCTATTTGCTCTTTCCTATCTTCTTTTAGTTTTATTTACATTTGATTTCTGCCCTCTATTATAAATAGGTATACATTATTTTATCTTTTTAGTGGTTACCCAGAACTACACTGCCCCATTCAGTACTTATTAGCCACATGTGACCATTCAGACTTAAAATTCTAATACATATTACCTTATACTTTAGTATATTAATGTTGATGATGATGATAGGTATGTTACAGAACGCTTATTTAATCCTCACAATAACCATATGAGGAGGGTATATACTACTATTTCCATCTTACAGATAAGGGAACGGAGACACAGGGAAGATAAGTAAATTACCCAATATAATAAGTAACAGACTGGATTTGTACTTAGAGACTCGTGCCTGAGGCATTTACACTTACATGATATTTTCCATGGATTTGGGTTTAATAAAAATGGAGATTGGGTAAAGTTGTGCAATCTGTAATCTCTTTATGGCATTTCCAGAGACATCGAGGATACAATGTTTGCCCTAAAATAGAGGAAATAAAGAAGAAAAACAAGTGAACTAAGTATTTTCAATCATTTCAAAGGTACATTTCCTACAGGTACAAAATATGGATTATGGTATGTTTGGATCCTGTTCACTTTAAGCAAACTTGTCATTTCTGTTAGCAAATTTCAGAGGGGAAATGAAGACAATGAATGATGACTATGAATAATTAATTTTCCATTTTCAAATATTACATTTAAAAAGGAATGAAAATACAGTTCCCTTACTCCTAGCTTTCATAGATTGGTCTCCAAATGGCAACCAATATGGGGTTCCTAACTTATTTTACCAAGAAAAATAAAACACCCTAAACACCTAATAAACCACCTTACTACAACCACCATTTCATAAAACAATACATAATCAACAAGAGGGAAAATACCTAAAATGAAGAAGAATCTTTAAAACTGAATAAATTGAAATTTATAAAACCTTATATACCACTAATTTATTTCTCATTTTATTGGGGACTTTAACACAAACTGGCAACTGGGGACCCCACTTCTGGATTTAAGACACTTTTCTGAAAATGCTTAAATTCACTTACAAAGGCCATTTGGATTTTTAATAAAGATGAGTGTGTTCATGTTAAATAGGGTAGTAATCATAACTTATCAAATAGATTTTATTGTATTTTAAATTACATACTGCCTTATCATGCATTTTATAATCTAAGGGCTTAAGTGTACTTCAATAAACAATTTCAATTTAGTAGGAATATTTAAAATAAAAAATTTAATACTGTATAAGACTTCAAACATATAGAAAATAATAGACACAGGGAACCTGGGTGGCTTAGTTGATTAAGCGTCTGACTTTTGACTTCAGCTCAAGTTATGATTTCACGGTTTGTGAGTTTGAGCCGCACGTTGGACTGTGCTGATAGTGTGGAGCCTGCTTGGGATTCTGTCTCTCTCCCCTTCTCTCTGCCCCTCTACTGCCTGCATGCGTGCTCTCTCTTAAAAAATACTCAAAAAAAAAAAAAATTAAAAAAAAAAGAAAATAATACACACATATGTACCCACTATTTTTATTAGACATTAATATTTTATGTGATTGCTCAGGAATTTAAAAAATGCTATGCTGAAACATTAACATTCTATCATGTTTGCTTTATTTTATTCCTCTCTATATACATACAAAACAATTTGAGAGTAAATTGCAGACATAATACTTCACCCCCTATTTCCTAAAAACAATGACATCTCTTATATAATCACAGTACAATTTCAGTTGGCCATCTAATGTCCTTTAGTACAAAAGAAAAAAAAGTTCCTGGTTCAGGATCCAATCCAAGATCATACATTGCATTTGGTTGTAATGTCTCTTTAGTCTGTCAATCTGGCATAGTTCTTCAGTCTTTGTCTTCCACGATCTTGATATTTTTGAAGAGTACAGATTATTTTCTTTTTTCAAAGAATATGCCTCAACCCTGGTGTACCTGATATTTCCCATGCTACACATTTTGGCAGGAATACCACAGAAGTGATGCTGTATCCTTCTCAATTCATCATATCAAGAGGCATATAATATCTATTTGTCCCATTACTACGCTAGTGATGTTAATTTTGATCACTTGTTTAAGGTTTTATCTGCCACGTTCATTATAAAATTACAATTTTTTTCCTTTGTAACTGGTAAGTATTTTGGGGAGGATTTGTTGAGATGTAAATACCCTGTTTCTCATAAGATATTAATTCACTCACTAATTTTAGCAAACACTGATAGTTCTTGTTTGAACTATTATTATGAACAATTATTACCATGGTGGTTGTCCAGGGAGATCTCCCAATATCATCATTCTTCCTATCTTAATTAGATATTCTAATGTTAAGGCAAAGCTTTCCCTTCTATCAGTTTACTTATTTATTCATGTACTTATTGGTACCGTTATGGATTCTTGGATCCTTATTCTTTTTTATTTTAACTTGTTTTATTTTTTATTTTTTTAAATTTACATCCAAATTAGCATATAGTGCAACAATGATTTCAGGAGTAGATTCCTTAGTGCCCGTTACCCATTTAGCCCACGCCCCCCCCACAACCCCTCCCATAACCCTCAGTTTGTTCTCCATGTTTATTAGTCTCCTCCGTCTTGTTCCCCTCCCTGTTTTTATATTATTTTTGTTTCCCTTCCCTTATGTTCATCTGTTTTGTCTCTTAAAGTCCTCATATGAGTGAAGTCATATGATTTTTGTCTCTGACTGACTAATTTGACTTAGCATAATACCCTCCAGTTCCATCCACGTAGTTGCAAATGGCAAGATTTCATTCTTTTTGATTGCCAGGTAATACTCCATTGCGCGCGCGCGCGCGCACACACACACACACACACACACACACACACACACACACAGTACATCTTCTTTATCCATTCATTCATTGATGGACATTTGGGCTCTTTCCATACTTTGGCTATTGTTGATAGTGCTGCTATAAACATGGGGGTGCATGTGTCCCTTCGAAACAGCACATCTGTATCTCTTGGATAAATGCCTAGTAGTGCAATTGCTGGGTCGCAGGGTAGCTCTCTTTTTAGTTTTTTGAGGAACCTCCATACTGTTTTCCAGAGTGGCTGCACCAGCTTGGATTCCCACTTATTTTATTCTTTATGTTATAATTAGTTATAACCATTTAAACATTTTGGCCACTTGGGGGCTCCACAGGCTGGCTTCTGTGTCTTTTTGACATATCCATATTATTCTTTGTGTGATATCCTTGAGCAGGAGCCATGCTAATCTTCTCTGTATACTTCTAATTTTAGTATATGTGCAGCCGAAGTGAGCACCACATCTTAATTTTATATACGGATAACCTTACTCTAGTTTTTTTTAAGTGACTTTCATTTTATAATTGTCTTTAATTTTATAATACTTTATAATTTATTTTACAAAATAAATTTTATGATAGATTTTGTATGGTTTCCCAGGTATACTACTATCTGAAAATCTAGCTAGTTTTACTTTCCCCCCAGTTCTATGCCTCTAATTGATTTCTCTGGTCTAACAGCATTGACTAATGCCTCAAGTACAATGAATACCTTGGGTACAACGTTGAATAGTAGTGGAGATAATAGACATCCTTGCTTTGTTCTTCAACATAATGGAATTTCCTCGTATTTTGCCTTGTATTTTTCCCATTAAATATTTAAAAGTAAGAATATGTATCCATCCATTCATCCATCTAAATCTCTTTTTACAGCTTTTAAAAATTTATTTATCTCTACACCCCACGTGGAAGTTGAACTCATGACCTGGAAATCAAGAGTCACATGCTCTTTTGACTGAGTCAGCCAAGTGCCCCATCTCCTTTTCCTTTTTAAAAGTAACACCAATCTCTGTATTTTTAAGTTTTTCTTCCCCCTGGTAAGGTACTGAATTCTACCAAAAGATTTTTAGGCATCTGGAAATTTTTGATTTTTCTCTTTAGATCTGTGGTAGATTATATTGATGAATTTCCTAACTTTGAGCTGACCTTAAATTTCTTTAATCCCATTTGGTTATGGTGTATTAGTTTTGCAACGTGCTATGGGATTCTGTTTCCTAAAATATTTAATGTTTTTGCATTAGTATTTGTGATATTGGTCTATGATTTTTTTCTGTCTCTAGCTGGCTTAGATATCAATATTATACTTGCTTCATAAAAAGAATGCTCTTGAACAGTTTGTAGAGCTCTAGAACAGTCTAACCTTTGGGATTAGATAGAATTCTCCTGTGAAGCCATCTGTGCCTGGTGCTCTTTGTGGGTGGGGTAGTTCCTTGATAATGTGCTCTATTTCTTCTAAAGAAAGCTTTCCATTTCTGACAGGTCAATTTTGGTATACCATAGTTTTCTAAAAAAATTTCCATTGCAACCAAGTTTTTTCCCCCTCGTGTTTCTTTATTTTGACAGAGAGAGAAATAGAGACTGATCAGGGGAGGGGCAGAGAAAGAGGGACACAGAATCTCAAGCAGGTTCTTCACTGTCAGCACAGAGCCTGATGCGGGGCTTGAACTCACGAACTGTGAGATCATGACCTGAGCTGAAATCAAGAGTCGGACGCTTAACCAACTGAGCCACCGAGGCGCCCTGCAACCAAGTTTGAAATTCATTTATATACAGACACCTGCATGGCTCAGTTGGTCCAACTCTTGGTTTTGGCTCAGGTCATTATCTCATGGTTTCATGAGTTTGATCCCCACATCAGGCTCTGTGTTGGCAGTGCAGAACCTACTTGGGATTTTCTCTCTCTCCCTCTCTGTCTCTGCCCCTCCACCACTTGTGCTTTCTCTGTCTCTCAAAATAAACAAACTTAAAAAATATTATTTATATACAGATATAGAAAGTAGTCTTGTGATTTCCTCTTATTTCAATGGTATATTCCCTTGTCATTTCCTGTTTCTATTACTTGTTATTTTTCTTCTTAAAAAATTCAGGTCAACTCATGGTTTGTCTATTGTGTTAACTTTTTCTAGATTTTCTACTTTTCTATTTTCTACCTTAAATTCTTAAAAAAATTTTTTATTAATTACTTTTATTGTAAAAAAGAATATATGTGAGTTGACAATTCAGGAAGGATATAGTAGGGGTGCATGGGTGAGCATGGGCTCAGTCAGTTAAGTGTCCCATTCTTGATCTCAGCTCAGGTCATGATCTCAATTCGTGAGAACCACTGGTCTGCTGTTATTAGAGATTATCGTTGTATGGACGTATGTTCTCTTTTCTCCAGAAGTGGATCATACGGTAGGTGTATGTTTAAACTCTTTTTCAAAGTGGTTGTATCATTTTATTTTCTCACCCAGCAAAGTCTATGAGAGTTCCGATTGCTCTATAGCTCTGTCAAAGCTTGGTAATTCTGATGGGTGTGTAGTGGCACCTAATTATGGTTTCAATTTGCATTTCCCTAATGACTGATTATGATGGATGTCTTTTCATGTTTTTATTGGCCATTTGTATATCTTCTTTAGAGAAATGTCTTTTTAAATACTTTGCCCATTAGAAAATTTTTTTATATACTAGATTGAACAAAGAGTAGTAATTATGAAAAAGTAACTAAAATGTATGAGGAGACTAAAGGAAGATAGGGGTTACTTTGGTTAAATTTGTTTGTAAAAATTCAACTTGGCCTTGACTCCCTGTCTGTGGTGATGAGAATGTTCTTTTCCTCCAGATGCAGGGGAGGGTCTGTTACATATGGGAGTTTTATCTCCTGTTTTCAGGAGGAAAAGGGGAAATCATTGTGCCTTTCTTACACCTGTTGTTTTTCAAGTGCCTTTAGCTCAAAATAGTCAATATATCAAACTGGCGTATTTTGGGGTGGAATATTCTGAGCCCACTCTAAGCCCTGTGTTACCCTCGGTCTCACTCTGGGGAACTCAGATGGGCTTTAGAATTGGTGTACAAGGTGATGGTAACAGCCTGTGGTGGGGTGTGTGGGGTGTGGTGGGGTCAAAATGTGCACAAGAGTAAAACCAACTCAAAACTCTACCTTTGTATCAATGGTTACCAGAGGGGAGGTGGGTATGTGGGTGGGTGAAATAGGTGAGGGGATTAAAGAGCACACTTACCACGATGAGCATGGAGTAATGTATGGAATTGTTGAATTACCATATTGTACCCCTGAAGCTAATATAACACTGTATGTTATCAATACTGGAATTAAAATAAAAAACTTAATAAAAATAAATAAATAACATAAAAAAAAGAAAACTTTTTTAAAATTCGAGGGGGGGAAGGGGAAAGAGGGAACAGGGGAAAGGGGGAGGGGGGGGAGAGGGAGAGGGTGGGGAGACAGAAAGGGGGGGGGAGAGAGAGAGAGAGAGAGAGAGAGAGAGAGAGAGACAGACAGACAGACAACAGTGAAGGGGCAGGGAGAAGAAGAGACAGAATCCCAAGGAGGCTCGGGCCTTATCAGCACAGAGCCTGACATGAAGCTTGACCCTACCAACTGTGAGATCATGACCTGAGCTGAAACTGAGAATCTGATTCTCAACTGACTGAGCCACCAAGGTGCCCCAATAGTTTGCCCATTTTTAAATTGGGTTGTCTTTATTATTGTAAGAGTTCTTTACATGTTCTGGATAAAAGTCTTTCATGAGATGAAAATATATGTATGATTTGAAAGTATTTTCTCCTACTATATGACTTGTCTTTTTATTCCTTTAACAGTGTTTTTTAGGAGCAGAAGTTTTAATTTTGATGAAATCCAATTTGTCATTATTTTCTTTTATGGATTGTGTTTTTGCTATACTATCTTAGAAACCTTTGCCAAAACCAGTCATTAAGATTCTTCTCCAATGTTTTCTTCAACAAGGTTTATATTTTTAGGGTTTACATTTATAATCTATTTTTAGTTAATTTTTGTATATGATATGAGGCATGGCTAGTCAATTGCTCCAGCACCATTTGTTGAAAAGACAATCCCTTTCTCCACTGATCTGCTGTTGTACTTTTGTCCACAGTTGCCCATATATATATGGGTCCATTTAAGAATTCTCTACTATGTCCTGATCTACTTGTATGTCTTCATGCCACTACCACAGTATCTTGATTACTGTATTTTTATAAGTCTCAAAACACACAGTGTGAGTCCTTCATCTCGGATTTTTTTCGAAGTTGTTTTGGCTATTCTAGATTTTTGCATTTCCTATAAGCTTTACAATTAGCATGTTATTTTCTACAAAAAGGTCTGCTTAGAATTTTTTATTAAAATGTTTTTAATGTTTATTTATTTTTGACAGAGAGAGAGAGAGAGAGAGAGAGAGAATGAATATGAATATGAATATGAATATGAAGCAGGCTCCAGGCTCTTAGCTGTCAGCACAGAGCCTGATGTGGGGCCTTGAACCAACCACCCACAAATCATGATCAGAGCTGAAGTCGGAGGCTTAACCAACTGAGCCATCCAGATGCCCCTACTCAGATTTTGATTGGAGTTGTACTGAGTCTACAAGCTCAATTTAGAGGTAACTGACATCTACATAATATGAAGTCTTAGAAACCATGAACATAGTGTATTGCTCCACTTATTTAGGTCTTTAATTCTCTCAGCAATGCTTTGTGGTTCTTAGTGTACTGATCTATAAATCTTGTGTCAGATTTATTTCTAAGTATTTAATATTTTTCGAGACTACTATAAGTAATGTTTTTCACAATTTCAACTTACGTGTGGTTTAAGTACATAGGATTTGTATAATGAATGATACTGTACCCTTCATTCTTGCTCAACTTATTTTTTAAAAATGTTTATTTTTGAGAGAGAGAGTGGGCATGCATGTGTGAGCAGGGGAGGGGCAGAGAGAGACAGAGAGAGAGAGAGAGAGAGAGAGAGAGAGAGAGAGAGAGAGAGAATCTTAAGCAGGCTCCTAGCAGTCAGGGCAGCGCATGACATGGGGCTTGAACCCACGAACTGTGAGATCATGACCTGAGCTTAAATCAAGGGTTGCACGCTTAACTGACTGAGCCACCCAGGCATCCCTGTTGCTAAATTTACTAATTCTAGTAGTTTTTTGGGGGTAAATTCTATCAGACTTTTTACATAGACAATCATGTCATCTGCAAATGAACACAATTTTACTTCTTCCTCTCCAAACTGAACAACTTTTATTTCTTCTTTTGACTTATTGCACAGGCTAGGACTTCTAGCATAATGCTGAAAACAAGTGGTAAAAATAGATATCCTTGACATGTTTCTGATGGGTGTTGGATTTTGTCAAATGCTTTTCTTTAACTCTGGAGATAATTTTATGATTTTCCTTTCTTAGGAAAAAAAGGAACCATAAGTTCCTTTTTAATATGGTGAGTTACACTAACTGATTTTCTAGTATTTACCTTCTATTCACTGCATAAATCCTACTTGGCAGTGGCATATTATCCTTTTTATATATTAAGATTCAACTTGCTAAAATTTTGCTTAGCATTTCTGTAGATATGTTCCTAAGAAATATTGGTCTGTAGTTTTTTTGTAATGTGTTTTCAGATTTAGAAATTTAGGTAATGTTGGACTCACAGAACGAATTGGACAGTACTCCCTCTTTTTAAATTTTATGGTAAAAATGGGTATGAATTCTTCCTTAAATGTTTGGTAGAATTTATTAGTGAAGCCACATGGAACTGGAGATTTTTGTGTGTGTGACTTTCAAATGTAAATCAATCTCTTTAGAGCATATATGACTATTCAAATGATATATTTCTTAAGTAAGCTTAAGTAGTTTATTTCTTTCAAGGAATTTATCCATTTCTTTTTTTTTTTTTTTAATTTTTTAATGTTTATTTATTTCTGAGACAGAGAGAGACACAGCATCAGTGGGGGAGGGGCAGAGAGAGAGGGAGACACAGAATCAGAAGCAGCCTCTAGGCTCTGAGTTGTCAGCACACAGCCTGATACGGGGCTCCAACTCACAAACTGTGAGATCATGACCTGAGCTGAAGTTCGTCGCTCAACCGACTGAGCCACCCAGGCATCCCTGAATTTATCCATTTCAACTAAATTGTTGAACTGAGTGGTATAAAGTTGTTCCTAATATTCTTTGATTTTCCTTTTAATATTTATAAATTGTCATCTCTCCCATTTCTGTTTTTTTCTTTTATACACCAGTGTTTATTATTATTATTCTTTAAGCAAGATAGTATAATATAGTGTTTTTAGTTTAGTTTTAATTTTGTGAGATGGTTTTATTTTTAAAATTTTTTTAATATATGAAATTTATTGTCAAACTGGTTTCCATACAACACCCAGTGCTCATCCCAAAAGATGCCCTCTTCAATACCCATCACCTACCCTCCCCTCCCTCCCACGCCGCATCAACCCTCAGTTTGTTCTCAGTCTTTAAGAGTCTCTTATGCTTTGGCTCTCTCTCACTTTAACCTCTCTCTTTTTTTGTTTCCTTCCCCTCCCCCATGGGTTTCTGTTAAGTTTCTCAGGATCCACATAAGAGTGAAACCATATGGTATCTGTCTTTCTCTGTATGGCTTATTTCACTTAGCATCACACTCTCCGGTTCCATCCACGTTGCTACAAAGGGCCATATTTCATTCTTTCTCATTGCCATGTAGTACTCCATTGTGTATATAAACCACAATTTCTTTATCCATTCATCAGTTGATGGACATTTAGGCTCTTTCCATATCTTGGCTATTGCTGAGAGTGCTGCTATAAACATTGGGGTACAAGTGCCCCTATGCATCAGTACTCCTGTATCCCTTGATCTCTCCCATTTCTGATATTGATAATTTGTCTTTTCTCTTTTTCTGATCAGATTAAACATTTATTAATGACTCTGATCTTCTCAAAGAACCAATTTTGGGTTTCATCGATTGGGTTTCATCGATTATTGCTTTTTGTTTTCTTTTTCTGTTTTCCTCTATGATTTTTATTATTTCCTTCCTTCTGCCTATCATATAATTTTTGTTTTTATTTTTACTATGCCCTCCCTTTCTCTCTTTCTAGTCTTTTACTTATTCTTATTTATTTACTTATTCTTATTTATTTTTGTTTGGAAAAGTTTTTAAGGCTGTGAATTTTCTTGTGATCACTTTTAAATGTATCCCATGGATTCTGATATGTACTGTTGTCGTTATTAAGAAAACTTATAATTTCATTTTGTATTTTCTCTTTCATGTAATAGTTAACAGGTAGTTTTAAAATTTCTAGTTGGGTGGGCCTTACTGTTTTTGATTTTCTCATCATTTATAGCTTTACTGCATTGTGATCAGAGCATAACTTGTAATATTCTTACTTTACGGAACTTTCTAATATTTTCTTCTCTACATGGCTTGCACAAGAAATAGCTTGCTGTGACTTGGTGCTTACTTTTCCATTTGTCAGTAATTTGAAGTTTGGACATTATCTTTCAGTTAGGGTGAGGATGTGGTTTTTTACATTTTTAAAGAATTTAGAAGAAATATAACATCATGAATAAAGCTAAAGCTATAATTTTCTTCCCTTTCCTCCCAAAGGAAAACCAGTGAATAGTGGCTTATGTATATTCCTGAAATACGTGTGTATGATTCCCATCCATGTTTTTATGTTTACTAAGTATGTATCCAAAAACCATACAGGCTGTTTCATGTTATTTTAAAATTTATGTAGATAGTATCATACTGTATGTCTTCTTTGCAACTTCACAGTCATTATATTTTGAGATTTATTAATGTAGTTACACCTCACTAGTGAATATTCTAGTTTATTCACTCTAGCTGTTGTATCCCACTGCATAAATAAGTTAACTATCCATTTTCCTTTTTTTTAATTATTAAAAAAATTTTTTATGCTTATTTATTTTTGAGAGAGAGAGCGAGAGCAAGCAGGGAGGGGCAGAGAGAGGGGGAGACACAGAATCTGAAGTAGGCTTCAGGCTCTGAGCTGTCAGCACAAAGCCCAACACGGAGCTTAAACTCACAGACTGTGAGATCATGACCTGAGTCAAAGTCAGACGCTTAACCTAGTGAGCTACCCAGGCACCTCACCATTTCCCTTTGTTGATTCCAATTTTTCACTATTATAAAGAGCTATGAACATTCTTATACATAATCATCATAAGTAAATTTCTACTTAGATACCAAGAAGTATATTTTTGAGTCACAGGGTACAAGCATTTATTTAGGTATTGCCAAACTCTTCTCAAAAGAAGTTCTATTAATTTATAATCCACTAAAAATATCTAAGATTTCTATTTTCCCAAATTCTTGGCATCACTGGACATTTCCATTTAAAAAATTTTAAAAACTAATCAGAGTTAACCAAGCCTCTTATAAAAAAGAGTAGTATTTACAGATGGAAAACTGAGATGCTGAATTACTGCTTTATGTTTTACAGGTATTCCATTACCGAGTCTTAAACCACTAATTTTAAAGGTATAAAATAATTTATTGATGTTTACTTTCTAGGTCCAAATAGTAATTTGAGCATAGCAGTTTGTCTGGAATACACTGTTTTGGCTTTACCATAAAACTGCTTTAACTCAATGTTAATATATCATCAGACTACATCATCATCTGAAGGATGCTTTCAGAAAATCTGTTGCTGTTACAGAGCTGCTGAGCATTTTTTACACTGTTGTTAATTAAATATGACTATTCGGGAGAAATTTTTATTTCGTCTTAGTACAAGAACAACTATACTTAAACATCTGGTTCATTGTTATTAATGAACATTGCTAGTCTTAGTTCTTTAATTATGCTAGACATTTGGAAAGCTATTGCCAAATACAAGGTCTATGTATAGCAAATGTATAGGACCTTATAAGAACAACCTCCCTTCTTAGATTCATGTTACCATTTCTGTCCTCATTTTCTTTGTTGATCTTCCTTACCTACTTTATGTATTTTTCTAAGTCATCTAAAATTAAGTATTTAGCTGAATTCATAATATTAAAATGATCAATGCTACAATATTTAGCCTATACTTTTTCAAAAATATGAATTAGAAGTTTCTATCCCATCATTCTTTTATACTGTCAAAGGCACATCTGATTAGAAACTATATTCTCGAATTGCTCTGGTACGTTTTTTTTTTAAGTTTTTATTTTTAAGTAATCTCTACATCTAACATAGAGCTTGAACTTATAACCCTGAGATCAAGAGTCACCTGCTTTACCGACTGAGCCAGCCAGGTGCCCATGGTGCTTACCTTTTCTGCTACTTCCCGCACAGACTGGACACTTGTTCCATACAGATGGTTATTATACTGGCCAGCTTCAATAAATTTATGCTCCTGGATATCTTTTTCCATCTGCTCTCTTGAAGTCACAAAATGATAATCTCTTCCATCTACCTCATAGTCTCGTTTTGGTCTAGTTGTATCTTTAAAAGAAAATAACTTGAAGTGTTTAGTATTAACAAACATAACAAATCCATTTTCTCTTAAATAATGTTTTGTTAAGTTTAACACAACAGCAATTAATTGAAACTTAAAAAGGGACAATATGGAGGAATAACTGATAACTTAGTATAAACCATTAAAAACGGTAATGTTTGCTTTTACGACACATGGTGACAAAATGTTAAGAACAATAATTAAGAATATTTATGTGGCTTACTTACGAGGAACACATGATCCAAATTTGTCAGGAAATTCAGAGATCAAGTCATCATTTATCCTGTCTTTCATAGGTCCCAATATGATCACTGGTCGAGTATAATTAACTGTAAAGATAAACTGCATGTTAAAAGGAATAAACACTCAACAAACATCAATGTATTTCACCAGAGAATAAAAATATCTTTAAATGTTATAAAGAATATTTTTTTCTTTCTCCATCAATGATGCTTAACTTGCTAGTTTATACACTTTTCAGATCTTAAACTTAAGTTAATCTCCCATTAGAAGTCATAAACTTGGCAATTCAACCAAGTTAAATTCAGAATTTAGCAGATAGTGTTTCTCTACAATGCTAGTATCATCTCATTACAAATGAGAAAACACCAGTTTAGTGTTTACTGATCCTTTCTGAAGTAGGAATTGTTAGGAAGCAGATCAAAGAAGGGCAAAAAAGAAACTGGGTGTAAGAAGTGATATAATTACAGGAGTAATCTAGAAAGATGATTTAATAGAAGTGGATTATACCTTACACTGGATTGTAAAGGATTATGCTAAAAGCAGGGAGATTGATAGGATCAGAATTATGGTAGGAGGGATGAAAAGAAGGTTATAAATAAGGAAGATAATGAGAGAAGGATAAATAGGACCTAGAAACTGACTGGACAAGGGAGATGAAAACAGAGAAAGATCAAAGATGTTTACAAAATTTTGAACAAGGGTCACTGAAGGACAGTGACCCTATCATAAACACTGGAAAGAAGCTGCTTAGAAAATAAAATAGCGGGGCGCCTGGGTGGCTCAGTCGGTTAAGCATCCGACTTCAACTTAGGTCACGATCTCACGGTCCGTGAGTTCGAGCCCCACATCGGGCTCTGGGCTGATGGCCCAGAGCCTGGAGCCTGCTTCCGATTCTGTGTCTCCCTCTCTCTCTGCTCCTCCCCCGTTCATGCTCTGTCTCTCTCTGTCTCAAAAATAAATAAACGTTAAAAAAAAAAAAATTAAAAAAAAAAAAATAAATAAATAAAAAGAAAATAAAATAGCAATATAAAACAGCTAATACAAAATGACTAAATTCTAACACTGTAAACTAAACCACACTTCACAAGATACATATATAGCAAATTTCTATATTTATAGAAAAAATATAGCAAAATTCTAATAAACATTATTTTGAGGTGTAAGTTAGCCTATTTTCCAAAGTAAGAAGTATATTTTTCTATTAGATTATAAATCAACAGACTTCACAAACCTTCTTGTTGATTCACTGGCTCATAAGATAAGACATATTCTTCTTGACCACCTATTAGAAAGTTGAAATACAGATGAGAAAATCTATTAAGATAACTAATGCTAATTTAATTCGTCATACATAACATATAAATTGCTGGCACTTTCCTGAGAAAACAGCAAAGATGTACTTTGTGAATTATTTCCGGCAAGATTTAGTAAAAAAAAAAAAAAAAAAAAGTGGCAAATTATAAAGTCATAAGTTTGATAAATGTAAAAACAAAGTATAAATGTGCTATTTAACAACTACTTTTCTGTTATTCTGTGTTTTAAACTATCATTAGATCTATTTAAAATCTTATTTGTGATGTCAAGCATGTGATATTAATTTTTATTCAGAAGCTGAGAACTATTAAGTCTCTTAAAGATTAACTTTTTAAAGAACAGTTCTACATATATGCATATTTATGCAATTTACTGCTATTAAGAATATGTTGTTCTTTTGGTCCCACCAGATACAATATTTAACAGGATATATTTATTTTTTTATAATTATGATTATAATAAAAAATTTAATATAAAGGTAAAACTATAGTCAGTATTTTACTGGTAAAAAAAATTCACTAATTGTTCTAATAATTCATTTATTCAATTAAAAATATAACATTTATGGGGCACCTGGGTGGCTCAGTCAGTTAAGCATCTGACTTTGGCTCAGGTCATAATCTTGCGGTTTTTGGGTTCGAGCCCTGCGTCAGGCTCTGTGCTGAAAGCTCGAAGCCTGGAGCCTGCTTCTGATTCTGTGCCTCCTCCTTTCTGCCCCTCCCCCACTCATGCTTGTGTCTGTCTGTCTCTCTCTCTCTCTCTCTCTCTCTCTCTCTCTCTCAGAAATAAACATTAAAAAAGTGAAAAAATAATATATATATAACATTTAAAGTGAGTTTAGCGGTGCCTGTGTGGCTCAGCTGGTTGAGTGTCCCAACTCTTGATTTTGGATCAGGTCATAATCCTGGGGTTGTGGGATCAAGCTCCATGTCTGGCTCCACGCTCTGTGTGGAGATGCTTAAGATGCCCTCCCTTTGTCTCCCTGCCCCTCTCCCATGCTATAATTAAAAAAAAAAAAAAAAAAAAGAAAAACAATATTAAAACAAAAAAATGAGTTTAAAAAAGCTTTAGATAAGGGTACTCCCTTCTACTACTAGATGGGATGCTGCTCAATTCATGAATTGCTTAATAAAGCCAATTAAAAAAAAAAGCTTTAACTAAAACTAAATCCTTCCCTTCTAACTATGAATCACATAGACAGAAAATATATTTTGCTTTGATTTGAATTCAGAAGTTAAATCCTTTAAGATTAAAGGCTTAGAGCTTAAGAATATCCTCAATAAAAAAAAGTCTACAAATTATATCTTCACTCAGCAAAATGAACTAAAGAGAGAGTTAAAAATTCCTGGGATTCTTAGCACACATACACACACACACACACACACACACACACACACACACACACACACACACGTATAGAAAACAAACTAGGAAGGACTGTTACTTCAAGCAGTTCAATAAAAACAATCAATGTTGTATAATATATTTGAGGATATTCCCCTTGATTATCAAGATTCTATAGCAACCTTTTCATTAAATTTGTCACTGGTTTATATTACATGTATGCAGCTGTAGAGCTTTTAAATTCATATACTGGCTTTAAAAGTATATTTCACTGCTTTAAAAGTGTATTTCACTGTTTTATTTATTATCATAATGTATAAAATACATACTTACAAGCTGCTTTTTAAAGTACTGTAAAACATGGTTTATATATTAGCAAAAACATGCAATTTGAATATTCCACACCTAACAATTCATGCAAATGGTGAGACAGACAGTATATACTTTCATTACCTCTTTTTAGACTAGAAAGCTACTCAACTGCTCTATGGTGAGTTCTGATTACACATTAATAAAACACTAATAAGAAATCACATTCCCATACCAAAAAAAAGAAAATTGTTATGTAACTATTATGCAAAAAATAACAACCAATGAAATGAATGAGGGTTAAAAGTATATATTGTCAACATGAAAAAATATCAGAGACTGATATTAACAGGATGGACCTTTTGAGCAGCCATACTCATCTGTAATCAAGATTACTTTCACATTAGACAGCAGTAAAAAAAAAAAAGTTAGAAAAGCAATTTTAATTTTTACGGTACCACAACTGATAAATTCATGCACTCCCCCTGTTACTCCCATGCCCAAATCTGTTAAAAAAAACTTCACATGCTTGCATAGTTCACTTAGCAATATGATACCAAGAATGTAACACAGTACACCAGAAAGTAATCAGTATTATTGTTTGAGCAACTGTTGAAAAATTTTCCTTCATCGTGTATGTTCACCAGATGCTGGTAATAAATAATAACTTAACCCAGAACAGTTAACCCAGAACTGGTGACAAAGAATAAAAAAGGACATAAAGCTAACAAAAATTTAGCATTACTTAAAAACATTTTAATGCTCATATTAAAAACAAAATTACTAAAGAAAATGGCAAAATACAAGTTTATCCCTCATTTAACCAGATTTTTTTCTTGTAAAAGATACATACATATAAGTGTACTGTGCATACAAATAGTACTGTTTGTAAAAAGGATTTTAGAATTTTATAAATTTTTGGAAATTATCTGTTGTACATATAGGACTTTATTTCTGAAGTACAGACTTTTACTTGGCTCTCCCTGATTTTAAAGTATTACGCATCTGATTTTGTTTTTAGAACACATCACTAAGGCAAAAACTCCCAAAGGGTATGTATTACTTGTGATTACAAAAGAACAAGTAACTTAAAACACTTACGGTAACTACTTTCACTATCGCTGGCATTAGAAGTTATATGCTCTGAAATTGCAGGACAATGGAAAAAATAAAGAAAAGTGTCATGAGTTTAAAAAAAGCAAATTATCAAGATAAACACAAGATGACATTACAAAATATTGCGATATAAATCACATACTCCATTTTTAAAAGTCATTTTTGATTTTCCTTGAAAATTTTGTTTTTTTCAAATAAGTATGAATTAGGAAGGAAAAAAAAACCTGTAATTAAGGAAAATGCTCCATTTTTGTACAACACAGATTACAAACAAAATCTATGACAAATATCAAGTAGAATATGACAAAGAGGGCAAAGTGATCCTAGTCCAAATGTAGACACAGAACCCAAAAAGAGAAAAGTTGTATTTGACCAAACAGATGGCCATTTTAATGAAGGAATGTCTTAAAAAAGAAATGATCTTGCTTTTAGTTCAGCTTCTTTCTTGTTCCTGTAGAGAAATGAAAATCCATGTTTTTGAGATCATATAAAGCATTTTAGATGTCATAGATTCAGATGCCTCAAAAAAAAGTCAAATGGAAGGGAATTCTAGAAAGTAGGACTTGTATTTTAAAATAGACTAGTGTTTCTGAGAAATGCGGTTTTGATAAAACTGACAATGGCTGCTTTGCAATCAAAAGATAAAGCAAATACACCTACTCGCAAATTGCCTGGCCTCTCCTTGAGAGTGACCTCATTTCATAACTTGATTGTTCAGTAAACACCAGGCACTCTTCCCATGCAAATGTAATTTTGAATGTTCTCTCAGTAAGTATCTCCCATGAATTAAAAAAAAGTAATTTTATTTATAAAATTAAAAAACAAAATTTTCCACAGGAGAGAGGGAAATCTAAATTTCTTATGTGAAGCACGGGAAAACATTTTTAAAGGATAAGAAAAGAGCTGGAAGAGAAATATCTGCTGTATCATACCACGTAAAATCAAGAGGCACTACTGAAAACTTCAGAGAATGGTAGAATTTAAGACTTAAAATAAGATAACAGTTCTTGAACTACTGTCACATTGAAAATTACGTCTGTTATTCTAACCTGCAAAGACAAGGTATAATTTTCTTTCTTCCTTTTATAATTGCAGTACAGTTGACATACAATGTTGTGTTAGTTTCAGGTACAAGGACATAACTTCCTTCTTATTATATATATTTTAAATACAGCAGGACATTAAAAATTATAAGTAAAATCAAATAATATATGACAAGCATATGTAAAATGTTTTTTAAAAGTTTATATTTAAAAATTCCTTCTCTTGTAATACAAGTCAAAACCACACTGAGATACCACCTCACACCAGTCAGAGTGGCTAAAATTAACAACTCAGGAAACGATAGATGCTGGCAAGTATGTGGAGAAATGGGAACCCTTTTGCACTGTTGGTGGGAATGCAAACTGGTGCAGCTGCTCTGGAAAGCAGTGTGGAGGTTCCTCAAAAAATTAAACATAGAACTACCCTATGACCCAGCAAGAGCACTACTAGAAATTTATTCAAAGGATACAGGACTGCTGATTCACAGGGGCACATGCACCCCAATGTCTACAGCAGCGCTTTCAACAATAACCAAATTATGGAAAGACCCTAAATGACCATCAACTGATGAATGGATAAAGATGATGTGGTTTATATATACAGTGGACTACTACTTGGCAATGAGAAAGAATGAAATCATGCCATCTGCAGCAAAGTGGATCAAACTGGAAGGTGTTATGCTGAGTGAAATGAGTCAGCCAGAGAAAGAGATATCATATGTTTTCACTCATATGTGGATCTTGAGAAACTTAACAGAAGACCATGGGAGAAAGGAAGGGGAAAAAATAGTTACAAACAGTGAGGGAGGGAGGCAAACTGTAAGAGACTCTTAAATACAGAGAACAAACTGAGGGTTGACCAAAGAGTGGGGGGAGGGGAGAGGGGAAAATGGGTGATGGGCACTGAGTAGGGCACTTGTTGGAATGAGCATTGGGTGTCGTATGTAAGCGATGAACCATGGGAATCTACCCCCAAAACCAAGAGCACACTTTACACGCTGTATGTTAGCCAATTTGACAATAAATTATATTAAAAAAATTTTCTTTTCTTGTTACCACATGTACTTCAAAACAATCATTTTAAATTGTATAACATTCTATTGAACTGATAAATCCTAATTTACCTTACTACTTATTACTTAGACATTTTAGTTTGCTTTAAGCTGTTTTCCATCAACATCAATAATTATTTTTACCTCTTGTCCTATTTCCTTAAATTCATTCCCAGAGTAGGAATGACACATTAAAAAAATCTTAAATTTATATTAGAATTGGTATTACACTCTACAATCTCTAATACGTAAAAGAAAGAAACATTAGTTACTGCAATGGAGTGAGTGAAAGATAGTAAGTAGGAGTAAAGAAGAAACAAAATTAAACATGAGTCTGACAATTATAGAAGTTGGGTAAATGAATACTTACAGGGTTAATTTTACTATTCTTCTATTATTGAATATATTTGACATGTTATATAGCAAAAAGTTAAAGTTACTACGTATCTATTTTCTGTCTTTTCTGGGGAATTCTCCTACTCATCTCAAATTCTCTAAGATTACCAATAGTCGTTAGGCAATGAAATTCTTCAAGTTCTTTCAAGTATCCTTTTATGTAACTCTACAATAAAATCTTGCTGTTCAAAGCATGGCTCGTGGAATAGCACCATCATCACTGCTTGAGAATTTATTAGAAAGGTAAAATGCTTTCTTCCTGATAACT
This sequence comes from Panthera tigris, assembly GCF_018350195.1. Classification (NCBI taxonomy): domain Eukaryota; kingdom Metazoa; phylum Chordata; class Mammalia; order Carnivora; family Felidae; genus Panthera; species Panthera tigris. Next base: position 72,008,491 of record NC_056668.1, read on the forward strand.
AAAACTAGCATATATATATATATTTTTTTTAGTCTTTATTTATTTTTGAGTGAGAGAGAGAGAGAGACAGAGAGACAGAGAGAGACAGAGTGCAAGTAGGGGAGGAACAGAAAGAGAGGTAGACAAAGAATCTGAAGCAGGCTCTGGGCTCTGAGTTGTCAGCACAGAGCCCAACGCACAAGCCGCAAGTTTATGACCTGAGCTGAATCAGATGCTTAACTGACTGAGCCACCCAGGTGCCCCTAAAAATTGTATTTTTAAAGGAACTTCATCACAAAAAGGTACTCAAATATCCAATAAACATATGAAAAGGTGTCCAAGTTTATTACTTATCAAGGAAATGCAAAATAAGCCACAATGGATATCCCTACCATACATCAGAATGGCTAAAATGAAAAAAAAAGATATGCCAAACACACAGAAGATATGTAGCAACTAGAACTCATACACTACTGGGGGTGGCAAAATTGGTACAGCCACTATGGAAAACTACTTGCAGTACCTACCAAAGCTGAACAGATGTATGTATCTATGACCTACCAATTCCTTTCCCAGGTATTTCCCCATCAGAAAGATATATATGTGTTGACCAACAGACATCTACAATATTGTTCAAAGCAACACTATTCCAAATAGCCCTAAATATATGTTTATTTACAAATTTGAGACAATAGGGGTGCCCCAGTGGCTCAGTTGGTTAAGTGTATGACTTCAGTTCAGGTTATGATCTCATGGTTAGTGAGTCTGAGCCCTGCATTGGGATCTCTGCTGTCAGCACGAAGCTTACTTTGGATCCTCTGTCCGCCCCGCCCCCCCATCCCTTCCTTGCTTGCGATCTCTTTCTCTCAAAAATACATAAACATTAAAAAAAACCTGAGATGATATATGTAGTTTCACATTTTACTTTTTTCATTCACATTATGAACATTTCCCCATGTCATATGTTTTAATATGATTTTCAATGGCTATATAATATTACAAAGTATAGACAATCATACTTCATTAACCACTTCCCAAATGTAAGACATTTTAGGATGGTTTCAAAAATTTTTTGACTGTAGTTTCTGAATAAAATTAAAATAAAGATCCTGATGTATAAGCCTTTATTACCATCTCTGATTACATCTTTAGGATAAATTCCTTGAAGAGGAATTAGTAGGTCAAAAGATATGCTTTTTCAAATACACATAATTATAACATATTGAATGTACTCATTCCCCGGAACTCTACCACTGGGTTTTTCTTTAAAAGAAATGTCTGTCAAGAAGATGGGTAAAAACTGTCATTTTGGATGCTTATTTCACTTGTTATTGTTTTAGCATTCTTCTCACATCCCTTGTTTAGTTACCTAATGAAGAGAGAATCTATTTCTTAGTGATCTGTCAGAAATGTGTAGTGCAAAGATATCCCTTTGCCATACATGGTATAAATATATTCTTCTTCAAGTTTTAATTTTGATTTTGATGTTTGATGACCACAGCCATTTCAAATCTCTCTAAATCCAGTCTCACCTTTCTAATCAGACATCTCTTCCCGAGAATGTATCATATATGTCTTTTCTCTTTGCTCTAACTACTACACATCATCCATCTCAAGCAATACTCCCATTCTTACACTTATTCTTTACACAAATAAAAGTAATTCTGGTTTTGGCATCTAAGAGCTCTGCACAACTTTGCTGAAATGAGTCTTTGAGATGAGAAGAAAGGCTTCCCATTACATATCTCTTTCCTATGTGCCTGAGTTTTTGAGGCGTTCTACAAAATGGAAAGCTATAAAAATTGACCTTCATTTAAAAGGTACAAACCTTGTCTGAAACTGCATCATGATTTCACTTCTGAGCACCTTATACAGCCCCTCCTGAACTTATTTCCTTTTAGTATCTGTTAAAGGAATCTTACTTTTTTCTTTCTGACCTTTTCCAAAGTTGCCTTCTTAAAGCATAGAAGCTGCACACATTTCTATTTCTAGCTTTTCACAAGCTATGATGATTTACTTGCATTCTCTCAGACTTCCATCATATTCTACTTAGTTCTGTTAGTCAAAATTAGGATTAGAAAGGTAAATTCTCTCATTGTTTCCTGTACTCTCAACAGGGCAAATCAATAATTTGATTGTCTTCTTTGTAAAATCATTTGAAGTTCATGTCTATGAAAAGTATTCTAGGTTATCACTTTTTTCTTTTTCTTCTTCAATTAAATACATTATTTTTCACAGGTTATGTAAAATTACATGTAGATGTACATCTTTCTTGATATTCAGTGTTATTCCACATTTCTTCAATGGGTTTGTTTCTCTGAAATAATTTATGCTTTTTGTTCTCAGTCCCTTCATGAGTCCTATTCCAACAAGTCCTGAATACCTATAGAGGTCACATTTATTTCTTCATACTAAAACCTCACAGGATTTTGCTTAAGTTTATTTCCTGTATTCGGAACTTTAGAATACAGATTACTGAGGCTACAAATAACGTCCCTAACCACGCTTTTCCCAGAATTTTCTGTTGTGTAATAATGGGGACCTTGTTAACTGCTAGTCATCTATTTCATGTGGTAACTGCCATCATATTGAGGTTTAGAATTTTACTCGTATTTTCCTGTCTCCCTCAGTTTTTTCCAAATAAAATCTTCTAGATTTGCTCATCAAGTTACCAGATGAATAAATTATTTTAGTTTCTGTGAAATGAAGCACAAAACCTATTATTCAAGGGAATCTTAAGTTGCCATCCGGAAAATTAAACCCTTTTAGAAATGACATTGTCTCATAATCAGTTACTGTTTTTCATTTATTTCTCTTCTCAAGTCCCAAACATCAAAATGAGAGATGGAAATAAGATGTGGTGAAGGTGTAATTATCATCCATCATAACAGTTTCAATATGGGAAACAAATTCTTCATTTAGTTCCTTTTCAAGGAGTTTTCCACAGGTCTCTGATGATTCAACAGATATTAAAAAATCTGTGGATCCTTATGCTGATTCATACCATCTCTAAAATATATCATTCTCAAATTCTATAGCATTAACAATCTATGGAAATACTTTCCAGTTTTAAAGATTTTTACTGATTATATTCTCCAAAGGTAAAAGATTTAAAAAGGGTGCCACTAGCGATAGTAAATTTGTGGCTCTTGACAAATCCTACAAAGGCACATGCAAAAATAACATACTGTGTCTGTATAGAAATAATTACACATAAAGCATACTGCCTTCAATCTAATACAAACCTTTAATCGTTAAGGTTGAAATAAAAGTTGAGTACTTTCACTTCAGATTAAGATTGCAGTATAAAGTTAGCATAAATCAGGGAAAAAACCTTCTACGAAATATAATGTTTATTAATGTAGATCTTAGAAAGTTAAAAGATGTTGGTTATATCCTTAATGAACAATGAGTTACAAAGAAATAAGTCTTCAAAATGCTTAATAATCCAAATTGAAAGAACTATCTAGGAAACTTTAGCTCAAAATATTACCTCTATGAGTCACTGTCACCTAAAATAACTTAGTAATATTTGGTAAACGTTCATATTTAATCAATTTGAGAACACCTAAATTTAAAATTTTGTTTGCTAAAAAATGCCTTGTTTCATCCATTGGCTCCGATATTTACTGAATGACTCCTATATATCAGACTCTCTACTAAGTTTTATATGAAAATTAAATACTAGTTAGAAAATTAAATAAGAACAACACAACAAAAACCAAAAACACCGACGTCTTGGTTAAAGGAAAAATAAAGGATAATATTTCTTGTAATTCTTTTCATAATTTACAATCTCCTTTAAAAACAGATGTGGGGCACCTGGGTGGCTCAGTCAGTTAAGCATCTGACTTCAGCTTGGGTCATGATCTCACGGTTCGTGAGTTCGAGCCCCACATCAGGCTCTGTGCTGACAGCTCAGAGCCTGGAGCCTGCTTCAGATTCTGTGTCTCCCTCTCTCCCTCTGCTCCTCCCCTGCTCATGCTCTATCTCTCTCTCTCTCTCAAAAGTAAATAAACATTAAAAAAAAAAAACCAAAAACACAGTTGTAAGCTCCTGCCCCCCCCCCCCATAGACTGCTACTTCAACTTGAGGTCCACATTCTTCTCTATAAAGATCCATTGTATTTTATAGTCTCACATTATAGCAATGCTCTTCTAACACAGAAACAAAGTGATTTTAACTTGTTTTAACAGAAAAACCAGGCGGATATAAAACTGCAAGGAAGATTATTTTCTACATTCTAATGAGGGCAGGTAGTATTCTTTTCAAAAGCTTAAAAGTCTTTTATTAAAAAAAAAGAACCTAGCAGAAGTAATCACTGTGAAAATTACGAAAGGAAAATGTAGTTATGAGCAGTTTTTCAAATGACATGAAAAATGGAGCATTAGAAAAACAAAAAGTATGTATTATAGAAGTAAAAATCCCAAGCACATTAACATGAAAAGTCTAAAAGCAATCTAAATCATATACCTCCTCATGCCAGAAAGGCACTACCATGAATCTCAAAATGTATCTGAAAAAGGTAGATCTGTAGATGGAGGTTAAAAATTAACTTGGGAGTATTTTGATCACTTACTCAGGCCTTTTGATCCCATGTCGTCAGGGATCTCCTGTAGAGAGTAGTTCCCAGAGAGCAAGCAATAAAAAGATAATCAAAGAAAATAGTTGTCAGTAATGCATAAAATTGGTGCTACAATAAGAGACAGTTCCAAGACCATTACAGGTGCACATATTTTAGAGCATTTTTGTAGATTTTTGAAAGTTTGAAATAAGCTAGCAGCTGAATGTAACCTACTAAAGGAATGGAAGTTCTAGCTTAGAGGCTGATTAGGGTAGAGAAGCAAAATTTGAAATCATTTCTTGATATTTTAAAAGTAAAATTCAGATTGTCTACATATAATGAAGATGTAGGATAAAATGGAACGATTCCAGAAGATCTATTACCAAAGACTGTCAATGTTATACCTAGAAATCAGTAAGTAGATTCTCGGGTATCCATAGTTTTTCTCTAAAATATTCTTTAAAGTATACTGTTTCTTCCAAGAACCCTTACATCAAATGATTCTATTGTAAACACGTAACTTAAAAAAAATATTTACTTTAAATTATGAATTCCTAAGGTACCAGAAAAAGTTAAGATTGGTATAGAAGTTAATTTATGTCTGTTAAGATTGCCCCTGGTTAAGACAATTAGTAACCTGTTGCAGCTCTTGAAACTGTCTCCATGGTAACAACCAACTGCAGGGCAGTAGGTCCCTCTACATTTATTTTCAGTTGACCACTGGATCCACATACTTACGGTCAGCATCACTTGTTTCCTGCTCACTCTGGTCCTTGTTCTTGTAGAAGGGGAATTTTCGGGAAAAGAGGTTCTTTTTACGCTTGTCATTGAATGACTGCTGAAGAAGAGAAGGAGGGGCAAAACAAAGGGATGTCTACTATCTGTGTGTACAAAGGCCCAGCCTAGCAGCTCTGTGGAAGCTGACTCTTGTGACCACAGTGTGCAGTTTGTATATGAATTTTACTTTAATCACAAATAAAGTGAATTTTTAATTTTGTATTAACTCCTCTAATTCTAATGTTTCACAACTGAAAATACTGAAAAATTTACAGTGTAATTCAATAATACCCAAAAATACTGAATAAGTGCTACTTGATAAAAAAAAGAAGAGTAATTCAGATTAGTTACTACTACAGTATGACCCAAATTAACATATGTTCTTATCAATCCATATTTTTCTAGATTTCCAGGCATGAGGTGCTCTATAGCAAAAGTAATTTTAGATTGTTACTCTAGCTATTCAAATATTTTTTATGCAGTAGTAATCTTCCTTTCCCTTTGGTTTGAGCATATTTTCCCCCTCCCCCTTTTTGTGGCCCCAATGAACTAACAAAAAGTCACTATTAAAAAAAGAACCAAAACTAGTGATAAGGTTGCTAGTGCTGAATACTTAAAAACAATTAATCTTTTTTTTTGGAAGAGAAAAGGAGATAACTGAGTGTTTATGGTACGATTCAGAAATGAGAAGAAAACTAAGAGGGGTCTGTCAACCACACAGAATGCAGCAAAAGATTTACTGATGCTATCTAACCAAAAAAGAAGAGTCAGAACTCTCCTGGTCAACTTGAATGCCATCATAACTGATTTATTTGTCTTTAAGCTCTACTATATTTATCTATTTTTAAAAGTATATATAAATAAACTAGAACCATATTTAATTAATTGGCACCATATCCTGAATAGAGGATAAAAAGCTTGGTGCCTATATAAAAGCCAAAAAGGCAATTAAGATTCTAATAGTTTTGGGGAACCTGGGTGGCTCAATTCATTAAGCATCCAATTTTGGCTCAGGTCATGATCTCACAGTTAGAGCCCCGCATCAGGTTCTCTGCTTTCAGTGCAGAGCCTGCTTTAGATCCTCTGTGCCGCCGCCCCCCCACCAACCGTCTGTCTGTCCCTCCCCAACTCATGCTCCCTCTTTCTTTCAAAAATAAACATTAAAAAAAGAAGATTCTAATAGTTAAAAAAAAAAGATTCTAGGGGCGCCTGGGTGGCGCAGTTGGTTAAGCGTCCGACTTCAGCTCAGGTCACGATCTCGCGCTCCGTGAATTCGAGCCCCGTGTCGGGCTCTGGGCTGATGGCTCAGAGCCTGGAGTCTGCTTCGGATTCTGTGTCTCCCTCTCTCTCTGCCCCTCCCCCATTCATGGTCTGTCTCTATCTCAAAAAATAAAAAAAAAAAAAAAACATTAAAAAAAGATTCTAATAGTTTATACAGAACTACAATGGAAGAGTTGCACAGTTGATTTGATGTCCCTTATTGCACAGATGTTGGAAATAGGTTTTTTTCCCTTCTTCAGTGTCCCCATTTGTGCCTTCAGATTTAAAGCCATGTAGCATAAAGATGATGCTATTAAAGAGGAATAATTTCTTTTGTAATTTCTGTCACAGACATCCACGTCTTGAAGGACATGGCCTCACCTACCAATGACACTAGGAACCATTGCTACTTTTTTGAAGCAGGAATGATATAAAGGATGGAAATCTTGTTCTGACTTTTCTTGATTCAATCCATGTCTTAAAAATGCTATCATTATTTTGAAGTATATCCACACCAGGCAGTATGTTTTAGCATGCCTGTATTTTTTAAGCATGTGATGCTAGGTGATTAAGATGCTGAGGTAGATTAAAGTAATTATTGCGCAAATTCTGTTGCTTGAAAGAATTTATTTTGTTAGAAATCTTAATGGAAATATTAAACTTTCATTTTTACCTTTTCATATCAATAATTCAAGATTAATAAACTCATAGTTCATTAGTTCAACAGACTGTCTTAATTTCAATCCTAAAAATCGAAGGCTCTGATAACTCTAAGCAGAATTTAAAAATTAAGTTGCTGAGAGCAATTCTGTCAAGAAATAAGGACTTTTATTTTATAAACTGTCAAGTAGCATTATTTAAATAAAAATATTTTCTTGAATCCAAATTTTAAGAAAAGAAAAATAGAAGAAAAGTTATGTTTCAATAGAGAAAAATTCATGGTAATCTAATTTAGGGAAGGACTAAATCTTTTTGTTCATGACAATCATTGAATCTAGTAATAATTTTTATGGTATCTCATAAAACTGATATGTTTTTAATAAAAGGTATTCATTTGTCCCTCTTACTGCATATATAGTGGTCAGAGTCAGTTTCACAGCAAACAACCAAAAGAAACATGAAGTTTAAAATGTTTTGATTTTTGGTATCTTTGCAGTTAGCCAAAATGAGATATCATAAAGATATCATAATAGAGAACAGAAAGAAATGCCGTTAGTTAAGAAAAGAATTAATTGTATTACACTTAACATCCTCCAGGTGAAGAATTTATTAAAAGTGAAAATAGCACAAAGCAAAGAAGACAAATATGTGTAGGGAAAACATAAAACTGAAGAAACATACTACCTCCAGTTTGTCTACATTTTCAATACAAAATACTGTTTAATTACTTATTGTTATTTATGCTACACTGCAGGAAAGACAGAGTGTAATAATTATAAGAACTGATAAAATATCACAAATTCATGATATATATATTAAATACATAATTTCTATATGTGGTATTGCCAAAATAGCTAAATGAATGTTAAAAATGTTAATGAGAAACTGAAATGTTATAAGTCTGTAGTGGAAATAAGTCCATAAACCACCATTTAAGGAAAGGAAAAGAACTTAGAATGGGAAATGGTATTACGGAAAGGAATGCAGTTCTGTATCAATGGCAAGCGTATTTTTACCCCACTCAGTATCATGCATACTTTTGGTGCTGTGTTAGAACACAGTGACTGTGTATAAAGTTGGTTACAGTCAACAAACAAGACTAAGATTTAAATATGTCGTTAATTCAGTTAACTTCTTACAGTATGAAAGAAAAGTTACAACATGCAACCTCTTTTTCAATACATTGACAGTGTATTTTACTAAGTTATTTTTAAAGACATATATAAAATAAGCACAAAAAGCAAATCCTGAGCATTTACTTGGGATTTTTTTCTTCTCCCAAATTTCTATTTTACATATTGCTTCAGATCACACTATGTAATTTTTTATTTTCTGAAAGCTACAATTTTAAACTAATTTATCATTTCTAAAATAACTGAATAAATTATATAATTTACTTAGATTTAACTTCTTTGATCAAGGATATTTATCTTAAAGGCTTTAAGTTTATGTGCTTAGTTTTATCAGAGAAGCACAAATGACAGGGTTAATTAAAATTTGTTGAGTTAACTTCCCACATTCATTTGAGATATGATCAAAAGATGATAAAACTTGTGTTAGATCAAAAAAGAAAAAAACCCAAACATAAAACATTCCTATGAATAGTATTTCAAGACAACATATATGTTCAGCTTATTTCTTTAGGCTTATTGCTACAATATTCTGTTGTAGTAATTACATACATAGTACAGGACAAAGCCTATAATAGCTCCTTCATCTATGGGCATCCATTATATTTAAGCAGAATTTAACAATGAAAACAAAAACACATTTAAAATTATATATGAAAGAGTTTACAAGTATTTCTTGACCATCTATAATTCCCCCTCTTGACTATCTCTTTATTTCCTCAAAATAAAAATTCATATTGATTCAAATATTTAAAGCATGGGTTTTCCTTAATAAATTATATTAGGCACAAAGAAGGGCAATAAAAAATTTCCACAAATTAACTTACAAAAACCTGTAAACTTACATTATGACCTAGTTAATATTTTGGGGCATATTATCTCAGAACATGTATTATTAAATTAGCTGCATGATTAATACTGATGATACAAGTTTCTAACTGGACATCTGAATGAAGGCTGAATTTATTTCACTCGTATAAATAACCTCACCAAAGTATATTAAGAATATATGAAATGAGGGGTCCCTGGATGACTTAGTCCCACTCTTAATTTTGGCTCAGGTCATGATCTCACAGTTCGTGAGTTTGAGGCCCGCACTGGCCTCTGTGCTGATGGTGCAGAGCCTGCCTGGGATTCTTTCTCTCTCTCTGTCCCTCTCTGCCCCTCCCCCTTCTCACGCGTGCTCTCTCTCTCTCAAAATAAATAACTTAATTGAAAAACGTCTGTAAAATGACTGCTTTAATTTAATAAATTAAATTACTTCAGTAATACTTAAATTACTTCAGTATCTACTATGCGAAAGCACCATAACAACACCTGTTGATGGTTAACTCTTACAGCAAAATCATTCTAATTTTAATCATGTATTTCCAGCAAGAATTAAGAAAAAACCTACTATCCTCAATTACTAATATCTAGAAATATGAAATTTCATATACTCACCCCTTTATCTCCTCTTGTTTTAGAATTAAATTTCACTGTTTTTAACCGGGCTCGTTCTTTCTTCTCAACTCTGTCAAAGTATAGAATGCTATTTTTAAAGTATACTGAAATATCTAAGGGCCTAACTAGAAATCATTAAAACTGATACTTTAATATAGGGCACTTTTATATTCTAAAGTCTTCAGAAGTCATCTAGGTTTGCATCCCAAAATTAATTATAATTTCTAAAATGAAATATAGGGCTCATTTTATTATGAAACAAAACCACTTGTGAAGTATCAAAATACAGTACATGTGTACTTATAAATGTACTCAATTCCATAATTATATTAAAATTATTATGAGGAACCACTTCTGAATTAAGCAATTTGCCAGATTTTGGGTTTTTTTTTGTTATTGTTTAAATATTAGCTTAGCATGGGGCATACACATATGCCAAAAATTAAGCATAAGAGAGTGAACAAATAAGGCAAAATGTTAACAACTGGTAAAAGTAGGTGAAGGATATGTGGATTTCTTGTACTATTGTTTCTTGTACTATTCTTCCTCGTTACTTACTTTTCTGTAGCTCTGACATTTTTATAAAAAAGTGGGAAATACAAAAATTAAATTTAGCTCCAGTGATATACTTGTGTAAATACAGAAAGAAACCAATTACAGTATACAAAAACTTTAAAGTATCTTTGGAAGGAGATACAAAGACTTGGTAATCTTAGTTATCCTTAGTTATCCCTCTACAGGTGAAATTGGTGCCAAGGGAACAAGCTTAAGATAAGGAAGCCTGTACAGCTTTTCGATCTTATGAATTTTGAAACTTGTTAAAGTGCCAAGTATTCAAAATAAGCAAGCCAACAAAACTACATCAAAACAAATGTTTCATATAGATTGTAATACCAATATGAACCTCGCAAAATTTCCTGTAAATTAAGCTTTTATAAATCCTCAATTTCAACATAGATATTATATTAGTATATAGCAGAAAAACTTACCACAACAGGTTAAGAATAACTGTATTTCCTTCATTATCTAGCTATATAGTTTTATCGTGGATACAGAAGAACCTTAGTAGTCAAGGATTTGAAACTTGTTTTTATTGTGCTAGAACAGTCCGTGACATGATTAGAGAGTCCATGAGATGATTAACTAATTTATAATTCTGCCTAGGTACTTACTGAGGGCACTGCAAAACTAACATTTGGTGAGTAAACGTTTACAACTCAAAATGGCTTTGTTTTCGCATCATTATCTTGTTCACTAAATAGTTGATTGATTTAAATTGTACTTAACTGTAAATACTATTCCTGAAAGAAAACTAAGAACTGTAGTAACTACAATTCCTTGTGCTATTATTAGAAGTACAGAGGTCTAAGAAAGGGATAGTTCTGTTTTAAGAAAACAGAAGTTTTGAATACATTCAAGAACGAAACGGCATAATTAGTTGTGGTTTCATACTATAGCTTATGGAAGAAAAATTATATAAATAAATGAATAAACATAAAAAAACAAAAAAATCCCACAAAATTCAACTTTATAGAATTTTTGTACAAAATAAAAAGAATCTCTTTCCATCAAAGCCAGTGTTTTCTTATTAGTTGCAGGCACACATAAAGCCTATGAGAGATATGAGGTACCAAAGGATAAGACAATTTTTAGGAACTCTGACTTTGATATTTAAGATGTGAGATTTTTACTGACTCAACAAGGCACAGAGGAAGCATTTCTGAATTTAAAGCAGACTATGTTCTATTCTAGGAGAAAAGTTATGCTGAGGGCTGCATTGCTAAAAGAGGAGTTGCCTCTTTATAAGATCTAGCCAAATAGCTGGAGCTTGCTAAATATATGGATCTAGCATAGAACAGTCATAAATCCCCAAACCACAAATACAAATCTAGGTAATATTTTAATATTCCTACTCTTCAACTTCTACAAGCAGTTATACAAATATATACAGGTAGAGGTTTATAAATAGGTACATGATTTGGCATACTTATCAATTACAGAGGCTCTTAACAAAATAAGTATAAATCCAACTCATTAGAACAGAACAAGTGTATTCCATCATAAGCTTGACCTGAAGTGAATTAACTAGCTACACTAAACACTAATGTCTCTTTACCAATTTTGGCTGGCTATCTTAAAACTTAAAGAGGCTTTTAGGCAATGATTTGTACAAATCAGATCTCACAAAAAAGCTATTTCGGGGGAATTACGAACTGACATTTTAATACCATTTCTCACAAAAGTAGGGGCATTCAGCAGCATTTCGTAGACCTTAGAGAGGATTCTCTATACTGGGATCATCCTATCTATGTCTATACTTGACTACTTTTCCAGTAGACAGTAAGTATCAATCACGATAATAAGTGGTTAAAAGCAAAGAGGAAAGACCAGTGAATGTACCAATACTTCTAAATTAATCAAGAAAAAAGATGTGAAGCAAGTAACAAGATAGTTCTAAACATTTCACATTTATTTACACTTCCATTTTTTAAGTCTAAAGGAGGCAATTCATATAATCAAAAATGTAAAGTTTAAGATTCCATCACCACCTACATGAGAAAACTACAAAGGCTTTTAAATCTCTCTCCCTCCAATGGTATAGATACATGGCAAAGTTATTTAAAAACCTTTGGGGGCATCATATTCTTTAATTACGTCACTGGTTACAACATAAGGTGAACAAAATCAAATGACTGTGAAACACAATATGGAAAACCAAGCATCACCATCTTGGTAAAAGGATTTTAAAAATCAACAATTATTTATGTTGCCCTACTTTCAAGTGGTAAGACTGTACCAGACTTATATTTACCTGCGTTTACTGGGAATTACTCCAACTTCATCACTCTCTCCATCTGGTGTAACCTGCCTGGCTTGCCACCACTCATCATCAGAAGCATTAATAACATGGAGGATATCTCCAAATTTGAAGTTCAAGCCCTGACTGGGAAGGCCACTGTCTTTAGTCTTGTCATAATCAAAAAGCGCTCTAGATTAAGAAGGAAAAAAAGTCTATGATTATTTGTCATGATGCTCATTCCAATATTAAATGAACACAGGATTCTGAAAGTGTATATAATCCAGGTAAATAATTAAACAAGATACCATGGTGGGCAAAATAATGCCAAGCTCAAATTTGCACTACATACGGAAGGACAGACAAAAAAAGAAACAGTAAAAGTGACTTATGCTAACAGTTCTCTAAAATTAGGCACCACCTTATTTCTTTCAATATTGGATGAGAAATTAAAAAAAAAAATGCTTTTAGTGTAATCCACTGGCAACCCATATTGAATTCTAAAATGAAGACAAACCTAGAGAGTTGCTCTAAATTAATAAGCAAAAAGTAAATATTAAGAGATAACTCTTCTCTTTATTTTGGCTACACATACTTGGGAAAACAAACTCCCTGAAAGATTTGATTCATTAGTTGCAGAGTGTAAGACTAGATTAACAGAGTGACTATTGTGTCAGTTAATTATTCCTTCTATTTGTTCACAGAACTAGAGTAACAGAATTTTCTGAGTCAATAACAATGATGAAAACTAACTATACAGGACTTTAACAGCTGCTAAATATTTTGGAAAAAATACTGTATTAATATAGTAATTGCAAAATGTTAAGAATCTTTTAAAATTTGATAAAAATACTGTGTTCTATTAATTAATATACAATACTTAAATTCTCATCCAAAGTAGTTCTCTCAAAAGTAAAGGAAAGAATCCCAGCAATTACATTTATAATACAATTTATTTATTCTTTAGTTCTAATTTGGCAACTGGAAATTAGGATACAAATCATATTCCTTTCTGTGTTACCCAATTTTTTAAACCTATCTCTCTTTTTTAAAAAAAAATTTATTTAAATTCCAGTTAGTTAATAAACAATGTAATATTAATTTTGGGTGTATAATATACTCATTCAATACTTCCACACATCACCTGGTGCTCATCACAAGTGCACTCTTTAATCCTCATCACCTATTTAACCCATCTTCTCACACCCTTCCCTTCTGGTAACCATTAGTTTGTTCTATATAGTTAAGAGTTTGTTTCTTGGTTTGTCTCTCTCCCTCTTTTCTCCCCACTATGTTCATTTGTTTTATTTTGTGAATTCCACATATGAGTGAAATCATATGGCATTTGTCTTTTTCTGACTTATTTCACTTAGAATAATACTTTCTAGCTCCATCCATGCTGTTGCAAAAGGCAAGATTTCATTCATTTTTTATGGCTGAGTAATAGTCCAGTGTGTGTGTGTGTGTGTGTGTGTACACACCACAACTTCATTATCTATTCTTCAGTCAATGGACACTTGGGCTGTTTCCCTAATTTGGCTATTGCAGATAAGGCTGCTATAAAGATGGGTGGGGGGACATTTATCCCTCTGAATTAATATTTTTGTATTCTTGAGGCAAATACCTAGTAGTGCTACTGCTGGATCTTAGGTAGACCTATTCATTATTGCAGATTGGAGGAAGCTTAAATGGGGTGTCTGAACAGAGGGCTACTGAAATAAGGTTTACTCCACCAGATCCTAGAAATGCTCAGGAAGTAGAAGTGTACAGAATTCAGGTAGGCAGAGGTAAGTTACAGCAGTGAAAACAAAAGAACTGGTGAAAACACTTCATGTAGCACTTAGAACCTCTAGATCCCTTCTCTTGTTCCCAGACCCAGAAGACAAGAGGTTTAGTTTCTAAAGAAATTGAATTTGGTAAGTTCTGTACTCTGGAACTTGATGGGGAACGTGGTACTGGGCTAAAGACAGATAAAAAGTAATCTGCACACTGAAAATGGAAATTCTAGCAGCCTTGTTTATACTGCAGGCAAGAGATTAAGGATTCTTTTCTAGAGATATTTAATGACCCCAACAATGACCTCGGGTGGGAAAGGGCAATGAACAAAGCCAAGTATTTTATAGTTAAATCCAGCTAGCTTCATTCTCCATTCATAAGAATAGAAAATAAGGATCACTAAATATTTAAAGATCATCTCACATATGAAAAGCAAGAAAAGAGGCAAACTAGAAAAAAAGAAATACAGAGAATGCACAGAATTCAAGAAGCAGAACATTAGAGAAAATGAGAAGATATTAGGTCTATGAAATAAAAAGACGACAAAAAAAGGACCAAATAAGAAGAGGCTTTTAGAAAATAAATAGGATATCATACCTTCCTCCATACCCCAAATACTCTATGAAGGAGAAGGCAAAGTAAAGTCATTTTCAGACATGCTAACACTCAAAAAATGTCCCCCATATACTCTTTTTTCAAGAATTTATTGGAGAATGTGCTTTATTAAAGGAAAGTAAATTGAGAAAGAAAATGTGGCACTGAAAAAAACAGACTCTGACATAGCAGAGTGCTAAAAGGCATAGGACAGGGGCACCTGGTGGCTCAGCTGGTTAAGCATCTGACTCCTGATCTGGCTCAGGCCATGATCTCATGGTTTCCTGAGATCAAGCCCTGTACTGGGCTCTGTGCTGTCAGCAGAGAGCCTACTTGAGATTCATATTCATATTCTCTCTCTCTCTCCCCCCCCCCCCGCCCCTTCCTCCCTCCCTCCTCCACTCATGCTTTCTCTCTTTCAAAATAAATAAATAAACTTAAAAAAATAAAAGGAATAGGACAGTGGCAAAGGCAAGTCTCATATGAGATCTACACAGCAAGTCTATAAAGTAACTAGTCCAGACTGGAACAGAAAGATAGAAAAAATCTGAAGTGTAAGATCATATGTACAACCACATGTTTCTTTAAGTGAAAAACTCTAGAGTCTATTGTAAGATAAAGAAAGATACTTAGTAATAAGTACATGAACAATTAAGCAAATAAAAATGAGATGATTATTATGCCTAGGAAAAATGAAGGGCTGCAGAAGAAAGGAAGGATGGTGTTATAATATACTACTTGAGTAATGACAGATACTATAATAGTCACATGATTAAATGCTATTAATTTTATTAACAGTGATGACACTATGTTTGAGTGATAAAGGATGAAGAATAGTTTGGTATGAAAGAGAAAGTTATCTACAATGGTAAACTGGAAAACAGCAGTATATGCACATTATTTAGAAATTTGGGGGTAAAGACAAGGGACTTTGCCAAGAAAATGGAGGATGACTGTTTTCAGAGAATGAAATTAGGGATTTTTCGGAGGTGACAGATATTTTTTATTATTATTTTTTACAACGTTTATTTTTCACAGGAGAGAGACAGAGCACGAGTCGGGTAGGGGTAGAGAGAGAACGCAAGACACAGAATCTGAACCAGGCTCCAGGCTCTGAGCTGTCAGTACAGAGCCCAACCTGGGGCTAAAACGTGTGAGCTGCGAGATCATGACCTGAGCCAAAGGTGGACATTTAACTGATGGAGCCACCTGGAAGCCCCCATTACATCTTTTGATAGTATATAACTTGCAAAAATAAGGTACTTCTTTAAAAAATAACAAAAAGTAAAGATGACTCATTAAAGGTGCCTGAAACAAATGTAATGTCTTGATTTTTATGCCTTTGTAAGTTTTTAATAAATCACTATTAAAGGCAACACCTAATTATATTAAAATTAGAAAATATGGGCAAGAAGAAGAAAATGAAAAAAGGAGAGTATAAACAAATCTGTTTTTCCTTTTTCTGTAGATATCAGTATCACATAAAACACTTTGGGACAGAATAATTTAATAAATAAAATTTAATAAATAATGTATAGAAATAATAAATAATAAATCTAAATAAAATTTAATAAATATTACAATAATTAGTGGAAGAAGAGAAAAATCTGATAGACTAAGGATTCCCAGATCACTGGTAGGGCAGGAGGAATGAAAGGGGTAGGAAAAGAACAAGTGAAGAAAGTGAGAACAGTTTCCTTTTCTTACGTATCACAGAATAACATTTGAGACAGTAAGTCATATCATATGTAAACAAGTATAGAATACATGCTTGTTTGCATAGATTTTTTTATACATATGCACAAACACATATGGGATACATGTCTATTTTATGTAAGATACATCATCTCTCATCAGAAGAATAAATAAAACATACTACGAAATGTTCCTCAGTAAGATCAGAAGAAATGAACAAAATTAATGAAGAATGGTACAGATTACCCGTAGTCATCAACTAAAGTTAAACTAATACTTCAATAAAATGCTGAGTAAAGGCTCTGCTAAAAAGAGTATACAGAATACAAATAGGTCATCTGTGTAAGTCTTATTAGCCAATGAAATAAAAAAGAACAGTTTAAATTCAAAAAATACATGTAGAAATTTCCTGAATCTGTGTTCTCTACTGAGGCTACTCACATTTTAAGCTATTATTTACATATGCTCCCTTTGCTATTATGGACATTACTGTAGTAATTAAATGTTAGAGAACAGTTTATTATAAAGAATATAAGTACGTGTTGGATGATATGACATACCAAGCTACAATACAGTCACTCAGGAAAATAACTTAAAAATTTTTTTCTCCCACATTTATTTTGTCTTTATCATGCCATTATTATTCAAGGGGTTGTACAACTTTAATACAATTATAGTAACATTCCAATTCTTGAAAGACAGACTGTCAAGAAATCAATCCTAAAATAACATTTCTTTGGTTTACAATAGATTTTTTCTTTTTTCTTTTTTTTTATATTTTATTTTTAAGTAATTTCTATACCCAACATGGGGATTGAACTCACAATCTTGAGATCAGGAGTCATATGCTCCACCAACTGAGCCAGACAGATGGCAATATATTCTTTGCAATATATTCTTCTACAGTAAAACTAAGTCATAGTAAAAAATGTGAAGGACTCTGCATGCATGCATAAATAAGGACTGCCATAATTAGAAGTAAAAAAATTTACCTGACATAGAGGGATCGCTTCTGGCTAGTTCGAAGAGAACCTGATCCTGAACTAATGCTACTATTCATCATCTGCTCCCGTAAGTCATGTATTTTGGCTTCAAAACGACTGTATTCTGATGGGGAAAAAAATAAATTTATACTTTACACTCTAAAAAAATAAGTTACTTGAATATAAAGTATTAAATACATTAGCTGGCTTATAATAATTATATGAGGTTAGAACCTTGAAAGAGTAATCTGTGTAAGATTTTTGGACAAAATGCAAATTTCAAAAAACCAACAATTTTCCAAATGTACCATAAATTAGAACTGGCTGAATTAGAATTTTCTCATATGCTATTTTAAAGTTCATATTACATTTAATCAATTAAAAGACAACTTTCATGCATCAAATAGTGGTATCAACCTCACATTACTGTCTAACTGTAAATTTTAAAGATTAAAATTCAGAATTTATTCTGATTTTTGTACTTAAAAAAAGAATCCTATAATGATTTATACTAGACACTTTGTTTACTGATTTTTCCCCTTGAGGAAATCAGTTACTTTTATGTGCTGAAACACAGAACTTGTGTACAGTCAATAATATGGCAAAAGTCAATAATACAGGAAAAATATGCCTTAACAACTGTACATTAAATTTACTTCAACTCATTTTATGATTTGTAAATTCTCAAAATACCAAAATAAGATACAAAACAATTTGAATAAACATTTTAAGATCATTTTTATATAAAGCAAGTGTGATTTTGACGATGAATTATTTTAAACTATATCATATAGTAAAAACTACTAAATCTATTAATAAAACCATAAGCACTTTTTCAAATATACTGCATTACACATTTACACACCTTTATACCTTTTTCTCTATAACAAACTATTTTATAGAAATTAGGGTAGATCTCCTCAGATTTTCTAACAAATACAAACGGTCTTAAAGCAAGAGCAAATATCTTGCTTGGGAGTTTGTATAGTTTAAGAAGACAGAGGAAGAGCAAACATGATTATTGTGGAGTTATTCTTCTTTTTACCATAGACACCATGTTTGTTTTATGGATACTAAGATTAATTGAAGCAACAGTTCATCAAAAAACTCAAAAACATTTAATAGTTCAAACTAGTAATAAAGTGTTCTTTTTTTAAATATTTATTTTTGAGAGAGAGAGAAAGAGAGAGCACAAGTGGGGGAGGGGCAGAGAGCTAGGAGGACAGAGGATATGAAGTGGGCTCCACACTGACAGCACAGAGCCCAATGTGGGGCTTGAACTCACGAACCGTGAGACCATGACCTGAGCCGAGGTCGGATGCTCAACCGACTGAGCCACCCAGGCGCCCCTTTCACTATCCTTTAAAAATGTAACAGAGGGGCGCCTGGGTGGCTCAGTCGGTTAAGCGGCCAGCTTCGGCTCAGGTCATGATCTCCCAGTCCGTGGGTTCGAGCCCCACGTCGGGCTCTGTGCTGACAGCTCAGAGCCTGGAGCCTGTTTCAGATTCTGTGTCTCCCTCTCTCTGACCCTCCCCCGTTCATGCTCTGTCTCTCTCTGTCTCAAAAATAAATAAACGTTAAAAAAAAAATTAAAAAAAAAATAAAAATATAACAGAAAATTTAAAATACAAATGTTAGTAGACAGTAATAATGTGTCCAGTACAATTCAACAATTAACAGTTCATGGCATTGAGGTGCCTGGGTGACTCAGTTGGTTAAGTGTCCAACTCTTAATTTTGGCTCAGGTCATGACCCCAGAGCCCTGTGGGACTGAGTCCTGTGTGGGATCCATGCTGGGCATGGAGCCTGCTTAAGATTCTCTCTCTCTCTCCCTGTCCCTCTCCCTTTCTCACTCTAAAGAAAAGAAAAACAAAAACAAAAACAACTCATGGCAAACTTTTATTTGCAAAGGCACAGTGAAAACAGAGATAGACTGATGGATGGAGGTACAAATACTGGTTCCTCTTATTGTTAAAAGTTTTATTTATTTAAGTAATTTATACATTCAATGTGAGGCTCAAACTCATGATGCCAAGATCAAGAATCACATGCTCCTTTGAGCCCATCAGGCAGCCCTATACTGGTTCTTCTAATTAAAAATTAAAACCATTAAGTTTGTAATTAATGCCTTCTATCTTCTATCTGTATGTGCTTTCTTGCATAAGACGAATCCTAGTTCTCGCGACACTGCGAATAACAGAATTAGAGTATTACACGGGGACTTTTTAATTTTTTCCAGTATTACATTTACAACAGCCTTGAAATAATGACACCAACAACTAAGACCACGACATCGTTTTTGAAAACAGTTAACTACTTTCCCTACTTCCTTTTAACCTTAAAGCATGGTCTAGTAGGGATGAATATATATATATATATATATATATATATATGAATATATATATGAATATATATATGAATATATATATGAATATATATGAATATATATATATTAATATATATATATATAGTTTAATTGCTGTTTTAAAATTACTTGGAGTAGTTCCTCCTTAGGTGTTAATGTTGCCAACTATCCAGTTGGCTCATTTCTTATACACTTAAGTTCATTTGTTCTTTTTTATTGTCAATTTTGACATTTAGGGGTGGCTTTTAAGAGTTTCATTTTTTTAAATAGGTAGGTAAAATAGTTTCAAGGTCATATTTGTAAAACAAGGATATTAAAAAAGAAGTCTAGGTTGTCCTCCCTCCTACCCTAAATTATATTAAACATTTATATATATGGTCATTATATATAAATGACCGATATAAATATAATAAACATTTATATATAAACATTATATATAAACATTTACAGAAAGGCTTATTCCTCCATTTTTAATAAATAGAAGCAGATACACATATATATGTAAATACGTTTACATATACTTATTCTAGAGTATTTTAATATATATAATACATAATTATGTACACATTATGTATATATATTCACACACATATATGTATTGCCCACTTTTATAAATTAATTTTATTTATTTATTTTTGAGAGAGAGAGAGAGAAAAGCAGGGCTCGAGCTCACCTGAGCTGAAGTCAGACACTTAATGACTGATCACCCAGGCGCCCAATTTATTTTATTTATCTTTTAAAAAGATACAGCAACAACACTGTATAGTAGCATGGACAGATGTCCCTCATTCTTTTTTAATAGCTATATAGTTCTTTTGCTTTTAACCTTCATCTCTTTGTTACAACAAAATACTGGAAAGAGTTACATTCTGCCTTATCAGCAAATCTGAAAATTGTTTTCTTTGAACTAAGGTAATGTTTGATATGACTGAATTTGTTTGATCTCCGTTCTATTCATACTATACCTTATTTATATGTAGGCAAGCCTTCTGTGCGAATAGTTGTGTCAGGGTATATTTTCCAAAGATACATGCCTGTATCCCACATGTTCTTGTACTGTGACCTTGCCATTCCCCCATTAAGTGGGCAGACTCTAATCACTCTCTCCTTGAATTTGGGCTGGTCTTATTACTCACAAGCAAGCAAATATGGTAGAAATGATTCTATGTGACTTTCAAAGTTAAATTAGAAGAGGCCACAAAACTTTTCCCTGTTTCTTTAGGGATGCTTGTCTGGGGGAAGTCAGATACCATGTAAGAAGTCTGACAACCCTCAAAGAACCATGCTGCAGAGGTCACGTGATGGTGTTCTGAGCCCTAACTTCCAGCCACTATCACCAAGGCACAAGACAAGGGGAGTAAAGCTATTGTGGACCTTCACCGACCAGCTGAATCCCATTAAGTGACCTTAGGCTATGCTACAAAGACCATCCAGACAAAATCCTGCCTGAATTCCTAATCTACAGAATCCATAAAATGGTTATTGTTTCAATCCACTAAGCTTTGGAGTAGTTATGAAGCAACAGTAACAGGAACACACTTCCTCTGTGCAGTCTATTTTATTTGGTCATACACACCCACACACCAAGGACAAGCCTTCCTAAATTTAAAAATACATATGAAATTCCTAAAACAAAGAATAAGTTTTATATACTTTCAAAAATAAATATATAAATATAAAATTAGTACGGTTTATTCTTTTGTTCTAATGATAACCTTTTGTTTGGCTTTTGCCCCCTCCACCATGAGCAATCACTTCAGAGCCAAAGTGAAATATTATCCTTTTATGTCCAGTTAAAAACTTTAAAGTGATCACAAAGCTTATTCTATTTTCATAGCATCTTCAAACTCCCCATTTTCTAATAATTATACTTTATCCAAATTGTCAGAGCATACAGTCTTTTCATATTATACACTCTCCCCTTACAACTATCTTAACTAATTGCAATTAATTGCTACCATCAGTCTTTATGTCAGTATCTCTCCCATCATTTTGGGTGTCTGAACTTTGTTCTCTCTTCTCAGAGTGTTTATATGAACAGTATCATCAGAATACCAATCTGTTGTTGATACATTTGACTGCAGCCTTTATATGTGAAAGTCTATTTGATTCAGTTTCTTTCATTGATTCTTTGAAAATGTTGACTCCACTGTCTCCTTTAAACCATTGCTAATGAAGTTCTAATGACTACCTCATTTTCTTTCATTTAAAGAGCAATGTTTTTCCTTTGGCCTGGAATTCAAGTGAATTTTTCTTTTTCTTTTCTAATTTTTTTTAATCAAAAAAAGTTTTTTTAATCTTTATTTATTTTTGAGAGAGAGAGGAAGAGAGTACAAGTAGGGGAGGAACACAGACAGAAGGAGACACAGAATCCAAAGCAGGCTCCAGGCTCTGAGCTGTCAGCACAGAGCCCGATGCGGGGCTTGAATTCATGAACCTTGAGATCATGACCTGAGCCGAAGCCGGATGCTTAACTGACTGAGCCACCCAGGTACCCCTAAGTTAATTTATTTTGAGAGAGAAAGAGGGAGTGTGTGTGCAGGAGCAGGGAAGGGGCAGAGAGGGAGAGAATCCCATGCAGGTTTCTCTGTCAGCAGGGA
The DNA here is from genome assembly GCF_018350195.1 of Panthera tigris. NCBI lineage: Eukaryota > Metazoa > Chordata > Mammalia > Carnivora > Felidae > Panthera > Panthera tigris. The sequence continues at coordinate 72,031,114 of NC_056668.1, forward strand.
GTCCAAAGCAGGGTTCAAATCCACAAACCATGGGATCATGACCTGAGCCAAAATCAAGAGTCAGGCATTTAACTGACTGAGCCACCCAGGTGCCCCTTTTTCTTTTATTTTTTGAGGTTTTTGTTATCATTTATTTATGAAGTTAAAAATGAGTGATAGAGGGGCACCTGGGTGGCTCAGTTGGTTAAGCATCCAACTTCAGCTCAGGTCATGATCTCACAACTCACTCACAAACTCACTCAATCTCCATAACGGGCTTACTTTTATCAGTGCAGAGGTGGCTTTGGATCCTCTGTCCCCCTGTCATGCTCTCTCAAAAATAAACAAACATTAAAAAAAAATGAGTGATAGTTAAAACTGCCATACAACTTTTTGGTTTGTTCTCAATTTGTTTTCAGTTTCAATGTCTTTCTGAATAGATGGAACAGGTCAGACCAGTCCTGGGAGTGGGGGGTGGGAGGGGTCACAGGGGAACGGAGCCAGGCAAGGGAGAGCAGAGAGGCTGAGGGGCTTGCTGGGGGTGGGGAGGGTGTGTCTGTGTGTATTTTTCTTTTGATCTTAATAATTTTAAGTCCAGTAATTTTGTGAGAATATTTCTCAGTGCTAGTTATAATCTTAGGTAAACAGAATGTCTTTTTGACATATATTTTGAGTTTTTTAATTTTAGAAAAGTTTTGTTTATGTATTTTTAATATGTTCTATACGCATTGTTTTGTTTTTTTCCTATGAGACTCCCACATGTATGCTGAATATTCTTTGTCTACTTTATCTGTCATTCTCAAATCCTTTTTTATTCTGTTTCTTTTTTTATTAACATATTTTCCAAAGATTGAAGCAATCCCCAACTGTTTTTCCTGAACCATTTGAGAGTAACTTGCTACCTTGATGTCGCACCACTGTTGAATATTTTCTATAAATAAATAGTAAGTAAATAAACTACAAATATATAAATACGCATATACACACACACACATATATATATTTATTCTAGAGAAAGTGTGAGGGAGGAGAGGGGCAGAGAGAGAGCAGAATCTTAAGCAGGCTCCATGCTCAACGTGGGGCATTGTGTGTCCTATGTGGGGCTCAATCCCATGACCCTGGGATCATGACCTGAGTTGAAATCAAGAGTCAGACACTTAACTGACTGAGCCACCCAGGTACCCCTAAATATATTTTCCTATACAACAACAAAACCATCAAAATCAAAGTAAAATTAATACATTACTACCATCGAATGCTCACACCCTACTTGAGTTTCCCCAGTAATGCCCTTTATAGCAAAGGGATCAAAGATCTAGACTGAAATCATGAGTTGTCATATCTTTTTAGTATCCTTCAGTCACAACAGTCTCTCAGTTTTCTTCCCTCGACTTTGTAGTCTTGATACTATTGAACATTACAGGTCAATTATTTTATAGAACGTCTCTCAATTTAGGTTTGTCTGATGTTTCCACATGATTAGGTTCCAGTTATGTAAATCTGGCAGGAATATCACGGGAAAGATGTTATGTTCTTTTTTTTTTTTTTTTTTTTTAATATTTATTGTGAGAGAAAGAGCGTGCATGACAGAGTGCCCGGTGGGGGGAGGGGCAGAGAGAGATTCCCAAGTAGGTTTTTCATGCTTTCAGTGCAGAGCCTGACTCGTGATTTCCTAATTTATTCAGTGCAGTATAAGCTGGTATTATCATCATCAATTTGATGCTCAAATTGTTCTCAATTTAGCCAGTGGGAACCCTTTCAAACTGGATTTTCTGTCCTTTTGACACGTTTCCTTCATCTAGCACAGAATATTACAGAAAAATCTAGTACTTTCCCTTCCCCACACCTGGAAACAGCCATTAATCCAAACAGCCTTGGTAATTTTGGTGGGGAAGAGTATTTAGAGGCCAAGATCTAAGTGTTAGGTGTGCTCACTGCTATTGGGCCCAGGCTCTCTCAGTGGATACAGCTAGAGAATTGTATATAAATTTAATATCCATATGTAAAACAGATACATATTTATAACTATGTTTATATAAATTAAAAACCTTATGTTTAGACCAATTTCTCCAATTCTAACCTAATATTATAGGGTTTACATTTTAGTTTTCTCCCTTTCCATATTTATTACATTCTACTCTAAAAATGAAAATTATAGGTAACATTAACCTTAGCATGTATGTATCCATTTGGTCAATCTCTCTGTATGTACGGAGTCCTCTGTCTCTACTACCACCTACTTCCTTGACTCACCAGTACCGTGTGTTACCCTCCTTAATCTGCTCAGACTCTGATTCCTCACACCAGGACACTCCCTTATGTGGAAGCCCCCTCTTCATAATTAAGTCCTAATGGGTCACCATAACTGTCTCCAACCTCCCTAGCCCTGCAATACAGATAACCACCTTAGAACTAAGTTGATCAGGGGCGCCTGGGTGGCGCAGTCGGTTAAGCGTCCGACTTCAGCCAGGTCACGATCTCGCGGTCCGTGAGTTCGAGCCCCGCGTCAGGCTCTGGGCTGATGGCTCGGAGCCTGGAGCCTGTTTCCGATTCTGTGTCTCCCTCTCTCTCTGCCCCTCCCCCGTTCATGCTTTGTCTCTCTCTGTCCCAAAAATAAATAAAAAACATTGAAAAAAAAAAATTAAAAAAAAAAAGAACTAAGTTGATCAGGATATGGAAGGTAAAGAGCTCTTATTTTTGGTTTTTGAAAAAGTCCTCTTTTTTACATACTTGCTTTAAGGAAATACCGTGCTCCTTTGTTAAACTTAACTTTTGAAAAAATTTTTTTCTTTATTTATAATAATTTTCTAAGTTCTATCAATTCATTTATGTTATTTCTTATATTCCATATTTTTTCTTTAACTTGTTTTGAAATATGAAGGTACACTTTTCATTTATTTCATAGGCATGTTTTTCTGGCATACTTTCATTGTGGAGATGTTATTCTTATCCTTATTTTCATTTTCCAAATAGATTTCTATTGGATTCCACAGTGATCCTTTTCTGTTGTTCATTAAAAAAATTTTTAATGCTTATTTTTTGAGAGAGATAGAGAGAGAAAATGAGCGGGAGAGGGGCAGACAGAGAGGGAGACAAAGAATCTGAAGCAGGCTCCAGGCTCCAAGCTGTCAGCACAGAGCCTGACACAGGGCTTGAATTCACAGACTGTGAGATCATGACCTGAACCAAAGATGGATGCTTAACTGACTGAGCCACCCAGGTGCCCCTGTTCACTTTTATGTGAAATTAGTTTCCCTGAACTTCAGATAAGACTATTGGGTCAGGATAGCTTTTCTATCTTCACAGCTCTGGAGCTCCCTCTTTTGTTGTTTCTGTCAAGTGTTCAAAGACATGATCTCCTACACTGTGAGATCTCCTGGTGGTTTACTTTCCCCCTACTTGTCTGGACCTTCTATTTCCTTTGGCCCTATTATCCTATCCTACTCAATTTGGATTTTATTCTCAGTAGTTTTCCTTTGCTCTGTGGCTTTGAACTGAAATGGAGGTAACACTGGTTAGTTGTGTCAGAGGGCACAGACTGTTCCATCTCCTTCATACCTTACTGCAGATCCCCTGCGCTTAACATGCAGATTGTGCAAAAACCCCTTACAGTTGCAGGTGCTGTTCTTATATTGGCCACTGCATTTTCTAGTTAGTATTCATTAGCTCTTGGGCTTCTTGTGCGGCTTCCCCTTGTACAGATGTTGGTATTACAGGGTCTCATAGTTCTTGAGAAGTTGTTTATACTTGCTTGTATTTTGGGGTTCATGGGATACCTTTTCATCTAGTTTTGTTAAAGGTCTAGTTTTGTTAAATTTTGGTTTTGCTATCATAATTTTTTTTTTCTGGTAAGGGGGGATTGTTCTGGGCAATTTCACTTTAAATCTGCTATCTTATTTTTAATTTTCTATTTGTCCCACTACTCTATCAATATATTATTTTAGCGGTTGTCCTAGAAAATTATTAGGAAGTTTTGAGTTTTTGATATTTATTACTCTTGTTTTTAATATTTTAATCTTTTAAATATATCTTATCTGTACATTTATTCATTTATTTATTTTAAACATTTTATTTTTTAAAATCTCTACACCTAACATGGGGCTCAAACTTACAGTCCTGAGATCAAGAGTCCCATGCTCCACTGACTGAGCCAGCCAGGAGTCCCATAATTTTATGTTTAATAATGGCTGTGCTTAACAACTACTTTGCAAAATTCCTGAAAATTCAACAATTGGCTCTTGTAGGTCATTACATCACAGCTCTTATACAAAAGTAATGTCTGTGCTTCTTCAGCTGAGTTCCTAGTTTTCATTCACTTTTTGATAATTCTTTACTGCCTTAACAGCTCTATGATGTCTCTAATAAAATATTCATTATATTTCATGTAGCATTATTAGTTGTCTTCAGTGATTTTGCCAGCCAAATCAATGGAAGTCCTAGTGATTTAAAACGTTATACATTTAGAAATTTAAAAAAATTCGGTAAAAAGAACACATTATTTTTTATAGTAAAGAAGAATACTCTTTCCCAAGAGGTAACTAAGTTACTATAAAGCAGTTAAAGTCTCAGATAGTCAACATTTAAGATACTGGAGAACTAAGTCAATTATTGTTAGTTTCTTAAATTTGTGCCTCATTTACTATGTTTACTCTATTCAGATTTTCATATTTATGGTCTTTACTTACTATTAACAAACAATTCCTCCTAACCATCTGTCAGTTCAGAACATACTTCAATACTTTGTTTACTTTTCCTTTAAACCTCCCATTTCTTTACCTAGCTAAGATTCCTCTTTTTCCTGTCTGTTCCAATCAACTCATATTTTTAGATCTATCAATTTTCACTATATACCCATCCTATATATATTTTCTTAGACTTTATTTTGAGGGGAGAGTTTAATTTCTTTTTCAGTTAAGTCATTTACATCCCTCTCCTAGAAATCACATCACAACTCATTCCAGGAAAGGTACCACTGGGAGAGAGCTGAAATGTTATACAGAAAGTTTTCTCCATTCAGCATTTCAGAAATTCCAAACTTGTCATGAAATATATTTAGGGAGTCTCTGAACTGCTGGTCATAAGTTAAATAATATGTGTGTTCTTGTAAGAGGAGAGAACATGTTTAATAGCTGATTTTCTGCATTTTATTCCCTTTTTCAACTTCTAATCCTTGTTTTGGCCTCACTAGAATTGAAAAGATGGAAGGAGGGAGGGGAAGAGACTGGGGATAAACTGTACCTCCCCCAATCTCTCTGAAACCTACAATCCTAACTATAAAGAATAAAATTCATTTATACTCTAATGAAATATGTTAATTAAATGTAGAACTTAACATCTGAGAGCAATAAATCTTAGAGAACAGATATGACTGGTTTAGAGAAGAAAAAGGAAAATGTTCTGAGTAAGAAGGCAGGTTGGTTAAGTAGTAAGAAAGGGGAGAAAGATGTAGGAAGGAAAGAGACTAAAACAAATCTTAATTAGTAACCTACTACAGAAAGTCACTATGAGAGATGACAAATGCTTGTCTGCAAAGAAATGCCACTAGTCCAATACAATCTCTCCATTTAGTCTCTACCTCTCTTCTCCTTAGTTGTTACAAGAAATAAAAGAAATAAAATGAGGAGACTGGGGTTAAACTCCACCTCTGCAACTGGGATTTAAATTAAAGCTCTGGAACTCAGACAAGTTCGGTGGCTCTGACCAAATGTTTCAACTTTTCTAGATTTCAGTTTAGTCACTTAAAACTTAGGAATAAGAGGGGCGCCTGGGTGGCTCAGTCGGTTGAGCGTCCAGCTTCGGCTCAGGTTGTGATCTCCTGGTCTGTGAGTTCGAGCCTCACATCGGGCTCTGTGCTGACAGCTCAGAGCCTGGAGCCTGCTTTGGATTCTGTGTCTCCCTCTCTCTCTCTGCTCCTCCCTAGCTTGCACTCTGTCTCTCCCTCTCTCAAAAATAAGTAATAAACATTAAAAAAAAAAAACAAACTTCGGAATAAGAATACAAACTTCAAGGAATTTTTTTTCTTGTGTAAAGAAAAAAATCACAAATTTAAGACAAACAATGGGAAAGAGAAAGTAAGTTTAATCTAGGTTTAATTCTTTTTCTTTTATCTCCATTCCTTTATAGTACAGCAGTTTGCAATATAATCAATATTTTTTGAACCAAAAATATAAATTTAAGGTCTGAAAGTTGATAAAGTGTGCTTGAGGAACAATGAGATAAAATTATTGAGATCAGGGCTTTTCAGGATGTGGAGACCCACTTGGAACCTCAGATTATTTTAAACTGAAGACACTGCAGATTCAACATTCAACAAATGCGGGGGGGGGGGGTGGTGGGAACCTTCTCAGAGCTTCCCTTATCTGACCAAAAGCAGCAACTTTCAGGAAATAAGGCTTTCATAAATCCCCTCTCCTGGGGAGTATTATGGCTTTGAGATGGAAAGACTATTCATATGTATATAGCAAACATGATCACAAACTTTTTCCTAAAAGCCCATTGGCCTTTCCTGAAGAACCCTATTTATTTTTTCCATAGAAAGTTTTTCTCTCCACCCTTTTTCCCATAGGAAGTTAGGTATATAAGTTATTAATGAGTCCTACTTCTTTTGTTGGCTCCTCATATGCATATAATATAAACCCTTTTCTCTTGTGAGTCTATCTTTTACTAGTTTAAGTTACAGGCCCCAGCCACTGAAAGGTTAGCAAGTTTTTCCTCTTCTAAAAAGAGAGCTAGAAGAAATCTTAACCACTTAATAGCTGTATAATTGGCAAACTACTTAAATTTTTTGTGCCTTTCTTTACTCACCTGTAATGTCAAATGGAGATAACAGTGCCTACTTTATAGGGTTTTATGGGAATAAAAGAAGTTAATGTAACATGGTTAGTACCATAACCAGCACACAATTTTTTCTATTATATTCTATTACCCAACCTATAGGAAGTTCTTGAACTATATGGATGAGGAACTATTAAAATTTTGTAATTTCTGAATACAAAGTCAAAAACTAGCATCCAGTGCCCAAGTTTGATTAGAGCTATAGATCCTGAAAGATAAAAACTTACTCCTAGCAAAAGCTTACCTCTTTGCTCTTTGTCTGTTTGTATGTATATATGTACGTCAGATTATCAATGAAGCAGAGAACCCCATAAGATTCATCATTAATAAAGGAAGATACTAACTGCAGAAAGATGACTGATTATCAGTGTCAGGTGATTCCTTCTATACTTCTTAAAATGGCCAGTTCATTGAGAAACAAAATCTGAGCTTTCAACTTATGTCCTTGGCCCTCAAAGCAGTTACACACTGATGATGTGGAATATGTTTTTTTTTTTTTAAAGTGCTGTATAACAAAAATACATTTGTTAAAAAAATAATTAAAGCAAAACATATTGCCTTATAAACAAGGTAAGTAGCAATACAACAAGGAGGTCAGGTGTTTTCAAAATACCCAAAACATGATTTTAAATTTTAACTCTCCTATTTTTGGTCTTCTGGTTTTTTTTGTTTTTTTTTTTTTTTGCCCTCTTCTTTCTTTCCTTCTTTTTTTTAACCTACCAAGTCATTTCTTCTCTCTGCCCATCTACATCCTATCCATTCTTTCGGTTGCCAGTTAAGCCCCAATCCTACTCAATGGTATCTTTTCTCATGCCAGGCAACGTACTTCCTTTTGAATTCCTGAGGCAAAGTCTGTCTTCTGTGTTTTTTGGTACTTGCCTTGTTTTTATTAGGCAACGGTAACATAGCCATGGTAAAAGACATCAACATTGCCAGACTGGGCACTCATTAAAATATTCCCAGTGAAAAGTACCTAGATTTTGAAGGTAGTAGGATCTGGGACTGAATTCTAGCTATTAGTAGCTTTGTTATCTGAGCCTATTTCATCATCTGTATGTAGGAATATAGCTACATATTTCATAAGGCTCTAGAGGAAGGTTTAAATAAATAATAAACACACAGGCACCTAAATAAACATATAAACTGTGTTCAGTGTTATAAAGAAAAAAAACTATCACAGTGCTAGGAGATATGCAATCATGAGAAAGAGCTAGCCACACAAAGAGTAAAGAAAAAGAATAAGCAAGAACAGAATGAGCAGAGAATTAGGATAGTATATGATGCAACAAAGGGTCTGAAAGAAGGCTGGTATGGTTAGAGTCTAAGGAGCAAAGGAGGGAGTAGAGGGCATACGGTGATCACATATGTTGTGCTGTGCTCAATCACACAGGGCCTTCCTTACAGGTCCTATCAAAGGGTTTAGATTTTATTCAGAGTTTAATGAAAAATGTTTTAAATTGGAAAGGACACAATGCAATCTTTGTATTTAAAAAGATAATTTTGCTTGATGAACAGAGAACAGATTGGAGAAAATCAAGCAAGAAGTATTCTTGTTAGAGGCTATTAGAATAGTTTAGGTAAGAGATGATGGTGGCTTTGGTTAGGGAAGTGACTGTGATACAGAGATTGAGAAAGGGGAGGGTGGTCAAGAATGACTCAGGCTTCTGGCTTAAGAATCAATGGAGGTGTCATTTACTTCAACAGTAAAATAATTGTTTCAGACATGCTCAGATGCAAACACTATGGAGAAATACAGCTTGTGATATCAAATAGGATCTAATATGTTTGGTGCTCAGGAACATTTGGAAAAAAAATACATATATAAGAGTAATCTGGAAACAGATTACTACTAAATAAGATAGCTACTAAATAATAGCTATTTGAACAATCAAAGTAGAATGCAAATTCTCCTTGATAAAAAAAATGGTTCCATCAAGAGAACAGTTTAAAATTTGAATACAACTAAAGAAAAAGTATTAATCAGAAAGGTTCATATAGAAGTACAGAAATCACAAAAAAGAACAAGAAAGAAGAGAAACACAGTATAAGCCCAGAAAAGATAATCTCAAAGGGCAATTTGAGACCCATTCAATAACTATTCTAGGAAAATGGCAGCCCACCTTTCCCACCTTGCCATCAGTGGCAAGTGTATCTAGTGCACAGAGATGTACATTACACAGAGATGTACATTACACTTGTTAAAAGCAGCTAAATACAAAAATGGTAGAGTTAACTATCCTTGTTCTGGTCTATGCTTACCAAGTATTACAGCAGTTCTTCCTTCTATCAATTTTTAACTCCTCATTAAATATAACTCAGTATTTTTACCTGGGTCTCAGAAGATTCTTTCTTGATAAACATTAACTAGAATATGTCTGAATTTTTAAGTATTCAATTTTCTATCTTGTTGTATCCTTTTAATAGAAATATTCACTTCTTTTTAATTCAGTAAAGTTTTCTTGAATGTATAATTTCAAACATTTATTCTCTTCTTTAAAAAACTTTTTTTTTAATTAAAAAAATTTTTTTAATGTTTTATTATTTGTTTTTGAGAGAGAGAGAAAGACAGAGTGTGAGCAGGGTAGGGGCAAAGAGAGAGGGAGACACAGAATCCAAAGCAGCTCCCAGGCTCTGAGCTGTCAGCACAGACCCTGACACGGGGCCCGAACTCACAAGCTGCGAGATCATGACCTGAGCTGAAGTCGGACACCCAACCGACTGAGCCACCCAGGTGCCCCTAAAAAAATTTTTAAAGAAAGTCTAATTTGTATATGTTAGGTATATATACTTGCCTGTCTTCCATTGCTAATATTTTCTCTCTAATCTCTTAAAATTCTGTTTCATTTTATTTTTCCTATTATATTTTCTATGTCTTCTATTGAATTTTCTGCACTGTCTGTGTCTTTGGGTTCAATTTAAAAACTGTTTGCTTTCTTCTTCTTTCCTGGGTTCTGCTATCTCAAAATCAATCTCTTTGGGTTGTGAAGCCATTTTCCCTTACAGTTCTTACACCTGTATTTAGTGGTCTTTCAAAGAAATGGATGCATGGATTGTTAAAAACATTAATATCAAGTTTTCAGCTGATTTATGCCAATATTGTGTGTGTGTGTGTGTGTGTGTGAGAGAGAGAGAGAGAGTAACTTTTATCTGTTGCTAAGTTTGCTGTTTGTTTCCATCTCTTCTTATCAATATCTTTGTATGAATGCCAGGCCATACTTTTTTCCTACTTATTACAGAATGAATTGGAATTTGCTGGACAAGCTATTTGGCTGAACCAGAAAGCTTGGGAGTGCAGGGGGGATGGAAGCACAGGTTATCTTCATGGCCTTTAAAACCAAAAGACTGTCACATTATCTGAGGCTATCAAGACAGATTCCTTTATCCAAATACTAATTCCCTAAACTAAACCACATCAAGGATGACTTCTATTTTTTAGCATGTTCCCTGAATTCCCATGAGGCTTGTCAAAAATAAAAGATGATGTTTTTATACCACAAAAAGAAGCCCTCACCAACTTTCGGTCATATTCTAAGTTCTGCCACCACTGAGAATTCTCAACATTCCATGTTTTTACTCTTCTCCTCTTCTGTGCAGATCTGAAGCTGAGTAAGCAAGGCTTTGACTATGTTATGTTGTCTAGGTCTTGTATCAGTCATCTTAGTTTTGCTTAATGTGAGGTGGAGTTGTGTGGGTGTAAGTGTGTGTATGTTTTATTTTCCTTGTTGGCTTTTGTGCGTTTTCTTGGGAGGTCAGATATTGACTTATCTTTAATCATACCTAAATAGTCTATATTCCTTAGGAACATATAAGTGAGAGACTTTCTATAATACTAAGAAACCAGTATCTTAGTAAATACTGATAACTTGGCCTACATAGGTATATATAGTATACCTACAGGGCAAGAATGTGCTGGTCAGAAGATAAAAGCATGCGTAATCCCACTGGTGGTTTTGTTTCTCACTGAATTAATAAATTGGCATTTGGGGCACCTGAGTGGCTAAGTTAGTTGAGCATCAGACTGTTGATATCAGCTCAGGTCATGATCTCACAGTTTGTGAAATCAGGCCCTGAATTGGGCTCTGCACTGACAGTGTTGGAGGCTGCTTAGGATTCCCTCTCTCCTTCTCTTTTGATCCTTCCCCCGTTTGCAAGCATTCTCTCTCTCTCAATAAATAAATAAACATTAAAACACTGGCATTCTGACTTCATATATTAGTCTGTTTGGTTAATGTGAATTTATTTGGAGTTTATCCCTTATGTAAATGAATTTACCTCTGTTCATTTACTGGACCTAAAATGCCAAGATTTACAACTGGACGTACTATGAAATAGCAAGGAAAGCTCTACATGCTACTTTGACCAAGTAAAAAAATAAAATAAAATAAATAAATTAGGTTTTGTTACAAAAATAAATTCCATCATTGTTTCCTTCTTTACCTTGTTGTTTATGAACATTAACCAGTATGCTATATATCCTTCAGGGTATTTAAGCTTTTTAAATTCCACTGAGGTTCTACTGGAGAAGTGGTTATGCTGATGTACACTAGAGTCTTACACGTTTAAATATGGCATGACCTCAAATTTTCCATTACCACCTTCTTCCCCTAGGAACTCAGTCAGGTCATGTCCATGATACTTCACTATCTAGAAACACATTACATTTCAAACTTGTATTTTTTCCATTTACTTTAAACACCAATAAAGACTATTAAAAATGTATCTTAAATCTTGATATTAACAAATATAATTTCAAAAGTCAGAAAAAATTGGCATGACCAATTTTTTTTGGCAATGCTACTATCATTGCATATAGTTTTTACGATCCTTTGGGATCCCTGAGTTAGTAAAGGTATGTATTTGGTTTGAGGACAGATTAAAAAAAATAATAAACACATGGCAATTAATCCAAATAATGATGAAATACTCAAAGGAATTGGAAGATAAAACTACTATATCCTATTGAAAACACTTTGACCTGGATAGTAAATTTGGTTCAGACTAAACAAACACTAGATTAATAAAAGAGACCAAAACATAAAAAAGTTAAGCTTGGAAAGTTAAACAGTAAGAGAAAGAATTCTAAAAACTGAAATAAACAATAAACACAGCAAGAATTTTACTACCTTCAGGCCGATATTGTGCAACAATCGTGACAGCTTGGCCAGCATTTTTCAAAGCGGCTGCTGCCTGCTCATGGCTGGCAGTTCTGAGGTCAACACTGTTTACCTGTAAATCAAATTGAATTTTAAATTTGAAAGAAATTATGCATACTGATTAGAAACCACAATAGCCTGTTCTTTGAGTAGGCACAGTTAAAAAAAATAATTTGCAATTACTTTATCATTAAAGTATTTTCTTGTTCCGAGTTACTAAAATACATCATATATTTCAACAGAATGTTACTATCAATGAAAACAATTTTACTCACTAAGAATACTCTGCTTAACGTCAAGTGAGCAAAACCAAAATTTTCCCCAAGTTTTCTGGGAAGTTGTTCACCAATCCTTTGGGAAACATACCTTAATTTGATAACCTGAAATATCAACAAGTGTCATTATTTTGTATAGTTCATTTCACTAGTAACTCAAGCGATGAGAGGGACGTTCATTTCAACTCCTGCCATATTTTTACTCCTATTACTCATTTCAGTTTCAATTTTCTTCCCTCCTTCCCCAAACTAAGCCTCTGTTCTTTTGGAGTAACAGAAAGGCAATTGTTTAAAAGTGTTAAAATTGCTCAGATTTCAAGGGCTGACATTTAAAGAGAGAAACGTTATCAAATGAACAAGGCATTTGTTTGAACAATGTTTTGTACGCAGGGCCCTTCCCTGGCCAAAATAATTACTGAGGTGATCAATTCCACTCCAGAATAAGCAACTTAATTCTTATTTCTGAAAGGCTGCTGATACCTAGTATATGCTGCAAGCACACTATCTTAAGAGCCTATACCTTTCCCACTATAAGCAAAAATTAAATGGACATTCAGGGAAGCATTATATTTAAATGACAATAGCTTTAAATACTTAAGTTGTCTCCCCACCCCACCAAGAACCAGCAATAAATAGACTATAGTAATGCTTGAAACCTTGATCAAATATTTCTGGAAAGGAAGAAGAACTGTCATGCAATTTTTATATGAAAGCATGTTTTGTTGACATCAAATCTCAAACCTGTTAAAGCTCACATACCAATTTTGGAAAAAATGACTATAAGCCCAGAAATTCTTAGGATTATAAAATTTATATAAAAAAACATTTTAACCATGTAAAGACCTGATATTTGATATTATGTATAAAGGATGTCATTATGCAGCTAAGTTAAAACAAACACATATATTTTTATTTTTTATTTTGAGAAAGAGAGAGAGGGAGTGAGTGAGCATTTGAGTGGGGGAGAGGGGCAGAGGGAGAATTTTAATCAGGTTCCCTGCTCAGTGCAGAGCCTGACACAGGGTTCGATCCCACGACCCAGGGATCATGACCCAAGCTGAAATCAAGAGTTGGACAGACAACCAACTGAGCTACCCACTTTTTTTTTTAAGTTGTAATTTAAATTCCACTTAGCATACAGTGTAATATTAGTTTTAGTTGTACAATTTAGTGATTCAACACTTACATACAACACCTGGTGCTCATTACAAGGGCACTCCTTAATCCCCATCACCTATTTAACCCATTCCCCCAGCCACCTCCCCTCTTGGTAACCAGAGAGTTCTCCATAGTTACTGTTTCATGGTTTGCCTCTCTCTTTCCCTTAGCTCATTTGTTTTGTTTCTTAACTTCCACAAATGAGACAAATGATATTTTTCTTTCTCAGACTTATTTCATTTAGCATAATACTCTCCAGCTCCATATAGAGCTATGTTGTTGCAATGGCAAGATTTCATTCTTTTTTTATGGCTGAGTAATATTCTCGTGTGTGTGTGTGTGTGTGTGTGTGTGTGTGTGTGTATACACACACTACATCTTCTTTATCCATTCATCAGTTGATGGACATTTGGACTGTTTCCATATTTGGCTACTGTAGATAATGCTGCTATAAACACTGGGATGCATATATTCCTTTGAATTAGTATTTTTGTATTCTTTGGGAAAATACCTAGTAGTTCTTGAATGAAAATGAAGATCCAAAAAAATCTGAATCTAAAAAAATGTAACATAATGTGGTTTTATTAGAGATTATCTCTAGCTAAAGACTATTAAAAAGTCTACAATATATAAGTAGTTCTGCTTTTTTTTAAAAAAATGTTTTTTTGAGAGAGAGAGAGCACGAACAGGGGAGTGGCAGAGAGAGAGGGACCAAGCAGTCTCCACACTGTCAGCCCAGAGCCTGATGTGGGGCTTGATCTCATGAACAGTGAGATCACGACATGAGCCGAAATCAAGAGTCTGGCACTTAATAAACTGAGCCAATCAGGCACTCCTAAATAGACCTAGTCTGAGCATAAAGTATAACTAACTCCTAATTCCCTAAAAAATAAACTAGGGAAGAAATTTAAAGGAAGAGAAATTTTCATAGATAGTTGTAGAAAAGGTAATTCTTAATGAATTATTCCTGAGCAGCAAATCTTTCTGTTACAGAAGAGATCTGAAGACAACTTATACAGATTCAAAAGAGAATAATTTGTTAACAAGACTACAAATTAAAAACTTTCCAAAATCTACTGAACATTTTAACAGAAAATACAGTATCAAGGATATTTTAAAAGAAATCCTTGCACCGAGAGACATATTTATGTAAATAGCCTTAAGTCACTTTTTTATACATATAATTTACATAAAATTCACTTTCAACATGTACAATTGAGTGGTTCTCAGAACATTCAAAAGGATGTGCAATTATCACCATGATCTAATTCCACACATTTTCATTACCTCAAAAAGAAACCCACTACCCATTATAAGCCATTCTCCTCTTCCCTCAGCTCCTGGCAACTACTAACCTACTTTCTGACTCCATGGATATGTCTGTTTTCTACATTTTAAATAAATGGGATACTGATACTATGATATGTAGCCATTGTGTCAGCTTCTTTCACTTAGCATGTTTTCATGGTTCATCCTTGTAGCATGTATCAGTGCTCCATTACTTATTATGGCTGAACAATACTCTATTGTATTATTCTACATTCTACATTTTATCTACATTGTTAATTTTATTCCTCAGTATTTTACTCTTTTAAATATTGTCATGTGTGAAATTGTTTTCTTAGTTCCATTTCAGGTTGTTTAATGCTGGTATACAGAAACATTGCTGTCTCTTGTACGGTGATTTGCTCTCCTGCAAAATTGCTGAACTTGTTTATTAGTTCTAGTAGCTTTTTTGTTGTGGCTGGATTTTCTAAGACTGTCTATATATAAGAGATCATGGCATCTGTAAATAGAGATAGTTTTCCTTTAAATCTGGATGCCTCTTTTTTTTTTTTTTCCTTGTAACTGCCCTGTCTAGAAAGTCCAGTACAGCACTGAAAATGAGCAGAAGCGGACACACTTGTCTTGTGATCTTAGAGGGAAAGCTTTCATTTTTTAGCATTTAGTATGATGTAAGCTATTGGTTCTTCATAGAGACCCTTTAGCAGGTTGAGAAAGTTCTATTCCTAATTTGTTTAGTGTTTTTATGATGTAAAGGTGTTGGTTTTTGAAAAGTGTTTTCTGTGACTATTGAGATGACTGTATCATTTATGTCCTTTATTAATATAGTGTCTTAGTTTGATTGGTTTTCTTATGTTGAACCAACTATTCATTCCTTAATCCCATAAATTACACTTGATTATGGTGTAAAGTTCCCTTTTTATGCTGGTGTATAATCTTGTTTTATCCTGCTGGATCCAGTTTGCAATTCTGTTAAGGATTTTTTCATCTATATACATAAGGAATATTGGTTTCTTGTTTTTTCTTCCTATGATGTCTTTGTTGGTTTGATAAAAGAACAATCCATGGCTTCATAGAATGAGTTGGGAAGTGCTCTTCATGCCTATTCCTTTTTTGGGAAGTTTGTGAATGACTGGTGTTAATTCTTCTTTAAATGTTTGGTAGACCATACCAGTGAAAACCATCTGGTCCTGGGCTTTTACCTTTGTGAAACATTTTGATTATCAATTCAGTCTTCTTAATTGTTACAGGTCTATACAGATTTTCTATTTCTTTTTGAGTCAGTTTCAATAGTTTATGTCTTTCTAGAAATTTATCAACACTTACATACATTATAAAATAAACTTTGTCTTCACTAACAATTTTTATCTTTTCTTTGTCTGATATTAGTATAGCCACTCTTCAGTGTTTCTTGGTTACTGCTTGCATAGTGTATCTTTTCCAACTTTTTAGTTTTAATGTTTGTTAAAAATAAACCACTGTCTTTGAATCTAAAGTGTGTCTGTTACAGACAGCATATAGTTGGATCCCGTTGTTTAATCTACCCTGTCAATATCTTTTAACTGGAGTGTTTAATTCATTTACATTTAATGTAGTTGAAAAAGATTTGTCGTCTATTTTGCTGTATTCTTCATGCCTGATATATTTTTTGTTCCTCTATTCCTCCATTTCCACCTTCTTTTGTTAAACAGATACTTTCTATTGTACCATTTTAATTCCCTTGTTTATTATATATATTTTCAGTTATTAGCCTAGTGGTTTCTCTGGATTATAATTAACCTAATGATCTACTTTAGATTAAATACCAACTTAATTTCAATGGCATATAAAAGCTCTGCTCCTATACAGCTCTGTGGTCTCTACCTGCCTTGTGATAAATTACATCTTTATAAAGTGTGCACCCATCAACACAGATTAAAGTTATTGCTTTATTCAGCTGTCTTTTAAATCAGATAGTAAAAAAAAGAGAGTTACAAATAAAAAAATACACTTATATGTTTCTGTTTTGTATTTACCTATGTAGTTCCGTTTAATAACACTCTTTATTTCTTCATATGGATTTAGGTTACTCTCCAGTGTCCTTTCATTTTAGTCTGAAGGATTCCCTTTAGTATTTCTTATAGAACAGATCTACTAGAGATGAACTTCCTCAGCTTTTGCTTACTTGGAAATGTCTTGATTTGTTCTTTGCTTCTGAAGGACAATTTTGCTCCTGGATATAGAATCCTTGGTTAATACCATTTTCCTTTCAGAACTTTGAATAGGTCATCCTATTGCTTTCTGGCTTACACTGTGTTTGATAACATATTAGATGCTAATCTTATTGAAGATCTCCTGTATGTAATGAATCATTTTTCTCTAATTTCAAGGTTCAATCTTTGTCTTTTGATAGTTTATGATATGTGCATGGTTTGGATCTCTTCAAGTTTATTCTACTTGTAGTTCATTAAGCTTCTCAGATGTGTACAATGTTTCTCACCACATTTTAAGGTTTTCAGTCATTATTTACTCAATATTCTTTCTGCCCCTTCCTATCTTTCTTGTCATTCTGTGACTACATATAAATATACATTATGTATATGTTGTACATTTGATGATATCCCACAGAGGCTCCGTTAATTTTTCTTCATTCTTTTTTCTTTCTGTTCTTCAGTGTGGATAATATCACTAGACATATCTTCAAGTGTGCTATTTTTTTCTTCTGCTAGCTCATATCTGTTGAGTTTGTCTAGAGTATTTTTGAATTTTAGTTACTGTATTTTTTACCTGCAGAATTTCTATTTGGTTCTTTTTTCTTTTATCTATTTATTAAAGTTTTTTTGATGTTTATTTTTGAGAGAGACAGAGCATGAGTGGGGGAGGGGCAGAGAGACAGAGACACAGAATCCAAAGCAGACTCCAGGCTTTGAGTTTGTCAGCATAGAGCCTGATGTGGTGCTCCAACTCACGCAACTGTGAGATCATGACTTGAGCCAAAGTCGGAGGCTTAACCAGTTGAGCCACCCAGGCGACTCGGTTCTTTTTTCTAATAGAAATCTCTTTATTGAATTCTCTTCTTGTTGAGATATTGTTCGTTTATTTTTCCCTTTCATTCTTTAGTTCTTTGAACATATTTAAAATATCTGATTTGAAGTCTTGGTTTAGTAAGTCCAATGTTGGGCTCCCTTAGGGGCAGTTTCTATTGACTGCTTTTTTCCTGTGTACAGGCCTTACTTTCTTGTTTTTCTGCATGTCTCATGGTTTTTTGTGGAAAACTAGACATCTAAAATAATACAATGTGCAACTGTGGAAATCAGATATGTCTTTCTGCCCAGGGCTTGTTATTGTTGCTGATTATAGTCATTTTTGGTGACTTCTGAATTCTATGAAGTTTGTATTTTGTGATGTGTGTGCCAATGAAGTCTTTGCCTTGTTAGCTTAGTGGTCAGTTAATGACTGGAAAGAGATTTCGTTAAATGCCTGGCCTCTTTGCTGAAGGGCTCTGTGTGTATGCTGTGTGATGTTTTCAACACGCAGCTAGGCAACTGATAACTCTGACTTAACTATCACTTCCTGTCTGCCTAGAGCATCACAGTCGGCCAGAGGTGTGAGTTTAGACCTTTCCTGAGTATGTACACAGTCCAGGACCTACATGTGTCTTCCTAGGTTCCAAGGAATATGTCATAGTTTTTCAAAGGCCCTAATGGAGAGCTCATTCCCCACTTTTTCCTTTTAAACTTTTGATTAACTTACTGATTGCCTCAACTATTATCCAATGTCTCAGGCAGCCATAATGTGCCTATAATTGTTTTGACAATTAGCCCAGAGAAAAAGGCTTTTGAATCAGGTTAATACAGAGAGCCTTGCAAATGGGGTTTTAAAGAACCACCAAACAGGTCAAATTATGACAATTCTCTGGGAAAGAGGCTCTGAAAGTTCTACCTCCATTCTGCTCTCTAGTGGCTGTGACGCACTGGTTTTCACTGTAAATGTGGACTATTTTTCAAGGTTACTGTGATGCTGGAGAACAGGGGATGGGACTTAGGTAAGTTAAAACCCCCTAAGCTCACTCTTACGAAGGTTCAGTCCTCTGCTTCTTTTATTTTGAATAAACACTTCCTGAATTGCTGCAAGCCTTTGGTTAATTTCCAGAGTTCTGAACAACTTTATTCTGACAATTGTGTCCACTTTTCTCACTGCCTTTATAGAAGAGGGAATTTTTGTTGGAGTCTTTTGGGTCACTTGTGATTCTAAGATTCTAGGAGTCTAGATTTTCAGCAAATATAAATTATATTCTTCACCATACTTGTCATCATTGGAAATAACAGTAATACCTCATTTATACCATATTGAAAAATGGTGAAAACTCACACTTCTATATATGTAATGAATTTTTAAAATATTTTTTAATGTTTATTTATTTTTGAGAGAGAGAGAGAGACAGAGAGAGAGAGACGGAGCATGAGCAAGGGAGGGCAGAGACGGAGACACAGAATCTGAAGCAGGCTCCAGGCTCCAGCTGTCAGCACAGAGCTTTGACACGGGGCTTGAACCCACGAACCATGAGATCATAACTTGAGTCGAAGTTGGTGCTTAACCGATTGAGCCACCCAGGTGTTCCTATATGTAATGAATCTTGATTTCAAAGCTTCTTTCTTCAACAAAATTAAATATATCAAAAAGAATATTTTATAAAACCTATGATTTATTTCCATGCCTTCCCAACTAATTTATTTATATTTTTCTCAATGATGTGGGTTATCATTAAGAACATCAAGGGGTGCCTGGGTGGCTCAGTTGGTTAAGTATCCAACTTTAGCTCAGGCCATGATCTCATGGTTTGTGAGTTTGAGCCCTGCATTGGGATCTGTGCTGATAGTTCAGAGCCTGGAGTCTGCTTCAGATTCTGTCTCTCCCTCTCTCTTCCCCACCCATGCTTGCACTGTCTGTCTCTCTCGAAAATAAATTAAGCAAAACAAAACAAAAAAAAAAAAAGAAAAGGAACATCAAGAGATGCCTGGGTGGCTCAGTAGGTTGAGCATCTGACTTCAGCACAGGTCATGATCTCACACTACTTGTGGGTTTGAGCCCCGCGTTAGGCTCTGTACTGACAGCTCGGAGCCTGGAGCCAGCTTCAGAATTCTGCCTTTGTCTCTCTGCCCCTCCCCTGCTCATGCTCTGTCTCTCTTTCTCTCTTTGAAATATAAAATAAAAAACAAAAAAACAAAACAACATCAGTAAGAGGGATGGTCTTTAGAACAGTAATTCACAAAGTTTGGTCCCAGGAGCAGCAACATCAGTATCTCATGGAAACTTGTTAGGAATACAAAATTTTAGAATCTACCCAAGTCAGGGGCACCTGGGTGGCTCAGTCGGTTGGGCATCTGACTTCGGCTCAAGTCATGATCTCACAGTTTGTGAGTTTGAAGCCTGTATCGGGCTCTGTGCTGATAGCTCAGAGCCTGGAACCTGTTTCAGATTCTGTGTTTCCCTCTCTCTCTAACCCTCTCCAGCTCTCACTCTCTCAAAAATAAATAAATAATAAACATTAAAAAAAAAAAAAGATAAAAAAAGATTTTAAAAATCTGTTAAAAAAAAAAAAAAAAGAAGCTACCCAAGTCATACTGAGTTGGAAGCTTTGGGGATGGGGTCTAAGAGTGTTTTGTTTTTGTTTTTTAATATGTTTTTTTAAATGTTTATTTTTGAGAGACAGAGTGAGAGAGAGCACATGCCCCTAAAAATGTTTTTTAACAAGGCTTTAAGGTGATTGTGATTCAAGGTGAAAATTGAAAACAGCTAAACTTTGTCTAATGAGGTATTTAGTTTGTTCCTAACAGGGTTTTTAGTTTTTTTCTCTTGCTCCTGAGGTTTTTCTTATTGCTCTCAGGGTATTTGCCTAGAGAAGCTTAGTAAGCATTAAAATTTTAAGGCTACTGATGCATACAGCCTCAAAAGGCTGTATGTAACTTACACTCACATTAGGGTAACCAAGTGGCCTGCCTAGACTGTCTGGGATTTTCAGTTTTAAAATTGAGACTAAAGGGATTTCCAGACATGGGGCTTTAAGTGCTAGAACTGGAAAAGTTCTGGGTCAACCAGGTTATGTTGGTCAGTCTAACATACTCCAACATAGTCTAGTCTAACATACTCTAGCAGTGTGTCAGTGACCCATATAAAGTTGTTCCATATGGACAATTCAAAAACATCTATTTTTGCTTTGAATTTTTTACACCTAACTCTAAGCCAACTGAAAATTTATTTTGACACAAGGTGTGAAGTGAGGCTCTAAGCTAATTTTACTCCCCTAAACAACTAGCTAATTTGTCCAATATTTATTTTTAACAAATTCATTCTTTACCACCAATTTGTCCTTATCATACTATAACTTATTTTAAAAAATTTAAGTTCCAGTATAAAAGTAAAAGCAATTGGGGCGCCTGGGTGGCTCAGTTGGTTAAGCATCCGACTTCGGCTCAGGTCACGATCTCACGGTCCGTGAGTTCGAGCCCCGCGTCAGGCTCTAGGCTGATGGCACAGAGCCTGGAGCCTGCTTCCAATTCTGTGTCTCCCTCTCTCTCTGCCCCTCCCCCGTTCATGCTCTGTCTCTCTCTGTCCCAAAAATAAATAAACGTTAAAAAAAAAAAAATTAAAAAAAAAAGTAAAAGCAATAAAATATACAAATTAGAACACTTCAGTTGGAAGAATTTTCAACAACTGTATACACCCATGAAACAATTCCAAACAAGATATATACCCTCCCTTTCCATCATTCAACTCAGAAATTTCCATTGTGCCACTTTAAAATCAGTACAATCACAACTACTTTCTGACTTCTATCAGTAGAAATTATTGTTTGCTCATGATTATCATTTAACTGGTTCATACTGTCTGTGTTTTTGTGGTATGTTTTATTTTACTCAATGTGATGTTTTTAGTGTTATATATGTTGTTGTGGGTGTCAGTTTGTTACTTTGTTTAAATGCACTCCAATTTATTTAGCTATTTTGCTATTGATGGACACTTGAGTCATTTCCAGATCTGAATGACTATCAATAAGGCCGTTATGAACATTTCTGTTTAAGTGTTTCTGTAGACATGATTTCTTGGGTAAAATCTGGGTGATCTTGTAGTGGTTGTATAATATGCCCACCAGTAATGAGAGCTATCGGTCCTCCATATCCTCACCAATGTTTGTCCTTTTTTTTTTTTTTTTTTCATCTTTAGCCATTCAACTGGGTGGGATATGGGATATGTTACAACTCCCACTCCTAAAGTTAAAAATCCACACATAACTCTTGACTCTCCAAAATCTTAATAGCCTATTGTTGACTAGAAGCCTTACCATTTGTATGCTATACGTATTATATACTGTATTTTTATAATAAACTATAGAAAATGTTATTAAGAAAATCACAAGGAAAATACATTTACCATACTATACTGTATTTATCAAAAAAATCTATATATAAGTGGACATGTGCAGTTTAACCCCCATGTTGTTCAAGGATAACCCCTATCTCATTTTAGTTAGGCATAATTTATATTCAATAATCTTTTTAGTTTACAGTTAAAAGAGTTTTGACAACTGCCTATGTTGAGTAGATACTGTCACAATCAGATACAGAAAATTGACATCACTCCCACCCAGATTCTTCCAAATGCCTTTATTCATTGTGGGTTTTGGGGTTTTTTTGTTGTTGCACTGGCCTGATGCCTAACGTTAAGTACCTTTTCATGTGTTTATAGGCCATTCACATATCTTGTGAAATATATGTTTAACTCTTTTGCTCATTTTTAAAACTGGGTTACTCATCTTTCTATTAATTTGTGAGAGATGTTTATGTATTCTGGATACAAGTCCTTTATCAGATATATGTACTAAGAATGGTTTTTCCTTCTCTGTGGCTTGCCAATTTGGCTCTTAATGCACATTTTTTATGGTTAGTATTTTATGTACCGTTGCAAAGATATCCTCCTATAAGTTTTCTCTAGGAGGATTATGGTTTGGGCTGTACATTTAGATTTATAATCCATGTAGAATTAATTTTTAGGGCACCTGGAGGGCTCAGTTGGTTAAGTGTTCAACTCTTGATTCTGGCTCAGGTCAAGATCCCACAGCCATAAGATCGAGCCCCATGTTGGGTTCCCTGTTGTTTTGGCTGGCTTAGTTGGTTAAGTGTCCAACTTCAGCTCAGGTCATGATCTCATGGCTTGTGGGTTTGAGCCCCGCGTTGGGCTCTGTGCTGACAGCTCAAAGCCTGGAGCCTACTTCAGATTGTGTGTCTCCATCTCTCTGCCTCTCCTCCACTCACGCTCTGTCTCTCTCTTTGTATCTCACTCTCTCTCAAAAATAAATAAACATTAAAAAATTAGTTTTGGCTTAAAGAGCAGATTAGACATAGATGAAGAAAATTTATGAACTAGAAAACAGATCTGACTGAAATTAAGTACAAGAAGACAGAGTTAATAAATATGACACTGGGATTAAAAGACATGCAGTACAGGATGATATCCTCCTCTTATAGGAACTGAAGAAGGAGAGAATCTATATGATGTAGGAAAGGCAAAATTTGAAAAAATACTGGCTAAGATTCCAGAATTGATTAAAGATGGAACTTCTCTGATCCAGGAAGCTCAACAAATCTTAAACAGAAAAAATAATAAGCTAGACATAATCATATTTTAATTAAACTGTAGTACACCAAAAAGTAAGAGACTTTAAAAAAAAACAATAAGTGAGGGGCGCCTGGGCGGCTCAGTCGGTTAAGTGTCCGACTTTGGCTTAGGTCATGATTTCATGGCTTGTGGGTTTGAGCCCTGCATCGGGCTCTGTGCTGACAGCTCAGAGCCTGGAGCCTGCTTCAGATTCTGTGTTTCCTCCTTTCTCTGCCCCTCTCATGCTCATGCTCTCTCTCTGTCTCTCAATAATAAATACATGTTAAAAAAAATTTTTTTTTTAAATAAGTGAAAAAAGAAAAACCAAATCACTTACAAATAAATAAGACATAGTGCAGATCTTTTTTGTTAAATACAAAAAAAGAAGCTTGATAGCATACAACAGTATCTTCAAAGTATTGAGAGACAACAGCTGTCACTCTAGTACATTAGACTGAATTATATACACAAGTGAGGATGAAGTAAAGATATTTTCAGACAAACTCTATGATTATTTATCATTAAGAAATTATTGTTGAATGAACAATCTAAAGACTCCCAATAAGGTACATTTGGGTATTTGAAAAATATTTTAGCTTTTAAAAATGACCAGGAGAGCGCCTGGGTGGCTCAGTCAGTTAAGCGTCCGACTTCAGCTCAGGTCATGATCTCATAGTCCGTGAGTTTGAGCCCCGTGTCAGACTCTGTGCTGACAGCTCAGAGCCTGGAGCCTGCTTCAGATTCTGTGTCTCCCTCTCTCTCTGCCTCTCCACTGCTCATGCTCTGTCTCTCTCTGTCTCAAAAATAAATAAAAACATTAAAAAAAATTTTTTTTAAATGACCAGGAAATTTTATTAGCATGTAAAGGATGGGGGCTAGAAAAGCTAAATTTTCTGCAATGAACCAAACAGTCCTACACAACAAATTCAATCCCAATGCTGTTAGAGGTCCACTGAAAAATACAGAAGAAGCAAGATAAACACAAGAGATGATGAACAACAGCAACAAAAATTATAGAACATATGGATTGTTAAAACACAAAAATCAAAATGACTAAGTTTGGGGTATATAAAAATAAAACAGGGGCACCTGGGTGGCTTAATTGGCTAAGCATCTGATTTCAGCTCAGGTCATAATCTCACGGTTCATGAGTTTGAGCCATGCGTTGGGCTCTGTGTTGACAGCTCAGAGCCTGGATCCTGCTCTTCCCCCGCTCATGTTCTGTCTCTCTCTCTCAAAAATAAATATTAAAAAAATAAATAAATAAATAAATAAAACAGAAGTCAAATACTAGAAACAGCACAAAGGTTTAAGGTTCCCAAAGTCAATATGTCATTAGGGAGAAGAGTTGAATTTGATCAGTTTTAGCCTAAAATTCTATAGGTAATAACCACATACACACAAAAACTGAAAGTAAAAAGTGGAGAAAAGAGGAGGCAAATATCAAGCAAAAAAGAGCCACATTAATATCAGACAATGTAGCTTCTAGGTTAAACACTATTATCTTTTTAAAAAAAAAATTTTTAGTCTCTATTTTTGAGAGAGAGAGAGAGAGAGAGCAAGCGAGCACGCGCGCACAGGGGAGGGGCAGAGAGAGGAAGGCACAGAATCTGAAGCAGGCTCCAGGCTCTGAGCTGTCAGCACAGAGCCCAATACAGGGCTTGAACCCACGAACCGCGAGATCATGACCTGAGCTGAAGTCAGAGGCTTAATCGATTGAGCCACCCAGGCGTCCCAAATCTTTTAATGTTTATTTTGGAGAGAGAGAGCATGCACACACACGCTAGTTGCAGAGAGGCAGAGAGAGACACAGAATCTGAAGCAGGCTACAGGCTCTGAGCTATCAGCACAGAGCTTGATGTGGGGCTTGAACTCATGAACTGTGAGATCGTGACCTGAGCGAAGTTGAATGAATGTTTGACTGAGCCACCCAGGCACCCCAGGTAAAAACTATTATTATAAATAAAGAGGATTATTACATAATAACAAAAAAATTATTATGAATTGAATAATAACCACCAGGAAGGAATAATGATTCTAAATTTAGATGCATCTAATAACATGGTTTCGGAGATATAAAAATAAAAATCACTGCAAGGACAAACTAACTTAATTGCTGAACCCACCATCGCATTCAGACAGCTTAAAACATTTCTTTTAATAATAGATCAAGTAGACAACAGATTAAAGTATAAAGATCTGCACAACATAAGCAACAAAGTTAATAAACATACAGATAACATTGCAGTCAATAAATAGAGAATACATACTTTCTTCAAGCATATTTATACAGACTGATCCCTTATAGGTAAGTCAAATAACGAAAGAAAATCTATTGTACACAACATGTTCTCTGACATCCCTGCAATCTTACAATTAAGTTGTAAAATGTAAGAAAATAACTGAAATATCTCCCACAACTTTAGGATATGAAAAACAAAACTTTTAATAATTAATAGGTCATAGTTAAAATAATAAAAATATTATTTTGATTAACATCTCCTACCGATATAATACGATCTCCTTTTCTGAGCTCTCCACTAAGATCAGCAGGTCCTCCAGCCAAGATAAAGGAAATAAATATGCCTTCTCCATCTTCACCTCCTACAATGTTGAAACCAAGGCCTGTTGAGCCACGATGAAGAACAACTTTTCTAGGTTCCCTAAAAATTAGAAAAATATTGAACACCTTAGAAATTTTATATAGAACTTGACATTCTATCAGTGAGATTTCCCTATTGATAAATCTTATATTATCAAACTATAAAGAAAGCTAGATGAAAGTTAAAAGTGTTTTCAAAACAATGGGGTAGAGATTCTAAGACTAGAAATTAAGGTTAGAAAGTGAAAGGAAAAATCCAAATTGTTTTTTTTTAAATTTTTTTTTTACATTTATTTATTTTTGAGAGACAGAGACAGAGTATGAACAGGGGAGGGGCAGAGAGAGAGGGAGACACAGAATCTGAAGCAGACTCCAGGCTCTGAGCTGTCAGCACAGAGCCCGACATAGGGCTCAAACCCACAAGCTGCGAGATCATGACCTGAGCCAAAGTCAGACGCTTAACCACTGAGCCACCCAGGTGCCCTGGAAAAATCCAAATTGTATATAAAAGCTGAAAACCCATGTTAAAAACCCATAATTTTTGTTAAAAAACAAACATGAAACTAAAACAAAAAGAGAAAACAATGTGGTAATATAAATGACTTAAAGAGCCCTACTCAAGAAATAAACACTTTAGAAATATACTCAAGAAATATACACTTTAGAAAAGTTGACGTTGCACACATTTTATTGCCTATGAACCAGTCACTGCCCCTACTTCCTAGATGTTATAAAAGGCAGATAAGCCTTCGTCTTAGAAAAGGCAGGCCCTTTTCACAGTCTTAAAAGAATGAATCCTGACTAACTTAAGCCAGTCATAGCAATCCCATTCCTCTTTGTTAAGTTGAGGCTATGACCCTATTCTGGCCTCTGAGAAATAAATAAAGCTAAATTTTATTGACATTTCCCAAAGAAAGACAGACCCTAACAAAAACAAAGCACATTTTGTCCCCTTAGAAAGCACATTTGTTTCCTTCCCTACCAAAATAACACCCATACAAAAAATGAACAATAAAATCACATTACTGGTTTGGATATATTATAGTCATGAAGGTAAGACCAGAAGAACCCTAGAGATACTATGCACCTAAGGATTGCTACACAAATGCTAGAACTGTCGATCTCCAAACTTTTTATATAAAATAATTAAATACCTTTACTTCTTAAGTCATATCCCTCTACCTTTCTCTGCTATTCATTCATTCTAAGATGAGCCTTTTCCTCCACCTTCATTTAAAATCTTTGAAATCAGAATACATCTTACCACTACTAATGTTTCACATTTGCTGCCAGTTATATACATAGTTGTGTGAATACCATTTATACCTTCTGGTAAGACCATGAAAATTCTAGGAGATTATTTTAGACATGATGAAATGCAGAATATCATTTGGAATTAGAATGTATCATTTGGTAAGTATTTTAAAAATGTAAGCAGATTTTTCTAGAACATTGCAAAAAAGCTACTGGTAACAAAAGGCTTAACAGGAGTAAGTATTCTTTAAGAATGAATTTTAGGGATCCTTCCATATAATGTGGAATTAATCTTAAGTATTCATTAAAAACTTGAAACAGGCATTTTCTAGTCATTCATTTCATCATTAATCAGCTCTGCCAGTTCACTTGAGTTAACAAAATTATTATTGTAAAACCAAACAATATATTGTTTAGGAAATATTAAACAAATATATACATATGTGAAAGAAAAAATGGAATAATAAAACCAAATCCAGGAAAAGAATTTAAGTTGGTAAGGCAGTGTAGGAGAAGCAAGGGAGAATTAGGGCACAAAATAGGTTTCACTATATTGGTGATGTTTTATTTCGTTGTTAGGTGACAGACTCATAGTTTAAGGTTTCTGCTATGCTTTAAATCATATATATGGGGTGGGGGGTGGAGGGATGGGTTAAATGACTGATGGGTATTAAAGAGGGCACTTGTGATGAGCACTGGGTGTTGTATGTAAGTGATGAATCACTAAATTCTACACCTGAAACTAATATTACACTGTGTGTTAACTGGAATTTAAATTAAAACTTGAAAAAAAATATATATATATATATGAAGCAAAAAATAACAAACCATATATGAATTATAGTTTTACATTAGCAAACAATACATTAAAAATACCCTGCTAAAATCCAACAGTATTTCAGAGGAAAATAAATTCAGATTTTTCAAATATTGTAAGATGTTCAGCATCATTAGTTATTAGAGAAATGCATGAAAATCACGAGATATGTCCCACTTACTACAATGGCTATGAAATAGAACAGAAAAAACAAGTATTGGTGAGGATGTAGAGAAACTGGAACCCTCATAAATTGATGGTGGGAATGTAAAATGGTGTGGCTGCTACAGAAAACAAATGGTTCCTCATAAACAGAAACAAACATACATTTACCATATTACTTAGCAATTCCACTCCTCAGTATATATCTAAAGGAAGTGAAAGTAAGGATGCGAGCAGATACTTGCATGCCAATGTTTGTCACAGCATTATTCTTAATACCCAAAAGGTGGGAACCACCCAAGTGTCCATCAAGAGATGAATGGATAAATAAATGTGGTATATACAAATAATGGGATATTATTCGGCCATAAGGAATTAAGTTCTGATATATGCTACAACATGGATGAATCTTAAAAACATTAGCTAAATGAAAGAAGTCAGACACAAAAGAATTGTAAGATTACACTTATACAAACAATCTAGAATAAGCAAATTTCATGGCACACAGAAAGGAGACTAGACAATAGGTTACCATGGACTGGGAGGACAAGGAAATGGAATTACTGCTTAATGGTTAGAGTTTATCTGAGGTGATAAAAAGGTTCTGGAAATAGTGACAATGACTGCATAACTCTGTGAATGCAATTAATGCTACTGAATCACACATAAAAAAATTAATAATGTAATATACTAAACATTGCTGAGTTGTACATTTTTTTTTTCAACGTTTTTTATTTATTTTTGGGACAGAGAGAGACAGAGCATGAACGGGGGAGGGGCAGAGAGAGAGGGAGACACAGAATCGGAAACAGGCTCCAGGCTCCGAGCCATCAGCCCAGAGCCCGACGCGGGGCTCGAACTCACTGACCGTGAGATCGTGACCTGGCTGAAGTCGGACGCTTAACCGACTACGCCACCCAGGCGCCCCTGAGTTGTACATTTTAAATGGGTGACATGTATGATATGTGGATCATATCTCAATGAACCTGTTAAAAAAAGAACTTTAGAATCATCAATTTTCTGTATGTTGGGTTTTTTTCTTTTCCTTTTTTAAATTGGTAATGTGAGATAACCTCTGAAAGATTACTTAGGGTCAAATTGGGGAGAACTTCTAATGTGAGTGCAAAGATTGTTGTACCTCATTATCTGGACAAAATAGTGTAATTATCAAGAGTGATAAAACACACATTTTAGTTACTGCAGTCATCAACCACCAGATTTTCAAAGAAAAGTAAACAGGTAGACCTGTTGTGTAATACTACAAAGTCCAATACAATATTCTAGACAAAAGATATATAATGAAAAACGATGGGGAACAGCAATCAAGATGCTAATATATTTTTTAGTTTGAAAAATATGCAGAAAAAAAGACAAATATGCAGAGATTAAAGATTAGACAAGCCATTAACTATTTTCCTCTTTACTTTTTATTAAACCCTATATATTTTGTTTATTAAAATAAAACAAATCCAAATAATTTTCATTTATAATCTTTCAAGATACTTATCCTCCTCAATATTAAGATTCTCGAGAGTCTGTTGCTTTGTTATAGATAATGTAAATGCAAGTATGCATAGGAAGAGTCTTTTAACCTCCATACCTAACCCTCATGAATTCAGTTCTGATTTTGTGGTTTGGAATTTTTTTTTTTTTTAAATTTCATCCAAATTAGTTAGCATATAGTGCCACAATGATTTCAGGAGTAGATTCCTTAGTGCCCCTTGCCCATTTAGCCCATCACCCCTCCCACAACCCCTCCAGTAACCCTCAGTTTGTTCTCCATATTTATGAGTCTCTTCTGTTTTGTCCCCCTCCCTGTGTTTATATTATTTTGTTTGCCTTCCCTTATGTTCATCTGTTTTGTCTCTTAAGGTCCTTAAATGAGTGAAGTCATATGATTTTTGTCTTTCTCTAATTTCACTTAGCATAATACCCTCCAGTTCCACCCACATTGGTTGTAAATGGCCAGATTTCATTCTTTTTGATTGCTGAGTAATACTCCATTGTATGTATGTATGTATGTGTATGTATGTGTGTGTGTGTATATACACACACACACACACACACACACACACACACACACACACCACATCTTCTTTATCCATTCATCCATCAATGGACATTTGGGCTCTTTCCACACTTTGGCTATCGTTGATAGTGCTGCTGTAAACATGGAGGTGCATGTGTCCCTTCGAAACAGCACACCTGTATCCCGTGGATAAATGCCTAGTAGTGCAATTGCTGGCTCATAGAGTTGTTCTATTTTTAGTTTTTTGAGGAACCTCCATACTGTTTTCCAGAATGGCTGCACCAGCTTGCATTCCCTCCAACAATGCAAAAGAGATCCTCTTTCTCTGCATCCTTACCAACATCTGTTGTTGCCTGAGTTGTTAATGTTAGCCATTCTGACAGGTGTAAGGTGGTATCTCATCGTGGTTTTGATTTGTATTTCCCTGATGATGAGTGATGCTGAGCATTTTTTCATGTGTCGGTTGGCCATCTGGATGTCTTCTTTGGAGAAGTGTCTATTCATGTCTTTTGCCCATTTCTTCACTGGATTATTTGTTTTTTGGGTGTTGTGTTTGATAAGTTCTTTATAGATTTTGGATACTAACCCTTTCCTCTTTACTTCTATAAAAAGGCACTATTAGAAAACAACTACAAAGCCACGACAGATCAATATAGGAGCACAGCCTAAAGACTTACAGCCTTGAAAATTCTTATCACAAAGAAATAACCACAGGGGTGCCTGGGTGACTCAGTCAGTTAACCTTTGGACTTCAACTCAGGTCATGGTCTTGCGATTCTTAGTTCAAGCCCCATCGTGGAGCCTGCTTTGTATTCTGTGTCTCCTTCTCTCTCTGCCCCTCCCATCTCACGCTCTCTCTCTCAAAAATAAAGAAACATTCAAAAAATAATTTAAAAAAAATTAAAAAAACAAAAAACAAAGAAATAACCACAAACACTGTTCTTTTTGCTAATTTTCACTCCAAACACAATTACTGTGTACTTATTATTAATTAACTTTTCAGTACTGCTAACTATTGAAAAAGAGGACACAGATGAAAATTCCTTCCTATGGGACCCTAAAGAGATCATTGCCTAGAGCCAGGAGTCTGACAGGAATAATTACAAGTATGAAAGCTCAAAAATACTAATGCCAACAACAATGCAATTAATAAAAACATAAAAAGACATTAATTTACAGATATTTAATCTTAAGTGAAATACTTGTGCAAATTATAAAGCAATATGTCTGACATGATGTCTTAATACTATATTGCACAATATGAACAAGATCTAAAATACTTTTTGCTTATTATTTCTCACCTAGTTAAGAGTTCTTTGGGAATAAAAAGCAGTTAAAATTAGATCAAAGTAAATTTTAAGAGTAAGGATATCAAGGATATATACCAAGCAAAGAAAATATCACTTGAATTCTAAACATGATTCACATAACTGCCATAATGAAATTTTATGATGTACACTAGATAGGAATATGTGAAAAGTTAGTTTTAAATATAAATATATTCCTAACTTAGTTTTACCTATGCTAATTTCTAAGCACAACTTACCATTCCTGAAAAAAAGTATTTATTTTAAAAGGGCAGTAACTTATTTGGAATATAAAATATTTTTATATTTCAGCCTCTTCATGAGCCCTCCAATGACAAAAATTAAGGTTTAAGTTCATTATCTATTGACAAAATTTTTTAGTCCTGAAAATTGTGGCTGTCTTATTTGGTTGATTGTAATTCCATCTAACAGTCAACTTTATTTAAGAAAGATGAATGTTCACTTCCTTACCTTGTAATTTCATCATCTCCAAGCACTGCTTTTGAAACAGGTGAGTATCTGGCTGGTGATGCTGGTGTGTGGCCCAAGTAGGAAGATGGGCTAACATGGTTATCAACAGGTTGAGAAGAAGCTTAAAAATGAAGACAGTAAAAAACACTTCAAGTGAAACAAACCATTCAGCACTTATTTGTGAATTACCAATTTCAAGCTTAGTTAATATGTAATTCATATCCACTTATTTATGTAAGTTGGTAGAAAAGACTTATCTATCAGGTAAAAAAATTAGACAAGCTCAAGTTTCCAGATAAAAACTAGTTTAGATATTCAGATCAGTAAGCAAACTTATTCCATCTGGTTTTCTCTTGAGAAAATAGAACTAAAAAGGAGTTTTACATTAACGGATTTGCACAGTGAAATCCAGGAAAGGTCATTCAAAAGACTATCATTTATGAACAGCATATATAGTATGAACATGGACTGGAAGTATATAATAAAATTCATAATTGCAATCACCTACTGAATGAGGGGAATGGAAATAGAGTCTTAGCAAAGAGCTGAACTAGCAAGAGCAAACTTCAGCTTTTTCACAATGTTCTATTAGTTCAATAGATGTAAAAAATAGATTCTACCTCTATCTACAGGAAAATCAAGCAATCATTATTTAGTTATTACTCTTTAGGACTAGGTCTCCCAGTTTTTGGTCACATTAGCATACATAAAAAGGGATAATTCAGTTTAAAGTAACATTTTTTTTTCCAGTGTAATGTATTTGTAAGAAGCAGCCTGACTATTCGTATATTTGGCTGTAATCAGAACACCAATTCTCAGTTTGTAGAGCAACTGTTACAAATGTGCATTGCTATCTTGAACAGATAAGGCAGCATAATAAATAAATAAGACTGATACTTACATTGGTGCATAAAATACCTTATTAGTGAATTTGCATCTCTAATTACAAATAAAAATACATAAAGCCTTTATATAAAGTTTGTGTGTGATAGGAACTGTAAGAATTTTTAATAAGTAACAAAGTTCTGTTCTGACACAAATGAAGTATTGAAAAAAACAACAACAACAACAACAGACATCATTCCTGTCCATGAAAGAGACTGAATACTATTTTAAAAAGTTCAGTTATATTTGGGGATCCTGGATGGCTCAGTTGGTTAGGCGTCTGACTTTGGCTCAGGTCATGATCTCACGGTTCGTGAGTTCTAGCCCCATTTTGGGCTCTGTGCTGACAGCTCAGATGGAGCCTGCTTCGGATTCTGTGTCTTCCTTTCTCTCTATCCCTCCCCTACTTGCCCTCTGCCTCTGTCTCTCAAAAATAAACATTGAAAAAAATTTTTTCAAGAAATTCAGTTATACCTGAGTAATTAATAAATCAATGGGCAGATAATGAAGATGTATCATTGGAAGACAGTACATTCATTTCAAAGTATAATTTACATTAAATTTATAATGATTAGTGACAGTAATGGCCTTTGAGAGTTCTAAAACTGAAGACATTGCTAAAACCACAAATATCTCTAAAATTCTACAATTTAAATGAGGAAAATTTGGAAAAGCAGACTGCAGAGAGTACATTTAAGATCTTTACTACATGAGTGCTTTGGATATCAACTAATGCACCAAAGAAATAAAACTGTCATTTTTCAAGAAACACAAACACATTATTTAAGTCTTACCTTAGCTTTTACATTAAAAAAACTGAAAATCAAACAGGAAACTTAAAATTTTATTAGTACTATCATAACAATTCCTTTCTAGGCAACATAACTGTACTATATACAAATATAGTTAGGTAATATATGAGGAACTTGTACAAAAAGAGTATCTGTGCTCATATAATTGAGAATATAGAGAAGCCCAAGTTTTAAAATTTATTTATTTTGAGAGATAAAGAGAGAGAGACAGTACAAGCAGGGAGGGGCAAAGAGAGAGGGAGAGAGAGAATCCTAAGCAATCTCCTCGATGTCAATGCACAGCCTGTCACAGGGCTTGATCTCATAAACCATGAGCTCACGACCTGAGCCAAAATCAAGAGTCAGACACTTAACTGACTGAGCGACCCAGGTGCCCTGAATAGCCCAAGTTTAGAAATATTTAAAATTAGTATTTCTCAAAGTGTAGTCCATGAGTTAGTCCACCAGAAGCATCAGAATTACCCTGGTTGTTAAAAGAACTGCTTGTTAAAGTATGTTTCTCTGCTATATCCCACAACTATTAGAAAAAAAGAATGTGCAATACCTTTGTTGACTATTATTTACATATAACTTTGAAAAAGGCTGCCTCCCTTCTTACTATCAAGATTCTGATTTAAAAATGATTTTTTAAAATGTTTATTTTTATTTTGAGAGAGAGAGAGAATGCATCCATAAGCGAGGGAAGGGCAGAGAGAGAGAGAGAGAGAGAGAGAGAGAGAGAGGGAGGGAGAGAGAGAATCTCAAGTGGGCTCTATGCTCAGAGTGCAGAGCCCAACACTAGGCTTAATCTCATGAACTGTCAGATCACGACCTGAGTGGAAATCAAGCGTCAGATGCTTAAGCAACTGAGCCACCCAGGCACCCCTAAAATTGATTTTTTACAGACTGTTAGGTTAAATGCTTAATATAGTTCCTTTAAAATATTTAAACATAGGGAAATAAGATAGATTTAAGCAGACTTACAGTTGGTGATATCAGGTGGTGCATAGCCATCATTCATATACATACTTGTGGGTTTTGCCACTTTCAAATAGACAAAATCAGATGTGTTCTTTAAGGCAGTTACTGCTTCTTCATGAGTAACTTCTTCTAAACACACACTATTCACCTAAAAGAAAATCCCAAAAGATATTTGTTTTAGGACATTTTCACTTGCTTTCTGCATTTTGGTTATAAACAATTATACCAAAATACAAAGCAAGAGTGATTTAAGGAATATAAAGGTCTGTGAAAAGAAAACCTATATATTTTTGTCTATCATATCAGGAAATTGTTTATGTATGTTAATGGAATAGCCAATCTTAATTCCAGCCCCTATTCTTCCCAATCCCCGAACCTAATCTACTTTTTACTGTTAGGTATTTGTGAACATATGGGGGTACATTTTAGATTTTTTTTTTTTTTAAAGAAAATGAGACTATATTAAAGTTTTTATTCTGCAACTGGATTTTTAATATAAGGTATCTTAGAGATCTTTCCATGTTAGGACACACAGAATTGCCTCATTTAAAAAAAATGCTGCACATTATACCATGGTTGGTTGTATCATAATTTATTAAGCCATCCCAGTATTAACAGATATTTTAAACTGTTCTAAATAAATGGATTTAGTAAATTTATACCACTACCACAGAATATGAAAATGTCATGCCCATCTACTCAGGCCTTTGCCAACATTAAACAGTATCAATTCATAAAAAAGCATGTTTTGGCGTGCCTGGGTGGCTCAGCTGGTTGAGTGTCCAACTTCAGCCCAGGTCATGATCTCACGGTTCGTGCGTTTGAGTCCCATGTCAGGCTCTGTACTGACAGCTCGGAGCCTGGAGCCTGCTTTGGATTCTGTCTCTCTCTCTCTCTCTCTCTCTCAAAACTAAATAAAAACATCAATTTTTACATCATTATTTAAATTTTCACTTCCACTGTTTAATAGTCAAGTTGATTTTTTTATTTATTAAGCATTCATCTATCTTCTGTTATAGAAACAGAACTGATTTAATTTTTTTTAATGTTTGTTTACTTTTGAGAGAGAGACAGCATGCAAGTGGAGGAAGGGCAGAGACAGACAGACAGACAGACAGACAGAATCTGAAGCTGGGTCCAGGCTCTGAGCTGTCAGCACAGAGCCCAACAGGGGGCTTGAACCCATAAACTGAGAGATCATGACTTGAGCCAAAGTCAGACGCTTAACGAACTGAGCCACCCAGGCATTCCAAAACAACTGATTTTTAGGAAACAGAATTGATTTTTAAGTAGTGAGGTATATCCTGCAACCTTGCTAAACTTATTAGTTCTATCAGTAGGTTCCTTACAATTTTTTTTAATGTTTATTTATTTTTGAGAGACACAGAGTACGCATGAGTGGTGGAGGGGCAGAGAGCCCATGTGGCGCTCAAACTCACAAATCGTGAGATCATGACCCGAGCCTAAGTTGGACCCTTAACCAATTGAGCCATGCAGGTGCCCCAGGATTTTCTACATAGGTAATCTACAAATATAGTTTTACTTTCTCCTTCCCAATATGAATGTCTTTTCATTTCCCTGGTTAGACTCTTCAGTACAGTCTGACTAAAAGTGGTAATTGTGTCTTTCTATACATTTGTCCATTTCATCTAAGGTATTTAATATGTTGGCATACAAATGTTTATAAATAAAAGTATTTCCTCAAGTCCCCTCTTTTATTCCTACTCTTGGAAATTTGAGTCTTCTTTTTTTTCTTGATCAGTCTAAGGTTTGTCAATTTTGTTCACCTTTCCAAACAACTGAGTTTTGGTTTTGTTTATCTTCTCTCTGGTTTTCCTATTCCCTATTTCATTAACTCCGGCTCTGATCTTTGTTTTTTCCTTCCTTCTGCTAGCTTTAGGTTTAGACTGCTCTTCTTTTTGGTAATTTTGTGTTTTTTTTTGTTTTTGTTTTTGTTTTTTTTTGCAAAGAAAAACACTGTTTCCAATGTTTTAAAATTATAATGTACTAAACACTCATTTTCATATATTTTTCATTTCCCTAATTTGTACCTATATAATTGATAGGACAGTTCTTAATGTTTTAAGAAAAATTTTTAAAGATCACATATCATTAACTTTTGCCACAGGTTATTAATATGGCTTTGCAGGGTTTCAGCCACATGGTCATTTTTATAGTCCCACACTACCACGTACAGTGAAGAAAGATTGCCTGCATTTTGAAATATACAGCTATGGTATACTGTTCTTTTGGTGGCCTGCAATGAGCCACATATCTTGGTATTCACAGCCTTGTAAAATCCCTTCCTACAGTGAACCTTGCTTGGCCATGTAACTAGCTTTAGTCAATGAGACATTAATAGTTGAGATGCCAAGAGAGGATTGATGAATGCCATAGAACGGAGTTTGTCTTTTTGGTACATCCGTCTTGGAACCTGATCCCTATCCTGTGAGAAGCCCAATTTAGCCATGTGGAGAGGCCACTGGCTAATAGTCCCAGATGAGCTCCCAGATGACAGCCAACACCAACTTGTCTGCCATATGTGAGTGAACTTGGAAGTGCATTCCTGGCCCTAGTTGACAGGAGACATTATGTGGAACAGAGACAGACTGTCCTGGCTAAACCCTTCTCAAATTATAGAAGTGTAGGCAAATAAATAATTATTGTTGTTATTTTAACCACTAATTTTTGTGTTTCCTAAGCAACATTAGATAACTGATAAAAGAGCTGACAAGATTTGCTAAGGGATTCAAGATGGAGTATGAAAGGAGAATGATCCTGAAGTTTTAGACCTGGGCAAATAGAAGGATAAAGTTCCTATTTCAAGAGATGTGAAGAATGTGCAAGAACAGGATTTAGGGGTGGAGGGTGGTGTATAGGATGAAACTCAGAAGTTCATTCTTAGATACATTAAATTTGAGATGACTCTTGAGACATACAAAGAGACTAGATGACATCTCTTAGAGCTTTTGAACTGTTTAGCCAAGAACCACTGTTAAAAAAATTTTTTTTATTTCAGCCAAGCACAAAATTTAAGTGCATGTGTGTAAAAAGAAAACTGAAGCTCAGAAAACAATACTTATCCCTACCATGTGCAATGAGACTCAGTAAGTTATTTGACCACCTATCAATAGGAAGAAAAAATGTACAAGGACACTTCGATGTTTAGGGAGAAGATGCACCAAAAGGGAGAATGAGAAGGAGTGACCAGTGAGATAAGAGGAATACTATGAAAGAGGGTAACTGTTAAGCACAATGGAAAAAGTGTCTGAAGAAGGAGGAAGGTGTGTCTAATGTCAATTAAAATGAGAACTAAGAATTTGATAATTTAGTGGAATTATGACAACCAAAACCTGACTAAATGCTAAGTCCACATAAATTGCTGCCTTCTCAATCACCAAAACTGATTCTGGAAAAACCATACAGGAAAACACAATACTTAAGAAATTAAAAAGCATAAATGAGAAACTCAGTGGAGAAAGCAGGCTGTTTTGAACTGGTGTGTGTGTGTGCAGAAGAGTAGTTCAAAGTGAGCTCTTTCCTCTTCCCCATTATAAACTTCAAAAACAACAACAAAAACAACAACAACAAAAAAAAACAACAAAAAATAAACTTGAAAACAATCAGTCTATCTCTTTGCTGCAGCAATAAGCAGTACAGAACAGCATATACAGCAAAAGAATCATTTATATATTGCTTAGGAATGTTAAATTTTTTCAAAAAGATTCATTTATTTAAGTAATCTCTATACCCAACATGGGGCTTGAACTCACAACCCCACGATCAAGAGGTGCATACTCTACCAACTGAGCCAGCTAGGTGTCCCAGAAGTGTATATTTTTATAACCACTTTGGAAAACAATATGTTTTTGCTATAGTGTTACTAAGATGATATCCCATGACCATTAAATTCCATGCTTAGGTAAACAGTTAAGTGAAAACTCTTATATGTACATGTTCACCAGAACACACAGCAGCTTTCCCTAGGAGAATTATCCATAATACAAAAAAAAAAAAAAAAAAAAAGGAAATAACCTAACTCACCACTATACCAGACCTAGTTTATGTGTCTTTTTCAGATTCGCCTGAGCCTACCTGCCCACTAGGCCTTGGCCATGTGCTTACTGGAGAGTCTTGGTTACTGCTATTCTCACCTCATCTCCTGCCATTACCAGCTCTTTCAATCTCTTTTAGAGTAAGGGCTGCACTTGGACTTGGGTATGGGCATGGCTGATGTGTTCATAGAGAGCTGTAACATGTCAAAAGCCTGTGTGTGATCTGTCTAGATCACTGAGGCTCTGGTTTTTTCCACCCCTTCTGGGTTCAGAGGAAGTACTACGCTATGGAGAGTATGGGAGCTGGCTTCCCAAGCACTTGCCCACAGAAGGTGAGTAACAGTCCAGAAATTTGGGATAGTTACCACCCATGGGGTAGACTGTACCTAACAAGAGACAGGAGATAAATCCTTTCTTTTCCCTGGATGGCTGGATCTAAGGTTTAATAGTCCCACAACACCTGCCTGAAAGACTGTCCTGCATGATAAGCAATTAGCTACATTTTCTTATGAATTTATGGACAGCTCAGAAACATAGTGTCTTGTATTGACTTTCCCTCATTCCCTGCCTCACCTTTCATTTTGATTCACTCTAGCTTTGATTACGCCTCTCCCAAAAACCTAAGCACGCAGCTTTTCTTCAGGTTTTGTTTTTCTAGGGAACATGGGACATTTATTGAAGAAGATCAGAGAAATAAACTGTAGCATAGTCCCAGAAAAGAGTATTATATAGAGGTGAAATTAACAAATTTTATCTCCAGGCAATAATATGGATAAGTCTCAGTAAACCAATATTGAGTAAAAAAAGTATTAAAAGACTACATACAGCACAATAGCCTTAAAATTTTTTTTCAGAACAAATTAGTATTAAAATATTTAGGCATATGTATATGATTAAACAATTTTTAAAAAGCAAAGGAATGAGACACACAAATTGTTGGTATTGTAGTTTTGGGCTGGGTAATGACTTTAGCAGTTTTCATTATACTATAAATAAAATAAGTTAAAATAAAAGGGAAAAAGGAAAGTCACACATGAGGGATGACACTGTGTTTAAGAAATTCTGTGCATTCAAGTCCCTAACCCTTTAACAAAAAAAAGAGACGGAAATGAGAAAAAAAAATAATAAAAGAAAAAGAGAAGGAAGCTGGTAGAGAAAAATGAAATGGTAAATAAGGATAATACCAAGAATCATTTTTCAGGTTTTGATTAAAGCAAGATCAGTATTCACTCATTTAAATATGAGTGAAAAAATGAGAGCAAAAATTTGTTTAAACATTTTGGCAAGTAGAAATTCTGATCTTCCCCCACCCCCTCCCAAAAAAAGACATCAAAATGATTATTATTTTTAAAAATTTAAATCCAAGCTAGTTAACATATAATGTAATAATGATTTCAGACACAGAGTTTAGTGATTCATCACTTAACATATGATACCCAGTGCTCATCCCAGCAAGTGTCCTCCTTAATTAATGCCCATCACACATTTAGCCCATCCCTCCCACCCAATATCCCACAAGCAACCCTCAGTTTGTTCTCTGTATTTAAAAGTCTCTTATGGGGCGTCTCCCTCTGTTTTTATCTTATTGACATCAAAATTATTTTTAAAATAACAGATTTCTTATACTCACTGCTAAAAGTTTATCTCCAATCTGAAGTTTACCATCTTTATGTGCTGCACCTCCTTCAATGATTTTGGTTACATAGATGCTATTATCCCCAGGAATATGTTGATTTCCGACACCTCCAGCAATGCTGAACCCAAGACCTGTTTGAAAAAAATACTAGTTTTGAAATTTCATCATTTAATGTGAATTTAAGTCCAGAAAGAAATGGCTGAAAACTAGATGAGGATAATCTCATCACACTAATTTTTCTTTTCTTTTTTTTTTTTTTTAAACACAAAAGAATCTATTTGTGTACTTTTAAAATCCTACGTATTTGCTTTGTAGTCAGGGGACAATTATATATATAGGTGTTCCTATAGTTATAAATAAGTTTTTTAGTCCACCCACTCCTGTTACTTCTTAAAATCTTTTTGTAAATGCATTTGTTTGTTAGTTCAAAAAGGCACTACAAAATTATTTCCTTTTGTTCCCATGATGATTGTGCTTCTAACATTTTTAATACCTTCACGAGATTAAAACAATTGAGAAAAATAATAAAATTGTGGTGGGCAGAACGAATAAACTTCAGAAATGTGGATAATTTTGTTCTTTTTCCAATATTCTATGAATTAATTTTAGATAAAGGATTTCTGTAATTCATAAATCCCATCCATAGCTTTAATACCAGACAAATTTGTAGCTTTCTATTCCTTTTTTCATTTTTTGGAATACCACTTCTCCCACAAAGCTACAAATTAGAATCTATTTCATTTTTCCTCAATCCCATCAATGTTTTCAAAACTCAGAAATCACATATAACCGTCCTCATTGCAGATAAAACTGCTAATGATATATAGTTTCTTCTTTTAATTTAGCCTGTGTATCTGCATTTAATATACTTTGTAGATTGAAGATTACAAGTTAATACCAACACTATACAGGACTTCCAAGTGTTTAAGTAGAATTCTACTTAAGACAAAAATCAGCAGAAATAATACAGAAATTCTACAAATTCACACACATTCTGTAGATTACCAGTTCTGTTAATCTTAGAATGGGTGTCACAAATAACTTCTTAGTTACATTTATCTCAGAGATTTCTTAATAATCTACGTTTGGTTATTTCATACCTTTAGGACCTTTAATGAGCTTTATTTCCATTATTTTTTCTGATACTGGTTTCCGTCGTTTCACGTACAAGCGTACAATAGACCCTGCTTCTTTCAATGCTTCAACTGCTTTGCTATGTGTCACGTCACGAACATCTACTTCATTCACTCGCAATATACAGTCATTGACCCTGAGAAGAAACCCAAAATATTAAAGATAAATAATATTAAAATATCAAATTTTAACTTCAATAATTTTTGTTATTTTAATTTTTAAGGTAAAGAGAATTATTTACTAGAGAAAAAAATATACGAATAAACTGCATGTTAGATTCCACTGTATCAAACACTCACATAAATACTTTCCAAGGGCCAACAAAAGAAACAGTGCAAATAAGAGATTATCACACAAAAATATTATAATGACAGCTGCAATCTGTGTGGTTCTTGTATGCTTATTAAGTGTAAAAATTAAGATACTTTAGAAAAACAGCAAATATTTATTTAGAACTAAGCCGGTGCCAGGTACTTGTAGTGTTTTAACCCTTACTACAACCTGTAAGGTAGATACATATTTGTATCTCCACTTCACAGACGGAGAAACTGAGGCACAAAGAGTTTAAATAATTTTTCCAAGGTCACCTAGAAAATGACTGAGACAGCTGTGACTCAAAAGAAAACTGAGGTTCAGACTGAATACTTTAAGATCAAAAAGACAGTGGTGGCAAAACTGAGATCTATTCACTGATTTATCAAAAAATAATTTTTGATTGCTTTGTCAACCTAGACACTGCATTTAAAAAAAAGTTATTTCTTGAAATTTATTGTGAAGCTAAAGACTATACCATTTAATTAAAAGGCTTCTCATATAAATAATTTATTTTAATTTGACACAGTAATATATTTCTTTAAAGTTTGATTTGTTCCTAATTCTAACTTTTCCCCCCAGCTCTGGTCTCAGTTTAAATTGTATAGCATTCCATTAGGGGAAAAGAATCATCTGAAATTGGGCAGAGAAGGAGAACAAAATACAACTGAAATACTAAAATTGATCCTGATAATCTTCTATGTAATTAGCTTTCTTCAGAGTAAAGAAATTTTGTATGCAAAGACAGCGACAGGTTAGAGTTAGTATTAAAGGGATGTTCTTTAGTGAAACAAATGGGACATAGTAACTTTCATAAAAACACAAACAAAAGGCCAATAACAGAATTGGGAAATAAATGTTTATGTTTACATGAATGGTCAAATTATTAATTTTATATCTAACTAATTTCATTAATACATCACCTGTTGTATCCAGTGAGAAGTTAAGAAACAAGAGGTGCATAAGGTGCCAACAGCCTTAAATGAATTTTTTTGTTTGTTTTTTGTTTTTTTTCTTGAGAGAAAGAAAGAGACAGAAAGAGAGTGTGTATGTGCACATACACACACAGGAACGAATTTTAAGCAAGCTCCATGTATCGAGCCTGGGGCTCCATCTCACAACCCTGGGATTATGACTTGAGCCTAAATCAAAAGTCACACACTCAACTGA
This sequence comes from Panthera tigris, assembly GCF_018350195.1. Lineage (NCBI taxonomy): Eukaryota > Metazoa > Chordata > Mammalia > Carnivora > Felidae > Panthera > Panthera tigris. The sequence goes on from NC_056668.1 coordinate 72,074,037, forward strand.
GTCACCAAAGCACCCCCAAAAACAGATGTTTTTAACAGATCATATAAAATCCTTAGTCCTAAAACTTCAGACTGTCACCATATAAATAAAAACCAACAAACAAGGGAATACGAAAAGTGCCATAATCTATGGCCTAAGGAAATAACAAAATATGCTAAAGATATCTTCTACAATGGAACACTAAATTTAAACAAATTCAAACAAGCACCCTATATTACCCAATATTACTTTCATTCATTCAATTAAGAAAACATATTAAGATACTTAAAACTTGCATAATTTTTACTTTTTGTGGTATGGGATACAAACTCAGGTATATATCATCACTTGTATCCTAACTAAGTTTATATACATATTTCCCACCAGAAAATAATGGAAAACAGTTTGTGAATGTATTTAAAAATACGAAGGGAATGGGGTGCCTCGATGGCTCAGTTGGTTAAGTGTCTAACTTCAGCTGAGGTCATGATCTCACAGTGTGTGGGTTCGAGCCCTGCGTTGGGCAATGTGCTGACAGCTCGGAGGCTGGAGCCTGCTTCAGATTCTGTCTCCCTCTTTCTCTGCCCTCCCCCACTTACACTCTGTCTCCCTCCCTCTCAAAAATAAACAAACATTAAAAAAGTAATAAAAAATAAAAATACGATTTCTATGAATTTGTTCACATTTAAAACCATCAAATTTATTATTCAAAGTGTTATAATATCAGAGAAACTAAATTCCTGAATGAAAAGAGGGAAACAATGGTTAGAGCACAATTATCTCATTCATTTGTAATTTGAGCATCTACCTTATATTGGTTATTATGATAGTGTTTATTTGTATTGATGCCTTGTTCAATTTGCCTTAAGAAAAATATACAAAGTATGTTCAGCATCACAACATAAAATGCAAAACATACCGTAATCTTCCATCTTGGGCAGCTGCTCCCCCTGCAATAATTTTGGTAATGAAAATACTTGAGTCATCTCCAATGTGTGGGTTGTCCGTACCTCCTGCAATGCTGAAACCAAGCCCTGAATTTCCCTGGGGATAAAGGAAAAAAAAAATTTGAGCCTGAATAAGAATTACCTTTATTGGTAGGTTCCTGTCATTATAGGACCTAGAAACTGTACCGACACAAGGAACACACATAAAAGTATATAGGCAGGGAATATGAAGATTCTAAATTAAGAAATATAAGTAAAACTCCTTTGTCTCTACGAAGAATTCAAAGGTAGGGGCACCTACGTGGCTCAGTCGGTTAAACATCCAACTTCAGCTCAGGTCATGATCTCACGGTTCGTGGGTTTGAGCCCCGTGTCGGGCTCTGTGCTGACAGCTCAGAGCCTGGAGCCTGCTTCGGATTCTGTCTCTCCCTCTCTCTGCCCCTCCCCTGCTCATGCTCTGTTTCTGTCTCTCAAAAAATAAACATTAAAAAAAAAAAAAAATTCAAAGGTATTACTTCTAAGTAGGTACTGAGTACTTTTGGAGTCTAGTCTATGGTTCTTTCTTTAAAAGTGCAGGCAATTTGTACTAGGACAAGTCACCCTTCTGCAGAGGTATTGCTATTAGGCCTCTTTCTTTTAGAATGTATCCACTCATGCTTGGTAAGGCAAATTTCTCTAAGAGTAAAAAACTGATGTGATCTTGCTGCTGCAATTATTTCTGGATAGGTAAAACTAACATTATTTCAGCTTTAAAAAAATGGGGCAGGGAATGGTGTTTTTCTTCTGCTAACCTTGCCATCAGCTTATTTTAAAATGACCAAACTGCATCTGCTAAGTCATCATCCTTGACATGTCCCACTCCCCCATCCCTGACATGTTTAGCCAAGACACACAAATAGCAAAAGATATTTTTTAATACTGAAAGCCCAACATGAGAAATCAAATGGTGAGCTTTCCTGACAACAAAGTCAATTTTGCCAAAGCAGGGCTTTTTACTTGTTTTACATACTATATTTCTGAATAATTTCTTTGAAGAAGTTTCTACTGCTACCAAAAAGTCTTAAAGGACAATTGTTCTAAGCAGTGGTATTTAAAAAATGTTTTTTTGTTTTTGCTTTTTAATGTTCTAACTCTGGCTTTCAGGCAACTCAAACACGCAGATATATCTGAACTGATTACTTAACCGTTAATATTGAACAGCTTAAACATACCTTCTATTATGTGCCCTACAATTCTGTTTTAATATTTTTTTCAGTGTAAACTCTTTAAGAGTTGCTAGAATATCAATAATAGTATCAATAGGTTGTATGAGGTTACCAAGTCACCAAGGTAATCAAGTTCTTTTTTTTAATTTGCTTTTTCAAAAACAGGTATAATTTACACATAACATTGTGTAAATTTAAGGTGTAAAATGTGTTGATCTGACATATTTATATACCGCAATATGATTATAACCATTGCTTTAACTAACATCTCTGTCATGCCACTTAACGGTCATTTCTTTCTGTAATAAGAACATTTACGGTCTAGTCTCTTAGCAATTTTTAAGTATGCAATACAGTCTTATTGACTATAATCACTATGCTGTGCATGAGATCTCCAGAACTTAATTCATCTTCTAGTTGCAAGTTTGTATCTTTTAATAACACCTCTCCAATTCCTGGTACTCAAGTGTTTTAGTGAGTGAAAAAACAAAGTACAGTCCTAACTAAATTTAAAAGGCACGGGAAAGGATGGAAAATGAGTGAGATAAAAAAGTTAGAATTATATGTCAATTATATCTCAAGTAAGGTGGAAAAACACCAAATAAATACCATATTAAAATATGTATAATACATTAATACTATGCTTACTTGAGAGTTACTCATCCATCTTACTTGAACAGGTAATCCAAATTCAGGTAGTGGTACCTGTAATCTAGTACACATGTAAAAAGACCCTTTTAGGTCTATTTGCACTTAGAGTGTTTTCACTCTGGCTTGAAATAAGCAAATCTAATTATCTAGGATTTTAGTTTGAAATATACAGACACTCAGCTACTTAGGAAATTTACTTTTGTAAAACAATTTCCCCAAAATGCTGGTCAGACAAGGTGGTATTACTGAAATATAGCCATCAATTGATTGAAGATCTTCTTTTTTTTAATGTTTATCTTTGTGAGAGAGAGAGAGAGAGAGAGAGAGAGAGAGAGAGAGAGAGAGAGAGAGAGAAGAGAGAGAGAGAGAGAAGAGAGGAAGTGTGCGCGTGAGAGAGACAATGCAAAACAGGGAAGGGGCAGAGAGAGAGGGAGACACAGAATCCGAAGCAGGTTCCAGGATCTGAGCTGTCAGCACAGAACCCGATGCAAGGCTCAAACTTACAAACTGCAAGATCACCTCGCATCCACTAAGTTGGACGCTTAACCGACTGAGCCACCCAGGCACCCCTTGACTGCAGATACTGTTAAGGAGTAAATGATTCAAGAAAATTTACACATCTAACTCATAACCTTAAGTTATATGACTGGGAGAGTTCATAAACTTTCGATAGGATCTTGTCCATTAGAACTATGGCTATTTTTTCTTTTTGCTAAAAAAGAAAACTGATAACAATAACCACATTACTAGGATGCTAAATACTTAGAATCAACAATGTTTTATATGAAAAATAAATAAATGTAAAATTTAGAAACAGAAACATCTGAGAAACTGTTAGACTAGACGAGCCTAAAGGAGACATGATAACTAAATGTAATGTGGTATTCTGGAAGGGATGCTGAATGAGAAAAACATAAAAACTAAGGAAATCCAAATATAGACTTTAGTTAATAATAATGTATCAATATGACTCATTACTTGAAGCAAATGTATTTTAGTAATGTAAGACATTAACAATAGGCAAAACTGAGGCCTGGATAAATGGAAACTCTTGGTATAACTTTTCTGTAAATCTAAAACTATTTTAAATAAAAAGCTTATTTTTTTAAAAAAAGGTTATTAAAAAAAGGCAACATGTTCTAAAAACACCATGGCTAATTTAATAATACGTGAATTTATAAAAGAAACTAATATTACACAGTTCTGTTTTTAAAAGATCTTTTCCTTTTAATTCTATATGAAAGAGCAGTATATTTAAAGAATTCCTTAAAGCAACAGATTTATGCATAAGAAACTTAAGATAATTAAGTTTTTACCCTTTCAAGTGTGATTTCTTCATATTCATAATCTGCATCAGTGCCATTAACCTAATGAGGAAAAAAGAAGTAGCATAGAAATTTAGAGTATAAAATTGGAAATGTCGAGACATAATTTTTGCATGATTTATTAATGCAAACCTGTTAAGTATGATAGTAATCAAATAATTTGGCTTTACTGTAATGATTTTAGGTAAAAATTTCAAAGACTGGAAGAGTACAAATGTGATTAATGAGTTGACATTTATGATATTATAACTTCAAATACTGAAAGGGTATATACAGCTTTTAGTATTATGGAACTCCAACTCTTTTCACTGCCTTGATCCACACATCTAATCAGCTACTAATTCTTACTCATTCACTTTAATTTTTCTGAAAACTATCACCTCTTCATTGTCATCTCTACTACCTTGGTACAAGCCTTTGTTAATTTCTTCTGGATTACTGCCAGTGTAATCTACCCAATCTCTTGGATTAGTATTCTCCACTCCCCAAATCATTCTAATGTGTTTTACACAGATGGATCTTTTCGGAGCCCACGTCTACTAACATACTCCCTCTAAAACTTTCAGAAACTCAAATATAAGGCTCTGTATGAAGTGACCCCAATCTATCATTTAACTTCATTCCTAATATACATAACTCACCTCTTCATGAGCATTACATACCATCAAATTTGAAAAACTTATTACTCTTTCCTTTATATATCTTGCAAGTTCCCACCTCTGCATCTGTTACTTTAGTGTTATCACAAATTTCACTTATGTATTTCATGTCTAAATTTGATGTCCCATTCAAGTCCTTGTTTATATCTTTTTTAAATATTATTATTATTATTATTATTTTTGAGAGAGAGAGAGAGAGGGAGAGAGGGAGAGAGGAGGAGGAGGAGGAGGAGGAGGAGGAGGAGAAGGAGAAGAAAGAACAAACAAGCATGGGAGGGGCAGAGAGAGACAGAGGTAGACACAGAATCTGAAGCACGCTCCAGGCTCTGAGCCGTCAGCACAGAGCCTGACACAGGGCTCGAACCCATGAAATGTGAGATCATGACCTGAGCCGAAGGTGGATGCTCAACTGACTGAGCCACCCAAGCATTCTTGTTTACATCTTATAGACCAAGCACTATCTTATTCCTTCCAATTTATTCCCTACTCCCTCCAGGAAGAATTTCCACAGAGAGAGGGTCACTGGTGAAGGGTGAATGGTCCTTATAATCAGATTAATTTTGGTTCAAGTCTTGCTCTAACATTTCTGATGGGATGAGGCTGCGCAAAATACCCGAGCGAGTCAAATAGGGATTGTGATAAACTGCATTTCTCTAGATGCCTCCCATCCTCCATCCTCCATGCTCTTTTGCAACATGACTAAACCATCCTACCATCAAGAGATGTCATCTAGTTCTCCTTCCATTCAACCTAGGCAGTTCCTAGATGAGCTTTGTTATAAAGAATATGGCACAAATGATGCTGTGTAATATTTACCTTTGTCTTAGAATGCACTTGCTTAGAACTCAGGAGCTATTATGTGAGGAAGCTCAAATAGCATATGAAAAGATTCAAATGAAGGAGAATTGAGGCCCTTGGCCAAAAGCCCCAGTTGCACTCCTAACTAGTAACAAGCATCAACTGCCAGTCATGTGAATGAGACTATTTTGGATCTTCCAGCCTTTTCCAGTACCCCAACGAATATAAAGTGGAAGAACCTTCCAGTTAACCCAGAAATTCATAAGAAATAATGAATTATTTTTTAGCCACTAAGTTTCAGGGTGGTTTGTTAAACAGCAATAGAATAATGAAACAACAGAATAATGAAGTCTTTTGTAAACTACTTTGTTTTCTTCACCATACTGTAAGAAAGTAACACTTAATTCAGGTCCAGTTTAGGTCCTAGGAGTTTTTTTCTTGAGGGCTTTTAAAACTCATCTCTTCTACATTTTTGGGTTCTCATGGCTATAATGGATTCAAGCCCAATTGCTACTGTTTCCTCTTTTTCTCACCTAAAGAGTTTTTCTTCTTGTTTTTGAGATTATGTTTATGAGATTATGTTATATGTTACACATATAATTTTTTTTTTAATCTCAGATTTTGTCGGAGTGCTGACAATACTGCCTCCACCTTTGGCCCACCATCTTGTTCATGTTCACTTGATGACCTCTCAGTGTCATGAGTTCTGGACCCTTTGGAAATTAAGATACATACCTCAGGAATGCCTGCCAAGACCAGGATGAGGCTTGCTTTGGCCTCCCACGAATCTATTGAGATAATATAGTCTTTCCCCTCCCTGATGCACAGGTGGCACCACAAAATCTAATTAAAGTTCGTAGTCAATTAAGTGCATGTGAACCCTCCTCTGATCTCATTACAATGCCCTTCTTTCTTTAAGCCATTTTTTGAAAAGTTTATTGATTTAAATAATCTCTACACCCAATGTGAGGCTTGAACTCACAACCTCGAGATCAAGAGTTGTATCCTCTTCCAACTGAGCCAGCCAGGTGCCCCACTACAATGCCCTTCTGCAAGTCCCATTGCTCTATAAAATCTGTGAACTAAGGTCCAGACGTTGCAGAGAATAGCCATGCAGCTGCCATAGACTGTTGACCACCCGACAGCCATGCAAATAAAAAACTGTGTCAAGTCTAAGGAGTGGTCTGCTTCATTTTTTGGTCTCAAAGTGCCTTCTCAGTTTAGGGGATAGTTTACTGGCCTCCCACCCCCACCTCCTAACAGATTTCTAGGCATCTAGAATGCAAGAGGTTTATACATATACATATACATATATATACATATACATATACATATCCTACCAACTTGACTAGAAGTTCATTCTATCTATCTATCTTAGAGAGAGAGAAAGCATGAGGGAGGGGGCAGAGAGAGAGGGAGACAGAAAATCTTAAGCAGGCACCATGCTCAGTGTGCAGCCTAACGCTCAACCAACAGAGCCACCCAGGTGCTCCGGAAGTCCTTTTTTATGAGTAAAAAACAAACAAACAAACAAACAAACAAAACTCGTATTTGCAGCTACACCATTTTTCTTACTCTAAAGGTTATCTGTATAGTCTTTATTTTCTTGCTAAAAGTCTCAGTCTTTATCAAAGAGGCTTTAATATTACTGATTAATCTATCACATTCTATGCTATTACTTTTTTTTTTATCAATTCTTTATTCTTTCTTTAAAGCTTCTTGAGCTGAACGCCTATTTCATTTATGCTGATTACTCTTCTATTTTTAATATTTATTTTAGAGAGAGAGAGAGTGCAAGCAGGGGAGGAACAGAGAGAGGGAGACACAGAATCCAAAGCAGGCACCAGGCTCTGAGCTGTCAGCACAGAGCCCGACACGGGGCTCAAAACCACCAACCATGAGATCATGACCTGAGCCGAAGTCAGCTGCTCAACTGACTGAGCCATCCAGGTGCCCCAACTCATCCATTAAAGGTAATACATTTTCCTCAGCATATGGCTTTGGCCAAATCCCAGCACTGCTACACTGAGCTCTATTTTTGTTAATTTATTTCTAAATACTCTGAAATTTTATTCTGGAAAACATTTCAACATAAGTGTGCTTATATGGCCCTTTTGATGTCAGTAAGTAAAATTCCTATATTGTGACCTTATGATTTCTGCTTTAAGAAATTTGATATTTTTACCATTAAGCCTTCTCAAAAGGTAAACATATGGTAAATGTACTTCGTGCTTAATTTAATGCTAAGTCATTGATATCTAGTGAGGATTCTAGCTAGATAAGAGTGATCATAAAAAGGTGAAAAGTGATTAGACAATATGGACCCCAAATGACTTTATTTCTAAAGCCTCAATAACTTAAAACTGCTATTTCATATATAGAGACAATTCGATACAACATTACACATACCCAAACTGGGCTTCAAAATGCCGAGTACATTACCAAAGCCAAAAATTACTTTGTAAGTATCACCTCATTGACAATAAAAGTAAAAAAAGCAATGGTGGTCTAATATTTTCAACAGCAATATGTTTTCCAGCAAAACTACAAAATGGTTTGCTTCGCCTTCTTTTTTGTAATTTTATAAAAGGTAAAATTTCCTCTTTTCCAATAGGAAAGAAATGCTTGCCTAATATTTATATTATTATATAAGGTTTATTACTCTCAATTAACAGGATAGGGTGAGAGGTAACATGGGAACAAAATGAGAGAGATCAATCTTCAGGCAAAGTAAATATATTATTAACAAAATAGTTTTTTTTCTTCTTTAAAAATATAAGAGTAGACTTAGAATAGTTCCTGAGAACTGTCATTGCTAATATTTTCTAGGTTTTGAATTTATTCTTATCAACAAAATGGGCTTCTGTAGGTGGTCAAAGCTGGAGCAGAAACTAGAAGTCGACCGGGGTCTGACTGTGAAAGGTCTTGAATGCTGTACTAAGCAATGAGAAATATTCTTTCAAGTTTCTGAGCATCAAGTAGGTTTAACAGATTTTCCAGAAAAGGAAATATGGTAGTATAAAATAAAAATGGAGAGCAAATGGAGAAAAGTAAACTGGTGAACAAATTATGGCAGCAGTCTGGTTGGAAGGCACAAATAGCAAAGACATTTAAGAACAGCTGGTAAATTCCTAAATATTAAAAAAAAAAAAAATTCTAACATATATGGAAAAAAAAAACAACCCTACAGAGCTGTAATCAAGAGCAACTAATCTAAAAAAAACCTGGCCACAAAAGAAAAATAAGATTATACAACATATATCAAAGGCAAATTGTATTCCATTGATCTATCTGGTTTTGGACCAGAACAACGCTGCTTTAATTAATGGTGTCTTATAATATGTTTTATTATTTGGTAGGGAAATCTCTCAGTTACTTTTATTTTAAATTTTACTTGGCTATTTTTGAGTTTTCACTTTCCTATACATCAGCACTGTCCAGTTTCTGTGACAAAATACTTTATAATCTGCCTTGTCCAATACAGTAGTTACTACCCACATATAGTTACTAAGAACTTAAAATGTGGTTAGTGCAACAGAGAAACTAAATTTTAAAGTTCTTCCTTTCTTTTTCTCTCACCCCTTCTCCCTTCCTTTCCCACCTCCTTCCCTGCACCTGAACACACTCTCATTTTGGGAACTATTACTGGTATTATATCAAATTTACAGATTCATCTGGGGAAAATGAGGATCTCTGTGTTATCTTCCTGCTCAGCAATAAGAGCTATTCTCTGTTTACCTAGGTATTCTTTTATGCCATCCGCAAAGTTTTATAGTTTTCTTACTACAAGCTCTATAATTTCCTGTTAAGCTGATTGTTAGGTATTTCATATTTTATTGACAGAGTTAATGGACTCATTTCCAACTAGTTACTGCTAGTATATTGGAATAGCACTTATTAATTATTAAGTTGTAAACTTTTTTTCTTTTTAATATAATTTGCTTTAATTATGGGTACATATATGCCATAAAGAGGCAGAGGAAAAATTGTAACATAGATATCCTCAGTCCCTTACAGACCCAAAGATTTTAATTTTCTCATCAGCCTACACCGATATATCCAAACAGGACAGACAAATCCTGTTACATAGTCAGTATAAGAGTTCTCCAAAGGAAGATTTAAAAGGAGGCTTAATTTACTAATTCCTTGTTGTGTAGGTTCAACTCAGTAATTCCTTTCTAACTATAAGATACTGAAAGTCAAGATTTTATCTATCAGTATTCATGTGACTCATAGTTCCTATTAATATGTAATTTCAATTAAAAACTTCAAAGTCTAAACTATTACAAGGTAAGAATCTAAAAATAAGAATGTATTGGGAAGAAGAAAATGTTCTTCCTAATGAAGAATTAACATAACTAAATACAAAGTATTAACCCCAAAAGAATTTACATTAAGATTTTACTGAATAATGAAGAGCAGCATTTAGGCTGATTTAAAAATATTACAGTTATCAATTACACGATATAGATCGAAAAAGTGAAGCTTTTAGTATGTAAGAAAACTACCAAAGTCCAATCAAATGAATTTTTGTAACCTTCACTATTTGTGGTATGTCTTAAGGAAAAAAAAGACAAACAGATGAAATTATTTCAACAAATTACTTCATTTCCATCTTATTACTGAAATCAGTAAGAACTGAGAATTTTTGTCCTTAACTTTGCCTTCCCCTAACATTTTTTTACTATTTAAAAAAGAATAGGAATGCACAGAGACAGAATCAACCCCAATGCCAATAAAATTATATCAATTAATACTGAAAATCGAGTATAATACAGCATACTTAATGGCAAAAGACTGAAAGCTTTCTCCCAAGGATCAGGAATAAGACAAGGATATTTGCTCTTGCCACTTCTATTAAACACTGAAATAATGGAGGTTCTAGCCAGGGCAATTAGGCTAAATAAATAAATAAATACATACATACATACATTCTGATTGTAAAGGATGAAGTAAAACTATCTCAATTTGCAGATGACATGATCTTATATAAAAAATCCAAATGAATCTACACACTAAAAAACTAATGAATGAGTTCAATAAGGTTGCAGGATATAAGATCAAAATCTATTATGTTTCTAAATGAATTCCTAAAATTCCATTATAGTCTAATACACTAGCAATGAGAAATCCATAAATGAAATTAAGAAAAACAATTCCATTTATAATAGCATTAAAAGAGAAAAATACTCAGGAATAAATATTAAACAAAAGAAGTGTAGGACTCGTACAGTGAAAATTAAAACATTTCGAGAACAATTAAAGTTGTAAACAAATGGAAAGCCATTCTGTGTTCACAGATTAGAAGATATAATATTGATAAGATGGCAATACTGCCCCCATTTACCTACAGTCAAATCAATCCCTACCAAAATCCTAGTTGCCCTTTTGTTGCGTGCAGAAATTGACAAGCTGGTCCTAAAATTTATACAGAAATGGAAAGAACCCAGAGTAGCCAAAACAAGCTTAAAAAGTTGAAGGACTTATACCTTCTGATTTCCAATCTTATTACAAAGCTACAGTAATCAGGACTATGTGGTATTGGCATAAGGATACACATAAAGATCAATAGTAGAGAATTAAGAATCCAGAATAAACCCATATATTAATAACTGATTTCCTACAAGGGTGCCAAGACCATTCAATGTAGAAAGAATAGGCTTTTCAACAAATGGTGATGGTACAATTGGACACCCACATGTAAAAGAATGAGGCTGTACTCTTACCTCCACAATATATAAAAGTAATTCAAAATGGATCAAAGATCTAGATGCAAGAGCTAAAACTATGAAACTCTTAGAGGAAAACCTAAGTGTCCTCATGATTTTGGATTAGGCAGTGTTTTAAAATACAGACTGCAATCAACTATAGTCCAAAAACAGGGAAAAAAGGACTTACAGTCTATAAAATTATGTACCATTTGATTAAAAAAAAAAAGCACAGGAACTACTTCTACTTAAACATCTCTGAAGACATTTCTTTGGAGTAAAAAAATGTTAGATTAGATTCTGCTGTTCTGGTTATTTATCTTTAAGGGCTTTTTAACAAAGTAAGTTTACAGAGAAGCACTAATCAATTTAATACAAAGATAACTATTTTAACATGTGAACATATACATATATGCCTGGGTACTAAAAATCAAGTCACTCAAATAGATTTCTAAAATGACTCTGAATATATGGCATTGTTTAAGTGACTACTAGTCAGAGATAGCCTCTAGTGAAAATTAATCATTAAAAAAATAAACCCTAAATTTCTATTTCAACATTTCTGCTTTGCATAAGTATGGGGAAGAAAACCAAAGAAGGACAGTATTGCTTCACTGACTTTAACAACTACAGCTTAGTGACAGAACATCACAAGTCCAATGTATTAAAGAAAATGAAGATGTTACCTTTGTATATGTATCAAAAACTGAACAGGTAAAGCAGAATTATTTAAATGTGTGGAGGAAATTGAACTTACATAACTCGATGTTTCCAAGCTATCTGTGTTGACCAGTACTGGAGGAGGGTTTGCCTTAAAGAAAGAATTGTAAACGTGTTAGCTTAACAGGAAAATTGACACATTAATTATTAATGTCCATAAATGTTAGAAGCACATGAAAGATTTGCTATTTCTTAAATTTTAATTTTATATGAGCTTTTCATATGTTAATCAATGAGCCAGTTTCCAGCACCAGAAGATGAAAAGAATTAAGTATAAACAGTTAAATTTGATTTGCTTTTGAGAAATAAATTATTTCTGCTAAAACAGACATAATTTTCTTAAGATCTGTGAGAAAGTTAACCAGCCTTCTAAAAAAATTCACAAATATTCTTTGTATAAGAACTCTTCCTTGGTAATGCAAGCTGGTGTAGCCACTCTGGAAAACAGTATGGAGGTTCCTCAAAAAACTAAAAATAGAACTACCCTACGACCCAGCAATTGCACTACTAGGCATTTATCCATGGGATACAGGTGTGCTGTTTCGAAGGGACACATGCACCCCCATGTTTATAGCAGCACTATCAACAATAGCCAAAGTATGGAAAGAGCCCAAATGTCTACTGATGGATGAATGGATAAAGAAGATGTGGTATGTATATATATATATATATATATATATATATATATATATACACACACACACACACACACACACACACACATATATATGATATATATATAATAATCTTATACCTAATACACACACACACACACACACACACACACACACACACACACTGGAGTATTACTTGGCAATCAAAAAGAATGAAATCTTGCCATTTGCAACTACGTGGATGGAACTGGAGGGTATTATGCTAAGTGAAATAAGTCAGAGAGAGACAAAAATCTTATGACTTCACTCATATGAGGACCTTAAGAGACAAAACAGATGAACATAAGAGAAGGGAAACAAAAATAATATAAAAACAGGAAGGGGGATAAAACAGAAGAGACTCATAAATACGGAGAACAAACAGAGGGATACAGGAGGAGATGTGGGAGGGGGGGATGGGCTAAATGGGTAAGGGGCACTAAGGAATCTACTGAAATCACTGTTGCACTATAGGCTAATTTGGATGTAAATTTAAAAATAAATAAATAAATTAATTAATTAAATAAAATTTAAAAATAAAATATCCACCATATGCTAACTTGGATATAAATTAAAAATTTTTTTAATTAAAAAAATATTTAAAAAATGTAATAAGCATTTAGTTACATTTTACTTGTTCTTTACACTTAAATTTAAGGGTTCTACTATTATATCACAGTTCCCAGAAAATATGACATATAACATTGCTGCTTTAATGAAGTTAATAATTTCTTAGGCCTAAAACTTTGCTATTTGAAATAATCTTCTCTGTCATTTGAAAAGTGTACACCCTCTCTTTATTTCTCAAAAATGCTGCCAGTTTGTCCCTTCCTATTGAAACTTTCTAATAAAATTATTTTAATAAAGTTATTTATTGCCATAGAAAGAGAAAAAAAAAAAGAACTCTTCCTGAGTTGTCAGAAATCATTAGTTTTTCTATTCCCAAGAAGAAGTTTTTCTATTACCACGAAGATTCCAATCTTTTATCACCCAGAAAAAAAAAATCTCTATTTTCAGTTGTAATTATCGCTTTCCACCCGTTATTCTAGACAACTCACTGAATAACAATGGTCAAAAATTCAAGAGCAAAACAAACAAAAAAACAAGTAGAATAACATATCTCTAATTATGTATGGATTGAAAAAGGCATGGTTTTCTGGGTAAGCTGGAAAGTAATTATTATGTAGATGAAATAAAATTTAAAGAATAAAATGCAATAAACACCAAATGAAAAACATATCCAGACATACATACCAGAAACGTATGTGATCCCCCCTCAAAATTATCTTTCTTCTATATGAGTATAAATGTACCATATCAAATGACATTTACATACATTCAAAAAGACAACTATCCTTTAAACAAATTTTAGGATATGTTTATAAACATTAATAGTTCTGCTATCCCAATTAACTAAAGAATTATACATAAAACCTACATGAAAGAAACATTATACACAAAATAACCATCTTCTTCCAAGTATACGGGCATTTCTAAGAGGTAAGTGTTCAGAGTTCAAATGTTTTAGGCCATTTTCAGCAAAGTACTACATCTGGATGATAATGCGATAAAATGCTTAAAGACAACACAGTTGCATGGTTAAACAACCATATAATATGCAACTGGGCTACATGAAGCAGATTAAAAATGAGAATATTTTATTATATATAAAATTATATATTATAAAAATATTATATATAAAAATTAAATATACTTTCCATGCAGTTCTACCTTTGAATGTAATAATCTATTTTCAGATGATTTAGTGAAAACCAAATCTATGAAGTACAAATACTAGTTATATAAGATTATTAGGTAAAACTAGTCAACTTACAGACATTTGAGATTTTATGAGTATCTGAAATTATTCATCTCCCAGTGACCCATTGAGATTCCTCAAATTCATAATATTTCACTTCATTAAAAAAATTAAGGGCACAACTTTACCTTATTTTGCTCAAGCAATTACAGAGGATAGCAAGAAAGAAAAGGGTACACAAAAAAAAGTCACAAAAGAAGTTACATTCTTCAAAAATTAAGGCAACAAAGCCTTTTGGTTCCCTCTGCCCATTTATTAACAAACATACAATGAAAAAAGTCTGTTATAATCATCATTGCACAGAAGTTATCTTTTGATTCTAGTCATATAAAAAGTCTATCTGATATTGAATGATACAATGCGTTAAATACACTTCAAATAAAATAATGACAATGAGAGGTCAGGAATGAGAGGGATTATGGATCATATGAGTGCACGTGAGTTGATGATTGCTGGAGTTTAGTGATGAGTATACATGGGAATTCACCTTATTACTACTGCCTCTACATGTAAGGACTTTTGAAATTTCTTTACATTTCATTACATTTCTTTACATTTCATTTACATTTTCTACATGCTGAAATTTTTCATAGTAAAAAGTAAAGCAAAAAAATTATATTGAGACAACTATTCAGTTTGTGGGATGTGAATAACTAAGACAGTTGTGAAATACTATAGGTTAGAGTTGCTATTAAGATATTAGCATTCACATCATAAAGCTGATTTCAACTTTAAAGTTCAGTTCAAAATAAAAAATATAGATGAGTGGAATAATCTGTAATTTTGACTTAAAGAACACAGTAATATATAATAAAGTTATGTTTATATGTATCTTATAATTAACGTGGGAATGATCATATTTGAAGGGAAATGATGCTAATAACATGAAATTGGACAAAAACCAGGAATGTTCACATTGAGGATTAGGCAAGAATTTCAACCAAAAGTACTATCAGGATAAGAAAACCTAGCCATTTAAAAAGATCATAAAAGATGGTCTCAAATAGAGCCTATAATAAATGAAGCACAAGAGGCATGATCTGACTGCCTCAAGTTTAACTGCCTAAAATAAAGAAAAAATATTTAAGACTGTGTTAGAAGGTAGAGAATTAAAACATTTAATTTGGAATACACTATACTCTTACTTAATCACTTGAGATTTTCTAAATTCTTGTATCACAAAATACAGAAATAGCATCTGACAAAGTAATCCTCCAAAGCTCTCAAGGAGGTAGGAATGAAAATTAAACGGGTAGCACAATCTTAATGTGTTTGAAGGGTATGATAAACAATGCAGAAAGACACAATACCCTAGCAACAAAAAGCTAAAGAACAGGTTACTTCTGAAGGGAGAGATGCAGAAAAACTTGGCCACAGAAAGTACATACTTTCAAACAGCTGAGGTAGGAAGAACACTAAAATCAGAAATGGTAGCAAATCTGGTTAGCTTAAGACCTTGGGATCTGTAAATGGGATAGTGGGTAGCAGAACAGGTGACATGAAATTATCAGCTCTGCTTAGGAGTCAAACAAAAAAACTTAAGAAGAATCTATTTGAAAATTATTTCAAATGAAGAAAAACTCTTCCCTGCACCTCACTTCAAATGACATCAAAAGACTTGGTTCTAATGATGTTTCTATCTCACTCTACTATTCAGTAACTCTGACTGTATAGGTAAGTCATAAGTGTTCTTGAAACTCATTTTCTCCATCTATAAAGGGACAGCAACACATGCCTTTACCCAAGAGGACTGTGTGAGGATTCAGCAAATAGTAAAGGAAAATTTGTTGTCAACCATAGAAACCAACATATACCGTTGTATATAGTATATATAACAACATATACCATTGTGTATGTTTCAACTAGGACAATAATAAAGTCCTACAATTCACTTAGAGATTTACTAAAGGGAGAAGGGATATTCCAAAAAGAGGAACTAACAAACCCCTGAGAATTTGACCCAAGTATCAATAACAAGACTCAAACATAATTTTGCTCATCCAAATTTTTACTATTCCATCTCATTAATAACGGGCCTCATAGGGATTGCTGCTGTAACACAATGCAGCATTCTTACACAATTTCAGAAAGCAGTATTACATTAAAAAAAACAAACTGTTAAAATAATTCTAAAATCTCGTTATTTAAAACAGGCCAAAATTAGGAGTTTAGAAAATGTGTTTATGCTGTGCATTGTATTTCTCCTTCTTACTATTTATCAAAGTTTCATTATGTTATTTGCTTAATGACAGTCTCCTTCTCTCCTACTAAATTATAAAAAAAGTGTTTTTTCATATGAAGAACTTACAAATCCCAGAACACATCTTGGATTCTAATTTGAGACATTGCATTAAAAAAGTTAAATGCTATCACTTAGGTGATCAATTTAAGTTAGAGTGAATGTAAAAATAAATAGGATGGATTCTGAGAAGATGGCAAAATAGGAAGCAACACAAATTTGTCATCTAGACAACAACTGCACTGGCAGAATCTATCTGATATATCTATTTTGAAATTCTACTGAATCCCAGAATAGGCTATAGGAGGCTTGCAACTTCAGGGGAAGTACTGGATGGTAAATTGTAGTTAATTCAATCATCTCAGCTCTTAGCACAGTAGCAGCTGTCCAACTCCCACCCCTCTGCCCTGTAACAGTTAGCTGTGCAAGTGTTCTTGGAGTTGCTGGCACAAAACTTGCACAAACTAGGAGGGACAAAAAACCTACTCTCCAAATATAGGGGATCTGTGCTCTGATTGCTAACTGCTGCTTCTGATCACAGAGGTGCAGACAAAGAAGCAGTGGCCATTACTGTCGTCTTCCCATTGATACAAGTCCCTCCCCCTCTGGTTCAAGTGACATCCAGAGGATTTAAAGGGCAAACATCTCCTCCCACCATTTCATTTTTCTATTTTTCCCCTTTTGAGAGTCAGACACAGACACCTAGGATATTCAAAAGTAGTCACATATATAAGGGAAATTAGAAAGCCACTGTACCTGTCCAGGGAAGGTTTAGGCAAAGAAAAGACCTAAGGAAGACCTTAAGTTTGTACTGCAGACTGATTTCTTGGCACAGAGCTAGCCTACAACAATTAAAACAGTAACAACAATAACAAAAATAAAAACAAAAAACAGTAAACCTTAGGAAACAGGAGAACTTGATTTCCAGAGTTAAAGCATCATAGGAGTCAAATGTCCAGTTTTCAGCAAAGAAACGAAAGGCATGCCAAGAAACAGTAAAGAGTGGCCCATTCAAAGGAGAAAAAGAAAGAACGAAAGAAAAAAGATAAACTGCCTTTAAAAAAACCTGGTGGCAGACCTACTAGACAAAGACTTTGAAACAACCATATTAAATATGTTTAAGGAACTAAAAGGGAAAGTAGACAAAATGAAATATGGGGAAATTTATAATAGGTAAAATGGAAAAATCTATAAAAAATAAAAAAGTTAAAAGGAAATTCTGGGGTTGAAAAGTTCAATAATAGAAATGAAAAATTCAATAGAGTAATTCAAAGGCAGATGCAAGCAGGCAGAAGAATTAACAAACTTGAAGATAGGACAGTGGAAATTAAGTCTGAGAACAGAAAAACAAAAACAAAAACAAAAACAAAAACAAAACTAAAGAAAAATCACCAGATTCTAAGGGACCTAGGGCCACCATGAAGAGGACCAACACACACCTCATGGACGTCTGTCTCAGAAGAGGAGAGATCAAGGAACAGAAAAAATATCTGAAGAAATAATGGCCAAAACATTCGCAAATATGATAAAAACAACACTATCACCACATGAGTACAAACATCCAAGAAGCTCCACAAACTCATGGTAGGATGATTCACATCGAGACATATTATAATCAAATTGTTGAAAGACGGGGGTGCCTGGGTGGTTCATTTGGTTAAGCATCCAACTCTTGGTTTCAGCTCATGATCTCTCAGCTTTGTGGATTCGAGCCCTGCGTTGGGCTCTGTGCTGGCATGGTAGAACCTGCTTGGGATTCTCTCTCTTCCTCTCTCTCTGCCCTTCCCCCAACTTGTGCCATCTCTGTCTCTCTCAAAATAAACTTTAAAAAAAAATTGTTGAAAGACAAAAAGAATTTTGAGAGCAGCAAGAAAAAAGTGACTTATTACATACAAGGGATCTTCAATAAGATTATCAACAAATTTCTCATCAGAAACTCGAGGTGAGAAGGCAGTGGGCTGATATATATATTTAAAGTACTAAAAGAAACCCCTTGTCAACCAAGAACCCTATCTCTGGTAAAACTGTCCTTCAAATGTGAGGGAGGAATTAAAATATTCCCAGATAAACAAAAGCTGAAGGAGATCATTACCAGTAGAGCTGTCCTGAAAAAAATAGAAAACCAAAAACAAATGCTAATGAGAGTCTTGCAGGTGGAAATGATAGGACACCAGAGTGTAACTCAAGGTGTTTGAAGCAATAAAGATCTCAGTAAAGATAACTATAAGGGCAATTATAAAAGCAAATATTATTGTCACAGTGCTTTTTATTTTCTACATATTCTTAGAGGAAATACTTTCAGTCTTTCACCACTGAGTACAATGTCTGCAGTGGGTTTTTCACAAGGGAAAGGTGAAAAGAGTTCTGTAGATGAATGACAGTGATGGTTGCACAAAAATGAATGTACTTACTACCAATGATATATAAACTTAAAAATGGTTTTAAGATGGTAAATTTTTACATTATGTGTATCTTACCACAACTAAAAATTTGGAAAAATATATGACCTCAAACTAATTATGAAAATGTATCAAACACAAATTGAAATATATTCTACAAAATAACTAGCTAGTTTTCTTCTAAAATGCCACATTCATGGAAGACATACAGTGGGGGCTACTCCAGGTTAAAGGAGACTACAGTGTCATGAAGGCAATGTGTAATCTTAGACTGGCCAAAGATCTATTTTTGTTTCTCCTATAAAGAATATTATTGGGGCAACTGGCAAAATATAATTAAGGTCTACAGATTAATCTGATACTAGTTTTATGTTAATGTTCATTTTCTAATATAGCTCACTGTACTATGGTAATACTTTTGTTCTTATGAAAAAATATTTAGTGTTATAAAATATTTGTATTTAGAGGCAAAAGGGGCATGAGAGAAACTTCCTTTGAAATGATTCATAAAAAATATTTTAATTATATAGGAAGAGAAATGATAAAGCAAATATGGTAGGTAAAAATATTAAGAATTAGGGGAGCTAGGTAAAGGTATGTGGGATTTCACTGCACTATTTAAAAAAAAAATTTTTTTTAACATTTATTCATTTTTGAGAGAGAGACAGAGACAGAGCATGAGCAGGGAAGGGGCAGAGAGAGGGAGACAGAATCTGAAGCAGGCTCCAGGCTCTGAGCTGTCAGCACAGAACCTGACACGGGGCTTGAACTCACAAACTGCGAGATCATGACCTGAGCCAAAGTCGGATGCTCAACCGACTGAGCCAACCAGGTGCCCTGGAAAAAAAAAATGTTTTTTAATGTTTATTTCTGACAGAGAGGAACAGAGTGTGAGCAGGGGAGGGCAGAGAGAGGGAGACACAGAATCTGAAGCAGGCTCCAGGCTCTGATCTGTCAGCACAGAGCCTGACGTGAGGATGAACTCACAAACCATGAGACAGATGATGACCTCAGCCAAACTTTACTGACTTAACTAATTGAGCCACCTAGGTGCCCCTCATTGCACTATGAATGCAATTTTCTTAAGTCTGAAGTGATATGAAAATAATATAAAACAAATTTAATAAAAAACCCAAAATATAAGCAGAATAAGGGCACTGCAGTCAGTTATTAGTGTGTAGTTAAAAAGGCTCATCAAGGTAACTTGAAGCATGCTTTCCTATTTAGGATTACCAATAAAATGAAAATGTATTAGGTCATACTTTAGATTATACTAAAGATCAAATTAGCTACGATTCAATACTCAAATGTCTTGTGAAAGCTGTATGGTCCAAAAGTGATAAAAAATGGTCTGCACTGGATATATCTGTAATGTAACTACTCTCATGTCATGTTAGAGTTGTAAACTTGTCCCTTGCACAGACAGTAGGCTCCTAGAGAACAAGGCCAATGTTATATTTATATCTTAGTAGCTACAGGACTGGAACAATAAACAAAAAAATTGAATGAACATCAATCCCTCCAAAACACATATTTGAGTGTGTACAAAAAATTTTACACACACAAATTAGCCATAAAGCATTTTCAACTATACCTTAGTTACACGACAGATCCCCACAACAGGTTCAAATAAAGGTCTAAAGCATCTGGTTTTATTTTATTTATTTTTTTTAACGTTTATTTACTTTTGAGACATAGAGAGACAGAGCATGAACAGGGGAGGGGCAGAGAGAGAGGGAGACACAGAATCTGAAACGGGCTCCAGGCTCTGAGCTGTCAGCACAGAGCCCGACGCGGGGCTCGAACTCACGGACCGTGAGATCATGACCTGAGCCAAAGTTGGATGCTTAACTGACTGAACCACCCAGGCGCCCCATAAAGCATCTGGTTTTAAATCAGAGTATTTCCTCTGGGGTAGAAAAAGACATTTAATAGGTCAGTATCTATGTGGAGTACTGGAGCTACAAGAAACTGAGTAGTTTCCCCACTATCACACAGCCAGAAAGGGGTGACGCCAGGAAGTGGTAGTCAAGTCTCACTATGAAGTCCATGCTCTTCATGCATCTTCAGCAGCAATTCATTATGCCTTTCTCCATACCACTATGTGGAGGGCTTTCATAAAATGTAAATGACGTGATCAATATAAAGATAATCTGAAAAGTATAAAAATTCTACAAATGATTAGACTATATCTATCTATCTATCTATCTATCTATCTATCTATCTATCTATCTACCGATAGATAGATACAGAGTCTGTAATAAGGCTATCTATATATATATCTATACATAGCTATCTAATTTGCTTAATCCTCAAATTCATTAAAAAATTTTTTTTAAAAATTTTTTTTGAGAGACAGAGAGAGTGAGCAGGGGAGGGGTAGAGAGAGAGGGAGAGGGAAAGAGAATCCCAAGCAGGCTCCACACTGTCAGCCTTGAGACCAATGCGGGGCTTGAACTCATGAACCATGAGATCATGACCTGAGCTGAAATCAAGAGTCAGATGCTTATTAACCAACTGAGCCACCCAGGCGCCCCTCCTCAAACTCATTTTAAATTACTCAGGGAGGCATTATTCCCCATTTTAACAGATGAAGGGAGTATAAAATGTAGAGGTTAAGTAACTTGTTTGAATTGCACAGGTAGGACTAGACTCCAAATCTTGCGTCTTCTTCTATTTCTATGACATCCTGATGCATCTAAAATGTAAAGCAGTAGATCTTTAGAAGAAAAACTATTTCCATTTAAAATGGTAAAATAAGGGGGGTGCCTGGGTGGGTCAACCAGTTAATAAGCATCTGACTTCAGCTCAGGTCATGATCTCATGGTTCTTGAGTTTGTGAATTTGAGCTTCTGCGTTGAGCTCTCTGCTGTTGGCACAGAGCCTGCTTTGGATCCTCTGATAGCCCCTCTCTCTGTCCCTCCTCTGCTCACTTTCTCTCAAAAATAAATAAACATTAAAAAATGTTAAAATTAGGTTATCTATTAAGTAAGGCTTTCAAATTTATTTGAGGACATTTTAACCAGTTACACTAATTTTAAAATGTACATGTTATACTTGATTAATCAGGAAAAGGCTTACTGATTGTGGAAAGTGAGGCACACCCTATAGGCTTCTCACATTATACAACATAAATTATTAATCTACCCCACATGCACTTTCGTAGTGTATTTAAAACCTAAAATGAGGCTAAGGAGAACAAATAAGCCTTTCTCTTGTGCACATACCCTCATTTGTTTTTCTAACTTGTTCCCTGGTTTACTGTCTCAAAGAAATATGAAATAACACTAATAATATGAATAGCCAAGATCATGTGCTAGTTGCACATACATTACTATTCTTCCAATCACTGTAAAACATCTCAAGTTAGTATTACAATCATCTTCAGTGTTACAGATGAGTAAACAGTGTGGTTAAGCAAACTGCTCAGAGTTATACAGCTGGTAAAGTGGTAGGACTGGAATTCCAAACTAGATCAATCTGACTGTAAGACCTCTCATTTATAACCACAAGGCTATGCAACATCTCCACAATTTCCAAATGTAGTGTGATGCTGTCAGGGACACTTGGAGTAAATAAATCAGAGGTCTCTGAGCAGGAAAGGACAAGTTCCTCATGGAATGTAAGAACAAAAACTACTATAAAATTTCAAAGGATTCTAGGAAACTCAACATCAAAAGATGAAGTGACAAGAGTAAAATAAACTTTCAAATCCCCTACTTAAAAAAATATATTATACTACTAAATCTTAGATGCTTGAAGAGATGTTACACTATTACAATAACACATAGGCTGCTTACTTAGAATTGTATTTTACTTATAAATTCAATTCCTCTCTTCAACAGAGAGGAAAAAATCCATTTGGACTTATCTGTTAAATTCTTGGTGGATTTACAATGATTTAATTTTTAATGATTTTCATAAAGGCTGAAAGATTAGGTAGAAGAAGTAACATAATACAAACATAATACAAAGACTACAGTCTTAGTGTAGTATCTGTAATTTCCCCTAGAATCCCATTTTGTTCCTTTTTCATTTTTTAGGAGGGGAAGGGCACTGAAATAAGTAATCACAATTGAGATCCCATTTTTACTCCCAACGGGGAATTTACTTCAAAACTGTTTACACAATAGGGGAACCTCAGCCGTCTGACTTCGGCTCAGGTCATGATCTCGTGGTTCCTGAGTTCGAGCCCCAAATTGGGCTCACAGCTATCAGCCTGTCAGCGCAGACTGCTTCAGGTCCTGTGTCCCCCTCTCTCTGCCCTTCCCCCACCTGCACTCTCCCCTTCCAAAATCCTAAAAAATGGTGTTTACACAATAAACATACTATTTTTATCTCCATTTTATGCTACAGATCAGTAATAGTAAAAATAGCTAAAGATGCATTTATTTGTACTTTGTATGAGATTGAGATTGGTCACAACAGAATAATACTATCATTATTTTGACTTTGAATGATGTTGTTAATGTTTTAAAACTACTAAAGCTCCTAAGCTAAAAAAGTTCAGATTCTCTGACATTTGGCTATTATTTCATTTTATTTTTTGACTGTCATATGTTACCTTTTTAAAAAGAAAATTTTATTTTAGAATAATTTTAAATTCACAGAAAAGTTGCAAAGATAGAAGAGTTCCCACATACTTTACATATATGAGTTCTTATTTTTAACTAATAAATGTGAATGTTACCTAACCAAATGATAGAAAAATATTTCCAAAGAAGATAAATATATATCGGGAAAAAAAAGCTATATAAAATGACACATCTACTATAATATGAGGATGACGACTTTTATTATCTTTAGAAACTAAAATTCCTAAAGCAAATAAAAACTGGTTTAAACAATTTACAAGTACAAAAGGCATGATAACGAATCTAAGGAAGTTTAATATTATGAAGTTCAGAATGTGTCCTATTTCATAGTTAACCTAAAAATATGGCAAGTATTGAACCCATTTTATATTAAATCCCAAATATTTAATTCTCTAAAAACACCAACTGAACCCCAAAGTGAATTACTAAGTCTAACAAAGAAACAGTTAAAACAATTTGAAAAGAATATAAATGAAACATTAAAAGCAAATGAAATTTTTATAAAGAAAAAAGAAACTAATAAAAACCTGTGGTATGGTGGGTAGGATGACAGTATTCTCAGCAGGGACTGGCAGGACAGGGATCACAGGGACAGTGGGAGAAGAGGGAGGTACAGCTTCTGTTGGCTAAAAATCATCAACGACAAAAAATCAGGAAAATACCAAAATAAAAGAAAAACACATAACAAAGTTTGTCATATAGTTTTCAGAAATAACTGAGAAATAAGTAAAATATTAATATGTAACTTTAATTGAGAAAATGCTCTCCAGAAATTACTTTAGAAATCATTATATGACTACTAAAAATTTTAGTAACTATAATTAAAATGGGTGACTACTTTCTAGATGCTTAAATGAAAATAATAAAAGATAGTGACCTAGACTATATTCCTCTTCTAGGAGACAAAACACTCACTTTATAGACTACAAAACATTTTTCCAGCATTCAGAAGCTATCTGACTGCTTTCCTCCTTGTATTCAAGGTGTGAAATGTAATTTTATTAGCCCATCAGACAGGCAGGCAGTTGGGGCTTAGAAATTCACAAAACAGTCAAAGGACTTAAAAACTGAACCTGTATCATTTTTTTATATCTATGCTATTGACCTCTACAAGAGAACTGTAATAACCTGCCTTAAAATTGCCTTTAAAGTCATTAATTCAACTACCATTCACTGAGTAACTATTATATGCCAGACATTTTCTGGAAAAAATTTAAAAAGTAAGAACTTTAGTGACATAATTTAAACGGAATTTTTCTTTACACTCAATTACTTTATCTGGATTGATTCAATTAATTTTACAAAGATGTAAATGGAACACAGAAGAGGTGTTTTGTATCAAGTCCTAATCCCTATAAACTGAATTCATAAACATTTGCTATACCAATAACATATACAGATGTTATTTTCTTACATATATAAGAAAAACATTAAAACCAAATTGATAACAGGACACTGTGCATTAAAAGAAACTTAAAACAAGAAGAACAAATTTGCTGAAGAACTATGCTTTTTCTAACAAAGAAATACAAAATAAAATTACAATGCTGACTTTCTCGTTTCTCAAATCAATCAGTTAAAATTTATCAAAAATGTATGAATTCTCCAACATTAGTGCTGGGACAACTGGATATCCACATGCAAAAAAACTGAAATCAAAGCACTCTTGCATCATATACAAAAACTAATGAGAAATTAATCAATGACCAAAATAGAAACACTAAAACCATACTCATAAAATCAGAAAACATAGGGGTAAAATCTTCATGACCTCGGATTTCACAGTGGATTCTTAAGTATCATATCAAAAGCGTAAGTGACAAGAATAAATGAATTAGACTTCATCAGAATTATAACCTTTTGTGCATTAAAGGACATTATCAAGAAAGTGAAAAGACAACTTACAAAATAGGAGAAAATGTTTCTAAGTCATACATTTGATGCGGGTTATAAAAATCCAACAACAAAAAGATAAAAACACAATTAAAAAATGGGCAAGGACTTGAACAGACATTTCTCCAAAGGAGATAAACAGTTGGCCAATAAGCACATGAAAAGATACTCAACAAATTATTAATTAGAGAAATGCACATCAAAATTAGAATATATCACTTCACACTTACTAGGAGGCTGTAATAAAAAAAGGAAAACAAAAATAGAAAGAAACAAGTGTTGGTGAGGATGTGCCGAAACTGAAATCCTCAAAAACTGCTGGTAGGAATGGAAAATGGTATAAGCTGCTGTGGAAAACAGTTTGGTGGTTCCTCAAAAAAAGCTAACCATACATAGTATTACCACATGACCCAGCAATTCTACTCCTAGGTGTATATACTCAAAAGAACTAAAAACAGGGACTTGGATACTTTTTTTTTTTTTTAAGTTTATTTATTTATTGAGAAAGAGAGGGAAAGAATACCAAGCAGGCTCCATGCCCAGAGTGGAGCCTGATGATATGACCGTGAGATCATGACCTGAGCCGAAACAGAGTTGGACGCTCAACTGACTGAGCCAACTAGGCGCCCCTTGGATACTTTACATCATTGTTCACGGTAGAAATAACCCAAGTATCCATCAACAGATGAATGGATAAACAAAATGTGGTATATACATATAATGAATATTATTCAGTCATAAAGAGGAATGAAATTCTGACCCATGCTACAACATGGATGTATTTTGAAAACATTGTGTTTTCAGGTGAAATTAACCAGACACAAAAGACAATATTGTAGGATTCCACTTACATGAAATGTTTAGAGTAGGTATATTCATAGAGACAGAAAGAAGTTACCAGAGGTTAGGAGAGAGAAGCATGGAAGTTATTGCTTAAATGGTACAGAGTCTGTGAGAGGTGATAAAAAGGTTTTGGAGATAGATAATGGTGATGGATGCAACAACGTGAATGCAATTAATGCCAAAGAATTATACAGTTAAAAAGGTTAAAATGAAAAATTTTGTTATATATCTTTTACCACAATAAAAAAACCTCAAAATAAATTAAAAAATTTTTAATGTTTATTTATTTTTGAGAGAGAGAGAGAGAAAGAGTGCGAGTGGGGAAGGACAGAGAGAGAGGGAGACACAGAATCCGAAGTAGGCTCCAGGCTCTGAGCCATCCATATAGAGCCTGACATGGGCTCGAATCCATGAACCATGAGATCATGACCTGAGCGGAAGTCAGATGCTTAACCGACTGAGCGACCCAGGCACCCCTCGAAATAAAATTTTTAATGCATGGAAACAGGTCCCTTCTCACTGCTGTTGGAAATATAAATTCATACAAACTTTAAGGAAAGCAATTTAGCAGCAATTATCTATAGCCTTAAAAACATCTAAACTCTTAGACTTAATTCTGGCAATCTATCCTAAATGAATAATTTAAAAAACAAATGTTCTAATAGTCTTATTGCATTCTACTGACCACAGTTTATACTTGGGGAAATATGGAATACCCTAAATATCCAAAGGTGCTGGAATGGAATGGTTACATTTACAAATAATGATAATTATGTAAGATTAAATATTATACAACAATTAAAAATCATCTGTAAGAACAGTCTGTATGTCAATAAAGCCCCTGTAGGTCTGGCTTGGGACTCCAGTCACCAATTATATATTGTTTCCATACAAAAAAAATCTTCAAATTCCATATTATAAGTTTAAAATGAATAACTTAAATGCTAATCAATTTTCAGTGGAATACTTATATGACTTTTTAAAAATGTTTGAAAACCCAGAGGTTCTGACTCCAAATTTATAACGAAGTATAAGAAAAAGATACTTTTAAAAGAGCTGCCACTTGATCACCTAGGTATAAACACAGAAAATGAAATGAATCCCATCTCTACTTAAACAATACTTAGAATTAATTGCAGATTGTTTGCTGACATAATTGGGAAGTATGAAAATTAGATTTCTAGAAGATAATAATGATAGAATATCATCATGCAAAGCCAACCAAAGTGTTGGTGTAGGCAAAGACTTCTTTAACAGGAAGGTACAGATTGTTGAAACCAAGCAGGTGAAGACAGCATCTGAATGCAGGGAGTAGAGGGGTGGCAGCAGTCTAGCACAGGGTGCTTGGAGCTTGAGCAGGATATGGGCAGAGTGGTGCCAGGAGCCTGATGTTTTTCTGGAAACCAAATGTGACAAAGACATTATCTATGTGGCAGTAGCAGTAGTCTGGTATGAAGTGTAGGAGCCTCAATGGAGTAAAAAGGGGGTTTGTTGGAGCTTGAGCAGAGTAAGGAGGTTGTCAATGGGAGATTGCTTACATACAGGAGATTTTGATCCAATAAATAAGATAATGGGAGCAAGATTCCTCATGTCAGAGAAGGGAGTTAAAATATGGAAAGGGAAAAAATTAGCATGATACCTATGGTTTTAGAATAGAACTGGAAGTTAGAATAGAACTGGAGGTTAGCATGAATGCATGGTTTTCAATATATATAGACGAACACAGGAATACAGACATAAATGTGTGTGTTTATATGTACATATATTCCCTTGTTCTGTCCACAGAGAATATCTAGGGGCAGTAATATTCCAATAGCCTGAACACACCTATCACTCAGATTATGGTTTCTAAATATATATTCTGAAATTAAAAAAAAAAAACAATATAGGAGTCTTTGGAGAAATGGCTGAGTCCAGTGCTAAAACTTAGCCAAGTATAATATGAATCTAAAACATCCTGTTGTGCCAGAAAATATAGAACTGCTCAAGGAATAATGAAGGCATGACAAAAGACACAGAAGTTAGCTTGAAGGGTTTTCATCAGTCAGACCAGGAACAATTTGAGAATCAAAATAAAGATAACAATAGCATACAATCCACTATATAAAACAGGATTCCAAGAGTCCATACTGATTTAATAATTACAAGAACACATGAACAGAAGAGAGAGCATTTCCTTAGAGTAGAATGCCAACTAAAAAATGTATAAGGAATTATGGAATTACAAAATCATTTGGAAACCATCACAGTAATAATATATTACTATGTATTACACAGTAATAATACATACATCAATAGATGCAAAAATTCCACTGCTGCTGAAGGAACCTTCTATTTCATTCCAGCAGATGAAAATTTAAAAAGGACACATGGATGCACACAAGTTATCTCTTAAAAGCTTTTATTAATTACAGTAAAGAAATCTAGTAGGTACTACCTTTTTTTTTTTTAAGTTTATTTCTTTATTTTGAGAGAGGCAGACACAGCACAAGTGGGCGAGAGGCAGAGACAGAGAATTCCAAGCAATCCCGATGCGGGGCTTGAATCCACGAAGCCTTGAAATCATGACCTGAGCCGAAACCAAGAGTTGGACCCTTAACCGACTGAGCCACCCAGGTGCTTCTCTAACAGATACTATCTTAATCAGAGTTAACATCACCAGGGATGGCACAAATCAAAATCATGCTGATAGGCTATAATAAGAGCATATCACTTCTGAGAAATTCCAATTGAAGATGCATAACCTGAATCTAATCACTGAACATCTGATACATTACAAAATAACTGGCTTTAGTCATCCAAAGAATCAAAGAAAAAAAGTCTAAAGTTTATCATTATTTTTTTGTAATTTCAGTTTTATTTTTTTTAACAGCTTTGTTGAGGTATAATTGATATACAAAAAACTGCACATATTTAATGTATACAACTTGTAGAGTGTGAACATATGCATTATCTATGAAACCATCACCACAATTAAGGTAGCAGACATATCTATCACCTCTCAAAGTTTCCTTATGCCTCTTTAATAGGGTCAGACATTAGCTGATTAATGATCTATTTTAATATTAAAATAAGGCAAAGCTAAATGCTTATGTCAACTTTCAAAGTCAAGCATGAAAATTTCCTCCACTGGGCAGTAGACCTCTAAAACCCTTTATGATAAACTATAAATCCTTTAATATTACATTCAAACTGGCTCTAAGTGTCTTTAAAAAATCTATCTCCTTTAAATAAGGATCTAAATACCATTTTTTAAAAAATCTTAAGACAACTTATACTATCTGAATCCACCCTCCCCCCCCTTCTGTATAGGGCAAGTACTTTGAAAAGAACATATGCCTCTGCCAGTTTCTTAAGAGAAGCAAACCCTTCTGAGAAAAGCCTTCAAAAACAAATGACATATCAATATATAAAATTTCCTAGCCTTAGCTCATAACAACTTCAGGTAACAAAGAATTACAGAACAACAAAATAATTCATTTAGTTCATCTGAAACAAAAATACAGCCCTAAACAAATAATAGATAATCAAATGAAGGTTGAGTAATGAGGAAGAGCATAGATGTTATATCCAGTAACACTGTGAAATGAAGAGGTAAGAGGATATTTTAAGGGCACAAATGAGAACAGGGTAGAATTCTGGGGAGTTGTAGAAGATTCTAAATTGGAAATGTCATGCTTAAGATTCTCATATAAATAATGAGACAGCAAAATACACTAACCATTATATTTGGGTTATTAGAGAAAAGGAGGAATTCAACATAAGCATTTTAAACTTGAAAGCTCTTATATACATGTTTCATTAGACAATGGTGACTATTATATACTATCATCCTTTTCCTGCTCCATTTGTATCACTCAATAAGATCAGCTCCAAAGAGTTTTGTTTTGTTTGTTTTAATCATGACCATGTGACTAACAACAGTCTCAGTTGTTTCTATCCATAGCAACACCATAGAATCATTAGTCTCTGAGGCTGCCTTCACAGACTTGTTTCCATGACAACAGAGGCTATAATATTAACAGTATCTCAAAGAACACTGCAGAAAATTATAAATTCCTGTAAAATAATTGGATTGCACATATTTTAAAAGTGCTTTTTCTATGCCAGTATCAAACTGACAGCTTATGGAAAAGTGTTTCACAATCATTTTTAGAGAAATTTCTTCATAGTTTTACATTTTAATGTAAGATCTTAAAATGATGAAAACAGCTTTTGAAATGTAACTGATTTTCATAAAAGTAGTCTGAAGCCTAATTTAGGTATAGCCACGTGCATAAAGTATACTGCACATCAACAGTTATGACCATGCACTGCCCTCTTTCACTGCCATTCATTAACAAATGTCCCTGCCTCTTCTTTAAGGTAAATCTTGCTGAGAAAGTCTTCAAAAACAAATGACATATCAATACACAATTTCCTAGCCACAGCTGATAACCAATAGAGTTGTAATAACCAATTCAGTATACATTCAGGAATCAATTCAGGAATGAATGAGTGAGCCTACCTTTACTAAATTGCATTATGCTTAAAATAGTTAAAACAGTTCTTATATGTGCATATGAATCCTGACTGATACAAGAAGAGACAGAAAGGATAATTGGGAGGCTGCTGTGATAATCCACCTGAGAGGTCATCAGTGGCTTAAACCAAATGGTAGTGATAGTGAAAATGGGGATGAGTAGTCAAATCAAGATAGATTTTGAATGTACAACTGGTATTATCTGGTAACTAATGGGAAGTAAGGAGTGAGGAAGGACTATTAAGAATAACACCCACAATGGCCACTAAAAATGATCTTTTCCATTATAGTTAGACCCAAGTGTAAAAGACTTGCAAGGCTCTCTGAATACATTTTCAAATGTTTTCTCACTAGATTATTTATTAAAATGACTTTCATAGCAGAAGATGAAACTCTGAAGAAAGTTAACTGAAGCCACACTACAGGATAATTTACAATTGTTTATATCTTACACTAACATGTTACATGAATGAGGTAAACTGAGCTTAGAATACTAAGATTTACACCACACTTAGGGAAAATGAAATACATGAATTAGCAAATCGTTTGTTATCGATATCTTACACAACAAGGAAAAGTAATTACTCTTGTGCCAGTTGTGTTAGTAAGTACCTTATATTTTGTTTTTATATGGCATAGATAATATTCTTAATCCAAATTCCTTTGTTTAGAGATCCACTATGCCACAATGAGATATGTTTCTCTGATGTAATGTCAAAGAAGCTATCTTAGAAGGGGGGGCAGAAAACAAAACAAAACACAAAAAACCTGGCAAGTTTTTTTTGCATGTTAATGTAAAGATAAAATACAGTACAGTATATTTATCAAAACTCTGCTTGGGAATCACTGTACTCAACAGGAGTCCAGTATCTTCAGAATAAAGGTGTTTTTCATTATTTAAATCTGATTTTTTGATTCAAATGACTTTTTTGCCACAGTTACTGTGGATACCTTCAATATAAATTGGTGCAGTGGAAAAAAAATGTTATTTGAACAAGCTGTATGGGACATCCATGTCATAATTATCTCAGAAGCAAATGTCAATAAACTAGATACATTTTAAAACAAATCACTAAGGTGTTAAATTACAAAGTTTTGATTTTAAAATAGCAAAGGGGAGATAGGAAAATAGACCTAATGATTAATAATCCTATTACAGAAACATGGGTAAAAATCTGTTACTTTACACAGACAGATCACCTGATTCATGAATCTATTTCTGCTTACAAGATTCAGGATACTGAGTTAAAGTTTATCATCCTTTTATTATGAGAAAATGGCATTCTATCAGCATTCAGTTGGTCACTCTGTACTGGTAGAAGGATGAGTTAACAACCACTAAAAATTTAAAGTAAACAGAGACTTTAAAGTTGGATTTAAAGATATGATTACTTAATTTAATACGTAGGTATGAAACTACCAACTGCAATATACTTTTTTTAACCCGATTTTTTATCAGAATATGGTTAGAGAAACCCGCACAACCATGGACTTTCATGATTGAAACAAAAAATGGGCTCTCAATCCTTAATAATAATCATGCATTTACCCTATTCTATTCATTCTTCTATAAGTCCGTAACGATTCCAGCCCCTGCTGCCTTTCTTCCATTCTCCTACCACTTAGTGTTTCAGCCATAGTGACCTCCCTCCTGTTCCCCAAATATCCTAAACATGTTCTGGTCTCAAGACTTTCATTTACTATTCCACTGCCTACAATGCTCTTGCCCCAGATATTCACATGGCTCAATTCTATTACTTCTTTCATGACTTAATTCAAATATCAAATATATATAGCAGTTACTGCTAAAAGACTTTTGTGTGCTTGGGTAGCCACTACAATCAGAAGGTGTTCAACAAGATATTCTATCATTGATGAACTTAGAAGTTTCAAGATATAAAAAAGTCAAAACATTGCCAATTTAATGTTGTCCTTTATCTAGCAATAGCTAATTGCCTAATAATGTCCTATTTGAAAATAAACATGTCTTGCTCAAGTACATTTGTTCAGTAGATTTGCATCTCTCTCTTTTTCTAATATTTTATTTTTAAGTAATCTCTACACCCAATGTAGGGTTGGAACTCACAACTATAACATCAAGAGTTACATGCTCTTCTGACTGAGCCAGCCAGGAGTCCTTCATCTCTTTCTTTCTTTTTAAAACTGTATTAGGAAGTATTTCTCATTGACAGCTCACATTTAAAACCTGTGGTGCTCATCTTCCAAACTTCTAGGTTCTACTAATATCAACTTGCCCCTAGGCCCCTACCACATGTGGTAGTTGCTTCCTGTGGTTACTATCTCTGTTTTACTTTGGTGTTTTCATTTTTCCTTTTCAGTTCTCCAATTCTTTTTTAACTACCCCCCTATATTACATTCTGTTAAAATACTTGCTATAGGGGCGCCTGGGTGGCGCAGTCGGTTAAGCGTCCGACTTCAGCCAGGTCACGATCTCGCGGTCTGTGAGTTCGAGCCCCGCGTCAGGCTCTGGGCTGATGGCTCAGAGCCTGGAGCCTGTTTCCGATTCTGTGTCTCCCTCTCTCTCTGCCCCTCCCCCGTTCATGCTCTGTCTCTCTCTGTCCCAAAAATAAATTAAAAAAAAAAAAAATACTTGCTATAGTTCCTGTTTTCCTGGCTGGACCCTTGTCAAGGTTACTAATACTCTGGCTAAAACATACATAATTCTTTATCACTCTATATTAGGTTGTTTCTCCTATCTCTAGATTCCTCACTTAAAAAACCAGAATATTTTGTGGAACTAATGATAATGGTGGTGATAAAGATGGTAATGATGATGAGATCAGGTATTATAAGGGTTTTGCTTATACTGTCTCATTTAATTCTCACTAAATCTTGATGCAGGAAACATTTTCATCCCTATTTTCTACAGGTGGAGGAAACAGACTCTGAGAATTCAGGTGTATTTGTTCAAGGTGCCATGGGTAGTAAATGGCAGAACAGAGATTTAAAACTCAGGCTACCATCTTCTAGAGACAGTTTGCTCAACCAGTATACTACACTGTGTCTTTAAAATACTTCAGAAGGAGTTATGTTACTATCATATTTTACTGCAAAGACAATATATAATATCATAGAAAAGAAACAAAATACTTCATCAATCCTTAGCTCAAGGACTGGCAAACATTTTCTAAAAAGGGCCAGGTAATACATATTTTAGACCTTATGGACCATGCAATTTCTGTTACAACTACTCAACTGTGCTGTAGTAGCTTGAAAGTAGCCATTGGCAATACACAAATAGGCACAGCGGTGTTCCAATGAAACTTTATTTACAATAACAGGTGGCAGGCGGGATTTGTGCTGACTCCCATTTTCGTGATTTAAAAACAGAAAAAAAGGCTGATTAGATTGATGGAAAAAAAACAGAAAAAGACTTCAAGATACCTAGGCTAGTTTTTACTAACTACAGTTGTTTTAATTCTGCTGCAATGTTTACTCTATGATAAATAAGCAACTCCTCCCCTAAAAATATGGAAGTAGAAAATTAAAAAAAATAATACATATGGAAATTTCAAATTTCATCTATAGTTCTTTAAAATATATTTTTAAAAGGCCTATATAATAAAGCAGTGTTCTTAGCATTGAAAGAATTATCAAAAAAGAATCTTTACTGTATGCAGCCTTTCAGTTTAGGAAGAGTGATTAAAATGACATTTTTGGTCTGCTTCCCACTCCCACACTCCTCCAAAATCTTGCTATGGTATTTAGTATAGCTGAAGCAATTAACTCCTAAGATTGGTATGCATTTTGGATTTTTTTCCTTCTCGCTTTCCAAATACTTTCAAATGGATTTCTTATTCAAATTTATAATGCTTTGAGGCATTAGATGGTTCCACCAAGATTAGTCAGAGTTAAATAAAGAAAAACCAGGCTGGGATCTGTTTTGATCCAAATCTCAGAGAGTATCTCTTAATATTCCTTCAGGACCAATAAAAAATCTGTAAGACAACCAATTTGTCTCATTCTGTCGTTAACAATAACTGCTTCCCATTCCAGAGCTGGCTCAGTCAATAGCCACTGTTTAGATTTCACAAATACTAAAAATATTGTTCAGAAATGGGACTAAGTTGGGGTTTACTGAAGGATAAAGAACTAATAGACAGGGCTCCTTTTAAGACATAAGGGAAAAAAATCTTCTAAATACATATATCTAGAGGAAGAAGAAATTGTGTTTAGGCTTTCCTAAAATTCCACTGCTTCCAGATGTCGTTGCCAGTTGGTTTATACTTGCACAAAAAAGGTCCAGTCTTTTTTGATTGACTTGCATATGCCTGTAAAATTATTACATCAGTTGGCTTATTTAAAGTTTGTTAAATAAGGTGATAATTGTAGGCTACTGTTCCCACATGGTCTGAACAACTATTTTTACCTTTATAAAAATTCTAAATTTTGATATAAAATGGAGGACTGAAATGTTATCTAAATAATAGGGCCAGGAAGTACAAAGAATAACATGAAAAAAAATCTTTAAAGAAAATGAATCTAAGTCAAATTTTAACAGTAAGAATTTAAATTCTTCATATGTATAAGAATATATATGTCTCAAATTTTTTACAGACAGCTTTGAATTACTTTTGAAATACATATGATGTTTACAAAATCTTGTAGACTTTCTTAAATTAAAAAAAATTGAAAAAAATTTAAGTCATAGTTCTACATAAAAATGGCTTGAGAAATTTACAGTGGTCAAACCATATTTAGAAGGTCCAAATTTCCTTGTAGCCAGCATCAGATTAAGTGAAAATAAACAAGTATATAACATTCGTTTATTCATTCAACAAACATTTATCAAGTGCATTCATTGTGCTAACTTTGGGGATACAAGAAAACATACATCTTGTATTACCAGCTCTTGTGAAGCTTCTGGTTCAGCAGCTAATATTTAATTTAATTTTATTTTTTGAGAGAGAGAGAGAGAGAGCACAAGGAGAGGAGGGGCAGAAGGAGAGAGAGAGGGAGAGAATCTTAAGCATGCTCCATGGTCATTGTGTGGGGCTCAATCTTACAACCATGAGATCATGACCTGAGCTAAAATCAAGAGTCGGGCACAACTGATCGAGCTACCCAGGCGCCCCTAGATGAGTCAGATATTTTAGGGCACAAAAATCAGATAAACACAAGATTCTACCGTACTATAAGAAAGGAAAAAAGTTTACAATGTAAGGAGAGAATAATTTTAATTATGGAATCAAGAAACATTTATAGAGATGCTTTATCTTAAAAGAATAGAAAGGAGGAGAAAAGGCCTCACTGGTGAAAAGAAACAGTGTGAAGATGGCAGAAATATCTCCTAATCTAAGGCCAAAAAACAAAATAAAACATCAAATGAAGCAGCCTCTTTCTACACCCTTTAACTTCGCATTAAAATAAATATCCCAATCCCTATATCTATTTGTACCTGCAGCCCATTAACCAATTCTTTTTCCTCTCTCTCTCCTATGATTCTATCTTTTGTTTCAAAATATTCTTTTTTTTAAAAAAATAATTTACTGTCAAATTAGCTAACGTAGTGTATACAGTGTGCTCTTGGCTTCAGGAGTAGATTCCCATGATTCATCACTTACAGACAACACCCAGTGCTCATCCCAACAAATGCCCTCTTCAATCCTCATCACCCATTTTCCCCCCTCTCACCCCCCCACCAAAACCTCAGTTTGTTTTCTGTATTTAAGAGTTTCTTATGGTTTGCCTTCCTCTCTGTTTGAAACTATTTTTTTAAAATATGGAAGCTTCACGAACTTGCGTGTCATCCTTGTACAGGGGCCGTGGTACTCTGCATCGTTCCAATTTTAGTATGTGTGCTGCCAAAAGCAAGCACTCAGCAGCTAATATTAAATGAATCATTACCCAACTGATTACTGAAATAAACAGTTGTGATAAGTTGTGATAAGAGGTATGAAGTACAAATCTCATGAAAACAAACACTGCTTGAAAATAGGGCAAAAATGTTAGAAAGGCTGACTCTCTTATCCTGAGCATGTGCGTAATTTTTTAGCACTGTTAGTAAAACATAATTTTAAAGGTTAACTTTAAAAATTGTCTGAATATATTAAAAACATGTAAGTTGCAGCTTGTGAAATTTCTCTACCTATTTGTCCTTGACAAAAGGGCTATCTAATAATCAATCATGACACTATACAGAAGCTACAAAGATGAATGCAACACACCTATTTATAAAAAGCTTATATAAACAAATTTCATTTATTTAGTTCTTTAAGCTATAGCCAATCTAATATTCATTAAGATATTAATTTTTAATAGGCTTTATTTTTTATTAAGGTTTTTTTTTTTTTTTTTTATGCTTAGTTTTGAGAGAGACAAAGACAGAGTGTGAGCAGGGGAAGGCAGAGAGAGGGGGGTAGACACAGACTCTGCAGCAGGCTCCAGGCTCAGAGTTCAGCCGGGCTTGAACAAGATCCTGACCTGAGCCGAAGTCAGACGCTTAACCAATTGAGCCACCCAGGAGCCCCAACAGGCTTTAATTTTTAAAGCAGTTTCTAGGTTCAAAGTAAAATCGAGCATAAAGTACAGAATTCCCATATAACCTATGCCCACACACATGCATAATTCCCCATTATCAACATTTTCCACCAGAGTGGTACATTTGTACAAATGATGAACCTACATTGATACATCACAATTACCCTAAGTTCACAGTTCACTCTTAGTGGACACTTCTTAGTGGACATTCTATGGGTTTTAGCAAATTCATGACATCTATCTACCAATATACAGAACAGTATCACTGTTCCAAAAATTCTCTTTGTTCTACCTTTTCATCCTTACCTCTTCCCTAACCCTAGGCAAC
Organism: Panthera tigris; assembly: GCF_018350195.1. NCBI lineage: Eukaryota > Metazoa > Chordata > Mammalia > Carnivora > Felidae > Panthera > Panthera tigris. The sequence goes on from NC_056668.1 coordinate 72,111,821, forward strand.
CACCAATCTTTGTACTGTCTCCATAGTTTTGCCTTTTCCAGAAAGTCAAATAGTTGAAGGACAGGGTATATAGCCTTTTCAGATTGGCTTCATTCACTTGGTAAAATGCATTTAAGGTCCCTCCATGTCTTTTCATTTCTTTTTAGTGCTAAATAAATTCCTCTATCTGGATGTACCACAGTTTATTTATCCATTCACCCACTGAAGGACATTTTGGTTGCTTCCAAATTCTAGCAATTATAAATAAAGGTGCTATAAACATGTGTATGCAGGTTTTCACGTGGACATAAGTCTTCAACTCATTTAGATAAATACCAAGGAGTGCAAATGCTGGACTGTTTAGTCAAATTTGGTATCTTTTAAAGGCTTCTATAACCATTGTAAACTATTTTTTGTTTAATCTTCATCTCTATACTTTTCTCAAGTTTTCTATTGTACAAATGACTGGGTATTAAACATCACTTGAACAAATTTTTAGTGGGTACATATAGGTTCCCTGTAAGAAATTCCGTAACGTTCTTCAGTTGAAAAGGGGAACAATTAACTTCTAAATCTGAGTCATGGTATCAATCTTACCATTTGGACTTAATGACCTTTTGTTTTTGTTTTTTTTTTCCTTAATGACCTTTTGAATGGGCAATTAAACTTTGCCAAGAGGCAGCATCTCACAACCAGTATAATAGTTTTTATTTTAACCTATTAAAATTTTTTTCTTAATGTTTATTATTTTTGAGAAAGAGACAGAGCGTGGGCAGGGGAGGGGCAGAGAGAGAGGGAGACACAGAATCTGAAGCAGGCTCCAGGCTCTGAGCTGTCAGCACAGGGCCTAACACGGAGCTCAAACCCATGAACTGTGAGATCATGACCTGAGCTGAAGTCCAACGCTTAACAGACTGAGCCATCCAGGTACCCCTATCCTAACCCATTCTTAACTATTCTCCTAGAAACTATCCTATCAGAGTTCGCATTTCCAAAGTATTTTAAGAGGACTGTCTACTCTCTACATGTTCTAGTTTAATATAAAGGCAGTATATTACTGAATGTAACCAAGTTTATTCCTTAGAGATGAAGAAAAATATATAAATTTGATCACCTCAAAATACAACTATCATTAGGCACGAGTCTAAATGTGTGAAACATGTATTTCGAAAGATTAGGCCAATCCAGAATGGTCCAAGGTGGAGATGTCTTGGTGTGACTATTTAAACTTGCTGCCTGGTGCGAAAAACCAGCAGATAAATGGCTATAAATGATGTACCATATGCCTCTGTTTGCCTGGTAAGTCTGTTTTTATGCCTGTTGTCCCACTTTAATTATTAATAGTTCTTTCTTTCCATCAAAAGTACTCCCGTTTGATCGATGAGTTACACAGTCTTCCTAATTATAAGGAAATTGCATGGTTTCCCTCTTCTCTCCCTGCCTCACCTCCTCTTGTGTATTTCTTCCCAAACGGGTAACTAAGAAGAGAATCATCAGCTAGAGGATCAGGATAACACTAGATAAAGTGTAATATGTTTCCTAGAAGGTCTAAGGGAGAATTCAGACAAATGAAAAATTTACAGTAAAAAAGAAACAGGTAGTATTAAACGCTACAAAGAAAAAAAATTTTTAAAGGTAAGAAGAGAGAATAATGTCTGGAGTGAATGAGTACCTGCAACCTTGGATAAGAATCTTGGAAGGCCCTGTGAGAAGGCAATAGATAAGCAGATATCTGAAGGTCGTGAGGGAATAAACCATGAGAATATCTAGGAGAAAGAACGTTACAGGCAGAGAGAAGAGAACATCAAGATAAAGGCTCTGAGATGGCCTCATTTGATATATTTGAGGAACAGGAACAAGGCCAGTATACCCAGTAGAATAAGTGAGGGAGCAGTATGAAGTAGGATTGGAGGTACTGTCATGGACTTTTGGTCCATGGTAAATAAGGATTTAGGCTTTTATTATAAATTGGATTGAAAGCCATGGAAGGGTTAAAAACAAGGTATTGACACTCTGAAACAAGGATGCTGGTTGATGAGTGAACAGACTGTTGCTCTTAACAGTTTATTCTCCAAAGAATGAAGATGGGGAACCAGTTAGAGGGCTACTGCTGTAGTTCAGGAAAAAAATAATTTGAATTTAGTAGTTTTAGAAATGGCAAAAAGGGGTCAGATCATAAATATAACCTGGACATAGAGCCAATAGGATTTGTTGTTAGACCGAACGTGGACCAAAGGAAAAAAATAATAGAAAATGATTAGAGTTTCTGTCTCCAGCATCTCAGTGGGTGATGATGAAAGAAGATGGGGAGAACAATAAAACTAGAGATTGTTTTTGACTTGTTAGCCTTCAGAAACTTAATTCAAGTAGAGATACTGAGTAAGAAGATGTACAAGTCTAATGTACAAGGATTCGCTGTGGGCTAAAACAAATACTGATGTTATTTAAAGGCACAAGACTGGATGAGATCACCTGAAATGTGAATATAAAAAGAGAGAAGTTCAAGGACTGAGTCCCCAGGCACTTGGTTAGCAGTAGGAAGAGGAGGAAGATACTGCCAAAGAAAATGAGGTTGGGAGAGTATCAGAAGGGTGGTGTTCAAAAGTCAAATGAGAAAAGAATTTAAAGGAGGGAATAGTCAATTGTGTAAAAGCTGTTATGGTTTCAAGTAAAACAAAAACTGTGAACTGATCACTGGATTTGAAAACCTTCTCCAAAAGAGAGTTTCTGGTTGGTTGTTTTCAAAAAAAAAATTTTTTTTAACGTTTGTTTATTTTTGAGAAACAGAGAGAGAGCACGAGCAGGGGAGGGGCAGAGACAGAGGGAGACACAGAATCTGAAGCAAGCTCCAGGCTCCAAGCTGTCAGCACAGAGCCTGACGCGGGGCTCAAACCCACAAACCATGAGATCGTGACCTGAGCCGAAGTCGGATGCATACCCAACTGAGCCACCTGGGCGCCCCTGGTTGGTTGTTTTAATGAGAGGTATTATAAGAGGCACATATGCTGATGAGAAAATTCAGTATAGGGGGAAAGACAGATAATGTAGTGAAGAACAGAGAATTTCAGAAGTCCCTAAATAATAGTTAAAGGGACTAAGATACAGAGCAGAAGTAAAGGATGAGCTTTAAGAACACAGATAGATCATTTATTTTAACAGGCCCAGCATACAGAGTAAGACCATCAACTAAAAATGAGGGCCAGGAAATGGGTATTGGAAATTTAATGTCCAGCTTTGGAGCCAGTGTGAAGGAGGCAGAGTTGCAATGAACAAAGGTTGAATCTTATCAATGAAGTGACAGAGGGGCAAGAAAGTTGAGATAATGAAAGGCAGTATTTATAGTCATGGACCAAGGAAAATGAACAAGGCAAGGAGAGAAGTTAGAGCATGAAAGGAGTGATAGATAATAAAAAGTTGAGCTGAAGGTCTTCAGAAGATAAAAAAAGAAAATCATTGTAGTAGGGGAAGTGAGCTAAAAAGAAAGTGCTAGTCAGATAGTCTGAAATGCTTGCAACTGAGATTTTGTAAGTGCTACAGTCGATGGTACTGAGGTCCTAAATATAACTATTTCAGTGTGTCACTCAAGTGAAAGAAAAAACAAGATTCTTAGAGGTAAGGAGATCAAAGAATTGAGAAGTCAAGATTTTGGATAAATTACACAAGGATACTGAAACTCACTTAGAAAAATTACAGGATTAGTGGGCAAGAAAAGACAGTAAACCAGTTGTTCAAATCATTAATGAGTGGGAGTGACTGAGAGAAATGTAGATGGCTAGAAAAGGAGGGGAAGCAGAAAATACTGTCTGATGGCACCTACATTTTTTTTTCAAAGAGAGAGGAGGTACAACCATCCATAAATATCAATGGAAGCACAATGGAAGCAAGGAAGACATCAACTCCACTTGCTGGTCCCATGGTGCATGAGATGTGACAGATAAAAGCTCCACTTTTCCAGAGGACTATAGAAAAAAAAACAACCCAGTATCCTCAGAGGAATGCCAGGCGTCTATGAGTGAAAAAAGGGTGAGATGAACCAACAGAGAAGAGCTGTAGGGTAAAGGAAATTTTGCTGATGACAAATTGGGAGTTCTAAAGGGCAGACTAAAAGGGCTTGGGAGGGTAGAGAGAAATGGGGAGTTTAAAACAGATTAGAGATATACCTGAATCACTCAGAGATAAGAAAATGAATGAGAATGATCAGGAATATTTGTATTTTTTGTGGTGAGTAAGTTCAAAAGGGATATAGGGTAGAAAATTAGTTCTAAAGGTATGCTTAGGAAAGCTTGGGAAAGGTGAATGAATAATCAATTAAATTTAGTTGTTTATTTGTGACTGGTTTGGCAATCTAAGGGAATGCTGGGAAAGGCAAAGTAAAGGAGTTGGTGGTCTCACCCAAGAGCTGAGGTGCTCTTTGGGGCCCCTTCCTTACATCCTACAGTTAAAGATGTTGAGGTCTGGGGTTCTTAAAAAAGTGCATGGCTTGTACTTACAGCTAACTTATTCCATCAACACTATTTACTGAATGAATAAAAAATGCACTACTCTAGGTGCTGTAACTCCTAATTACCTACATGTGAATTTGTCCATGGATTATCAAAGTTAAGCAATATAATAATATAATAAAATAATAGCTACTAGGCACTAAGTATGATACATATATTAAATCACTTAATAACAATTAACGTAATGAGGCTGATAATATTATCTTCATTTTTTGGACAATATATCCAATGCACAACTCTACAAATTAAGCCTTTTATAATCTAGAATGCATCTGCTTAGGACAAATAATACTCTTTTAATACAAATTAGTCTATATATTTTCCCACATGGGTATCTGAAAAGTGTTTTCCTGTATGTTAATGTAGGACAGGATTTTTCCTCTTAAAAAGTAGACTATTCAACTCTTATTAAAATTTTATTGTTCTTCTTCAGTTATGACAAGTCATCATGTCTGTTCCATTCACTCCCAAGAAAAGAACTGTGTTGTTTTCTGCTTCATTAGGCATGTCATTTGTCTGGGGGAGGGTGGAATCCTGTTTGATTATTTACACTGATCCATGTTAGGGATTTTCAAGTAGTCCAAAATATAGGAACAGTTGCTAAACACACATTCAAAGTGACCTACGACTTCACAGCTGTTCAAAGTTTATATAACTATTATACTCATTAATAAGCACTAGTATCACCCAGTAGGCAAAACTTTTTACCTAGGAGCTAATCAAGTATAGCAAAGACTAGAAATACTGTGCTGGAGTTCTTTAAAACCCTCATAAATATATAAATTGGTCCTAGACTGGAAGTGAGCTGAGTGCACTACATAAGTCGGGGAAGGTTGGCATTAAGTGATCCTAACAGGAAGAATAGAGGGAATTCTGAGGTAAGGAAATGAGCGCTCGAAGCACTGTTTTTCTGTATTATTCAAAATTAAGAACTTAAGTAGAATGAAGCACAAAATAGAAAAAACTTAAACCAGAGTAAAATAATTAGAAACTCATCTTAATTTAACATTAAAACAAAACAAATCCAATGTAAACTTCTGGGATATAATCAAATGACAAAAATGAGAAATAGTTTGTAAGCTGTATAGTTATCATCATTGGGTAGAGATTCAAAGGGGTGAGGAAATCAGGCACATGGGGGATTTGTGTGGCTTCAAGGAAATACTAAGAATGGAAGGGAAGAAAAGGGAAGTACAGAAAGAAATAGGCTACTGTGAAGAACTAAAGGCACTTGTGAGGGAAGGAAAATAAAAATAGGTACCCAGGAGGTTTTGGATTAGGTGCTGTATTCTGGAAGGCCACAAACTAAAAAGGTTCTCGGTAACTGAAATGGAAAATAATTCCATAAACATTCATGGAGCACCAAATATATGCCATGCCCTATCCTAGAAGCTGGGGGTCTTGCCAAAGTTTATAACCACTTAGCTTCCTTATCATTTAAAAAGACATTAATGACTTCATACTAAGTTCCAGATATTACAGTAGAACCTGGCATATAATCTGAGTTATTAACGTGAGTATTTCCATCACACAAGCAATTTAAATGAATTTTTAAAGTAAATAAATTTTCTTTTTATTTATAGAGGATATTTGGGGGGATATTAAATCAGAGTAATGACTTTCAAATTAATAAAACTTCATTTAATAGCAACTCTCCAAACTGCTCAAAGTATCATGCTGCAGTAGTTATAAGGAATTAGATTCAAAGTTAATCTTGCTATCAAATCTTAGAAAAAATATTTCTAACAACAGTGAAACAGGAGACCTGGTAATCAGTGCTATTATTTATCAGTTGCAGAACAAAACACTATCATGTACTATCTTCAAAGATATGTAGCATATGCTCAATATATTATGAAATTTCATTAATCTACTTTGCTTATAACAATATGTAAATCCTTCTGGTGCTACAAAATAAAACTGCAAGCCATGGGTCAGTAGATGAAACAGAAAAATGTATTCTAGCATCAACCAAGACCAAAATATGTCTAACGTTCTATCTCAGTCCTATTGTATTTTATCCAGTAAAATGAATTCCAGTGAGTTATAAGAAAAGACTTGGATACACAAAACACCTAACTCATCAGTTAGAAAAACCCATAGAATGAAAAATGATATGATGGCATGCTAGAGCAGGAGAAATAAAAGCTAAAACCTCTGACCTCATGTCTACATTTCTAGAGATGAAATACAAAGATAACGAAAAAGTAACAAAAAGAGATGTGAAAGACATAAAAACTAAGTCATGTATCACTATACACAAATGACCTGAAACAAATGGGAGAAAAATAAAATTTTAAATGGCTTTGTAGGATTAATTGCAAATAGTGTTTTTATTGAAAACTATTGTATTTATTTCTATTTTAGTGCAATAGCAACTTTTTCTCCAACTCCTAAGTAACTGTAATATAATTCTGTGGTTTCAATAGTTTTATATGTGAACTATTTTGCTTGTCTTTTCATTTGTATGCCCCTAATAAGATGAATTATGTATCCGTAGTAGCATGTATGTGTATGTATACATATACAGTACTGTTTATTTATATAAACTACATGTAAGTTTTAAGTCTATCTTTTTTTACTGACAATGGAAAAAATATTCATTTAAGATTAATCTATAATGAATAACAACACCAAGCCTTAGTCTTTGCATCTCTTTTTGGTATGTGCAACTGTAGTAAAAATCAAGTTAGTTAAATTCTTTGGGCAGTAGTCAACCTAAGAGTTAAATCATATTGTTGCCTCTGAAGAAGTTTTGATTATAACTAATATCAGTACCTACATAAAAACAATTATGACTCCCTAATCCAGTAATTCCATTTCTTTCACACATGTAAGCAAAATAAGTACAATTTATCATGTAAGAATATGAAATTATTTTAAAATTAAAACTACTGAAAGACAATTCAAGTAATCAAAAGCAACAAAGAAGCTGTTGACAGTTTATATTTATTGTGCTGCTTCTAATAAAAAAAGAGATGGCTTTAAAGAAATGTATTTTAAAAAAGCACTGGGATATGTGTATGAATTTTATTAAGTATTACTGATGTCAAATGACAAAAGCATTCTCCTTATTTTTATATGACTATTTCTTATCTTTTCATTTTTACTAAAGTTGAATGAGTATCTATTAAAATATTTTAAAATATGAATAGCTCTCAACCTCCTTTAATGCCAAATAAATATTTCACCTAAATTATTATTAATTTTCTATTTTCCCACTATTTTCAAAACTCATTTCCTCAAAAAGATTTGGTTTTATGTGTTGTTTTTTTTTTTTTTTTAATTTGGAAGATTTTTAGTGCTTGGTCATCTCTTTAAAAATTGTCAATTGACTATTTGAAAAAATATTCCTACAATTGTGTAATTTCACAAGTTTAATGCTTTTAAATTAACCCTAGATAATGTATATTTATATAATGTATATTATAGAATGTATATTTATACAAATACATATTTAATTCATTAAGTTATTTGAATAAACCATAATTTAATATAACTTTTTAAGATATAAGTATATATAGCAATAGCCAACTACTCCATTTATTCTCAAAACACTAGAAAATAAAAATATTTCAAATTATCTTCTGTTTCTGTACCATAACAATCTCCCCAGCTTATCTTATGACATACAAAAGCTAAACAAACGGGTATTTTCTTTGGTTAGACATCATAGTTTACAGGATTTAAGTCTAAAAATAAGGAGACAAGCATTATTAATTTACATTTTAATTTATGTATCAATGGTTTGTATTTTTAGAGAAGTCCCTCAACAGAATCAGAGACTGTTTTGTTTGGTATTACATAAGAGCAAAAGAGAACATATTTTTTGTTTCCTCTTTCATGCTAAAGACCTACATAGATGGACTGAAAACATACATTTCTGCGTATCCAAGGTTTCAGTGCAGAAGACTATATTTTTAATAACAAGAAATTTATACTAACACATTTGCAAAGTAAACGTAAACCGAAATATACTGAAAATAATTTCAACAAGTGGTATGTTACCTGGGTGGAGCTGGTGGCTACCGAGATGCAGTCAATAAAGCTGTGTCTTCGAGTGAAAAACGCAACTATCTGCTGCCAGCGTGAAGGTTCTGGCTCTGCTTGCAGTTCATCTGATGAACCCTTTTTTGCCCAGTGTTTCTGCTTTGGGCCTACTGAGCCATGGCTAGAGCTAGTATTGCCTCCTCGACTGGCGCGAGAGTATAGAAGTGTGTTGTTCCCGAAAATGTAATTCATCTCTGCAGCCCTGCAGGTGGTTGCCAAGCAGTCTTACTTCTCTACCAGCTGCTGAGTGGTGAATGATCGGTAAAAACTGCAGCTAGAATTACAGCAGCATCACTTGGAGATCAGGGAAAATAAAAACCTTGAGAAATGATGCTCATTTTCTCTGTAATTTCTTCCCATGAAAGAGCTTGTATCTTTCCTCTGTACCTGTTAGTTGTATGATGGCTGAGTTTATATTTGCAGACAAAAAAGACGGCATAAGGTTGATGTCTTTCTCATGATTATTTTTTCACCAGCATCTGCAGGAACCAAAAGCTGTTCTTTTGTTAGCTGATAACTAGACGGAATGAAATCCAGGAAGTGAGGTCGATTAGCAGGTAAAGAAGGATGTTATAAACACTGGACTACCAAGACCCTTTGGGGCTGCCTGATTTAATGCACAGGGTGGAGAAACCCTGGATTAGCAAGTTTCAATCTCAGTCTGTAGTAAAATCCAATGGCATCTTCACTGCTCAAATTGTAAGTATGAACTGAATTTAAAATACAAAAGGATTCTCTTGCCAACAGTTCTGATTGTTTAAATAATTTTACTAAAGGAGACTCTGTCATTCACATAAATTTCCACATCAGGAAGGAGCTCACCTTAATTAGATTCTAAGTTTTTTAAAGGTACTGTCTACATTCAACTCTAAGCATCTAATAATGATAGAGAAAACTCCATTTGTAATGTGGCATGATTATTTTATGTAATGTATTGGCTCTTAATGCTTTGATAATTGAGTCTGGAGATAGAACCAAATTAATTAGCAAAATAAATATGTGGCTTCTGGAATTTTTGTGTTAAAAAATAAACTGTTAAATGATTAGCCTAACCTCGCTTATGTATCATAAACACTGATTAAAAAGTTATGAATTTTTAAAAATGCAAAAAAACTAAAAGTAAATTTTTTGTTTTATAACCAGTGAAGCATGTTTTATCCAACACTACATAAATAATACTCTGGTTCACTAAATAACATTGTCTGATTCCTAAGTAGTCATTTTCCTTTTTTCTAAAAAATTTTTAGGGTGGAATGGGGGGGGGGGTAAGAGACAGACAGACAGACAGACAGGGAGGGAGGAAGGGAGAATATCTTAAGCAGGCTCCATGCTAAGCATGGAGACTAACGCTAAGGTTAGATCCCACGAGCCTGGGATCACAGCCTGAACTGAAAATCAAGAGTGGCTTAACTGACTGAGCTACCCAGGTGCCCCTAAATAGTCATTTTCTAACATCTAATACTAGGTCTCTTTCTTTCTTTTTTTAATTTCTTTTAATGCTTATTTATCTTTGACAGAGACAGACAGAGCATGAGCAGGGGAGGGGCAGAGAGAGAGAGAGACACAGAATCTGAAGCAGGCTCTGAGCTGTCAGCACGGAGCCCGACGCGGGGCTTGAACTCACACACAGTGAGATCATGACCTGAGCCAAAGTCGGACACTCAACAGACTGAGCCACCCAGGCGCCGCCCCACCAGGTCTCTTTCTCAACAGAGTAGTCCACCTCAGAATCAACTAGGATGCTGGTTAAAAATGCCGACTGGTATCCCCTCCCCACCAGAATTTTTTGGGGTAAGAGGGATATGGAAATTTTCATTTTAAAAAAGCCCCCTAAGTGACTTTTTTTTTTTTAAATCAATCCTGTGTCTTTTTTTTTTTTTAAACGTTTATTTATTTTTGAGACAGAGAGAGACAGAGCATGAACAGGGGAGGGGCAGAGAGAGAGGGAGACACAGAATCTGAAACAGGCTCCAGGCTCTGAGCGGTCAGCACAGAGCCCGACGCGGGGCTCAAACTCACAGACCGTGAGATCATGACCTGAGCCGAAGTCGGATGCTTAACCGACCGAGCCACCCAGGCGCCCCCCTGTGTCTTTATTAATGGGAGTTAGAAAGAGACCATACTCAGCAACCAAGGGGTGAAGTAATGGGCAGAAAGGTGGGGTGGGCTCAGGCTCTGGAGATTCAAGGGCAAAGTGATGGCCTAGGAGGGGCCAAGGAGACCAACCAGTTCTTGGCAGCAGCTGAAGAGATACCCAAGGGTGAGCTTTCAGGCACTGGGGCAATCCGCTGGTTCTGCAGGGGGTGCAGGGTAAATTGGCATGGCCTGGAATTTCCCTGAGGCCACCCTGCTTGGTCTACCTAGATCATCCACTGGTCCTGATCCTGTTCATTGCCTTCTATGTCCACCTCACTGACCTCTCCATCATCAGGTGACTCATTGTAGTTATTCATCTCATCCATGTCCTGCATGTCCTCATCAACCTCTGAGTCCTCTTCACTACCCTCCTCATCTTCATCCTCCTCTTCCTCGTCGTCATAGTGCTCTGAGGCCGGCTTGCTGATAGGTACCAGATTGTCTTTCTCTGCAATGCTCTGGAGCCAGGCCTGATGCTGTTGTTCTTGCTGCTGCAGCTCTGTCTCCTCCAGGCAGGGTCAACCCAGATTAAACCACAGTGTCTCAGTCACACAGGGGAAGAGTGAGGGAGTGAGGAAAACAAGGTGGATATAGCTCCTAGACTGAGGTAAAGGGCCAGGTGACTCCAGCTTTCAGATGTATTTGGTTTTAGTTATTCGGTTAGTTTGATTAGGTGATGGGATGGAGTAGAAGATAGCAGGGAAATAGCTCTTCCTTGTGGGAATCAGACAGACCTGGGTTTGAATCCTGGCTCCACCACTTACTAGCTGTTTGACCTCGGCCAAGTGACTTAACCTCTCTGAGCTTCAGTTTCCTCATGTCTAGTTCTAATTTTGCCCTAATTCATTTGACCAATCCTGGGCCAGCCGCTGTACTGTGAACCTCAGCTTCCCGGCCTGTGTCACTGACACAACACCCATTCTTACAACCAGTAAATATGAGGCAAGAGACCGAAGCTCCAAAAGCCCCCTAAGTGACTTTTAAGCAACCTGAAGTTTGAGAACCACAGGTTCCTAAGTCTGTCCTTCTAACACTGCTATATTAGTATGTAATATGTGGTCATTTAAAAACAATAGATGAATAAAAGTACTGCTTGATAATATACTAATGATAGAGTAATTTAATTTTTAGGTTGCTATAAACTCATCACAAGTCCTAACCTCAGCCATACACTTTTTCAGATGTGGACTGACAAAATCTTGCTTACTGTGTGCTTACCAGCACCAACTAAATGCAGCCTAATGGAAAGTAGTATTGGCAAACTATAACCTCCAGATCCATTGCAAACCCTAATTCAGTAAGCAAAGATACTAATACTCTACAATTCCATCTCCAAAAATACAGATACATGCCCAATAAGGGTTGAGAGTCATGTGGGACTTTTGAGACTTAAGATGCTTTGTGATAGAGATTATAGCACAAAGTTTGGTCTTCTTCCCAAGGACTCTGCAGATAGTAGCTGGCAATTTTGTGGCCCTAGACAGAATGGTTCTAACCATTTGGGGGTAGGGGAAGAGAGGAAAACACTAAGAGTAAACAGAGAACTAAGTGTAGGAAAAAAGTAAAACTTCCTTAAGAAAAAAACCAGAAAAATAACAAAAAAATAGTAGTAATATTGACCAGGTACTTAATAAACAACTAGTTAGTATGATTTCAACGAATGCTCCAGTAATTGGTTTGGCCCTAAATTATGTGCCATGATGATCCAGGTCTGATAAAAACCTGAGATGGGGAGGGAAGCACTAGAATTGATGTAGATTCTGTTATTCTGGATTGGCATGGATAAGGATTTTAAGTTTATTTATTTATTTTGAGAGAGAGAGAAAACACGTGCACTCACGCAAGAACAGGGGAGAGGTGGTAAGAGAGGTAGAGAGGTAGAGAGAGAGAGAGAGAGAGAGAGAGAGAGAGAATCCCAAGCAGGCTCTGCACTGTCAGCACAAAGCCCGATGAGTGGCTTGAACTCATGAAACATGAAATCATGACCTGAGGCGAAATCAAGAGTTGGACGCTTAACTGACTGAGCCACCCAGGCGCCGCTGGATAGGATTTTGTACACAAATGCTTAATGCAAATTTCCTACTTACAGTGCAAACAATTATAATACAAACAATGAACAGTAAGCCATTTGTGTACATAGAATTCCTATCCTAGGGAGCCAAACAGCTCAAAAATAATCTAAAGGTGATAGGTCACACATTCCATCTCATATATCCTTTAAGTACTGGGAAAAGTACTTTTCAATGCATGGATTTTCAAATCCATTGATATTAACAAAGCAACTATGAGATTTGGAAGGGCTTCTTTATGAAACTGACCTGTTATCTAAGCTACAAAAATCTAGGATCATCTCATCCATTGCCCAGTAGTCAATACATGCATACAAAACCTATGTGTACCTAAATCACAACTGATTTCATAGGATTTGATTGGGAGATCAAAGGTGACCAATTCCTCACTGATTTCTGCTTTAGAATAGCCCTACTCATATAGCAGAGTTGAAAATAAACTCTATTCCATTAAAACAAAATTTAAGCAATCATTAGGGAACCTGGAAAGTCTATTTAAAATAATGAATTAAAAAAATACACAATGTCAAAATCACTGAATAACTATTAACATTTAAATATGATTTTAACATTCTTTTTTCTGTAGTTTACTTTTAGTCAAAAAATGATGATAATATTAACTATAATAGAACTCTAAACAATAAAGCTTAAGTAAACTGAATATATCTACTTAGCGGATTATTACATAACCTAAAATATGATTTTGAAAAACTTATGACTGTGAGAAATTTATTTCATAACATGAAATGAAAGTAAGGATCATTCAGAAATATATACAGAATAAGTAGGCCCTCAATTTGCTCACCATTCCAAGTTCAAAAAATAAACTCACAAGTCTTCAGGTATAGTAACAAAAGCAAGGATTAAATAATCTCAGTAAAAAATGTAAAAGGTTGAGAGGAAAAACAATATTAAAACTCTAAAATACTAAATAAATAAATAAATTACTAAGTAACTGCAAAGCTAATATACTGTAAATGCTACATAATAGGTATTTTCCTTACACTTTTATCTTTATGATCTGGCCTATTAAATTTCAAAATGTACAACTGTACTAAGAGAAGACTTTAAATAATTTTTTAAACAGAACAAAAAACACACAGTTCACCTACTTCTCCCATTTCCCTGTCTCTTATAACCACCAATCTTTTGTCCATATTATAACAGAGATCACTGGTTTTTGTCTTTCTCTGACTTATTAGCATAGTGCCCTCAAAGTCAAACCATGTTGTCACAAAAGGCAAAATTTCATTCTCTTTGACCACATGTACCATGTTTTCTTCAACCACTCTTCCACTGATGGATACTTAGGTTGTTTCCATATCTTGGCTACTATAAATAATGCTGCAATGAACATGGGGGTGCATGTATCTTTTTGAATTAGTGTTTTCATTTTCTTCAAATAAATACACAGAAGCAGATCTGCTGAATCATATGGTAGTTTTATTTTTAATTTTCTGATGAACTTCCATACTATTTTCTATAATGGTTTTACCAATTTGCATTCCCACCAACAGTACATGAGGGTTTCTTGCCAACACTTATTATTCCTTGTCCTTTTGTTAACAGTCAGTCTAAAAGGTGTGAGGTAATATCTCACTGTGGTTTTGACTTGCATTTCCCTGATGATTAATGATGTTGGGTATCTATGTTTTCATGTACCTGTTGGCTATCCAAGGTCTTCTTCGGAAAAAATGAATATTCAGATCTTCTGGCATTTTTTAATCAGTTTTTTTTTTTTTTTTTTTTTTGCTATTGAGTTGTAGGAGTTCCTTACGTATTTTGGATATGGCTCCTTATCCATTAATTATCCATGATTTGCCATTATTTTCTCCCATTCAGTAGTATGCCTTTTCATCTTGGTGGCATGGCTTCCTTTGCTGAGCAGAAAGCTTTTTAGCTTGATATAATCCCATTTAGTTTATTTTTGCTTTTGTTTCTTTTGCTTATGGTGTCATTTTCAAAAAATCATCACTGAGACCTATGTCAAGGAGATTACTGCCTATGTTTTCTTCTAGGACAAGACTAAGCTGAGAAGACTGATGACACAGATGGATTATTTGCTTAGAAAAACTCTGATCATATACCAATACCTTCTGTCTGAGCACCATCTTGTGGTCAAACTGTATGCAAACCATAAGCTTACCTTAATACATCAGGGCCATCCAAAAAAGAGAAGATAAAATTCAACAACATTTTAATATATTCCAGAGATGTGAAAACAAGACTCATTTCAAAAGGTATGCATAATATACTCAAAATGGGAAAGATTCTATTCCTGTACTAGTTTAATAGGCATATATTTGCTTATGACTATCTTTTCTGTTACCCTCACTTCTCACATTGGAAAAACTACCAACTACTGCTAGTGATTTCATTTGATACTGTTCTCAGTACTACTGGATGAAATGTATCCAGGCTAGGAGATATACTTATTTAAAATAATTACCTGCTAACACACTGTTCTATCTTCAATTTCAAGTCCTGCTTAACTATGTTTACTTTTGCACATATTGATTTGAACATAAGTTTCCTCGTCATTGACAACAAAGCCAAATATAATTCCCTCAGTGATCAGTGCAACATCCCATACCAAGCTGCCTCCATGTACCTACTGCCCTCCTTGTCACTTCATCCTGACTTAAATATATTTTGAAACAGGCTGGACTTTTATTTATTCAATTTACTGTTTACCATTTTTCCTAATTCTCAGCTCATTTTCTGTTTTAGGAATCTTGACACTGTTCTTATTATGATATACTATTATATTTATAACTGTTTAAAATGTAAGCTTTTTAAAAAGATTCTTATACACCACAAAAATTTATCCACTATGTCTTTTTCTTCCATTTTCACCATTATACTGACAATTTCTTCCTTCAAACTGCCCAGGACTGGCAAGAAAGTTTCCCTTTCAGAGTCTTAAATCATAATTACCTTCAGGTTAAATAAGGCCTGAATAAAGTAACTTTCAATCACTATCTTATTTCATTCATTATTTCAGTAATAAGAATCAGCACCAGCACTGCAAGAACCTAATAGATTATTTCATAGCACATGTTATGGTGGCAAACCCCTCATAAGGCCACTCATCAGCTCTGGATTGAGGCCCTTCACACCTTACACTCATTTCCGAATAAGTTCCCTAAGCTACAGTATCATGAACCTTCCTGTATTTTTACCCTGATTATCACCCTGCTACTGTACTTATTTTCCCCAGTAACTGCCTTCTCCTCTGAATTGGCATCTTGTGCACACCCTTCAACACTTTATCCAAAGTCAATTTTCTTTTTTCAGACACCTCCAAACATTTAATTTTTCTCTTTATTTTCTCATGTTATATATTGTTATATCTCTCCATAAAAAATACTAATCACTGAAATCTAACAGTTACTAACATAGATGTTTAATAAATGTTAAATGTGTATTATTTAATAATCAAAACTAATATTCTAGCAGGTGATATTTTTCCAAAATCATATAATCAACTTTATTTAAAAGTTTTCAAAAATTTACACAACAGTCAATGAGAAAGTTCACTTCTGCTAGTCCTCTACTAGCTATAGGTGCACTCAATCTTACATTTAGTTTAGCAATGCCCAGGGTCAACTGTGAGGGCTTTCCACGTATTCTTTAATGTTCATCAGTTTGTTTATATTTAACTTTTAAAAAGGGGGTGGGACGCTCACTGCCCATGCCTCTATCAGAATCTGCATATATACAGAAGTAACTACCAAAACACTTACCAAGACTGAGGAGTTGAGTGTGTGCAAACTGGCTTTGCATAGTTTATAACAATCAGAATGACCAGATATTCAAAATATCAGAAACAAAGAATTATACCTACCTGGGAGAATTTTTTGACTAAAGTAATAGGTTATATTAATTCAGGCAACAGAAACTAGGCATAGACTGACAAGAACAGCATATAAAGCAGGACACAGTGCTTCCAATTCAAGTGTTCTAAAGTTATGTTATTCAGAATGAGGATAGAAGAGATTTCCTGACTTGAGATTTTTGTAAGTTAAAAATGTGTATTAAGGGGCGCCTGGGTGGCTCAGTCGGTTGGGCGTCCGACTTTGGCTCAGGTCACTATCTCGCGGTATGTGAGTTCGAGCCCCGCGTCCGGCTCTGTGCTGACTGCTCAGAGCCTGGAGCCTGTTTCAGATTCTGTGTCTCTCTCTCTGACCCTCCCCCGTTCATGCTCTGTCTCTCCCTGTCTCAAAAATAAATAAACGTTAAAAAAAAATTTTTTTTAAAATGTGTATTAAAATTTCTAGGATAACCATTAAAGGAAGAGAAACAGATGGAAATTGGACATGAGAAAATATAACCTAATGTAAGATATGAAAGGAATAAATGTCTCCTATTGAGATAGAGAAGCTGAAGGAACTACATTTTAGAAAGGTTCCATTTCTGCTGTTTTTCTACTGGAGCCCCCATTTACTCGTGTTCGATATTTTGCACCTGAGTAAAAACCAGAGACACTAAGTTCCCACTCCAAGGAGGAAACAAGAAAGTTCACCATTCTCTGGGTTTTGTCCTAGGACCCCCAAACACCTGATAACACCTAAGAAGAGTCAGATCCCAAACACGTTCCGGGATGTTAGCTTTTAAAAAGCCTTGGCTGACACTAGCTAGCATAAATACCCTCTACCTTTCATGATTTATAAAACAAAACCTATTACTCACCTGACATTTGCCTCTGATTAGACCCTCCGCTGGATTCCTGAAGGAACACATATCCTGGACCCCTTTACAATATAAACCCCAGGCCCCAAGCAACAAAGACACTCATTCTCCTTTCCTTTCGGAGTCTCACAGACATTCCATCTACTATTCTTTACCTGTCACTTATGCTACTCAGTAAACTCTGCTTTCACTTTCTCCAGCTCCTGTTTGATTTTTATCCTGCACAAAGCCAAGTACCCTTTTGGCTGGTCCTGCAGGAACCCCCTTCTGGATTTTTGGACCACCCTGACTGTATCAGTATGTTTAAAAATTAAGCAACATACCTCTAAATAATTCATGGGGCAAAAATAAGTAAGTAAATAAATAAATAAATAAAGGAAATGTTACAATAATAAAAAAAATTTACATGTTAAAACTTGTGGGATACAGCTAAAGTGATATTTAAGGGAAATTTTACAAACTCAAATACTGATACTATTAACAATAAGCAACCAACTTAAGAAACTAGGGAGAAAAAAATAAACCCAAAGAAAGTAGAAGAGAAAAAAATAATCATGGTAAGAGGAGAAAGGGGAAAAGATAAAAGGAGAATTGTCTATGTCACTAATAGCCAACCGATTTTTTCTTCTTTGTATCTCTCATTTAGTCTCCCAAGGGAAGATCAGACTGCTCCTTACCAAACAAAATCTGTAATTTATATGCAGGCTATCCACACATTTATATTTATAGATGTACATGAACGTGTGTATTATGTAGGTATATGTGTGTATGAAAACAAGGAGGGTGGGGATAGCAGCACATGGGGGAAGAATACAAGATTTAAAAAGATTTTTTTTAATGTTTATTTTTATTTTTAAGAGGTGGGGGAGGGGCAGAGAGAGAGAGAGAAGGAGACACAGAATCTGAAGCAGCTCTCAGCACAGGAGCCCAATGTGGGGCTAGAATGCACAAACTGTGAGACCATGACCTGAGCTGAAGTCAGAGGCTTAACCGACTGAGCCACCCAGGTGCCCCAAGAACACAAGAGTTTTTAAAAAGAGATGAATCTTTGACAAGACCATCTTTTGGCAAGAATGATCAAGGGGGAAAAAAACAAAACAAGGCACAAGTAATTACTAGGAATGAAAAAGGAGCCACACTTAAATATGCTATAGACAAAAAAAAAAAAAAAAAAACCTCATAGGGTATTAATAATATTTTGAAATAAATATGAAATGGACAAATTCCTAGAAAAAAAATAACCTAGCAAAACTATCAATAGAAAATCTAAATGATACTACAACAATTAAAATTTTTAACCAGTAATACAAAATCATCCCTCAAAGAAAATTATAAAACAGAAGATTTTTACTAGGAAAAAAATTATCCTTATTCACAATACATAAAATCAACAAATGATTAGTATCCAGAATATATAAAGAACTTATACAAATCATTAGAAAGGACAACCCAAGACCATATAAATAGGCAAAAATCTTGAGAGTTTATGTATCACAGAAGAGAAAACCTAAATGACCGATATTTTCAACCTTATTATCAAACAGAGAAATGAACATTAAAGTCACAATGAGATACTATTCCAAGCCCAAAATATGGCAAAAATAATAACACCACGCATTGATGAGAATATGGATCATTTAAAACTCAAATATTGCTGCTGAAAAGGTAAAATATACAACCACTTGGAAAATAATCTGGTGTTACCCACGAAGATATTTATACATAACCTATGTTTTTTATAGCATGTTAATAAAAGAAAACTCTAGAGCAGTAAAAATAATCTTAGGAATATAATATTGAGCAAAAGAAGTCAAGTTGAGATTATATACAGTATACGCTACTTATATAAAATTTAAGATTGGCAAAATAAACAATATATTGATTAGAAATCTAAATATGTGGTAGAGCTTTATAAGAAACTAGGATTGTGGTTATTTCTGAGGGGAGTTAATGCCAGTATTAATGCTCTTTGTCTATAACATTTAAAACATATACTAACATTTAAAACAAATTTTTAAAATATTCCAATGAGTAATATTTGAAACATAAGTTATTTCCTTTGTGGGAATTTTTAGGCTTAGAATCACTGAATAAATTCTTTTAATAAAATATATCTTTAAAAGTGTTTTTAGAATGCTAATAAATATTATAAAATTCTTATAACTAAGAAACCAGAAATAAGAGGTAAAAATTCTACATAAAAGAATAGTTCTTTCTGAGCATTAGCTATACAAGTAACAAAAGTAATATATAATTCATAGCAACAAAATAAAGTCATCATCTTACCTTTATTGGTGAAATATGAGAATGGGAAACAAATCCATGGACATTCTCAATTTCTGACAGGTTCTTCTCTGAGACATGAACTAATTCCGGACCTATCACCTCATTAGTGATTTGTGGGGATATGTGCTCTTGAGGAGGAGTATCTTCATCCTGATACCGGTATTTCTGTAAAAAAAATTATTAAATATGAAAAAGCCCTGAAAGGCAAAGTGAGTTCAATTTGAATCATGGTTTCATAACTAACCAAATACTCAATAATATTTAACTGTATGAAAAGTGTACTGTATGGTTTAATGCAGAAAGTCTGAGAGAAATAGGCCTCCATTTTAAAGTCATTCCAAATTTTAATAAAATTATTTGATTAAAAATAATTCAGATTCTGGGGCGCCTGGGTGGCTCAGTTGGTTAAGTGTCCGACTTCAGCTCAGGTCACGATCTCACAGACCGTGAGTTCGAGCCCCGCGTCGGGCTCTGGGCTGATGGCTCAGAGTCTGGAGCCTGCTTCCGATTCTGTGTCTCCCTCTCTGTCTGCCCCTCCCCCGTTCATGCTCTGTCTCTCTCTGTCTCAAAAATAAACGTAAAAAAAAAAAAAAAAAAAATTCAGATTCTGGGAAGATGGGTGAATAGGAAGCACAAAGAATTTGTCTTTCCGGGGCGCCTGGGTGGCGCAGTCGGCTAAGCGTCCGACTTCAGCCAGGTCACGATCTCGCGGTCCGTGAGTTCGAGCCCCGCGTCAGGCTCTGGGCTGATGGCTCAGAGCCTGGAGCCTGTTTCCGATTCTGTGTCTCCCTCTCTCTCTGCCCCTCCCCCGTTCATGCTCTGTCTCTCTCTGTGCCAAAAATAAATAAAAAACGTTGAAAAAAAAAAAAAAGAATTTGTCTTTCCACTTAGACAACAATTACACATGCAGAAACTGTCTGATGTAACTATTCTGGAACTCTGGAATCTGTTGAAGTCTTGCAACTACCAGGGGAAAACATGGGATGGTAAACTGTGATTAATTTAGGTTAAATTTACCACCTCAATTCATCACAGTACTGGAAGTTGCACCCAGAGCAATTAGGCAAGAAAAAAAAATAAAAGGCACCCAAATTGGAAAGAAGAAGTAAAATGATCTCTGTCTGCAGATGATATAATGTTATATGTAGAAAACCCTAAAGACTCAGCAAAAAAGCTGTTAGAGCTAATGAATTCAGCAAAGTAGCTGGATACAAAGTCAACACAAAATTCAGTTGCATTTCTATATATAATCTAAAAAGAAAATTACAAAAACAGTTCCATTTACAATAGCATCAAAAAGAATAAAATACTTGGGAATAAACTTTACTTGTACAATGAAAACTATAAAATACTGCTGAAAGAAATTAAAGATGACAGAAAAAAAATGGAAACACATCCTGTGTTTATAGATTGGAAGACTTAGTATTATTAAGATGTCAATATTACCCAAAGCAATTTACAATCTCTGTCAAAATCCCAATGACATTTTTTTGCAGAAAGAGAAAAACCCATTCTAAAATTCATGTGGAATCTCAAGGAACCTGAACTGCCAAAATAATCATGAAAAAGAATAAAGCTGGAGGACTCACACTTCCTCATTTCAAAACTTACTATGAAGCTACAGTATTCAAAACAGTTTGGTACTGGCATAAATACAAATGTACAGACCAATGGAACAGAATAAAAGTCCAGAAGTAAACCTTCACATAAATGATCAAATTATTTTCAACAAGGGTGCCAAGACTATTCAATAGGGAAAAGATCATCTTTTCAACAAGCGGTACAAGCGGTAATTCCACTTCTAGAAACTAATCTTAGATATAACATCAGTGAATCACAAACATGTGCATTGTAAAATATATAAAAAATCCCTTTAACTATGAATTTGACTGCTGAAAGTTATTGCACAACCTCCAACATCACCACTTTAAATAACATGCTTCTATGAAATGGTAATTGCATGGAAAACAATCAGATTCACATCAATATTTGCCAGTTCATTTAGCATGATAGAAGAAATGTTTTTACATGTAAACCTCAAATTATTTTCAAAACCAGTGAAAAGAACTCTCTAACTTTATCCTGAGTAAGGCTGAAGTTATAAATATACTTTAACAAAGTTTAACATATTTTAACAGTGTTTAAATTTTTTTAACATTTATTTATTTATGACAGACAGAGAGAGAATGGGGGGGGGGGGGTAGGGCAGAGAGAAAAGGAGACATAGAATCTGAAGCAGGTCCAGGCTCTCAGCTGTCAGTCAGCACAGAGCCCAATGCAGGGCTCGAACTCACAGCCTGCAAGATCATGACCTGAGCCAAAGTCAGACGCTTAACTGACTGAGCCACCCAGGCACCCCAACACAGTTTAATTGCTCAATTGGGCAGAAACAAAATCTAAGTACTTCTATATCTTAATAGGAGATACAATTATACGGAAGGAAACTTGATTATCATCTTCTCTTTTTTTTCCTTCTCCCCAGGCTCTCCCTCATAATCATCTTTTCATACTTAACGGGTACTCCAAAACTTAATATGTACTTGGGAGAGAGTACATGCAGAAAGATGTTCACTACAGTATAGTTTGGAATGAAGAAAAATTGGAAACAAGCTTCTTATCAATAAAACAACAAAAGGTAAATAAATATTGGTACAGTCATTCTACAAAAATTATGTAGATATTAAAATGGGTAAAAATCTACTTATTTTAATAGGAAAAGCTGAAGACATGGATTAATGAATGAGAAAAGCATGTTTTGAAGCTAACAAACACAGTTTGAACATTTTAAAGCAAAGCAATTCTACACTTATGTATGTGTATGTATGTATAATCATATGTATATGCATATGCAATGTGTATATGTGTGTATATATATATACATATATATATATATCTTCATGTGTATATGTCTCTGTGTGTATGTCTGTGAATGTGTGTATATATTGAGATGATACCATGCACATTTTCAGATCACAATGCTATGAAACTTGAAATCAACCACAGGAAAAAGTTTGGGAGACCTCCAAATACATGGAGGTTAAAGAACATCTTACTAAAGAATGAATGAGTCAACAGGCAATTAAAGAAGAAATTGAATAAAAATAATAAAAAAAAAAAACACCAAAAAATCCCATACAGATCAATGAAACAAAGAGCTGGTTTTTCAAAAAAAATAAACAAAATTGATAACCCTCTAGCCAGACTTCTCAAAAAGAAAAGAGAGAGGACCCAAATAGATAAAATCATGAATGAAAATGGAATTATTACAACCAGTCCCTCAGAAATACAAGCAATTATCAGAGAATACTATGAAAAATTACATGCCAACAAACTGGACAACCTGGAAGAAATGGACACTTTCCTAGACACGTACATACTATCAAAACTCAAAAGGGAAGAAACAGAAAATTTAACAGACCTATCACTAGTGAAGAAATTGAATCAGTTACCAAAAATCTCCCAACAAACAAGAGTCCTGGACTGGATGGCTTCCCAGGGGAATTCTACCAGACATTTAAAGCAGAGTTAATACCTACCCTTCTCAAGCTGTTCCAAAAAATAGAAACGGAAGGAAAACTTCCTGACTTATTCTATGAAGCCAGCATTACCTTGATTCCCAAACCACACAGAGACCCCACAAAAAAAGGAGAATTACAGGTCAATATCCCTGATGAACATGGATGCAAAAATTCTCAACAAGATACTAGCAAATTGAATTCAACAACATATTAAAATAATTATTCACCATGATCAAGTGGGATTCATTCCTGGGCTGTAGGGCTGGGTCGATATTTGCAAACCAATCAATGTGATACATCAATGTGAGGCTGAAGTTATAAATATACTTTAACAAAGTTAAAAGATCATATGATCATATGATCAAAAGATCATATGACCATATGATCAAAAGATCATATGACGGGATCATATGATCAAAAGATCATATGACGGGATCATATGATCAAAAGATCATATGACGGGATCATATGATCCCGTCAATAGATGTAGAAAAAGCATTTGACAAAATACAGCATCCCTTCTTAATAAAAACCCTCAAGAAAGTTGGGATAGAAGGAGCATACCTAAACATCATAAAAGTCATATATGAAGAGCCCATAGCTAATATCATCCTCAATGGGGAAAAACTGAGAAGTTTCCCCCTGAGATCAGGAACACAACAGGGATTTCCACTCTCACCGCTGTTGTTTAACATAATGTTGGAAGTCCTAGCATCAGCAATCAGACAACAAAATGAAATAAAGGCATCAAAATTGGCCAAGAAGAAGTTAAACTTTCACTTTTTGCAGAAGACGTGATACTCTACACAGAAAACCCGAAAGATTCCACCAAAAGTCTGCTAGAACTGATACAAGAATTCAGCAAAGTCGCAGAGTACAAAATCAAGGTACAGAAATCGGTTGCATTTCTATACATCAATAATGAAGCAAAAGAAAGAGAAATCAAGAAATTGATCCCATTTATAATTGCACCAAGAACCATAAAATACCTAGGAATAAGCCTAACCAAAGATATAAAAGATCTGTATGCTGAAAACTATAGAAAACTTATGAAGGAAATTGAAGAAGACACAAAGAAACAGAAAAACATTCCATGCTCACGGATTGGAAGAATAAATATTGTTAAAATGTCAATACTACCCAAAGCAATCTACACATTCAATGCAATCCCAATCAAAATTGCACCAGCATTCTTCTCCAAGCTAGAACAAACAATCCTAAAATTTGTATGGAACCACAAAAGACCCCAAATAGCCAAAGTAATATTGAAAAAGAAAACCACAGCAGGAGGCATCACAATCCTAGACTTTAGCTTCTACTACAAAGCTGTAATAATCAAGAAAGCATGGTATTGGCACAAAAACAGACACATAGACCAATGGAATAGAGAACTCAGAATTGGACCCACAAATGTATGGCCAACTAATCTCTGACAAAGCAGGAAAGAGTATCCAATGGAAAAAAGACCATCTCTTTAGCAAATGATGCTGGGAGAACTGGACAGCAACATGCAGAAGAATGAAACTAGACCACTTTCTTATATCACACACAAAAATAAAATGGATGAAAGACCTAAACATGAGACAGGAAACCATCAAAACCCTAGAGGAGAAATCAGGCAACAACCTCTTTGACCCCAGCCACAGCAATTTCTTGCTCGACACATCTCCAAAGGCAAGGGAATTAAAAGCAAAAATGAACTACTGGGACCTCATCCAAATAAAAAGCTTCTGCACTGCAAAGGAAACAATCAACAAAACTAAAAGGCAACCGACAGAATGGGAGATATTTGCAAATGACATATTGGATAAAGGGTTAGTATCCAAAAATCTATAAAGAACTTACCAAACTCAACACCCAAAAAATAAATAATCCAGTGAAGAAATGGGCAGAGACATGAATAGACACTTTTCCAAAGAAGACATCCAGATGGCCAACAGACATGTGAAAAGATGCTCAACATCACTCACTATCAGGGAAGTACAAACCAAAACCACACTGAGATACCACCTCACACCAGTCAGAGTGGCTAAAGTTAACAACTTAGGAAACAACAGATGCTGGCGAGGATGTGGAGAAACAGGAACCCTCTTGCACTGTTGGTGGGAATGCAAGCTGGTTACAGCTGCTCTGGAAAACATTGTGGAGGTTCCTCAAAAAATTAAAAATAGAACTACCCTATGACCCAGCAATAGCACTACTAGGAATTTATCCAAGCATACAGGAGTGCTGATTCATAGGGCATATGTACACCAATGTTTATAGCAGCGCTTTCAATAATAGCCAAATTATGGAAAGAGTCTAAATGTCCATCAACTGACGAACGGATAAAGAAGATGTGGTTGATATATACAATGGAATACTACTTGGCAATGAGAAAGAATGACATCATGTCATTTGCAGCAATGTGTATAGAACTGGAAGGTATTATGCTAAGTAAAATAAGTCAGTCAGAGAAAGACAGGTATCATATGTTTTCACTCATATGTGATCTTGAGAAACTTAACAGAAGACCATGGGGGAAGGGAAGGGTTTGAAAAAAACACAGTTACAAACAGAGAAGGAGGGAGGCAAACCATAGGAGACTCTTAAATACAGAGAACAAACTGAGGGTGGATGGGGAGGTGGGGGAGAGAGGAAAACAGGTAATGGGCATTGAGGAGGGCACTTGTTGGGATGAGCACTAGGTGTTGTATATAAGCGATGAACCACAAGAATCTACCCGCAAAAGCAAGAGCACACTTTACACACTGTATGTTAGCCAATTTGACAAATTATATTAAAAATAAAAAATACATTAAAAAATAATAAACTGGGGTTTCCCAGTAAAAATCACTCTATACTCATGGAACCATTCAATGTGGTCCTCTGGCTTCTGTATTTCCTGCAAAGTGGCAGCTAAATGCAATAACCTGATCAGTCTCATGTTTAATCCTTTTGGCAAGACTACAGTTGGTACTGTGTCCTCTTATTAAGAAGCACATAATGTCTGGTTATGTCTTTTTGTGATGTTAGCAGGCCTTGATATTCAATGCCTAAATCAATTCATTCACTGGGGGCTGCAAAATGGTAACAATCTAATTCTACTATTTCATTTTCATGTATTAAATGGTATACATATATAAAAAATATTTCCCTTCACCTACTACTTAGTTACCTATTGGTATGGTTCACACATGAACTTACCAGTTTTAAAGACAGATTAAAAAAAATAAAACTGGTTCCCTATCACCCTCTTAAAGCAATGAAGAGGTTTTTAGATATTATTGAATGCACTACTGGTCAAAATTGCATTTGGCTTTTTTTCAGCAAATGACAGGCTGATCCTAATATTCAGATGGGGTTGCATAAGACCCAGAATAGTTAAAACAATCTTTACACAGAAAAGCAAAGTAGAGGACCCACGCATCCCCATTTCAAGACAATCTACAAAGTCAAGATGGTGATACTGGTGTAAGGATAGACATGTATCAAGGGAGCAGAATTAAAAGTGGAGAAACATACCACTATGTTTATAGTCAACATGGGTGCCAAGAGAATTTAATGGGGGAAAGAACAGTCGTTTCAACAAATGATGCTGAAACAACTGGAAGGAAAGTAATTAAATAAGACCTCTAACACTATGTACAAAAACTAATTCAAAATGGATCAAGACCTAAATATAAGAGCTAAAACATAAAACTCCTAGAAGAAAACATAAGTATACATCTTTATAACCTTGGATTCGGCAATGTTTCCTACTTACAATATCTAAATCACAAGAAACCAAAGGAAAAAAAACAGGTAAATTTGATTCAATATAAATGAAAAACTTTTGTTCACCAAAGAGCACTATCAAAAAAGTGAAAACCCACAGTATGGGTGAAAATATTTGCACATCATTTTTTGGTAACACTATCTAGAATACATAGTGTATCTGATAAGTCTCCTGAATACATAATGAATCCTTACAGCTCAACAATAAAAAGACAACTCAATTTTAAAATGGGCAAAGGATTTAAACAGACACTTCTCCAAAGATATATAAATAGCCAGTAAGTACACACAAAAAAAGCTCAACCATCATTTGTTATTACAAAAATGCAAACCAAAACCACAATGAGTTATCACTTCATATCTACTAGGATGGTCATAATAAAAAAGACTGAAAATATAATACATTTTGGTGAGGATATGGAGAAATGAGAATCCTCAGTGCTGGGCAGGGAGAGGGAGGAGGAATAAAATAGTATAGCCATTCCAGAAAACAGTTTGGCAGTTCCTCAAAAGGTAAAAAGAGTTACCATGTGACTGAGTAATTTCACTCTTACTATACTATCCAAGAGAACTGCAAAGGTGCACCCACACAAAAACTTGTACACCAATATTCATAGTATTATTATTCATAACAGCCCCAAAGTGGAAACAACCCAAATGTCTATCAATTTATAAATGGATAAACAAAATGTGGTATATTCATACAATGGAATATTATTCATATTTACATATCCTACAACATGAAACTTTGAAAGTACACTAAGTGAAAAAAGCTGGAAACAAAAACCATAGGCTGTATAACTCCGTTTATATGAGACGTTCAGAATAGGCAAGTTCATAGAACTTGATAAGTGATTTTCAAAGACTGGGAGAGGATGAAATAGGAACAAACTGCTGGTAGGTACAGAGTTTTTTTTTCGGTGATGAAAATGTTCTGAAGTTAGTAATGATGGCTATACAACCTTGTGCACAAAACTATACACTTTAAAGGGGTGAATGTTATGGTATGTGAATAGATTAATTTTAAAACTATTATTAAAATGTCATTAGGGGCACCTGGGTGGCTCAGTCATTTAAGCATCTGACGTCGGCTCTGGTCAGGATCTTGTGGTTTGTGATTTTGAGCCCCACAATCAGGCTCCACGCTGACAGTGCGGAGCCTGCTTGGAATTCTTTCTCCTTCTCTCTCCACCCCTCTATCACTTGCTCTCTCTCAAAATATATAAACTTTAAAATAAAATGCTATTATAAATGGATGGATTACACCTACTTGACTGGCTTTAATCCACTGCAAATATCTTTTCTTATCTCTAGCCAGTAAAAATCTCTTCTTCATCTCAGAGTTGCCTTTTAAAGAAGCTTAATACAACAAAATATAGCTACCAAAAGGAGAATTCTATTTTTTACTAATGATTGAAAACAGGGACCCTAGAGTTACAATTATTACTTGAGAAAGTATTTCCAAGTAGCTTTCCAGCCCACCATTACATTGTGTAATATTCGTCTGTATTTCTTATTATCTAAAGATTGATCTCAACCAATTACCGAAAAATGTTTAACATTAAAATTTCATATAAAACCAGTTTGCTAATACAGAAGAATGCATAAAACTGAGCCAAGTGGTCCAAGTCTAACTTACTTAACACTTGTACTAGAAAAGAATTACAAAATGGGGATGATAAGAGCATAAAGGAGGAAGAAGATTTAAAAATGACTGTAGTAAGAACATTTCTAAGTACCCATTTAGAAATTTCCTCATTTGTTTTTATGTTTTTAAAGCTGGTATCTTTAGTATCAAACCTTCCATTGCTCTTAATCTTGATTAACAATACTGGCAACATTATTTTAATTACTGACAACTGTCACTTAAAAGCTATTTTAATTTGCAATGTAACTATGTTACTACTTCACTGCAGTTATGTATTTTCCAGAACTGTTTCTTAATAAAGTTTTCTGATAATGGAAACCATGCAGATATTCAAATCTATTAGAAAATTGACAATCATTGAAATGAAGAAATGAAGTAAATAGTGAATAGTGAAGTAAAACACTATTTTACTAGTATAAAGTTCTTAAATTAATGTTGACCAGAATTAAACATAATTGTCAGTTTGTAAATATCTCCTTACCTACCTCTCAACCTATAAATACTTGGTCTTCCAGTAATAAACTAAAAAGAAATATTTTACACCACATACATTTTACTAGCATTGTTCCACGTACTCCCAACATACTTGTTGTAAGAAAGCAATAAATAAAACATCAACTTAAGAGCAGTGGTACAGTTTAATGTGAATTTCTAAAACAGGTGAATATTGTATGTTGAGGAATGCACAGACAGAATCACCGACAGTTTGGAACCTAATTTCCAAATTTCAATAAAAACAGAGGTGCTGGGTATGGTACTGTGGGTGTCTATAAATATGGGGATAAATAAAACTTAGACGTTGATATATATATTTTAAATGTTTCTTAAAATTCAATGGTAAAGACTTGTATAGAAAGAGAACTCAAAAAACCATTAGGAAAGAGAAGAAATTTAAAAAAGAAAGAAAAAGTTTTTTAACTAATAGAAATTAGGAAATGGCAGGAAAGAGTTAAAATACATGCAGGAAAACTATGATAAATACAAAATAAGATGAAAGAAATTAAAAATGAATGATCACAATAAATGTAAACATATTATAAGTACATTGAAATTCTATCAAGAAAATAGCTCATTCTTGCATTCCTGAGGACGATGAAAAGCTTCCAAATTCATTAGACAATCAGATTATAGAACCTTAAAAAACAAGAAACTAATCTTACTTCAAATATGAAGACAAAAATGTTCTGGAAGGAAAAACATGGTTCATGTATTCATGGCTTTTTTAACCATATGAACAGATCAAAGAAAAACCGAGTTCATGAGATCATCTCAGTGGATGCTTAAAGAACATCTAAGTATCTGCCACAATGTTAAACTCATTCCTAATAGAGTGGGGGCGATAGCTCTTATTAATATAGACATAAAAAAATCAAGAGTCAGATGCCTAGCCAACTGAGCCACCCAGGTGCCCAGCAATCATCATATTTAGTGATGCAACATTAAAAGCATTTCTATAAAGTGAAAATCAAGGCAGTATCATTTCTTCACATTTTTCTTCCTAGCATTTCTAAATAAGCTAAAAGCAAAAAACAAAAAAAAAAAAAAACAAAAAACAGATATAACTGCCTAAAACCACCCCTTAAAATTGTAAAAACAATTTCAAAGGAGTGTGAGCATTTTTTTCAGAGGAGATGTTCAGAGTTTTAATTAGTTTCTCAAAGAATTTGGGATAATTAGTTTAAGTAAGTTTGGGAGGGGCAGGGGAGTAAGTGCCAAGAACTGCTGTACTGGTTTCAAAATGACCTAGAATAATCACTTTTAGATATGTTATAGAAATGACAGAAGACTTTAAGGTGGGATAGAGAAAGTATGTGTATGTAATACTGTGTATAAGAAATTCAGTAATTCTTATGTAATGATACAAGGTATTACAAATGGCAAAAAGGTAAAATCCAATAGTCATAGTTCTAGTCCTAACTTCCACTTTGCTCTATTAAATTAGGACTATAAAGAACAGAAACCTGAATTTTTAAATGATTGGTTCTATAACAAAATAATAGAAAAAAGGCATATTTTTCTTATTTAAATTTTTTGTTTAAAATATTTTGATGTTTACTTATTTTTAAGAGAGAGAAAGAGACAGAGTGTGAAACAGAGGTGGGGCAGAGAGAGAGGAAGACACAGAATCTGAAACAGGCTCCAGGCTCTGAGCTGTCAGTACAGAGCCTGACACAGGGCTTGAACTCATGAATCATGAGATCATGACCTGACCTGAAGTCAGATGCTCAACTGACTGAGCCACCCAGATGCTCCTAAAATTTTTTGTTTTAAAGGAAACTATTTTGTAGTTTCACAGCTTATTATTCATAACAAGATCTAAACCTCCATTTCAAAAAATATTTAGAAGACTTTGCCAAAATCTGTATTATGAACTTTTGGAAACCACAGTTCTAAACTCCATAGAGATGATAGTATGACCTTTCAAAAACAGGGTTTCCAGAAAATCAAAACCAGGATATTTTAACTTCTAAAACTGATCTACAAGCTAATACCATATTTTATCCAATCCAATGCATCATCAATCATAAGGCACCCCACTTATTTGTACCCCTTTAAAAGAAAAAAACCCAACAAAATTGTGAAGTGCATCAACTACAAATGCTCCGAAATTCAAAAAGGTTAAAATTAGAAAAAAGTGTATCTTATAATCAATAAAATACATTAATTTAAAACTGCAGAAATGTTTTATACTTCTTCTCAAAAAGAATTATTTTCACTTTTTGGATCTTTAACAGCTAAAAATAATTATTTTCAAGAGTTAAAAGAAACTTTTAAGTTTCAAGGTCAAAATAAATGGCCTCAGAGACAAAGAAATAGGCATTTAATTTTGTCACTCAGCCTACAACCACAGCACAAAGGACTGAAAATACTGGCAACACTATACAGTTGACCCTTGAACAACACAGGTTTGAACTGCATGGGTCCACTTATATACAGTTTTGTTTTATTCTGTTTTTACAAATACAGGACAATACTGTATTTTCTCTTAAGATTTCTTTAACAGTTTTCTCTAGCTTACTTGATTATAAGAATACAACATACATTACATATACAAAACATGTTAATAAACTGTTTATGTTATCATTAAGGTCAAAAGTAAGCTATTAGTAGTTAAGTATTGGGGGGGGGTCAAAAGTTACACAATTTTCAACTGTGCGGAGTAATAGCACTTCTAACCACCCCCAAGTTGTTCAAGGGTCAACTGCAATTAAAATAGGGTCAGTGGGTGTCAGACCAGTATAGGTCAAAGCCCCAAATACAGCTGGGCTACTTTTAAGATGGGCATAAAAGGCAATGGAATGTATCACCTGTAAATAATCATGCTGGGTTGGGAGTAAATCGCTAGGTAAAAGGCCCAGCTGCAGGTTATTTGTCTTTAATTTTCTTAAATACAGTTCAAAGAACTCCTTGCTTTCAGGGTAGGAAAAGAGCCAAGGGCTTTCTTTTCTACTCTCCAGATAAAATTATAATCCTATACCTATGGCACAGGATTTCCTAGTTTAGGAAAAATTAAGTATGGACCAAAGTGATTTCCAGATTACATTAACATCATTCTATTTATCAATCTTCAATGAGATAAAAGCAATACAAAACTGCATCCAAAACACTTACTGGTTTTTTTCTTAACAATGGTTTAATATGAAACTGCAGAAATAGAAACAGAAGAATCATCTAAATATAAACATATTAGACTGGCTTAGAGCTTATTTTTCTTGCCCATGACAAAAGCTGTTTTGAGACCATCTTACTGCCAGCTCCAGACAAACTGTTTTAAAGTGGGGCTATGTTGTTAGTAAAAAAACTGCTGGTTTGGGATAGCATCTACAATATGGTTTTTCCTATTTCATCGGTTCATTAATAAAATTAACTATTACATGCATTAACTGAGAACTGGGATGAAAAAGTTAGATACAATTAAACTATTGCCTATCGTTAAACAATTCTTAGCTTTCAACCCATATGAATAGAAACCAATCTATATAACCAAGGGAAACAATTTAGCCAAAAATTGATTACTTGTAGCAGAATTGATAAATATCTCTAAGTAAACAATTCTTCCAACTATTCACCTAGTTAAAACAAATAAATTTAAAATCCCCCGGGGCGCCTGGGTGGCTCAGTCGGTTGAGCGTCCGACTTCGGCTCAGGTCACGATCTTGCAGTCCGTGGGTTCGAGCCCCGCGTCAGGCTCTGGGCCCAGAGCCTGGAGCCTGCTTCTGATTCTGTGTCTCCCTCTCTCTCTGCCCCTCCCCCGTTCATGCTCTGTCTCTCTCTGTCTCAAGAATAAATAAATGTAAAAAAATAAATAAATAAAATAAAAATAAATAAAATAAATAAATAAAATCCCTGAAACCACTGACAGCAACTGCTGAAAGGCTAAGGCCCAAGAATAGAATTACTAACTCAAAGCATTTTAAGAAAAGAATTGTGACAAGCCAAGATAAAAGATTTTTCCACACTCATCCATTTTTTATAAAAACACTTAACAAAGCAGGCATAGAAGGAACATACCTCAACATCATGAAGACCCATATATGAAAGACCCACAGCTAATATCATCCTCAATGGGGAAAAAGTGCAAGCCTTTCCCCTACAGTAAGGAATAAGGCAAAGATGTCCACTCTCACCATTACTATTTAACATAGTACCGGAAGTCTTAGCCTCAGCAGACAACAAAAAGAAATAAAAGGCATCCACATCAGCAAGGAAGAAGTCAAACTTTCACTATTTGTAGACAACATGACACCCTATGTAGAAAACCCAAAAGATTCCACCAAAAAACTCCTAGAACTAATACATTAATTCAGCAAAGTTGTAGGATATAAAATCAATGTGCAGAAATCTGTTGCATTTCTATATACCAAAAACAAAGGAGCAGAAAAAGAAATCAAGGAATCGATCCCATTTGCAAGTGCACCAAAAACAACAAGATACCTAGGAATAAACCTAACCAAGAGGTCAAAGATCTGTACTCTGAAAACTATGCCACACTTATGAAAGAAACTGAAGAGGAGATCAAAAAATGGAAAAGCATTCAATGCTCATGAATTGGAAGGACAAACATTAAAATGTCTATACTACCCAAGCAATCTACACATTTAAGGCAATCCCTATCAAAATACCACCAGCATTTTTCACACCGCTAGAATAAACAACCCTAAGATTTGTAAGAAACCACAAAAGACTCCAAATAGCCAAAGTCATCCCGAAAAAGAAAAACAAAACTAGAGGCATCACAATTCTGGATTTCAAGCTACATTACAAAGCTAAAATCATCAAGACAGTATGGCACTGGAACAAAAACAGACACACAGATCAATGGAAGAGAACAGAGAACCCAGAAATGGACCTACAATGTATGGTCAACTAATCTTCGATAAAGCAAAAAAGAGTATCCATGCTGTTGGGAAAATTGGACAGCGACATGCAGAAGAATGAAACTGGAACACTTTCTTACACCACACCAAAAATAAACTCAAAATGGATGAAAGACTTAAATGTGAGACAGGAAACCATCAAAATCCTAGAGAAGAACACAGGCAGCAAACTCTCTGACCTCAGCCCAAGCCACTTCCTTTAGACACATCATCAAAGGCAATGGAAACAAAAGCAAACAAACATGAACTACTGGGAATTCATCAAGATAAAAAGTTTCTGCACAGCAAAGGAAACAATCAACAAAACTAAAAGGCAGCCAACAAAATGGGAGAAGATATTTGCAAGAGACATATCTGATAAAGGGTTAGTATCCAAAAATCTGTGACTCTAAACCCAAAAACAAATAACCTAGTTAAGAAATGGGCTGAAGACAAGAACAGACACTTTTCCAAAGAAGATAGCCAGATGGCTAACAGACACATGAAAAGATGCTCAACACCGCTCATCAGGGAAATACAGGTCAAATCTCAATGAGATACCACCTTACACTTGTCAGAATGGCTAAAACTAACAACACAAGGAACAACAGGTGTTGGCGAGGATAAGGAGAAAGGGGAACCCTCTTGCACTACTAGTGGGAATGCTCGGAGAGCGGGAAGGCTGCAGGACAACGGGAGGGAGAGTTGTTGAGCCCTGGACAACAGAGCACAGCTTGGCGGGGAACAAAGGCGCTCGCCAGTGCCATCTCCCTCGCCCATCCCCTAGCCAAAATCCCAAAGGGAACCAGTTCCTGTCAGGGAAGTTGCTTGCACCGCACAAACACCCAACACTGCTTCTGCGGATCCATCCCTCTGGCGGGTCTGACTCCCTCCCAGTGCTGCAGCCCCTCCCGAAGCAGAGCTTCGGTTTAGCGAGCTAAACCTGCCCCTCCCGCCCCTGTACACCTTGCCGATCCACCCCAGCTAATACGCCAGATCCCCAGCACCACAAGCCTGGCAGTGTGCAAGTAGCCCAGATGGGCCACACCACTCCACAGTGAATCCCACCCCTAGGAGAGGGGAAGAGAAGGTACACACCAGTCTGACTGTGGCCCCAGCGGTAGGCCGGGGGCAGACATCAGGTCTGACTGTGGCCCCACCCACCAACACACGTTATTCAAGACAGCATAGGGGAAGTGCCTGGCAGTTCCGCACCACTCCAGGGACTACCCAAAATGACAAAATGGAAGAATTCCCCTCAAAAAAAAATGTCCAGGAAATAACAACAGCTAACGAACTGATCAAAAACGATTTAAACAATATAACAGAAAGTGAATTTAGAATAATAGTCATAAAATTAATCGCTGGGCTTGAAAACAGTATAAAGGACAGCAGAGAATCTATTGCTACAGAGATCAAGGGACTCAGGAACAGCCAGGAAGAGCTAAAAGTGCTATTAATGAGCTGCAAAATAAAATGGAGATGACCACAGCTCGGACTGAAGAAGCAGAGGAGAGAACAGATGAACTAGAAGATAAAATTATGGAAAAAGAAGAAGCTGAGAAAATGATAAAAAAAATCCAGGAGTATGAGGGGAAAATTAGAGAACGAAGTGATGCACTAAAGAGAAATAATCTACGCATAATTGGTATTCCAGAGGAGGAAGAGAGAGGGAAAGGTGCTGAAGGTGTACTTGAAGAAATAATAGCTGAGAACTTCCCTGATCTGGGGAAGGAAAAAGGCACTGAAATCCAAAAGGCACAAAGAACTCCCTTCAGATGTAACTTGAATCGATCTTCTGCACGACATATCATAGTGAAACTGGCAAAATACAAGGATAAAGAGAAAATTCTGAAAGCAGCTAGGGATAAACGTGCTCTAACATATAAAGGGAGACCGATAAGACTAGTGATGGATCTCTCTACTGAAACTTGGCAGGCCAGAAAGGAATGGCAGGAAATCTTCAATGTGATGAACAGAAAAAAAAAATATGCAGCCGAGAATCCTCTATCCAGCAAATCTGTCATTTAGAATAGAAGAAGAGATAAAGGTCTTCCCAAACAAACAAAAACTGAAGGAATTCATCACCACTAAACCAGCCCTACAAGAGATCCTAAGGGGGATCCTGTGAGACAAAGTACCAGAGATATTTCTACAAGCATGAAACCTACAGACATCACAATGACTCTAAACCCATATCTTTCTATAATAACGCTGAATGTAAATGGACTAAATGCACCAACCAAAAGACATAGGGTATCAGAATGGATAAAAAAACAAGACCCATCTACTTGCTGTCTGCAAGAGACTCATTTTAGACCTGAGGCACCTTCAGATTGAAAGTGAGGGGATGGAGAACTATCTATCATGCTACTGGAAGTCAAAAGAAAGCTGGAGTAGCCATACTTATATCAGACAAACTAGACTTTAAATTAAAGGCTGTAATAAGAGATGAAGAAGGGCATTATATAATAATTACAGGGTCTACCCATCAAGAAGAACTAGCAATTATAAATGTCTATGCGCTGAATACAGGAGCCTCCAAATATGTAAAATAATTACTCACAAACATAAGCAACCTTATTGACAAGAATGTAGTAATTGCAGGGGACTTTAACACCCCACTTACAACAATGGATAGATCATCTAGACACATGGTCAATAAAGAAACAAGGGCCCTGAACAATACATTGGATCAGATGGACTTGACAGGTATATTTAGAACTCTGCATCCCAAAGCAACAGAATATACTTTCTTCTCGAGTGCACATGGAACATTCTCCAAGATAGATCACATACTGGGTCACAAAACAGCCCTTCATAAGTATACAAGAATTGAGATCATACCATGCATACTTTTGGGCCACAATGCTATGAAGCTTGAAATCAACCACAGGAAAAAGTCTGGAAAACCTCCAAAAGCATGGAGGTTAAAGAACACCCTACTAAAGAATGAATGAGTCAACCAGGCAATTAGAGAAGAAATTAAAAAATATATGGAGACAAACGAAAATGAAAATACAACAATCCAAATGCTTTGGGATGCAGCAAAGGCAGTCCTGAGAGGAAAATACATTGCAATCCAGGCCTATCTCAAGAAACAAGAAAAATCCCAAATACAAAATCTAAAGGAAATAGAAGCAGAGCAGCAAAGATACCCCAAACCCAGCAGAAGAGAAATAATAAAGATCAGAGCAGAAATAAACAATATAGAATCTAAAAAAACTGTAGAGCAGATCAATGAAACCAAGAGTTGGTTTTTTGAAAAAATAAACGAAACTGATAAACCTCTAGCCAGGCTTCTCAAAAAGAAAAGGGAGATAACCCAAATAGATAAAATCATGAATGAAAATGGAATTATTACAACCAATCCCTCAGAAATACAAGCAATTATCAGGGAATACTATAAAAAATTATATGCCAACAAACTGGACAACCTGGAAGAAATGGATAAATTCCTAAACACCCACACACTTCCAAAACTCAAACAGGAGGAAATAGAAAGCTTGAAAAGACCCATAACCAGCAAAGAAATTGAATCAGTTATCAAAAATCTCCCAATAAATAAGAGTCCAGGACCAGATGGCTTCCCTGGGGAATTCTACCAGACATTTAAAGCAGAGATAATACCTATCCTTCTCAAGCTATTCCAAAAAATAGAAAGGGAATGAAAACTTCCAGACTCATTCTATGAAGCCAGCATTACTTTGATTCCTAAACCAGAGACCCAGTAAAAAAAGAGAACTACAGGCCAATATCCCTGATGAATATGGATGCAAAAATTCTCAGTAAGATACTAACAAATCAAATTCAACAGCTTATAAAAAGAATTATTCACCATGATCAAGTGGGATTCATTGCTGGGATGCAGGGCTGGTTCAACATTCTCAAATCAATCAACATGATACATCATATTAATAAAAGAAAATAAAAGAACCATATGATCCTGTCAATCGATGCAGAAAAAGCATTTGACAAAATTCAGCATCCTTTCTTAATAAAAACCCTGGAGAAAGTCGGGATAGAAGGAACATACTTAAACATCATAAAAGCCATTTATGAAAAGCCCACAGCTAATATCATCCTCAATGGGGAAAAACTGAGAACTTTCCCCCTGAGATCAGGAACAGGACAGGGATGTCCACTCTCATGGCTGTTGTTTAACATAGTGTTGGAAGTGCTAGCGTCAGCAATCAGACAACAAAAGGAAATCAAAGGCATCAAAATTGGCAAAGATGAAGTCAAGTTTTCACTTTTTGCAGATGACATGATATTATACATGGAAAATCTGATAGACTCCACCAAAAGTCTGCTAGAACTGATACATGAATTCAGCAAAGTCGCAGGATACAAAAATCAATGTACAGAAATCAGTTGCATTCTTATACACTAATAATGAAGCAAGAGAAAGACAAAGAAACTGATCCCATTCACAACTGCATGAAGAAGCATAAAATACCTAGGAATAAATCTAACCAAAGATGTAAAAGATCTGTATGCTGAAAACTATAGAAAGCTTATGAAGGAAATTGAAGAAGATATAAAGAAATGGAAATACATTCTGTGCTCATGGATTGGAAGAATAAATATTGTCAAAATGTCAATACTGCCCAAAGCTATCTACACATTCAATGCAATCCCAATCAAATTGCACCAGCATTCTTCTCGAAACTAGAACAAGCAATCCTAAAATTCATATGGAACCACAAAAGGCCCCAAATAGCCAAAGTAATTTTGAAGAAGAAGACCAAAGCAGGAGGCATCACAATCCCAGACTTTAGCCTCTACTACAAAGCTGTAATCATCAAGACAGCATGGTACTGGCACAAAAACAGACACATAGACCAACGGAATAGAATAGAAACCCCAGAACTAGACCCACAAACGTATGGCCAACTAATCTTTGACAAAGCAGGAAAGAACATCCAATGGAAAAGAGACAGTCTCTTTAACAAATGGTGCTGGGAGAACTGGACAGCAACATGCAGAAGTTTGAAACTAGACCACTTTCTCACACCATTCACAAAAATAAACTCAAAATGGATAAAGGACCTGAATGTGAGACAGGAAACCATCAAAACCCTAGAGGAGAAAGCAGGAGAAAACCTCTCTGACCTCAGCTGCAACAATTTCTTACTTGACACATCCCCAAAGGCAAGGGAATTAAAAGCAAAAATGAACTACTGGGACCTTATGAAGATAAAAAGCTTCTGCACTGCAAAGGAAACAACCAACAAAACTAAAAGGCAACCAACGGAATGGGAAAAGATATTTGCAAATGACATATCAGACAAAGGGCTAGTATCCAAAATCTATAAAGAGCTCACCAAACTCCACACCTGAAAAACAAATAACCCAGTGAAGAAATGGGCAGAGAACATGAATAGACACTTTTCTAAAGAAGACATCCGGATGGCCAACAGGCACATGAAAAGATGCTCAACATCACTCCTCATCAGGGAAATACAAATCAAAACCACACTCAGATATCACCTCACGCCAGTCAGAGTGGCCAAAATGAACAAATCAGGAGACTATAGATGCTGGAGAGGATGTGGAGAAACAGGAACCCTCTTGCACTGTTGGTGGGAATGCAAATTGGTGTAGCCACTCTGGAAAACAGTGTGGAGGTTCCTCAAAAAATTAAAAATAGACCTACCCTATGACCCAGCAGTAGCACTGCTAGGAATTTAGCAAGGGATACAGGATTACTGATGCATAGGGGCACTTGTACCCCAATGTTTATAGCAGCACTCTCAACAATAGCCAAATTGTGGAAAGAGCCTAAATGTCCATCAACTGATGAATGGATAAAGAAATTGTGGTTTATATACACAATGGAGTACTACGTGGCAATGAGAGAGAATGAAATATGGCCCTTTGTAGCAACATGGATGGAACTGGAGAGTGTGATGCTAAGTGAAATAAGCCATTCAGAGAAAGACAGATACCATATGTTTTCACTCTTATGTGGATCCTGAGAAACTTAACAGAAACCCATGGGGGAGGGGAAGGGAAAAAAAAAAAAAAAGAGGTTAGACTGGGAGAGAGCCAAAGCATAAGGAGACTCTTAAAAACTGAGAACAAACTGAGGGTTGATGGGGGGTGGGAGGTAGGGGAGGGTAGGTAATGGGTATTGAAGAGGGCATCTTTTGGGATGAGCACTGGGTGTTGTATGGAAACCAATTTGACAATAAATTTCATATATCACATAAATAAATAAATAAAAATATTAAATAGCTGTAAGGTTAAGGATATATATTATAATCTTTACAGTAACTAATAAAAAAATGCAAAGAGGCATATAGCTAAGAAGCCAATAGTTAAAAGGAAATATTTAAAAATATTCAAATAATCCAAAAGAAGGCAAGGAAGGGACAAGAAAGGAACTCAAGAGGGAACAAAGAAAAACCAAATAAATTCCTTTTAAAAAAAGAGACACTATAATTAAAAGGTAGAGATTTTCAGAAATGAATTAAAAAGCAAGAGATGAACTAAAGTTGTACAAAAGAGATAAAGTATATAATGAAAAAAAAAAGATATATCCTGTAGCTTTTAAGTGCAAGAGAGCTGGAGTGGCTATATTAATATCTAACAAAACAGACATCAAAGAGTATTACCTAAAGAAAAAAAAATTTCAAAATAATAAAAATCTAATTCACCACGAAGATATAACCACAAATGTGTACACCTAAGTGACAGAGCCTTAAAATACACAAAAGTACAAATAATTAAATGGAGAAATATACAATTCCATAATCTTAGAAAGAGATTTAAACTCCTTGGTTGAGAGAACTGTACAACTATCAGTAAAAACAGACAATCTTGCCAAACTGTCAACCACTGTAACTTAACTGACATTGTACACTGCACTCAACAAATGAAAATACATTGTTTGGTGCACATTATACATTTGCCAAGATAAACCATATGCTAGGCCATAAAGCAAGTCACAAATTTAAAGGGACTGAAATCATACGGTGTATTCTCTCTCTCTTTCTCTCTCAAAATAAATAAATAAATAAATAAATAAACTTTAAAAAAGGGCAGTATTTTTTCACAAATTCTTTCAGAAAATAAAGGACCTTTCCCAGCTATGAGACCAGCATAACTTTAGTATTAAACCCTAAGACATTACAAAAGTAAGAAAATCATAAACCAATATTATTCATGAACACATGCAAGAATGCTTTTTAAAAATTAGCAAATTGAGGGGCACCTGGGAGGCTCAGTTGGTTAAGCATCCGACTTCGGCTCAGGTCATGATCTTGAGGTTCGTGCGTTCCGGCCTTATGTCAGTCTCTGTGCTGCCAGCTCAGAGCCTGGAGCCTGCTTTGGATTCTGTGTCTTCCCCTCTCTCTGACCCTCCCCTACTCATGTCTCTCTCTCTCTCTCTCAAAAATAAACATTAAAAAAAATTTAAAAATTAACAAATTGAATGTGAACAGAACGACACATCATGACTAAGTAAGGTTTACTGTAGAAAGGCAGGGTTAGTTAACATCTGGGTGAAAATCAGCACAATTCTCCATATTAAAAGAATACAGAAAAATAACCATATGATCCGTTTGAGAGGCATATATAAAACATGTGATCCTGTTTAACACGGATTCATGATAAAATTCTCAGCAAACTAAAGATCCAGAACAATCTCAATCTGATAAAGGGCATCCACAAAACCCTACAGATAACACACCAAATGGTGAAATGTTGAACATTCTCCCCATTAAGATACGGGAATAAAGCAAAGATGCTTATTCTTCTCATTTCTTTCTTTTTAAAAAATGTTTATTTTGAGAGAGAGTGCACACGTGAACAGGCGAGGGGCAGAGAGAGAGAGAGAGGGAGAAAGAGAATTCCAAGCAGGCTCTACTCTGTCAGCACAGAGGCCAATGTGGGGCTTGATCTCACAAAACATGAGATCATGATTTAAGCCAAAATCAAGAGTCAAACACTCAACTGACTGAGCAACCCAGGTGTCCCTCATCCTTCTCATTTCCCTCCATGACTACAAGGTAAGTAAAAGAAATAAAAAGCATAAAAATCAGTAAAAAAGTAAAATTATCTCTACTAACAAATGACACAATTGTTTACACTGAAAGTTCCAAGGAATTTATACAACTACCCAAACTAATAATAAGTAACTTGACTTCAGTAAGGTGACAGGACACAAGGTTAGTCAAATTATATTTTCTAATACCAATAGCAAATAACTAAAAACAAAAACTTTCCAAAAATTCCATTTACACAAATTCCAAAACATAAAAACTTTAGGGATAAATTTTTACAAAAGATGTTCATGATGTTTTCACTGAAAATTACAGAATACTACTAAAAGAAATAAGATCTAAAGAAAGACATAATGTGATTGTGGATTGGAAGACTCAATATTCTTAAGATGTCCATTTTCTTCAAGTGGTTTATAAATTTGATGCAATCCTAACAATAATTTGACCTAGAACAGCCAAACCAAATATTAAAAAGAACAAAGTTGGAAGACTTATATTACCTGATGTCAAGACAGTGTGATACTGGCCCAAAAGATGGACTACATCAATGGGAAAGAATAAAGCATTCAGAAAAAAATTCACACACATACTGCCAAATGATTTTTGATGAAGTGCAATAGTAATTCAATGATGTCCAAAGGAAAAGACTTTTCAACCAATGGTGCTGGAACCACTGAACATTCATAAGGAAAAACATTAATGTTGACCCTTACCTCACATATACAGAATTAATCTGAAACAGACTACAGACCTAAGTTTAGCATCCAAAGCTATAAGCTTCTAGAAGAAAATCTAAGAAAAAAAGATTGTGGTAGGAAAAGATGATATAGAACGCAAAAAGCACAATGATGAAAAATTTTGCCAAAGTAGGCTTTGTTAAAACTTCTGCTCTTTAAAATTACCACTAAGGAAAGTAAAAGGCAAAGTACAAAATGAGAGAAAATATTTGCAATAAGTAAATCTGACAAAGAACTCATATCTGAATATATAAAGATCATTTTTTTTTAATTTTTTTTTCTTGAGAGAGAGAAACACAGACTGGGAGTGGGGGAGGGGCAGAAAGAGAGGGAGACAAGGAATCTGGAGCAGGCTCCAGGCTCTAGGCTCTGAGCTGTCAGCACAAAGCCCCATGCAGTGCTGGAACTCACAAATGCGGGAGATTGTGACCTGAGCTGAAGTCGGATGCTTAAGGGACTGAGCCACCCAGGTGCCCCTATAAAGATCTTTTTTTAACTTAGTAACAGGAAGACAAACAATCCACTTTTTTAAAAAATTGGGAATAAATTTATATTTCACGTATCAATTTGCTAAAGCTATTGTAACTAAGTACGACAAATTGGGTGGCTTAAACAACATAAATTTAATATCTCACAGTTATGGAGGCTAGAAGTCTGAGATCAAGATTATCAGCAGAGTAGAATCCTTCTGAGGGCTGTGAGGAAGAATCTATCCCATGTTTTTGTCCTGCTTCTGGTGGCTTGTTGGCACTCTCTTGGCATTCCTTGGCTGGTCTCTGCCTTCATCTTTATGTCTCTGCCTTCATCTTCACACGGTGTTCTTGCTGTGCGGTGTGTGTGTGCTCTTTGTCCAAATTTCCCTTATTATAAGCACATCAGTCATGTGGATTAGCACCCACCCTAATGACTTCATTTCAGCTTGATTACCTTTGCAGAGACCCTATCTCTAAATAAGGTCACAGTCTAAAGTACTAGGGGTTAGGACTCCAACATATTTTTATTTGGGGGAAGGGGTGGAGGGGGGGGGAAACACAGGTAAACCCATAATACTTCTCAAAGGAAGAGATACTAATGTTAAACATGTAAAGATAATCAATATCACAAGCCATCAAGGAAATGCAAAATAAAAACCACAATAAAAGGGGGCACCTGGGTGGCTCAGTCGGTTAAGCATCCACATCCAACTTCAGCTTAGGTCATGATCTCACAGTTTGTGAGTTCGAGACCCCCATCGGGCTCTGTGCTGACAGCTCAGAGCCTAGAGCCTGGAGCCTGCTTTGGACACAGAGACAGAGTGTCTCCCTCTCTCTCTGGCCCTTTCCCTCTCGAGCTCTGTCTCTCTGTCTCTCTCTCAAAAATAAATAAACATTAAAAAAAATAACCCACAATAAAATACTACTGCATGCCTACTAAGATAACTGTTTTTGTTTTTAAGATAAGTTTTGGTGACAATGTGGAGCTGGGACTGGGACTCACACACTGCTGGGATATTAAAACAACCATTCTTACATCTATGGTATGAAAACCACTGGATACTTATCTAAAAGAAATTAAAACATACATCCACACACAAATGTGTACATTTAAATTCATAGCATCTTTAGTCACAACAGCCAAAAACTGTCAACAATCCAAATGTCTATCAACATGTATGAATAAACAAAAGGTAATATACCCATATAGTGGAATATAACTCTGCAGTTTAAAAAAAAAAGCAAACTGCTGACATAACAACTTCAGTGACTTTCAAAAGCATTATGCTGAGTTAAAGAAGACACACACAAAAGAGTATTTACTGTATTAATCCATTTATATAAAATTTCTGAAAATGTAAAAACAATTTATAATGACAAAAACCGATTAGTGGTAGGTATCTGGTAGGGAGTGAAAGGTTGACTGGAACTCAAAGGAGCACAAAGAACCCTTTTGAGGGAGGCAAATATTATGTAACTTGATTGTAGCAGTGGTTTCACAAGGGTTTAGAGCTGTCAAAACTAATTAAATTGCACATTTTACATGGATGCAGTTTATTGAACAAAAATTATACCTCAGTGAAAATGAATAAAAGTAGTAAATTTCTGTGTGTCTGTCGGAAAAGACCATATTCCCAGTAGCAACAATGAACAGAAAACTTGAGTTAAAGGACTCAATCTCTAATG
Organism: Panthera tigris; assembly: GCF_018350195.1. Classification (NCBI taxonomy): domain Eukaryota; kingdom Metazoa; phylum Chordata; class Mammalia; order Carnivora; family Felidae; genus Panthera; species Panthera tigris. The sequence goes on from NC_056668.1 coordinate 72,156,719, forward strand.
AAGAAAACTTCACAATTTTCTGAAGGCGATAAAGGAATACTGAATAAATGAAGAACACAGTTGTTCTTGGATAAGCATCCAATATTTTAATAGCTTGAATTTTCTAAGAAAGTAATCTATAAACTCAATGTGTTTGCAGATAAAATATTAATATAGTTTTAACTGGGTGGGCCAGAGGGCTTGACAGGATACTAGTAATCATCATTTAAAAAAGCAGCATGTAGGGGCACCTGGGTGGCTCAGCCAGTTGAGCTTCTGACTCTTGCTTTCGGCTCATGATCTCCCAGTTCTTGGGTTTAAGCCCCACATCAGGCTGTGTGCTGACAGCACAGGGCCTGCTTGGGATTTCTCTCTAGCTCTCTCTCTCTCCCCCTCCCTGGCTTGTTCTCTCTCTCTTAAAAAATAAATAAATAAATAGCCATAAAAATAATTTAAAAAAACACCCAGCATGTAAAAGGCCAAGAAAATTCTGAATTAAAACTCATGAGAACAACTGATTCTATCAAGTATAAAGAGTGTTTAAAAGCTTGATAGCAGCACAAACATAAATAAATCTATTGAACAGGACAGAATCCAACAACAGAACCAAATACATATGGGAATTTAATAATATAAAATAGTATTTTAAATTAGTGGGACAATGATGGATTACTGAATCAATAGTGTTTGGTAACAGACATCTGGAAAAACAATTCATGAGTCCTAGAGCATAATTTAAACTAAAAAAAAAAAAAAAAAGATCACAGATCTAAATATGAAGAATTGAGCCAAACACTTACAAAACATGGGTCACTTTATTCATATTCTTGGAATGGTGAAATCTAAGAAAGAAAGAATATCTACAAAATAAAAGGGACTAATAAATTTGAATAAAACTTAAAACTTCTACTCACCAACTTGAAAACTCTAGCCAGTTGGTGGAAGGGGTGAGAACATTATTATATTATAAAAGGGCCAATATCTAATGTTGATGAGGGTATGGAAAAACAGAAACTCTAACATCCAAGTGGGAATGTAAATGAGAATAGCTTTTTCTTGTCAGCAATTTAACACTACTTTCATCAAAATGTAAAACACACATAACCCATTTCTTTTCTTATGATAGCAGCAAAACCGTCATCATTCACAAAGGATATTACTGTTTGTATAGAAGATCTAAAATGATATAAATCAACAGTTACAACTGGTATTACTTTAAAGCTGTGGTGGCTAAAATGTGTATCGGCATAGGGTTAAGCAAACTGATGTGTGGAACAAAAGAAAGAATCTAAAAACAGACTCATGTATGAGAATTTACGACACAGTACAGATCACGGGGTAAATGGAAAGGATTCGTCAATAAATGGCACTGGGACAATTGGGTAACCATGAGAAAAAAATGAACCGGGACTCCTACATACAAAAACAAAAATTAAGTTCTAGCAGTTGTGAAAATTCAAACTATAAAACTTGAAGAACACTATATAGGAAATCCCTTTATGACTTCTGGCTCTGAAAGAATATTCAAAACAATACACAAAATGCATAAGCCTTAACAAAAAAGACTGGTAGTCTGACATTAAAATTATGTGTTTCTAATCATCAAAAGATATCAAAAACAGCTGAACCATTGAATGGGAGAAGGTATTTCTAACCCTTGTAACCAACAAAATATTTATACCAAGAATATATTTTAAGAACCTCCAAAAAACAGAAAAAGAGAAATGAAAAAACAGAAAGGCAAGAAAAAGAAATTAACAGGCATATCATCACCCACTGGTTCAAAAGTGTACAAAACCATACAATTTATCATTTAGAAATTATAAAGAAAAGACTTACTAATATAGAATTCAAAATTATGATTACTGAATAGAAAAAGAAAAGATGGAATCTGAGGGGAGTAAATAGGGGACTTCTGAAGGACAAGATACAAGTATACCTTGGAGATAGATAGATATACACACATATACATATATATATATATATATCTATAGATATAGATATATATATCTATATATATACACACACACACACATACACACACACACACACACACACACACACATATATATATACACACTGTGGGTTCAGTTCCAGACCACCACAATTAAGTATCTCAATAAAGCGAGTCAAATGAATTTTTTGGTTTCTCAGTGCATATAAAAGTTATGTTTATACCATATTGTAGTCTATTAAGTGTGCAACATTATGTCTTAAAAACAATGTACATACCTTAATTTAAAAATACTTTATTGCTAAAAAATGCTAACCATGATCTGAGCTTTCAGAGTCATAATCACTGATCACAGATCATTGTAACAAATGTAAGAAAAAAGTTTGAAGTATTGTGAGAATTACCAAAATGTGATGCAGTGACACAAAGTGAGCAAATGTTGTTGGAAAAAATGGTGCCGAGACTTGCTAGATGCAGGGTTGCCACAAAGCTTCAATTTGTTTAAAAAAGAAAAAATGCAACAAAGCAAAGCACAATAAAACAAAGGATGCCTGCAATATCCTTTGGTTATTTTTAATGTTAAGTAGAGATTCTTTACATCTAAAATATGCCTCTTACATATTATTTTGTATTTACTCAATATTTAATAAATGCAAATTTTATATAGCACACAAATGGCTAAGAAAATACACTTTACTAAACCATTGGTAGACAATCAGAGTTCAATGACAACACAGTCTAGGTTTGTGTGTGTGTGGATTAAGCAATTCTATTGGTAAGGATTGGCTTTTTATAATTTTTGTTTTTAAGATCTTCCATATAACAAAGAAGAAATTTACTTTTTTATATATAGAATAAAATTCATTCTATCTTGAAATAAGTCACTATGATGGATTGCATCATCCTTCAGATATCATCTTTTCTAAGGTATCATTGTTTATAATATAGTTGGGAATTCATAATTTTTAACTTTCTGCCTGTATATGTTGAAAGAGATCCAAAATCACCCCCCAGGTCCAATGAATGATTTTTAAGGAGGATTCATGATATCGATTATACATTATATGCACAGCTATGATTACAGGGAAATGATACAAGGTAAAAATCAGTAAGGGGAAACTGCCCATGAGGCAAAGTTGAGGGAAACCAGGAGGAAACTTCTAGAATCCTGTCCCAGTGGAATAACACAGGATGCCCTTAATTTTCCTAGCTATACGCTGTGATAACACATGCTGCCAACCAGGAAAAACTGTGGGAGACTCGGAGCCCAGGGTATTCATCGAGGGCTGGCCACATGGGTAAGGCCTCTGTCTAGTGTGAGCCCAAATTCCAGACTCCCAGAAGGAAGCGTTCAGCATAAACCATTTTGTTTGCACAAACAGTAGGCACAGTGAACCACTCTTATTGGTTAGGGGTCAGCATCTCTTGAAATCTAAGTTCAAAGGAAAAAAAAAAAAAAAAAGAAATGGAAGTTCCTAGATATCAGCCAAGGGCCAACTTTGCAAGGAGACCTTTTCACGAAGAGCAATTTAGGTTATGTTAACTCTTTTCTGCACACCATGAATACTTAAAAGAAAACTGACAGATACATTTTACAATCCCTAGCTGATCAGAAGATGAATGTAACACAGTAGATTAATCACCATAGTGAATTTGGTTGTATAAATGAAACCTGAGACTGTATGTCTTCAGAAAACAATATTCTAAATGTATTTTCTCAAATTCAAGAAGAGATGAGGGAAAACCTGAGGATGATAAGAAAATATGGCATTTTCATCCACTTAGTCAAGGACTTTAACATGCAACATTTTGTGACAAGAACTTGGACCATCCCAACAGTCTAAAAGGAAGTGTGATAGTACTCTCACATTTTTTAGATTTATATACTATGATTTGCTTCATGCAGTTTGTAAGAAGACAACCGTTGAAAGTAGCTATAGCTATATATATATATATATATATATATATATATATATATGTATATGTATATATATACACATACATACATATACACACACACACAAAGGGGAATAGAAGGAAACAGATGATGCAAAAATAAAATAATTCATTCTAGACTGATCATTCTAATTGGTACTTATAATTCTAAAAATGAAATGCTTTGCAATTATGGACCAAAGACACATGAATGTCCTCTTTATTACAAAATTATGAGCCATCAAAGTCTACAAAAGTATGCTGTTTTAATATCAGGTGAAAAACCAGACCTATTTGATATCTGGAATCCATATGCACCAAATGGATATATATTACATGTTCATGTATGTTAGTTGATAAGTGGTTAGTTATAGTAAACATTTTGAATAGAAGTATGTTCAAAACCAAATGTTTTATATACACATAATGGAATACTACTCAGCAACTACAATCAATGAGCTACTGATACAGGCTATAATATTTCAGATGAATCTCAAAATAATTAATTTGAAAGAATCCAAAAAATAAATCTATAAAATAGAACGCACTTTTAATTTTATTTATATAAAACTCAAGAAAATCCCAACTAATCTACTGTATAATAAGAGAAATCAAACCACTAGTTGCCTGGGAGAAGAGCAGGTGGAGGACAACGAGAAGGAAGCATTAAAAAGAAGTTTGAAGAAACATATGGGAATGATGATTATATTCACTATCTTGATTGCAGTGATGGTTTCACAAATGTATACATACATCAAAACTTGTAAAACTGTACCCTCTTAATATGTATAGTTTATTATACGACAATTTTATCTCCATAAAGCTGATTTTAAAACTTGAGTTTACTATGCTTAAAATCTAATTAAAATTTCTAATGAAGGTTTTTTCATTATTCCTTTATTACTCTGCAAATTATTTATAAAAATGACTTTGATGAAAAAAATATAACAGAATTTATGACCATCATAATTTAACATTTCAAATTTGTAAAATCTGTCAAACTTGCATTACTATTTTTTTCTAAAACCAACCAAGCATCCCCTTTAAAAATTCTGCTAGGAGCTCCTAGTGGTCTGTGTATTGTACCTCTTAATGGTTATGAAATACAAAGGAAGATTTATTTTACTCCAGCAAATGCCAAGGATAGTTTAAAATAGATCTTAAAAACATACAAAATACACAGCTGTACTGTCAAACAAACCAGCTCCTGGACCTAAAGTCCAGAAAAACACAGCCAATTTGCTTCGCTCCTCAAGACATACTATGAAACAAAAGTTTGATATTTTCTACTTCTGCAAGATTAATAAGTAATCAGGAACTACAACTTCTGTTGCAGCCTAATATTTTTTATAGAGTGAGTTCCCAATTGATGAATAGGTTGTATTCCCCAGATCAGTACTTTTTTTTTTTTTTTTAAACGTTTATTTATTTTTGAGACAGAGACAGAGCATGAACGGGGGAGGGTCAGAGAGAGAGAGGGAGACACAGAATCGGAAACAGGCTCCAGGCTCTGAGCTGTCAGCACAGAGCCCGACGCGGGGCTTGGAACTCACGAACTGCGAGATCATGACCTGAGCCGAAGTCAGACGCTTAACCGACTGAGCCACCCAGGCGCCCCAGATCAGTACTTTTTGATTGTTTGAAACAACTTGAAATAACAAAATAAATTATGATTAGATTCCCAAAGCCAAGCCATAAAAAGTTCACTTAACACAATGTACCAGAGGCATATATTAATTCAAACATAGGTGACCACCAAACACATATATACACATACATACACATGTTCAGATAATACAGTTTTGAAAGTAAGATTCAAATAACCAAAATATTCTGTCTTCTTCCCTACCTTCTATCCTCAAATACATGCTCAAGATATTTGTTCTTCTTTGGTAGCAGCAAATAAGCACAGGGTGGCCAAATTAAGCAGCAGAGGCTACACTGACTTTCTTAATCTGAAAATTCAAGTAATTTGTAAATCGTATATTCTTAAATCAGAGCAACCTTATTTATTCATTTGTCAATTCCCACTGATAGAATATGTTCAAATCAAGTTTATGATTGCTCAGTAAACTTTATAATAAAATGTTTCCTAAGAATGTGATATGTCATAAAAATTTTACATTCTAAACTTCCCTCACATACTTGTGGAACTTTGAAGTCCTAAATTCTTCCTTAATAAAAACATTGTTTTTGGCGGAACTGTCTCCCCAAATTTGTATGTGGAAGCCCTAAGTCTCAGTACGTCAGAATGTGACTGCATTAGGAAACAGGGCCTTTAGAGATGTGATTAAGTTAAAATGAGTCCATTAAGGGTATGATAATCCAATTTGACTGGTGTCCTTATAAGAGGAAATATGACTGAGAGATAGAGGGAGCACCTGTTCACAGAGAAAGCAGCAGAAAAAGTGGCAAGAGGATGCCATCTGCAAGCTAAGAGAGACTGGGGAGAAATCAACTCTGCCAGCTCCTTGATTATGGACTTCCAGCCTCTCAGAATAAAGAGAAAAATAAATTTTTGTTGTTTAAACCACTCAAGTCTGTGGCATTTTGTTATGGCAGGCCTAGCAAACTAATACAGAGCTTAAAAAGCAATCCGTAGGATACACCTGGGTGACTCAGTTGGTTGACTGTCTGACTTTGGCTCAGGTCATGATCTCACAGTTCGTGGGTTTGGGCACCACGGGGGCTCTGCCCTAACAGGGTGGATGGAGTCTGCTTCAGATTCCCTGTCTCCCTCTCTCTGCCCCTCCCTGGCTTGTGCTCTCTCTCGCTCAAAAGCAAACATTAAAAAAATTTTTTAAAAAGCAATCACTAGTTATGCACATGGTAGAGTTTTTCCTGAGCTTTAAAAAATTTATTTATTGTGACTGTGTAAGAGAGAAAGAGCAGGGGAGGGGCAGAAAGAGAGGGAAAAAGAGAATCCCAAGCAGGTTCCGATCTCAGGAGCTGTGAGACATGACCTGATTGGAAATCAAAAGTCGATGCTTAACCAACCAAGCCACCCAGGTGCCCCAAGTTTTTCCTGAGTTTTTATTCCAACATTCTCACTGACAGAATCTCTAAATTACGAGTTAGAAAGAAGAAAAGTTACGACAGGAAATATGGTTAGTATATAAACTCCACGAGGATTTCTTTTGTTCACTGGTATATCCCCAGCACACAGATGCTCAATAATTACTGAATGTGTGATGAGAGACTGCCTGAATGAGTTAATCAATTAATGACTATGATTTTCTTTGTAACAATAAGGAATACGTATACCTTGTTTTAATTTCCTGAAATGATTTCCTGTTTCAATGTTATATATTCAAATGAGTGGTATTTGTTTGAAAGTGAAATATTCTTTTCAAAACTTATTGTCAAGTTTTCCATTTGTAACTCAGTTGTGAAAAACAAAATTTCATAAACACATTCTTAAAGGAACATGAGAAAAACTACATTCCAAAGCAACAGATTTTTAAATAAAGAAACTAAAAAATTAATCATTAATATCTCACAGTATATAGTCCTAAATGGATACCAGAGAGCAACAAACAAGTAACTATTTCTGGTTGCAGACATTATGGGCCCATTACTACCAGCAAAGTACTACTAGAAACTATTTACCAATACATGGAAGAATGATTTGATCCATTCACTTTAAGGAAGAAGCTTAACACAGCATCCCAAAAGACTGAGGAGTTAGTTGGAGCCCCAGAGTCACTGAAGAGTAATTTTTCTCCTTTGAAGAAACCGTGGAATCAATGAAAAAGTTTTCCAAAATAGAACAGTACACTAAAGATATCAGTTTGATGTCAAAGTTTGGCAACACAGCCAAGAGAAAGTACATTTAATCTTAGAACAAGGAGGAAGATATTAAAGGAAACATGTGCTTTAGCATAAGAAGACATTTAACTTTAATTACTGTTAAAATTATTCTAATCCAATTAGAATGAGCAGCGTGCTACCAGTCATTATTCATTATAGAATAATTTGAAAACTATTTTGAAAAACATTCTTGTTTAAGCATATAGTTAAGTCACCCATTAATGCTTAGTAAAACTGGTTTGAAGGAAGCCTTAAAGATACTACATACCATAACCTAAGGCTAATGGGACATGCTCCTCACACTTCAGTGTGTGTGGAACTAATCCAATGGTAGCTTTTTGCAGTGTTTAGTTTTGCTTCTGAAGGTTGGAGCAAAGTGAAATTGGAAAGAGAGCCTCAATTCAACTTTACTGCTTTACTTCAGCTAAACAGATATACCACTTGATCAGCACTACCAATTTGCATCTCTGAAATTAATCAGATTCAGTAAAAAAATACTGCACTTATGCACTACTGTAGGTTGCTTCACCTGACACTAAACCTAACACTACAATCTGTTTTCCTTGTTTTTCTCTATTAAAGAAGCTAAAAAAGCTAAATACTAGGTTTCCTACTCTCTCGTACTATCGTGGGAGTCCATGTGACACAGTTCTAATCAGTGAAACCAAAGCAGAGGCCTTCTAGTTTTATAAGCCACACCCCTCTCCCCTTCACCACCTCCTCCTCTTTTAGGGCTAGAGCTCCAATGAGGCAAAAGCCAAGAGAAAGGCAGAGATGTCAGCAGCTGTAGCAGCTGCATACTTCCAAGCTGATTATAATTAGGAAAAAATAAAGGCCCACTTGTTCAAAGCCATTGTTAATTTAGTATTTAATTATTTGCAAATACAATCTTAAGCATGAGTGAACTAAGTATATGCACTGCTGAAGCAAGGACGAGTGAAGTAAATGGGCCATACTGTTCAAATCTATGCTGTAAGACTTTTTGCCCCAAGGGAGGAGTGAGAAGGGGAGAGCAATTATATAACTATAAAACAGTGCTTCTCAAACTTTTCCACCAAATGTCTTCTGACAGCAAAAAAACAAATCATTACTTTAATGATATGAGGAGACAGCAAGGAGACATAGCTACATGCACAATATTTCTTGATAACAGAAGCTTTTCTATGAATCCCCCATATATAATTACACTTATATAAATTGTCCATACAAATCACATATTACCCTATTCAAATGATATACCACAAGTTTCACAGGAAAATAAGATTTTAAAGATTCTTTTTATTTAAAAATACATTCAAGAAAAATCTGTTATAGGATAACTTTTTGGTATCCACTGATATGCCATATTTGTACCTAAAACCTAGTTGTATCCCAGGCTAAGAATTGGGGCTGTATGGGAATTGTACCTCTTCTTTTTTTTTTTTTTTTTTTTAAATTTTTTTTTTCAACGTTTTTTTATTTATTTTTGGGACAGAGAGAGACAGAGCATGAACGGGGGAGGGGCAGAGAGAGAGGGAGACACAGAATCGGAAACAGGCTCCAGGCTCCGAGCCATCAGCCCAGAGCCTGACGCGGGGCTCGAACTCACGGACCGCGAGATCGTGACCTGGCTGAAGTCGGACGCTTAACCGACTGCGCCACCCAGGCGCCCCTGTACCTCTTCTAACAAAATACAATCACCAAGGTTTATAGCACCTTACATTGTCACCCTGTGAGGAGAAGACACAAAAATATCCCTGACTTTTTACTAGGTGTGTTGCCTTCTCTTTGGGATTCTCTCACTTTCATAATTGCTGCCACCAAATACATTTTAATGCTCTATTACAAAGAGCTTTATGATGGCTTCCCTCAGGGACAGTTAAAGTAAGAGCTTATACTCTTAAAAGTATATCACAGAAGAACAAAATAAACATAACTTCTTTTATAAAATACAGGTTTCTGATCCTAACACCGCTAATTTCCTCCCAAAGAATCTCAGGCTATGGTCTCATTGCACCTACTATTTTGAAATCATTAGTTCTAACCTAAAGAGTTGGCATACCGTAGAAGCACTTCAAATTTGCTCATTTCTGTTAATACCTACCCCTCAAAGAACTGCATCCTAGACAGCTTTGTAATTGCTAGATTAGGAATGTGAGTACCCTCGGCATTCTTCCTACATTTCCAAGGGTCTTTTCTCTCAGTTCTAATAGTACAGCTGAGAGATAAGCCTCTTTCTTAAGACTGACCCTAGAAATTCATTCATTCTTTAGTGATACTGCTCTACCTACCTATCTACCTCTACACACACACACACGCACGCACGCACGCAGAGGCTTTAAGATTACAGTTGGCCCTTGAACAGCACAAATTTAAGCTACGTGAGCCACTTACGAGTTTTCTTCATTAAATACAAGACAGTATTCTAAGTATGTTTTCCTCACAATTTCCTTAACATTTTCTTTTCTCTAGCTTACTTTATTCTAAGAATATAGTATATAACACATGTAGTGTACAAATATGTGTTTACTGACCGTTTATGTTATCTGTAAAGTTACTGGTCAACCGGAGGTTATAAGTAGTTAGGTTCTGGAGGAGTCAAAAGTTATTATGTGGATTTTCATCTGTGTGGGGAGAGGGGTTGGTGCCCCTAAGTCCCATGCTATTCAAAGGTTGACTGTATAAACAGATGATTGCTTCCTCATGACATCCTATTAATGTAACTGTCTTGGATGAATGTCTAGTAAGCAATAGTACAGTTAAAGGTAAGCTCCACTCACAGAGAAATCTGAGTTTTCAAAAAGATACTTCATGTACAACAAAAAAAAGGTGGTGCTTTTACTACTTCTCAAAAGTTCACAGACATATATGAAAACACTAAATTTATTTTAAAATATGATTTGGACTTTACATAGGTAGATTACTTGCAGTTTACCTATAAATTAAGGAAACAAACAATCCGTAATTGGTACCAAAAGTACCAGTGGTATTAGAAAATAAATCTCTTGCAGGGCACCTGGGTGGCTCAGTTCGTTAAGGGTCCAACTCTTGATTTCAGCTCAGGTCATGATCTCACAGTTTGTGAGGTCGAGCCCTGTGTCAGCCTCTGTGCTGACAGCTTGGAGCCTGTTTGGGAGTCTCTGCCCCTCTCCCGCACACACACACACACACACACACACACACACACAAGCTTACTCTCTCTCAAAATAAACAAACATAAAAAAAAAAAAAAAAACCTCCGGCATATATACAGTACTGGTATTATGTTTATGCACTAGGAAAAAAACATTTGTTTACCCTTAATATTTCAAGCTATTTCTAAAATGGTATCAACCAAAAGTTGCAATTTCCCCTTTTTGTTAATAACTGCCCTTGCCCCCCCAAAATGTCCTGCTTTGACTGCATATTAATATTTTTTAAGTTTATTTATTTTGAGAGAGAGCATGTGCACGAGCAGGGGAAAGCAGACAGAGAAGAAAGAGAGAATCACAAGCAGGCTCCATGCTCTCAGTGTTGAAGCCTGATGTGGGATTTGATCCCACGAACCAATCCCACAAACCATGAGATCATGACCTGAACTGAAACCAAGAGTCAGATGCTTAACCAACTGAGCCACCCAGGTGCCCCTGCATATTAACATTTTTAACTTAAATTTGGTTTAATTTAAATACAAAGTTTTAATGATGAATTCTGATTATACAAAAATACATTAATGAAAACTATAACTAGGACACCTGTAGTCCTATTCTGCAAATAGTCTTTTGTCAATGCTACTTCCTGTAAAATTTAAACATTCTGGAAAAAGTCTTTAAAAATTCTATCCACAAAAGCTGAAGCAAAGAAAAAACATTCTTTTTACTACCCAAATTATCTAATGAATTCCTAAGGAGATAAGTAGATGACCTTTTAAATACCTTTGATTGCTTGCCAGGGAGGGCCACAGCTTTCAATAAAATATTTTCTCAATTTTCCCACCAGGGGGCAACCAAGAACCTTAAACAGTACTTTGTGATGAATACAAACTCTAAAGTGGTTTAAGGGGTGGGGGTGGAAAAGATTCTAAGTTCATAAAAATTATTACATTAATTACATGCAATGGTAATGTATTTTCTTAAAACTGATTTTATGATAAAGACAGCATTCTTAACATCTTATAATACTTCGCAAGGTGTTTAATGTTCCTAAATACGAAAAGAGGGAAAATTTTAGTGTGGTTAACTTTTTAAAAATATTATTTAAAAAAATTTACACCCTTTTCCAAAAACATCCTGTTGTACGTATCACATGAAAAATAAGCTTAATGTTCAGGGGGAAGCAAAAATGTAGCTTGAGTTAATTTCAATTGTACATGAGAATTTTATACCATCTGACAGTTAAATGACCAATACAAATGTTGAAACAAATTAGTAAAAATCTACTTCTATAAGCAGCATATTTTTCTTGTGCAACCATTTCCAGGTACAGAAATTTTCTGAAATACCACTAGGAAAATAAGAATTTGCTGACACTGCAAAGAGTTCATAGCGGGGTAGGAGGGGAGGGAACTTAGGTTACCAGAAAGAAATATATTCCTTTTTTTAATGTTTATTTATTGTAAGAGAGAGAGAGAAGCACAAGCAGGGGAGGAGAAAGAGAAAAGGTGAGAGGGAATCCCAAGCAGGCTCCTCACTGTCAGCACAGAACCCGACTTGGGGCTTGAACTCATGAACCATAATACATGACCTGAGCCAAAATCAAGAGCTGGATGCTTAACCAACTGAGCCAACCAGGAACCCCGGAAAAGGAAGATATTCTTTAATAAAGGAGTAAAACATTGTTTCAGTATAATTTATTTAATTAACTAGCAATTTGGAGACCTCTTCATATATATTACCAATTGCAAAGTTTCAGTCCTACAAAAATTAAGAAAACAACACTTTAGGATAAGTAATTATTCTCCAAATACTAAACTCATTAGAAAGTTCTTCCTGCTTAGAACTTGGTTTTAAATCATATGGTTTTTGTTTTTGTTTTTTTGCAGAAATCAGGTAAAAAAAATACATCACTTCTTTATGACATTAATAATTTAAAGAAACCATTTATCTGTAAGGCAAACTTTACATTTATTTCCTTCACTTAGGTCACATCACTAATTAACAACCACTGTTTCACTTATAGAGGATGGGTAGGTCATATTTCTCTTATTTTGTTTGTTTTGTTTAAAAGCTTTTTCCCCCCCGCAGGGCTCCCGGGTGAGTCAGGTGGTTAAGCATCCAACTCTTGGTTTCAGCTCAGGTCATGATCCCACAATCCATGAGTTCGAGCCCCACATCGGGCTCTGTACTGATGGTGAGAAGTGCGGAGCCTGCTTGGGACTCTCTATCCCTCCTGCTCTCTCTCTATTTAAATAAATAAACTTACACACATACACACACACACACACACGCGCGCGCTTTTTTTCCCTCTAGTTTCCAAACACCAACTCTTGAGTTAGTACCAATTCACAAAGCCAATGGCCTAGTTTATAAACATAAAACCTGCCACCAACATTTTTTTCCATCAAAGTGGTATTTGAAGGCATTTCCAGTCCTGCCTATCAATGTTGTTTCCTGTATATTTAATCTCCACAGTAGCAAACAAAAACCAAGTCAGTAATTAATCTTCATTAATGGAGAATGATGACATTTTACATGCAGACTTCATAAAAACCAGGCCTTTTTCCATTACTTTCACTGTACAAAAACCAATTCTTTACTTGTGTCAGACACACAAATGACAGGGAATTATATGCCATGAAAGAAAGTCAATCAAGCCACCTAATTTGAATCATAATTATTTCTCTGCTGAAATACTACTGGATTTTAAAACTAAGCCTTTTTAGAAGTATTATTTAAACCCACCTTACATCCAAACATTAAGGATATTGTGCTGTTGGCACATGCTACTTTACGGTGGCATGACGTCAGAGAAAAACAAGCCAAGTTTTTGATGCTGGAGACATTTTCTTCAGACCATGAACACTTCAATCAATCCAAGATAGAAATTTCAGAAAATATGCCTTGGTAAGTGTTGCTTGCTGACTGTCTTGAACGTTTAATCTAGATCCAAAGCACTCTTTTAAAGGGATTTATATTAAATGTTGCATTCTTGGGGCGCCAGGTTGGCTCAGTCGGTTAAGCATCCGACTTTGGCTCAGGTCATGATCTCGCGGTCTGTGGGTTCGAGCCCCGCGTCGGGCTCTGTGCTGACAGCTCAGAGCCTGGAGCCTGTTTTGGATTCTGTGTCTCCCTCTTTCTCTGACCCTCCCCTGTTCATGTTCTCTCTCTGTCTCAAAAATAAATAAATGTTAAAAAAATTTTTAAAACATAAATAAATAAATAAATAAATAAATGTTGCATTCTTTAGCTGTTTCCACCCCCACAGCAGAGATCCAGTCGGCATATTATGAATGGAATTAAGATGCTGTTTCTTTTTCTTATATAATTATGCTCTTTCAATAAAAAATTATAATCAAATTCCCAAAATGAAAGTACTCATTCAGCACCACTTTGTAAGGGCCCAAAGCCTCACTAATATCCTTAAAATTTAATCCAGGATTGGATTCGGCATGGGAGCTCCACCTGCTACAGTGTAAGCATTGCCATCTCCTCCATGCGAATAAGACACAACATGAGCAGAACCACTATGCTCAAATACATGCTAGCTGCTTTGGAGGAGGGGCAAGATGTTGCAGCAAGGGACTCACTACTACATAGTTCCGTAAGGGAGGAGCCCAGAGCTTATTGTACATGATCCTTTCTTACTTAAACACTAAACACTGTAGGCTAATTTAAAATATAATTTAATGGTAAAAAGAGCATCTGACCACTTGTATTTTGTAGTTTGATTCCTCTCTCTAAACCATTCCAGCAACAACCAAAAAAATCAATTACCTGGCAAAATTAAACAGAATTCAACTCACAGCGTAAGAATGTTTAGTGAGATAAAAATATTGTTTAACATATCAAAATAACAATATTTGGGGAAATGTGACTGAACCAATTTGATGTACAGTCACAACATGTAGAAAAGTTAAGGGCAATGGGGTGCCTGGGCAGTTCAGTCAATTAAGCATCCAACTTTGGATCAGGTCATGATCTTGCAGTTTGTGAGTTCAGGACCCGCATCGGGCTCTGTGCTGACAGCTCGGAGCCTGCAGCCTGCTTCAAATTCTGTGTCTCCCTCTCTCTCGGCCTCTCCCCTGCTCATACTCTGCCTCTGTCTCAAAAATAAATAAATGTTAAAAAAAATTAAAACAAAAAAGAAAGGTTAAAGGCAAAAGATCACGAAATTTAATTCACTTATACATCATGGATTTATTTGGTCTTCCAAAGACTATTTTCTTATTTTGGCTTTTTAATCAACCCATTAGCAGAAAAGAATAATTACCAATTTACACCCAAAGCAACAAATAAAACACTGTGAAAATGTCATTCTTACAGTATTTCATATTTAAAACCTTACACGGAGGGGCCCCAGGGTGGCTCAGTCAGTTGAGCGTCCGACTTCAGCTCAGGTCATGATCTCATGGTTCGTGGGTTCCAGCCCCATGTCGGGCTCTGTGTTGACAGCTCAGAGCCTGGAGCTTGCTTCGGATTGTGTCTCCCTCTCTCTCTGCCCCTCCCCTGCTCATGCCATGTCTCTCTCTGCCTCTCAAAAATGAATAAACATTTAAAAAATAATAATAATAAAAATAAAATAAACTCTTACACGTGTTACATTTTATGCCAGAGCTTTATTAAAATTATAACGGGCAATTTGTATTTAAATGTAGAAGTTGTATTAATGAATGACAGCAAAAAGCTGGATTAACAGTGAAGGGAATACTACTGCTTCATCTATGTTATAATTATTTTTTTCCATTATATTTAGGGCTTTCTAAGCACTATATGTATACTGCAGTTAGGAACTGACCAGGGTAACTGCTAATGAAGACTGTTGAATTTTATAAAACTAAATTTATCAATTCATATATTTGACCTCAAAGACCTTACTTCTCTAAGTTAATAAAATATGCTTTTTGTGGAAAGGTAAATTTTGCTATGTCCCAGAGATAGTAGGCCAAATACAAGACAAACTCCCTTATCACTGATAACCTAGCAAAGATATTTTTAATTCTAACTTTGTAAAGAAGTCCCTATTCTGTCCCATTCCTACTTAAACCATTTTATAAGGACATGAAAAAGAGGGAGATTAAACTAGGTTAAATTTCTAAAACAATATAGAAAATGGATAGTTCTCCTTTCTAAGGACCCCAATAGGTAAACAGTTGCAAATTACATGAATTTTGTGAAATTTAAATGAAATGTCAAGCTTCAAATATAACTAGGGCAAGAAAAAGTAAACTGTGCTCTTTAGAAGACTACAGTTGACTCCTGAACAACACAGGTTTGAACTGTCCAAGTCTACTTACACAAGGGTTTTCTTTACAGTATGCTACTGTAAACATATTTCCTCAAGAACATTTTTTTCTCTAGCTTACTTTATTGAAATAATACAGTATATATTTCATATAGCATACAAAATATGTGTTAACTGATTGCTCACACAATCGATAAGGCTTCCAGTCAAAGTAGCTATTAAGTCTTTGGGAAATCAAAAGTTATATGCAGATTTTTGGGGCACTGGGTGGCTCAATCAGTTAAGTGTCCGACTTCGGCTCAGATCATGATCTCATGGTTCGTGAGTTTGATACCCATGTCAGGCACTGTGCTGACAGCTCAGAGCCTGAAGCCTGCTTTGGATTCTGTGTCTCCCTCTCTCTGGCCCTCCCCTGCTCACACTTGGTCTCTCTTTCTCTCTCTTTCTCTTTCAAAAATAAATAAACATTAAAAAAAAAGTTATATGCAGACTTTTGACTACGTGGCAGTGCCTACAACCCCCCCTAAACCCCACAATGTTCAAGAGTCAACTGTCAATATTTAAAGACACATTTATTAACCAGAACTATAATTGTCAAGTTGTAATTCTCAGGATATTTTACTACAGTGTTTCAGGGGCCCCTCACTGATATTCTTTCATTTTATAATTTTCATTCTGTTTAAAAAAAAAAAACCTACAAGCACAAATGTACAAGTTTTAGTATTGGTATTTATCCGTAACAATTTTTTCCTTATACTACCAACCTAAACTTGGTAGATGTCAAAATACAACTTCTTTAATTTTGTGCACATGTGAGAATTGGCTCATTGGATCATGTATTTATAGTTCTGCACTGGGCCTCCATAAAAATTCAGTCCTGTGCACATTTGGTCACCTAAAATTATATAAGCAGTACATTGTTTTAGCATGTCTCATTACATAAAATGCCTGGCTAAGTTTAAACACATCTATCTATCTATGCTCTTTTTTTTTTTTTTTTAAACGTTTATTTATTCTTGAGACAGAGACAGAGCGTGAACAGGGGAGGGGCAGAGAGAGAGGGAGACACAGAATCTGAAACAGGCTCCAGGCTCTGAGCTGTCAGCACAGAGCCTGACACGGGGCTTGAACCCACGAACTGTGAGATCATGACCTGAGCCCAAGTCCAACGCTTAACCGACTGAGCCACCCAGGCACCCCCATCTATGCTCTTAATATGGTTTGGCTTAAAGAGTTGGCTGCACATAAATGTGAACATGTAATATACTTAGCCATAATAATGTTATAACTGTTTCAATAATTACTAAGAATTTATGAGTGGTTCTTACTTGATTTTCAAATAAAATGAATGAGTTCAATTTATATATTCTAGGTCAAATTTTACCATACTTAAAACTGCAAAGAGAACATGAGATGTGAATTTGGGTCTCAACATGCAAAATATGATTTTGACCATTTTGAAACACTGTGTAAACCTGACAGATAACAGTCCAAGGAAATTGCTATTATTAGTAATAATAAATAGTGTCATCCTTGTTATTAATAGCAGTTATCATTTAATAATTAACTACTACTTGTCAAAAATTGTGTAAAGTGCTTTACATGTGTAAGAAAATTTATCAAAAACATGTAAAAGAGGGAAAAGATACGTGTATATTCTTTCAGTGTTACATGGGAGCAAAGGCCACTTAAAATTATCCAGGACAATGATTCTCAATCCAAGACAGTTTTGCGGCCCACGGGCATCTGACAATTCTGGAGACATATTTTGTTGCCACAACTGAAGGAAGGTGGATCTACTGGTATCTAGTGGGTAGAAGCCAGGTTACTGAAAGTTCTACAATGCATAGGATAGCACCCCACAGCAAAGAATTACATAGCTCAAAGTTTCAATGGTGCTGAAGTTAACAAATCCTGACTTAGGGGAATGTACTTCAATTCACTATTTGCTATTGATTAAAAATCTAAGATTTAGTGAAGTTATATGTTTACTTGTAGATTTTTATCCAGTAGAGAAGTAAATAATTTTTGCCCAGTAAAAGGTAACCACGAAGATTGAAGTCCATGGTCTTATTGGACTTTAACCAGTGACTTAATCTAACTTAGCAATTTTATGTCAACATTGTCTATAAATACCTAGATTCACAAATGCACTCAGGGCTGGTTTAACATCTTACTGGTTTCCTCATTAATAAATGAGTGAAATATAATTTGTGACACGTTTATTTTATATTTGCCTAAGAGCAATGACTTTGTTTTTGAAAATGAGACTTTTAACACATGCATTTAACTTATTTACTCCAAATACCTTATGAAGTAAAAACTATCATAATGTGCATTAGGAAAATAAGGAGTCCAAAGCTTAAAGAGGTTAAATAATTTATCCAAGGTATCAGAGCTAGCAGAAAAGAAAATCATGTCTGACTCCAAACCCCATTTTCAACAATTACTACATGAAAGTAATGGTTATTTAGTAAGTCAACTTTAAAAGTCAAAATCCTTACTACTCTTTCTAGCTGCTAACATGACAATGTAAGTCTATAAGGCAAGTTCTAAAACAGCTATCAATTACTTATCAGTTTAAGATGGGGTTTTCTCAAAAAAAAATAAATAAATAAGACGGGGTTTTCTCAATACTGTGTAACAAAATTAGAAAAACAATAGATGCTGAGTCTAATAATACTGAAATGTATGCATTATTCAGAACTGCCATGCTGTTTACATTTAATAATAAATGCTATAAATCTGAACTTACATGGTAATAAAATGCTACTTAAACATATTACGGTTCCATGCTTAAGATTTCATTTTCATTTAAAATCTTATAAAAAGGGGTGTGGCGGGGGGTGGGGGGGGTGGCTCCTGGGTGGCTCAGTTGGTTAAGCGTCCGACTTCGGCTCAGGTCATGATTTCATGGTTCATAGGTTCGAAGCCCCGTATCAGGCTCTGTGCTGACAGCTCAGATCCTGGAGCCTGCTATGGATTCTGTGTCTCCCTCTCTCTCTCTCTCCCTCCCCTGCTTGTGCTCGCTCGCTTTCTCTCTCAAAGGTAAATAAAGATTAAAAAAAAAGGGGGGGGGTGAGGGGTTAAAAAACTCAAGAATATTTTTAGTTTTTTTTTTTTTCTTTTTAAGTAATCTCTATACCCAACGTGGGGCTTCAACTTACGTTGAAGAGTTGCATGCTCTTCTGACTGAGCCAGCCAGGCACCCCCAAACAAACTCTTTTACCTAGCATATTAACAAAATATCAGAGTTCAGTATTGTGAAAAATGAGATTATTTATTTAGTCACCAAAATCTCCAATTATATATAAACTCCAGTTATTAAAAAATGTTGAGTTATTAAGTTAATATCATACAGTTGGGTTGGGCTAAATATTTTTTATTAAGTCCATAAAGAAACTAAATTTGTAGACCAGCAATCCTTAAATGATCAGAGATGTGCATTTTTTTCAGACCCCCAGATGGTTTTGACATGTCACAGTCCCCCATTCCTCTTACTTTGAAAGCATTAAGACAGATCAATCTACCGCTAAGGACAGTACTAGCCTCTTTTTTGTTGTTGTTGTTAATGAACAATTATAATTCCTACAAAGAGATGCTACATCTGAAATCTAAAACTTTAAATCTTAGGGCGCCTGGGTGGCTCAGTCGGTTAAGCGTCCGACTTCAACTCAGGTCACGATCTCGCGGTCCGTGAGTTCGAGCCCCGCATCGGGCTCTGGGCTGACGGCTCAGAGCCTGGAGCCTGCTTCAGATTCTGTGTCTCCCTCTCTCTCTGCCCCTCCTCCGTTCATGCTCTGTCTCTCTCTGTCTCAAAAATAAATAAATGTTAAAAAAAATTAAAAAAAAAAAACTTTAAATCTTAAAGAGTACTTGAGTTTAATTTTCATGCTTGCCAAAAAACGACAATAAAACAACAGCAATATCTGCTAAGATATGGCACTATTTGCCAGGACTCTTTCAACTGCTTTACATGTATTAATTTGTTGCATCATCTTAATCCTATGTAAATAGTTATAGATTATAACTAGTTGATGTAACATCTGAGTTTCCATGGTAATGACTCATACGTGAAGAATCACTGAACATTCACTGATAATTTCAACATTAGAAACTCCTATTTTGTACATTAAAGAGAAGCTCCTATTTTGTACATTAAAGAAAATGCAGTTAGATCACAATGCTATAAGTGGGTTATATGGGATTCAAATGGTTACTGGAGTCAGAGAAACATTATTTTTCTTAAATCACATAAAGAATTAATGCTGGGGTTTTGCTTATTTGCTTTCTTATTTATTTATTTATTTATTTATTTATTTATTTTTAATATATGAAATTTATTGTCAAATTGGTTTCCTGCTTTCCTTTTTAAATAGTAGGAAAGCAAGAACATCATAACCTATGAATTTGCCATCAATTTTTTCTGGCAAACAGTAGCCCAAGATAATGCGGACATTTCTAAGTTAACTTAGCAAAAATACTATAAACCTGACTAAATACATTTTGCTGTTATTAAGGATACTAAAACGCAACTCTGTCAAAATGTTGAATAATGAAAAAACTAATGTCAAATCAAATACTGTATTTGCTCTTGAGCAAATTGTACTACTCTGATTTCAACTAACCATAGAATTTCAACTGCTTTCACAGTGGAAGACAGCCAATTAGCAGAAATGAACAAATTAAACTGTGACTACATACAATTTCAAGTAATGGGGCAAATCTGTATGCTGCAAATTGTACCATGAAACCTCAGTGTCCATGGCCAAAACAGAGACTAACATAGTGGAATTGTAGGAGCACCTCCAAACTAGTGCAAACAATTTGCTTTGTGCATATGGCTATTACTTATAATGGAGTTCTAAAAGGAAACCTAGCACCATCTCAAATACCCCAGTCTGAAGAAGAGTATGTGTAGGAGCTCTGCTAAGGATACTGCTCAAGGCAACAACAACAACAAAAAAAACAGCTATTATTTTAGAAAAAGTTGAACTGGGCTCTTTCTTAGTTAGCTTTATAGCTATATACTTAAATTAAAAAAAAAAAAATTAGAATCATGGAGGGGCACCTGGGTGGCTCAGTTAAGCATCTGACTCTTGGTGTCAGCTCAAGTCATGATCTTATGGTTTGCAGGTTCCAGCCCTGCGTCAACCTCAGTGTGCTGGTGCAGAGCCTGCTTGGGATTCTATCTCTCTGCCCCAATCCTGCTCTCTCTCTAATATAAATAAACTTAAAAAAATTACAATCATGGAAAGAACAAAACTTCATTTTCATGAGCCTGAAACGAACCTGGTAAATCTAAATCTTTACTGTTCACAGAATCTTAGTGCACTTATTAGAAACATATTGCAGGTACTTCATAAATATCTGCTGAATGAACGACAGCAAATCAACTTCTCTGGTTCTCATTTAAGGCTACAGAATTTACAATGCTCAGTTAATCCTAAAAATCACTACCCCTATGTTAAAAAACAAAACACGAAAACATTCTTTGTGCCAAATGAAATATCTACTTAAAAACTTCCAGGTATGCCAACAGACATAAAAAAAAAAGCAGGTGACAAAATCCAACATCCATTCATGATAAAAATTCTCAAAAAACTTGGAAAATAAAGAAAATTCCTCAACTGACAAAAGGCACTTACAAAAGACCTATAATATAGGTCACCAGACTCCATGGTGAAAGATTGAGTGCTTTCTCCTTAAGATCAAAAACAAGGAAAGAACATACAATTTAGGCACTCGTGTTCAAAACTGTACTGTAGTTCCAGCCAGTGCAATCAGACAAGAAAAATTAAAGGCATCCATATTTGAAAGGAAGAAATAAAACTGCCTTTATTTGCAAATGGTATGATCCTACATGTAGAAAATTCTAAGGCATCCACAAACAGCAAAAACCTCTTAGAACTCATAAACAAGTTTAGTAAGGATATAGGATTCAAGAGCAACCTACAAAAATAAATTGTAACTCTATGTACAAACAATGAACAATTTGAAATTAAGAATAGTAATTTCATTCATATTACCATCAAAAAGCATAAAATACTTAGGAAAAAACATAGTAAAACTGCAAGACTCATACACTGAAAATTATAAAACATTAATGTAAACTAAAAATTTAAATAAATACACTCTATGTCCATGGATTGAAAGAACTACTATGTAAAGGTAGCAACTATCATTCTTCAATTTCTTCTATTCAAAGATTTTTAAAAATCAGATTTAAAAACTTATTAAAAATTTGTTGAGTATACTCATAAAACAAAAACTATACCTTAGAGTATATCATTTGAGAAACATCAAATTCACATAAACCATTTTAAAAGTTTTATATAAGCTTTAACAATCCATAACTCCTATCTTAAGCAGTGCAGAGGCTTCTCTGTATTTAAAGAGATAAGTCTATCACATATCAGAAACACCACTCTGATAAGCTATATCTGCGGCAAGCATATTTGCTTTTTAGCATAAAACTTCTTTGAAACTGTAGCTTAGGTGGATGTCCCAAAAAAACAAAACAGATAAAAGCAGTGAGACTCTGGCTCAGGGCCGATGAGTCCCAGCATATGTCCTCTGTATGTGCTCCTGAACCAATCAACACAGGTCTTTAAGAATCCTAGAATGCCAGAGATCAGGTTTTGAACAGTGATTCCCAAATGATGAGCTATTTGAATAAAATTTCCAGGTATTCAGTCTAATTCAAAGCCAACAATCTTTACTTTTAACAAGCACCCTATGTGATTCGATAGGCTTACAAACCTAGATTATCCAACTAAGAAAAGAAATGCACACTTCTCAAACCAAAATGAGTCCAAAATGTCTACACAGAATACTTTTCTCAGGAAGGAGGGAATAGATGAAACAAGGACAAAATATCACAAGTAATAGATGAAGACAAGATGACTTTAGTATAAGATGAAATTTAGGAGTACAGTCTTTCGTAACTAAAGTTCTTACTTTTAGAAATAGATGTTTAATCATAATCAGTCCCACACTACCTGAATAAATGACTGCACATTCCTGTGATGAAATCCTTAATTGCCATTATAATACACACAAACAGACACAAGAGACAAATATACTTTTTTTAAAAATGTAAAAAACGGAAAGCACTTCTAACCTTAACTTTCTAAAAGGAAAAATAATTACAAATTGGAGGAACAAAGAGGATCATATGTTTGCATGTGCCCAGCCCTGGATTATGTGTATAAGAGGTTAAATATGCACATAAAAAAAGACTAGAATATACCAAAATATTAAAAGTGGTAAGATACAGAATATTATTTTTTCTTAAAGGAAACTATAAAAATAGTAGTTCATATTCCAGAGCAATCCATCTTAAATCTATTGTGACAAGAAATAGCTCCTGAAAAAGAAAAGATGTGTCAGGCCACAAAGGAGTAACTGGTACAGAAAGAACTTGCCCTCCTGCCTTAAACAACTATAAAACTAGGAAGAAAAAAAAATACGTGCAATGACAGTTTCTAGACATTGGGACAAGCAGAGTGCAGGATTGTGATATCTGAGAGGAAAAAAAAAAAAAAAATGAGGTTGAGCTCTATTTTCTTTCTGGCTTTCCGCCAGGAGGCAAATCTGGGAAACTGGCACAGAATGAGGAAACCCAAACAAACATAGCCATCTCACTGAATAAAAGAGATTAAGACTGGTTTTCAGGTATTGTGAAGCAGTTGGAACTTTCAAGACAGAATATTAAAAAAAGGCTACTGGAGACCCAACTTTAAAAAGCCTTAAAAAAAAAATGGGTCTCCTGGGTAGCTCAGTTGGTTAAGTGTCTGCCTTCAGCTCAGGTCATAATTTCATGGTTTGAGGATTTGACTCCTGCATCAGGCCCTGCGCTGACAGCATGAAGCCAGCTTCAGATCCTCTGTCTCCCTCTCTCTCTGCCCCTCCCCCAACACACTCTATTAAAAAAAAAAAAAAAAAAAAAAGCCTAAAAAGAACTATTAAAAAAAATCAACCTTATCTGCAAGAGATTTAACTGCCTGACAAAAAAAACCTGTTACTTTACAGAAAACAACATTCAGCAACAGTCAACAACATTCACAATGTCTGGCACCCAATGAAAGATAAAAAGACTCTACACATGCAAAGCAACATAAAACTGTGACCCATCACAGGAAGAAAATCAGTCCATAGGAACATATCTAGAAATGCCAAATGATGGAATTAGCAGACAAAAACTTGAAACACTTTTATAAAATTATATACATGTTAAAGGATTTTTAAAAAAATCAACACAATGGGGGCGCCTGGGGTGGCTCAATTGGTTGAGAGTCTGACTCTTGATTTCAGCTGGCTCAGGTAATGATCCTGGGGTCATGAAATCAAGCATGGAGCCTGCTTGGAATTCTCTCTCTCCCTCCCTCTGCTCCTCTCCCTGGCTTATGCTCACGCTCTCTCTCTCTCAGCTCTATTTCCCAAATTAAAAAAAAAAAAAAAAAAAAAAAATCAACATGACACAAACACAAGCAATAAAAAAATGTAGCAAATGGAAATTCTAGTGATGAAAAACACAATGTAAGAAATGAAAAATCCAGGGGCGTCTGGGAAGCTCAATCAGTTCAGCATCGGACTTCAGCTCAGGTCATGATCACCCCAGTCTCCTTTAATTTGTGAAATTTTCTGTCTTTCCTAGTCTTCTATGACTTTGACAGTCTTTAAAAGCATTGGCCAACGGGTGCCTGAGTGGCTCAGTCTGTTAAGTGTTTGACTTCAGCTCAGGTCATGATCTCATGGTCTGTGGGCTTGAGCCCTGTGTTGTGCTGACAACTCAGAGCCTGGAGCCTGCTTTGGATTCTGTGTCTCTGTCTCTCTCTGCCCCTCCTCCACTCACACTCTGTCTCTCTTTCTCTCTCAAAAATAAATAAACAACAAAAAAAAATCCATCAGATGAGATTAACAACAAATGCCAAGAATGAGTGAACGTGAAGTCACAACAATAGAAATGACCTATGCTGGAGGACAGAGAGAAAAATTAAAACAAATAAAAATAAATATGGCCACAGTGAACTGTAAAACATATCAAGAAATTTAACAAACATGTAATTGAAATCCCAGGAGAGAAAGGAGATGAAAGCAGGGGGAAAAAAGTTGTTTTTTAAAATAGGCAAAAATTTTCCAAATTTTATAAAACTATAAAACACACTGCTCCAAAGGGTTTAGCAAATCCCAAATAGAGAGCACACGCACAAACAAAACCCTACATACCCATACCAAGACACATGATAATCAAATTACTAAAAACCTGTCAAAAAGAGTTAAAGCAACCAGGTCAGAACCACAGCAGAATTCTTATCAGAAACACTGCAAGTAAAGTCTTTAAGGTATTTGGGGGGAAAAAATTGTCAACCTAGAATTTTATATTCATCAAAAATATCAATTTTTTAAAATGTTTATTTTATTTTTGAGAGAGAGAGAGAGAGAGCGTGAGCGAGCAGGAGTGGGGGAGGGGCAGAGAGAGAGGGAGACAGAGGATCTGAAGCAGGCTCTGAGCTGTCAGCACAGAGCCCAATGTGGGGCTCGAACTCATGGACCATGAGATCATAACCTGAGCCGAAGTCAGCACTTAACTGACTGAGCCACCCAGGCACCCCAAAAATATCATACAAAAATAAACGCAAAGTACTTTTCCAGGTAAACAAAAGCTAAGAGAATTCATCAATAAAGAAGTGCATTGCAAGAAACGTTAAAGTTCTTCATGATGAAAAAGAACCAGATGATCTACAGAATACAATAAAGATCATAAAAAATGGTAAATATATGAGTGAATATTAAACACTTTATTCTTCATTTTTAAATTTCTTTAGAAGGTAATATTGTAAAACTCAACTTCTAGAAAAAACATAAGAGAAAATCTATGTGTCCTTGCCTCTACAATGACTCTTCAGATATACCAAAAGCATGATTTATGAAAGAAAAAATTGCTAAGTTGGACTTCAGTAATATTAAAAACTTCTGCTCTTGCAAAAAACACTGTTCATATAATGAAAAGACAAGACACAGACTGGGAGAAAATATGTGCAAAACACTTACTGATAAAGGACTAATAACCAAAATACACAAATTCTTAAAATTCAATAGAATGAAAACAAAAACAATGAAAAATAGGCAAAAGATCTGAATAAACACTTACCAAAGAATACATACAGATGGCAAAATGGCATATGAAAAGATTCTCAACAACATACATCATTAGGGAATTGTAAAATACAAGATAACTACAGCACACTAAATGAACTAAAAACCAGAACATCAAATGCTGACGAGGAATGTGGAGTAACAGGAACTCTCATTCATTGCTGGTGGGAATGGAAAAATGGTACAACCAGTTTCAAAGACAGTTTGGCAGTTTCTTACAAAGTTAAACATACTCAGCATACAATCCAGCAATCACACACCTTAGTATGTACCCAAACAATTTAAAAACTTATATACACACAAAAGCTACATATGGATGTAGCAGCTTTATTCTTTACTGTCAAAACTTAGAAGCAACCAAGATGTCTTTGCAGGGATGAATTGATAAATAAACTATGATACATCCATACAATGGAATCTTATTCACCAATAAAAAGAAATGTGCCATCATCGAGACATGAAAAGACATAGAGAAAGCTTAAATCCATATTACTAAGTGAAAGAAAACAAATTGAAAATGCTGTATTTTGTATAATTCCAACTGTAAGATATTTGGAAAAGAAAAAACTATGAAGGCAGAAAAAAAGATCAATAGTTGCCAGACGTGCAGGGGACAGGGAGAGATCAATAGGCAGAGCACTGGTGATTTTTTGGGTAACAAAACTATTCTGTGTGGTAATATAACGGTAGACACATGTCATTATACATTTTCAAAACCCACAGAATACACAGCATAAAGAGTGAACCCCAATATAAACTATGGGCTTTAATACTCAATACTGGCTCATTAACTATAACTCTCTTAACTTCTCAATTTTTCTGTAAAGCCAAAACTACTCTATAATATTGTGTCTATTAATTTAAAAAGAAAAAGATAATGTTATGCTTAAAGAAAAAAATAATAAACAATGGTTTACAGGGCTTATAATATATGCAGAAGTAAAATGTATAATAGCACAAAGGAAGGGAGAGGGAACTGGAAGTGTACTGTTGTAAGATCTTAACAAGTGGTATAATATTTGAAAGTAAACTGTGATAACTTAAAGATGAATTTTGTGAATCTTAGACTCTAGGGCCTGTAACAACTAAAACAATAAAGCAAAAAAGTACAGCTAATAAGCCAATAGTTGGAGATAAAATGGAATCACAAAAAATACTCAGTTACTGCAAAAGAAGTCAGTAAAAGCAAAAAGAACAAACAGGTGGGGCAAATGTTAAATAGCAAGATGTTAGATTTAAACCAACAATATTGATAACTATATTAAATAAAAGTTGTCTAAATGTGCCCATCAAATGGGACATTCAAACCATGTCTGATCCCAACTATATTTTTAAAATATCAGACTGCCAAAAATTATAATTATTAGGTTTTTATTTACACATTACAAAATTTCTAATTTAGTAAATAATTTCATTTTCCACATGGATTTGTAAACTAAAGACAGCAAACAATTACAGTGTGATAATAAGCACTTTTTAAAAAGGAAACAGTGTGTGGTCAAAAAGAACAGTGGTTTTACTTGGAGAAGTCTTCTTTCAAAAAGGTCTCCCTTAGGCTGAAACCTACAGGATTAGAAGGTTGATATGTAAAACTCAAGAAGAGGAGCTTTCAGGCAGTTAAGTGTATCTGATCCAAAAGTACTAGAATTTCAGGATCTAAAAGAAGGCTAGTGTAACTAGAACAATATTAATCAGGAGCAGAGAAGCTTAAGAAAGGTGGCCAGGGGATGCCTGGGTGGCTCAGTTGGTTAAGTGGTGGACTTCGGCTAGGGTTCTGATCTCATGGTTTGTGATTTTGAGCCCTGCGTCAGGCTCTGTGTTGGCAGCTCAGAGCCTGGAGCCTGCTTTGGATTCTGTGTCTGTCTGTCTCTGCCTCACTCCCACTCACACACTCTCTCTCTCTCTCAAAAACAAATAAAAAAAAAAATTTAAAAAGAAAAGTGGCCAGGGTCTAGCTCATGTAGGATATAGTGTTCCAGAATAATTATATTCTAACTGGATTTTATGAGAACTAAAATTGGTACAATACTATCCAACTGCTGAAATAAAAGAACTGTCAACCCAGAATCTTATATCTAGCAAAAATCCTTCAGGAATGACAGGAAAACCTAAACATTCTCAGATGAAAAACAAAACAAACAAACAAAAAAGCTAGAGAATTTGCCAACAGATCTACAAGCTAAACAGGCTAACAAAAGTTCTCTAAATAGAAAGCAAACACGAAAAGAGGGAATCTTGGAATATTAGAAATAAACAGCAAGTTACACAAATACATGGGTAAATACAATCAACCTTCTGTTGAGCTTTCTGAATCATGTTTGGCAGCTCAATAAAAAATTGTAACACTGTCTGATGTGGTTTGGCAGGCGTGTAGAAAGAAATGCTTAAAACAATTATATTACATGTGGGGTAGGATAAAGGGATGTAAAGAGAGTTAGGTTTCAATATTTCACCTGAACTGGTAAAATGGTAACCCAGTAGCATGATAATATATATGTCTATGTGTCTATACAGATAGACACACACACACACACACACACACACACACACACACACGGACATACCTACAGTATTATCATACCTACAGTAACTATTAAATAAGCTATACAATGAGATACACTCAACACCACTAGAGAGAGAGACGGTTCAAGACAGCTGTGTAGGGAGATCCTTAACTCCTCCGATGGACAAACCTAATATACAACTACATATGGAACAATTCCTTCTGAAAAAGACCTAAAACTAGCTAAACAGTTCCTCCACAAAAAAAGGATAAAAAGGCCACATCGAGATGGGTAGGAGAGGCAGAGATGCAAACTTGCCCCAAACCCCACCCCTGGTGCAGTGACTAACAACTGGGAGGGATCTCACAAATACAGTGTCTCTTCGAGCAATGAGTTCATGATCCACATCAAACACTACAACCCTTGTACCTGCATAGAAATGATGAGCCCCCAAAACATTGCGCTTTGAAAACGCACAGGGCTGGGGCGCCTGGGTGGCTCAGTCGGTTGAGCATCCAACTTCGGCTCAGGTCATGATCTCACGGTCTGTGGGTTCAAGCCCCGCGTCGGGCTCTGGGCTGATGGCTCAGAGCCTGGAGCCTGCTTCCGATTCTGTGTCTCCCTCTCTCTGCCCCTCCCCCGTTCATGCTCTGTCTCTCTCTGTCTCAAAAATAAATAGACGTTAAAAAAAAAATTTTTTTAAATTAAAAAATAAAAATAAAAAAATAAAGAAAAAAAACCGCACAGGGCTGAAAGAAATAGAGATTCCACTCTTAAAGGGCCCACACACAGACTCATTCACCTCAGGACCCGATGCAAAAGCAGAAGTTTGAAAAGCACCTAGATCATATATATGAAGGAGACTCGTTTGCTAATCTTAAAATGTCTGCCAGAGGGGCAAGAAGCTTGTTGAAGCTCTCCAGGTAAAAAGGTACTGCTGGGTGCATTTTCACAATATCCCTCTATGGTAGTTACCCCTTATCCACAGGGGATACGTTCCAAAACTCCCAGTAGATGTGCAAAACTGCAGACAGCAATGGGGCACCTGGGTGGCTCAGTTGGTTAAGCGACCTACTTTGGCTCAGGTCATGATCTCACAGTTTGTGAGTTCAAGCCCTGTGTTGGGCTCTGTGCTGACAGCTCAGAGCCTGGAGCCTACTTCAGATTCTATGTCTCCCCCTCTCTCTACCCCTCCCCTGCTCACGCTCTGTGTCTCTCTGTCTCTCAATAATAAACATTAAAAAAAAAAAAAAAAAAACTGCAGACAGCAAACACTATACACACACACACACACACACACACACACACACACACACACACACACACTATGTTTTTCCCTGTAATACATACCATTGATAAAGGTTAATTTTATAAACTAGGCATAGTAAGTGACTAACAATTGCTAATAATAAAGCAGAACAATTACAGCAATATGTTGTAATAAAGGTATGTATGTGAATGTGGTCTCTCTCAAAATATCTTCTACTGTCTCATCCTTCCTCTTATGATGGTGTGAAATGACAAAATGCCTATGAGCTGAAGTGAGATGAATACATAGGCATTTGTGATGCAGTGTCAGACTACTGACATTCTGACAACACATCAGAAGGAACATCTGCTTTCAACCACAGCTGACCATGTGTACTGAAACCATGAAAAGCAACCATGGATGAGGAAGGACTACTATACCTTGCTAGCACCAGTGGGCGTGCCTTGCCCCACACTCACCAGTGGCCCCCAAAAGCAGTAGGTGCACCTCATCCCCAAGTTCACCCTCAGCCCTGCTAAAGTCAGCAGGCACAGGGAGTCCACAGAGGGGATACCGCATGAGCACATGGCTCTGGTGGCTGAGGGTGCTTGTGTTTCTGGACCCCATGGGTCTGAAACAACTGAAAACAGTTCTTGGGAGGCTATCACACCCAAGAACAAAGCTCTACACAGGCAGCAGAATGAAACATCCCACCAGTCTTCCTATGAAAAAGGCCTATTTACTTGTCCTACAGCTTCAGCCTGAGAGGCAGTCATCAAGTGTATCACACATCCAGAAGCTACTGAAATGCTCTCAGGCAATGTGGGTTAGAGACACCATCCTTGCACTCTCCTTTGGCCTTGCTCTAAGCTCACCAGTACCTCTTGGAAAGGTGCTCATAACTTTTCTGGAGCCCTAATTTTTTTCCAGCTGTAAGGGGACACCTCTAGGTTACCTGGTCTGGAAGCCAGTAGGGTTTACTATTGTTGTGCCACCAAATGTATATACTTGCATACTTTAAAAGCTGCTGACTGAGGGTCTGGCTTCCAATCAACCTGAAACTAGCTGCTGACTGAGATGCCTCCCTCTGGAACACTGATAGGTATTGGCATACTCTCAACATCTGGGACCTAACAAGAATAAATCAGGATGATCAGACAACCGTAAATATTCGAGAGAACCAAGAGCTAGGGCAAAATTAAATGCTAAGATTCAGTGATAAGGTTCATCTCCTATATGAGGCCATTCCTTCAAGACTAGGAGAGACAGCTGTTTGGCCTATTACATAGACACAGAGAGTCAAGCAAAAGGAAGAAACTGAGAAATGTGTTCAAGATAAAAAAGAAGCTAAAATCTGAGGAAAAAACTTAGTGAAATGAAGATAATTTACCTGATAAAGAGTTCAAAATAATGGTTATAAAAGTGCTCACTGAACTTAGAAGAATGTAGGAACACAGTGAGAACTTCAACAGTGATAGAAAATATAAAAAAGTAGCAAACAGAAGTCACAGAGCTGAAGAATATAGTAAAAAAAACCGAAAAATATACTAGAGGGGCTCAACAGCAGACTAGAGATGAAGCAGAAGAAAGGATCAATGATCTAGAAGACAGAGTAGAACTCACTCAGAGGAGCTAAAAGAAAAAAGAATGAAAAAGTAAAGACGACAGCTAAAGGACCCATGGAACAACATCAAGCAGAATAACATTCACATTGCAAGAGTCCCAGAAGAAGAAAGGGGCAGAAATTTATTTGGAGAAATAATGGCCAAAAACTTCTCTAACTTGAGGAAGGAAACAGACATGGAGATCCAGGAAGTCCAGAGAGTTCTGAAACAGAAGGACCCAAAAAGATCCACAACAAGGCACATTATAATTAAAGTGTGAAAAGTAAAAGATAAAACAAGAATCTTAAGAGCAGCAAGAGAAAAACAACTTGTTACATACAAGAGAATCCCCAGAAGATTATTAGTACATTCTTTGGCGGGCACTTTGCAGGCCAGAAGGGAGTACCATGATATATTCAAAGTGTTAAAAGGATAAAACTTCTGACCAAGAATACTCCACCTGGCAAGATTATCATTCAGAACTGAAGGATGGATGAAGAGAGTTTTCCAGACAAGCAAAAGCTAAAGGAATTCACCACTAATCCAGCTTTACAAGGCCTTCTTTAAACTGAAAAGAAAGGGCACTAATTAGCAACAAGAAAACATATAAAAGTAAAAATCTCACTGGTAAAGATAAATATATAGTAAAGACAGTGGATTAATCACTTATAAAGCTAAACTGAAGGTTAAAAGACAAAACTAGTAAAAATAACTACAATAGTTAAGGAGAACACAAAATGAAGAGATGTAACAAAATCATAAATGGGGTTGAGTAAAAGCAAAGAGATAGAATGCATTCAAACTTAACTTGCTATCAACTTAAAATAGATTGTTATATACACAGACCGTTAAATGTGAGCTTCATGGTAACCAGAAAGCAAAAAACCTATAGTAGATACACAAAAGATAATGAGAAAGAATCTAAGCATAACACTAAAGAAAGTCATCAAATCACAAGGGAAGAAAGCAGAAGAAAGGAACAGAGAGGAAGTACAAAATAGTCAGAAAACAATGAACAAAATGGCACTAAGTACATACCTATTGATAATTACCTTAAATGTAAATGAATGAAATTCTTAAATCAAAAGACATTCAGTGGCTGAATGGATAAAAATACAAAACCCATCTCTATGTAGCCTACAAGAGACTTCAGATTTAAGTTCACACAGAGACAAAGTAAAAAGATGCTTCAGGCAAATGGAAACCAACAGAAAGCTGGGGTAGCTATACATACATCAGACAAATATACTTTAAAACAAACACTGTAACAACAACAACAACAACAACAACAACAACAACAAACAAAGACAGGCATTACAGAATAATGGGGTCAATCCAACAAGAAAACATAAGATTTGTAAATATTTATGCACATAATATAGGAACACCTACATATATAAGGCAAATATTGACAGACATAATGGGAGAATTTGAAAGCAATACAATAACAGTAGGGGAATTTAATACTATACTTACACTGATGGCTAGACCAGAAAGAAAATCAATATGGAAACATTGCCCTTAAATGAAATATTAAACCAGATGGGCTTACTAGATATATAGACATTCCATCCCAAAGCAGCAGAATACACATTCTTCTCAAGTGCACATGGAACATTCTCTAGGATAAATCATGTTAGGCCACAAAACAAGTCTCAATAAATTTAAAAGAATGAAATCATATCAAGTATCTTTTCTGACCATAAATGGTATGAAACCAGAAATCAATTACAAGAAGAAAACTGGGAGAATTACAAATATGTGGAGATTAAACAACATACTACTGAATAACCAATAGATCAACAAAGAAATCAAAGGAGAAATTAAAAAAAAATACCTTGAAAACAGATAAAAATGAAAATACAACATATCAAAATCTATGTGGAAAAAAATAATCCACCTTGCTTAGAATGGAAGGCAAGGAGCTCTCATGTCCAATCACTCAATGTCAACTGCAGACCCATAAGGAAGAGACAGACGTTGTATGAGTATTATTTTACTATTCCAGCATAAGGAATAAAGTTTTTCCACCTTCCTCAGCAACACAGCCCAGACAATGAGAGGCTGTCACAACTCAGCCAATGAAAAGCCACTACATTTTACACCCCCAATTTACTCTAATGAATTTTTTGTTCACAAGAGCCTTCCCAACTTTCCCCCTTCGTTTATAAAAGAGCATCCCTCTCCCTTGTTCTGCAGATTTGTCCGTGGTTTTTGCGATAGCTTGCCTGTCCTGAATCGCAATTCTCACTATTCCTGAATAAACCCATTTCTTGCTAAAATAATTGGCAATTTTATTTTTAAGTTTAACATAATAGATTCAGCAAAAGCAGTTCTAAGAGGGAAGTTTATAGCAATACAGGCCTAACTTAAGAAACAAAAAAACTCAAATAACTAATCTAACTTTACACCTAAAGGAACTAGAAAAAGAGGAACAAAGCCCAAACTAGTAGAAGAAAGGAAATAAAGATTTGAAATAAATGAAGGAGACTAAAAAGGCAATAAAAAAAAAAAAGAGTAATAAAACTGAGAGCTGATTCTTGGAAAAGATTAACAGAATCGACAAACCTTTTAGCTAGACTAAGAAAAAAAGAGAGGGCACAAATGAATAAAATCAGAAATGAAAGAGACATTACAAATGACACCAAATAAATGCAAAGGACCTTAAAAGGCTACTATGAACAATTATACACCAACAAACTGGACAACCTAGAAGAAATGGGTAAGTTGCTAGAAACATACAATCTTCCAAGACTGAATTAGGAAGAAATAGAAAATGTGAATAGACCAATTACTATTAACGGTATTAAATCACTAATCAAAAACCTCCCAACAAACAAAAGTCCAAGACCTGATGGTTTAAGTGGTAAATTCCACCAAACATTCAAAGAAGATTTAATACTACCCTTCTTAACCTCTTCCACTCTTCCAAAAATCTGAATAGGAATGACTGCTTCCAAATTCATTTTATGAAGGCAGTATTACCCTAATACCTAAATCACACAAGGAAGGAAGGAAGGAAGGAAGGAAGGAAGGAAGGAAGGGAATTAAAGGCAAATATCTGAGGTGAACACAGATGCAAAGATATCCAGCAAAATATTAGCAAACAGAATTTAAGAATACATTAAAAG
Organism: Panthera tigris; assembly: GCF_018350195.1. Lineage (NCBI taxonomy): Eukaryota > Metazoa > Chordata > Mammalia > Carnivora > Felidae > Panthera > Panthera tigris. The sequence continues at coordinate 72,191,404 of NC_056668.1, forward strand.
AATAAAAAAAAGAATACATGAAAAGAACCATACACCATGATCAAGAGTAATTTATTCAGGAATGCAAGGATGGTTCAGTATCCACAAATCAACATGATACACCACATTAACAAAAAGAAGTCTAAAATTCCAATGATCATCTCAATAGATGCAGAAAAATCATTTCACAAAATTCAACATCCATTTATAAAAACTTTCAATAAAGTAGGTACAAAGGGAATGTACTTCAACATAATAAAGACTATATACGACAAGCCCACAGATAACATACTTGGTGGTGAAAATCTGAATGCTTTTCCCCTAAGATCGGTAATAGGACCACCCTCACCACTGTTATTCAACATAGTAATGAAAATCCTTGCCAGGGGTTCCTGGGTGGCCCAGTTGTTAAGCTTCTGATTTCAGCTCATGCTCTCACAGTCTGTGAGTTTGAGCCCTGTGTCAGGCTCTGTGCTGACAGCTTGGAACCTGGAGCCTGCTTCAGATTCTGTGTCTCCTTCTCTCTCTGCCCTCCTCCACTCTCACTCTGTCTCTCTTGCTCTCAAAAATAAACAAACATTAAAAAAACAATAAAATCCTTGCCAGGAAAATTAAGAAGGAAATAAATAAATAAATAAAAGGCATCTAAACTGGAAAGGAAGTAAAACTCTATTTGCAGATAACATGCTTTAATAAATAGAAAATCTTAAACACGCCACCAAAAAAACTTAGAATAGACAAATTCCATAAAGTTGCAGTGTATATGTTTTATTTTTGTACACTTACAATGAACTATCAGAAAGAGAATTTAAGAAAACAAACACATTTAGGGGTGCCTGAGTGGTTCAGTCAGTTAAGCATCCCAGCTCTTGGTTTCAGCTCAGGTCATGATCTCACAGTTCGTGAGTTCGAGCCCCACATGCAATTCTCTGTCTCCCTCGTCGTCTGCCCCTCCCCCGTACTTTCTCTTAAAAATAAAAATTAAAAAGAAAGAAAAAACACATCTACAATTGCATCAAAATGAATACCTAAGAGTAAATTTAACCCAGGTGAAAGACCTGTACACTAAAACTATACGACATTGATGAAAGAAACTGAAGAAGACACAGATAAATGGGAAAATATTCAGTGCTCATGGATTAGAAGAATTAATACTGTCAAAATGTCCATATTACCCAAAGCAATCTACAAATACAGTAAAATCTCCATCAAAATTCCAAAGGCATTCTCACAGAAACAGAACAAGCAATCCTACAATTTGTACGGAACCACAAAAGATCCTGAATAGCCAAAGCAATCTTGAGAAAGAACAAGGCTGGAGGGATCATGCACCTTGATTTCAAACTCTATTACAAAACTATAGTCATCATAACAATACAGTATTGGCATAAAAACAGACACAAAGATCAGAGATGAACATTACATGAATGATAAAAAGGTCATTACACCAAGACAACATAGCAATCCTAAATCTAAATGTGTGTGTACCCAACAACAAAGATGCAATGTGTGTGAAACAAAAACTGACAAATGTAGGGAGATGCTGACAAATCCAAACTATACTTGGAGACTTCAACAAACCTCTTTCTATAAATGATAAAAACTACAAAGAAAATCAGGAAAGATAAAGCCTCAACAACACCATCAGCAATCAGGATCTAATAGACATTTACAGAACTCCAGCAGAATACACATCCTTTCAAGGACCCACAGAACATATACAAAGATAGACTATATCTTGGTCATAAGACAAATCTCAACAAATTTAAAAGAAATGTAATCATATATAGTGTGTTCTCTGACCACAATGGAATTAAACTAGAAATTAATAATAAGATAACAGGAAAAATCTCCGAACACCTGGAAACTAAACAACACAATTCTAAATAATCCAAGAGTGAAAGCAGCAATTGTGAAAAAATCCACCCTAATTAATGAAAATAAAAATACAACCTATCAAAATATGTTAGAAACAGTTAAAATAATGCTGACAGGGAAATTTATAGCACTAATGCATATCTAAGAAGAGGGGAAAAAAATCTCAAATTAATAATCTAAGCTCCTACCTCAAGAATACAGGGGAAAAAAGAACAAAATAAGACAAACCAAGCAGAAGGAAAGAAAACATAAAGATAAAAGCAGAAAGCAATGACACTGAAACCAGAAAAACAGAAAAAAAAATCAATGAAACAAAGAGCTAGTTCTGTGAAAAACTCAGTAAAACTGACAAACATCTAGTAACACTAACAAAAAAAGAGAACTTCCAATTAATTTTATGAAGCTAGTGTTACTCTCATAACAAAACCAGTTTATATGGATAATAAAAACAAGACAGTACCAAAAATCCCCTACAGACCAATAACCCTCATGAATACAGATGCAGAGATCTTTAAGAAAATATTAGCAAACAAAATTCAGCAACATACAAGTATTATGCACCATGACTAAGTGACAATATTTCAGGAATTCAAGCCTGATTCAACATTTAAAAATCAATTAGGGGCGCCTGGGTGGCTCAGTCGGTTGGGCGGCCGACTTTGGCTCAGGTCATGATCTCGCGGTCCGTGGGTTTGAGCCCAGCATCGGGCTCTGTGCTGACAGCTCCGAGCCTGGAGCCTGTTTCAGATTCTGTGTCTCCTTCTTTCTCTGACCCTCCCCCGTTCATGCTCTTTCTCTGTCTCAAAAATAAATAAATGTTAAAAAAAAAAATTAAAAATCAATTAGAGTAATTCTCCATATTAATGGGTTGAAGGAGAAAAACATGATCATACCAATCAATGCAGAAAAAACATCTGACAAAGCCAACACCCATTCATGATAAAAATTCAGAAAAAAGGGAATAGAGGCAAACGTGCTCAACTTGAAAAAGAGCACCTACAAAAAAAACCCTACAGTAAGTATTACACTTAATTATTAAAGATTGAATGTTTTCTCCTAACATTGGGAACAAGGGAAGGAGGTCTGCTTTTACTACTCATACTTAACATAGTGCTAGAAGTTCTAGCCAGTGCAGTAAGGCAATAAAAGGAAATAAAGGCATAGACAATAGAAAGAAATAAAATTTTCCCAATTTTCAGTGTTGTCTCAAATCATCTACAAAGAAACTCTCAGAACTAGTGAGTTCAGTGAGATCACAGGATACAAGATAAAAAATACAACAGTCAACTGCAATTTTATATACTAGCAATGAATATGTGAATATTGAAATTAAAAATACAGTATAATTTACAATCATCAAAAACAAAAATAACACACTACTTTGCAAATCTAATAAAAGTGTACCAGACTTGTACACTGAAAGCTACAAAACACTGATGAAAGAAATCAACAATAAGTTAAATAGCCATATCATGTCCACAGATTGGAAGACTCCATCAACATAGTGAAGATGTCAATATTCACCAAATTGATATACAGATTTAACACTATTAAAATCCTATCAAAATCTCAAGATATTTTGTAAACTATTATAAAGCTTATTTGGAAGGCAAAGAAACTAGAACAGCCAAAACAATTTTGGAAAAAATAAAATGAGTGTTTTGAAACGTATATGTAGCTACGATAATCAAGAGTGTGTGGTATTTGTGGTGAGATAAACACATAAATCAATGGAACTGAACAGATCTATATACATATGCCCAACCAATTTATGACAAATCTGTGAAAACAACTCAATGCAGGAAAGAGTGCCTTCCCAATAAACAGTGGTGGAACAAGTGGGCATATATAGGGAAAAAAGAAGAAAAAGAAAGAAAGAAAGAAAAGAAAAGAAAAGAAAAGAGAAAAAGGAAAAGAAAGAACCTCAACCTACGTTCCACATCTTATACAAAAACTAACTCAAAATAAATCATGGACTTATTTTAAAAAAGAAAATCTTCAGGGGCGCCTGGGTGGCTCAGACGGTTGAGCGTCCGACTTCGGCTCAGGTCACGATCTCGCGGTCCGTGAGTTCGAGCCCCGCGTCAGGCTCTGGGCTGATGGCTCAGAGCCTGGAGCCTGCTTCCGATTCTGTGTCTCCCTCTCTCTCTGCCCCTCCCCCGTTCATGCTCTGTCTCTCTCTGTCTCAAAAATAAATAAATGTTAAAAAAAAATTAAAAAAAAAAAAAGAAAAAAAAGAAAAAAGAAAAAAGAAAATCTTCAGAACCTGGGGCCAGGCAAAGATTTCTTAGATTTGCTACCAAAAGTATGACCCATGAAGAAAAAAGCATCAGTTAACAAACTGGACTTCATCAAAATTAAAGACTTTTGCTCCATAAAAAACCCTGATTAGACCCTGATTAGAAGACGAAAAGTGGAAAAAGACAAGCAAAGACTGGGAGAAAATGTTTGCAAAAGACATACTGACAAATGTCTAGCATACTAGATATGTAAAGAACTCTCAAATGCAAGAGAAAAAAAAATCCAATTAGAATATGGGCAAAAGACATGAAAAGAGTTTTCACCAAGAAAAATATACGAAGCAAATAAGCACATGAAAAAATGTTCAATATCATTAGCCATTAGGAAAATGTAAATCAAAAATGCAATGACATATCACTATGAAAATGGCTATTTTCATCATGCTATTTTAGGCATTTTCACACCTATGAAAATGGCTAAAATAAAAAAATAGTGACAACACAAAATGCTGACAAGGATGCAGAGAAACTGGATCATTCACACATTGTTGATGGGAATGTAAAATGGTACAGCTACCCTGGAGAACAGTTTAGTAGTTTATTAAAAAAAATAAATATACAAACTGCAAAATGACTAAGCAATTTGCACTCCTGGGTATCTATCCCAGAGAAATGCATACTTATGTTCACACAAAAACCTATGCATGAATGTTTAACAGAAGGTTTATATGTAATAGCCAAAAACTGGAAAAACTTGAATATCCTTCAACAGGTGAATGGTTAAACAGTGCTTCATCCCTATCATGGAGTAGCACTCAGCAACAAAAAGGAACAAACTATTGATATATGCAACAACCATTTTCTGGATGCATCTCCAAAAAATTACGCTGAGTCTTAAAAAAGCCAATTCCAAAAGGTTCTATACCTATAATTCCACTTACATAAAATTCTTGCAATGACAAAATTTTTAAATGGAGTACAGATAAGTAGTTGCTGTGAATTAAGAAGGGGATGCGGGCAGGAGGGTAGTGGGTACAGCTAGAAAAAAAAGCAACTGAGGGATCACTGTGGTGATGGAAATGTTCTGTATTTTGACTGTATTAATATGTAATACCCTGGTTAGTGATACTATACTATGGTTACCATTGTAGGGAATTGGATAAAGGGCACATGAGATCTCTGTATTATTTCTTACAACCACATGAATCAATAATCATCACAAAATAAAAAGTTTAAGAAAAAATGGAAATAATAATGGGGAGTCTCGCTAGAAAAGCAGTGAAATATCTCTATAGTCTCAAAGGTTTTATATCCTAAAGTCCTGCTGGTGGCAAGGACCTATTAAAGACACAGAACTGTTCTCACTCTTACAGAAGTGAGCTAAAAGTAATTAATGTAGCAACCTAGCCCTAAATAAACTCAACTCCTAATTGATTAGTTTCATTCTAGCTTCTTGAAAGGTAAAGAACAAGGGTTTAGTCTTAATCTTAATGCTTTTTTTTTTTACACACTATGTAAAGCACACAATGAAAACTTCAAGATATGAGAAGAATCAGAAAATTTTTATTGTTCATAAAGAAAAGAACAATGAAAAGCAGACCCACAGTAGAGCCAAAGATAAGACAGACATTAAACTAGCATAAGAGGACAAAAACGGCAATTTTAAATATATAAAATAACAACACAGAGGAAAGGATATACAAAGGGGAGCAATAATGAATTTAAAAAGAAAAATGAAATCTCCAAAAAAGCAAACAGACATTCTAAAAGTGAAAAGTATATTAAATGAAATTAAGGAAGTCATGACATAATCAAAACAACAAAGTAATTTTTTTTAAACAAAAAGTAATTTTAAATCCTGTAGAACTGTATTCAATGACATAAAAGAATTTTCAAAATATATTAAATACAAATGATTTCATTGTTCTATCAAATCCTCCACCCTTCTCCAATCCCTCATCCATGACAAAGACTACTAAATTGATGTCAGTACTCTTTCCTTCAACCTATTATCAGAATTCTCAGCAAAGACCTTTAAACACCCAGTATCAACCAAAGTCGACATCATAAATAAATCCTGTTTGATTTAGACAAAAGATATGTTATCTTAGTCACAGGGTTTATGAAGAAATGTCATGTTACCACTTTGTAATGGAGCACAGGACTAGTCAAACTTATAATGCAGGTGTAAATGTCTTTGATTCCTCCCCCTCTACCTCCTAGGTATATATATACACACCCAAAAGAATTAAGTGCATATATCCACAAAAAGACTTGTACAAAAGTGTTCAAAGCAGTTTTATTCATAGCAGCTCCTAAATGGAAACAACCCAAATTCTCATAATAAAAGATACACAAATTGTAGTATATTCACACAACGGAATACTATACAGCAATAAAAAGGAACAAATTACTGACAAGCACAGTGACATAGATGCTAAGGAAAATAAGCCATAAACAACAATATACAATGCATGATTACATTTATAATATGTGCAAAACTAATCTACAGTGATACAGGCCAGAAAAAGGATTACCTCCAGGGAGGGTGTACTGTTTTGTAGAGAGCAAAAGGGAGTCTTCTGGGATACTGGAAATGTCTTATATCTTTATGTGGGAAGTAATCACAGTTCTAAAAGGGCATGGAGATACATACTTAGATTTGTGTATTTTACAAAAAAAGTCATAATGATGATGGTGATAGTGATGGCGATGATGATAACAAGGCTATGAAACAGGATACCTAATAATGGCTGATAAACGAGAATCTCTAGGAATTACTAGAAGGTATTAATACACTACTGAACTGGGGGAATGGTGCTAATGATGAAAGCATTTATTTTTTATTGCATGCTAACTTTATTTAAACTACTCCTGACACTTTTTCTACGTGTCCTTTATAAACACCAAATCAAAATCATCTTTTTAGATATTATCTTCCCCATTAGAACAGAAGCTCCTCTGGGGCAGGAGTCAGCAAATATTTTCTGTAAAGGGCCAGACAGTAAATATTTTCAGCTTTGCAAGTCATATGGTCTCAGTTGCAACTGCTCAACTCTGCTGCTATAGCACAAAAGCAACCGTGACAATAATTAAATAAATGTGCATGATTTGGCCCACTGGCTGGCCCTCGACCTAAAGCAAGAGCAATACTAATCATCTTTGTTTTTCCATGTCTATTTTATATATAGTACAGTACTACATATATAGTAACTATTCAGCAAAACAAAGCTAAATGGAACCTTAGAGATCATCTCTTCTCACTCATCATCAGGGAAATACAAATCAAAACCACAGTGAGATACCACCTCACACCTGTCAGAATGGCTAACATTAACAACTCAGGCAACAACAGATATTGGTGAGGATGCAGAGAAAGAGGATCTCTTTTGCACTGTTGGTGGGAATGCAAGCTGGTGCAGCCACTCTGGAAAACAGTATGGAGGTTCCTCCAAAAACTAAAAATAGAACTACCCTACGACCCAGCAATTGCACTACTAGGCATTTACCCACGGGATACAGGTGTGCTGTTTCGAAGGGACACATGCACCCCCATGTTTATAGCAGCACTATCAACAATAGCCAAAGTATGGAAAGAACCCAAATGTCCATCAATGGATGAATGGATAAAGAAGATGTGCTATATATACACAATGGAGGTATATATATATATATATACTCGGCAATCCAAAAGAATGAAATCTTGCCATTTGCAACTATGCGGATGGAACTGGAGGGTATTATGCTAAGTGAAATTAATCAGAGAAAGACACAAATCATATGACTTCACTCATATGACGACTTTAAGAGACAAAACAGATGAACATGAGGGAAGGGAAACAAAAATAATACAAAAACAGGGAGGGGGACAAAACAGAAGAGACTCATAAATATGGAGAACTGAGGGTTACTAGGGATTGGGGGGGGGATGGGCTAAATGGGTAAGGGGCATTAAGGAATCTACTCCTGAAATCATTGTTGCACTATGTGCTAACTAATTTGGATGTAAATTTAAAAAAATAAAAAATAAAACAAGTTAAAAAAACCATCTCTTCTAATCCCTTCAATTTTATAGTAAAAAAAAAAAACCAAACCCATGAAATCCAAGTTAAAATTTGTATCACCATTGTTTAAGCAGTGCCTTTTAGTAAACACACACAGATCTTACATCCCTATTCAATACTGATTAAAATTTCAAATACAGGGCACCTGGGTGGCTCAGTTGGTTGAGCATCCAAACTTCGGCTCAGGTCATGATCTTGTAGTTCTTAAGTTCAAACCCCACATTGGATTTGCTGCTGTCAGCACAGAGTCTGCTTTGGATCCTCTGTCCTCCTCTATCTACCCCTTCCCTGCTTGTGCTCTCAAAAATAAATAAAACATTAAAAAAAAAACTCTTTAAAAATACAAAATTTCAAGCACGTTAAATAACATAAGATAAATTAAAACAATGATTATTTTAGAAAAATTATCTTTACCTATAGAATTTTTTTATGTTTATTTATTTTTGAGGGAGGGAGAGTGCACACACACACAAGTGGGCAAGGGGCGGGGGGGGGGGGGAGAGGGAGGGAGGGAGGGAAAGAGAGGGGGGGGAAGACAAAGAATCTGAAGCAGGTTCCAGGCTCCAAGTTGTCAGCACAGAGCCTATGAAATGTGAGATCAACACCTGAGCCAAAGTCGGACGCTCAACCGACTGAGCCATCCAGGCACCCCTTTACCTACAGAATTTATTTTTAGTTTGCTTATAAGCTATCAACACAAACTTTGAATCACACAACCATAAAGAATCAATCTAGCAACTTCTTAAAGCTCACCACAAAAAGTGAGAAGCTAAGACTAAGCTAAACTTTGTTCCAGGATCCAAGTTTTTCTAAAGGCCAAATGACAACGAACATATTTAATGTTACTGAACATTTTTACCTGGCAGTAAAACAATTAGCAAACAGCAGAGGGCAGTATTTCTATTCACTATTAAAATTTAGCTTTAAAAATCTAAAAAATCTGAAATTATGTACGAGGACTTTCTTTTAAAAGGTCTCACAACACCCCTTTCAAAGCTGCTGGCTAACATACAATTTTAATACAACCTAGCACAACTAAAAGTGCCCTGACATAGAAATATGAGCATTTAAATAAAAGACTGTTGTTTCACCCAAAGAAGCTAAATTTTCTATTCGTAATTCCTAAACAAAGATAAGCCAACAATTCAACATTTCTCTGGTGATTTATCTCCTACCACTCTATCAGTTATCTAGTTAAAACAAATAGTTGCTGAATAGACACTGGAATCACAAATAAGTATCTATTTCCACATATGAACAATTCCTTTTCCTCTATCCATATATAAGATGGCTGGCTACACACTAATCACCAAAAGAAGTACCAGTTATTACAATCATGAACTTTTGGCAACCCCAAAATTTAGCAAGCTGTCTCCAAAGACCAAGCATTAACATAACTCTAATATTCAAGCAGCAAAAGAAGAGGGAGATAAAGGAGAAACACGCATGAGTAGAAATGTCTTCAAATCTCACCCTTTTTCATTTTCCTTTTACTCCTATTTCCAGAATGCTGTAATGATAGAGCTGTATCTAACCATCTACTACGTAATAAGAAGAACCAGAACACTACCCATAAAAAGGCAAGGAACAGAAATTATAAAAGAGGGAAAACCAACAGTATCAAAGACAAAGAGAATGATTCAGAAAAGACCATTCTGTCCAACCAGGTTATATATTTTATTACTATTTAATAAAACTTATTAAAAAGGTCTAACAAAAAATAAATAAATAAATAAATAAATAAATAAATAAATAAATAAAAAAGGTCTAACAACTAGTAAAGTCTTACTATGTGGTAGTCGTCATTTCACACATTTGACAAGTATTAGCTCAACTAATCTTTAACAGTCCTATAAAGTAGGTACCATCATTTTCCCCATTTTAGAGATGAGGATATTGAAACACAGAAGGATTAAGTAACTTGTCCAGGAAACAAGTGTTAGGCCTAGAACCTCAAAGGTCTCCAGAGCCTTAGCTCTTAAATATCATCCTTTACTCTCTGCTCAGAGAGTAAGTGACACAATTTCAGTTGAGTGACTGGTACAGAATGCAGACTCCAAGAAATTCTGAGTGACAAAATAAGAAAAACATAAGTCTTAGTTATCCTCATTCATTTGAAAGTCCAATTGTAAAAGGGTACTACTTGAAAGCAATTTCTATTATTCCAATTCAGAAGGTCTCAAATAAGGTGAATCCCAGGTGAACACTGACTGGATACTAAAAATTAAAGAAAAGGTGAAACAGTTCAAAGAAATTCAATAATTTGATTGAATTTAATCAATATGATCAATATGAATATGAATATGATCAATCATAAGATTGGGAGCTGTAATGAGGCTTTCTAGATGTTAAATGGGGAAACAATTAGTGAAAATACATTTAATGTAAAATAGGGCATTTTAACTGGGAAAAGTATGAAGGTAATAAAGTAGAAATTGTGGCAATATTTATGAAAACACTGAAAATGCCCACCTTTTAAACTAGAAATTCCTCACATAAGAATCATGGTTATGCTCAGAGATTAAGCATCAAGTACACCATTTTAAGCGGAAAAAAATAGAAATAATTCAAATGTTTACTGATTAAATAACTTATAAAACATCCAAATAATGGAGTTATTTTAAATGCTATCAGGTGATCATTCAATAATGTGTAAGGATTTTCAAAATATTTTAAATACAAATGATACTCTTATTCTGCCACGTGCCTCACACTTCTCCAATTCCTCAGCCATAGAAAAGACAGCACTCTTTCCTTTAGCCTGTTAGAATTCTCAATACAGACAGATTTCTGGGCATCCAACACCAACCAGAGTTGGCACTAGAAATAAATCTATTTCATTCAGTCAGAAGGCAGGTAACTTTAGTCAACTGGTAAAGTCATGGAGCAAAGGGCTAAGAAAAATTATGAAACAAGTAAAATGTGCATTTGATTAAACAAAATTAGAATTCTAAGAGATGAATTTGAAATTCTACTCCCCAGGCTCAGTAATCAAGACTACTGCCTAGTCTCTTACTAGGAATTTATAAATAGTTGGGAAGGTATGTCAGAGATAAACTTGACCAGCTTTCCTGCCTCCCTCTTCTGGTCTGGAAACATTTCTTAAGGTGCAATACTTATTCAGAGGGTAAACACCTTTTCTTAGCAAGGTAAGTTGATTCTAAGATTTATGCAGAAAAACAAACAGGAAAGAATCCTCCTTACCTCCTTTTTAAGATAAGCTACAAAAACAGAGATCAATGAGAGGAATATATTAGATGTTAAGGTAAACTAAAAAGCTTCAATAAGTAAAACATTGTCAAGTTGGTTCATGAATGGACAGACCAATGAAACAGAACTGTCCCACAAATAGACAAGTTTATTTGCCAAAAAATGGCATCTCAATTCAGTGGGGGTAAATATGGATTTTTTTTAATAAGCAACACTGGAACAAATGGGTAACCAATGGAAAAATGGTACATCAGGATAATCTTCAAATGGTGCAAAACTTTTTAAGTGAAATTCTACAGAAGGCGGGGGGTGGGGGGGGTAAGGAGGAGGGAGGGAAAGGAAAGGGAGGGGAGACAACCCTGCAACTCATATCACAGACCGCCCACAGATTAAGACTAATCTCCTTATTATGTAAAGAGCTCCTAAAAATTAAGAGAAAGACCAACAGCCCAACAGAAAAACTATAAAATATAATAAATCTTGCTTGAATATATGAGAAATGCAAATTAAAACCACACTTATATACCATCTCTCACCCAACAAATGGGCAAAAATGCAAAAATTTGAAAATACATTCCATCAACAAAGTTGCAAGGATACAATCACTCTGATTCATTGCTGGTGGGAATGCAAAATGGCACAATTTCAATGGAGCAACGTCTGGCAATAGTTACTAAAATTACAAATGCATTTACTCTCTAAAGCAGCAATCCTGTGTCATACAGATGCACCTGCACAGACATGACATACATACAAAGGTGTTTACTGAAGCACAGTTTGTAACAGTAAAATAAAGAACTTCGGTGCCCAGCAAAAATACATTTATATCTTGTGAATATTTGGAATCTCTCATGATATACAGTATTAGGTGTGGATCCATCTTTTATCTTTCTCCAATCAGAACCAGTTGTTATACGACATTTAATTAAAAGTTCACATTCAGTTAAAGAAACCATGATATATCCGCACAATAAAATAACGTAGTTCTGTAAAAATGAATGAGGATAAGTTTTGTGTACTAAAATGGAGAACTTCAGGGTATTATAAGTAAAACCAGCAAGGGGTATAAGATTGTAAAAACATGAAAATCATACAACCTGTTGCATAAGGGAGAAATAAAAACATTCAAGATAAATAGAAACAAATAAAAAGTTTCTTATGGGGACTAGGGGAGAAAGGACAGAAGTGAGACATAGCTAAATAAACTCTTTAGTGATAGTTTTGATTCCTGAGTTTATTTTGAGTAATATGTGAGTTTATTACCCACTCAATAAAATTGTTTAAAAAATTCAGGGGGAGTAAATAAGTGAAGGGTTGGCCATTATATGAGAAAAGTTGTTACAGATCAATAATCTAAGTCTGTTTAAATCATTTAAAATTAAAATTAAGTTCCTCTGTCAAATTGGCCACATTTCATGTGCTAGTGGATTGGACAATATACAACATTTCTATCATTGCATAAAGTTCTATTGGACAGTGCTAAAGTTGTTAGTTAACATTTTCAGCCTAAAGACAGAAGTTAAGTCCTATAAAATGGAAAAGGATCTGTCTCTCCCAAATTAGGTATAAAGCACAAAGAAAATGCACTTTACATATAAAATCAGTCAAATATTTATAAGTGACTAGTAGTCAAGTAAGTATCAAGACATAATGATACATTATATCCCCATGATAAACTAAGAAAAAGAAGGTGGAAAACACTGGGAAGATAGGCCACTTTCTAGATGCTTTTGAATCCATTATAAATATAGAAAGATAAATTTTAGTAACAATTTTCCAGGTTGTCAACATATAACCATATTCAAAATAGGACTTAAAATCTATTATAAAGTAAAAAAATATATATGTACTTTTTAAATCCACAAGTTTGGAACATCTGTGCCAAAGCTTCATTCATTCAACAATTATTTACTGAGTATCCACTGTCAGCAGATATTCAGACAATTGGTTGGGCATCCAAGATACCCTGCAGGAAAAAAATCTTAACTTGTAAAGATTATCATCCAGTGAGAGAAACATACATTAATAATCACACAAATATATGATACTGCATGTGTTACAAAGACTTACAGAAGTAGAGGAAACTTATTTAATCTTGGGCATTAAGGAAGGCTTTCTTGAGGAAGTCATGTGTTAAGGTGGAATCTGAAGGGACGGTAAGATTTGGTGGTAAGAACTTGCAAACAGAGGACATTATTATGCATTAAGATCTCAAAGAAGGAGGAAATGCCTCAAAAGAATTGAAAAAAAAATCTGTTAACAAAAATAATGAAAACGTGATTTGTAGTTCCTAAAACATATGTATTGGCAATCCTTAATTGAAGAAATCTCTAAAACTGCATAAATTGACTCAAATATCGCCTTAATAGCAATTAATATGGACATCAAGTTTTGCATAAGTGAAATAATAAAATAACAACTGGTACTGAGTATAAGAGAATCTCCTGAAATATGAAAGTTCCTTGTCTCCTTTCTAAGGCTAATCAAGAACATACAGGATATTTTTTTTTTCTTTTCAGGCCTTTCTCCTGCCACCTAAACTTCTGCTAAATGGTCCTAAAGGAATAGAGATAGAGAAAATCCCTTTATATTTCATAAGAAGAAGCAGTATAACAAAAGGTGGAAAAGACATGACTCCACTGCAAGAAATTCTGGTACTAAAGTTATGCAACTCCCTTCTCTCCAAAGTGAATAGACAGCTGGGAAACCTCTAAACTAAAGAATATGAATGCCTTTAGCTGTAGTTTATACATAGTGCTTTACTGCTAACAAAAGAAAACATACCATATATAACAATACTAACAAATCACTCTTTGTTGGACCTTGTATGTTCCAAATTAATTTTCCTTTAGGTGATAAGAAGTCTGATAAAACCACACTAGTCTGTTGGCTCCCTGACAATATTAACTCCACCCCAAATGACATAGATTTACAAAGCTAGAACACAACAATTTACAAACACAAAAATAGTATCTCTTACAAAGACATTACATACATAGATTTTTATGTAATTTAGTCAGCTTGGATATAATATTTTGTGCTTTTCACATGTAACAATAATCATAAATACTGCTATGATGGAAATGCTCACTAGAATCCTGTCCCCTGCAAAATATCTAAATTCAGAACAATATTTTTAAAAATTCAAAGACGAAGTACATTTTTTTCACTTAGAGGCAAAACAAACATTTGTGTTTAAAATGTATTAATCAGAAAAAGAATGTAGAGCTATTTATGATCATCTTAAATTAGTAAACGACATTAATACTACTGTATACAGAGGCCAAGATTTGGCAGTTCAGTAGCAGTGATGATTTAGTCATCACATCTCACAACCTAGTCATTTGCAAACGTTTTAAAATAAGAGTTTTCATTGTGAAGAACATATAGTTACGGGGGGGAAAAAACCCAGAAAGCTAATCATCATTGCTTTAGCACAACCCACATGCCTGCTCTTAAGGGTATCCATGGTAGCAATGATGCAACAAGCCTACCTAGCTCACCGTGCCTACACAAGTGGGAGAGAGGAGAGGCGGATGATGAAAAAAAATCTCACTTGGAAAGGTGTTTTAGTATTAACATGATAGAATTACATCAACGATATGTCAGACTTTATAACCACATATAAAACCGTATAAAGATCAGAAAAAAGATCCAAGAGAGAAAACACTGTAGCAATTTAGTTGAAAAGAAAATTAAGAATTTTCCTCTTCCTGCTATAGTCACTAGTTCAAAGGGTTTTATTTCTAATAACAGAAGAAATTATTTTAATTTAGCTCTTTCAAAAGTAACTACAAATAATATTTTAGGCTTCCTAATTTCCAACCTACATCTTTTTCTATTTTTGCTTTAACAGTTACATAATGAAAAATTATAAAAACTTTATGATATTAATTCTACACAACTTTTTTTTGACAATAGCAGCTCTCTTTTGCTTAAAAAGGGTCAAATGCAAAAACTTTTTATTAAGAAGGATAGGACTGAAAGAAGAGAGAGATCATTTCAAATAACCTGGCTAAAATAACAGAAATAAAAACCAAATGAATGAGGTGATAAAGGTAAATCACAAGGAGAACGAACCACAGACAACCATGAAAAGAACTCATGGAGGGAAAAAAACCCAAAGCCTGTTTTTCAGGCTTACTGCTCTCTACATATTCTTCAAGAATATTTAATAAGACATTTTACTTAGGGGTACACAGAAGACATCCCCTTATGAAGAGGACAGGACCAGATAATGGACATGTTTGTATCTGATTAAAGCTCCTACTGTTCAAACTTTAACTCTGTGAGCAACAAGCAAACAAAACTAATTTTCATAAATTTCTCACTTATCCTTTTGTGAGAAATAGTTCACTATACAGGAATAGCATACTTTAAGAATCTACAAATTCACTTACTCTTATTACTGAACATAATTTTAAAATTGAATAATTTTGTCTAACAATCACTGTCAAGTGCACAGAAATAACAAAGTAAATTATTCCATAAAAACCAATGTATAAATTGAAAATGTAAGCATCCTGAATCTTACACAATCACACAATGTCCACAAATTGGTGCTCAGAAATAAACCAAACTTAGAGATTAAATAGAGTATGCTGTACTTTGAGGACAATGAGCAAAACAGACTTTAAAACACATACTTCCTTAAGGAGGACTTGTACAAGTTTAATCACTTTAAATCCAAATCAACATCTTTCCAAAGGCAACACAATTAAAACTGGACTATTTTCTAATTCTTGGAAAAAATATTTGCAATTGATGGAAGAGTCCAGAAAATGTTCTCAAAATGAGTTATACTTTAAACCAGTATGACATGTTAGGGCAGAAAATAAAGTAGAGGGGGAGAACTTTCAGAATATATTTACAAGATTTAAATATAATCAAGGCCTTTTAAATCTGTGCTGCTAGGGAAAAAAGCTTCCTAGAGATCTCAGAGAAAAAAAATATCCATTCAATATACCATTTTTAGGTACCTAAAACACATTTCAGAATATTACCTTTCTAAAAGGATATAACTTAAGCATCACATGGTTTCAAATATCTATTTTCAAATATAGAACAATGTTACACTTTGTTTTCAAAATACATTATGAACAAAAAGGTCTCTCACATTCTGTCACTAACAACGAAATGGAGAAAGCATACTATATCTTACCTTTGTGGTTACAATGCACAGGCAATCCATTACTTTACCATTACAATATTTTATACATAAAGCAGTTTATTGCAAACTATTTTAAATTCCTCTATGAATAAAAAAATTAAAAATAAAATTAAAAATAAAGTTGTGAGATAAAACCATAGATAAAAAGTTATAACTGTAACAAGATCTCTCCAGGATCCATTCTTAGAGGTATCAATTTTTCTATATCTGAAATACAAGAAACCAGAATGTGTCACGTGTCCTACAATCTTCTTTATGTAATCTGAATCTGAAGAACTTGAAATTATCCCACAAAACACCGTGGAAGATGTCAGAGTTTATTCCACAAGAGTTCACTGCTGCTTCAGATGCTATTTCATTAATCCCTCTTTCCAAGATATGAGGTTGACAAGGAGTCATCTGATGAAATGTTCCACAAAGAGGTTTCCCTGATATAAATTTAAATCTGCTTCTTGCTTGCTACAGTTTGGATATTCAAAAAAATAACTACCAAAAAAAAAAAAAATCACTAAAAAAAAATGCAAGCAAACATTTCTTCCACTAAACCATTTCAGCAACTGCAGCTTGCAAAGTAATGACTTTCTCAGGCAGTAATGAATGGAATATTCCATGTGGTTTATTTGAGAAGGGGAGAAGGAAGAACAAAATGGTCTATCTAAAATATTATTTCTAAAACTTACCTCTTCGCGCTTTACTAAAAAAAAAAAAAAAAAAATTACCAATGAAGCCAGATTTTAACTTTAGTGCCCTACTAATAAATTCACTTCACTAATCCCTTACAAAAATAAAAATTAAAAAATTACCACCACAAAAAGATAATTATAACTATGTAGCATTTCAAACTCCTCAAGAAGACTTAGTTTTAAATTTAGAAGTAGCCTAACTTTGTGAATTCATGTCTTGTCCTCAAGATCACTGAAAACAGAGCTTGACAGGCTGACAGGGGACAAGACAGAGGGATGCAACCTGCTTTCAGTCTCATAAGCTTGCTGCCTCCCTTTAAAAATGTACAGTAAAGGGGCGCCTGGGTGGCTCAGTTGGTTGAGCGTCTGACTTCAGCTCAGGTCATGATCTCACGGTCCGTGAGTTCGAGCCCCGTGTCAGACTCTGTGCTGACAGCTCAGAGCCTGGAGGCTGTTTCAGATTCTGTGTCTCCCTCTCTCTCTCTCTGCCCCTTCCCTGTTCATGCTCTGTCTCTCTGTCTCAAAAATAAATTAAAAAAAAAAAAAATTAAAAATTTTAAAATAAATAAAGAAATAAATAAATAAAATAAAATAAAAATGTACAGCAAAGAAGAGAACTACCTGGAATTTCTGTCCACAAGGTTTCCTCATGGTCTACAGGTATTATAAATAACCTCAAATTCAAATTACTAAACTGTTCCCATTTGCCTCTTATACCCCAACTCCTATTCCTAATGTTTCAAGTATTGTGGGCTGCATCAAGCAGCTTTCACTATGAGGGTTATGAGAAAGAGCTAATACATGTATATCACTTACATCTATCACCTAATAAGCATCATTATTATTACTGATTGGCTATCAGGTGATAGCCTTTTGTTTCGAGTCTAACAGGATATACCTGAGACAGATCTAGTGAAAGTTGACCTTAAGCAGTCGAACAGGACTATTGCAAGGATTAAATTAAATAATACGTGCACAGCACTAAAAAATACTGCCAACTTTGTTAAGTGCTCAATAAATGTCACTTATAGCTATAAATCTATATGCATATATACATGTAGCTGTAAGGCCTGGGGTGGGTAGAAGTAAATTTCATTATGGGCCACCATATCCTCTCCCCTGTGCAGAATAAATAGTCTAGAAATTACATGTTTGGTTGGAAACTGAGAGTAGTCCCTTCTTCCAATCCTACTACCCCAACAATCTTTGCTCTCAATATGAAAGAGTAAAACCCACTCAAGGCTAACGACTCCTCAAATAAAGTTTATCATTTTTAGGAAAAATACTGCAAACAATGTAGATAATATCTAAGTACTGACTAGGAACTGCATTCTATGAAAGAAAATAAAGAGGTGTATAAAACTCTTGAGCTGGTTTCTGTGTTCTGAAATTTATTTGAAATTTTTATTATATCTAATAGCCCAGAGAGAACACACTCCTAAGTTTGGCAGACGTCATTCATAACCGTGGACGTTGAAATCACTATACTAAGAGTCATAAACAGGATATGTAAGTTTAAATAGTCATTTTCTTTTTGAAGGGAGTGGGGGGGGGTCTCAATTTCCCCTTTTATAAAACAAAAAATTTCAGTGGTTTCTAAATCCTTCTACTTATAAAATTCCTATGCTTCAATTTCTGAATTCATTGGATTCTAAGCTCCACTGAGGCACGACTCAAGAATTTCTCATGTATTTACCACTTTATCCCTAGCACCTGGTGACCAGAATGTAAAAGGGGCTCAATACATATTTGCTGAATTAATGAACAGCCTTTCTGATATCTAAATTATAGATTACAAAATTAAAGAGTTCTGAAATGACCCTGAAAATACCCCATTTTCCCAGTAAAAACTATTTAAAACAGTTTTGCCGGATCGAATATAAGCTTATAAGAATATAAATTTTTTTTAATGTTTATTTATTTTTGATACAGAGAGAGACAGAGCATGAATGGGGAGGGCCAGAGAGAGAGGGAGACACAGAATCCGAAGCAGGCTTCAGGCTCTGAGCTGTCAGCACAGAGCCCAACACAGGGCTCGAACTCACAGACCATAATTATCATGACCTGAGCCGAAGTCAGACACTTAACTGACTGAGCCACCCGGGCGCCCCAAGAATATAAATTTTTTTAACATTTTATTTATTATTATGAGACAGAGAGAGACAGAGCACGAGCAGGGGAGGAGCACAGAGAGAGAGAGGGAGGAGGACACAGAATCTGAAGCAGGCTCCACACTCTGAGCTATGAGCACAGAACCTAATATGGGGCTTAAACTCACGAACCGTGAGATCATGACCTAAGCCAAAGTTGGGCACTTAACTGACTAAGCCACCCAGGTGCCCCTAAGCTTATAAGAATATAAATAACCAAATACCCATTTTAAATTGACTCAATTAATACATACATTTAACAACACATATTATTAAAATAATATGTTGAAAATATTTTATTCCACTCACACACTAAGAAAACAATTACAGTCAGTCTTCATATTCACCTTAAATGTTAGGGTCATCATTATAATATTTGTTGAATCACCTAATTATTCTGACCTCAAATATCAATTTCACTTCTAAGTTGTTTAGATGCTGCACTTTTTTGGTTGGTTGTTTTATTTTAGAGAGAGAGAGAGAGAAGAGGGGAGAGGGGCAGAGGGAGAGAGAGAGTCTTAAGCAGGCTCCACGCTTAGTGTGGAGCCCAATGCAGGGCTCAATCCCCTGACCCTGGAATCCCCTGACCAGAGCTGAAATCAAGACTCAGACTCTTGGGGTGCCTGGGTGGCTCAGCAGGTTAAGCCTACCCAGTTTTGGCTCAGGTCATGATCTCACAGTTAGTGAGTTCAAGCCCCACACTGGTTTCTGTGCTGACGGTGTGGAGCCTGCTTGGGATTTTCTCTCTCTCTCTCTCTCTCTCTCTCTCTCTCTCTCTCTCTCTCCTTCTCTCTGCCCCTCCTGCGTGCTCTCTCGCTCTCAAAATAAATAAATAAACAAACTTAAAAAAAAAAAAAAGAGTCAGATGCTCAATTGACTGAGCTACCCAGGTGCCCCTAGATGCTGCATTTTTTCAGTTCGTGTATTAAATGTCACCTGATATTTTATCTCAAATCACTATTAGTACTAATTCACATAATAGACAATTTCTTCCATTTGTTCTGTAAGTACCCATTATAATCTTTATTATATAACCACTTACTAATACTCATCAGTGTACCTTTTATTTTTTCATGTCATTCTTTAGAAAGAGAGCATGAGCAGGGGAGAGGCACAGGGAGAGAGAAAAAGAGGGAGAGGGAGAGGGAGAGGGAGAGGGAGAGGGAGAGGGAGAGGGAGAGGGAGAGGGAGAGGGAGAGGGAGAGGGAGAGGGAGAGGGAGAGGGAGAGAATGAATCTCAAGCAGTCTCCACACTCTGCATGAAATCTGATGTGGGGCTTGATCCCACGATCCTGGGGTCATGACCTGAGCCGAAATCAAGAGTTGGATGCCTAACCAACTGAGCCACCCAGGTGTCCCAAGTATACTTTTTAATCTTTCAAAAAGAACTTGTATATAATATCCAACACTTGACAATTTTTAAGGTCATATTCAACCATGATTATTTAATCTGTGTTTAATTCTACACTCGCTGCATCTTCTATAAACACCCAAACTTGCACTAAAGGCATTTCAAGCCAATGTGTTCTTAAACAGTCATTTGTGTGAAAAATAATTTAGAAATTACCCTGTAATAGGAGTAACTTTAGAAGGTCTCAAATATGAGCCTTTTGGGATGGACACACCTCAATATTCAGGCACACAAGATAATTAATAATATTTTAGAATACCAACAGCTTTCTATATATATGCAATGGTTTCCAACCAGGACAGAACTCTCCTGCCTTAAAACTAGAGAACTAGACAAACAAGAAAAAAATGATTTTTAGATATTGAACAAAGACTGAGCAAAAACAGTGATCCTTGTGAGAAGAAAAACAAATGAAGTGAGTCCCATAAATGACCCAGCTACTGCCTGGAAAAGGTTTCCAGGCTGCAGCAGAGGGAGTTGGATAAATAAAGAAAGCCCAACAATCTAAGGTAAGGAGAAAGATGAGAACTCAGGAAATCCAGGGTGTCTAAAATTCACAGGTAAGAGTACCAGGGAGAAGAGAGCTCCATAGAGAGAGCTTCACAGATCTGGATAATCCTCCTCTTCAGATTATTTCTGATCAGTCATACATACAAGGAAACGTGGGGAAAGAACCCTGGAAAGAAGCAAGTAGAACAATTCCCAGAACTCTCACAGGGCCAAGAACAATGGAAAAACTCCTAATATATAGGGCTGGGTCAAGTAGTCAGAAAAGTATTGGCACACCTCATTTTATTGCACTTTGTTTTATTGTGCTCCACAGAGACTGTGTGTGTGTTTTGTTTTTCCAAACTGAAGGTTTGTAGCAACTCTGCACCAAGTAAGTCTATTGGTGCCATTTTCCCACTAGCATTTGCTCACTTCATATCTCTGTGTCACATTTTGGTAATTCTAGCAATATTTTAAACTTTATTATTATATTTGTTACGGTGAACTGTGATCAGTGATCTTTGGTGCTACTTTGGTACTACTGTAATTGTTTAGGGGCACCACAAACTGTACCCATATAAGACAGCAAAGTGAATCAATGTTGTGTGTGTTCTGACTGTTCCACTGACCAGCTGTTCCCCTCCTCCACCTTTCTCCCTCCTCTTGGGCCTCCCTATTCCCTGAGACACAACAATACTGAAATTAAGCTCATTGATAACCCAATAATGACCTCTAAGTGTTCAAGTGAAAGGAAGAATCATACATCTCTCCTTTAAATCAAAGCTAGAAATGACTAAGCTTAGTGAGGAAGGCATATTGAAAGCGAGACAGGCTGAAAGCTAGACCTCCTGTGCCAAACAGCCAAGTTGTGAATGCAAAGGAAAAGTTCTTGAAGGAAATGAAAAGTGCTACTCTAATGAATGCATGAATGAGAAGAGAGCAAAACAGCCTTATTGCTGATATGGAGAAAGTTTTAGTGGTCTGGACAGAAAAGCAAATTAGATACAACATTCCCTTAATCCAAAACCTAATCCAGATTAAAGCCCTAACTCTCTTCAATTCTGTGAAGGCTGAGAGAGGTGAGTAAGCTGCAGAAGAGAAGTTTAAAGCTAGCAGAGGTTGGTTCATGAGGTTTAAGGAAAAAAACTGTCTGCATAATATAAGTGCAAGGTGAAGCAGCAAGTATGGATATGCAGCAAGTATGCTGCAGAAGCTGCAGCAAGTTATCCAGATCTAGGTAACATAATTCATGAAGGTGGCTATACAAAACAACAGATGTTCAATGTAAATGACACAGCCTTCTATTGCAAGAAGATGCCATCTAAGACTTTTCATAGCTAGAGAGGAGAAGTCAATGCCTGGATTCAAAGCTTCAAAGGACAGGGTGATTCTCTTGTTCAGGGCTAACGCATCTGATAACTTGAAGTTGAAGCTAATGTTCATTTGCCATAATTCTGAAAGGCCCTGAAAATCTAGGACCTTTCAGAATTATGCTAAATCTACTCTGTGCTCTGTAAGTGAAATAATAAAACCTGGATGACAGCATATCTTTTAACATCATGGTTTACTGCATATTTTAAGACCACTGTTGAGACCTACTGCTCAGAAAAAAAGACTCCTTACTGCTCACTGACAAAGCACCTGGTCACCCAACAGCTCTCTCTGATGGAAATGCACAATGATACTAATGGTGTTTTCACACCTGCTAACACAACATCCATTCTGTAGTCTATGAATCAAATAGTAATTTCGGTTTTCATGTCTTATTAAGAAATGTATTTTGTAAGGCTATGGCTGCCATTGATAGTGCTCCTCTGATGGATCTGAGCAAAGTAAACTGAAAACTTTCTGGAAAGGATTCACCATTTTAGATGCCATTAAGAACATTTGTGGCACGAGAAAAACATTCTTCATGGGAAGAGTTCAAAATATGAACATTAAGAGGAGTTTAGAGGAAGTTTATTCCAACCTTCATGGATGATTTTGAGGGTTCAAGACTTCAATAGAGAAAGTAATGCGATGGAAACAGCAAGAGAACTAGAATTACAACTGAAGCCTGAAGATAGGACTGAATTGTTACAATTCAGTAACAAAATTCATGACAAAATTTTAATGGATGAAAAGTTGCGGTCCAAAATGTAACACACACAGATAGGACTTGAAAAAAAAAAAAAAAAAAGGTTCTTTATCCTTTGCTACATTGATAAATTACTAATGAGCATGTAACATTTTAATATAAAAATTCTTTATTTTTAAAACCTACCATTTACTAAACACTTAACATGTGTATCAGACTCTGATCTAAGTTTTATGTACATTATCCCATTTCATACTTACAAGTACCATATGAGGTTAAGTAATTTGCTCTCCATTATACAATGCAGTGTAACAGATCTCAACATACAGAATCAGAAAGTGAAATTACAGAATATATATATATATATTTCTCATTTTCAATATATATGTATGAGCTAAGTAATAGATTAACATATAGGATTAGCTGAACAAATATATATCAAATGGTTAAAAGAGATTATCTCAGAGAAAGAATGTTAAAAAAAAAAAAAAGACTGAATTTAAATAACGTGCATTTTTCTGTATATGTATGTTTTAAGATATGCCTGAATTATTTTGGTAATCAGAGATTTTTCTTTAAGGTAAATAACTGAAAATGAAAGAGAGCAGTTACTGTGGAAAAAGGAGTGTCAGAAGTCAGGTTACAGTGGATTAAGAATGAGAAGTGAAGGGGGCACCTGGGTGGCTCAGTCAGTTAAGCGTCTAACTTAGCCCGTGTCAAGCTCTGTGATGACAGCTCAGAGCCTGAAGCCTACATCGGATTCTGTGTCTCCCTCTCTCTGCCCCTCCCCCACTTTCTCTCCCTGTCTCTCCCTCTCTCTCTCTCTCTCTCTCTCACTCACTCACACACACACACACACACACACACACACACACACACACAAACATTTTTAAAAAAGAATGAGAAGTGAAGAAAGAAAAAAGGTAAACTACTTTTTCAAGAAGCTTAGCTATGAAGAGAAGGTATACTATCAGATCCTACGAAGAATCACTTTTTTCTGCTTTTCTTTTAGTGGAATCTTTGAATATATTTATAGGATAAAGAAAGGTACCAAGGTTCAAGGAAGAGAAAGAGGTTATAGATATCAAATGAGGAGAAAGAGAATGAGATTCCAAAGAAAAAAGATCAAGAGCACAACAGAAGCAGTCATTAAAGGATCAAGGGCATAATAGAAACTGTTAGTATTAATTCTCTGAGGTGACTTTCACATAATTGAAAACATACTTTTATAAAGTTAGGAATTTTTACAAGCATGTATCACTTTGACAATCCAAAGGGCGTGGGGGGGCTAAGAGCACATGAAGGGATATCATTGTTCTAATACTGAAGATAGTAATGGATGCCAACACAGATACAGAACAATCAAAATTACCTAAATTAGCTACTGAAAACATTATATAATCAAAACTCGTAAATCTAAGACATACTGGGAGGCCTTCCTGCAGCATATAAATCTATAACCACTGTGGCATACCTAAGCTTTAACAAGTTTTCTTCTAGATTAACATCTTGGCATAATACGACAGCTGTTTCACTTCTTACATGGTTTCTTTACATTTCACTTCCATTACAAAGTTACTGATTTGGGAGTACGTCCTTCAGTTTTAGTACTAACAACTATCGTTTAAATGCTGGAATAGGACTGCCCTAAGCTATAAACATAAAAATATAAAAGATTATGTAATAGTGAATGTAAAATAACAGCAGAGCGGTCATCAAAATCACCTGCAGACATCTCATGTATAATTCACTCAGTATACCTATGAATTTTGGACTTGATGACATTTTTTAATTACAGGAGTTTTGCATAGGGGTTGTGCATTATTTCAAAAGTTGTATATTTGTTATTTTTATAACATACCCCTTAAAAATTGGAATGAGACAACACTGTAAATTTGGTGATGGGAAGAGTGAATTAGAGTTCAGAGTAGCAACTCTGTGATGTATTGTCTCTGAGATAGAGCTGTCTGCTAGAAAAATAGAGCATCAAGAAGGATAAGAACCTTGAGTTCAATGATAAAGGAAACAGGAAAAGACACTGACCATCAATACATCTGATTATTACTTCACAGGCAGGGATTCAAAATTTTAATAGTTCATAAAGTTATAAAATTTTGTCAGCTGTCTTCCAAAGTCCATAGTATGAATTGAAGCAGAGGTCTGCTTCAGGGATACAGAATTATAGGCTAGGTGGCACCAAAGATCAAAAATGTACTGAGTTTGGGGGTGCCTGGGTGGCTCAGTCGGTTAATCCGGCTGACTTCGGCTCAGGTCATGACCTCAGGGTTTGTGTTCAGCGCAGGGCCTGCTTTAGATCTACTGTCCCTATCAAAAAAGACATATCTATACAGGAATACCAGGCAGCAATCAATAAGACCGCGGCAAATATGGCTAATACGGAAAGATAGCTAAAACATTAAGACATCCTGAAACACAAAGCTGTAAAAACACAAGCTAAAAACAGTATATTAGTATAATATGACTATTTTACAAATCAGTACCAGAAATATGCAAAGAAAAACATGGTAGATTATACCAAACCATTTTCAGAAGCTCCTGTGCAGGGAGGGATTTCATTTTCTTATGTCAAATAGTTCTGCAAATTTTTTGTAACAAACTTCCTTGTTATGTTTCTATCTCTAATTAGTTCCTTCTTTCCTTATTTTATTTCCTTCACTGTGATACTTTCACTTATCTAGGCAACAAGTCCAAGTACCAAGAAAGTTATTAAATACAGAAACATGTGCCTTGAAGCTGAACTACTGAGTTCTAATCTGGTTTTCCACATGGTAATAATGTAAGTTTGGGCAGTCAAAACATCCCTGAACTATATATAGTTTGCTGAATTCTCAAGTGAGTATTAGCTCCAAATACAAAAGACCAAACCCTAGCTTATCTCATATACATCAGGAGACTATAACAAGAATCCATGCTCTTATGGCATCTCAAAACATTATCTATCATGTATGTGAGTGTGTCCTTTAAAACTGTGCAGTTTGAAAATAATGTTGTAAGTATTATCCATTCTTATGGAGTATGTGTGAGTTTTTTAAGACAGGAAGAAAGAATACATCATATAGTTTTAAAATATTAATACCATAATGTGTCGTTAAACCAGTGATGTTTCTCAAATTTTATTTTACCAGTTCTGGGACAAAAGGCTAAAGTTGGTAGACTGTCACCTGCCTCTATATTCTCTTACCTCTCAAAGATAATGCCTCAAAGAAAAGGCAATCACATGGAACAGAGAAAGAGAAGCCATTATTGCTGGCTGATTCTAGTTCTAAGGCAGTGAAAGTTCAAAATGAACTTGGAAAAACTGTGCTAGAGAACAAGGACGTGCTCAAAAACCAATGCAGCATGTCAAAAGGACACAGAGGGATCCAGATCTCTTCAAGGGATCATCATCCCAATCCCTGGCACAATGTGAGTATCCAAAGAATAACTGAAATGGCCTGTAAACACTGCATAAGTAAACTCTCAGTCACTAAATTAGTGATAATTTTTTTAAAAAAATAGAGTAACAAAAAAGGGAAAAACTTACTACCCAATTTTGAAAGGAAATACTGCACAAACTTTAACTACTAGCATTAAAACAAAATACAAGCTTTACCCTGCCCATCCTTTTCTTTCCTCTTTAAATGACATTAACTTTTTGAAGCGATCATGCCAGTTGCCTTACAGAATACCACATATTCTATACTTGTTTAATTTGTTTCCTGATGTTGCTTAAGTCCTCCCACGAAGTCCTGTATTTCTGTAACAGGAAGTTAGATGTAAACATTGATTATACTCATTTTTGATAAACAGACTTCATAATGATATATTGAATTTCATACTGCATCGCACCAGGAAGCACATAGTATCATATCAGGTTGTTGCACTTGTGATGATAACTTAAAGGTGGCAACCTCCAGATCTTCCAGATCAACCTCCAGATCTTAAGTATCTGTAGGTGGGTACTTCAGCAACTTGAGTGAATTTTTACCTGACTGACCCATTAATGATCCTTCCCTGAATCACTCATTTCATCAGAGGTTTCAAAATATTGATTCACCACACCCCCATTTTATCATTCCATTTGTATTTATTAGCTGGTATTCTTCTGTAAAAGATACTTTTCCCTTTCAACTAGAAATGAAACTTTGTTCCTCTTACAAAGGCAGGGCAGAGCTAATATATATGGAGACGGCTGTAAAAGTGAATTCGAGAGAAAATAAAATAATTATTATTAATTTTGTTAGGTGTGATAACAGTACTAGGGTTGTTTACACAGAAGGATGTTTGGCTATTCTTGGTCATAGGAGATGTGTGCCAAAGTTTTCATAGTTTAAGAGCTGGATGTCTGCAACTGATTTTCAGATAATTTCCCAAAAATATACATACATAGAAAAAGCAAATATGACAAAATGTTAGTAATTGTTGACCCTATGGATATTTGGATATTTGCTGTATTATAATGGGTGTTGTACTATTCCCTTGATTTTACTAGACATGGAAGATTTCTATGATAAACAGTCAGAAAAATATATAATCACCTTTAGCCTACTACTTAATTACAATATGGAAAGAACCACAATTCTCACTTCATTTGAAAAATATTTACTGAACAGCTACCACATGCAAGTACTACATTTAGTAAATAAGACAGTACCTAACCTCAAGGACTCCAAATAACACAAAATAATATATATTTCAGCATTTAATTATAACAGTGATGAGTATAATCAAGCAGAGGCAGAAAGTGTTATAATAGAGGCTTGATAAATTGAGAGGTAAAGAAAGCCTTCTATTCAGGAAGTGACCTCTTAGTCATCCTTAATTCTTTTATTGTGATCTCCATCTTACTCTCCCAACCCATTTCCAATCTGTCCCAAATCCCTGTGCTCTACATTTTAAAATATCCGTAATTCATCCACTTAGCGCCTCCATTATCACCACTTTGGTTAACGCCTACATGCATCCTTAACTGGATCACCAAAACAGACTCTTAACAGGTCTCCTGCTTCTACTCTTACCAAAGACTATTTTCAACAAAACAGCAGAAGTGATACTTTTAAAGGTTACGTTAAATAACATCACTCCTTCGCTCCAGACCCAGCAAAAGCTTTACATGATCTGCCTTTGCCTTATCTTTGACCTCATCTCTCACCACTCTTTCCTGTACTCACTCTGCTCCAGCCATACTGGTCCTCTTGCTATTTCTCGTAAATTCCAGCCTTATGCCTTGGAGTCTTTGCACTCTACTTAGAGGAACTGGTTGTTCCTCTAAATAGCTGCATCAACTTCCAACTTGTACAAATATCACATTTTCAATAAAATACCCTACTAAAAAGTGCAAAGTACCCTGCAATGTACTTTGTGAAACTGCAAAGGAATCGGACATTCCTGACACCCTCACTCTATTCTCTTTTTTTCTTCTCATATCACTTATCACCTTCTAACATACTAGATAATTGATTAATTTATTGCTTATTACCTGCATTGCCACTAGAATGTAAGTAAGCTCCATGAGGACAGGGAACTTTGCTTCTATTCAAGCTCCTTGTTCAAGGCATGATATATAATAGGTGATCAATATTTGCTAAAAAACTGACATTTAAGATAAAAGGCTAAAAGTGAGCTGGAGATGGCAAGAGACAACTTCCTACGCAGAGGAATTATTATATGGGGGCCCTGAGCTACAAGGAACCAGTAGCCAAAGAATGAAAGACTTCTAAAAAATGAGTGGAAAACAGGCAGTGGTCAAGTAATTTACAACTTCTGAGTCTCATTAGGGATCTCCCACTTTATTATGAAAGAAATGAAAAGCCAATGAAGGATAATGACATGATATGCATTTTATAAAAATAATCTTCAAAAGGGACAAGTTTGAATGCAGATAGGTTGATTAAGGGGACTATTAGAATAATCTAGGCAAAAAATGAGGGTGGTTTAGACTGGAGTGCCAAGCATGGAGACACAGTAAAATGCTGATTCATGTGAAATTTTGCAAACTGCAGTATGGATTACACATGTAAATGTGAAAAGCAAAATTAAAAGTTTTTAACAAATAATAAAGTAGGACGACTTTATGACTTTGGAGCTGAAAACCATTTTAATAGGCACAAAGAGCATTAACCATAAGATATACTGAAAAGATATCATTTGGAAAAGCATGCCCCAGAGTGGGAAAAAATGTATGTTATTCATATATCCAACAAAGGAACCATATCTAGATAGAGAGACCTCCTAAAATCAGTAAGATGAAAGACAATCAAAAAAAAAAAAAAAAAAAAAAGGACAAGAAACTTAAGTAGACCATTCACAAAAGATAGCAAAATGAACAATAAACATATGAAAAGGTGTTTGTTAATCTTAATGATAGGGAAAATGCAAATACCCATATGAAGTATGACTACACACCTACCAAAATGGTTAAAATTATTAATAAAAAGACTGACAATAACAAGTGTTGGCAAATAATGTGAAGCGACTGAAACTTGCACATACTGGCGGTAATTACAAAACACAGGCATAATCACTTTGCAAAAGTGTTGTCATCATGTCCAAAACTAAACATATGCACATCATTTTCACGACTGGGTATATAAACAACAGAAATGCATACACAGGTACACCAAAAAATATACACACAGTTCTGCTATAACATTTTGAAAATGCAAATTTGTTCCAATGCAATGATGTGTTAGGGAACAATATTAGCATAACACAAATTTCATGTTTGTTTGTGCTCAATCTTGTCCATGAGAAACACTAGGTGAGAACAGAAAATTGCACCCAGATCAAATGAACCACACAGAAATACACAAAATACACACATTTCAGCCTTCAGCTTTTCCTAAATGTTATGATTCATACCCATCCACACCTGTTGTGTTAACAACTGTTCATCCAATTTCAGGTAAATCCCTGGGTCAGCACTGCACAATAACTCACAGGTTGCAACCCTGACACACACTCCCACAGCAAATAAGATTTATTTTCAAGATAAAAGGCCATCTTTATTATAGTACTTATGTACTCCTTAACCATGTGTGAAACTGTGCTACCATTTTTATTAGGATCTTGTCTTTTTTTTTTTTATATATGTCACCCACCAAGTTTTAAGCTTGGAGTCCCCAACTCCATTTTCTACATAAGCCTTGTGGTTTTTATTGCACAACTTTGCACAGTGTAGTGATTGTTAAGAATGTATATGTTGTGCTATAACAGAACTGACTGTAAAAGAATGTTCAAAGCAGCACTGACCCAAAACTGGAAACAATACAAATACCCATCAATAGAATGGATAAATATACTGTAGTGTATCATACAATGGAATATTACACAGCACAGAGAATGAAAAAACTTCCAATTATGGATGAAATTATCAAATATAAGAAAAAAGAAGCTAGACACAAGAAAATATATACCATACACAATCTGTTAATAAATAGTTTTAGAAATGCAAAACTCATCTATGGTGATAGAAATCAGGATGGTCCTTTGAAGAAGAGGATATAGGTAGGGACTAGGAAAGGTACAAGGGAGATTTCTGGGGTACAGGTATATTTTTAACAAGAGATGTAATGTACATACCAGAAAATTCACCAAATTTTAAAATGTACAATTTACTGGTTTTTAGTATATTCAGAGTTGTACAACCACCATTGCTATGTAATTCTGGAACCCCATTAGCAGTCATTCCATTTTCTTTTTCTTGACCTAGTGTACTGACAATGCAGTAATTCATCAAGCTACACATTTGTGATTTGTGCACTTTTATGTACAAATACTACCCCACTACTTCAGTAATTTAAGTCAATGCTTAGAGGACTTCAGATTAAACCTAGCAGACTGATTTTATAACTCTACAATCTCCTAAAATTCTACTTAAAGCAGATGGATTATTTTAAAGCATTAAATCAAAAGATCAAAGAGAAGGTAAAAAAAAGTTATCTTCCCTACTCCACTCAGTTAATTTCTTTCTGAAATGAACTCAGAAGGGCTGAAACAGGGCTTGGAGATAGCAGGGATAACTGAAAACAAATACATTACTGAAAACAGACTAAGTGTGTATTCTTCCAGATATACCTAACTTCTACGTTTTTTCTTTTTACAGTCATACTATACCTCCTGATATGCATACTATATACCTGATATGCAATCATTTAATAACATATAGATATATAAGCTATATTTTCATGCCTGTTATTTTATATTGCAGTAAGTGGCTGTAACATTACATGTTTATTCAATTTTCTTTTTTTAAATTACTTTTTAAAGTAATCTCTACACCCAATGTGGGGCTCAAATCACGACCCTGAGATTAAGAGTTGGATGCTCTACTGACTGAGCCAGCCAGGCACCCCTATCCAGTTTCTTACTGATAATCATTTAGATTGTTTCCCTGTTGATTTTTATTAATATTACAAATAGTACTGCAATGAACATATATATTATATATTGTTATTATATATATTAATAATTTATTGTATATATTAATGAATATATATTTATATATATTAATAATTTGTGTGAGTACATCTATAACATATGCTAAACCAAAGAATATGAATACTGTTGTCTTTCAGAAAGGTTGCACAACTGTACCTCCTACCCACAGTATAAGAGTTTCTGTTTCCTCACATTTAATTAATCTTTGACAATCAAACTAGTTAAAAAACACTTTATTAATTTGATATGCATGTTTTCAAAGTGAGGTTGAGCATCTCTTTATAGGCTTATTGGGGCACTTGTATTTCTTTTTCTCTATCTAAACAATCCATTCACATCCTTTGGTCACTTTTCTATTGAATGTTGACGTTTTTCTTACTGATCTTTAAGAGGTTTTTTGAGTTGAGAAGGTTGGAAATTAGTCCTTTTTCATAAGTGTGGCAAGTTTTCCCCCAGCATATCCTTTCAGCATCTCAATTGTTTAATGCATCTTTCAAGATATAGAAGTTCTATAACCAAAGTTCAAACAATCAAACTTTGTGAGGTCCACAAAGAAATTCTACAAAGTCAGCATTCTTAACTTTTTCTTTTTTCTGGATTTTGTTTGTTGCCATGCTTAGGAAAGTTCTTCATAACCAAAAATCATTAAAATGTTATGGTTTCATTCTTTTTTTAAACCTCTGAATCTTTGATCTGCTTCCAATGTATTGTCAAAAACAGAACTGCCATAGACTGAATGTTTGTGTCCCAACCACCCCCACCCCCACACACACAAAATTCATACACTGAAATCCTCAACTCCAATGTGACGGGATTAGGAGGTGGAGCCTTTGGGATGTGATTAGGCCATGAGCAAGGAACCTTTATGAATGGAATTAGTGTCCTTATAAAAGAGATTCCAGTGAGCTCCCTCACCCCTTCCTCAATGTGAGGACACAGTGAGAAGATGGTAAACTATGAACCAGGAAGTAAGCTTTCACTAGACACTGAATCTACTGGTGACTTGATCTTGAACTTCCCAGCTTCCATAACTGTGAGAAATAAATTTGTGTTGTTTATAAGCCACCCAATCTGTGGTATTCTGTTACAGCAACTCAAAAGGACTAAAACAGGATACTGCATCCTTTTCTGTTGGAACTTCTCATTAAATCAGGCAATTGCTCCTACTCTTGCATCCTGCTTCCTTTCAAATATTCTTCCTTACCATCTCTAAAATTCACTCTTATTTTAAACAGATTTGTTTTCATAAAAATGACACATGCTCACTATTTTTAAAAAGTAATGGAGAAAAGTACTAAAAATAAAAAAAAATCCCCATCACCCAGAAACTATCATTAATATTAAGCAAACATTATTCCAAACAACTCACTAGGTATACGTTCAAAGTAGGGGACATACATACCAAATAGAAAAAAGTTCTAAGACAATAGGATACTATCATGTCACTTTAAAAATAAACAGTATTATCATTTTACTACATCAGAAGAAACAAAGTTACAAGGGCACAAATTAACTGACAAATGAGGATTTGTCAAGTTAGAGCAGTTACCAACTGTAACAACAACAAAAAGGACAAGAAAGAAAAATGAAAGAAAATGTCTTTACAAGACAAAGATTTTCACCTTAAGAGAGTAAGAGAAGCATGCCCTGGAAACTGCTCAATCTCACATACTTTTTGCAAAAAAGCAAAAAACAAACAAACCCTCTTTATGATAATCCTACAAAAGCGAACATAAAGTAAAAGAGACAAGATTGTGTTGCATGCAATTTTGTCACAAAAGCACAATCTTACTTTTTAATCCAAGAATTAGTGAACAAGTGCAATAATAACCAAAATTTTGTACAAGACAAAGTATTTTCATAATTTTCATATTATGTTTCAAGTTATAGTCAAATAAAAACTTTCTCTACATTTGTTTTAATTTGGATCAGTGGATTCTCTTCAACTACAAAACAAGTAAGGTGAATTAAATGATCTAAGTCTCTTTTCAGTCCTAAACATGCCTCAAAAAGTCTCAAGAGATCACGTCAAAGGTCACTTAGCCAAGTTTTCTGTCCAAATTAAGCATAAATAGATGCGGAACAGGGGAATATACTTTCCTTCTCTTATAGCACTCTCAAAAAAAGTAGAAATTAAATTTGTAAATATCCCAGGCATTTAAAAAAAAAAAATCCTTATGACTGCCATCCATCAGTGTGTTTCAAAACTATTTACATTTTCAGACTAACATCCATCAGGGTATTCTGTCTTCTGCAAAAAGAGTACTTCCCTTTAACCAAACTTAGCTCACTCAAATTTGACACAGATTTTCCCCTTTTTAAAACAATCTAGGAGTGATGAACACACCTCCATATTCCCGTTACTAAGTCTATTCATGAATGGATATAAATTTCAAGCACAGTAGAGCATTTTCCATGTGCCAAGCCCTAAGCAACATTTTTAATCATATTCACTTCTCATCCATCTTCCTAATCAATAAGATCTGTCATATATAGTCAGAAAGTTCTTATTCTTCTCTTCTATTCTCCTGTTAACATGTCCCTAATATACTTGTCAAGAGATGCAGAAACACCAGCACCGCACACAGCATTTCTAGGTAGCAGTGCCTCATTTCATAAAAGTTGAAATTTTCCAGTACTATTTTTTTTTTTTTTTTTTAAGATTTTTAAGTAATCTCGGGGCGCCTGGATGGCTCAGTCGGTTAAGTGTCTGACTTCGGCTCAAGTCATGATCTCATAGTTCTTGAGATCAACCCCAGAGTCTGGCTCTGTGCTGACAGCTCAGAGCCTGGAGCCTCCTTCAGATTCTCTGTCTCCCTCTCTATCTGCCCCTCCCCCTCTCGTGCTTGGTTTCTCTCTCTGTCTCTGTCTCTCTCTCAAAAAATAAACGAACCTTAAAAAAATATTCAAAAAATCTATTTGGGATGGATCATAAGTACAAATGACACATCAACAAAAAGGAATGGAAACTGAAATGATCTGAGAGAAAGTGACAAAAAAAAAAAAAAAGTATGCACAGATAACACTAGAATCTCTCCCTAATCAGAGAGAAACACATTAAGTTCAGGCCAGGATTAGTAAAAAGAACTCTGAATTGGATGTTAAGAGGTCTGAAATCCAAGGGTAGACTTGCCCAAACTAGCTGAATAGGCTGGGTCAAGTCATTCATTTTCTTCTGGATCTCAGTTTCCTAATCTTTAAAATAAAAAAGAGGGATCAGATGTGCTCCCTCTTCTAAAATTTTACAATTCTATGTGACTTAATATAAAAAGGAAAACTTGGAAACTGTCTACTTCATTACCAAAGGGCTGTCTTGTTGCTGCCCACCACTACTTTTCCCTGATATATTACTAACCAAAGAGAGGCTGATTCAATTTTCCAGATACTTCTCTAATACAAACTAGAAGGGACTAGAATCAAATTCAGTCAGACAACCACTTTCAAATGACCGTTTCTCAGATAGAAGGCTCATTACAAAATGCTTCATATCTCTGTTCTAACTCCACCAGCAATAGTGTATCATAACAAAAAAAAGAATATTACTAAACTAGTTTTTAAAACTTTAACAGACAGTTTTAACTACAGAAAAATGCAGAAACCAATGCTGACCTTAAGATTTACTGATTAGTCTTTTTTTTTTTTTTAACATTTATTTTTGAGAGAGAGGAGAGAGCACACACAAGCAGGACAGGGCTAGAAAGAGGGAGACAGATCTGAAGCAGGTTCCCACTCAGTTAACACAGAGCCTGACAGTGGCTTGAACTCATGAACCATAAGATCGTGACCTGAGCCAAAATCAAGAGTTGGCTGCTCAACTGACTGAGCCACCCAGGTGTCCCTACTGATTAGTCTTTAATCTTTACTTAGTCTTTAGTAAGTTTTAATAATCTTTAAGCCAAATAAAACAGAATATTTGGAGTAAATGTAGCAACTAAACTCCCCAGGACTACAAAACTATATTCTATGTCTCAAAAAGAAAAAAAAAAAATATATCAGAGCAAAACCATCTTTCCAAAGTATGATTTTACTGAGGTCTCTCATACAAAGTATTCTTTTAATAGTCTAAAGCAAGTATTTCAGACCTCAAACCATTCACAGCATTTTAAGAAAAGGCACCAGAGATTCTGAGCTTTTCTCTTCAAAAATATTTGTAATCCTATGATACTTCCACATAATATCCATTTTAATTAAATGAAAAAACAAAATAAATAAAGTGAAAAACTTAGCAGCCCCAATAAACTGATTACTGAAAAACAGCTTCAAGAAATTTTTCTTTATCTTACCTCTACACTAGGGCTAAGGCTGCTTGGCAGTGTTTCTGAAGTCACAGTAGTGCTTGGAAGGCTGGAAATTTCCCAAGTATTCACAGGCTGTATTGGTTCAGACTGCTTTGAACGATCTATACATTTTGGATTATCCAGTAAGGTCACTTCATAAAATTCTTGAATATCTAGGGGTAAAGAAAGGAAAAAAAAATTCAGAAGTATTTTGATTGTCTAATTAAACTATGCATTGCTAAAACAATATAACTCAAAACCAAAACTTTTACTCCAGATAAGTAAAATAAGTCCAATCTTCCAATGCACTTAAACAGGGAGCAGCGCCTGGATGGCTCAGTCAGTTAAGCAGTTAAGCATCTGACTTCAGCTCACATCATTATCTCTTGGCTTTTGAGACCAAGCCCTGCATCAGGCTCTCTTCTGTCAGCACAGAGCCTACTTTGGATCCTCTGTCCCCCTCTCTCTCTCTGCCCTTCTCTGCTTGCACTGTCTCTCTCAAAATAGATAAACTTACAACAAAAAAAGTGCATATTTTCTCATTTTATTATGTCACGGTCACATCAGAACTTGCAGGACATAGTGTAAAAGTTGCAGGCTCTTTACAATTCAAAGTCAATGCTGAGTTCAAATCTCTATTCCACCACAAATCAGCTACCTGTTTAGGCAAGTTACTTAACCTCTGATAACTTAATTATGAATTGTTATAAGGACTGAGTGTCATATATAGTGCACAATGGCACATAATAGGCTCCTAACCAACAGTAGCTAATATCATTACTGTGAATTTTGTCTTTTTTTTCTTAAAAGTTTATTTGAGAGGAAGAAAGAGTCCATGCACACGAGCGTGTGCACACGAGTAGGGAAGGGACAGAAAGAATACTAAGCAGGCTCCACACTCCAACCTGAGCTCGATGTGGGGCTCAATCTCACAACTGTGAGCTCACAACCTGAGCCGAAATCAAGAGTTGGATGCTTAACCAACTGAGCCATTCAGGTTCCCCTGTTACGGTAAATTTTGGAAGACATGAGTCATTACTGATATTTTATCTTTGTACCATCAATATCTCCTCAATATAAACCCCTCACATGGTTTTTCACACCAAAGTAAACAAAAAAAAGTAAATAGTAAATTAAATACTGTACATTTTAGAATCAATCAGACATATGACAAACTCTTTAATTTCTTTTAATGTTTATTTATTTTTGAGACAGGGTGTGAGTAGGGGAGGAGCAGAGAGAAAGAGACACAGAATCTGAAGCAGGCTCCAGTCTCTGAAATGTCAGCACAGAGCCCAACATGGGGCTTTAACTCAGGAACTGCAAGATCATGACCTGAGCTGAATGAAGTTGGACACCCAACAAACTGAGCCACCCAGGTGCCCCAGACATATGACAAAACTCTTTAAAAAACCCATACATTTACTTAAAGTAGCACAGGATAATTTAAAAGATCAAGCTACTTTGCTATCAGCTGGAATTACTATAAACTTGGTATATTAACAGTGATTGATTATTCATGCCATTCAGAAGCTCTGAGTGTTAGTCATATGTTTAAGTTCACCACTATTATATTCTTTATTCACCTAATGGCATACTTTGAGTTGATTCTTTTTTTTAATGTTTATTTTTGAGAGAGAGAGAGAGAGAGAGAGAGAGAGCGAGCACGGGAGGGGCAGAGAGAAAGGGAGACATAGAAACCAAAGCAGGCTCCAGGCTCTGAGACATCAGCACAGAGCCCTATGTGGGGCTTGAACTCACAAACAGTGAGATCATGACCTGAGCCGAAGTCAGATACTTAACCAACTGAGCTACTCAGGCAGCCCTGAGTTGATTTCTTAATGGGGAGAAAGTATCATTTAACAGCAAAGGTGGGGCATTATCCTGTACAGAATCATGTACAATTACTATAAATAACATTTGGACAGAATAACTTTTACTTATTTCTATGATGAAAAGATTAGTATCTCTTTTTAAAAACCAATTTCTGGGGGCGCCTGGGTGGCTTGGTTGGTTAAGCGTCCAACTTCGGCTCAGGTCATGATCTCACGGTCCGTGAGTTCGAGCCCCGCGTTGGGCTCTGTGCTGACAGCTCAGAGCCTGGAGCCTGTTTCAGATTCTGTGTCTCCCTCTCTCTCTGCCCCTCCCCTGTTCATGCTCTGTCTCTCTCTGTCTCAAAAATAAATAAATGTTAAAAAAAAAAAATTAAAAAAAAAAAAATTTCTGAAGACAGTAGAGACAAAGTAATTCCCTTTTAATAAGGAGTAGCACTGTAGAACTTTCTAAGTAAAGAGCTAATAAAAACTAAGCTCAGCACAGTGAGGTAGTATCAACCTACTTCACAGGGTGTTAAGAATATTACTAGAGAAAATTCTATGTAAAAGCATTTTACAAACGAGTTACTATATAAAATTGCTCATATAGCCATCATGAAAAAATGAACTCAAATTCAGAACATCAGCTACAAAGTGTTCTTACCAAAAATTGTTTAACCTGAACCTAAATCAAGCCTTCAGAACCAACTTGAGTTCACAGGACATACAGTGGCTGGTGAAACAAGTTAAATGATACCAGAAAAGCAACGGGAAAAAAACAGATCCAGAAGGGGACATTCCATAAGACAACTGGCAGTTTCTTTAGGAAGTCAATGTCATGAAAAGGAAACTGTTTGAAAGCGAGAATTTTTTTTTTTTTTTTTTTTTTTTGGTAGAAAGGAAACAAAAAAGACGCAGCTATCAACTGCAATGTCTGAGGCTTGACTGGGGGGGGGGGGGGGGGAGGAGGGTATAAAAGACATTGTGACAATTAGGGAAATTTAAATAGGACTATTTTTCAGAAAATATTACAGATTTTTTTTTGTAGAAGACATATATATGAGTATTATACATTTATGTATATATTTCTATATATGTAAGAAATACATATTTTATAAGTAGGAGATATATATCTACAGATCTATAAGGAGAGAGGGAGAGGTATCTCCTATTAAAAAAAAATATGCCAGAGCTCCTAATACAATTATGCCCAACAGCACTAAATGAGTGTTGAGTAATTGGATGATTACCAATCTCAAGAAAAGTAGCCCCCCCCCAAAAAAAAGTAGCCCATTATCACTATGTAAAATTATTATATTTTCCATTATTGTAAGTCAAGTTTGAAATCTTAACTTTCTGTGACCTTTTATTCTACACTTAACAGAAATACTGTTGTGTTACCCTTCAATAATATCTCTAACAAATATCTAGATCAGTGCTGTCCAAAAGAACTTTCAAAACATTCTACAGCTGCCACTATATGGTAGCCACTAGCTACATATGACTATTGAGCACTTAAAATGTGACTTGTGTAAATGAGGGACTGAATTTATAATTTCATTTATGTTTAATTAAATAACCACATGCAGCTAGTGATTATCATACAGGACAAAAGAGATCTAGACTACTATAACTTTGAGTAGCATTTTACTATCTAGAAAGATCATAGAATAAAATGTTCCCTATGTGGATTTTCCAAAAGTTCACTCACATCCTGTCAATTAAAATGCCTCATCTATTAAAAAGTCCTTTCTAATTTGCTGTATCTGAGCTCTTACGGACTGGAAATCAAATATTCATATTATTTTAACTACATCAGGCTTAAGACAAAATAAGCTGAGTAAACACCCATTAGAATGGCTATTATCAATAAAACAGAAAATAGCAAGTATTGATGAAGATGTAGAGAAATTAAACCCTTGTCCATTATTGGTAGAAATATAAAATGATGTAGCCATTGTGGAAAACCATACAGTGGTATCTCAAAATATTCAAACATAGAATCACCATTTGATCCAGCATTAGATCTTGGGCACATATGCAAAACAATTGAAACAGGTATTCGTACATCACTGATTTGTCATCAGTGATGACAGCAGCATTATTCATAGCATCCAAAAGGTGAAAACAATCCATATGTTCATCAAGAGATAAATGATTACAAAACAGAACGTGGTATATACAAACAATGTAATATTATTCAATTTTTAAAAGGAATACAATTCTGATACATCCTACAACATGAATGGATGGATTTTGAAGACATTATGTTAAGTGAAATAAGCCAGACACAAGAAGACAAATATTGTATGACTCCACTTATATGAGGTAGCTAGAACAGTCAAATTCATAGAGACAGAAACAACAGTTGTTACTAGGGACTGGGGTAAGGAAGGAATGGGGAGTTATTGTTTTAATGGGTACAGAGTTTCAGTTTGGGATGATGAAAAGGTTCAGGAGATAGAGGGGTGATGGTCACAAAACAATGTGAATGTACTTAATGCCTTCAATTGTACACTTAAAAAATGGTAAATTTTGTTTTGTATATTTTATATTTTATCACAAAAAATTAAGCTGAGAGAGATTCTAGGAGAGCTTAAATGAGTCAAGTGCATGGAATTTCATATGTAAGTTTTACACTATTTAAATATCTTTGTTTCATACTGAGGTCAGGGAAACTGATACTGCCAGACTGTTACCAGATTATTATCTATCCCCAGCTTAAAAAGAGATTCGTTACCACACTTGGCAAACCAAAACCATATGCAAAAGTACTGAAATATTTCTGTTAACACATGTATAGTGTGGTGACACTTTTGGTATGACAGTTTGTCAGTTATTATCACTTTCCTTTAAAATATATAAATATATATACACACACATCTTTAATTTTGACCCATATCCCATCTTGACTAACATTCCACACATTTTATTTCATTTGTCCACCACACACTTCCTCATCTTGAAGGTATCTCAAGACTATAAAGATCAGCAACAAAGTAACACTTCTTCAGAAAATGTTTATCTATTACAATTTGTTCAGTTGTATCAATAAAGATTTCTCAAAGGTATGCCTGATCAAAAAGGGCACTCTGGAAAAACTGGACACAGGCTGAGCTTTTCTTATTAAGTCCAAAGTACTTATTATTTCCCATGCTATCAGCAGTCCCTGTTCTTTATAAGCTACATTTTATGTCAGAAAATAATTATAACACTTATCATAACTATAAAGATTTAGCAAAGAAAAAGATTATGACTGTGACAAGAAAAATATTTTTACAATAACATTCTAAGACTCAAAACATTACTTTCTACTTTTTCTTTAGATGTTTCTAACCTGGGGAGTATAACACTGAGTTCCACAAGATATCTAGACTAAAGTAAAGCAGAAGTTACTACTATAAGTAGAAGTCAAATATAACAAAAACTAATTCTAGTATAATCCCAATCTTTCCTACTTCTTGAAAATGTTTAACATGCTAAAATCTGACATTCCAAGTTATTCTCAAAAAACCAACTTCATGAAAATAAATAAAGGCATTCAATCAATGAATACTAATGGAGTGAATATGTTTTAGGAGAGAAAAGAATTGAAAGATGAGGTATAATAATCATGTCTTTGAGAGATGGAGAAAACTGAGGAAAAATATGTAACACTTAAAAATCATATAACACCACCTTAAAACAGGTAGATTTAAGAAAGTAAATCTCTACGGGCACCTGGATGGCTCAGTTGGTTAAGCAGCCGACTTTGGCTCAGGTCATGATCTCATGGATCGTGAGTTTGAGCCCCACATCAGGCTCTGTGCTGGGAGCTCAGAGCCTGGAGCCTGCTTCCGATTCTGTGTGTGTGTGTCTCTCTCTGCCCCTCCCCCACTTGTTCTCTGTCTCTCAAAAGAAATGAATAAACATTAAAAATTTTTTTAAATAGGTAGATTTCTATAAAAATGTGATGGCTACATTTTAAGGTGCTACAAAATCTTACACACACATTTATTTTAAATTTCTATTACTACACATGTATTAACATTTTTGAAAATTAAATTAACCAGCTTTTTGACAATGAAAAATTCTTTTTCAATTCTGGTTCGTATAAATCATTTATATGTTCCCATGCCAATAATATTCAATGCCAATAATCAGGGCTATGCATAATTATATCAAAATATACAGACTATGAAAACATGTAATCACAGCAAAATAATGCTTCAGTAGTCCCATCTCAATACTATTTAATGAGAAATTGCCAAATTTACTATCACATGTAAAATGACAGAGTCCTTCAATAAACCTATGCAAACAATTCACTTGAGTCAACTCTAATCTTGAATCTTTCGTATGAAAGTATATAGAAAATGGGAGAATATAGTAGTCAAAATGATTGTCATTTAACAAATAAGAGTAATTCCATACTCATCTGAAAATCCATATAGCTCACCCAGATGTACACCAGACACATAATTAAAATGACTAATTACATTTTTATTTACTACCCTGAAAAAACTTATTTCCTTTTAAAAATAATGATGCACTAAAGCAAGCAAGAACACACAAAAAAAATGCAGGAATACTAAAACATACATTAGAGAAAACTACCCTTGAGTCATTTCACAATTAGAAACATTAATTTTGTTGAGCCTACGGGATCAGTCATAACACAGTCTATTTCTATTTGCCATTTATAGTCTATCAAGTGCCTTCTGTTTTGAACTAAACTGGGTCCCCACAAGTGCAGTTCCTGAACAAAGATCTAAATTACACGGTAACAAAGCTAAAAACTTACCATATATAAATTAGAAATATAGAAACAACTGAACAATCGAAAATTTCAAGAGAATTAAAAATTCTAAATTAAACTTGGGCACATACAACTAGTCCAACAGAACAGAGAAGAATCATTTCTATCACCAAAAAATATATATTTTCAGGAAGTCTCTAAGATCACATATTTCAGAACTCTCTAAATTTAAGTAAAACATTTTCATTTGTCTTTGTTACTTTCTTGCAGAATTCAAAGTTTGCAAAACAGGAATAAGGAAAAGTACAAAATTCCAGGAACACCCACAAAGGAGTGTGAGGAAAATGTTCTCTAGCTTTTAGTTACCACTTTTATCATCCCAAACAGAAATACTTACAAACTCTCAAACTAAAGAAACAAAGATCAGAGTAGGAAGTCTAAGTAGTCAAGAACCTGTAATAATTTAACATAGCATTGGCAACATCTCTAATCTATGAAAATACCTTATTTCATGGAAAAAATATTTTTAAAAAGACCTTAACAGATACCTCTGCAAAGCAAATATACAGATGGCAAATAAGCATATGAAAAGATGGTCCACATATGTCATCAGGGAAATGAACATTAAAATACCAATGAGATACCACCATACACCCATTAGAATGGCCAAAATAGAGAACACTGACAATACCAAATGCTAACAAGGATATGGGACAATAAGAACTCTCAGTCATTGCTGGTGGGAATGCAAAATGATACAGCCACTTTGGAAAACAGTTTGGTGGTTTCCTACAAAACTAAACATAATCCTACTATAAAATCCAGCAATCATGGTCCTTGGTATTTACCCAAATGAGCTGAAAATTTATATCCATACAAAAACCTGCACACAGATGTTTATAACAGCTTTATTCACAATTGCCAAAACTTAGAAGCAACCAAGATATCATTCAATAGGTGAAAACATAAACTGAATGCATCCAATGGAATATTATTCAGCACTTAAAAAAAAAAAAGTTATCAACCCATAAAAAGATGTAGAAGACCTTAAATATATGCTGTGTGATTCCAACCATACAACATTCTTGAAAAGGCAGAACTAATGGAGACAGTAAAAAGATCAGTGATTGCCAGGGTTGCAAGTGGGAAAGAGATGAATAAGCAGAGTACACAGAATTGTTAGGGCAGTAAACTATACTGTTCGATATTATAATGGTGAATACATCTCATTATACATTTGTCCCAACTACAGAATGTACAATACCAAGAATGAACACTAAGGTAAACTATGGACATTGGGGGATAATGATGTGCCCATGTTAAGTCTGTTAATTGTAATAAATGTGCCATTCTGGTAGGGTATGTTGATAATGAGGAAAGCTATATATCTGTGGACGCAGGAGGTATACAAGTAATCT
Source organism: Panthera tigris (assembly GCF_018350195.1). NCBI lineage: Eukaryota > Metazoa > Chordata > Mammalia > Carnivora > Felidae > Panthera > Panthera tigris. Next base: position 72,235,441 of record NC_056668.1, read on the forward strand.
CTGTACGTTCCTCTCAATTTTGCTGTGAACTCTAATAAAACTGGTCTAAAAAACAGTCTTTAAAAAATAAAAGAAAATATGAGCTACCATGCCATGAAAAGACATTGAGAAAACTTAAATGCATATTGCTAAGGGAAAGAAGCCAAACTGAAAAGGCTACATACTTATGATTCCACCTATATGACATTCTGGAAAAGGCAAAAAACTATGGAGATAGTAAAAAGAGCAGCAGTTGCCAGGGACTTAAAGGGAGGAAGAAGGGATGAACATGCATAGCACAAGAGATTTTCAGGGTAGTGAAACTATTCTGTATGATACTGTAATAGTGGATGCATGTGTCAGAACAACAAATATGTATGTCAACTTTACCAACGTATAACACAAAGAGTGAACCCCAATGTAAACTATGGACTATAGTAACACTGGCTTACCAACTATAACACTAATGCAAGGTGTTAATGAAAGGAAATGGAAGGAAGAGTGGTAATGAGGATATAGGAACTGTACTTTTCACTCAATTTTCCTGTAAAACCTAAAACTGCTAAAAAAAAAAAAAGTCTAATAATTTTTAAAAATGTACAAAGGAGTATAAAAATAACATTTATATTTTAAAAAACAATCTCACTTTATTTCAAAATAATTTCCAAATGTATTAAAGATTTAAATGTGATGCTACGGGAACGTGTGGGTGGTTCAGTCAGTTAAGCATGTGACTTCAGCTCAGGTCATTACCTCACGGTTGGTAAGCTTGAGCCCCACATCAGGCTGTGTGCTGACAGCTCAGAGCCTGGAGCGTGCTTAGGATTCTGTGTCTCCCTCTCTCTTTCTGCCCCTCCCCAGCTGTGTTCTCTCTCTCAATAATAAATAAACTTTAAAAAGTTATTTAAAAAAATTTGTTTACAGTTTTTTTAATGTTTATTTATTTTTGAAGGAGAGAAATACAGACCATGAGTGGGGGAGGGGCAGAGAGACAGGGAGACACAGAATCCAAAGCAGGCTCCAGGCTCTGAGCTGTCAGCACAGAGCCTGATGTGGGGCTCTAACTTATGAGCCATGAGATCATTACCTAAGCCGAAGTCAGACGCTTAACTGACTGAGCCACCCAGGTGCCCCAAACTAATTCTGTTTAAAAAATAGAGATGGTATTAAAGATTCTGAATACAGGAAACATTTTTATAATCTTGGGAATAGGGAAGCTTTTCTAAGCATGATACCAAGGGCAGAAAGCACAAAGAATATTGATAAATCTAAATACAGGTTTTCTTAAAAATCAAAGTTTAAAAACAAATGACAAACAAGGAAAGCTATTTGAAACTTACATGGCAGACAAAGTTGATACTCCTAATGTGGATGTTACACCTAACAATTTTATACTTCTAAGAGAAAAGGGGGGGGGGGGGAAAGGTGGTAGGAGAGGCAGATGACATGAACAAATAATTCACCAAAGAAATTAAAATGAATGATGTAAGAAAATTCTTACATTGGGGGTACCTGGTGGCTCAGTCGTTTGAGCATTCAACTTCAGCTCACGCCATGATCTCACGGTTCATGAATTCTAGCCCCACGTCAGGCTCCTGCTGTCAGTGCAGAGCCTGCTTCAGATCCTCTGTCCCCCTCTCTCTCTACCCCTCCCCTGCTTGGTCTCGCATGCTCTCTCTCAAAAATAGACATTAAAAAAAAATTCATACATCACTGAAAATTCTTATATCGTTGGTTATTTCTTTAACCAAACAAATCTATAATAAAATATCAAAATGACTAAAAGTTTATTCCACCTATCAGAGTAGAAAATATTAAAAAGATGGATAACACCTGTATTGTTTAAGATATAGTGAATTAGTTGTTATTCCACATACTACCTAAAAAATTAAATTGAATATAACCGTTTTAAAACATCAAAAGCCTTTTTAAAATGCAAATCCCTTTTTTTTTTTTAATTTTTTTTTAAACGTTTATTTATTTGTGAGACAGAGAGAGAGCACGAACAGGGGAGGGGCAGAGAGAGAGGGAGACACAGAATCTGAAACAGGCTCCAGGCTCTGAGCTGTCAGCACAGAGCCCGACGCGGGGCTCGAACTCACGGACCGCGAGATCATGACCTGAACCAAAGTCGGACGCTTAACCGACTGAGCCACCCAGGTGCCCCAAAATGCAAATCCCTTTTACCAAGCAATTCATTTCTAGGAATTTACCCAAAGTATATAATAAATGATGTAGAACAAAGAGACATATACAAATACAATGTTGTTTATAATACAGAAAAGTTATATACTTAAGTGCTTCTAGAAAATCATTAATAAAACTATAGTAAATCTATACAATGTAAACAAAGTAATTAAAGACAATACAAACCTACTGATATGGAAAGATATCCAATGAGAGATTTTGAGATGAAAACAGTTAATATGTATATACACACTACATACACTTAAGCAAATCTAACTTCAGCACCTCCCTTCACCAAAAAGGACAATTCTACCTATTAGTCCACCCAATAAGTCGTTGCACATAAAAAGTGAGAAGGGAGAAGACTGTTCCCTCAGGTAGTCTCCGTTTTCATATGCCTCTAATAATGTAAACATCTCTATATCTCACTGCACTCAGTCTGATTCTAGAATTATGTGCTTTTGTACAAGAGATCACTCAAACACAAGCCAACTACTATGCCTGTTGCCTGACTGAAGAAACAATGATTTCTTTCCACTAGAGAAAAAAACAACTATATTGCAGTTAATGAGAGACAGTGTTAAATTCCGGAAGGATTTTCACGGGTATTTTAATCTGATGCAATTTTTCACTTTACACAGAGATTATAAATCTCCATTCGCATCATAGGAAACAACTGTTTTAGTTGTGTAGAGAGTTTGTTTTGCAAAATCAAATTATGTATAAATACATAAAGAATAACATTCTAGAAGGATATTCACCCTATGGAAAGAGGTTACCTTTGGTGTGAGATTTTTCTTGACAACATTTTATATAAAGTACAATTAGGTGATCTTAAATGCTTTACATGGAATATGCATTATTTTTTACAATAAATTCCATTTTGGAGAGTTAGGCAACTAGAAAGCTGAAAACATTGCAATATAACCCAGCCATTTCAGAGGGAAAAAATTCTATCAGTTAATTGACTAAAAGCAAGTACAACGTTTTCACAAACTAAAATATGCAATAGTCAAGTCTACTCGAGAATACTCTGCTTCTTCTAAACCTATGTACATTAAAACCATTTTGATCCCCAAAAAGAATATCTTATAAAACTTTAAACTATGTATTACAATTTGTGTTTTGCACATTAGAAACAGGAAAATATCAAGCCAATGTCCAAAAATAAGTTATTTCAATATTTTAAGTACCATTTAACTAACAGTCATAGGGTATTTTCACACACATATTCCTTAAAATGAGGTAAGTATCAAAAGGAACCAGAACTTCTCAGAGAAATGGCTGATTCCAAGGCTGGGCAAGATACCTACAAGATGAATCTGGAATACCTTGTTAGGCCAAAAAAAATGAGAAAGTACTCAAAATAATAGGGGCATGTGATAAGGACATAAAAGCAAGCTTGAGAGAGTTCTCACCAAATGAATCAGAAACAATCTGAACACCAAAATCATTAAGGATGATAATAAATATCAACGATTAAAAGAAAAATGATACAGGGGCACCTGGATGGCTCAGTCAGTTAAGCATCCGACTTTGGCTCAGGTCATGATCTCACGGTTCAGGAGTTCGAGCCCCACATTGGGCTCTGTGCTGACAAGCCCAGAACCTGGAGCCTGCTTTGGATTCTGTGTCTCCCTCTCTCTCTGCCCCTCCCCCACTCACACTGTCTCTCAAAAATAAATAAACACTAAAAAAATTTTTTTATTTTTTAAAAAAAAATTTTTTTTTTTTTTTTAACGTTTATTTATTTTTGAGACAGAGAGAGACAGAGCATGAATGGGGGAGGGTCAGAGAGAGGGAGACACAGAATCCGAAACAGGCTCCAGGCTCTGAGCTGTCAGCACAGAGCCCGACGCGGGGCTCAAACCCACGGACCGCGAGATCATGACCTGAGCCGAAGTCAGCCGCTTAACCGACTGAGCCACCCAGGCGCCCCTAAAAAAATTTTTTTAAATGATACATATATAGATAGATAAATGGGAGAGGAGGGTTCTTACAGTAAAATGCCAAGCGTTAATTGGAAAACGTAGAAGAGTGCCACTGTTATAAAACTTCCATTTTTCAACTGTCATTTTCAACATAGTAAAAGGTTCAGGCAAGCATCATCAATGGATACTAAGTCTAGGTGGAAATTTTGCTAAAAAACAAGACATACACATGGTGTTGAAGTGTCACCCCCACATACTGCTTATAAACAAGGAAAAAACATTAACTATGGAGTAGAGAAATCAAACACCTTAATTGGGTAATCAAAATTAACAACACCGATGAAGGAAAGATATCTTGTACCTCTGAATGTACAGAACCCTAGGGAATACATAACCTGAATCTAATCACAAGCAAACACCAGAGAAACCCAAAATTAGAAAACTTATATAAAAAAATTAAAGAAACGGGGAACTGTATCCTTCAAAAATGCCAATGTCATAAAAGACCAAGATATGGAAATGTGCCCAGACCAAAGAGATATGACAAATGAAATACCTGGTCCTAGACTTGATAGTATACTGGAAAAATAATTTAGAAAAGAAAAAATTTAGTGGGAAAAACTTGACCCTACATAGATGAAACTGCTTAGACCAGAAGAAATATTTACAGATGCTTTTACAGCCCTGTGATTACAAGGTTCTGAAGAGAATTCAACCAGATTCAACATAATCAAAGCACTGCTTCAGAGCAGTAGTAGGCAAAACTATTAGCATATAAATAATAATCCAATTCAATCAAAACCATCAACTGAAAAATTAATAAAAATTTCCTCCAATTCTATAAAGTTTTAGCCAATAAAATGATCCACAGCCTGTAATAAATGTTTTCCTTTCTCAAACCTAGCTTGCAAAGTCACACAAATGAAGTTAGTAACAAACTAAAATACAGTATCCCTGGGACCAGTAAGAAACAAAAAATCTAAGAAATTTTGACATTTTACCATCATAGCTAGAAGTTCACAAACCTTGATTACTAAATACACTTTCCAAAATGTGTAAACTCCGTAATTATAAACATCATTCCATCATAAATATTCTCCTTCAAAGTAAAAAACTTAAAAATAAAACCACTGAACCTACAGACCATCATCTATGTTTACCACGCTTGTTGTTAGTGTTCTTTCTCACATTAAAATATTCAACTCAAGATAACATCCTAATAACTGAAAGTGAGGAGCAGCTCTGGATTCAGATGGAGTTCAGATTCTGGCTCCACAATTTAGTATCTGAAGGTCCTTGAACAAGATCTGTAATCTCTCAGTGCCTACTTTTCTAATCTATAAAATGATATAAAATGACACAATCACCTCATAGATGAATATACGCTTCATAGGATTATAACAAATGAGACACTTGCATCACACACAGAAAGTACTCGATGAAATGTCAGCTATTGTTACTTTTTACATGTACTTAAAAAAGAGTCATAATCTCATACCCATTAGGATGGCTACTATCAAAAAAACTGAAAATAACAAGTGTTGGCAAGAATATGGAGAAACCGGGACCCTTGTGCACTGTCGGTGGGACTGCAAAATAATGCAACTGCTATGGAAGGCAGTATGATATCCTCAAAAAATTAAAAATATAAATGCCATATGATCCTATAATCCAACTTCTGGATATCCCAAAAATTGAAAGCAGTTTTTCAAAGAGATATTTGCACACCCATGTTCAAAGCAGCACTATTCACAATAGCCAAGAGATGAAAACACCCTAAATGCCCATCAATGGATAAACAAAATATGGTATATACATACAGTAAAAAAATTCAGCCTTAGGTAGAAAGGATATTCTGTCACATGCTATAACATGGAGGAACTCTGAGAACATTAAGCGAAATAAGTTAGACACAAAAAGACAAGTACTATATATATAAGTTATTTACAGTAGTCAAAATCAGAGACAGAAACTCCAATGGTAGTTACCAGAGACTGAGGGCAGAAGGAAAAGGAGAGTGTTGTAGAGTTCTGGTTTTGAAAGAGGAATAAGTTCTGAACTGTTTTTGCACCAATGTACTTAATAATACTGAACTATACATTTAAAAGTGTTTAAGAGGTGCCTGGGTGGCTCAGTCAGTTAAGCATCTGACTTTGGCTCAGGTCATGATCTCACGGTTCGTGGGTTCGAGCCCTGCATCAGGCTCTGTGCTGACACCTCAGTCCTGGAGCCTGCTTCGGATTCTGTGTCTCCCTCTCTGCCCCTCCCCTGCTCATGCTGTCTCTGTCTCAAAAGTAAATATCCGGATTCTGTGTCTCCCTCTCTGCCCCTCCCCTGCTCATGCTGTCTCTGTCTCAAAAGTAAATATACACTAAAAAAATTGTTTAAAAAAAAAAGTGGTTAAGATGATGCACTTTTTTTTTCATTTAAAAAAAAGGAGTCATACTTTTTGAAAGCCAGTACCCACAAATTCAAATGTTCTTTACCATGTTTACAAGGCCTACTGAAACTCAGTTAAAAGAACAGCAACAAATAAAGTAGAAGTCAAAAAATCTCAGAAATGGACAATATTATTTATTACATGATCCATCTTCATTTTGACAAATCTCATAACTAAAATAAAACACTGCATTAAAATAAGCTTGCTATTTATTGCAGACAAACTATACAAATCCCATGACTCAACTTACTCAAGTCTCTAAAGTCAGCCTGATCTTGAGCTCAGGTTCTCTTCCTGTGCTCAAGAAAAGCAGAATTCTTTGATCCCATAAGTAACGCCCGGGGGGGGGGGGGGGGGGGGGGGCGCTAGACTAATATGAAATCTTTGAGGATTAAAAAGATCATCTCAGACCCTAGATAAACCTAAGAATCATAAATAACCTCAAATCATGCTGGATCTGAACACCTGGGCTCTGACCTGGAATCAAACAACACCCAGTCAGTCTACTTATTTATAAATTTTTCAAATGTAAGTGCAGAATATGAGAATACAAAATCAAATATATTACATTTTCAAATTGTACTCACCTAAATTAAGGATTAAAATTAGGCAGACTTTGTCTCCCATTTACACAAAGATAATCACCAGGTATTTGGAGAATAAATTTTAAAGAAATGTATAGCTCATAAACTTTTTTTTTTAGATATAACTTTAAATATTCAGCTTTAAAGAAGCAACTTATCACCTGAAACTCAAAAGTTAATAAAAACTTTGCTGTGTTCAGTAGTTTTTAAACCTTCAAAGATACTAGCAAACATCAGAGCTAGGACAGTGATTGCCATATTTCATTGAAATGAGGACATCAGTTCTAAGATGTACCATTCTATCATGTGCCACTAAGAATGTAAAATCATTTCCAACATACATCAGTCATAAAATGTATCCCAAATTCAAAGATATTAAAATATTTAAAAATTGTTATCTCAGAACAGATGTAATGCAATATACACATACTTGTTCCTCTGAATAACCTCAGGGTACCAGAAACCTAATCTATATAAGGTATCAACTACAGAAGGAAGAAGAAAATAAATCAACATTTCTATAGCATCAAAACCGCAGCACCCCACACAACCTTCTTTAAAATGCATGAGAACAGTCAATGCAAACTACCAGTTCAAAGAATCAATAAATAAATAATTATGCAGACAACAAGTACAAAGAAGTAACTACATAATTCACTATGACCTAAGGAGATGATTTCCAAACTCAGGCAGTCAAGAACCTTTGAAACAACTCAGATTGTCAAGACCCATGTCTCCTTTAATCCAACGGTCCACAGATACTACCTCAGAAAAAAGAGCGCCGCCTACTAAAGGAAAAAAGTTGATCCAGTATTTTTCAGCACCTACTATGAACACAATACTCTAGTGTAGCTCAGGGCGACTTACAGGTTTAAAGTACGCTAATGTGCTGTTTCAAGAACAATGGTACCGGTGCAAAGCAAAAGGAAAGTCTTACTAACCTAAACATTTTCAGACTGAAAAAAGTAACAAAGGTTAATAAATTAACCCAATTTCAGCAAACACAAAAGAATACATTTATTTAGGCAGTGTCAACAATTAATTCAATTACAGTATGCAAACACATAAAGATCTCTACTAAATTCACTCGTTTCAAAATTCCTAAAATCGATTACTTTTCTTACACCAAAATTCGGTATCATATCCTATTAAACATTAAAATACAAGCAAATCTAAATATAAGGTAAATTCACAACCAATGAAATTATACAGAACAAAGAAGATCACCAAATACAAACTTGTCCGAAAGCTAATTCTATTAGAATTCAATCACGTGTAAGAACAGATAAACACTCAAAACAGGCAAGGCAGAATACATTTTAAAAATCCCTCCAAACACAGCAAATCTACCTCCAATCTACAGAGAAATCTAAGAAGCATAGATTCTATTTACTTCACTGACCATTTAATTTTCTTAAAGTTGCAGACTCCACAAAGAGAGGGACTACACCTATCTGTCTATAGGTAAATGAGGACATAGAAGTCATACTATTTTTTTTCTAAACATTGACTCTACTAAATAAAACATTCCTAAGTTTAAGGTTGATTTAGAAAACCAAATGACTAAAAATGTTTCCCTTCCTTTTTTGTTGTTTTCAGAGGAATCTAATTTGATCATCCATTTGGACCTTAAATGTCAGAGCTTAGAAACTGAAATGTAAAAATGTCGAGGAGTTTAAACAAAAAAGACAGAATGTTGGTAATTTTTGAAAATAGGTTCATTATATTGTTAATTATGTAATAGTTAATTATACTGTTCTATTCTTGTGTATGGTTTTTAAAGTCTATGATAATGGCGCGCCTCGGTGGCTTGGTCGGTTAAGTGTCCGACTTCAATTCAGGTCATGATCTCACAGCTGGTGGATTCGAGCCCCACGTAGGGCTCTGTGCTGACAGCTCAGAACCTGGAGCCTGCTTGGGATTCTGTGTCTCTGTGTCTCTCTCTGCTCCCCCCCTCCCACACTCTGTCTCACTCTCTCAAAAATAAACATTAAAAAATTTAAATAAATAGATACTATGATAACGTTAGATATTTTAAAACTATTCAGGTGTACTGAGTGGTCTTCCTGAAAATCTTTAATTTTACAACAAACTTAATACAGAGTATCAATTTAGCAGTAAGGTTTTTTGACAGGGTACACTAACTTAAAGGTAATCCACAAACACATCAAAAGTTACTCTATCAATAGATGTTAGGTCATACCAACTTGGAAGTTACTAAGGAAACAAATGTAATGCAATGAAGTACATATCTAATTTATATAGTCAATGATTAATTTAAAAACATTTCATTCTTAGAATTGGAAGGAACAAATTTTCTAGTTCAGTGGTTAACACTTTCCAGGTACCTCGAGGCCATAGACAAATCATCTTGTTTCATAAATTGGGAATTGTGTACAAAATATAAGACTTTGTTTTAAAAAAGAATCTAGCTACTTTAAAAATCAGGAGGGAGGGAGTGCTAAAAACCACTGTTCTAATGAACTCACATTCTACAGCTAATATAGCGACCTAGAAAAGGTTAAATAACTTGTATAATACCATTCAATTAATGGCAGTGTAAAGAAGAGAATTTAGGACTCTTGACTATTTGTCCAGTTCTTTATTAGACCAATGCACAACCTTAAATTTAAGTTAGTTATGAATAATATTGTTTTAATGTTCTTGTCGATAAAATATTAGACAAAATAGCAAAATCACCTCTAAGATAATTTTCCAGATCTAAAATTCTGACTCCATGAATGCCAAGTTTTAACAGAGGTCCATATTAAGGAGATGTCCTCAAACATTTTGAGGGACTCCAGAGAAACAGAAGTCAAATATAGAAACAAGCTAACAATTAAGTTATTCACTCTTGTCTTTTTGGGTCCTGAAACATTCTTGCAACTTCTCCATCTTTTATTAGTTAATGCTAGGATATTACACACTGTCGCCAAAGATCACTGAAATAATCATAATGAAAGTTTTTTCAGTTATCAGGTATTTTTTGAAAGGATATTGGCCTATCAGACATACAACTCACTGGATGTTCAAGTTACTGAATTCCTTACAGAGAACCGAGTAAATCACTCTGTTAAGTTTAAAATAAATGAATTCAGAGGAGCATTAAGTCTAGTTGACACATAATGGTCACAAATAAAGTTTTAATTCCCACCTATTAAAGCCTGAAAGAGGTTGCTCTGAAATATGTTAATAACCCGTTCTATGGAACTTCTGAGCTGTCGGTCTTCAGTTTGGCTTAGTTTTGAACGATATTCTTCCAAAAGGTGCAATGCTCTCTGGGTGTCTGAGAAGAAAAGCAGAGTCTGATTAAAATTACACATATACAAGCATTACACACTATTTATGCAAATAATCTGTGAGACATCTAAACACTTCCCCAAATCCTCTAGGTCAATCAATGCTACTATGTTCACACACACATACATTCCCTGAAATAATCAAAACATTTTAAACATATGTCACAGAGAAAGGAGGAAGGTGAGCAGTTTGTAATAAATGTGGGCTAGCAGTCTACCACAATAATCTACCACAATAAAAGACTGATCAAATATTGGTTAACATGGCTTCAAGTGATCTGATATGCAAAAGCAATTATCGATCTATAATTTGTCATGATAATCCAAATCTTAAATGTTTCAAAACACTAGTTCTTAACCAGGATCCCACGTTTATTCACAAATCAGTGTTTAGTAAGAATGATAAAGTAAAATACTAAAACACCAATGCAGAGTTTTTGGAAAGACATTTCAGAGAAAACAAAATTAACTGCCTCTCTTGTCACTAAAGAGATGTCAAAAAAGAAAGTTTGAAAAATATTTAGGTGGTTCTCCCTTCTAAGGATATGAGGCTTAGATTCCCTAAGTACTGAGGCTAGGACGATGCTGTCTCACCGGAGCTGAACATTTTTAAAGCACAGCAATCACAAAACATACACACAGAAAAGCAAGTGACACTCGCAGGAGAGTTCTGAAATAAATTCTCACCTTGCTTCCGGACCGGCATTTTTCTCCAGTATCAGGAAGAGGGCACACACCTTTGAAAACATAAAACAGAACGGAGACAACTAAAGCAAAGAACAGAGTCGTAGTTAAACTAGCATTTCCCCCGAATCTCAAGTCGAAAAACTCCCAGCCCTGTATGAAAAGGCCACCTGGCGAAGTTTTCCCAAGTGAAAGAAAAAGCCTCAAAACCCAGCAGTGTCAGTGAATCTAGAAAGCTTTTACCTAAGGGTGGGTACCCCGGCAAATTAAGAGCAGACAGAGAAGCCTGCTTCCAAATTCTCCTCGAAAGCTGCTCCCTCTCCAAAGGGTACTAAACGCCTAAACGTGAGGCCACCCCTCCCCCGGCTTAAGTATGCATATTCCCCACCTGCTCCTGGAGGGTGCAGAGGCGCTCCGACCCTTGGCCCCTAAGCCTGCAGCGACAGTAAGAGCGCTCCGACACGGGACCAGCTGGGCTGATCACCCCACTCTGCTCTGGCCCCCTCCTCTCGCTTGCCTTTCTCCTGGCTCGCTTCCTCCGGGCTACTCCAGCGGGGGCCGGACAGGGCTGCGGCCGCTCTCCGCGACGCCCTCACGCCCCACATGCACACCTCGGCGGGCCCCCACACCTGCGGCGCCACCACAAACTTCCTGCAAGCCGCGAGCGCTGGGAGCTGGGGTGCGCTCCGGCCTGAGTCGGGGCGGCTCCCCCGCCCTTCCCCGCTCCACGTCCCCCCGCCCCGCCCGGGGCTCGAGGAGCTGAGCTGAGGGGGGTGAGGGAACGGGGGAGGAGCTCCCCTCGGCGGCCGCACCCCCACCGCCCCTTCTTCCTCTTCCTCCGCCGCCGCCGCGGCCGCCTCGGTCGCCGCGGCCCGCTCGCCCGCTCGCCCTCTCCCTTCCTAGCCGCCCCACCCCCGGAACCTCGCCTCCTTCCGCGCCCCCAACCGCTCTCCCCCCAAACTTTCCGCCAAGATGGCGGCCCCGGAGCTGGACTGCCGCGCCCCCACGTGACCGCTTTCCCGGCGCTCTCAGCCAATGGGAAGTGAGGAGGCGGCTGGCGCCGAGCCCCGGGCTCTCAGCGCTGCTACCTTTGGGTTGGTAGGGGGAGGAGGGCCAGGAGGGGGCTGGGGAACGGGAAAGGGGACCCGGGAAACATCGCAAGTGAACCTCCTCGCTTAAGGGAGCGGCCACTGAAGTGGCTCTGAAGACAAAGGAGTTGACACACAGATTCTACAGGTGGTCCTTGGTGGCCCTGGAGGAGCCCGCCTTTACCTCGCCCTAGCCCACCGGTATGTCCCGCGGTTCAGAGCGAGGAGCGCGCCAGGCCCGGAAGGGTCGGGGTGTCAGAAGAGAGACGTGACCTCACCTACACCAGATCCAAGACACACATTCCGAGACACCCTTTAACCTCACTAAACACGTGCCGGTTTCAACTCCAAGGCAGGAGAGAGTGCCTGGCGCCCCCGGGGGTGGATCCCCAACAGGGAAAAGCGGTCTCGGGGAGGAGTCCACTGCACCACCCACATTAGGGGCGGGGGCGGGCGGAGCCTGGAAGGGGGAAGGGGAGGGGTTTGTGTGGGGTTGGGGGTGCGATCTCTGCACTGTCTTCCACTTTGTACTGGGGCTTTTTTATTATTTGCCCTTAAGTAAAAGTTTTTTGGGGCGTGAGGGGTTGAATTAAAGAAGGGCACATAAAACAGGGAGATAAAGAGTTTGATGATTTTACTAGAGGGTTTTTAAGTCTAAGTGATTAATTCTAAGCGTGAATGTATTTAAGGGTGGAAAGAAAACATTTGTTCCGTCTTTCACTTGCTCATTCATTCACTCCTCCTTGCCTGTGCTCCCCAGCCCAGTCATCAGTCTCAGGTTATTACTCCAGCTCTGGAGGCCCCTTTAAGAACTCACCTGTAGCTACCTCCTCCGAAACCGAGCCGCCCTCAGCGCCCTTAGCGCGCAAAGCTGGGTTAAGTTTTGACTGCAACTCTGAGCGAGACCTCGGGCCGGCCAGGACGCGGCTCTGGGTCTGAGCTACCCAGGTTGTAGAAGGAGAACTGCCAAATGTCACCGTCCGGGTCTTTGAGCCTCTTCTAGATAACGGGGAGCTCCCTCCTCCGAGGTCCAGAGAGAATTTGCCCAAAGTCACCCAGAGTTAGTAACAAAACGGGAAACACGAAGATCGAAGATCGTCTTTCAGGGAAGATTGCTCTTCCCAGCAAACCTGACAGACTTTCACGGACACCAAATCCTTGGGCTAATTAATAAAAGGGAAGTCCTGGAAACTTTGTACTGTAACCATAAAAGTTACTCAGAGGTATGCTAACCACTGGGTTTCACTTTGGGATTGCACCTTGGAATTCTAACTTCAGAGAACCCAACGACTTTAGAGCTCATCTTGACCCACTCTCTCAGTTTAGGATTAAGAAACTGAGGTTCAGAGAAGGGAAGCAACTTGCCTAAGGACGTATAGGCTTATCGGTGACAACAGCCCTGGAATTAGTTCTCCTAGCTCCTGTACAGGGCTCTTTCCACTGTGATTTTGGACAACTTGACAGTGGTATGTTGGTATATTGGCTGCAGACCTCTACGCTCTCCTGGATCAAGCATCTAGGGAACTTGAGCAACAGTTTAGAGCAACATTTCATAGAAGAAATAGGATGAGAAAGTGAAAAGAAGCTCCTAAAAGCAAGAGCTTAGAGAGATTTTTAAAATAGTGAAATGGGAAGGTTTTTAATAGTGAAAATGGCTGATGGCATGCATGCTATTATTAAGACTTCTTTGATCAACTGTGAATGGAATCATTCCACTTAAGGAAGCATTCAAAGAATGGAATCTCTTCAGAATTCAGGAGGAAGGAGGGATTTCACCCTCACCCTTAATATCATTCATTATTCATATATGTTCACTTGCTAGGCAATGAGGATAGAAATAGTTAAGATCCAAGCCCTGCTCTCAAGGAACCACAGCCTAATAACAAATGGATGAAGGCCAGTGAAGCTTTTCCCAAGGGCCACTGTAAAACCAAAAGCAAAATTTGGGTAAGTTTTCAATGTCATCCTAGTCTTCTGCTAAAAAGAAAGAGGAGGGGGAGGAAGAAGCAGGTGACAAGAGGGCATGAAGCTTTCCTTCTTATCATCCTCTAGCTCTGTTGGTTGTCAGCAGTGTCTAAAAGCAGAAATGAAGCTAGCATCTATTCCATCCTTCGATAGACAAGTCCACGCCTAGAATGAGAGGCTTTTATTCTTTCTTCCTCATTCCTCCTTTCTATTCGTCTGTATTGGTTATCTATAGCTGCATAACAAATCCCTCAAAGCTTAGTAGGTTAGTAGCTTAAAACATAGTAGTTTAGTAACTTAAACAGCAATAAACATTATCTCACAGTTTCCGCAGGTAAGGAATTCAGGGTTACCTGGCTTAGGGTCTCAAGAGATCACAGTCAGGATGTCTACCAGAGCCAGTCATCTAAAGGTTTAGCTGGGAGTAAGGGAGGCTCTTCCAACATGGCTCATTCAGATGAGTCAATGCTGACTATTGGTAGAAGGCCTCCTTTTTTCACCATGAAGATCTTTCTGTAGGGCTGCTTGAATGTCTTTATGACATGGTGGCAGACTTCCTCCAGAGCAGGTGATCCAAGAGGGCAAGGCATCAGCCACAACATCTTTCATGACCTAATTTCAGAAGTAACACTCCATCATTTCAACAGTATCCTATTGTTTACTTAGGTCAGCCTCAAGAGTATGAATACCAGGATCTAAGAATCAGTAGGCACCATCTTGGAATCTGGCTACCACATCATCACAACATACAAAACAATAACATCTGGATTTCTGCAAACAACTTTTATTTCCTTGAAGTCTTCCTTTATGCAGGTAGCAGCCACCATTGAATAGGATTCAATATCGCATCTGATTGCTTTCCAACTTCCTCATTAAAAAAATTTTTTTTAATATATAAACTTTCCAGCTCCATGTTAACTTTCCTTTCAAATAACTTAAAAGACCTAAGAGTCAAAGGATCGCAGGGAAAAGCTCAAAGCTTGAATTCTTCTATTGAGTTTTCAGAGAGTTGATCTCAAAGAACATTGTCTCTCAGTTCTAAACTTTCCCTCCCCTACTATCCTTCTACCCAAGCCACCCTTATAGCTTCACATCTCGGTCTTTGTTCTTTCCCCTGTTTAGGTCTGAAGCCTAATCTCTGTGAAGGTGCTCAGGTCCTGCCAGACCCTACTGCATCATTTTCTCCACTCTGGCAGAGTGGCAGTATACTGTCTGTGCCAAGGCAATCACTAAAAGGAAAGAATTTGATGCTGTCAAAAATGCTTATGCCAGCTTAGGCTGCAAAAAGAATAGTGCCAAGAATGATGAGAGTAACCATGCTAGCCAGATCTCCACAAATTGCTCAGGGGGCATTTCCTGGCAGCCAACTTTAGGAAGGGTCTACTTAAACTAGCATCTGGAAAGAAGAGAGTAACCAGAATAATCAGGGATATGAAGCCTTAACCCCGGGGGAACAATTGTAGAATCTAGGGTCATTTCTTCAAGAAAAGAGATATCTGGGGAGCTTGACTTCAATCTTCAAACAGGCTTATTCTGGGTATCTGGGGGACAGAAGTGAAGTTACAGGGACACAGGAAGTTCTTTTTTTTTTTTTTTAACCATGATTTGTCAGAATTGTCCAAAATTCCAAAGAGCTGCCCAAGGTGGTGAGAGTTATCCATTAATCACAGGCTGATGAAACCAGCAAGGCTTCCTTGTCAGAGAGATGTAGATACCCAACACAGAAAGTTGGGCTAAGGGACCTCTGAGATCACAATTCTAAGCATTTGAAGCTTTAGTCTCTGCTGTGGTATTACTGCCATTTTATCTATATCAAGAATTGATTCTATCCAGTTTAAGTGGCACAGAGACTGATCTCCTTTTGCATAGATAATTCTTATCGGAATAAAAGGTACAGGTTGAAACCAATTCCTTTAAAATGTGGACAGTCACCCATCTCCATGACAGTCACTGAACTCATGCTTCTAAATGTATAATCCACCTCAAATTGCTATGTTATAGTGTAATGGGTTCCTAAGTGGGTGTAGGACAAATAACTGCCTCCCATTTAAAACTGGTATACTTTTATACTGGTGTAACCTTTGTATCAGGTTCAAAGACAGATTTAACACATTGCAGTCTCACAGCAACCTATGAGATAAACTTAATGGCTATGATTTCCCAATTTGCAGAGGAAGACACTCAAGAAGAAAGAAAGAATCCAGTTTAGACCACTACAGCTAGCTGGTAATGGAGCTGGGACTGAACATTAGCTCATTGTTTTTCTCATTAGACTATGTTTCCTTTTCTCTACTTGACTCCTTTCTTAAAAAAACAAACAAACTACCCCCCCACACACTGTGTGTGTGTGTGTGTGTGTGTGTGTGTGTGTGTGTGTGAGAGAGAGAGAGAGAGAGAGAGAGAGAGAGACAGAAAGGCAGAAAGACAGTAAGAGAAAGAAGAGAGACAGTGAGAAAATTTCTGGTAAAATAAAGCACACATAATAGGCTAGTCTTTTATCTATTTATCATATATTTGGATGCCTTTAACAGCCGAGACAATTTTGATGGAAATAGGAATGTTGCCTCTGACCACAAGGAAATAAATATCCACACCCTAGTTATATGTTATGACTAAATGAGTTGGTTGTTTTTCTCTTTTTACATGCAAAGGTATTTATTTAAACCACTTTAACTTCCTCCTCTCCTTCGTTTACCCTGACAAGTACCCTTGAGTATGAATGAGAGGTTTTGCAACTGCAGGGGACATCCAACCTGGAAGGGCCCTCAGACACTATCTAGTGCCGTCCCCTCATTTGACAGATGTGCGAAGTAAGCTCCAGAAGAGCTCCCAGACAGTATCAACACACAATTATCAGAGGACTTTTTAGTGACAGCAGCACACTACCAGTGTTTCAGGAATAATCAGTCTTCCTCTTGGCAGGGAGAGGGAATGGGAATTAGTAATCTTTTCTCAAGATACATTTCTA
Source organism: Panthera tigris (assembly GCF_018350195.1). Lineage (NCBI taxonomy): Eukaryota > Metazoa > Chordata > Mammalia > Carnivora > Felidae > Panthera > Panthera tigris. Next base: position 72,252,566 of record NC_056668.1, read on the forward strand.
AGTTTAACCAAATTTGCCACTATGCTTTTGAAGAACTTGGGGTATTGACAGAACAGTGGGGTCCCATATTGAAATCCTTAGGATTAATACCCAAATCTCCTTACATGAGACAGCCTCCTCACCCCACTCCCTGCCAAGAGGATTACCAGTGTCTATTCAAGGAAGGCTCTGGGTAGGGCCCCTTGGCCAGATTATCCTTTCATAGGCAGAGAACACAAATTTGGAAACTTAATTGGAATTTGAAGAAACACTATTAGAATTTTAGAAAGTCATTTTTATTCCATTTTTGAGATGTGGCTTGGCTAATAGAATTCTGATAAACAAAAGAAGCCAAAAGATTCTTTATATTTGGACATGAATTAAGTCCAGTGACCAATCTCCTGTAGCACAGAAAACTCCCACAGTTTTCCAAAAGTTTTCTGTGCCAGTTTTTCATTTTTGGGAAATGACACTCGCTAGAGCTGTAATTTTCCTGTTCCTCATGTTGTGTAACCCTGAATTCTTTATTATTCCCTTATTTTAAGCTCACCAGAAGAGTAAAGACAAAGAATCATTTAAATCTTACTTTCTATTTAAATTTTCTTTAAATTCCAAAAGATAATTTTATCAACTGAGACTAATTATTTGTAATCAAATTATTCTCTACCTTTTACAGATAAATTGGGCTACAGTTGAGGAAACTTCCAAATATGCTTTTTAAAGGTCCTGCAAAGTGGCGCCAGGGTGGCTCAGTAGGTTGAGTGTCCTACTCTTTATTTCAGCTCACATCATGATCCCAGGTCATGGGATCGAGCCCGTGTTGTGCTCTGCACTGAGCATGAAACCTGCTTAAGATTCTCTCTCTCTTCCTCTGCCCCTTTCCCCCCAACTCTCCTCTCTGTAAAATTTTAAAAAATTATTTAAAAAATCCTGCAATGGGGCACCTGGCTCAGTCAGCTAAGTGTCCGATTTCGGCTCAGGTCATGATCTCGCAGTTTGTGGGTTCGAGCCCTGCGTCGGGCTCTGTGCTGACAGCTCAGAGCCTGGAGCCTGCTTCAGATTCTGTGTGTGTCTCTCTCTCTGCCCCTTCCCCACTCACTCTCTCTCTCTCTCTCTCTCCTTCAAAAATAGATAAACATTTAAAAAAAATCCTGCAAAAATCCCCCCAGTTGGATATCATTTCAAATTATAAATTACCATATGAATAAATAAAGTAAAACCCAAGACCGGGGGGAGACAACAAAATAATAACTACTAGAACAAAAATAAAAAGGGGAGGCACTACCAATTGCTAATGAAGATGAATAAAGTAATTTAAGAATAAGGGAGGAACAGGGGCGCCTGGGTGGCGCAGTCGGTTAAGCGTCCGACTTCAGCCAGGTCACGATCTCACGGTCCGTGAGTTCGAGCCCTGCGTCAGGCTCTGGGCTGATGGCTCGGAGCCTGGAGCCTGCTTCCCATTCTGTGTCTCCCTCTCTCTCTGCCCCTCCCCAGTTCATGCTCTGTCTCTCTCTGTCCCAAAAATAAATAAAAAACGTTGAAAAAAAAATTTTTTAAAGAATAAGGGAGGAACAAATATTTAATAAGAAATTGTGCCATAATAATTTAGAGAAGCTTTGATGCAAAGGAGCAGAATAAAGCTATGTCTCCCTTCTTTCTTCCCCTCAGGAAATCACTCCCAAAATATTAGAATAAGAAACTTGTTCCTCCATCTTCAATGAAAATAAGAGTGCTTAGTAACCCCAACAAGACTGAAAGTAGTTGGATAATTGGTCAAATTCAAGTGCCTGAGTTGGGAGTTTAAATAACCCCCCCCCCACACACACACAAAAGGTACAAAAAAAAAACAAAAACCCATAACAGCCAAGTAGGGAGAAAAAAATGTGGTGTGTGTGTGTGTGTATGTGTGTGTGTATAATGTTAACATGTTCATGATGAATGTAAGATTGTCTCTTCTATTTATCCTCTGTACTTCATGAATATTTGAAATATTTCTTAATTAAAAATTTAAATCTAAAAAATAAAAAAATCATGTACTTTTGTCTTGGTGAACCCGAAGGGAGTTAAAGAAATATAAGCTCCAGATGCCACTGATGATGAGGTACCTCTAGAAATGGCAGGGCAGGAGCTGAAAACAAGAGAATAGTTAAATACCCATATAAAGAGAAGTTAGATGCTAGGTTCCCACACATTCAGGTAGGCAACCACCTTTCTCTTCTTTTTCAAAAGACAAGAGCTTTATTTGCTGGAGAAAATGAGAGGCTTTAGGTCTGGGGACACCAGACATAGAGAAAGATGGTGGTTATAGCACTAAAACAAAAGACTAAGGGAAATCTGCATATTGAACACAGTTTTCCTCATAAGCCCCATTCCCAGGAGCTATAGCTGGGCAGATATCCTCCAGACAGAAAAACTGAATTGCCAACATAAAGAAGATAATACATGCTTATAGTTGGAAGGGTCACAACAAAAGTTAGGGTGAGCCATCAGGAAAATGCAAATCAAAAGCGTGCACACACACACACACACACACACACACACAAAATGAGCCCTAACTTCACACTCACTAGGATAGCTATAATCAAAAAGACATATCTGTTAACACATACCTATTGTTATAACAAGGATGTGGAGTAATCAGAACTCTCATACATTGCTGGTGGGAATGTAAAATGGTGTAGCCATTTTGGAAAAGTCTGGCAGTTTCTCAAATGGTTAAACATAGTTACCATATGACATAACAATTCCACTCCTAGGTATGTATCAAAGAAAATTAAAAACATATGTCCACACGAGACTTGTATACAAATGTTCATAGCAGCAGTATCCAGAAAAGCCAAAAAGTGAAAACAACCTAAAAGCCCACAAACTGCTGAATGGATTAATGAAATGTGATATATCCATACAATGAATTATTATTCAGCAATAAAAAGAAATGATGTATTGATATATGCTACAAAATGAATAATATTTGAAAATATTATGTTGAGTGAAAGAAGCCAGTTAAAACAAGGACCACATGTTATATTTCTATTTATATGAAATGTCCAGAATAGGCAAATCTATAGATTAGTGGTTGTCTAGGGTTGAGGGACAATAAGAGGGGAGTGGTTGGTAGTGGAAGGCTAAGGCATGAGAAGTGTTTAATTTTTTTTATTTTTAATTTTTTGAGGTTAATGGAAATGTCTTAAAATTGATTGTGGTGATGGATGCACAACTCTGTCAATATACCAAAAAGCCACTGAATTGTATACTTTATATGGGTGAATTGTATGGTATGCGAATTATATTTCAGTAAAGCTGTTTTCCAAATAGTCCGGTTGGCTACCTTATTGCCTTCAAGAATGCTGACCAGTCAACAAAACCCTTCCATGTACACAGAACTTCCATCATCTCAGCTTTCAACTGCAGGAGTCAACAGTTGGGGAATGCCTCCATCATCAGAGATGGAGACCAAAAAATAAACAAACCAGGAGGGAAAAAAACTAAAGGAAACAAGAATTCAGAGTCAATGCAAGGAAGAGAGAAAAAAACAAGAAATTATAATTAATATCTTCAGAAAAGACCTTAAATGCATGAAGTAAAGATTATAAAAAGAAAGAAAAGAGTTCTTTGAAATTAAAACGTTGAAAACAAAACAAAAATTCAATAAAAGGTTAGAGGACAAAGTCACAGACATTTCCAGAAAGAAAGAGAATACAGGAAAATGAGAGGTTTGATAAACAAGGGACATCAAATAATAGGTATTCCAGAAGAGAGAGCAGGGGAGGAAATTAAGTAAATAATACAAGAAGTTAACAAAATGAGGGGAGGAAGTTAAGCAAATCATACAAAAAAAAATTTATCAGAACTGAAAGACAAGTGTCTACAAATCAAAAAATGTCTCCTGAGCACCAGCAATAATGAACATAAAGATACCCACACCAAAACGCATCATTGTGATATTTTGGAACACTCAGAATGCAATGTAGATCCTAAATGCTTCCAGAGAGAGAGAAAACAGTCCATGTGGGAAGAATCAGAAATAAGAATGGCATCAGAATTCTCAATAACGTCGGAAGTTAGATGACAGTAAAACAATGAATTTAAAATTCTAACGAAAAATTACTTTTCCTGAGGATAGTATGTCTAACCAGATTACCAATCTGAGTAAAATTTGAAAAAAAATGTTTCTTCAATGTCTCAAAAAAAATGACCTTCCATGCATCATACATGCTGTTTTAGGAGGCTTCTAGATGAATGTACTTTAGTAAAACGAAGGCATAAAGCAAAAAAGAAGAAGACATGAGATCCAAGAAACAGAATCCAACATGGAATAGGTGAAGGGGAATACCCAGGATGTTGGTTTAAGGCAATTTCAGGACTATAGTTTCTTCACGGAACTTTGAGGAAGTGTACAGGTTGGAAGGTTGGAGGACCTTAGGATCAACGTATTCAAGATAGAAATTGAATTGGTAAACTAGGTGATAGTTTTGATCATATGGAAAATGTATCAAGAGGAGTTTTTCAGAGCTGTTGGAGGGTGTGGGAAAAGTTGAGATACTGAAAGAAAATTAAACAAATGGAAGCATCTTTTCACTCCGGAAAATAATTGTATAAGAGAGAAAATATAATCACCATACATGGCTCAAAAGTGCACTATTTTTATAGCTCTACTAATGAAAACAATATAGTAAAATGATTCGACAACAACAAAATGAGAATTGTGATAGGCTGAGAATCAGTAAAGTGATAGTTTCACATAGATAATAGAACATTTCAATTGATGAACAGAAGTTTCAGTCTCCTATATGATTTAGTAATATAGAAGTAAATTCCGGAAGAAACAGCTAAAAGAGCTAAAGGTTTTTCTCCAGAGTGAGATGGGAGCAGTGGGGAGGGGAGGAGAAGGCAAGGAGCTATTTTTGTATTATTACTGTAAGGCTTTAGCACTCTTTGACCTTTAAAAAACTATTTGCATGCAGTAATGGGATTAATGATCAAGATTATTTAAACTGTATATAAAGAGAAGTCAAATGATGCACATTGGACTTCTGCGCCACATTGACTTCTTAAGCAGAATTCCGTTGCTAAATGTAAACGTGAAGAATCTAGAAACTCCAATTGCAGCTGCCATCTGCTGTTGTCACTGCTGTGGCAGCCATCCTTCCTGAAGAATGAGACTGCTAGAGGAAGTGGCCATCACAGGGCCTGAATGACAAGAGCGCAGAATCTCCCTTTCTAGGGCTAATGTTCTCTCTAGGAGGGTTTAAACATGGCTTTGCTTATTGACAATTGTAAAATCACCTCTTACAACGTTTCCAACTTCATATGTGTGTAAATCTCTAAATTTCCTAGAAACAAACAGAAGATCCTTAGAGAGTGAAGATGTCATTTCTTCCCGCCTAAGTTATAAAAAGCTCCAAGTAAAATCACTTATTAGCATCCAGTATTAAAACATTAGTATGCCTTAGTTCATATTCTGATGCTTTCTTTAAGATTATATATTTTAAATAAATATACAATTTTTGTATTATGTAACTAATATCTGTTTATGGCTAAAAAATAAAACATCAGTTTTATTTCAGTTGAGAAGCATGTATACTTGATGTAAAATTTGTCCTTCATTCCTATTTTTGTCCCTCCTCTCTAACTTCAGCTCTCTAGGAATGGATTTCAATAGCTTGAGTAATCACTTTGCATGCCACTGCATTTTGAGATTTCAAGAAGAACGGAGATGAGAAAGCAGTTCAAGAAATTGAGTGCTATAGGGGCACCTGGGTAGCTCAGTCGGTTAGGCGTCTGACTTCAGCTCAGGTCATGATCTCATTGTGAGTTTGAGCCCCACATCCAGCTCTGTGCTGACAGCTCAGAGCCTGGAGCCTGCTTCGGATTCTGTGTGTGTGTGTGTCTCTCTCTCTGCTCCTCCCCCACTCAAGCTCTATCTGTCTTTCTCTCTCTCGAAAATAAACATTGAAAAAAATTTTTTAAAAAAGAAAGAAATTGAGTGCTGTATATGATGAAAGTGAATATACACACAGATACTGGCTAGACTATATATTATGACCATACATCTCTGACCCACAACCTCTGCAGCAACCAGTCTGGGAAGCCAAGTGACAGTCTCTGCAGCAATTGGTCCAGAATGATCAGGACTTGGTCAATGACTGCCTGCTTTCCTCTTTTTGCCCTTGCTTCTAACTCAAAGACAACCAAATATGATCCCTAAGTCAGTATAAAATGTCCTACTTTGGGGTATCCTGTTTTCAGTTTTCTCTTGTCCACAGCCTCCAATTAAAGTATAGCTGAAGATTTCCTTTTATTTGCTAGGAAGTTTTTCCACTCCTCTGCCTACCTTTGAGTCCTTACCAAACACAGGTGATGGTAGCTGACTCCCAAGCTATCCAGCAAGCTCTGAATAAATAGCCACTGTTCTCATTTAGGTGGTCATCATTTGTTTCTGCAGTGACATGAAAAAGTTCCCAAAGGAGGAAAAATGACATCAGAATATAGATCTCAGAATAGAAGCTTCATTCATCAGGTTCAACTAATATGTATTATGCTAGTATGAACAAGGCACTAAAGTGAATTGTAGTTCACTGGAACAGATTTGTTTGAAAAGGACCTTACATAGCTGAAGCCTTGAGAGTTGGAAATTCAAATCTTGAGTCATTGTTTATGGTCTGAAGCAGGCAAACTTTTTACTTCAAACTTCCCAAAGTGCCTTCATTAAACATGAATGAAGAGAAGCCCTCAGCAATTAATATAATGGGGGAAAACGAATTACTAACAATAATGTTTTTCAGGCTAGTATTATTTTTAAAAAATCTCTTAGTATTCCTGAAGGCTTGTAACACTATTGTTAGAGTTGCTTTTTTAATTATATAAATAATTACTTGTCTAAGGATGATTGTTCCCCCCGCCCTACTGAAGAATTATGTTCAGTTTACTAACGCAGACCACAAAGTTTTTCATTAATAAAGTTGGCAAACAAAAGCATCTGAAAACAACCAGGGAATGATATTATAGTAAGTTTTACGGAAGATGACATTTTCATTAGTGCTGCTAATGAACTATGCTTAATCCTTTTGAGAGCTGTGATTTATTAAAAGAATTAGAAGTTTGAAAAAACGCCAAAAGAATTCCACTCATTCATTTTGAATATGCCTACAGTATTTGCAATAGAAAAATTAGTGACTATTCCCTAAAGTCGTCATAGCTTTTAAACACAGCATCATTCTGGGTACTGCCATCAGGAAAGCATTGCACCATTGCTCATTAGAAAGATAATGTCATCGTAATAGCTTTACTCTGAGGCATAAGCCAAGTTAAATGAGGCACCAGGAAAAGAAAGGCAAAAGTTTGTTTGGTGAATCATTCTTGTTCTACAGTTTAGTGACTACATTGAGTCAGAAAGAAAAGCAACTTGTGGCTTAATCTGAAGGATCTTCCAAGGAAATGCTGCAAGAGTACACAATTCTTATAATTGGTCTCTAGGCTTCATTATCTCTGTTCAAGTTGTCTGTTCACACTTAACTTTGCAAGTTAAGTTAACTTTGCAAGTTAAGTGTGAACAAACCAAGAGAGAATAAAAACTCAAGCATAGCATAGCATTTAGGAAGATCTCCTTAGACCAGTTCTTTGGATTCCCTTTTTCACATTGTGACATTATACTGGAAACTTGGGTGTGACTGTTGCTGTTCTGGTCCAAAAGTGCCAGGAAGTTCAGATGGGGTCGAGGTCAAGTTCAGGCTAGGTTGACTCAGGTTAGCCTATTCACATGTCCTTTTTCAGGCTGGGATCACTTGAGGAACACAGGTTACTGGGGATCAGTAGAGCTGTTCTCCAAAGCCTCATCAGTTGGCTGGTCAGCAAAATTATACTGTATGTTGGATTTGGGCTCTAAGCACAGAATCTCACTGAGTGTCTTATAAATTCAGTTATGGTGAAGAGTCTGTGCAGAAGTGAGCAAGGGAGACTCCTACTCAGAGAGAGGTCCTACCCCAGAATCCTCCATACTCCAGGAGGAAATTGCCTTAAAAGTCTTAACTCTGGTCTTCTTAAAGGTAAAATATTGCTTTCCAGAGAAATGGTTAGGCCAAGGATTTATACTAAAGGATAACAGACTTTAGACAGTCTAGACCTACTACTAGCAACAGGATAATTGCCAGAGTCCTTCTGCTCCAAGGAAACCCTTCTGTCCAAAGGGCTCAGTACATGATGCTCTTGGGATGGTGTCAATGGATAGTGCCCTTGGTGGCTCTAGAAGGAGGCTGGGTCTCTGGAGGCTCTGGAAGTTGGTTAATGTATCAAGCTCAGTTGTCAGTGAAAATGTCACTCACCTTCAAGTAGAAAATGTGAAAGCATTAGGAACAAGAAAGCTGTAATTCTTTAATCAGGTCAATTCGGTTCAGGCAATATTTAATACCACCTACTGTATTTTGGGCAATGTGACCACAGAGGTGAATATAACCCACTTCTTGCCCTCAAGGAGCTTATGGTTAAGTGGAGAAAGTCAATACAGATAACTTGAGTATAATGTGATATATGATAAGAAAGCAAATCCTGGGCTGAGCCTTGAAGGATAACTTAGCCAAAGGAAGCAAGGTGGAACAAGTTTCCAGTCTGGGAAGAGGAGGAAGAAAGGCAGCAATGAGGCCTTGGGAAATCAGAGGCAAGCTAGGCACAGTGAGGGTCCTTCCTATTGTTACAGATCTGCGTTCTATACTTCTCTGTTTTCTGGAAAGACCTATCTGAGTCTCTCCAGTAACATATGATAGCATGATGACCTTCACAATCAGAAGCTGTGTTCGGCCTCTCACTAAAGTCCCCATTGAAGTGTGTACCATGTCCTCATGTGCAAAGAACTGGGATTTATTTAGATTTCACCCTTCCCTCCTTCCTTCCTTCCTTCCTTCCTTCCTTCCTTCCTTCCCCATAACCTTTGCATGTCTTTTGACATTTCTCTGTCAATCATATTTCCCTCCCTTTCCTTTGCTTCCTCTTTGAGCTTCTCCAAAATGACCTCATTTTTTAAGGCAAGGAAGTCTGAGCTGAATTTAATCTCTAACATGGCCTCATTTGTAAGAGACCTTGGAGTTCCCAGCATACTTTGCTCCCGGGGTACCTAAGTCCCTTGATATCAGGCTATCTGAGGAGTGACCCCATTAGGCAAGGTGTTAGTTCTAGAAAGACCACCTAATTGAACAGGAGCCTGAAAAGGATGGAAGGCACAGGGAGGGAGAGGGGGAGAGAGAGAAGATGGGGGCACTGAGGGCTGGGATCTTTCTGGATTAGTAGCTGCTCCCTGACACTCCAACTTCTACAGATCCAAGCTGACCTGCTGGGGGATTAGTTTTTAGACTCCAAAGAATAGATTGACACAGTTGCCAAAGTATTCTTGAAAAATTTGACATCTGATAGAATGAATCCTAGCACTACTTTTTCTTTACTAACACTTCTTATAGTTTACATTCTCCGTGAAGAAACAGAAAACAAAAAAGCACTGGGAAAAAGACAAAAATCAAACAAAATCACACAACCCAAAGATAACTACCAACATTTACAGTAGATATTTCTAGTATTTGTCATGCACATATATTTGTATCATACATATATATATATATATATATATATATATAGTATCATACATATTATTTTGTAGCCTCCTTTTTCTTAAAAAAGTGAACTTACAGTTTTTTCAGGCTCAAAGGGGTTAATGAGTGACCATAAAAGGAAATTAAGGATCTGTATGAATGACATTTATTCCTTGGAAAATGGGCACTAAAATTTAATTAATTGGTTAAACATTAAACATTGCAGTATTGGTGTTTCATATAGATGTTTACTCATTTAAGATGATTATTGAACATAAATCATATATCTACACAAATACACACCCTGGTAACCTGGGAATCGGGAGATCTGAATGATCCTGTCAATATCTTGCCCTTGACTCTAAAAGCAACCTTCAGCAAATCAATTCAATATTGCTTTTCTAGATGAAGTCCAAATTCTTTTTTTCTTATTTTTAAATTTTTTTTATTTATTTTTGAGACAGAGAGAGACAGAGCATGAACGGGAGAGGGTCAGAGAGAGAGGGAGACACAGAATCGGAAGCAGGCTCCAGGCTCTGAGCCATCAGCCCAGAGCCTGATGCGGGGCTCAAACTCACGGACCACGAGATCGTGACCTGAGCTGAAGCCGGACGCTTAACCGACTGAGCCACCCAGGCGCCCCAAGTCCAAACTCTTAAAAATGGTGTATGAGGTCTTAAATTGTCTGGTCTAACCAGCCATATTAAAAATCCCATGCAGTTCCCAGGATTACCATGGTCTCTTGTGCTTGCATGCTATTTAAACATGATTTTTCCCCCTGAAACACTCCTTCCCAAAAGCCTTATTAACTCCTCTTTGCCTTAAAAGTTTTTTCATTGTAGTAAAATACATACAACACAAAATGTACCATCTTCACCATTTTTAAGTATATGGTTAATTAGTGTTAAGTACATTCACATTGTTGCACAACCAGTCTCAAGAACCCTTTTCATCTTGCAGAACTGCAACTCTTTACCCATCGAACAACACTCCATTCCCTTTTCCCCCCAGCCCCTGGCAACCACCATTCTACTTCCTGTCTCTATGAATTTCACTCCTCTGGATGCCTCTTTTAAGTTGAATCATACAGCATTTGCCTTTTGTGACTGGCTTTTTTCAGTTAATATAATGTTGCTGAGAGTCATTCATATTGTAGCATGTGTCGGGATTTCTTTCGTCTTGAAGGCCAAACAATATTCCATCATATGTATATACCACATTTTATTTATTTATTCATCTGCTGATGAACACTTGGGATGCTTCCACCTTTGGGCTATTGTGAATGCTGCTGCTGTCAACATGGGTATAAAAATATCTCTTGAAGGATGTGGAGAAACGGGAACCCTCTTGCACTGTTGGTGGGAATGCAAATTGGTGCAGCCGCTCTGGAAAGCAGTGTGGAGGTTCCTCAGAAAATTAAAAATAGACCTACCCTATGACCCAGCAATAGCACTGCTAGGAATTTACCCAAGGGATACAGGAGTACTGATGCATAGGGGCACTTGTACCCCAATGTTTATAGCAGCACTCTCAGCAATAGCCAAGATATGGAAAGAGCCTAAATGTCCATCAACTGATGAATGGATAAAGAAATTGTGGTTTATACACAATGGAGTACTACGTGGCAATGAGAAAGAATGAAATATGGCCTTTTGTAGCAACGTGGATGGAACTGGAGAGTGTGATGCTAAGTGAAATAAGCCATACAGAGAAAGACAGATACCATATGTTTTCACTCTTATGTGGATCCTGAGAAACTTAACAGAAACCCATGGGGGAGGGGAAGAAAAAAAAAAAAGAGGTTAGAGTGGGAGAGAACCAAAGCATAAGAGACTGTTGAAAACTGAGAACAAACTGAGGGTTGATGGGGGTGGGAGGGAGGGGAGGGTGGGTGATGGGTATTGAGGAGGGCACCTTTTGGGATGAGCACTGGGTGTTGTATGGAAACCAATTTGACAATAAATTTCATATATTAAAAAAAAATATCTCTTGAATACCATGTTTTCATTTTGGGGGGGTATACAACCAGATGTAGAAGTGTTGGATTATATGATAATTCTAGTTTTGTAGCCTCCTTTTATTTTTTTTATTTTTATTTAAAAAAATGTAATGTTTATTTTGGAAAGAGCGAGACAGAGCATGAGCAGGGAAGGGGCAGAGAGAGAAGGAGACACAGAATCCGAAGCAGGCTCCAGGCTCTGAGCTGTCCTCACAGAGCCCAACGTGGAGCTCAAACTCACGAGCCACAAGATCATGACCTGAGCCAAAGTCTGACGCTTAACCGACTGAGCCACCCAGGTGCCTCTGTAGCCTCCTTTTAATACTTTGTTTTCTTATACTTCTTTCCCCTAGATTAATAATTTCCCAGATTCATAATAAACCACTCTTTCACAGAATGACTTTTATTATTCATATTTTATGAAATAACTATACTTAAATGGTTGCTTCCAATTTCCATTATTAAAAACAATGCTAGGGGGCGCCTGGGCAGCTCAGTCAGTTAATCCTCTGACTCTTGGTTTGGGCTCAGGTTAATGATCTCATGGTTCTTGAGTTCCAGCACCCTGTCTGACTCTGTGCATAGTGAGCCTGCTTGGGATTCTCTCTCTCTCCCTCTCTTTCTGTCCCTTCCCTCTCTCCCTCTCAAATACATAAACTTAAAACAATTTAAAAAAAAAAGAAAATATTATCATTATATCAAAATTTTTTTCAGAAGTGAAAGGTGTTATATAAGTCATCAGTCATAAGACAAAATGAATAAACATAATGAATGGGGGCATCTTTGTCATAAACAAAATGAATGGGGGCATCTGGGTGGCTTAGTCAGTTGAGCATCAGACTTCTGTTCAGGTCATGATCTCGCCATTCATGAGTTTGAGCCCCGTGTCAGGCTCTATGCTGACAACGCAGAGCCTGCTTGGGATCCTCTGTCTTCCTCTCTCTCTGCTCCTTCCCCGCTTTCTCTCTCTCTCTCTCTCAAAAATAAACATTAAAAAAATGAATGACCAGATCTGGCTGCTTACATTTGCAATTAAGTGATATCAATTCCATTTTTAAATGGTCCCTTTTAAGTAAACATGAAAAGTCCCCTCAAGTGTGTATATTACTTTTCACTTACGAGCCACATCCACTAATGTTTCCTTATGGTTAGTTACAATTAGTTATTGTTTTTCCCTGGTTAACACATGAAGAAAGTAAGGCCCAGAGAAGTGACTTGCCTGAGGTCACAAAGCTGATAACCAGTATCTTCTGGTTCCAAGTTCATTGCTTTTCAAATTACAGATGATTCATTTACCAGCCCTTGAGATCTAATCATGAGTAAGGATAGTATAGATTTTTTCTAAGACTTTTTTTTCAAGCTGGAAAGAGGCGGTTATGGTTTAGAGACAGTGACTGAAAGCTGTGATTTAATAGGAAGCCATTTTGTGACCGATACATAGTACAGAAATACAAACAATTTCCCCTTCCCCCTTGAATTGTATGATGCCCTTTGCTGGACTGGCATAGTGTGGTGTCAAGCATGATGGGCTCTGGGGTTAGCCTGCTTAGATTTGAACCTTGGCTTTACAGTACAAGTTATGTGATTTGAACAAGTGAACCTCTCTGTGCTTCCGTTTCTTTGCCTATACAATGAGCAATTACAGCTCCCTGGATTATTGGGAAGATTAGATGAGGTAATGTGAGTGCCTAGCACATGCTAACTGCCTGCTGCTACATAATGACTCTTACTATTGGTGTTGAGGACCTAGATAGTATGTTCCTCTGTCGTATCATGGAAGGGGCTGGTGCAGAACAAGTTAAGAGGGAAAATAGCCTTCTCTGCTGCCAGCTGATTAAAAAAAGATAATTAAAAGGCTTCTCTAGTAGACTATCACTGGTTTTCAGAAATTTGATTACGAAATGGCCTAGTATAGTTTACGTTGCGTTTATTCTATCTTGTGGTTTGTTGGGCTTCTTGTATCTGTGGGTTTATAGTTTTCATCAAATTTGAAATACGCTAGGCCGTTCTTCTTCCGTGATTTTCTGTCTTCCCTTTCAGGACTCTAATTGCAAATATGTTAAACAGCTTGATCTCGTCTGACAGATCACTAAGACTTGGTATGATTTTCTCTCTATGTCTTTTATCCTCTACGTGCTTCAGTTTGGCAAGTTTGTATTGCTGTTTTTAAGTTCACTGACCTTTTATTTTGCCATGTCGAATCTGCTATCAATCACATGGAATTATAACCATTTCATTTCAGATTCTGTATTATTCAACTCCACAAAGTACCATTTGATTCTTTATTATATCTTCCATTTCTCTCCTCATGACATTAATTTTCTATCAGATCTTTGGGCCTGTGTATATTAGCTATTTTAAGCTCCTTATCTGCTAATTCTGTCCTCTGCCATTTTCGGACCTGTCTCTATTCACTGGTTTTTCTCCTTGTTACAGGGTGTATCCTCTGGCGGATATTGTGTGTCAGGTGGATGCCTGCTCAGCAAGGTGGGGGGGCGCCCCTGGGATCTGACGCAAAGAGAGAAAGAAGGAGGAGGACAAGTGAGGAGGGGCAACACAGGCTTCTGTCTGAGAAAGGTGGAGAACAAAAAGATTCTGCCAGAGCAGAAGCAACCGCGATAGCATCTTTCATTGGTATGGCACTTCGAGGTTCACAAAGCACTTTCGCCTTCATTAGCCTCTGTAACTTACATGACAATCCTTTCCTGGTAATTGGAACGGATACTATTATCACCAGGTTACAAAGGAGAAAACTGAGCTCAGATGTGTTTAAGTGACTTGGCCAGACTCGCACACGCTCACAAGCCTAAGAGCCATTGTTAACATTCTCATTGACCTATGGCCTCCTCCATTCAGGTATTTAGAAAAAAAGCTTAGAATCTTTGCCTCAGGAGATTCTGATGCACGCACAAACTTGACAGATCAGAGTTCTTGAACCTGCCTCCATTCCTTTGTTAAATTATTTATGGGAGATTAAGGACATTTGTTACCACTACCGATATCTTTGCTTCTCTCAGAGCATGAAAAACATTGTGTAATAGATTAGGAGAAGTCTAATGCTTTTTCTCATAAACATGTTGGCATTTATGAGCAGGGAGTCCACTGATGTCTTACGAGGATGCTGGGACATCTACCTCACCTTCAGTCATTCATTAGCCTTGAATCACTACTACATTGCAGCCCTTGTTTTCAACTTTGGAAAATCTTGTCTAAAAATGCCTGAGTGATTTATACCCAGTATAGTATAGATTCCACTAGGATTCATTCCTTTACTCTCTCTTTCCAAGGAATTATACCATTTATTGCTATATATTACAATATCTAGGTCAGTAGTTTGAAAATGTTTTATTTTTAGCAGAAGAATACCTTTTTAAAAAATAAAATCATGGGGTGCCTGGGTGACTCGGTCAGTTAAACATCCAAGTCTCAGTTGTGGCTTAGGTCATGATCTCACGGTTCTGAGTCTGCGCCCCATGTCGGGCTCCATGCTGACAGCACAGAGCCTGCTTGGGATTCTCTCTCTCCCTCTCTCTCTCTGCCCCTCCCCTACTCATGTGCATGCCCATGCGTGCACGCTCTCTCTCTTTCAAAATAAATGAATAAACTTTTAAAAAAATAATAAAATCTTATTTTATTAAGATAAAAGTGGAGCTCTGCTTGAACAGGGTGGGGATGGGAGAGGTAGAGCTGCTGGGGTCCCACCTGCCTGGCAAGCCCCTTAGCTCTCACATGGTAAACCTGAGGCCCCTCTGTTGAACCCCAGAACTCCAGAGAACTGGGGTAAACACTAGCCTCTATAATAAAATTAAAACGTCCATTTATCCTTCCTTTTATCCAAACAATATTTACTGAGTCCCCACTCTGTGTGAGATACTGTGCTAGATCTTGGGGCGGGCGGGGGTAAGGGATGGTGGGGGGAATACAAAGATGGGACACACTTCAAATAGTTCACAATTTAGGAGGAACACATCCACAAAGGACTATAGAACAGGGTAGAAAGGCTAAATGCCACAACACAGGTTCAGATCAAGGGCCTTGGGAGCCTTTTCCTGATTTGAGGGCACTAGGTACACTTCATAGAACACGACAATAAGGCCAATGGGGTCTTGGTCCTGGTGAAACATACAAGAAAAATTTCAGTGCATGGTAGTTATCTCTGAGAGGAAATATCATGGCCAGTTTCTATTGTACATCATGCTTTTTAAAAAATACTTTTCGGGGCGCCTGGGTGGCTCAGTCGGTTAAGCGTCCGACTTCAGCTCAGGTCACGATCCCACGGTCCGTGAGTTCGAGCCCCGCGTCAGGCTCTGGGCTGATGGCTCAGAGCCTGGAGCCTGCTTCCGATTCTGTGTCTCCCTCTTTCTCTGACCCTCCCCCGTTCATGCTCTGTCTCTCTCTGTCTCAAAAATAAATCAACGTTAAAAAAAATTAAAAAAAATACTTTTCAACTTTCTATACATGTATTACTTTAGCATTCAGAGAAAACCTGAAGAAAAATAAAAGACCATCATTACAAATTGAATGACATGATTTATCTTTTTTTTAAATGATGTTATTTTGAATGTTAAGGAAAAATAGCAAGTGAATTGCTATTTTAAACTTTCCATATACTCTTTCAGTTTGGGTAAGCTTGAAAGGACTAGCAGGCAGGAAAAGTGACTAAAGTGGAACTCCATCTCCAGCATCAGCTGTCACTTGACTTCCCAGCCACAGTAACACCCCCCACTCCATTGCCCCCCACCCCTGGTTCCTCCTGTAAACTCGACACTCCAGGCACACAGGCCGATGTTCCCTGAGCAGTCTCTGTACGTTCTCATTCCACACCTTCATTCATTGTTCCCTCTGCCGGACCGCCCCTTCCCTTCTCTCCACTTGTTAAAATCTTATCCACTTTTCCAAGTCCAGCTTACCTGCCGTCTCCTCTGGGAAACCTGCAATATCTCTGTACCGCTTATGAGCTTCCCTTTCAACCCAGTAGACTGATGCTGTCTCCCCTATTGTCATAGGTGTCGTTTATTTCTCTGTTGCTGAATTTCTCACAGTCTGCTTTGCAATATGTTTGTGGACATCCCTGTTGCTAGTATTGATCTAAGAACTCTCTGAAGGCATGGATGCTGCCCTTTTCATCACTTTCCCCATATTCTTCAGCAGAGCTTCTGGCACCTGGTAGGTGCTTGATAAATATTGTAGAAAATGAGGAGAAAAAAGCCTGAGGAGCTGAGGCTGAATATAAGAAGAATTCTGAGACTAAAACAAAAAGGGGGATCAAGAAAGCAGGTGGGGGAGGCAGGACAAAACCCTTGCTCAGGTATCTCCTCTTCAAGAAAGAAGTCTTGTTGAGCTCACCTGGGGCCAAGATCTGCTGCCACCTCGTTCTTTGGGTTTCCACAATGCTACTTCTCTTTACCTCAAAAGTGGGGTCAGAATTAGTTAGGGTTATTTTGCTTCAAAGTAACAGAAGCTTAAGCTGTCAATAAAAATATAAAATAAACACTGTGGGGAGAAATTTTATTGGAGGGATACTTGGGAAATTCTTAAAACTTAATAATAAGAAAACAAACACCCCAATTTATAAAGGGCAAATATTGGGGTGCCTGGGTGGCTCAGTCAGTTAAGCGTCCAACTTCAGTTCAGATCACGGTCTCACGGTCTGTGAGTTCAAGCCCCGCGTCGGGCTCTGTGCTGACAGCTCAGAGCCTGGAGCCTGCTTCAGATTCTGTGTCTCCCTCTCTCTCTACCCCTTCCCCTGCTTGTGCTCTGTCTCTCTCTGTCTCTCAAGGGCGAATAAACGTTAAAAAAAAAACATTAAAAAAAATTTTTTTTAAATAAAAAGGGCAAATATTTGATTAGACATTTCACCAAAGAAGCTGTGTAGATGGCAAATAAGCACATGAAGAGATGCTCAGCACCAACAAGCATTAGGAAACTGTAAATTAAAACCGCAGTGAAATACCACACCTACTAGGATGTTTACAGTTAAAAAGACTGACTAAATCAAGTGCTGGTAAAGATGTAGAATAAGCAGAACTCTCATACACTTCTAGGGGAAAGTAGAAATGATACAACGATTGTGGGAAATGGTTTGGCAGTTTCTTACAAAATTAAATACGGGTCTGCCACATAGCCCACCCATTAGATCTTTAGGCATTTACCCTAAAGAAATGAAAGAGTGTCCACACACAGACTTTGCACATACGTGCTCATAACAGCCTTGCTTGTAATAGCCCAAAACTACAAACCACCCAGGTGGTCATCAGCAGAAGAATGGATAAATAAATTGAAGTATATCCATAGAGTGGATTACTACTTGGCAACAAGAAGGAATTGATTATTGCGACAGGCCACAACATGGATGGATATCGAAATCATTTATGGTAAATGAAAGAAGCCAGACCACCCCCATCCCCTCAAAGAACATGATCTCATTTATAGAAAATTCTAAAAAATGCAAACTAATGATGACAGAAAGCAGATCAGTGGTTGCCTTGGGATGGGTTGGCAGGGGAAGGAGGCAAGTAGGGACAGGAGGACAGGATTGTGAAGAGCCATGAGGGAGATTTGGGGAGGGGGGTAAAGTTTATTCTCTTTATCATCTTTATTGTGGTGATGACTTTGGGTATATACTTTGGTCAAAACAAAATTGTACCCTTTCAATCTTGCAGTTTATTATATGTCAATGATACCTTGATAATGCTGTTTTTAAAAAGCTAACAAACAGTGTCTTTTAAAACTAAGCATGCACTTACCATACCCAGAAATTGCACTCGTGGGCATTTATCCCAGAAAAATAAAAACTGATGTTTATACAAAAACCTCTACATGAGCCTTCGCAGCAGCTTTATTCGTACTGGCAAAAAACTGCAAACAACACGAACGTCTTGAAAGGGTGAGTAGGTAAACAAACTCTGGCTCATTCATACTATGGCAAACTACTCGGCAATAAACAAGAATGAATTACTGATATACACAACAGCTTGGAAGGATCTTAAGGGTGTTATGTTTCATGACAAAAGGCAATCCGAAAAGGTTAGGTACTGTATGAGTGCATTAATAATCATCCTCAAATGACAAAACTACAAAGATGGAGAGCAGGTTAGTGGTTGCCGGGGGCCAGGAGGGGGTTTGGGAAGTGTGATCCTTGGTCACACTTGGGAGTTCCTTGGTGGTGATGGCACGGTTTTGTACCCTGACTGTTGCGGTGGTTACACGATCTGCATGTGGGGTCAAACTGCATAGAACTCCACATACATACATATACATGGATGAGTGCATGAGATCTGTTGTCTACTTAACAGTATTGTACCCACCTCAATTTCCTGGGTTTGATATTGTACTGGAGTCCTATAGGATGTCATTACTGGGAGAAGCTGGGTTCCAGGGACCCTAAGAGCTATTTTTGTAATTTTCTGTGATCTATAATGATTTCAAAACAAAAAGCTTACAAATATACATAATGGAGTTTTTTTTTTTTAAAAACTCTTCTGGAGACTTCAGATTGGGCTGGTAAAGTTAAAGCTTCCTAAGACACATGTCCCCCCAAAGTTCTTCCTGAACACCTTTATTAGCCAGCATGAGACCAAGAACAAACAAACTCATATTCCCACCCATATTAAACAAAGGCAAAACCCCACAAATGCCGAACAAGTCTATAAACATGTAGTCTCAATTGGTCTTATTTCTTCAAGGCAGAAGACACCAGAATGTGAGTTTACAGAGGTCAGGGACACGGTCTTTACAATTCTAGCACCTAGCACAAAGCCTGGTTCATAGGAGGAGTCTATTAGAGCCCTTAGGAAGGAAAGCAGATGGGGAGGCAGGGAAACAGAAGGGTAAAGCAAGGGAAGAAACCTCTGATTGACTTCGAACCTGTCTTCTCTTTCGTGTCCGTGTAGAAAGGTCAGGTTTAGTTAATGGCAGATCAGGGTACAGGACCAATTCCATGTAATGGATGGAGCGAGGGCAAGGAAGGAGAAGGTCCACTGTGTGAATTAGAAAATTCTCATTAGAAAATGAGAATTCCAACTCCTGCTAGATTCCCCTCTTGCTGCCCATGCCCAGCTGAGGCTGCATCTATACAGATGACAGTCAGACTGGAAATGGGAAGGCCTGAGAGAGTCACTGAAGCCATCTGTGGGGGAAGACTATGAGGTCTTGACAAAGAACCCAGATTCGGCCAAAGATGAAGAGATTCCAAATCCGGTTCAGAAGCCCAGTGTGGAACCCAAGGGGAACCTAGAATCAGAAGTCAGAAGGGGACAAGGACTGGCATGATAAAAGACAAACATGGAACATTTAAATAGTTGGAGAGGCACTCCTTGTCCTCGTCTGTCCATGTGCCCACCTACCTGATGTCTGACTTACAGACACAGCCAGAGCTGACTACTTTCTATTTCATAAGAGTTACAAGAATATGAAACTTTCTACACTATCTAAGACTTCTCAAAATGTTAGTAAAATAGTTAATATTTATTCAGATTCTTAGGGCTTCTTTCCTCACCACTATTTTGAAGATTATGTAATTCAGCTTTGGTAGGTTTGACGGGGTTTAACGTGAGTAACATAATTAAATTGCCATCTTGTTCTAGTTCATACCTCCTTCTTCCCTAGAATTCTAAGGCTTTGTATTTTAAACAGTGTCAGCCTGTTTGGGGCCTGTTTCCACTTCATTATTTAATGACATGACCTTCCCCTATGCTTGGGTGACTTAAAGTTCCACATTTTTAAAAAAAATCCTTTACACCTTGGCACAGCTACTCAAGTTTACAGGGTTCAAGAATTTAGATTTAGCAGAAATATGGATATCTGGTTTTTGTGAGAAATACATTGAACATAAAACCATGAGGCTACATTTTCCTTCATAAAAGCCCTTGACTTACATTTCTCATCCATCTTCTTAACCTTTCACATCATTTCCTAAAGCCATTTCATCTTCCTTCTAAAATGCCAACCTAAAAATAAGTAATCACACTGAAAAGGATCCAGATGGAAACAGAAAAACATGGACACACTCATTCGGTACGCGAAACATTTTCTATATTTGTCAGTAGACTTAAGTTTGCTTCTCATCTTCATTGCTGCCTCATCACAGAGGAGTATTAGACATAAACAGAAATGTTTTGACCCATTGGAACAAAATCATTCTACATGGCTTTTGACTTCAGGTGGTAATAGTTGATTTTGGCATTTAAGCTTAAGAAACTTATCTGGAAATGGACAGGACTAATAATTTATACTTTTTATTCAATCAAACTAAGTCTTCAGATTACTCTGTGCATTCTTAAGCATACCTTTGTTTGTTTCAATCAGCTGGGGAAACAAGGCTGTGTCAAACTCAGAACTTGGCAAATCACCTATTTTTTCTTGGTGAAAGAGTATGGGAGACTTTCTAAGGCAATCAGGACTTTGGAGTCGTGAAAAACAGATGAATGCTGTTTAGTATATGTAAAGTCAGAAATGCAAAATACCAGACTAATCAGAATCCCTAATAAGCTATTATTTTTAAAAGTCTCATTCTTATTATCTTTTTAGAAGAAAGAAGAACATTACACACACATACACACACACACACTCTCTCTCTCTCTCTCTGTCTCTTTCTCTCTTACATCAGGTGGGATTTAGTGAATAGCTTTTCTCAAAGGAATCATCTGGTTTCAGTACACATTTATCTAAAATGCCTACATCTTCCTTATTTACAGTCTTGTTCAATGGCAATTGACATCAGAATGAGAAATGTGAGACACCACAAGATATTGAATCACCAAAGAAAAAAATAATATACTTATTGTCAAAGCAAGAAATCTTTCCACACCGTATTAGAACAAATATCAGAATAAAACATTAAAACCAAAAGTGTTTACAGGATAACCATCTCTCAGGAAATGTCTGACTGGACGTTTGGCAGTGTGACAAATCTTTGTGAGATTGTATTAAAGTGTTGTAAATTTTAGGGCCAAGTTAATGATTTAAGCCATGGAGATACGCAAATCATTCCCCCACAATCTGAAAAAAATGTTAGCCCCTAAATTGTGTGGCTTTAGAAATGCCCAAGTGGGAGACTCAGACCTGTTATCAGTAGGTTTAATTCTACATGAATTATTGGCCACAATTTGATTATCTCCTAGGCTCCAAAAACGTTCCTAAATTTCAAAGTTCAGGTGCTGCAAAGGCAACCAAAGGGTTGGCATGGACATCCTCTTGAAAAAGATGTTGAGCCTCAACACCAAGAGAGCACGCCTTTGAATATCTTGAAGGTGACAAAACTACAGCCACTCAGTCCTGTGTGTACAGTCACATGTCTAACTCCCACCATGTACCCCTACCCAGATGTAGCCGTGACCCAAAGCTGGACGTGGCCTCTTCCACTTTCAAACTCTCAGAGCCGTGGAAGTGCCGGCACGTGACTCCAGGAGAGCGGTTCATTCCCCGGTTAGGGACTGGCTCTTCTCCTTATGACATGTGCCACGTTCAATTCTGTAATGCAGAAATTTATCTATAGACTTCCTCTGCCCCACTAGATTGTAAACTTTTTGAGTGCGAGGGCCATGTCTGTTTTATCATCTTTGATATAACGCATGTGAAAGCCCAATGTGAGTTATAAAATGCCCTCGCGGGCCTAAGTTTCTATTCTTGTAAAATTATTTGCATCTATTAGTGCCTTACACATTGTAGGTGCCCCGTAAAAGATCTGTTGACTGACAGCATAAATGAACACCTTACATTATTTCCTCTTATTACCAGAATTCCATGTGGTATCTAGTAGAGAGAGGCCCAGCAAACAAAAGGTCAGCTCTCTAAAGGGCAAGAGTTGGAATGAAGCCTGGCAGGCTGACCTGCCATCTTCGGTTCACTGCCCATCAAACATCAGTGCCGCCACCGATTCTTCCATTTCACACTATAGGATTTGGTTGCACCCCGTGGCATCCTGGCAAGCCAACCAGGAAAGTGTCCTTAGGGAAATGCGGATGTCTGGCCCCATGCTCAAAAGGCATTTCAGGACTGGTGAGTACAGAGGTTGCCAAAAACTATCCCCACCATTTGGATGTGCAAATAGCAAGCATTAACACAACTCTCCTCCTCCCCCAGGAAGCAAAGGGAACTAAAAACAACTGAACCCAAGTAAGCATCTAATTAAAAGAAACCAAACTGGGCATTTTGCTTTGTTGCTCTCTCTATGCCAAACGCACAGGACTAAATACATAGAGAAAAGTGTCCTGCTTTCAAAATGCTTCAAAATTTTGCAAGGCTTTCTGAACTGTTTTATCATTTGTAATCTGTCCCAGAACAGAGGTGTTACCTTTAGGGGGAAAAGCACAATGTGTTTTAGCAGCATATGTGGAAAAACTCTAAATAAATCACTTTCTCTTTATGACATAGTTCTCCTGTTTTAAAAATTCAGAAAGGAA
Organism: Panthera tigris; assembly: GCF_018350195.1. Classification (NCBI taxonomy): domain Eukaryota; kingdom Metazoa; phylum Chordata; class Mammalia; order Carnivora; family Felidae; genus Panthera; species Panthera tigris. The sequence continues at coordinate 72,275,521 of NC_056668.1, forward strand.
AAAATTAAGAAGGAAAAACAATGAGATTTCAAAATGGTCATTTTCTGTATTGAATTAATAGTACAGAGGTCCACTGGTCACCTCTTCACAGCCAATCCTTCACTCTTAGCTCATCACAGGTGAAGTCAGAAGCACCCAGACTCTCCGACACATTGGCAATGCTTCACTTAGACCGTTTACCCACTGCTGTATTTTTTTCCACAGAGTCTCACTATTTCACTATAAATACTAAAAGAACAGGCCCCTTGTTCTCAGGCAAGAAAACACAGAAGCTTCATTTGTTTATTATTTTTAGTCACTATGCATTTTGTGTGCTTTATAGCTTCTTGAGTGATTGTTTAATTGTGAGTATATTGGCATGTGATTTGAGGTCAGCTGTTTGTTCCCTGGATGGTACAGTCAATCCATGATGCTGACAAGGAGAAATCTCATTAAAGTTCAAGCTTCAAATTCTAGGCTATCAATATATAACCTCCCTCTCTTCAAATCCTCTATGCCTCTCCCAAAAAAATTTCTCAAATTCTTTAATTATACTTGAATATAGTTTTTAAAACATCTTCCTTCTTCTTCATTGCTTTAAAAAAATGCAGATTGGCAAACAGGAAAAAAAATCGCCTCCAATGTTCCAGTCCAAAGATAATCACAGCTAATATTTTGGTGCACGGTCTTCTTGGCTGGTTGAAAAGATTTTTTGAACAACCAGTGAAACAAACTCAAAGTGAGCTTCACTAAGGCTTTGTGTGTCACCATGTTCTTCGAAATCTCTTTTTTTTTTTTAAAGACAAAATAAAACCACATAAAGGATGATTTTCTTTCATTTAATGTTTTCAGTTTGCCATTAGTACTATAGCTCAAGTGGGCCATCAGTCTCTGGGAAAATGGGCATTTTTAAATTTTTTAGAAATGTTTTATCATTTTTGAGACAGAGAGAGACAGAGCATGAACGGGGGAGGGTCAGAGAGAGAGGGAAACACAGAATCCGAAACAGGCTCCAGGCTCTGAGTCAGCACAGAGCCCGACGCGGGGCTCGAACTCACGCACAGTGAGATCATGACCTGAGCGGAAGTCGGATGCTCAGCTGCCTGAGCCACCCAGGTGCCCTGAAAATGGGCATTTTTAAAGAAAAACGTGGATTTCTGCTGTTCCGTATCTCATTACAAGAATGCCTTAACTGATTACATCTCACCCATTTCCTGCTCCTCCTCCTCCTTCCACCCCACTCGGGCACTTCTTAAACACCTACTCTGGGATCCCTTCATCTGGTTATTTTGCTTCCAATTTTGCCTCTGATGGGTGAGAGTGGGATGAACGGGAGAAGATTGGAAGTAAATGCAACACAATATTAATGGTGGTCAACTCAGGGCAACTGGGACACAGGTGTCGGTTGTATTGGTTTTTGTAGCCTTACAGATATTTTCAAAGTTTTAAATATTAACAAAACTAAACAACAAAAAAGACATGGTCCTTGTGTTCAAGGAACTCAGGATCTGTGGCAATGTGCAAACTGTCACAGGACATTCGAGACTTGCAAACAGAGCGCTGCCTAGAGAGCTTTCTAACAAAGGTTGGTACAAGTGCTAGACTCCAGCAGCTAGGGGAACACAGAGAGGGGCTCAACACTCCCCTCCCTTGGCCATGTCTTCCTAGAGAATGTAGGAAGGCTCCTGCAAAGAGGCAAAGATTGACTTGAGTCTGGGAGGATGAGTAGTTTTCTGTAGTTTCAAGTGTAAGTAAGAGTGCATTTCAGAAAAAGCTATGGCCTCTGTGAAGCCAGACTCTGAGACCATGTGCATGTTTGGGGAAAAGGGTGTGCCCTCAGTATGGCTGGGGTTGTTGTTCTGTGTCAGCAGATGAGCTTGGAGAAGTGGGAATTTACCAGGTGGTGAAGAATCCAATAAATATGACAAGCTACCCAATGGTTGACGTGGAACCAGTAAAGCAACAAAGGGCATAATGCAACTTTGGTGTTGGCAATGTCCTTCGGGGGATGGTATGGAGGATAGACAAGTGGGAGGAGAAAGGGAGGCAGAGAGATCAGTTAGGAGGCTACTGCAGTGATCTAGGCAAGCGATGATGATGGCTTATAGTAGGGCAATGGCAAAGAGGGAGTAGGGCCCAGTGGGGAATCTTCAGAAGATAGAATCTATCATCCATGGAGACAAATTGGATGTGGAGGGAGGGAGAGGGCAAACTCGAGAGTGACTGCTAGGTTTCTGACTTGGCAGTCGGTTGGATGGCGGTATCAGTTCACTGGGATAGTAGGAGCAGGAATAGAGAAGAAGACGTGAGTAAAATTTGCAACATGTTGAATTTGGGAAACCTATGATACATCTTAGAGGTGCGCGAGAGACAATGAGGCATGGAGATTTGGAGCAGCAAATGTGCTCTCCAGGCTGGAAGCAGACTCGTCAGTGTAACACCACCACACCTGAGGCCACCGCTGTATTGAAGGTGTGCTGGGAAGAGGGAGGGACAGAGAACAGAAGCTGGCGCTCTGAGGGAGACTGAGGGGTGGTCCAGGGGGAAGGAGGAAGACCAGGAGAGAGTGATGTCAGTCCACATTGCATCTGCTAAAGGAGGAGATCATTTCAGGAAGGAACAGCTGCTGGGTAAGAGCAGGCAGACAAGTCATGTAAGACACGGTGTTGCCAGATACAATACAGAGTGCCCAGTTAAATTTGAATTTCAGATAGAAGTGAATTTTTTTTAGTCTAAGTATGTCCCCTATTTTTATTTGCTAAATATGGCAACCCTAGCAAGATAAAGACTAAAAGTGCATGTGAATGTGGTAGTTAAAGCAGGGAGCAGAAGTGGGAGGGGACTGAGAGACAATACATATGAACCAATCTTTCTAGAAATCAGTCTGTGAAGCAACGGAGTAGGGGGCAGAGTTAAGACAGGATTTTTTTTTTTTTAAGTTTATTTTTATTTATTTTGAGAGAGACAGAGACAGCACAAGGTGGGGAGGGGCAGAGAGAGAAGGAGAGAGAGAATCCCAGGCAGGCTCTGCGCTGGCAGCACAGAGCTCAACACGGGGCTTGAACTCACAAACGGTGAGATCATGACCTGAGCTGAAACAAGGAATCAGAAGCTTAACCGACTGAGCCACCCCGGGGCCCCAAGACAGGATTTTCTTAAAGTGAGCCGGCTGTATACTTCTCACCCCACCCACCTCCACTAAAACCAGAAACCACGTGAGATTCAAGACCAGGTCTTACTTGTCTTTGTAATAGAAGTGCTGACCTGCCCAGACCCTTTCTCTTGTGCATCAGAAAATCAATAAATGGCTGCTAAGTTAAATCCTTAGACTAGGTTTCTCCCGGCCTGTCATAAAGAACTGAGATAATCAAGACATGCATCACTTTGGTCTCTGTCTGAAAATTATGACCCAAAATACTTTGGGCAAGTATAGTTCATATTTATTAGAATGATCCAGGAAATTGTCTCAGTTCTGCATTTCTATGTACTCGTAAAGGCACATCAAAGAGGCCAACCGTCCTTTCTGCCCAGCTGCTAATCCACAGTAGCAGCACCAGCTAGGAATCTCTTAAATCCCTTGTGCCTGTCAGACTATGCAACTTTCCAGGTGGGGGAAACAGATTGTGAATATCTGGCTGAGTGGAAAACAAAATAAAACAATGTTTGCACCAAACCTGCAGAGTAAGTTGCTCAAGAGGGCTTCTGAGGTCGGTGGGAAACTTCAGCGTCCTTCAGCCTGCCCTGACGTTTGCTGCTCCAAGCACTTGGCCCCCGAAATGCCTTTCTTCCTTTACACAGCTAAGTGAAATCCTCTTACCCTGCCAGAGGAATAAACCAGCCACAAAACTAACCAATTGAAAGGCCACTCAAGCCTGCCTTAAGCGATCCAAAGCAGGCAAGCAAATGCACAGGTGCTTTCAAAGGCAGGTCTTCTGCGAGCTGGAGATACCGTGGACTCTGCTCAGCCAGGAAGGAGGAGGGACGCTGGTAGCTCCTGCACCTGCTATGACACGGACTGGAGGCCCCAGGATACACCTGGAGGGGACAGGGCCTTGAGGATGCTTTCTGCTGGTGAAAAAAGAGAGGGAAAACTGGTTTCATGAGAAAGCTTGGATTTTGAGGTTGGATTAGACCTGGGCTCAAATCCCAGATCTACCCTACTCAAGTTTTGTAGCGTTGGGCTCCATAGTATGGAGCTTTAGGATTGGACACATTTGGATTTAATTCCTAGAGCTATGAGTGGAATACAGATAATATTCTTCAAAATGCCTTCCTTATATATTCTCTTTGCAGCCATTCTGCCATTATGGCTCTAAGAAAGAAAAAAAAAAAAGATGAATGACGCCACAGGAAGGAGAACACACAGGGATGGTCACAGTCAAACAGTGGGAGGGACAAGAAATCCTTTCACCACGGGGAGGAGGAGTGGGAAGTGAGGAGTGATGGGAAGGAGAGGGGCAAGTGGTTAGAGGGGAGGATCAGAAGCAGGGGAGATTCCAGAGCAGTAGTCTGTACCCCCTTCCTGCTGAAGAGACTCTGGGAGGAGACTGCCCTTAGAGGACCCTGAACTGACCTTGAGAGGCTCATGGGACAGAGAGAGGGCCTGAGGTGGGGCCTACCCCCTCAGCTTGTTGCTCCCCAGCCTGACTCAAAGCTCCTGAGGGCCCCCAATGGGGAATGTAGAAGGTCACTGAGAGCTGAGGACAGCAGACTTGCCAAGGGCCTCTGTGGCAAGGGGGAAGTGACCCAAAGCAGGATGAGGAGGACTGCCCATGACACAGGGGACAGGCTGAGACCCGCTGAGCCAGCAGCCAGAAGGAGAGGGGAAGGGAACATCACATCCAACCAGGCCAGGAGAACAGACCACAGGCTTCTGCAACATGGACTTCAGCTGCACACGTGAACACAGTAGGGACTTTTCCACTTAGGGCAGTGAGAACCTAGAGAAGAGAGCAGATATCTGCCTTCTTGGGAGGCAGAGGAGAGGGGCAGAACTTAGGGAGAAATAGCCTGGTAGGAAAACTTTGAACCTGGAATTACTTGAATGTTTATTCAAAAAAAAAAAAAAAACTGAGAAAACTGAAAACAAAACAAAACAAAACAAAACAAAAAAACCCACCAGTTCTCTTATTCCCATCCTCCCTCAAAAACAAAAAACCAAAAATGTCTGACAGCTGTGACTTGACTAGTTATTGTGCGTGTGTGTGTGCGTGTGCGTGTGTGTGTGTGTGTGTGTGTGTGTGTTTTCCCCCAATCCTCAGTGGGATACGGGTCTGTAGGGGACAAAATTATCAGTTATGGGGGAAAAAAAGGATCATACCAGTTTCACCTATTTGAGGTACAGTGTATACGTTTACAACCACCTCCTAGATGAACTTTGTAATCTTGGGTTGTCTACTTAACTTCTTTGAGCCTCAATTTCCTCATCTGCAAAATGGGGATAACACTACTTCATAACATCCATGTTGTGTGTAGTAAATGAAATGATGTGTGCAAAAGCACTGGGGAAAGAACACAACACATAGTTGTGCCCATTAATGGCCACATAGTATTATTACTTAGCTTCCATAAGCTTCATTTTCTACCTCTGTAGAAAATGGGGATCGCAATATCCACCCGACAGCATAGGTATACAAACAGTGTTAATTTTTGTTTCCCCTCTGTTTCCTTCTTAAAAATGTTTATTTATTTATTTTGAGAGAGAGAGAGAGAGAGAAAGAGAGCAAGCATGAGCAAGTAGGCAAGAGGGGCAGAGGGAGAGAGAGGATCTCAAGCAGGCTCCATGCTGAGAGTGGAGCCCGACTCGGGGCTTGATCCCATGACCCTGGGATCATGACCTGAGCCAAAATCAAGAGTCAACGCTTAACCAACTGAGCCATCCACATGCCCCTGTTTCCTTTTCTGAAGAGCTATAGTTTATCTTGTCTTCTACCTCAAATAAACACATCTTTATTCATTCAGTTAATTGAAAACGTTTTCTTGAGTTTTTGTTCTGTGTAGGTCAATCTCCTGAGGGTTCCCAAGATGATACGTGTACAGTGTATATCTCCACAGTCTGCTGGTGGTGAGGGAGAGGACAATATTCTTACTTCTATCTAGTAGAAGGGAAAAATGAGGAGTGAGACACAACAAGCACTGTGTTAACTCATAAGAGGCAATGTTGATATGCAGTTAGAAGTCAGGCAATGCTTCCTGTGTAACATGGCATTTGAACCAGACCTTGAAGAGTGAGAAATATTTAGGCATGCGGAGACTGGGGAGGGTGGTCTGGACAGAGAATTATGAAAACAAGCGTACAATATAACGTAGGATGTGTCTTCAGGATAGAGAGGTGGTTCTGTGTGACCAGAGAGTCAGAGGCTAACAATAGGATGGAAAGCTGGATATAGGCTTGATATGACCCATTATGCTACCTAGCTAATAATCATCACCTCTTCGCTTTCTCATAATATTTTGTGAAAGGAAGGAGAAGAAGGAACTAAAATGTACTGAGCTCCAGATAGATTTGAGCTACTGCATAGAGACCATTATTTGATGAATAGTATCTCTAAACCTCACAGCCATGCTGGAAGGTAGATACATACAGAGGAGGAAACTGAAATTCAGAGAAGTAAAGTAACTTACACGAGGCCACACAGCTAGAAAGTAATCCACTGAGAGTCAAATTTGGGTTGGCCTGATCCAAAACTAGTGTGATAAGACAAGACCTTTAGGCCTTAACTGTTCTACTCATTTCCTTGTGAAAGCACAACTTCTTTCTAGCTCCTGTGTTGAAGGTGGTTCTGTTAACAATAAATTAGCAGGAAGGGTAGGCTGGAAGCAGTCTGGAAATTGAGACCCAATGGGGACATGTTTTGGTTCCAGGATTCAGGGTCTTGGAAAAGCACCAGAAGAAGATGTACCTTCTCCTCCTTCAAAAGGCCCCATGGATGTTCTAGAAATCCTGGGTCCCCCAAGGAGAATAATGTCAGGGATTGAGATTCATCTTAAGAAGCTAATAGGAGCCTAAATGTAGGAAAACCCAAGATACTTCCATCTTCTGTACATTTATGTACCATTTAAGTCCTAGGGGATTACATTTTGAGGTTGATCTTAAGTCAAGATATATGATAGACCCACTTTATTTGTGATAGAATGTCCAGGAGAGAAGACTCAGAAAAGCCTATCTTTTTAGCTGGAAACAACACAGTGAGACCCAAGACATTTTTTGTTTTGTACCACAAAACTGGAGAATGAGTAAACCACATCCAACCTTGTGAGCCTTGGAAGTGAGTGAAGCTCAGAGAGGCATTTTGACTTACTCATGGTCATACAGAGGCAGAGTCAAGATAAGAGCCCAGGCTTTGTTATCATGCTGCTCAAAGAAGAATAAACTCACTTAACCGGAGGACTAAAAATAGTTTACACTCTGTGATTGGGTTTACACGAATCATAGAAGTTTTTCAACTAGAAGAGATGGTAAATATCATCTAGTCCAATTAACTTATTTTACAAATGACAATGCTGAAACTCAGAATAGGAAATTGGCTTACCTAAAGTCACAACAATTTTGGCAGTGGAACCTGGTCTAAGTCACACATTCACTGCCTGTGGTTAGTACTCTTTCCACGAATATTTAATACTATGTTTCACTGATTATCACTCCTCCCACTCCAGTACCCCCACCCCCCCACCACCCCACCCCACATACCACATGTAGAGAGTCAAGAAGAGCTAATCAGTTACTTGCTTACATTTATTTTTTTTAAGTTTATTAATTTATTTTAAGAGGGGGGCAGAGAGAAGGAGAGAGAAAGAATCCCAAGCAGGTTCCACACTGTCAACGCAGAACCCTACAACGGGCTTGATTTCACGAACCATGAGATCATGACCTGAGCAGAAATCAAGAGTCAGGAGCTTAACTGAGCCACCCAGGCGCCCCAGTTACTTCCTTACATTTAGACAGGCATACCTTTCCAATTTTATGAAGGAGATGAAAATATGTCCTACTTTCAAATCAACCAGTGAGAGCAATTCCTCAGACATCTGGCACTTTGCTGGCTTAAGAGTCCCTACATTTTCTGCACAAGTCTTGGAAAGTCAAAGCAGACAGTTGGCTTCCAAACTCCATCTTGTTTTTCATGAAGCTTCCCAAATGCTAAGCAGATTTCCCGCACCCTCAGTGATGAGAATCTCCTCTCTGGCCAAAATCCTGCCCCAATTTTCCCACCCAGGGCAATATGCATGGATGGCCCCGCAGTCATCTCCTGCCTGAATAGCCAACAAGCCACCCAGACTGTTTCGCTCTCTGGAACAAAAGGCCTGGAGCCCACCTTTCTCTCAGCCTCCTTTTTCTAGGAGGAGGCCATGATGTGCTCCCATTAACCCAGGCTGAGACTGTTTCCCCTCACTTCCTGCAATGAGGGATTTCATGGAGCCCGAGAGAAAGAAATCTGGACTCTGTTCCCCCTCAGATTAGTGCTGTTCTCCCTTCTGTTCTCAAAGAATCCCCTTTTCCTAGGTCTGACATGACTTTCTTCCTCATACCGGCACAGCAAGAATCCATTTGTGTTCCTGCCCTGCATTCCAGCAGAGTCCCTTGAGCACTGTGGCTGGAAATGATTTGTATAGGGCATTTGGCCAGCCTCACTTTTAATCACTCACTTACTCACAGACAAAGGGAGTCCCGCCCTGCTCACTTGGGGAATGGAAGGGACCTCCCTCGCTTTGACAGGGTCTCACTAAGTGGTGGCATAAATAGGGATTCTAGTCTCCAGGAAAGATGTTGCAAAGAGCCTCCTTTTCCGGGGGTTAATTATGAAATCAATATCTCCTGGAGCCCCTCCCCCTTCCCTGGACTGTCTGCAAAGCAGACTCTGTTCAGACAATATTCAAGTATCCATTCACCCACCGTGCTTCCTCTGCTTGGGGAGACCGCTGGCATGGAGTTGAGTCTGGGGAAATGGGTAGGATTTGCTCAGGACGTTCAGGCTGGGAGGTGACATACGTCAAAGCCCGAGTGAATGAGTGATCTGTGGGTGGGGTAAGGAAGGGAGAGTCAGGGGCAGCTGGCAGGAACAGAGGCGCTTGCTGGGGAGGAGGGAGTGATGACTAGTCAGGGTCCCCACAGAAAACAGAGGGCACACCCAGAATGGGGTAATTTGAGGAGGGTTTATTTGCAAAGGAAAGGGGACAGGGGAACCTCAAAGAACAGTGTAGTAAGGAGCCAAGGTTTTATAACCTCTGGGCGCAGAGACAGTGACCAGAACAGAAAGAGAGTCATGCAGAGCAACTGTCTTAGAAGGAACCAAGGTCTTCAGTCAAGGACACATCCAGCTTGAGGCAGCCTTGAAGGGAAGATCCAGAGGCAGATTTACACTGAAGCAGGTGACATTTCAGCTACAGGAACCCCACATTTGCACAGGCCCCTTCTCGGGCCTGAGGAAGAGCCCTAGCAATATATTCGTATGTCACATGCTTTTGTAAATTGGCGGGGGAGGGGGCGTTAAATTTTTCAAAAAGCAGGATATTTTCTATCCCAGTTTCCCTCCACCACACACTTGGTATGTTGGGTGGCTTTGGAGTTGTCATGGGAATTTTTAGGATCTGGTTGGGGGGAGATGAGTTTGGGCTTGGTGGAATCTATCGTGGTCGCTCATAGTCACTTCTGTAGATATTTAATGCATTGCTAGCTATCCTCATGTAGGAATGGCTTCCAGGAATTCTCTTACCTCCAACTCATCTGAGGTCAGGATGTGAAGACAGTAAGATGTCACACTGTAATCTGAATGTGTGTCTTTGGTGCCTAATATGGGTAGCAAAGAGAACGGTGGTTTGTAATGTGAGGAACCAGATGCTGATCTGCGGCCCATCATTAGCCTTATAAAATTTTAACTGAAGAATTCACTTCTCATTGTCAGAAATATAATGAGGCACATGCAACTATAAACACACCTTACTATTCTCTTTTCTTTTAATGTTTATTTGTTTATTTTGAGGGGGAGGCAGAGGGGGAGAGAGAGAGAGAGAGAGAGAGAGAGAGAGAGAGAGAGAGAATCCCAAGCAGGCTCCATGCTCAGCACAAAGCCTGACTGGGGGCTCAATCTCAGGACGATGAGACCACGACCTGAGCTGAAATCAAGAGTCAGAAGTGTAACGGACTAAGCCACTCAGGTACCCGCTACTATTCTCTTTTTGAATGGAATTTTACACAATAGTTTTTAGATTCCTGTATTTGTAGCTTATAAGCATAAAAAAAATTCAGATCATACCGAAATTAGCCATTTATTAAAAGGAAGAAAGAAATGCAAAAAGAAGTAAAAGACCTTGGATTATTTGATAATCTTCTCTTATTATTTTTTAAGTAATCTCTACAACCAACATGGGGCTCGAGCTGACCATCCCAAGATCAAGAGTCGCATGTTCTTATGACTGATCTAGCCAGGTGCCCCTCTGATAATCTTATGATTATGATGAAGAGGAGTAAAGCATACGAACTCATTGGGAAAAGATTTCTATTTCTTGCTGCTCTGATACAAATCCCGACATCTATGAAGACGTCTTAGATTGGGTTCCCTGGAAACTGCCTACGAAATGGAAAGTTGCATGTAGAAGGCTTTACTGCAGAAAACTCTCAGGAGATAACAATCGTGAAGAAATGAAGATGGCAGTATTGGGAGAAGCCAACCAGCATATGGTCTCAGTGGATTTGATATTCCCAACAGCTGAGGGTTGGCTGTGTTGGCCCCAAGAGGGGGTCTGGGCAAAGCCCCACAGCATTCTCGATAGAAAATCACATAAAACTCATAAAATGCCATGATCATGGGGACATCCAAGACAAGCTGGTTTATAAGTGTTAGCAATTCAGAGTATTTAAGATTAGTTCCTGCACAAGAAAATTTGAAATGCCCTAAACCTTAATTATATATGGAAGAAAATGATAGAGGCCTTCCCAAATTGGGCAGCAATCTCAAATTTTACATGATATTGCAAACAACAAGTGGTGAAACTGAAATAAATCTACATTACCAATGATTTAAAAAAAACAAAATTCCAATCAAACCTACTAGAGGGAAGAGTGGATTATATTTCTATACTGTGTCTAGAAAATTATGTTACAAAATTGTCATACGAAGAGGCAAAGGGTATGGCCAAAAAATATAGGGAAAAATATTATAGAGACTTTCCAAGCAATTAATTAAGAAAAATATTGTCAGGGCACCTGGGTGGCTCAGTCGGTTAAGCGTCCAACTTTGGCTCAGGTCATGGTCTCGTGGTTCGTGGGTTCGAGTCCCGCATCAGGTTCTGTGCTGACAGCTCAGAGCCTGGAGCCTGCTTCGGATTCTGTGTCTCCCTCTCTCTCTGCCCCATCTCCTGCTTGCACTCTGTCTCTCTCTGTCTCTCAAAAAGAATAAACTTAAAAGAAATTTAAAAAAAGAAAAATATTGCCATTTTTCTGCATTTAGTGATATCTTTGGTATTTTTTAGCTGTTCAGAATTTGTTGTGAATTCTTTTCTCATTCTCAATAGATATTCACTTTTGTAGCTAACATTTTATTCATTATTTTGGACCAATACAATTGCAAGCTTTAGTCTCATAAAGCCAGAATCACACTGAGACCCAAAGGGAATAGTACCCTGACTTCACACTCTTCCCTCCTTTAGGTACCCTTCGGGAGCTTCCTAATAGCTGAACCCAGCAGAATACTGAGGCCTCTGTAGGACAGCCTCTGCAGCAGGGAGTGGGATGGAGGAGGGTGGCCCAAACTGAAGACAGCAGCCACAGCTAAGTAGTATGGAACCAAATTATGGAAGCCTTGAATGCCAAACTCAGTTTGCATTTTATACATAGAGAAATAAAATGTGAATGACATAAAGACAAAAGTATATATTGAAGGAATCTTTAAGCTGGGGTTGTAAAATGCATCTGTCATTCACCACTTACCAGCAGCCCACCTGAGGCAAGGTCCTGCACCCACGTACAGCCAGGAAGAGCTGTCTGCACCTTTTCTTCTCTTCTGGGTCCTGGGATGGTCTGTGCCCCCAAGCAAGCCATAGGGGAGGCCAGTGAAGAGCAGTAGGAAGGCCAGGGGCAGAGCGCCACCACCAGGGACGTGATCCTTAACCAGAGGCTGCGGTTACGCCTTTCCTTCTTTCAGCAGCCCTTCCATCCTGAGTCCTGTCCTGTTTATGCCCACCCTTCCTCTGCAATGTGGCTGAGGCCTTCTGGTATCTGCCTCATCCGGTCAGCCCCACACACATAATCAGCTGGGTGTCTCGCCTCGGAGAGTATGAGCCCGAGTTTGAGGTGGAGATGTCAGAACCAAATTCCTCTGTTAGCTCCTCCGTGACCTTCCTGGGTAATTGAAATCTTGGCATCATTTCCTGGATCTTTTCTGCTCTGCTGAGATCCCAAGAGATTCCAGAATGACTCTCCCTTTTCTTGTCTCATTCCAAGTGCTCTCCTGTACCAATCTCTCCAACATTTTGTCCCCCAGCCAGAAATGAGGACTCCAAAATCTGCTATCCCCAGCCAGCTGGCCTTCCTGAGATCTTCTTGTCCAACTTACTCTTTTATCCGACACACTTCTGCTTGAATATCCCCAAATACTTCCCAGGCAATGCATTTAAAAGCATTAAATCCTGGCAATTCTTCCTTCATACTATTGCTCAGGTCTGTTCTTTCCTCTTCTTTCTCCCTGTCACTCCCTTAGTAGGCTCTGATCGCCTCTGGTCCAGACCATTGTAACCACCTGTTGTAATCCACCCGCACACAGGGCCATAGTGAGATCCCTATAACTGATCACGTCACTCCTGTCCTCAAAAATCTGTGGCTCCCCACCCTTTGTAAATTGAACCCAAATCTCTTGGCCTGGTTATCTTTATTTTATAATCGAGCATGTATGTGACATTACAGTTATTTTTAAATACATAATCATGTAGGGGCGCCTGGGTGGCTCAGTTGGTTGAGCATCCGACTTCGGCTCAGGTCATGATCTCGCAGTTTGGGAGTTCGAGCCCCGCGTTGGGCTCTGTGCTGACAGCTCAGAGACTGGAGCCTGCTTTAGATTCTGTGTCTCCCTCTCTCGCTGCCCCTCCCCTGCTCACACTCTGTCCCCCTCTCTGTCTCAGAAATAAACATTAAAAAAAATTTAAATACATAATTATGTCTGTATTTCTTGCTCCAGACAACCTCTTTCCCTCCCCCAATTAGACAGTGAAATTCATCGGCATTCAGAAAGCGCTAGCTAAACCTAGCTAAACTTGCTAAGGTTTCCCTTTCTCACTTTATCACCCACTACTTGCCCCTACTCCCCCACTACCCTTAGGCTACTCAACTCAAGTGCTTGCTGTTCTCCTGCCTCTCCTGACCAAGTATGACCTCACCTGTACTTGTACATATAGGTCCCCCATTAGGGGTCTTTTCTAGCCCAGTGGCTACTCCTTCCCAGCCTCTGTCAAGTGTATTTGGGCTCTTGTGTATGTGTGTGTGCACGCCCACACACACACACACACACACACACACACTGCTTTCACCATGAGACCTTCTTTCTCCTCCCCTCTTCCCTCCCCAGGAACTAATCTCCTCTCAGAACTCCTTCAGCACTGGTTTGAATGCCTCCTATGGCTTGGATCATATTTTGCTGACATATTTCACATACTGGTTTATAAGCCTTATCGCCTCTACCAGACAGAAAATGCCTGTGGGACTTAGCTGTATATGATTCATTTTTTTCTCCCCAACAGCAACTGGCCTACAGTAGGCATTTATGAACGGATTAAGGGACACATCTGCCCTTCAAACCATGAAGGTACTTCTTCGTGTTATGAGTAAACTTATTTTTTAATTGCACATATACAATTCACGAGTACTCTTTTATTGTAAAAACTCAAACAATACAGATGAAACTAAAATTCCCTTTGCTTGTCTCTAACCCCAATCCCCTTCCCATTTACATACTTATACAATAAAGGTAAAATACAGTTTTGTAGGATTTTTCTGCAACAGTGACATACTATATAAATGATTCTGCAGCTTGCTTCTCTCACTCTACAATATGTCAAAAATATCTTTTCATCTCTCTTTACATTAGGTATATGGTAACTCATTCTTTTTAATGGCTGCAAGATGCCATAGTTTGGGTGTGTGACAGCTTATTCAGCCATTCCCCTATTAATGGGTATTTACATTATTGCCAATGTTTTCTGTGGGCATGCCTCCTTGCACACATGCGCTTTCTTCTAGAATAAGGATGAAGAAAAGAATGTCTGAGTCAAAAGAAATGCACTTTTACAATTGTATTAGATTCAAGCCAAAAATACTGTATTAGATATTGTCAATTTGACTTCTAATTTATGCTCCCCCAAACCTCTCTCCCTCTCCTCTTTGGCCAATCTGGTGAGAGAAAAATGCATTGTGTTATAATAAGGTATTTTGCCCCCATTTACTCTAAGTGGTAGCATCATTTTATGGGTGTATTGACCATTTGGCTTTCCCCTTCTGTGAAATGTACATATCTTTTGCCCATTGTTGCACTGGGCAGCTTTCTTTTTCTTGCTGTTTTATAGGATACCTTTACAAATTCTGGATATTAGTTCTTTGTTTATTATGAAAAAAACATATGTTGTAAATGTTTTCTCTGGATCTGTTGTTTGCCTTTTAATTTTCTTGAGGGCACCTCATTTGCTACAGATATTTCTTTATCCAACTTTGATTTTTTCTGAATACATATGAGCTCCAACACTATGAAATATTTATCCATTCTCTAATGATGTGAAGTACCTCTTCTACCAGATAGTAAATTTTCCTATCTGTATGGATCTGTGCCTAGACTTAAAATTTTTCTTTGTCACTTTAAGGTATATTTTTTCTAAATGACATTAAGATAGATTTGAGGGTTGTTTTTTTTTTCTAGCACAATCTACAGATTCTGGGTTTTTAAAAAATTTTTTTTTAATGTTTATTTATTTTTGAGACAGAGGGAGACAGAGCACGAGTGGGGGAGGGGCAGAGAGAGAGAGGGATACACAGAAAATGAAACAGGCTGCAAGCTCCAAGCTGTCAGCACAGAGCCCAATGCGGGGCTCGAATCCACGAACCGTGAGATCATGACCTGAACCGAAGTCGGATGCTCAACCATCTGAGCCACCCAGGCTCCCCTATAGATTCTGTTTTTTATTTTTAGTTATTTATTTTTTAAGATTTAATTTTGTTAAGTTTATTTATTTTGAGGGTGAAGAAATGGATTCTGGGAGCAGCTCCTTTCCCTCCATACAACTCCTGCTCCCACCCATCACCTTTTCTGGGCCAAGCAGCTGGAGGAAACAAGATGGGTCGTTGAAGCAGGGTTGTTCTCTCCCTAAGAGAGCCTGGGAGGAGATTCTGAAGGAAGCCTGACTCTGGCCACATGTACTCAGTCAAGTCCACACACCCTCTAGCCTCCCCCTGCCCCCAAGAAGCAAAGGAGGAACCCAACCGGTGAGCTGAGGATGTGACATCTTTGGTACCTTGAGACCCAGGAGCAGAGAGTTCCTTCTGTTGCCTCAACAGGGGACTGTCCACCTGTCTGTCTGCTTTTACAGGAGCCTCCTCCACAACCACCGGCTTTCCAGCCACTGAGCCACGGGATCAGGCAAAGAAAGGAAACAACATACCCAAGCGACCTATAGCCACAAGGAGAGGAACGTACCAAATATCCAGGACAGCTTTCTAAAGAACCACCAGAGGAGACAGATGATAACTTTCACAACAAAAATAACATAAAAAGCCCAACGAAGACATCCTGAAACTGAAAAGCATGCTTTTTTCTAGGCCAAAAAAGAAAAAAAAAAAGAGATGAATAACTTAAGGGGAAAAAAAAGGTAGAGATGAGATTGAATTAATGGCCTAGAAGATAAAGAGGGAGAAATATCACTGATCTCAGAGAAAAATACAAAGAAATTGGAATCACAATGGGAAGTATGAGATTTTAAGGGCAGATCTAGGAGACGTATCACGGGACTGAGTCCTGCAGAACAAGAGAAGAAGGTGGAATGACATCTACAGATTCTTGGGGTCAAGAACAGCAGCCCAACAGCCCTATACCTAGCCAAGTTGTCATTCACCCACAAGAGCAGAATATATGTATATATTTTTCAATGTATATGTATATATATTTCAATACATATTTACATATATACATATGGCTGGTTGCCAAGATAAAGAGAGAACAACATAGACAGAAGTCATATAGACTACATTTTAGCAATTGGCGGTTTCCATAAAGTAAATCTTATAGAGAATTTTCTACTTACTTAGTCTTCTAGAAAGAAGGCAGTATGTATGTATGTATATTGAAATATACATACATACATATTTACAAATATGCAGCGATTAAAAAATTATAAGACTCTCTGAAGAAAATAATTTTTTTTTATTAAAAAAAATTTTTTTTTCAACGTTTTTTATTTATTTTTGGGACAGAGAGAGACAGAGCATGAACGGGGGAGGGGCAGAGAGAGAGGGAGACACAGAATCGGAAACAGGCTCCAGGCTCCGAGCCATCTGCCCAGAGCCTGACGCGGGGCTCGAACTCACGGACCGCGAGATCGTGACCTGGCTGAAGTCGGACGCTTAACCGACTGCGCCACCCAGGCGCCCCAAGAAAATCATTTTTAAAGTACTCCAATCAAAATCAAATGAATTATAATAGAGAATAAAGGAAACAGGATGATCAGTAAACCATGTTTATATATACAAATACACACATGTATATACATGCTTACCTATGTATATACCCATATATATGTATATGTGTGCCTAGATACATACAGATATATATATACATATATATATATCTGATATATACATATCTCAAATATAAATAGACAATAATAGACTGTCTGAAAATGTGAATGCTGAATAAGGATTCTTAAAATAGAGGTGCAAAGGAAATGCTAATAAGATCTAGAAAGAAAAGTACTGTGCAATCTCAGCAAAACCTAGGAGTTGGGGCAGGGCATGCAGAGTAATAGCGTCCTAAAGTCTCTTGGGGTAAGGAGAAGAAAACTGGGAAAGGAAGAGTATTCTAAATATCTCATTGGTGGCGGAAAGAAGCATCTAAGTGGGAGAGATAATAAGGGAATAGAGTATCTAAGTGGGAGAAAAAATACCTCATTTTCCAATAATAGTATTTCTATACTAGTAAGGCAGAAGAGCACCGGAAAGGGAAGGGGGATATAACCATTAATGAGATGGAAAGAGTACAGAGAACTCCCACATTAGCAAGGGTGGAATGTAATAGCAATTTGAGCAAACTAGCAAAATTAAAGGAAAAGAAAAAGAAAAGGAACTATCACAAGCATAAGGAATCAAATCAGGTACAATAGTTGTTAGGCTAAGTGCAAGTGAACTGAATTCTGTGTTTAAAAAAACAGAATCTATTGGGGTCCCTGTGTGGCTCAGTCGGTTGAGTGTCCGAATCCTGCTTTTGGCTCAGGTCGTGATTGTGCACTTCATGAGTTTGGGCCCCACATTGGGCTCTAGGCTGACAGTGCAGAGCCTGCTTGGGATTCTCTCTCTCTCTCTTTCTCTCGGCCCCTTCCCTGCTTACTCTCTCACTCTCTCAGGAGTTGTATGGAGGGAAAGGAGACACATTCAGCTGCTCCCAGAATCCATTTCTTCACTAGCATCATATTCCAATCTGTTCCCTGGCAAGGCCATCTTTCCCATGTCCTGCTGCTTCTCTTTGTCACATTTACCAGGGCTCTTCCTTTGCATATCCTCTTCCTGATGAATATTAGAATCAGCCTGTTGTTCCTCAGAAAAGCTCCTTTTTGGCTTTTTGGAAAGATGGAACTAAATAAAGAAAAAGATGGACACGACTCCAAGATTACATCTTCCCATCCAGGAACAAGGCAACCATTAATTCAAGACCTCTTTTATATCTTTTAGTAAAGCTTTATCATATTTTTAATGTAGACTTTGCACATTTCTTAAGTTTATTACTAGATTTTAAAATAAGTTCTCTGTTGCTATTGAATATGAAACATGTTTAGCCTTTTGTTATAGAAAATTCCAAGCACGGGGGCGCTTGGGTGGCTCAGTCAGTTAAGCATCTGACTTTGGCTCAGCTCATGATCTCACCTTTTGTGGGTTCGAGCCCCACGTTGGGCTCTGTGCTGACAGCTCAGAGCCTGGAGCCTGCTTCGGATTCTGTGTCTCCCTCTCTCTCTGCCCCTCCCCCACTTTCACTCTGTGTCTCAAAAATAAATAAACATTGAAAAAAAAAAGCAACAGACCACAAAAATGACAGTACATATGAATGGGAAGTGTAGCAGTTTGCTAGGGTTGCAGAGCCTGACATGGGGCTGGAACCCATGAAAGGTGAGATCATGACCTGAGCCAAAGTCAGATGCTTAACTGACTGAGCCACCGAGGCAGCCCTGTGCTTGGAATTTTCTGTAACTATATAACTTGACAATTTTTAATTGTGGTAAAATGTACAACATAAAGTTTATCCTCTTAACAATTTTTTTTAATGTTTATTTATTTTTGAGAGAGAGAGAGAGAATAGGGGAAGGGCAGAGAGAGAGGGAGAGACGGAACCTGAAGCAGACTCCAAGCTCTGAGCGGTCAGCCCAGAGCCTGACGCGGGGCTCGAACCCACAAACTGCAAGGTCATGACCCGAGTCAAAGTTAGCAGCTTAACTGACTGAGCCACCCAGGTGTCCCCACCCTCTTAACAATTTTAAGTGCACAGTTCAGTTGTACATTCACAGTGTTCTACAGCCAATCTCAAGAGCTCTTTCAATCTTGCAAAAGTGAAACTCTTGACCCACGAGACAACTCCCCATCTCCCTTTCCCCCCAGCTCCTGGGAGCCACCACCCTACCTTCTGTCTCTGTGAATGTGACTACTATAGGTGCCTCTTGTAAGTAAAATCAGGTGGTATTTGTCTTTTCGTGTCTGGCTTATTTCACTTAGCGTAATGTCCTCAAACTTCATCCACGCTGTAGCATGTGCCAGGATCTCCTTCTCTTCCAAGGCCGGATATGATTCCATTGTGAATATCCCACATTTCATTATTCCATTCACTTGTCAGTAGACACGTGGGTTGCTTCCTCCTTTTGACTTTTGGGAATGATGTTCTCAACCAGCGTTAACAATTATCCACTCAGAGACAGTCCTGTTTCATCTATAATCCCACCACGTTCTCCTTCTGTATTATTTTGAAGCAAATCTGAATGGAGTATTTTACAAACTATATTTTCGATTTGGTTGAAGATTCTTCCCAGGGAAAATCAGAGCCTGGAAACTGGTACTATTTCACCCCAAATAGCTTAAATCTGTTTGGCATAAAGATGAAGTATAGACGATGTGGGAAAGCTGCCACAGAAAGGGTGGATGAGGAAGAAGTAGGTCAGAGTGGCTAAGACTTATCACATGGACACAAACTGCTGCTCTTCCTTACCCTCTTCTTTAAACCTTCAAGTCCCCAGGCCCCTGAAGCAGGGAGGATTCCAGAGCTCACAGACCACTGCAACCTTCCTGGTTTGGGGGGCCTCAGAGAAGGCTCTGCAAATCTCCATCCACTTGCCTATGGCCGGGGTGTTTTGCTTTGGCAGTGCTAGGGCTGCAGTCAAGCTATGCCTTGAACTCTCTGAAACTGCCTTGGGAGCCAAGGTCTATTCCTGGAGAAGAGATTAGTAGAAATTCCTCAGGAAGAAATTGGCTGCCTGTGAATGCCAGGAGGCGTCACAACTAGATAACCTACCCAGAAAGAAGGGTTCTGATGGTCATATCACTTTAAAATTGTACCGAATGCTGGGGTATGGCAATTTAAGTAAACTAGACTTGGACTCTGTTGAGTCTTCCTCCAGGGCAGACCCTCTCTGCTGGGACTTACCTTAGGGGTGTGGTATCCCTTTGTCCTTGTTACCTTCAGAAGTGGGACCTTGTGCTAAGGGAACATGGCAGTAACCATTCAATAAGGGCTTGCGTTTATCTTCCCAATAGCCTTGGAGAAAACAAACACAATAATTCTTGCCGTCCCTTAAAGGCCCTTTACTTACGAGGGATCATAAGTTTTCTCTTCTAAACCCCATCAACATCATAAATATCCCTTTATTCTCCCATGGACAGTTCAAACTTGGGCTAGTTTACATCCAAAGGAAATAATTGTTGCTACAGAAAATCACTAGGTCTCTTCCCAGCCAGGCCAGTTGCCCTGACTTCTTTCCCACTCCACTGGACTGAGATTTCTCTCTGCCCTCGTGTGGAGCATCAGTAAGTGAGGGTTAGTCCAGGGTTTGATCTTGAACATTGCCTAACAGAAGCCAAAGCCTATTTGCCCCCCAAACGATTAGCAAGTATGTGTCTTGAGCTGGTGACATGAAGTTGCTCTTGGGTGTCAGCGTCACAGCATCCTGCCCTATAGACTTGGGTTCTGTCTCATTCTTCCACCAACTTTCTGATAAATGTGGTCCTATTGCTTCTCCTCCTTTGACCTCAGTTTTCCAGTAAAATCAGGGGACTGAACTGGATGGTAACAAAGGCCCCTTCTGGCTCCAAGTCTGTGAAAAAAGTCACAAAACCTGGGAATGAGAAGCACCCATGTGGCTCCAGGCCCTAACTCGGAGACTCTTAAAGACCACCAGGGCTAAAGATAGAGCTGAGAGGGAAGTGGAAGCTCCTGGCGGGACTTCCTAAGATGCCACCACTCTGGAAGGTGTTTGGACACGTATGAACAGGAGACTGGAATGCCTGGAATAGCAAATGAGCTGATCCAGCCCGGGGTGGTGCTGGGCTGGGCTACCTCGGTCAGACAGATTTGTCCCTGACATTGCATTGATGAAGTCAGGACATCACCAAGTTTAGGTGGCTGCAGACTCGAGGCCCGAGGTGGACTTGGGCCATAACAGCAAAGTATCCTTTTACGTCGCGCAAAAAGACAGGTGTGGATGTCAACGAGCACCCAGGATCAAGAGAGGACTGCAGGATTCAGAACCCGAGGAAGAGCCTGACAGCAGCTGCAAGAAGGAATGTCCAGAAGCAAACAATGAAGGCTCTCCACATATTCTAAAGCAGTGGTTCCTCAAGCTTTAACACATAGCAGGAATTCCTTTAGGGCTTGTCCAAACTCAAGAGTGCCGGTCATCCCGCTAGAGTTTGTGATTCAGTTGGTCCTGGGTGGGGATTGATAATTTGCACTTCTAACAATTTTCCAGGGTGCTGATGCTGCGGGTCTAGGGGGCACCCTTTGAGAATGACTTCAGTGAAGAGATTGGGAGGAGATGTCATGGGGAGCTGGGGATGGTGAAGAGCTCAGCTAGCAGTTCTGTCCTTTACCAGATGTGTGCAAGCCACATTGCCTGTCCAAGCCTGTTTCTTCATCTGTAAAATGGGACTGATGATACATGAGGAGGAAAGGGTTGATCCATGCAAATCACGTGGCATAGTTTCTGGCACAAAGTAAACACTCCATAAATGTTAGCTGTTTGTGCCTCTCAGTGTGGTTGCTGATGAGTGTAAAGCCTCTTGGCACATGAAACGTGCTCCACAGTGCTAGTTTATGTGTAGGGAGCTTATGCTCAGATACAAGTAAGAGAAACCAACTAGAGTGGTTTGAGCAATGGAGGGATCTTTTCCCTACTGTAACAAGAAGCCCAGAGCTGACTAGTCCAGGGCCTCTTGGGACCCAGGGTTTCTACTCCCTGGGTGCCTGACTTGCCTGGGGGATGCGGCTTTGTCCTCCTGGTTACAGGACGCCTGCTGTACCTCCAGTCTTCGTGCCATCTCACGTGACCATCCCTAGCTGCCACAAAGGCTGGGAGGTTAGGCAAAATTTTAGATTTCTAGACTCTATTCTGCAGATGGCGAGAAAAAGGAGGTTGGGGCACCTGGTGGCTCAGTCCGTTGGGCAACCGACTGGCTCAGGTCATAATCTTGTGGTTCATGGGTTCCAGCCCTGCGTCAGGCTCTGTGCTGATAGCTCGAAGCCTGGAGCCTGATTTGGATTCTGTCTCTGTCTCTTTCTGCCCCTCCCCTGCTCGTGCTCTGTTCCTCTTTCTCAAAAGTAAACATTAAACAAAATTTAAGAAACAAAAGAAAAAGAAGTTGAGGCATCCAACCAAGGTAGCTGCCATTTGATGGTTAAAAGCTTGAAAAGAATGGCGCGTTCAGTGAGCCATGGGAGTTTGAAGCCCACAATTCATCCTACATGCCCTTAATTGACTGGTGTGTGTGTGTGCGTGTGTGCGTGTGTGCGTGTGTGTGAGATTGGGAGAGAGACGGAGAGAGAGAGAGACAAGGGGAGGGGACTTAGCTATTATCTCATTCTTGTTTCATAGGATAATTGGTGAGCAGGACTTTTGCTCCTCACCTCTTCTCCATCTCATGTCCACCCTCACAGCCTAGGAGCTTCCCCAGGTTCATGATTTTCTAGACTGATCGCTAGACCAGACACTGTCTCCGCATTGGAGAAATACTGTGCACAAGGCATATTTGTAGCCCAGCCCCCATACAGCTTACAGTCTAGCAAGAAAGACATTAAAAATCGAAATTAAAAGGCATTAAAATCATGTTTTAAAGACCCTGAATAAGAACTTGTCCCTAAAATTGAACCAAATATGGTTTATACGATCAAAAAAGTGAGTCAACTTACCATCAGACTTCCTCCCAGAATCCCTTTTAGGAACCCTTAGTTCTGAATGCTCAGCACCTAGTGGGCCCTCAAAAAACGCTTGTTGACTGTCCAGTGGCACTCCCTCTTCGAGCACCTATCTGCCCTCTTTTCCCAGAGTTATTATTAAGCTCCTTTGGGTTAGAGGGCTTGGCTGGCTTCTATCTGCATCCTCAGTGTCTAGGGCTGCACTGGCACACAGTAGGATGTCAGGAGACATTTGCGGAATGGAACGGAATCAACTTTATGCCATCGATAAAGACTGCCACATTGGTAACTGGACCCGGATCCACGTTGGGTATAATACTCTCGGGGTCACTGCTGTCTGATTAGAGACATAAGTTCTTTCAAAGCCCATAAACTTTTTTTGTGTGAAGCCACAGCCTCATCCTGGTACACTTTTGTCCCCATGAGGTCACTGAGGGGAGAGATTAACTCCAAGGGCCTGGGGGGGCTTAAATATCCCTGAGGGTGTATGGCAGCTTATGCCAGCTGGCTTCCTCTCAAGCTGCCCACTCGGCCTTCTCGTTTGCAGAGGCAATCACAGTGAATGGAGGTTGCCTCCCCACCGGAAGAAGTAATGGGGAGTCTACAGATAGATGGATCAAATGTGGTTTTTTTTTTAACCTTCTGTGTCTGAAGTTCTCTCTGACCAGAGAACTCTAAGGCGCACACAGGCCACTGAATCGCTGCTGACAAGGAGGAGCTACATTTGGGAGGAAGTCTCCAGGCTTCTACCTTCTACCTTCTCTTAGACTCCGAGGTCAAGTCTAGTAGAAAAATTGTTCTGCCACAATAATGAGAATAATATCAGTTTTATCCTGATTCAAAGGAAAGAAAAAATAATAGAATTTTATCGATTGGAATTTTTCTTCCATGCACTTTTTCTTAAGCTTTTAGTGTCTGGTTTTTAGTTTTTGTTTTCTACCACTGGTAAGATGAAGGCACAGCAAGTGGGAATATTTTTCAGAGCTCCACAGACATCGCTGTGGGCCTTTGCTACCTGGACTAATTGGAAACAGCATTGCTCCTGGACATGCTCAGAAGCCACCTGCTGCCTGGAAGGAAGGGAAGGGAGGTCAGCTTGACCTGATGCTTAATTGTGTCCAAATGTTTCTCTGTTCTGATCCACCCACAGAAAGGACACTCAGATATGAAAAAAAACATCTCCGCTTGACTAAAAATTTTCTTTGGAGTCTGACAGTTCTAATCTTAATGGTTCTACCCACTTGTTATAACTTTGGGCAAGTTTCTTAATCTCTCTGAGCCTCAGTTTCTTCTATAAAGTGGAGAGATGATTACTTACCTAGAATCTTTGGTAGGATTGACTAAGATATTGTATGAAGAGTGCCTGATAGTACCCCTAATCCAAGGCAAATGGGCATTATTACGACTATGATTTATATACTGGTTGCTGGGTGACTATTTGACGTGTGTGTGTGTGTGTGTGTGTGTGTAACTTAGCCACAGGTGTGCATAGTTAGAAGCCCTGGCTCCAGCTATTTCTTTTTAAAAAAAAAAATTTTTTTTAATATTTATCTTTGAGAGACAGACAGAGCGTGAGCAGGGGAGGGGCAGAGAGAGAGTGAGACACAGACTCTGAACCAGGCTCCAGGCTCCCAGCTGTCAACACAGAGCCCGACGTGGGGCTCAAACCCACAAACCACAAGATCATGACCTGATCCGAAGTTGGACGCTTAACCGACTGAGCCACCCCGGGCGCCCTGCCAGCTGTCTTTTCAAAAGCTTTCAGGTTATGGGGCCCTGCATTGTTTTACCTCTTTAAGGTCTCATTAATTCTTTCTCCATTTTTCAGCCCCAGCTTTGCTCCCTCCCACTCAGAGGAAGCAGAACCCTGTGGTTTTCCCGCTGGCGTTTTGTTCAGACACTGGTCTCTAGGTCTTTCCTGCCACTTGGAAGGACCAAAGAACACAAGGAAGGAGCACGAGGAGTCCTTGGAGGGAGACATGGGGCTTCACGGGCCGAGCGGACACAGCAGCAGGCCTCCTTGCTCCTCCCTGCGGGGACAGCACGTGTGCCGCCGCTCTGCAGGCCCCACGCCCGCTGCCCCACGCCGCACCACACGGCCTTCTCGCCCTGATGCTGGCTTCATGTGGCCAGTGGCACATTTTAGCAACACTGTTGCACCGGTGTGACACGGACCTAGCCCAGTACCCCCCCCCCCTTGCCCTGTCCCAGGGGGCCCCTGCGAGGGCTTCGGTCCTTCCTGTTGGCCATTTTGTCGGAACACCTTAACTCCAGAATGAGAGACAGAAACGGTGAAGGCTGGTCGGAGGGAGGCTGAGAGAGAGACAGAGACAGAGACGGAGAGTCGAGGAGACACAGTCTAAAACAGACACACAAAGAGACAGAGGGACAAAGAGGTATGAGAGGCAGGGAGAGAGAGCGAGCAAGCAGAGACTGAGACACTCAGACAGACAATGAGAGGTAGAGAGAGACACAGAGACAGAGAGGCACACAGTGAGACAGAGATACAGAGACAGAGGGAGAGGGAATGACAGAAATGTGGGGGAAGCCACAGAGAGGCCACCGGGAGATGGAAAGACAGAACTGTAGCAAGAAGAAAGAGCTATAGACAGACAGGAGAGGGAGAGAAAACAGCGTAGAGGGAAATGAGGCTAGAGAAAGAAGCCAGACTCAGGGGAGGCAGGGAGGCAGGAAGGCAGGACAGGACGAGCAGCTGCTTTGCTGGAAATGTGAGCGGCTGGCACCCAGCAGCCTTCACACCGAAGTGGTTTCTCAGCTCTGAGCAGCCCGCTGAGAGTCATGTGCAGATGACATGCTTCAGACGGCGGGCTGGGCCGACCAGCGGGGACAGCTGGGCTTCGGCTGTGGTTTGCAGCGGCCAACACTTCAGCCGATGGGCTGAGGCTGCGGGCGAGGCCTGGGAGCTCAGTGCGCTCTCCCCACAGCTCCCCATGGGACCTCGACCAGGACCCTGGGCCCCGCGTGCCAGGGATGGTGCGGCTGACAGACAGGAGCGTGTCTGCATGCATCTGCTAGCCAGGAGCCTGCAAGAGACGTGCGGCCTGCACCCGCAGCTTCTGGGCTGGCCCTGGCTGTGGGTGCAGGCCCTCCTTGTCATTTCGGGAATGCAGGGAGCCGCCAGCCCATTTCCTATGCAAACTCCTTCCCGCCAGGCAAGAACAGGTCCACATAAGCATACTCTTTCCAGTCTGCTGGGGGAATGGCTCCTGTTACACAGAGAGGATTTAATAATTCAAGTCAGCCATTGCATAGTGGGGCAAAGTCAGGGAAAATGCTTCACCTAGGAAATCTGATTGGTTTCAGCATGGAACCTCCCAGAGGCCCCCAGAGACAGGGACTCTGGGCGGGGGAATCACCCCCAAGCACCTGAGATACTAAGAGATTATTGGGAGGCCCCGTTCCCAGAGCCTCTGGCTCGCTTCTGCCTCATCCTCACTCCCTGACCTGTCCTGTGTTCCCCTCTCTCCTACTCCCCTTCATGCTCCCGAGGACTACCGAGGCTTCGCTTCTCTTCCTCCACGCTTGCTCTCCTTCCCTCCCAGTGTTTGCCCACCGCTACCACCTCAGACTTCAGGGGCCCGTCTTCGTCCCCGGGACCCTATTGCAGGTGGCCAGCTCTGATGCTGGGCAGACCCATACCCGACAAGGGCATCAGGGATTGCCTCAAGGTTCCGGGGGATGTGCGACCATCTCTCTGTTGGAAAGGAAGGTGATACCTAAAAAACATGCTGCCCCTAGGTCCCTAGGAACTCAAAGCCGAAGATGGAATTTAAACAAACCCATCAGAGACATCAAAGCCCACCTATGGATTAGAAAACTGAGCTCGGTAAACCTGCAAGATCATTGCGTTCCTGTGCCTGCCCTCACAAACCACATGACTCAACAGGGATTTGAAGCAGCTCAGTATGGTCAGTTCACCAAAGCCTGAGGCCTGTGTGGGGCCTCGGTATAGTGTTACACAGGGTCAAATGCACCCTGGGGACAGTCAGGGAGCTGGCACAGCATGTGACTTTGTCAGTAGGCTGGCTGTGAGCCCTCATCAATACCAGCGGTCTTACTTTCTATTTCCATTGTTCTTTAGTTTCCAAAGCACTTTCCTGCTCATTATCATATTGCATTCTCCCCACAATCCTTACAAGGAAGGGAGTCTTCCTCTTTGGTATAGAAAGTGGAGACTGGAAAGGTGTATAATTTCCTCAAGTGAATAGTGCCAGAGCCTTAGCCTGCCTTAGATCTTCTGGGTTCAAATTTCACAGGGCATTTCCACTCTGTTTGGCTGCTTTTATGGTAAGACACTGTCCAGCCCCTGCCAGCATCCTATTCTTCTGTCTTTTATTTCCTCCTGAAAAAGAAAAGCCAAACTGGCAGAGGAGGTCTTGCCTGTTATTCCTCAGGGCATTAGACGGTCCTAGAATCCCAAAGAAAACTTCCAGCCTGGGGGCTGGTTTCCTTTGCAAGACCTCCCAGTCTTTCCTCCTGGTACACACAGGCCACCCAGCCCTGCACCTGGGCCAGAAAAAGGCACAAATGCTGGGCACCAGGGTGGCACAAGGACGCACCTGGGGGACAAGGAGAACTTGTTGGGTCTTGTAACTGGTTATTGCTGACCTACAAGAAAGCTACTTCTTTGAGGTATGTGTCTTAGGTCTAGCCCTTTGTCGATATCTGATTAATACTGATACAGAAAGCGCATTGGCCCTTTAGAGTCTCTAAAGCATAGAGAGGTTAGGCAACGCACATGTTCCTCTCTTCTTGCTGTTCCATAGCTCCTCGGTCACCCTACCAGTCAAATCTTACTCACTTATTCATTTATTCATTTATCCATCCATTCAAGTAACACTTCTTGAATGTTGAAGCTAGGGCCTCGTGTTGGAATTTACTATTCATGACCCAGAGATAGGTAAGAGGCGTACTCTGCCCTCTGAGACTTCACAGTCCATTTGACAAAAGTAGGTGTGTAGTTGGAGGACCAAGAGGCCCCAGAAAAGGAGACCTCATTTTGAGGTCTGTGTCTTGACCCCTCAAAAGGGATCCAGTGAACTCAGCAGGGACGCTGAATGCCACAGCAGGAACTTCAGGGAATAAAAATAGGGTCTAGAGGCTGATGCGCAGCAGAGCAATGCACAACCTGTGCAACTGTTCACGAGAACCCTGGTGCTGATCCAAGCAAGGTATTTATCATGAGCTGCTTGGAGGAGCAGAAACAGGGGGGTGGGAGGCTTTGAGGAAGTAAGTCAGGGACCAATGTTTAAGGAGGTCACGTCCAGAAAAAAAAAAAAGGAGGTGAGGTCCAAATGAGTCTTGCCAGCCTATAATCAAGAAACCAGCCCAAGAGTCAGGAGCTGAGAATAGGAACAGGGCAAAGAATGGCACGTTACATGGGCAATGGGCAAAGGTTTGGCTGGGAGGATTGAGGGCTTCTTCTTATCGGGTTTGACTTCCTGGTACAGGGACAGATGCATGAGGAGTAAAAGGAAATTGTTTGGGGGACAGTGTCTTCCTTTTTCTTTTCCTCTTACCCAGAAATCTGTATAGCCACAGGGGTGAGAGCCAGAGCTAACGCTGGAAGTTACCGGGGTCAAACTGCAGCTAAACAAAAGGCGGAGATGCTAACACAACACTGCCAGGGCTCACTTGTAATAAAAGGGGCTGTCTGGGCTCAGGGGAGCTCAAAGTCATCTAAAATACCCAGAGAGAGGCTGAGTGGCTCCAGTCAGGGATGGTGTCGGGGGGAGGCAGTGATGAGGGTGACTTCTGTTGACTGGGGGCTCTGAGGCGCTTCCCACTCGTAAGTGTATTGAACTATTGAGCACTGTGTTTGCCACAGTGCACCAGGATGGTCAGAGGTCTGTTTAACAGCTCAAGGACAGGGCCTGACCCAATAGGTGCTTGGAGCATGTGTGTGCATTCTTCTTGTTCTTTGATCTATTTGAGTAAAGATTTTCTTCTGCCTTTTCTCCGATCTCCAGCCTAAGGAAGCATACAATGAGCTCGGGGTCCAGTGTGGAGAGCTGGGTGGCTGAGAGTCATCTCCATGCTGGCACCCGGCCCAGAGCATCAGGCTGGAAATATTTCCCATGTTCCACGGTGGGAGATGGAGGGGAGGGTAAGGCAGAAAAGCATTATCTAGAGAAGCTATTTGGCCACATCCCCATCAGAGCCACAAGCCCATGTAGCGCATTTGTGTGGATTAGAAACAGGCGCCCCCTGCTCAGGTGGACACGGTGCCCACAGTCTTTTGATTTGAAGCAAGGAGGAGGTCTGGATTTTAGCTCCCACTTTCTTCCTCTTGTGCAGTGGATAATATGCACCACTGTACTCAGTGGCCCTGGTGTTTATTGCCTGCCCCCTCCAAGCTGTGTCTCCTGTGTGCTATGAGCTCAGGACAGGACATAGAAGAAAACTGGATCAATTAATGAGAATGAGTGGGAGGCTCCAGAGATAGTTCTGTATCAGAAGTCAGCCATCTGGAAGACAAAGCCACACTAAGCCAGGGTCTCATACTAAGACTGATGGCTTGGCCCCTCTGGGCCTCTCTCAGAGCCACAGAGCACAGGGAAGTCTGAGGACAGTGAGAGACCTTCCAGGAACAAATCCCCAGATGGCTTCTTCCCTCACTCGCCCATTAAATGCACTTATTCCTTTACTTGCACTTAAATACTTATGTGTTAAGTAGTTTTTGATTTATGCATATGTTTAATATGTGCCTTTAATATCTGTCTATAGTTTCATTCTTTGTCTTAAATTCTAAGGTCCTAGAAAATGCAGACTCTGCATTACAGGATTAATATTGCTCAGTAAAATGCCTGGCACATTGCCACCTGGTGCTTTTAGACAATAATAACGATGATGAAGTTTGAATTCCTCGCCCCGGGCTTTCCAGATCTTCCATCTTCTGACCTCCCCAACCTCCTCCCCTCCCCACCTGCCATTATTCAGCTTCAGCATTCTGTCCAAGAGCCAAGATGGCCTACGTTCCTTGGGCACCTGATCTGAAGCTGTTTCTTTCAACTGCATACCCTCTCCTCCTCCTGTCCCTGACTGTCCAGATCTAACCCATCTCTGGAACTTCAACTCTAATACTCTTCCCCATGATACCTGTTCTGATTCCTTGAGCAGGAATGATCTTTGCTTGCCCATGCAAATTCATTTCAATTTTTTATGCATCTGATTACATTCTAACTATATCATTACTGTATTAGCAAATGACTACTTCCCCTGCTAATCTGGGACTCCTTGAGGGCAGAGGCTGTGTCTTGTCCAAGTTCCTCTCCACAGTGTTCACTCCAGGGCTGAGCACCTGGGATTTCACTCTGCAACGTGGACAAGTCATCCCCACTCTGAGGCTCAGTTTTGCTCATCACTATGTGAGGGGTTGGACGAGGTGATGTTTGGGAGCACGGCGGCTCTGAGGACCACGGTCTATAGCCTGCTAAAGGCTCACTGACTGGCTAGAAGATCAGGAAGAGGACATTCCCCCACCAGAAGAGAGAGTGCTTTGGGGACTTCTTGTTTATCAAAACCTAAACATTCTCCGATTGCCAAGAAATTGGAAACGTGAACCGGTTACTCTCACACATCAGATCTCTGCCTTCCCATGAATGGGAATGGCAACAGGTGACTCAGAGAACAGTTGGCATAGAGATGCTATCTCTGTTCTTCGAAGGTGGTGCTAAGGGCTTCCCCTGCAGTTCGCCTACCTCCCCTCAAGAAGCAAAGGCCAGGTCGACGATACTCCCGCTGAAGGCCAGGGGCACCCTACTCCCTGAAACCCAGGGCACCCCCCCCCCCGCCCCCGTGGCAAGGGCTGGGCTGCACACGTGGTATCCAGGCCCCTCACCAGAGGACCTGCCTGCTACAGCACTGGAGACCCCGGGCCAATACCTATTTTTGGCGCTAATTATCAAGCATCTTGTAAGAGCCTGGGTACACAAACAAATCTTTTAAAAATAGGCCCAAGTTGCCTCCCCAGATTCCTGGTGGTGACTCAGCGTACCGTACAGTAGCTGTGATTCACAGTGTGGGCGCCAAAGGCCCGTGGGTGAGTCTTGGCAGCTGCTCTGCTCGCCCTCCTAGAACCCAAAGAGTCACAGCCAAGGAGAGGAGGTACGTACAGCCCACTCTTCCGGAAGGCCACTCTTGCCACCAAACTCAGGCTTCTCTGCCTTATAGACGTGGCCAACCATCGAGGCCAAGGGCTTTGGGCAGGATAGCTCCAGAGCTGGGATGGGGTGGGAAGGGGGCACACTGGGACTCTGACAGCCCCATGTGGGGGCAGATGCCCACCTAAGGTCTGGGGGAATGAGGAGAAGGGGTCCACGGGAGAGAGGGTAGGAGTGGGGGACGCGGAATGTCTCGGCTGATAGAGGCCCAGCCAAGAGTCTTGGGCTTTGAGCCCAGCTGAGCTGCTGACTCACGGTGGACCCTTAATCTCCCGTGGAGTGCAGGCCCAGCTCCTAGAAGCCTAGAGGGCTTAGTGGTGTTTGTGCAGCTATAGACACAGGGCCTGTGGGCTGGCAGGAAACCCTGCCTGGCCATGAACGGGAAGGCGGGAGAGCCAGGCAGAGTGGGAGAGAACAGTGAGAGGCAGGATGAGCCCTTTTAGAGAGAAAGGGGTGAGCCTAGACCAGCCTGTGACAGGAGGGTTTGCAGAAGGGCCTGACAGAGAGACAGAGTGTGGGGGTGGGGGTGGGGGTGGGGGAAGAGTCACGCAAGCCTACACCCATGAAGTCAGTCGAGACGGCTCACCCAGGTTTAGGAAGAGATGGCTTATGCATTTGTCAGTTTTCATAGCTGAGACAAAGACTTCAACTTTCTTAAAATATACCACATCTGCTCAGAGGCTTAAGGAGGCTAATAAGTACATTAACAGAAACTCAAGACCCTGTTTGTGTCCTTTTGGCCTGACAACTCTACCTGTTTGTGTCCTTTTGGCCTGACAACTCTACCCCCTGCCCTCGGGGCCCCAGTATTCATGTGATTCTCTCCTCTGTCTCTTTGTACAAATAGGAAGTGGGAATAAAAATGTGCCCCTTCTACCTGCCTCTCCAATGCTGGGAGAAGGAGCCGAGACCTGGGAAGAGGCTTTCCAAGGCTCTGTATAAAGTGTTGAATCTTGGCACAAAACGTATAAAGTAGTGATAATGTTGTCTGAAATATTTTCCGAAGTGTTTCTATACCCTATAAATCTTGTTGCTCTGGGCTTCCTGCTGGTTATAGCAGGGAATGTCAATGCTTCAGAGGGTGGGGCAGCACACATCTCTGCCATTTCTCAGGTTTCACTTGTCACGTCAGATTTTTGTGAGTCCCCAAAATGACAGTAGGCTTGAGAGTCAGATGCTAAGTAGAGAAGACTTTTTTTCAGATTTTTCAAGGCCTGGATGATCCAATTATGGAACTTTATCAATGAACGGTCCTCACAAGGCAGGAAAAGGAGGAGGAGAAGCCCATCCCTTTATTTCCGACAGATCATGAGAAAAGGGGAGACAGAGAAGGCGATCAGGCAGTCAGACAGGCATGGGTCTCCGTCTCCCCACCCTAGCTTTCAGTCTGGGGGATACGTGTTTGGAAAGTTGAGGAAAACACTTTGTTAAAGTCCTCTTTCTGGGATCTGCAAGGATCACCTCACACATTCCCTGAGCCACCACAGGGTTGGCCACATCATAGGAAGTGTGGCGTAGCATGGGAATCTCTGTGGTTTCCAGAGGCTGGTGAGGAACTTGGCCAAAAGTCTGGCTGGGGAGTTGGGAGTGGGGGTGCTTGGTACTGTAGCCAAGATCGGACTGCCTGGGTAAGTCTGCCTGGAAGTCCAGCCAGACCTCAGGTCTTGCGGGCCCAGAGAAAATCCTGGAGGGGCCAAGTCAGCACAGAGGTAACTGAGCCCTGGCCAAATTGCAGCAGACATCGGCAGAGCACGCATCCAGTACCTGTGGCCTAAGGTGAGCCCTCAGACCAGCAACTCTCAACCATGCTTGCACAAGAGAGTCACCTGGGATGTGTGAACTCAGGCTCTACACCCAAAGGTTCTAATTTCATTGGACTGGGTGAAACTGTGGCACTGGTATCTTTAAAAAAAGGATTCTGGGCTTGGCAACCAGGGAAGTGAACAACTTCCTTCAGGGT
The DNA here is from genome assembly GCF_018350195.1 of Panthera tigris. Taxonomy (NCBI): domain Eukaryota; kingdom Metazoa; phylum Chordata; class Mammalia; order Carnivora; family Felidae; genus Panthera; species Panthera tigris. The sequence goes on from NC_056668.1 coordinate 72,308,271, forward strand.
TAGTAATATCCTTCACACCAATGCCGGATGAAGGTGAGGCAAGTGAGCCCCGCAGGATGCAAAACCTAGGCAGATGCTTACTGTCAAGGTCATGCAAGTACAGGGTGGGGTGGCGTGTCCCTTCTTCCATGTGGCCCCAGGTGCTGAATACTCATGCCTCACCCTAGCTCTGCTCCACCTCCTTCCCAGGTAGGTTCTTTCCCTGGTCTGATTTGAAGAGGCATCTCAGGCCATGAGCCCCTTTCTTCTGGAAGGTACCAGAAGGTTGCAGATACAAGTGTCCTGGGGCCGAGGGACCTGTTGGGGAATGGGCTTGAGAAGAGAGTGGGCAAAAAACCAAAGAATGAACAGACCAAATCATTACCTTAAGTGCTTTGTTGGTTTCCGGGACAAGAATGACATGACATGACTTTTGGCTGCAAAATACAGCTTAGTCATTTCTGCCAGCCCCCCTGAAGCCAGGACAGTGTGGTTAACTCACTGTGGGGGAGGGTGGACTGGATCCAGAGTTCTTCAGAGAGGGATTCAAGTTACACAAAACCCAATGTGTGTTCATGTTCTGTTACAGTCACAAAGACAGAGTGTATGCCTGCCTCCAAATAGTGTGTGGGCGAAACTCAGGGGGCCCCTGCACAGCCCTTGGTTGCTCATCCTTTGCCTCACCCAGAAATCAGTCTCAGTGGCAGTGAATCAGAGATCGGCACCACGGAAGGCAGATTTTTTAGGAGCATTTGGAACCAATTAGTTTGTTAGTGTGAGCTCAGGGCTCCAGTGAATGGCCCAGTACTGTGCAAAAACTCAGGGCTTCACACGCTAGGACAAATGCGTTCTTTGTAAATAATAAGTGACCTTTGTTTCCCTCTGCCCAGCCTCCTCCCCCACCCTGCTTCATCTTGGCCTCAGCACGGATCCGGGGTCCTCCAGAAGGAAACCTGACCTGGCCTCAACCAATGGAATCAAGAACTCTGAGCCACGACACAACTGGGACCGGGTGTCATTCTGTGTTTTAACCCAAAGTCCTTTTTACAGGGGTAGGGACAAGGGTCCTGGCCTTTAGGAGTACAGCTGTGTTCTCAACCATGTTGGAGGACCTTTTAAAGTCTAGTCTGTTTCCGGCATCTCTTCCTTCTCAGCTTTTTTTGTTTTTAATGTTTATTTATTTTTGAGCGAGTGGAGGAGGGGCAGAGAGAGAGAGGGAGACACAGAATCCGAGGCAGGCTCCAGGATCTAAGATGTCAGCACAGAGCCCGACCTCACAAACTGCAAGATCATGACCTGAGCTGAAGTCAGACACTTAACCGGTTGAGCCACCCAAGCACCCCTCTTCCTTCTCAGCTTTGACCGCAGTGGGGAACCTTGTCAGAGTCAGTAGTGAAAGTAGGGAGGCAGGAGACTTGGCTCCTGATCACATCGCTGACCTGCTCAGGGCCCTGTTGCAGCCTCTGATCCCAGACACAAACCTCCAATTGTCCTGAACCAATTTCCTTCAGAATAAGAATCTGAGGTCTGACTTCCTTCCAATCTGATGGTTTGGCCAGATCTGGGGGCAGAGGGGCTCTGCCTGCTGTCAGGGGCTCTAGAGATGGTGAACACGTGAGCAGCTACTGACGTCTCTAATGAACTAGGCCACTTCAGCTCAAGTTCTGTCTCTCTCACTCTTGATTTCTGCTGAGAGAAGCAGCCTCAATGACCCATAAGACTCGAGAGTTTTTTCCCCTACCCATTTGCAGGGATCTATTAATCTCTTCTGATAGCCAGCAGCTAACCCATCTGCAAGACACCTGGTCTTGATTTAATTAATGTGCAAAGCAAAAGAACATCAGGCAGGTAAAAATCTGTAATTAGCAATAGCCTCTCAAGATTTTCTTTGTTGGTTCGCCCCTCCTCCCCTTTCCAGGCAGTGGGAGGGAATGGGAAGGAGCCAAATGCAAATATGGTTTAATTCCATCTTGAGTAATTACTCCGGAAAGCCCTCTAAAAAAAATTGCTGGCTGTTTAACTCAGCAATTTGAACTTGCATTTGGGAACGTCATCAAACTGTAAATGCTTTGATCTTTTTTATGCTTCTGTACATAAGGAAAACCAAGTACACCTAATTCCTATGCCGTGTTGTCATAAGCATTAGAAACTCTTGGCACATGGCCATGGGTAGGAGGCTTGAGAGGGGCTGGCTTTGTCGGAGGAGGAGACAGCTGGATGCCTTGGACTGAACGTTGGAAGAGGCTGGCGCTCTGCTCCCCACTGCACAGTGGCTCACAAGACGACACTGGGCAGGACATGCCCCCGCCTGACCTCCATTTTCCAGTCTTAAAATAAGGGGGTAGGGCCAGATGATTTCTAAATTTCAAAGACTTCCTCCTCAACACCCCAAGCTCTGCCATTGTAGGAAACACATTCCTTTCTCACACCACAAACCCAGAGGTGAGGCAGATTAGGCAGGGGCAAAGGTAACCAAGTACAGAGACTTGCTCTGCAGGCTTGATTGTTAAAATGTTTAAGGAAAAGATGATTATTGTGGAATATGAGGTTCCTTTGAACAGGGGTATGCCTTGAAAGCAGTGTAGAACCTGTAGCCACAGAGGAGAAAAAAATTAACTGGCCTCTGGGGGTTTTGTGGGGCACCTGTGACCTCAGACTTAATCAGCATCACATGCTCTCCTAGAACACCAGAAAACCACATGGGTTTTAGGCAATCACCCAGATTAAACCAATGCCATTGATTTCATGCTCTTGCACGCTTTGTGGGAGAACAAAAGCAAGGAAGAGCAGGAAGGAGAGCACAATTGGGGCAACAGGGCCAGACATCTATTCATTCATTTCTTCACCCAGCATTCATTCAGCAGACGCTAACACCCAAAACGCGTGGGCCCTAGGGAGGAAGTAGGAACAGGATGAAGCACAGCCCGGAGTCTGCCAAAGACTCCTCAGGCTTCTATGTTCACTTCTTTGGCACTTTTGGGTTCTGTAGTAGATCTGTAACAAGAGGAAGTCATTCACAAGTCGGCTTATCTTCTAGCTTTTAATGAGCCTGGTGCCCAGAGGTCCTTAACTAAGGATACCCACCTCTGTCAGGTTCCTATTCTTCCTTCAAGGCTCCTCAATTCCATCCCATCCCCACCCCCCATCCCGGACATCCCTTGGCAGATGGGATCTTTTTTGTCTTCTGGTCATCCATGGCATTTGGTTGGCTCTGCTCAGTTGGGTATCTTATACCCAAACTTGCACTATTTTTGATTATGTATACGTCTTATTCTCCTTTACACTGGTACCTCCTTAAGGGCAGGTAGGTAGGACAGACTTTATTGGAATGGCCAATAATCTGGTTGTGAGATTATATTACAGTCTTGCCAGTCTTTGAGGGAAACTGGGTAAAGGGTACATAGGATCTCCCTGTATTATATCTTATAACTGCATATATACCTATAATTACCTCCAAATAAAAAAAGCTTAATTAAAAAGCAAAACACATGGAACCATAAGGCCTCAGAGGTGGAAAAAACTCAAGAGATCAGCTAGTGCTGTCTTTACCCAATGTGTGAATTTCTGCCAAGCATCCCACATGGAGATTTACCTAGCTTTTTTCAAACCCCAGCAATGGAGAACTCATTCTCTCATCAGAAAGAGCTTTCCATTTCTAGACAATTCTAATTCTATTCTGAAACAAAACTGGCCGGGCTGTAACTTTCCCCTTGGAGCCCACACAGAACAAGTTGCTCCCTTATCCCACAACCTTTCAGGTAAGTGAAGATGGTCATGTGTCCATCTGGGCCTTCACCAGGCTGCAGGGGTCCAGTTCTCTCACTTCCATGGTGTTGAATTCTCCTGCCATTCTAGAGCCTTTTTTTCTGAATGTACCTCGTGTGTTACTCTGATCTGAAACAGGATTAACAACCCCCTTTGTCCTGGACACTCCACTGTTTCCAACGCAGTTAAAGACCACATTAGCATTTTTATGCTAACTCCCAACCATTGGCTCATATTAATGGCAGAATCCATGAAAACCCTTGGATCTTTTTGGTACACCAGCTGCAGCCAAGCTCCCCATCCCCTACCTTGCCAATTACTTTGTTTTGTTTTGATTTTCACTCGAAGGTGAGACTTTACATTTCTCTCTACCTGCTGTGGTCCTAACCTCTGGCCGGTTGAAACCCTGAAGGAGGGCTGAGTCTGTAGTGAGGTGCAGAAGACTGAGGGAGAGGGTGTGTGCTTGTGCGTGCTGCCGTGGTTGGCCCGCATCCTGTAGCACTGTGCCCAGAGACGTACGAGTACTTCTAGCGCTGGCAACCCTAGGGTATTGCTCATTGTTGTTGAATAGCAAGATAGGTTTATTTTTATAACAAGTATTTACTGCAGAACAGCCTTGCAGAACCTCCTGGGTTTCACAACTCTTCCGGCTCTATTACGTACGCAGAATGATGCCAGCCTGGCTCCTGTTCTCATTCCCTATCCCCATAGAGACGCATCAGGTTAAGGCTCAGTGTCAAGCCTCTGTACCCAGGACTCAGGGAGACAGGGAGGATGCTTCCGTGGGACATTAGAGGGCAGAGCCGTCTCGCCTACTAGATGAGAAGGCAAGCCTTTCAGGTTCTTTAGAGCAGAGTGGGACAGAGTATCTGCTCATGTAAAATCAGTGAGGTCCAGCTCTTCTTGGGGAGGGTTAAATTCAGTCTAGAGCCCAAGTCTCTGTAGCAGAGAGTGCCTGGTGTCCTCCAATACCTATTCTTCCCTTCTTAGAAATTTTAGCAGATGGATGCCTGGGTAGTTCAGTCGGCTAAGCGTCCAACTTCGGCTCAGGTCATGATCTCACGGTTCGTGAGTTTGAGCCCCATGTAGGGCTCTTTGCTGACAGCTCAGAGCCTGGAGCCTGCTTCAGATTCTGTGTCTCCCTCTCTCTCTGCTCCTCCTCAGCTCATGCTCTGTCTCTATCTCTCTCAAAAAGATGAATAAACATTAAAAATTAAAAAAAAAATTTAGCAGAGCACTTTCTCATGCACAATAAAGGTGACAATCCCCATTCTTCCTTTGTGACTAGGCATTGCCATGTGACCAGATTCTGGCTATTGGGATGTGAGTGGAAATGGCAAGAGCAATTTCTTTGCCTTTATAGGGAAGGGGGCTGCCTGGCCATGGTTCCTTTCCCCCTATCTATTGGTTGAAGTGTGGATGGTGAGCCATATTGAACCATGTGTGGTGGTGGTGAGCCATATCGAACCACGCAAATGAGGACAACAACCCAGAGATGATGGAGCAGAAAAGAAGCCTGTGCCTCTGTTGATTCACGGAGCAGAACCATTTTATCAGCTCAGAGTTTACTTGATAAATACACTTCTATTTTGTTAAAACAGACCACAGTTACTCTGGGTCTCTGTCCCATGTAGCTAAATCTGCACCCTAACTAATATAGTGTTCCACCCCACTTAATTCTTGGCTTCCTGTTCTGCTTCTGCCCTTTCCCTGCCTTCCTTCTAGCCCACAGCTTCATTTTCAAGCTTCTTGGCATGTCCCTCCCCACTTGGCCTGACCTGATCTCTCAAGGTAGCCTTGGATCCTTTCTCTGGCACTGCCCTGACAGGCAAGCATTAGGGAAAGGACGGTGGTGGTGGCCAAGCTGGCATTTCCAGATCGTTTGCTCTCTGGTTCCAGCCTATACCACTTGTGTTTCAGATACAAGTGCTTGGTGCCTTCTGAACCCTCATCTTGTCCATTTATCTTGAGTTGGGTCCTTGCCTTATTTCCTTGCAACCAGACTGTAAGCTCCCCAAGGGCAGTCACTGTATCTGTCCCCTCTTGAAAAGCCTACAGTCACTTGTCCATAGTAGGTTCCTAATGAATGTGTGTAGATTCACATCTTGGGATTCCCAGGGCACCACAATGAGCCCTGGACATTGCAGAGTTCGGGGGGCCTGTTACTACCTTTTACCAATGTTGAAATCTTCCCAGCTGGAAAAGGCAACTGGATCAGTAAATTAATTCACCAGATGATTCTTCATTGGGGTTTGTCCAAGAAGTTTTCCTCCCTGGACAAAAAAAGGGGAGGAGGTTATGGCATTCAGTGCTACTTAATCCCCTAGCACTTCAGCCTCCTGAGACAAGCTATGCCCACCCACTGATGACCTTTAAGTGTTAAGCAACAAACCCAGAGCAAGCTAAATCTTAGTCACGGAGCTCAGAAGAAAGATTTGGTCTGCACTGTACTTTCTGTAACACCTAAAAATAACTTCTCCCCATGGACTTGAGTGGGGAAAATTGGGAAATATAGAAGACTTTAATTAAAAAGCTGATAAGAGGACAGGTACACTGCTGTACCAGACTTTGCAGGGCCGAGGGAACTAGAAGACTTGTGTGTGTGTGTGTGTGTGTGTGTGTGTGTGTACCTGAGGGCACGGTTCCCCTGCAGTAGATCAAATCTGGGGCAGTAAAGGCACATCATGGTCAGGTTTTGCCACTCTCTCTTCCAGTGACTAGTGTGGAGAAGATTCAGTGAGACATTGGAACCCACTGAAGGCAGAGATGGAGCTCCAGCTTAGAAATGGGTCCCAACTACCAGCTGTGACACTTCCTGCTCACCTGGGTGGGTAGCCTTAGACAAGTCTGTGAAGCTTTCTGGACTCATTTTTCTTATCCTCTGATGGGTAGAGTAGACAAGATGCTCTCCAAGTCCCTTCCAGCCACGGCATTCTTGGGAGATTGGTTTTTTCTCATGGTCATCTGCTTCACGGCTTCCTTTGCCTCCTCTGCCTCTACCCCGTCTGGCCACCCACATGCACTGATGCCTTTCCTCACTCCTCCCCGTCGTCTGCTTCTCTCACCACTGGACTAGAGGAACAGGCATACTCAGAGTTTCCCATAAACACAGACTCTTATGAACACCAAACAGAGAGAGACTAGGAGGGGAGGCAGCACACGAGCCAGGCTGCCGTGGGCTCAGCTCCTCGGGTGCCTCAGGTGTGTCCTTATTGACTGCCTGCTCTGTCTGCTGCAATTTACCAGCAGCATCCAGGAAGCCGGACAGGGCAACTGGGACCCCTCTAAATAGGTGAGTGATTTCTTTAGGGCTCTGACTTATTTTGATTTTATCTTACTTTTCTGGTCAGTTCCAAAGTCTTACCACATGTCCTCCCCATCCCATTCACTCATGAGCATGTATCTTCTCTCATTCCCTCTTGTTTTCCTACCCAGATGAAAAACCACAAGTCACAACTGGCTCCCAAAGGAAAGAGTAAGTATCAAAATAGCCGATATTTGGATGTTGGTTGCTGTCTCCCAGAACACTTCCTCAAAAACTATGATCTCCTGCAAAAGCTCAGCCTTATTGAATTATATTCCTGCTCACCCCTGTGGCAGAGGACAAAAATGGCCACAAGAGTTTGTAGCTCCTCTCATTTCTAGGATAGCTCATTTCCTTGTTCCCTTTTTTTATTGTGGTAACATATACATAACATAAAATTTTCTATTTTAACTATTTTTAAATGCACAGCACTGTGGCATTAAGCACCTTCACATTGTTAGATAGCCATCACCACCATCCATCTCCAGAACTCTTCATCTTCCCCAGCTGAAATACTAGACTCATGAAACACTGACTCCTTCTCTCCTCCCTTCGCCCCTGACAACCACCATTCTTCTTTCTATCGCCCTGCATTTGACTCCTCTAGGTACCACACGTAAGTGGAATCATACAGTATTTTCATGCTGTGCCTGGCTTATTTCGCTCAGTGTAGCATCTTCAAGGTTCAACCAAGTTGTAGCATGTATCAGAATTCCCTTTCTTTGTGGGGCACCTGGGTGGCTCAGTTGGTTGAGGGTCTGACTTCGGCTCAGGTCATGATCTCACGGCTCATGGGTTCGAGCCCCGTGTCAGGCTCTGTGCTGACAGCTCAAAGCCTGGGGCCTGCTTCAGATTCTGTGTCTCCCTCTCTCTCTCTGCCCCTCCTCCGCTCACACTCTGTCTCTTTCTCTTTCAAAAATAAACATTAAAAATTTAAAAAAAAATCCTTTTTAAGGCTGAATAATATTCAAGTGTATGCACAGACCACATTTTGTTTATTCATTCATACCTGGGTTCTCCATTAGACTCTTGGGTTACTTTGACCTGTTGGCTATGGTGAATAATGCTGCTGTGAACATACATAGGTGTACAAATATCTGTTTGAACCCCTGCTTTCAATTCTTGGGGGCATATACCCAGAACTGGAATTGCTGGATCCATAGCGTAATTTTATGGGCTACCCCATTTGACATTCCCAGCAGCAATGCACCAGAGTTGCATTTTTCCCACATCTTCTGCAACACTTCTGATTCTCTGGTTTTGGGATAATAGCTATCCTAATGAGTATGAAGTGGTATCTTGTTGTGGCTTGATTTACATTTCTCTAATGATTAGTGAGGTTGCAAATCTTTTTGTGTGTTCACCAGCCATTTGTATATCTCCTTTGGAGAAATGTCTAGTCAAGTTCCCCATTCTTTGAATCTGGGCTGACCATTAGGGCGACTGTCTGTCCCAGTTTATCCAGAACTTTCCAAGTTGTTGTACTGAAAGTCCCGTGTCCTGGGAAATCCCTCAGTCCCAGGCTTACTGGGACAGGCAGTCACTCTAGCCGGCCTTGTGTCTTGCTTTGATCAATAGAATGCTTTAGAAATGACAATGTACAGGTTTCAAGCCTAGGCCTCAAGGGGCATTGCAGCTTCTTCTCTTGCTGCTCTTGGAAATCTGCTGCCACATAAACAAACCCATGTTAGTCTGCTGGCTGATGAGAGGCATGTGGCCCAGTTACTCCATAATTCTTACTAACAGCCTGTTAGCCTCCAGACATGTGAGTGAAGCCATCCTGAATCATTCAACTGCCAGCCGACTCACCAGCTGACCACAGATGCACAAGAGCCTAGCAGAGCTCAGCCAAGCTGGCCCGGCCCAGAACTGCCCAGCCAGCCCTCAGAACTATGACCTAAATAAATGGTCGTTGTTTTAAGCCACTTTTGGAGATGATTTGTTTCTTTGTTGATCGTTGTTTTAAGCTACTTTTGGAGATGATTTGTTACTTTGTGAAAACTAATTCATACAGCTCCATGTCGTAAAATATGCTCTGTTCATTGTTCCCATAAGATCTTTGCTGCCGGCAGGACATTCCTGGGCTCGAGTGCCCCTCTTCTCAGTGAGAAGAGCTTTACCTACTCTTTTATTGCAGCCCAGCCTCCGAAGTAGCCAAGAGGCCATTCATCCTCTCTGTCAAGTGCAGACAAAAGCTTTCCCTTTTTCCATCCCTTTGTCTACCCCTCATCATCCACTTTTCATTGCAAAAGGACAGATATGCTCATTAGATTTATACGAAGTGGACATATGGGCCTTCCCTGCACACCACAGCCAGCCACACTTTCTTAGTTTCTACCTTTCTCTCACCAATCTTTTTCTTCTTGATCACAGTGTACCTAGAAGAGTTCTGACTTGTTTCAAATGCCCTTTCTCCAGTTGGCTGAAGCTTCTGTGACTCCACTCCTGTTTAGCTTGCTTGGTTCTCTGGACAGGCACAATGAGAGGAATAGTTTGATACCAAACTCTGATCATTGCCATCCCAATGAGCTGTTTCAGAGCTGGTCAGAGTGTCTCGATCTGGGAACTCGAGGTCAAAGGGACTCTTCTGGTCTTCTTTTACAGGAGACCTACTTCTTTCTGGAAACTTCAGGCCCTTAACCCTTTTAAGAAACATTGAACTGTTATTCATTGTTATTAATTGACAAAGGCCCAAAACATGCACTTTTTTTTTCTTTTAATCTCCTTGATGAGCCTTTGCGCCTGCAGAGAGAGGTACCCTGGCCTCCAGGGTTTCTAGGCAGTGGCCTTGGATGGCAGAATTGATTCCCTGCCTCAGAGTGACGTGAATCCCATTTCAGGACTCTTCCTAGTTCTGAGTCAATAATGATAGAACCATACACATGTCAGAAATTCAAGGACTTGGGGCACCTGGGTGGCTCAGTTGGTTGAGCGACCGACTTCTGCTCAGGTCATGATCTTGCACTTTGTGAGTTCGGGCCCTGTGTCAGGCTCTGTGCAGACAGCTCAGAGCCTGGAGCCTACTTCAGATTCTGTCTCCCCCTCTCGCTGCCCCTCCCCTGCTCACGCTCCGTGTCTCTCTGTCTCTCAATAATAAATAAACGTTAAACAAAAAATTAAAAAAAAAAAGAAATTCAAGGACTTTAGGAATTACCTGGTCCATGGGGCACCTGGACAGCTCAGTTGGTTAAGCATTCGACTCTTGATTTCGACTCAGGTCATGATCTCACAGTTGTGAGATCGAGCCATCGTCGGACTCTGCGCTCTTCATGGAGTGCAACCTGTTTAAGATTATTTCTCTCTCTCCCTCTGCCCCTCTCCCCTGCAGAAAGAAAGAAAGAAAGAAAGAAAGAAAGAAGGAAGGAGGAAAGGAGGGAGGAAGTATGGATGGAAGGAAGGAAGGAAGGAAGGAAAGAAAGAAACAAAGAAAAAACCTGATCCAACATTTCCATTTCACAGGTGAGAAACCATGACCCTGACTTGCACAAGTCTAGAATGACTTGCCCATGACTACCCAGCAAGGTGGTGGCAAAGCTGGAACTAGAACCATGGCCCTCGGGCCCCCCAGTCTGGTGCCATCTCAATTACCCACTGCTGCAAACATTCTCCAGGTGTTTTCCAGTAGGCTCTTGGCTCGGGTTAACTTTTAAAAAATGAGTTAGGGGAGGGAAAAGGAAGCCGAGGAGTTTCTGCAGACCAGACTGTTGGGTGGCAGGAGCAGAGTGTGGAGTGCAGTGCCACTGAGGTGAGAGATCTTAGAAAGGCTCCTGTCCTCTCCTTGAGCTACTGAGGTGAGAGATCTTAGAAAGGCTCCTGTCCTCTCCTTGAGCTGAGCACATCCAGGAAGAAACAAAACTTTAAAAGGAGTCAAGCCCCTCACCCAAGCCAGCATGGGAACACCTACCAGAAAGTGGTCTTGTCCTTTCCATTTTATTTAGGCGATCCTTTTCTTATGAACTTACACAACTTTTCTGGAGGAAAACACCCATCACATGTTATTGAGGGCTTCTGTTTCTGTTCATTCCCTTCTGATGCTTGTCAAGTTTTCACGTTGTACAATAAAAGTGAGTATACACTTCTCGGTGTGTTTTTTCTCTAATATTATTTCATATTCAGATTTTTTTTGTGTCAAAGGTCCTCGTGTTTGTCACTTTTAATTGTAATACTGTGTCCATTATGCAGGCGCATCGTAATTTGCCTCAGGGTGAACGTTTGTATCATTTCTAGTTCATTAGTATTAATAACATCAACATGGTTATTTTCATACCAATAGTTCTTTCATCCTTTCGTGTTTATTTGTTCCAGATGTGCTTCCTTACATGGAATGAACGGGCCATGGCTAGGACTCAGCTCTCGCTATTGCCAGATGACTCTCCAGAAAGACGCAACTGATTTATAGGGTCTCCAACGCCATTAAATATGCCATTTTCCCCAGCACAGAACTGTGCTATCACTGAGTTTTGTCATTTGTAGTCACTGTTGCCATGTCAAATTGGGGAAGCCAAAACAGTTAGGAATATAAGATAGGAGTCAAGGGAGAGGATTTGCAAGATAAAACCAAGAAGCAGAATTGCGCAGAAGCTAAGACAAATGCTCCCCATGAGAGAAAGTGAATGATATTCATTTTGTGTGGCCACTTGTCCTGGGGGTATGTGATGGACTGACCTGAGTTGAAACTTTAGAGTCAGGGTGGGTCCCGCTTTGGCAAATTGTGTGGTGGAGCCTGAGGCTTGTTTCTGTCTTTGTATTTCTTCTCCTTTTTAGCAAGCCTATGCATCTTTCTGTGGATAGTTTACTATCTGCAATCCTTCTGTGCACTATCTTTGATTCCTTGTCCTGAGGTCTCTTCCCCCTGCTTTCTCAAGCAAAAATCAAAGCCCCTGGATCATAAAGGAGCTTTCTTCCCCAGCTTCTCTTCACCTACAGCACCCATAGCCCACAGGAAAGCATAGCAGAGTGGCTTCCAACTGCCATTCCTGGAAAAACAGCTCTTCCTGGTTGCATCTGGTCTGGCCAAGTTGACAAGAAATGAACTGAGCTTCTCAGAAGCTGCAGGGAGAGAGTGGTGGCCCAAGGAGCAGAAACAGTGGGCCGGAGGGAGAGCCCTGATACACACTTACTTGGACCCACCTCTGCCTTTGCCCACCTGTTCTCACCCACATGCAACTTTTTTCAGAGTGGTTTAGTACAGCCTAACTTTCATAGATCCCCTCAGGGACTGCTAGGCCAAATTTAGAGCCCGTACCAAGAAGTCTGTTAGCCACATGGTTGGCTACGTGAAGCCTGCAACATATGAAAAGTTATATTTAATATCCCTGGGAGAAGACCAAATATGGGAAAGCCGATTTGTGGGATGCAATTGCTCTTTTTGTAAGAAGCATCTCTGCCTAAGTGTTTGATGAACTCATAGCCCTCTAGAGTTGGGCTGCAGATTCTCTGGCTTTAATTAGATATGTGGACAAGCAGAGGCTTTAGAGGTAGAGGAACACTTCAGGATCCTCAAAGCCCTAAACAAGGTCATTGTCCTCCTGCCACATCTGATCAGCCTCTGACTGGCACCAGAGCAGACTGTGTGAACAAGTCTCATTCCGCCCAGCATCCCGTCCAGTGGCCTGACCGAGGGCTGGACTACAGCCCTCCTTTCCTCCTGAAAGGCTGGGATAGAGAGTGCAGAAGGAGAATGGTAATCTAATTTTCCACAGAGTTAGTCAACATCTTGGTCCCCACCATCGAGATACCTCTTTTTGTGAATATTTTGCTCATCTATGTGTTAGGTCCCAGGGCTTTTGAGTGAATTCTTCCTAGACAATCCCACTAAGTGTCTTAAAACACAGCCTAGCCTGCTTCCTTCACTCACCGATTCTGAGAAACGAAGCCATACCCAATCCCTTTCCTACCCTCTATGACTCCAGGCAGGCCAACATCAGATAAAGCCCTCCTATAGCCCTCAGAGTAAGGACCCCAAAAGTCCTCTGAAAGTCCTTCAGCTGAGTCTGAATTTGTTTAAGACACAGTGCTAGTCTCTGACACAGGCTGAAGAGGTTCTGAACACTGACCATTGCATTGAAAGAAGACTCAAAGGAAAGAGAAGGATAGTTAATGGACTCTCTTGAGCTTTCAACATGTACCCAGAGCAAAAGAAATAGGGGTAAATGAAGAGGAGAGATTAAGGCCTTCCCCACCTTTTCTCCAGATACAGAGAGGCAAAGCAATAAGGCCACTGAATTCTGACCTTCTGGGGTTCAGCAGAACTCCACGGGTCAAATGAGAGCCCTGCCCAGGTCAATCCCCAGTCAGGATGTGACCCTTCTCCAGAGGGAGCAGATGATGTAGGCCTCCCCTTCCCACAAGGGAAGGGACACGAGCATCATACAGCAGTGGAGGATGAAGGGTGAAAAAAACATCACGAGGCCAAAGGGAGACACAAACACCCAGAACAGGTTTTGCAGAATTGGGTCAATGCTAAGTCAGCTGTTCAGACTGAACCAAACAGAGCTGATTCTCCTGGCCTTCCAGTCCTTGGTGAGGAGGAAATGGAAGTTAACAGCGTAACCTATGCCCAGGTGAAGCTTCAGCACCACCAACGAGCAGATTCTACATTTGGAAAGCCTTGGCCCTCTCCTTGAACTTGGTTTTCAAGGTTGTGACGATGAGTCACCTCATTCTCCCGCATCAGCTTCTGTCTTTAACTATAGCCTGACGTGTCTGAACCCGAAAGCACCTCCAGAGCTGGAGCAGCCGTCATCTTCACACCACGGATGACTAACCATGGCCTGCTCACAGCCTCCTAATTATCACAAAACAAAAATGCTACATGCCTGAAAGCTGAGGTTTTGAGAACAGCGCGTTTGAAGAGCTGCAGAAGCAGCAGAGAGACAAGGTGGCAATGAGCTAACCTTTTGACAGGCCCTTGCAATCCTCGGAGGCACAGGCCAAGCAAGCAAGGACACAGATAGGGTTTTCTCCTTGGCAGGACTGCACTGTTAATATCGTGCATTACTAATGCCTCTGATTAGGTTCCCAGGCTCATTAAGACCTGTGTGCCTTTGACTGTTTCTCTTGGATCAGATTGGATTCCACTTTGCAGAGAATTGTCAGGACTTTCTCGTGTCCAGTGCTGGCCAGATATCATCTCTTGGCTTGACTTCTTCCTGAAGTTTCTCCCCTGTGCCTCTTGTCTGATGATGCAGGTTACGTTCCAGCATGCTGCCTGGCAGGCCCACTGCTCCCAGCTCAACCAAAACACTTGAACTCAACTTATACCCAAACTATGGTGGCACAGGACAGAGAAAGACATGGGAGCACAGCTAAGTCAACTTCTAAAAAGGAGAGAAGAGGAGCTCTTACCTTTTCTGATAATCAGACATATTATGAAGCCAACATGATAAAAAAAACAGTAGTTGAAAAAACATACAAATAGGCCAACAGAGGAGAGAGCTCAGATACACTCATGTGTATGTCGGGAATTAATATCGAATGAAGGTGGTACCACAAATGGCGGGGGAAGGGAAGAGCATTTAGTAAATGGCATTTGGGAAATGGGCTCGCTACATGGAGAAAAAGAAAATTGGATCCCTCCTTAATGCCACACACAGAGAGGGTTCTGGGCAGTTTAAAGACCGCAGTATAAAAGGTTAAAGAAAAATAGTAGAAATAAAGTTCGTGAATTAAGTGAAGGGAAATATCTTTGTAATCTGGGAAAGCTCTTTTACAACCAAATTTCAAAAACATAAACCATAACACAAAATTTTATTAACTTGATCACATCGAAATTAAGGATTTCTAATCAACAAAAGAGCTCTAATCAACAAAAGATAACATTAACAGACTGATGCCAAAATAGGAATAGAAGCTGATAGGAAGAATATGCAAGGATCTTAAACATTTATGACAGCAGTAGAAAAGCAGGGGCAGGGGGGTGCCTGGGTGGCTCAGTTGGTTAAGCGTCCAACTTTAGCTCAGGTCATGATCTCGCGGTTTGTGGGTTTGAGCCCTGCGTCAGGCTCTGTGCTGACGGCTCAGAGACTGGAACCTGCTTTGGATTCTGTGTCTCCCTCTCTCTCTGCCCCTCCCCCGCTCACACTCTGTCTCTCTCAAAAATAAATAAGCATTAAAAATTTTTTTTAAAAAAGCAGGGGAAGGATATAAACACGCATCATACAGAACACAGAACTCCACAAACAAGTCAATTTTCCTGGGAAACAGATCCTGAGATGAAGAGCTGTGAACACCAGGCTTACTGCATTACATTTGAAAAATGCAAATTAAAACGACAAAGAGATATCACTGTTTGCCTTTTATATTAGCAACATATAGAAAGAAGGGTCACACCCAGTGGTGGCAGAGACGTGGGACATGACGGTGCTTGCACACCGCCCATGGGAAGACAGCAGAAAGGGGCACTGGTGAACATTCTGGGGGAACGATCTGGTGTTATGAGTCAGTGTATTTTTTCACTGAAAATTTTACACTATTTTCAGTGTAGCATACTAGCAATTCCTCTGCTAGGTATATATCCCAAGAAATCCTCATACAGCTCTGTGTTAGGAGACGTGCAAATCCTTCGTGTACACTCACTTGTAGTGGAAGTTGGGGGCTACCTGAGTTTCTGGTGCTGAGATCGAGAAATAAAATGTAATGAACACACACCATGGAGTACTATGCCGCAGGACTGAAGCAAATGATCAGTTGTACACATAGCAACGTGGATGCTTAAGGCAGTGAAATGAACAGGGGGACGGGTGCCTGGGTGGCTTAGCCTGTTAAGTGTCTGGCTCTTGACTTCTGCTCAGGTCATGATCTCATGGTTCTTGGGATTGAGCCCTGCATCGGGCTCTGTGCTGACAGCATGGAACCTGCTTGGGATCATCTATCTCCCTCTCTCTCTGTACCTCTCCCCCCCCCCCAAAATAAATAACTAAACTAAAAAAAAAAAAAAATAAAGAACAGGGGGAAAAACAGTGAAAAAAGATAAGAAACAATGAGATAGAATATTTACATAAATTAAAAATACTGCAAAGAAATAGTATTTGTATAAAAGCATGCAAGCAGAAGGATGAAGAGACAAACACAAAAATCATTATGTGTGAGAGAGGGGGATGGAATTTCAAGATGAGGAGTAAAAGGAATAAGGAAGTAAATAAATCCAAGAGAGGGGTCTCACAAGGATCAGTGATGCAAATATCCGGGACCCAAGTAGTCAGATTAACTCAACTCCCGACACCTGCCTCCTAAAACAAGCCCCAGTGACAAACCCCACTTGAGCCTTGGGAAGGCAAACCTGTATTCTTCACCCTCTCTTTCTCTGAGATCTCTCCCGAAAGGTCACAGGCTGAGTCAGTGGAAAATTGCAGGGCCCTACCACACACAACTCCCTGCTTTTACCTGTGAATGAAATGACATCCACCTCCAATCTTCCGTGGGATGAAAAGGCTGGCACCTGGATCAAGGTTTATGCTTCTCTCAGGCAGAACGGATTTGTTCACAGGATGCCTTTTCATTTTCCATCCCATGAACTCTCCCACCTCTGATTGCAATCAAAGTCATCACCTTAACTGAGATGCCACAGACATAACTGCCGATGCCCCTCTTTGATCAGAACTGGTATGAAAGACAGAGGAAACACAGCTAAGTCAGAGCGATGTCTTAGATCTCGCCCACTTGGGAGAGTGCCCAGAATGGGGAGGTGACATTCATCCCACTGGGAAATGGGCTCACTTTGATCCACTGGTCTGGCAAGTCCTCTCTGCTAATGGGGAATGGGGAAAGTATGAAATCTATCCTGCATGACCCATCCGTCCCTGAAAAACTGGAGATCCTGAGAAGAATAATGAGGCTTATCAGTCGGTCTTGAGTTCCATTCCCCATGGTGGCTATTCCAAACCTTGACTGCTGTCCCTGAAGTCCCCAACTCTATCCCATAAGCAACTGAGGACCAAGGTCCGGTTACCCATTCAAAGTCAGGAACACAGAGATTAAGATCCAGGGATGCAGAGAAGAGCTGATCTGGGCAGACTGAGAGAACTGCGTTGTAAGGCGGAACCAGAATCTCAAGATGGCCAAAAATACTGCTCTCAATCTTCTGATTGGCAGGAGGCCCTGACTCCCAGGTTAACCCTTAGTTGCCCAGACTACACCTTCTTCAGTTATCACTACATGAAAGGTCTCTTTGAGGCACCAGCATATGTTCCACAAACAAGTGTCTGCAGCAAATAGGATCCCCAGGAAAATAAGATGCCCACGATAACACGGTAAAGGAGTTTGCATGGCTACCATTTTTATTGTGTTTCCTTCTGGGTCTAGAAAGTAAACTTCTGTGCCTGCTTTAAGACTTTTAACTCTGGAAATCTCATGGTAATGCTGGATCTTGCTGTTTTAAAGTCTTTCTAAGGACAGAAGTTGGCTGGCAAATGTATAAAATGCCTTCACAGTAGGCCCTCTGCAAATGTTATCGCCCTTCCCCACCACCGTTTTCCTTCTTCCTTGTAGGTAATAGTTGAGGAGCCACACTGGAACCCAGAAGATCTGGTTGTTGTTCTTGGCTCTGACATCTTTTCACAGAATGATCTCGGGCAAGCAGCTCTCCCTTCCCCTAGCCTTCTGCTTTCCTGACTCTGGCTTTTCATGTTTAGAATTGGAGCTAGTAAAATCTATCTTGGTTGTGGCCAGGTTAGTCCCCATCCCCTTTTCTCCAGCCTCGAGAGAATCAAAATATTAGATTTTAATTTTTTTAACAGAAAACTGTAAAGAAGTATAAGGTTAGCCTAATCCTACATTCTAGGTCAAATCTGTTGGTGTTAAAAAGATAAGATGTTAGAAAACAGAAGCGACATAAAAACATACAAAGTGACAACTGAAAGTCACTTTCTCCCATTCCCACTGTCCACAGCAGATAACTACTTTCCCAAAGTAATTTCATCCAGAAAAATTATGCATAATACTTACATATATTCTTTTATTGATTGATTGATTGATAATTTTTAAATGTTTACTTATATTTGAGAGAGAGAGACAGAGCATGAGCAAGGGACGGACAGAGACAGAGACAGAATCTGAAGCAGGCTCCAGGCCGCAGTCAGACGTCCAACTAACTGAGTCACCCAGGCACCCCTCTTTTTTTTAAATATGTGGAAGTGATGATCAAACTATCTATGGTATTCCCTAATTTGCTCTTTTTCAACCTATATCTTTCATGTATATACAAACCTACTTTATTCTTTATAACAGCTCAATAATATTTTACCAAATGGACTCCTAATTCATTCCAGGGGGATCGTGAATTTCTCTTCTTCTGAGAACACCAGTTCCTCCTCTTGCTCTTTGATTTCCTCCCAAGAGTCAGAGTAGGTCAGGAGCTGAGATTCAGGGTCCAAAGGAGATGGAGAAGTCCCCACACACCCAAATGTTTAGGGCAGAGGTGCTGTGAAACTGCCATGAGTGACAGCGTTTGCTTCCCCTTCTGGAGAAAATGGCCAATTTGCCACATATGTTGATGGCTGAACATTTTGATTTTTTTAAAGTTTATTTTATTTTTGAGACAGAGAGAGACAGAGCATGAATGGGGAGGGCCAGAGAGAGAGGGAGACACAGAATCTGAAACAGGCTCCAGGCTCTGAGCTGTCAGCACAGAGCCCGACGCGGGACTCGAACTCACGGACCGTGAGATCATGACCTGACCCGAAGTCAGACCCTTAAACGACTGAGCCACCCAGGCGCCCCTGAACATTTTGGACAAATGTCAGTGTTTTCAAATGATGAAATTTCAGATTTGGAAAGAACCGAAGGTCCTTTGGCTTAACTTCCTCGAACCCACTGCAGGAATCACTTCTACAAGCTTCTGTATTATCACTTATTTACTATCACCATACCATACCAAAAACAGCTTTTACTAGCAGAAAATTCTATTTTTTGCAAACCGGCTCCCATGCAATGCATCTGCCAGACTCTAGGACAAGACAAACGAGACACAGTTCCTGACCTCAACGAACTCCCCGGCTAGCTGGTGATGTGTGTGTCTGACGGTGTGCTATGAGGGGCTGGAGGGTCAGGAAGGCTTCCTGAAAGAGGAGATGCCTGAACTGAGCTCTGGGTGAAACTGAGATGGAGGAGCGCCACTCAAGGCAGAGCAACAACATGGGCGGAAGCGCAGAGGTGTGAGAACACAGCAGTTTGGGAGATCAGTGTCTGCAAGTGGGAGGGAGAGAGAGATGTAGGCAGGGCCAGAACAGGAAAGGCCTCAAATGGCCCTGTTGAGGTATTTAGATTTTACTTTGAGGGCATGAGGGAGCCATTGAAAGAATTCTAAAATCCCACGCTGATTAGATTTGCCTTGTAGACAATTATTCTTACAGTGGTGCAGAAAGTGGCTTGGAGGAATAAGAATGCTGTAAGACAGATCAGCTAGGAGACTATTTGGAACATACTTGAAAAGCAAATATAGAGAAGACTAGCCATAAAAGACATTAAAAAGGAGCTGCCAGAACTCAGTGACCAGATGGCTACACTGAGACTTGGGTGACTGGGTGGGTGGGGCATCCTCATCCGAGAGAGAGAACAGGATAAGGAGCGGGATTGGGGGTGAAGACAATGAGTTCCATCTGGGGCACGGGGAGGGTGACTATCCAGGCTGATCTTCAAGGAAGATGAATATGTGGGTCAGGAGTTCAAGGAAGGGAACTGGCCATGATGCAGACTCTGTCCTCTTGTCCCAAAGCAATATGACAAGTCAAGAGAAGAGCAATTAGAGAAAAAAAGCAGTGCAGAGAGAGGACCCGGATTTTTAGGTGTCCCTTTGTGGGCAGTGACATCAAAGGAGTCTGAAGGGCACCCATGAAAGAAAAGAGGAAGGCTTCCAGAGGAGGTCTGCTTGACATAGCTTTTTGTTTCTTTGAGACAGCTCTCAGGACACGGCCTGTACCCCGACCCCGCCCTTGGGTCCCACGTGAAGCCACAGGCTTCCCGGGGGTGTCCACTTGAGCCTGCCACAACCCTTCCTCCCTGGCTGCTCCAGTCTTCTGCACACTGGAGGCCCCATTAAATCTTTGCGAGTTACAGGCATGAGGCGCACCAAGGCCTGATCAAGCCAAATGCACGTGTAAAGCTGTCTCCTGGCTGTGAGGAATAAAAATCAATATTTTAAAATCTGAATTATTCAGATGCTGTATCCCCAGAGGTGATTCATAACCCGAGGAGCGCCTCAGTTGGAGAACAGCAACTGAGGATTTGTGTGAACATGGCTTAGCCTACAATTCCTCCTGCAATCAGTCAAGGGCCAACAAAAGATAACAGAATTGTTCCTACACGTTGTCCTGAGGAGAGCCCGGAGGAGAAGTCTAGACTGTCATAATAAGAAGCAACTTGCCCTAATGAGGGAGCAGAGGGTTCCCTGGGCTAAGTGCTGGTGTCGAGAATTCGTGGGTCCTTTGCACAAGGGAGGGCAGGTTAAGCTGGGGAGGGGGAATTATTCCAAGCATTCCCTTTTAGAGTAAAATGTAAGAGCTTCCCTGAGAAAAGTGACAGTAGTCTGACATCCCTGACCCGAAAACACCACATCATGTAGGTTCTTAAACCTGCTGATGGGGCTGGTCAGGGCGTGTGCTATCAAGACCATGAGCCAATGACTAGACTGGCACAGGGGAGAAGGTGAAGGTGAAGTGTGGATGGTTTGGTGGGAACTCATCTCATGAACGGAGGATGCACTAAAATCCGTTCTAGAGAGAGGGAGGCAGCCTGGCACAGTGCGTATTCCTGGAACTTGGGTGAAAAACTGAGTTGGGGGTCCTTGGCTCCACCACTGTGTGACCTTGGAGAAGACAATTATTTTCTCAGCTTCAGTTTCTGTAACACTAAAGTGCTGATCATAATCTCCAACTTCTGGGGTTCTTGGGAAGATCGGACGAAATTAAGATATAAAAAAGCCCTTCGCTATTCCCTCAAACCATGGGTAGGTTAGGATATTTGGTTACTATAGCAGAGACCCAAGTGACAATGGCTTAAACAACATAGAGGTTTATTTCTGTCTCATATAAAACCCCAAGCTGGCGTGGCAGCTCTGGTCTGAGAGGTCGCCAGAGGCCCTACCCTCCTTCGCATGTTCTAAGAAGGCTCCCCACCACTGCCACATTGCAGCCAGTAGAAGGGACAAAGGGGCAATGGGAGGGTAAGCCCCTTCCCCGTGATTCAGAATTTGATACCCTACTTCCTCTCGTCTCCCATTGGCCAGAATGCGGTCACACAGTCACATCCAGCCGTAGAACAGGCTGGGAAATGTAGTCACTTTCTGAGAAGCCACATACTCAACTGAAAATTCTGTGATTATGCAATAAGAGGGGAAGGCTATAATTATACAGTCCCTGCCAACCCTCCTTTGTTCATCTAATGAGTTTTTAATACCCAGATCTGAGATTTAGGTCACTTCCTCGGGAGGCCTTCCCGGGCCCTCCAGGCCCCTTCGTTTTCTCCCGTCTCCTCCATGATACTTGTTGCACCTGTGGTTTTGGTTTGCTGTTGTCCTGACTACAATGTAAATTCCACAAGTGTGGGGCTATGTCTGGCTTCCCGTCTGCAGCCTCCCTATTACCAACCCAGAGTTAGACACAGAGTGGATGGGCCATATGTCCATGCTGACCAACTAACTTGGTGCTCTCCCCTGAGGGCCTGAGAGTTCCTCAGGGTGGAACTCCATAGCTCTGAGGCCACCAACCAGTGGTCTCCAACCCAGGATTTGCTTGGGAAAGAACGGATACCTCCTGCTACTTCCCAGGCAATGGGGGGTGGCTGCCCACTGAGAGGACATCACATGGGAACTTCATTTTACCCCTTAGTCTTCTCTTTGTGTTTGTATTCCATCAGAGTCCCTGAGCAAGCAACTGTACCTTTCCTAATAAACCCTTGCTCTGCAGTGCTGTTACTCAGGATCTGGGAATGAACAGAGAAGGTTGGGAAAAGAGCTCTCCACAGCACTGTGGCCAGAACTGATGACACAAGGAGAGACTGGGTTTTCTACTCTCAGCCTCTGGAATGCAACTGCCAAGCCTGATCCTGCCTTCGGGCAAGAGGGAAGGAACTGCCGTGGAGGGGGTCCCTGGGCAGTTGGCCTGCATCTGCTGTGGGGACAAATGTCTGCCGTGAGTGTGGGCCTGTATGAACACACTGTCTGGTCCCTGTGGAGCTGCTTGGGGCTCCACTTTAGTTACCTCCAGCTCACCCTGGTTTTGTCACACACCTCACCATTTTCTCAGAAATTTTCCACCAAGCTCATTTTCTTTGTCACGAGGGTGCCTTTGAGGGAATCCCATCAAATATGACTCTGGTTCCTGTGTGGAGTGGAGGGCTGTGCCCTAGGATTGACCACCAGGCCATCAGACACATTCTAGTCACCCTCCACAGTTTCCTTGGATTGGAGCTAGAAGACACTAAGCTTGGGCTCTGAGAGGCCAGTCCTTTCTGGCAGTCTCCAGAGCTGCTGAAGGGGCAAGTCACCTGAGACCAGGCCCCAGGGGTTGCTGGGTGCTCAAATTACATGGATCTACAAAATGAGCCTATTCAAGAGCCAAGTTCAAATTTGCCTGCTTGTATTTTTCCAGAGAGTCGGGGAGGGAGCAGCCGTATCCTGCCAGCAGCCCCTGCAAACGCTGCTCCCCCCCCCCAACCGCCCCCCCCCCTCCCGCCGTGCCTGGTATCAAGGAAATCTTTTCCCTCCCAGCTGTGGCCACCAGACTGACCTGGGAACAAACACGACTGAAACTTCATTCCACAGCAGGTTTCTCCTCATAAAATGGCTGTGTCCCTTTAAGTCCCTGCAGCTCTCCCCTCTTGGACTAGCTGTAGGTTAAATGAATCAAGTGATCAGACTTTTCTCACTGGGGGTGCTGGGCTGGAAATTCCTCCTACTTGCTTCAGCGTGTGTACAGGAACAAAGAGCAGTTAAGAAGGGATTAACTTTTCCCTCTGTTGGTTTCTCTCTTCTTTCTCAGAATAATTCCACTTCTAACTCAGGGACTTAGGTTCATCTCAGGGCCCTGCCTCTTCCTTGACTATCCATTACAGTTCCAAAAAGTTTCCTGGCTGCCTCGGTCTTCCCTGGGCCCAACATAGGGAACAAGCATCTCCGTGGGTGGCTTTCTCAGCATGGCTTTTTGTATCCCTGACTCCTGGCTTCATCCATTTATTTCCAGCACGAACCCTGGACTAGTCTTCTGTATATACCAAATAACACTCTATTAATAATGTTAGGTCCCCAAGTAGCCTTCTCTTCTGGGAAATAAATATGCTGATCAACTCATACGTGATGAGTTTTGACAGCAAAAGGTGATATAAAGAACACTGATTTGGGAGTTAGGATTTCTGGATTCTCATCCTATCTCTTGGCACTAACTAGTGTGTGACCTTGAGAAAGTCACTTCTCTTGGCTGAGCCTTACACTCCCCTCTGTGATGTAAGAGGTTCCTTCTAGTGCTAACATTCTAGTGTCCACATTAACTAGTCATGCAATCCCCATGACACTTGATCATCATGAACATGCACAGATGAAGACTGGACCTGGAGACCAAGGTGATCACAATAATGAACAGGGTACCAAAGCACCTGTCCTCAGTAGCCAGTTACCCCAGACTAGATCTTGCTCTATCTGTGCTCTCCATAGAAAACAATCTAATGAATGGGAGCCAAATGGCAATTGGGACCAGACTCAGAATGGACACAGAATCAGACCAGAGGCCTAATATCCCAGGATCTATGCCATTCCACTTTTATTCCCAAAGGGTCACAGGTGTTTTTTTAGTCCCATGCTACATAGAGCTCTGAACTAGAATCAACTGATGCCTGAGACAAAACTGGGGTGGGGGCAAGACTCAAGACAAAGCACTATATACCTTGCTCAGTTCTCTTTGAGATCACTGCAGACAGAAGAATACCACTCCCACAGGCCCTGGGACTGTTCCACATTAGGCTTACACCTCCCAGGCACTGGCATGGCTGAAAAGGCAGGTTTGGCTGTGCTAGGAACAAGTGATGTTTGCACTCAGCAACAATATCACCCAGCAGCCATGTGTCGGTGACTTCAGCTTTCCAAAAACCTGGAAAAAAAAATCTGCTCTCCAAACAAATGTGAAATATTTGCAAGTTTTCAAAAGGAGCTGGGTCTGTTTTCTATAGGATTGAGAGAGAGAGAGAGAGAGAAAGGAGCTGTAAAGGTGGTAATTAGAAGCACACGTTTCTTCCATTCTTTTAAAGCAATGAAGATGTTGTAAGGCTTGCCGATCGGACTTCTCTGTGAGAAGGACCATTTGGGGACACGTGGATTTGGCAAAGAAACTCAGGAAGGCAGGCTCTGCCTCGGCAGGGAAGCGGCAGACCTGCAGCAGCCAGGATGTCTCTTCTGGAAGCGTGGTGGTGCCCGGTAAACAGTCGCCTTCAGGATTGGCCCAGGACGTGTGTTTGGTGGGAAGATGCGGTGGTTAGGAAAACGTCCTTGAGAGGGGTGCTTTAGATTGTTATCCAATTCTCAAGAAGACGCCATGGCCATCTTGTGGTCCCAGCATCAGCGTGAGGAAGTTGTGTCCTGAGCCTAATCTCAGTAGTCCTCAGCCCCCGGTACTGCAGACAGACCACTGGCGTTTGTCCAGTCTCCCTCAATGGAGAGAATAAAGAGTGAATCATGACTACCTCCCACATTCATACAGCCCTGGCTGTACTAGAAACATGCCAAATAGGAAACTGGTTGCTAAAACTTATTTGGCCAAACTGTGCTATGTGTTATTGTGTTATGACCTCCAAAGATCTGGCTAATCCAGGTAGCACTGGAACAAAGCAGCTCGACCTTTCACTACATGGATATGCCTTCCTGTTGGCTTTATTTGACTTAAAACATAACTATGTTAGGTTTATTACAAATATTAAGCTAACAGTTTGTTATGCAAACAAAACCTATAATCATTAATTTTGGTCATGTTTAAACCAATGATTCACATCCATGGCTCAACGTTGGTATAACCAGGGAAGCTTTATAAAAATTCCCATGCCTTAGGCCCACCCCCAGAAAATCTATTTTAATTGATTTGGAGTGGGGCCTGGGCATTGATTTTTTTTTTTAAAGCTCCCCAGATGATTCTAATTGCAGCCAGGATTGGGAACCATTGTTCTGAATGATGCCTGAGAAATGTGCTAATTTAGTGTGTGTGTGTGTGTGGGGAGGGTGGGGGTGGGGGGGAGACAGTCAAATGAGATCTTAGTTTGAATTTGGCTGGCTTGTTTTATCTGTGTTCAGCCCAGTATCTGGATAGGAACAAAGCCAAGATTATAGTGCAGTTACGTAAGGTTTGGAGGGTTAGCCATTTCTCCCAAAACTGACTCATTACTGTATGTATATTTCACCTAAAGCAGTAGTTTGGAAATATTCGAGTGGGAACCTCATGTTTTGTGAATATAGTTAGCATCCATTAATAGTCAATAATAATCCATCTATGATCTAAGTGGATGGGACACACAAAAAAAAGAATTCTCACATTTAAAACAATCTGCACTGGAAATGTTTCTGGTAATACCCCTCATAATAAGCTGAAAGGCACAGATTTAGATTATATATGTATATATTATATTATATTATATTATATTATATTATATTTATTATATATTATATTTATATTTATATTTATGCCTTGAATTTCAAGACATTACTCTAGTGATTTACAATGACTCGAGACTCAAATCATCAGGTCTTGCCCCTGAGATAAACTTCTGGTTCCGTGTGTCTGGAGGTGGAGTGGGGAAGGCAATTCAGGTAGCAGAGGAGAAGTGAACAAAGGACAATGACTGAGTAGGCAGATTTAAGCTCGTTAGGGACCTGAGACAGATCACCTCTCCGTAGGATCTTTGAGAGCTGCAAAGGGTTGGAGACTTTGTTTTCCCTTCCCCGGCAGAGTCAGGTCCATTAGCTCTCTGGCTGCCTCTTGGTGCTTAATTTGTTTTTTCTAACACAAGGGAGGGGACGGTGCATTCCAAAAGATAGAGGACAGCTAAGGGAGATCGGTCCTCTTTATAGGATGTCATTAAGCATATGGTGCCTCGCGGGGGGATGGGGAAGGCCATTAACAAAGAGCCAAGAGAGAGATTAGCTCATAGAATAAAAGGCAGTTGAGAGCAGTGAGCCAGATACTGGAACAGCTGCCAGGTAGAGACCCAAGCTTGGGAATCAAAGCCCCAGTCTAATTGTGTGTTTAAAGAGTTGTCATCTTTTGCATGTATAAGGGTAAATAAAGTGTTAGGAACTGCTCTCAGGAAGTAGAAGCATTCAAGTCACAGAGGACCAAAATCCAGAAACCTTCAGTACCTAGGGTCATTTCTCTGGGGCTGATTCCAGGACAGCCCCCCACGGGGCCCGGGCCTAGGTGTTAAGAGTACAGGCTGAAGTACTCAGGGGCTACCTGATTCCACTTGTGCAGAGGCTAGAAGCTGACATTTAGGGCTTGAATAGTGCTCCTTTTACAAGTAAATGACAACCTGGAGAAAGGACTAACTATGCTGGGTGCCTGACATTTTCAAACTGACTCTATTCAAAGAGATCCAGAAGATTAACTTTCACTCCCATCAAGCTCTGACCCAGCCTCAGTAGAAAGGGAATCCCCTAGACCCACTGTGGTTCCTGAATGATATTTAGTCATGGCCTTGGCTTAGCCTGGTCTTCCTCCCCAAGGTCTGTGTCTTTGGTGGGATTCTCAGAAAGGCTTTGGCTGAGGCTTTTAGACTGTGAATAAGCCAAGAGGATCTAATCAGCAGTGTAAACTGAATACCAGAAAGATAAGGTGAGAAAGGGGCTGCGTAATTGCAGACTGAGGCAGAACTTTATGAGACTGAAGCCCGGGGAGGTCCTGTTTCACATGGCCTTTGCCTGACGGCCGTGGATTAAACACAAACCCCTACCCACACTGGAGGCTGAACTCAACTCCTTTACCGAAGAAGCAAGATGTCAATTGCTATTATATACAAGTAGATCCCTATCTGCCAATCTGAGGTCGATCTCCTTCTGCAATCTCTGACCTGCTCCAGACAGTGCAAACCACCTCTTCCCTGTGCTCCCTAAGCAGGGCCTTCCCGGGATGTCAGTGAGCTTGTTGCCTTGGACTGTGGTTGGCAGGAAAAGCAAACGTCCCAGGCTACAATAGACCAGTGTCTCCCTTCCCCTTCATCCTCAGCAGCGCGAGGCTCTTGGCAAACTATTAAATGAACCTGTGTGTCCGTGTATTCCATCTATCATCTCTAGTAAACACTGAAAGCCAAAGGATAGGAATGGAGCAATCGAGAGACAGAGAAAGAGGTATTAGGTGATAAGTGGGGTAAAAGCGTAGTCTTGAAACGTATTAAACTATTCACAGCAAGTTAAATTCTCTCACTCCCCACATCCGCAAAGGAGGAAGTGCAGCCTTGGCTGAGCCCAGGGGACTGAGATCAAGAATCACAAGAGCTGTCTTCTGTCTAACCAACCATGTGGCCTGGGGCAAGTCCCTCTCCTCTTCCGGGCCTCAGTTTCCCCTTCCCATGAAAGAAGAAGATTACACTAAATGACCTTTCAAGGTCCTTATATCCCTGTCACCTTGTAATTTTATACATCTATTGCCACAATACCAAGGTACTGGAGAAAGGGAACCACCTGCAGCTGGAGGGCCCAGAATGCACCAGGCCTGCATTTACCCACCAGCCCTTGGCCCTGGAGGACCCAAGTGAGATTCAGCTTAAAAACAGTGTTGCAAATGCCAGACCACAGCTGCACAAAATAGGAAAAATCTTGTTAGGAAATGACCACAGCCCCCTGGAGCTGTGGAAAACATTGCCTCAGACAGAAAGGACTTTTCCAGTGGAAAGAAAAAATCATGAGTATTGTGTCTGCTAAGGCTGTCTGCCCAGGCACTTCTCACTGAACCCTGCCTACTCAAGTCCTCGGCTCTGGGGCAGTGCTTTTCCACCCGATGCTGGTCCTAATGACAACTGCAGGCTCTCTCCTCTTCTGGCCCCAGGATTCACACTTGGAAGTCATTTTCAAATTCATCTTTGGGCTGTCTGAGGTCTAAATGCTTCCTCCAGAGGCAAAATCACAAAATGCTTTCATTAGAACGGGTCTTAGAAATCATCTTGTGATCCTAACTGAATCCCCCATCTGTGGAGAAACAGACATGCCCCAGGAAGAAAGGCCTTGCTGAAGGTCACATGGGGAGTTCAGGGGAAAGGGGTCCTGATGCCCACTTTAGGGTTCTATTTCTGCAGTGCCTCTAGCCCTAGGGCCAATTCTCTGCTACCTTCTCATGGCACGTGTTTCCAAACCAGTCAGACTTCCAACCAGCTAACCCACCTGCAAGTGCTTTCCATGAACTTAGGACAATGCACTCTGCTGCAAACAATAATTATTATGTTTTTTACCGTCCCATACAACAGCAAACACCTTTTTGGCACAGAGCAGAGTTCGCCTGCATCTTTTGAGTTTTCCATCTATCTCTGGAACTGAAACTTAGTGCTCCACTTACTCCTTGAAAAGCATCTAGAGTTAGAGTTGCCCGTTTTCGAGTGGGTCAGATCACAGTTTGGGGCAGGGGGGCTTCGGTCTGGGTGGTGCTCAGCCCATGGTCAAGCAGAGAAAAGGCTATCAGCCAGCTCGGGTGTCTGCCCCAGCATAGGCCTGTCTGCTGCAGCCATGCCTCCTCTCCATGAGGTTCCAAGCTTGGTCCAAGCGGACCAATATAAAACAGATCGTTAATAACTTTAAAAATACTCATATGCCTGAAATTATATTTGGGATCTATTTGGATGAAATAAAATTTATTATTAAAATGAATTTCACCTGTTTCTCTGTTCATATAGCTACTAAAAACCTTAAAAACATACATGTGACTCATTATGTTTCTGTTGGATAGCCCTGATAGAGAGAAACCAGTTTCTCAATATTTTGCTGTATTTCTTCCATTTTGTGTGCTCCTGTCTTTGAGGAGCCCGGCTCCTGGTTAAAAACCTCTGTGTGATTTTTACAGCCTGACCCTAGGCAGTTAGGAAGGCTTTCCCCGGCAGGCAGGCCTCACCCAGGCCTCACCAGGAAGGCAGCCCTGCCCACACCAGCCTTGGCATGCTGCCCATGCACCACTGTCTCTGGAGGGAGGTGCGGTCTAGGGCTCCGGCCCCCTGGCCAGTCATGGCCTTCCCATATTTATATTCCTAGGTCTCTTTGTCTGAGGCCTTGAGCAAAGAACTTTTTCATGGACCTCTGCAGAGACTTCCTTACAGAGGGAGGAGGGAGAGCCTTGAGGACACTTCCCCCACTGTGACTTAGTACTCAGCACTTTTCCACTCCTAGCCCTCCTTTCACTCCAGGGTCCATAAAACTGACTGAGCCTTTTAGTTGGGGCTCCCTCAGCCATGAGAGGACACCCATCTGCGCTGATCCACCTGAACCCTCCACCTGTGTGCTCCTCCACAGGGAGAAGGGAACACGAGGGAGCCAGCGTCTTCTCTGGTTTTTGCCTCTTGCTTCTACTATCACAGTGACTAAAGACTTCACTGTTACTTTCATTTTGGCTCATTGTTGCTTTAACCAGCTATGCCCACACCTGACAGCTCACCTCTCTCTCTCAGCTCAGCTGAGCTCCTGACAGTATTTTTGAAAACAAAATCGGGATCTTACAATTTCTAGCTGTATCAGTCGGGGTCCCAACAGGAGACAAACAGCACTGTCAACTTAGGAAAAATCAAGGAGGTTTTATTTATAAAGGGGCTAACTAATAGCAAATGAAAGGTTGGAGTGTGGGAGAACGACAAAGGAAATTCACAGACCCAGGGGTAGCAGCAGCAGGCCATTACTGTCCCTGGGAACAGGGGAGGGATAGGTTCCCAGAACCAGGAAAGACAGCGTGCAGAGCTGGGATGCATGGAAATGAAGGGAACAGACAGACAGAGGCCATGTCACAGGGATGAAGCCGAGAGAAAAAATACCCGACATCTCCCTCCTCCCTCCCTCCAAAGGCTGAGGCTTCTCATTGGCTGAAACCGATTGGAAGCCAGAGGAGGGCAGACCCCTCTGACTGAGTCTCTCTCAGTGCAGATAGTAGAGTGAAGGGGGAGAGTGAATCCAGAGCGGCAAATAGCTATCGGGTACTTTTCTCACGTAACTTCATCCTAAGTCAGCCTGGTAACCTTATTCCTAATGTAACTAGTGTCCAGTAATGGCCCCCTACAGTGACTGAGTGGGGTACAATAATTACAGGGCACCCAACACCAATACCTCAATCCCATTTGGGTTTCTAGCCTGGGGTAAATTCAGAGGGTTTGTTGCTATGTGTTTGTACGAGTGCGTGTGCACAAACGTGCATGTGTTACACTCTCAGTCCCTCCCAGAACACACTTCCTTCAGTATTAGCCCTGAATAGGAGCTCCCTGCACCTCATGCCTCTAGCCTTGCAGAGGTGACCCACGGTGCAGCTGGTGGCCTGGTTCCTTTGAATCCTGTCCTGGTTCCCACCTGCCCTAGCCTCTTCTTTCTTTACCTCGTTCCATACCTCCTGCCCACCCCACCCCACTCCAGTACTGTTTCTTTGCTGGCCAACTTCTAGTGCCTGGTGCCCTTTTAGCTACCAGCAGAATACTGAGAGGAGGTTCTTGGCAGGGCAGGGGGCTCTTCCTAGGCTGAGATGTTCAGACCTAAGTGACTCCCCCTGGTACAGCATGTGGAGCTCCCCACTCTTTGATCCAATCTTCAATTGTCTAGTCTAAGTTTGCTGGACATTAGGTGAAGAAACTGCCCAGGCTAAAGGATCCTGGAGCTGAGGGCTTGGGAATGTGGCAGGGAGAGGACTGCATGCAAGGAGACAGAGGCGACCATCCTCTTTTATCATCTGTAAACAGAGAAGGGGGCTGACCTGAGCCTGGCAAGGAGTTCCAGGGTCAGCTGGGGGAGCTGTGCTCAGGCTCAGGGACAAGGAGGCTTATTTGAGGAGGAAGGAGGAGCCCAAGAAAGGACTGCAAAAGACACTGTGAGAAGGTAATACCACGGCAGGGAGGTGGCAAGCAGAAGCGAGTCGTTTTTTAGAACAGGAAACAATCTGTTGCAGGGATTATTATACCCCCAGGGGAGGAAAAGACAATTTAATGTGCAGGAGAGGACAATTTGAATGGAAACTGATGAGTATGCCATCTGAAGGAGCATTCATTCCATGTTCATCAAGGCCCTGGGGATGCAGGGGGACCCGTACCCCAGCAGGGGCAAGCCCCAGAGGCAAGGAAGCTTTTCTGGCTGGGAGCAAGGTGATCGAGCTGCAGCAATGTCCTTTTAGCACCGTGCCTGGCAGGAAGTGGGCACTGGGCCCACTTATGCCAAACTGGCTGTTGGTGTCTGCCACGGTCACGTGACATCCAGAGCAGCACATCATTCACTCGTCCAGCAAATGCTTAACGGAGCCCCTCGCTCTGTGCTGCGTGTAGTGCTAGGTACTGAGAGAGATGAAAGAGAAACAAGTCAGGGTATTCACCACCGGGGACCAAAAAACGTGATGGAGGACAAGCCAATGAGCACATTTCCAAGTCCCCTGGTGCCACAGGGGACCATGAGAGGAAAGAGCAAGTTCTGATGGTATAAGGATGTGAGGGGAGTTGAGGAAGTCTTCACTTGGAAGCGGATGGCTCAGGACAAGGATCAGGGACTGGGAGAAGGAGGGGGAGAATGAGGAAGAGTTTATTAGGCAGGTGCTCAGCATTTTATTTTTTACCCTATTGCAACCAAAATGGAAGGCATAAATCATAAAGATGTACTAATCTGTGTTGTGAATCCTGTCACAGATTGAGTTTTACTCTTGCATTTACCTAGAAAGGTGGGATTGGCATGGTTGATTCTCCATGAATAAGGATGGGATCCCCTTGGCACGTGTAAGACCTCAGCATTTATTTGCTGGATGAACATGTAAATATGTGAATACTTAGACTCATTGGTCTCCAACTGCCTGAGGTTTTTGACTACTTGACTAGATATTTTGAGATCATAAAGACCCAGGCATTGAATATATAAATACGTATGTAAGTATCTAGCAATCACAAATTTCCTTGTCACTTTCCCTATAGGAAACTATGCTCTACTGGTCAGAGGCAAGAAAAACGTCTCTGGTGCTTGCTGATAATCATAAAGTGAATATGTGGGGAAGGGAGGTGTATAGCTAAAGACAGGGAAGAAAACAAAATTTTTTTTAAATTTTTTTTTTTAACATTTATTCATTTTTGAGAGAGAGAGAGAGAGACAGAGCATGAACGGGGGAGGGTCAGAGAGAGGGAGACACAGAATCCGAAAGAGGCTCCAGGCTCTGAGCTGTCAGCACAGAGCCCGACGCGGGGCTCAAACTCACGGACCGCGAGATCATGACCTGAGCCGAAGTCGGCCACCTAACCGACTGAGCCACCCAGGCGCCCCAAAAACAAAACTATTTTAAAAATGGAAAATCTCAAGTTTTAATTTTTCTTCTTTATGACGACTCCCCTAATTGGGTCCCTTAAAGAGAACCCCATCCCTTCCCTTGTGGTTCACATCACCCATCAATCATCTTTAGGGTCTGCTCTGAGTTTGCAGGGATACACCTGTTCTCGAGAGGTTGGTGTCTACTTGCCCAGCTCTGGCCCTCCCATACAGATGTCAGGGCCTTGTGCAGGAATGATGAGAGTGCTTAATTCCCTGGCTCTCACACCACAAGAGTGTCCTAACTGTCCCCCAGAAGCTTGCTGTCCCATTTCAGGGATGATGACATGTCAGGTAATTCTGTAATGAGGGCTATACCCACTGCAGAAAAGGTGGAACCCCCATCCGAGCCCCATGGCTCAGCATTGGCCAATGGAGTAGTGCTGGTGAAGGAGGTAGGCACCAGAGCCAAATAACAAAGGTGTCTATTTAGAAGGGGGAGAGACTGTTCCATGTGACTCTGGTGGGCTCCAAATGGGTCTGCATAGCAACTTAGGTGGGGTGGATGCCAGGCAAATCTGCCAGCTTCACAGAGATGGGACTTTTGCCTCCCAGCTGATGCCCAGGCAGAGGAAGCCAGGGCTGCCACAAGAAAATGGGACTTTCCAGTCCCATTGGGATTGCAGCTACCGGTATGGCTGGTGGGGGTGAGGGGCTGGTAGTCATGCAGCCTGTGACAGGAGGGCTCAGTGAGCAAGCCGGAAGGCCGTGACTGATGGGCTTAGAACCAGCCACATTTGAAAAGTCTCTTCCTCTGTATGACTTATTTTCACTTAGCAAACAGTCTCCAGTTCCACCCATGTTGCTACAAAAGGCCATATTTCATTCTTTCTCATTGCCACATAGTATTCCATTGTGTGTATAAACCACAATTTCTTTATCCATTCGTCAGTTGATGGACATTTAGGCTCTTTCCATAGTTTGGCTACCATATGTTTTCACTCTTATGTGGATCCTGAGAAACTTAACAGAAGACCATGGGGGAGGGGAAGGAGAAAAAAAAAAAAAAGTTAGAGAGGGAGGGAGCCAAACCATAAGAGACTCTTAAAAACTGAGAATAAATTGAGGGTTTATGGGGGGTGGGAGGGAAGGGTGGGTGGGTGATGGGTATTGAGGAGGAACCTGTTGGGATGAGCACCGGGTGTTGTATGGAAACCAATTTGACAATAAATTTCATCTTAAAAAAGAAAAGAAAAGTCTCTTCCTTCTTCCAAATCACAGACTTTCCCTAAACACTGACAAGAAGCTGTTTATATCTCATCTTTTGCTGGCCAGATCTCGAGATGAACATCAGATTATAAACCTTCTTCCTCTTCATGTGGTATTGGGGTGGGAGGCAATTCATAGAAACATACACAGACAGATGCAGCCATGATGAATTAGTCTTTTATGAGGTATTTGACCACACACATTACATTAACTGGAAGTCAGCAGTCAGCCCTATTATCTGTTTATATCCAAGTGGAGAAAGTCAGACTGTTAAGTTTCTGTTTTCCTGACATTTTTAATAACATGAAGTAAAACTCCAACAATGAGAGATAGCAACTGCTTTGTTTCTTTTGTCTGGGGGGGTGGAGGGAGTGGGGAATAAAATTATATCTCATATCCCTGTCATTAATAGATTTTAGTGGAATTGCCAGGCCAGAGAGTATCCTGTTACATGGAAAGTAACAGACTGGGTTTCCAGTTTATTACTAACTCAGGAATCAACTTCATGGTTTGGATTGATGTTTTCTTTTCCTTTTATTTTTTTTCTTTCTCCTCTAATGAAAATTAAAGTCCTTTGTGAACAATCTCTCTGAACTTTTAGAATAATCTAATTGTTCTTAAGTCACATGATTCCCGTGGGGACACGGGAAGGGCACTTAAAGCCATAATCCTAGGCTGTAAAAAGGGTCTAAGGCGACTGATCAAAGGTGAACTGCCCATTTACAAGCCCTTTTTCAAGGTCCCTTCCCATCTCCCTGACAGTTTTATAGAAGTCTTTCTCTTTTGCTTCCACCCAGATCAAAGATTTGGATGCAAGGGGTCTCCCTACCCCCCACCTGGCTCGGAAGGAAGGGATTACCCCAGGAATTAAAAACCTCAGTGAAGTGGGTTTACCCACCCCCCTGGGGGGTGAGGGCGAGGCTTGGAGCCTTTTCTGGATGACAAGAGCAGAGCCAAACAGGAGCCAGGATAATTTAAGGTGCTCTCTCTCTGTTCTTGCAGCAGAGGAGATAAACTTTCTCTGCCTTCCAGCCTTCAAAGAGAAATTTTCTGATCTTTTGTGCCGTTTAAATTAATAGCTACAAGTTGCTGGAGTCATGTTTATTTATTGGTCAATGACCTTCACTTCACTCCCACCCATGATAAACCCAAGCAACAGTCCCCACCAAGGGCACTGGAAGCTCCCCCTCACCTCTGAGTCTGGGACATCAGGGAGCAGAGAGGGTTTTGGGGAGACACTGGAGGATGTGTTCCACCAGTTTAGGCCACTGCCTCATCCATTTGGTAATGTGTTCTCAATGCCACCCTCTACCCTTTCCTGGGCACACCTGGATCTGCTTTAGGTCTTAGCGGTCAAGGTAAATTTCCTGGGAATGTTGCTTTGAGAGCTGGAACAGCCTCAGTCCCTGGGGACTCAACATCTAATCCTGTAGAGACACCAAGGAGTGGGGAGCAGGAGCACCATGAAGCTCCTCTTGTTCTGGGAACTACTGAACCCACTTCCCACACTCCTATTCAGCCCTGACCCGGCACACCAGGGTTGGGGAGGGAGACCCTCCGTGACAAGGGTATTGACAGGGGTGGATCAAACAGGCTCGCAATGTCATGGATTGTTGAAAGACACTTGAAAGGTCATCTAAGACCCCCAGCGGTATAGAGAAATCCACAGAGAAGCAGGCCACACCTAGAGTCACTTACCCAAGCCAGATCCTGAAGCCATGTCTCCTGACTCAGGCCTCTGCTACCCCGCCATGCTGCCTTAGAGCTCAACATGGCATGTCCAGCAGACGAAATTAAACTCCTGGAGCATTTGGTCCCTCAGGGACTGCTAGTTTTACTCCTTATCAGATCAGGATTTAATGACAATAGGTATGGAGAATTGTTTTAGGAGATCTGTGTCCCAGGCATATTCCCCAAAATTGCCACTTCTAGGGAGACCTTGCACCTGCCTGAGGACCCTCTGCATTCTGGCCCTGCCAGTCTCTCCACTCTGTTTCCTACCCCCCAGGAAGAGCCTTGGCATCAGCCAAATCCATCTACCCCCTGTTCTGCTGCTTCTTGTCTTTACACATTCCCCCTTTGCCCAGCCTGGGATGCATTCTGTCCTTTTAGTCATTCCTACCCCTGATTTAAAGCCCATTTCAAGTCCCACTCTCTCTTCCTCCTATGGTGCTCATTATCTACTCTAGACCCTTGCTACTCAAAGTGTGCTGGCAGACAGCAATGCCAGCCCCACCCCAGAGCTGCTTCATCGGAGTCTCCATTTTAACAAATACCCTGGTGACGTGTATGTACAAGCAAGTGTGAGTCACACTGCTCTTCACTCGTGGTGCTCAAAGTATGGTCCCGGGCCTCGAAGCATCACCATCATGGAGTACAGCAGCATGGAGTTCAGCCAGCCTTAAGTGAGTACAAGGTGGGTTACACCCAAGACTGAGTGTGGGGGTGATGACAGATCTAAGAAGCTACATTCTGATCTTTGAACCAGACTTACTCTAGGCACAGAAGAAGGCAATGGTATTTTGAAAAACACAAATGACCAAGGAACTCTATCGTATCCTTTCTTACACATGTTACGTCTCCATATTAGCCAATTACACTGCAAATTATGACACAGAAGGAAAGGGAAAAACAGGCCGGCTCATAAATCCTTTTCTTTGTGGTCCTTTCTTTCTCCTCAATAAGCCAAAGGTAGAGTATCAAAAGCACATGTCAAAAGGTTAAATAAAAATAGTTCAGTTAAAATTTTATTTCTTCTCTACTTAGAACAACATAAAATAAGGAGCACCTGGGTGGCTCAGTCAGTTGAGCATCTGACTCTGATTTCAGCTCAGGTCATGAGCCTAGGGTCATGGGATCCCTATTTTGGGCTCCACAATGGGTGTGGAGCCTGCTTAAGAGGCAGGCTCTCTCTCTTTCTCTCTCTCTCTCTCCCTCTCCCTCTCTCTCTCTCTCTCTCTCTCTCTCTCCACAATGGGTGTGGAGCCTGCTTAAGAGTCTCTCTCTCTTTCTCCTTCTACCCCTCTCCCTTGCTTGCACTCTTTCTCTCTCTCTACAAAAAAGAACATAAAATAAAAAACACCATGACAAGTCAAGAAAGACTGCAGAAGAAAGGAAAAAGCTTTATGTTCTAGTACCTTTGACAGCATTTTTCCCCCTACTTTTTGAACAAAGGTCTCCGCATTTTAACTTTTCACTGGGTCCAGCAAATTATGTAGCTGTCTCTATCCTATCTTGTCCAGAGTTCCTAATGGGACTCCTGAGAATGACATGGAACCCTATTAACAATTACACCTGGGCCACAGGTATAAATTGGGTTTAACCTAAGCAGCCTAGACATACAGTCTTCCTAAATTTGCAAGTCCCTGGTAGTCAAGAAGAAAAAATAAGTGAAGACATTGTGTTTCCTTTCTGTCAATTGTAAGAAATTTTTTTGTGAAGGTTTTCCTTCTTAACTCTAGTTGTTTAACAGACTACCTGATGAGTTTGGAAACGGGTTGTTCTCTCCCGCACATGGTCAGAAGAATCTCCCTGGCTGTCGATCTTTAGTTTCTCCCAATCCTCAAAACCTCGACCTCCCCTGTGTTTTTGCTTTCCTCTGACAATCCGAAAAATTTGTGACATTCTTCAATACACATCCTTAATTTTCTGCCCCTCCTTCCCCTCTCTCTGTGTGTCCTCTTCAAATTGGAGCTCATCAGTAGAAACGCTGTTTTCTTTACATATCTTTTCTTTTTCTTCCTCATTAGGATCATTCACAATTTTGGGTTCTGAATTTTATTTTTAGAGCCATCCTTTTTTAGCTTTACTCCCTTTCCAAGGTTCTCACCATGAGATCATCTCTGTTGAAAGTCTGAAGATACACATTGGACTTGTCGTGCTTTAGTGGAATGGACACTGTCTCCCAAACTCTCATGAGTGTCTCATCAATAGTAGTCCTGTGCTGGCAGAATCAAGTCTGGAGTATCAGTTCTCCTTGCTGTAAACTGTTCCATTCAATTGATGACAGTTTCAATCAGGCCACAGAAGAATTTACTAAATGCTCTGCTTATTTATTTATTTATTTATTTTTAAAGTTTATTTATTTTGAAAGAGAGAGCACAAGCAGGAGAGAGAGAGAGAGACAGAGAGAGAGAGAGAGAGAGAGAGAGAGAGAGAGAGAATCCTTAGCAGGCTCTGCACTGTCAGTGTGGAGCCCGATTCAGGGCTCAAACTCACGAACTGTGAGATCATGACCTGAGCCAAAACCAAGAGTTGGACACTTAACCAACTGAGCCAACCAGATGTCCCAATGCTCTGCTTTAAAAAAAAAAAAAAAAAGAAAAAGTATGAGACTTACAGGCTTCCACAGATTTTCTTTTTTAAAAATCAACATTTGTCATTGTATTTTGTTTCTGTGCTAGCTTTCCAAAAATGTCTGCAACAATATCTCCCACCCAAATTTATTCTTATTGTGTGACTTTTGACATTTCTCCCCTCAAGAGTGGGACTTGTGTTCCCACCTCTTGAACCGGGCAGACTTGTTCTATAAAAGCAAGGATGCTGTATGACTCCTAAGAACAGATCATAAGATGTGATACAGCTTCTACCTGGTTCTCTCTGAGGATGTTCATTCTTGGTACCCAGCAGCTGCACTGTGAGAAAACCAACTAGGTCATAT
This sequence comes from Panthera tigris, assembly GCF_018350195.1. NCBI lineage: Eukaryota > Metazoa > Chordata > Mammalia > Carnivora > Felidae > Panthera > Panthera tigris. Next base: position 72,346,659 of record NC_056668.1, read on the forward strand.
GGAAAAATCACTTGGAAAAGTCACATGCAGGTGCTTTGGATGACAGCCTGGGTGAGGTCTCAGCCAATAACCAGCAACAAAAGCAGACACGCCTCACAAATCAGATGATTAGAGCCCTCAGTCACACCCAAATTTCATGTCTTCCCAACTAATGTCCTAGACTTGCAGAGCCAAGATAAGCCATCTCTGCTTTGTCCTGTCTGAATTCCTGACCCACAGAAACCATGAAAGAGAATAAAATGATGTTTTTTTTAAGCCACTGAGTCTTGGGGGATGATCTGTAATGCAGCAATGGAGAACTCATGCAATAATTAAAAACATATTAACTAAGAGACAAAAATTAAGACTAATTAAGAATGCATTATCTATACCCTTCATTTACACCCTATACTTATCAGTCCTTGGTTTATTGTCATTCTAAAAAGCTACCCCTATAATTTACATCCAATTCCATCAGGTGGAAGTGAGGTTATGATTGTATTAAGCCCTAGTCATTGGGCAGAGATTACATTCCTTTTTCTAAACTACACCTTTGTATGATATTTAATCTTGGATATTAAAGCAATTATATCATCCATGCTTAGTATACTGCGTGAATTTAAGAAAGAGCAAAATTAAAACATCTCTCACATGCTTGTCTAGCTGATTAACATAACACAGTTTTATCTAATCTCAGACCCCCTGCTGGAAAATGTTCCCTCCTATTCCATTTTATTGAGTCAGAGATCATTTGTTTGCAATGAACAGAACCCATTCAAGCTGGTTTAAGCAAAAAAGAAAATTGACTAGAAATAGAGGGATCTGGTGGAACCAGAGACAGGAAGTGTGGCCAGGCCTCATAAGGACTGATGACAGAAACTGCCAAACTGATGAGAGTTAGGCTGGCTTGTCTCTCCAAATCTCTCTCTCTAGAGCTATATTGTCTCTTATATCTGACTCATTCCTCTCTCTCTCCTTCTCTCCTATTCCCTCCATTCCTCCAGACAGCATTTCAGCATATGGTTAAGGACAATCTCTGGAGTCAAAATGCCTAGATTATGAAAATTAACTCCACCATTTAGTTGCTCATAACCTTGGGCAAGTTCCTTAAACTTCTTCAGTTTCCTCACTTATAAAGTGTGGTTGAAGGTAATTATAGCACTTACCTCATAGGACTGTGGTGAGATTAAATGAATGAATGTAAAGTTCTTTGAACAGTGTCTGGCACTTTGCAAGTGTTTGCTTTTGTAATTATCTTTCTCTGCTCACTGAACCACATCCAAACATGGGTGCCCTAATCCCAGCTTCATATCCTAGGCAGTTCAAGTGCCAGGCAGAAAAAAAGCCTACAAAGTTCCTGAGCCCCATTTCCACATTCCCAGAAGAGAGCATCTGATTGGTCCTGCTGGAGTCACATATCCATTCATGGTCAAATTATCTGTGGCAGAAGGTACGGGAGTGGGTGATGAGAAGTCTTAGCAGGGAGTAGAGTCTCCGAGAAGCGGATATGGGTTGGTTCTCAGGAGAGGCTGGCATGCCAGTACCCCCATATACAGGCATACCTTGTTTTATTGCACTTAGCTTTACTGCACTTCACAGCTACTGCGGGGATTTTTGTTTATTTGTTTTTTGTTTTTTTACAAATTGGAGGTTTGTGACAACCTTGCATGGGACAAACCTGTTGGCACCATTTTTCCAGCAGCATTTGCCCACTTTGTGTCTCTACGTCACATTTTGGTAATTCTTGCAGTATTTCAAACTTTTTCATTATTATTATTTTTATTATGGTGATCTGTGATCAGTGACTGTGACTCGCTAAAAGCTCAGATGACGGCTAGCATTTTTTAGCAATAAAGTATTTTTTTCAATATATGAAATTTATTGTCAAATTGGTTTCCATACAACACCCAGTGCTCATCCCAAAAGGTGCCCTCCTCAATACCCATCACCCACTCTCCCCTCCCTCCCACCCCCCATCAACCCTCAGTTTGTTCTCAGTTTTTAAGAGTCTCTTATGCTTTGGCTCTCTCCCACTCTAACCTCTCTCTTTTTTTTTTTTTCCTTCCCCTCCACCATGGGTTTCTGTTAAGTTTCTCAGGATCCACATAAGAGTGAAAACATATGGTATCTGTCTTTCTCTGTATGGCTTATTTCACTTAGCATCACACTCTCCAGTTCCATCTACGTTGCTACAAAGGGCCATATTTCATTCTTTCTCATTGCCACGTAGTACTCCATTGTGTATATAAACCACAATTTCTTTATCCATGCATCAGTTGATGGACATTTAGGCTCTTTCCACAATTTGGCTATTGTTGAGAGTGCTGCTATAAACATTGGGGTACAAGTGCCCCTATGCATCAGTACTCCTGTATCCCTTGGGTAAATTCCTAGCAGTGCTATTGCTGGGTCATAGGGTAGGTCTATTTTTAATTTTTTGAGGAACCTCCACACTGTTTTCCAGAGTGGCTACACCAATTTGCATTCCCACCAACAGTGCAAGAAGGTTCCCGTTTCTCCACATCCTCTCCAGCATCTATAGTCTCCTGATTTGTTCATTTTGGCCACTCTGACTGGCGCGAGGTGATATCTGAGAGTGGTTTTGATTTGTATTTCCCTAATGAGGAGTGACGTTGAGCATCTTTTCATGTGCCTGTTGGCCATCCGGATGTCTTCTTTAGAGAAATGTCTATTCATGTTTTCTGCCCATTTCTTCACTGGGTTATTTGTTTTTTGGGTGTGGAGTTTGGTGAGCTCTTTATAGATTTTGGATATTAGCCCTTTGTCCGATATGTCATTTGCAAATATCTTTTCCCATTCCGCTGGTTGCCTTTTAGTTTTGTTGGTTGTTTCCTTTGCTGTGCAGAAGCTTTTTATCTTCATAAGGTCCCAGTAGTTCATTTTTGCTTTTAATTCCCTTGCCTTTGGGGATGTGTCAAGTAAGAAACTGCTACGGCTGAGGTCAGAGAGGTCTTTTCCTGCTTTCTCCTCTAGGGTTTTGATGGTTTCCTGTCTCACATTCAGGTCCTTTATCCATTTTGAGTTTGTTTTTGTGAATGGTGTGAGAAAGTGGTCTAGTTTCATTCTTCTGCATGTTGCTGTCCAGTTCTCCCAGCACCATTTGTTAAAGAGACTGTCTTTTATCCATTGGATGTTCTTTCCTGCTTTGTCAAAGATTAGTTGGCCATACATTTGTGGGTCTAGTTCTGGGGTTTCTATTCTATTCCATTGGTCTATGTGTCTGTTTTTGTGCCAATACCATGCTGTCTTGCTGATTACAGCTTTGTAGTAGAGGCTAAAGTCTGGGATTGTGATGCCTCCTGCTTTGGTCTTCTTCTTCAAAATTACTTTGGCTATTTGGGGCCTTTTGTGGTTCCATATGAATTTTAGGATTGCTTGTTCTAGTTTTGAGAAGAATGCTGGTGCAATTTTGATTGGGATTGAATTGAATGTGTAGATAGCTTTGGGTAGTATTGACATTTTGACAATATTTATTCTTCCAATCCATGAGCATGGAATGTATTTCCATTTCTTTATATCTTCTTCAATTTCCTTCATAAGCTTTCTATAGTTTTCAGCATACAGATCTTTTACATCTTTGGTTAGATTTATCCCTAGGTATTTTATGCTTCTTGGTGCAATTGTGAATGGGATCAGTTTCTTTATTTGTAGCAATAAAGTATTTTTAATTAAGGTACTTACTTTGGCTTTTTAGACATAATGTTATTGCACACTTAATAGACATAACTTTTACACGCACTGGGAAACCAAAAAAATCCATTTGACTCGCTTTATTGTGATATTTGCTTCATTGCTGTGGTCTGGAATGGAACCTGCCATATCTCCAAGGTATGCCTGTGTGTAACCACCACCATTTCCAATATGTCAGCTCCGGCACTTTGAGCCTCAGCTCTAGCTCCCTGCTCAGCAGGGGTGGTTTCTATTAGTGACTGACCCGAATGGCATGAAGAAGGTAGCTTCCTTCATCCAACATGGCACTCCTCTCTTTCCCCCATAACTAGCTCTCCTCCTTCTGCTTGGCATTGAGGGCTCCAGTCCTCTGAGAAACCAAAATACGAATGTCTCTTCATACTGGAAGATGGATTTTATAAATCCTGACCTAGATTTCCCACTCTGAAATCATAGCAAATTTTCCTTCTCACAGAACAAAAAGGAAGAGTCAGATCCCTTCCATCTGGTATTGTGAGTTTAAGCTATTAAGCATGTGGTGGCTATTTGCTTATTGAGGCTCCCACTGGTAATGGAAACTTTGAGAAATAATACTTAAAATTATCGATCTCACTATAGAGGAAAAGAAAATTAAACAGAATGTTGAACAGAAAGCTAAGTGGTTTATCAAAAGGATAATGAGATTTAAGGAATACTGCTCAAGTCTCTTCTCATTTCTATATATCATTCTAATCTCCATTAGATTTGGTCATTTGGGGTAAAATGCTCTGAATATTTGAAAGCCCAATCTTCAAAAATACTTGAATGTCACAGACAAATCGATAGCACTTTAAATCATGGAGCAAAGCGAATTAGCCGCCCTCCCTGGGAGAGGAGATGGCTGAGTCTACCCAACCAGTGCCAGGCCAGACTCCAAACTGACACGAGCTGACCTTTTCCCTGCACTCGCTTGTTCTCCTTCTGTAAATCTTAGAAACCTTAGGTTGCAACAGCTGATGTTGTTTTCGGGGGTGTTACCGTTAGACTTTCTTGGTGTCTGAGCTTTGTGCTTTCTTAAGAGGATCCTTTCAGAGAAAACAAGAGGTGATTTTAGGTGGAAATGACCCATGGCTGATTATTAGCTCCGTTAAATGACCACTTTGAAAGGAGGTGTAATGTTCCCATCAACTATAAATGAGAAGATTGCTCACAACTTATGGTCCATATTCCCTATACCCAACACCTCCATTTCCTCTCCTCTGATCATTCTTCAATGAATTGATTGCTTCCCCCATTTTTTTTCTTCATGGCAGCTGCTCTCTGTGCGAGGTTATCAGACTTAATTGCAGTTTGAGCCAAAGAAGCAACCTCTTTAACTCCATGTGCTTCAACAAGTAGACAGAACTATCTTAATTCAATCTAACAGAAGCTCAGAAGAAAACAAGGTAAGTTTGGCCTGTTATTAAATTAGTGCTAAATAGTTAATAAACTGTAGATGTCAAGAATAATACATATAACTGCTCTGGGGCATGTGGAGACGAATAACATAATTTACTCCAATAATAATTATAGGGTCATTTATGCCCAATTCAGAAGTCCACGAGAAGTATTGTATTTTTTGCTAAACTTCCCTGACCAGCTTTAGCCCATCACTCTATTTTTTTGTGTAGCACTTACCACTCTCTGATATTATCAGCAAGTATCTGTTGGATTAATGCACCCCCACCTGCGGGGGCCTCCCAGCCTCACCACCGGCACCCAAAGAGTGTTGCAGCCACCTCCCTAGATCCTCTTTGGCGGGGAACCCTGCTGGCTCTTCATCATCCACGCCTTGGGTGCTATAGCTGTGCTTGTAGAGGTAGCTCTTGCTGCTGCTCGCAGAGATGAGGGTGGCCCTGTGACAGGTTTGCTGGGGGCAAGGAGTGATTCCATAGGCTACCTCCACCTTTAAAAGCCATTTTTTCCCTTCTGGGGGAACTCTGAAAGAGTCGAATTTTGCTCTGGACTTTCCTTAGCTCATTAGGAACCAGTCAGGCACATACGGTGTGAATCCGCGCAGCTCCCGTGAGGTGTGCCGAAGTCCACGAACTACCTGGAACCAGGCCCAGTGTGTGGTGAGCAATCAGAACGGCAATTCCAGCGGCAGAGGGTACCGGAGGGAACCAGATCCTCCTCAAAAACCTCTGTATTTCCTGAAGCCAGTCTTGAAATCCTAGTCACGTGTGGTTTCAACACTCTTTCCACCAACATCTCATCTAAAACACACCGAGTCAGGGGCGCCTGGGTGGGTCAGTCACTTGAGCGTCAGACTTCAGCTCAGGTCATGATCTCACAGTTCATGAGTTCGAGCCCCGCGTCGGGCTCTGTGCTGAACAGCTCAGAGCCTGGAGCCTGCTTCACATTCTGTGTCTCCCTCTCTCGCTGCCCTTTCCCCGCTCACACTCTGTCTCTCTCTCTCTCTCTCACTCTCAAAAATAAATAAACATTAAAAAAAAACTTTAAAACACACCAAGTCCTCTGCAAAACCCCCTTGCTTTAGCCATTGCACCGTGTCTCTCATGCACTTAGAACTTCCTGTTGCAGGTTAGTTGCTTATTTACCTTAATCACCATTCACAGAACATGAGTTCCACGTGGCCAGAGACCATGTCTGGTTATTTGTCTCCTCCTCCCTCAGCACAGTGACTTTCATGCAGTAGAAATTAAACATATATATATTATCTGCCTAAGCAATAATGCTAATCTAGAGAAGGACCAGAGATCACACATATACACAAAATGGAACAGAAATATTTTGGGGATGGTAAAGCACTGCGTTTTTGTCTTTAGTTCCTGGTTGTCTGGCAGCTCCCACATCAAAAGTCAAGCCTGGGGGCCTTAGCTCATGATTCCTTCCATAACGTAGAGCACAGCACAATTTTGTGCATGCCGGTCTGGCTGTGAGGGCCACCGCCCTGTAGAAGATGGAGGCTATAATACAAGAAAAAGGGGTGGAGATCCTTTCCTTCCCACTCCAGTGGGCACTGGGAGAAGAAAAAGAGATTAAAGTTGAGGAAGGAAAGAATCAGGTTGGAAGTTTAGAGTTGATCTCACACCCAAGTTTGAAATCCAGGAGGGTGGGAATCCTTGTGGGCTTGCTTTGACTGAGGAAATGTCAAGAGGCCTGTCAGTCTGCCATAGAGGAGATTTGTTGGCCTGAGAAACAGTTTTGGGGAAGCTATAGAGGATCTGGGGGTAGCCTGAGACTCTGGCATGTCAGTGAGGGCTCCTGCATAGCCCAGATTACTCCTGATGAAGAGGAGCATCATGAATCTGGAGTAGTTCTAGGGGCACCTGGGTGGCTCAGTCAGTTGAGCATCTGGCTTTGGCTCAGGTCATGCTCTCACGGTTCATGGGTTCGAGCCCTGCATCAGGTTCTGTACTGAAAGCTCAGAGCCTGGAGTCTGCTTCGGATTCTGTGTCTCCCTCTCTCTCTGCCCCTTCCCTGCTCACTCTGTGTGTGTGTGTGTGTGTTGTGTGTCTCAAAAATAAACATTAAAAAAAAAAAAGAATCTGGGGTAATTCTAGGGCAAGGTAAGTGCCTTCAAACACACTCAGCTTCCACTTACCTGACAAGAACCTCTGGGGGGAATGTGGGGCTTCAGGGAGGGTTGAGAAAGGAGGGACAGACCCCACATGCCTGGACAGTCATTTCAATGAGGGAGACTAGAAAGGGATGGGAATTCCTTGAGGAAAGGTATGTGAAAATGAGCAGGAGAAAGAGGTGAGAAATGGAAAGCCCTCAGAAAGGGCTGGGGGCTAGAGAGGCAGGAGGACATGATGGACAGTTGGGATCACAGGGTTATGGTCATAGTCATTTTAGGCTGGGAATTACAGCTGATGTAAGGAAAGAAAAAGTGCTACATTTTGGAAAGCCAAGGAATATTGAACTTTGCAAAATCCTAGACATCAAGAGCCAGAAGGCCTCAACTCTCCAACACTCCCCTTTATTTTAACAAGAAAACTAAGCCCTTGAAAGGTCAAGCCAGTGGATCAGGGCCACACAAGCCAATAACCCAGGGATATAGAGGCATGGCCTGGGTCAAGGTTTCCTGTGTGGCACTTCTTGAGTCCTAGGCAGCACCTCTGGACCCCTGAGAAGAGACAGTTTGAGGGAGGAAGTAGCCAGAGTAAATAAGGACAAGAAGGATAAAAAAAAGTCAGGAAATCCATGAAAATTTGCTGAATAAGAATAGATACCATTCAGTGAACAGTATTTAATCCTGATAAAGCTTTGGGAGGAACTGGCATACCACTGAGCCCTTCTTATTAGAAGGGAATTACTGATGAAGAATTTAATTGAGGCCAATGCCCTTCCCCATAAGAGCCCAGAGCAGCCATGAAAATCAAATATAGCTCTTCTGCAATGCCAGCAACACTACCTGTGCTTACTCAAACCTCCCCTCCCCCCAGAAGAAACCAAAATCTCCTCAAGATGACCCCAAAGGCACAGTAAATGTGTTGCTAGTAAAGGATACATCTATTACGTTTCTGAGTGGGAAAAACTGGTTACCTTTGGGAGATGGGCTTCCTTGAAATGGTCAACCAACAGAAGGAAGCACAAGGTCTGCTATGAACCTACAGAAGAGCTTCTGTTGTCAAGGACCACAGGTCTAGAGCCTCCACCCTCCCTTATGAGACAAGGTGCACAAACATCAGTGCTCAATTCTCTGCCCAGAGTCTTCACGATTCAAGAAGGATGCGGGGAGACAGCACTCTCTGTGAGTTGTTGGACTCTAAGATTAGAGATTGTGCTGACCAGTCTGAAAGCAGGTGAGTCAGGTTAGGAGACAGAGGAGGCTCATTGTGGCATTGCTATCTGTGGTAGGGAAGTTGAAGGTCACCCAAAGACCACTGTGGGGAAAGCAGAGGAAGAAACCCAGCTAGAAGCGTGCATAGCAACACAGATGGACCTTACAGGCTTAGGGCCAAGGGGAAGAAGGGAGAAAAAGAATGCACTATATGACATAAAACCATTTACATAAACACACATCACAGGAAATTAACATAAAAGATGCAGCGTAAATCCATGATTGCCTATAGGGAAAGGAGAATGGCAGGGGGCTGGGGGGAGTGGGCAAGGGAATGAATAGCTAACACAAGAGCGGGGCCTTGCACAGACCAAAGAGGACAGTGTGCTTCTGCACATGAGGTCCAAAGTCATAGGAATGGGTGGGGCACCTGGGTGGCTCAGTTGGTTAAATGCCCGACTCTCGGCTTAAGCTCAGGTCATGATTTCACGGTTCATGGGTTCGAGCCCCTCATTGGGCTCTACACTAACTGCATGGAGCCTGTTTGGGATTCTCTCTCTCCCTCTCTCTCTGCCCCTCCACCGCTTGTGTTCTTTCTCTCTCTCTCTCGAAATAAATAAATAAACTTAAACAAACACAACTATAAAGTCATAGGAGTGGGATGGCATCCAAGTGGGCCCTCCATAGGAAGATCCAAGTCTTCCCTTGTGGATTCAAGAAAAAGTTCAAAAACACTAGTGCTCTAGGTTCTGTTCCAACTCTCTGAAATCACCCTAAACCTTCAGGAAAGAAATCTGCATGTGCCTGGCATGTGGTCTTACGAAGGCTGATGGGCCAATGGGTCAGGAAGAGGGGTCTCTTCTACTTGGTTTCCATGTCCTACCTAGGGAACTTTGGCTAAGAATTCCGGGAGTCTGGGTGTACAGGAGGGTGACCCACAATGAGAGAGCAGCAGTAGAAAGAAGTACTACTATCCACAAGAAAGGAGACATGCCCAAGACACTGATGGAATGTTCTGATTATCTCTGAAACAAGTGTTGTGCTCTGAGAAGGAAGTCGTCCCCAGTAAATTCTTAGGGTAAATATAATTGTCAGTTTGCAGAAGAGTAATCTGAGCCTAAGAAAGGTTAGGCAGTTTGCCCAAGATCACACAGCTAATAAGTAGCAGAGGCAGGATTTGAATCTAGGTGTGTGTGATGCCAAAACCTGAGATCTTAACCTCCATGTTACAGTGCCTTCAGCGTAAGTCTTTGTGCAACACACACACACACACACACACACACAAATAGGCATGTTACCAAAGTTACATGTGAAACAAATTCATACTCTGGTTGCTTCTAACCTGGGTTGTCAAGGGCACCGGAGAAAGGTATTTCTCAGGGGCAGACAAGGGCAGACGGGATGATCACAGAGTTCCTTCGGCAAAACCAACAAGAATGGCAAGTAGTAGACAGGGGTGGGAGGTGCAGCAGAGGGGAGAAAATCAGGAGGGTTTCCCAGTGTGTAACATGGCTTCAGAAGTAACCAGTGAAGACAGATTAGGGAAATGCTTTGCACAAGACATGTCCTTGTGTGAAATTCCATCTGAGGCCAAGAGAAGAGATTAAAACAAAAAACAAAACAGAACAAAATCTACATGTCCGGGCCCCCCCCCCCCACACACACACAATGTCATCCAAGTAGTCCTCCTGCATGAACTCTTAACTGAAGCACCTCTCATGGCAGAATAAGTTGGAGAACTTCAGGGTCTGAAGGGATATTTGTTTATTTATTTTTAACATTTTTAAGTTTATTTTTGAGAGACAGAGAGACAGAGTGTGAGCGGGAGAGGGGCAGAGAGAGAGGGAGACACAGAATCGGAAGCAGGCTCCAGGCTCCGAGCTGTCAGCACAGAGCCCAACTCATGAACCGTAAGATCATGACCTGAGCCGAAGTCAACCCACTAAGCCACCCGGGCATCCTTGAAGGGATATTGAGAAGTCATCTCAGCTAACTCCTTGGTGGGTGGTGGAGAGGACAGTGACTTGACCCAGGCCACACCAGAACAAGAACCCAGGCCTCTGACTCCAGGCCAGTGCTTGCCACCTGTGCCGCATCACTGGCCTCAAGTCAGCTTGGAAGGACACCTCCCTCTGGCCCACCCATAGACCCTGCTCCTTTCTCTCTGCGACTTCTCCTGCCAGCATTTTCCTTCTTTCCGGGAGACAACTGCTTCTCAGGAGATGACTAAGAGGCCGTGAGGCCAAGACACGCCTCTCGGGATTGGCGGGCAAGAGCTCAGGGGTGAAATTCTGGACAGATGAGCTGTTTGGCCAGGCTGACTTGCCTCCATGCACCTTCTTTTCCAGCCTCTTCTTTATGCGGCCCTCCCCACTCCCCCGGAGCCTATCCACTCTTTCTTTATAAAACCTGGGGTAGGGGAGCATGACCTTAATTCTTCAAATCCTGTTCTGTTTATTTTTCAGAGTCAGACCCAGGCCCTGATGCAACCACAGCAGGGCCTCCCTCAGCGGGGGAATCAGAGCCTGTCACAACAGATTTTCTTTCTTTCCACCAAAGCAAAAGACACTCCCAGAACACAAAGGACACTGAGGATCCTGTCTCCTTGGGGGATTTAATTATTGCCATTAGTTGCTTTTCTCTTCAGTAGCGGCATATTTGCCTCACTGCTTCTGGAGAAGAGGGACACAGAATTTCGATTCTTATCCAGGCTGGGTGGGGACATTCCCCCATAGGCACACAGCGGGAGGTATGGTAAGTGGCCACCTACACAGTGTCCCCAGGCTCTGGGTCCCCCAAACACAACACCATTCACTAGCTGACCTCTGAAGTCCACCATCAGAGTTTTATTTCTTTAGCTTTGGGTTTATCAGTCAAAATTCAAATATTCCTGGAAGGCGGACAATAGCTATGATCAGCTATTTGCCACTTAGTATAATCTTTTTCAGATCACATTCCAAAAGCATTTTTTAGAGTGAGAGAGAAAACCAGATGGCCTAGGAAGGGAAGACAATGAAGGTAGAGAAGGGTTCACAAATTAGAGGGAAGGGAAGGGCCCAGCAGGAGCCTGGGGCACAGAAGGCAGACAGCCTGCCTCACCAGGTGGCACAGAGCAAAGAATCTCAGTGTGGGCCCAGCACCAGCAGCCCAGGGGGCACTTGGATCCTGTTAGATGTGTCGATTCTACATGTCCGGGGCCCCCCGTCCCAGACGTATGCATCAGAAACTCTGGCGGTGGGGCCCAGAGTCTCTATTTTAACAAGCACACAGGTGACTCTCATCAAGTTTGAGAACCACTGGCTTGCATGTCTGTCCTATGTGGCAAGACTGCCCTGTATCCCGCTGCTTGTCAGGCTCCCTTCTCTGGTTTGCCATCTCCTCTGCCCTGCAGTGGGCCATGAGGAACCACCACTGTGTGTGACTAGGAGAATACCCAGCACACTGTAAAGCTTGGTAGCCATAGGAGGTGGGATGGTGACAGACAGCAGGGCTGCCTTCGGCTAGAAGGACAAAGAGCTTGGGTAGACCTGGGTGAAGGTGGGTCATCAGCTGAAGGAGATTCCCCAAGGCAGCCGTCTGGGCATCCAAGAAACACAAGCAGGGACTGCGTTGAGTGAGGAGGTAGAAATATGGTCAGAAACCCGCTAAAGAGGGCTCAAGCCCAGAATGTGGCCCCAGAGTGTGTGGGTTCTGGGCCATGAAGCACCTCTGGGTTGGCAAGCTACCTTCTCCCTTCCTTCAGCATCTCCTCTCTTTGGGTCAATATGCTCAAGCTGCATCTCTGAGGCTAGCTGGTCTCTTGGTCACCTCCCACCCCATCCCCAACTCCCACCCTCAACCCCACTCCCCACCCTAGCGACCCTTGTGGCAGAAGCAAGGAGAAGGATCCCCAAGGAACCAGATGGAGAAGTCCAAAGCAATCCTTTGCAAGCTGGACATGTGTATGAAGTCCCCTTCTTTGCCCTATTTTTCTCTATAGCACATGTCAGCATCTGAAATACTATGTTTTTTGCCTGTTTACTTCACTAAAATGAGAGCCCCATGACCAAAAAAAAAAAAAAATTTTTTTTTTTTTTTTTTTTTTTACTGAATTATTTACTGCTCAATCCCTAGGGCCTAGGACAATGCCTGGCACACAGTCATCATTCAATAAATATTTGTTGGAAAAGGGGCAGCTGGGTGGCTCAGTTAAGCATCCCACTTCGGCTCAGGTCATGATCTCACAGTCTGTGGGTTCCAGCCATGCATCAGGCTCTGTGCTGACAGCTCGGAGCCTGAAGCCTGCTTCAGATTCTGTGTCTCTTTCTCTCTCTAACCCTCCCCTGCTTGTGCTCCATCTCTCTCTCTCTCTCTCTCAATAATAAATAATAAACATTAAAAAAATACTTGTCGGAAAAAAATGAATGAATCTTAGATTTGTTCAAATCTCAGGGATGCCTGGGTGGTTCAGATGCCTGGCTAGGCATCTGACTCTTGATTTCAGCTCAGGTCATGATCCCGGGATCGTGGGATCAAGCCCCATCTTGGGCTCTGGGCTGAGTGTGGAGCCTACTTAGGATTCTCTCTTTCTCTCCCTCTGTCCCTCTTCCCTGCTCATGCTCTCTCTCTCTAAAATAAATAAATAAATAAAATAAAATATTGTTCAAATCTTAAAGTGTATTCTGTGATCTATCATTATTTATTTTTTAAGTGTTTTTTTTTTTAATTTTGAGATACAGAGAGAGAGAAAAAGAGAGTGCATGCACATGAGCGGGAGAGAGGTAGAGAAAGGAGAGAGAGAATCCCAAGGAGACTCCACCCTGTCAGCACAGAGCCCGATGTGGCGCTCGATCTCACAAACTGAGATCTGACCTGAGCAGAAATCAAGAGTCAGATGCTTAACCAACTGAGCCACCCAGGTGCCCCACGATATTTATTTTTAATATAAAAATGATTACTCAAATACTTGAGTAAAAATCAGTGCCTTATGTCTTCTACAAAGCGGAGGCTTCAGATGCCTGTATGCGCTGCGGCTCTAGGTTCCACCACAGAGGGAAGCTTCATATATGATCAGACAGCAAGGATGAGAGAGGATGAGGCTGTGAGGGTCAGGCCGTCGATGTGAAGGGAGAAATTGTTTACAAAGACTTATTATGTCTCCGTGACTCAGCCAGATTAGTGGTTCTGAGAAGTACAAGTACAGGAAATTATAACCGAGTGAGAAGACAAAATACACTAACTCTGTCCAGTGCCTGGCACACAGTGGGCACCCAAAAAGGTTAGCAAAATCTCTATTTGCATCTGAACTCCAGAGAAGTCTTGATGAACAAGACATTCAAGGAACAGTCCTTGTAAGACTCAAGAACAGGGACTCAGTCCCTTTGTGTCCCTAGTACTTGGCACAGTGTGTGTCTAAAAGGCCCTTGATGACTGAAAAATATTCTTTCCATTGATGTTTCTGGACATTACATTGTATTTCAGGCCTAGTGGCTGAAAATCATTCTGACATGTATTCAGCAACACTTCCACATTAGCAAGTGGAGTACTGAACTTTCTTGCATCTTCCTGTGAGGATACAGAATCCTACAAGTAGTCATCCCCAAGTACCCTGACTATCCTTGACCATGTGTCCTTGTGGGAAACTGTGGGGAGGGATGCAAAAGGGGCATGAGATTGAATTTTTTAACCCCCAAAAACCATGGGGCATTGAAAGAATTCCCTGCTATCTTTTCCCCTGAATCTCTGGGTTAGAGCTTACAAGGGGCTAAGATCATCTAGCGCCAATGGAGAAACGAAGGCCCAGAGAAGGGAACTGGCTCCCTGAGGGCACACAGCATGCAAAGAGCATTGTCAGAAATAGAACCTTGTTCTTTTGACCCGAGTTCAACATTCTTTCCATTTTGTAGCTTTGTCTCTATCTCTTGAAAGTAGAAAGGAGAGAAAAATGCTGTTTAATTCATGTTTAAATTCTGTATTAAGAGAGAGGTATCAACTTGTCTATAAGGATGTTTACTGAGATTTAACTTTACACTCAGCACTGTCTTAACTACTGTAGCGTATAAAGCAAACACAGAATTGTCCCTATCTATTGCATGGTGTTGATGATGACAACAGTAAGTTTTGATTTTTAAATACGTGTTACATACAAGCATTGGCTGCTTTACGTGTATTGCCACAAATAATTCTCACAACAGCTTTATAGAACAGATTTCTATGTCAGGCCTCTTTGGGCAGCTTATGACAGAAACCCAACTCAAACAAGCTTAAGAAAAAAAGGAAATTATTTGCACACCAAAATGAAAATACCAGGAGTTGTCTAGCTCTGGTTAGACTGTAGCTCAAACAGTGTTACCAGGATCTCTCCCTCCTTCCATCTTCTCTGTGTTAGCTTTACTTTCTAGCATGTTCTTCTTTTGTGATGAAAAAGATGACCCCCCACTAGCCCTGGCTTCCATGAGCCTTACAGTTTATAATTTCAGAGAGAGCCCCCTGAGTCAACTTCCACATCAGCCATCTGCAAGACCTTGACTAATCCTCTTTTAATCACATGAGCACATCTGCACCAATCATTACGTCTAGGAAAAAGAGATATTTTGATTGGCCACCCCACATCTCCATACGGTGCGGGAGGAGAGTTTCTTTTATCAGTGGAATGAAGGAGAGGCAATTCATAATCCCATTCTACATAGGATGAAACTGAGACTCAGAGAAATCAAGTAATTGTCCAGGGCCACAGAGCCTGTTAGAGGCAGAACTGGTTACAAACTCAATATATTGCCTCCAAAACCTATGTTTTTTTTATTTCTCCTGAGGTTTTGTGGGGCTTTTTTGGAGGCGGGGGGAGGGTATAATTCACATACCTCAGAATTCACCATTTTAGAAGTGTACAATTTAGTAAAAATCCTGCTTTAATTGTCAGGCCAGGTGTTCTCCACTTTGGTGTGATCAGTGCTCAGTTGTGAAGTATGTGGTAAGCAATTTGTTGCTATTAATGGTTGAGTTACCAGAGGTATCGAATGATTTACTTTTAAAAATAGAAATCGGAATTAATTAAAGATTATCCCTCTAGGGGTGCCTGGCTGGCTCATTCGATAGAGCATGTGACTCCTGATCTTGGATTGGTGAGTTCAAGCCCCACATTGGGCATAGAGCTTAAAAAAAAGAAAGACTATCCCTCTAATAACGTCATCCTCATTTTCTTTTCTTGATATACTCTTTCAGATGTAGTCAGCAAAACTCCTGCTTAAGAGAGTGTTGTCACTCATGTTGAGTGTTTCCTAGGAGAAAAATGCCACAGCTTGGAGCACTGCTACAGCTTGCCATAAACAAAGCTTTCCCCATTGCAAGACAGAATGAGTAGGACTCTAAGAAAGATACAGAGCATTCTAGGAACATTAATAGAAATGACAAATCTGTTCAGCAACATTGCAGATTATAAGATTAAAATTCAATCAATATCATTTCTAGATTCCAGTAATGAAGACTGGAAAAGAAAATACAATAAAAAAAAAGTCATCTCATTCCCTAAAGAATCCAAAACATTAAGTATTTTGAAATTAACCTAAGAGGACATGCAAAATCTATTCAAAGAAAATTACAAGTCTGTACCAGCAAAAAAAAAAAAAAAAAAAGGTATTTAAATAAATGGAGCTTTTGGCTGGGAAGATTCTACATGGTAAATGGTACAAAAGCTCAAGCAATCTTGGGCCACATTAATACTCTGCTTTAGAAAGAGGACGATGACAATCCCGTTCTCCTCTGAGCTACTCAGATCACACCCTGAGGGAAATCCAGACAAACTAGAACATGTTGGGGGTGGCGAGGGGGGCGTTGTTGTATGTGGCTAGGCTGGTAACAGGTATGGAAACCATGCCATACAAAGAACTGAACAGGTTAATCTGGATGTTAGAGAACTGGGGCATTTCCGCTGGGTAAGCGAGGATTTAGGAGTAGGGGTGGAAGGCCAGCTCTGTGAGACAACAGTGAGTGAAAATTATAGGAAGAGAGATCAAGGTAGCAGCTTTCTGAAAGTCAGAATCGTCACTGATCTAAATTGTGAAGCAGGCAGAGTCGGTGATATTATCATCCCTAACAAAGAGAGGAGAAAAAGGTCCGGGAAGCAAAAAGGATTTGTCTGTAATCACTCAGGAGGGACACAGAGACTATGGACTCCCCAGTGCTGTGTCCACTGCCCCAGCACTGAGCTTAAAGAGATACAGCAAAACAGGTGAGAACAGCCAGCAGTAAGGAAGTCACTGGAAAGCTACCAATGTCAAAGCATGACAAACAACTCTGAATATCCTGTGGAGAGAAGGATCAGGCAACGAGCAATGGTTTCCTATGGGAAAGTAATGACTTCTGACAAGAAACAGGGATCAGGAGAGCAGAAACTTCTGACAGGAGACCAGGGATTTTTGACAGGAGAGCAATGGTTTATGTCAGGAAAACAGGGATTTTCTGGCAGAAAATGTTGATTTCTGACAGGATGTTAGTGGACTTTTGACAAGAGAACAAGGATTTCTGAAGAGAGTGGTGATTTTTCTTCAGACAGTGATTTTTTAAAGGAGAGTGGACATTTCTGACAGAAAAAACAGTGATTGCTAATAGCAGAGCATGATTTCTGACAGAACCTTAGTGCCCATTACATGGGAGAGTAGTGATTTCTGACAGAAGGTTTTTGACAGCAATGAAGGTGTTAGTTAGGAAGGACAAAAAGCAGCAGCACAGAACAAAGTGGAAAACAACAGGCAAGCATCGCACTCCCTCAGCAAAGAGCTGTTCGTCCTGTGTCTGGAGGGAGGTTTCAGCAATAAAAAGAACAAGCTGGGTCAGGGAAGGCTCAGGGTGGGCGAGACCTTAGGTTCAATATCTCATTTAACAGAGGGAGATTGGGTTGAAGGGAAATGATCTGGGAGATTCAGATCATACAGGGGAGCATAAATGACTAGGAAATGCATTCCCACCCAGACACTTGGAGGAAGTAGAAGAGAAGGGGATCTGGTCCTCCTTCAGTCCCCCAAACCCAGAAATAACAAAGCCTTGGTTTTGATTCAGGAGATGCTAATGGAAACTTTTGCCCTCTTAATTAGCTACATGTTCTTGGCAGGGTGGGGGTGGGGGGGTGTAGGAGGGTTGGGCAGGATAGGAGAGAAGTGGTCTCTGTAAACCTGTAAAGTTATCCAAGAACCAGATCCCATCATGCTTAGCGAGAAGCCAGCCTTGTGGTAGAGAGGAAAATGAATTAAAAGAGAAGGAAGTACCGACACAGAGCCTCTGCTAGAAACAATAGGCTCACAAAATCCTGCTCAGAAGGAAAAGTGATTTCCTTTGTCCCACACTCACCACCCATGCCCCTGAGAGCTCCCAGGCTAGACCCAGACACCCAGCAGAGGTCACGTGCAAGCTCCTCTCCCTGCAAGGGGTTAGGTTTAATGTGAGCAAAAGCCCAGCAGTGCACAACCAAAGCAGGATATGTCTCAGAGGGAAGGAACGCTTTTTCTCTCAGACTGAGCTCTCATTGACCCCAGCTCCAGGCACCACGTCTACCACGTGACTGGATTCCTGTGGGCACTGAGCGCTAGGAGAATTCTAATTGTGCAGATCCCCAGAACAGCTGCAGCATCCCGAGCCAGGAGCTCCAGACTCGTACTTCCGACCGGATGCAGGGCTCAGCACAGCTCTTCACACTCAGCCCTGCAGGCCTGAGGCCTCCTGCAGAGAACACCTCCCTTCCCCCTGCCTTCCCCCCCACCATGGACTACCTTTAGCTCTCTCTGGGGAGTCCCTGCAGCTTTCTTCCTACAGACCCAGGGGGCATGGTCTTTTCTTTCCAGCTGCCACCACCTCTCCTCCAGGGTTCCTTTCAACCACACACTGGATTCAAATGTTCATTTCTGAGAAAGAGAGACAGAGAGTGAGTTGGGGAGGGGCAGAGAGAGAAGGGGACAGAATCCGAAGCAGGCTCCAGGCTCTCAGCTGTCAGCACAGAGCTCAAGTGGGGGCTCGAACTCGTGAACTTCGAGATCATGACCTGAGTCGAAGTCAGATGCCCAACCAACTGAGTCACTCAGGTGGCTCAGGTGACTGGATTCAGATGAAGACCCAGAATTCTCCAGCCCCCAACTCTTCATGCCTCTGACTGGGCCTCAAGTCACTTTATTGCTGCGAATATCATAATAAAATTACAGATGAGAAGCAAATTGGGGATTTCTTTAATCTCGGGAAAATTTGTATTTCTGAAGAGAGTGCTGATTTTTCTCAGGAGATGCTATGTGACTGCTCCTGTCTCACTTTGAGAACTGCCGTAATTAACCTTCCCAGGCAAAGCCCTTGCCTGTATTTCTGCCTCAGGAGGCACGTGAAATCTCTCATGTCCTCAGCACTGTGAACCACTCGGCCACCCAGAGCCTCCAGATCAGTCCTTTTCCGTGAAGACTCACAAAGTCTTCCCACCTGGATGACTTTGGGCAAGTTACTTAACCTCCCCAAGTCTCAGTTACCTTATTTGTAAAATGGGGACAAAAATGCCTCCTTCACATAATTGTTGAGTGATTACCTGAGATTACATATATATGTATATATCTATATCCGTATATATCCATATTTCTACATATATATGAAGTATCTGGCACCCCATAGGCTTAGTATATTTGGTGCCCTGACTTCTCCCTGGGGGAGAGCAGTGACCCTGAGAGCAGGGCTGCAGCAGGAAAGGCTGCTCAGCCGGGTGGAGGCTGAAATACCAGAGGTGCTTCGCTCACAGTTCAGGTGCCCTGGGTGGGGCTCTTCTGCAAAAAGGCACCATAAGGGCACCATAACGGCAAGCCACAGCTGCTGGGTGCCTGTGCCAGCACCCAGCCCACCCTGCTGGGGAAAGAGAGAATGACACTTCTAAGGCAAGCATTTATAATAACCGGCAAGGCCAGGTTCTCCCCCTCTCCTGCTTGTCATTGGGGGCCTTGGCAAGGTAGAGAGCAGCTGCCCTTGGATATGTTCCTCTTTTCTCATCAGAGGGGTCTCCTGGAGTGTGGGCTACCCTGCCTACACCTAGGCCTTGGCAACCACTCCTCCTCCCACCAAGCCTCTCATTGGGGTGATTTGCAGGGTCTCGAACTCTACCTTTATATCCCAGGGCCACGAAAGAAGCTCTTTTTTAATAGTATCGTTAAAGGGCCAAGCAGGGATTTTTTTCGTCTTTTCCCTAGTCCTAAAGGACTAAAGGATGGAGTTCAAGGCCCCAGCCACCCTGAAACACCACAGCCTCAGCACACAGCTCTCAAGGGAAGAGGCTTTCTGTGCAGGGCTGCCTTGATCATTACCCCTTTCTGTCTTCATTTTTGTCTCACATAAGTTTGTAAGACACGAGACAAGATAAAAAGGTTTTAATTCATAGTCTTGTCTCCCCGAGTTAACCTGTGTGTTTCCCTTCCACTCTTCTCTCTCACTGGTACCCAAGGGCATCCCCAGTCCACACGAACCAGAAATACACACTCGCAGAAACCGCAGAGCCAGGGCTCAGACACAAAGGCTGAGAGTGTGCTTGCAGAACCAGATTTTCCTCTCCCAAACACCAGACAAAACTGGGTTGGGGAAGCAGGAAGAGACAGCTGGGCCCAGACAAGAGGAGTGAGGACACCTGAGTCCTTGAAGTGGGGAAGAGGGTGGAGGAAGAAGGGAGCAGATGGGAGGGCACACAATGTGGGGCTCAGCATGGATCGCCCTCCCCAACCATCAGTGCTGGGGTTGGAACAGCCCAGGAACTGGGCTGGTCTGGAACAGCAAATGGTGACCTTAGGGGCCAGGAACTGGGCTGGCCTGGAACTGCAAATGGTGACCTTAGGGGCCAGCAGTAGGGAGGAGGCCAACATGGAAAACTTTGCCCCTGAACAGAACCAGGTGGAAATTTGTAAGTAGGAGCAGTGATGCACTGTATACTGCTAAGGGGTTTGACTATGGTGGGAATGCTCTCCTCAAATGAAGGAATTTTTGATGGAAGAACTGTTTAGAAAAAGTTGGAGCCATTTGAGCAAAAATCCTCAATTTACCAGCACAGAACTAACTGAATTTTTCCAGTAACTGGAATAACTTTTTGGACTATTTTTAGCAGGAAGAGGTATATAATAAAGAATTGAAAATAAATCAAGGATTTCTCTCTTCCTTCCTTTCTTTCTTTTTCTTTCTTTCTTTCTTTCTTTTTTTCTTTCTTTCTTTCTTTCTTTCATGTTTATTTATTTTTGAAAGACAGAGAGAGACAGAGTATGAGTGGGGGCGGAACAGAGAGAGACGGGGAGACACACAATCCGAAGCAGGCTCCAGGCTCTGAGCTGTCAGCACAGAGCCCAATGCAGGACCCAAACTCACAGACGGTGAGATCATGACCTGAGCCGAAGTTGGATGCTTAACTAACTGAGCCACCCGGGCGCCCCAAGGATTTATTTTTTAAAACAACAGACCAGCTTCTAGGGACTCCCCTGGCCAGCACAATCAATCCCTATTTACACTTTTACAGTAGGAACAACTGATGTTCAGAAGGATGACCCTTGAATCGCCAAGTCATCAAAAGAAAGTTTCAGTTCACTCAACTGCCAGAATCCCTATTTCCTTTACATTATAGGGAAGTAGAGCATGACTATATTTCTAAATTAACCACAAGCTCCTTGAAATCGATTTTTCAAGAATTCTAACATCCTTTGGATAAAGGCAACACTGTATATAAATTGAATGTATTGCACATTCAGGAATGATTCCTCTTTGAAGAAGAACCTCATGTGGTTGCATCTCGTAGACCTTTCATTTGAATGGTATGCACTAGGGGTCCTCAGTTTGGGGGTTAGGGGAGCGCCCCCTAGGACTATTTGGCAATATCTGGAGACAACTTTGGTTGTTCCAGTTGAGGGATGGGAGAGGGGGTGGGATGCCACTGGCATCTAGTAGGTGGTTACCAGGAATGTTGGTCAACATCCTACAATGCACAGAACAGCCCTCCACAACAAAGAATTATTGGACCCCAAACGTCAGTCGTGCTGAGGTTGAGGAATCATGGCTCGTGACGATGCAGAAAGATGTGAGAGCCAGCAGGGTAACTTTCCCGAGACTACTCACAGGCTTCCGGGCCAGGCTCAGAGGCTATCAGCCATTGCTTGGGGCTGGTCTCACCTCACCCAAGCTCTTAAGATGGTTATATGATCTAAAGCTAGGACATTCATCTGCAATAAAATCTAACAACTGGTATGTCTGGCTGCTCTCTGCTGGCACTAAGGATACTCAGCTGAGCTTGGAGTGAAACAGAAGTCGTTCCACCAGGACTTGAGACTGAGGCTCTAGGTCAGTACATATTTTCCCTGGGCAGGACTGGAAGGGTGCTTTAAAGAGCTCTGGTAGCACCCTTCCAGCGGGTGTGGCTACTGCTTCCACTGGCAACCATGTCTTCTTGTGACCAACACCTTGTTTCTCTGGATGTGTTAACGTCATCAGTAAAGTCTGACTTCAACCTGAGGCCAGAGTCTACTTAAGATGATGCATTACTTGGCTCTGATCCATTCGTTATGTTTACATTGTGCAGTTTAATGTGGGAATTCCCTGATCTGAGAGCAGAGGTAATTATTTTGAGGAGCCAGCTAATCCCTGAGTGCCTAGAGGTTCAATAACTAACGTAGTTTGCTCTACCCTCGTACAAGTATTTGGCAAAACTATTACTATGATGTAGCAACAAATAAAATATAAATGATTTGGGGCACCTGGGTGGCTCAGTCGGTTAAGCGTCCGACTTCGGCTCGGGTCATGATCTCGTGGTCCGTGGGTTCGAGCCCCGCATCGGGCTCTGTGCTGACAGCTCGGAGCCTGGAACCTGTTTCGGATTCTGTGTCTCCCTCTTTCTCTGACCCTCCCCTGTTCATGCTCTCTCTCTGTCTCAAAAATAAATAAATGTTAAAAAAATTTTTTTAATTAAAAAAATATATATATAAATGATTTGAACAAATAAAACGTGGTCACAATTCATAATAGCTTTTTGCCAATATGTATTTTTCAACCAACAAATAATAAAAATATAATCGTGTAGGACTGGGTATGGGAAATATACTGGTGATAAAAAGGATGGCCTATACTAGACAAAGTTGTGAACCACTGGTTTGACTTTCAGAAAGTTAATTTCCCAAAATTTTTAGTTCTCGAGCAGGGAGGCACAGCATCCCAAGGTTGCCTTATACCCCTTATGGAATCTGCTTAGTCTCTTCCTAGGGACACACTGTGGGAATCAGTCCTAACCTCTTGCATTTGCATGCTTTGCAATTTCTAAAACATTTTCACATCCATTATCTTATTGGCTCTTCCAATAACCAGTGAGAAAGGTAGAACAGGGGCTATCACTTCTACTTTATGAATGAGGGCAGGGCTTGTATATACAGCCTGCAGAGCTGGGTTCTGGTCCCCATCTTCTAATTCAGGATCCAGAGCTTTCTCTACTCCTCCTGCATTAATAATAGAACCTCTAGAGGGATCTGACCCACCAAATACAAAACTCCGATCCACAGTAATTGGTGGACGAAGAAATACAAGAAGTATTTAAAAACATTTTTTTTATGTTGGGGCGCCTGGGTGGCTCACTTGGTTGAGCGACCAACTTCGGCTCAGGTCATGATCTCGTGGCTTGTGGGTTCGAGCCCCGTGTCAGGCTGTGTGCTGACAGCTCAGAGCCTGGAGCCTGCTTCAGATTCTGTCTCTGTCTCTGTCTCTCTCTCTCTCTGCCCCTCCCCTACTCATGCTCTGTCTCTCTCTGTCTCAGAAATAAACATTAAAAAAAAATTTTTTTTTAATTTTTTTTAATGTTTATTTATTTTTGAGAGAGAGACAGAGACAGAGTGTGAGCAGAGGAGGGGCAGAGAGAGAGGGAGACACAGAATCCGAAGCAGGCTCCAGGCTCTGAGCTGTCAGCACAGAGCCTGACACGAGGCCCGAACCCACAAACTCTGAGATCATGACCTGAGCCGAAGTCAGACACTTAGCCTACTGAGCCACCCAGGCACCCAAGAAGTATTTAAGAGCTTTGATGAACTAATCATTTCATATACATCTGATCCCAGTTAGTTTATGAGAATTGCACAAGTGTAAAAAACAAAAACAAACAGAAACAAAACACACACACACACACACACACACACACACAAAACCCACAGAAAGTAATAGAAAAGCCCATGTTAAGCTGCCATGGAAACTCACATTTACCTTAAGATTCATATTTGGTACAATTTTCTGAAATTCCCCCTTTAGGCTCCAGGTGATCTTGGAATTCTCTGAACCTCACTTTCTAAATCTGAAAATTAAAAAAAACAAAATAAATAAAGCTAAACCAAATCATATATTTCTGCATTATTTCATCTTTGATATTCTATTAGCCTAAATCTATGAATTCTGTCAGCATCATCAAAGGAAGAACTCTCCAGAATAAATGAAAGACATTCATCTATTTATTCAGCCACTCAGTCATTCAACAAACACTGATCAAATGTAAGGCACTGCACTAGGCTCTGTGTAGAGTACAAGATTTCAAAACCAGAAAAGTCCACTGAACACTCATGCAGCTAACCTCTGTAAGGAAACCAAGAACAACTACAAGAAAGTCATTATGATTGGCTTACAATTGATGCTTTAAACCACTCTTGATTAAAAGTAAGGGCTCTTTTATTGGAATGTAAAGTATGCAGACTAAGAAAATTTCCTGCAAATGACTCAGAAATTCTCTGAATTCTAAACAAGCTCTCAAATGGCTATAGTGTTTAGAGAAAACTAGTAATGGAACACTTTACCTTAAATTCTTTACAATGAGAATCTAACATCTTCAACATAAAAACTTGAAAACGGCTTCCAATGCAACAATCTCAAGGGCAAGGAAAAAATATTTATTAGATTTAATCTAGAGTCTGGTATTGACTGCTGTCCACTAAGGGACTTTCTTCCTGTGTTGAAAAAAATATGTACAGTACAATCCCATTATTCACACGATATCTTTTCATTTTATCAAAGAGTAGATACATTTTACTTATTAGGGGGGGGATGAGATTGATTTGGCAAATGGAAACCAAGGCAGTATTTCTAGAAGGATATTTTCACTTCCAGCATTACATGGAAGATGACAAAATTAGGCAGGAAATCACAAAAGCCTCTGATACAATGGAGGAAATTACTTGTGTGGTTTACCCATAAAGAGGATACACCGAGGAGGTGCCCAGACAGATAAAATGGGGGGCCCAGTGGTTACTTTGTTTCATTTCTGAACATCACTATGGGATACCAGTACCAGGTGCCCTGAGACCGGGGTTTTAAGAGGGGGTAGATGCTGTCCCTACTTCTAAGATGTTTACTGTCCTTTCAGGGGAGGCTTGGCCAAATAACTGGAGAGTTCCAGCCCAGTGTGATCAGAACCTCATGGGGCCAGGATCGGGATTGTGCGAGCACAAGCACGTAGGAGGGCTCTCACACCCAGGCTGGGGGTCTGTGGGTGTGGCCCGGACAAGAGCCTCTCTAAAGGACCCTCTACGACTGACATTTTACATGCGGCTAAGAAAAGGAAAAATAAGTACAGATAACAAAGTATAATAAGAAATCCTTCGGAGGGAAAAACAGTACATGAAAATAGTGTCGAATCCTCTACTAATCTTTATTCAATTGCACTTGGAGAGAGGAGACAGACAATCATGGAGGCTCTGGGGTCCGCAACACCTTCCTGGCAGGTTTGCTTAGGGTCTCAGGGAATCTCCAGGGACATCCACTCTTCGCATTAGCAGTGCATTGGGCCACAGGACACCCCACAGCCGCACTAATACATGCTATATTAGATTACAAAGCCGAGTAATTGCCAGTTAAGCTTCAAGTAATGGTGAGGTCATTCATCTGTGTTTCGTTCATTTGTACAGCAATTAATTTGTACCTAAATTAACAATAAAAGTGGTTATGTGATCCAATAGAGGAGAAAGGACGGCAAGAAAAAACTAACTTCATCCGTTTTATTCTACTAGCAAGGCCAAATCACTCTTTTCCTCTTTTCACTGTTGTTTATCTCTCTGGAGAAGGTGATTTTCAGGCCAGCAAAGTGGGAACCAGTCGTGCATGCTGGCCCCGGTCAGGGGTCCGGCCTCAAAGGCTGTGGCCAGGAAAATGAGATCTGTGTGATGCAATGTATTGTTGACTTGAAATGGCACCAGCAGGTCACTTCTGCAGCATGCTCCCAAGGAAGGCCAGGAAACAGGCCCTCTGGAATTGTTTAAGGCAAAGATAGACACAAACTAACTCAGAAGATGTTAGCACAGAATTAGCAAGCTGGAGCTCTTGGGCAGCATATGGCTAGCAGACACATTTTGTTTGGCATGAAAAGGTTTTTAAGTCTTTGGATTTGTTTCCAATGTTTAAAAATTAGGGTATCTCACATGAATATTCAGATCTCCAGTTCCCTTGAAAGGTTGGAATACTGTTTGCACTACATCTACGTTCCTGCCTGGCAACATTTGCCTGGAACAGCGTGGTCACTGTCCTGTACAGTCAGGCAGTGCTTGCCAACTGAGTATAGTCCCCATCACTCCCTATTGCCCTATACTGTGCCTGCCTCTCCCTGTTAACTTGTCTGGCTCGTGGAGGATTTGAGTGCAACCACTGTTTTTAGCATTTGCTTCGTCACTCACGGAAGCAATCTGCTCTGGTCACTCTTTATATCAGCTTCACTTCTTAACTGCCTAGAGCAGTTTTTTCAATCTGAATGTCTTGGACATAGAGGCGGTACCCTGACCAAAAGTCTTATACCTGCTGCTGTGTTCTTCGGTTTTGGCATTGAACCTGTTGTCACAGAACCGCAGACCTATCCAAAGGAGTAGAAGCAGCTTATCCACCTGTCTCATTTAGGAACTAAGGCTCAGAGAGGCCTTACACAGCAACTTGAGACAGAGCTAAGACTTTAAGGTCTTTAAGGTCACACAGCAACTTGAGACAGAGCTAAGACTAGAACCAGCTCCAATGCTTTTCCTCTGATACTTCAGCCCCTTCGGGGGTGCTCATTCATGAGTCTGCATGTCCCAACGCAAGACTATAATTTCCCAAGTCATTGTGTCATCTTAAGTCTGAATATTGCAGGTCTGTTGGGCACTGGTATCTGTTAAGGTGGCCCCTGATGATAAGATATGGTGTTCAAACTTACTTTCTGATTTCAGTCTGTTGACTTCAGAGAGCTTTGAACTGGGAGTGAAGCCAACTGGGTTCAAGTTTCAACTCTCCCTCTTAGCAGCTGTGTGATCTTGGGCAAGTTTCCTTGCCTCTCTGAGTCAGAATTCCCCAATTGTAAGATAAGAATGCCTGCCTCACAGAATGTTGTGATAATCACAGGACATAACAAACATGAAAGTTCTCAGAAAAATGTATTAAGTAAGATAAATGCAAATTACTATTACAGGGCATTGAGCTTAGCTATCAGAGAATCTCAGATTCCCACCTTTTACAAGTGAGGCTCAGGAAACACATCCAGCTGGCTACCAGCAGAGTTCAAATTAGCAAGCATGTCTCATGTCTCCCCCACCACGACCACAGATGGACTCAAGGATCTAAGTTACAGCCATGTGGGCCCAAGCACGTGGGCACAGAGGAGCATCAGCTGGCCCTGAGGGTGAAATGGGAAATGCCCTAACCTCCCCTCACTAAGGTCTGTGAAAACAGAGCCCCAGTCTCAGAAACAGAATCACTAACTGGCTCTCCTGCTATGAGCGGAGCCCCACGCTTGCTGGTGACCAATCCCCAGTCCGTGAGCATGGGCTTGCGAAGCATTATACTGCACAAATGAACACCGCTTTTGCAAATTTGTGGGACCTGCCAGCCCTCTCTGTTTAACTAGATCTCCGCAGTGACATCCAGACATGTTCTGCATTAAATTAGAGCTGGTAATTTCAGAGGGAAACAGCTCTGAAATGGCATGAAAGACAAAAATCTGTTCCTTGAAAAATGGCACCATATGTGCCTGCCTTGCTGCAGTTAGGGTAAAAGGCTTTCCCTCCCTTTGTTACTCATCGAGCCGCCGATGTTAATGTCAGATTTGCAACAGAACCATATACTAATGGAACCTAAATTAGCTCTAAAATTAGCTCTTAACAAGAAACTGGAGGCTAGCTCAAGGCAAGCAGATTTCTCTGACTGTGAGAGACAGAAAGCATTTTAGCAAAGCAGCCGCATATTGATATTCTCGAGCCTCAAAAAAGATCACTCTTCACTGTGAGTGAATTGCCTGGGAAGAATTGTGCACAGCCTGCTGTTTGTCTGTGTCAGGAACTAGCAGCTCAACCTGCAGTTTTAAGAAAGCCTTCCGCCAAAAAAAGAAGCTGTTGAGAGTCTGGAGCACGGATGAGGAGAGGGAGGGACTTGGGATGTCAGACCTGGGTTGGGGGCCAGGTCCTGGGAGTGGCAGCTTTCTGGATTTTAGAGCATGTTCCATTATCACTATCCAACTAACACCTTTAGAGAACCTAGAGACTATAGAAAAAACAGTGACAGGAAAGATTTACATGGATAAAGAATATTTAGGAGCTGACATGAGTAACTGTTATATTCCACCATCCTGAAAAATTGGGGACCGAAAATTTTCTAAAGCACATCCTATCGATAGTTATTATCGATACTTATCCCACTTCTGAGATATCAACAGAATGGTAAACTTCACTAACAGGCCCAGCCCAGCCAAGTTTTTCCTGTCCCTCGCTCCTCAATGACCCCAGGTTGGAATTTGACAGTTAATGGGTTGGCATTTTGAAGGCCACTCCAGGTTTGCAGACCAGGCCTGGGGGAGAGGGAGGCTGAAGGATGCAGGATGGGTGGTCAGAACCTCTGAAACCTACCCAAGGAAAAATCAGAACTAAGAAACCATTGCAGCTGGGGAGTAGCAGGAAACCGGCTTAGGTGCAGGGTGGTTTGAATTAGGCACCCTCCCACTGGGAAAAATGTATCCAATTCTCATGGGTGAGGAGTCTACATTCCCATTCACTCTGAGAAGCAATGGACTCCTGTTTGGCCAAGGAGTGCCTCTAAACCTGACATTTAGGGCATGTAAATTCCCTTCTGCTTCACACCCGGAACAGTCAATGAGCACTGTCGGCCGAGCACTTGGTTTATCCATGGCAATTAAACAAGACGGTGTATATGAATGTGCTTTGTAAAAGATAAAATACTACACAAATCCTAGTTATTAGCAATGATACATGTACTGCCTCACAGTATTATAAGACTTCTTTGAAAGTGCTGTTCAAAAGAAAGTTATTATTATAAAAAATTCTGGAATCTTCTGGCCCCAGAAAAAACTACAGATGTAATAAAGGTTTATCAAATTATCAACAATTGAAGGAAAAACTGAATCCCAGAACACACTGTATTAGGTTAACTAGAATTACAACTGGCAGAAACATATTTCTTGTTAAATAAATTTAAAAAAAAAGCGTTTTAAGTGAAACAAATATCGAGTTCTCTAATGATGCTTATAAATCAATTTTTAAGATGAAGAACTTGCTCTCATAATTGTTCATTCTTCCTGGCAGGACAAATCTCATAAACTCACAACCTTTCGTGCCAGTACAAAGAGATCCATCTTCTCTGATTATCTCTATAGCCTAGGGTCTGCAGCACGACTGGACCAACACTGGCAAGCACAGGCTTGCATTCTGTCCTTCTCTGAATCTGCTAAGAGCTTCATGAGGTGGTTTCTAATACACCTTTCTCATCAATAAAACAAGCTCCCTTTAAACATATCCCTCAAACTCAAGGAAAAGAGAGATTGCCTATTAAAAACAACGGACCAGGGACGCCTGGGTGGCTCAGTTAGTTCAGCGACTGATTTCGGCTCAGGTCACGATCTCATGGTTCGTGGGTTCGAGCCCCGCATCTGGCTCTGTGCTGACAGCCCCGAGCCTGGAGCCTGCTTTGGATTCTGTGTCTCCCTCTCTCTCTGCCCCTCCCCCACTCATTCTCTGTCTCTGAAAATTAAATGAACGTTGAAAAAAAAATTTAAGACAACAGACCGCAAAAATAACTGTGCGCATGAATGGCAAGTGTAGCAGCTTGCTAGGGCTACCCTAACCAAGAACCATGGACTGGGTGGCTTAAAAAACAGAAATTAATCTTCCCACAGTCCTGGAGGCTACAAGTCTACAATTGAGGTGTCGGCACGGCTGGTTACTACTGAGTCCTATTTCCTTCGCTTGTGGATAAGCCACCTTCTCCCTGTGTCTTTCCTCTGTACCCGTTGTGTCTAAATTTCCTCTTCTTATGCGGACACCAGTCATATGGGATTAGGGCGCATTCATATGACCTCATTTTCCCTTAATGACCTCTTTAAAGGTCTTATTTCCAAATACAGTGACATTCTGAGGTACTGGAGTTAGCACTTCAACATATGAATGTGAGGGGGGGCAGGGGGACAGGACATGGTTCAGCCTCATGTAACCTCTGCCAAAATAAAAAAGCCCATAGATAACCTCCACAACACCAGCGCAAGACCAAGATACTCACAACCTCCTCCTGCACAAATTGCACACGTCTGTGATATGTGTTTTGCCCACTCACAGGGCTGTGTGTGGCCCGTGCAAGGGCACAGATAGCGTAATGAAGGCAGTCCCATAGAAAGGGGTTGAGGGAGAGGAGGTGGGGCTTCTCTGTCAGCGTCAAGGTCAGTCGTGCTGGCATCTGAACAGCAGCTGCTGGAGCAGAGGGGAGGAATGGCAGAAGGAGGGAGGGTTTCTGTGAACCATGTTGGGTTTTTTCCCCCTGACTTTTTTTTTTTTTTTTTTTTTTTTTTTTTGCCCTTAAGGAATTGCTCCTGGCCACTTAGTAAATCTGGGAGCAGATCCTGAGTCCCTGGAGATCTGATCCCCTTCCCCCACCCCAACCTAACAGACCACATCTGATGGAGTAGACAGAGATGGAAAACACTGTCTCATTAGCAACAGGCTCTGCCCTTTCAGATTTCCAAAGAAACCTGCAGAGAAAAACAAGTGTGTTCAAACACCACCCCACCCCACCCTGCAGATGGGGGGCCTGGGCCCTACAGTCTGGAAGCTTCCTGATTTTCCTGTGGGAACAGTGCGTGTGATGTGAGGCGTGCTCCAGAATGCCTGTAATTTTCCACCTGCGGACCTCCCTAAGAGATACAAGCCTAAACAGGAGTGACAAAGGGAACCAGGGAAGCACAGCTTCCAGTCTAATGAAACAGGATCACCTGGAAATGCTCAGAACTAAACCAGGCATAACAATGACCAGAATTATTGAATGTCTCCCCCGTGGTGGGAATATGTGGGAATGTTACTATACAATGTAACCCTCTCGCTCTGAGGTAGAGATCACTAGCTTTATTTTACAGATGAGGAAGCCCAAGAGAGGTTAAATGACTCACCTCCCCAAGACCAACAACTACGACAGGGCTGCGGTTTGAACCAAAGCTGGGACGACAGTCCACCGTACTGTCTTTCCCTGTGCCCAGGCCTCTGGTAGCGAATGCCTGCTTCCCTCGCAGCCCTACCATACCTCAGGGGCCACGGTCACTGGAGTCAGCACCAAATGGTTCTCTTTTCTGCCTCTGCCAAGTGCAGCCCTCATGTGGCCACTCGGTGCCCTGCTCAGGATAGCACATTGCAGGCCCTTACCAGGGGAATTGAACTCAAGTATCATGAGGTCATGACACAAGCCACACTAGGTCACGGGGGTGAATGCCAGCATCCTGATTCTGGATGAAGGCATGGGGAGGCCCAGGAGAGCCCTCACCGGGTTAGTGGAGAACCGGCCTGTCTGCCAGAGAGCAGCAGAGAGGCACACGGGAGGCGAACAAAGTTTCAGACCATGAAGAAATGCATCGCACCCCCTGCCCCGTGATCTTTCCCACACTTTATGAGGTGCTTAATCAAGGGTCTTTACAATAACTTCTAGTCTGAAACAGCAACTAATGGAGAAGACAGAAAGTGGAGAACAGGCATGCCTAATGCCGTCACTTTTCTCTTGCACAAACCGTTCCCTCATCACATGCTTTGCTTCTCTAGCTGCCAAACTGCGCTAATAATGCTGACCACCTATTTCCCTTGGAGCTCCTAGGGAAAAGTATTAGATAAACACCATACCGTTCAAATGGAATCTGGGCTTGTTTTCACTTTCACTGCCAAACGGAAAGCACACAGCATTTCAAATGTGTCCTCCAGAGCTTTAAAAGCCTTTTTCATTTCCTGCGTGCTTTGGGAAAGAAGGTCCTAATGTATTTTAGAAACTATGTATTTTCTCTTTTGGAATTGGAATCTCTGAATAGGTAAAGGAAAATCAGATTAAGAAATCAATCTAGTCATTAATTGCTACTCACACACACAGACCCTCCTTCCTGGCAGGTGTCAGTCAAAAGTTTATAGAAACGTTGTCAATCTGGGGGAAATCCTGACGCACCCTGTCATCCTCATGGAAAGCAGGTATTCGCTTTGCCTTTTTCTTCATCAGAACTAGTTTCTTCCCCCAAAGCCTTTCTAAACAGCTATTGATTTCCCTCCCTAGAATAGGCCATTAATAATGTCTGGGCCTCAGGAGTCTCTTTAATGTTTCGTCTTTGTTTCAGAAGTTGTATTTGTTTGCAGAGGCCCTCTGGGGGCCTCCCAGTCATAGGCCAGCAGCCCAAACTGGGTTCTCAGGGTAATTCGCATCCCAGCCACACCCCAACCTGGGTCAGAGCTTGCCTGCTGCCCATCCTGCCCCCAGCACCTCCCCCCAGCAGCCAGGTCCAGTCTGTGTCTGGCTCCTGCTCTCAGCAGTCTGCCCCAGCCAGCAGGCATCTGCTAAAAAGGTAACTGGAAACCTAGGTGGGAGCTGCTCAATAATAAGGTGCAGGACTGTCCCTGAACCAGATACTTCTTAGGCATCCCCAGAAATGCTTCAGCCTTTCCGAAGGCCATGCGTTTCAGCCCCAGTCTTCACTGCAGTGACCAGTTCTGTGTGGGCCCCAACAACGTTCACCTGGGCCTGACCCCGCAGTGCCTCCGCTCAAGGCCATTCCATTTGCCACTACTCACGGGGCTTCCCTGTTGATCCTGACACATACAATGCCTGATGTTCACGCATGTACAATAGGGAGGAGAGGAGTGGAGGAATACATGCCCCGTGGGCCAAATGTCTCCATTAGGAGAAAGTTTTTCCTCCAGACTGAGAAGGAATGTTGTATGTGGTTGTCATGTGATCTCTCAGAAGATGGTCTCACAAAATGAGCAGTTGTAATTTGCAACAAGTTGGGGCCACTTGGAACATGCCTTTATATTGGCTCTCCCTCATCCTCACACCCCTTTTCCTTACTTTGCTCTTTGGGATGCACCCCCTAACAAAGCCGATATACTTATGCAATTACCCCAGGCTGTGCATTCTGAGGAAGCTAAGGTACACAGTCCTTTCTAAGGATGTGAGCATTTTAACAGGGACATCTCAAAGGAGGAGGTGTCAAGACTCAAAGAAAGGCATTCTAATGATAGAATCTTGCATAGTGGGGCTGAAGGAGGGTAATGTCAATCCATATTTTCAGAAGCTGGGGATGAGAAGGGAATTACTCTCTTTTGCTGCCTTGTCACCTCACACCAATTGGCGTCCTCCTCCCTCTGCCCTTGTCTTGACCCAGGCTTCTCTCTGCCTGGCTGTGCTGTGACATGCTTTTTTTCCCCTCTTGTACATTCTGCTTCCCAAGGTGTTTTATCCCAGAGAAACACCTGCTCCCTCTGAAGGAGGTTGCCGAAGTTATAAATGAGCCTCCAACAGAAAAAGATGTGTTCAAGAGAGGGGAAAGAGAAACAGGTAAACAAGTGGGTCAGAATGTTTCTCTGAGCATCCCAGGATGATGCAAACTTCGCATTCCCTTGAGTCCCTGGTTTGAATCCTGAGACCAACCTCAGAATGGTCTGAAATCATCCTGACCATCACTTTCTTCGTGTGCTCTGGGCTTCTCCCCTTCTGTACTTTGCCTCACCCTCTTTCCTCCGTCCAGGCGTGCCCTTTTTCTCCCCTATTTTTACATGCTAAATCCCATGTGTACTTCAGGACTCGGAACAAAATGCTAGTTCCTCCAGGGAGCCTTCCTGGATTCCTCACTGGGGCATGATTTCTCAGTCCTCAATTTTTTTCCCTTCTTAAGTTTCTTACCTCTGATTGTAAGCATCCTACTTGTGGGACTCTGGCTGATTCTCCTGTGAGTCAGCTAAGGGACCTCCGTGTGGTGGTTGGTCAAGAAATGATGAGGAAAAGCAGGAAGAAAGGGAAGGAAGGAGACTCTGGGCCCAGACAAGTGTCCTCTGAGTCTGGGATATGGCAAGGTCAATGGCCAGTTTTCTTTGTTTTTTCCTTTGTGTGCACTTCTAGTGTTGCTAATGACAAGCCACAGCTGAGAATCTCAAATTTGCTGTTCTCAGGTGAGACATTTGCCTGACGTAATGCTCTCTCTCTCTCCTTCCCCTCACCTCACAGAAGAGCTTGTGTCCAAAGCCCATTACCGACTCCAGTGCGTGGACCTTGCAAGGATGAGTTGCCTAAGGATATGACAAACATGGGCCCCAAGTGTCCAGTCAGTGGGGAAAGTGGCTGTCCTGGGGGATGGGGAGGGGCTCCCACCTTGCCTTCTCCTTGGTCCTCCTTCCCAGCTAACAGCCTCCTAACCTTTTACTTGGTTTCTCCGTTGAGCCTGGTCTCCCATTCTCCCTTTAACATCTCTGAGGTTTGAGTTCCTGGTGACTAGATCTACAAGCCTTGCATATTTAGACAATGTCCTTTTGCACACAGGGAGCCCTCAAACAGATGGATTGAGTTAGTAAAGACAGACCATTTCCTTAATCCAAATTGCTTAAGGGTAAGGAGCCCTGACCCTGAAGGCAGGCTCTCTCCTGGAGGCATGAGTGAGGCATGTTCGTGATCCAAGTGGCTTCCTAGGCCTGCTGAATCCTCTGTTTGATGCCCAGGCATCCTGTAGACTTGCCCAATAAAAGATAGAACACCTAGTAAAATTTCAATTTCAGATAAGCAATGAAAAATATTTTAGTGTTTAAGTATATCCCATGCAATATTTGGAACATACTTATACCAGAAATTATTTGCTGTTCATCTGAAATTCAAATTTAACTGGACGCCGCATATTTTTATTTGCTCCATCTGGCAACCCTCCCTTAGAAGATCCAGGAACCCTCTCTTGCAGCCATTCTCTGGCCCCCTCTGTGGGTCCCTGGGGCCAGGGAAAGGTCATATCAGCTGCAAGAAACCTTAGGGGTTTCGGGACTGCTAATTTCTGCCCCCCTAAACTACTTTGCAACAGGAGAAGGAGGATTTATTTTCTTCTAGGATTACTTCTAAGATGGGGTAAAAATATACGCATTGTCCCACTATTTATGCTCTATATCCGAGAAACCATTAAACTTGGAAAGGAGCTTACAGTTTTACAGAGTCTGGCCGTGCTTTCCCTCTTCACTCTCAGGATGAGTCCTGGATGCACAGGACACAAGGTGGACCAGAGTTATCTGTTTCAGAGTTGGGGGCCCGCAGGCCCGGGGAGTTCAGTGACTCACTGACAGCCCCAGGAAGAATCCTGGGGGAGCCAGGACAAGCCCTGGGTCTTAGGCTCCTGGCGCAGTGCTCCTCCCTCCTGTGCAGCCTGCCTCCTTCTCAGGCCACTGGGCTCCAAGTTAATTAGGCAGCAGAGAAGTCTTTGGAGGAAGCTGAAAGAGAGAGCAAGTGCCCTGGAGGGATTGGTGTGGGGGTGCAAACCAGAATGGCGTGTTTTAATTGATCTTTGATTGTGCCAACAACTGCCGGCTCCCAGGGCAAGCAGCTGCTATTTCTGAGTCAGCACCCTTCCGTGAGGCTTGGCCTGCCCAGAGTGCAGGCATTTTGGGCTTTTCTCCCCACCAACCACCCCCCCCCCCGCCCCCACAAGCTCTTTGTGCAGGAAGTGGGTCTGTGCAAAGAAAAAGGTTTCTTCTGCTTTCTTAATTAGCCAAGCAGCTTGGAGCCTGGAGTCCCGGGAATTCTGTCCAGAGTCACCTGCAGCTTCTCCCCACCCCTCCATCCAGTTTATCCTAGAAGTCCCAAGAGACCTAACTCTGCTGATGAAGCTAGACACAGCTCTGAAGACGCTGCAGGAAGCTTTTGAAGTACAATATACTTTGTGAAGTAGTTTGAAAACTTCTGTGCTACTTAGCAAGTTTCCTAGCAGACGTGGTTATTCAGAGCCTCCAGGGTACGTATGCCCAGCTGTAACGCTGGAGAAAGAAAATGCTTCCAATAGGAAGAAACCCTCTCCAGTGTCTCTAGAGACCTTGGGATTTGGAACGATCTCTTTTCACCAGATGAGGAGAAAGACCGTAGATTGGGGGTCCTTTTGCCACTGAACACACATGACTGTATCTCCACAAAGATGTTTAACAAGCATCTCAAAGTCGACAGAACCCTGGATTCGCTCCCTCTCACGTCCGACGCGTGCCTTCCCTAGTCTTCTCCATTTCAATAAATGACCTCACCATCCACCCAAAAATAAATGTTTTGGCTTAAACCAAAAACCTAGGTTCATCCTTGATTCCTCTCTCTCTCACAACTCCATAGCCAATCCACCAGCACGATCCTTTGGTTCTACCATCACAAGATATGTTGAATCTGCTCATTTTGCTTATCTCCATCACCACCATTCTTTTCCAAGCCACCCATCCATTCAAACACCCCCGTTAAGTCTGTCTACAGCCACCCCAGCTCCATGTCAATCACTTTTCCCATCCCAAGTCCCTATATGATCTGGGTCCAACCACCTCCCCCTCCATGGGCTTCCCTTCTTTCAAGAAAGAACTGAAATATCTCATGGGGTGCCTGGGTGGCTCAGTCGGTTGAGCGTCCGACTTCGGCTCAGGTCATGATCTCACGGTTCGTGAGTTCAAGCCCCGTGTCAGGCTCTGTGCTGACGGCTTGGAGCCTGGAGCCTGCTTCAAATTCTGTGTCTCCCTCTCTCTTCCCTGCTCATGCTCTGTCTCTCAAAAATGAATAAACGTTAAAAAAAATTTTTTTAAAAGAAAGAACTGAAATATCTCGTGACCCTGTTTAATCCCTTCAGTACCTGAACCTGCCATTTTCATATTTATTCATCCATGTTTATGGTCATGCCTCCCTTCATTAGAATGTAAGTTCTATGAGAGCAGGCTATCTGTCTTATTCTCCGCCAGATCCCCAGTATGCCAATGCATCAGTTTCTTAGGGCTGCCATAACAAAGTACCACAAAGTAAGTGGCTTAAAACAACAGAAATTTGGGGGCACCTGGGTGGCTCAATCGGTTAAGCGACCAATTCTTGATTTAAGCTCAGGTCATGATCCCAGGGTTGTGAGATTGAGCCCTGTGTCAGGTTCTCTGCTAGGCGTGGAGCCTGCTTAAGATTCTCTCCCCCCCACTTTCCCCGTCAGCTTCTCCCCACCCCACTTCTCTCTCAAAAGAAGAAGAAGAAGAAGAAGAAGAAGAAGAAGAAGAAGAAGAAGAAGAAGGAGGAGGAGGAAGAGAAGAAGGGAGAAAAAACAAACAAACAAAACCCCAGAAATGTATTCTCCCAGTTCTGGAGGCTGGACATCCAAAATCCAGTATCAAGGTCTTACAGGGTCATGCCCATCCAAAGCCTCTAGGAGAGGATCCCTCCTTGCCTCTGCCAGCTTCCAGTGGCCCTGGGCCTTCCTTGGCTATGGCACCAGCACTCCAAGTTCCACCTCCACTGTCACACAGCAAGTACCCTTCTCTCTGTGTCTGGGTCTGAATCTCTTCTTTTCTTCTTATAAGGACACCAGTCATATTGGAGTAGGGCTTGCCTGACTCCAGTATGACCTCATCTTAACTTGACTATGTTTGCAAAGACTCAATTTTCAAATAAGTTCACACTCCCAGATAACAGGGGCTGAGACGTCAGCATAGGGGGAACAATTCAACCCGTAACAGCCTGGCACAGTAGATGCTCAAAAACCATTTTTGCAAATGAATGAATATTTTCAGCTGGACTCAGGAGAGTACAGTGATATGCTTTCCAGAGCAGCAAATGCAAGAGCCGGGGCCTACACCTGCAAGTGAGAGGGAGTCTGTGCCTATATAATGCCAAATGACTCACTAGAAAAACGTTCACATAAACCAGTTATTTGGTATTACACCATTTTTGAAAATCTTAGAAACTGAGTTTAAATTTTTTCTCACTGATTTCAACAAGCTAGCCACCAAGGCAGCCTGCAGTTTATAATGCCTCTACATATAACTTGTCTTCAGCTCCTCACAGAGGAGGGGCATGCATAATAGCTGAAGGGGCAGAAGCTCTGAGGGAGGACACGGCATGCCCGGAAAAGGCAGGGCCACGGCCAGTCAGACTCCTTGGCCAGTCTCCCTGAAGGCAGCCAGTGTGTTCAGGCCCTGATCAAGGTTGGTCAGATAGTGTTTGTTCATGTGAAGCTGTGTGATAAGGGCTCGAGAATGAGGAAGAAGCCAAGATGTGAGGAACCTTGTTTAGCTTTAACAGAATCTAACTAGCCAGGACTTGGGTATTCAGAAATAAGACTGATTCTGCCCATCAATTCTATTAAAAAAAAAAAAAAGTTTCTATTTTGGAGTAGTATCTTTTGAGATCACAGCTTCGTGGTATTTTAGAGCTGGAAGACACTGTTAGGTTGTGGAAAGAGGCCCTCGTCCTCAAGAAGGATGATACCTCAGAAGTGGGATTAAGTCCCAAATGGCTCTAAGACAAAGCAGAACATCCTAAGATTGTCACCAATGGTTCTAGAGGGAGTCAGAAGGAAGACTGAATCTCTCTTGCTGTGATCCTTGAGGAAACTTCATAGGGGAGGGGAGGTCCCTTTGACCTTTGTCTGGAGGGGAAAAAATGCAAGTTAAACAGTGGAAATGCATTCTGAAAAGAAGGTACAGCTGGAGGAAAAGGAGACTAGAAAGGACTGGATATGTTAGTAATATGGGGAACACTGGGGGACATGATCAAAAAGTGAGTTGAGATGATCAGCTCATTCCTCATGGGGAACCTTCAGTGGGAATACCACTGGCTTGGGGTTCCAGCCCTAGCCAGCACTGATTCCCCGAGGGGCCTCTCCCTGGGCCTGCTTTCTCATCTATATAAATTAAAAGGGTTTCCAAAGATATTAAGTGAGGCCTCAAGCTCTATAAAGATGTTGTATTGATAGGCTTCCACATTGAGCTGCAAGGTAAGATTTTAAGAATGGGTTTTGTGCTTTAAAACTGTTTCAAAGCCACTGGTCTCAATAATCAGTTCCCTCCAACTGTAGAATTCTATTTCTTTCGGCTGTTTGTTAATCAAATGAAGCATGACTCATTTAGGATTTACCAGGTCCCTCTGAATTGTCTATGGCTGTATTAAGTCATTTGACCTGTTTCCAGTGGAAAATCCATTTTTATTTATATCCTTAGGAGAAAGAGCCTGGTGCAGCTGAAAGAGTCCTGAGAAGCAAGTCAGCAGATCTGGCCCCATGCTGTAATAACAAATATCATTCATAAACAAGTATAAATAAAACAATGAATATTTGTTGAATAAATGCTCACTAGTGACACCATCCTGAGCAAGTGTCCTTGCTTCTCTGACCTTTGCTTTCACCATCTCTAAAATCAAGACAATAACCTGCCTGGTCTGCCTCAGGCACTTTTGTGAGTCTCAAATGAGAGAACACACTTAAAAGCGCTTTATAAACTGTAAAGTACTCTGTGCATGTAGCATATAACGTATGGGGTGGGGACAGAGTTCAGGACTTGAGAGAGCAGTTCTCCTGGGTGACTGTGGAGGGGTAGTTTGTCTCTAAGACCTCAGGAAGTGAGTGATTTTCTCTGACAAGCATTTCTCAGCTTGGTCATATAAAAAAGAAGAAGAAGAAGAAGAAGGAGGAGGAGGAGGAGGGGGCGGAGAAGGAGGAGGAGGAGGAGGAGAAGGGGGAGAAGGAGAAGAAGGAGAAGAAGGAGAAGAAGAAGAAGAAGAAGAAGAAGAAGAAGAGGAGGAGGAGGAGGAAGAGGAAG
Source organism: Panthera tigris (assembly GCF_018350195.1). Lineage (NCBI taxonomy): Eukaryota > Metazoa > Chordata > Mammalia > Carnivora > Felidae > Panthera > Panthera tigris. Next base: position 72,386,124 of record NC_056668.1, read on the forward strand.
AGGAGGAGGAAGAAGAAGAAGAAGAAGAAGAAGAAGAAGAAGAAGAAGAAGAAGAAGAAGAAGAAAATAAAAAGGATCAGAAGAAATGCATGTGCTGCCCAGTTTAGATGCTTCACCTCACTCCAGGTCCCTTGGCCACGAGGTAACGGAAACTAAGACTTGTCCTAAAATCTGGTGGAGGCCTACCACAAGGAGGCATGGCCAAGACAAGCCCGCAGGGAAGACAGAAGCAAAAGATCTTTCCTGGCTTCGGAAGATACTTATTAGTTCTCTGCATTACTTGTGAGCTCAAGATGGGGCTTTTAAAATTATTGTTGAGGGGCACCTGGGTGGCTCAGTTGGTTAAGCGTCCGAGTTCAGCTCAGGTCATGATCTTGTGTTTCATGAGTTCGAGCCCTGCAAGGGGCTCTGTGCTGACAGCTCAGAGCCTGGAGCCTGCTTCAGATTCTGTCACTGTCTCTGTCTTGTCTCTCTGTGCCCCTCCCCCGCTCATGCACGCGTGCGCTCTCTCTCAAAAATAAGCATTAAAAAATTTAAAAAAATAAAATTATTGTTGAGTTAATTAAAGCCATATTACTAGGCCAACGAATGAATGGGCACAATTTCTCCTGCAGTTTAAGGAAGCACTGATTCTTCCATTGAACCTATTCATTGACAATTCATCTATTTACCAAAACTTAACCAAAATGCCATCTATCTTTCTTTAGCCAAAACCACCATCCCCAAGTTTCTTTGACCCTGCGTTGTTGGAGCTATTTCTCAGATATTTCTCAGATATGCTGGCCTTCTCGATCAAGGGATGGAGACATCGGGAGATCACAATCCTAGCTGGGCTGTCAAACTAGAATGCCACAAAGAAAGCCATTGCCTAAGTGCATTCGATGGCTCCCCATCTTGTGGAACCCACATTCCTTAGCCTGGCTGAAGATCTCTCCAGTCTGGTGGACATCCTGGCGGATGTCAGTTCTACTAGCAGAAGCCCATGCTGGGGAGAGGAGACAGACCTCAATTCTTATCTGCCTCTGCTCCTCATAGCAAATGAGTGTGTCCCTTTTGCTCTCTGTGCCTCAGTTTCCCTACTCATCTGATAAGGAGGTTGAACTAGTCCAGCTGTGAAGCTCCACTCATTTTCTGGGGACTAACCCTGGGATAAGAGGAAAGCTGAGAGGACACAGCAGCTCTGCTTTGAGCAGGTTGGTACATTCTTGGTAACATTTCTTTTGGTGAAGGATTCTACTGCTTAAAAGAATGCTTGGAAAACACTGGCCTCCATGTGATCTCGAAGCTGCCCAACAACTTTCCTGCCCACCTGCCCTCCCGGCTTCAGTGATTTTACCCAAGACCCCCATCCCAACGTGCAATGCTTGGGCTCACTGGACAGTGCAGAAGGTGACACCACTAACATGGTCCTGAGGTTGAGGGTGGCTTAGAAGAGAGTCACTCCCAACTCTGGGCCCTCTCCACCCCCAAACTGGGGGCAGTGCAAAGACAGAGACGAGGTAGATTCCAGGGCAGGCAGAAAGTGGAGCAAGACTGAGACCACACAGACAATCCAGACTGGCTCAGCTCCCTCCCTTGGTATCTTCCCACTCCTTACGCCCACTCCCCTTCCCCAGCCTTAGGTGAGGCTGCTGCTGCCCTATTAACAGAATCTGCCGCTGTACTACATTTCCTCAGGGACTTGCTCCGTTGCTCCGGCTCCCTCTCTTCCTCTCCATTCTGAGCCTACCTCTTCCTCCTCTGAAGAGACCAACCCTGCCTCTAATTTGTCTCTGCCCCTGAGAGTGGGTGAGCTTGAGCAAGGTCCCTTCTGCTCTTGGGACCTCAGAAACTGAGATCCTGCCTCATTAGATTTTTCCAGAATTCTGGAATTCCAGAATATCTTTGCATAGATGCCTTGCTAGGCTCATCCTGCCTGTGTCCTGGGGGCGCCCCGGGCACCTCACTCTTGGCTCTCAGGCTCCAGCCCCGAGTCCTGCACTGCCACAGACATTAGCCTAAGTTGATGCCCCAGGCATAGTCCTAGCAAGGGAGTTGGCAGGAAGCAGGCTTGGTCTTCTGATGTTGTTCACATCACACACCAGGGGACTCTGCCTGGGCCCTGCTGTGGAAGAGTGGATGCCGTGGGGTCTGGTATCAGAGACACTATGTGGGCAATTGAGAGCCAGCCTGACCTGCTGAGGGCACCAATTTGAGTGGGCAGTGCTGAGAGGGGTACGAGCGGCTCTCCCAGTGGCTAGCATGCCTCAAGGGAGACGCCTATAGGGAGGCTGAGCTCTGCCCCTTCTACCTGTGTGACCTCGAACAAGTCCTCTTTCCTTCCTCCCTTCTTCCCTCCCTTTCTCGTTTTCACAAACATTTACTGAGCATTCTCTAATGACCAAGCCCTCTGCTAGGCTTTGAGGTTTCAAAAACATAGTCTTGACCCTAGAGAACCTCATAATCTGTGGAAACAGAAATGTAAACCAATTAACTAATATTTTACTCCTGGGGGCTCAGTATCCTTATCTGTAAATGAAGGAGTTCTGGCCCCAATACCCAGTGATCCTCTCAGTTCAAACACTGCTCTGTGAGGCTCTCATCACATGAGAACATCTGCTCCTACCAGTTTGGTGAAGTTGCAGGCCAGTCAGCAGGTAATCCACAGGGAAGAGTTAGTGATAACTGATAACTTGAATTGCACTGAGAGCAGAATCTACACTGTGGCTCGTTGTGGCCGACAGTCTGCTGTGGCCTGGTTCTTGCTCTCCCAACTTCCGTTCTCTCAGCTACTTCAGCCAGCAAAACCACCCGGAAACTGTCAGAGATTATTTCCAGCGTGTCCAGGGGATCCAAGAGGGAGCAGATGAAAGACAGACTAGACTGCTGGTGTCTGAGCCATAGTACCAAACTCAAGCTCTTTCTGATTGTTGGTCCAGATCACCTGCAGGCCCACCAGGTCCATCCACCTCCTTCCCTTCCTTGGCTCAGAATACAAAATACATGTGTGGGTAAGAAGCTGTGAGATGGAAATTGTCCCACAGATGTGTAGGACCCCGCATTAGGTGGCCTAGGGTAGTGCCTCACTAATGTTTTTCCAGTGGGTGGCAAATCTCAGATGTTAGTTGGAGAGATCCTTCCTTTCACATCCACATCTTTCTCTCTCACACACATGCCCTATGCACCAACCATCCTTCCTCTTCTCTGTTTCTCAAGCTGAAACCCAGCAAAGAGAAAAGAAGATACCCAGGTTATTGGACACACCTCAGATGTCCTCCCAATCCAGTAGTGGGCCTTCAGCTTGGGGTAAGAATCAGTGCAATAACCATCTCCTCTGGGAAACCAGCATCTTCTTGCCAATTCTGTATTTATGCATCAGTCTTGGTCACTTGTCTTTTCTCTTTTTCCTACACTTGTCTCTTCTTGATACCTTCTAGAATTTTGGTTTCAAGGTCCTTGCCTTATATTTGCAACATCTGCAGAGAAAGTGCCAGATATTGCACTAGCCAGTCCCAGCTCCCATGAGCCAATTCCCCGGCCAAGGAGGGCACACCTTTCAGGTGCACAGAAACACAGGGGCTGACAGAGCACTTTTCCTTACACTGTTCAACTGGAGTGTCAGGCCAGAGACAGAGACGTGACCAGGCGAACTTAAGAGGTTGTTGTGGAGCCACTGAAAGTCTCGTGATGAAAAATGGATCTAGAGACTTCCATCTCTAAATATGCGGTGTGGCTGCTGCCCGTTCTGTCCAAGGGGGAGCCATTCTAGCTTCTTCCCTGGGAGCCTCCAGAGATGAGAGGGCACACGGAAGCCCGTGGGAAAGACTTGTGTACCCTGCACACCAGCTGGATATCAGCCCTGGACACAAGGAGTCAAGGAAGCCTCCACCTGGCACTTCCAGGGTGTCACTATGGCCTCTGGCAGGCTGATGTCAAAGCATCCAGCTTGAACAACAGAATATCTCAGGATTGTATTTGTCTGGCTTTACTTTTAGCTTTGGAAGTAACTCTCGTCCTCAACCACACTATGGTTTTGCAGGACAGCTTCCGATTAGGCGTAGGATCGTATCTTACAGTTTCATCCTGAAACTACTGGATGAACACCGAGGCTGATAACGAAGGTTGTGCTGACACACACTGAGAAGCTGCGTGGGTCACCACTGCTGTGAGTATGACTCACAGAGGAGGCCCAAGCCTGCCCAGGAGGCAGGAAGGGTAGCATTTAGGGACTGATGGGCCCTGGGCCCTGGCAGACAGAAGCAGATGGACTGAGGTCCACAGGGACATTGTGCCATTCTGTGGGGGGGTGGGGGGGGAGGGGGGGGAACCTGGACAGTGCCAAAGGCAGACAAAACTGCCTTTGGAGTGAGTTTCCTGAGGAGTGCTGTTTCCTCACCTGGTGGGCTTGCGAATTCTTTGCTTCTGCCATTTTCTTAAAGAACCCTCTTCTGAATTGTCTGCGGTTTTAGTGAGGCTCTAGCCAAGCTTTCTTTTAAAAATAGGACGCATTACATACTTATTGAATTATCAGGCTTTTGTCAACATCAACATCATCATTGTCAAAATCTGAGCCAGGTGTTTGGCTGAGCAAATCCTCGCACAATGTGATTTCCATGAATAAACACGCTTCCTTCTCATCTTTGGGAATTTAGCTAAGAAGCCAAAAAAAAAACCCACCAAAACTGGTGTGGATGAAAATGTAAAAAGACACGCAGACGTACACCATGTGCACAAGATCTGAGAACAGAACATCGTGAAGGAATAAAAGGTGAGGCTGCCCGACCCTCAGTCATACCAGAATCTACCTGACGGCATGTCGACGGCTGTCAGTTTGGGCTGGTGGACAGAGAAGAGTAGAGATGAAGGGTCATTTCAAACTTCTGAGTCAAAATGGCTCGGAGTCCCTGAGGACAGAGTTCACATCTTGTTTATGGATGAGTCCTCACTATCCAACATGGGGCCCAGCACTTTGGCTGTACTTTGATTATAAGAGCTATTATTTTATTGTGGTTATCATGTCTGTTATGAATGTCCTTGCATCACCTACTAACTACCCCACCAGATGCAGCTGTCATAATGAGGGTTGATGCTCACAGACATCTTCAACGTGTTTAATTTTGTGGGAAGTAGGCCATAGCACTGTTCTGGAAGCTCTTTTCTCCAGAATTCCATAAGGTGGATCCACTATTTATGAACCCACTTATTAAGAGATAACAATTGCCAGTGCAATTAAATAGATGCCATGGGAAAATAAAATTTAGTGTTCTGGTCAAGTAATTAAATATGTGTGCAGGGCAGAATGGGTTTTATGTCCCTCTAACCCTTAGTCCATTCAAGCTGCTATAACAAAATACCACAGAGCGGACGGCTTATAAGCTGTAGAAATTTATTACTCACATTCCAGAGGCTCAAAATCCAAGAGCAGGGTGCTAGCATGGTCTGGTAATCCATACATGGTAGAAGGGGTGAGGGATCTCTCCTATAAGAGTGCTACTCCCATTCATGAAGGCTCCACCCTCAGGATCTAATCAGGTGCCAAAGCTCCACCTACCAATGCATACCCTTTGGGGGTTAGGATTTCAACATGTGAATTTAAAAAGAAAAAGAAAAAAGGGGTGCCTGGGTGACTCAGTCAGTTAAATGTCCAACTTTGGCTCAGGTCATGATCTCACGGTTCCTGGGTTCGAGCTCCACAACGGGCTCTGTGCTGACAGCTCAGAGCCTGGAACCTGCTTCAGATTCTGTGTCTCCCTCTCCCTCTGCCCCTCCTCCACTCTCTCTCTCTCTCTCTCTCTCTCACTCTCTCTCTCAAAAATAAATATTAAAAAAAATTTTTTTTAAAGGATTTCAACATCTGAATTTGGGGTGGGGGGGACACAAACATTCAGACCATGACAAAACCTCACCCGCCCTCTTGCCTTGTCCTGGGGCCTGACAAAGCAAAGCTAGGCCAACTACAGAGGGAGAAAGAGCAGAGATTCCAGAAGCACATCACTACACAGGGGATACACCAATACGGCCAGCTTGGCCAAGAGCAAGCTTAGCTCACCTTACAGAACCCATCGCCTGTTTCTGCTGCCAGCCTCCGCCCTGGTCCCAGCCCAAGCAGAGCAGAACCCAAGGCGGCCGAATGCCTGCCCCGTGTTAGATGCTGAGGATGCAGGCAGCACCTGGGACAGCAGTGGGGTAAGAAAGAAGGAGCAGGATTTGAGGAAGGGTGCTGAAAGGAGAGGGGGCCAGATAGAAGGGACTCCCCAGCCTACCTCAGCCTCGCTCAAAGCACCAAGGGCTGAGGGGGCCCACGGATTACCCCACCGGAATGAAAGAGCTACTTCTGACCCTCAACCTCACTGTCTTTGACTAGTTTAGAATATACAACTCACACTTAAAGGGCTGTTTTGTACATTCTTTGGACTCTATGATATAGATAGCCTAAGAATAAAACTATAAAAGTGAAAACTGCTCTTCCCTTCCACTCTTCAGGGAAAAGCTCTGGATTTGTTTTATATGCATTTTTCCCCCAACTGTCACAAAATAAAAGGAATCATACTGTCATCAGTTTTCTAAAGCTAGTACCCAACTTCCACTACTTTTCCTGTGTCTGAAGGGGACCAGCCAGTCACAGGGACCTCACCGTACAAGCAGGGTGGAACTTTCTAAATGGACATTTATGAAGCCCTGGGTATTGGTCGGGCAGGGCAGGTCAGAGAAATGCAAAGCATCCCAGGCATCAGCCCAGAAGTTACTCCTACCCTCTCCTCTGTCCACAGAACAGCACCCATGGGACTCAGCCTTCTCTACACGGAGCTAAAGGCACCCTGAGACCTCTCATGGAGATTTACCCTGTTGGCCCATGTGGAAAGAGGGGAAGAGCCCCAGGTCTGAGGGAATGCCTAATGAGTCATCATGAAGAAGGAAAAGGCAGAATTCAAACACCTGCCTCTGCTGGAAAGGTCCAAAGAAAAGGTGTTTCCAGACCTGTGAGTTAGGTGGCCAAGCAAGCAAGAGGAGGGCCCATGTCAACGAAGAGAAAATTCCTGGAAGTTCTGCTTCCAGAACCCTGGGGCCAGACCTGCCACCCTCAGAGGAGGCAAGATAAGAAGAAGGGATAAGAATGGAGGCACAAGATGAAAATAGGTTTGGTCGGGGGTGGGGAGCTGTTCTAGCCTAAGAAAAGGAAACACAGGTGAAAAGACACATATACCCTGGAGGACAGCCCAACAAATTCCAAGAGGAGGGATGGGGGTGGGGCAAGCTTAGGACAACAGGCCTTCTACAAATGTGAAAAGGAGCGGGGATAGGGCCTCTAGGTGACATCTACTTAGCTAGTGAATTGCACTCTACAAAGTGTGGTCACAACCAACATGTCCCAGAAGGACGACAGGCTGGCAAGCAGTATCAGCGTCACATCCCACCTGTTCCGCGTATCAGAAAACCAAGCTAGGCGCCAGCGGTTGCATACAGCACTGCTCCTCCACACAAGGCCAGAAGACCACTGGCCGCACACGAGGTGACTGAGGGCCACGGGGGGAGCATACTTACCTCAAAGGGCACACATTTGTTGTAATGTGCCTTTAAAAATAAAACTGAAACCACCAAACCTGTGGTTTCAAGGATACTGTTGCTTAGGAGGATGCTATGTTTCAAAAGTGAGGTTATTTAAAGTTCATTTAAATGAAGTAGCAAATAAATAATATTACATAGGGTACTCGGTTTTGATTTTTTTTTTAAAAAGCGAAGGTGGGAAACCAAGCCCTGATGATGAGGATGATGGTGACAAGGACAGCCACCCATTTTATAACACTCACTGTGTGCCAAAAGCCTATAGATACAGTAAGTCACTTATTCTCATGAAGGCTCCATGGGGTTGGCAGTTATGGTTTTCTTTTTAAGTTTATTTATTTATTTTGAGAGAGAGAGAGAGAGAGAGCACGGGCACATGTGCACGCAAAAGGGGATGGGGGGGGGGGGGGACAGAGGATCTGAAGCAGGCTCTGTGCTGACAGCAGAGAACCCGATGTGGGGCTCAAACTGAGGAACCATGAGATCGTGACCTGAGCCAAAGTCAGTCGCTTAACCAACTGAGCCGCTCAGGTGCCCCCAGTTTTCACGGTTTTACACAGGGGCCTGGGAGAGACCCTAAAAGGCACAGGGTATAGGACTGCCTCCAGGTGCTCAGACCACAGGGGCGCTGGTCAACACAAAGCGCCTGGCTGGGGCCCGGGACAAGGGGTTTGGGACAGCTTGCTGGGGTGGGGAGGGCCTCCATGTGTCCTCCCAGCTTCTGATGCAGAACTATATGAGATTGAATTTCACAGCAGCCTTACATCCTGATGCAAATGAGGACAAGCCAGTGACAATCCACAGTGAGGTGATTTCATTGCCAGCTCCAGAGCTGCCTGTTTTTTGCATCGGGCAGTGATTATGTTGCACAGTTGATGTGAGGGCCTCAGGCAAAATCCCTGCTAACTCAATTGCAGGTTGGCCTTCCTGCCTGCCTGTTAAACTCTTCCAGATGATTCTGGTTGGATTTGCAAGGCTTTACCAGACAGGTTGTCTCTGCGTTAGAGGAGGGGAGGGACATCTGCAAAATGCCTGGAGAGAGGAAAAGAGAGCTCTGAGTCCAAAGGTTTGCAGAAGCAGCGGGGATGGGGAGAGAAAAGCAGCCGCTAATGGGTCCTAGGAATCCCTCAGCTGAGAGCACAACAGTTGTGCTTTTCACACGGTGGTTAAAAGTCTTCCAGTACATCCTCTAGTCAGCAGTTTAAGAACAAGAGCTTTGAAATCTCAGATTCATCATTAGCCAGATGGCCTCGACTCTGGCCATTTAACCTTGATGGGCCTCAGTTTCTCCATCTGCAGGGTGGGAATAAAAAAAAAGTGCTTCTCCCAGAGGGTACCGTGAAGATTAAATGAGATCTTCTTAGCACACTATAGGACATGTGTTAAATGCTCAGTCATAGTAGTTGTTACTATCATTCTCCAGGATGGGGTGAAGGCTTACCGCCTCTCTGAGCAGACTTAGCTCAGATTTTAAGTCCGGGCTGATCTACCACAGCAAAGGAAAATTTTAGAAACTCTTGTTTTCATATAGTTAATGTCCCAAGATGATGATGATGGTGATGATGATGATGATAAAAGAGGCACACAGGTAAGCGCACAGATTTAGTGGAACATGTCAGCCAAAGTTAAGAAACCAAAATGGCTAGGAAAGGGACTCAAAGTTGAATTTATGATCTCTCCCTCAAAACCTACTCCTCCTGCGGTATTCCCTACCTCAGTAAATACACCTCTAATTGTTGGGGCTTTGGGGTAGAGTGACTCCATTTCCCGGTCAGAACCATGGTTTGGGGCTGGTTGAACTGGTTATGCCACCCTAAACTGAACATGCTTCCCAGCCTTCAGGCTTCTACCACCAGGGCAGAGCCGGCCCCACTAAGCTCACTGCATGGTTTGGAGAACAAACTGGATTATACCTGTCTGTGGCAAGCAGAGAGGACTAGAAAACCCAGAAGGTGCTGAGTCATACTAGCCCAGCGACTGGGACAGAGCCCAGGAGTGTTACTCTAATAAGCATCCCTCCTTTTGGAAACGTGAGGAGTGGGGAACAAGTGTTCCCCCGACACCATCTACCTGGTTGCATTAGTCACGAACCTTGGAGTCATCTTAGGCATATGATCTCCCTCTCACACACACCCCTAATCCATATCCTGCTTATCACCAAGGACTGTCAATTCACTTCCTAAGTATGTCCTGAATCTGTTCTCTGCTCCATTCTACAGCCACCACTCGGTAGACCAAGACACGATTATTTCCCACCGGAATCCTCACAGGCCCCCTCATCCACTTTTATTGTCTCCAATCTGTTCTCCACTCTGTAGGCCCCAACTCCTCCTTACATTTTTTAAAAACTGTTCCTTGTTGCCCTTTGGTAAAAACTAAAATCCATAACATGGGTCCAATGTTTTGTTGGTCTGGTCCATGCCTACCTCCCCAGCCTCAGGCAGCATGACTCTCCCTCTTGCACCAGGCGCTCCAACCACCCTGCTTCCTTTGACTTCTGGGAGGAGATAACACTTCATTCTGCCTCAGCATCCTTGCCCATACTGTTCCCTCAACCTAGAATGCCCTTCCTTCCTCCTTTCCTCCCTTCCTTCCTTTCCCTTCCCCTGGCTAACTCTTGTTCATCCTTTACAATTTAACTCAAATGTCACCTTTCCAGGGAAGCATCCCAGACCAGATCAGCTCTCCCTACTAACACATTCAAGGTTTTGGTGAGCTTTCCCTCCCTAGTATTTACCACAGTCGGTAACAAGATATTGTACGATTCTTTGACTGTATGTATGTATACATACAGTATATATGTATATATGTATATGTAGTGTCCTGTCCTATAAGCTCCATGCAAAGAGATGATCCTATCCTTCAGCACCCAGCACAGTTGCTGACAATAGTAGTTACCTAGTCAACACTAATGATGGACTGGATGAAGGAGAAAAGTGATTGGAGAAAAAGGTATGATCCTAGTAGATGGTTTTGGAGATCTAATGCCCTTCTTCCGGGAAAGTGGGGCAGACCAAAGAGACATGGCATAGGGTGTTCATGCATGAGTGTTTGGGTCGAGAGACAAGGGTTGATCTGGAATCAGAGGTCAGAAGCTAGCAGCTCCACTGGTTGAGCATAAAAAACATGATTATAGCACTGTGAAGAATAAATAGGGTAGAGCAAAGGAGACGATCCCTTCTCAGAAGGGATGCACATAGGATTTGAAACTTGGCCAGAAGAAGAGGAAATGCAATTACTGGTAGCAGCCACAGGAGACATCACCAACATTTCTCTGGGTGCACAATCTTTCAGGGTGCTGCATCTACGCATGAGTAGAGAATTTGTCATTTTGTGGGTACACAGTATCTAAAACCCCTCTTTAGTTTTGGAGAATTCCCCATGGGATAAGTCTTTATGGGAGGTAGCCAGCTTTGTTTCTACCTGTTTTTCAAGTCTGGCTCTCTAGCCTTCCTGGCGAGTCTCCGTGCTTCCCACTATCCCTGAATAAACTCCCTTTCAGCTTAAGTCAGTCGGAATTAGTTTCTGTTGTTTTCAGCCAATAACCACAACTGGTACAGTCGGGGGCCAGCAGGGCAGTGACATCTGGCTTCTCCATGTAATCACGCGTGTGGATGCCAAGCACGCAGACAAGTGGACAGGACTGCTTTGGCAGCCTGGAAGTTATGGGCTCCTCAGAATTGGGGAGGGAAGGTGGCCATTTTGAGCCAGCAGGGCCTTTGGATGGAATCAGAATTCCTACAGATCTGTGGGTGAAGGCCACATCACAGAAATCATCCTATTGTTGGGATATGCCCACGGGGTTGGTCACCTAATACACCCCAGACTGGCGGCCTGGGAAACTCTGACAGGTGGAGGCCCAGAGAACCCACAGTTGGCTCATGGCCCCGTGGGAAAGTCCTGGCTCTCCTGGGCCTTCTCGTATTCGTTGTACTTTTCCTGAAGAGTTTGTACTCTGGTAATCTGTTCAAGATATTTTCCACTTCTCGGATCCTGAATCCACTATAAAGAATAAAATATGGGAGGAAATAAACAGAGAGTCAGAGTGCACTTAGCACACTTCCTGATGCCTCAAATAATAGGATGTCAGAGCAGGAAAGGCCCTTGGGACCATCCAGTCTTGTGGTCTCAGACGTCAGTGGGCTTCACAATTACCCAGGGAACTAGTTAGCAGTGTGGGTTCTCGCAGATTTCTCCATTCTCATAGCTGGTACACTAGGTCTAGGGTGAAACCCCAAGATTTGGGTTTTGTACAAACTTTCCCAGGTAATCCTCATATAAGTTTGAGAATAGTGATTCTAGTCCTTCATCCCATCTTACAGGGGAAAAAACGGACTGAAAAAGAAAACTCCCCCAAAGGGTCAGCTGTTGAATGGACACCAAGCCCAAGCCTCCTAACTCCCACTACCCTGGGCTGGTGTGGACTAGGACAGGGCATGGAAAGTGCTTCTTTCCAAAGTCAGTTATGTGATTTTTGTCCCCTAACAAGGCTCCTCCTTTTCTGATTGTAAAAGGTGCAGCGTGTCATGGGAAATGCCAGAAATAAAGATGGATCTGTTCTAGCCTCTGCCAGAGAGGCTGTTGTGGTCTTAACCGAGTAGGAAGCCCTGGAGGCAAAGCCAGGAATTGCCACCACAAGGCCCTCAGCTTGACACAGCAGCAGCCCAAGTTCTAGTTCTGGGTCCTCCAATGTCATGCATGAGCTTAGACAAGTCCCTCCCTGAGTCTCTGTTTTATCCAGTTCATAAAATGGGGATAAATGTGCTATCTGCTGTCTACCCTGCCTGCCTCCCTGGCCTCTGGTGTGAATGTGCTTTGTAAACTCCCACGTGCTGCTCAAGCAGGAGGGATTACAGACACTCGAGATGTGACTAGAATCCTGATTCCTACTCAGGGTCCCTTGAGGACGTGCCGGGCTCGTCTTAGAAATAGCAGAGGAAGCTAAGAACCTGCCAGCGATGCTCAAGGGAGATTCTCAGAGCCTGTGGGCTGGCTGGCAAAGAGATCCCTTCCTCTCACACAGTACTCCCATGTCAGGCAACCTGCATGGACGAGAACCTCGCTCACTGCCAGGTGCATGTGTGTGGGGGGGACAAATGGGTGGTGAAATCACTGCTTCGGGGTCTTCCCTGCCTCTGGTCTGGCTCTGCTGGGAACCTCTGTCCGTCTTTCAAAGTGCCCTGGCTCAGGACCCCTAGGAACTGTTCAGAGAACCCCAGGGGACCAAGAGAAGTCACACCCCACCCTTCCATGCCATGGCCTGTTACAGCAGGTTCAAGGGGGTGGATTTGCTCAGACGGTATCTTTCCATATTGCCACATCACACCTCTCAGAACCATTTCCCCAGCTAGCAGGAGTCCTGGCTTACCTGAAGTTATCAGGATGCCAGGATTCTTCCACCATTCTGCCAAAAATTTGCTTTGTCACCTTGCTCAATCCCCTCATCTCTATGGCCATTTTCTCATCTGTAAAATGGGGGAAACAATTCCTGTCCCTCCCCCATTACAGGTTTGCTGTGTCAAGTGACAGCAGGGTGTGGGAGAGCTTTGTCGTCATTACCTGGTAGGACAAGACAGAGGCCTGGAAAGGGAAGGAGGAGAGGCAGGCACAGAGATGAACTGCAAATCCAGGAGGCAGGTGAGCTCTGCACAAGGACTGAATTCTTGCCTCTACTTGGGGCCGCCCTGGGACAGCAAGTCCTTTGCTGTAAGATGCTCCCCATCCCTTTCTCTCATGTCAGTATTTATAGTGCATTTACCCAAAATACCACAATTACTTGACCCTCAGAGTGCATTTTCACATTGGTAATACTTTACATCCTAAGAAGCCCCCATCCAACAGCCCCAGCTCATGAAAACTGGCACAGCTCCATTTTACAAGTGAGTCCAACTTAGTATATATATACACACACACACACACACACACACACACACATGGCTGGCCAGCCAGCAGTTCACTAGGCTTTTTTGTCCCTCATTCCCCAGTAAGAAATTTCTATTGCATGACTATCAAATGTAAGGCATTCACTAGCACATGCCAGACTCAGGGGCCTCGCTGTGATCAAGCCTAAGAAAAGCCTTCAGTCAGAAACCAAAGCAGACAACTGCTTGATGCAGGTGTAAGGTCATCTAGTCCGGGAGTTTTCAAACTTTTTTTTCTTATTTATTTATTTATTTATTTATTTATTTATAATTTACATCCAAGTTAGTTAGCATATAGTGCAATAATGATTTCAGAAGTAGATTCCAGTGACTCATCCCCTATGTATAAAACCCAGTGCTCACCCCTACAAGTATCTTCCTCAATGCCCCTTACCCATTTAGCCCATTCCCACACCCACAACCCCTCCAGCAACCCTCAGTTTGTTCTCTGTATTTAAGAGTCTCCTATGTTTTGTCCCCCTCCGTTTTCATATTATTTTTGCTTCCCTTCCCTTATGTTCATCTGTTTTTTTAAAGCAGTACACTTTCTTCATAAGATCTTAAAGCAAACCCCTTATCAGCTAATTCTGAGGAATCGCTGAAACTCGAAGCACCACTGATTTATGGCGCAGATGTGGAAAATGAAGCTCAAAGAGGGTGAGGAATGTGACCAATGCCACACAACAAACTAGTGGGGAAACCAAATAAAGAAACTGTTCTTGAGCCCACAACGACAGGTACAAGGCGGGACCCAAAAACCAAAGGCACAAGCAAGGGTTTGTAGAGCTTACAGCTCAACTTAAGGGCAGGCACAACACCAAAGCACTTGAGTTAGGCTAGCCTCCGGAAACCGAGGGAAAGCCTACCTTCATACAGAAAGTTCCCGCTCAGGTTCTCACTCGGGTCCAATATGAAAAGGGGGGGGGGGGAGCCTCGTCCTGATTGGTTGGAGGAACCTTATTCTGATTGGCTCAAAGGGCTGCATCCTGATTGGTTGGAAGGTCTCGTCCTTATTGGTCAATATTGGCAGACAACTCAGGAGCTCATTGGTGCTTTTTGGAGCTGGGGGGTCCTCTGGTTCTGTTCTGTAAGGCTCGCGGTTTAATAAGAACAGCCAACAGAAAGTGCTCTAGATGCACAATGTTTTTCACTTGGCGTTTGGTCCCATGGTCCCTAACTGTCTCAAAACCACCTTTCAGTGCAGGTCTCTAACTCTCAGCACAGATGTCTCCAGCTCAGTGTGACATCAGAGAGAAACGAATTTTCCTTCATTCCTAGGCCATTTACACAGCCTAAGAAAGGAGGCTCATAAAGGGGGTGACTAGTGAATGGAGGAGGGGGATGTGCTGACATAGTTATAATAAACAAATCTGGCTGGGAAGTAAGGGACTCACCATCTCCTTTGAAAACAAGAATGTTTGGCAGGACGTTTCTGAGGCACTGAGCCCCTTGCTGAAATAAAGCAGAAGCAGGCCTGGCAAGAACAGACAAATGGAAATTCCTTCCAGCTGCCTTAGCTCTGCCTTCTCCATGGTTCCCTGGATCACTGGCAGCCAGGCTTTCCTAGTGGCCAGCATGAGACAGACCCACCTGCAGAAGGGCCCCTGGTGTCTCCCACCAATGGTCCAGAGGGCATTTGCATGAGCCATGGGCCAGAGAGTGACTTTTGTGGACCTTTGGGGTTGGCTTCCTGCCAAGGGGAGCTGACAGCCTGGGGGCGGGGAGTGGGCAGAGTCAGACACGCAAACAACCCCACCGTGTGAATATGGCATAGGGACTCGATGGAGCTACATTCCACACAGGGGAGGCGAGGACCGACAGGGACCGAAGGCCAAGACCACGGCTCTGTCGCTGAGATTGGTGAGCCTTGACCCAAGTCCCACCGTCTCTGTACAGAGCTGGGCCCGGGGCGGCCTGTGATTTGTCAGACTCCCAGCCGCCCAGCTGCTCAGCTCTGAGGCGGGGAGGCTCGCGATTGCGAAGCGTCAGAATGGGACGCGTGGAGCCGGCCGGGGCGGCGGGACCCGCGGGCCATTTGGCCTCGGGTGCGCAGCCACGTCCCAAGTGCTGCTCGGCTCGTGGCGCTGAGGACGTGGCGGGGGGAGCGGCGCCCCAGGTGGCAGGAATGCACTCTGGGGCGGGCGTGATCCCGGGAGGTGGTGGGGACAGCAGCGCCTGCCCAGGAGAGCGATTGCTGCTGCTGCGGGTCTGCCCAAAAGACTTGGCCGCCTCCGTTCCGCTGCTCCAGGGAGTAGGTGCTGCCAGTAGTTTGAAGCAGAGTTGCGTTCTGAAAGGAACTGAGGTCGAACAAGAAGCCCCGGGGCCCCAGCTCTCCTTATGTGAATATTCTGCTCACCTAGAAAATAGGCCACTTTGGAGAGTTCATCAAGCAAGGGGACTCCCAGACAAGTTCTGATCAAGCCTTTAATCCCAGTCTCAACTGGCAGATGGCAGGGCACCACGTCCTCTGTTCCAGGCTTTCCAAATCCCAGAGAATCCCTGGCCATGCCAGACTCTTCAGGATACTCCAACTGGAGGGCCCTTAGAGTTTTGTGGCTTCCACACTGTTCTAGAGCTCAGGGGAGGCCAAGCCTTCAGGGTTTAGACCCCCGCCCCCGTTCTACCCAAGACCCCACTTTCTTCTTTACTGCATTGAGACTGCATGCAATGTCATTGAAACAAGAGACTGTTAATAAATACACGCCTGAGTTCCTCTTTTAAGAGGTAGTTCACATTTTTACTTTGTTGTGTATGCCCCTGGGCAACTTAAAAACCTCCCAGGTTCTTCACCTGTAAAATGAGAATAGTAATAGGACCTCCTTCATGGGATTGTCATAAGGAGTAAGTGAATTAATGCATATAAATGCACATAGAGCATGTTGTGCCTGAGTCACAGTAAAAAAAAAAAAAAAAAAAAAAGTGGTAAGGATTGTTGTTTTTCTGATCATTACTAATATTTTAAGATGAGGAGAGTGAGGCCCAGAGAGGAAAGGGACTTGCCCAGGTGACAAGGGAACTTGGTATTAGAGTTGGGAGTAGTATCAGTAATATCTCTGTCTAGATGAGTCCTTTATGGTTTTTGAGGTTGATACTCCATGGAAATCTTTGCAGATAAACAAAAGCCCATTTGGGAGAGGCCATTCTGTATGAGGGGCCTCTGGCATGAACTCCATGAACCTCAGGAAATAGAGGAGGGGGGCAGTTTGGGGAGAAGGAGGAAGAAGAGAGGAGGAGGAAGAAGGAAAGGAAGGCAAGGAGAGGAGGAAGAGGGGGAAGAAGAGAGGTCTTGATCCCTCTTAGTCACTCAATAAGAAACGGTGTCTTAATCATCTTAGGCTGTTATAACAAGATACCACAGACTGGGTGGCTGATAAACAACAGAAATGTATTTCTCACAGTTGTAGAGGCTGGAAGTCCAAGATCAAGGCACCAGCATGGTCCAATGAGGGCTCTCTTCCTGGCACTTTTCCCTATGTCCTCACATGCTGGAAGAGGGTTAGGGATCTCTCTGGAGCTTCTTTTATAAGATATATATCTCATTCCTGAGGCTTCCACCCTCATGACTTAAGCACCTCCCAAAGGCCCCACCTCCCAATACCATTATGTTTGGGGGTTGGGATTTCAACATATGAATTTGGCGTGGGGGACTCATTCAGACCATAGCAGATGATCTCACTGGGGTTGCTCTTGAGGGGACACCTTCATTAGGCAGAGAAACTAGACCTCAAAAATATTTCAAATCTAAGAATTTTGTTTGAGAGTAAGGACTGTGCTTTGGGCTGCCCAGGGTCTCAGCCTGATTTATGATCAATTTCAGCGCAGCCACAACTTCATGAATCTCTCCTCTTAATCTAAGTTGAGCCACAGGCCCCAGTGGCCCAGGTGAGGTCAGGGAGGCCAAAGTCAACTTGGCAGGGACCCTCATTATTACCAGAGGAACAGTCAACGCTTGCGCCCAGCAGTTAAAGAGAGTCTGGTTCTGAATCCTGTCACTTTCTGACTGACTGGGCAAGGTATTTAAACCTAAGCTTCAGTTTAATCATCTATAAAATTGGGATTATAAGTCTTACCTCATAGTATCACTGGGAGGATCAAATGGGATAATGCTTAACCCCAGGCCTGGCAAGTAGGAAGTGCTCAATAAATGCCCATAACTATTACTATCAAATGTGGCTTCCTGCCCCCATGTGTGTGCAATACCTTCCCTATCTTCTGTCCGTCAAGGGCCTACATTAAGATCTGATTTGCCTGCAAAGTGGTAATGCAGAAAAGATAGAAGTTTATTTCATCCCACATAAAATCTAAATGGGTGGTTGAGGAAGGAAAGTAGTTTGCCAGTGTCTGGATCACCACACTATCTTGTAATGCCATAGATGGCCTTGACCTCATGATTCAAGATGGCAGCATCCAAGTTCCAGCCAGGCAGCAGAATGAAGGGGTGAAGGAGCCAAAGGATGCTTATAGTCTATCTCTTAAGGAAGGTTCCTGAAAGCTATTGAACTACCATTGGCCAGAACATAGTCATATGACCACCTCTGGCTGCAAGGGAAGCTGGGAAATGAGGTCTTTATTATGGGTAGCCATGTGCCCAGCTAAACATTGGTGGATATATTCCTATAGAAGGACAGAATGGATATCAGAGACCTAGCAGTCTCTGCTCCGAGGGTCTTGGTTTGTCTTGGCCAGCTAGGCGGCTGGAAGCCAGGTACCTAAGCACTAAAACACAGGGTTGGGAGCATGCTGCTTTCTCAGCCACTCTCAGTGGCTCAATCTACAGCTGAGAACCTGGAACTGGAACCGGAACTCATGCCTCCAGCCAGAGGTCAAAGAAAGTTGTATTCTATTTAATCACCTCCCAGGCCGTCCCGGGCTTCAACTCTAAAGGCAGGAAGGCTCCGGGAAAGGCAGCTGACTGCTCCCTCCTGGCTAAACAGAGGACACTGAGCAAAGCAGAGGTTCTGAGGGGGCAGAGAGGCACAGCAAGCAGGTGGGCCTGTCCCATGTTGCTCCCTTCAGTGGAAATGCTCTGCCAAGCGCCCTGCCTCCCGGTGTTACCTGTCAAAATCCTCTTCCCTTGTCAAGGCTCTGCAGAAACACAACCTCTTTTAGGAAGCATCTGTAACCGGCTCAGTCAGAATCCCCCTCTCCCTTTCCTGGGTTCCCACACGTGGTTGTACCTCCGGTGTAGCACAGGCTGTCCTGGGTGATGATAGCTCCCCTAGGCTGGTTCACAGCTCACCTGCCCCACAAAACTGGAGCGCCTCAAGGCTAGGAATGCAATCTTACCACCAACCCCCTGCAGCCTGATTCTGGATGGCACTTCACCCTCAGAACTTGAATGCCGAAAAAGACAAGACAGAGAGGAAGACAGGCCTGGCTAAGACATAATGGAGAGGCAACAGGAAGAGCCCAAACACAGACAGCTGTGGGCAGGAGGAACTGGTCCGTCCTCCCCTGAGCTGAACTATTTAGGTGACATCCCCTGGACAGCTGCAAGGGTTTGTGCCTCAGAAAACACCTCCTTTTCTGCCGGGGATGCACTTGTGGCCTGTACTTCCAGACTGAAGCCTCTGTGGCCCCTAATTCCTTTATCCACCAACATCCCCTTCAGGGATTTCTGGCAAGGAGGTGATGCAGGGCTGCAGAGTTCATTCTGTTTAGCCATAGGAGAGGGGGATTGGGAGGAGGAAATTACCTCCTCTGCCCCAGGCCCCCAGAAGGAGCAGGTGAGCAGGAAGGAGGGCTCAGGCTGCTGTGGCTCAGCCTTGAGTGTTTCCCAACTTCTGTCTCTGGCACTGACACACCCTAGGACTAAAGCCTGTGTGCCTTTCTCAGAAAGGCCACGGTGGGGTGGGTAGGGATGGGAGAGGGTGTTTTAGGCCCTGGCTATGCTGGCTGGCGTGCCTCTGGAGTCTCTCCCCCTGTGCCGGGCACTGTGCTGGGGAGCTTACACAGTCACCTAATCTATGTAGCCCTGCAAGATACCCACTGTTATCCCCATTTTAGACATAAAGAGACTGAGGCTGGGAGAGGCTAGATTACTTGACTGCATTATACAAATGGAAGGTGACCGAACAGGATTCAATGTCAGGTCTAGCTGGTCCTAAAACTTGTGTTCTTTCTACCCAACCTTGCCCAGAATGAAATTTCTGGAAAGGCCTTTTCTTTCCCATCCTCTAACTGCACGGTCTCTGAGGTCCTTCCATCTCCAACAGGACATCACCAGTAGGCTCCCTTCCCCAGGGGTTGCCACTCAGGGACCCCCAGATTTGCTCCTTATTTCTCTGCTTCCCCAAGAGCATCTCTTTAGTGTTCTATCGTATTCTCTTGTACACTTAAACCTCTCAGAAAATAAACACCCAATGCTGAAAACTCCAATTTGTCACATTCCTCCAGGTGGTATCCACCTTTCTGTATCTGTGCTCAGCCTGAGCATCTGGTCTGGTTCTACCTTCAGCCTCCAGATCATGTGCCCAGACTGTGTGTCAGAGCCCCCTGCCTGGTCATTCTTCACATGGTTCCGGCACTGTTGGCTCGGCTACCTTATGTTTTTGGTGTCTGGACAAGGCCCAGCAGTGCTTTTTCAGGGACATTCACTTTTATGCTTCCTTTGAGAAAGTTGAGGAACTCCCCAAGCAGGGAAGGACCCCTGGCCCTTCATGCCCCACCCTCATCTGCTATTGCCTGGGGCCCTGAGGCTCTGCTAGGAAGAAGCCAAATTAGGTTGCGTGGGGATTAAAAATGGCCATACTTTTATTCATCTCTGGTGGAATAAAGCATTTCACTTCCTCCTCCAAATCATGGCACCTGTCACCCTGGGTTAAGGTTTCTGGCTCCCTGGGCTAGCCTGTGAGCTCCGGGAGGGCCGTGGGCTGCCTGCCTTCGGACACTGTGTGCCTAGTACAGGGCTTGGCACAAAGAAGACACTCAAATGATACAGGAGCCAGAGGGAGAGGGAGCAGACGCTACTGAGCATGGGGCCGATCCTCTGAATATGGGAACACAAGGGGCATTTGCAGTGGCTCCTCCATTCCCACGAAAGCCCCGTGAAATCACAGCATGCCTTCCACCAGTTTCTTCTGTTATAGAACCAGGCCGGAATGCTGGCAGAAAAACCAAGCGGCACTCAGAGATCTTGGTGGATCGGAGATTTATTTAACACCGGCGGGCTCAGAGGAGACCATTTCTCCAAAGATCTGAGCCCTGAGCACAAGCATGGGAGGCAATTTATAGTCTGTTACTTCCACATTCCGCATTAGTAGTAATTTGGCGCACGCCGCAAGCAGGGCAGGAAGAAGAACCCGGAAGAGGGGTCTCTGAGCTAGAAACTCGAGTTTGTTGCAGTTCCTTTGGCCATCTTATGGTGCAGAACTTTACTTATTTTCCCAACACTTCCACTGGAACCAGTCTGTTGATCCTGCCAGCCTGCAGGGAAGTTTATGATGCCCTTCATTACATCACTAGCCCCCCGTGGCCTGCCACTCTTTACCCTGTTTCCTTGAAGGTGCCCCCAGAGTCTCACAGAGCGCATGCTTTCTCATCCAGAGCAGTGCTCTTTCTTCGCTTCTCACAGTGAGGCCTGCACTACTTTGTAGATCTTCGGTGAGACATGATGAATCAAAACCTTTGGCCAGAACACAGTGTTAAGTAGGGGAGAGAGAGAGGCCCCCGCCGAGTAAACAGCCCAGTAATGGAACACGTGGCTGGATGGCCCACAGAGAAGGGTGCCCAGAACAGTCTGCCAAGCCCACTCTCGTTGTCGGAGAGCAGAGTTTAGCAACACTGAGACCCTGACCCTGAGAACAACGGGCAGCTCCTCCAGAAACCGAGGTGGTTGCGGCTGAAGCTGAGGAGAGCAGCCAGCCCCACTGCTATTTCTGAAGGAACCCTGTGTGGTTACTCAATGCGCTGTAATTAAGCTCATCTATAATTTGATAAGTGGGAGCAGCCTCCAATTTTACAGAGTAATTAAGTCTCACTGAGAGCAGCACAAGGTGTTTCTGGGCCCCAACATCCCCTGAGGTTGGTCCCCATTCACTCTCTCTCTCTCCTCTAACATGTGCCCGTCGATGCTGAGCCAGAATGGTCCTCAGGCACGGCCCTGGCCTGCTCTCTCCAACCCTCAGGCCCTCACCTGTGCCCAGGCCACTGGCGGATCCCACAGGCCACACCCACAGTGAGACACAAGCCTTAGCCTCCCTTCCACACTGCTCTCTGCAAAACTGTGGGCTAGGAGAGAGCTGAATTCAGTGCTCCCCCCATCACTCCCTCACGGGCTACATGGCCAGCCTCTGACTGAGTGGGGTCCAGCCTAACTCAAGGGTCCTGATGGGGAGACTGAGGCAACCTGGGAGTAAAGGAAGGGGCCCCAAGGATGGAATCCAAGCCTGGTTTGTCTTGGCTCTCCCACTTCCTGGCCCTGTGATCTCGGGCAAATCACGTCACCTCCCTGAGGCTCAGTTTCCTTATCTGTAAAATAGCAATAGTGGTCCTGCCTAAGTCATAAGCGGTTGGTGAGGATCGGATAAAAGATGACTCACAAGCGGACACACGAGTGTAAGAAGTTGTCAGCATCTCACCAAAGGTACTGAAACCTGTCTCCAAGTTCTAGTTGCTTGAGGAGACGCAGGTGGCCACTCAGCGTGAGGAGTATGGAAACCTTGACAAACGAGGGACCTGGGCTCTTGAACGTGACCCGGCCATTTCCAAATACCCGGTGTCCTGTGCAGTTCTGGGTCATAGCCACTTGCCAAAGGAGTTATGTTAGGGGTGGTGGGTTTTGGCTCAGCCTTTGGATAAATTCTCCCCAACCAAGGAAACGTTGTCTCAGGAAGTAATGAGCCTCTTGTCACTGGAGGACTTCAAGGCTTGGCCAGCTCTCTGGAGGCTGAGAGTCAGGCATGATGGTGGTTGAATTCCCTTTTCCCCTCTGAGGTTCTGGGGGCTCCTAGCAGCCTGTCCCAGCCCTAGTCCAAGGCCCTGGTCCCTGGGGCAGCAAGTCTCACCCTACACTTCTGAAGCTGCTACTCACAAACCACCTTCTGTAGTGCCTGCACACATCAGGAAGGCCTTGTCTGTTTGGTCTCCAGCAGAGCACCAGGGCCCCATAGCTCTCCTTGTTCTACATCCTAATCTGTGGATTCTCAAGCCCTGTGCTCATATAACCCTCGAGCACACTGGGAGCAGCTACAGAATCTGTCTCTGCCCAAGGTTGGGTTTCGGCATTCCTAGAGCATGCCCTCAGAAATGCCACTGATGGGGGCAGTGTTGGCCCAGTCAGGGCACATTTCCTACTGGAGGGACACAATGGGCTCCTCTGGCATATGCTCTCCTAGGGAGTGGCACCCGGAGCCCAAAGGGGGAAGGGAAGGAGAGGATGGCTCATGTGGCAGTGCTCTGTGGCTGTTACTGTGTATATGCTTACAGATTTTTCTCACTGTTACGTAATTGAGGTATTTTTTTCCCCTCCTTATTTTAGATCCTGGTGCCATCTGCCCTGCTTTTCATGCATCACTAGCTCTGGGCTGGAGGTTAGATCTGGCTTGGCCACCTAGTTCTATCCCTCACTTGGCAAAAGACTTGGGGTAATCTGCTTCCTTATGTGTAAAATGAGATAGTAACCCCACCCTGCCACCTCCCAGGGCCACTGTGAGACTCAGGGGAGTGGCAGTGAACTGGCTGTGGAAAGCACCCAGCACTGCACAGCTCTGCCCGGTGGTTATCTGGCAGCCTGAGCCTGGTGCCACCCAAGCAAGGGAGCCTCTGCTTGCTCATGTCTGCACCTGCACCAGACGGGCTTCACATAGCTTTGCAGAGCCAGGCAAATGCAGGAAGTGAACAGGCCTCACAGGTGGGGAGTCTGGCAGACCGCCCCCCCCCCCCCACCAAGGACAACAGGGACACCATCCCAGCAGCTGGCAGCAGGCAGGGCTAGGCTGGCCCATCACCTGCTCATAAGCTTCTTGGTCCCAAGTAGAATGTTAAGTGCACCTTGTCAGAAGCATCTTGCAAAAAGCTCTCACCCAGTCTCCGGCCATCAAGGAGAGTACCCTAGAGAGTGGATGCCATTTGTACCCAGCAGAACTGGAGCCTCCTCCCTCCCGTCACCACTCCCAAGAAGGGGCAGCTCTCTGCTGACAGACAAGCAGTGAGGGTCTAGGTGCCAGGGGACCCTGATCTGCTTAGTTCCCAGGGCTGTTGGGGCGAGGTGATGGTGAACAGCACCACTCAGGAGACTTTCAGATCCACTGTGACACTGGGTGAGTCACTTTCCCTCTTGGGTCTGAGTTATATCATCTGTAAAATGGGAACAACCACCTCTGTTCTGCCCACTCAGCTGTCCCTTGTAAGGATGAGGACGAGACGTGCACCCAAGGAGGCTTAAGGCTGCCAGGGTGAAAGGTAATTGTGAGGTTTTCATTCCCATTGAGATTATCTGGAAAGAAGGTGTCTGCGCTTTTCAATCACTGGGGTAAAAGTAAAAACTCCGGGAAGCCTGGAGGCCAGTCTAGCAGTCCTGTATTACTCCTGGAGACCCCAGCCGATGAAGATATGGCTTGTCCAGTGCTCATGTGACTGCTGATCCTGACTGCTTCCCCTTCCCTCTGGTTCCTGGGTGTCCACGTACACATGTAACTCCAAGTGTCGTGTCCATCTCTCTTTCATAAATTTGAACACGAAAACAAAATCTTCCAAGATGTAGAAATGTGATCCTGAAAGGTAAACTCTGTGATTTAAAAGGATGTGATTGTTATGTGAACACGATGGCCATCAAAAGTCCACCTCTGGTCTCTAAAAGGCTTCAGCCCTGCCTGCCCACCCCATCATCCCCACAGGCCCTTTCAGGCCTCACCCTGCTGACAGGTGGCTGGGTAGGGCATCTCTGATTAAAGACAGAGGGGACCAAGGCCCAAAAGGCAGGCTGAATTTCCTCCTTGTCCAACCCCCTATTCCTTGGCACTGCCTGAGCCCCGCCGGAGGCCAGGCCCAGCTGCACAGCTGTTCTTCTGCCTTCTCCTGGTGCCAGGCTCCGCCTTTAAGCCAGACAGCTATTGAGCAGGAGTGCTGTTTCTAAAAGGGTCTTGCGTTTTTGTGCCCAGATTGTCTGGGAGGTGGGGATCTGGAACCCTCTGAGACCTCAGGCATGGGTGGAAGCACCCAAGTCCAGAGAAGAGGCCACAGGGGCTGCAGAAGAGGCAGAACGCCCTCTAGCGGCCGTCCTAGCCATTCCAGGGAGAGGCGGAAGTGCCGGTTTGATTTGAAGGGCTGGCGCTCAGGACTCTACCATGGGGAGGGGGCGGGGGGCAGCCACCTGGAGGAGAGAGTGGGGCCTGGTTTTGATCCAAACATCCAGGCTCTGGACAATTGCAGGGATAGCGACTTGCAAACCCAAACCCAAGAAGTGATAATACAGACTCTGCCTATCAGTGACCTGGCTTTTGATTAAAAATAAGGCCATAGCGGGAAAGCAAGCCATCAGTAAAGGCCACCCTGAGTTTGTGTGTGTCTGTGTGTGTGAAGGCTACTCTGTGTGTATGTGTGTATACACGTACTACATGAGACAGGCAGGGAGCCTGGACCTACCCCTGGTGCAAGCTTATGTACCACGCACGGTTCCTGCCAAGGATGCCCCATCACCATGGTCGCACCCCAGGCAAAACTAAGCAGACTCAAACCAGAAACAAACCAACCTCTTAGCCAACAAGCACCTCTACACAAGTCCTAAGAGAGGTTGGAGAAATCACAAATGGATATTTCCAGAATGTCCCCACCCCTTCGAATTGCTGGCTCTGGGTCACACACAGAGGCACCATGGACATGCAAAGGGGTGCTCAGGTGAGGATACAGAGCTCATCACAGGATTCTCAGGCAGCTGGATTCAGAGCAGCCCTGGAACACAAAACATGAGGCGATTCTACAGCAGTGGCAGGAGCACACAACCCGGATCATTTACAGGCAATAAATGGGTTGCTCGTGTGTCCTCTTTGGGCCACAAATTCAGGTACCAAAGGAAAGAGTATCTGTCCTTTCTACCCATCAGGCTGGTTTAAGAATCAAATGAGATACATTTTTGAACTGATGTTTTGGCTTTAAAATGTGAAGAATTGATAATAAATCTGTTTTTAATATAAACATGTCTTCCCAAACGCTTTGTATGAAATCAGCTCCAGAGAGTTGGATGTACCGTGTTTGCCCTGAGGTTTGGGGGCCCTGCACACCACTCCATACCATGACTGCGAAGGCCCAGACCACTCGTTGTGCGCACAAGTAGGGCTGGGCTGTCCCCTCTGGCTAATGCTAAAATGAGTAGTAGGTCCTCCTGAGACTGTGTGTGGATAATGCACAAGTAGGTAGTCAAGAGCCTCCCTCCCTCCCCCCCCCTCCTTCCCTCCCACCAGGGGTCCCCAACAGAGGCCAGTGGGAAACTCTTCAGTGTATGTAGATCCTGTCGGAGACCGCTCCGGGCAAGTGGGTCATGATCTGCATTCGAAGCCACCAGTAGTAGTCCATGGGGTGGTAGCGAGTGTAGGGCGTGGCAGAGGTCAGAGCATGGGTGACGGCCTTGATGACAGGGGATGTGTCTGTGGAGCCACTGTTACAGTAGGTCTCCATCTTGGCGATCTTCTCATCAAAGTACTTCCTGCCATAGTCCTTGCGCACCACCTCAGGCAGTTCTTCCCACATCTTATTGGCAATGGCCTGGATCCGCTCAGGGCTATAGAGGCTGGTGGCAGCAATGAAGTTGCCAGGCTCCACCACACTGACCTTCACGCCCAGCGGGTACATCTCGTAGCGCAGGCAGTCAGAGAAAGCCTCCACCCCGAACTTGGTGATGCAATATGGGGAGCGGGCTGGGTTGGCCATGCGGCCCAGCATGCTGCTGATGTTGACAATGCGACCTACAGAGGGAGACGGCAAACACCTGCTCAGGAGGCACTGCCTGGTGGGGCAGAGGGCCGAGGGCCCGGCATGTTTCCAGAGGCCTGGCTGCAACTGGCTTCCTGGCCCTGACACCTGTTTTGCTGCCTGTCAGGCTGGGGCCTGGACTTCTGAACCACCCAGGGTCAAGGGGTCTTCTCATTTATAGTCAGCTCAGGCCCACATGTCAGGATGAACCTCCCTGATATTTCCCAGGCAGCTGACTGTGCCAGGCAGGACACGGGAAGAGCAAAGAGCAGGCTGCATACGAGGAAGGCACACAGAATGGGCAAATTTCTATCACCTGCCAGGGCTCCAGCTGCAAGCAGGCAGGGCCAGGGTTCTGCACCTGATTTCAGGGCTAGGCCATGTGGACAGGGTCTCCGGCACCGGAAGAGAGTGGTGACCTCAAGAGGCTTTCCCACAGACCCAGCCTTGGGTAGTGGGATACAGGTGGAGCTGATCCAAGTAAGCCCAAGCAGACCTGGGACCTGCTTGCCCTGGGTGTGCACTCAGCAAGTTAAGGCACAGCCTCATCCTAGACACTGTGGGGAGGGCAACTTTCAGAAAATTCTAAGCTGGAAGTCACTGGAGGGTTGGGGTTTTCTTCTAAAATCCTACAGCTGCTCTCTGGGTTCATCCTATCACTGCCGAAACTTTGGGATAGACCGTATGGATTATGCCCTTTTTTCCATTATTGTTTGCTATCTCGGGAGAAAATCTGAATCAGTCACTTCCTAACCAACTGACACGGTTTGAGTGTTTTGTCTGGTTCCAGATTTCTAATCCTGTTACTATCACTGTATTTTACTTACAACCACAATCATCTTATTTTTTAACTGTGGCACAGTAACTCATAGAACGGATATACCAAAATTTACTTAACCACACCTCTGTTGATAGTTGATGTGCACACTCTGTGCTCTGTGAACAAGGGTGGTTATTTCTCTAGATTAGGTCCCGAGAGTGGGATTATTGCTGTTAATTTTTCAGCCTATGAGACTGCTGACCTCTTAGCGGCCCTTCTTCCTGAGAATCACACATCCCTTTCCATCTGCCTGGCCATGGCACCTCCACTTACCACCATCCACAAGACCTGCACAGCCCCTGAGAGTCAGGTGCTCAGCCTCACCGGGGAACGGATGCTGGATCTGCTGAGACCAAGTTCCATACTAAGCAAAGAAGAAAAGGTGGGGCAAGAGGAAGATCCCTTTCCAACTCACCTTTGGCCCTTCGGATGAGGGGCAGAAAGGATTTTGTCATCCGCACCGTGCCCCAGAGATTCACTTCTGCCACCTCCTTGTAGGTCTCCATGCTGGTGAACTCCACCTCTCCGAAAGTCGAGATGCCCGCGTTGTTGACCAGGCCCCACATGCCTGGACAGGATGGGACAGAACTGCAGTCACCACCTAGCCTTGGCCTCAGACCTCACCCATCAGCCTGCAGCCCATCCCCCTCCCTGCTCCTGTCCCTTTCCCCCCAAACTTGCCACTTCCTATCCAAGGCTCTTGGGACACTTTCTAGACTCACCAAGAATAACAGGAGACCAAGAGGACGAAAGTGCTGGCTGTGACGCTCCCTTAAGTCTAAAAGGTCCAATCATCATCTTGCTTCTACCTGCATTGACTCTCTGGGCCCCACCATGACCCAGCCCTGCCAGGTGCCCTCAGTCCTGAGTCCCACATCAGCTAACTCGTTTCCACTCTGGTCCATGCAGTCACGTCCTCGCACCCTGCACCCCGCACCGAGTATTCATCCCTGCCTCTGCAACTTCACCTGAATTCACCCTCCTGCCGGAAGCCAGGAGAACCACAGGAGTCTTCCAGGTCAAGCCTTCTCTGGAGGTCAAGGGAGGGACCCAGCCTCCAAGGTCACATAGCAGTGAGAGGCTCAGCTAAGGCTTGACCTCAGGCCGAGCCCCAGTCCTACTCCACCCTGAGACCCTTCTGATCATTACTGCATTCTCTGATCTCCCTGCTGGGAACCACGCACTATTTGCTGGTTACCACTGGTAAGCCCCAGTGTATACATACACCTGATCTTTGCAGGTAGAGAACCCCCCTCAGCCTTGTGTGGTCCCAGGTGGAGTACGGAATCGGAGCAAACGTACACTCTGAGTATACTTGGGTTGACTGTTTCCGGCAAGACCAGCTAGGGGAGAGCTGGTTTCTGTAGACTCAGTGAACACTGGTGCTGGAAGGATACTTGGAGCTCTGACAACTACTTTTACAGCCAGGGAAGCAGAGGCCCTGAGGAGAAGGGACTGGCTTCAGGGTGCCCCAGAAGTCAGAGGCAGAGCTGAACTGGGGAAAGTGGCACCGAGGAGGCGGCCTTGACTTGCAGGGCCCTCTGAGTTCTGTTTTTGGGGGGCCAGGGCTGGATGGGCTGGAGCCTCAGGGCAGAGCTGTCCTTCAGGGCCTGTCCTCCTGCTGCCTGTGGGAACCCTGGCCCTGCTTCACTTTCCAAGTTAATCATGGAAATGAGTTTGTGTAAATGACAGAGTGATTGGTCTCTCGCTGCTTTTCTTCCGTGTTACCCAAATTAAAGCTTCAGCTGACCTCTGGTGCCTTCTCCTTCAATTACAGAGAATTAAGGACATTTATTAAGAGACGAAATTGCTGGTTAACAAAGTGCTCATGAAGCTGTCACTCCCACTCCCCACAGCGGCTGAGCGGACGCCTCAGGCTCTCAGGTCTCACCAGTGACCCCGCAGTGACGCAGCCACTACAACCCCCACCCTGCAGACCTCCCCGGGAAGTCTTCACCCCTCTCTTCTTCCCAGGAAGGGCAGGAGGCCTCCCGCCACCTGACAAGGCTGACACTTCACCCTCCACCTTCCAAACCATAAGCCATCACTCCTTGTCCCTTTTTTATGCAACCTCAACCCTTCCCTTGCCCCTGACTCCCTCCCTTCAGCCTTATACCCATTAGATGCTCAATAAATGTTTGTCAGATGAATGCATGTCTACAAATACCATGTCTCAACACTCTAAAGAACCTTCTCTTAACCACGCTACCTCCTCACACCGCTGTCTGCTCTCCTTCCCTCCACGGCCCATTTCTCGGCTCCCCTGGGCTCCAGCCCTGCTGCTGCTCCATGGTGTCTGCGGTGCTACCTGCTGAGGATGTCACCGTCCCCCCTCATCCCTCCCTCCCATCTTCACTCCCCTCAACCTCCCACAGTATGAGCATGACTCATGGTGCCTGACATTCACTCCTCCCTTGGCATTAATGATACCCAAGCATCTCCTCCATCCTCCCTGACACCCTTCTTCTACCTGCCCCCTAAATACAGGTGTCCACCAATGTCCTGTCCTACACCACCTTCTCTCAAATTATACTTGGTGCTCAGGCAGCCTCGTCTTCTTTACGTTCATGGACATTTCCAGCTGCTTTGTGTTTGATTCACACAGGACAGTATCACACTTAAAATGCATACAGGTTTTTTTTTTTTTTTTTCCAACTAAAAACTAATTACATCTGACACTGATATCCAAAAAAGTGTAATTGAACTTGGCCTGTGGAAGCACATTGCTCCTGGATTACAGCTCTGCTGACTTGATAAGCAATAACAGTTTACAGACCTAGGAGCTCTCTGGAGTCCTCAGCCAACATTCCAAACCCACTCACAGTGAACATTCCTGCTGTTTTCCTGTGACAGCCCCGTCACATCACCGCCTCTGCGTCAAGGGTTCCCATGTACCCCTTGCACTCATGGCTCTCTAACCCCGGTCTCCTCCTCCTGATGGGCACTTTCACCTCAATGCCCCCCAGGGCCCCAGCACCCCCGACCCACAGCAACACGTCACTCTCCAGCTGCTCCAGCCCGCACCTCCTCTTTGCTAACAGCCTCACTTTCATCTGGTTCCTCACTTCTCCCCCCATCTATGAGTACTGATCAAGAGTATCAGTTGATATTACTGATCAGTTGATACTATTGATCAAGATCAAAAGGACAGCTGCCAGCCCCTGAATAAGCACTTTGCATGCATTCATTCAGATACTAAGTTGTCCCAGGTCTGGATGAGGCAACTGAGGCTCAGGGAGGTTAAGCACCCTGCTCAATGTCATCCAGCTAACAGGTGGACAGGATAGAAAACACAGCCCTCATGCTCAACTCTGTGCTGCTGTTGGCTTCCTCTGCTGTCACAGAATCGGTGTCTTCTTTCCTCTTTCCACAGCGTTACTCTGGGTCCTGGTGGCCTCCCTCCAGTATCATTGGAGAAGACTCTCCCAGGTCTCCTTGTCACAGCCTCTGTCCTCCACCTCCATCCTGATAGGCCGGTCAGCCACACTGTCCTCTATCAGTCACTTCCCCCTCTGATAATTCCCTTCCACAGGGGGTATGTGAGGCCTCCTTTGCCAGGCTTCTTGTTTTGCCCTCTGGAAGCCTGAGCCACCTACGCTCCTGCCTCATGCTCCACCCCGCCCTGCTGCTCCCTGGCTCTGCTCAGTGCCCCGTCCCTCAGCCGGAGATGAGAGCAGCTTTTGCTGACTTTCTGCCCATGGTGCTGCGGCAGTCAGATCTAGGTGTGAGCACCGGATCACTCACAGGCACTTCTCCCACTTCACAGATGGGCAAGCTGAGGCCCACACAGAGGAACATACAAGCCTAAGGTCACACTTCTAGTAAGAGATGAAGCCCACAATAACTCCAGTCTTCTTACTCCCAGACTGAGGGAGTCCCAGATGGAGGACAGGGTCTTCCCTATCTGTGGCATAATGTCCCCGGTGCTATAACTGTTCCAAATAGGTCCTGCCATGAAGCCACCAACTTACGCTTGGCTGGTGTCGCACCACAAACTCCTCCTGCCAGGTCAAACCCTTACTGGTGCTCAGCACACTACCAAGCATACAGCAGGTACTCAATAAGTATCTATGGACTGTGAGGTTAAGTGATGGTTGCAAGATCGGGCCTGCCGGTTGGCTCACTGACTTAGCCTTTCCCTGGGGTGCAGGTGGGCAGTGCTGGTTACAGGCTCCAGGTGTCCATCCAGTCACTCAATAGTTCTGCTGGTGAGCACAGATGGCTCACCTGCCCTGATCACACAATCCCCTTCATCTCACCCCCCTGAGCCTGGCTCCCGTGGCTTTGACAGATACTGTTCCACGGAGCCAACGTGAAGGGCACCAAACTCCTCATCAAAATGTACGCTCCACTTGTCCCGGTTAGGATCCTGTCTGGGTGGTGAGTTGGAAGCAGCCACCCACTTAGGAACCGCAGGCTGATCTGAAAGCCCCAGAGGGCGCCACCTGGAGCTCAAGGACAGCATTGCCCGAGAAGGGGAGAACTGCAGGGGCTTTACCAGGAAAAAAAACGGCCCTTGGGGTGGGGTTGGGGGCCACAGGGAAGGAAGAGAGGTGGAGGGAGAAGTAGGGAGAGAGAGAGAGACCTGGACAACCACATGTCTGACAGATTTATTACCTTTTTCAGACCGAAAAATCTTCAAATCTTTTTCCAGAAAAGGCAGTATTGGTTAAGTAAGGTCATGGTGTGGTTTATCAGCCCTCATTGAAATGCGTCATGAGGGAAAATGCAGTAGGGAAAAGTTTACGCATCGAGGCGGTACTAGGCTTTGAGCTCAATGTGGCTCCGGGTCTACCCTGCCTTGCCTGTTAAGCTAAACGGCCAGACTAATACAGGGAACCGAAACAGTCCTGCCCTGGTGGCAGGGGACAAAGATCAGGATCCT
This sequence comes from Panthera tigris, assembly GCF_018350195.1. Classification (NCBI taxonomy): domain Eukaryota; kingdom Metazoa; phylum Chordata; class Mammalia; order Carnivora; family Felidae; genus Panthera; species Panthera tigris. The sequence goes on from NC_056668.1 coordinate 72,418,198, forward strand.
GGGCAGCCCCCAGCTCTGGTGCAGCCCCACTCTGTGCTCAGGTCTACAGTGATGATTTCTTTCTGTGGGCATTTTAAATCACCACAAACCCTCAGGCTGCAATGAAGTGGCTTTATGGTGCTGAATGCAGCTGTTTTCCTGCCTAATCGCTTATGAAGGCAACATCCTGGCAGTCGGGGAAGGTGGGCATGAGGAGGATTTACCACTGGGGAGGGGTGAGGCAGGCTGTTCCTCTCAAGCTGATAATCATGCCAGTGGGACCCATATCCTGCCTTTTCTCAATGGGACAGGAGCCCTGGCTTTGCCTGCTAATTATTAAACAGATGTTCAGTGAGTTAGGGAATTCACAGGCCTCTCCTCAGAAAGCAGAGAGACCTGGCCATGGTCAGCCTTGGGATGGGGGCAGCACTGAGCTGACAAGGTGACACATCAGCGACAGGCTGGCAGGCCAAGCAACAGCTTCTCCGATAGCCACACAGCACAGGAGTCTCTGAGGCAGCTGCTGGCCGGTGACAGCATCTCCGCCTGCCTGATAAATGCTCAACAGGGCCCAGCACAGGCCCTGGTGCCCTCCCCTCCTCCCTACTAGTGCTTGAAGTCACCATTCAGGAGAGCTGCCCCCACCCCATTCTGTGGAAAAGCAGAGAACTGAATGAGGTTCTCTTTCTGCATGGTCTATCAGGAAACTCAAAGGTAAATGTCTTAGGGGCACCTGGGTGGCTCAGTCGGCTGAGCGTCCGGCTTCGGCTCAGGTCATGATCTCATAGTTCGTGAGTTCGACCCCGCATCAGGCTCTGTGTTGACAGCTCAGAGCCTGGAGCCTGCTTCCGATTCTGTGCCTCCCTCTCTCTCTGCTCCTCCCCCACTCATGCTCTGTCTCTCTCTCTCTCTCAAAAATAAATAAACATAAAAAAAAAACAAAACGGTAAATGTCTTAGATGAAGCAAGTAGCCCAGAATGCAGCACCATCACGGCTGTGTACTTCATGAATGGTGTCTCCTCTCACTTAGGTCCTCCATGAGCCGAACTGGGAGGAGAGCTAAGTCCTTATGTTACAGGAACTTTCTGTACCATGTGACCTTGTTAGCTACTGGCCCTCAAACTTTTTGTTCCTTCAGCTTCCGTGCCCAGTACCCACCTTCTCTGCCAGCTGCCTCTCCCCCTCTCGTCCCCTGACTGCTTATGTTTCCAGGAGTCCCTCTGTATCCGCACCCCCCCCCCCCCGCACCCCAGCCTCACCTCCCGGCCTGGACATCTGGTCTCCACGCGGACATTCCCCCAGGGTGTCCCATGGGCACTCCCCATCCCTCAACTTGCTCCTCCAGTGGGGGGCACCAGGTGACAGGAGAGGCCTCATGCCCCTCCCTCATCCCCACATGCATCCGTCACCAAGTCCAGCCAGGTGTGCCTTCCCGAATCTGATCCCTCCTCATCTGTAACACCCACTGCCCTCGTTCAGCACTCCTGCACTCCCTTTAAATCCACCCTCCACACTGCCGTCACAGTCCCCAGACTGACCAGGTCATTCCCCTCAGAAAATCCCCTTCAGTGGCTCCCACAGGCCTCAAGAGAGTGACCATGCTCCCTTGCCTGGACCCCAGGCCCTGGACGACCTCCCTCTTCAGCCCCATTTCCTGCTCCCGCCTCCACCAGACTTGTCCCCTGGCTCATCCCCTGGCACATGCCGTGTGCTTCTCACCATCGTTCACGCTCTCCCCTCCTCCTGGAATGCCCTCCTGCGCTCTGCCACAATTTGCTTTCAACAACCAGCTCCCCACCCCTCTGAAGACTGGGCTGTGTCCTTCTGTTGTGTGTTGCTCCCTGAGAGGGGATTTGGAAATCATCGGGGCTAGCCCCCCAATAAACTGTGAGGTCCTTGGGGACAGGAACTGTGCCTTGGTCATCTCTGTGTCCCCAGCACTTGGTCTGGCACCAGGCCCAGAGTGGGCATCCAATGAGCACTGTCTGAACGGACCTGAACCAGCACTCATCCATTCATCTCTTCTAGAGGTTTAAAAAAAAAAATTTTTTTTTAGCATCTATTTATCTTTGAGGAAGAGAGAGAGAGAGAGAGACAGAATGCAAGCAGGGGAGGAGCAGAGATAGAGGGAGACATAGGATCTGAAGCAGGCTCCAGGCTCCGAGCTGCCAGCACAGAGCCCGACACAGGGCTCGAACCCACGAACCACGAGATCATGACCTGAGGCGAAGTCGGACACTTAACCAACTGAGCCACCCAGGAGCCCCATTTCTAGAGATTTTTAAACCACCTCTGGCTTTATTTCGCATTGCCTTATTGCATGTGTGTGTTTAATTTAACCCACTGCCTCCCACTGGGCAAGAGGAAGAGCTTAAACAACAGGGAAAGTAGGCTTTTGGCAGGACACAAGTAAATGGGGCGTAGTTTTTAGGAAAGGTGCCCTTGGGACGGCTAGTGCACTACCCCTGCTGCCCCAAGGCGCCCCTTACCTTTCTCAGGGTCCTCCAGGCTCGAGCGGACAATCTCCACCACTTTGTCCACTTCCTCACTTTTGCAGACATTGAGCTGAACAGTTCTTAGTCGATCGCTCTTCAAGCTGTCCAGCTCCTTGACCCCATCATTTCCTTTGTCCTGAGGAGGAGAGAGGAGCTGCTTCAACAACTTCCTTCCTACCCTGCCTCCAGGATGAGGACCAGGGCCAAGGCCCTGCCAAAGCCTGGGCTTACTAACAACTGCAGGAAACGGTCTCTGGAGACCCACTGGGGCTGTTCAACCAGCAGGCGGTTCTATTCAACCCTAGTACTGATGACAAATCAGGCCAAACCAAATGCCCTAGCTCAAGCCCCCAGGAGAAAGACTCACTGGCAGGAGTCTTTCTCTAAGCAAAGGTTGCAGACTCAGTACCTGCCCCGGCCAGGCATGTGGGTATCAGATTAATGGGGAGGGTGGGGACTTAGGAATGAAGAATGTGCCTTCCTCTCAACCCCTGCCAGCTGCTGCCCATGTGGGTATGTATGTAACATAGAGTTGCCAGATGCTCAGATTAGGATTTCCTAATTTTTTAAGTTTATTTTGAGAGAGAGAGTGTGCAAGAGAGGGCATGTGTGCACATGAGGGAGGGGCAGAGAGAGAGGGATGAGAGAATCCCAAGCAGGCTCCTCACTGTCAGTGCACAGCCTGACACAGGGCTCAATCCCACGATCCCATGAACCATGAGATCATGACCTAAGCTGACACCAAGAGTCAGATGCTTAACTGACTGAGCCACCCAGGTGCCCAGGATTTCCTAATTTTTTAAGTGTCGGCAACTTACATTAAAAAAAAAAAAACAAAACGACATAGGCCAAAGCACATCCACAGGCCATATGTGACCAGTGGGCTGCCAGTTTGTCACCTCTGTTCTAAGACAAGGGCCTGTCACCACCAAGATGGTCAGAGGCCAAAGCAGGCTCTAATTCCAGCTCAGTCACTACTCAGGCTCAGGTACTCTGGTGCATCCTTTAACAGGTGCCCAGTTTTTCCAGCTTAGAAATAAGGACACTGCCACCTGTCCTGATTTGCTCAGGTTAACGGAATGAGGAAATCATCTTTATTTAAAGCCTGCTAAACTATAAAGCGCTATGCAAATCCAGGTATTCTTAAACATGAGAAAGCAAACATTTCTTGGGCCTCCATCATGTTCTTAGCCCTGTGCTAAGAACTGGAGACACAAAAATAAATAACTCAGCCCCTGTTGTCAAAGAGGCACCTTGTAAGGAAGGGAGCAGATGCATCAGCAAACAACACAGGCAGTATTTGCTGCATTGAAACCTTGCAAGAGGTGAGAGACTGCACAGAAGGTGGGACAGACAGGGAAGGCCTTTCAAGAACAGTGACAGCTGAGGCCATGAACCAGAGGGGCCCTGGGGATGGGACATCTCAGGCATAGGAAAGTCCTTTTCAGGCAGAGCAGATAAGGAAATGGTTGCACATGCGGCTGGGGAGGTGGGCGGCGGTCTTCTTGGGGGCAGTGGTGAGCTGCTGGAGGGTGTGGATAAAAGCAGGCATCATTTACTGAGTGTTTACCGTGCTCCCCACTGTGCTAAGCACTTGCCGTGCATTTCTCATTAGCCCTCACATCATGAGGCCGGTTGTATTACCATATTTCATCTATTCTATAATCCACATTTTTTCCACCATAGGGATCAGCTACAATGGATGTGAAAGTCAAACACTGTCCATTACAGTTTGATTGACAGTGACTTTCTTAGTGGTGCATGAAACGGTAACGCATCTTATAAGAGGACTACATAGCTGCCAGATGCTGACGTGAGGGAGCTATCCTTACTCCCAGCCAAGGGCTTGCCTGAGCTACAAGCAGTACTGAAGCAAACATCCTCAGCAAGGGCAAGAGTAGGAAGCACAAGGATGTCAGCATATGTCAGCGGTGAAAACTTCTCTACAAATTAGGCTGAGCCTCATTAAGTGGTCTGAACCACGAGGACCCTAACCCCAAGGCTGGACACTCTGCACATGCATGTCAGAGGGACAAAAGAGAGAATGGCGAAGGGACTATGTCAAATGGGGCCAAAGGTGCTGGAGATAATCACTCTGGAGAGAGACTTGGGGAGAACAGGACAGTGAGGGAGCAGACTTGTCCCACGCAGCCCACAAAACAGAAGCAGGGCCAGGAAGAAACTCAGCCCAAAACAAGAAGTGACTTTCACAGTCCACGGATGGTGTAGACTGCCCAGGAGCTCAGACAGTGAGGGTGGAGGTCATGGGGCGGAACGTGGTGCAGAGAAAACCCAGGCAGGAGACAGAAGGCCAGGCTGATCCCCCCCCACCCCCCACTAAGATCTCCTACACCCCGAAACAGTCACCCTCTACAGGGAGCCTCCCCTGAAAGAAGCAACATGTGTAGCCCTTCCTAGACAACACGACAGGTGTTCCATCTACAGGTAGAGCTTCTGCTGCCGTTCCCACAGACGGCTCCACCAGCAAAGAACTCCCTGGGACGACACCATCTTCAGGCCTGGAGGTGGGAGGGGCTGGTGCCCACAGACACCTCTCTCTTCCCCAGACAGCACGCAGGTACCACAAAAACACGTGTCTTGTGTTCATGCAGTCTTCATGTCATGCTTCCTCGAATGCCCCTCAGAGCAGAGCCCAAGTGGTCTGAGTGCCCAAGGGGTGCTGACGCCTACTTCCACCGGGAGAGGCACCCATGGGTCCTGTCTTCTTCCTGGGCTTTGTTAACCCTGCTACCACCTTTCAGCAACTCTCAGACCCCACACCAGACCTCTCCTTGAGCCTCTAGCCAGCATTGAGCCAATGTCCCTGAAATCCCCAGGGGAGACTCCTCATCCATGTCAGGGGGCCCACATGAACTTAGTTTGGTAACAGAGCAGCTAACAGCCTTCCCCCAGAGAAACTGGGGGTTAACCTCACTGCTCACAGCTTTGGGCTCAGCATTCAGGACCCCAGGAGAGAAACCCACCTCCTACCTTCACCTGACAGATGTCCCCAAGAGTTCTCATTACTCTGAGCAGCCTTCACATCCTGCTCCTGACAGCCACGTCAGCAGGGACACCACGACCGTCAGTTTACCTCCAGCTGTTTGGAGCTGTTTCAGCCCAAGGGCTGCAGACCAGGGCAGCTGGTCCTCTTCCAGATCCACCTGTCCTTAGTCCAAGGCCACACTCCCTGGCTCCAGGGTTTTTGTGTCTTCGTCTTCATCTGTCCTGCTGCTCAGGGACAAGCTTTCAGTCCTGCTGTGCTGGTGCCTATGTAACTGGTTTACTAATAAACCCACTTCTTTCACTATCCCTTTATTATTTTTTTAACGTGTATTTATTTTTGAGAGACAGAGAGAGACAGAGCACGAGCAGGGCAGGAGCAGAGACAGAGACACACAGAATCTGAAGCAGGCTCCCGGCTCTGAACTGTCAGCATAGAGCCCAACGCAGGGCTTGAACTCACCAACCGTGGGATCATGACCTGAGCCACAGTCAGACACTTAACCGACTGAGCCACCCAGGTGCCCCTTTCACTATCCCTTTAAATTCATCTGTCAGCTCTCTTTCTACCCCTGGATGAAATCTCAGGCAATTCTTGTAGCGATTCCACACACTCTCAGATAATAGAGCCTCTTTGTTTGACTTAGGGTGCCCAGCCTGGTTTGAAGACCCAAACCCTCAAACTTGTATCCAATTTAAAACCTGCCCTGACCCAGGCCTGAGGGAGTGCAGAAAACCCACGGGATGCAGGTAGGGGTGAAGATTGTCTTTCTCCCTGTTTTCTAGCTCCGCCTCACCTGTGCCTTAATCTCTGACCCTTTCTGGGGTGGGATCCAGGGGCTGGCAAATTAGGGGGCAAGACTGTAGTCTTCAGAGGCTGGTACTCCTGCTGTCTTGCTGTCCATGCCCTGGGACAGCAGGTGCACAAGAGCTGGCCCTCCCTTCTTGGGGTGCTTTTGTGGGTTCTGCAGGGATCCCTCCCCTGGACATCTCCTGTGCCTCTTCTCCCTCAGCCTCGGCTTCAGTGAGGCAGCCCTTTGGCTGGGGCCACATGGGTGCTCCTAGGAGTCTCACTGGATGGGCACCCTTATGATGACTCGGGGGAGCCCTCCCCCTTGTCCACATCAGGTCCAGGCAAGCGTGTCCTTCCGGGCAGAAGGACGACCCTTTCCTGGTACAGCGTTCTTTGCTCTGCCTCCAGATGAGCCACTCTGGCCTCATTATTGGGGCTCTAGACTTCGGTTGGTAAATAATAAGGTACCATTCTGTGGCCTCAGACTCCAGAGCATAAATGGTAAGCTCTCCAGGTAGCTTTTAAGTTTGTTTTTGTTTTTGTTTTTTTAATGTTTATTTTTGAGAGACCGTGAGCGGGGAGGAGTAGAGAGAGGGGGGACAGAGGATCCAAAGCGGGCTCTGTGCCCAGTGTGGGTCTTGAACTCACAAACTATAAGATCATGACCTGAGCCAAAGTTGGACACTCAACTGACTGAGCCACCCAGGCTCCCCGCTTTTTTTAATTTTAATTCCAATTAGTTAACATACAATGTTCTACTAGTTTCAGGTGTATATTACAGTGATTCAACACTTCCATACATCACCTGCTGGTCATCACAAGGGCACTCCTGAATCCCCATCACTTGTCCCCCCACCCCCAGCCCCGCCCCACTCCCTACTCCCCACCCTGGTAACCATCAGTTTGTTCTCCATGGTTAAGAGTCTGTTTTTCCTAGTACTTTTCTTGAAGTCCACCTCATTTTACTGGAGACCAGAAGGAAAATATCACAGCACATTAACAACTCTGTCCAACCTCTCCACCTCTTCCACCTCCACTTATTACCATCTTGAGGCAGGTGACGGACTAATCGTGGCAGGAAGGTTTTACAGACTCTCTAGCACCTCAAGGCAGGAGTGAGGACACTCAGCATGTTAAATGGGAGCAGTTAACGCACATATTAGAAACACTGAAGAGGAGCAAGCCTGGGGCATTGTAATAATCACAGGATGGGTAGCAAGAGCAGCTCGCAAGGGAAATGGAAGAAAAACCAAGAGAGCAGGTGTCCAAAAGGCAAGAAACAATGTGTAACAAACAAGAGTGGTTTGTTAGGTCAAAGCTGCTAATGGGTTGAGTATGATACGATCCGAGAAGTGGCCAATGGATCCAGCAAAATGAGGGCTGCCGGCATCCTTGATAAAAGCTGTTCAGAGGCATCCAGGGGCCTTCCTGGTTCCCTGCCTTCTTTTCCCAGCTGGTCTCCTCTCCCTCCAGGAGGGTTCTGGGCTTCACCTACCTCAAACTACTGACAGTGTCTAAGTATGCAAACTCCATCACAGGAACTCCTGTTTGTCCTTCCAGATGGCAATGAGATGCCACCTTGGCCTATCAAGCCTTCTCCCACTCCCAGAGAGAGGCAATCTGTCCCTTCTCTGATACAAGATCCACCCCCAATTCCATTTTCACCTCACACCACTCCCCCTCCCTCCCTCACTGCAGCCACAGAGGCCTCCTGCTGTTGTCTAATACACACAGGCACACACCCTGCTTGGGCTTTGGCTTGGCCATCCCTTCTTCCCCCTCAAACCTGCAAGCCTTGCTCCCTTACCCCTTACCTCCTTCCAATGTCACTTTCTCGGTAAGGACTTTCTTCCCTCTTTAAACTCAACACCCGCTCTACCAAATTCACCATCCATCTTCTTTCCTGTTTTATTTTTCTCCACAGCTTCAATATCCCATAGAAAAGCAATTTACATTTTTGTCTTCTCTATCTCCCTGTGCATCTCCCCTCCTCCACATAAGCTCCACAAGGGAGCATACCCTCCCTGAATTGGTATATGCTGTATCTCAAAAGGAGAACATTGTTAGCTCATAGTAGGTACTCAATAAATATTTGTCGGGTGAAAGAACAAATAAACAGAGTGGTGGGGCCCAAAGTCTAATCTAGATGGGTTGGAAATAAAATGGGAAGTAAACAGGCGAAAATATCTATTACAAACAACCCTCTGGGGATGCAGAGAAATAAGGTAGTAGCAGACACAGGATATGGGGTTGTGTCAGAGAGAGAGAGTGGGTGTGTGTGTGTATGTGTGTGCATGCACATGCAACCAAATGATTCAGTAGAGAGCGAGGAGTTAATGATGTAGGAGAGGAGAAACATCTCTGGAGCCAAGTCCTTGAGTTGGCCCAGGGACTGAGATAAGAGCATGTGGAGTGTTTGGGCACAGATGTAGTCAGAATCCACCATGTGGCTTAACATCGCAGAAGCAGGCTGGAAGACCGACCTCCTGTTTTCAATTCCTATAGCACTTCATCCCTGGTCTCTGGTGGCCCTGACTGCTTTCTGCTGTGCATAATTAATTCAAACCTCTAGTGACTTCTGTCTCCTCTAGCTTTTGACCAGAAAAGACAGACCATGACATCAAAATAGTCAAGAAGTAGCTCCAACAGACATAATCTGGCAATGACCTTGTCTGGTATTTTGAAGAAAATACCAGTCACTATATCAGAATCACTGCCGTGGGGGTGGACGGAATAAGAGCACCCAGTCCAACCCCCTTATTACAAGTAAGGGGCTCGGGGAGGGGAAGTGCCTAGTCCCGGGCTAGTGGCTGATACGGCACTAGAATCCAAGGTCATGACTCTCTCTCAAAAGCTCCTCTTCAGCACTCAGCAGCTTCTGTCCTGCAATGTGGAGTCAGGGTGCAGCCCCTGGGTCACTGGGTAAGCCACCATAATGGCACAGGTGTTTAAGACATGGAGAAGGAACTTCAAAGGCACAAAACATTCTGTGGCATCACAGCTCCTGCCAGGACCTGTTGAAGCAGGTCCACGTTATGCAGAGAACCCAGCTCCAAATATGCCCCACCCATCATCCCCAAATCCATTCTGAAACAGGTTTTTGCATGCACTATCACAGGGAGTAGGCATTGGTATGGCTTTTGGAGGCAGCAGTTTGGCAGATTTGAATGAAACCTAAAATCTGTACACCTTTTTCTACCCAATATTTTCATATCTAGAAATTTTTCCTAAGAATGACTAATGAAAATCATGCAAAGATATGTGTAAGACGATTCACTGTGGCTTTGATTTTAATAGCAAAAGTCACAAATAATGTGCACACATACGTTTTAGTTATTCTGGGGCAAGAGACTGCAGTAAAAACACTTGCCTTTTTTATATCATCCACTTCTGTCTGGTTTGAATCTATTATAAATATGTATTACTTTCATAATTCAAAAGAAGGAAAAATTAAAAAGACAAATAAACCCTCTCTGATTTGTGCCAGCACCATACTGTCTTGACGATTACAGCTTTGTAATACAGCTTTAAGTCCAGAAACCCTCTCTGATTTCGAAATATGTTCAAACCATGGCCATGCAAATTACTGTATTATTTGTGTTTGTTTATCTTATTGAACATGTACATTGGACAGGTATTGTTTTCACAGTATTAAACCTACTATAAAAAAATGCCTTCTCTGGATTCTTACTGCCTTCAAAATAAAGAAAAATATCTCATCTACTGAGAAGAGGCAGCAAATTATTCTAAATACCCATTCTTCCCTTCTTCTATAGCAGTAGAACTCCTAACTTTAAGCAGGGTACATACTATCTCCGAATATGGACTACATTTCCCAGCCTCCCTAGCAGCTAGGTAAGGCCATGTGACTAAGTTCTGGTCAACAGTGAGCGTGAAGGTTGCTAAATGGCAACTTCTGGGTCACTCATGCCTTTAAATACCAGGGCAGAACTCACAACAGAAGAAATGCAAATTAAAACTGTACTGGGATATATTTCTCACCTATCAGATTGGCAAAAATCAACAGCTTAAAGTACATGGGGTGCCTGGGTGGCTCAGTTGGTTGAGAGTCCAATTCTTGATTTCGGCTGGGGTCATGATCTGATTTGAGCCCCGTGTCGGGCTCTGCACCGACAGTGAGGAGCCTGTTCGGGATCCCTCTCTCTCTGCCCCTCCCTTGCTTGCACTCTCTCTCTCTCTCTCTCAAAATAAATAAAAGAAACTTCAAGTACACTGTTGGTGAAATTGTGTGGAAACAGACCCTCTCATACATTACTGGTGGGAATGTAAAGTTACACGGCCCCTATGATGACAAATGTGGAGATATCTTTAAAAAATGATGACATATTTTATTAACTCTTGACATACGGGTAATCTCATTCCTAAGAATTTACCCTAAGATAAACCCCCAACAAATACAAAAATACACATGCACGAAGTTATTCATTGTGGCATTATTTACAATTGCAAGATATTGAAAAATATTCTAAATGTTCATATATAGGAGATTGGTGGGGTAAACTATGGTCCAACCACACAATGGAGTACTACAATGTTGTTAAAAAAAAAAAAGTTAGGAAGATCTCTGTGAACTCACATGGAGTGATTTCTGGTATATTATAAAGGTTTTTTTTCTAAAAAAAAAAACTCAAAAAGGTCCATGCAGGATACAAACATTTGTGTGGGAAGGGGAAAATGAAAGAATGGGGTGGGAAAGATAGGAGGTAGAAGACTAACACTACTTTGAATGTATTTTTAATATAATTTGATGTTAGAACCTTAATGTTTTACATATTCCAACATTAAATTAACAAGAATGAAAGGAACAAAATACAAATAAATGAATCAAACTGTATTTAAAATAAAATAATGACAAAGAAAATAAAAAATTAATCCAAGTAACATTCATTCATTTTTTTTTTTAATGTTTATTCCTTCTTTGAGAGAGAGAGAGAGAGAGAATGACCAGGGGAGGGGCAGAGAGAGGGAGACACAGAATCCAAAGTAGGTTCCAGGCTCTGAGCTGTCAGCACAGAGCCTGGCATGGGGCTTGAACCCATGAACCACGAGATCATGACCTGAGCCCAAGTTGGATGCTTAACCGGCTGAGCCACCCAGGAGCCCCTCATTCACTCATTTATAATGAAGATCCTAATAGTTCCCATTAGGGCTCTACTGTCATTTAGTTTCCGATTTCTCTGTTGTTGGTCATTCAGGTTATTCCCAAGTTTTTATTATTACAAATAGTACTTCGATTATGGTCTTCATAGATAAATCTTTGGCTATATTTCTTATCATTTCTTTATGACTGTTTTCTTGGATGCTGTCCAAGTAACTTTTTTTTTTCCTGGTCCACGTTAACTTCTAAACACAGTTAATACATAAAAACACTTCAAAGAAATCTTAAGCTCTACTGCAGTAGACCTCCCTTCAAGACAATCTGCTGCAGGAGCAGTTGACTGAAGGTCTCTGGCTGCCTCATCTTCAGATCCACTGTAGCATGAATGCCATGGCCACGGCCATGCTGGCCTGAGCTGCTCTCAGCCAGTGGCCCAGCATGGCAGGAATACTGGGCCATTCCTGGTATACTTTACTTGGAGATGCCTAATCGTCCCAAATGAGACTCTCGGACTGGACCGCAGTCAGAAATTCTGCCTACCTAACCCTCCTTCCTTCCCACTGTTTTTCACAGAATGGCACCACAATCTAAAGGATTTTCCTGCCTTTTCCTGCCCTATTCCCCTTTAGCCATTACAGGCACTTCCCATATCAATCTCTTGCACATCTTATCCTATGGCGGCATCTGCTTCTTGGAGGAACTGAGCTGACACAACTTAGTAGGTTTTTGTTTGTAATGGTATGAATGTAGTATTCTGAAGCAATTGTGTGTGTATTATAGTATTAACCAAATGAGTAAATATATTGATATAGTTGGGGATCAATGTTCAAACTGCAGGAAAAGGAAGACAGAAATATGGGGGGCACCTGGGTGGCTCAGTCAGTTAAGCATCCGACTTTGCTTCAGGTCATGATCTCACGGTTCATGGGTTTGAGCCCTGAGCTGGGCTCTGTGCTGACAGCTCAGAGCCTGGAGCTTGCTTCAGATTCTGTGTCTCCCTCTCTCTCTGCCCCTTCCCTGCTCGTGCTCTCTCTCTCTCAAAAATAGATAAACATTTTTAAAAATTAAAAAAAAAGAAATATGGAATGAGGGAAGCAAAGAAGAATGCTGTAGTGTTGAACTGGAATAGAAGGTCAGTATAACCTCATGAATTATACGTGCATGAATGTGTGTGTGTGCGTGCATGTGTGTGTGTGTGATATTTATAGGAAATGTAGATAGGGGATAGTTATAAATATATACAGTGTGTGCATATGTATGTATATGTGTGTGTGATTATTTATACATCTTCTAGTTCTGTCCACTGAGAGAGACAAAGAGCACAGCTGTTGGTTTCTAAATTCTGTTAAAAGGAATCTGGTAAAAACATTTCTACACAGAGAGATGTATATGAATGTTTATAGCTGCATAATTCATAATGGCCAAAAAATCCAAACATACCACCCAAATATCCATCAACTAGTGAATTAATTTTTTTTAATGTGGTACATCCATACAATAGAATACTATCCAGCAATAAGAAGAAGTAAACTGCTGATACATTCTACAACAAGGAGAACCTCAAAAACATTATGCTGAGTGAAAGAAGCCTGGCATAAAAGCCCATGCACTGTATGATTCCATACATGAGCAGTCCAGAAAGGGCAAATCTAAAGAGACAGAAATCAGTGCTGTCTAGGACTAGAGAAAGGTGTGGGAATTAAGTGAAAATGGACAGGAGGGAAATGTCTAAGTGATGGAAATGTTCTAAAAGTGGATTGTGATGAGGTTGTACAACTTTACAAATCAGGAGAACTGTCCCTGATTACTTTTGCAGCTTCATGTCCCAATGCTTCCCTTCATACGCCCCCAAATTCCACTTGAGGAATTTCAAAGGATCCTCAGTTTCTATCCAGAACTCCCAGTCTCCACCTGGGACAGCATTATTCATTCTCCATAGCCCAGAACAAATGTCACCTCTGCCGTGATGCCAGAATCAATCCCTTCCTTCCATGCAATCTCATGAAACACTCTTTGCACAACCCTGAGAGCCCTCTTTGCTCTAACTCTTCCAGCTGTGTCTGTGCATGGCTGTCCCCTTACCACTGGACAGTGAGCTCCTCAGATGCAGGGACCAGGTCTTATTCCTCTAGAGAACCTATCAAGGTGTCAGGCACATCATTGGCATTTGGCAAATGAATGAATAAATGAATGAATGAACAAAGCCATGAAGAACAAGTGAGAATGAAGTGAATAGAAAAGGTATGGTCTGTTTTAAGCAACAGATGAACCAGTTGTTAGGAAAGCAATTAAAAAACAACTACAAATCTTGGCCCATAGTACTGGTATGAAATATTCAGCTTGAAGGAGGATTCTGGGAAGATGGTAGAGTAGGAAGCACCAGGAATCTCTCCCCGCCCCCCTGCCCCAGACAAGTGTACTGGCAGAATCTGTCTGAAGTAACTATTTTGGAACTCTGGAGTCTGTCAAAGAAATGAAAGGCATCCAAGTTGGAAAGGAAGAAGTAAAATTGTTTTCAGATAACATGGTCTTATACATAGAAAACCCTATAGATTCCCTGAAGAACTTACTGGAACTAAAAAACGAATTTTTTTTTTTAACGTTTATTTATTTTTGAGACAGAGAGAGACAGAGCATGAACGGAGGAGGGTCAGAGAGAGGGAGACACAGAATCTGAAACAGGCTCCAGGCTCTGAGCTGTCAGCCCAGAGCCCGACGCGGGGCTCGAACTCACGGGCTGTGAGATCGTGACCTGAGCCTAAGTCGGCCGCTTAACCAACTGAGCCACCCAGGCGCCCCTAAAAAACGAATTTAGCAAAGTAGCAGGATACAAAGTCAACACACAAAAATCAGTTGCATTTCTGTACACAATGAACGATCTGAAAAGGAAATCACAAAAACAATTCCATTTACAACAGCATCAAAAAGAATAACATATTTAGGAATTAACTTAACCAAGGAGGTGAGAGATTTGGACAACGAAAACTGTGAAACATTTCTGAAAGAAACTAAAGAAGGTATAAATAAATGGAAACGCATCCCACATTCATGGATCAGAAGACTTAATATTGTTAAACTGTAGATACTACCGAAAGCAATCTCCAGATTTAATCCAATACCTGTAAAAATCTTAGTGATGTTTTTTGCAGAAAAACACAACTTAAAATTCACATGAAGTCTCAAGGGACCCCAAAAAGCTAAAACAATCTTGAAAAAGAAGAACAAAACTGGATGATACAGACTTACTGATGTCAAAACTTACTACAAAGCTACATTAGTCAAAACAGTCTAGTACTGGCATAAAGACAGACATATGAAACAACAGAATAGAAGAAAGAGCCCAGAAAGAAATCTTCACGTGTACGGTCAAATGACTTTTGCAAGGGTGCCAAGACCATTCAATGAAAAAAAAAATGGTATTTTCAACAAATGGTGCTGGAAAACTGGAAATGCACATGCAAAAGAAATAAGTTGGATCCTTATCTAATACCATATACAAAAATTAATTCAAAATAGACCAAAGATCTAAATGTAACACCCCCCCCACCAAAGTAAAAGGCTTAGAGAAAAACAAGACAAAACCACCCTAACTTTGGGTTTGGCTATGATTTCTTGGATATGACATCAAAGGCACAGGTAACAGAAGAAAAAATTGGCATAAAAATTTTTTAATCATGTATATTAAGAGACACTACCCATGGAGTAAAAAAACAACTCACAGAATAGGAGACAATATTTGTAAATCATTTATATGATAAGGATTCAATATCTAGAATATGTAAGTCCTAAAATTCAACAGTAACAAAAAATAAATGACCCAGTTTAAAACCGGGTGAAGGACTGGAATAGACATTTCTCCACAGAAGATAATGAATGGCCAATAAACACATGAAAAGAGGCTCATCAGGGAAATGCAAATCGAAACTACAATGAGATATCACCTCACAGGCATTAAGGTGGCCACTATAAAACATCAGCAACAGAAAACAAATATCAGTGAGGCTGTGGAAAAATTGGAACTGTTGTACACCATTGGTGAGAACGTAAAATAGTGTAGCCACTGTGGAAAGCAGTTCATTTAAAATGGAACTTCCTCACTTAACAATAGAACTACCATATGGGGCGCCCGGGTAGCTCTGTCAGTTAAGCATCCAGCTGGGGCTCAGGTCATGATCTCACGGTTCCTGAGGTTGAGCCCCACACCAGGCTGCTTTCAGCACAGAGCCTAGTTCGGATCCTCTGTCTCCCTCTCTCTCTGCCCCTCCCCTGCTCTCTCTCTTTTTCTCTCCCTCATACGTAAATAAACACTTAAAAATAAATAGAACTACCATATGGTCTAGCAATTCTACTTCTGGTATACACGGACAAGAATTGAAAGCAGGGTCTCAAAGAGACATGTGTACACCCATGTTCACAATAGCTAAAACTTGGAAGCAACACAAGTAAGTGTTCAACAGCAGACGAATGGATAAGCGAAATGTGACACATACATACAATGGCATATTATTCAGCCTTAAAAAGGAAAGATATTCTGTAACATGCTACAATACGGACAAACTTTGAGGGCATTATGCCAGGTGAAATAAGCCAGTCGCCAAAAGACAAATACTGTAAAAGTCCACTTATATGAGGTACTTACAGTAGCCAAATTCATAAAGACAGAAATTGTAATGACGATTGCCAGGGGGCGGAGTGGGGAAACGGGGATGGACAGTTATTGTTATTGGGTATAGAGTTTCAGTTTTACAAGATGAAAAGTGTTATGGGGATGGATGGGGGTAATTTCTGTACAACAATGTGAATATATTTAATACCACTGAAGAAGAGTACACTTAAAAGTGGTTAAGACAGTAAATTTTATGCATATTTTACTACAATTTTAAAAACACTACAAAACAATAAGTATGTGTAAAGGACAATGGTGACAAAGATGACCCATCTCTTACCTTCATCAAGCAGCCAGCAAACACAAGGAAGCCTCTTGAATGCAGATGTTTGGCCAACGAGAACCCAAATCCCGAGTCACAGCCTGTGACCAGGACAGCTTTGCTGCCAACCTGTTTTAGAAGGTCATACCCCACATTAGGAACCCAAGATCCTATGAGCATAGTGATCAAGCCTCCTCTGGGCAGTAACGATTAGTGCTTCCTGAGTGAGCCAGTCCTGGCCCTGCCCACCCGCCTCTAGCTTTCTAGAGAAGCACCATAGTATAGTGGGAAATGCTTAGACTCAGAATCAGACCAGGTTCTAACCTTTCTGGCATCAGTTCCCTAATCTATAATCCCCAACACCACCATCCCCATCATTATGGTATATTGATCGTTTCTTACCATACACAAGGCACTGTGCATGCATTTTTCTTATTTAATCCCCATAGTAACTCCATACTGTATGATTATTATACTACGTTGCAAGTGAGGAAATAGATATTTTCTAAATACCCAAGGTAGTTAGTCAGTGGTAGAGCTGGAACTGAAACCAGGAATGAGAGATTCCAGAGTCTAAACTCAACCCCTAACTTGATTTGATGGGGGTAAAGGGGGCAGTTAAGAGAGTGGAAAGTGGTTCCAGATGTCTCAGAAGCACTGAGGCCCTGCTCTGAGGGTGGCCCGGGGCCGGGGGTCGGAAGGGAAGGGCTCTGACCACCTGGCTGGTTTTCAGCTGGGCTGCCACTCACCGGGTTCACCTCATCAGAGTAAGTGCGCAGGCTGACAGGGACAGGGGAGGCGGAGTAAAGCAGCTGCATGCGTCTGCAAGAGAGAAGGAAACCATGAGTAAAGTCTGTGGTCACACCTGGCCCTGTTCCTGGGTACCAGTGAGCACCCCACTGCTCCCCACTCCAAGCCCCTGAGGACAATCTGCTGGTACTAGTGAGGAAGAGGACCTTTTTCCTCTGGGGTTGCAAGGCTGGGACAAAGTAAGCCAGCAGTTTGCAGTGGCCATTCTTGCCACTGTGTAAGGAATGGAATCGTCCTCCAGTGATACAGCTTTGTTAACAAAGCCTTTTGCAAATTCAATGTCTTAACCCTTAGGTTTTACGCTGCTTCCTGATAGCTATTTTTCAATTAAACTTTTGTTTTTGAAATAATTGTAGATTCATATGCAGTTAAAAAATAACACAGAGAGATGTCCTGTAACCCTTTACCCAATTTCCCCCAATGGCAACATTTTGCAAAACTATATAGCACAATATCACAATCAGGATATTGACATACAGTGAAAATACAGAAGATTTCCATCACCACAAGGATCCCTCATGTTACCCTTTTATTGCCACACCCACTTCTCTCCCACCTCATAGCCTCTTTAACCACTAATCTGCTCTCCATCGCTACAATTTTGTCATTTCAAGAATGTTATATAAATGGAGTCACACAGTATATATAACCTTTTAGGATTGCTTTTTTCACTGAACATAATTCTCTGGAGATTCATCCAGATTGTTGCATGTATCAATATTCTTTTTTTACTGCTACATTGTATTTCATGGCATGGGTATACCACAGTTTAACCATTCAACTATTTTTGTTTGTTTTTAAGTAGGCTCCACATCCAACATGGGGCTGGAAATCACCACCCTGAGATCAAGAGTTGCATGCTCTACTGACTGACCCAGCCAAGTGCCCCTAACCATTCAACTATTAAAGGGCATCCAGAATGTTTCCAGTTTGGAGTTATTACAAATAAAGCTGCTATGAACATTCCTGTACAAGTTTTTGTGCAAATCTATTTTTCTCTTGGGTAAATGCCCAGGAGAGCAATTGCTGGGTCATATGGTAGTTGCATGTTTAGTTTTTAAGAAACCTTCACACTGTTTTGCAAAGTGGCTGAAGCCTTCTACGTTACAGCAGCAACGGATGAGTGATCCAGTTTCTCCATATCCTCGCCAGCATTTGGTGGTCTCACCACTTTTATTTTAGCCATACTGATGACTAAAAAAGATAATCTCACCGTTTCTAATTTGCATTTCTCAAATGGCTAATGATGTTGAACATCTTTTCATGTACTTATTTGCCATCTGTATATGTTCTTTGGTAAGATGTCTCTTCATGTCTTTTGTCTATATTCTTTTTTTTAAGATTTTATTTATTTTTTTTATTAAAAATTTTTTAACGTTTATTTTTGAGAGACAGAGAGAGAATACAAGCTGGGGTTGGGGGAGCAGAGAGAGAGAGGGAGACACAGAATCTGAAGCAGGCTCCAGGCTCTGGGCTGTCAGCACAGAGCCCGATACAGGGCTTGAACTCACCAACCGTGAGATCATGACCTGAGCTGAAGTCAGTGCTTGACTGACTGAGCCACCCAGGCACCCCAAGATTTTATTTTTAAGTTACCTCCACACCCAACATGGGGCTTGAACTCACAACCCCGAGATCAAGAGTCGCACGCTCCTCTGATTCAGCCAGCTAACTGCCCCTCACTATTGAGTTTTGAGAGTTTGTTACATGTTTTAGATGCTAGTTCTCTGTCACATATATAGTATGCAAATATTTTCTCCTATCCTGGAAGTTGTCTCTTCATCCTCTTCACAGGCTCTTTCGCAGAGGGAACGTGTTTCATTTTGATGAGGTCTGACATCAATTTTTCCTTTTATGGGCAATGCTTTTGGTGTCAAGTTTCGAACTCTGTCTACCCCAGAACCCAAAGATTTTCTCCTGTTTTTTTTCTAAGAGTGTGATAGTTTTGTGTTTTACATTTTAAGTCCATGATCCATTTTGAGTTAACTTTTGTATACAATGTGAGACTTAGGTCAAAGTGCATTTTTTTTTTTTTTTTTTTTTGGCCTAAGCATGTCCAATTGCTCCAGAACCATTTTTTGAAAATGTTGTCTTTTCTGCATTTCATTGCTTTTGCACCTTTGTCAAATATCAGTTTGGCATATTTGGGTGGGTCTATTTCTGGATTCTCTCTTCTGTTTCATTGAGCTATGTGCTCCCATCTTTTCTTTTTCAAAACTGTTTTTGCTATCCTATTTTCCTTGCCTGTTCGTACAACTTCTAGAACAATCTTATCCTTATCTACAAAAATCTGGCCGGGATTTTTATACAAATTGTGCTAAGCTTGTATATCAATTTGAGGGAAATTGACATTTTTACTTTTTTTGAGTTCTTCGATCCCTGAACATAGTATGGGATTTATTTAGATCGTTGATTTCTTTCATCAGCACTGTATAGTTTCCTGCATACAAAATCCTGTACATGGTTACTGTATTTATGCTTCAGTAGCTCATTTTTTTGAGTTTTTTAAATGGTATTGTTTTAAATTTTGATATCCACAGTTCATTGCTAGGATATAAAAATACACTTTATTTATATTCTTTTATTTTGTGTGCTATCATGATTCCTGAAAGAAACCTATTTTTTCATGATTTATATTTTTGTGTATTACTGAATTCTATTTGCTAATATTTTAAGAATTTTTGCATCTGTATGCATGAGGGATATTGGTCTGTGGTTCTTTTTTTTTTTAATGTTTATTTATTTTGAGAGACACAGGGACGGGGGAGGGGCAGAGAGAGCGGAGAGAGAGAGAATCCCAAGCAGGCTCCGCACTGTCAGTGTGGAGCCCGACGCAGGGCTCGATCTCACACACTCTGAGATCATGACCTCGGCCAAAATCAAGAGTCAGATGCTCAACCAACTGAGCTACCCAGGCATCCCCTCTTTTTCTGTACAGTATTTATCGAGTTTGGAATCAGGGTAATACTACCTTCATAAAGTGCAAAGTGTTTGCCCTGGGTAGGGATTGAGTTCCGGCTCCCTACGAGGTCTCCACTCATATTCCCTGCCTGGGAGGGGTCGGGATGTCTCACTACTGCTCCCCACATGCACGGGAGTGTGGTCTCACTACTGCTGAGAGGTTGGCAAAGTCCTGATTCTCCCTGACTCCCACCCACACAGGCAGGATGCCTGATTACTGCTGGGTGAGAACAAAAGTCCTGGCCCCTCGTTGGCTTTCTCTGACACTACCCCTGATGGAGGGAGTGCAGTACCTCACTACAGCCTGGTGAAGGTGGAGGTGCAGGTTCAACACCTCACCATCTGGGGGAGGCCACAGCTTTTTTCTGTGGTGGCTGCCTAGAGCGCAGTAATTATTGTCCACAGTTTTCTGTCTTGCTAGGCTGGTCTTTTGGCTAAAGAGAGCAAGCTTTTGCTGGGGCTTTTTGTGCCTAGGCTGACTGGCATTTTTGGGTCACCAGCCTCTTCAGCTCCAAGTGTGGGATAGATGAAGGGGAAAGAAAACCTAGAGAGCTCATCACTGTGTTGTTTCTTAGTCCCCGAGGTCCCTAGCTGATCTGCCTTCTTCTCTCCATCTTCTAGAATCTTGCTATGCTTGCTTTACATAATACCCGGGGGGTTTAGTCGTACCTTTTAGAAGCCAATAGAGAAAAGTACATCTACTCCATCTTTCCAGAAGGAGAAATGCAGTTAGTTTTTAAACGAATATTAAACCAGAAATGATAAATGGAGGTGGTGGAGGCAAGTGAGCAGCTGGTAACAGGGGAGAGAAGGTAGGAGATAGACTTGTACTGTTTTTCTACCATTTGAATTTTGTACTCTGTTAATATATTATCTACTCAAAACAAAGTTTTTTTAGATATTCATAAAAATGTGTTATCCAACATTCTTCAAGAACAATGGGTTCACTAGCCAGAAACGAGGGTCCAGTAGAAAATCTGCCAGAGTAAACTCCTGTCCGTTTGAACTGTCATAGAAGAGTCTCTTTGGACTTTAAATCCTAGTACATGCTGGTCTCGTGAGCAGAATGGTACAGTTAGAATGTTCAAAGGTAGTTAAATGATTTTATCCAAAGAGAATCGCTGTTTTTCCAAGACCCCAGAGGTTAATCTGCAAAAAAAGAACAAGGTGTCCGTCTGGACCAGATTATATGTGTTCCTCCCCCTGCAAGTTCCTTTGTACTACTTGATACTTTGAGAAGTAACAGAAAGGTCACAGCAGAAGAAAGAACTTATTTCAAACGGACTTGCCGCCAGATTTTTTCTCATCTACTTCCCCATTCTCAAATATATTCGGACCCAGACTTGACTCTCTCTGGGTGTACTGTAGCAGGCTGTACTGCCCAGACCCAGCTGTCAGTGGTGTATTTCTTCTTCTCTACCCAGCACAAGGCTCCATCCCTCCACACTCACCTCCCAAGAGGCACAACCTTGACAAGGTGGGGGAGTGGGGCCAAGATTAGCATGCGGAAGCTCCAGCAACATGAGGGTACCCTCCTGGGGACTGCGTGGCTTCTCACCTTTCCCCCTTGGCCATTGCTGGGATCGCCTCGTCCTGCTCCTATTCTCTCACTGGGAGGCTCCTATAGCTGCTGTGGGTCCCTAGCTTGGGGCTACTGCTCAATTTGAGGGTTCTTGGGCCTGGAAAGGCCTTAACACCTCAATTCTCTAACTTTAGTTGACAAGCACCTGGGGAGCTTGTTACAATGCAGACTCCCAGGCCCCTCCCATTGACCTTCTGATTCAGCAGGAAGGGGCGGCAGCAAACTGAGGGTCACCCAAACCCCTTACTCCATCAGCTATGCCAGTCTCACAGGCGGTTCTAGTTCAACTCGGGACAGTCAGTAAACTTTCTGAGGGGTAGAATCCCAAAGAGGTAGCAGCCAGATTCAGAGGAGAAGAGCTGGCTGGCTGCTGTCCTAACCTACCAGTGCCATTAGATGGGGCAGGAACTTCCCCGAGGGCCTGTGGGAGAAGCCCCTGGTCCCCAGAGCACTGTCATCTGGGAACTTGCCAGGCCACATTTGAGATGCCACCCCATGCTGGCCAGGGCATTAATCCTGGCTTCTTTTCCATCTTACCAGTCTGTGTCTCTATCCCTTTTGTTCCTCCATCATGAATCAGCCACAATGACCGGTAACCCAGCTTTCTGCTGAGAGGAGTCATGACTAAGTGATTTGACAGGCTGATCATAACAAGATGGAGTCTAGGAGGGACAAATGTCAGGGACACAATGCAGCTTGGGAGAAATATGGCCTCACACAGCAGCATATGTGAAAACATAGTAGTCCGCTCAACCATGAATCACAAGTGATGTGACTGCCAAAAGAATCTAACGTGAGCCAAGGCTGGAAAGGATAAAGAAGCCCTTCTCCACTCTGCCTGGGTCAGGCTATCCTGGAGTATTACACATCATGCCCAGGCAGGCAGTGCTGAGCACTGGAGTTAAGCCAACCGGTATGTATAACCAGGATCCAGGAGGTGGTGTCCAGGAGGTGGGGAACGCACCAGTAAGTCACCTCTCCTGGGGCAGGGCAGGTCATCAGGTCATTGTCCTTCAAAAGAGCCAGGCTCCATTCTCTCTTCAATGGGATGCTGCCTTTGTGGGAAGGGCCATTTTATACTCCTCCTCCTCCTTCTCCTCCCCCCCTTCTTCCTCCTCCTCCTCTTCCTCCTCCTCCTTCTCCTCCTCCTCCTCCTCCTCCTTCTTTCAGAGACAGCACGTGTGCATGAGCAGGGGAAGGGGCAGAGGGAGCAAGAGAGACTCTTAAGCAGGCTCCACACTCGGCATGAAGTGCAACGTGGGGCTCAATCCTACGACCCTGGGATCATGACCTGGGCCGAAATCAAGAGGCAGATGCTCAGCCAACTGTGCCACCCAGATGCCCCTATACTCTTCTTATATGAGGTCTTCTGCTAGTTGAAGCCCATCTCCAACCAAGCTTCTGTAGCCCAAGGAAATGCCTTTAAGAAAATGGTGCTAAAAGCCTAAATGCATGTTCTTCTAGACAGACATATTAATCAGTATAGAAAATATCCATCAATTTTCTAGCTGCTGAGACTTTGAATTTAACCTGACACCTAATTTCTCTCCTTTCAAATATAAAGGAACAGAACGTATTATTTTTTCCTTGCCTCTGTGCTGCAAAAGACAAAAATGAGGTAACAGAGCACTCTGAACCCCCTTGGAAAAGGCAATTCCAGAAGTTCTCAAAGAAGAGCTGCTTGTTTAATTTGTACTTAATGCTTTCTCTAAATCACACAAACAGTTCAGTGAAGCCTCAGGACATTTTAGTTAACTGGTTCCATGTGTGAGATTTAAAAAGAGCAATTATCCAGGAGATCAAAGTATTGGGACACATCAACGTTCTATGTCTTCATAGACATAGAACATTCTATGTTCCAAGAGGGGCATCACCTCATTTAGGTAGGACTCTTCCAGACATACAGATCTGAGTGTAAATATGACAAAACATCACACAAACGCAAACTGACAGGCATTATTCCAAAGTGTCAAGGTCATGAACAACAAAAACTCAGGAACTATCCCCAGTAGGAAGAGACTGAGGAGACATGACAACTAAATGCACTGTGGGACCCTGGTTTGTACCTGGAACCAGGAAAAGGTCCGTTTGTAGGCTATTTGGTAAAATTTGAATCAGGTCTCTAGATCAGTCCATCATATCACATCAGTGGTAATTTCCTGGTTTTGCTGATTGCACAATGCAAGGGAAGTTAGGTGAAAGACACAGGAACCCTTTGTACTAATTTTGCAACCTTTGTATAAGGGTAGTTATTTCAAAATAAAAAGTTGAAGAGAATAAAGCAGTGTTGAAAGATATTCTTCTGTGCCCTGTGAAAGTCTTTGTCTGTTGCAGGCACCTTTGGGTTTCCTTTGCTGGTAGAGAGCAGGGGCTGGCAGACATCTTTGAGGGTCAGGCCTTAACACCTCCTGCATCATCCGTGTGTGAAGAGCTCTGTTTCGCCTAGAAGGTGTGACCCTCGAGGGCACCTCCATCTTTTAGTTTCTTACCTTGTTCCCTTTTCTCTATCACACAAACTCAGGGTTTTCCCTGGGAGCTGTGACAGGGGTCTGAAGAGGCGGGCAGTCAGCATTATGGCCACAAGAGGTAGAATGGTCAGCCTCCTCCCGGGGGGGGGTTCTGAAATGCAAAATGTATACTCAGCATTGCCTTGTTGCCTTCCCGCGTTTACCTTTCAGGGGCTTAGACGGGAGTGGCCATTTTCACTCCAGGTTGTGAGAGTCCCAACTGGACCTGTCTGTCTGGCCCAGGTCTGCTCATGGCACCAGACAGTGTCCTCCTGCACCGCCTACATCAAGCTGCAGCTTCATAGGATAGAAAGAGTCAGGAGGCTGGGTTCTGGTTCTGGTTCCGGCTGTGCCACCAACTCCTTGGGCAACCCTGGGCAAGCCATCACCCATTTGTAACATGAGAAAGATGGACCAGGCCAGTGATCCTAAAACCAAGCTAAGTAGCAACCGCAGGAAGGACCTGGGGACCTACCCCCTTGGGGATTCCAACTCCATGAGTCCCATTCTCATGTCTGTGTTCCCCACAACCTGCAGATCACCAATCTGTGGTGACTCAGGACACCAGCCTGCACTCTGTTTGGTCCCGTGCTTCCACAGGCAGCTCTTCCAGCCCATGGCACGTATCACCGGACTCAACTCTCCACCTCTCTCCCCCACCCCACCAAAAACAGGGTCTGGCTCTGAGCCTCAATTCGTCAGTAGCTCTCAGCGCATGGAGACTGGAGCTAGAAAATGAGACACACTTCCATCGACCTAAATTAAAACACATGCACACCCAGTCTCTCCCACCACCTTCTTCTGAAGTCAAATCAACCTTATTGCAACAAGGCCATGTACCACGTGGTGTCACCTTAAGACTACTCGTCGACAAAACATCATACGCACGTCATGCACATCATGACCAGTTGTGCGTTATTAACAGTTGACTGGTGTGTGCATTAGTTGCCCTCCCGTTCTGGCTAACAGTGAGCCCTCCTGGCCCAAAGGAAGGAAGGGAGGCTAGGAGGGAGCTGAGCAAGGCAACGACAGCTGGAGGAGCTGTGGGTCTTTTCCTGGTGAACCTCTCTAGCCCCTCCTTTGCACACCTGCCTGGGGTTAGACCATTCTTATCAGGAATGAGGTTCTGCCTAGGAGGCAGCTCCTCCCTGCCCTTTTGCTGCCACCCAAACCTGAGTACCAGCCACCTGGGTCACTAGGTCTGTAATAAATTCACTACCTGGCCAGCCACTGCGCTGTTCACTGCCACAGCAGGTAGAGGTATCTAATCTGCTTAACCCTCGAGAATAGAAAACACGTAGGGATCCCTTGGCTTGTGTGATCTTTCCCGGACACTGCAGCAGACTCTTGCTCCCACTCTGGCCCCTGCTCACCGCACTCTATTCTCAGCACTGCAGCCAGAAAGATCTTTGTAACACAGTCAAGTTATGTGACTCCTTTGCCTAAAAGCTTCTCCATGCCTGTTGGAGTAGGCCTCTGCCTCCCTTCCCAACCTTGTCTGGTACCACCCTCCCCTCTGCTCACTGCTCTGTAGCCACACTGGCCTTCTGAAAGTTTCTCATGTGTGCCAAGCTCCTTCCTGCCTCAGGACCCTGGCCTTTGCTCCTCCCTCACTCTAGATGGCTGAGTCCTTCTGACCCTTGGGACATCAGAGAGGCTGTTTGTGATCCCCTATGCAGTACACAGAGGTTGCTCTCTGTAAGATCACTCTTTAATCCAAAATCACCTGTTTCTTTACTTTATCCTCTTCAGTGGGACGAGGGGCCTTGTCCGTTTTGTTCACCACTGACTCCCTCATGCCTCAAAGAAGCCTGGCACAAAGGAGGCACTCGGTGAGTCTCTGCTGAGTGGGGATGAGCTGTGTGTAGAAGGTCAGCCTGTAGCCCAAAAGCAGATTCCATGGCAAGTACTTGGCAGGCAACAGCAAAATGGAGCCCAAACTAGCCCTTCATAGAAGGCACAAGCCCATGTGGCTCATATTCTTTACCTGGGTGCCTCCCTCCCCCACCCAAGTGGCTGAGCTGGCTGAGCACACACATCTCCACCTCTCCCGTCAGGACTAGAGTCTGAGGTCACCACCACTGGGTGACTCCAAATCCAGTTGTCTATAATTAAAACACTTCCATGCCTTCTGCTCAGTGCCTGTGGTAGAGACGACTTCAATATTATCTCCAAACAGAGGGCTGCTTTCAATTTTATTTTCCCTCGAGTCAGCAATATGGAAAAGGATTGGAGTCAAAAATAGCTTAAAGAACGTGAAAACTCAGCCCCTTGAATAAGGCACTAGTCACAATGTAGTCTCTTACACACAGAATGGTAGAATTTTAGATCTCTTCTTTTTTAAGTTTTTTTTTTTTAATCTTTATTTTCAAAAGAAGAGAGATGAAGTGTGAGCGGGGGAGGGGTTGAGGGAGAGGGAGACACAGAATCCGAAGCAGGCTCCAGGCTCCGAGCTGTCAGCACAGAGCCCAAGACAGGGCTCGAACTCACGAGCTGTGAGATCGTAACCTGAGCCGAAGTCAGACACTTCACCGACTAAGTCATCCAGGTGCCCCTCTTTTTTAAGTTTCTTAAACAAGTTGCTTTTTTCACCCAAACACAGTGCTATAGGCAGTGGCATTCCCACGTAGTCTTTGGGGACGTTTGCCATCTTAATGCTTTGTGCTGGTCTTTCCTCTCTGTAAATATGGAGTTCTCAACCTTGAAGAGCCCTCACTTGTCTTTTGGTTTGGAAGCAGAGGTGGCTGTGACAGGCGGGTGCTACAAGAAGGCAGAGTACCAGTGGCGGTGGGGACAGTCTCCTGAACCTTGAGCTCAGTCAGCTGCCCCAGGGCAACTTGGCACAGGCAGCTTGACCGCCAGTGACCAAATTTCTAAGATACTGTCACAAAATCAAGATGCTCACGTGTCAATCTGTAATCTGGGAGAATCTTTCCTCATGCTGAAAACACCTGAGTCTACTCTCAAGGACACCTCCTTTCCATTTTCAATGTATAACCCGCGGAATGTACCTCCTCTCCAAAAAAAAAACAGTGTGTGAATCCTTGCCCCGATGCTGGGCTCCCTTGTCACATTCTGACAGGATTATCTTGCAGAGGACACAGCTGGTTGCATTCCTGTGGGTCAGGATCAAGGTCTCCCTTGTAAGGGACAGACATTCCCTATAATGACATCCTTGAAAAAGGTGAGGAATCAGCAGGAAACAGGAACACAGGAGGCAGGGCTTAGGCAGGAAAAAGAACATATGTGATTCGAGATATGAAGTCTGGATGGGCCGTGGCAATACCAAGTGGGAAAGGAAGGCCCTGTCCTACTGAGGAGGGCAAACTGGGTTTAGGCAGGAATCTTCCTAGGAGGGGACCCCACACTGAGCAGCTTTAAGACCAGTGAGCTTCTGTGTGAGATTCCAGTTGTGACAATTGGCAGGTTGCCTCCAATGTGTCCTACCTGGCTGTTTTGTTTGGCCAGCCTCGTGTTTTAAAAAGCAATGCAACTAGGGCAATGCAACTAGGCCGCTAAGTTATGCTTGAACTCAATACAAAATTTACACTTACTATCTTAAGCCTACCTACAGTCACCTTTGTTAACTTCCTGGACTCCATGGGCGTTGGAGTTTGAAATCCCTATGCAGATAGAGACGTATTATCCTTTGGCTATTTCCCTTCTGATTACTTAGTATATATGGCCTTGCCTAAAGTTCCAGCCCAGCTCAGCTACACATGCTAACTACATAGTTAACAGGGACTTCCTTAAGGCCATACAATTGGGAAACCTGACAAGGTTTAAAGCCCTAATTTGAAAAAGATGCCTGTTATTCCTTAGAGATAGGACTATTCTGGAACCAAAGTCTAAAAGCATTATATGGAACATTAAATGATATGGTAGACAATGGTCTCACCATTTTATCATAAATGCAGGGGTGACTCATATGGCTATGTGTGACAGAGCCCTTCGGTACAAGCCAAGGATTTAACTTCATAGCCCAGTACAGCGAAGGCAAACCTAATACAGGCACTTTAGTTAGTCTGAGAGACATTCCAGGCACCTGATTAAACTGAGATGATGCCAACTCTCCTCTGATAATAAAGCACCACCACTCTCTGAAGTCGTCATCTTTTGGGGTATCTGTCCTGCTCACCTGATCCCTGTCCTCTCAGACCCACACAGGATTTGGCCTCTGCAGCTGCAGCCCAACAGTGAGACCTCACCTCTGGCCGCAGAGGACTGGGTCCAGGAGAAAACCCATCCTTCTGTCCCCAGGCACTGGGAAAGAATGCAAATCAGCCTCTGTGGGGCAGGGACAAGTGAGCTAGCTGCAGCAATGGGGAGGGGGACAGCCAAGCTACACGGGGCCTGAAGCCAGAGAGGCACAGGGAGAAAGCCAGTCTGCAGAGAGAAGAGCCAGGCCCACATGCAGGAAGGAGGAGAAATGGATGTGGAGAAAAAAGAGAAACACAACAGAACCACCTCAGGACAGGCCTATTTCTGAGACTCATTTGCCCTCCAGTCCTCCAGCTCTGTAAGGCATACAAGATGCTTATTCTCCATGTTATTTAAATATGGTTATAGTCCCTGTTCCTTGGAGCCGAAACAATACTAGCTAAAATACACTGAAAGCAGGTTCTTTCTGTACAGCGTTATTACTAATTCTTTAAAAAAATTTTTTTTAACATATATTCATTTTTGAGAGACAGAGCAAGATGGAGCATGAGCCGGGAAGGGGCAAAGAGACAGGGGTGACACAGAATCTGATGCAGCCTCCAGGTTCTGACCTGTCAGCACAGAGCCCGATGCGGGGCTTGAACCCATGGACCATGAGATCAAGACCTGAGCCAAAGTCAGACATCCAACCAACTGAACCACCCAGACGCCCCTGAGCATTATTAATTCTTAAGCCTGCCCCATATTCTGAGACTGCCACCCTGTAGATCTTGCAATGACAACAGCAACACGTGTCTCCTCCTCTCTAGTTCTCATCTGTCCTTCCCTGAGAGAAAGTGTTACCAGGGCTGTCAAAATTGCCATAATCACAAATGCCAGATTAAGCAGGTGTTCCATCCCTAGGAGAATAGGACTTGCCTATCAAGTTCAAGTCAGACCGCTAAACGACAGGAGGCTCAGGGCTCCATTTGTGGGCTCTTTGCACCACCATGATGAGCTCTCGTAGCTTTAAATTTGATTTACAGGGGTGCCTGGGTGACTCAGTCGATTAAGCATCCAACTCTAGACTGCGGCTCAGGTCATGACCTCATGATTTGGGAGATCAAGCCCCACATCGGGCTCTGCACTGTCAGCGCAGAACCTGCTAGGGGTTCTCTCTCTCCCTCTCTCTCTGCCCCTCCCCCGTTCTCTCTCTCACTTAATTAATTTAAAATAAATAAATAAGAAATACATGCTATCAACTCCTAAATGTTTATCTCCACCCAGCCTTCTCCTCCAAACTCCAGACTTATGTATCTACCTGCCCAACCGACATCCCCACTGGAATGTTTAACATGTATCTAATTTATTATTATAAATTTTAATAGGCATATACTATACTCGAACTTAATTTATATTAGTATATATTATATATTATGAACTTAATTTATTATTATAAATTATAATAGGTATATTTTATACTTGAGCCTGTCCAAAACTGAGCTTGTGCTATGGCATTGAATATCTGCCTCTCTACATCTTCCTCATTCTTGATCCCTCTCTTTTTTGCACACTCCACAGCTAAGCTGTCAGCACATCCTGACTCCACCTTCACAATATATCTAGGACCCTCGGATAACATCTTTGTCTAAGCCTTCATCACTTTTTGCCTGGATTATTGCAACTGCTTCCCAACCAGGCTTCCTGCTTTCACCCTTTCCCCTCTTCAGACACGGCTCAACACAGGTCTACATGACCTTGTGAAATACAAACTTGATCATGTCACTCCTGCACCAAACTCTTGCTCGGACTAAAAGCCAAAATCACTACAAATTGCCCCCACGACCGTCCGTGATTTGGGTTCTCATGACCTCTCTGGCCTCATCCCTCTCGTTCACTGCCCTTAGTCACAGTGGCTTTCTGGCTATACTTAGAACATGACAAGCAAGCTCCTGCTTTGGAAACTCTGCCCTTCCTTTTCCCTCTACCTAGAACATTCTTCCCCCTCACCGTCCACAAGCTCATTCTCTCACTTCAGTCTTTTACTCAAATGTTTACTCAGTAAAACATTCCCTGGCCACCCCACCAATCCCACCCCATCCTGACATTTTCTATCCCTTTCCCTGCTTCTATTTTTCCCCCTCCTTGGCTTACCACATTAGAACGTTATACACATTGCACTTATTTATCTTGTTGGCTCTCAGTCCCATTAGAATGTAAACTCTGAGGGCAGGAGTTTTGGTCTGCTTTTGTCACTGTCATATCTCTAACACCTAACAGTGCCCTGTATACAGTAGGCACATAATATGCAAATTACTTAAAAGGGTTTTCAGCAGAGGAATACTATGATCAGACTTAATACAATAATACAGTAAGTCTCACTGGGTTAACAATAAACTGAGGATGAACCAAAGCAGAAGCAGGGAGACCATGTAGATGCTATGGCAGTAATCAAGGGCCACAATTTATAGCCACAAAGGTCGTGCACTGCACAGCTCCAGTGAAATGTGGAAAGGTATTCTCTGGAGATACATAAAAGGGAAACCACGAAGGTGATTAGAAGTGGTCAGAGTCTGGCTACATCTTGAAAAGCCCAATATGATTTAACAGACAAATTTAATGGAGGATGTGCAAGAATGAAAAATAAAAATATTCCCAAGGTTTTGGTGCAGATATTAAAAAAATAATAGTACCACAACTGACAGATTAAAGAGCCATTCTATTCATAAGCGCTTAAGACATTTCAAATCAGGGTATACAATCTGGGCCTCACCTGGCCGCTCCAAATCATGTTTCTAGTCATCCTTTTCCATCTACTCATTACCATTTGCGATACCATCATTCGGCAAGCCCTGAACTCTCCAATTTCTGCATCTTGCTCATCCTATACCACGTGTGCCTTCTTCATATGACCAAGTCCTGATTCAAATAACACTCCACCAGGATGCCTTTCTGGTGCCTTAACTAAAAAAATCAATCTCTCGCCTACATTCGCATTTCGTCGCTTCCTTCTGTGCCTCTGTAATAGCACTTAGAATAGCACTTACCTAAACGAGTAGGAATAGAGGTATTGAAGCATTCAAGCCCCTGTCTTAACTACTAATTCCCACCTGGACTGTGAGCGCCCCTCAGATAGGATCCACGTGTTCTATCATTCACTTCTGTGTTCAAAATACCTACGCTGGTGTCCGGTAGGAAACAGACACTATACAAATGTGTATGGAGAGAGTATGAGAGTTGCACAAACTCCAAAGGTCAGCTTCCTCGCCGGCCTGGGGGTGTATATAAACCCGTGCAGGGCCAGGCTCCCAACGCTCAGGGAGAAAATAGGACAAATGCTGCATCATAAAGGACCCCGGCAGCAGGAGGCCGGCAGGCGGCCCTCCGTAATTATATACGTGCCCCTGCAACTAACTCCTCGCAAGGTTAGCTGATGACTCCGCATCAGCTGACTCTAAGCCAATTTTGGCCGACTGGCTGGAAAAAAACGCGCGGAGCTCAACGACGCGGGCAGCACCGAACCCTCCCCGAAATGGCCTAGGGCGAACAGCCAGCCTCACGCCTTCTCCCGCTCGCTCCAGCACTTAAGCAGAGCGCGGGACGCCTGAGACGCGCAGGCGCAGCCTCCCCTCGCTCGACACACCGCGGAGTCAGCGCAGCCAATGGCAGCGCCACACTTCTTACCCGCCGGCCGGAGGCTGCAGCCACAGGGGCTCGGCTCGAGCCACGCTCCCATTGGCTAAGACGGCACCGCCCAGACAGAGCCCGGCGGTCCACGCCAGCGGCTCAGCGTGCTCCGGGGCCCGCCACCACCTCAACATCCCCAAACTGCCCCCCATGGCGCCTCCACCGTGCTCCCTTCTCCTCCTCCAGTCCTGCTGCCTGTCAGGTCCTCCAGCAACCACAGTCTCAGCTCGTGCTCAAGGCAGCAGGACCGGCAGCCTAACCACTGTCCACCATCCTTCCTGAGGGCGAAGCGGGGGGAGAGGGGGAGGAGTACTCCCCAAGTCCTGAGAACAGGGCCTCATGGAGGACGCGATGCGGGGCAAGATGAGGGAGATGCGGTGAAGAAGGGGACACGGCCGAGCCTAGAAGACCGAACTACTGGCTTTTGGTCCTAGCTCGACCTCTGACTACGATATGACCTTGGGCCGCTTCCTTCCCTTTTGGGAGCCAAGGTGGTCTTCTGTAAAATTCAGCGGCGGGGAAGGATGAGCGCCAAGGGTTTCCCCTGGGAGCCTCGGGGTGGCATGTTCAACCCGGGCCTCTTCCTGCTGAGCAAATTATTCCAAATAATAAATGCCAGGCAGGCTCCCAGAGCGCGGACAGAAAGCCCGGTAGGGCGACTGGGATTGAGACGGGTCTGGGCACGGCAAGTCCACCTTCCCATCTAGACTCTGGCCGCAGCTGCAGGGCCAGACCTACAGGAACCTGTGGCGCCTTCCGCACCCGCATCCTGGCGACTCGACTACTTGGCCGCGCAAGGCCAAACCAAAGTGAGCAAGGCGCAGGCGCATCCCGCCAGAGCTGCAGAGTTGCGGACCCCTCCTCTTACCCGAAACCAAATGGGCGGAGGGGCTCTGGCTGCGGAGGGGCTCTGGCTGCGAAGGGCCAAGCTGGCGCGTTCCCCAGAGACCGCGCTCCTGGCTTGAACCGCCGAGTGGGGGCGCTGTCGCCGTCTCCTTCTCGAAGCCCCTCTACCTACTCCTGCTACCGCGGCTTCCTACTAGGGCTACCGGATGCAGACAAGTCTAGACACTGGGTGCGCGCGTTAGGGCTGCGCGGGGCGGGGCGGATGGCGGGCGTAGCCGGGGCGGGGAGTGCTCCTGCGTTTCCTCCTTCGTCCTCCTTCGTCCTCCTTCGTCCTCCTTCATCCTCCCTAGTCTTCCCTTGTCCCGCCTGGCCGTCCTCATGCGTTGCGTACCCCCTACCGAGCTCCCAGCCAGAGATTAACCCTCTGCCGGGCGCTGATCTCCACCGCCAGCCCCCTTCTGGAGCGGCTGGGGGGCTGGGGGGGCGGGGCTTGGGCTGAGAGGAGAAGGTGCCGCACCTGGAACTGAGGAACTCTGGTGAGGAATGAGGCTCCTTCCAGGTTCTGTGTATGTTTTCTGTCCTTAGAACTCATCCGGGTTGGTTGGATGATTTGTCAGTTTGCCTTTCGATCAGATGTCATGCATTTAAAGAATTACTCCTACGGATCTTTAAAAGTAATTTAAGAATAGCACAGCCCCCCGAGTTTCAACAATCGAACATGAGGGGCCAATTGGCCACAGATCAGGATGCCCTCGCCAAGTTTCCAGGATGAAAAACCGGCTGAGGAGAGAAGGAAGCGATCAGGACAAATCCGTGGCAGAATTATGTTTAGGTCAAATTACAGAGAAGCACGGATGGAAATGGATGAGGCAGATGAAAACCGGGGGAAGTACTGGCCTGGTGGGGCTTAAAAAAAAAAAAAAAAACTTGTCAGCTCAGTTCCATGAGCTTCTCGAGAGTTGCTGTTTCTTCCCTCTTTATCCCCAGCTCCTGACACATAGAGTTTTGAAGATCCTACCTTTGGATCACAAAGGTAGGATGCACTTGATTCTCTGCACCCAATTTTCGGACAAACTCAAGCAAGCATACTTTCTTCAGTATTGTGTTTCAGAATAGACAGTCTGTACATCTTGCCACAGCCAAAACATAAATCATTATATTGGGTCACTGGTTACACTTTGGGAGTTATGCCTTGCTAGATAAGCAGTTAACTAAAGGATGAATTAATATTTCCACCTAGGCCCTGATTTTGGACTCAATTAAATGGAAATGTAGTTCTATTTATGGAAAACAGGGAAAGGATATTTGACCAGAAGTTATATCGGACTGCACCTGTGACTGACCTCACATCTTCCCAGGCTGTCTTTTTAATGCAGCTTTGCTATGGCAAACAGCTGCACCTGGTGTTTTCCTGCCTCAGATCTCTATCACAGCAGCTAGGGACCCCTGCAGAAACCACTGCCCACTCTGACATATGCGTATACCTGCAAGTGCAAAAGAACTAACACCCCGTGGGACAACCTTTGAGGCAGAAATGAGCTGGTAGAGAAATACTCCACTCTTCCGTCCTCCGGGTGGGCAGTTCTGAGGTGCATTCTTGGTAACTCCTAAAATGATAGGGCTCTGGTGGCCCATGGTGGTGCCCAACTTGCAGTTCAGTACTGCACTCTTGGATTGCTTTTCTCTGTTCTTTCTTGATTGCCTGATTTTCCAGTCCTCCTTTCCTGTTCCTTGGGATTTGTTCCCAAAAAAGCTACCCGTACCAAAATTCTTGCTCAGAGTCTATTTTGCAGGAGAACCCAGACTAAGCCAGTCGTGAACCCAAAAGAGGCATCTCTGCCCACCTTTCACGGCCATTCTCAACAGACCTTTCCCAAGTCTGCTAACAAGGAATCAATTTGTTCGGCCTGAGCTTTTGCTCCTTTTATTTCCCAGTTGCCCTGTCCTCTAAGGCATCACTAGTAAGCTCTCAGAGACAGGCAAGTATCAGGGATTCCTAAGAGGTAGGGCCAGTTGAAGGGCTGAGGCTAAGTGAGAGTCTGACAAAGCCATTCTCAGACCACTTAAACCTTTCCCCTGTTTCCAAGGTCCTTGCTGTGGACTTTGAAACTGTTGAAACTCTCAGTTGAACATGGAGGCAAGACCATGTGAGACCCAGTTCACTCTCCACACAGCGTGTGCTGAGATTCTGTCTCTTTTCTGCCCTCCTCTTCCCCTTACTCCCTTGTGAAAGCAGTTCCTCTACCCAGATACAAGGTCTCAGGCCAGGGTGTTTGGCACCTAGTACATATCATCTCATTTCAACACCAACGGTGCTGTTGCAAATTGCGAAGCTAGCCTTGGGAGGGAAACAGCCCTTCGTCTCTGCCTTCAAGGAGGGAAATGAGACATGTACCTAAGCTAAATGAATCATTGGAAGTCCTGGAGATCTTCTAAAAGAAGGACATGGAAGTATAGTGGGAGTACTGGTAGGGCTTCAGGGTGGGCTTTGTAGAAGAGCATCCTGAAAGACTCTCGGGTTGGAACGAAGTCCCCTAAGAGATCCCACTGCCCAGAAAGCCACAGTGTTTTCTCCTGTCCATATCAGTTCCTAATTGCCTCCTGGGTCACACCCTTCCAGAATCATGCTAATCATTCCCTCATTTTCCTAGACCCAAGCCCTCCCTTTGTAGATCTGGCTGCGTCCCATCTCTGAATGCCCTTGGTCTTCTCTGCCCTCAGTGGTAAGTGTTGAATGCCAAATGGTGCAGGTTTAATCCTGCCCTTGGCCAGCCACCTTGAACTCCTCCGGAAGCCCACATGTGCAGCCCTCTATGCTGAATTCCGCTGGAGAAGAGAGAAGAATAACATCGTTTACTATTCCAAACCCTGAAGGTCTTCTATTTGTTTTGATACAATTGAATTTTCTTAATAAAAAAAAATATTGGCGGGGGGAGGGGGCGGGGGGGGCTGGGCGGTGGTGGTGCTAGATATGCCCTTAATTCCGAATTTTAAAAGTATCAAGCAGCTTTTTTCTATAATTGATAGTGAAACCAAGAAAAAGCCCAATGGGTTATTCTAAAAGCTGTGGTGCTCAGAATCTAATGGGCTGCAAAGAACCCTTGATCCTGACGTGACTGTAATACTGATTTCTGCCCATGAATGAGAACTGGAGGTCCAGCCTTTTTCCCTGCCATGAATGAGCAAGTAAAACAAGAGCTTGGACCTTTCTGGAAAAAGAAGGGTGGTATCAGGCACCCATATCTGCACCTTCTTTCTGTCTCTTGACTCCTATGTATTTAATTAAATCTTTGGTTTTTTAAACACAGTTTGGTGTGGGGAGTAGTTTGGTTGTTGTTGTTTTTAAATTTTTTTTTAAATTTTTTAATTTTATTTTTGAGAGAGAGAGACAGAACACAAGTGGGGGAGGGGCAGAAAGAGAGCGAGACACAGAATCAGAAGCAGGCTCCAGGCTCTGAGCTATCAGCGCAGAGCCCGATGTGGGGCTGGAACCCACGAACCGTGAGATCATGACCTGAGCCGAAGTCAGTTGCTTAATTGTCTGAGCCACCCAGGCGCCCTGTTGTTGTTGTTTTTAATGTAGGCTCCACAGGCAACATGGGGCCTGAACTCAGGACCCTGAGATCAAGAGTCACATGCTGTGCCAACTGATCCAGCCAGTTTCTCCAGTAGTTTGGAAATTTAAGCAAAGTTTCTTTCAGGTAATTGGGATCTTCAAAGAGGGAAAGTATGAGAAGATAAAAACCCTGTCCCTACCTCTGCCCATTCACCTCACGCTATAAAACTCCTTCCTTCCTTCTTTCAGTTTACATCTAGCCCTTATATCTCAGGCATTGTGCTTTGTTCTGGGAATGCAACGATAACCAAATGCTGGGTCCCTGCCTTCAGCAACACAATTTAGCAGCTAATCACTATGTACCAGATACTATGTCAAGTGCTTTGTGTGTTATTTCACTTAATCTCTGCAACAATCTTAAAAGTGACCTAAGATTATTCCCATTTCTCATCTAAGGAAGTTGAGGCCTAGAGAGGTCAAATAATTAGTCCCAGCAGCACAACTAGCAAGAGGCAGAGTCAGGTCCCACACAAGTCTGCCCTGTTCCAAAGACTTTCTTTAAGCATACCACCAATTGTTCTAATATTCTTGCTTCATAAAAGAAAGAAGAAAGAAAGAAAGAAAGAAAGAAAGAAAGAAAGAAAGAAAGAAAGAAAGAAAGAAAGAGAAAAAAGGAAAAAAAGGATGAGGGGTGCCCTGGTGGTTCAGTCGGCTAAGTGTCCAACTCTTGATTTCCACTTAGGTCATGATTTCACAGTTTGTGGGATCAAGACCCTCATCGGGCTTGGTTTGTGGGATCGAGACCCTCGTCAGGCTCCATGCTGATAGTGCAGAGCCTGCTTTGGATTCTCTCTCTCTCTCTCTGTCAAAATAAATAAACTTAAAAAAAAAAAGAATGAAAATCCCAGTTTATAAGGCTATGTGGAGTACAGAATTTTTTGTAACCTGTTGGGCATTGCTTCTGTG
The DNA here is from genome assembly GCF_018350195.1 of Panthera tigris. Lineage (NCBI taxonomy): Eukaryota > Metazoa > Chordata > Mammalia > Carnivora > Felidae > Panthera > Panthera tigris. The sequence continues at coordinate 72,455,571 of NC_056668.1, forward strand.
ATCTAATAGAAGCTCAAATTGCCTTATTACATGGAAATTTCTGTCAACAAATACAATACAGATGCCAAGATCTGATGCCCTCAACTAGGAAAAGTTATTATAGGTTCTTTTTTTAAAAAAAAAAATTTAATGTTTATTTATTATTTTTGAGAGAGAGACAGAGTGTGAGCAGGGAGGGGCAGAGAGAGAGAGGGAGACACAGAATCTGAAGCAGGCTCCAGGTTCTGAGCTGTCAGCACAAAGCCCAATGCAGGGCTCGAACTCACCAACTGTGAGATCATGACCAGAGCCGAAGTGGGACACTTAACCAACTGAGTCACCCAGGTGCCCCTGAAAAGTAATTATAGGTTCTAATTGACTGAACTTTGAAATACAAGAGTATGGGACAAGATTCTAAACCCTTAAATCTGATTTTCTGACCTTCAAATTCTATTTTTTTTAAAGAATATTTGTTACAGTAAACTCTTAAAAATCAGGATACAAAACCATATGCTTCTTTTTATTGATATCTTTTCAACTTTTTTCCAATGAATGTGTGTGTGTGTATGTATGTATATATATATATATATATATATATATATATATATATATATATATATATATATATTTTCTGCTTCTTGCTACCAAAGACAGAGCCTACTATTTCAAAAGGAAAATCAAATTGCCAAGTTGCTGCCTCTCTGTTTTGGGTTGCCAGCACCTCTTTCCCAAGGCGTATCAGCTCCTCTGCAACTCGCTCCCCTCAACCAGTCTTTTCCCAAGACCTGAAGTTTTTACCCCCCTAGATAGTTCTCACATTCAGTGTTCACTCACCTTAGCTGGTGGTGGGGTAACAATGCCCCCTCAGCACTGTCCACATGCAGGGTACTCTCCAGGTAAGTTACAAGGCAGATACACCTGGAATCCTCTTCATGCTCAGTTAATAGGGTATAATACACACCCCTGGAAACGTCTCCCAAAATGTATGTGTATTATTTCAATGCCTGCCTTTAGCTGGGAAGGGAAATTCTCACACCCGTATGATAAAGCCAGCTAATGACAAAATACAGTATTTAGAGTTCTGGATGTTTGTGTGTTTGTCATTAAAAAGGCAAAGTCCAGCTTTGTAAATGTTTGTTTTAGGCTTAAAATGTCTGCGAGTTTGGCTCTCTGACAAGCAGAGGATCAGGAGTAAATGCCATTGCTTAGGGACACGTAAGAAAAAAAATGAGGCAAAAGGGCAACTCCAACTGCCTCCATCTTGAGCTCTCGCTGCCAGGTATATGTGGACGTAAATGAACACAGGAACTGGCTTGAACAGAAAGACAGATGCGGAGAATGTCCTGAACATGACCCCAAATCAGGACTTGAGAAAGATTTCAAGATGAACAAGTAGCTTTGGGCAGATTAGCTACAAGAAGATGGGGCTAAAACATACCCCTTGAACATCACAATGGGGGTAAGGAAGAGTATGTCTGCAATATAGGAGATCCCTTAAGGGTGTTTCTTAGTACTACCATACCCTGTGATTAAAGTCAGTGGAAAATTACAACAATCAAATTCAGGCAGGACTGCTAATGACCTTGATCCTTCATGAGTGAAGGTTTGGGGCACCCTACCGGGTAAGGAAGAACAACCAGCCAAGGACAAAGGGAATATGGAATGGGCAGTGGGAAAAGGTAATTACAAATACCAGCTACAACTGTGTGACCAGTTTCAGAAAACAAGGACTGTGATTGTCATGAGTATTTCTTCCTTATTTTGTTATGTGTGTGTGTTTCATATTTTTGTTTTCTTTCCTCTGTTACTCCCTTTAAGTAATATAAGATGCTTTGACTTTATATCATATATATCATACATAGTATTAAGTTTATTATTTTTTTAAGTTTTATTTTTATTTATTTTCAGAGAGACAAAGAGAGCGCCAGCAGGGGAGGGGCAGAGGGAAAGGGAGACAGAGAATTCCCAAGCAGGTTTTGCACACGGCTCAGCGTGCAGAGCCCAAGGCAGGGCTCGAACCCACAAAACCGTGAGATCATAACCTGAGTCAGAATCAAGAGTTGGTCGCTTAACCAACTGAAGCCACCCAGCCACCCCAGTATTGTTAACTTTACATCATAGTATTTAAGTTATGGGGTATCAAGGAGAAGAGTAAATATCACCCAAGGACTTTGCATCCTCTTCCAGGGAAAAAGTTCATGAATTTTCAGTTGTATACAGGATAGTCATATCATGTTAGGTAGAATTATGACCTTATTATTGTCTTTATTTGCAGATTAAGTATGGTTTAAGCAGATGTATACAGGTGCCAAGTTGACAAGGAATGGGTGTTGATGTTTAATTTTATATGTCAACCTGGCTAGGCCATAGTGCCCACGTATTTGGTCAAACATTATTCTGAATGTTTTTGTGAAGGTGATTTGGATGAAATTACTATTTAAATCGGGGCGCCTGGGTGGCTCAGTCGGTTGAGCGGCCGACTTCAGCTCAGGTCATGATCTCGCAGTCCGTGAGGGCTGTGAGTTCGAGCCCCGCGTCGGGCTCTGTGCTGACAGCTCAGAGCCTGGAGCCTGTTTCAGATTCTGTGTCTCCCTCTCTCTGACCCTCCCCTGTTCATGCTCTGTCTCTCTGTGTCTCAAAAATAAATAAATGTTAAAAAAAAAAAAAAAGAAATTACTATTTAAATCAGTGGACTTTGAGTAAAGCACACTACCCTTCATAATGCAGATGGGACTCGTCCAACTAACTGAAGGCCTTACTAGAAAAAGACTGACCTCCTCAGGAGAGAAAATTCTGCCAGTAGACCACCTTTGGACCCTTCTCTGCAGCTCTTCCCTGGGAAGAGCCTATGCTGCTGGACTATGCTGCTGATTTTGAACTTGCCAAGCCTCTATAAACATATGAGCCAATTCCTTAAAATCTCTCTCTCTCATTCTCTCCCCTTCTCTCTCTCCCCACCCCCCACCCTTGCTCTTCCCACCCCTCCTTTCATATACATCCTGTTCCTTCTGTTCCTCAGGAGAACCCTAACCCTAATACACCCACTCGGAGTGGTCTCTTCCCTAATTGGACCCTGATACAACATTGAAATAGATCCCTCTACTCTGGAATTGGTCTGTGTCTGGGAGGGCAGGACCCCAAAGGAGCAGGAAGGGCCATTACTTAGGGGGGTGCTCGCAGGACAAGCTGGGACGTGGCAAGCCTTGCTTTTCACCCTCTCCATCCCCTGAGGCCCCTTCAGCCCCTGCCCTCCAGGTGCTCACACCCCAAGAAGGACACAGGCATAACTGCAGCTTACCCATTCCAGGGCAGCTTGGGCTCCATGATATAACAGGCAAAACCCTGGGCTCTGGGACCATGGTAGAGAGAGCTGTTCCTAAAGATCGGGGCCGAGAAGCAGGCTTCCTAAAGGAGGTGACTGCCTTGGATCGCAGATTCAAAGGCAGGAGATTTTTCCTCCAAATTTTTATCTTGAAAAAGTTTAAAATTACAGAAAAGATGAAGAGTATAACGAACACCCATACGGCCATAATCTAGAGTCACAATTGGTAACAGCTGGTCACATTTGCTCTCCCTATGTACACATGCAGTTACATTTATAACTTTGCTGAGTCATTGGAGAGTATGTTGCAGACATCATCACAGACCACTCCCAAATATTTCAGAATCTTTTACAAAAGAAGAAGGAAATAAGGCAATTCTTCTACATAATCATGGCACTATTGTCACATTCAAGAAATTTAACATCTGGGGTGCCTGGGTGGCTCCGTCGGTTAAGTGGCTGACTTCAACTCTGGCCGTGATCTCATGGTTTGTGAGTTCAAGTCCCACGTCAGGCTCTCTGCTGTCAGCACAGAGCCCACTTCGGATCCTCTGTCTCCCTCTCTCTCTGCCCCTCCCCTGCTTACACTGTCTCTTTCAAAATAAATAAACTTAAAAAAAAAAATTTAACATCAATGATAATAGTATGATCCTGTTAACCCAGACTCAGATTATTTCAGTTGTCCCAATTATGTCCTTCTGTAGTTTTAGGTTTTTTTTTTTTTTTTCTCTCAGTTAAGATTCCAACTGAGGAAAATGATTTCTATTTAGTTATCATGTCTCTTTAGTTTCTCTTAATCTAGAACAGGACCCTGCCTTTTCTTCTGAGGGGACAGGGTCTTTCATGATATTGACAGTTTGATGAGTCCAGACTAGTTGTTTTGTAAAATGTCCCCAAATCTAAATTTGTCTGATCATTTCCTCGTGATTGGATCCAGGCTAAACACTTTCAGTAGGAATACTAAATAGGTGATGTTTAGGTAGAATTTGGACAAGTTGCATTCGGGAGGGGTACACCAGACATAGGGAAAAGCAAGACTTATGTCCCTTAGGTGTGGGAAAGCCCAGCATGTCTGGGAATACCCTTGGTCCCAAGGAGTCGCACTGGGATGGCCTGGGGCATGTGGGCAGAGGACAGGAGAAGGGTAAGTGATGGGAGACAAAGATGGCTAGGGAAGTTTGGTCTTTGTTCACTGGCATTTGTTCAGAGGGCAGTGGGGAATCATAGCCTCTAGAGGCATATTAGCTTTTCATAAAAGAGCTTCAAGGACCAAAAAGCCCTCAAGACCCAAAGAAATGAGTCTCAAAGGGTGGAGTCCCAGCCCCTAGAAGAGATATTTTGAATAATGGGACCTTACCAACCATTCACCAGTACACAACATATTATTAATTGGAAAAAAGAGCAAATCTCAAATGGAAGGGAGCATAATTACCTTTAGTGTCATTCCTCTTTCTTTCACAATTATCTCCCAGCTCTGTCATATGCCATTTTCCTCAGAGATGTTTCCTTCAGCCCCATCCTTTCCCTTCCCTTCTCTCTCCTTCCTAGTCACCCAAGCTGAAAACCTGGGATTCCCCCAGTGCCTTCCCCTTGTCCCTCACTTCCAGCCTGCTTGGCCCAAGTCTCTGTGCCTGGTTCTGCAGGGGAGGATGAGGGAAGGTAGGTGAGGACCAGGTCACCTGGTACTGGCTGTCAGGACTGCCCTCTAGGGCAGCTCCACTTGAGGGCCTTGAGCTATGCCCAAAGGCCCTGACTTAGGAGGGAGAGGCCAACCATAAATGGGAAGCTATGGGCCAAGCCAGTGGCCAAACTGGAAGGAAGAGCTTGTAGAAATGAAGAGAGTCTAAAGAGATGGGGTGATGTGGAGAGCTAGGAAGCCTGGATTTCCTGATGTTTGCAGTGTCCCTCCGACTCCTGGCAGATTCACTAGGTGATGATAGGTGTGGTCTTTTTTAATTTTTTAATTTTATTTGAGAGAGAGAGAGAGAGAGAGAGAGAGAGCATGAATAGGGGAGGGGGCAAAGGGAGAGAGAAACTTAAGCAGGCTCCATGCTCAGCACAGAGCCTGACAACGGGGCTCAGTTCCACGGCCCTGGGAACATGACCTGAGCCAAAATCATGGGTTGGATGCTCAACCCACTGAGCCACCCAAGCACCCCTGATAATGGGTGCGTTTTTTAAGGTTATACAACTACCCCGACAACATGTCTTTTTTTTAAGGGATCATGGTCACATGGGGTATCTCTTGGTTACCCTAGCACAATGTTTCCTCATAGCTGGAGACTACTTCAGGCAGACCAAGAGTTATGGAACCTCTCCTTGCTTCTCCATCCCTCCCATTTGCCCAGGCTCTGCAGCCAGCCTCCAGTGCATCTGTGCCAGCATTCTCTGTCCGATGCCCGGCTCAGGTCCGCGGTAGCAGAGGATGGACACATAAATGGGTGTCCTCATGGGTCAATGAGAGTTGAGTAAAGAGAGCATAGACATGAGGAGATGCCCAAAGGGGAAGAGGGAAAGCTGGAAACAAAGGATACCAGACTGACCAACCCAGTCTTCCAGTACTGAGCGAGCTAGAAGCAAAGGCAGAGCCGGCAGCATGAAGGGAAGTGAGCTGTGATGGGGCCCAGACGTTTGCTGGCATTCAGGGTGTAGCAGGTCGTCTTTAGAGGTGTTTCCTCAAATGGCTGCTCATTTTCTTGTACAATGTGAGGCTGCAGCAGCCACAGATGAGAAGGGTGAGAGCCATGCTTGCAGGGAGGGTGTGTTCTGATAAGTAGAGGCTGGTTCAGGGTATGCCCCCCCCACCACACACACATACAAAATAGTAATAGAGTTTCACCCATGGTTGAAGGACTTGCAGTAGGAAGGCAGAGTCCCAGTGTCATGGCCCGAAGGAGTGCCAAAGAGAGACACCGTGCCCAGACTCCCAATGGCAAGGCCAAAAGGCAAAAAAAGGAAATGGAGTATAAGTAAAAGGAATCAAAGCTACCATTACTACAAGCACTATAATTATTAATCTAGACTATTTTGGATAGTTAACATAAAAGCTATTAGAATAATAATGGAGTTCAGTAAATTGGTTGAATATAAGACAAATAGAGAAAATTAAAAGCTTTCCCACTTAGAAAATGTAACGGTAAAAACTCATGATAATCACATTGCAATAAAAAGTAAAGTACCTGGAGATAACAAGAAATTGCAAAGTCTTTGTTAAAAAGAAAAAGAAAAAAGCTGTGTGTCTGTATTAAAAGATATGAAAGATGAGCTGAAAATTGAGGGGCCATATCATGTTTCCAGATAGGAAGGTGACATTATAAAAGATGGGGTTTCCCCACATTTATCTAGAATTCATTGCAGTTTAGGGGGAGAGAGGGACTTGATTCTAAATTGATTATAAATGGGTAAATATGTAAAATTAAGCAGGATCATTTTGAAAAATGCTGCATGAGATGAACACATACTACAAAGCTAAGCTAATTACAAAGTATGATGCTGGTGCATGAGTAGAAAAGGCAGATCAATGGAACAGATGGGCAGTCCAGAAACAAAACCACAAGTTAATGAAAATTTAATATACCATAAGAGTGGCATTTCCAATCAAAACAGATGAATTATCTAATGACATGGGGACAATTACCTATGTATATACCATACACAAAAATAAATTCTAAGTAGATTAAAGATCCAAATATGAAAACTAAAACTATAAAAATATTAGAAGAAAATATGAGACCAATTCAATAATCATGAGGTTGGAAAAGGATTTCCTAACCCTATCACAATGCCCAGGAGACAAAAAGGAAAAAAAACTGAAAGCTTAGACCACTTAAAAACTTAAACGTTTCTACAAGGAGAGCCACCATTCATGTGACTGGCTGAGAGAAAACATTTACAACATATGTAACAGATAAGGGCTAAAAATCTGCAGCATGTAAAGAGCTCCTACATATGAACAAGAAAAAGATAAACAATCTAATCGAAAAAATGGACAAAGGTAGATAAATCACAAAAAAGAAAACTGAATGGCCATTATACATAAAAAGTTGTGCTCAATTATGATGATGTATCAACATTTAAATGCAAGTCAGAAATATATTTTTGTCAATCACATTGGTGAAAATTAAAATATGGGAGAGAAATGAGGAAGCAGCACCCTCATACACTACTGACAGGAGTGAAAATTGCAATCTTTTAAAAAATAATGTGGCAGCATGCATGATACCCATTGACTCAGCAATTCCATTCTAGGACTCCAGCCTACAAAAATACTTGCACACTTCACAAAGATGTGTGTATGTGGATATTTGATGCGACATTATTTGTAACAGAAAAAAATAAAAGATAATCTAATAATGGAATGTTTAAATAAATCATGGTCCACCTATACCAAAAACATTGTCTGCCCAGATTGGCTACTTTTCTGAATCCCTCTTCCTCGTGACCTGCCCTCTCTATTCCCTGAAACACAATTCTTGTTAGAACAAGTCAGCCTTGGGGCACCTGGGTGGCTCAGTCAGTTAAGCCTACACTTCAGCTCATGTCAGGATCTCATGGTCCGTGGGTTCAAGCCCCGTTTTGGGCTCTGTGCTGCAGTTCGTGACCTGCAGCCTGTTTCAGATTCTGGGTCTCCCCAACTCTCCGCCACTCCCCTACTCTGCCTTCCTCTCTCTTTCTCTCAAAAATAAATAAACATTAAAAAAAATTTTTAAACAAATCAACCTTCCTGGCCACAGCTGATTGATTTATGGCGTTCACTCGATCCACAGGCCAATCAGACACATTCCCTGAAATTTTGGAACTGAAAGTAAGAAAGAGAGACAGTCTAAAGATGTAAAATATTAACTTCAGGGGGTAGCTGGGGAGTTTTCTCAAGCCACATTTCTGACACCTCGAACCTGACAAATACAGCTGGCCTGGGCATGGGGAGTGTGAACACAGTAGTGAAGCTGAGATGCAGAGAAGACCTGGACGTTGAGAAGCTGAGAGAGGCCTGCCCTGGCTGCTGGTGTCCCTCTTTCTCATGAGTTCCACGAGACATCCTTCTCGCTGAAGCTAGTTCGCACCTGCATTCAGTCATATGTACATACAACCAAAGTAGTACTAACTACCGTGATTTCCCACCACGGAACACTGTGTGGCCAATAAAACGATTGGAGTCCAACATATGTTAAGATAAGGAAAGATATCCAGGACATATAATGTGAAAAAAAAATCAAGGTACAAAACAACATGATACCATGATTCCATTGAAAGTGTTTTTATATTTGCAACTACATGGATGGAACTAGAGGGTATTATGCTAAGCGAGATTAGTCAGAGAAAGACAAATATCATATGACTTCACTCATATGAGGACTTTAAGACACAGAACAGATGAACACAAGGGAAGGGAAGCAAAAATAATACAAAAACTGGGAGGGGGACAAAACATAAGAGACCCTTCAATATGGAGAACAGAGGATTACTGGAGGGGTTGTGGGATGGGGGATGGGCTTAAAGGGTAAGGGGCATTAAGGAATCTACTCCTGAAATCATTGTTGCACTATATTCTAACTTGGATGTAAATTTTAAAAAATAAATTGAATTAAAAATAAAATAAATAGATAGATAGAAAGTGTTTTTACGATATATCCTTTTTTAAAAATTCCAGTTAGTTAACATATATTGTTATATTAGTTCCAGGCGTAAAATCCAGTGATTCAACAATCCCATACATCACCCAGTGCTCATCACAACAAGTGCACTCCTTAATCCCCATCACATATCTCACCCATCCCCTCTGCCCACCTCCTCTCTGGTAACCATCAATTTGTTCTCTATAGGTTTTTGTTTTGTTTGTTTGTTTGTTTTAATTTTAAGAGAACTCTTTGTGCAATATACAAAATTACAAACTTTTAGGCATGGAGAAAGATGTGGAATATTAGATACCGAACGCCCAATAGTTATTATTTCTAAAGGATTAGGATGGCAGAGGGATGAGGACCTTTTATTTTTGCTTCACTTCCAAATTGCTTGAATTTTATCTAGTGAGAATATATTGCTTCTTTTGTGTTTTAATAAGCTTTTATTTTGAATAATTTTAGAGGTACAGAAAAGTTTCAAAGATAGCATAGAGAGTTCCCATGTACTCTTCACCCAACTTCCCCTAATTTGAATATTTTACATGACCATAGTATATTTGTCAAAACCAAGAAACTAACATTGGCACATCACAATTAACTAAACTCCAGGCTTTCTTTATTTGGATTTCACCCGTCTTTTTCATTAATGTCCTTTTTCTGTCCCAGGATCTAATCTAAAATACCACATCACATTTACATGTCATGTCTCCTAGCTTCCTCTAATTTTTGATAGCTTCTCAGTCTTGCTTTGACTTTCTGGACCTTGATCATTTTAAATAGTACCAGTCATGGGATGCCCGGGTGGCTCTGTTACTTAAGCGTCTGACTTCGGCTCAGGTCATAAACTCGTGGTTTATGGCTTCAAGCCTTGCGTTGGGCTCTGTGCTGACAGCTCAGAGCCTGGACCCTGCTTTGAAGTCTGTGTCTCCCTCTCTCTCTGCCCCTTCCCTCCTCATTCTCTCTCTCTTTCTCTCTCTCTCAAAAATACATAAATGTTAAAAAATATTTTTAATATAATAAAAAAATAAGGAGTACCAGTCAGGTGTTCTGTGGATTACTCCTCAATGTTTAATGTTTTCCTCATGGTTAGACTGGGATTTCGTTTTGGGGGGAGAATTCCAGAGGTGAAGTGCCTTCCTCATCATGTCATATCAAGGATACATATTATCAACATAACTTAACACTGATGACATTAACCTTGATTACCTGGTTAAGGAAATGTCTGCCAGATTTCTTCTACCCTGTAAAGTTTCTGCCTTTTCTTTTCCAGATTCATTCATTGGAGGCAAGTCACTATGTTATCTTATGCTCAAGGGGGGGAAATTAATCTCCTAGTCCTGGTGTACTACTTTTGAAATTAAAGAGACTTCTGAGAATAGAGGTTCTGCCCTATACATTTTTTTTAAATTGCTCCAATATTAACTTATTTATTGTGTAAATATGCATTGAGCCCCTGCTATGTGGGTTGCTAGCCCCTGATGCAGACATTGGATACAGCAAGTTCTCACTCTTATGGAACATACGTTGTAGACTAATACTGAATGTACAGTAGATTGAAAAACAACAGAGGGCTGCCTGACTGGCTCAGTCAGAAAAGCATGCATCTCTTGATTTCAGGGTTGTGAGTTTGAGCCACATGTTGGATGTAGAGATTACTTAAATAAATATTTTAAAAAACAGACAAAGCTTACAGGATCCAAGGAACTAAGATATGGAACCAAAAGTGGAGGTGGGCAAGACACAGTCCCAAAAGCAGATAAGTGGAGGTAGGGGAAAGGGACAGAGAAGAGCAACCCTAGAGATGTGGCCAATGCACATGGCGGCACACTGCAGTATGCGGTGCCTATCACGTACTAGGTTTAGTTGAAGGGCTAAGCCAACTGGAGGGAATAGGAGGGGATATTATATGCAGTTCTGGACACATAATAGGTACTTCATAGAAATTTGTTACATAAATAAGTGAAGGAATAACTACATTGAGTAGGCCTGTTTACCCTTACTTGCTTCCACACTAAAAATTCCAATAAGACGTTCCAAGGTAATCAGAGAAGGGAGAATCTCAACATTCTGGAGGGCAGCTGCTCCTCACAGCCCCGTCTCCTGCCTCCAAGCTTCCTTTCTTGGGTATCCTCAAAGCTACTCCCCTTTACCCTACCACCTGGGCATGAGCACAGGCTTTTCCCCTAATTCCAATGGGGGCCAAGAGGGCAGAGTTGTTCTGAAACCAGGTTGAAATGTTTGCTCAGTCTTAGCCAGAGGCAGAGAGTAAACTGAAGGGAACTTCCCCCATGAGATGTCAGGCAGCCTGATTCCTGAGGTGATAGAAGTGGAATCACCCAAGTGACGCTATGATGACAGCTAATATGGAGAGGTCCCTGGGGACAGCCACTCACATCTGTGTCCATATTTACTTCATCTTCTGAGTTCTCTCTAGTGTTTCTCCTTCCTGAGTTTTGGTGGAACAAAAAGCAGGGTTTTCTGCTTTTATTTGCCATTTTACCTTTGTCCTGAGAGCAGAGAGCCAAAGGAGAGCCCTGAAAAACAGACGCCCACTTTTGTTCTGGTTTTCTCCATTTTTAAAGTGCTCTTAGAGATAGGATTTTCAAAGGCAGCCTGTGTCAAAATGACAAAGCTGGGAAGAACCCTTCCTCTACAGTCTAATTAGAAATTAGCAATTCAGCAAGTCACTTCTCAATGGTCAAAAAACCAGCATCCAGTTTCTTCTACTATTTTGTCATGTACCTTAAAACCTCTCCCACCTAGGAACAAGACAAGGATGTCCATTCTCACCACTTTTATTTAATGTAGTCCTGGAAGTCCTAGCCACAGCAATCAAATATGAAAAAGGAATAAAACGCATCCAAATTGGTAAGAAAGAAGTAAAACTTTCACTATTTGCAGATGAAATGGTACTAAATATAGAAAATCCTAAAGACTCCACACATACACAAACAAAAAGCCTACTAAAACTAATAAATGAATTCAGTAAGATTGTAGGATATAAAATCAACGTACAGAAATCCATTGCATTTCTATATACTAATAATGAAGCAAAAGAAAGAAATAATAGAGCGAACCCATTTACAATTGCACCAAAAATAATAAAATACCTAGGAATAAACTTAATCAAGGAGGTAAAACAGCTGAACTCTGAAAACTATAAAACATTGATGAAAGAAATTAAAGATGGCACAAACAAGTGGAAAGACATTCCATTATCATGGATTAGAAGAACAAATATTGTTAAGATGTCTATACTATCTAAAGCAATCTACAGATTTAATGCAATGCCTATCAAAATATCACCAGCATTTTTCACAGAACTAGATCAAATAATTCGAAGATTTGTATGGGACCACAAAAGACCCCAAATAGCCAAAGCAATCTTGAAAAAGAAAAACAAACTTGGTAGTATCACAATTCCAGATTTCAAGTTATATTACAAAGCTGTCATAATCAAAACAGTGTGGTACTGGCACAAAAATAGACAGATCAATGAAACGGGAGAGGAAGCACAGAAACACACCCACAATTATATGGTTGATTAATCTTTGACAAAAGAGGCAAGAAGATGCAGTGGGAAAGAGACAGTCTCTTCAACAAATGCTGTTGGGAAAATTGGACAACTACATGCAAAGGAATGAAATTGGACCACTTCCTTACACCATACACAAAAATAAACTCAAAATGGATTAAAGACCTAATGTGAGACCTGAAACCGTAAAAATCCTAGAAAAGAGCACAGGCAGTAATCTCTCTGACATTCTTCATAGCAACATTTTTCTAGATGAGTCTCCTGAGGCAAGGGAACTAAAAGTAAAAGTAAACTATTGGGACTACATGAACATAAAAAGCTTCTGCACAGCAAAGGAAACAATCAGCAAAACTAAAAGACAACCCATGGAATGTGCAAAGATATCTGCAAATGACATATCCAATGAAAGGTTAGAATCCGAAATATAAAAAGAACTAATATAACTCAATACCCAAAAACCAAATAATTCAATTTAAAAATAGGCAGAAGACATGAACAGACATTTGTCCAAAGAAGACATACAGATGGCCAACAGACACATGAAAAGATTCCCAATATCACTCAGCATCAGGGAAATGTGAATCAAAACTACAATGAGATTTTACCTTATACCTGTCAGAATGGCTAAAATAAAAAACACAAGAAACAACAAGTGTTGGCAAGGGTGTGGAGAGAAAGGAACATTCATGTACTATTGGTAGGAATGCAAACTGGTAGAGTCACTGTGGAGGCTCCTCAAAAAGTTAAAAAGAGACCTACCCTATGATCCAGTAATTGCACTAATGGGTATCTATCCAAAAAATACAAAAACTTTAATTCAGAAGGATGCCTGTACCCCTATATTTATATTTATTGTAGCATTATTTACCATAGCCAAATTATGGAAACAGCCCAAGTGTCCATCGATAGATGAATAAAGAAGATGTGAGATACGTATATACGTGTGTGTGTGTGTGTGTGTGTGTGTGTGTGTGTGTGTGTATAACAGAGAAATAAGTCAGTCAGAGGAAGACAAATACCATTTGATTTCACTCATGTGGAATTTAAGGAACAAAACAAATGAACAAAGGAAAAAAGAGTGGAAAGAGAGAAACCAAGGAACAGACTCTTAACTATAGAGAACAAAGTAATGGTTACCAGAGGGGGAGGGGAGGATGGGTAAAATGGTGGTGGGGCTTAAAGAGTACACTTATCATGATGATCACTGAATAATGTATAGAATTGTTGAATCATGGGGCGCCTGGATGGCTCAGTCGGTTGGGCGTCTGGCTTCAGCTCGGGTCATGATTTCATGGTTCGTGGATTCAGGCGCCATGTCGGTCTCTGGGCTGACAGCTTGGAGCCTGGAACCTGGTTTGGATTCTGTGTCTCCCCCTTCTCTCTGTGCCCACCCCCACACCCTGTCTCTTTCTGTCTCTCAAACATGAATAAATGTTAAAAAAGAAAAAAACCTCTCCTGCCTGAACTTTCATTTTTGCATACGTAGAATGACAAGGCAGGATTGGGTAATGCTGAAGATTGCTAAGAGTCCTGGTGTTCCATTATTTTTATCCAGTGTGATGCTTTCCTGACTCCTCCATGAACTTCGCTGCTCTTTCAAGTTCAGAGCTGTGATCCAGGGCACACAAGCAGGAGACAGGGTGGAGAGCCAGTAAGAGCCCAACATCTCTTCCCTACATTGGTACCATCACTTGTGAAAAACTGCAGTGAATCAAACCGCCTAGAGGTGGAGCTCTCCATTTAGTGGAGAAAGAATTAAACTGTGTGTTGAGTTAAAGGTCTAATTAAATATTATCATCCAACAGTGTATCACTGAACATTTTAGGTAAATAATACTCAAATATCAATCAATAGCCTCTGCCAGTGATGAGTGATTTACCATGTCTACGATCCTAGTTGCCTTCTTCTCTTCTAGGAGTAATTAACCTGAGTGCGACAACTTAGTTTAGGCCAGAACACTAAGACATTCAATCTAATGGACTTAAATTAATTAAAATAAGATTTCGACTCATCATCAGAGAAATACAAATCAAAACCACAATGAGATATCACCTTACACCTGTCAGAATGGCTAACATTAACAACTCAGGCAACAATAGATGTGGGCAAGGATGCAGAGAAAGAGGATCTCTTTTGCATTGTTGGTGGGAATGCAAGCTGGTGCAGCCACTCTGGAAAACAGTATGGAGGTTCCTCAAAAAACTAAAAATAGAACCACCCTATGACCCAGCAATTGCACTACTAGGCATTTATCCAAGGGATCTAGGTGTGCTGTTTCGAAGGGACCCATGCACCCCCATATTTATAGCAGCACTATCAACAATAGCCAAAGTATGGAAAGAGCCCAAATGTCCATCGATGGATGAATGGATGAAGAAGATGTGCTATATATATATACAATGGAGTATTACTCGGCAATCAAAAAGAATGAAATCTTGCCATTTGCAACAACGTGGATGGGACTGGAGGGTATTAGCTAAGTGAAATTAGTCAGAGAAAGACAAAAATATGACTTCACTCATATGAGGACTTTAAGAGACAAAACAGATGACCATAAGGGAAGGGAAACAAAAATAATATGAAAACAGGGAGGGGGACAAAACAGAAGAGACTCATAAACATGGAGAACAAACTGAGGGTTGCTGGAGGGGTTGTGGGAAGGGGGGATGGGCTAAATGGGTAAGGGGCATTAAGGATTATCTACTCCTGAAATCATTGTTGCACTATATGCTAACTAACTTGGATGTAAATTAAAAAAAATAAAAAGTAAAACAAGTTAAGAAAAAATAAATTAATTAATTAAAATAAAAGATTTTGGAAGATCCCTCTCAAATCTAGTGCTGAACATTTTGTGTACCATGAAGTTGCACATATTTATTCTCTTAATAAAACTACTACATAAAAAATGCATCCTTTTGTTCCCAAATGCTCAATGGCATTTAAAGCAGTAGCAACCTCAGTCCTTAGAGCAAGGAAACTTGCCTTCCTGCCTATTGCTCTGTCTCTCAAGTCCTTTGGATGCTCCAAGCTGGATACAGGTCTTTGAGACCCAGGCCAAATGACTGCCCTGGAAAGGCAGTGACTCTGTCAAAGATCCAGGTCAGCTGATGATAGGTTCCTGGTGGCAGGGACAGCTAGCAAGAGATTTAGGTCTTAGCAGCTCCTTCTGCAAGAAGCACCTGTGCTTCTAGCTGCCACCAAGCCACTTGGCCCCTGAACCACACAGCTCATACCACTTCCTGCTGAGCCTGGAGAACTCTTGCATGTTCGTGGCATTTGTTCAGAACCAGGAATCTTGGCCCATCTCCAAGTGCACCCTGACCTGTCCTAGACTTCCCTACTGTGCCTTTTTTCCCCCTTGTATTTGGATTAATCTGCCTCCCTTATAAATCTAATGCAGACACTCTCTTATCTTTGTTTTCATTCTACCCTCGTTCTTTTTAGGTGTTCAGTGGTCCTAGCATGTGTCATGGAGCATTACTTGGGAACAGGGGCTTCCTATCATGGAAGAAGCAGAGGGACTTCAGGGACACTGCTCAGAAGTGGGGCATCCTTCCACAGGGAGGTGCCTTAGACAATAGAGAAGGAATAGGTCCTCAATCCTGCTCCTGCTTCTGGGCATTTGCCCCTTATGGAACATCCCTATGCTACTGGTCTACACTTCCAGACCAAACACCAGCCTAGGAGTGTTGTCAGGGGGACTTGGGCGTCCAGCCCTTGGTGATCACAAAGCTACCTGTCTTTTCCATTCCTCCTACTTCTGCCCTCCTCCCAAGGTCCTGCTGCCTTTCTTTCGGAGTCTAGAAATGCAAACTATCTTATTCCACCCTTTCACTTCAAAAGTAAAACTTCAGGGGTGCCTGGGTGGCTCAGTCAGTTAAGCGTCCGACTTCAGCTCAGGTCATAATCTCACGGTTCATGGGTTTGAGCCTGCATCAGGCTCTGGGCTGACAGCTGGGAGCCTGGAGCCTGGTTCGAATTGTGTCTCCCTCTCTCTCTGCCCCTCCCCCACTTGTGCTCATTCGCGCGCGCTCTCTCTCTCTCTCTCTCTCCCACTCTCTCTCTCTCAAAAATAAATAGACATTAAAAATTTTTTTTAAAAAGTAGAACTTTATTCTATTTTCAAGGAAAATTTATTGATCACTCACTATTTGCTTTAGGTACTGGGGATATATCTAAAAACAAAACACATAAAAATCCTGCTCTCACTAAAATCTAGTGAGGGACACAAGAAAGAAGACAAACATTAGTATTACCAATGATGATAAGTGCGAAGTAGGAAAAGGATATACACAAAGTAGGAAAAGAGGATGCGAAATTGCCAGAGATGAAGGGATGGTGGTACAATTTAAAATAGTTTTGCATGGAAAATGATTTTTTTAAGAGTTTGTGTTTTTTGGGGCGCCTGGGTGGCTCAGTCGGTTAAGCGTCCGACTTCAGCTCAGGTCATGATCTCATGGTCCGTGAGTTCGAGCCCCGCACCGGGCTCTGTGCTGGCAGGTCGGAGCCTGGAGCCCGTTTCAGATTCTGTGTCTCCCTCTCTCTCTGCCCCTCCCCTGTTCATGCTCTGTCTCTCTCTGTCTCAAAAGTAAATAAACATGGGGCGCCTGGGTGGCGCAGTCAGTTAAGCGTCCGACTTCAGCTCAGGTCACGATCTCACGGTTCGTGAGTTCGAGCGCCGCGTCAGGCTCTGGGCTGATGGCTCGGAGCCTGGAGCCTGTTTCCGATTCTGTGTCTCCCTCTCTCTCTGCCCCTCCCCCATTCATGCTCTGTCTCTCTCTGTCCCAAAAATAAATAAAAAACGTTGAAAAAAATTTTTAAAATAAAAATAAAAAATAAATAAATAAATAAACGTTAAAAAAATTAAAAAAAAAAGAGTTTGCGTTTTTTAAGTAAGCTCTGGGCCCACCGTGGGGCTTGAACTCACAACCCCAAGAGCAAGAGTCTCATGCTCCCCTGACTCAGCCAGCCAGTTGCCCCTGAAGGTGATATTTGAACAAGGATATGAAGGATGTGAAGCAGCACACCATGCAGATATCTGGGGGACAGAAGTTGATCTAAGATTTGTGGGACCTGATTGTTATATAATTTGGAGATCTTCCTTAAGAAAGAGAATATAGGGGCTACTGGGCGGCTCAGTCCATTGAGCGTCCAGCTCTTAATTGAGACTGGGGGTCCTGATCTCATGGTCATAGGATAGAGCCCTACCTTGTGCTCTGTGGTGAGTATGGAGCCTTCTTAGAATTCTCTCTCCCTCTCTCCCCCGCTCTCTTCCCCACCCTGCCCCTCTCCCTTGCTAGTGCTCTCTTTCCCTAAAAAGAAAAGAAAGAAAAAGAATATAAAATCACCAATATAAAATTAGGTGCAGAACCTTAGATAGGCCCATGCAAGCAAAGGGCCGGAAGCCTAAGCTCCCTAGCACTGGAGTAATTCTGTCTAGCTCTGGGACTAGCATCCATGCAGGGGAAATGGCAGGTGCAAAGGGAGGCGCGAGCATGCGCAGTTAGGCATGGACAGAGAGGCTGGGGGTAGCTGGAGCAGAGCCAATGAGAGGAAGAGCAGGAGGGGGTGTTGTCTGAGTGAGCTGGAAGCAAATTAGAGGGATTTTGGCTTTATTGGTTGGGATGGGAGCCGCTGGAGGGTTTTGAGAAAAGGAGTAACATGACTGGGCTTCGATTTTGAAAGAATTTCTCTGATAGCTATTTTGAGAGTAGACAATATTTTGAAGCAGGTCAAAGATGGAAACAGAGACCAGTTAGGAGTCAGTTGGAATAATTCAGGAGAGAGATTGTGGTGGCTCAGACTGGGTCTCTAGCGGAGATGTGAGATATGGTTGATTCTGAACGTACTTTGAAGAGCAAATCCACAGGATTTGCTACAAGATCAGAGGTCAGAGAGAGAGAGAGAGAGAGAGAGAGAGAGCGAGAGAGAGAGAGAGAGATTGCAAAGATGATTCCGGGATTTGGTGAGCAAGTTTTATGTGGAAGGTTAGAGTTCAGTTTCAAACGTGTTAATTTTGGGATACCTCTACACTCAAAGGGAGAGGTGGGAGTCTGGAATCCAGCCTGGAAGAGATCTGGGCTGGACATAATAACTTCTTGAACCTGGATTAGACACAAAGGGAGGGACTATGGATAGAGAAAAGAAGTGGTCCTAGATTTGAGTCCCGAGGCCCTCTGATATTTAAAAGTCAGGGAAGAAAGGAGGAGGTAGCAAAGGAGACAGAGAAGGAGCAGGCAGGGGGTAGAAGAGGCTAGGAAGAGTGATCCCCCGTTAGCCAGGGAAACAAAAGGTGTCAAAGAGGTTGACGTGATCAAGCACCTCAAAGGCTGCTGATAGGTCAAACCTGAGGACTGAGAACTGACCACTGACTCGAAATCACTGGTGATCTTGACAAGAGCAGGGGGCATATCTGTGCAGATACAGACCTCATCAGAGTGAAAATTAAACCACAGGGAAACCTTCGGTCTGGCATATCTGGCTGTGCTGCCTTTACCCATGGTCCGTACCAGCTGGTCTGGTCCCTGGGACCTTCCTCCTTCACCCCAACACCTGGACCAACGCTTTCCCTACTGGAAGCGCTGGGATTCTGTGATCCCCGTGTGCCTCGACCAACGACAGCGACTGAGAACCTACCAAGTGCAGGCAGTGTGCTGGGCACTGGGTGACACAACCATGAGTCCCAGAATCTCCTTTTCAGTCCAGTGGAATTTTGTACAGCCATTTGCTGCCAGTTATTTCTCCTCTATTTCCAAAGTGACAGGAAACCCAGGAGAAAATAGGTCACACACTGAAGTGTTTTCTTCCTGGATTTCTGTAAAGGGCGGCCGGCGTGGACAGTGGGTCAGTGGCCCATCTGACTGCTGGTTCGCACACAGCTGGCTCCCTGCAGGCTCCGGGAGGAGCTCTGACCTTGACCTGGTGGACTAGTCTCAACAATGTGGGCAGTAGATCAAAGGATGTTTCCTTTACTAGAAAAACAACTCAAAGGTGACCCTTCCCAGCAGTGAGTAAATATCAACATCCCCAATTCTAAGAGAGGCCCAAATTGATGATCTCTACTCAGTCATGAAGTCCTCTGTGGCTGGTTTTTGATTATTGGCCTGGGACCTCCTGGACCTCAGGGACCAGATTGTGTTGATCTCTATATCCCTGATGCCTGGCACAGTATCTGACACACAGGTGATGCCACACAAATGGTTGCTGACTTGGCATCAGAGCCTGTCCCCTCCCCCTGCCACGTCACACCTCTGCAAAGAGTTGACTACTCCTGGATTTCATTCCTTTGGGTTTGGAACACTCACCTCCCTGAAGTTGGTCCATCCTCTTGCAGAATCTGCAGTATGCATCCACGAAGACTCACCCAATGAGAACTCTTGCTGACTTACTTGCTTTGCTACTGACAGCTTATCCTAGAAAATTTAGAAATTAAAGATTACTTAGTCAAAAAGGATACAAATTATATTTCTCTCTACCCTCTTGCTCCAACGGAACCGGCCGTGGAAAGTACTCTCCTGGTGGATCTTCTGGCCTCATATGACATATTGATTCCAGCATGCCCCCTTTCCTGAGGCTTTTTATCCCTTCACATTCATCTGCCAAGGCAAACCAGGCATTTCCACTTGAGCACTCAGCACTGGATGTCTCTCCAGGCTTCTAGGAGCTGCCTGGAGTTTGCGTCATCCCCTGGGCTCCTTGCCAGGGTGTTAAATCCATCATTCTGAGAAGGTGCCCCCAAGTCAGCTCTTACTTAACCAGTCTTATATCCCAGCCCCAGGATCAAGTACCCGTTGCCCGAGCAACCAGCAGCGTTGAAGATGCTATGGCCAGTTTGGTAATGAGCTGCCTAGTATTCACTTTATCTCCTCACTTGCATTTTCCCCTCACTCTGACTCATCCTCTCCCCACAGTAAGGATTTAGCATGCAAGCTTTGCCTCAGGCTTCATTTTCAGGGGAAACTGGGCTAAGGCAGGGACCTTGATTTAACCTGCTCTGAGAAGGGAAGACACATTCTTCCTGGCCTTTGGACTGGGGAGTGCCCAGAGTAAGTCCTTCCAGGCTAGGGATGGAAATAGAAAACGCAGCTTTTCCTTATGGAAAGAGGTAAAAGGTTAGGAAGGGTAACAGAAAAGCCAAATAGACATTTAACAGCTTTAAAATATAGTTCCTCCCTGAAACGACACAGCACTTTTTTCTTTCAAAACAGCTTGGTGATATTGCTATGTGAGGCATCCTCAGGCAGCAGAGGGGAGTAAAGGAGAAGGGCGAGAACATCCTGCACACTTTTTTGGTTTACAACCTGTGGTGTATTTCTGCTGTTTTCATGGTCCGTGATGCTCTAGATCCTGCCAAGAGTATGGTGAATTGGGGGGTGAGGAGGGAGTAGGGGAACCTTTTCAAAATTTTTAAAAGGTTTTAGTGCTTGGAAGAGCTGCATGGCAAGGAGGGGAGTGCTCATTAGGCAAAAGCTGGTGACCAGCACACCCAAGTTCCTTGAGACTTGAAAATCACGGGTTTGTTTGTACATACAAGTTCCACCCAAGACCCCTTCCAAGAATGGCTTTGTAGTCAGTAGGAGAGGAGGGGCCTTTTTTTTTTTAATGTTTATTTATTTTTGATAGAGAGAGAGAGAAACATGAGTGGGGGGCTGGAAGAGAGAGGGGGAGACAGAGGATCTGAAGCAGGCTCTGCACTGCCAGCAGGGAGCCTGCTTCAAGGGTTGAACTCACGAACTGCAAGATCGTGACCTGAGCTGAAGCCGGACACTCAACCAACTGAGCCACGCAGGCACCCCAAGGTGGAACCTTTTATTTTTTTTTCTTTTTTTTGTTGGAGCCTTTTAAAGAAGACGAGAACTCAGCATGCCCAGCAGGAGAGACAAAGATCTTGTGGTCTTAAGTAGACAAACATTAAAATGACTGTTTGAAAGGGGCCCTGGTGACATACATCTGAAAGGCGTCACTGTATTTGTCAGTAAAACATTGAGTCTATCCTATTGTTGAGACTCTTCTTTGACTACTGCCATGAAGCAACCCTCTCATGGAGAGGCTCATTTGTTCATCACACTCAACCAGAAGTGACCAGGAAGCTTCAAATCCAAATGATAGGTCTTTGTATCTCATTATTGAATAATAAAGCCAATTAGTTCTTCTGGGACTCCAACTCAATGTTTGATAAAGATACAAAGGTCCAACAGGTCCAACAGGAAGTAGGGGATCATGAGCAAAAGAAGTTCTGATTAAATTTTCACTTAGTGTAAGATTCCCCCGATTCTACATCATGGTCCCCAAAGGCTAGAAGGACAAAGAAAATACAAGCCAAGACAAATGAGAAGGGGCCATGCCCTGATGCATGGTTTTCCTGAAAGAAGGTAGGAAAACAGTTGCTGGAGGAAGTGAATGCTGGAAAGATGGTTCTTAATCCTGGCTGCATATTAGAAACACCCAGGGAGCTTTTAAAAAAATGCTGATGCCTAGGGGCACCTAGGTTGCTCAGTCAGTTAAGCATCCAGCTTTGGCTCAGGTCATGATCTCACAGTTCATGAGTTCAAGCCCCATATAGGGCTTTCTGCTGTCAGCACAGAGCCCTCTTCAGCTCCTCTGTCCCCCACTCTCTCTGCTCCTCCCCGCTCATGTGCACCTGCGTGCTCTCTTTTTGTCTCTATCAAAAATAAATAAAACATTGGGGCGCCTGGGTGGCTCAGTCGGTCAAAGCGTCTGACTTCGGCTCAGGTCATGATCTCGCGGTTCGTGAGTTCAAGCCCCTCTGTGCTGCCAGCTCAGAGACTGGAGCCTATTTCAGATTCTGTGCCTCCTTCTCTCTCTCTGACCCTCCCCCATTCATGCTCTGTCTCTCTCTGTCTCAAAAATAAATGAATGTTAAAAAAACGTTAAAAAAATAAATAAATAAAACATTAAAAAATTGTTAATGTTTTATTTATTTTTGAGAGGTGGGGGGGAAGGGGCAGAGAGAGAGGGAGACACAGAATCCAAAGCTGGCTCCAGGCTCTGAGCTGTCAGCACAGAGCCGGATGTGGGGCTCCAACCCATGAACTGTGAGATCATGACCTGAGCCGAAGTTGGTCGCTTAACCGACTGAGCCACCCAGGCGCCCCTGCAAAAAAACTTTTTTTTTTTTTTTTATGCTGATGCCTGGGTACCACTCCCAGAGATTCTGACTTAATTGGTCTAAGGGAGGTCCTGGTTGTTAGTCATTTTAAAAGCTCTGCAGGTGATTCAAATGGGTAACTGAAGGCTGAGAACCGTGTTCTAGAGGAAAGATACTTCTATTCTTGATTCTTTTTGCCTCCAGCTGTTAGTTTTCTCCTCGTTTTTAAATCTTTTCCTCCTCACTGTTGGCCAAGACAGCTTGCTCCAGAGCTCAGATGGGTTATGCTGACTGGTCGAGTTGGGGAGTCAGGTCAGCTCTCAGGGCATGCTTTCCTGCTCACCTATATAAGAATTCAGCCCTGGCCTCCCAAGCTTCAGCTTCCCCTCTGCTGCACAGAGTAGAATAAATTCCCACTCTCCTGGCAGCACGTTGCCTACAAAATAAATCTTGTGGAAGAATGCCTTGAGTGGTTCAGGAAGCTCCACTGAGAAGAAAGACCGAAAAGGGCAATTAATTGAGGTCCATACAGCCAGAATTCTCATTTCCTTTTTAGTTTACATCTGGTCAAGAAAAATCCGCAGCAGGGAGGGTTGAGGGTTCTTTCCCTATTGATAAGCCTGCACCCACACCACCGGTCTATCGCAATGGCAGGGTGAGCAGGTGACACTGTTAGGCTCATTATGCTTCGAAAAGTGAATCAATACTCTTTCAGGCTCAGATCAACGATTTCTACCGAAACCCGTTTGGAAATGTGAAAGCTCTTTGTAGAAGGGAATAGCAGTTTCTACAGAATTCTATGCTCTGGACTGCTCTGGCTTTTACTTCCTGGAGACCTGATTGCCTCAAAAAAATAAATGGGATCATTTTTAGTTTCTTTCACCTGGAAATGAGCCATAGACATAAGAGGCTGAAGAGAAAAATGTCTTTTCTTTAAGACAAACCTAATTTGCACCATCAGACTGCAGTGCTCTTGAATCTCGTAAACCGTCACACCGAGGCCATGCTACTTCTGCATTTTTTGAAGCACGTCCAGCGTGATGGCCGCACCTAAAAAGGCAATAGTTACTGGGAGTTTGGAAAGGACAGCCCGCCTAGGGGGTAGAGTGAGCATCAAGGGAAAGACTGCTACGGGTTTGCTTCTCTTCCCTCTCTGAAGCAGCACAGGCCTTAAGAATGGCCGAGAGCGGCGGTTCTCAAACCGTACCAGCCTGATTCAGCAGGTCTGGGTGAGGCCTGAGAACCTGCACATCCAACACGTTTCTGGGTGATGCTGATGCTGCTGGTCCGAGACCACACTTGAGACCCAATGGCCTGGAGAAGGGGAAGCTGAAAAGAACGCTGTGCTATAGTGCCCACTGCCGGAACTAGCCACACCCCCCCAATGGCTGTGTCCTCGGAGACCAGAATGAGAACAGTCTTTTCTTAACTTGCAGAAAAACAGATGCCGTGTTCTTTTTAGGCAGAAGTAATTCAGAGAAACACCACGAGGAACTTTTTATTCTGCTAAAAGAAAATTAGGTTAATAGCATCTTTTTATGGTGACGGCTTGAAACACCATTTCTAGCCTCTGCATTTGGGCCACTACACCCACTGTGGTCCAAGGCCTCTGAGCTCCTCTCTGAATCGGCTTCCCGCCCAGCCCCCCACTGGTGGCCTGTTGGTAGCTCAGTACTGTCTTGGTGAGCAGCGATATAAGGTTTTATTAGCATTTAGAGTGAAACAGGAGTCTTAGCCCCAGTTTTGCCACTAACTAATCACTTCCTCCTGCTCTGGGCCTTCCCATCAATAAAAGGGGAATTTTGGACAAGTTAATAAGAACGAAAGTTTTGATTTTTATAGTCTAGTTGGTACTTGCATACATATTATCTCAGTTAAGCCCTGTGAAAGAATTTTTAGTTCCTCCCCGAGAGGACTCTTTCTCACGGAGGAAGAGACTTAGAAAACCACAGTCATTCTGAGGACCAATATAAACAATAGCCACACAGAAACTTCTGCAAAAACTACCACTGAAGACACGGTCCCTTATGTTATTCCGTGGCCCTTATATAATAATTTATGCTTAAAATTCCTCCTAAAATGTAGGGCCTGATAAGCGTGTCCGTTCAGAAGACATAATATGCATCATTTTACAAGACAGAATCAACTTCCCAGCCCTTCATTCATGTTTTTCTTTCACTCCAGCTGCTGAGAAGCTTAGAGCAAATTATGCCAAGATTGTAATAACCAATTTACATCTCGAATTCCAGGGAACCTTATCTCTCACATCCTCTCAATCCTAATGCCTTAATGTTTTCTTACAGAGATTACCTGTGATTAGGGTGACCGTGTCATTTACCATCTAAATGGGACCCTCTTCAGAGTGGAAGGGAATAACATTAATAACTACGCCAGGGAGACAGATGTAAACCAGGGCAGTCCCAGGCAGACTGGGATGGGTGGTCACCTTATGATTAGAAATAGAATTGGCGAAAATTATACACAAAGAACACTCAATTTTACCTTGTAGGTGCAGGTGTTTTGGGTCTCATTAAATTCAGTAAAGTCACATCGTGTTGGAGATCGATTATAATTCATAGGAAACAACAGCAGCAAAAAAAAAAAAAAAAAAAAAAAAGTCTCTGAATGTATTTCCAAGACTGAGAAGGGAGCAGGGGTAGTGTGGACGGTGCCTTCCCCCTTCGACCTTGGTTGTACCACTTCTTTTCCAAAAGCCTCTGCCTCCTAAGCGCATGGAAATCAGGGCCTGTGGCGGGCGGCCCCTCTCAAATTCCTTACAGGGTGGGGCTTAGGCAAGGCAGTCTGTTTAGAAGGGAAGGGGGGTTTTAATCCGAATTGTGTAGCTCTTTACATGGGAAAAAATGCGGACTGTCCATCTCAAAGAATGGGGTAGTGTTGATGAAGAGAGTGGGACCTGGAAAAGTCACAGTCACCAGGCAGTCCTGCTGCGTCACGGGGTTTGCCACCCGACATTGGTCTGCTCACACATGGATAAGCTCCCCACCCCCCCGCCGCCCCCAACCCGTGCTGAAGATAGGACTGACCGACCAGCCACTGCAGGTCGACAGAGGCACAGGTGGAGACCACCTGAGGGTCGGTGCTTTCAAGAGACAACCAGGTGCCCTCGTTCGTACCCAGACGCACTGCTTGATGCCTTTCCCACCTTCCCCTTCTCAGTCACGGGCAGGTGAGCCTGTTGCATCCGGGTGAATTACAGGTGAGGGGTGAGCTGCTCCAACACCTGAATCTCTGGTGTTACGAGACAGGAGAATCAGAGATAGATGTGCTCGTGCCCAAGAGCAGGCCTGACAAGCCATTTGTGAAAGGTCAAGCTTCCTTGGAATTCAAGAGTCCGCGCTGTCGGTCCTCCCCAACTCTCTCAGCCGCCCCGAGGTAAACTCTACCCCTCTCACTCCCAGGCAGGATTGATCTCAGCGGGCCTCCCCCAGGCGGGAGGAAGCCGTCGCTTCTCTTCCAAGAACTACACTAGAGGTCGCTCTTCTCCAACATCAGACAAAGCGCAGGGGAAGGAAGCGCTCCAGCTCCCGCTTAAATTGCACTGGAAGGCGGACCAACCAGCCCCTAGCAGAGGTGCAGCCTCAGGCCGGCCCTCCTCCCAGGGGGCACGGCTCAGCTTGGAGGCAGAAACTAAACAATTCTGAGGCTGGCCCAAGGAGGTGAGGCAGCACTGTGCTGGAGGCAGGGGTGAGATGTGGATGGATGAGGGAAACGGCCCATCTTCACAGTCTTTCCCCCGGTTCAGCCCGTTCCCTTGTGGAGAGATTGCTGTGCTCTTTGCGGCTGTGAGGAGCTATCTGGTGGCAGGGCTGGGAAACACCACATCCAGGTGGAAGGACTTTGTGCAAGAGAGGAAACTTCCAGGAGCAGTCTGCCGAGCACACTAGCTAATGTGTGTGAATTGTAAAGTGCTAGGCATTCCGAGGTATCCACACCCATTTAAAAAAAATTTTTTTAACGTTTATTTTATTATTTTTTTTTTTTTGAGACAGAGACAGAGCATGAACGGGGGAGGGTCAGAGAGAGGGAGACACAGAATCTGAAACAGGCTCCAGGCTCTGAGCTGTCAGCACAGAGCCCGAGGCGGGGCTCGAACTCACGGAGCGTGAGATCATGACCTGAGCCGAAGTCGGACGCTTAACCTACTGAGCCACCCAGGCGCCCCCCACACCCATTTTTAAAGGGCCTGTTATTCTCTGCAGATACCAACTCTGTGAAAGGGAAGCTCAGGCATCCCATAAGAGCCACCTTGGGCCAGGGCTCACTGGCTTGTCTGTGGTTCCCTCTCCTTGTGCTCTTCTTTTCCAAGGTTTTTTCACGGAGGGCTGGCTTTCTGTGTAAGAGGGGTGGCTTCCAAAAGGCAATTCTACAATGGTTAGTTTTCTGATCATAACCCAGTGCCGGCTGGAAGCCAGAGGGATTATTCTGCACACACATAGAGACACTGAGGCTTGAGAAGGTTAAAAACCTTGCTGAAGTTGATAAAGAGATGGAGCTGGAACCTAGGCTGGCTCATTCCCAAGGCAGTGCTCCCACATGCAGGGGACTGCCTCCCCTCACATGAGAGCTACTTACCTTCCTCAGCAAGAGACACAATGCTGATGACAAAACTGCCTGGGATGAAAAGTTTCAAACCAGGCAAGGGCCTCAAAACGAAAAACAAACAGAAGCGAACATTACCTCTAAGCCCTATAAGCAGTCACTGAGGCAATGCCAAGCTAGCATCCATGAGCCCTCTGACCTGGGCCTTCCGATGGTAAACAGGTCATCTGCTTGCCTCTGTCAGCCCAAGCTTTTCCTTCGTCTCTCCCTCCCTTCCTTCTTACCTTCTTTCCTCCTTTCCTTCCTCCCTTCCTCCCTTCCTTCCTTCTTTCCTCCCTTCTTTCCTTCCTCCCTTCCTTCTTTCCTCCCTCCCTTGCTTCTTACCTTCTTTCCTCCTTCCTCCCTTCGTTCCTCCCTTCTTTCCTCCCTTCTTTCCTCCCTTCTTTCCTCCCTTCTTTCCTCCCTTCTTTCCTTCTTTCCTCCTTTCCTTCCTCCCTTCCTTCCTCCCTTCCTCCCTTCTTTCCTTCCTTCCTCCCTTCCTTCCTTCTTTCCTCCCTTCCTTCCTTCCTTCTCACCTTCCTTCCTCCCTCCCTCCCTTCCTTCCCACCTTCTTTCCTCCCTTCCTTCCTTCCTCCCTTCCTTCCTTCCTTCTTTCCTCCCTTCTTTCCTTCCTTCCTCCCTTCCTTCCTTCCTTCTTTCCTCCCTTCTCTCCTTTAAAACACATGGATTGTTTTATTTTCAGGATTTGTTTTTAACTCCACAAAGCCCTTTGACTTGATTTTATAGCTGTTCCATGGTCGAAATATACATCCTGAAGGAATAATTAACTTTTCTTAAAATAAAGACTGCAGTATACTAGCTGATTCTTATATTTTTAAAAGCATATTGACAATTTATTCCCAAAGCCAAGATGCATATTACCTTGAAAAAAATATGTATCCATCACAGATATTACTTATTAATGCATAATATCAAACAATAGTAATAGTAAACATTGTCCATAATGGAATGTCTATTTTTTAATTTAAAAAGTAACCAAAATTTAGTTTAATTAATTGCATATGTAACACCCAGATATGAGCCTGGGTTATTTGAATAAAAGCTTTTTCAAATATTTACATCTGTATGTAACCATAGGTTCAGAGAACAGGATTCACTTATACCTTCTCTTTTCTAATAAAGTTTTATTTTTTATTTAAGTTTTTTTTTTTTTTTTTTTACTTTATGACCTCCTTCATCCATTTTCCTACCCCTCTAATCCCCTATCTTTGCCAACCACCAAAAATGTTCTCTGTATCTGTGAGCTTGATTTTTCTGTTTTAGATTCCACATATAAGACAGATCGTACAGTATTTATCTCTCTGTCTGACTTATTTCACTTAGCATAATGCCCTTGAGGTCCATCCATATTGTCACAAATGACAAGATTTCATTCTTTTTTATGGCTGAATAACAGTCTATTGAATATATATACCACAATTTCTTTATCTATTTATCCATCAATGGACTCTTAGGTCGTTTCCAGATCTTGGCTATTGTAAATAATGCTGCAAAGGACATGGGATACATGTATCTTCCTGAGTTAGTGTTTTTGTTTTCTTCGGATAAATGAGCAGAGGTGGAATTGCTGTATTGTATGGTAGTTCTACTTGTAATTTTTTCGGGAAACTTCATACCATTTTCCACAGTGGCTGCACCAATTTGCATTCCCAACAGCAGTGCATAAGGGTTCCCTTTTCTCCACATCCTTACCAGCACTTATTATCTCTTGTCTTTTTGATAGCAGTTATTCTAACAGGGGTGAACTAATACCTCATTGTGGTTTTGATGTGCCTTTTCCTGATGATGTTGAGCATCTTTTCATTTGCCTGTTGGCCATCTGTATGTCTTCTTTCAAAATTGCTCTTTAGATCCTCTGCCCAGTCTTTAATTAGTTGCCTTTTTTTTTTTTTTTTTTTTGCTATTGAGTTATAGGAGTTCTTTATATATTTTGAACATGAACCCTTTAACAGATATATGACTTGCAAATATTTTCTTCCACTCGGTACATTGCCTTTTCGTTTTGTTTATGGTTACTTTCGCTGTGCAGAAGCTCTTTAGTTTGATGTAGTCCCGTTGTTTATTTTTGTTTCTGTTGCTTTTGCTATTGGTGTCAGAGTTTTAAAAAATCATCACCAAGTCCTAAGTCAAGGAGCTTACTGCCTATGTTTTCGACCAGGAGTTTTATGGCGTTGGGTCTCATGTTCAAGTCTTTCATTCATTTTGAGTTAATTTCTGGGCATGGTGGTCCAATTTCATTCTTTTGCCAGTTTCTTTTGCCATTCATTGCCATTCTTTTGCCATTCATTCTTTTGTCCAGTTTTCCCAACATCATTTATTGAAGAGACTGTCCTTTCCAATTGTGTATTCTTAGCTCCTTGGTCGTAAATTAATTGACCGTATATATACATGTGTTTATTTGTGGGCTCTCTATTCTGTTACAGTGTTCTATGTATCAGTTTTTATGCCAATACCATACTATATTATAATAACTTTGTAAAAGCTTGAAATCAGGGAGTGTGATGTCTCCACCTTTGTTCTTCTTTCTTAAGATTGCTTTGGCTACTCAGGGTCTTTGTGGTTCTAGAAATATTTTAGGATTGTTTGTTCTATGTCTGCGAAAAAATGCTATTGGAATTTGATAGGGATTGTACTAAATCTGTAGATTGCTTTGGGTAGTATGGACATTATATCAATATTAATTCTTTCAATCCATGAGCATGGAATATCTTCCCATTTCTTTGTGTCTTCTTCAATTTCTTCCTTAATGTCTTGTGGTTTTCAGTGTGCAAGTCTTTCACCTCTTTGGTTAAGTTTATTCCTAGGCACTTCATTCTTTTTGATGCAGTTGTAAGTGGGATTTTCTCAAGTTTTCCTTCGATATTTCATCGTTAATATATAGAAATGCAACAGATTTTTGAGTATTGCTTTTGGATCCGGCAATACTACCAAATTTGTTTATTCCAACAGTTTTTTGATGGAGTCTTTTGGGTTTTCTACATATAATACCATGTCATCTGCAAGTAATGAGCGTTTTACTTCTTCCTTTCCAATTTGGATAACTTCTATTTATTTTTCTTGCCTAGTTGCCCTAGCTAGGACTTCCAGTACTATGTAAAATAAAAGTGGCAAGAGCAGGCATCCTTGTCTTGTTCCTGATCTTAGAGGAAAAGCTTTTAGCTTTTCACTGTTGAGTATGATGTTAGTTGTGGGCTTGATATATATATGGCCTTTATTATGTTGAGATACACTCCCTCTATACCCACTTTGTTGAGAGTTTTTATCATGAATAGATGTTGATTTTGTCAAGTGCTTTTTCTGCATCTATTGAGATGATCATATGATTTTTATCCTTCATTTTATTAATGTGGTATATCACATTGATTAATTTGATTTGAACCTGCCTTACATTCCTGGAATAAATCCCACTTGATCCTTTTGATATATTGTTGAATTTGGTTTGCTAATATTTTGAGGATTTTTGCCTAAATGTTCATCAGGGATATTGGTGTCCTTATCTGGTTTTATTTTATTATTTTATTTTTTTTATTAGAGTAATTTTTATTTTATTTTTTTTATTATTTATTTTTTTTTATTTATTTTTTATTTATTTATTTTTATTTATTATTTTATTATTTATTTATTTTATTAGAGTAATGTTGGCCTCATGAAACAAGTTTGGAAGAGTTCCCTCCTCTTATGTTTTCTACACGAATTCAAGAAGGATTAGTATTAATTCTTTGAATGTTTGGAGAATTCACTAGTAAAGCTGTCTGGTTCTGGGCCTTTGTTTGTTGGAAGATTTTTTTAAATTACTGATTCAATTTCATTGCTAGTAATCAGTCAGTTCAGAAAAATACATGTAAACCAGTTCATGTAGGAGAGGAGTCTTGTGGCTTAAACCTGCCCGGGCTCTTGGTTGTCTCTCAAACTTGTGTGCTTGTCTGAGCACCCTATTATGTTTTTAATAGCTCCCAGTAGTTAAGTATCTGCCAAGACCTGTCCCTGTCCCAAAGGGGAGGATCTTAGCACCTAGCCTCAGGCCTATTGAAACTAGACCTTCAGGCAACATCTGGTTAAAAATATGCAAATATATAGAGCCCTGTGGGACCCCAAGCATAAGCCCTGCTGCCACCAGAGCCAGGCAATCTGGAAGTGTCCCTAGAATGGCAGTCACAAAGACTGGGGCTCCAGACAAGTGTTTAAGCTCTTCTCTTGGAGATCCTGGTGAGCTGGAATGAGGCAGAGAGAGAGTGCCAAGATGGCGTCTACAGTCTGTATTCCTTGAGAGCAGCTCTGTAGGCCACTAGATATGCATCAAACCTGAATCCTGTCTCTCATGCCAAAGCTCCAGGACAGGCAAAGAGGCTCTTTCACAGAAAGACTGGGAGTGTCCTGAGCATGGTAGCCTGCCAACGGTCTCTGATTGCCACAGTCCTGTGGGACCCAGGGATGTAAGTCCCCTGGCCACTAGAGCCAGGAAATCAAGGGATAGCGCCTGGACAGCATCCATTAAAATGGGGTAAACAAGTCTAAAAGCCAAGGAAATATGAAAACCACCTTTTAAAAGTATGCAAATAATATAGAGTCCTGTAGGACCCATACGTGTAAACCCCACTGGCCACCAGACCAGGTGATGTAGAAGTGTCTCCTGCCAGCAGCCACAAAAATCAGGGCACAAGACAAGGGTATAAGCTCCCTTTTGGATGACCCTGATGGTTACAGTTCTCATTAGACCAGGGACACAAGCTCCTTTGAGCTCCAGGGTGAGGCAATCAAGAGGGATCCCGTGGGGAGCCCCTACAAAAATCAGGACACCAGACACATGTGAAAAAAGATCCCTTCTGGGAGATGCTGGTGGCTTGGAGTGTGGCAGAGGGAGAGCACAAAGATGGTACCCACCCACCTCTGACCCTGGAATGTCCCAGCAGGCTCTGAGATGTGTGTTACATTCAGTGCCTGCCCCTCAAGCTGATTCTTTAACATCAGCAGGTAAGCATCTTCCCCACAAGTCTAGGCGCCATGGATCTACTGCCTTTGAACTGGGCCTGGGGCCGGTGGGTCCAAGCATGCGAGCCCTTCAAGAGTGATTTCTCAGATCGATACAGTCTTGTGGCTGTCAGGACCTGCACCCTGTTACTTTTTAAAATTAGACCCGTCTCTCAGGCGCAGGTCTTAAAATTTAGGATGCCTGATGTGGGGTTCAAACCCTTCGCTCCTCATGGAGAAACTCTGGATTTTGAGTTCCCTCCCAATTTTGAGTCACACGCCAGGGTTGGGGTTTATGACAAAGTTGTGCCTCAGCCTTCCTACCTGCTTCAGTGTTCAGGGCCCTGGGTATGGTAACCCGCCAAGCCTCATTTGCTGATGTATAGTGACCACTCAGCCAGCCTTTAGGTTTGATTTTTTGTTTTTAGGAAATTGTTCCGTATGTAGCTGTAAATTCACTGTTTCTATGGGGGAAGGTGAGTTCAAGATTTTCCTACATCACCATCTTGAACTGTTCAACCCCCTCCCCATCCCACCCCCTCCAGCCCCGCAAGCTTTTCTTCATCCAGACCAAATGCCTGATCTCATCAGGGCTGGTTACACACCACTAGTGCTCCATCTGTCCCAAGTGAAGGGCAGCCATTTGTGTCTTCGGTTGGAGAACAGGTAGGAGATGGTTCCACATAAAGCCCAAGGTAGCCTGGCAGGCCCCTAAATATAGTACATTGCCAGCCCTCCTCTTCCCATTGGAAAGAATAGTGCCATTCATTGTCCAACAGTGAAATGACTGCTCAAGCCAGGCTCAATGTCATGTCCCTCACAGACTTCTCCAGCTACCATTCATGCTCCTGCCAGCAAAGCCTTGTGGGAAGCCCCTCGCCACTGCCCCTTCAGCCTATGTCCTCCCAGTACTCCCAAAGTGGCAAGACTGTAAAGGTGCCAACGTGTTCTGGGTTCCCTCCCATCTGCCACTACATCAGAGGAGTGGGGAGAATGCTCCCCTTCAAAAGGTTCAGATGGCATGGGGCGCCTGGGTGACTCAGTTGGTTGGGTGGCCGACTCTTGATTTGGGTTCAGCTCATGATCTCGTGGCTTGTGGGATCAAGCCCTGAGGACAAGCTCCACACTGACAGCTCAGAGGCTGCTTGGGATTCTCTCTTTCCCTCTCCCCGCCCCCGCCCCCAACTCGTTGGTGCACGTGTGTGCCTTCTCTCTTTCTCTCTCTCAAAAATAGACAAACAGAAGGTTCAGACTCTGAACCCAGGCCAGGCTGGGCCTGACCACACTGCCTTTTGTCTTTTCCTGTATCTCTCTCCTCCACCCACCCACCCCCACCTCAACACACAAAAAAGCTGCTTCCTCTGGATACTTTCAGCACCATTCATTCATCTGCTCAGCACACCCACCCGGCAGTTCCTGAAAAGTAGTCAGCAGACATCACTGCTCTAAGTCAGTTCTACAGCAAAATATACATAACCTCCAAATGGCCCCTTTCCCTTGAGAAAAAGTGCTAAAAAGTTTCCCTTTGTGACCCCAACCCGTAAGAATGGGCAAGAGCAAAAGGACACTGAAGGAAATTGCTGTATGTACTTTAATTACTGATGTTATTTCTACTTTTACATTGCTAAATTTAAACATTAATCAATATGACACCTCCCAATAGAGAATGTTAATCAGTGCTAAGTAAGCAAAAGCAGAATGTAAAAATATATCTATATGTTAGAAGCTTAACTGAGTAAGATTATATTTGGGAAAGCCAGAAAAGGAGTTGAATTTGGAAGAGACAGAATCCAAGGTGAATTGTTTCTTCCTGTCTTTTGCTTTCCATTAAAGTTGATTGAATTTTTCTTTTTTTCTTTCCCCAAAGTCTGTTAAGATGAGAAAAATATTGATGGTTAAATGATTAACTCAAGTAAATGATGCCATACATCACATCAACATGATAACCAAGCTTTATTTCCTTGCAGCTTTCTTCCCTGAGAACAGGGTTCTTTTCTCAGGCCACCTTCAGTGTCCTTGAACCATTTGATGTAGATTTACAAGCTGCTTGGTGCTACTTTTCAAAGCTCTCATTCTGGCCACAGTTATTATTTTTAAAACACATTTATCAAGTTAAAGGTTATGTGGCAATTAAGCCTGTAAAGAATACTTAGACTTGTGTGGTTGCTGGGAAAAAAATGTACATCTCTCTCCTGATTCTACCCTTTTCCTGCTCAAAATAGGACTTGAGTTTCTCTGTGGGTGGCTTGTGGCAAGGACTAACCTGATCATTTTTTTCCCCTCCTCAGAAATCTTTATCTGTTGCCACGTATCTTTCAAAGAGAAGGTTGTCACTGGCAATGAGTTTCTCTTCCCCACCAGTGGGAAGGACCTGAGTGTCATCCCACCTGCCGGTAGCTGAGTCCCTGTTTCACAGGCAAGGGGCTCCCCTGCGAGTCTCTCTGTTCTTCCTTAGTCCTCAGACTCCTCAGGCCACTATACGGAGGGAATGGATAGAGGCTTCGGAGAGGGTGACAGATGTGCCACTGGACTAGAGGGGGTGCCCCCCTCCCCAACCTTTCCTTACACCATCAAAGGGAACAATCTGGACCAGCCGTTTCTGAGAATAATGTAATAATCCTACCCTGCCCAGATCTAGTCCCATGCCCTGATAATCCAATTATTAATCTATTAATCACTTGCTACTCGCCAGGTGCTGTGCTAAATGTTGTACATTTATTATTTCATTTAATCTTCATAGCAGCCCCATGAGATGGACACTCCGATCTGATTGGCAACCCCAGTACCCCCATCCCCCAGCAATTCAGGAAGTTTCCAATAACCCACAGCCCCCACCACACTTGGCATTATTCAGCTTTGTAATATCTGGGAATCTAATAGGTGTAAAGTGATACCTCTTTGTTATTTTAATTTGCACTGCTCTGATGACTGGTTTAAGTAAGTTTGCCTTTTATCTATGTGACTCTCGGTTGATTTTTTTTTTTTTCCCTCTCTTGTATCCTCGATTGAAAATGTTTCCCAGGCCCTTTTTAGAGCTTCCCACAAGTATCATTTGGTCTTTCTGCCTTGTTTATTGTCATCACTGATGACAATCAGATGTAATCAGAGGCTGTATCCTCCAGTTATTGGCTTACACGTTGAGTGGTATTATGAACATGCAGGTGCCTGAATTTCAGACTGAAGCTTCCATCAGCAAGACTTTTGCTACCATAGTGTTTTAAGTTTAATTGCAATAAGTAACTAAATAGCAAGACTTTTTAATCACCATATTTGGGGCTCTGGGCTCAAGAAGGGAAACCATTCCTTTCTCATGGTGTTGGCTGCTTACTAATAACCTTTGAAAGTCGTGATTTTGTCTTTCCACTGCCTGGGAAAGATGGATGTGGCTGCGTGAATTATCTGTTTTAGAGTCCCAGGCTGAGTCTTGAACATGTGAACGATTCTGGGAGGAGGGTCAGGCCCATGCTGTGGAAGAAGTTGGCTTAAAAGAAAACAAACGATGCTCTGCCCAAATACTCTTACAGTAACAAACCAAATACAAAATGATATCGACGTCTTGTAATAAAGTTTTCTAAACAACATGGGGCACCTGGGTGGCTCAGTTCGTCAGGCATCCGACTTCGGCTCAGGTCATGATCTCACCGTTTGTGA
The DNA here is from genome assembly GCF_018350195.1 of Panthera tigris. Lineage (NCBI taxonomy): Eukaryota > Metazoa > Chordata > Mammalia > Carnivora > Felidae > Panthera > Panthera tigris. The sequence continues at coordinate 72,491,375 of NC_056668.1, forward strand.
GTTGGAGTCCAGTGTGGGGCTCTGTGCTGACAACTCTGAGCCTGGAACCTGCTTCAGATTCTGTGTCTCCCTCTCTCTCTACCCCTCCCCTGCTTGTACTCTGTCTCTGCCTTTCTCAAAAATAAATAAACATTAAAAAAATTAAAAAAAAAAGATTTCTAAACAACATATTAGGTTTCATACTAGGATGCCAGTGCTCACTGCACTACGGGCTGACTGCACAAGTTAGGCAGGATCAGGATCAAGCAACATGAACCCTCTAGGGGTGGATTCTTCTAAGGTCAGATGTATAGTCAAATTTCCCTTTGCAAGTCCCTGGACTCCTGTGACACAATGGCGGAAACTCTTTTGCAAGTGTGGGTCATCAGTTCCTCTGAGTCACTGCTTTTCCATCCTGGGTGTTTTCTGAGTTCTAGCTGGATTTTCACAATATAGTCTCCTTCTCCTTCTAGTCTAGCCTGATCTTCTGCTCAGGTGGCCAGATGTGGCAGGAGATGACCTACATTAGGCAAGGGACAGTTTGATGCTTTAAGAAGCAAAAACTGTTCCTCTCCATATGTCACCCCCCACTGATGCTCATCCCCTCAGCTCTGGATATGTTAGAGAAGAATAGAGCTGTCGTGGTTTTAGTAGAACAACTCATCAGCAGCCATCCCACTATTTAGTAGCAGAAAGGCAGGTTGTGCCTTGGGCCACAGTATACAGTTGTGCAGTTTGTACACTGCACATGAAGGCCCAGTAGACTGGTGAATGGGGACTGAAATCCAAGTTGTGTGTCCTTACTTAGAGATGGGACTTCCCAGAAGAGGCAGGACAAAAGTGCCCTGTAAGCTACCAGAGGCCCCACGGGGCCCACGTTAGATCCAACAGGGCCAGACCCAAGGCTTAGGGAAGGATGAGAACAGGCTGAGGTTGTCCTGAAACCAGACGCTGTTTTCTTTGTTGCACGCTATAGAAATTATATGCTTAGCAGGCTGCCTGAAAAACTGCAGATGAGTACCTTCAGGTCCCAGGAGAAAAGGGCTGTGTTGGCACTTCTCAGTGGAAGAAGTGGAGGTTTTACCCCCAAGGGACATCTGGCAATGTCTAGAGATTTTTTGATTGTCATGATTGGGGGCTGCTACTGGTGGTTAGAGGCCAGAGATGATGCTCAACACCCTACAATACCCAGGGCATTTTCCCTCAATAGAATTATCTGATCCAAAATGTCAATAGTGCCTCTAGTGAGAAACCCTGGGTTACATGACAGGGAGAGGGATGAGTTTCCTCCACTGGATGTGGGGAAATAATGTGGTTATTTTAATCTAATATTTAGGAAGAGCCATCTCTATACTTTAGAGTTTCCCTTGAAGTAAAGGTTCCTCCTCTACCCCAACCCTACCCCACCCCACCCTCATTTCCTTCGCATCTGCCCCCCCCCCCGCTTGTCAGGGGAAGACAAGATGCTCAAAAGAAACTGCTGTATAAGATTGTGCGAGTGTCCATGTGCATGTGTCTATGCATGTAGGAGAAACAGACTGAGAAACAGAAAAAAAGCACCCAGAGATGGCGAGAGAGATGTGCAGAGAAAATTAGCTAGTAAGGGAGTCAGGGAAAAGGGTAGATGGAAAGAGAGAGAAAAAAAACACAGAGGAGTGACACCTAACTAAATTTTTTTTTCAACAAACACCATGGAAATTCAGTGATAACAAGTGAAGGTCCCTGTGTTCTCCAAGCCCACAATCTCCAAGAGACAGAGGCCAGCAGCTGTAATACCTGTGGAAAGTGGAAAGCTCACCATAAAATCATAAAGCTGGAGGGAACACGGAGAAGAGGCTGACATTCTGCAGGGTGGGGAGGTGCAGGGCAGAGGGAGGTGTGCAGAGTGGGGGGCGGTGACCATTCAGGTGAATGGGGAGGAGGAGCATTTTGTCAGGTGAACAGAAGAAGTGAGGATTCTTGGGAGGTGGGTTTGGGGAACAGTAGAGGATTGGGAGGGGAGGACGGAGGTGGACTCAGACGGTGGGGGGTAGAAGTGGGAACTGAGGTTGAAAAGAGCAGCTGTGACTCCCCCATAGTCCCCCAGAGTAGGGTTAGACCTTGATTCCATGCTTGAAGTGGTACACATGGAGGATGCCCAGAGTTTCTTGTGTAATATTTCCTCACCTCTTTCAACTTTTACTCAAGTATTACTTTATCAGTAAGGCCTACCCTGGACAATTTCAACCTACCTGCCTGGTATTCCCAGCCCCTTTATCTGTCTTTTTCTATAGAACTCGTTATTTCATAACATACTTTATAATTAATAATTTCGTGTTTGTATTCCTTGACTAGAATATAAGCTTTGTGAGAGCAGGGATTTTCTTTTGTTTACTCAAAAGAAATAGTGGCACTCTAGAATAGTGCCACATGAGTAGAAAGTGCTCAATAAATATTTGTTGAGTGAAAGAATGAATGAATGAACAAACAAACATGGCGTTTGGAGGCCTTCCCCCATCGGCCGGCCCCTTCCCAGAACTTTACGTTTCTGACAGCTGCTCCTCAGATGTGGTCATTCTCTAACGTTGCATAACAAATTACCACAAACTTGGGGGTTCAAAACAACACACATGTCTTATCTCACAGTTTCTATGGGTCAGGCGTCCAGGCACAGCTTACTGGGTGTTCTGTTTAGGATCTCACAAGGCTGCCAGCTAAGTGGCTCAAAGTGGCTTTCCGGGGAGGTATTGCGGGGGGGGAGAGCTGTTTACAAGCTCCCTCAGATTGCTAGCAGAGTTCAGGTCCTGTGGCTGTGTGACCAAGGGCTTCGGTTTCTTTGTGGTTGTTGGCTGGAGGCTGCCCTCAGTGTCTGGAGCCCACCCCCCATTCCTTGCCATATGTGATTCCCCAACATGGCCACTCGCTGCCTCAAAGCCAGCAGAAGAGATAGACACTCTAACAAGGTGGGCACTACAATTTTATGTAACACAGTCATGTAATCACATACACGTAATCACCCATATCCTCTCTCCTTTGCCATTGATGAGCGGCAAGTCACGGGTCCCACCCATGCTCAGGAGGGGATCACACAAGGATGTGAACACCAGGGGTTGGGCTCATGACCATAGGGACCATTTTAAGAGAGAGTCCACCACCGGAGGTGACAGCTGGAGGTGAGGCTTCTCCTTTGAACACAGTCCCTTGGTTTGATACACAACTCAACCTCTGTACCATGTTAGAGTTCTTTATGTATGTGTCTGCCTCTCCCACAAGTTTGGGGGCAGGGACAGCTCTTGCTCTTGTCTTTAGAGTCCGTTTCTAACACAGAGCCTGGCACATAAGTCATCAGTTTGGGATGAATGGGTAGAAGGATGGGTGGATGGATGGTGAATGGATTTATGATTGGAAAAATGGAAGGAAGGCAGAAAAGAAGGAAAATGTGGTAACAAAACAAGGGTAAAGGCAAAGCACCTGGCTAGAAAGAACGTGGCCCTCACCTGACAGAGGACCACTCGCTGTGAAGTAAGACGTGAGCACTAAGTTATGGATTTGCTCCCAGTCCCAGCCTTATTCCTGGAGCTGCCCCTTGGAGTCTTTCTGTCAGGTGTGCCAAAAGACCAGAGGCAGGCGGTTCCTCTCTCCCAGATCTTCTGTTTTCTCCTCAGGAAATAAGAGTGCAGAAAATCATGAGGGATGTCCAAATGTTCCATGTATGAAGGCACCAATGAAATCCTGCAGTTCTTCGTGACTTTGGCAGATCTGGAGGTAATTTCCTAAGAAATAAGCGGAGGGAAGAAAGCATTCCTTTGTAATCCTCTCCAAGGCTCTTGGCAAAGGCTTTTGATAACAAAGTTCTTTGTGCAATAAACACTGAGTTTTGAGCGAAACTGTTTTGAGTTCTTGCTACAGTGTGGGATGGTGAATCCAGGCTGTTCCAGGCCTTGGCCTCTGAGGCCCAGATGGAAGCCAGGACACAGGCAGTCCGAGTGCTGGAGGTGGGATCTCAGGCTGCCCTTTCTATGTGGGAACCGTGGGAAGGCAACAGTTGGGCAGACTTCACTCATGAGGCTTAATGTGTTTTCCACCCAGTAAGGCCTCATGGGCAGAAAGATTCTGACATTTTTTTTCTGGCTGCGTGTTTTAGACTGGGTGACCTTGGGTTAAACCTTTACATGTGCATCATTTTCCCCCCATTTTGCTTGAGTTTTTATGATTTATTTTTCTCACTTGTTTCATGACAGGTAATTTACTTTATGTCAGATGAAGGCCATTAATAGTCAAGGTGGATGAATTGTGACAAGTTCACACTGGAGACCATGATATTTCTGTCTTTGTTAATTAGGGCCAGACTATAAGCCAGAGGAACTAGTGTTTTTAAAGGTGACAACTAGGCATTTGTATGGGTTCATGTTTATAAGAACCTTTGTTGTTTTGTGAATCTGTAAAATGTTTGGTGCTTAGTCTCCTGGGGAGTAGACGAGGTACAGAATCTCTGGATATTCTGACCATGAAGAGAACATCAGATTCCAGGGTAAGTTACTAACTTTCAAATAAAAATTTTGCTTTGGATTTCTCTTCCTGTATTTTCTTTATAACATACCAGCATGCCAGCACCAAGCTAAAGCAGTTTAAAACAAACCTGGAGAAACCAATGAATAACAATGGGATTTTATTTACTGAAATTTCCCTGAGAGCAAAACAGTCAAGAAGAACTTGGAATTTCCAAAACACAGCATTCATCCTTGTTTTGAAAGCAATAGCTTCGTTTGACAAGAAGGAAGCTTTAATCTGCTCCTCACCACCTTGGCTCATCTCCTCACTTTTAGTTGGAGTTCTTCATCTAATCTGTAGAATTCCAAACTATGTTCCTCTGGATCCAAAACCAGTAGCTAGACCTGGAACCACCCTGAGAAACATTAGAAGACCCACCAGTTCGCCACTGGGGCCCCTGTATCCTGAGTCCACACTTCAGGCCCCAACCTTTAAAAGCTGACTTTGCAGGGCGCCTGGATGGGTCAGTTGGTTAAGCATCCGACTCCTGATTTCGGCTAAGACATGATATCACAGTTCTTGGGTTTGAGCCCTGCATCAGGCTCTGTGCTGACATCGCAGAGCCTTCTTGGGATTCTCTCTCTCTCTCTCTCTCTCTCTCTCTCTCTCCCCCCTCCCTCCCCCACCTGTGCACGGGCTCACTCTCTCAAATAAATAAATAAACATAAAAAAAATAAGTATCGGTTCTCTTGCTTGGCACGCAGCACTTTGCATGGCACTATAAAGGAACACAGAAGGAATATAGTCATAGTACTTACACTCTGGTGACAGACATGAATTATTCTAGGGTCACCAGAAACCCTTGGCCAGGGAACTGACCTTGACTGGGAGCAGTTCCAACTCAGGTAGCACCTGTGCTCATAACCTCTCTGAGTGCTTCATCTTGGATTCCCAGGCAACATCAGAGAAAATGCAGAGCCATCACCTGGCTCATTTACCCAGCATGGGCTCGTCTAGCAGGTTTTCTGTGTAGGGAATACATACCAGTTGTTTGTCCTGAGCACAACCTGCATGTTCTCAGGGCCCATCTTTATCTCAACCCTTCACCTGACTCCTATCTTGAGTAAGGATTTTTTTTTTTTAATTTTCTTGACGTGTATTTATTTTTGAGAGAGAGAGAGACAGAGCAGGAGCAGGGGAGGAGCAGAGAGAGAGGGAGACACAGAATCCGAAGCAGGCTCCAGGCTCTGAGCTGTCAGCACAGAGCCCGATGTGGGGCTTGAACTCACGGAGCGTGAGATCATGACCTGAGCTGAAGTCGGACGCTTAACCGACTGAGCCACCCAGGTGCCCCTTGAGTAAGGTTTTTGATGGCACAGCTTGGGCTCACTCTCAATAAGTCATTCTTAATGGTGTCTGTTAGAATGAAAGACTTGCTTTCCATGGATTTCCCCCTTTCAACATCAGAACAAAAGGAAAGAAAAAGATAAACTCAACATCTCCCAATCTCCCTCTGCATCTTTATGATCATCTCTTTCCTCTTGAACATGGGTCTCTCTGACTGCCAACTTTCCATCTCTACTCCTATTTCCTCTTAAGAAATGTAACCTCTATGGAGTAGTTTCCAAATGCATGAAAACTTCTAACAAAAACTGCCTTCTTAACGTGTCAATATCCTTTTGACTTTCTAATATTTGAAGATGCATTTTGATACAAGACCTTTTCTGTCTATCTTATCCGGAATAGGTCCTACCCTCCTATCCACCCTGGCCCATTTTTCTCTATGTACACAACCCATTCATTCCCTCCCTGCCCCCCCACCCCCAGTTTCATTTGTTTACTTGATTTTTTCTTCTGTTCCCCGACCCCCCGCCCCGACCCTGCCCTGTTGGGCTGTAAAGCTTCATGTGAGCAGAGACCATGTCTGTTCTGCTCTCCACTGTAACACTAGCACCTAGCAGAGCACCTGCCATTTAGGAGAATCTCATTAAAATATTTGTTGGGGGTGCCTGGGTGGCTCAGTTGGTTGAATGCTGACTTCGGCTGTGCTGACAGCTCAGAGCCTGGAGCCTGCTTTGGAGTCTCCCTCTCTTTCTGCCCCTCCCCCACTCGCACACGTGCACGCTCTCTCTCTCAAAAATAAATAAAAACAAAAAATAAATAAAATATTTGTTGGATGTTGGAAGGAAGGAAGGAAGGAAGGAAGAGGAAAGTTCATAGTAAGTGATACATCATGGTTTCCTTGGCTAATTAAAAGTGAATGGCAGGGTACAGCAGAGTTGAGGGTCAACAAGACCAGATGTTTCAGAACGGGATCTTGGGAGAACAGAGCAGAGTGCAAAGGAGCTGGTAGGGCTGGCGAGTCAAATAAATGTGCTTGTCATCCTGGAGGTAAATGTCCATCGCTGGCCCAGGAAACAGAGAAGCCGAGGGAGGATCCAGGGACGGTGGGCACTCGCATGCCTGATCACGGCTTCATGACAACGAGGCAGGCCACTAAATGACAAGGTGTGTGAACTACAAAATGGCTGCTGCTTCACGTTTAGCCTCCAAATCTCACGTGAGAATCCCTCTTGTGCACTAGCCTAACCAAAAACATACAGGAAAGGAAAATGTGGTTCAGCCTACCCAAGTGGACACAATGGTGTCACTACAGTCAGCACGTACTATTTATTGCGTGCATGAATGAATGCAATAAATTTAGCATTTATTGCATGCATGAATGAATGGACAAACTCTCATGGCAGCAAAGGCATTTGGCCACCTGCTCTCACCAGAATGAGAGCCCCGTGATGGATGGGATTTTTGTGTTTCATTCACTGTTGTATTCCCAACACCTAGAGTGGCACCTTGCCTGTGTACATGCTTAATAAAATCTGTGGAACGAATACTGAATGGATCTGGCCCAAAGTCAAAGGAACCTGTGTGGAGTCATTAGAAAACACAACCAAATGAAAACTTTTCTATGCTGCAACATGTGGGAAATCATGAGGAGCCATTTTATACATTTAGCATAAAGGAGCATAAAATGGAACAAAGGAAAAAGTGTATTTCCTTCTCTCACAATGTATCCAAGGGGAGCAAAATATAGAAGCATTTCAGTGACAGCAGGGCAAATATCGTAAACAATGAGTTAATTACAGAGAAGCCTGGCTACTGAAAGCCAAGCATCCTTGGGGGAAAAGATGGGAGAGGAAGTTAGAAGCATTTTCTTCACAACCTTCCTCACAGTCCATGTGGGGTGTGACACAGCAGAGTAAATCCTCCAGGGGCCTTGCCAGGCTGTGAAACACTGACAGGCACAGATACCCCCAGGAACAGTCCCATGCATTTAAAGCCAGGCTACACCCTGCGGTAGGTAGTTTGAAAGGCCAACCTCCCACGACTTGGTCCCGGGAGGGCTCAAGGTTTAGCTAACTCAAATGTTCTCTATCAGAAGAATAGAGCTTCTCTATCAGAAGGCCTTGCATGAACTGATATAACTGACGCGTGTCTCTCACCTTTTGGTCTCCCTCCCCCTCCACAAGATCTCAGTTTTGTGTTAAGACATGTCTGGCTCTCTACCTCTGCAACTCTCTCTGTATGTCAGAAATAGTATTAACTGTGGTTCTCTCTGACCACTGGGATTACTGCTTCCATATGCCTTTCTTCTTTGTGCTCTCCTGTGTTTTCCACATTTTTTGCATTAAATATGAATTACTTCTATAATCACACATACGAAAAACAGTTACAAAAGTACTTTAAAGTATTACAACTAAGGGTGTAGGAAAATTTGTATCTTTTTTAAAAATTTTTTTCAACATTTATTTATTTTTGAGAGACAGAGCGTGAGTGGGGGAGGGGCAGAGAGAGGGGAGACGCAGAACCCAAAGCAGGCTCCATGCTCTGAGCTGTCAGCACAGAGCGTGACGCGGGGCTTGAACCCACAAACCGTGAGATCATGACCTGAGCTGAAGTCAGACACTCAACCGACTAGCCACCCAGGCGCCCCACTATTTTTTGTATTTAAAAAAAATTTTTTTTTTCTTAAGTTTATTTATCTTTGAAGGGGGTGGGTTCAGAGAGAGAATCCCAAGCAGATTCCACACGGTCAGTGAAGAGCCTGATGCGGGGCTTGAGCTCACGAACATGAGATCATGACCTGAGCTGAAATCAAAGAGTCGGACATTTAGCCAACTGAGCCACCCAGGCACCCCATTTTTTGTAAGTTTTTAAGATAAATATTGGCAGCATCTTACATCTCGACAAGAGCAACTTAAATAGATGCTACTTCCAAGCTACAATATCACGGGTGAGATACCTGTGGTATATCAACAACATGGTACTTGTACATGGAGGCATAGCACCCTGGGGAAGTTTATCATCAAGTGTTGTTGGTTTTCAACTTGAATTGGACTTCCTTTGATTTTTATACCTTATATAAACTGAAAGACGATGTACTCTATTTGTCTGCAAAAATGCAATAAAAATTTAAAACAAAAGGAGTTACCTTTCCATTTATTACGTGTAGTATCTGCAGAATTGTTTGGCTAAGAATTAAAGAAAAGATGTCAAGACTGAGCCACCCAGGCACCCCGTCACTAAAATTCTAATGCTGGTTTTGATCTGACCAGTAGAGGTTTACCATTACAAAGGTGCCTTTCTCCTGGAGTCCAAGGGCCCAAGCTCTCAGCCACAACGCTTAAGCATGTATCTGTGATAAACTCTTCCTCTCAAATAATCAGTCCTGCAATTCGGAAGAAGAATCAACTAGACGATTTGGATCCTGCAAATAAACTCACCTATGGAATCATGCAATGTTCCCATTCTCGATGAGTTATTTTGTTCTGGAGAGACGACCTTTATATTCACCGAATGTCCATTAGACTGGGTGCTAAACAAGCTCATGGGAGTAAGACCATGGGAATGACACAGAGATGAAATTCTTCTGGTCTCAAAACACTCTGTAAGAACAAGATGCACTTGGAGTCTGACTCCATCTCTCCTGTCTGGGGGTAGGTTACTACAGTTCATCAGGAAAACTGGAATTTGCAAAATCTCCAAATCCTTCCTTGGGGAATCTTTGCCTCTTGGCTTCCTTACAGAGCTCCTTTGTGCCCATAAGACAGGTTTAATAATCACACTCTGGATTGCACAACTATTATCACTCCCATCAGAATAACACAGGGCAGAAAAATAGAACCAGTGTTTTGCATCTCCTTTTCAGATAAACAGTTTCATCTGAAGAGAAGAGCAGATGCCATTTGCCCAGGACTATAGTCCTATCTTGGTGCTGGGGCTGAAGGGTCTGCAGCAAACAATTTTACAATAGAAGCATCTTCCTCTGCTGTTCCCTCCAAATGCCTTCCGTCCTCACACCTGTCTCTCTGGCTTTCCTCCTCCATGGTGACTGCATATAGAAGAGGAATAGGGTCCCAGTGATTCTTGGTGCTTGCAAGGGGGCCAACAAGTTCTGGTGAGAGCTGATGGTTTAGAGGATAGAAAGCAGCCAGGGGACTTCAAACATTTAAAAGATGCAAGCAGGTTAAGTAGGGATCCAGGGATTTTTAATGGTTCCCAAACTAATCTGATGCTCTGCTAACTTCACTTTCTGATTCCCCTAAACTGCCTGGGGTCCTGTCTTCTCCCCATGACCAAACCACAGTCATAGAATGTTAAAGCATCAAGAAAGAAAATGAAACGTTGATCTAGGCAGAAAAAGTGCCTTGCCAAGGTCAGCTGCAAGTTCATGACAAAGCTGGGTGTAGAACCCTCCTGACTTGATTCACAGACCTGTGCTCTTTCCAGAAGCCTAAGAAGAAGATTCTTTACACAAGAAACAGTGGGTGTTGGTGAGGATGTAGAGAAAAAGGAAGCTCTTACACTGTTGGTGGGAATGCAAAGTGGTACAGCTACTGTGGAAAACAGTATGGGGGTTCCTCAAAAAGTTAAATATAGAACTATCCTACAATCCAGTAATCGCACTACTGGGGATTTACCCAAAGAATACAAAAACACTAATTCAAAGGGATACATACACTTGTTTGTTTATAGCAGCATTATTAGCCAAAATGGAAGCAGCCCAAGTATCCATCAATTCATGAATGGATAAAGAAGATGTGGTATATATACCAAGTGGAATATTATTCAGCCATAAAAAGAATGAAATATCACCATTTGCAATGACCTGGATGGAGTTAGAGAGTATGAAATAAGTCAGAGAAAGACAACTAGCATATGATTTCACTCATATGTGTAATTTAAGAAGCAAAAGAAGCAAAGGGAAAAAAAAGAGAGAGAGAGGCAAACCAAGAAACAGACTCTTAATTATAGAGAACAAACTGATAGTTACCAGAGGGGAAGGGGTGGAGGGATAGGACAGATAGGGATGGAGAAAAAGGAGCACTTGTCATGATGTAGGGTGATGTAGGGAATTGTTGAATCATGATATGATACACCTGAAACTAACATGACACTGTAGTTAATGAACTAGAATTAAAATTAAACTAAAAAAGGGGCACCTGGGTGGGTCAGGCACAATCTCACAGTTTGTGAGTTCGAGCCCCACGTCGGGCTCTGTGCTGACAGCACAGAGCCTGGAGCCTGCTTCGGATTCTGTGTCTCTCTCTCTCTCTCTGTCCCTCCCCTGTTCACACTCTGTCTTGCTCTTTCTCAAAAATAAATAAAAACATTAAAAAAATTAAACTAGGGGCGCCTGGGTGGCTCAGTCGGTTAAGCGTCCGACTTCAGCTCAGATCACGATCTCGCAGTCCATGAGTTCGAGCCCCGCGTCAGGCTCTGGGCTGATGGCTCAGAGCCTGGAGCCTGCTTCCGATTCTGTGTCTCCCTCTCTCTCTGCCCCTGCCCCGTTCATGCTCTGTCTCTCTCTGTCTCAAAAATAAATTTAAAAAACGTTAAAAAAAATTAAAAAAAAAATTAAACTGAAAAAAAATGATTCTACAACTGAGCTATTATGGATATTCTCACGGATTGAGTCCCTGGGTACAAATAATAATGGCCTGTCAAGATATCAACACTGAAATAAGACAAACTAGAATAAACCTTAGTTGTGTATAGCATCATTGAAAGGAGAGTCCAAACTCTCTCAAGCCCAAGAGTCTCAGGGGATCTGAGTAGGATCTAGTAACACAGTGGATATGTTCAGTCACATGAATTCTCCCTTCCCTCTTCTGTCCACCCAGTGACCATCTGCAGTATGATTCATCCCTAACACCATTTAGCTCCAGGTGTCTGGGAGAAAGGAAGGGGCCTTGAAAAGCACACAAATTAACCAGCTCTCTAGGTGCACATAAGACCACATACGTGAGAAGCAGCTGCAGGCCCAAAGACAGCCTCCTGATACTCAAACCCATGCCTACGCCCATAGATCCTGCTGAGGTCTAAGATTTGGCAGCTATCTGGTTATCTGGCTCACCAGAATGGGTAGCAGTTAAGCTTCATATTTCAAGTTGGAATGTTCACTATGCCACTTGAATTATTCTATTTGGCAGTCTACACTGCAGGACTCCTAATGTAGAACCGGAAAGTCCTCTCCACTTATCTGATTTTCAAGTCTAAAGTCTTGTGTGTGTCCCTCTGTTCCACAGGATGTCCTAATGTAGCCATTTATCTCCTGGACCAGAGATGTGCTTCCTCCCATCCCAACAAGGATGCTGTGGGAGGCCTGGTACAGTGACCTAGGCCGGACTGACCTCGCCACCCCATCTGCTCACAGGGACAGTGCTTCCTTTGTACCATTGTTTGTGGGGTTTTTTTTTTTTTTTTTTGGTTTTTTTGTTTTGTTTTGTTTTGTTTTTTACTTTTCCTGCTCCTCAGTTTCAAACCCAGTCCCTCAGGGCCTCAGTTGAAGCCAGCCCTGCCCAAGTACATCCTCACTCCAGAACTTGTAATTATTCCCTAAGCAGGCCATGACATCTTTTCAAATGTTCCTCCTGAAGTGGGAGGGTCCTGAGAAGTCCAGTCACTTCCTCTCAAATGGAGACACTAGCCTCTGGAAAATTCCACAGCCCTGGGCCCTGGTTGGTGGGGAAAAGGGGGCAAGGGGTGAGTTAGGTTGGTGCCTGAGTCTTTAGGCCATCAGTCAGGTTCTTTTGAGGGAGTTAGGGTGAGTCTCCAGGAAGTGAAATTCTCAACGGGGAGTAGTTCCTATGACAACAGGAAGATTGTCTCAGGCTAAACTGTAGAGAAAAAGGCAAAGTATATGTGTTTATCACTTAGGGTTGTGGGGTGGGAACCTCCTTCTTTCTGTAGATGAGCCCCTTAAGTCTCAGAATCACTGGCTCAACAGAGAAAGTCCTTTTAACCAAGACCCAGGGCCAATGCAGCTCTCACTAAGGTTTTGACACAAAGTGTGAGCCTATTGGTACTTGAACTTTCTCATATCAAATCAGATGGTGGCCTGAGCTAAGGCATTGCCACTGGAGAGAGAAGGGATGAGACTGAAATTTAGGAGGATGGATGGAGAGAATGTGGGGACTAAAAATACGTAGGTGTTGAAGAAAAGTGACTCAAAGGTGAAAATATCAAGATATCTACTTCACAGGCTTGCTGCAAGGAGTGGAGTTAACACAGAGTCCCTGCAACAGTATCTGAATGCCCTCGGGTCAGTACCTGAGAAAAGCTGCTTTCCTCCTCCTCCTCGTCCCTCTCCATGTCCATTAAAGGCAGAACTTTCCCACCTGGAAACCTCAGAGTATCCACCCAAGGAGGCTTTGCCACTGGTTCGTGAATCTGAACCTCATGACTGAAGGCCACGGACGTGCCCCTGCCTCTCCTGGTCCCCACCAAACAGATAGAAATAAAAGTGTCTTCTCTCTAGAGCTGCATCAGGAAAACCCTGAAAGCCATTCTCTCACAACCAGAATGTTCCCTTTGTTCCTCTGAGACAGAACCAACATCTCTGTGAGGGACAAAGAGGCAGCCTGACTCCTGAGCTGAACAGACGAATGGGCCGAGTGATGGCTGTTGAGTGGTAGCTGGGGCCGAAGCCCTGAGATTGCAATACTTATTGTGGTACATATACGACAACGTGCAGGACACCTTATTAAAAACTGAACACAATCATTTCCAAATTTCAGGTTCATATTCAGCCTCAGACTTCCCCAAACATGCTCATAATGAGCTCTCCTGGGACATCTTCTGGGCCCTTGGGGAACCAGACCCGAGACTGACAACATTGCTGATTCTTTCCCCCACAAATATTTTCACCCCCTCATGTACTCAACAAATATTTACCTATCTTGCGCCGGGCACTGTGCGGGAAGCTGGGGCTTCAAAGAAATGAAGCCACGTCTCTTCCACATACAGCCTTGTAGGGAAGACAGGTGAAGCCCAGACTAGAATGCCGTGTGATGCGTGACAGCGAGCTGGTGCAAGCAGGCCTGGGAGCACAGAGGAGGGCCACAGAGCCCCACCAGTGTTTCAGAGAAGACTTCCTGGAGGGCAAGCAAGAGCTGGCCCAGGGAAGAGGGCAAGCGAGGCTTTCTAGGTAAGGGAGCCCCACGCAGGATGGCCCAAGGCAAGCAAGACCATGGCTCCATGGTTCTTACCCTTCTGTCCACTGAAATCATTGGCAGAGCTTTTAACAATTACCGACGCCAAGACCCTTACACAGATGTATAAGTCAGAATCTTTGGAGGTGAGGCCCAGGACTCAGTCTTGTCAAAAGCGCCCCAGGTATATATAACCGGAGTTAAGGACCACTGCGTTAAGGAAGAGTCACTAACGCAAGACGTTTGGAAAAGAAAAGCACAGAGTCCACTGTGATATAATAACTCACTCTGCCAATACTTCTAAAACATTGGCTCCTAGACCCTATGCAAAGCACGCAAGGCCAAGGGACGCACTGATACGTTCCTGAGTCTGTAACAGATCTGCTACACAGCCCCCTCCAGGAGATACAACCCATGAAAAACCATTGCCATTCTTACAGGAGTGTGCTGTGTTCTCAAATCCAATACTACTCATCTCATAGCTCTGGTGAGGACCTACCTGTACATACTAGTTTCAGAAAGCTCAAAAGGCTTTCGATCAAACACAGAATTCCAGACACAGTACAAGACCACTTTTGACAAAGTAAATCAAAATCAATAAATCAAGCTTGGCCATCTTCTTAGAGGCTTGGATGAAGACACAGGAGTCCTGTTCTTCAAATTGGGGGCATGCCCCAGTCTGAGAGGGAGAAGCACTACCTCGAGCCAAGAGGCTGGCCAATAGCTCCCGATCACAGGAAGGTGAACGTGGCAATGGTGTGAATCCCAGTTCAGCCACTTGCTGCACCGTACTTGCCAAGATGTTTAACTTCCGTGAGCCTGTTCTTTTCTCCGTGAAATGACTATAATTGTATCTCCCTTATGTGGTTGCTCTCGGCTTAAAGGAGATAATGTATGTAGAGTGCCCAGCATGATAAGTGTCCAATATCCGATAACATGTTATCATCAGACACTGTGTTATAGGAGTGGAAAGAACACAGGAGGCAGAAGGCCAGGCCAGGTCATGGTTCTTCTGCCATTCTTTCCCCTCTCCTTTCTCTCTTTAGGCAGTGCATGGCTCCCAAGGCATCTGTGTATGGGCTGCTCCTGCCTCTCAGGGGTGGCCCCCAAAAGCACATCCCAGTGTATGGACGGCGCAGTCCCTCTACTCAGATGATGACAGCATGTGAAAGCCAAGAGCCTGGCTGTCTCCCTCCGCTGACCCGGGCCGCTGCCCAGCCATGATACTCCATCACCAGCTTTAGGAAACTGCACTTTACTCCTCCAAACTCAGTTGGACTTTGTTAAAAGAAATTAGGTTTCCAGAAGGTATGTTGCTGGAACTTAATTTCAAATCAAACAGGAACCCCAGAGATCCTCTGACAGCTTCCTACCCTTTTTGTGCCAGGGACCCCTTTGGCAGTTTGACGAAAACGTCCACGAATGCATAAAATGAAAGCCACAGAACCACAAAAGAATTCAATTATACTGAAATACAACTGAATCAATTTCCCATGGAGTTCCACCGATTCCATGTTAGAACCCCTTGATAGCCAAACCCCTCACTGAAAGCTTGAGAAACTCTCCAAGGTCACCCAGCTCTGAAGTGAGACAGCCAGGACAAGGGCCCCATCTCCCTACTCCTGGACCTGGGCTCTTTCCACCAACTTACTATTTTAGAAAATTAAGAAAAACAAAATGGAAATCCTACTCTCTGCATGGAAAACTTCTGAATTGTATGCAAATTGGAAGGTATGGATGAGTCCCTGTTGCCCAATACGTATTCATAAGAGCTGACCTTATTTTATAAGGGGTTGCAAAACTGGACAAAGATTGTTTCCCAGCAAACATCTGGAAAAACCTAAGGCCACAGTAATTTGAGGATTCATCT
This sequence comes from Panthera tigris, assembly GCF_018350195.1. Lineage (NCBI taxonomy): Eukaryota > Metazoa > Chordata > Mammalia > Carnivora > Felidae > Panthera > Panthera tigris. The sequence goes on from NC_056668.1 coordinate 72,507,185, forward strand.
AAGGCACTGGTAACTGGTAGCAGATGTCCCAGCTGCACGGATGATAGTGTTGGATTGTGAACTGAATGGATGTGTTCAATCCCTCTGCCTTCAGGTGGCCTTTGGCAAGGAGTCTGGAACATTAGTCTCTGACTGTGCTATAGAAAACTCACCTCTCCTGCTTCTGTCAACACTTTTCAGGAATAAGCAATTATTGTCATCTTTTTCTGTGGAGAAGGCTGGAAGGTATTCATCCTGGTGGTGTGAACCCCCAACCCTCCTAGCTGAGCCCTTTCACTCCTTTCTATGTGGGGGCAGTAGAACATAATGGTTAAAAGTATGGGTTTAGGGATGCTGGGGTGGCTCAGTTGGTTAGGCACCAGACTCTTGATTTTGGCTCAGGTCATGATCTCATGGTTTGTCGAGCTCCAAGCTGACAATGTGGAGCCTGCTTGGGATTCTTTCTCTCCCTCTCTCTCTCTCTCTCTCTGCCCCTCCCCAACTTGCTTGCTGGTGCTTTCTTTCTCTCTGCCCCTCCCCTGCTCACTCTCTCTCTTAAAAAAAAAATACATATATATATATATATAGAGAGAGAGAGAGAGAAATATATATATACATATATTTATATATATATGTATATATATACATATACATATATATATACGTATATATATACATATATATGTGTATACGTATATACATATGTATATATATACATATATATACGTATATATATATACATATGTATATACGTATATATATATATACATATGTATACGTATACACATATATATATAAGAGAGAGAGAGAGTTTAGAGTCATACTTCAGGGTTTAAATTCTCAGTACATCATTTTAGAAAAGTTGCTTAACCACCTCTTCCCACCTTGTTTTTTTAATCTCTCTAATGGGATTATTACCAGAGCCTGCCTTGTAGGGTGTGGTGACAATTAGAGTTAATTTATGGAAAGCCCTGATATTGGACCTGATGCATAACGTTCAATAGTTAGGAGCTATTAGTATAATTAGTTCCAGGCTGAACCTTGCACCTTCCCTCCTAGGCCACTTACTGAATAAAGCAGATGTTTAGGTAGGTGTAATTAGCAGTCACTGTGTTCAAAGAAGCCTATTCACCATGGTCTGAGCAGACCTGTTTACTTTCTCCAACACATCCTGTCAAGATAAGTGACTCAACCGTAGTCACACAAAGTGAAAATCCTGCATCTTCTTTTTTTTTTTTAAGTTTATTTATTTTGAGAGAGACAGAGAGAGAGAGAGAGAGAGAGAGAGCGCACCCATAAGAGGGGAAGGGGCAGAGAGAAGGAGAGACAGAATCCCAAGCAGGTTCCGCACTCTCGGCACAGAGCCCACCAACTGTGAGATCGTGACCTGAGCCCAGATCAAGAATCAGACACTCAATCTCTGAGCCACCCAGGCACCCCGGAAATCCTGCATCTTTTTAACACCAAATCCACATACCTCCCTGTGCCTGGTTGCCTCCCCTCTGCTTTCCTTGTTTTTATAAACCCAGAACCCAAGCTCTTCTCAAAACCCAGCCTACCCACCTGTGCTCCGGGGCCGCTCCCTCTCTCCTAGTTAGGGTTGCTCTTGGAGTCTTCAAACCCCCTCCCCCACATAGTCAATACTTCTCCTCTATTGGATCATCCCCATGTGCATGCTCTTAGCATCTCCCTTAACCACTAAGTCTCCTTTCAGCTACTAATTTCTCTACTTTCCTTCAACCTCACAAGAAAATTACAATCTCCATGCTCCCTCCTCAACGCACTCAAATTAGGCTTCCATCCCCACTATCCACAGAGACCACTATTGTCAAGGTCATCAACAACCTCCATGTTGCTAAATCCAGAGGCCACTTCTTTGTTCTTATTGACCTTTCAGCAAAAGTTGATCATTTCCTCCTTCTTGAAATATTTTCTCTCTCGGCTCTGCGATACCCTGCTGTCCTCTTTTCTTTCTGTCTCCTTTATTGGCTCCTTCTCCTCCCCTCTTCTCTACTACTACCTTTGGTAACCCCACCCAGTCCCATGGCTTTAGAGACTATCTATGTGCTTATGATCCCTGAATCTCTACATCCAGCCCTGACTTTTCCCCAAAGCTTAAATTAGATATCCAACTGCCTCCTTAACATTTCCACTCAGATGTCTAATACGCAACTCAGACATAATTTATCCATGAAGAACTCAAGTTTTCCTCCTGAACTTGCTCCTAACTCAGTCTTCCTAGTTTTTTGTCATTAGCACTAGCATCCACCCAGTTGTTCAGCCTCTAAGTCTGGGATTCAGTCTTGATTCCTCTCTTTCCTCATCTTCCATATTCAATCTGTTAGCAAGTCTTGTTCACTTTATCTACAAAGCATGTTCTAAATACGTCCACCTCTCTCCATTTTCCTTACAATCACTCTAGCCCAACTCCACACTACCTGAATGACTGAAGTGCCCTCAGAGGATCTCTCTGTAACCATCCTCCAGTCTAGTCTTGGAAGGGCAGCCCGAATGTTCTTCTCACACTCTTGCTTAAAACCCTCCAACAGGGGTGCCTGGGTGGCTCAGTTGGCTAAGCTGACTTCGGCTCAGGTCATGATTTCATGGTTCATGGGTTTGAGCCCCACGTCAGGCTCTGTGCTGACAGCTCAGAGCCTGAAGCCTAATTCAGATTCTGTGTCTGCCTCCTTCTCTACCACTCCTCCACTCGTGCTCTCTCTCTCTCAAATGTAAATATTAAAAAAAAATTAAAAAGCAAAAACAGAAAACCCTCCACCAACTTCCCATTGTCCTTTAAATAAAATCCAAATTCCTCAAAGTGGAATATGGCTTCTGCCTACCTCTTCAAACTCATTTTTAATCACATTCCCCCTCACTCTTTCTATTCCAACCACACAGGTCTCTCTGTCCCTGGAAAACACAAAGCCTGTTTCCTCCTTAGGACCTTTGCCCTGGCTCTTCTCCCTGGAACACCCATCCCCATGGTCCTTGAATGACTGGTCCCTTTTCATCATTCACCTCTCAGCTGAAATGTCAGTTCTCAGAGAGGCCCTTCCTGACCACAAAACTGAAGTGGCCACCCAGACTCTCCCTATCACATCACCTTTTACTGCCTGTGCATTGGACTTTCCTCTGGAAGATAAGAGTTGGGACCTCGTGTTTCTTCTTTACCACTACATCTGCAGCACTTAGAAGAGGTTGCCATATATTATTAAAAAGTGAATGAACAGGTAAATGAATTCGTACCAGAGCTAGAACCAGAAGCCTGGGCTCCTGCGTCACAGTTCAGTGTTCTTCCCGCCCCCCCTCATCCCCCCCCCCCCCCCCCCCCGGCCATGGCAAGTTGCAGCTTCACTGGTTTTTATTTACTTTGTTTTTTGGTTTTTGGTTTTGTTTTTTTTTAACTAAGCTCTAGGCCAAATGTGGGGCTTGAACTTATGACCCCGAGATCAAGAGTCACATGCTGTACTGATGAGCCAGCCAGGCGCCCCTCAGCCTCACCAGTTTGACTGCTTTCTTGCTGTTCACCAGATGTCTGGCACCAGCCAGCGGCCCACTGGTTTCAGCTCCTAGTGATAAAAAAAAATGGCTATAAGGGAACAGGAAGGAGAGGAAAGAGGGCATCTGAATAAATCATGAGGTACACAATCGTCCCCACAGATCATGAGGATGAAACATTCTGTTATTCATTCAACCATCCAGTAACATTTAGTAAACACTTAGTATGTACCCGGCAGTGTGCCGTTTACCGGGGATAGAAACACAAACCTGTGCTGAAGGATCTGACGGTCTGAGAAGGAGACGGTAGGCCTGTGGTGACACCTGCCATGGTGTGAGGCACCACAGAACAAATACCACACGTGCTGGAAATACAGGCAGAGAGTGAGGACAGCTGTGCCGATTCGGGAAGACTGATCCCAGAGACTGGAACCTGGGAGCTAAGTGTCCAAGAGTGAATACACGTTATTGGAAACTCTTCATCTGGGTTTTCACATGAAAAGTACAGTTGTGTTTCCCCTTGATTTTAACTGACAGAAGAAAAACCACTTTGGAAGGGCAGGCAGGATGACCCTGGTAGTTGAGAGAACCACTTATAAATGAAGGCATTTTCACCAGGGGGCCACTTAAAAAAAAAAAAAAAAAAAGATAGGATAGTTTTCTTTTTCTATTTCTTGCCACAAAAAGTCCACCAAAACAAATTCATCTTCCCCGAGGGTCTTGCAGTAAGACCCCTGAGGCAATCACCTAGAGGATGAAAGATCACCCAACCAAAGAACTACTTCCCTGTAAAACCACAGGCCGTGTCCTTGAAGAAACGTGCTGTCAGGTAAAAGCCAGGTTTGGCAGCAGGGGAAAGAATGAAGGAGATCTGTGTGTATTGATAGAGAAAGAGCTACGTTATTACATGAAAACAGGCAAGTTTCAGGCCCCTGGATATTATTGTTGGGATCTGTGTAGGAATTTCTGGAAGAATAAATGCAAACACAACGGTTATCTCTGAGGTGTGGGATTATGAGGCACTTACAGTTTGAGGCCTGAGTTTTGGTATTATTTTAATTGCTTACAACAGATGTGTGTGCTATTCTGGAATTTAACAATGAAGATTCATTTAGAGCACAGGTCTGGTTTGTTTTACAATGCTTCTTAAAAACTTGTGCTTGGCTCTACATTCCAGAAACATGCAAAGAGAGGATTGCCCGAAATGATATCATTTGCCGACATTTACAGGAAAAAATAAACTGAGACTCAGAAAGATAACTGTGCTGTTTCTTGCGCTACGACTCCTTGACCAGTACGGTCAGCTCCACAGTTCTTGGTTCAAGCTGCGGAATAAGTGATAAAAATATGTTGATCTCCAACTTAACACATTTTGGAAACTTTAGCACCATTGCTTTGTGGAAAACTGTGTGTGACTCTTTAGGGTAAAGGCAAATAACTCTTTTTATGAGGTTATCAGAGACTAATTGTGTATTTCTTCAATGACAGGCACTTCCTGGTGACAGATGTGATATAAGTAAAGAAGACACAGAAATTTACAGGCTACTAGTATCCCAGAAAAAACAATTCAAATAAAAGTCTCTTGACTATTACCTCTAGTTCTGTTTGCAGATCTTAGAATACTCAGTAAAGTCTTTGCATAGATAGATCCCTTCCATTCAATGTATTGATTGATTACTTATGACGTGTTCTAGCACTGGGGGTACAGCAGTGAGTCGACGAGACAAATTCTCTGCACTTGTGGAGCTTATCTGCTAGCGGGGAAAACACAACAAGCAAAACATACATAAAATGAAGGGTATCATTTCAGGTAAAAGTATAATAAAGCCGGTAAAGTGGTAGTGACACAAGTACTATTTTTGAAAGGTCAGGAAGACCTTTAAAGGAAGTGATATTTGAGCGAGGGCACGGAGGAGGGAGAGAGAGAGAGAGACTGCAGAGATCTTAGGAAAAGCCTTAGAGGATCCCAGCAAGTCAGGGTCTGAACGGAAATCCTAATTTCTCCTTTTTCTGAAAAGGTAAAGAACATCCCAAAGAACAAGCTTTGGTATGTGAAAGATTCACTTTTGTTACTGTTGTTGTTTTTTTTTAATCTTTATTTATTTTTGAGAGAGAGAAAGGGCTAGCAGGGGAGGAGCAGAGAGAGGGGGGACAGAGGATCAGAAGCAGGCTCTATGCTGACCGCAGAGAGCCCTATATGGGACTCGAACTCATGAACCGTGAGATCATGACCTGAGCCGAAGTTGGATGCTCAACAGACTGAGCCACCCAGGTGCCCCATGGTTATTGTTTTAATGTTTATAAGGCCTAGTGCTATAAATTTCTCTCTATTGCTTAGAAACTGGAGAATGCATTTTATTCAGGAATCTGTCTACTACAAAGGTACTCTCTTCTCTACAGGCCCCTAAAAGCCTCCTGCCTTATCACAAAGGCACAGAATCCAAGTCCTAAGATTCAAAACTGCTCATTCCACAGAGAGAAATGGGGCCCAGCCCAAAGTGTCTCTGTGGAATGAGCAACATTAAATCCACTCTCATCCCAGGCAGGGAGAGGCCGCCTAGATGGTGAAGCTGGGAGGCTCCCGAATCACGAATCACGAAAGGTCTGGCATTCTCAGCTTTTAGCCCCAGCCCCTTCAGAACCGGTATCTCCCCTATACACCCAATTTTGGTGGAGACAGAAATGAGAGCCTCTGCATCACCATGGGGAGACTGAGCCTCAGAGAAGTGGATGGCTTGTCCAGGATCACACAAAAAGCCATCTCTAATTCTTACCCTTCACTCTCTAGCCTGAGTCACATTCCAGGCCAGGGACCACATGGGGTGCCCCATTTCAGGAAATGAGGTTGTTGATTTTTCATTTACACAAAAATGAAAAATAAATACCAGATGCTTGAAAACATGTTGCAGCTCATCTTACTGGAACTCTAAAGTGCATTCTGACTGAGAAAATTAAATTAGAAAATCCACACAGCAAAAAAGATGTTTTGAATGAAATGCACTTTGTCTTTCCCTCTCTCACATACACACAGTATCTCATTGTTTCTTTTTCAGGGAGCAGCTGTGAAGGAAATTGGGGGAGGGAGATGGACAAAACATCCCATCTTTGTGTTTCATACAGAACTAAGCTTTTAGGCCAGCCTTCCCGACCCGGAGTGGGTGTGGCATGCGTTAAAATTAAACGTCAGTGACCAAATGAAGCTTATAAAATAGCTTGGGAGAAGCCGGTCAACAAGACCACACATCTTAAATTGGATGAGTTTGCATGTGGAAACTGCCTTCATCTTGACAGAAAAGGTATGTACTGTGGTTTTCATTTTCGCTTTTGTTAAAAAGTGCTTAGAGACAGGCTTGGCTTTTACTTTCCCCCTTTCAGCTAAAAATAATAACAGCCACGATTGAGGGCTTGTGCCAGTCGCTCTGCAAAATTGGTCTCATTTTTCCTCAGTCCACCTTACAAGATAGAACCTCATTAGTGCCATTTTTCAGATGAGGAAACTGAGGTTCAGATACCCTAAGCAATAGGCCAACAAATGACAGAACTGGGGTGCCAACCCAACGTTGACCTACCTCAATGTCTTGTGCTTGCACTATGCATTCTCTTCTGTGCAAGCAGACGAGAACATTTTCCATAACCAATACTGTACTAGATGAATTCTCAAGGAGTTGTCGTCCAACTGTGCATTACAATAAAATTTACCAAAAAGTGAACTGTAATTCATTCTGTGAATTGGAAAACACATTTGACAATATGGCACAAAAATAGTTTCTTAAGAAGACATATTTTCTTGTTAGAGTCAATAGCTAAATGGGTTATTTAGACCGCTTGGCTTGTGGAAATGCATTTTGTTTTATCATGTGAAATCTAAAAATCTAGTCGTCAACGTTCTGCAGCTTTTTCAGAGCAGGTACCTTGCCCGCACTAACACGCAGGTGTTGGGAGAGCAGGCTCCTAAGAGACCTGGTGTAATTTCTGGCTTCACACCTTATCAGGAAGTAGCCCCTGGGAAATTAACATCATTGAGTACACAGAGAATGTCATAGCAGTAGCCTTCTAGATAGGATGTTATGGAGATCCAGTGTGTGGCACATGTGAAAAACTGAGACCCGGGCTTCTCCATGGGGAAGTTCAATGAGTATGAGTACCAGCTCATAGAGTCTGTGCTGGCCCAGGGCAGATGCACAATAACCTTGGTAGAATTATTATTAAATAATTTAATATTCAGTTAAAATAATATTTAAATTCTGTTTATTTTTAAAATATTTAAATTCCCCTCATTAAGACAATCTTCCCATTAGTGTTAGAAGACAGAGCAAAAATATAGGTCACGCCTACCCAAGTTCACAGGTATAAGATAATAATGCGACTTACCTTTGATGCTGGATGGGGTTGAGGCCCTAGAGGGAGGGCCTCAGGCTCATCGCCAAGAGGATTCTTGGCTTTGCACAAGAAAGAATTTCAGAGCAAGCCATTTAGAGAAAGGGACAAAGATTTATTAAATATAGAAGAAAGGAGCTTTCTTACAAAGTAGTGGTCTCTCCTCCCAGTTGAGGAAGAGGACATCCCTTTGCCTCTAATAAATGGTTTTATAATTTTTTTTTAATTTGCTAGCGTGTAGGGAGGGGCTTACTCTTTAATTTTGGGTTTATCATTTTTTTTGGGTGGTGAGTTTTTCCATTGTCTGGCGATTATGAAATTACCCACAGGGAGTAATTTTAAGAATGTCTGACCTTTGTGGCTTTTAGTGCTGGAGGGAATGGAATCTTGTGGTCTTCAGTGAGTTGGATCTTGTAACTCTTTTTATGACCTGCTGACTGTTAGGTTAAGGGTCAGGCTAAAACCAAAATGGCTTTTCTTTGGTCAACTTGTCTCCCGAGTCTCCCTTCTCTCCTGCCTCACTCACCGTCAGAAGGTACTCAGTAAGTGCTGAGTGAACTAGAACGGACGGGACGTGGAAAAGAAATTATGGATGCCATCAACACTTTCTATCACAAAAAGTTTTAACCATAGGAATAAAACTACTGCAATAAAGAGACATCTTTGGAAGAGATATGTAAGCAAGGCTAAGAATTAGCCTTGCTCTGAAATCCTCCTACACAGCTAAAGCACATGTTTCAGCCCATAATAGAACATTTTGTAATAAGATATTTGTCAGAGTAAGACATGGAACTGACTTTTGGTGTTAACTGTCCCATGGTGAAATGATACTCATCAGGTTACAGAGGTAGGTGTTTACTGAAAGCCACCAAAGGTGGTGCACAGAAGGAAGCATGGCTCAGGGTCACTGCAGGACGGACAGCCACAGACAGTAACTGAGTCCAGGCCCTCTGCCCCTTCTGGCACTCAGCGTGACATCTGTACTCCAAGGGGCTGAGGGGTGGGGTGGAGAAAGGACCTCTTAAGTCCCTCCAGTTTGGGGGACCCTGTAGAATGTGCGTAATGTGTGACCATCCTTTGAGGTAAGATCTTCTGGGCAAGGCACTGAGCTTGAACCCTACTGAGGCCCAAGAGTAGAGCTGCGCGGTTCTAAGAATTTCTTGGAAATGGATACAAATTTTTGTAAGTTTAGACAAATCCATCCATCGTCTCCCAAAAGATTAAAAGACAGGTGTTGTTTACGTGGTGGTAGGAGCTAATGGAAAATGGATTCTCAGAGAAGGTGGGGTCCTACCACAGACTTGGCTTGCTCAAAGGAGGCTCAGCGACCACCCCGCCCCCACCATCCCCAGCTGGCAGTTTTACTTGTTATGTAACTGTTCCTTTGAAAATGGGGCGATAAAACCTCCAGAAGAAAAGCTATTGATTATTAAAGGTTATTTGGAGGTTTAACCATAATAAAGTGGTTATAATTATTCCTGTTATGACACATCCTTTTAAATGCTCAGATCTGAGAACATTTTGCTTGCGTTGATTCAGTCTTCTTTATTGCGGGAGAAAGGCAAAGAGCTAGAAATAGCTCTTGTGCAGCTACAGGCAAGGAGTCACAAGGAGGAGAATAGACTGAAGGCAAGTCAGTGAAAGAAGCAGGGTAGAGTGCCCGGGCTGAAATGCGTGTTGCCAGCTATTAGTCCTTCTCTAGTTAAATGCATATCTACGTCCCTGTCAATGCACCTTTAAAAGAAGAAAAAAAAAAAAAAAAAAAGAAATGAACATCTCTGAGAAGTATCCCCAACAGAATGCCAAAGAGAAATTCAGGAAGCAGTTACTTGTTTCTGCTTTTCACGATAATAATAACTAGCATTTATTAAGCATTTTCTCTGTGTCAGACTTCACCCTAAATACTCTCTCTATAGTATCTCATTTAATTCTCACCAAACTTGGTGAGGTTGGTATGATTATTACCCCCACTTAATAGACCAGGAAACTAAAGCATAAAATGTACAGTTATACTTAGCGTGTGGCAAGGTCTGCATTCAAACACAGTCAGGGTGACCCTGGGGTCCCCAGCATGCCACAGCCTGTTAAGGTTTCAGGCTTACTCCTGGGTTGGTAAGCAGCCCAGCAAGATGGGGCAGGATTGGGGGTTGTAGATCAGGGAGGCACTTCTCTTATGAATCTCATAAGATACTAAACGTGCATAGTTTGTGCTCATTTTTTTCTCTTGCATGGTTCACTTGACCGCTTCGACCTCCCCCTCGGCCTATCCCCACCCCACATTGTTTCTGTTCATCAACAAGTATGGACTGTGCCTGACACTGCCAGGTTCTGTGGGCTCCCATCCTTGAAAAATGCATAATGGAGGGGGAGCAGTTGCAAAATAAATCCAACGAGCTCTAACACCAGGCAGAGCGTGCTCTAATGGAGGTACAAAGGTCGGGAGATGCTCCCAGGGGTGGAGGCCTCACAGCAGGGTTGATGATGACGATTCAGGTGGCTCTGCAGGGTGACTGTTCAAAAGGGCTCAGGGGAAGGTCCCCAGAGAGGTCCCCAGAAATGTTCCCCTGGTGACTGCGTGTCCTCAGGGGTTCAGAACAACTCTAGCTGCTTTGTTTCTCCTGACCCCAGGTTCCATCCAGAGCCCCAAGATGATGACGGCGCTGCTGCTCTTTTCTGCTCTGGCCAGCCTCTTCAGTGCCGCAGACGGACAAGCCTTTCACCTTGGGAAATGCCCGACTCCTCCGGTGCAGGAGAATTTTGATGTGCACAAGGTGTGGCAAAAGTCTCAACTCCCGTTTGTTTTGCCTCCCATTTGAATAAGCATCCTCTAGGATTCAGTGTTAGTTTTCTGCTTTGATTGCCACAGCAAGCCTTGGGGTAGGTACTTATCTTACTGGGGCATCCCCCAAAGCAGGCTCTGAGACCAAGAACTGGGGAGCAGAGGGTTTTGGGAAGCTGATCCCAGGAAGCACTGTGGGCATGTGGGGAAACTGAGAGAAGGCAGAACGGCAATAAAAGATGGCATTCCTGAACAGTAACACTGTTAACAGAAGGGTTCAGTCCTGCTGGGAATCCTCTGAGGAAATGTGTAGAATGTTCCTCAGATCGTCCCACGGAAACGATTTTCCAAAAGCGCTGCATGCACTATTGTACGTTCCCATCAGCCGTGTATATAATACCAATTTCTCCTTATCTTTGTCGACACTTGCTATTGTCATCTTTTTGGTTGTAATCATTTTTACAGGGTATGAGGGGTATCTCATCATGGTTTTGATTTGCATTTCCCTAATGGTTAATGACGTTGAACACCTTTTCGTGTGTTTATTGTCCATTTTTATATCTTCTTTGGAGAAATGTCCATTTGAGTCCTTTCCCCATTTTTAAGTTGGGTTACTTATCTTTTTAATTATTGAGCTCTGAGAGTTCTTTATATGTTCTAGATACAAGTCTCTTATCAGATACATGATTTGAAAATATTTCCCCCCATTCTGTGGATTGCTTTTTCACTTTATTAATGTGTCTTTTGAAGCGCAAAAGTTTCCAATATTAACGGAGTCCAATTTATCTATTTTTCTCCTTTCTTGCTTATACGTTTGGTATCTAAAACACCATTGCCTAATGCAAGGTTATGATTTTTATTACTATATTTTCTTATAAGAGATTTATAGTTTTAATCCTTACATTTAATTTCGTGCTCCATTTTGAGTTAAGCTTTTTATATAGTGTGATATAGAAGTCCAACTTTATTATTTTGCCAGTGGATATTCAGTTGCCCAGAACTATTTGCTGAGAAGACTATTCTTTCCCCATCGAACAGTCTTGGCATCCTTGTCGAAAATCAATTGGACATTTATGTAACAGCTTATTTTTAGACTCTCAATTCTATTTTATTGTTTTATGTGTCTATCTTTATGCCAGTGCTATACAGTATTGATTACTATAGCTTTGTAGTAAGTTTTGAAATTAGAATATATGACGCCTCCAACTTTATTCTTCTGGCTATTCTAAGTCCTTTGCATTTCCATATGAATTTTAGGATCTGTTTGTCAATTTAGTGAAGAAGCAGAGTTTTGTTTTGTGTTGTTGTTGTTGTTGTTGTTGTTGTTGTTGTTTTCATAGAGAATGCATTGAATCTAGATCTATCTGGAGAATATTGTCATCTTAACAATTTTAAGCCTTCCAATCCCTGAACATAGGTTATCTTTCCATTTAATTTCTTATTTATTTAGGTCTTATTAAATTTCTTTCAACAATATTTTGTAGTTTTCAGAGTATAAGTTTTGTGTTTCTTTGGTTAAATACTTATTCCTAAGTATTTTATTCTTTTGATGCTATTGTAAATGGAATTTTCATAATTTACAGAGTGTTCATTTTAAGTGTAGAAAGCCATTTGGTTTCTGTATATTGATCTTGTATCCCTTAACCTTGCTAGCTTCATTTATTAGTTCTAATAGTTTGTGTGTGTGTGTGGATTCCTTAGGATTTTTTATACACAAAATCATGTTATCTGGAAATAAAGATAGTTTTACCTCTTCCTTTACAGGATTCATTTTTTTAAATTTTATTTTTTATTTTTTTAAATTTATGGGGTGCCTGGGTGGCTCAGTCAGTTAAGCGTCCAACTTCAGCTCAGGTCATGACCTCACAGTCTGTGAGTTCGAGCCCCTCGTTGGGCTCTGTGCTGACAGCTCGGAGCCTGGAGCCTGCTTCGGATTCTGTGTCTCCCTCTCTCTCTCTGCCCCTCCTGTGCTCATGCTCTGTCTCTCTCTGTCTCAAAAATAAGTAAAAACATTTTTAAAAATTTACATCGAAATTAGTTAGCATATAGTGCAACAATGATTTCAGGAGTAGATTCCTTAATGCCCCTTACCCATTTAGCCCATCCCACCCTCCCACAACACCTCGAGTAACCCTCAGTTTGTTCTCCATATTTATGAGTCTCTTATGCTTTGTCCCCCTCCCTGTTTTTATATTATTTTTGTTTCCCTTCCCTTATGGTCATCTGTTTTGTCTCTTAAAGTCCTCATATGAGTGAAGTCATAGGATTTTGGTCTTTCTCTGACTAATTTCACTTAGCATAATACCCTCCAGTTCCATCCACGTAGTTGCAAATGGCAAGATTTCATTCTTTTTGATTGCCGAATAATACTCCATTGTATATATATAGCACATCTTCTTTATCCATTCATCCATCGATGGACATTTGGGCTCTTTCCATACTTTGGCTATTGTTGATAGTGCTGCTATAAACATGGGGGTGCATGTGTCCCTTCGAAACAGCACACCTGTATCCCTTGGATAAATGCCTAGTAGTGCAATTGCTGGGTCGTAGAGTAGTTCCATTTTTAGTTTTTTGAGGAACCTCCATACTGTTTTCCAGAGTGGCTGCACCAGCTTGCATTCCCATCCAGGATTCATTTTAAACATTGCATTCTTCTTATATGGATAGAGAAACTGGGACCCACAAACGTGAAAAGGTTTTCACAAAAATATTGTGAAATTATAAGGGAGCGTGACATAAAAAGCAATCTTCCACCTTTCAGTTTCCCCTTTTCTAGAAAATCATGCTTCCTCGGTTTTAATTATGGAGGACTGAAGTCACCTTAACAATAATAGAACCATTTTAAATGCTCTGTATAAAATGGAGTGTGTTTTTGAGAATGCCTATGAAACCAACTGACCTTTAACCGTATTTTTTGGTGCTTTCAATGAATGTTAATTTCAGTGGTTTTAATTGAAAGATGTGCCTTTAATAAATGAGTGGAAATTTTAGGTCATAAACATGGGTATATATTTGAGCAAAGAGCCATGTGACCGAAGCCATACTGCCACCTGTTTGCAGTACTCTCATTTCCAATTCTCACTTTTTGAAGGTGAGTGCGTCTCTGATTTTCTTTTGTTGAGTAATACATTTTTAAATTTAAAAATACTTTCAATTAATATTTTGACTAAGTAAATATGGTCACATGGATCAAATCCTAAAGGGGCCAGAGAACATACAATGAAGCTCTTCTCCTACCCCTTTTCCCCTCCTACCTCAGTTTCCTTCCCCAGTAGCAACCAGTAAATCATTTTATTGTGTATCTTTTGGGAGCGAATGTATATGTTCACGAATACATACATAACTGCAGTAGGCGGAACGATGACCTCACCCTAATGCCTGCAACCTGTGACTGTGCCACCGTACATGGAAAGGGGGGGTTGCTGATGTGATTAAAGTTATAGACTTGGAGATGGCAGGCATGGCCTGGGTTATCCAGAAAGGACCAATCTAATCATTGAAAGCAGAGAACCTTCCCCAACTGTAGTCAGAGAGGTGTGACAATGGAACAAGAATCAGAGAGATGCAATGTGAAAAGGCTTTCACCTGCATTTGCTGGCTCTGAAGATGGAGGAAGGAGTTCACAACCCAAAAAATGGCGGGTGGCCTCAACAACTCGGACAAGGCAAGAAGACAGAGTCCTCTAGAGCCTGTAGGAAGGAACACAGCCCTGCCAACACCTTGATTTTAACCAAACTCACTCGATGTACAGACCTGTGAGACCATAAATTTGGGTTGTTTTAGGCTTCTGGTAAATTGTTACAACAGCAATAGAAAATGAATATAATAATCTTTCCCCCCGTTTTTACATATACACTATTTTTCACCTAGCTCTTTTTCCATTGTGTGTATCTTGGAGATAATTGCATAGGACTCCTTAAAATTTTTTTTAATGTTTATTTATTTTTGAGAGACTGAGAGAGAAGAGAGAGAGAGAGAGACCAAGCATGAGCTGGGAAGGGGCAGAGAGGGAGACACAAAATCCGAAGTAGGCTCCAGGCTCCAGGCTGACAGCACAGAGCCCACAAACAGTGAGATCATGACCTGAGGCGAAGTCGGACACTCAACCGACGGAGCCACCCAGGCGCCCCGCATATGACTCCTTTAAAAGAGGGTGTGTAACAATCCATTATATGGATGTGCCATAATTTATTTACCTAGTCCCCTACGAATGCTCAGACTCTAGTTTCCCGTATTTTGTTCTTACAATAGTACCACAACAAATAACCTCACATATGCATCATTTCTTTTTCTTATTATCAGGAGGTTACATTTCCAGAAGAGAAATTGCTTTGCTAGATATTGCCAACTTGCCCTCCACGAAGGTTGTAAATTGGAGCATGTAATGCTCTAATTGTAAATCCATGCAAGGCGATGCATGGAACTGTGAACATGCCTTTCTCCCCCTCCCCCACAACAATGCACACTTCTTTAGAGTTGACTCTGTACACGAAGTTATGAACTGAGACCATACCCCCCGTGGTATCAGTCTTCTAAGTCCTGATCACCTGCCAAAAGCTTTTTTGTCCACCTCCCTGTGCGAGGTCTTATGAGGAGAATGCAACCAACTCTGGAGTCCCAGTTCCCCACAGTGAATATATCTGACTTGCACACAACTCAAAGATGCCTCGTAGAATCACAAAATGTTTGAGATGGCACCTTCCATCATCTGGACTGCTCGCTCTCTTTCACAGAGTTTAGAATTTCACATAGATTTTGGCTGGAGGGGCCACTGACAGCATATCTAAATAAAGAGCACTTTAGGAATAAAATGTGGCATTCAACCAAGGCCTGCACATCCGATTCACTTACTCTCATTTGAATCAATATCTTGCTCAGTTGCTGTCAGAACAATGCAGCCCATTTTGCTTGGTTTCCCCAGGAAAGGGCTCTGCTCTAAAAGGCAACAATAGGGAAGAGTTTGCAGGTCCCCAGAGAGCCATGGGGTTTTCTCTGCTTCTTGTTACCTCTGCAGTATCTTGGACGATGGTATGAAATTGAGAAGATCCCAGTGAGCTTTGAGAAGGGAAGTTGCATCCAAGCCAACTACTCGCTAATGGAAAACGGAAACATCAAAGTGATAAACCAGGAGTTGAGGTGAGTGGCTGTGGTTTCAAAAGCAACACAGTCCTGGAGCCAGCCTGCAGAGAGTTGTCCTGGGGTGACTGGGTGTCCTTGCAATCTCGTTGAGGGGGGTGATGCAGATGTTGCTGGGTCTGTCCTGCCTGCTCACAGCAGGTCCTAAGATCAAAGTTTTTGGCAAGCAGAATGGTGGGGACGAGAAGCCACTCATTTATTTCCATGACCACTTGCTGAGTATCTTTTTGTATTGTGGACTCCCTTGAGTGTTGTGTACTTATTATATGTGTACTGCCTATGAGAGGCACTAGGAACTCAATGGGAATCCAAACTGCAGGGTTCCTGCTCTCATAGCAAAATAGATACTCTGGTAGCAAAGGACGAGGGGGAGGGGGCACAAGGGGGCTGGGGAGGGGGACCATCTCATCTGATCTCCAAACTAAGAACGAAGCCCTTTCTATATTATCCACTAACAGAAGACATCCAGCTCTGCCTGACTCCTTCCGGGAACTGGGAGCTCATTGCCTTCCATGACAATTTATTTCATCTCCAGACAGCTTTAACTATTAGAAAACTCCTTTTCTTGTTAAGCAAGAATCAAATACATGGTCACATTCTAGGTTATGGGAACAGGATCGCCTATAGAAGTATACTTTTCTGATACTGAAATACAGATTTCTATTTGATATGAGAATTCATACTTTAGAAAGCAAACAGAAACTTTAAAAAGCCCCAGAAAGAGCTCCTACCAACCTTCTATCAACAAAGATAAGAGCAACAATAAACAATAGTAACAAATACTAAGTATTTCCTAAATGCAAGGCACTATTCTGTATGTGTATGTATATATACATGTGTGTACATATATGTATATATGTAAATGAGTATATATATTTATTTAATTCCCGTAACAACCCTGAGGTAGGTACTATTATTAACCCCACACTTATAGATGAGGAAACTGAGGTACAGAGAGGGAAAGTAATTTGCCCAAGGGCCACACAGCTTATAAGCAACAAAGCTAAGATTCAAACCCAGGGAGAAGTGAAATGGGGAAGAGAACAGAAGACAAATGGAAGAAAGGCTGGGGTGAAGGGCTGTCCTTCTTGTTCCCTACAGGAACTGAGAACTGTGCTCAACTCCAAGAAAACAATTATAACACAGCATGAAAGTTACTCAGGCTCCGAGAGGCTTTGTGTGGCCATCTTGTTATCCACTAAGCTTTCTGTGAGCCAGAACATAAGTGGGTTGACTCCCTGCCTTCATAAACCATAGAAATAAAGTTAAGAATCTCAAGGGCCTCTAAAGATAAAAACAGATTATTTTAGAGTCCAGAGAAGGATTGAGATGCAGACCTCCATCTAAAGTTGCAATGACTTCATTTCAAATATTTTGTCCCATTCTATGACCAAGAGTCAGACAGTGACGTTGATCTCAAAACCCACAAGATTTTTCCACCTCTCCTTCGGAGCCGGCCAGGAGTCCTCTTTAACTGTATCTTGAGTATTAGGTTGCTCTGCCTGTAGGGTCACGTTTGTTTAAGATACAAGGGCACATGGAGAAAGGTTTGCTGGTTCAGGAGCATGATATGGCTTCTCCTTTCAGGAATACTACAGGATGGGCAGAGGCACAGCACGGAGTCTGAGCAAAGTACTCTTAGCCAGTGTCAGAGAATTTGAGGGCAAAAGCAGCTGGCACGGGGCTGGGAGCCGAAGGGCTCAGGCTTTGGAGTTAGGCTGCCCCATTTCAAATCCTGGTTCTGCCAGTTACTAATGATGTGATCTTAGGTTAGTTATGGTAATACTCTAGGTCTCAGTTTCCTCTCAGTAAAGTGACATTAATCATAGAACCTCCCTGCATAGGGCTTTGTGAGCATCAGATGAGGTAACACATGTAAATTGCTTAGAACAGGGTTTGGTGTGTAGTAATTATTTAATTAATACTATGTATTACTATTAATCTGCTTAGACCCTTGAAAATACAAATGTATTTTTCCCATGAACAAATTGTGCATTTATGATCAGAGACTGGTGTTTTGAAAACTGTTCTGGCCAAAACATAAATGATGATGAAAAGCAGGAAAGTCTGCTCGAGAAGAGGCTGGTTTGTTGCTAAGCAACTGCATGCAGATAGAAATGGACCATCTTCCTGTTCTCCCAGCTGAGTTTCAGGTGACAGAGGAAGGGATGGTTCCCAGCCCTACTTGATGATAAACAGACTATGCATCCAGGAGCATCTGAATACATTTCTCATCCTTCCTTACCTGTTGCTTATTATCTGGTTTCTGAGACATCCGTCAACACTAACCATAGCCTACTGACTTTCTAACACACACTGTTGCTCTAACTTTTGTTCTGTGCCCCCTTGAGGACTGATGAACAGGCTCCTCCTCTGTCAGCTTCCTAGGAAGAGCACTGTGATATGTGAGCACCCTCCCCTCAGTGCCTCTGTCCCCAGGCATTTCCCCTCTCCCCCAGGTCCACAGAGTCATTGGGAGTTGCCAAAAACTGGAGCCACTCTTTCAAAAGGGTGAAAGTATTTCATCCAATCGAAGACCATCACTTTTAAGATTCACCACCATTTTATATACCACTAAGAAAGAAATGACACTGCGAATTGTAAGGTGGCATTTGTTGCAAGATGTGCATTTCTGCACATTTAATGTCTCTGAGAATCACTGAGATGAGGTTAATATTTCCTCACTGCCTGCTTTTACCTGGCCTATGTTGAAATCTCCCATACTCAGTCAGAAGCTTGCAGGCCTGGATAGGGGTCTCAGAGCTCAGGTGTATGGATGGCTTTATGGGTCATATGATGTCATATGATGTCACTGAGGCCCCAAGAGCAAGGAAAGCGTGCAGATCTCCAGACTTTGAGTAATCATGTCAGTCCTTGTTTTTCCCTTTGGCCCATTCTCATTTTTTTTTATAGTTTTTTTTTTAATTTTTTTTTTTAACGTTTATTTATTTTTGAGACAGAAAGAGACAGAGCATGAACAGGGGAGGAGCAGAGAGAGAGGGAGACACAGAATCTGAAACAGGCTCTAGGCTCTGAGCTGTCAGCACAGAGCCCGATGCGGGGCTAGAACTCACGGACTGTGAGATCATGACCTGAGCCGAAGTCAGACGCTTAACCAACCAAGCCACCCAGGCGCCCCGTGGCCCATTCTCATTTTTAAAGAAGTAAATCTTCTTGGTGTATAGGGTTGTTTTGTTTGTGTTCCCTTCTCTTTTACTCCCTCCCTCTGCAGCCTGAGAGCAGGAAATGCCCTTGTAGGACTCAAAACACAGCACAGAAGTGTTAGGGCCTAACATATCATCCAGTCCTGGAGCATTTCAGTTATTGCTTCTTATCACCCAGGGCCATCTTCCTCTGCTTGGTCTCAGAGACCGTGACAAAGGAAAGAGCCTCCCTAACCAGAAATCACAATCTTGGCCACCCTGATGCTTAGTGGCCTTTCATTGATTTTTGGCTTCCATTGAATTAAGGCGTTTTGTTTTGTTCTGTTTTGTTTTGTTTTGTTTTAACTCATTGCAGACCGGATGGAACTGTGAATCAAATTGAAGGTGAAGCCACCCAGGCCAACCTCACAGAGCCTGCCAAGCTGGGAGTTAAGTTTTTCTGGTGTAAGTATTCACTTCTCTCAGGAGGTTTCAGGGATAGGAGATATGCAAACCAAAGTCTAGAGCCCTGGGTTGAAACACTCCTGTCATATCTGAGTGTCACCTATAGTGTTACCTATAGTGACTCAATGCATAATACTTTGTTGAGCACCTACTATGTGCCATGCTTGGGTCTAGGCACCAAAGATGTGATGATGAGCAAGACAGAGCTGGCCCTTGGCCCTGAGAGGCTTATATCCCATGTGGATACTGACAAGTATGCAGGCAAGTTACTGTAAAACTACCGTGTTTCAATAAAGGCAGCACAAATTATAGCACCCGGGGAGAGCAGTAGGGCACCAGCCTAGACTAGTTTCCCAGAGGGAATGGAGGCCTGAAATATTAGTAGCCAGTAGTAGTTAGTTGTTAGTAGTGGTATTATCAGCAGAACAACTCACATGTGCAAAGGCTTGGACACAAGAGATGACGAGAGTGAAGGTAAGTTTGAGCCCTGGCTCTATCTGCCACTTTCTCACCACACTTTAGGGTTCCCTGAGAGATATTTGATCACGAGCATTTGTCCTCTGAGCTCTGGCTTAACCGGGGAAAGGACACAGACAACAGAGAAGGCACCAAATTTTTAGTTTACTGTTGATATAGATACACTGCAGAAGCCAGCTCAGAAATGTGAGACTTTCTTTTACCGAGAGTGCTTCAGGGCCCCTCTCCCCACCCAAGGGGCAGACACCGCTGTCACAGCTGTAAGAAGAATCACTGTCCCCCAGCCCGCTCCCCCTTCAAGTCCCTAGAGTAGGGCAGTGAGGAAGTTCTTATTTTATAGACCAAGATAGGAATGCTGGGAGATGAAAATAATTCTTCCCGCACATGTGACCATGGGCAACTAACTTCACTTCTGCGCCCGGTATTCTAAGGGTAAATGAGATAGCACATGCTCTGTAAACTGTAAGGGACTTTGTGCATCTCAGCCTTTCTTGTTACTTTTACAAAGAAGAACGTCAAAGTGCAGAAAAGCTAGGTGATATAGGCAAGTTCGCTAGACCATTTAGAGGCAGAGTTGGGACCAAAACGAAGGTCTCCCAAACTCTCCACTAAGGAAGGGGGGATGGGAGTGAAGGCCAAATACTATGTGCACAACCTTCACAAGGAGGCCTGCAACAGGAGCTAAAGGAGGCAGGAGCTGCTGGCAGGGGAAACAGAGGAGGAAGAGATTCACTCTGGTTGAAGGGATCAGATGTTTGCATTGGGTCTTCCAGGGTGTGGAGGAGACTATGGGAAAGGCTTTCCTAGGAGGAGGAATGGCTTGAGGAAAGGTCTGGAGAGAGAAGCCTAGAGGATGGGCGGGTACATGGAGCACGAGACAAGACTGGGAAGAGCCTCAAAAACCATGTAATGAGTTGACGTGCCTTCCATAAGCAGTAGAAGATGGTCAGAGTTTTCTAATAAAGAGATGTGGAAGTTTGCTTTGCTATGAGGAAATGTCTGGGTAAATGTATGCTTGAGAGCTAGACCCTGTGGGAGGAAGACAGCGTGTGAATGTGTGGCTCTGTGCAGGCGGGGCGCGTCGCCTTGGCAGGAAGAGGTTGGAAGACATATTTCCCCCAAACCACTCAGGGTTGTAGAGTTCCCAGTCCAGCTGGGAACACACAAAGCAGTGGAAATTCAAAGGTCGCAGATCTGTGATGAATACAAGCTCTCAATAGTGAGCCTGGCAGGCAGGCACCAATGGTGCTAGAAAGGTAAGTCAGGGCCCACTCAGTGTGGGCCCTGTAGCCTTGTGCAGGCTTCTGTCCAGATGTCCTCCAACTGTCCTTCTGTTTTCATATTTATAAACAGGTAGAAAGTCAGAGGTAGGAGGGACCTCAGTGGGTGGTCATCTGGACTGGCCCTCTTGTGTTGTCCTGATAACCAGCTGGGTCCCTGACACCCAGCCAAGTTCTAATCTCTTACACCCTGCCTCTTTTGTCCAGCTTCTCATGGTCATTCACGAGTGCTGAGATCTGGTTTGACTTAGCAAAGAGAGGGATTATTTTTGAGTGGAGGAGGTGGGTTGCTTGAAACCCAAGAAAGCAGATTGTGTCCAAATCTTTTGCTCTTATGGGGTCAGTTCACAGCTTTCTCCCATTTGGGTCCATTTTCCACTTAACTTTAACAAGTTGGGCTATGACATTTCCTTGGCTTGGACCTTGGCTGTGGAGGTCAAGTTCACAGAGGAAGTCTCTGGATTCAAACGGAGAAGGTAAATCCTCCCTCTCTTGTTGTAAGGACCCTTTAATGCTAAGCTTTCAACACTGTGCAGACCTCTGTCAATGAATCTTCATAGGCCCCTTGTGAGGAGGAGTTTATAACCTGTTACCACCTGATTTACCATATTCTTGAGAGCAAAAGAACTTTCGAAGGTCACACAGAAAGAAAATAAACACACCAACATTAGCCCTTACTTCCTTTCTCAGACAGGTTCTGGAGGAAATAGGGAAGTACAGACTTGGAAAGCCTGGGGGTCCCTGACCTTGCCATCTTAACTCCACTTAGCTAAGTGGTGCCTCCATACTTACTGGTGCTAAGTGCAGCCTGTTAGTCTAAGAGGTCTGGCAAAACACCCCATTACTGTGGTTTTCTGCAGACTGATGTGTTATCAGGGAGGAAGGATCCAGAAGGATGGCTCTAAGCTTTGGCTGCACATTAGAATCATGGGGGAGCCTTCAAGAGTACCAACCACCTCCACATCAGTCTGGAGAAACATGGCCTAGTATTTGTCAAAGTTCCCATAAGATTCCCACATAAAGCCAGAATTAAGAACCACTACTCTTGGGGTGCCTGGGTGGCCCAGTTGGTTAAGTGTCTGACTTCAGCTCAGGTCATGATCTCACTGCTCATGGGTTGGAGTCCCATATCGGGCTCTGTACTGACAGCTCAGAGCGTGGAACTTGCTTCAGATTCTGTCTCCCTCTCTCTGCCCCTCTCTTGCTTACTCTCTTTGTCTCTCTCTCTCTCTCTCAAAAATAAACATTTAAAAAAAAATTGGGGGGACCCCCGGGTGGCTTAGTCGGTTGAGCGTCCGACTTCGGCCCAGGTCGTGATCTCACAGTTTGTGAGTTCGAGCCTCATGTCAGGCTCTGTGCTGACAGCCCAGAGCCTGGAGCCTGCTTCAGATTCTATGTCTCCCTCTCTGTCTGCCCCACCCCCACTCATGCTCTGTCTCTCTCTGTCTTCAAAATAAATAAAACATTAAAAAAAAATTTTTTTTAATTTTTTTTAAGTTCTACTACAGTAGAAGAACTAGGATCCTGGCTTCCAGGGTCCTGGAGATGAAGGTTCCTCTTGTCCTGGTCCCTCTTAATACTGCTCTCCTCTGGTTCTCAGTGATGCCATCTGCTCCATACTGGGTCCTGGCCACCGACTATGAGAACTACGCCCTCGTGTACTCCTGTACCACAATCGTCTGGCTTTTTCACATGGATCATGTTTGGATCTTGGGAAGAAACCCTTATCTCCCTCCAGAAACAGTGACCTATCTAAAAGATATCTTGACTTCTAATGAAATTGACATAGAAAAAATGACTATCACAGATCAGGTGAACTGCCCTGAGCCACTGTAAGAGGCTTTAAAGGGAACCTGCCTTCACTCAATGTTACTTCTTTTGCTTTGCTTCCCCCCACCCCACCCTTCATAAAGACAAACCAACCACGGCAACATTGCAAACACCAGAGGGGAAATTTGAAAGCAGAAGCCTGTGGAGAGAAAGTCAAGGAACGCTGACCCAAACACTTAGCCATGTACCATGTTACCTTGCCAGTCTAATAATAAACTTGTTGCTGAACTGCTGTGCTCACGTAGATTCTGAATTGATTATTGTGGGTTTTCAATTATACGCTTATGTTTGGAGATCCATGAACAGTTCTGTTGAAAGAAACAAAGCACTGTACAGTTTAAGTTTAAAGAGAACAATCCTGTTTCTGGAAAGGGAAAGCAGACCGAAAAGGCCTATTATGGGTGACCTGAGTCCAGGTGCCACATCCTACAGTAGACACTCTTTTTTTTTTTTTTTTTTTTTTTTTTTTAACATTTATTCATTCCTGAGAGAGAGAGAGAAAGAGAGACAGAGCATGAGCGGGGGAGCAGCAGAGAGAGAGGGAGACACAGAATCTGAAGCAGGCTCCAGGCTCTGAGCTGTCAGCACAGAGCCTGATGCGGGGCTTGTACTCATGGACCATGGACCACGAGATCATGACCTGAGCTGAAGTCGGACACCTAACCGACTGAGCCACCCAGGTGCCCCCAGTAGGCACTCCTTTAGGGGGAATCATTTGGGTTTTCTGAGTCTCTGACAGGCAGTTTCTCTGAAGTATTTACTTTCTCATCAGGAGGTCTTCAGAGTCAGGCTAAAGAATGGGACCATCTTGGTGTCTGTGCAGGAGAGAATCTATAAGGGAGAAGACTATGGGGATTTTTTTGTTTTTTAGAAAATCAACTTTTTTTGGGTCTCTCATTCAACGGATATTTACCGAGGCCCAACTGCATTCTGGGCATTGAAAAATCTAGAACCCTGTCATCCTGTGGAAGCTTACAGTCTAGCAAGGGAGACTGACAAGTAAAGATGCAAGTATAATCCAAGCTGAGGAGTGCAGCTCTACCTCTGGGTGTTCCAACTTCGGACAATCAGGAACCACCTTGAGTTGTTGTTTTGTTGTTGTTGTTGCTATTTTTGGTTTTTTGGTTTTTTTTTTTTTTTTGGTTTTTTTTTTTGCATTATGACTTTTAAAATCGGAAAGACCTCAGAATTATCACCCTGCAATTTCACTTAGTTCACATGGCATTTGTAATCTACGAAGGCTTTGGGTAATGACTCCGAAATTAAGCTAGCTGATTAGATTTTGGCTTTTTCAGCATGATCATAAACTATGAGTTTCCTTGAGCACATGAGACTCTTTAATGTGTTAACGGTTACAAAAATCCCAAGGATCTCAATGTGTACAATTTTCCTTTTGTTACATAAATGCGACCTCAAATTGTAGCTTCCAGTTCTGAAAACTACCTGGCAGAAAGGCAGGGAGGGGGCGGTAGGTACCAAAGCAGATCCTGTCTCCCAGCTCTGCCTGCTCTTGAGCCCTGTGCTATATCACGCTCCTCTTGTTGGCTCCTCTTCTCAAATACGGTTACTCCCAAGAGTGTTAAGCTGCCCGTCTTTCAGCTCATGGTACAAAATACGTTATGACTGCATTCCTCTTAACAGCAGAGGAACATCAAAGACCGTGAAGGTGACTACAGTCTGTCCCTTTTACAGTGTCTTGCCCAACACAGACTCAAAGTGTGTATGTGAATGAAGTACTGACTGAATGTGTAGATGGATGGGCTTGAGTTTTCCAGTAAAGGAAAAGGAAACCATGAAGCAGGTATCAGGGGTGACTAAACCTGACAAAAACTTTTGGGAATCCAGAGGGAAGCATGTGGGCACCAAGTAACTTGAGGAAACCTGGGGGAAAGAGCAAAAAATTCAGAAGGTAGAGGAAGAGAAGAGGAGTCAGATAATCAGCAAAATAGAGACAATAGTAGAGAGTAAATCCCCACATACCCACTGTCAGCTCTAACAGTCATCAACATGTCACCAGCCTCGCTTTGGCTATTACCCGGTGCCCCCCAGTATTTTTCCTAGGGTGTTCGAAGCAAACCCCAGATACCACATCCTCTTAATTTGCCCATAACTACCTATGTATAAGTCTCTAGTAAATACAGGTACTTTTTTTTTTTTTCATTTTTTTTCAGGTGCTTTTTGAACAAAAAAACATAAGGTTATGTTTTATATCCTGAAGGTGCCCAGAAAATGTAATTTCTAGGTAATTGAGAGATTTTTTGATACAATCCAGATGAAAGGGAAGAAGCATGCACAATAATGTTCGTCATCGTTTTACTTGTAGCAGTCCCCAAACCGAAAGGAACTCAATTAAGGCTAATACTAACAGCAGAGGAAATGGGATCGTAAATGGCAGAACAGCCACCTGAATTAATGTTGTATGTTCATTAAAGTTGGTAGTTATGAAGGCTAGGCAGCCACACGAGAGCTGCTACCTGTCCACCCACACGCACTGCTTGAGGGTGGGGGTCCCTGCCTACGGCCTTGCTGCCTACAGGGCTAGTATCTGGAGGCTGTGCCTCTGAGCCACCCCCGATTGAACCAAGGTGCGTCCGCCTGAGCTAGTGACAGCCAGTCCACAGGTTGGGCGGAAACCTCTGTCTCTGTGGCCTCGCAGGACAGAAAAGATAAATTAGGTCCATGAAATCAGGATTTGACTTCCAGAGATCTGGAGAAAGAATGGTTAAAAACTCTGGAACTGTAAAGCCATGTTGTTTGGGGCGGCTATTGTTGGTGATGCATGACTCAAGTTAGAAGAGTGTGGACCAGAAGTGCAGAGGTGGGCAGAGACCCCACCCCAAGCGCCTAACAGAGCCGCTCCAGTAGCTGATGGCTTGCCATTCCAAGTCCTCCTCCCAAGTCTTGGGGCGCTTAGCTGACTTGGGTTCCTGTCCTTGGATTTCTGTGACATTAGCCACACACACACTTTTTTTTTTTTTTTTTGAGGTAATTTAACTTGACTGAGTGAATGTTCCTTGCAACCAAAATAGCACTAAGACAAAAGTGTTCACGGTATAATGTGGAGTGAAAAAAGAATGTAGCATTGTAATGATGTTGTATTTATAGTTACATGAAATGAAGGCATAAAATGAAGGGCTAAAAGTGAACAGGGAAAATGAAAGCAATTACCGTGTGAGAGTGCTGGAATTCAAAGTGGTTTCCTCCTTTTTTATTTTTGTTGTGGGTGTTTGTAGTAAGGGCCCTAAAACTTTGGACCCTAAAACTTCCTTCTAGTTCAGCCTGACCCTCTGGCAGGTCTAGCACCGATGGCAAGAAATAGGCTTCTTCTTCCAGTAACTACTTCAGACTTTGAGGCCTTTCTGGACTGTTCTCCCATCCCACCGTAATCCCATACATTTGAGATGATGGCTTGTTGTGTGAATATAGGGTATGTTATTAAAGCAATCTTTATTTACTATTAACAAGGTCCTCTGTTTATTTCTAGGAGACATGGAGGAGGGTATCAAGTAATTTAGAAAGTTTGTATTTGCACAGTTGTCTAAACATTTTGTAATTTTATAAGATTTCCCCAAAAATGCAATCACTGTCACCATGATAATTATAAGAAACTATTAAAATTTTAAAATATTTTGTTAAATATGGTCAACTTTTATGCTAAAATCAGTTTTTTGACTGAATACCAAATATTAAATTAAAATAGACTCATCAAGAGTTATCAAACATTTTCCAGCAAAATGAGGTGATCTGAATGGGCTGACATGCTAAGAGGTCCCATGGCGGAAAATGCACTGGGATGGGATCTAGCACTGACCCCAGCCCCAGGTGTGTTAGCGGCTTACTCTAGCAGACCTTCTCCCCGTCAGGCTTGTCTCCTCACCTGCCTGTCACTGAAAGAGCTGACCTAGGTGAGGTATCTCCAAGGACTCTTCCAGGTCAAATGTTTATCATTCTATAGTTTTGGACATGATTAATAAAGAGCAATTTTTTGCTAAGAAGGAGAAAGTGCCGGGACGCCTGGGTGGCTGAGTCAGTTAAGCGTCATTAAGCGTAGGACTTCAGCTCAGGTCATGATCTCATGGCCCCTGTGAGTTCGAGCCCCGCATGGGGCTCTGTGCTGACAGCTCAGAGCCTGGAACCAGCTTCGGATTCTGTGTCTCCCTCTCTCTCTGCCCCTGCCCTGCTCGCACTTGCTCTCTCTCTCTCCCAAAAATGAATAAACATTAAAAAAATTTTAAAAAACAAAAAAAAAAAAAGAAAGAGAAAGTACCCATATCTTTATAGGGAAAATGAGCCATAAACTTAAAAGACCAACTCTTGGCATTGTTTTGTGTCTTCTTCTAATCCTTATCAATGTACACGCGGGCACACACATACACACTTTGCTCTGTTTTTTAATCAATACACATGTCTTTTTTCATGCTGTACATTATTTGGATGCATAAAATGTTCAGTACATATTTTATTACTCTTATAACATGTTACGTTCTATAAATGCATTGGATGTATGACATTTAACTCTCCTGAATTTTCCTGGACTGCCAATTATAATTCAAATATAAAATGTCAGCCTTCAGCCGACACTTCAGCACGTTCAGTGCACCCAGAGATGCAGGCAAAGCAGCAGCTCACTGAATTATAAAGTGACTCTCTCAGTGAGCACAGTTCGAAGGGGATTTGAGGAAAGTGTTATCAAAGGCCAAACCTTGATACACATGGTCAACCATGCAGACCTTTATTCCAAATCTCTTGACCTCAGGTGCCGAAGCCCTCCCGATGCCTCCGGACACCTGCAGAGTGGCAGGTGCTCACTGCTGCTTAGAGACTTCAAGTGCTGCCTGATTGCAGTCTCCTGGCTGACACCTCAGGCCTCCCCTCCCGTGGCCCTTCCAGCCCAGTTTCTCTGCCCCTCCTCCCTTTGCTCCTCAGGCTCCCAGTCCACTGGTCTCAACCGAGGCATGCCACAGTTACCCGAGAGATTAGATCAGCTTCTAGGGAAGACATCCCAGAACGGGGAGAGAGCGGGCAGAAGAGGGCAAAGATTGCAGAAAGTCCCCGCAGGAAGTTCAGATTTGCTTTCATGCCTCAAACGGGACCTGCTGCTTTGTCAAACAGAACCGACTAGCTACCACTAGCTGTGTTTCTCAGGCCCACACCAGTCCCCTTATTGAAATCTCCTGCTGTCAAAATCCAACCCACCAAGTGTACATTGGCACTTTTACTGGCAATATCTAGCATGATTGAGGATGACACAACCTTTCACCTAGTAATTCTATTCTCTGGTAACTATTCTAGAAACACTCCTACACATGAGCAGAAGAAGGCCTGTGCAAAGATCTTCATTGTATCACTGTGTGAAAGACTGAAAAACTATAAACAACTGAAATATCCATCAACAGAAGAATTGATTTTATTTTTTTAATGGGCTTTGATCACTTTATCTTGTTTTTTAATGTTTATTTATTTTTGAGAGAGAGAGAGAGAGAGAGAGAGAGAGAGACAGAGTGCAAGGAGAGGAGGGGCAGAGAGAGAGAGACAGACACAGAATCCGAAGCAGGCTCCAGGCTCTGAGCTGTCAGCACAGAGCCCACTGTGGGTCTGGGACCCACAGACCTCTAGATCATGACCTGAGCTGAAGTCAGATGCTTAACTGACTGAGCCACCCAAGTGCTCCCAGAAGAATTGATTTTAAAAGTGAGATGTATGCATGCACACACACACACACACACACACACACACATACACACAAACATACACACACACACACACACACACACACACAATGGAATACTATGCAACAGTAAAAATGAACTAGAGCAACGTGTCATTATATATAATTTATAATACATATTTACACATATAAACAAAGGATATGCAGAAGTATAAAAGCAAAATGTGGAAGGATACAGGAGAATACGATACACAAAATGACATTACTTCAGAATACATACATATCTAATAAAAGTATGAAATTCAGAGAATTATAAATGCCAAATTCAAAGTCTTAGTTACCTCCTAAGGTAGAAGGAGTGGGTTGCAGGTGGGTAGGGAAACAACAGTAGCTTCCACTGCATTGGTAATTGTATTAATTTTCTGTGGCTGCTGTAAGAAATTATTTCAAATTGGTGACTTATAACAACCAAAATTTATTTTCTCACAGTTCTGAAGGCCTAAAGTCCAAAATCAAGATCACTGAGCCAGAATGAAGGTGTAGGCAGGGACATGCTCCTTCTAGAGGCTCTAAAAGAAAATCTCTTCCTTACCTTTTCCAGCTTGTGGTGGCTGCTGGCATTCCTTGGTTTGTGGCCACACCACTCCAGTCTTCAAATCTCTTCCTGCTCTGTCTTCACAGGGCCTTAGTGTGTGTGTGTGTGTGTGTGTGTGTGTGTGTGTAATCTCCCTCTGCCACCTCCCCTATAAGGACACTTGTGATGACATTTAGAACCCATTCAGATGATCCAGGATAATCTCCTCATCCAAGACCCTTAATTTAATCACATCTGCAAAGACCTTTTCTCCAAATTTAACATTTATAGGTTTTAGGGATTAGGAGCTCATATCTTTGGGAGGGAAGGCATTGCTAGCCTACCACAATAATGTTTTATTTCTTAAGCTGAATGGTGGAAATAGCAAACGTAGACTGATGGACTTCTACCTTGAATTCCATTTATCTGTGTCTTACATCAGACAGAGACTGTGAACCAGTCATGGCAGGAGAGGTCTCCGGGAGGCTAGAGAGCAATGTAATGGGAGTAATTCAGTTGGCAGGTCAGAAGACTAGGAGTTATGCTGTAAGAGTAGAGTGTATGAATTTGTCATTTCAGAGGTGGGGTAATTCTGGATAGGTCACCTATAAACTGACTCTTGTTATGTATAGAATTTTTTGTGAGCCCCTTTTAAGATGTTAAATTATAATATTTAAAGAGTGGCTACCTCCTCCAAAAAATTGAGAAAACTGAAGACTAAAGCCAAATAAAAACCTTTCGAAACAGTGGATTGGATGCTAACTTGTAGCAGTAAAATTTCAAGCATTGAGGACAGGTCAGGGCAGAAAATTTCCCTATTACATAGGCAGCCACCAGCTCCACCTGCTTTTTATCCAAGCCTTCTGTTTCCAGCTGTTTCCAGGTCAAACAAGAAGCCAATGCTCTGAGTCAGCTCTATTCCCAGGAGATGACAAATGGGCTCAGAAGCTCGTTGGCCAACGTGAGCAGAGCTAAAGGAAGCGGGTGGTCACTCTTTTCTCAGCACAGTTCAGCTGTGACTAAGCAGGTGTTTCTTCTTTGCCTGCAGCCTGGTCTGAGCAGGACTAATGAAGCCAGAACATGCACCACAGAGTCAGAGGGCTCCCTGCATCCTCCCTCCCCAAATGAGGAAGCAGTTGGTGTGAAAATTGGTAAAGGAAACCCAATTAGAATGGAGTCAGGAGGTCAGCGGGGGGAGCTCTCAGGGGCTACCACCCCTCAATTGCAGACCCAACAGGAAGAGACATCTTGCACAAGGGTACTACTTTACTATCCCAGCAAAAGGAGGAAAGTTTTTACTCCTCCTCTGGCAACAGCCCAGCCAAGGAGAGACTATCACTGTTCAGCCAATGAAAAGCCACTATACTGCAAATGCCCAGTTTACTCCAATGGACTTTTTAATTTATAACAGCCCTCCTAACTTCCTCCTTTCCTCTATAGAAGAGTGTTCCTCTCCAGAGCACCTGGGTGGCTCAGTCAGTTAAGCATCTGACTTCAGCTCAGGTCATAGTCTCACGTCTGTGGGTTCCAGCCCCACATCAGGCTCTGTGCTGACAGCTCAGAAACTGGAGCCTGCTTCAGATTCTGTGTCTGCATCCCTCTCTGCCCTTACTCACCCCCTCTCTCTGTCTCTGAAAAATGAATAAATCTTAAAAAAAAAAGTTCCTCTCCTTTGTTCTCAGGACTTGCCTATGGTTTTGCCCTGGGGGCTTGTCCCGAATTGTGATTCATTGTCATTCCCAAATAAACCCGCTTTTGCTGGTAAAATAACTGGCAGTTTTATTTTTAAGGTTAATACTGGTAATGGCCAGGACCAACTCTACTGGAGGATGCCATGGAAATCTAAAAATTGAGGCTGACATCTGTGTTATTTTGCTTAAGGGCATTTTGTACACTTTGCACAAAATGTGCTGTGCATGGGAAACAGTCTAAATGGGTCATTTTTGCACTTACAGATTGCTGACATGAATAACCTCTCTACCTTGTCAGGCTGAGAAGCTTAAGTTTGGCATTTCATTTGTCAAGTCTCACTCAGATGGCATCTCTACAAGCATCTACCTGAAAGTGATTAGCCCCATTACCTTCAATCCCATAACCCTTTCTATTTCTTTCTTAACCACTTTTCACAATCTGCAGTTAATCTTGTTTACTTAGTTGCTTATGTATTTATTGTCCATCTTTCTCATTGGAATGTAGGCTTTCTGAAGTCAAGAGCCTTGCTTTTTTGTATACCTTATATTCTCAGAGGTTAGGACAGTACCTGACAGTATACAACAATCCTTTAAGTTTATTTTATTTTGAGAGAGAACGCATACACACACACACACACACACACACACACACACACACACAGGCATGAGTGTGGAAGGGGCAGAAAAAGAGGGAGAGAGAGAACCCCAATCAGGCTCTGAGCTCTCACAAACCATGAGATGATGACCCGAGCAGAAATCAAGAGTCAGACGCCCAACCAACTGAACCACACAGGTGCCCCATAGTATACAATACATTTTTACTGAATGAATGAACGAATGAATGAACAAATGAATGGATTTGAATGAATAAATGCCCCAGGGCTCAAAAAGAATCAGTCATGGAAGTGATAATAGAACCCAAATTAACACAAATATCCCATATTCATGGGCTTCAGCATATTCAGCTAAGATTACTTCCCAATTTACTATTTCTGCTGTGTTCCCACAATATACTGCTGTATGCACATTCATATGTACTTTTGCACATTCACTTTCCAATGGAAGAAAATGAAGTCCAGAAAGTGAAATGACTTGAATAAAACTATGCCACTAGTTATAGTTATGACTTGGACACTACTTTCTATCAGAGAAGTAATTTACTCATAGGATGCCTTGGGAGTTTTGCTTCTTCCCCCACAAATAAAACAACAAAACACCTCCTATGAGTGTACCATAGTTTTTTGGTTCATGAAGGCATGGTACAAAGTGAGTGTTACATTTGGCAAGTCAACAACTACTACATAGGAGGTTATATCCAAGGAATAATTATCAAGGAAACAACTTTGGCTAGGCTTGATGATACTCTATGTCATTACAGATGAGTAAGAGGAGGACTCCCCAGGGCTACCAGGTACATGAGATGACCGACATGGAATTCTTGGATTCAAACTCTGGTTATTGTTAGCATTAGGGATATTATTTAGCATATTTAAGGGGCAACTCTACTAGGAAGCAAGGCACTGACTGATTTCATGAGACCTTTCCAGCATCTGGGTCCATCTGGGCAAGGACAGCACAGGAAGCATGAAAAATAGGAGCTCCTAATACCCACTCCCCCTCCTCCCACGAGACTACACTGCCCCCTCTTGATTTGAAGGGTGAAAACTGATTGCAGGTACTTAATACATTGATTGAGAAACGTTACTAATTTTTTAATGAGCCTGAATGTTTTCTTTGTGTCTAGTTCTCATTTTCTCTTTGCATGTTACAGAAAATGCACCCCAGTTCATTCATTCATCCCTTCTGTCTTGCTGCTCCTTGAAAACATTGCCCATTCTGAAATCTGTTTTTAATTATAATAGAAAAGTATAGCTTTCATTGAAAGGAGATAGAATTTCAAATAATTTCGATTTCTTTTTTTAAGTTTATTTATTTGGGGGGGGAGGGCAAAAAAGAAAGGGAGAAAGAGAATCCCAAGTAGGCTCTGTGCTAATAGTGGGATTTGATCTCACCAACGGTGAGATTATGACCTGAGCCCAAATCAAGAGTCAGATGCTTATTCGACTGAGCCACTGAGCACTCCTCAAATCATTTCAATTTCAAACCATTTCAATTTCAATAATTTCAAACAAACAAAAAGCCTGAGGTATTGTATCTCCTGCTAACCGACAACGAAAGAATTACCCACTGTAAGGAAGACTCTATGAAAGTGAGAGATTTACCAACGAATAGCCTATCTTTGAGAATCATTCTTGGCACTCAAACAAAGCTCATCATTAACTGATATTATTCATTATAATTAATAGTACTGTAGCGACCACTTCTACCACCATCTTAAAGAAACGCATCTCCTTTAAAGCCCAAAGAGCAACCAATAGATGACTTCCGAAGAGACGATTTTTAGTACAGAAGGATGGTACCCTAAATGTTAAACACAACACTAAAAAAAAAAAAAATCACAAAGCAAAGCAATTTTAAATTAAGCATAATTATTATTTCAGAATGATATTCAGGTGGTGGAGCAACTTTCTAAAAACCGAATCCCCAGAATGTGCCAGAAAACATTACATTAAGCCACCAAATTCAATAATGGTCAAGACATAGTATGGTCGTTTTCTGCCTGAGGGACAGAGATTGGTAGCCTATGCAATGTTTTCAGTTAACTGCTCTGAGGACTGGTTTGACTCATTATTTGAATCATGCCTGAGAACTCCAATGGCTCACACACTAGCTGTGGCAGGAAGGCAGCTCTTATTCTTAGAATTACTGCCTGCAAAGATAAATCCAGTGGGTCCCTCTAAATTATTGACCTAAATTATCTCCTTGACTCTTTGCTGTTCGTTGGCCAGCCTCATCTCCTACTAAATGGTGAGGGCCTTCAGGGCAGGAACCCTGTCATTCATTTTTGCATCCCCCGCTTCCAGCACAGAGGAATGAAGTTAACACGTGACTGATTGGGTGTGGAGCACGGCTCAAAAGTCAATCCTCTTTTGAGACCTTTTTCTTTTATCTGTTCTAGTGTTTGTTCCCATATTTTTGGCATTTTAAAGACTTTTAAAAAATATTTTGACTAAAAGCAACTTAGATTTTGTGGTTCAAATTAGCTCGTAACAGACTTATAACATCTTATGAATGATGGTATTGCTAGGTCCCTTTTAACTTATTTTTCTTGTATTTACTATGATACTATAATCAAGATCTCAAAATCACTATAAAATATACTGGATTCTGAAATGCTCATTATGCATACTAATTTTTACCAAATATTATGGGTGACAGAATGCAAGTTTTTTCAAGCATTTACAGTTGGGATCCACCTACAGACACCTACACCTACAGTCTTCAGAGTCTCCGTATCTCCATATCTCATCCACAGCAATGATTCCAGATGCTTGCTGATTGTTCCATCCCTACCCCACTCAGGCTTTGCTGCTCAACCTCCATCATGGGCAATCACAAATACTACCCCTTTAAGGGAAGTGCCCTAGAGTCCACATCTAATGTCTGTGGAAATCTAGCAACTCCATCAAGAAAAAGCAAACTAAAATGCAAAAAACAAATTCCATCAGGAGGAAGTAAAATAAAAATGCCAAAAATTGGTGGTGGGGGGGAAAGAGCACGAAATACCTCTGCAGATGCCAAAAGGGGGCATTATATTAGGCATACTGCTTTTAGGAGAATTGACCTGGAGTTTACTTGAGTTGCTTACAGTCTAAAGGGAAAGAAAAACAAAAAAATCAATCATCAC
This sequence comes from Panthera tigris, assembly GCF_018350195.1. Classification (NCBI taxonomy): domain Eukaryota; kingdom Metazoa; phylum Chordata; class Mammalia; order Carnivora; family Felidae; genus Panthera; species Panthera tigris. The sequence continues at coordinate 72,541,833 of NC_056668.1, forward strand.
AATGTAGGATTTGGAGACCACACAGGATTCAAAGACCGTAATCGAGGTTAGAATGGGGCACTCTGGGAGCACAGAGGAGGGTCACCTGACCCTGGCCTGAAAGGGTCAAAGAAGGTTTCACTGAGGAGCAAATCCTGAGCTTCATTCAGAACAAACAAGAGCAGGCCAGAGCCAGAAGGGCGAGGAAGTGCATCCCAGGCAGAAGAAAGACTGTCAGACAAGAGAACTCACATAATTTGGTAGCATCAGGGTCCAGGGTCTGTGGAGGAGCAGTGGAATATAAAGCTGGATCAGGTGGTCGAGGGACAGCTCATCATGAAAACCATGACAAAGAATTTGGGTTTCAGGGTGACTGTGAAGGGGAGTCGTCTGGGAAGTAATTTAACTTGCATTTAAAGAGTAAAGTCAGAATACTAACTTGTTAATTCACAGTGCAAACGAGGGGTGGGGAAATGAGCCAAAGTTCTTGATAAAACATGAAGATTGGCAGGAGCTTATGAGATGGCAGCAACTGAAAGGAGTAGACAGGGATGCATAGTAGTTCAGAAGGGAGTTTTCACCTGGGGAGGTGGGCTGGGGTGGGGGAGCCATGAAGAAGGATCAGCCTGGAGAGTCAAGGGAAAGCTCCACCCCTTCCTTGCCCTGACTCTGAGGCACAGAGTAAACAGCCAGCAGTGATTTGTAAGAGCTGTGAGGAAGAGTAAAGACCAGAATTCTGCTAAAGTGAGGAATGCAGGCAACATTCTGGGAAGTCATTTGGGGGACTGATACTCAGTGGGTATGTACCAGTACAACAGGACCAGGATAAGCCACTCTTCCCAGCCTCCAGAGTATTCCCCATCACTTGACCACCCTTAGGTTGCTCCCCACCCAGTGAACCCAGAAACTAAAGGAGCAGCACTGGGTATAGCAGAAGGCCCCGTGAATTATATGAATCCACATCTGCATGATGGCCATTTTCCTTTCTGCTTGCTTGGGGCCAGCCCACACCATTTTGGTTATCAAATATTCTGATTCTCGCCCAGAGTGTAAGCAGTTTGTGAGGAATGGGGAGGCTGGATTGCCCAGCAGACAGGGCTGAGGAGAAGCAGCACTGAGATGCCTGAAGATGACAGTGGGGAAAGAGACTGCGTATCCAGGAAAGCTAAAGGTAATGGGGTTGGGAGGCTTATTGAGCAGAGCTGGCCTTGGGTGTGAAAGAGCTAAACCACGATGCCATTTGCAGTCTCTGAGAGCTGGCTGAGCTGGGAGAGAAGTGCTGTTAGCCTAGCTGGCTCCTAGTTGGCCAGGTCCCAGAGCCTGGCAAAATTGAAAGCGGAGTTCAATGCCTGGGGAAAGGGTGGGGGTGGGGGTGATTTGTGCTAAATTCTGCTTGGGGTTATTTTAGCATTGAGTTAATTTCATTATGTTCAAATGTAATCTCACATTTAGTAAGTATGCTAACTTGATTAACCAGAGGATTTTATCCCTACCTACTCCATATATTTTTTCTTTATTCCGTTGCCCCCTACCTCCGTAGAGACAGGAAGCATGAAACAAAAGCAGTTAATGTTTTTATGCATTTGCTTTGACCCTAAAAGAGTCAGAGGGAATTTATTCTGCAGCCTTAATTTATTGTTTGCTATTTGAAGAGATCTAGCAAGATCAAAGTGAGTTTCAACTATGATCACCCATAAAACTCCACAATCCTACACTGCAACCCCTTCTAGCACAGAACCAAACATGCTTCTGGACCCTTATGAAATGTAGCAAATGTAATTGCCTTTGACAAGCACAGCTGAGCAGTGTACCTAAGAGTATCAGAATATTAGGGGTATGGTAAACCCTATCATAAAAGCTTACCATAAAACTGAGACAAAATCAATGCGGGCTGAGGGCTTAATTTGGACAGAGTTGGGTTTCCCAGTAGGTAAACTATTAATGACAGGCAGTTAGAAAGAATATTCTAGTTAGTTACCTACAACAATATAGTTGTACCATAGTTAAAAAAAAAAAAACAAAAAACAATTCTAGGAACAAAGCTGCTTTTCACTTTGGCTTCATTTTTAGTTCAATTCCCTTCCAGACACTGGCTAGAAAACCCCATATAAGAGAAACAACGAGGAGCAAATTCTTTGGTGCTCTAGAATGTTCTTGATAGGCGATATAAGTTTATTGAAAACCACTATTTCCTGCTTTATGTTTCACAGATGAGAATGTTTGCACAGAAACCACCAACCCATGTGGCTCTTACTGCTGGTTTCCCAAATAAGAACTTCTCTCCACAGTCTCCCTTGTCTTGCTTTCTCCGGACTTTCCTGTCCATGGGGGAAAGAACGAGACACCAGGTGCTCTGGGGAGAGCTCTGTGGTTCCTACTGAGAGTTTTCTCCCACCTGTGTCGGCCACAGGAGCACACGGAGGGTCTGAAATCCTATCCAGAGCACATGCCCACATAAGAGGAACACCTGGCTGACACAAATAGGAAGATACACCTTCACGAAAACAGCAACATTGTTCTCATAGAGCACAGAACCAAATCTTGGGAGAGACCTAACTAAAAGTAGATGTGTGTGCCTCTCATAACGTTTTGTTTTGTTTTGTTTTGTTTTGTTTTGTTTTGCTTTGCTTTGCTTTGCTTTGCTTTGCTTTTAGAAAGGGTTCTGAAAAGAAAGAAAATAACTGCTGTGGTTCAATTTATGAAACCAAGCAATAGGGGGCACCTGGGACAGAACCTAGCATATAAAAAGCCCTCAATAAAGATTTTTGACTGATGGTTGCCTCCTCTACCCTATTCAGTAGCCCTCATTTCTATGAGCTCCTTTCCAGTATTACAGCTGTAAATATTGCATTCTGCCATGCAGAAGATATATAATCAGCTTGTTTTCCAAGAAATTTATATTTTTAAGGTTATTTATTTTGAGAGAGAAAGAGCATGAACAGGGAAGGGGGCAGAGGGAGGCAGAGAGAGAATCCCAAGCAAGCTGCACACTCTGCTCAGCATGGAGCCTGGCAGGGGCTCCATCCCATGAGATTGTGACCTGAGCAGAGATCAATAGTCGCTTAATCAGCTGAGCCACCCAGGCGCTCCAACATTGATGTTTTTAAGGTCAACCATCATTTGGATGGGGGGAATTTCCAAATGGTTTATTCACTGATTGACCAACACTCATTCAAGGCTTCTTATGAACAGAGACCACATTCATTAAGCTGTGCTGTTGGCAGTGAAGGGAGAAATGCACCTTCCCCCAAGTGTCTGTGGGAGAGACAGACACTTAGAAAATTATGGCCCTATGTGATAGAGGAATACAAACAGTTCCTTAAGATCTCGGTGGAGGCAGAGACTAACTCTGCCCAAGTGGAGTGGGGAAGGAGGTGACCTTTGAGCTGGGGTAATTCCAGGGCAAGAGGGGAGGATGCCATTTCACACAGATTAGGAAAGGCATGAAAAAGTGAGGGCACATATGTGGTGCTCTGGTACCTTGAGAAGGGTAGTGTGACCGGTGCGAAGAACACAGGGAGAAAGGGAGGGGACGTGAAAAGAGAAACAGATGGGGCCAGATTGCAAAGGCCCAAGGAATGGGACTTTATCTTATGCAATAAGCAGTCACTGAAGACTGAGCTCCTTGAGCAAGTGACAGAAGTGGAGAAGGGTCTAATTGTTTGCTCTATGCTCAGCACCACAGCTGGCAAAGTGGATTTGAATTTATAGGTAAAGAAGGCTCATTACAGAACCCAATTTTTGTTTTACCATGAGAGCGGTGTGAAGATGAATAGACAGAAAGAAAATGGAGACTGGTCCCTAGACAAATCTGGAGACTGTCACAACGGTCAAATAAAAATAAGAAGCTTACGTATTTGAGAAATTTCAAATTAGAACAAATGCAAGTGAGCATAAACATAGTTATTAAAGTAAAACAGTCTCCCTAGTGTAAACAATGACTACACAGGCTTCAAGATACATTTCGGGTTTTCCATGAAGTGTTTATATATCAAAACATCATACGTATTCTGAATCAAAATCTATACTCCTGATTCCATTATGAGTTCAGAGAATATTAAAACAGATTCTGGCAACATTAGCACAATGAAATTACAGTATATGGCACTGCTTGCTTACTTCTTGCAATAATTTACAAACCAGACCAGTTGAGATGTATGGAAAATTTACAGTCACACAAAACTGAGTGATTTCTGGCAGGCACAAGATAAATTTGTAGTTTAGCCAAGAAAATAATTCACATTTCCTATTTACTACTCTAAGGCTCTTCACATTACTTATCCTGCCTTCTTTCTTCTCCCCCCCCCCCTTTTTTTTTTTTTTTGTCTGATAAGTTTTGGAAAAAAGCAAGTGCTTCTCTAGATTCTCTAAATTTAACTAGTTTTTAAAGGACTGGGAAACATTTGGAAACTAACAAAAGCCTTAATACTTGACAGGTGTGTATATGATCTGTGAGTCTTCTTGGAAAAAGTATTTGGCCCATGGGAGGCTTCTATGGTAAAGCTAAGGAATCATTTCAGTAAATATCTTTGAAGAGAACAGTGGAGAGTTGCAAATCAAAGTCATTTTATTTATTTATTTATTTATTTATTTATTTATTTATTTTCTTTTGGGGGGGTTATTTATTTTTGAGATAGAGACAGACAGACAGACAGACAGAGCATGAGTGGGGGAAGGGCAGAGAGAGAGGGAGACAACAGAATCCAAAGTAGTCTCCAGGCTCTGAGCTGTCAGCACAGAGCCTGACTCAGGGCTTGAACCCACAAACTGTGAGATAATGACCTGAGCCGAAGTCGGACGCTTAACCAACTGAGCGACCCAGGTGCCCCTCAAAGTCATTTTAAAGCAGAGAATGATTCATCTTTGTCCCTGGCTTTCTCTCATTTGAATACTGTTTGTATTTTGTTTAAATAATCTTGCCCCTGATGCATGAATTTCTACCATGTACTACAAAATCTGTGATTTTCTTGTCCTGTGGAGAGACTACTTGAAAAGGAAAAGAACAATGTGCTATTCTTGGCAAGCAAAGAGCTGCTGCTGACTCAGTGGTCATTAAGTCACAACCTTTGGGTTATTGGTCTAGAGGCTGGGAGGCAAGCACTACCATTGCTCTGCTCATTGAACCCTGGTTGATGACTTAGGCAGGCTGGGTGAAGCCAGCCACCGAGAAGCCCTTTGTAGGTTTGAAATTCTGTTCTCGGTGAGAAACGAAGTGGTATTGACCTCAATAGCCAGTTTCAATGAGCAGAGAGCCAAGTGGCTTAGCCACATAAGGGCGTACGTTAAAAGTGTCTCCTGGGGCACCTGGGTGGCTCAGTCAGTGAAGCATCTGACTCTTGATTTTGGCTCAGGACATGATCTCACTGTTCATGAATTTGAGCCCCACATTTATGCTGATAGCGCAAAGCCTGCTTGGGATTCTCTCTCTCTCCCTCTCTGTCCCTCTCCTGCTCACTCTTTCACACGTTCTCTCTCTCTCTCCCTCAAAATAAATAAACTTTTTAGAAAAAAAGCATTGGGGGGCACCTGGGTGGCGCAGCCAGTTAAGTGTCAACTCTTAACCTTGGCTCAGGTCATGATCTCACAGTTTGTGAGTTTGAGCCCTGCATCGGGCTCCACACTAAGGCTGAACATGGATCCTGCTTAAGATTCACTCCCTCTTCCTCTGCCCCTCTCCCCCACTCGTGCTATCTCTCTCACTCTCTCTAAAAAAAAAAAATAAGTAAATAAATTAAAAAGTGTCCTGTCCTCTCTATATGTGGCATTGAATCAGGCAATCATGATGGTCTTCAAAAAGAAAGCAGGAATAATTGTGACATAATACTCAAAAATGTATATATTTTTAAATATATGATTTGCTTTGAGCTCCATAGCTACCTCCAGAAACTGGATCCACGATGGAAGATTCCATCCACAATCCATCTCTTGGAAGCCAAACCCTCAACACTCAGGAAATAATACAAATACAGCCAAATTTAGTGTTTGATCTATTTTGTCCAGATGACTCCTACAAGAGTGGATCTCAGCAAAGCATAGAAGGAGAGTTCTATTTAGGGGCATTTGGAAATCTTTGGGCCACACTGAGGAATCAAGTGGTTCAATTGTTCTAAACTATAAGGAAAAACTGTACTGGTACTCACAATCTTGCAAACTAACATTTTATTCTTTTTTTAATTATTAAGAAAGTCCTATTCATTTGCATTCACTTTTAGTGGGGTTGGGAGTGGAAGAAATAATACAAAAGGCAAAGTTTTAATTTTGATGAGGGAAACATTTTTTTTCAAGGTTCTTCAGAGAACTCGTCATTGTTTCCTGTTCCAAAGTATTTTATTTTATTAACTGTAATAAAACACATTATGTCATACTGTGGTACACGTTTTCATTAGAGGGTCTCAAAGCAAGACAGTGTTTAATTAAGGGCCCAGTCACAGGTTCAGGGAGGTGACTGTGGGCCCAAGCAGGAACAAAGCAAATCTGCCCAATAACTTAGAATATGATGGAAGTTTTGTGTGATGGGAAAGGACTCAGGAAGGAAAGTGGCCATCCTGCTTCCCCCTTAATGAGAACCTTCTCTCTACCCCAGGGGCTGGGCAGGGCTGTTAGCAAGTGAGGTCAGATCCAATCCAAGGTGGAGAGGGAGGAGGGCAGCTGGGGACCTGTGGCTTGGAACAGAGGTAGGGCAAGGAGAGGGAGGTGCCAAGAATGGCTGTGGAGGCCCTGCCTGGGGAAATCCTTGGGGAACACAGGGGACCCTGACTGGCAAAGCTGTTGCCTTTCTGCCCTTCCTGCTCACTTCCCTTCTGTTATCTCCATTCAACAGCCATTTTTTAAAAATTTTTGAATTTTTTTTTTTTTTTTTTAACTGAAGCCCTGTTTGATGCCAAGATCTCAGCTAGATGCTGGATTCCAGACAATAAAAGCAGAATAGTTTTCAGGAACCCTGAAGTCATTTCTGAGGAGCAGAGTTCTAGCGACACGAACTGTGTTGCTCCTTAAGGCACAGAGCCTGTATTAAGGAAGGTGAGATTTGGGGCCCAGAGATATGAGGTGAGTGAGATGGCTGCCATTGGGGTAAGATAGACTGCAGCCCTTCCCCCTATCCACAGTCTCTTACCCCACCCCCAACCCCAGTGGACCCACTGGGTAGGGCTGGGAACCAGGTATCCACTCAACCTGAGGAAGAACTTTCTGAGGCAGAAGTGTCCAAAGATAAAATGAGCTGTGTTGGGGGTGGCAAACTGCTGGCCACTGGGGTTATTGGAGAGAAGGCTGGATAGTTACTGGTGGGATTGACAAGATCTGTTCCATACTCACAATCTATTAATCCCCAATGGGCTGGTCTCCTGGAGATGGCAGTTCCGGGTGAACTAGACTGCTCTGCTCTAGTGGGTCATAAGGATGATGAGGTCTGATCAGGAAAGGGTGGTAGGAGAAAGCCTGGTGACGAAGGAGTTGGGAACTGAGGGTAGGAGTGGGAGGGAAGGGAGTATACAGGGCTACCATAACAAAGTACCACAAACTGGGTAGCTCTAAACAACAGAAATTTAGAATTTCACAGTTCTGAAGCTAGAAGTCCAAAACCAAGATGTCAGCAGGGCTGGTTCCTTCTGAGCACTCTAAAGGAGAATCTGTTCCGTGCTTCTCCCAGCTTTGGATAACCCCTGTTTTACCTTGGCTTATAGATGCATCACTCCAGTCCTCTGCCATCACATGGCATTCTCTGTCTTTATATGGTCGTCTTCTTACAGAGATACCAATCATATTAGACTAAAAGCCCATCCAACTCCAGTATGACCTCATATTAATTTAACTAATTAGATCTGCAATTACCCTATTTCCACATAAGTTTACACTCTGAGGTACTTCAACATATCTTATTTTTAGGGGGACACAATTCAATCCATAACAGGAAGCAACTTGGTTAATCTCTGAGACTTCTACCTTTGCAATCTGTACAACTCCTGATGCTGACACTGCATGGTGAGAGGCTGGGTAGGGCTGGAGTGGACACCACTCCCTCTGTTAGCCCTAGCTTGACTATATACAGCACGGTTCTGAGATTGTTACCAGAGCTTCAAAAAATTCTGCCCTTTCATTCCACAGAATCTTCATCTCCTTACAACATCCACAACCTGACACCCGCGTATCCTGTGCATATCCTGACACCTTAGAGTCTCAAGCTGTCTCCTTTTATCAAAGTCCTCTCTGAGATCTTTCCTTCACACTCAGGCATAGAATAACTTGGGGAGGATGTGTGTGTGTGTGTGTGTGTGTGTGTGTGTGTGTGTGTGTGTGTGTGTGTTTTGTTTGTTTCTCCTTTGGGATTCTTCTTAGAACCACCTAGACAGCACCCAAGATTTCTGGCCAATTTTATGCAGTGTTGGACAACTGGGTATCTTAAATGAATTTCCTAAAATTTGTAGGGAGACACATTATAAACTGCAATTCTAGAGAAATTTCCCTGCAATATTTTTCCATGGGATTACAAACACAGGGAGAATGTGGTAAAATGGGGGAAGACCAGACCCAGAAACACCAGAGGTCAGAAGTCTCAAGTTCTATGACCGCACACTACAATTGATATTAGTGGTTGGGTCACTCTTCTCTGTCCTTTAGCTACTCCAATGGTAAAACTAGGTTAGACTATTTCAATGCTGGTATTCTATGATTTCATAGAAGTCAATATTCTGTGATTTCAAAGCAGGTCTCTAAGGAGCATTCTAATGCAAATATTCCATGAATTTATAATAGCTAAAACATTTTATGCGGTTAAATGGAAATAAAGAGGGGACACATATATCATTTCTCTGAAAATCAGATAGTATCTTTGGGGAATGATGTCACCTTGAGCGTCAGTTTTCCTATCTATAAAACAGAAATAACAATATGGACCCTATAAAGCGGTGGGAGTGAGAGAGCTGTAACTCGCTCTCCCTCTCTGTCTTCCTCCCGAGAGGCAAACCAGAAACCTCTGAACCTTCTCTAAAACAGCTCCTGAGCTCTCTGCGACCGAGCCCGGGTAGGGTCGAGAGGACCAAAAGACCGGGAGGGGGCGGGGCGAGAACAAGAGGAGGTAGGCTTTGTTCTCGCCCCGCCCCCGCCCCTCCCTAGATATCGCGAGAGGGCGGGTCCGCTTGGCTTCGGCTTCAGCGTCGGCGTCGCTCCCGCGCTGGGGCAGTAGGCCGGCTTCTCTCCGCGGGCCGCGGTTAGGTGTCGGTGGCGAAGGGCGCGCGAAGGGCCGCCAGCCGCGCGGCGTCGGCCCTGGCGTCGGGGTCGTTGTGTCGTCACAACGACTCCGGTAGTCGTCTCCGCGACAGCAGGTGCGGCCGCTTTAGCCCCAGGCGGGCTCCGCGGCTGCCTGGCGAGTCTGTGCACGCGCCCAGCCCTTTCCTTCCTGGACCCGGCGCCAAGCAGCGACGCTGAGCCGACCGCCGGAGCGGCGGGCAATGGCGGCCTCGACGGCCTCGCATCGGCCCATCAAGGGGATCCTGAAGAACAAGAGTTCTACGACTTCCTCTGTGGTGGCCTCGGCCGAACAGCCCGGTCGGAGTGTCGACGAAGAGCTGAGGTGAGAGCCGGGAGCGACGGCCGCGGGTGGGCCTGGGAAGCTCCTCCCCGCTCGGGCGGCCTCGCCTTCCTCCCCGCCGCCGTTACCGGCCCCGACCCCGACCCTGAGCGCTGACCGGCGACCGGGGCAGCTCTGGGGATGCGGCCCCGGCACCGCTCGGGTCTCCGTCCTCCGGCCAGGGTGCCGGCTAGAGTGATTTAAAGAAGACAGGAGCTATGACGTTTATCATTTTTGTTTTTTTTCTTTTTTAAAAGTATATGCGCAGATGTAATATTTTGTAAAACAAACATCTGATCTTTGAACTTTGGGAAATTGGGAACATTAAAGAATCAAATAGAAGTTTCAGAGCTTCACCTGTTAAGCTTTTATAATTTCTTAACTTCGTATCTGAGGTATCTAAAATTTTTCAATGATAAGTCTTTTCTTCTTATGTGAACCCTTTAAAATCTGGTCTCAAGCCAATAGGAGACCTCTCCATAAAAGAGACCCTTTTCCCCATTTTTCTAATTGAGCTTCCACAGTCATTCCTTTTTAGGTGAAGATCATGCCTTTCTCAGTCTGGTATGGTAGATCCTGGTTTGTCATTTTCTCTCCACTAAGGGGAACAAAAATTTTCCAAGTCTTTGGTCTATATTTAATGAAAATATACTTATTGCTAATTGTTTTTGTATCTGCAGCAAGAATTAGGAGTACTTTCTAGTCTTTGTTCTTCTTGGAAGCCATAACTAAACTCAGAACAGTTCAGAGAGTAGCCACTTAAAATGATCTAGTGATGTTTTAGTCTTTCATACTCACACATACACATGTAAAGAGATGTTGCCCAATAGCATTTTGTTATAGTAAATAATTGGAAACAACCCAAGGTCTGTTAATAAGGACTGGTGAAATATTAATTATGGTACATTTATATAATGAAACAATACACCAGCCTTTTAAAAAGAATGAGATAGATGTATTTGCACAGAGGAAGATATCCAAGGTGCCATGCTCAATGAAAACATAAGTAGTACAGTACAGTAGAGTGTAAAATATACCACTGGATTAGAAGTGCTAGGGGGCTTCGGTGTTATTAAGATAACTAAAAGTATAAAGACTCCTCATTCTGGAGAGAAGTTATTGAAATCTGTAAGGTCATAAAGGTAAAATGAGGATGTTTGTAAAAATTTAAAATATTGCAACTAGAGCAAACCTGTTCAAATATCAATTTAGGTCTGTAAAATGAACTACTGCTATCAAATTTCCCACCACATAGATTTATGGAAATTTGTGTTACCTTAAAGAAAACACTAAGTAGGATGACAGCATAGAATCATGGCCTTTGGATGCTTGACTTACATTCTCTAACAGGAAATTTTCAAACCTGTCTTTTGGGTAAGCTGCTTCAAGTGGGAATTGATGGGAAATTGGTTGTAGGTTACTAAATTAAGAAAACAAATCTCATGGGCACATAGCTATAGCAGGAAGACCAAGATAGTTTACAAAACAAAACAAACTGCAGAAAGCTCTTATGCAGTTTCAGAGTATTCAACCACAAGAGTGTGGTTCTCACTGGCAAGCTTAATTTGAGTTTCTTTTTGTTTGGCTACCAAGTAACTTACTGTTTTTCTCTTTCTCTGTTTCCTTATCTTCTACTTATTCTCAACTTTGATCTGCCATAATTTCCTGTGGCCTTACTCAGTGGGTTAGCCTCTCTCTGTTATTGGCTGGGGTTTACTTCCACGTCTTCCTGCCTTGAAAACCACTATCCTAGACTGCTAGCAGGACAGATTCACTTAGAAGGGACCTTTTACAAGGTTCCAGGGTAGATGATTTTGACTGACTTGTCCAGTTGAGAGGGTTAGCACTGAAGTCTTCAAAGCTCTAATTCATTGAGGTTCATGTTTGGTTCCAAGTAGTAAAAGGGGATGGGCTTTTTCATGATCAGTGTTAATGATTACAGTCATGTAGCAAAGAAAATTCTATTGGTAATACACTCCACATTGTTTATGTCATAGCTTATGCAAACAGTATTATTATGAGAGCCTCTTTGAACAGAAATGATAAAAAACAAAAAACAGTTGAACACTCTTTGTAATGTTTTGATTTTAATTTAAATACAACCAGTATTCCCCCTTTCCTGTAAAGAGGACTGAAAAGAGATAGCTATCTTAGTTACAATACACTGAAAATTCAGAAACTAGTAAGTGTAGTGTAATAGTTTACCTTTAAATGTTGGACCAGAGTATAAGGCAAAAGAATCTCAGATTAATGTGAAAATGACCAGGGATCTAAGTCAATTCTTGTTATTCTTAGTAGTTCTGTTCTGTATAATAACCATAGACACTGAATTAGTGAGTACTGAACCATTGCTCCAAGGGGAAATACAGAGTTAGGTTCCTGCAAGGTTCCTTCTTGTGCCTAGAGCACCAGACAGCACTTTAGCACTACACTTGGGAGCCATTTAAAACAATACATTCAACAAAAAAGCAGAAAACGTGGTACTAAATGGACTGCAAAAGAGACACTTACTTACAACATGAGTGCTAAAGCAAAGAAGATAAAGTATCCCCTTGTTTAACAGCTGGGAAGATGTGTATGGAGCAACTCAAATTTTTCCCTGTTCTGTGCATGTCTGTGAGAGATGGAGAAAACGCCTCAGGTATTGATTTTGGAGTTACAAATTTTATCAAGTAGGCATATTTGCAGATTCAGAATCTGCAAGTAACCATACCTTTTATTGGTTTCTTTATCAAGTCGTAGTTTTCCTTTTTCTGCACATACCACTGCTTCACCCTGACTTCATTAGTTATGAGGATATTATTTAACATTTTATTTAACATAGAGACATGTTACCAAGGGATTTTTTTTTTCCTAAGGCCAGAAGTTGAGTTGTCTTATTCCAGTGGTCTCTAAACTTTTTGTTGTGTATCTTTTTAGTAGGAAAAAAATCAAATATGCTTCAAATATGTTTGTTTATAATTTATCTCATATATTACTATCATTGGATAATATTTCAAGGCTCATTATACACTTAAAGTGAGATTCATATAATGCCATATTTCAAATAGTCCTGGAATATTTTTTATGCAGTTCTTGTCAAACTTTTTTTGATGTCTCAGTGCTATTATTTTCTTATTCTTGTTACGGTACTGTTATCATCAAGGAATGGTTTCTTCAGTTACCACTTGTCAGATACCATTTTTTGAGGGTTAGTTCAACTGGACAGAATCTGTAAATCCACATAACCAGTTATAGATAAATCTCAATTTTATCACATTGTTCAACTAATTAGAACACCACTGTCATCTCCTATGATTTTGGAATTCCCATTCTATCAGGATACCTTGAATATAGTGTACAACTTGTGAAGGTCTAACATAACAGATCTGGTGAGTAGCCATGTGCGTTTCATCAAAAATAAGAAATCATGTATTCTAAGATGTACCATGATTTTATGTACCACCAAGAAAGAAAAAAATACTGTCAATTATAAGATGCCATCCATTTTAAGATGTTTTCAGAGAGGTTGAAATGAGAAACGTGTGCATTTTGAATTGGTGAAAATAATGAAGTTAAATGTTACTAAAGACAGGGCGCCTGGGTGGCTCAGTTGGTTAAGCATTGGACTTGAGCTCAGGTTATGATCTCATGGTCCATGAGTTCCAGCCCTGCATTAGGCTCTGTGCTGACAGCTCAGAGCCTGGAGCCTGCTTAGGATTGTGTCTTCCTTGCTCTCTGCCCCTCCGCCACTTTCACGCGTGCTCTCTTTCTCTCTCTCTCTCTCTCCCCCCCCCCTCAAAAATAAGTAAACATTAAGAAAAAACTTAGAAATGTTACTAAAGCCTATTTTATGAGAGGTGTTATAGGTTAGTGATTAATCTGGGGCTAGGTTGCCTGGGTTTGGATTCTGCTAGTTACTAGCTCTGTGACTTCCAGTGAGTTATTCATTATATCCATGCCTAGTTTACTTGTTAAATGAGTTAATAAATGTAAAGTTTTTAACTCAGTACCTCACCCTCAAATATTAGTCTTCAAGTAGAAATAAATATAGAAGTCTAATTTTTCCCACATCTCAGTAGGTTGTTTTACACAGTATGCTTTGAAGTCACTATGTTCCATTCAAATTCTATGGTACTCTCAGGTGATACAGGCAAATTCTGCTTCAAAACATTGTGCTTGAATTAATTGCCTTTAATATAATTTCATATAAGCATGCTTCAACTTCATCTTTTTCTGCCTGTAAAGGGATATGGACTATAGTCAAAGCCTCACTGAGCAGTTTTCCAAAAGTGACTTCTTGATTACTGATTGTTTTTATTGTTAACTCTTACTTTAATTGTTCAGTAATTGTGTCAAGCTTCAAAGTATTGTACTTTGTCAACTTATGTAAGTTGAATCTTTATTTGAAGAAAGAACCACTTCTTGAAATGTGCAATTAAGAAGTGTAACACCTTGAAGCAAAATCTTGCTTCCCACTCTAAGCGTGGCTAAAACTTATCAAATGAGCAAGTCACAAGCAACAAGAAGTACAAGTAGGTTTTGAGGTGGCATCATATGAGCTATCAAAGTGAAAGTGAGAAGGGGTGATTTTCTGGACGAGATTTAGGCTGCAGGAAAACCAATCTCCCAAGTGGGAGGAGGAAAATGAAACCAGCAGGTGCTTTCGTGCTCCTAGCAGATCTGCAGTGTAAGTGGTGGTGTCCCTCTTTTTTTCTAGGTAGAGAGAATGAACCGCAGGTCATACAAACAGTTTGGAATTAACCTCAAATCCTGCTTTTTGGATTTTGTTACTCCAAACTAATGTTAATTCTGCCAAAACTTTAGAGATGCTTATTTCCATATTTAGTGTTCTCTGCTGAGAGTTTCTTCTACTTCACTACCTTCTCCCTAAGAATTCCGGTGTGCTTTGAAGCCTGTTGTTTTATGCCCTTATGTAGATTGATGATTTTTCAAGATATTGTTATCTTCTTTGGAGCTGATTAATTCTAAGAATTTCTTTTGCTCTTAGTATTACGTTGAGGAAGTGGAGTAAAGCTTTGAATATATAAAACTTCAGTTCTATTTATAGTGGAGAGTAAATGGCAAACAAAAATTTTGGGCTATATATAATGTAGTGATACGTAATGTGGTTTATTATCTTATATATATATTTCTTGGGTTTATATATACACAACATGGTTTAAATCTTTAAATTTGAGTGCTTTATATAATTCTTCATCATTGTAAATCTATATAGATGTGAAGAAGTTACTCGTATGTAAAGAACTTAGTCAAACTCAGAAGGTTTCCAGTAGAAAGGCAAAGTATATAAACATAATTCATAAAAGGAAAGTAAGGGGTGCCTGCGTGACTCAGTCGTTTAAATGTCCAACTCTTGATTTCCATTCAGGTCGTGATCTCACGATTTGTGAGGTCGAGCCCAGTATCACGCTCTGTGTTGTGCTGACAGCACAGATCCTGCTTGGGATTCTCTCCCTCTCTCCCTCTCCCCCTCCCTCTCCCCCTCTCTCCCTCTCTCCCTCTCTCCCTCTCTCCCTCTCTCCCTCTCTCCCTCTCTCCCTCTCTGTCTCTTCCCCTTCCCACTTGCACTTGCACACTCTCAAATAAACTTTTAAAAATAAAAGGAAAGTAAAATAACAAGCATTTTCCCATATTTATAAGGTAATGAACAAAGAAACCAGCTTTTTTTAATTATTTTTTTAATTTTTAGAGAGAGTGCACATGTGTGAGGGAGAGGGACAGAGAGAGAAAATCTTAAGCAGGCTCCACTGAGCATGGAGCCTGATGAGGGGGCTCAATCCCACCACCCTGGGATCATGACCTGAGTCAAAATCAAGAGTTGGGCACTCAACTGACTGAGCCACCCTTTTAAATACTGATTTATACCTGCTCAGGTGTAGAAAACACATGCACAAATATCCAATCTTGGCAAAGTTTGGTGATGATTGGGGACATTACATATTGTTCTCTCTATTAAAACTTTATGATGGGTACGCCTGGGTGGCTCAGTTGGTTAAGCGTCTGACTTTGGCTCAGGGCATGATCTTGCACTTCGTGGGTTCAGGCCCTGCATGGGACCCCTGTGCTGACAGCTCAGAGCCTGGAGCCTGCTTCAGATTCTGTCTCCGTCTCTCTCTGCTGCTCTTCCACTCGTGCTCGCTCTCTCTCAAAAATGAATAAACATTTAAAAAATAAATAAAAGGTAAAACTTTTACAACATGACACTCCATGTTGTCAATATCAAGAACTATAAAGCCCTTAATAAATTTTAACTTAGATATACCTATCCTAGCAAATTATCCTAAAAATATCATTGAATAGATTGTGCCCAAATATGGTAATTTCTCCTTTATTCTAAATAGGAAAATCTTGGATTTAATATAAATATCTAACATTAGGTGGACAGTTTATTATTGAGTCTTGTGCATTTGTTAAAAAAGACTAGGGGCGCCTGGGTGGCTCAGTTGGTTAAGCGTCTGACTTCGGCTCAGGTCATGATCTCACGCTCCATGAGTTTGAGCCCCACGTTGGGCTCTGTGCTGACAGCTCAGAGCCTGGGGCCTGCTTCGGATTCTGTGTCTCCCTCTCTCTCTGACCCTCCCTCGTTCATGCTCTGTCTCTCTCTCTCTCAAAAATAAATAAACATTAAAAAAAAACTTTAAAAAAAAAAAAAAAAAGACTAGAGGGAAGCCTGGCTGAGTCGGGACTCTTGATCTCTGGTTGTAAGGTTCAAGCCCCAAGTTGGGTGTAGAGATTACTTAAAAAATAAAACCTTAGGGGCGCCTGGGTGGCTCAGTCGGTTAAGCGTCCGACTTCGGCTCAGGTCACGATCTCGCGGTCTGTGAGTTCGAGCCCCGCGTCAGGCTCTGGGCTGATGGCTCAGAGCCTGGAGCCAGCTTCCGATTCTGTGTCTCCCTCTCTCTCTGACCCTCCCCTGTTCATGCTCTGTCTCTCTCTGTCTCAAAAATAAATAAACGTTAATAAATAAATAAATAAATAAATAAATAAATAAAACCTTAAAAAAAAAAAGAAAATTAAAGACTAGAAAATGCAATTTTTCAATTTGCTATTTTCAACTTGGCTTATTATGCTAAAATATATATAGTAACAGCTTCCATATCAGTATATTTATTTTATATATTGTATTTATTGTTTTGTATGTGTATGTAGGCTGTGTATGTGTTTTTATATATATACTGATAGCTTATATATTTTTATATAATATATATTATTTCCTATAGTGAAAGAATATGCAGAAATCAAAATTGTTAATGGGTTCAGGTGCTGGTATTGTGATTATTAAATATTATCCTTAATTTTAAGGAAACATTTCTTTAAAAAAAAAATTTCTTTTTAATGTTTATTTTTGACAGAGAGAGCATGAGCGGGGGAGAGGCAGAGAGAGAGGGAGACACAGAATCTGAAGCAGGATCCAGGCTCTGAGCTGTCAGCACAGAGCCCAATGCCAGGCTGGAACTCACAGACCATGAGATCCTGACCTTAGCCAAAGTCAGGCACTTAACTGACTGAGCCACCCAGGTGCTCCAAGGAAACATTATTTCTGCTTGTATCCTACAGTTCTTTTTCTCATATTATCTCACAAAATAGATGTATAGGGTGTTTGGTTTCCCACCCATTAGAAGAACCTCTTAAACTCCAAAGGTCTGTCATTCCCCTGTCCTAAGAAGTAATGATGATAAATTGTCATTTTTAATTCAATATTGTTAACATCGTTTAGGAAATAACTTGTTTTCTTTGAAGTTAGGAAGTACCTAACAAGGTCATTAATATGTATTTATATTTAAGTATTTTGTTGTAACATAATACATATACGGAAAGATGTGTTAAATGTAATTTTAAAGTTTAAGAAATTATAAAATTATAAATTATTTATGTCATAAAATTATTATATATTATAAAAACCCCTGTAACCACCATCCTGTTTAAGAAAAAAAAAAATGTTTCTATTACTTCAGAAATGTCCCCTGCCCTTTCCGGTCACACTCTTTCCTCCCCCCACCCCCAACATAATCACTCTCCTGACTTTTGTGGTAATCATATAAGCATACATCCTTACACACTTTAGTTTTGCCAGCTTTCAAACTTTATAAATGGATGTGTTAGTTTTCTTTCACAGTATCTTTAATAGGAAGTCTTAATAGAATAGGACTGTCTATTAATACAGGTTTTATGAAACTTTTACCTGTGCTTTTGTTTCTGACTCACGCTTAACTCCAGGTGTCATTTCAGAGACATTTGTTTCTCAGGAGGGAACATTAGCTACGGTATCATAAGTCTCACTTTGTTTATTAATTAGAATTGCTTTCTTCACAGACTTTAATTCTCTTAAAGCTTGTGTATGTTTGTTTCTTTTGTGACTCTTCTAATCAGAGCTCCTTTATCATGTCTGTTACCTAAATCTTTAGAAATGTATCTCTTCACTGCGAGTTTCCTTATATAGACTATGACCATGAGCGGACCTAGTCATTTGCTTTCTAAATTCACAGAAACGTATAGATAAGAAATGTTTAGCAAAATGTCTGAAACAGTAGACTTAGTCAAATACAGAACAGGTTGTTTTTTTAGAAAAATTCATTCTGTGGCAGATCTTAAATATTTCAAAATCATTTAAATGTTGAGTCTTACAGGGCAAGATGGACGGTATCCAGTTCAAAAGCAACTTTAAACATCTTTTCAGAATGCCCTTTTCAGCCCATTCTCTATAGTGCTAAGTGAGATATGATTTCAGGATTTTTAACCCAAAGCTTTAGATTTTAAAATCATAAGGGGCACCTGAGTGGCTCAGTTGGTTGAGCGACTGACTTTGGCTCACGTCATGATTTCACGGTTTGTGAGTTCGAGCCCTGCGCCGGGCTCTGTGCTGACAGCTCAGAGCCTGGAGCCTGCTTCGGATTCTGTCTCCCTCTCTCTCTGCCCCTCCCCCACTCATGCTCTGTCTCTCTGTCTCAGAAATAAACATTAAAAATTTTTTTTTTAAAAATCATAAAAACTCCTTATGTTTTCATGGTACTTATATAATTTTGTTTTCACAGACAGTATTTCAGTTGATTATCTCAACAACCCTGTATTGTAAAGAAGACTTACTAAAACTCCATTTTATTATAATTTCCATGTAGAATAAATATAGCCCAAAGCAGGGTGTTTGTTGGACTTGCCTGTAGTCCTAGAACTAGTGAAGAGTAACTGAGACCTGAACCTTAAATATCTTTCTCCCAGTTAAACTGTGTTTTGTTTTGTTTTTCTGCCCCAAGACCAGTTCTGTATTACTCGATAGATAGCAACTAGACCTCTAAAGAAATCAATATTATAAAGCAGGGTCTATTTTTCCAGTTTAGTTCAATCAAGTTTTGTTGTTGTTGTTGTTGTTGTTGTTGTTGTTTTAATACTAGTGAGATTTAAATTTGATTAGTTGAAAGTTCAGGTGCATTCCATCCTGAATTTTAAAGAGAAAAACAACTCTTCAAAGAAGAAATCTTGTTTCTGTGCTTCCAGTGATGGACCCATATGTCTTAATTTTTAACTTTGTAACAGGCTTTTAAGATTTTACCTGTTTAATGGCGAAGAGACATTAGGTAATTTCTGACTGCTTTTGGGGGGAAAGTGAGAATTGTAGTCTTAGTCACTTGTGGAGTATGTCTGGGCCACCTTTGCCTCTTGATAAAACAAAGGGTAAGGAACTTGTAGTCAAAAGTACTTAGTCTGTCGTGGAATATTCAGCCTTAAAAAGGAAGGAAATTTTGATACATGCCACAACATAGATAAACCTTGAAGACATTAAGTGAAATAAGCCAGTCACAAAAGAACAAATACTTTATGAGTCTACTTACATGAGGTACCTAGAGTAGTTAAATTCATAGAGACAGAAAATGGAATTGTGGGTGCCTGGGGCTGGGAGAGGGGAGAATGGGGAGTTAGTGTTCAATGGGTAGAGTTTCAGTTTGGGAAGATGAAAAAGTTCTGGAGATTGGGTGGTGGTGGTGGTTTCACAGCAGTGTGAATGTACTTAATGCCACAGAACGACTGTATATTTAAAAATGGTTTAAAATGGTGAATTTTATGTTATGCATATTTTACCATAATAGGAAGAAGAAAAAAGTGTTTAGTCTGAGATAGGGATGCAGGGGTGCTTTGGAGGAGAAAGCAAGAGAACATAAAAGGCTCACCTGCCATGAGTAGGCACATAAAATTTTGAGGTAACTCAAGGCATGAAGGAAATACGGTGTTAAAGTTTAAATAATGTAATTTTTCAAGAGCATTTCAATCTGGATGTTGGTGGATTTAGGAAAATTAAAAATACCTCACCAATATCTCACTACAAAAACCTCACCAGTGTGGACAAATGCAGAAAAGATTTGAATCTGTGTAAAATCTACATTGATTTTTTACAGTAGTTTTATTTTCAAGTATATAACCAAGGCACAAACTGTGTATGAAAAAAAATATTTTTGGGGTGCCTGGGTGGCTCAGTCGGTTAAGCGGCCGACTTCGGCTCAGGTCATGATCTCACAGTCCGTGAGTTCAAGCCCCACATCGGGCTCTGTGCTGACAGCTCAGAGACTGGAGCCTGCTTTGGATTCTGTGTCTCCCTCTCTCTCTGACCCTCCCTCGTTCATGCTCTGTCTCTCTCTGTCTCAAAAATAAATAAACATTAAAAAAAAAATTTTTTTTTAAAAAGAAAAAAATATTTTTGGGTGGCAGAGAGGTCTTTGACATCTCTTTTAATGAGTAGATCAGAAGAATTTATAATTAAGTCATCTAATTATTTAACACGTTAAAAGATGTGTAAATATTTTGTTGAATGGATGTTAACTAATGTTTATAAAACACTTGTTCGTATTTCTCTTAAGTAAATTTATCTCAGGTGCTCTGAATATACCATTTCTTAGCAAACTCTTATTTTTCTAGATTAAAGAAAAACTGAACTGTAATTTTATTTGCAACCTAAATCTTTATTAATGGTATTTAAATTTAGTGAGGTATTCTCTGCAGTTTCATGTTCTAATTCTTTTTATTGTTTTGAAAATCTTTGAAAAAATTAGGCCAAGGAAAGTTTTGGTGTTTTTTATTTTTATTTATTTTATTTGTGTGTGTCCAGGCTTCTTTATTTAAGAAAGTTATGAGTGATGTGGGGATTAAAAACAAGAGCATCCTTGTACTTTACCTTCCCTCCAACCAGTTTCCCCCAAACTCCCTGCCCCCACACCCTTTGTGTTCCCAAATCCTTTCTTAGTGGATGAAGAACTTAATCCTAAAGTCCTGGTTTGAACAAACCCCAGGTTTTGTTTCTCTAGCTCTCCCCCTTCCTCTGGCCCCCATTCCTGGGAAGGGCTGGCACCTCACTTTGCATGGGAGAGACCTGAGTGGTGACAGTGGAAGGAAAGGCTTCACTCTTAAGGAGAGGGACTGAAGAGTACAGTGTAGTGAAGTGAGGGCCCCCATTGCCTGGGGTACCAAAATGGAGCCCTGGTGCCAGAGGAAAGGATACTGGTGCCCTTGAGAAAGGGGATGCAGAGCCTCAGAATCCTCTTGTTGCGAACAGTCACTGCTTGTTTGCCCTTCTGCCAATGATTGCAGAACCACACTCATACTACATCCTTCTCAAGCCTGAGCTGCTGGGCAGTGTGGCTGATCTGTTGCAGGGTAGGTTTTGGAGCATGTCCTCCAGGTTGCCTCTCATTCAGTTCTTGACACTTGTTTGCTTTCTCTTTTGGGCTTGCCCAAGGGTCTCTGCTTTGCATAGCTCCTGTGGATTTTTATTGTTGTCAGCTTTCTCCACCCACTTCTGCAGGGGCCACAGCTTACACATGTTCTTGAAACTGAGCTTCAGAGCCTCAAAACAGCAGATGGTCATTTGGCTGAGCACCTTCCCAAAGAGAACCTCCAGGGTGAGCCCCACATTGCCCCGAGCATATCCCAGGGTGATCCGCTTCTGCTTCAGGAGCTTGGCAAATTGTTCCAGGTCTGCAGAGCTTTGATGTCCTGGGACTCCTTAGGGTTTTGCTCAAGCTTCACAGCCCCAGGTGGGGCACCGCAGGGATTGGGGAAGGCCCCCTCAGAGTTGCTCTCCACCCTGGCTCCCCACTCACCCTCCAGCTGAGAGGTCTCCAGGCTGCCAGGACCTCCAACCTGAGGTCCACAGTATGCCGTCTTCCCTCATAATTCGTACAGCATGGGGGCGTGGGGGAATCCCCCACATCTCAGGGCCTGGCCCAAAACCCCCTGTCCCATTCCTGACCCACTGGAAGGGCCTTGGAAGCTCAGCCAGGTCTGAGGGTCAACCCAGCTGGGCTCTGGCCTTCCCTGCCCATCATCTCCATTGCCTATCGCCTCCACTGCCTGGAGGGACAAGAAGGCCAAAGCAGAAACCAGGTGTCCCACCATGAGGAACAGAGGCACCCCAAGCTCAGGGCCTGGAAACATCTTGTTGTTTTTTATTGAACGGTTACTAGTAGATGAAAAATCCTCAACTAATATCATGCAGTGTGTAAATTTCAGGTTTTTTGCTGTTGTTAATTCCATAGGTCAGATAAGACTAAGCATGTCATAATGTAATAGTGTCTTGAATGCCTGGTGAAGATGCTAAATAGTGTTTTTAATATGTGGGCACTAAGTATTCTATAAAATATTTACTGACATTTATTGTAATTACTTAGGCTTTTACCCTAAGTCACTTTCTATTCCAAGAAAGTATTTGTAAAAATAGAAGCTAGCAGTCAAATAGAAGTTGAAATGTGGGATTTGGATGTTTGTGAACTTTAGATGTGCACATTTTTTATCTTTTACTTCACTGAGGGAATTTGTTTTTCTTTTTAATTTTAGTAAAAAATCCCAGAAGTGGGATGAAATGAACATCCTGGCGACATACCATCCAGCAGACAAAGACTATGGTTTAATGAAAATAGATGAACCTAGCACTCCTTACCATAGGTAATGTTTCCCAGACATTCCTTTTTTACTTCCATTTTGCATTCGATTTGAGCTTCTGGATAACAGCTGATTTAAGTTTCTGTATGATTTTATACTTGCTACTGGAGCACTAATCAGTAACTTAACTGAATATTTTTGTATAATAGTATAAGTAATATGTAACTTTAAAATTTGGGGGATCTGTTTGTACATCATAATTGTAGTAGTAAATGTTTGTTGTAACTCAGCGGTCCCTAGTAAAAACACTAAAAACAAGAATAAACATGAAGATTGTGACAAAGGTAGAAAGAGATAATGAAATAGGTACAGGTACTGAAACTCAATACTAATAAAGCTTGAGGGAAGAAATAGACATATTATTTATGAAAAGTTAATGCCCTTGTTTTTCTGATTACAAGTATATAATATAAAACATGTCTTAAAGCTTTTATTGTACCAGAAGCAAAAATCAGGGCTTTCTTCCTTTTCAATAATTGTAATAGATATCCTTTATTATCTGTGTTGGTTAGAAATAACTATCCAAAAAGAATTAAAATTGTATGTGACTCAAAAAAACAGTCATAGGCATTATTTTTAGACTGTTTATATTTAAAATATAATAAATCTGAATGGTATTTTATTAGGTACTGCTCCCTCCCCCCCCTTTACCTTACCTATATCCTTCCTCTGGGAGTTGTCAAAGTTATTTGGTCCTTAAGTAATTGAGGCTACACACACACACACACACACACACACACACACACACACACACGTGTGCTTTGCTTTTATCGACTTAGTGCTCTTTTTAAAAAAAATTTTTTTTTTAATGTTTATTATTTTTGAGAGACAGAGACAGAGTGCAAGCAGGGGAGGGGCAGAGACAGAGGGAGACAAAGAATCCCAAGCAGGCTCCCATGCTCTGTGCTGTCAGCCCAGAGCCCAACATGGGGCTTGAACTCACACTGCGAGATCATGACCTGAGCTGAAGTTGGCTGCTTAACCAGCTGAGCCACCAGGCACCCTGACTTAGTGCTCAGTTTTACCAATTTCTTTAATGGCCCTTTTTAAAAAGAGTTTTATTTAATAGAAGAAGATGCTTTTAATAGATCTAATCATGTTATACTAAAGAATTTCACACTGTTGGAGTGCCTGGGTGGCTCAGTTGGTTAAGTGTCCAACTCTTGATTTCAGGTCATGATCTCACGGCTCATGAATTCGAGCCCCGTGTTGGACTCGGTGCTGCTGGTGTGTAGCCTGTTTGGGATTCTCTCTCTCTACCCCTCCCCTGTTCTCTCTCTCTCTCTCTCTCTCTCAAATAACTAAACTTAAAAAAAAAATTTCACAGGGTACAAAAGTTATGCTTCTCTATACATGTACGTATGTGTATATATACACACACAAACACACGATTCGTCTGTAAATTTTATAGCATAACCTAGAGTTGTCTGTAGAAATTTTGCAAGTTGATAGATTATTTTATCCTCCTCTGTTTAATTATATCCAATAATGTAAATGAGTTTATTTCAACTTCCCATGGAAAAAAGAGCATTATCTAAACTATAGCACTTATTTAACTTGTCTCCTCAACCAGGAAAGGTATAAATCAGCATTTTTTAAAAATATAGGTGGCTTCTGGGGCACCTGGGTGGCTCAGTCGGTTAAGCGGCCGACTTCGGCTCAGGTCGTGATCTCGCGGTCCGTGAGTTCGAGCCCCGCATCGGGCTCTGTGCTGACAGCTCAGCTCAGAGCCTGGAGCCTGTTTCAGAATCTGTGTCTCCCTCTCTCTGACCCTCCCCCATTCATGCTCTGTCTCTCTCTGTCTCAAAAATAAATATACGTTAAAAAAATTAAAAAAAATATATAGGTGATTTCTGCTTTTATACACCTTTCAGCGACTTGAGAATTAAAGATGCCCATGTTTGTAATTAAGTGGGGAGAAAATGTTTTATTAGAGTTAGATTGGGAAAGCTAAATATAAATAGCTTTTTAACTTTCTGAATTGGGTCTTTTAGGATCTAATTACGGTATTTTACCTAACCTTATGTCTATATAGATCATTTGTTTCTATCTTCAGGTTGGTGTACAAATACATATTCTGAAACCAGACAGTGGTTTTGTTATTGTTTTCCTACATATTTGTTTCCTCCCGCTGGATGGAATAATTGGAGTATTTTTATTTTTTACAAATGATTCAAGTTGTTAATATTTATTTTCATGGCTACAGTAGATCATTTGGAGGATTTTCTTGATTAGTGCTGAATTTTTAAATGTCTGTATGAAATAGAAACAAAATTAAGGCTTAAAGATGACAACAGAGCTATAAATATGTCGATACAAGTAAATCAATAGAATTACAGTTCTCTACCTTGCTTTTCTGCTTGAAAAATTATAGTTCAGGTATTAATTATAATGTGCTGTCATTCTAGTATGGTAGGTGATGATGAAGATGCTTTGAGTGATTCAGAAACCACTGAAGCCTTGACCCCAGATATCTTAGCAAAGAAGTAAGTACTGAAGACTACTATGAAGTATTTTTACTTGTGCTTAATTGTGCAGAGTTAAATGCATTTCACTTGTACAAGTGTGAAAAAGCATGTGCTAAGTTTATCTGGATTTTTCATAGCAACTTGTTTCTAGATTAAAATCAAAGTATGCAGGTAGCAGAAAGATTAGAGTACTAGAGGCTGGTACACAGGTTCCTTTTGTCAATACCCTATGCTTTTTTTTTTTTTTTTTTAAATATACTGTGTTTTAAAGATCTAAGTAAGATGGAGTATCTGGTTGGCTCAGTCAAAAGCATGGGACTCGATCTTGGGGTCATGAGTTCGAGCCCCATATTGGGTCTGCATCTAGAGATTTCTTAAAAATAAATAAACTTTAAAAAAGATTGAAGTAAGAAAGGCAAAAATAAGTGGGTTCATAAACAAAAAGCTCTATTCCTTTGCTGTTCATTGATTTCTGTCACCCTCCACTGTTCTTGTTGCTTACTGGTTTCTATACTCATTCCCACTTTATTTTATTTTCCTCATCAGGTTATAGTTAGCATATTAATGATCTTTAAATGTTTTTATGAGACTGAGAAGTTGAATGAGACACTCAATAAAAGAATATCACAGTGTTGATGTCTTTGTAAATGATTGTTGTGTAGATTAGCTGCTGCTGAAGGCTCAGAGCCAAAGTATCGGGTTCATGAACAAGAAAGCAGTGAAGATGAGGATAGTGACCTCTCACCTGAAGAACAAGGTAGTTCATTTCCTTTACTGCTTTTAGCAGTGTGCTAATAATTTTTGCTAAAATGAATTCATTATTTAATAATTTATTTAATAATCCATTATTTGAAGGTTGTCAAGTGGTTTTCCTTTTGAGGAAGTGGATGGTGGGGGGATTAGGGAGCAACATTTTTATAATTCAGATTCTGCTTGTGTGGGTTTATTGGATAACAACTCTCCCCCCCCCCCCCACCACCACCGCCAATTGCAAGAATTTGGGAAAATATTACCATCTTTTTGTAAGTGTTATTTTCTTTGTACTTTTTTTTACTATTTGGTATAGAGTAGATGCTCAGTAAGTATTTAGTAAATTAGTGCTTTAGAGTCTTTGAATATTTGGGTGATCTTAAAATGTATACCAGTGAGAGCTAATTTCCCAATTGCTTGTGCTTTTTCTTTTTTAAAACAGCAGTGAAACTTGCCAAATGAACCAAGATGGTTAGATGTAGAGTGAAGATCTTTATTAGGTCCCATTGAACATTGAACGAAAAGAACAGTAATGTCATAGACAAGGAGATAAAGAGCTCTCTCAACAGGGTTGGAAGAGGCTCTTGTAGCCCACACAGTAGATAGTTAAGGCATTGCTACCTACTCACGGTTTCTGTTTTTACAAATAACACTGGTTATCTGTGGAGGTAAGAAGACAAGATATTTCACTTTGTTACTTTTTAAACTTTTTGACCATGTCAATGTATAGTTTTTTCAAGAATTAAAATTGTTTATATAGTTTAACTATTTTTAAAAGGAAAAGCCAAGCCTATATAGGGAAAACGATGCAAGTAAAACACACGTACCCTCACAAAAAGAAAGAGTAGTAGTGTACTTGAAGCCACAGGTGTTACCTGTACTGTAAAAGAGTTCTGAAACTGTATGGCTAAAATTTTGAATATTATGCTACTTAATCCTCAGGATCTTTGTCATGTGTAGCTCCTAAGATATAATTTGTTATTCCTGTCTGTCATCTTCAGAATATAGCATATTCAACAAACTATGATGGTCTGAGCCTAATTGTTATACAAAGGAGCCATATACAGATAGCCCAATCTCAAGTTGTATTATAGGTCTTGTACCCTCAGTGACTTCCTAATTACTTTTCAAAAATATACTCCAAAAGACCCTTGAAAACAGTTTCAAATATAAGTTGTTTCTAGACCTGGTTTCCTCATTATTCTCTTGAAAACATGATCTGTTGAGAAAAGGAATTTATTATTAATCTATACTGTCAGTTTTCATTAAGGGATTTTTCCTCAAATTGTAGTTACATGGATTAGCCAGCAGGGGGAGCAATTTGATTACAATTTCAAAAGTTCAGTTCCTGCTGGTAGAGTTACTGACTCATGTAGGTGTTTATTGCCTTTAAACAAATTACATATTTGAAAGTCTTTGTTTATTGGTAGAAATCCTTAGAAAAAATTATCTTGTAACTGATAGTATAACAATTAAGATACAGGCTATGGAGTCAAACAAATCTAAATTTGTACTCCAGGTATCTCTTGTCTAATTTGTAATTTCTCTGAACTTCAGTTTCTTCATTTCAAATTGGGATCTATAAAAATATTTAGAGGTAATGTGAGCATTAAATAAGATAAAGGAGGGGCGCCTGGGTGGCGCAGTCGGTTAAGCGTCCGACTTCAGCCAGGTCACGATCTCGCGGTCCATGAGTTCGAGCCCCGCGTCAGGCTCTGGGCTGATGGCTCGGAGCCTGGAGCCTGTTTCCGATTCTGTGTCTCCCTCTCTCTCTGCCCCTCCCCCTTTCATGCTCTGTCTCTCTCTTTCCCAAAAATAAATAAAAAACGTTGAAAAAAAAAATTTAAAAAATAAATAAGATAAAGGATTTAAAGCTGATTCATATTGTAAGTGTTCAGTGAATAATAACTTTTAATAATTTAAATAATTGGTATGTTCTGCATTATATTATTTTATAGAATAGTTAAAAAAAAAGTATACAAAAGAGACTCACTTGTGAAGTTCACATAGAGAGTTGATTATTGTTAGAGCCAGGGTTGAAATCTTAATGTCCTTGTACTCTTTGCAATGTGTTTCTCTACCATACAAGGATTGTAGATAAAATGGGCATAAATATTCAAAGAAGGTTGAGACCAGTAGTATTAGCATCTTTCTATGAAATGAATAGATTGCATATTTTAAATTTATGCCATACATTTTAAATATTGTAAAATTAGGATATATCTGTAACAAGCAAAACCAAATTCAACATCTCTTAGAATTTAAAATAAATAATTTTCTTAGACTATCAGTAGTGTTCACAAACACGTTAACATCAACTCCTTGGAATAAGAAACTACAAATTAAAACAGCATCTTAGTACCTTTCTTTCCTTTCAGATCAACGAAGATTAGAATGAATGACAATTTTTCTTTGGCTGTGAATGTGGAGAAATAAGTTACTGATACACTGTTGGTGGGCATGAAAAATGGTTTGGCTTTTCTGGAGGGCAGTATAGCAATATATGAGCCCCAAGCTTTAAAAGAAAATGACACCCTTTGATCTAGCAATTCAGTTTTCCAGAGTCTGTTCCAATGTTTTGTAAACATTTTTTACAAAGTCATACTCAGTATACATGTATGCATAAATTACAAAAAGAAACAGTACTCACCTTTAGTATCTGTAGTGCAATCCAGTTTATTATGTTTTCATTTTCTAAAAAATGCTGGTTGTGACTCACTAAAGAGTCCTGATGCATGATTTGCAAAAAACACTAGTTCATATTGAGAAAATCATAGAACCAAAACACAAAAATGTATGTGTATTACACTATAAAAACACTGAAAATACAAAGGAGGGGAATCAGAAGTCTTTCACCCAAGAATAGAAGATGAAATGGTAACTCAGTACTTTACAACCATTTAAAACTTATATAAATCTGCTACGTATGTGGCAGAATTTTACTATATCTTCATATACCTTATTGTCTAAACTCGGGATCATTTTAGAATGAAAGAACGGGTCATACTATATTTCATCAGATGGTGCACATAAACTAAACTTGCCTGGGCAAACAGGGACATATGGTAATCCTAACTATAGAGTAAGTGAAAAAACAGCATATATAAAAATATATGAGTTATTTTTAGAAAAAACATATTTTTAGAAAATGCTCTAAAGTTAATGGTAATTTGAGTGAGGAAATTGTTTTTTTTTTTTTTTAAGTTTCTGCCATAAACGTATGTTGCTTTGTAATGATAAATATTACCTTTTTAGTAAATATATCTGGTATTGGAGGCAATCAGAACCATTTTTAAGAATTTGTTATTGAGGTATAATGTTAAATTAGCTTCAGACACACAGCATACTGATTCAACAACTCTATACACTACTCAGTGCTCATCATGATAAATATAGTCACAATCTGTCACTGTATACAATGTTATTATGGTATTACTGACTGTATTCCTTATGCTGTATTTTACATCTCCATGACTTACTTTGTCACTGTAAGTTTGTAAAACCATTTTTGTGTGTGCTTTTTTATCATTGGTTTTTACATCATCTGAATACTTGAAAGGCGTCACTAAAAATTTAGTCATGAGGATTTGGTCTTTTTATTGGCCTCTTTTTTAAATTTTACTTCCTTCTACCATATCATATTCTCAAACAATAAATCAAATCACAAAAGTAATTTTTAAATAGAGAAGAAGAAAGATGCCTGGCAAGATCTTGGTAGTTTGAAACAAATGTTTATGGAATACTGAGATGGCTGTTAGTCTCAGAACTTGCCTTCTTCCAACCCAAATAGAGGCTGAAAAGTGATTGATCAATACTAACAAGAACTATAAATGCCTACTTTTGAAACATAAATAAGTGTAAGGCATCTGTAAGTGCAGATGATGGTGAAAACTTAGAGGGAATTAGAGGAGATTGAGAAAGTACTTTGAGTAGTCTTATTCTGAGCTTTCTCTACGCTTTTTTGGCATTGAAATGGTTTAATGAATACTGTAATAAAACTATTGCAAATGAATTTTAATGCTCTTGTTTGACAGAATAAACAGTTGGCAATTTTATGTCACCCCCCCCCCCTTTTTTATTCACTGGTCTAAGAAGTTTTAAAATCTCAGAACTATTTCTTCGTAAACAGTTAATGTTTAAATGCTATTTACAAAATATCAGTTATATTTATTTGCCACTAACTTTGTATATCTATGCTTAAGACCATAAATGAAAGAATAGTCTAGGGTCACTTCACTGTGCCTTATAATAGCCTTTTCTTAAAATTACTCTGGGAATGAGGTTATGTGTTTAGCTAGCAGTGTTTTAAGTCACGGCAGTTTCTTAGTGGATAAAAGGAATTTGTAATTATAAAAATGGAAGACTAAAATTACCCCATAGTTCTTTGACCCAGAATTGTAACCACTGTTACTTGTTGAGTTATATTTTCTGTGCGTATGCATACACATGCGTGCAGGCTTTGTACCTGACATATGTATGGTATTATATACCTTGCTCTTTTTCTCATTCTACTCTTGAGATTTTTCTTGCATCTTTAAGTTTTCT
This sequence comes from Panthera tigris, assembly GCF_018350195.1. Classification (NCBI taxonomy): domain Eukaryota; kingdom Metazoa; phylum Chordata; class Mammalia; order Carnivora; family Felidae; genus Panthera; species Panthera tigris. Next base: position 72,572,067 of record NC_056668.1, read on the forward strand.
TCACAAATGTAACTATTAAGGGCTTTTATTCCTATTCTACCTTTAAGATATACTTGAACCATCTAAAAGAGATAGGGCCAGGTAGTAAATAGTTTAATAGTTTTGTGGGCTATATAGTTGCTATTGTACCTACTCAACCCTGCCATTCTGCCATTGAGTTCAAAAGCAGTCTTAAGCATTACAAAGACAAATTAGCATGATTGTGTTCCAGTAATAGTTTATTGACCAGACAGATGCAGGCTGTAGTTTCCCAGTCCTTGAGCTAAAGACTTTCTAAGCCTACTTTTTGTATCTTGTAGAAAAAAAGCGACAATTTGAAATGAAAAGAAAGCTTCACTACAATGAAGGACTGAATATTAAATTAGCTAGACAATTAATTTCAAAAGACCTGCATGATGATGAGGAAGATGAAGAAATGTCAGAGACAGCAGCTGAAGAATGCATGAACGTGGAACAATCAAATCAAGGTTAGATGTTTCTGAAATCATCACTGATACTCTCATGATTCTTTGTGCCTAAATAATATACTTTGTTTTGCTTTACACATAAGTTTGAAGAGCCTCGGAAAAATTTTTTTGAAATTTACTTATGCCAAACTTCCTAAAATTTCAAGCCCTATGGCTAATTTCAAAATAAAGTTTTTGTGCCCAGAGTTGGTTTAAGACCACGCGTTAAGTATATGGCTGGGGTTTTTTGTTTGTTTACTTGGTTTAAGCAGTGATGTTTATCTTTACATTAAGCTGTGTTTTCTTTTTGATGTTTCAGATTGTATTTTATCTGCCATACCAATCTAAGGTTTAAACTTTTTAAAAGAAACCTGTTTTTAATATGGAAGACTTATTTAACATCCTTTCAAGTACAAAGTATGTCAGATCTTTCCAGTGTTGATTCTTTTGACTGTTGGATTGATAAAATATCTGGCTGATTTTTCTATTTGTTTTTAAGTCTCAGACAGTTAGCCCTTGCAACCTACCAGCTCTTGATCCATCATAGTGAATAGATTTTATTTATTTTTAATAAACTGTTATTCTGGTATTTAATGTAGGTGAATCTTCTATACCGCTAATACAGATTTTGTGCCCATTTACCTTCTCTTTGTACTTGAAAACGGGAGATTTACTTTATTTGTTGTGCCTCATAGTTAAATCTCTGGAAAGTAAATAATTATTAGTGTTTTGGTGAGCATATATGAAATATGAATCTGTGGTGTAGGACCTGATGATTGTGTCTCATTTCATGTCCTAATTGTAATATTTTTGTTTATTCTATATTATGCTTTAGCCTTTCATTTTGTTTCATATAGCATTTCATTTCCATTTTATTCACCATATTTTTTTTTTTTTAGTTTATATGTAACTGAACAAACTACATTTTAAGTAATTACTGTTACATGTCTCTCTCTTCCTCTTAAAATTTATTGTCCATTTTTTTTTTAATTTTTTTTTTTTTAACGTTTATTTATTTTTGAGACAGAGAGAGACAGCATGAACGGGGGAGGGGCAGAGAGAGAGGGAGGACACAATCAGAAGCAGGCTCCAGGCTCTGAGCCGTCAGCCCAGAGCCTGATGCGGGGCTCAAACTCACGGACCGTGAGATCGTGACCTGAGCTGAAGTCGGATGCTTAACCGACTGAGCCACCCAGGCACCCCTATTATCCATTTTTAGTAGGGACATACCCTAATCAGTCTTTCCCACTTACCTATATATCTCAGTGATGTATTTTTTTTTTTAAATTTTTTTTTTCAACGTTTATTTTATTTTTTGGGACAGAGAGAGACAGAGCATGAACGGGGGAGGGACAGAGAGGGAGGGAGACACAGAATCGGAAACAGGCTCCAGGTTCTGAGCCATCAGCCCAGAGCCTGACGCGGGGCTCGAACTCACGGACCGTGAGATCGTGACCTGGCTGAAGTCGGACGCTTAACCGACTGCACCACCCAGGCGCCCCTCAGTGATGTATTTTTATGTATTCAAAGTGAACATTTTTTTGGTTAGAACTTTTCATCAATTTCTGCTCAGACTTTCAATATCAATTCTTAGTGACAATGGCAAAGCACTAGGAATACCCCTCATTTGCTGGAAATTTGCACCAGTACCACTGTGCAAATATTAACAGGATTTTTTTTTTAAGTCATGGCTTTTGACAAATAACTCTGGCCTTTTGTCTGTCATTGCTTTTAAGACTTAGATTTCACACCTTTAGTAATGTAAACACATTTTTTTCATTTAAATACAATAGATGATTAAAATTTGTGTTAACTCAGTGCCTGATTTTTCTTCAGTAGGGATGAAGTACTCCTTACACAGGAATTTATCTTACTTAGCATTATAAAGTCCACAAGGATAGAAAAGACTGTAATAAGGCATAGGGAAGTAAATTCCTTATTTGTCCTCTACTCTTTTTGAGACTTTAAAAAAAAAAAATCTTAATTGGCTTTTAAAATCTCCAGGTCCTGGGGAGCCTGGGTGGTTCAGTCGGTTGAGCGTCTGACTTCGGCTTAGGTCGTGATCTCTTAGTCTGTGAGTTTGAGCCCTGCATCGGGCTCTGTGCTGACAGCTCAGAGCTTGGAGCCTGCTTCAGATTCTGTGTCTCCCTTTCTCTCTGCCCCTCCCCCACTCATGCTCTGTCTCTTTCTCTGTCAAAAATAAATGAACATTAAAAATTTTTTTTAGAATATTTAGGAAATACACACATGATTTTATGTCAGACTGATTAGGCTACATCAAATATAACTTGTTTTTTAGGTTTTTATATTTGTTTATCATCCATGACAGTGGAAGGGAACTTTAGCTCAGGTAGTTAAGGTTGGCAGTACACAACAAATTATATTGACTTTTTTTCTTTTTTCTTTGCAGGATCTACTGCAAGTGACCAACTGCAAAACAAATCACAGAGTTCATAGAAAAGACTTGTTCAACACTGTAATTGTCAGATATAAACCTTGTTACTATAATACACTGCTTCTTGTTCTCAACAATTCATGACTTAAGTACCAAAATGCATACCAATTATTATATATTGCCAAGAATTAAATAGAGACTAATTAGAATGAAATGCCTACTTGATACATATATTCTTGTGCCTAGTACTTCACCACAAATACAGCATAATGTCATCAGTCCAAAACTGAGGTTTTATAAGAACACTGGTTAATTTGTATAAGATATTATATAGCTTTTTATGCTTTAGAGGTTAAATAATATCTCTTGGGGGGGTTCTAATTTATTCACTTCTAGATGTGATAGCTCTTATAAAAAGTTTTTTTTTTAACTCAAATCCAGTTGGAGCAACCAATTATATAGGCTGGTAAAATACTGAGTCTAAGAAGTATTTTAACATGTGTCTTCAACTTGATTTGTCTGTTTAATTGAAAAGGATTATAAGAGTAATTGTTGCATTTTCTGGCCTACTATCTTTAAAATTACCCTTGAGTTTCTTTATGTTTACAAGGACAGGATTGAATTTTTTCTCATCAAAACTAGCTTTTTTCACAAATAAATTATCAGGTTAAACTTGCACTAACATCTGCTCTGTTTTTTGTACACTTGATGGGCAGACTTTCAGATCAGTTTTTTAAATAAATGTAATTCTAATATGGTCTCAACATTCCCTTTATATGCCTATTTTGACCTCCTGCTTTTGTTTCTTACTCCTTTCCACATATACATACACAGTCCTTTACCTTAATAAAAGGTCATAAAGACTGGCATGAAATTAGGAACTCCTCCTTCTCTCACATATTCTATCATTTGCTGCTACAATGAAATTTTTATTTTGAGTATCAATGCCTATTAGCTCTAATACATGGAGAAAATTGAATAGCACTGTACTATAGACAGGAAATACAGTTGAACTGCGGAATTTCTACACCTCTATGATTTACAGCTTGCTAATTAAATTGCTATAATTAGTTTATTGTTTGACTTGATTAGACCTTAGAAAACGACTAACAGGTTTTTTGCATGATGAGAGAATTGTGTGTAACCAGTGATATGATAATTGCTGAATGTACAGACAGAAGTAATCCTGAACAGTTTTTAATTTAAAATTTTTAAATAGTCCCTGCTTTAAAGGGAGTATGATAATGTATACTATGACAAATGTACTTTATTCTTCTAACACAGTAAGATCTGGATTTTTTTCCTGAGCTGAAGTGCAGTTCCTGTGTATCTTAGTTTAGTGGTAGTTTCATTTCTAGTCAATTATTTGTATCTTAATTTTTTGTCAGTACCAAAAGAATTCATTATATGAACAGACTTTTAAAATAGTTTCTGTATATTGTATATATGAAATGGCTTCTATTGAACAGCTTATCTTCCACTTGCAAGTTTATGGAAATACCAATATGCCAGAATAAATAAAAAGTGGGAGAATTCTTTGCTGTTAGAAGAATGTGCTTATTATTTTGTTTTTTTTAAATGGGATCCAATCAGAGGCTTTTGTTTTTTTTTTTAATTTTAGAGAGAGAGAGCATAAGCAGGGGAAAGGGGCAGAGAGATAGAGACAGAGAAAGAGAGAATCTTAAGCAGGCTCCATGCTCAGCGTGGAGCCCAACGTGAGGCTCGATCTCATGGCTGCGAGATCGTGACCTGAGCCAAAGTTAAGACTTGGATCCTTAACTGACTGAGCCACCCAGGCACCCCCAATCAGAGTGCCTCTAAGCTGTGTAGTATTCTAACAAACTTATTAGCTCATAATACCACTGATTTATAAACAAGATAGTTTTTATCTTTGCTTTCTGAATTTAGAAAGTTGAGGTATTCTTACCAGTTTATATCCGCTTTGGGGGATTTAAGCTTATATACGTATGTGTGTACATATGTTCATGTACAAAGACTTCTTGGTTTTCTCATTTTGAGTTCTTAGAAAGTATCCACATGCTCTTTATTTATGGAAATAACTGTTATATGGTGAGGAAAAGGTAAGACTTTTAACGACCGATTTGCCTTACTCTTTTCTACAGACTGTCTCAAAATGTAAATCACAGGCAAACTCTCATTTCTGTTTTCAGGAAGTAGCTAATTATCTCAGAGGAGTAAGACATGGAAATTGGCATGCTCATTAGGATTTTAGGTAGTTGAATGTAACTGAGTAAAACTGTTTTCATCATGTTATGAGTTCCTCATTGACTGGATATTGGACTGTGTAAAAAATGAATATATAAGTTCAAGTTAGATTTTCCATGGAGAAAGTTATCTGTCAGTATTTAGTTCTAGCCAAGGTAGATTTTATTTTCAACTTTGTAGTCCGTATCATTTCTGCTTAACTCTTTGGGTATCATCTTTTTTATTCAGTTTTCAGTCTGACATTCAGCAGTGATGCTCTTTAAAATCTGAGACATATAATGGTATGAAAGATTGTTAAAATAAGAATAAATTGAATATGGAAGGAAAGTGCGATTTTCCCTTAGACATTCATTTCATTTACATTTTTCCTCTTTTAAGTTAGTATAGTAAACATCGTAATAAACTATAGTAGTGTGACCATTTTCTGCCTGTGGATTTTATTTTCTTGCTACCCGGCTATTTTAGGACTATTCTGTTGGTCAAGTATTCTGGATACCAGGAGGGGATCTTGGACTATATTGTAGCAAATCAGTTGTTTTGTAATGGAAATGGTAACAAGAGCTACCATTTCTTGAGAACATATTGTTTGTTCTTGCCCAGCATTGTGCTAGGTCTTCAATATCTAATCCTTAAAAACAACCACACAAAGCAAGTGTTCTTATTAATACTTTGTAGTGAGGAAAAAGCTGTTGGCCAAGTTATTCAATCTCAGTTTCTCATAAATGCTAATGACAGGATCAAATCCAGACCAACTAAATATTATCCTCTTTATCCATGCTTTTTCAGATGTAGAAAATTATCTGAGAAATTGCATCTTACAAATAAACTTCATTTGGATTACTGATACACATTGTGTGCTATAGAAGTAATATTTTTCTAGAGTGTTTAGTTTGAGATTTTATTTCTTGTTTTAATCTTAAAACTTGGAATAATTTTATTTTGTTTGAGGTTAATATGCCACTTAGAAAAAAATCTCAAGCACAAATAATCAGTAGCTGTAGGTATCTAAATACATGTGATTTGGTTGTGTTTGGCAAGTTTATTCCTAAGCAGGTTGTTTCAAAACTCAGAACATAATTTTTTCATAGAACCAATATTATGAAGTAAGAACTAAACTAGCCTATAAAAACATAACATGTACCTAAACCAGTATTTTCCAGTGTGTTCCGTGAAACCCACATCTTACAATATGTGAGATATGGAAAGCATTCCGTGAGCAAATAAGCTTTGCATATAGTATGTACTTTATTCCCCTACTCTCCTGGAGATTTAAAATAATGTTGATCATCATATTAAAGAGTCGGAGACATCCTTCATAAACAATCTGTTTAAAACAGTTTACCATTTTCAAATATATTTCACTATAACTTCCTTTCCCTCAAGTAACATACCAAATAGAAGTAGGGGAACATGATGGTTGAACTTCCTCCTAAAAGAGGCAGAGAATGGTTCACCATTGAAAGAGGGAAGGCAAGGTAGCAATAACTAACTGCACAGTAGTTATAGGTTGTATGTAATTTATTAAACATAAGACTTTAATATTTGGTAATTTATAACTGGAAGTTTGTACCTCTTAATCCCCTTCATCTGTTTTTCCCATCCCCTTGCTCCCCTTCTTGCTGGCAGCTACTAGTTCTCCTTATTTATGGGTCAGTTTCTGTTTTGTTTATTCATTTGTTTTGATTTTTAGATTCTACATGTGAAATCATACCATATTTGTCTTTGTCTGACTTATTTCATTTACTAGCATAATACTCTCTAGGCCCATCCTTGTTGTCACGAATGGCAAGATTTGCTTCTTATTGCTGAATACTACTCTCTTGTGTATATATACCACATCTTTATTCATCTACTGATGGACACACATGTTGCTTCCATATGTTGGCTATTGTAAATAATGCTGCAGTAAACATAGGAATATGTATATACTTTTGAATTAGTGTTTTCATTTTCTTCAGATAAGTACCCAGAAATGGATTTACTGGATCATATGGTGTTTAAAATTTTTAAAAATTTTGAGGAATCTCCATTGTGTGTTTTAGTCACTGTACCAGTATACATTCCCACCAACAGTGCATGAGTGTTCCATTTGTCCACATCACCAACACTCATTGTGGTTTTGATTTATATTTTTCTGATGACTAGTGATGTTGAGAATCTTTTCTTGTGAGAGTTCTTTATGTATTCTGGATATTAACCCCTTATCAGATACACAGTTTGCAAATACTTCTTTTATTCAGTAGATGACCTTTTCATTTTGTGGATGGTTTCTTTACTGTGTAAAAAGCCTTTTAGTTTGATGTAGTCCCAGTTGTTTATCTTTGCTTTTGTTGCCCTTGCCTGTATCTGTATTTGTATCTATATCTATACACATACATACAGCTAAGACCAGTATCTAACAGTTTACTGCCTATATTTTCTTTCAAGAGTTTTATAGTTTCAGGTCTTAATATTTAGGTCGTGAATCCATTTTGAGTTTATTTTTTACATGGTGTGAGTGGTGGTCAGTTTCATTGTATAGTCCTCATTGTATATTTTTGCCTCCTTTGACATAGATTAATTAACTGTGTAAGTGTGGATTTCTTTCTGGGCTCTCTGTTCTGTTAGTCTTGGATTTTTCTTTTTTGTGTATGTGCCACTATTTTTGTGTGTGTGCCAGTTCCATACTGTTTTGATTACTATAGCTTTGATTACTATAGTAGTATAGTTAGAAATCTGGAAGTGTGATGCCTCTAGCTTTGTCTTCTTTCTCAAGATTATTTTGGCTATTTGGGGTCTTTTGTGGTTTCATACAAATTTTAGGATTCTTTGTTCTAGTTCTGTGAAAATTGCTACTGATATTTTGATAGGGATTGCATTTTGAATTTGTAGATTGCTTTGGGTAATATGGACATTTTAATGATACTGATTATTCCAGTCCATGAGCGTGGTATATCTTTCTCTTCATTGGTATATCTTCTGTTACAAATAATAGAGCCTTCAGTTTCTTTTATCAGCATCTTACAGTTTTCAGAGTACAGGTCTTTCACCTCCTTGGTTAAATTTATTTCTATGTATTCTTCTTGATGGAACTGTAAATGGAATTGTTTTCTTAGTTTCTCTTACTGTTGGTTTGTTAATAGTGTATTAAAACACAGCATTTCTGTGTATATTTTGTATTTTGAAACTACTGAATTCATTTATTCTGATGTTTTTGTTGTGTGGAGTCTTTAGGGTTTTCTGTATGTAGTGTCATGTCCTCTACAGTTGTGAGTTTTACTTCTTCCTTACCAACTTGGATACTTTTTATCTTTTTTTTTTTTTTTTTTTTTTGTCTGATTGCTGTGGCTAGGGCTGCTAGTACTGTGTTGAATAAAAGTGGTAGGAGTAGGCATCCTTGTCTTGCTCTTTATTTTAGAGGAAAGGCTTTCAGCTTTTTCTGTTGAGTGTGATGTTAACTGTGGATTTGTCATATATGGCCTTTATTGAGGTTTGTTCCTTCTCTATGTATTTTTTTGAGTTTTTATCATAAGTGGATGTTGAATTTTGTCAAATGCTTTTTCTGTATCTATTGAGATGATCACATGATATATACATTCTTCATTTTGTTAATGTGTTGTATCACATTGATTTGCAGATATTAAACCATCCTTGCATCCCTGAAATAAATCCCATTTGGTCATGGTGTATGAACCTTCTAATGTATTGTTGAATTTCGTTTGCTGATATTTTGTTGAAGTTTTTTTTTTTTTTTTTGCATCAGTATTCATCAGGGATATTGGGTTGCCTTTTTCCTTTTAGTAGTATCTATCTAGTTTTGGTATCAGGGCAATGCTCATGTCATAGAACAAGTTTGAAAGTGTTCCTTCCTCTTCAGTTTTTTAGAATAGTGGGAGAAGGATAGATATTATTAATTCTTCTTTAAATGTTTGTTAGAATTCACCTGTGAAGCCATCTTAGGAGTTTTTTTTTATTACTGACTAAATTTCATTGCTAATAATCAGTTCATATTTTCTATTCCTTCATGATTCATTCTTGGAAAATTGTATGTTTCTAGAAATTTATCTGTTTCTTCTAGGTTGTTCAATTTATTGATAATGTAATTGTAGTATCAAAAAAAATTTTTTTATGTTTATTTTTGAGAGAGACAGCATGAGAGGGCGAGGGGCAGAGACAGAAGGAGACACAGAATCTGAAGCAGGCTCCAGGCTCTGAGCAGTCAGCATAGAGCCTGATGCAGGGCTCGAACCCACAAACCATGAGATTGTGACCTGAGCCGAAGTCAGATGCTTAACCAAAAAGCCACCCAGCCACTCCTGTAGAAGTCTCTCATAATCTTTTGTATTTCTGTGGTGTTGATTGTAACTTTCATTTTTGACTTTGAGCTCTTTTTCTTGATGAGTCTGGCTAAAGGTTTATCAATTTTATTTGTTGTTTCAGAGAACCAGCTCTTTATTTTCACTGATCTTTTCTATTGCCTTTTAAGTCTCTCTTTCATTTATTTCTTCCCTGTTCTTTATTATTTACTTCTACTAACTTTGGGCTTTGTTCTTTTTCTGATTCCTTTAGGTATTAGCTTACATTGTTTATTTTCCTTATTTCCTGAGGTAGGTCTGTATAGCTATGAACTTCCCTCTTAGAACTGCTTTTGCTACATCCCACAGATTTTGGAATGCTGTGTTTCTATTCTTATTTGTCTCAAGTTATTTTTTTATTTCCTCTTTGATTTCTTCATTGACCCATTGGTTGTTTAATAGCATGTTGTGGGGTGCCTGTGTGGCTCAGTCAGTTAAACATCCATCTTCATCTCAGGTCATGATCTTGCAGTCTGTGAGTTTGAGCCCCGCATCAGGCTCTGCGCTGACAGCTTTGAGCCTGGAGCCTGCTTCAGATTCGGTGTCTGCCTCTCTATCTGCCCCTCCCCCACTCATACTCTGTCTCTCTTTCTCAAAAATAAATAAACATTAAAATATATATATATTTTTAAATAACATGTAGTTTAGTCTCCATGAGTTTTATTTTTTCCATTTTTTGTTCCTGCAGTTGATTTCTAGTTTCATACTGTTGTGGTTAGAAGAGATGCTTGATATGATTTACATCTTCTGAAATTTATTGATATTTGTTTTGTGGCCTCATGCGATCTATTCTGGAGAATGTTCCATCTGTACGTGAATGTATATTCTGGGATGGAATGTTCTGTATATTATCTGTTAAGTTCATCTGGTCTAATGTGTCATTCAAGACTACTGTTTCTTTATTGATTTTCTGTCTGCATAATCTATCCACTAATGTAGGTGGGGTGTTAAAGTCCCCCATTATTGTTTACTGTCAGTTTCTTCCTGTATGTCTGTTAATATTTGCTTTATATATTTAGGTGCTCCTGTGTTGGGTGCACCAATACTTATAATTGTTATATTCTCTCATTGGGTTGATCATTATGTAATGCCCTTCTTTGTCTCTTGTGATGGTCTTTGTTTTAAAGTCTATTTTGTCTGATAAGAATATTGCTATCCCAGCTTTATTTTTATTTCCATTTGTATGTAATGTACATCTTTTTCTGTCCCTTCATTTTAAGTCTATATGTTTCTTTAGGTCTGAAGTGACTCTCTTGTAGACAACATACAGATAGGTCTGTTTTTTTTTTTTTCTTTTTTTTTTTAATGTTTATTTATTTTTGAGAGAGACAGAGCATGGGGAGGGGCAGAGAGAGAGGGAGACACAGAAACCGAAGCAGGCTCCAGGCTCTGAACCTGGAGCAGGGCTCAAACCCACAAACTGTAAGATCATGACCTGAGCCAAAGTTTGGCGCTTAACCCACTAAGCCACCCAGGTGCCCCTGGTTTTTTTATTCATTCAGTCACCCTATGTTTTTTTATTTTTTATGTTTGGTTATTTATTTAACTGATAATTTATTAAAAGGCTGATTTAAGCATCTGCAGTGGTGACTTCCACCTCAACTCCTGGCTCAGTACTGATGGAAGTAATCTGTTTAATAATCTCAGAAGGACTGTGCAAATCAATGAGTCGTGTGTGGATCTTCGTCTGAAAACGATATTAGAAGTCAACGATCAAGTCTTAGAACCTTCACCACAAGGAATTTTTCTTGTAGTGATTCTCAGAGTCTTGGTGGGCATCTGAACTGGTCCTTTCACTTTGAGATTCTTTTTCTTGGCGCCTCTGATCAAGTCAGCACATACCTTCTCTAAAGATTTTACTTTGTGGCTGGTTAGAGTAATTCTAATTTGGTGAGTCGCCACCTCCGGTTCCATGGGTGTCTTTCCGGTGTCTTTAAAAGCCATGGCTGTGGCGCGGCTTCCTGACCGACTTGTTCTTGGCAAGAGCAAACAGCGGTGAGTCGGGCAGGAGCGGGGCCTCCAAAGCTCTGCTGTGGCTGCGACCGCGTCTTCCTCAAAGAGAGCTGTTTTTTATTTTTTTTAATTGATTTTATAGCTACCATTTTTCATGAGCTGGCTGGAATTAGGGTCTCTTACTTTCTACCAAAAATGCTAACATCCACTGAGTGTTGGGAAATGGGCCAGCGAGTAGAGAGGCCATTTTCTAGGCATAGTGCACCACATCACTGACAAAATCACTTGTTGATTTTGTTCCAAGTTGCTGACATGTTGCACAGAGTTGTTGAACATCAAGTTATACACCAGAGAAATACATGAGATTGGATGTGTTTTGCCAGTGGAGGAAATGGAGAATAGACTTGAGCTGGCATCTCATGTCCACTTATGTTTAAAGTAATTATCGGAGGTACCTGGGTGGCTCAGTCTGTTGAGCGTCTGGCTTCAGCTCAGGTAATGATCTCGCGGTTTGTGAGTTCAAGCCCCACATCAGGCTCTGTGCTGACAGCTCAGAGCCTGGAGCCTGTTTCGGATTCTGTGTCTCCCTCTCTGTCTGCTCCTCCCCCACTCGTGCTCTGTCTCTCTCAAAAATAAATAAACATTAAAAATTTAAAGTAATTATCGATAGGTATATACTTTTATTGCTGTTTTTTTAAACTGTGCTTTGGTAGCTTTTGTAGTTCTTCCCTCTTCCCGTCTTCTTGCTCTCTTCCCTTATGGCTTGATAACTTTCAGTATTATTTTTGGATTCCTTTCTCTTTATTTTGTGTGTATATATTACAGGTTTTTGGTTTGTGGTTACCACGAGGTTCATATAGAACACCCTGTGCATGTCGCAGTCTATTTTAGGTTGGTGGTCACTCAAGTCTGAACAGATTCTAAAACACTACATTTTTACTCCTCCCCACTCAGGTCGTATGTATTTGATGTCATATTTTATACGCTTTATCTTGTGTGTTCCTTACCTAATTATTGTGGATATAGTCGATCTTAACTACTTTTGTCTTTTAATATTTATACTAGCTTTGTAAGTGGTTGCTCCACTACCCTTTGTTTGCTTTAACCAGTGAGATTTTTTCTTTCTTTCATAATTTCCTTCTAGTTATGACCTTTTCTGTTTAAGTAAGTCCCTTCAACATTTCTTGTGAGAGCAATTTGGAGGTGATGAACTTCTTTAACTTTTGTTTGTTGGGGCAACTCCATCTTTTCTTCAATTCTCAATGATAACCTTGCCAAGTATCGTATTCTTGGTTGCAGTGCATATCATGCCATCTCCTCCTGGCCTGCAAAGTTCCTGATGAAAAATCAGATGATGGTCTTACAGGTTTCCCTCATACATAACTAGTCACTTTTCTCTTGCTGTTTTTAATATTCTTTCTTTAATTTTTGACATTGTAATGAGTTTGTGTCTTTGTGTGGACCTCTTTAGGTTTATCTTGTTTGGGGCTGTCTGTGTATCCTGGACCAGGATGTCTTTCCTTCCCCCAGGTTATGGGAGTTTTTAGCTATTAATTCTTCAAATAAGTTTTCTGCCCCTTTCTCTTCTTCTGGGACTCCTATAATGGGAATGTTAGTATGATTGATGTTAGCCCAGAGGTCTATACTCATGTTGAAAAAAAATTTTTTTTTTTTATTGTTCAGTTTGGGTGATTTCCAGTATCCTGCCTTCCAGATCACTGATCTTTTCTTCTGCACCTCTAAGCTGCTGTTGATTCCCTCTGGTATATTTTTCATTTCAGTTTTTATATTATTCAGCTCTGATTGGTTCCTTTTTTTTTTTTTTTTTTTTTTTAAGTTTATTTATTTTGAGAGAGAGTGTGAGTGGAGGAGGGGCAGAGAGAGAGAGACAGAGAGAGAGAATCCTAGGCAGGCTCTGTGCTGACAGTGGGGCTCGATTTCCTGAACTGTGAGATCATGACCTGAGCCAAAATCAAGAGTCAGAAGAGTCAGATGCTTAGCCAGCTGAACCACCCAGGTGCACCTGATTGGTTCATTTTTTTATTTTCTATCTCTTCTTTGAAGTTCTCACTGTGCTCATCTATTCTTCTCCCCAGTTCGGTGAGCATCTTTGTGAACTTTACTTTTAACTCTTTATCAGATAGATTGCTTATCTCCACTGTAGTTCTTTTTCTGAAGTTTTGTCTTATTCTTTTATTTAGGAACATACTCCTCTGTGTTCCTATTTTGCCCACCTTTCTGCATTTGTTTATATGTATTAGGTAAATCAGTGATATATGCTGGTTTTCAAGGAGTGGCCTTATGTAGAAGGAGTCCTGTGGGGCCCAGAAGCACAATCACCTGGTATCTAGAATCAAGAGCTCCTAGAATATTCCCTTTGTGAGCTGCATGTGCCCTCCCGTTGTGGCTGGGCCATGACTACTGTGGATGCACTATTGGTCAATGCTGGTCCCAACCAAGGCTGCCTACCAGATGTGGCCACAGGGCAGGAGCTGTTTTGTGCTCTGGTTTAGTATTGATGGGACTATTGCTCAAAGACTTGCTGCTCTAAGCAATTTTCTAAAATGCCATTTCTCCCCATCAGCTCTTGTATAACTGGTTGACAAGAACACATCTGCTACACATTAGGAAAATAAAAGAACAGATAGCAATTGTCTCTGGTCTGTGGCTCACACCCCCAAGCCTTGGTTAGCTACCCCAGCAGAGGGTTTTTGGGGGTTTTGGTTGGGGGGGGTTGACTCATCTAGTTTTTTATTTGAGGAATTATTTGGGGGAGGTAATGCTGAAAGTAGGTAAGTGAGGGTGGATTTGGCAAGTGTTTAGTCATGATTTTATCTCAACTGCCCAACCTGAAGTGTTTTCCAGTAAGTATGCCAAGTGAGTGTTCAGCATTTCAGTTCTATTACCAATAGGATTATTGGAATGGAAGAGAACTTCTATAAATTTTTGTTCCATTCTTTTTGGATTGTTAATAGAGTGTTTGACTAGAAATAGAAGAGGGTTTTGCAGGCTGATCTTTTTTAATATCATTTGAGCTCACTTTTTAAAAGCAAAAAGGGATTATAAGCAGCTTTGCAGTATGACTTGTTCTAAGAAAATGTCTTACCAGTAATAGAACTAACAAACATAGGAAGAAGAAATATTCTTGTTTAGTTATACTCCCTAGTATCTGAAAGTATCTCTTACATAAGCAATTACTTAAAAGACAGTATACAGTTGACCCTTGAATAACGCAATGGTTAGGGGTATTGACTCACCACACAGTTGAAAATTCATGTATAACTTCTGATTGCCCCCAAACTTAACTACTGGTAGTCTACTGTTGACCTGAAACCTACCAATAATATAAACAATTGATTAGCACATATTTTGTATGTTATGTGCATAATATACTGTATTTTTACAATAAAGCAGAGAAAAGAAAATGTTTTTAAGAAAATCCTAAGAAAGAGAAAGTACATTTATAATACTATAATGGATTTGTCCAAAAAAATTTGCATGTAAGTGGACCCATGCAGTTCAAACTGTTGTTTAAGGGCCAACTGTATTTTCTTTTTACTTTCTATGTAAAAGAGATACCCAATTGAAAAGTAAACAAGCACTTTATTGTATGGCACCATGCCAAGCTAATTGGGAGCTATGGCCATAAGAGTTTCCCTGTCTTTAAAGCTTTTTAAATTTATGTGTACATGCAGAGCAGAAACTACTGCTTTGTGGGGAGATGGAAGGAGTAAGCAATGCACTCACCCTCTCTAGCCATACTGAGGAGGCTTTTCTGGTAGGGAAGGCTGGGCTGATTATAATTAGCAAGACTTTGCTATTTAACAGATTTTTTATTCAGTTTTCCTGAAAACCAAAGTACAGTCTCTTTAGTCACCTACCACAAAATTGTTACTAAGCAAGAGAGATCCCACAGAAATCAGAAATGTCAAGTGATTTTTTTTTTTTTTAACAAAGTCTGTTCCAAAATGTTGGATTTCAGAATTTGAACTTGAAGCAGATATGGGTTGTTGGTAATTAAGCCATTTTAGTAATCCCTAAATCAGTTTATTGGGGGTAGGGGAATGTGGTGAGAAGGTCTGGGTCAAGACCACAGTTATGAGAATCCTACTCTAGCTTGAAACTATCAACAAGTGTGCTCTGATCCTGTGCTAACTTTGAGAAGCAGATTATTCTCCACTAACCTATTGGGAATGTCTTGAATTTTTCATGGTGAATCACAAAGTATAGAATCTAATCTAGGGATTTTACAAATAGCCCTAGGGGCCAAATTGGCCAGATTGCAAAGTGAATTGGGCCCAGAATAGTATACTCTGTTATTCTAAGCTTCAAGCATTGTCTGTAGACCTAGACTAGAGTTATCTAGAATTTTATGGTTTGGATGAGAACACACTGATGAATATAAAGTTGAGGGAGAAAGATGTTTATTTTTGAGAACATTATTAAACATTTATTAAGCACTAATTATATGCCTAGGAATTTGCTGAACAATGTGTATAAAAATAAATAAATAAAAGATGATTCTTAGAAAAAATATATGCAATTGCTGTGACCAAAATCAAAACATAAGATACAAGAACTAGAACAGAGTTCAGAATGTCTATTGTTTACATAAGATGTTTCCCACATTAAACATTATGTCCAAAATTGAGTTCTTTATGTGTCCTCCAACTATTGTTAATTACACTATTCCCCACTCTAAGCATTCTTATACTATGTCATTTCTCAGTGTTGATTTTGTTAATTCTCTTAAATATATAAAACCAGTCCCTTAAGTAAACATTTTTGTCGACTCCATGATGTATCTTAAATCTCTTTCCTTCTCCAATCCCTACTGTGGTATCCTAGTCAAGCTCCATCATCATTTGCCTATACTCAGTGTCAACTTCCTGTTTTCCCCACTTTCATTCTATCCCTTTCCAATCCATTTCCTATAACAGCAAGCATTGCTGCCCTACCTAAAAAAGCCCTTCAGTGAGCTCTCTACCACTTTCTTTGCATATACTGGTCCCCACTTACCTCTTCGAATCTTCCTGTGCCAGTCTCCTGCACAGTGTTCACAAACCAAGGACCCCAGAATTAATCTTTACTTATTGACTCCAGTTTGTTTTTATAAGCAGTGACTATTTGTATTGTCTGAAAGTCTTGCCCTCAAGGGCCCATTAAAGGGAATTTTCCCAAGACTGACATGCTGGTCTTTTTCAAAAGTAAAATATGTGAATTTACCAGCTTCTGGGTGTGTGGGCTTTATGACTGTTCTCCCTGATGCCAAGAGGCTTTTCATTTCTAGCTTATTGTCTTTGTTTCTGGCTGCAATTGCCAAAAATTAAACAGTAGGGTAAATGGGTTATTACTGTAATATGATACTCCTTGAACTGTGCCCAGCCCTACCTGTTTCAGAAGGTCTTTTCACTTTTGAAAAAATACCAGTTGCTGAGTTCTGTGGTCCAACTAGAACATGAGTTTTAAAAGTTCTATGAATTTTGAGAACCAGACTTTAAATACTTTGAGCACTTAACCTTCTCTTCTGCCCAAACATATTGATGAGATTCTTCTGAAGACTTAAAGTGGAAGAGCATACTTTACCTTATTCTTTTACTTTTCCTGGTTTCATTCTTTAAATACGAGTAAAAGTGTGATGGCTTTTCAATTATTTTAAATAATGAAAAGATCCATTTGTCCTATTTACCTATATAAGGTGTGGCTACAGCAATAAAAGATACATTTGGAAGAGGTCTTGAACATTTCAGACACTCTGCTGAGTATAGAATTCACTCATTCAGTCCCCAGAGCAAGAGGGCTAACATGACAAAATCGTCATTAGATTAAGAGTCGCCTAGATCCTGGTGATCTTGGTAAGAATTGACTTAATTGGGCTTGTGAAGGTGGAAGGGGGCTGAGGAGTGAGTGGAAGGTGTGGACGCAGAGACTGCATGTGTGGGTGGCTTGTTCCAAGAAGTTTAGTTGTGAAAGGGAAGTTGGAGGTAGAACAGTAGGCAAGGTAGAATAGAGATTTGTATGTTTACAATTGCATCTTAGAAATTAATGTAGACTTAAAAGATGGGAAGAGAAGGTATATAGGTGTAAATGTACAAGTTACTAGATAAAGTTTAAAAACTAATCACCAGCAATAACAGTTTGAACAGAGACCTATGAAAATTCCTAATCAGTAACTGCCTTACAGTTCTTTGAAGTAGCTACCTTCTTATCTGTGCATGTTGTAATGCACACATCTCATTGTGGCATCTTCTCAGCCTTTTCTTTTAAAGCAATGCCTGAAGCACACCATTGTTTTCTGTAGTGTAGGCTTATGAAAGTTACATTAATATTTCCTATTATTTTCATATCATTTGTCTTCAAAAGATCATCTATTTTTAGGCCATTAATTAGTCTCTAAACAGATGGCACAACAACTAAAAAATATGTTTTCAAAATCAGAGACTTTAGTATAAAGTTAGAACCCCAAACTTTTTAACACCCATCTTATTAAAATGTATTGCAGCCAGAATTTAGTTATAATAAAAAAATTAAAATATCTACTGAAGGCAGCGGGGGGAATAGGTTATTGAGAAAAACATTTAAAATTGCCACCTATTTTTTTTTAATGGAACTTGGACAGTAAAAGTGGCAGGTCTTAGAGAAAGGGGATATTCTGACTCCCCAAAACAAAGCACTTGAGCACAGAGCTAGACAGCTCAGAGCTAATTTTGGAACTCCGCAGTTAATGCAAAATTTTTCAAAAGGGGTGTCTGGAAAAAAAATTTAAGTTTGCATTCTTTCATTTAAACTCAGTTCATAAAATTTCCCTACTAAACATCATCATAATTGTGGAGCAGTGTCTTCCTGTCACTCATGCTATGCAAAGTCATCTTTGATGCCCTTTGTTGCCCTCATCCTTGCATCTTCTAAGTTACTAGATTCTGTCAATATTCTCTTCAAAGTATTGAAGTATCTTTCCTTTACTAGCTTCTCTGTAACTTTTCTGTAACTGTTCTCATCCTTTCTTACCCACCTTCCAGCTGGTCTCCTGCCTTCAGTCCTCTTCTGTCACTCTTGCTAATCTACATTCTATTCCTGGATGTTAATTTGCTTTTAAAACGGATGTAATCATACATTAAAACATTCCCAGTTTAGAGACCCTGGGCTCCCTACAGCCTGCAGGGTAAAATTGAAACTCAGTGTCCGTAGGTCCTTTATGCTCTGATCCTGGCCTACCTTCCCAGGTGTGTTTCCCTCTACTCTCTGTATATCTCCTGGATTTGGGTGAGGCTGACAGCTCTTTTTTCTCTAACATAACTTTCTTTCTTACCTCCTTTTACTTTTCTCTGTCCACCCTATATCATTCTGATCTTTTCTGTCTTTTGGGTCGTTTCACCTCTTTCATTAACTTTTTACCATGTGATTCCCCCCCCCCCCTTTGAACTCCTATTACATTATGCTTATTTCTCCCATGATGTTCTTATCTGTGTTACAATTATTTGTGTACCTGTCTTCTGTTTTCTTGAACTAATCATGTCTGTCTTATATCTCCTAACACATAGCAAGGTGCATGACAAATGTTTTATTCTTGAGTCTTGACGTGTATTGACTAGTGAAGCATTAGTATGTGATTGTAATCGCTAATGATAGAGCCTGTGATATAATGACTTATAATAAATATATATGTGGTCATTTGACCAAAATATATTTCTCAGACATACTTGGTCTTCATCCACTGTTCTGAAAATGCTTCCGAGACATAAAGGTGAAATGGGTGTCTTAATAAAGGTGATTTTAGGGCCACACCTGAGTGTGAGCCTAGTTGCCAGGAGGACCAACCATATAATTAGAGGGTTGGGGCTTTCAGCCATGCCCCCCCACACCCCCCGCAATAGGGGAAGGCAGAGCTGGAAGCTAAATCAGCCAATGGCTAATGACCTCATCAGTCATGCCTATTCAAAGAAGCCTCCATAAAAACCCAAAAGGACAAGGGTTGGAGAGCTTCCATGTTGGTGAACACGTGGCGGTGTGGAGGGAATGGTACACCTGTAAAGGGCATGGAAGTGCCATGCCTTTTCCCCATGCCTTGCCCCATGTACATTTTCATCTGGCTATTGATTCATATACTTTATCCTATCCTTTTACAAACTGGTAAAGGTAAGTGTTTCCCTGAGTTCTATGAACTGCTGTAGCAAATTAATCTGGTCTAGGAGGAGGCTGGAACTTCTACAATCTGTAGCTGTTGGTCAGAAGCATGGGTAACTGTGTGGGGCTTGTGACTGGTGTCTGAAGTGGGGTGGGGGGGTAGGGAGCAGTCTTGAAGGACTAACCCTTAACCTATGGTATCTGATACTGTCTCTGGGTAGATAGTGTCAGAATTTAGTTGAATTGTAAGACACTGAGATGATGTCAGGTGCATTGACTGGATACGTGGGGAAGCCTCCCATCTCCACGTGATGGCAGTTGGGTCCGGGAACCTAAAAGAGAGCCCTAGTGTCAGTTTATAGATGGATGTGGGTGAAGGGACCAAGAAGAAAGATTCCAGTGGCTTGGACCTGTTTCTTCACTGGATATAAGGAAACATCACAGCTGTGTTGCTCTTCTTCTTTAGATCTGGGCACCAAACAAACTTGCTGGATGCCAAGGTATTATCTATATGCAGATTCCAACAGATGTGGTTTAGGCTACTACAGACACATCCATTCAGTTTAGTTTGATCTGAGTTTATCCACCCTGTCTAAGGCCTTACAATATTCAAAGGAGATAGGAATTAGTGATAACATAGTTCCTCTCTCAGAGGACTAGAGTAGGTTTGGCTTGAACAGCTGCTTCCAAATCCCGGTTAGCAGAAAAACACAATGATATTTTATATTTTTCAGTGACGTGTGGGTCCTTGGAGATAAAAATGTTAATTTCAGCAAATGTGTCAATTTTACTTATGGAAAATGTGTCAGAACACTGTACCATTGGCAAAAATAGCTTCTTGAAGGCACTGGGTGCCTGGACTTAGGTTAAAAATAAAAACAAAAACATGTTTACTTTTAAATGGTGGTACAATATGCTATGCTTTACAATCAGGACTTTTTCAGTGAGCTTATTTATCAGGATAATTTCCTGCATGACCCAAATGATAAACATCTCTGCCAAGTTTTTATAAACCCCTATTGATTTTTCACCTGCGTCTTTCTTTTCAAGCAATTCACTAATATGAGAAGACTTGTTTAACAGCATTTTGTTACGCATCTTAATCCAGTTTTGAGGAGAATTTGTTTTTGGCTGCTATCCAATTCCAAGGGAACAAAAATTAAGGTAGGTGACTGAGTAGCTGGTTGGCAGCTGGGTTTTAGAACAGCTTTGTTCTTAATTTGGTTTGCTTCAATTACACATTACTCTGATTTCTTCCAGTCAAACCACAAAAATAAGGTTTTTCTAAATATTGTGAGAGTAAGGGGAAAATTATAAAAATATAAAATAGGATGAATTTGTGGGTATGGAATCACATTACACTATTGAAAACAGATGTTGCCTTTGTATTACTACACAAAAATGCAAAAATAGCATCGCCATGGTACTACATGTATTAGTTTTTACTGAGGTTGAAATCACTTTATCTGAAAAGTAACAAGTACAATGAAAGCTTGAGAGGACACTGGTCATTCTTAAGGTGCCTCCAATACTAACATGAGGTCCTCTGTAGATCTGAAAACATGGGTTACCAACAATACTGACAAAGTTTGTGCCTTGGTTTAATCAGCTAAGCTGACAATTGATTTCTAACTTTCATCCTTATCCATCCTATGACATCTGTATTGAATTTTTAAATTCTTGAAGCATTGTATAAGGAATGTTGTATAGATGCAAGCTATTACAGATTTTAGAAAATCAGAGTGTCTTTCATAGAAAATGTGTATATTGAGAGTTTTTGGTGCAAGTGACAGAAACTATATTGTTAAGCAGAGTAGAAATTTATGGCTCACATAACTTAAGTTCAGAGGTAGATCTGACTTTAGATATGCGTGAATTCTCAGCAGGGCTCTGACTCTACCTTTTGACTCTGCTTCTCTCTGTGTTGGCTTCCTTCTCTCCACCTGGTGATAGACAGAGTTGGCTACTGGTACCTTGTCGACATCATCTGTAGAGACCTGATATACCAGAGAGAGAGCATCTTTCTCCTGCAGTTTGGCAAAAACCCCAAGGAGGACTCTGATTTGTCCTGGTCTGGGTCTTGTGCTGTTCATTCTTAGAACAGTCGCTAAGAGTGGGTGGGGACAGTGATGGCAGATGGGGACTCTGAGCAGACCTGGATCTTCCCTCCTCACCAGGATTACATGAGCCAAGAAAAATCATGGGAAGAGGGAGGGCTGGTCCCCTAAAGGAAAGAACAATGGGCAGTAAAGCCCTTCAGTGTACTTATTACACCCTTTACATTTAAGCACCTTATATTATTCAGTACTTTGGAGGTGGCTAATTTCATTTATTGCCTGAATTCTACAAGACTTTATATATATATAATGTGTATTTAGTTTTTCTGTTTAAAATGTTTTTTCTTTAGGGGCACTGGAGTGGCTCAGTCGGTTAAGCTTCTGACTTCTGCTCAGGTCATGATCTCATGGTTTGTCAGGAGCCTGCTTCAGGTTCTCTGTCTGTCTCCCTTTCTCTCTGTCCCTTCCCCGCTTGCACACACACACACTCTCTCTCAAAATAAACAGTTTTGGGGCCCCTGGGTGGCTCAGTGAGTTAACTGTCCGACTTTGGCTCAGGTCATGATCTCCTGCTTTGTGGGTTTGAGCCCCGTGTCGGGCTCTGTGCCTACAGCTCAAAGCCTGAAGCCTGCTTCAGATTCTGTGTTTCCCTCTCTCTCTGCCCCTCCTCTACTCACACTCTGTCTCTCAAAAAAAAAAAAAAAAGAAAAAAAATTTTTTTAAAGCCACATTTTTAAAAAATGTTTTTTCTTTACGTGTAAATTTTTTGTTTAAAAAACAAATTATAGGGGCCTCTGGGTGGCTCCATTAGTTAAGTGTTGTACTCTTGGTTTTGGCTCAGGTCCTGATCTCACGGTTTGTGGGATCGAGCCCCACATCGGGCTCTGTGTTGACAGTGCACGCGGAGCTTACTTGGGATTCTCTGCCTTCCCCTGTTCATTCTCTCTCTTCCAGAATACATTAAAAAATTGTAGATTCTGAATTAAAGAACTCTGCATTAGTGAATTCAATCTGTTGCACAGCTTGATAATTAATAGTAATAATGGCTCACATTTATTGAGCACTTGTGTTCTAGAGATTGTAAGGGTTATATATGTAATATTTAATCTTCAACCCAACTCTAACATGATAGGTATTATTACTACTCCTATTTTCCAAGTAAGGAAATTGAGGCTCTGAGAAATTGTCCAACGCCACACACAGTGGGTGTATCCAAGATTCCACCTTAGGCAGTATCAGAGCTCATGCACTTAACACATGTGCCATATTGCTGCCTAAGTCCATGTTACAGCGTCTTTGTCTACCATTTGCATTGCTCTTCCCATATTTTTGCTTCCATTTTCTTCTTACGTGCATAATGTAATCCACGCTGCCATCGTCTGCAAGGCTGCAAGACTGAACCTCTGCCTACCTCTTCTGCATCATCCACCACTGTTCCTGCTCACTCATTCCTTGCTGTTCCTCAGATGTGAACCCTAAATTCATTCGGACCTCAGGAACTTAACAAATTCTGTTCCCTCTGCCTGGGCTGCCCTTTCCTCAGATTATTGTCTAGCTTGATCTCTTTTTATTCAAGTCTCTGTGCAGTGTTACCTGCTCCCTGCATCACTTTATAAGCCCTGTCTTACATTTTTCTTTTTTTTTTTTTAATGTTTATTTAGTTATGTTTATTTTTGAGAGACAGAGCATGAGAGGGGGAGGGGCAGAGAGCGAGAGGGAGACATAGACTCCGAAGCAGGCTCCAGGTTCTGAGCTGTCAGCGCAGAGTCCGATGCGGGGCTTGAACCCACGAACCTGAGCTGAAGTTGGACGCTTAACCAACTGAGCCACCCTAGGCACCCCCTGTTGTATTTTTCTTGATAGCATTTACCACTCTTGGAATTATCTACTTGTTTGTTCTAGTTTTTACCAGTCTCCCTTTCCACTAGAATGCAAACCCCACGAGGGTGAGGATTTTGTCTGTTTTGTTCACGATGGCCCCCTGGTATCTAGTGTAGTGCCAGGCACCCACAGTGCTCTGTATTTATTAAAGGAATACATTTAGTTTCTCCCAAGAATCTGTGAAATAAGGCAGAAAATATGTCCTTTTTATAGTCAAAATCTTTCAGAAAGATGAAATAAACACCGCGAAATACATTGGCTAATAAGTGGTTGGGACTGAAGTGAGATTTACTGAAATCTCTCTCTCCCTTCTTACTCTTAGGTCTGGAGCATTTTTCACTGTAGCACCGTGGTCTGCCTGACGTCATCTGTTTTTCTCCTCTTTGCCTTCAGAGTAGTTACAAAACAGTTCTGAAATTATTGTCTGCCTCACTCAGCACAGTAACCAAACCACAGCTAAATTGACTATACTTTGAGAATTTGTAAGCTGTGCTAACTTTTGCTGTTTTCTTGACATGGTTTGTCTATGGCTAAAATCAAAATATTTATAAGCCTGTGTTTTGTTTTTTTTCCTCCATCTCCCATTCTGCATGTGGTCAGAAATATTTAGCTAAACCCCAAATTTTGATTAATTTGAATTCATTTATTAATTCAATGTTTTAAATCCCAGCTCCTGTGTTTATTTATGTAAGTCACTTAATCTTTCTGGGCCTCAAAAAAAAGTATCTGGGCCTCAGTTTCCTCATTTAGTAAATAATGGTAGTAATAGTATCTACTTCATGAGGCTGTTCCAGTGAATAAATGAGATAATCTAAAGTGCCTGACAGGGGCGCCTGGGTGGCTCAGTCAGTTAAGTGTCCGACTTCGGCTCAGGTCATGATCTCACGGTCCGTGAGTTCGAGCCCCGCGTCGGGCTCTGTGCTGACAGCTCAGAGCCTGGAGCCTGCTTAGGATTCTGTGTCTCCCTCTCTCTGACCCTCCCCTGTTCATGCTCTGTCTCTCCCTGTCTCAAAAATAAATTAAAAAATTAAAAAAAAAATTAAAGTTCCTGACACATGGTAGTAGCCAATAAACATTAATTATGAACTGTATTGCTATGTTCTGCACACTCACTGATGTGAGAATACAATAACGAGCAAGCCAGATTTGCACCCATTTTCCTTAGAACTCAGTCTAAAAGGGACACAGTTAAATAAACACAACCTCTGTCAACTACTGTAAGCAAGGGAGAGCGTATCAACCTTGGAAATATCCTTCACCTCTCTCACATCCCACATCCAGTCCATCAGCAATACATGTCAGCTCTACCTTAACATCCAGAATTTGACCCCACCTCTCCACCTTTGCTGCTGGCAGTCTGGCCTAGGCCTTGATGAATCTCACCTGTATTACTCTAACAGTTTCCTACTTGGTCTCCCTGCATCCACCCCAGAGTGATCCTGTTAAAACTTAAGTCAGGTCATGTTACTTGTAGGCAGAATAACGCCGCCCCCTCCAAAAGATGTTCATGGCCTAATCCCTGGAACCTATCAATATGCTACCAAAGGACTTCGTAGATGTGATTAAGGCCCTCGATATGCAGAGAATATTCTGGATTATTCAGGTGGGCCCAACCGAAATCACGCGAAGCCTTAAAAGTGGCTGTGGTCAGAGGCAGATGTGACTACAGAAAAATGGCCACAGGAATGTATACTGCTGGCTTTGAAGACGGAGAGGGTCTCTGGAAGCTTGAAAACACAAAGAAACGTTCTCCCCCGGAGCCTCCAGAAGACACACAGCCCTGCCAACACCTCGAATTTATCCCAGTGAGACCTGTGTCTAACTCCTGACCTCAAGAACTGTGAGGCAATCCATTTGTGTTGTTTTAAGCCACTAAATTTATGGTTTGTTACAGCAGGAATAGAAAACATATTACTCTTCTGCTCAGAACCTTCCAGTGGCTCACTCACACTGGGTAACAGACAGTGACCTACAAGGCCCCAACCCATCTGGCCCCCTACCTCTCCGACTCACTTTCTTCTAACCTCACTCTGTTTCAGCCACACTGGCCTCCTTACTCTTCTTGAACCCTCCACACACTCAGAGCACTTGCACTGGTTGTTCTCTTTCTATGGACTATTCCTCTCCCAGAAAGCCACACAGCTGTGTCTTACTTTGCTCTCTGCTGAGAGGTGACCTCTTCAGTGAGCCCTTCCTATTCTCCCAATATAAAACAGGCACATGCCCCTTGCCCTGTGCACTCCCTACCCACTCTACTCTGCTTTATTTTTCCCATTAACACTATCACCGCCTGACATGCAGTCATCTCTTATCTCCTCCCCTCTCCCCCTTTTGGAAAACATGAGCATATGAGGGCAAGGACTTGGTCACTTTTGCTACTACATCTCCTTGCATGGAGTAAGTGCTGAGTACTTATCAAATGAATGGATGAACAAGAGGGAGAGCAGGGACGGAGGGAAACCGAGTACTGTGGGAATACAGACGGGACATCTGAGGTAGTGCATAGGAATGAGGAAGGCCTAAAGGGAAGCTCAAATGCAGGAGGTGACTCATTTTAGGCATAGGGAACAGCATGTGAGAGGTCCTATCACTGGTCAGGAGGCCGAACACACAGGGGTAGCATGATGAGGCTTGGAAAGCATTTTAAGCAGTTGGATGCACTGTTATCTGCCAAGGGGAGAGAGGCCCAGTGGCCAAGAGTGCTGACTCTGGAACTGGACTGCTGCGCAGGTTCAAATCCTAACCCTGCCTCTGATTAGCTGTGGGTCTTTGTGCTGGTTACTCATCATTGTTGTAAGACGAGTCTGAGAATAACCCGACCTTCTAGAGCTATTGTGAAGAAGAAATGAGTGAAACGTGTAAAATGTTTAGAAGAGGACCTGGGATGTTGTAAGCATGGTTTGAGTGTCAGCTCTTATTATTAGTGGCAACCAGGGGCCACTGAGAAGTTTTATGCAAAGGATTAACACGGTAGAACTTAACATTGTAAAAGCTTTGCTGTGGCGGTGTATGCATAAACGGAGAATGATGGGCAGGGAAAATAATTGCTTTCTGAAAAGAGCTTTACATGAAATATAAGATCTTTTGGGGGCACTTGGATGGCTCAGTGTTGAGCGTCCGACTCTTGATTTTAGCTCAGGTCATGATCCCAGAGTTGTGGGATCAAGCACCATGTCAGGCTCCACACTAAGCATGGAGCCAGCTTGAGATTCTCTCTCTTTCTCCCTCTGCCCCTCTCCCCCACTTATGTGCTGTCTCTCTTAAAAAAAAAAATTAAAAAAGTATATATTTTAAAATTATGAGACCTTTTGAATTGAGAGTAGTGATTAATTTTCAGAAAATTTTACTATATAATTAAAAGTGAGTTTGGTTCAGTATGATAGCACAAGGAGTTTTTGCTTATATGTGTGGTACTTTTCAAATTACAGGTTGTGACTCTTTAGTGGGTCTCAGACCAATTTAGTGGGGCAAAAATAGCTTCAACAAAACAACATAGTATTTGGAAAGGGTACCACTGTATCATGACATTCCTGTTTTAATTACATATGTGCATATATTAACCTTCTATATGTAGATGTTACACTCACTGGTTACCAGGTAATGTACTTCTGACCATGGGTCCTGGCTTCAGAAATTTGAGACACATTGCTTTTGGAGGCCTGTTTTAATCTTGTTCTGTAAGCTACCTATGACATCCTGGGGGAGTCCTTTCCAGGATCTTCGTGGTTCTTATGGCTTTGTAAAATTAGTCTAGATGTAGGAAATCCTCTCTTTTGGGTGTGTGGCCAAATATCATGCTGTGACCTAGAGTGAGTTAAAAGGCAAAACCCAACCACTCCTTGAGGACAGTCTCAAGGAAGCAGTTGGCAAAGCATAAGCCGTAGCAGAACAGCTGCGGGAGGCTGATTCCAGATCCCAAAGTACCTTGTGTTTCCAAGTTAGGGAGTGGGAGGAAGCACGGGGAGGTGTGAATTGCCTATCTCCATAGTGCCACCCACCTCTGCTGCCTTCCAGAGTCACTTCCACAAGCTGCTGACAGCTCAGTGACAGTGCCCCTGCCCACCCCTGGCCCCTTTCACTGCCAATTATGGAATCAGCTGAGGGGAACAGTGAAGGTTGGTGTGCCCATCAGGAGATTGGTGGCCCCTGGATGCTGATGGTCACCTCTGTGGAATTTTGCCAGAAGTTACCTGGTGGGTCAGCTGCTTCATGGTGGAGGGGAGGGTTGACCTAGCTAATTATAGGTATGTAGCACTTTACCCAACGCCAGTGGTGCTACACACTGTTTTGTCAGTGACGGCATGGCACTGGCACTAACCCACCTATTAGTTTAGCTCTAACAAATCTGCTAATTGAGAGGTAAGAAAGCTGGGAATTGCAACTGTGAGGAGTTGGGTAGTGGTGGCTGGGATCAGAGGATCTGGACAATTTCTTCTCTTTGAATGTAGCTATGTTGTGGCCAATCATGTAGAAATCACAGTACATTGAACAGCATTATACTTTGAGGCACCGAGTCCCCGTGATTGGGGGTGGGGAGTGTTTAATCTCTTGTACTCCTAGACTCTGCCTCTTCTTTAACAGTTTATTCCTTGTTCTGGCGATTTTTTACTAAATTGAAACATCATTTTTCCTCTTGTATTCTCAGATCACACAAATCTGGTGTTTTGAATGTGTAGTTTGGGATTTGTAGCATTTTGGCAAGCATTTGTTTTGGTGCAAAAGGCTATTAGTAATGCCAACATTACAACATTTTAAAAATGAATACTTCAACTATATTCAAATAAAAATATAAAAATGAATACTTCTCTCTGGTGAAACTAAACCTCTTTTTAAAAAGACTTTTTTGGGGCGGCTTGGTGGCTCAGTGGATTGAGCGTTGACTCTTGATTTCTGCTCAGGTCGTGATCTCGCGGTCATGAGATTGAGCCCCACATTGGGCTCTCTACTAAAAGCGCAGATCCTGCTTGGGCTTCTCTCTCTCCTTCCTCTCTCTGCCCCTCCCCTGCTCGTGAGCTCTTGCACTCTCTCTCTCAAAATAAATAAAACACTTTAAACATTTAAAAAAACAAACAAATCTTTTTGAAATCATAATTGTAATGTAGATTCGCACCATGATTTAGGATAGTATGTTCAAAGGAACTAACAAATGTAAAATTTGTCCTCTCCCTTTCCAACCCCCTTTTTTTTTTTTTTTTTTTTTTTTTAACAAGAAGCCACTTTGTCCTTAGAAGAGATTCAGGAATGAGGCATCTATAAACCATGTTTGGCAGATAGTTTGGTATAGGTAGCCTCTTAGCTTCTCTATTAAGGGACCTATTCAGCTCCATTTGTACTACTGATAAAACCTGAAGAAATGTGTTAAATTTCAGCCATGGAAGTCAAGAGCTTGGTTTATCTATCAGTACCAGTTTTATCACACGAAGGAAGAAGACATTTATTTCTATTGTCTAAGACTTCCCCTAGCACCTCCACCTAGAATCTAGAGGCAGTTAAAGGGAAAAGAAAGATATTCAGAAGAAAAGCAGGTAAGGGTTCATGCTGAAGGTTGTGAGTGGACTTTGGCAATTAAGGAGAGAAGCATTGAAGTCCACGACTTGAGTGTCCCTGGCTTTAGCGGCAGCAGGAGGGAGACCTACTCCTCACTGCATACCTGTTTGTACCATGAGCAAGTGTTTAAAAGTATTTAAATCATAAACAATAGCAACAAAACTAAAGTCCACTAATACGTGGATTTAGCCTTCCTTTTCATGTCTTCTTAAAAAATAATAAAAGCAAATAGGGTATGTGTTTTGATGCCCACCAAAAGGAAGTACCAAAATATCCCGTGATAATACCACATCCTCGTGTGTAAGCACTTTTCAAAGCCGTAGATTCAGCATTTGAGAGAGGTTTCAGTGGAAATGCACATTAGTTGGCTCACAGGTAATAGGAATATTGTCTAATGTATAAATTCCTCTTGGAACTCAGGAAAGTGTCTTTCTTGACATACTGGTTTGAATTCTTTCTTTAGCTAACTAGAACAACATAACGGTGCCTTTCATTTTTAGTCTTGTCAAAACAAAACAAAAAAAAGCCTAGTTTTTCTGGCATAACTTTTTACTCTTTCCCTGTATCGTGTTCATTTTTCTAAACTTTCATTTTAACTGCCTTATTATTTAATATATTTTAAATTCAAGAAACATGCAGGATATAAATAATTTTTTAAAAGTAAATAGATAAAATTTGAAATTCTTCAGGATCCACCGTTCTTGGAGTAATGGGTCTGAAAAAATTTTTTTCTGATTATAAAAGTAACATAAGGGGTACCTGCCTGGCTGGCTCAGTTGGTAGAGTGTGCGACTCTTGATCTTGGGGTTGTGAGTTTGAGCCCCACGTTGAGCATAGAGATTACTTAAAATCTTTTTTTTTAATTAATATAAATATCTACAACAAAAAGAGAGACTACATAAAGTAATGAAGCAAAACAAATAATCATTGCTAACACTGGATTTATTTATTTTTCTAAGAATAACTTACATGGTATTCTACTATATGGATATATTGTGATTTATTTAACCGATATATTAGTAAAAACTTAGGATATATCTTTTTTTCCCTCTAGGGAAAAAAACTGCACTGCAGCAAAGATGCATATGTGTGTATGTCCTGTCCTTTTCAGATAAGTTGAAAAGTACACCTACTTAGCATTTTGATACATCCTGCCGAACTGTCCAGAAAAGTTCTGTGCTCCTACTAACAGCTTATGAGAACCTCTGACTTCACAGTCTCCCTGATATTTACTTAATTTTTCCTCCTTACACATGTTTCCTGTTTCCTTTTTGAAAGCAGTTTATCTTCCCATGAGCCAGAGCTTTCAGAACTTGTAGCATCGCTGGCCATGCTTCTTTTGAAGAATAGCATTTCCTTCTGTGTTGTTTGTGGCAGAGGGAGAGCTGTGGGACTAGAATCTGCCTGCCTCCTCCTGCAATAAGGAAAGTGCCTATCTCATAAACGCATGTGGGTGTCAGTCACTTCTTTAATATTGAATACTAATTGAGCTCCAACTATCTGCCAGGCCCTGTGCCACATGATAGAATATAGTGGTGGGCAAAACAGCCTTGGCTCTCAGGAAGTTTACGTTCCAATGGACTGTCTCCTATGGCATTCTTTTCTATCTTTACCATCTGAGGGGAGAAAAAGTATATTTTTCAAACTTTCACGTGTTTGATTTCTGAATTCAATATTTTTTTGCCCATTTGTATTTCTTCTACTTTTTAATATGACCATTCTTGGTCTCTTCTTTTTCTTTCTGATTAGTCAGGGTTAACTGCATTAATCCTCTGCCATTGTGGCAGATACCAGTGCCCCTCTTTGTCTTTGCTGATTGGGCCCTGACTTAGTTCAGGTGCTGGATGACCATGGTTGATTGGAGCTGGACCTGGTGCCTGGGTGTTTAGGAGACACAGGAAACAGTATGCTGAGCTCCAGCTAGGGCACTGAATCCCAACGTGATCTTTTAAGTACACAGATTACTTGCTCGCTGGGCCTCTGTTTCCTCACCTGTAAAATAAAGGGGCTGGACAAGACAAAGTTTTCAGAATCCTTCTAAGTCATGCAGTCTATGATGTTATGGATTTAAGAGAACGGAAGAAAACCCAACAACATGTATTAAATGTTAATGCAATCAACTATGCTAGACAGTGAATATACATAGAATAAGATAAAGGATCCATGGGCTAGTAAGGGACGTAGATGTGCAAACAAACAAAAAATAATCTATTAGCATGGACTTTTCAGTGCATAGCACTGGGAAAATGAGCTATCAATATATATTTTTAAAGGTAGCTATCTTGGGATGCCTGAGTGGCTCAGTTGGTTGACCATCTGACTTCGGCTCAGGTCATGATCTCTCACAGTTTGAGAGTTCAAGCCCCATATTGGGCTCACTGCTCTTGGTGCAGAGCCTGCTTCGGATCCTCTGTCCCCTTCTCTCTGCCCCACTCCTGCTCATGCTCGCTCTCTCAAAATAGATTTAATAAAATAAAGGTAGCTATCTTGCACCATTCACAAATATTGAGTCCACATGGGATCAAAGATTTATATGAAAGGAACAAAATTTTTGAAGATCATATAAAATAATGTCTTCTACAAGAAGCACAAATCATAAAAAGATTTAGCTACATTAAAAATAATAACTTCGGGGCGCCTGGGTGGTTCAGTCGGGTAAGCATCCGACTTCAGCTGAGGTCACGATCTCTCGGTTTGTGAGTTCGAGCCCCGCATCGGGCTCTGTGCTGACAGCTCAGAGCCTGGAGCCTGCTTCAGATTCTGTGTCTCCCCATCTCTCGGCCCCTCCCCTGCTCATGCTCTGTCTCTCTCTGTCTCTCAATAATAAACATTAAAAGAAAAATTTTAAAAATAATAATAATTTCTATTTATTCAGAGTCACCATAGAAAAAGAAAAGCACCCATAACTGAGAGAAGATAGTTGCAACACATATACTTGACAAAAGATTGATACAAAGATGTTCTGCAAGTAGAGAAAAAAATAACTAATAAGAACTGGGCAAAAGACATGAATAAACATTTTACAGAAGTGGCAACATGACTGACCAACAAGCATGTAAAAAGATGTTCAACCTCATTAATAATCAGGGATATATATATATATATATATATATGTAAATTATAAATTCAATGCGATGATTTTTATACCATCAGATGGGCAAGAATGAAAACATTTGACAGCACCAAATAGTAGTGATAGGAGTAATGGAAGCGTGTGCTGGGTGGAGGTAATACAAGGTGGTTTCACACTTGGCAAGGAAGCTGCCTCCATCTTATAAAGTTGAAGATATGTATACTCCATGGCTCAGCAATTCCACTCCTAGGTGTATGCCCTAGAGATACTCTTGTGAGTGTGTACGTATCTGTGTGTGTATTCCTCGTATCCCTTCCTCTTGTTAAAAGGACACCAGTCATATTGGATTAGGGCCCCAAACTTATGGACAAGAAGGCTCACAGCAGCATTGTTTCTGAAGACAACTGTAAACAACTTAAATGTTCACAGGAGAATGGATAAACAGTATTTTCATATAGCAGTGAAAATGAGTGACCTAGAATGATCTAGAACTACAGACATCAATATGGGTAAATTTCATAAACATGATTTTGAGCTAAAAAAAGAAAAAAGTTACAGGAGAATATATGTATAATTAAAAATTATACAAAAGTAAAAAAAATATGTTATTTAGGGATACAAATCAAAACAGAACAAAAAGTAAGGGAGTAACAGGTACAAAATTCAAGAAGTTGTGGTCTGGGCCCCTTTAGCCTAAATCCACCTTTTCACCTCAAACCCTTGGCTTGTTAGATGTAAGAAATGTTATGTTTTAAATGTTGAAAACATTATATATTTCAATTTCAATTCAATCTATATTTAGTGAGCCCCTACTACATTGTTAGTCTCTGTGCCAGATCCCGGAGTTACAAAATGAACAGCAGCGAGCATTTATTGAGATTCAGTTATGAAGGCTGTGCATCAGAATCATCTGTGGGACGTGTGCCCAGCACCCCCTCTGGAAAATATGATTTAGTAAGTAAGGCCCACGGATCTATATTAAAACAAACACACAGAAGCTCTCTAGGGGATTCTGTTATACAGCCAGGAGGAAAAATGCTGCGTCAGGCATCATTAGGCACTGTGAGGTGGATCTTACAGAATCCTTAAATCACCCCAACAAACAAGGATCATTCTCTGGGGCTCATAATCTGTTGGAGATATACATGTACACAAGTAATCACGGGGGTTTGAAGAAGGAAAAGACCACTTTGGGAGAGAAATACATCAATTTCTTCAACCTTTATCAGATCCTTAAGTGCCAGCCATGGGAGTTCTAGAGCTACAAAGATGAAGATAATGCCGCTATGCAGAAGCTCCAGGTGTGAAGAGAATATGGGTATAAAAATCTCAAATTATAATACTGAACTCTATTCTAGTAGTTACATACAACAGATGATGAATAGCCAGAGCACAAAGGAGAAGTCCTGTCACTGTGAGGAGGGAGTACCTGAGGAGATTCCAGTTAGCCAAGTTTTAAATAATAGAAGCTCCCCAGGCACGCACCAAGGTGGGGCTGAGAAAGCAGCACATTGAAGTGGCTGAGAGAATTCCTTAGTGGATGGATGAACCCATTTGGAGTGGACAGACGGGCGGCAAAGAAAATAGGGAAGTTTGGTAGGTGCTAGATACTGAAGGAAACTTATGTATAAAATAAAGAAATTTGGAATTTATCCTACAGATCTGTGGTTTTCAAATCATATATTTCTCAGTAGAGCTATAAGCACCCCTTGGAGTCTCCCAGTGAGTCATCTGGGTGGGGAGTGAAGTCAGGCGGGCAGGGCTCTGCGTCTCCCATCCATTTCAACCACACCAGCTCCACTATTATCCATTAATGGTGAGCACGGGTGAAAGACTTTTTCTTTCTTTCTTTTTTTAAATTAATTTTTATTTTTTAATTTAGAAAGACTTTTTCTTTTAAACAAAAGTTTCCATGATTAAGGAAACTTTACAGATGAAAGCTTTAGGCAATGATAAACTGGTGAAGGATTACAAGCAGAAGAGCGCTGTGTTTCCAAGGTGAAAAGAGTTGTGAACACTGTCAAGTGCTAAAGTGATGTCAGGAAAAACAAGTACTGAAAAGTGTCCTTTGCTTTGTCAGTTGGAAAGTGACCCATTGAAAACAGTTGATGGGGGTGGGCAGGGAGTGGAAAAGAGAATGCAGTGCCTAGCAGAATGGATAGGAGGAGAAAATGGGGAGACCGTGCGCTTAAGAGTATTAGATAGAAGGCAATGGAGGGGTGCCTGGGTGGCTCAGTTGGTTAAGTATCCAACTGTTGATTTTGTCTCAGGTCATGATCTCACAGTTCGTGGATTTGAAGCCCGCATCGGGGAGATGCGTGGAACCTGCTTGGGATTCTCTCTCTCCCTCTCTTTCTGCCTTTCCCCCATACTTGTTCTCTCTCTCTCTCAAAATAAATAAACATTAAAAAAAAAAAAAAGCAATGGAGGGAGATTTGGCTATAGCTAAAGGGGAATTTGTCCAGTTCACATGTCTCCCTTTTTTGCTAACTGATCCCCTACACATGGTCATAGGAGTGGGCTTCTGGAAGCCATGTTTGTACATACTGCCCTCTTGCTGTAGTTGATTCGCCCTTGATGGGAGTGCATCATTCAAGCTAGGCCAATATTTCCCCAAGAAATTTATAATTTGGGGGGCGCCTGGGTGGCTCAGTTGGTTAGGCCTCCGACTTTGGCTCAGGTCATGATCTTGCAGTTTGTGAGCTCAAGCCCTGCATCGGGCTCTCTACTGTCAGTGTGGAACTTGCTTCAGATCCTCTGTCTCCCTCTCTCTGCCTCTCTCTCTCGCTCTTAAAATATAAACATAAAAAAAAGAAATTTATAATTTGGGTAATGAGAGAAAACCCTTTCTCTTCAGTTGGTTGATCTTGAGATCTAGGCCCAGACAATCAGATGAAATAAGCTATCGGTGTACAGAAGAGCAAGCCATGTGTGGAAAGGATGGAAGAGAAAGAGCATCCAGACTTTATAGGTTCTGGTTCCAAATCCCTCTCAAGGTCCATGGAGAGCCTATCATCTGGGCTTGGGGTAAAACCATCCTATCTTATCATGAACTCTTTATTTTTGCCCTACTCAGATAATCTGTCTCTCTCTCTGTCTCTCTGTCTCTCTGTCTCTCTCTCACACACACACATACACACCCTTCCTGATACAGAGGGTGTATGCTTTTTTCTTCAAAGAGAAAAGAAAGGTCATTTGAGAGAGAGGTTGAGGATGCAGAGAAAAGATAATTGATAGAGCCATTCTCAGAGAAGAATGGAAGGGATAAGTTTGGGAGCACAAGGAAGAAGTGTGCTTTCCTTTGAGGTAGGTGGGTAAGAAGTAAAGAAGATGAGAATGTGGGGGAGTACGTGGGTCAGGGCTAGGAAGAATGTTCCCACCGAATGATTCCTACTTCCTGTGGGAAGAGTCAAAATTATCTACAGTTTATGAGGGGGGTGGGCCACAGCTTGGATGGCAAGGTTAGGAGTAGTCATTGTGCCAGTGGGCCAGGGATCTGGCCACAGGTAAATAATACAAAAACAGTCGGAAAGCCTAAGCGGGTAGTGTCCAGGTCTTGCATCACTGAATGCAGTAAAGTAGTCTCAGCCCCAAAAGCCTTTCGCCTCTTGCCTGCCCAGCCCCCTTTATTATTTTTTTTTAATTTTAAATTTATTTATTTAAATTCAAGTTAGTTAATACAGTGTAGTATTGGTTTCATGAGTAGAACCCAGTGATTCTGCCCAACCTCCTTTAAAACACAAATCAGATCACATCACACTCCCTGGCTTACAATTTTTCCAATGGCTCCTATATACATATAATGTATATATGCATATATGTTCATTTATTTTTGAGAGAGAGAGAGAGCACAAGTGGGGCAGGGCAGAGAGAGGGAGAGAGAAGATCTGAAGCAGGCTCCACACTGACAGCAGAGAGCCTGATGAGGGGCTCAGACTCACGAATGTGAGATCATGACCTGAGCCAAAGTCAGTAGCTTACCTGACTAAGCCACCTAGATGCCCCTGTATACATAAAGTTTATTAGTTTGTTTATTTTGAGATTGAGAGAGCGTGTGCATGAGAGTGGATGTGAGAACAAGGGAGGGGCAGAGAGAGACAGAAAGAGAGAGTCCCAAGCAGGCTTCTAGCTGTCAGCACAGAGCCCTATGGCGCAGGGCTTGATCCCACGAATAGTGAGTTCTTCATAACCTGAGCGGAAATCCAGAGTCAGATGCTTAAGCAACTGAATCACCCAGGCACCCTTTTAAAAATTTTCTTCTTCTTCTTCTTCTTCTTCTTCTTCTTCTTCTTCTTCTTCTTCTTCTTCTTCTTCTTCTTCTTCTTCTTCTTCTTCTCCTTCTTCTTCTTCTCCTTCTTCTTCTTCTTCTTCTTCTTCCTCTTCTTCTTCTTCCTCTTCCTCTTCTTCCTCTTCCTCTTCCTCCTCTTCCTCTTCCTCCTCTTCCTCTTCCTCCTCTTCCTCTTCCTCTTCTTCCTCTTCCTCTTCTTCCTCTTCCTCTTCTTCCTCTTCTTCTTCCTCTTCTTCCTCCTCTTCTTCCTCTTCTTCTTCCTCTTCTTCTTCCTCTTCTTCTTCCTCTTCTTCTTCTTCTTCTTCTTTCTCCTTCTCCTTCTCCTCCTCCTTCTTTTCCTTCTTCTTTCTCCTTCTCCTTCTTTCTTTCTTTTTTTTTTGCTTTAAGATATAAATGGTCTCTAGTATTGCTCAGCAACTAGGAGGGGGAAACATGAAGGAAATGTTTGGATTGATCCAGTGCTGGGTGTGTGACAGTGTCAGGGAGGACCTGGGAAGAGGTTCAGGGGCACTGTAAATGGAGTTGTTGATGTGGTAGTGGGAAGGCAATACAGGTGAATGCCAACAGCCTAGGAGATAAGAGGCGTCCTGGGGTGGGGTTGGGAGTGTGAAGTGAATGTATGGGAGTGAGACAGCAGGAGACATTTGAGGTCAAGCTTGTGTAAGGAATGTTCTGGGTGAGACAAGGTTTAAGGTGGGAACATTTAAGGACTGTCTTAAGTCACATATTTTGAGGCAAAGAAATAAACTTTCTTCTGTGAATAGTACCACCTCCCACCAGTCACTCTAACTTGAAATTGGAATCACCCTAAGAGTTTAGTATTTTTTTTTCCTCCCTCACATTTAGTTTAGCATCAGATCCTTTTGATTTTGTTTCCCAAACATCTTTTGATTGTAAAGACCTTGGTTGAAAATCTCTGAACTGCTAACGGTGTTTTGGCTCAGTCCTGATAGCCCCGCCCCCTTGACGCACTCTCCTTTACAATTCAAATTGATTCTCATCACTCCAGGCTTAAATTCTTCCAAAGTTTCCCATTGCCTTAAGATCAGAATTCCTTGGGGTGGCAGACAAAATCCTTTGTATCGGTCACTGTTTACCTGGTCACTGTTTACCTCTGCTTTCCTCATGCAGTTTCCTGTGACTTAAAGGTCCTTGGAAAACCTTACCTTCTCTTGGATCTTACTTTTTTAAGATTTCTTATGTCTGCAAGATAGGAGAACCCTTATTTCCTTTTCTGGAAGAAATGACTGTCAGAGTAGGAGTAGCTTTCTGAGCTCTAGAGGGGAAACACTGTTTATTTCACCAGTAAACTTCAGAGCCTGCCAGGGTGTCTGGCCAGCATACGTGCTTAATGGATATTATTTTTAAAGTTTATTTATTTATTGAGAGAGAAAGGGGAGGGGAGGGAGATGAGAGAGAGAACACGAACCAGTGGGGGAGGGGCAGAGGGAGAGAGGGACAGAGGATCTAAAGCTAGTTCTGTGTTGACAGCAGAGAGCCAACACGGGGCTTGAACTGATGAACTGTGAGGTCATGACCTGAGCCAAAGTCAGACACTTAACCAACTGAACCACTCAGGCGCCCCTATGGATGTTATTAAATGAAGAAAGAAAGAATGAATGTTGAAATCACCTTAGCTGGTGGCAGGAGTTGGGGTGGCAGACTGAGTCAGAGGCCAAGCATGAGAGCTTACTAGCTGTGTTATATGGGACCAAATCACTAATACCTTCGCTTAGGGAGATTGCCTTGTCTACTGGGCAGCTGTCCTGCAGCTACCATCCTGACCCCCATTCCTGTACAAATGATTAAATTGGGTAATCCTACCCTCCTATCTGCCAGCTGGGGACCTGTGTGACTTGTGATGAAAAGATGAGCTGGGTTGATCTGATTTTCTCCTGGGATGTGGGCATTAGGAAACAGATAAAGTGATAAACTCCAGGAGCATAGGTTGAAAGGATACATCAAGAATTGTCAAAAAATATGTAGGAGTTGCAGAGTGGCCCTGAAACTTATTTCTGTGACCTGTGCAATGTTTTCTAATATTTTGAAAGTGTGGCCAACATTTGAAAATTGGGGAAGTTTCACATTAAAATCTGGCTATTTGGCTTCTCTTACCACATCTGAAGGCCTGATATGGCAAAAACAGACTGGAGCTGAGCAGTACACAACGCACTATCTTCCCTCTTCACCATGGGTGCCATCCCCCTATACTGCTTACACCGGCAAATTTCATTCACTTATATCACGTGCTCGGCCCCTGTAACTATCTGACAACCAACTTGTTGAAGGAAACTGTAGCAATGAGGGATTATATGCAAGCCAGGCCCATAGGGAACAGAACCCACGAAGAGAGAACTACTTGGTAGGAGTTGGGCAGCAGGTGAGAAGAGAGAGAGGATATAGCCACCAAGAGAGGGAAACCAGTTTCCAGAGATGTCTGGGTTCATGGGCTTCCCAGTTTCAGTACCTGCCCATAGTTACCCTCATCATAACTCCCTGTTCTTAAGATAATCTGCAATGCAATTAGCCAGGAGAAGGCAGGAAGTTAGTGGGAAATTGGTAGAGAACAGCAATGAGGACAGTAAGATAGTGGTGTACCTAGATGACATTAGCCCCAAACAAGAAATTCTGGTATGAACGTGGAATGTAAATTCTAAGTTGTCAAGAGTTAGATCCTTGTTGACTGTGTATCCTGGCCTGGGAGGATTGGGGAAGGTGTAGTGAACAACTTCTGCTCAAGAGGACGTTATAGTTAAAATTATCCTCAGAGGAAATCAAAAGCATCCTGGGAAGGGCTATGGGGATACAGGGTTCCAGAGACTTTGGAAGAAGGAATTAGGAAGTCTGGGGAGAAGAAATTTCTGAGAGATTTAAGGCTCGATCATTAATATTTATTACTAATTTTCACTGCGTGCTGACAAGAGAGGACTGTATTCAGCAAACTGAGAAAACTTCCTGAAAGAGGTGGCATTGGAGCTGCAAATTTTATTGTTATTATTAATGTTTATTTATTTATTTTTGAGAGAGAGACAGACAGAGACCTACAGAAACTGAAGCAGGTTCCAGGTTCCCAGCTGCCAGCACAGAGCCCTATTCGAGGGTGGAGGATCCAACCCAGGAATCCTGGCACGGGACCCACTAGGCCACCCAGCCGTCCCCTCCCCTCCCTTCCCCCTTTTTTTAAATTTAAGTAGGCTTCATGCCCAGTGTGGAGCCTGACTTGGGGCTTGAAGTCATGACTCAGATCAAGACCTGAAATGAGGTCAAGAGTTGGA
Source organism: Panthera tigris (assembly GCF_018350195.1). Lineage (NCBI taxonomy): Eukaryota > Metazoa > Chordata > Mammalia > Carnivora > Felidae > Panthera > Panthera tigris. The sequence goes on from NC_056668.1 coordinate 72,611,666, forward strand.
CGCCTAACCAACTGTGCTACCCAGACGCCCCTGCATCTGTAACATGAAATGGATGAAAAGGAAATGTTTCACAGAGCTGCACTGTAAAGGTCAAATTCTAAAGGGGAGAGCGGGCAGTTCGTAGTTAGTCTGGTGACAGGGGGCCTGTGTTTAGCTTGAGTCACCCAGCAAGTTATTTCTATACCTTGGGGCCTTGGTTTTCATTATTTTAAGTTAAGAATCATAGTATTATGTTACTTCTAAGACTTACTTCCCACCCTAACCCACTTTTAATATTTCTTAATTTAGGATATATTCTACAACTGACAACCCCAAATGCTTGCTTTGCCACAGGGCAGAAAAAAATTTTTGACAGTGTTATCACTAACTGGGTGTACATAAGATTTAGCTGTCTACAGAAGGGAAATGTTAATTTTTGATAATTAGCTTAGTAATTTTCATTGATGGTGCCATGCAGCTTTTTAATTTGAATCCCAAAGTGTCACTTAGGCCTCTTCCAAAAGGTTACATTGCATTGAAGCATTGAAACAGTAAGTTATTATATATACAGATTAGTTGCCATGCATCAGGAATACAGTTAAATGTAGAAATGGCCACCTCTCTTTCTAAATTTGACACAGAAGTTACAAATCTAGAAGAGGTTGGTTTGACCAACTGAAGTGTCTGAGAACACTGAACATTTAACTGTCATTAGTTTCCAGTTATCAAAAGAAGCTGTGTAGATTCCAGGGATTTGCAATTCAATTTAAAAAAGAGACCAAGTTACCATATGATTTCACTCATGTGGAATTTAAGAAACAAAACAAACAAGCAAAGGGAAAAAAATAAGAGAGACAAATTAAGAAACAGATTCTTAATTATACAGAACTGATCATGGTGGGGGGGGGGGGATGGGTGAAATAGATGGGATTAAGGAATGCACTTGTCCTGATGACCACAGGGTGATGTATAGAAGTTTTGAATTACTGTATTGAATACCTGAAACTAATATAACACTGTATGTTAACTAACTAGAATTAACATAAAAAAATAAAGTAAAAAAGAAACCACGTTTATAACCAAAGAAGAAACATACACAGTGCTTGTATATTATTTCTAAAGGTGCTAAGGAGATCAAGATACAACCATGGGTTACGTAAAACATCATGCCATCACGCTGCACTTAGCCAGATGGTCAAAATGGTTATATAAGGCTTCAGACAGTGGAAGTGAGAAGGCTTACATTTAAACTTTGATTAAGGCACCGAAGAAGAAAGTGGTACAATTATGATAATAGCCAACATTTACTGAATGGTTACTATGTGGCACTGTATTTTGTCTTTAGAGTTCTTATTTCAGCTTCAGGGCAACTCTATCAGATCAGTGGTGTTACCTTCATTTGGCAGTATAAGAAGGACAGGAGATAAATCCAGGAAGTTTGCCTCCAGACTCTCACTCACAGCCACTATGCTGTTACAACATTTATGTTGCATTAAAAAAAATTTTTTTTAAATGTTTATTCATTTTTTTTGAGGGGGGGGGGCAGAGAGATAAGGGGACAGAATCCCAAGCAGGCTCTGCGCTGTCAGCACAGAGCACAAGGTGGAGCTGGAACCCAGGAACCCTGAAATCACGACCTGAGCCGAAGTTGGACACTCAACCCACTGAACCACCCAGGTGTCTCTTTTTGTTGCATTTTCATGGATACACTTATACTTTTTAGGTTGGGTTACATTTAAATATAATGTATCCTTTTTTTCCCCAGTCAATGGCATTTTAAAATCAGAAATACCTGCCTGGTTGGATCAGGCGATGCATATCTTGCACGGCTCCAAATCAATCGTGGATCGGTGGGCAGGTGTTGCAAGTTGGAGGAAGTGAGCCTGATTTTCAGAACCCTATCATCTTTGAACTGGTGAAAGCTACTGAGAGAAAAGTGTCAGTAAGGAGAAATGTGTTCAGCGGTTTTGAAAGCTTTCCTCCATACGAAACGACCTACTTCTACCTGTCGGAATCCTTCTGAACCTTTCGATGCTCACCCCAAATGCCAGCTCCTTCAGGAAGTAGTTTCTTAGTTATATGAGAAGATATACGTGGGAGATATTTCCAAGTTATTACAAGGTAAAGTTAGTGAAAGACGGATTTTATCATTAAAGCTACCCTCGCTCCTCTCCTGACCTCAGTTTCCCTAAACTTAAAGAAAGTGGTGGCTTAGCCTATCTCTTCCTTCGGTAATTCTACTCCCAGCCTCTACAGATTTCTGCCTAAGCTGCCTTGAAAAGCAACTCTCCTTCCTCAGACCTGCAGGCGGCGGCTCCTCCGCGTTGGCAGCTCAGCAGGGCGGGGCTGAGAAGCCGGAGAAGAGGCGGAGGCTTCGAGGGAAGCGCGGAGCGCAGCCACGTGACTTCCTTCCCAAGGAGCCTCAGCCGCTGGCCTCCCAGCAACCGGTGCGTCCCGCCTAACGACTCCTGCGCCTCCCGGTTGGCCCTCGGGGACGCTTGTGGCAAGGAGGCACCCACGGTCGCGCTGCTCATTGGCTCGAGCTGCCGTCGCTCAGGTGTGTTGCCGGAGCGCCCGCAGGCGGTGCTTCCGGAAGCCCCTCCCATTGGCCGCCGGCTTCGTGGCTGGCTGGCGGAGGCTGTCACTCCCGGGCGGTTTCCCTGTGGCCGCCGCTCAGCTGGGGGCTGGAGGAAGAGGGGCCGGACTGGGGCCTGACGAGCCGCCGCTGCCGCCACCGTCTTCGCGGCTGCTATGACCAGCGGACGAGGCGCCCTCCGCAGCTCCGCGCAGCGCTAGTCGCGGCCGTGCGCCCGCCGTAGCTGTCTGTCCCCAGCGCAGCCGCTCCCGCGGCTCCCTCGGCTCTTCTCGCGCCGCCTGCGAGGCGAGGCGGAGGCAGGATGAAGATGACGGTGGATTTCGAAGAGTGTCTGAAGGACTCGCCCCGCTTCAGGTAACCGGCGAGGCCGCCCAGCGGCCGTCACCCCGGAGCTGCCTCCCCCGGGGGTGGGGGCGTGAAAGCAGGCCCGCTGAGCGCGCCGAGGGCCCTGCAGTCCGCGCCTTCCGACGAGGCCAGCGGCCGTTGTCGCAGCTCGGACCCGGCGAGGGCACTGCAGCCCCAACTGACCCTTGCTGAGGGCTGAGGCTGGGCCGGGAGGGGGACGTCGCCCCCTCGTCCCGCTTCCTCACCCTCTGCCCCGGGGAGGAGCGCCCAGACGCCGGGAGCATCGTCCGCTTCGAGGAACCAGGGTGCAGCCGCGTCCCCGGAGACTCGTGCCCTTTGCGGGCGCGCGCTCTCGTCCCCTTCCTCTTGCTGCTCTTTTCCCCTTCCTTCCGCTCCTTCTTCGTTTCCACTCCCACCCCACCCCCTCTTTGAGGAGCTTGCAGTGCACCCTCTTGCAGTTCACTTAGTTCCTCTTTGCGCTTTTCCGCTCCCCCTTACCCCGGGGAGGAAGGAGTGGGGCGAACTGGGACTGCTGCTGCTTGCGTGTCCCCTGCCAGGGGGGCGCTCCGGGAGGCGCTGGCGGTGGATTTGCACCGGAGCTGGGGGCGGGAGGGCTTTGACCAACCCGCATTCTATGCACCCTGACGCGAGACGGTCTGCTTTTCTTTCCACTTGAGCTCTCCCCGCTGTCGAGAGGTACTGGGCTGAGGGCTGAGGACTAAGAGAAACAGTGCATTTCTGTTTTGAGAACGGAAGTAGGAGGGCCCTGAAGATTGCATGTGTGTTCCTCTTCCAGCAGCGTCCGTCCGGGAGGGCCCCGGATCACACTCGGATGCTCCCAGTGGATCTGTCACGTAAACCGACGTGGTGGCACTCCGATTCACATGGGCTGGCCTGCTTCCCATGTGAGAGGCGGCAGTCCCGAGGGCGTCCAGAGTACTTGTTCTTGACGTTCCGGGCATCCTAGGACACTCTTAATTGTTTCTGGAGAATAGTTTTGATAGATTGTATTTTATGGCCATTTATAAGGCTGTCCTTAGGCCTTAAAAAAAAAAAAAATGCGGCCATAGACTTGATTTAGACACTGACATTTCTTGAAAGCGCTCCCTGAGCATTGGTGTGTGTGTGCCCGATGATCTCTAGGCCAAGCCTCATTGTAAATTCTTGTATCCTTCTCCTGGGAACTCACTGTTCGTTCTTATCACTGATTTCCCATTCTCTTTTCAGTGAAAAGCAAAGAAAAAGAATTGTAAAACTAAGGAACTCCTACGTCTAAGAGAAAATTTAAGAACGTGTTTTTGTTTTGACTTTTGCTTTTTTTTTGGCGGGGGAGGAGTGTTAATTTTATTTGGAGCTTAGGGCTAGGGCTGTTGCTTGTAAAAAGCTGCATCTGGTTTGATTGCTATTGTAGGTATTAGTTTTTAAAAGTTTTATGCTCCGTGTGAATAAAGGTCCTGGAGGAAACACACATGGGTTGCTTAGGACAACTCTGTAGGTTACAGTCCAGACTGTGGCGAATGAAGTAATTTTTGAAGTGTACCTCAGAATACTCTGCTTTTTGTGAATTTTATTTATATGACTCAGCCTTTTTTTTTTTTTTTTTTAAGTTTATTTATTTTGAGAGAGAGAGAGAGAGCATGAGCACACCAGCGGGGGAGGGGAAGGGGGGGTGGGAGAGAGAATCCCAAGCAGGCTCTTTGCTGTCAGTGCAGGCCTCCAAGTGTGGCTGGATCCCTCCAACCACAAGATCATGAGCTGAGCAGAAATCAACAATTGGAAGCTTAGCAGACTGAGACACCCAGGTGCCCCAACTTTTTTTTTTTTTTTTTTTAATGAAGTAACAGCGTTTTCCCTCTGGAGAGTGTGGCTGTGTGCTCAATTTATTTCACATTTTAAGTTCGATGTTTAAAAAAAAAGGTGAGAGAAGTGATATGGAAATACTTGTAGCCACTGGTTTTGTTCATAGACCATGTGATGTCTCTGTTTTTGAAATCAAAGAATATAAAATAAGAGGGAAAGATACTGATTAAGTTGTATGGAATATTATAGTGAATTTTGTTAAACTTGAATATAATGTCTGTTCAATTTTAATTAAATAGTAGAGATTTTTCAAGAGTTGCTTCCAGTATTCCAGTTATCGTTGGCTGCAAATTGGGAAGAGAAATCAAGATCCAAAGAACTCCAATATCTGGTATACATTTTTGGAACTAGATTAGATTTGCAAAAGAGGGAAGTACGCTGAGAAGTATAAGTCTCATCATTCACATTCCTAATTTTTCCAGTCTTTCTATAACCCCATTAGTATGAAGTTTGTATAGCATTTGAAAAGAATATTTTAGAGTCTTTTACTCATATGCTTTATGTATAAGAGAAACTTGACTTTTAAGAGTATTGTGCATGTTGTGGGTGATATATTGAATCTTTCATATTAGGTTTGTGAGGGCTGGGCTTCTTTTCTTTCATTTTTGTTTTCTCATAGTAAGGCAGCTACACTGTTTATTCCTTGTAGTGTCCTGATCTGTTGTGTTGTTTTTTTTTTAAACTGATTCTTACTTTTATTTTCCTTCACAAGTGAATCTTAAAAAAATACACATATTTTTTTTAAAGTTTATTTTTGAGAGAGAGAACAAGAGCATGAGCTCCGGTGGGGGGCAGAGGATCTGAAGCAGGCTCCGCCCTGACAGCAGAGAGCCTGATGTGGAGCTTGAACCCATGAACTGGGAGATCACAACTGAATCGAAGTCGGATTCTTTTTTTTTTTTTTTTAAATTTTTTTTAATGTTTATTTTTGAGACAGAGAGAGACAGAGCATGAATGGGGGGGGGGGGGCAGAGAGAGAGGGAGACACAGAATCGGAAGCAGGCTCCAGGCTCTGAGCCATCAGCCCAGAGCCTGATTCGGGGCTCCAACTCCCGAACCGTGAGATCGTGACCTGAGCTGAAGTCGGAGGCTCAACCGACTGAGCCACCCAGGCGCCCCTCGAAGTCGGATTCTTAACTGACTGAGCCATCCAGGCGCGCCTTCACGAACGAATCTTATGGCATTTAAGTCTGGCGTGGAGACATAACTACCTTGGATACTATAGAATTGATGCAGAAGGCAGATCTTGCTGAAGAAAAATTTCATCAGTGTTCAAGTGTAAACATTAATTTTCTTGCTAAGTTGATAAGGAAAATAGTGGGGGGATTGGTTGAAGTAGGGAGAGGATGTTACTATTGCAACATTGTCTTTAGTAATTTGAATAGAGCCAAAGCCAATGGTTACTTTTACATTCCAAAGCGCATTTTTTTGGTTTTGTTTTTAGATTGGAGGGCACATTGCATTGTGTAATTTTGTGTAAATAAAAAATTCCCTTTTTAGTTTTTTAAAAACCAGTCTAAAGGTCAAAATCTTGTTCATCTAAAACTCTACAAGAAAGTACACGTTTAAGTGTACTTTTTTTTTTAAGTGGGAATTTTCCATTTTGACCAACATATCTTGAAGAAGTTTGAATTTGTTTGGACTCTAAATTTTTGGGTAGTTGCTCTTTAAAATTTTATAAAATTTTAATAAAAATTGTGCTTTTCCTCTACTTAAACATATTATGGTTCATGCAGGAAGTGAATATTTTGTTTGAAACAAAAAATTGAATTTGCGCTTTCTGAATTCTGAAGCATTTTTGTTCTAACCAGTGTTCAAATGTAAAAATATTGGCATTAGCAAGTCCTCAAAACTTTTGTCTTTACCTGATACATTTATGTTTTATCCTAGCCGGTGTTTATTGTGCACCATTCTGAAGGTTTTCCATTTGTAGTTTCTATTTCAGATATGGTCCTTGTTGGAAGAACTTAGGAAAACCATCTTAAAAAAGATGTTTTGTGGAGAAAGGTTTTAATGGGTGAAAGACATTGACATAAGATGTAATTATATATGTATTAGTTATGTTTTGCTCTTAAACTAGTGCCAATCCTGGCTGCATTGCCACTTTACCTTCCATCTTTGAAACAGATACACTCTTAACAACTGACACTTTACACATGGCAAATATAGTGGGCGAGGGATGAGGGGAATTGTATTTTCTTTCAGACACAATAGAATGGAATTAATTATAAAGTAGTTTTATCATGAACCAAAATACAGGAATCCTGCTGTTCCCCATTGCAGCTTGTAATTCTTCATTTGATGTAATACCAACTTAAGTTGAACTAAGGAAGAACAAGCTTCTATAATGTGCCAGATTTCATACTAGATGCTTTTATAGCTATTCTCTCACTGAATGTTAAAATATATTGTGAGGTAGCAATTATTCTCATTTTTAAAATAAAAAAATCCCAAACTCAATCTTTTGAGAAGTTAAATTCATTTAAAAAAAAATGTTTATTTATTTTGAAAGAGAGAAAGCTCATGCATGAAGGTGCAAGTGGGGGAGGGGTCTGAAGAGAGGGAGAGAGACTTGCAAGCAGGCTCCACACTCTCATGACCTGAGCTGAGATCGAGAGTTGGACACCTAAACTCCTGAGCCACCCAGGTGCCTGTAAATTCACTTTCTTAAAAGTAGATTTTTAAATGGTGGACCTGGAAGTGAATTCACTCTTGTGCTCTCTCTCCAGCCACAGGCATTAATTAGCTGCATTAATTAAATTTGCATTAAGTATGTTTATGATGTTTGTTATCATACAGAAATTTAAAAACTGACTTTTGTGTATTGCCTAGAAAAGTCTCCCCTATCCCATTATTATTTATAGGATATTTTTCTATCATTTCATAGTAATTTTTAGTTTTATGTAATGCAACTGGATTTTAGTTTTGAGAGATCATCTACTTTTCTTTCCTTCCTAATGGAAGCCACTTGTCCTAACACCTTTTATTGAATAATTTTCTTCCTCTTGATTTAATATTACATACATACATACATATGTATTTTTCTGTATTCTACTCCTTTTCACTAATGTATTTATTCTTCAAATGTCAATATTTACAATACTTTATAGTCTGTTATGATATCTGGTGGGACAAGTTTACCATAATTTTTTTTTTCAGAAATTTACTGACCTTGAATATTTTGTCTTTGCAGTAGTTTCTTCAATTTCAGAAGAGGGTATGCCTTTTTAATGCATTTTGACCTAATTTCTTTAAAACGTTTTCTTATGTAAAATTTCAGTGATGATCCAACTATATCTGTTTACAAGAAACATACTTTAGTTTTTTCTTTAACAACCGTTTATTTTTATTTATTTTTAAGTAATCACACCCAATGTGGGGCTCAAACTCATAAGAAGCATACTTTAGAGGTGCCTGGGTGGCTCAGTCAGTTAAGCCCCCGACTCATGATTCGATGATCTCATTGTTCGATGGTTTGAGCCCTGCCTTGGGCTCTGTGCTGACAGCTCAGAGCCTGCAGCCTGCTTTGGATTCTGTGGTTCTGTCTCTCTCTGCCCCTCCCCTGCTCATGCTTTGTCTCTCTCTGTCTCTCAAAAATAAATGTATGTTTAAAAAAGTTAAAAGCATACTTTAGATTCAAAGGTGCAAAACGATTGGAAGTAAAGGGACAAAAAAGATAAATCATTCAAACAATACTCAAAAGACAGCTGGAATGACTATACTAATGTCAGCTAAAATATATCTTAAGACAAAAATTACTAAAGATAAAAGACATTTTATAATAATAAAATAGTCAATCCATCAGGAAGACATAACACCTACAAACATGCATTTAGCAGAGCACCAAAATACATAAAGCAAAAATTGACAGAATTGAAGGAACAAATAGAGAGTTGGAGACATAAATATTTCTTTTTTTAATGTTTATTTTATTTTTGAGAGAGAGAGTGAGAGGGAGACAGAATCGCAAGCAGGCTCTATGCTGCCAGTGCAGAGCCCGATGTGGGGCTTGAATGCACGAATTGTGAAATTATGACCTGAGCCAAGATCAAGGTTGGACACTTAATGGACTGAGCCACCCAGGCACCTCTAAATACTTTCAATAATGGGTAGAACAACTAAGCAGAAGATCAACAAGGAAGTAGAAGATGTGAACAACAGTATAAACAAACAAGATAATAATAGATATATAATAAATGGCTATATAATAGGTATAATTATAATAGATGTAATTAATAGATATTTATAGAACATGTCACGCAACAAAAGCAGAATTCCCGTTCTTCTCAAGTACACGTGAAACATTTTCCAGCATAGTCTATATGTTAGGCTATTAAACAAGCTTCAGTAAATTTGAAAGTTTTGAAACCATACAAAATATGTTCTTTGACCACAATGAAATGAAATTAGAAATCAGTAACAGAAGAAAATCTGAAAAATTCACAAATATGTGGAAATTAAGTAACATACTCCAAAGTAACCAATGGATTTGAGAAGAGATCATAAAGGAAATTAGGAAATACTTTAGACAAATGAAAATAAAACCACATACCAAAGCTTATGGGATGCAGCTAAAGCAGTGCCTAGAGGGACATTTATACCTGTAAACACCTGTAAATACCTGTGATCAAACCATCCATCTCGAGCAAACTGATTTCAAAGCAGATGGAGGAACTAAAGAAGACTAGAGCAGAAATAAATGAAAGTTGAGACTCAAAGAACAATAGAAAAAGTCATGAAACCAAAAGTTAGTTTTTCAAAAAGATCAGTAAAATTGACAAGTCTTTAGTTAGACTGACCGACCAAGAAAAAAGAAGACTCAAACTGCTAGATTCAGGAACGAAAGGGAGGCTATTGCTTTGTCCTACAGAAACAGAAAGGGTTATAAGAGAACACTGTAAATAATTCTAACAAGTTAACAAGTTAAGCTAGATGAAATGCATATATTCCTAGAAAGATGCAATCTACTGAAACCAACTCAAGAAGAAATAGAAAATCTAAATAGAGTTAGAGAGAGAGAGAGAGAGAGAGAGAGAGATTGAATTAGTAATCAAAAAGCTTCCCCAAAGGAAAAGCCCAGGCCAAGATGGCCTTACCAAAGAATTCTTCCAAGTGTTTACAAGTGACTAACAATACTCTTACAAACTTTTTAAATGAAATAGAAGAGGAGGTGTCACTCAGACCAAGTAATTCTGTGAGGCTAGTATTACCCTGCTACAAAAGCCAAAGATACCACAAGAAAACAACAGACTGATATCCCTTATAAATAGTTATAAAAGTCCTTAATAAAATATTGGCAAACCCAATATAGCAATATATAAAAAGGATTGTATATCATGACCAAATAAGATTTATCCAGGAATGCAAAAATCAATGAATGTAATATACCACATTAGTAGAATAAAGAGCAAAAACTATGTAATTTTTTTTTTTTATTTGAGAGAGAGAGAGAGTGAGAGTGTGAGTGAGGGAGAGAGGCAGAGGGGGAGAGGGAGAGAGAATCTCAAGCAGGTTCCACGTTCACCATGGAGCCTGATACGGGGCTTGAACCCATGAACCTGGGATCTTGGCATGAGCCGAAATGGAGTCGACTGCTCACTCAACTGAGCCACCCAGGCACCTCTGTAATCATTTTAATGGGTACAGAAAAAGCATTTGGCAATCCCACACACTTTCCTGGTGAAAATACTTTCATGGTGAAAATAAAGCATGAATAGAGTACTTCCTCAACTTGGTAAAGGATATCTATGAAACATTCCGGGCTAACATCATACTTAAGGGTGAAAGACTAAAAGTTTTCCCTTACAGCCATGAACAAAAGTCTGTCCACTTCTGTTCCACAATGTAGTGGGGGTTATAACCAGAGTATTTGGTGGGAAAGAAAAATAAAAGGCATCTGTATAAATAAAGAAATAGTGGGACACCTGGGTGGCTCAGTCAGTTAAGCATCCAACTCTTGATTCAGCTCAGGTCATGATCTCACAATCTTGGAGATCGAGCCCTGTCTTGGGCCCTGTGCTGGGCATGGAGCCTGTTTAAAATTCTCTTTCCCTCTCCTGCTGCCCCTACCCCGCTCACACATGCTCTCTCTTAAAAAAAAAAGGTAGTAAAATTGTCTTTACTCTTAGATTATATATCTTGTATATAGAAAATCTTAAGGAATCTACCAAAATCAGTTGAAACTAGTAAGTTCATCAAGGCTGCAGGATGTAAGGTCAGTGTACAGAAGTCATTTGTATTTCTGTGTACTAGCAAAGAAAATCATTCCATTTGACAGTGGCATCAAAAAAGGATAAAATACATGAACATAAATTTAACCAACGAAGTATAAGACTAAACACTGAAAACCATATAATATCACTGAAAGAACTTAAAGACCTAAATAAATGGAAAGATATTCCATGTTCATGGATGAGAAGGCTTAATATTATTAAGATTACAATATCCCAAATTGATCTACAGACTAAACACAATCTCTATCAAAGTTTTAGCTAATTTCTGTGAAGATTGGTAAGCTGATCCTAAAATTCATATGGAAATGAAAGTGACCCAGAATAGACAAAACAATCTTGAAAAAGAAGAACAAAATTGGAGGGTTCACTTCCCAGTTTAAAAACATTACAAAACTAGGGCACCTGGGTGGCTCAGTCAGTTATGTGTCTGACTTTGGCTCAGGTCATGAGCCCCGTGTCGGGCTCTGTGCTAACAGCTCGGAGCTGGAGCCTGCTTCAGATTCTGCGTCTCCCTCTCTCTCTGTCCCTCCCCTGCTCATACTCTGTCTGTCTCTCTCATAAATAAATAAATAAATAAATAAATAAATAAATAAATAAATGAAAAAAGAAACACTACAAAGCTATTGTAATCAAGACAGTGTGGTATTAGCATCAAAGCAAGATATATATAGATCAGTGGAATAGAATTGAGAGTCCAGAGACCCTTACATTTATGGTAAACCAGGTTTTGACAAGGGCTCCAGTATAATCAGTGAAGAAAGAATAACTTTTTAAACAAATGGTGCTGGAACAACTGGATATCTACATATAAAAGAATGAATTTAGACCCCTGTATTGGATCATATGCAAAATTAGGTCAAAATGGATCACAGACCTAAATATAAGAGCGAAAACTATAAAATTCTTAGAAAACATGGAAGTAAATGTTTGTGGTCTTGAATTAGGCAATGGTTTTTTAGATATGATGCCTAAAGTACAAGCAACTAAAGAAAAAATTGACAAATTGGATTTCATCAACATTTAAAACTTTCGTGCTTCAAAGGACACATCAAGAATGTGAAAAGACAACCTTCGACCTTTAGAGTGGTAGGAAATATTTGCAAATCATGTAAGGGATTTGTATCCAAAGAATATAAAGAACTCTACAGCTCAACAATAAGAGCAAATAACCTAATTAAAAATGGGCAAAAGATTTGGATAAACATAAGATATACATATGGTCGGTAAGCACATGAAAGCTGCTCATGATCATTGTTCAGCATATATTCAGTAACTATTTTGGGATTCTGTATTGCGAATCTTCTGGCTTCAAATTGGCTTTACCAGTGCACTTTGAAGACTTAGACTCTGGTCTAAGTGAGTTACTGTTCTTTTTATCTGCCTTTCAGTTGCCAGAATTGTGTTGCTACTGTTGTTATTGCTTCTCTTTTTTGTCTTTGTGGCTTAGCACTTAAAAAAATTTTTTTTCCTGTCATTTTAATTGGACTTTGGAGAAGATGGAGGTAAATGGGTGTATCTAACCTGCAGTGTTTAACTGGAAGTTTCTGTGCCGTTGATAGGGCAAAGCATAATTTGTACCGAGAACACTTATTTAGGGTAGTGAATATGGATCAAGTATATAAACTCTAAAAGCAGATGATCTGTTTGACTTCTGTCTTTTTCACTTATTGGTAGTGAGAGACCTTTGGGCAGGTTTCTTAATTTTTCTCAGCCTCCGTGAATAAGAATAATACTGTATTTCATAGAAGTAGATAGGGAGGAACCCACTTAATAATGGTAATTCCCTTTCCTCTTTTGTATCCTTGAAAGGAAGTTTGATGATTTAGTTAAAGATGCTGCTTTCCTATGTGGAAATAAACTACCAGTTGGGAGTGTCTAGAATGCATGAAGAATTAGACATGTTACTTGTATGTATGAAAATCATCTGTGTTGTGGATAATGAAAGACTATAAATAGATGGGCAAACTTCACTTAACTTTGTAAAAGGAGACCAGTAAAGGTCTTAAAAAAGAGCCATTTATAGGTTTTATGTTTGTAGTATTTAAGAAGGTAGAGTGAGCAAAAGAAGAGGAGGAAAAAAAAACAAAATGGAAGACACAATGCCTTAAAGATTTACAACTGAAATGCTGTCAGAGCAAAGGATAAGTAAACTGAGAAGTCATGGAAGAAAACTACTGTGAGGAAATATATGTTTATTTGAGATTACCAGAAGTCTATTTCTTTTGAATTATATCTCTGGAAGGATCTGGAAGTTAGATGAGAAAAAATGTGAGTTAAATGACTATATCGCTATTCCTATTCCAGAGATGAAGAATTCTCACAGAAAGAGTTGACTAGATTATAATCCTGTAGTAATTTGTATTTTGAATAAGGGGTGCCTGACTGGCTCAGTCAGTGGAGCATGCGACTCTGATCTCAGGGTTGTAAGTTCAAATCCCACATTGGGTAGAGAGATTACTTAAAAAAAAAAAAAGTCAGGATTCTTTAATGAAATATAGTTAGTTTTCCCTTTACATTTTTTATATTTTCTGTGATGCCCCAGACATACTCAAATTTAAATATAAAAATTTTCACTTATAAAAAAATACAGTGCAGTACACAGTAAAACAGTTCAATTGAAAGGCGGTAAGTAGAGAGGGTACTCAGACAATTAGTATACAGGATTAACTTTATGTATTTTAGAGTCCCTTTTAGACAAGATGTGTGCAAAGTGTGTATACTAATGCAAAATTAAAATCGATGGAGCTAACCATTTTAATTTTCGTAGTTCTAGCCAGAATTGTGTTCATTTTTAAATAAACAAAACTTTTCCTGTTGATTTTTTTTTTTTTTTTAATGGTTAACTTGTTGCTTTATGGTTTTACTTTGATTCCCAGTTTTCTGCTTGTTGGGAATCCACCTCTTTGGATTTTTGAGTCAATGTATTACACTAATAATAATAAAGAGACTAGGTTTTATTGGTTATTTTCAGGTAATAGTTTTGTACGGATAAAACAACATACTTCCTAGCACATATATCATTTAATTTGAAGGCATCCTTTGGTATTTCTTTTAGGGTTTATCTGCTGACTAAGAGTTATCTCAGTTTTTGTCTGAAAGTGACTTTGTTTTTCTTTGATGTTGGAAGGCTATTTCCCAAAGCATGGAATAGTAAGTTGGCTTTTTTTTTTTTTTTTTTGGAACAATGTCATTTCATTGTCTTTTGTTTGCTTTTTCTGCCTTTATTATTTATGTTACAAGTTTTATTAGTCTTTTTGTTGCTCTTTTGAGGATAATGTATCTTTTTTTCCTCTGCTGTTTTTAAGATTCTTTTTCTTTGACTGGTTTCAGCAATTTTACTATCATGTATGTAGGTGTAGTTTCTGTTTTATTCATCCTGTTTGAGGCTTGTAGTTTCTTCATTCAGTAGACGGTGGGGTTTGCAGGGTATATCTTTCATCAGTTTGTAAAATTCCTGGCTATTACCTCTTTAAATATTTCCTGCTTCTGCTTTGCTTTTTTCTCTCCTTCTGACACTCAGTTACATATGTGTTAGAGTCTTTTGTTGTGTCCTTCATGTCTCTCATATTATTTTCTGAAAGGTTACACTTCACAGAAAAGTAGAGTATTGTCTATTGATCTATATTCCTGTTTTTTAAGCTCATCTTCTACTGTGTATAATCTGCTGTTAAACCTATTTGTATAGTTCTTCAATTGTGTTTTTCACCCGTAGAAATTTCATTTGGTTTTGTTTTTTATAGATTCTTCTTTGGTGAAAATTGCCACCTTTTCATCTGTTTCTTGAATATTTTTCTCAGGCTTCATGAATATATTATTGCTACTTTTAGTATCTTATGAAACCAATATTTAGTTCATCTGTGTGTCTATTTCTATTTGTTTTTTATTCTTTCTTTCTTCTTCTTTACTTTTTTTTTAGTGGGCCAGCAATTTGATTTAATGCTGTACATTCTATATAAAAAATTGTAAATGCTCTGGGTGAAGTTACCATTCTCTATAGAGCATTCACTCTTTCCTTTGTAGGTAGATAGAGTAGCAGATGATCATCTTAGTTCAATGATGGAGTAAGCGTTATTAGTTTCCTATCGCTGCTCTAACAAATTATCCTAAATGTAGTGGCCTAAAACAACAGAAATTCATTATCTTACGTTCCTTTCAATACAGGTCTCACTTGGCAAAAATCAAGGTGTTGGCAGGATTGCATTCCTTTCTAGAAGGTCTAGAAGAGAAATTTTTTTTTTTTTTTTTACCTTTCCTAGTATCAAGAGGCTGTCCACATTGCTTGGCTCATGACACCCTTCTATTTTGAGAGCCAGCAATAACTGGGGCACTCTCTGTTCTGCCTCCCTCTTTCACTTTATAAAGACCCTTGTGGTAATAATGTTGGGCCTGCTTTGATAATTCCAGGATAATCTCTCCATCCCAAATTACATGATTGTCAATGCTTTTTAAAAAAATTTTTTTTTATTTAATTTATTTTTTAGATTTGTATCCAAGGTAGTTAGCATATAGTGCAACAATGATTTCAGGAGTAGATTCCTTAATGCTCCTTACCGATTTGGCCCATCCTTGTCCCATAATCCCTCCAGTAACCCTTTGTTCTCCATATTTAAGAGTCTCTTATATTTTGTCCCCCTCCCTGTTTTTTTTTTTTTTTTTATTATTATTTTTGCTTCCCTTCCCTTATGTTCATCTGTTTTGTGTCTTAAAGTCCTCATATGAATTAAGTCATGTGATATTTGTCTTTCTTTGACTAATTTTCACCTAGCATAATACCCTCCCAGTTCCATCCGCGTAGTTGCAAATGGCAAGATTTCATTCTTTTTGATTGCCGAGTAATACTCCGTGTGTGTGTGTGTGTGTGTGTGTGTGTGTGTGTGTGTGTTTATACACACACACCATATCTTCTTTATCCATAGGTGATTATCAATGTTAATTCTATGTGCCACTTTACTTCATCTTTACAGCTTTATTTATTTTCATCTTTATTTATAGGTTTAGGGGATTAGGATGTTGATATCCTTAGCAGACCATTATTCCATCTACCATAATTCCTCCCTCTGGCTCTCAAAGATTCACCTCTCACCTACATGCAAAATATATATATATTTTAAAGTTTTTTTTTTTTTTTACATTTATTTATTTATTTATTTATTTATTTTTTAAACGTTTATTTATTTTTGAGACAGAGAGAGACAGAGCATGAACGGGGGAGGGTCAGAGAGAGAGAGGGAGACACAGAATCTGAAACAGGCTCCAGGCTCTGAGCTGTCAGCACAGAGCCTGATGCAGGGCTTGAACTCACAAACCACGAGATCATGACCTGAGCCGAAGTCGGATGCTTAACCAACTGAGCCACCCAGGCGCCCCTACATTTATTTATTTTTGAGAGACAGACTGAGACAAAGTGAGAGCGGGGGAGGGGCAGAGAGAGAGGGAGACACAGGACTGGAAGCAGGCTCCAGGCTCTGAGCTGTCAGCACAGAGCCCGATGTGGGGCTCGAACCCACAGACCGTGAGATCATGACCTGAGCCGAAGTCGGATGCTCAACCGACTGAGCCACCCAGGCACCCCTACATGCAAAATATATTCACCCCATCCTAACATCCCCAAGTCTCAACTCTTGTAGTTTGTATTACCTTATAATCATATTGCAAATTTTTGGCAGTTTTGGTATTTTTTTTTTTTATTTAGTGCTATGTTGTAAATTTTCAATATTGCTAGAAATTTCAATTTAATTTTATGATTAAAATATGGTTTATCATATGTTTTATCAAGATGTTATAGCGTAACACTTATTGCTTATATCTGTTTTGGATATGTTGGTCCCCCACTTTTCTGGAGTATAGATAATATGGTAGCTAATAATCTCATGTTACTTACTTTTTTGAAGAGTGTAGGAAAATCGTCTTGTAGAATATCCCACATTCTGAATTTTCTGATTGTTTACTCTGGATAGATTCAGTTTGAACATTTTTGACAAGAATATTCATAGGTGGTGATGTAGTGTTTTCATCAGGAAGCCAATGAAGTTTGGTTGTTTTCTACAATAAGAAGACATATGGGTCACTAATTTGGGTCACTGGTGCTAGGGTGGGGGCCAGAGGGCGGGAGAGGATTGTAGATCAGACGCCTTGAGGTGGGAAGGAACTTGATTTTCAAGGAGCAAAAAGAAGGCCAGTGTGGGTTGGAGCAGAGTGAGCAAGGGGAAGAGTGGTAAGAGATAAGTTCAGAGAGATAGCAGGGATCAGATCATGTTAGGCCTTATAATTCATCCATAGAAAGAAGTTTGGATTTTATGAATAGTGGGATAGGAAGCCATTAGAAATCTCTTAGCAGTGGTGAGCAATTATAAGGCTTATTATATTATAAATATATTATATTATATATTATATATATAATATTTATATAATTATTTTATATATATGATAAAATATTATAAAAATATTTTGACTACTGTTTGGGAAGTGAGTTGTAAAGAGGCAGAAGTGACTATAGAGAGACCAGTTAGGGAAGTCATTGCAGGAAACTAGTTATTAGGCTAGGCCAGGCAAGAGATAATTTGGTAGAGAGTGGAGATAATTTTTGTGGTAGAATCAATAAGAATTGCTGTTGAATTTTTTGTAGGAAATTAGAAGAATAAACGTGATGTTTTTGGCTTTAGCAACTGTGTGTGTAGGGGTATTGCTTACTGATAAGGGGAAGGCAAGGGAAGAACAGGTTTTGGGTAAAAAATCAAGAATTTAATTTTTGTACTTGTTGAGTTTGAGATAAACACCCAGCTGGAGCTAGTAAGCAGAATTGGCACTTCTGTGCAGCCTTTTGTAATTTTACTTTGCAAACTGATATGGTCACATCTCACACTCCTTTTTAGATTATACATAAACTCTCTGGTAATAGAGGCTTCTGGTGTCTCAGCACACTTCCTTGAACACAAGTGTTAGGCTACAGACTTTTTGTTTAAATTTATTTATTTTGAGAGAGTGAGAGAGTGTGTGCACACGAACAGGGAAGGGGCAGAGAGAGAAGGAGAGAGAGAATCCCCACTAGGCTCCACAGTCAGCACAGAGCCCACTGGGGGACCCGATCCCATGAACCATGAGATCATGACCTGAGCCGAAATCAAGAGTCCAGCGCTTAACCAACTGAGCCACCAAGGAGCCCCTAGGCTACAGACATTTATTGCCAAAATTACTTTCATAAAATAGTCTTATATTCTTCATTTTCACATAACATACTCTAATTTTTATTTTAGAACTTTTTTGTTACTGTACTATTGATGAATTGCAAAACTGTAAGTAATATATGAATTGTTTAAATTTTCTTTTCCAGTGTAGTAATTAAGTCAAACCAAAATCTTTTTAAGGGACTCTGACTAGTCTCTTTCTAGGTTACCAACATATTTATATGTGGGGGTTTCTAAGGAGATACTATAATTTAACAAACTGAGCTATTTAGAGAATTAAGTCTTGTTGCACATGTATAGAAAATTTAATAAATGTGTCATATCCTGTCACCTTGATAAACTCTTAATTTTTCAGTTGAATGTCTACTTATAAAATCCAAGTCTTTTTGAAACTGTTGTCCCTGGATCACATGAATCAGAATGAGATATTTGAAAAAAAAAAAATGTAACTAAAGCTCCTTAGTAACTATAATTGTTAAGATGTTATAACAGTTGAGAAATCACTGGAATAAGTGTGTTTTTCTAACGTAACTTTTAAAGTGCATACTTATTTGGAGATATATGAGCCTTTTTTTTCTTAAAGTTTGTTTAGTGGGGGGAGGGACAGAGAGAGAGAATCCCAAGCAGATTCCTTGTTGTCAGTGCAGAACCCGAAATGGGGCTTGATCTCATGAACCATGAGATCATGACCTGAGCGGAAATCAAGAGTCTGACGCTTAACCAACAGAACCACCCAGGTGGTTTAAATTTTAAAAATTTAAAAATTTTTGTCAGTGGTTACTTTAAATCGTGTTCTAGTTTATCTATTGCTATGTAATAAACCAACCTAAAATTTAGTTACTTAAACCAACCATTTAGGAAAAAAAACAACCATTTTATTTTGCTCATGGTGTATAGGTCAGGTGTTTGGAATGGTTTTGGCTGGATGGTTCATCTGTGATCCATGTTCTGATAGCTGGGTGGCTGAGGCTGTAAGATCCACTTTCATATCTGCTGCCCTGGTTCTTCTTGGTCTTTCTGCTTTCTCTTCACATGGCATTTCATCCTTCAGAGCTTTCCCTTGTGCTCAGGCTTCTCACAGCATGTTTAGTGTTAGGGTAATTGCACTTACATGGCAGCTCATTTTTGTTTGTTTGTTTGTTTATTTCTTTTAGTAATTTCTGCACCCAATGTGGGGCTCCAACTCATGGCCCTGAGATCAAGAGTTGCATGCTCTTCCTACTGAGCCAACTAGGCACCCTTTGGCAGCTCATTTTTAAGAGACAGGAAGTTGAAGCTACCAGGCCAATTAAAGGCTAAGTTTGGAAAACACACTTTCTACTATATTCTTTTAGAGCAGTCACAGGGGCCACCCAGATTTAAGGGAGTAGGGAAATAGACTCCATATCTTGCTGGAGGAATGACAAGATCATGTTGTAGATGCCCATGTGTCGCCATCTTTGGAAAATACCGTCTGCTGAACATTGTGTCCAGAAATGTCTAAGAAATCATTAAGATGCAATAAGATTGCATATTTAAAGCTACAGCAAGCAGGCTTTATCTGTCACACTGACAATTTAAAGAGTTCCCATTGCTGGGGAAAGTTTAGGGAAATAGTCTTCATACTGATGGAAAGCGTGTAGTTTGGTAGAGCTTTTTCTTTTTGATTTTTTAAAGTTTTATTTATTTAAATAATCTCTATACCCAACATGAGGCTTAAACTAATGACCCCGAGATCAAGGGTCACACGCTTTTCTGACTGAGCCAGCTAGGTATCCCCAGGTGGAGCTTTTTCTTTTTTATTTATTTATTTATTTATTTATTTATTTATTTAATTTTTTAATATATGAAATTTACTGTCAAATTGGTTTCCATACAACACCCAGTGCTCATCCCAAAAGGTGCCCTCCTCAATACCCATCACCCACCCTGCCCTCCCTCCCACCCCCCATCAACCCTCAGTTTGTTCTCAGTTTTTTCTCAGTTTTTAACAGTCTCTTATGCTTTGGCTCTCTCCCACTCTAACCTCTTTTTTTTTTTTTTTTCCTTCCCCTCCCCCATGGGTTTCTGTTACGTTTCTCAGGATCCACATAAGAGTGAAACCATATGGTATCTGTCCTTCTCTGTATGGCTTATTTCACTTAGCATCACACTCTCCAGTTCCATCCACGTTGCTACAAAAGGCCATATTTCATTTTTTCTCATTGCCACGTAGTATTCCATTGTGTATATAAACCACAATTTCTTTATCCATTCATCAGTTGATGGACATTTAGGCTCTTTCCATAATTTGGCTATTGTTGAGAGTGCTGCTATAAACATTGGGGTACAAGTGCCCCTATGCATCAGTACTCCTGTATCCCTTGGATAAATTCCTAGCAGTGCTATTGCTGGGTCATAGGGTAGGTCTATTTTTAATTTTCTGAGGAACCTCCACACTGCTTTCCAGAGCGGCTGCACCAATTTGCATTCCCACCAACAGTGCAAGAGGGTTCCCGTTTCTCCACATCCTCTCCAGCATCTATAGTCTCCTGATTTCTTCATTTTGGTCACTCTGACTGGCGTGAGGTGGTATCTGAGTGTGGTTTTGATTTGTATTTCCCTGATAAGGAGCGATGTTGAACATCTTTTCATGTGCCTGTTGGCCATCCGGATGTCTTCTTTAGAGAAGTGTCTATTCATGTTTTCTGCCCATTTCTTCACTGGGTTATTTGTTTTTCGGGTGTGGAGTTTGATGAGCTCTTTATAGATTTTGGATACTAGCCCTTTGTCCGATGTGTCATTTGCAAATATCTTTTCCCATTCCGTTGGTTGCCTTTTAGTTTTGTTGGTTGTTTCCTTTGCTGTGCAGAAGCTTTTTATCTTCATAAGGTCCCAGTAATTCACTTTTGCTTTTAATTCCCTTGCCTTTGGGGATGTGCCGAGTAAGAGATTGCTACGGCTGAGGTCAGAGAGGTCTTTTCCTGCTTTCTCCTCTAAGGTTTTGATGGTTTCCTGTCTCACATTCAGGTCCTTTATCCATTTTGAGTTTATTTTTGTGAATGGTGTGAGAAAGTGGTCTAGTTTCAACCTTCTGCATGTTGCTGTCCAGTTTTCCCAGCACCATTTGTTAAAGAGACTGTCTTTTTTCCATTGGATGTTCTTTCCTGCTTTGTCAAAGATGAGTTGGCCATACGTTTGTGGGTCTAGTTCTGGGGTTTCTATTCTATTCCATTGGTCTATGTGTCTGTTTTTATGCCAATACCATGCTGTCTTGATGATGACAGCTTTGTAGTAGAGGCTAAAGTCTGGGATTGTGATGCCTCCTGCTTTGGTCTTCTTCTTCAAAATTACTTTGGCTATTCGGGGCCTTTTGTGGTTCCATATGAATTTTAGGATTGCTTGTTCTAGTTTCGAGAAGAATGCTGGTGCAATTTTGATTGGGATTGCATTGAATGTGTAGATAGCTTTGGGTAGTATTGACATTTTGACAATATTTATTCTTCCAATCCATGAGCAGGGAATGTCTTTCCATTTCTTTATATCTTCTTCAATTACCTGCATAAGCTTTCTATAGTTTTCAGCATACAGATCTTTTACATCTTTGGTTAGATTTATTCCTAGGTATTTTATGCTTCTTGGTGCCACTGTGAATGGGATCAGTTTCTTCATTTGTCTTTCTGTTGCTTCATTGTTAGTGTATAAGAATGCAACTGATTTCTGCACATTGATTTTGTATCCTGCAACTTTGCTGAATTCATGTATCAGTTCTAGCAGACTTTTGGTGGAGTCTATCGGATTTTCCATGTATAATATCATGTCATCTGCAAAAAGCGAAAGCTTGACTTCATCTTTGCCAATTTTGATGCCTTTGATTTCCTTTTGTTGTCTGATTGCTGATGCTAGAACTTCCAGCACTATATTAAACAACAGCGGTGAGAGTGGGCATCCCTGTCGTGTTCCTGATCTCAGGGAAAAAGCTCTCAGTTTTTCCCCGTTGAGGATGATGTTAGCTGTGGGCTTTTCATAAATGGCCTTTATGATCTTTAAGTATGTTCCTTCTATCCCAACTTTCTCAAGGGTTTTTATTAAGAAAGGGTGCTGGATTTTGTCAAAGGCCTTTTCTGCATTGATTGACAGGATCATATGGTTCTTCTCTTTTTTTTTGTTAATGTGATGTATCACATTGATCGATTTGTGAATGTTGAACCAGCCCTGCATCCCAGGAATGAATCCCACTTGATCATGGTGAATAATTCTTTTTATATGTTGTTGAATTCGATTTGCTAGTATCTTATTGAGAATTTTTGCATCCATATTCATCAGAGATATTGGCCTGTAGTTCTCTTTTTTTACTGGGTCTCTGTCTGGTTTAGGAATCAAAGTAATACTGGCTTCATAGAATGAGTCTGGAAGTTTTCCTTCCCTTTCTATTTCTTGGAATAGCTTGAGAAGGATAGGTATTATCTCTGCTTTGAACGTCTGGTAGAACTCCCCTGGGAAGCCATCTGGTCCTGGACTCTTATTTGTTGGGAGATTTTTGATAACCGATTCAATTTCTTCGCTGGTTATGGGTCTGTTCAAGCTTTCTATTTCCTCCTGATTGAGTTTTGGAAGAGTGTGGGTGTTTAGGAATTTGTCCATTTCTTCCAGGTTGTCCAATTTGTTGGCATATAATTTTTCATAGTATTCCCTGATAATTGTTTGTATCTCTGAGGGATTGGTTGTAATAATTCCATTTTCATTCATGATTTTATCTATTTGGGTCATCTCCCTTTTCTTTTTGAGAAGCCTGGCTAGAGGTTTGTCAATTTTGTTTATTTTTTCAAAAAACCAACTCTTGGTTTCGTTGATCTGCTCTACAGTTTTTTTAGATTCTATATTGTTTATTTCTGCTCTGATCTTTATTATTTCTCTTCTTCTGCTGGGTTTAGGCTGCCTTTGCTGTTCTGCTTCTATTTCCTTTAGGTGTGCTGTTAGATTTTGTATTTGGGATTTTTCTTGTTTCTTGAGATAGGCCTGGATTGCAATGTATTTTCCTCTCAGGACTGCCTTTGCTGCGTCCCAAAGCGTTTGGATTGTTGTATTTTCATTTTCGTTTGTTTCCATATATTTTTTAATTTCTTCTCTAATTTCCTGGTTGACCCACTCATTCGTTAGTAGGGTGTTCTTTAACCTCCATGCTTTTGGAGGTTTTCCAGACTTTTTCCTGTGGTTGATTTCAAGCTTCATAGCATTGTGGTCTGAAAGTATGCATGGTATAATTTCAATTCTTGTAAACTTATGAAGGGCTGTTTTGTGACCCAGTATATGATCTATCTTGGAGAATGTTCCATGTGCACTCGAGAAGAAAGTATATTCTGTTGCTTTGGGATGCAGAGTTCTAAATATATCTGTCAAGTCCATCTGATCCAATGTATCATTCAGGGCCCTTGTTTCTTTATTGACTGTGTGTCTAGATGATCTATCCCTTTCTGTAAGTGGGGTGTTAAAGTCCCCTGCAATGACCACATTCTTATCAATAAGGTTGCTTATGTTTATGAGTAATTGTTTTATATATCTGGGGGCTCTGGTATTCGGCGCATAGACGTTTATAATTGTTAGCTCTTCCTGATGGATAGACCCTGTGATTATTATATAATGCCCTTCTTCATCTCTTGTTACAGCCTTTAATTTAAAGTCTAGTTTGTCTGATATAAGTATGGCTACTCCAGCTTTCTTTTGGCTTCCAGTAGCATGATAAATAGTTCTCCATCCCCTCACTCTCAATCTAAAGGTGTCCTCAGATCTGAAATGAGTCTCTTGTAGACAGCAAATAGATGGGTCTTGTTTTTTTATCCATTCTGATACCCTATGTCTTTTAGTTGGCACATTTAATCCATTTACATTCAGTGTTATTATAGAAAGATACGGGTTTAGAGTCATTGTGATGTCTGTATGTTTTATGCTTGTAGTGATGTCTCTGGTACTTTGTCTCACAGGATCCCCCTTAGGATCTCTTGTAGGGCTGGTTTTGTGGTGACAAATTCCTTCAGTTTTTGTTTGTTTGGGAAGACCTTTATCTCTCCTTCTATTCTAAATGACAGACTTGCTGGATAAAGGATTCTCGGCTGCATATTTTTTCTGTTTAGCACACTGTAGATATCGTGCCAAGCCTTTCTGGCCTGCCAAGTTTCAAAGGAGAGATCAGTCACGAGTCTTATAGGTCTCCCTTTATATGTGAGGGCACGTTTATCCCTTGCTGCTTTCAGAATTTTCTCTTTATCCTTGTATTTTGCCAGTTTCACTATGATATGTCGTGCAGAAGATCGATTCAAGTTACGTCTGAAGGGAGTTCTCTGTGCCTCTTGGATTTCAATGCCTTTTTCCTTCCCCAGTTTAGGGAAGTTCTCAGCTATGATTTCTTCAAGTACCCCTTCAGCACCTTTCCCTCTCTCTTCCTCCTCTGGGATACCAATTATGCGTATATTATTTCTTTTTAGTGTATCACTTAGTTCTCTAATTTTCCCCTCATACTCCTGGATTTTTTTATCTCTCTTTCTTTCAGCTTCCTCTTTCTCCATAACTTTATCTTCTAGTTCACCTATTCTCTCCTCTGCCTCTTCAAGCCGAGCCGTCGTGGTTTCCATTTTGTTTTGCATTTCGTTTAAAGCGTTTTTCAGCTCCTCGTGACTGGTCCTTAGTCCCTTGATCTCTGTGGCAAGAGATTCTCTGCTGTCCTGTATACTGTTTTCAAGCCCAGCAATTAACTTTATGACTATTATTCTAAATTCACTGTTATATTATTTAAATCCTTTTTGATCAGTTCATTAGCTGTTGTTATTTCCTGGAGATTCTTCTGAGGGGAATTCTTCCGTTTGGTCATTTTGGATAGTCCCTGGAGTGGTGAGGACCTGCAGGGCACTTCCCCTGTGCTGTGGTGTATAACTGGAGTTAGTGGGCGGGACCGCAGTCCGACCCGATGTCTGCCCCCAGCCCACTGCTGGGGCCACAGTCAGACTGGTGTGTGCCTTCTCTTCCCCTCTCCTAGGGGCGGGATTCACTGTGGGGTGGCGTGTCCCGTCTGGGCTACTTGCACACTGCCAGCCTTGTGTTGCTGGGGATCTGGCGTATTAGCTGGGGTGGGTAGGCAAGGTGCACGGGGGCTGGAGGGGCAGGCTTAGCTCGCTTCTCCTTAGGTGATCCACTTCAGGAGGGGCCCTGTGGCAGCGGGAGGGAGTCAGATCCGCTGCCGGAGGTTTGGCTCCGCAGAAGCACAGAGTTGGGTGTTTGCGTGGAGCGAGCAAGTTCCCTGGCAGGAACTGGTTCCCTTTGGGATTTTGGCTGGGGGATGGGCGGGGGAGATGACGCTGGCGAGCGCCTTTGTTCCCCGCCAAGCTGAGCTCTGCCGTCCGGGGGCTCAGCAGCTCTCCCTCCCTTTGTCCTCCAGCCTTCCCGCTTTCCGAGCAGAGCTGTTAACTTATGACCTCCCAGACGCTAAGTCACGCTTGCTGTCGGAACACACTCCATCCGGCCCCTCCGCTTTTGCAAGCCAGACTTGGGGGCTCTGCTTGGCCGGCGAGCCGCCCCTCCGCCCTGGCTCCCTCCCGCCAGTCCGTGGAGCGCGCACCGCCTCGCCGCCCTTCCTACCCTCTTCCGTGGGCCTCTCGTCTGCGCTTGGCTCCGGAGACTCCGTTCTGCTAATCCTCTGGCGGTTTTCTGGGTTATTTAGGCAGGTGTAGGTGGAATCTAAGTGATCAGCAGGACGCGCGGTGAGCCCAGCGTCCTCTTACGCCGCCATCTTCTGGAACCTCCACCCAGGTGGAGCTTTTTCAAAGGACAAAGTAGTAAAATATCTCAGAACTTAAAAATACATACTTTGCTTCAACGTTTTTATATCAAGGAAATTCTTCTAAGGAATGATAAGAAAAATGTCAAAGTTATATGAACAAGGATATTTATTTGATTATATATAGAAAAAATTGTGCAAGTAGAAGTTCACTAAGAGCACTGTTTAAATGTAATGATAGCTAACAAAGTACTCTTATATGTACTAGGGCCATCTGAAGTACTTTAATGTTTATTTTTCTTAATTTTTTTTAAAGTTTTTTGAAATGTTTATTTTTGAGGGGGGGGAGGGGCAGAGAGAGAGGGAGACACAGAATCTGAAGCGGGCTCTAGGCTCTGAGCGGTCAGCACAGAGCCCGACGCGGGGCTTGAACTCACAAACTGTGAGATCATGACCTGAAGTCGGATGCTCAACCGACTGAGCCACCCAGGTGCCCCTAATGTTTATTTATTTTGAGAGAGAGACAGCGGGAGCAGGGGAGGGAGGGGCAGAGAGAGAGGGAGACATAGAATCTGAAGCAGGCTTCAGGCTCTGAGCTGACAGCACAGAGCCCAGTGTGGGGCTGGAACTCACAAACCATGAAATCATTACCTGAGCTGAAGTCGGACACTTAACTGGCTGAGCCACCCAGGCACCCCTCATCTGAAGTACTTTATATGACCTGTGCAGTGATGGAGGATCCCACTCTTAGAAGGGCCCTGTGGTTTAATACTCTACTGTTACTATTTTGAAATTCTTATTTTTTATTTTTTTAATTTCTCTCTCTCTCTATATATATTTTTTAGAGAGAGAAACTTTTTTTTTAAAGTTTATTTATTTATTTTGAGAGAGAGTGAGTGAGGGAGGGAGGGGCAGAGAGAGAAGGAGAGAGAATCCCAAGCAGTCCCTTTGCTGTTAGCATAGTGCCCCATGTGGGACTTGAACCCACAAACTGTGAGATCATGACCTGAGCCCAAGTCAGATGCTTAATTGACTGAACCATCCAGGTGCCCTAGTTTTTGCATTTTTAAAGTTGAAAAATAACAAAAGATAATTTCATGACACAGAAAATTAGACAGAAATTTCAGTGTCTATAATTAATGTTTTATTGGAACACAGCCATGCTTATTTCTTTACACGTATATTTTTTAATGTTTATTTTTGAGAGAGAGAGAGTGAGAGCGCGTGCACGAGCGAGTGAGCAGGGGAGGGGCAGGGAGGGAGGGAGACACAGATTGAAGCAGGCTCCAGGCTCTGAGCTGTCAGCACTGAATCCGATGTGGGGCTCGAACCCACAGACCATGAGATCATGACTGAGCCAAAGTGAGACACCTAACCACCTGAGCCACCCAGGTGCCCCTTGGCTTTTTTTTTTTTTTTTTTTTTTTTAAGTTTTATTTATAATGATCAGTGCTATTGGTAAAGAAAAAAACCCCAAACATATTAGTGAAAAATTGAGGCATTATATTCTTCCCCTGTGCCCCCACAGCTTTCTTTTTAATTTCCTTTCTTTGTTTGTTTTTAGCAAATATTATTTTTGTTAAGTTTTAATTCCAGTATAGTTAACATACATATTAGTTTTAGGTATACAATGTAGTGATTCAGCGATTCTATACATTACTCAGTACTCATTAAGTGTTCTCTTTAATCCCCATCACCTATTTCATCCATTCCCCCCCCTCCCACCCCATACTTCCCCTCTAGTCACCATCAGTTTGTTGTCTGTGTAGTTAAGAGACTGTTTTTTGGTTTGTTTTTTTCCCCCTTTTTTCATTTGTTTTGTTTCTTAAATTCCAAATATGAGTGAAATAATATGTTATTTGTCTTCGTTTGGCTAACTTACTACATTTAGCAGTATACCCTCTAGATCCATCCATGTTGTTGCAAATGGCAAGATTTCACTCTTTTTTATGGCTGAATGATATTCCATTGTATATATGCACCACATCTTCTTCAGTAGACACTTGGGCTGCTTTCATAATTTGGCTATTGTAAATAATGCTGCAATAAACATAGGGGTGTATGTATCTTTTCGAATTAGTGTTTTTATATTCTTTGGGTAGTGGAATTACTGGGTCATATGGTAGTTCTATTTTTAATTTTTTAAAACTTTATTTATTCTCAGACAGTGAGGGCATGCAAGCCGGGGAGGGGCAGAAAGAGAGAATTCCAAGCAAGCTCTGCACTGAAAGCACAGAGCCTGCTGTGGGACTTGAACTCACAAAGTATGAGATCGTGACCTGAGCTAAAGTTGGACACTTAACTGACTGAGCCTACCCAGGCGCCACATTTTTAATTTTTTGTAGAATCTCCATGTTATTTTCCAGAATGGTTGTACCAGTTCGCATTCCCACCAACAGTGCATAAAGGTTCCTTATTCTCTACATCCTCGCCAACACTTGTTTTTTCTTGTGTTTTTGATTTTAGCCCTTCTGACAGGTGTGAGGTGATATCTCATTGCGGTTTTGATTTGCATTTCTCTGATGATAAGTGATGAACGTCTTTTCATATGTTTGTTGGCTATCTGTATGTCTTCTTTGGAGAAATGTCTGCTCATGTCTTCTGTCCATTTTTAATTGGGTTATTTCGGTTCTTTGATGTTGAGTTGTAGAAGTTCTTTATATATTTTGGATACTAACCCTTTATCAGCTTTATCAATTGCAGGTATCTTCTCCCATTCCGTAGGTTGTTTTAGTTTTGTTGGCTGTTTTCCTTTGCTACACAAGCTTTTGATGTTGATATAATCCCAATAGTTTATTTTTGGTTGTGTTTCCCTTGCTTCAGGACACATGTCTAGAAAAATATTGCTATGGCTGATGTCAAAGAAATTACTGCCGCTGCTCTTGCTGCTCTCCTCTAGGATTTTTATGGTTTCAGGTCTCACATTTAGGTCCTTAATCCATTTTGAGTTTGTTTTTGTGTATGGTGTAAGGAAGTGGTCTAATTTCATTCTTTTGCGTGTAGTTGTCCAGTTTTCCCAACATCATTTGTTGAGGAGACTTTTTTCCCATTGTATATTCTTGGCTTGTTTGTCAAAGATTAATTGACCATATGATTGTGGGTTACTTCTGGGCTTTCTATTGTGTTCCATTGATCTATATGTCTGTTTTTGTGCCAGTACCATACTGTTTTCATTACTACAGCTTTGTAGTATAACTTGAAATTTGGGACTGTGAAACCTCCAGTTTTGTTTTTCTTTTTCAAGATTGCTTTGGCTATTTGAGATCTTTCGTGGTTCCAACGAATTTTAGGATTGTTCTAGTTATGTGAAAAACGCTGTTGTGTCTTGATAGAAATTACATGAAATCTGTATTGATTTGGGTAGTATGGATAGTGTAACAATATTTCTTGTTAATATTTAGGCACATTTGCTTGCTCTGTCTTACACACACACATACATGTATATACACATAGCACATACATAAAAAAAAATCATTTGAAAGCTCAGTATGCATCTCCTAAAAATAAGGACATTCTCCCTCATAATACATTTATAACACTAATAATAGTAATTATATCTTCAGATTTTCCCAACTGTGCAAATAATGCCTTGTATAAGTAAGTTTTTCCCACAGCATCTAATCAAGGTTTATGCAGTGGGTTGCTTTTTTATTACCTGAAGCTGAATGTACATTTTTGATTCTTTTTTTTTTTTTTTAAGTTTGTTTATTTATTTAGAGAGAGAGAAAGAGCGTGAGCAGAGAGGGGCCAGAGAGAGAGAAAGGGGGAGAGAGAATCTGAAGCAGGCTCCGTGTCATCAGCGCAGAGCCCGACTCGGGGCTTGATATTACAAACTGTAAGATCGTGACTTGGGCCAAAATCAAGAGTCGGACACTTGACTGACCGAGCCACCAAGGCTGCCCCATTTTTGATTCTTTTAATCCATTATCTCTCACTGATGCATTAGCTGTTAAAAAAATACTGGAGCTAGTATTATGGAGCTAGGAGAGGTCTCAGTCATGTCAGAGGCCTTGATTTGGATAAGGGCCAAATTATGCAAGATTTAATGTTATGTTAAAGATTTTGGTGAATCATCATTGAAACAGTGGGAAGCTCTTAAAACAGATGTGATGTGTTCAAATTTGGATAGTTCATATAACATTAACTTTTGAGGCAAGATATTTTAGTATATCACAATTTGGTACAAAATGAGATAGCCTTGAACAAAACTGTAAAAAATAAATTTTTGAGACAATCTGGGAAAATCAAACATGAAAAAAGTATGACATATTTGATGGAATTATTCTTATATATAATAATGATAAAGAGATTCCATTAAAAATTCTTTACTTATTGAAGATCAATAAAATACAACATCTGAGATTTGCTTTAAAGTATATCAACAGGAAACAGTTAGGACTATATGAAATAAGAATGGCCATGTTTCAGTTGTTGAAACTAGATAGTTCATGGGTATGTAGGAGTGCATCATATACTTTGCTCTATTTTTATGTGTGTTTTGTGTCATAAGAGATTAAAAAGCCATAACCATTGACACTCATTTTTTTACTTGAAAAATGAACTAGAAGGGTTAATTTACATATGAAAATTGCCTGGTATTCAAAACTTCTATTACTTTCCAGAGGAATTCTTTACATATAGTGTCGAGATATATATCAAAAAAACTTATTTCTAAATATTTGATTAGAAAAAAATTCTTAGCGAATATGTTTCTGAATCTCTTGAGAAGAACCCAGTATTTTAGAATATTAAGAAATGGTCTTGTTCTTACAGTATTTATTTAAAAACTGCAATCTTTTAATTATGGAAGAAAGCTAGCTATGACAATAGAAAAATTCTGTACAAATTACAAAACTTTTAATTCAAACAAACCACCACTCAGAGTTGTAGAACGCTGTTGTGGAGATTTCTTGCTTATCAATCAGCTATTGTGTAAATTATGTGTAATCTTCCCTATGAATACAGCATTAATGCATTACTAGTACTGCTTTACTATGATTCCAAGAAATATAAACAATGGCATCTCTTTTGATTTGAATCCAGCAGCTGCATTCTGGCCACAGGTGCTGGTAGTGGTCATTGAAGTAAAAATATGACAATGTTAGAAGGTAGCATTTGATTCTAAGAAAGGAAGTTAACAGATGACTTAGTGTCAAGGCTTTTGTCCTCTATATGAAGAATGTTTTCTTTTTCTTTTAAATGTTTCATTGATTATTTGAAAAGCCATCCATATGGTCAAATAAGCAGTTTTTAGCAGAGGTGCACATCAGAATGATCTGGGGAGCTTTTTCCATAATACCTTTGTTTGGACTCTGATCCAGACCTACTGAATCATAACTTTTGGGGCAGAGATACTTTAAAAGCCTTTTTAGATGGTTGTGATCTGAACCTTTACTCAAGGACTATTGCTCTAGCAGTGTCAGAATTCTTTTTTTAATATATATAAGTAGATAGTAATAAAGCACAGTGATTTTCAGTCTTTGTTTTAAAATTTATTTTTAGTTTTATTTTTTTAAGATTTTTTTTTAAGTAATCTCTACACCCAACATGGGGCTTGAACTTACAACTCTGAGATGAAGAGTTGCACGTCCAATTGACTAAGCTAGGCAGGCAGGTGCCCCTCTCCTTGGTTTTTTAAACCTAATGCTTTTAGGTAAGGCTGTTTTCCACTGGCTGTCTATAACTCCATTCCTTATTCTGTCTCTCTAGAACAAGTAAATCATTTACATTTGTAGTGCATAGCCATTAAGGTGTTTTTACCAGGCAAGTGATGTGATAACCTTTGTATCTCACTTATTAGTAACAAAATTATTGTCATACCTTAGATCCATCTCAGTAACCCCCATTGTCATTATAGGACTTTGCTAGATAACCTGTTCCTGCCCCACCAAATGCTACGTTTTATTGTTATTGTAGTGTATTGACAATAGTCTTCCTAAGATACTTATTTCATTACTTTTACTTTTATACACAAAAATTCTCTGTCTTTACATTGCCTTTGAGGTACGCTTTGCTACGGTCTTCTGATTTACTTCCTCTTGTGTCTTCTAATATTTTTTGTGTCGCCTAAACAATGCCATAGTTACCACTTGAACCTTTTACATGCGATGCTCTTTTCTTTCTTCTGTCTTAAAGTTAGGAAGCTTTATTTTTTTTGTACGAGTTTTGATTTTTTTGTACAGTTTATATTAATTGGAAAAATAATACAATACAAACATTTAAAATAAATTCACACTGCTAACAACTTAGTGTTTATGCTTTCAGACATTTTGTTTTGTTTATGCTAACATATATGTTTTTCTTGCATGAATGAGATCAGATTATACTAAGTCTGCTACACCTTGCCTTTTGTCACTTAACAATGGTATTCATACTTCTTTTTCAGTACACAGAGATCTGCCTTACTCTTTAAATGGCTGCATACTCTTTAAATGGCAGTGTATTAATTATTGAATAATACTCTGAATAACCAGTTGCTTGATGGTTTTTTCACTGTTAGGTTTTTTTTTATTTTTTTAATTTTTTAATTTTTTTAGTTTTTTTTTTTTTTTTAATGTTCATTTATTTTTGAGACAGGGGGAGACAGAGCATGAACAGGGGAGGGTCAGAGAGAGGGAGACACAGAATCTGAAGCAGGCTCCAGGCTCCGAGCTGTCAGCACAGAGCCCGACGCGGGGCTAGAACTCACGGACTACAAGATCATGACCTGAGCCGAAGTTGACCGCTTAACCGACTGAGCCACCCAGGCACCCCTTAGTTTTTTTTTTAAAGAGCTTCCCTCTTTTAAAAAAAATTTTTGATGTTTATTTATTTTTGAAAGAGAAAGAGCACAAGCAGGGGAGAGGCAGAGAGAGAGAGAGGGAGACCCAGAATCCAAAGCAGGCTCCAGGCTCTTAGCTGTTAACACAGAGCCCAATGTAGGGATCCACCCCCAAGAACTGCAAGATCATGACCTGAGCTGAAGTCGGATGCTTAACCGACTGAGCAACCCAGGTGCTCCAAAGAGCTTCCCTTTGTACTTCTGGTATATTTGCTTTGTTGCATCTGTAGCATAAATAATTAAAAAGGATTATAATTGGGTCAAAAAATATACACCTAAAATTTTAGAAAATATTTGGTTCAATAAGAGAAAAATGAGGGAGGACTAGTCCAACCAAACATTAGTGCTTTCTTTTCTTTTTTCTCTTCTTTTGTTTTCTCTTTTCTTTCCTTTTCTTTTCTTCTTTTCTTTTCTTTTCTTTTTTTTCCTGTGTGTGTGTATGTATATCATCTTAAAGATTTGCCTATCGTACCTGCTACCAAAGAGTGGCAAGTTAGAAAGGTACTATGTAGAACAACTTCAAGAACAAATTCAACAACTTCAAGAACAATTTTTTTTTAATTTTTTTTTAACGTTTTATTTATTTTTGAGACAGGGAGAGACAGAGCATGAACAGGGGAGGGTCAGAGAGAGGGAGACACAGAATCTGAAACAGGCTCCAGGCTCTGAGCTGTCAGCACAGAGCGACACGGGGCTCGAACTCACAGACCACGAGATCATGACCTGAGTCAAAGTCGGCTGCTTAACCGACTGAGCCACCCAGCTGCCCCAAGAACAATTTTTTTATTAAATTTTTTTTTAAATGTTAAGTAACTTTTTATTCTTAAGTAAATAATTTTAGATAGGAAATGGGTGTTTAATTTTGTTTAATGCCTCTCTATCATTTGAGACTGGCTTAGTCAGTTTGGGCTGCCTTATTAGAATACTATAGACTGAGTGGCTTAAACAACAAATATTTATTTCTCACAGTTCTGGAGGCTGGAAGTTCAAGATCAGAGTGTCAGTGTTGGGTTCTTGATGAAAGCTTTCTTCCTGGTGTACAGAGAGAGAGAGAGAGAGAGAGAGCTCTGGTCCCTTCATCTCCTTATAAGGGAACTAATCCTGTCATGGGAGGCCACCCTAATCTAACCTAATCTAACCCTAAATACCTAATCTAACCCTAAATACCTCCCAACGGCCCCACCTCCAAATATGATGACTTTGGAGATGAGAGTTTCAACATATAAAATTTTGGGCAAATACAACATTCAGTTTATAGCAGAGATTATCATGTTACTTTTCTTTGGCTTATTATAGTAAATTAAATTAATGGATTTTTAAATATTTAAATATTATTATAGTCCTATAAGTAATCTTCACTTGGTTATTATTTTTTAAAAGCTGGATCTTACTTGTTAATATTTTATTTATAATTTTACATTGATATTCATAAGTTATAATGAGCAGTTGTTCTGTCTTAGGTTTTGGTAATAGTGTTATATTGACTATGTTTTTAAGTTTATTCATTTTTGAGAGAGAAAGAGACAGAATGTGAGTGGGGGAGGGGCAGAGAAACAGGGAAACACAGAATCTGAAGCAGGCTCCAGGCTCTGAGCTGTCAGCACAGAGCCTGACACAGGGCTCAAACTCATGAGCTGTGAAATCATTACCTGAGCCGAAGTCGGACGCTTAACTGACTGAGTCACCCAGGTGCTCCTGTTATATAGACCTTTTTAAAAAAATGTTTACTTATTTTGAGAGAGAGAGCATGGGGGAGGAGCAGAGAGAGAGGGAGAGAGGGAATTTTAAGCAGGCTCCTTGCCGTCAGCGCAGAATCTGATGTTGGGCTTGATCTCTTGAACCACAAGATCATGACCTGAGCCAAAACCAGGAGTTGGATGCTTCATTGACTAAGCCACTCAGGTGCCCCTATATTGACTTTTTAAAATGAAGAAACAAATCTGAAAAACCAAATGCCCACTTTTTCATGCTCCGGTGTAATTTGATTTTGAAATTCTTTGCTCTTGAAATGTTATGTAATTCACCTACATAGTACCTTTCTAACTTGCCACTCTTTGGTAGCAGGTACTATAGGCAGATACTTACTTCCAAATAAGGTACATATTTCCAAATAAGGTCATAATAGATGTAATTAAGTTAAGATGAGGTCATACTGGAGTAGGTTGAGCCATTAATCCATTATAACTAGTGTCCTTATAAGAAGACAGAAGACAATGTGAGGATAGACACACAGGGAGAAGACAGCCATGTAGTGACAGAGGCAGAGATTAGGGTGATGTAGCTGCAAGCCAAGAGTTGATGGCCACCACCAGAAGCCAGAAAGAGGCAAGGAAGGATCCTCCCTTATAGGTTTCAGAGGGAGCATGGCCCTACCAACACCTTGTTTTCCGACTCTAGAACTGTGAGAGAATAAATTTGTTGTTTTAAGCCATCTAGTTTGTGGTAATTTATTACAGAAACCCTAGGAAACTAATACATTATGTATTTCATTTGTGCTTTCAAATTTATTTTTGTCTTTTTCATTTTTTATTTTGTAATTGATGCCTTCTTTTTTTCACCTTGTTAATGTGGTATCCCATAATATTTATTTTTTACCTACCTCCCCAAATTAGTTCTTGAGTTGTTCAATTCTGTTTTTTTTTTTTTTAATTTTTAATATTTATTTATTTTTAAGAGAGATAGTGTTTACCAGTAAGAAAAGAAAGCATATGTTCAGGAATGCTGGGTGGCTCAATCAATTAAGCATCTGACTCTTGATTTCTGCTTAGGTTATGATCTCATCATTCTTGAGTTTGAGCCTGACATCAGGCTCTGTGCTGACAGCACAGAGCCTGCTTGGGATTCTTTCTCTCCCTCTCTCTCTGTCCCTCCCCCTCACGTGAGCATCCATGTGCTCTCTCTCTCTCTCTCTCTCTCTCTCTTAAAATAAATAAACTTAAAAAAAAAGAAAGCATATGTCCACAAAAATACTTGTACATGAATATTTATAGCAGCTTTATTTGTAATAGCTGAAAACTAGAAACAGTCTAAATGTCCATCACTAAGTAAGTAGATAAATAAATTGGTATATCCTTAAAACGGGTGCCTGGGTGGCTCTGTGTTAAGCATCCAGCTCTTGATTTTGGCTCAAGTCATGATCTCATGGTCATGATCTCACAGTTGTGAGACTGAGCCCCACGTTGGGCTCTGCACTGAGCATGGATCCTGCTTTGGATTTTCTCTCTCCCTCTCTCTCTCTGCCCCTCCCTTGCTTGCACTCTTTCTCAAAATAAATAAACATTAAAAAAATACTATTCAGTAATGAAAAGGAATGAACTATTCATACATACTACTACATGGATGAATCAAGTATGCTAAGTAGAAGAGCCTAAATCAAAAAGAGTATATATTATATTAATCCGCTTATATAAAATTATTGGAAATTTAAATTATTGTATAGTGACAGGAACTGCTTTGGGAAGGGAGGGGCAGGAGGCAGAGATTATAAAGGGGCAGGAGGAAGTTTTAGTAGTGATGTGTTTATTGACTGTGATGATGGCTTCATGTGTGTATGCATATGTCAAAAGTGATCAAATTGTACAGCTTAAATATGTGCAGTTTATTGTATGTCAGTTATACCTCAATAAAGCTATAAAAAAAAAAAACCCCACGCAACTTACTGTGTGAGGCTCTCACTACTATTATTCCCTAATCTCCATCAGTGAGGATCTCTGACTGCTTTTCTCTTGTCATAGGCAAGTGATTCTTGTTGTTCTGGTTGTTTACAATATTTGTCAGTCCCTTGGCATCCAATGGTACTTGCAGCCTCTTCCTTTAGAAGTTTCCTCATTCTAGGTTATAAAACAAGCTCAAGACAGCTCTCAAGTGGCTCACATTTTTTACATGGGAAACACTCACCTGGCCAGCTATCAGTGAGTGCAGCTACTTTGTAATCATAGTCTTCTACTCTGCTGTCATGGATCACTTCAAATGCTAGTCTTCAGGTTCCTCAGGTAGAGGTCAGATAACCGGTCCACAGAGTCCCTAATCTCCAAGAGACAGATATTGAGCTTTCAGAGTGGTGTCCTTGAAGTCCACCCTTACTAGGCTAGAGGTGAGGGTAAAGGGGTAAAGCACCAATCCATCCCTCTGATTTGAGAATGGTATTGACAACTCTCTCTAAAGAAATCCCTTCTTCCCAATTTCCATCTCCTCATTACATCTCTCCAAATGCTCTCCACCTCCACTCTTTTTAAAAATAATTGGAGGTGGGTGATGAGCTAAGTATTGTAAAATTGCTCCCCCCCCCCCCCCCCCCCCCCGTCTCTCTCTGTTGCAGATCTTGTCCATGTGGTCTAACACTTCATTTTGGGTAGTGGGAGTATTAACAATAGTGCCTTGGAGCCCTCAGTTGAGATTGAGACAGAGTTTATGTGGGTATCATGTTATATGCTGTTAGTAGGACTTTCTGGAAGTCTGATTTAATTTAAAAACATGCACTTTGCTTGAGATTAGTAAAATTGTGGGAGCTTCACTTTTCATTTTGTCCTTATTTCATGGTACTGGACATACATTCTTATCTATGGTATGGGATTGTAGCTGTTCCCTAGTTTTATTATTGGTGGAATTTCCTATAATAATTGTTTCTTTTTTTTTATTCATGTTTGTAAACTTCAGGGAAGTAAGTAAACATGCCTTTACTGCTTCTCCTTTCTCTGCCTTCCTATTAAATACTGAAGTCTCCTTGTTAAAATAGTCATCTGATTATTCCAGTCCTCACAGACTTTAGTCTTTACTAAACTTCTGTAGAATTTATTTCTTAGTAATAACTGGTGTTTATATTTATTGTTTTATTCTTTTGTATTTAATTTGTTTCAAATACTTCAGTGGAATTTGTTTTCTCTATTTTTTATTTTTAATTTGTTATGTAAACAATGATTACTTTTGAGAGAGAGAGCGAGAGAGAGAGAGAGCGAGCGAGCATGCATGTGTGAGCAGGGAAGGCACAGAGAGAGAGAGAGAGAGAGAAAGAGAGAGAGAGAGAGAGAGAGAGAATCCCAAACAGGCTTCATGCTGTCAGCACTGAACCCAGTGTCAGGCTCAATCCCATGAACCTATGAGATCACAGCCTGAGCTGAAATCAAGAGTCAGATGCTTAACTGACTGAGCCACCCAGGCACCCCTGTTTTCTCTGCTTTTAAAATGGAAGAATTAAAATGGATTACCTTTGATATCTGGAGCTCAGATATTTTAGGAATCTCAAAACTCTTTTGGGAGAAGTAGGGTAAGTGATATTATTTGGAATTTCATAAGTAATGAATAAGTCAGATTTCAAGTGGTTGGCCAGTATGACATGGCAATGTCATGATGGCAAAGTAATGATGGTAAAGGATTAGAACACAGGATATATCAACTCCATTCTTTGTCTGACTTCTTAGTTTGCTTTCCACCAAGACATGTCAGCCTCCCTTTCTTTCCCATAGTTGGTTTATTATTACTAATCGGAGTAGTAGGCAATTCAGGAATAGGGTTATATTTGTTTAAAGTCTTATTTATTAAAGTTTTTTTTTTGTTTTATATTCTTTTTATATTGCTTTTATTGTTTTATATTCTCTATATCATGCAGTGGGTGAGTTATCAAAGTAATAAATTGATCAGAAATGAGCACAATACCAGTAAATTTACTTGAGCCCCAAGCTAATTGCCTAATTTTGTATGTTTCTTTCTGCTCTTTGGTTTTAACTGCATAGGCTGCAAAAATGTAATTTGAATAATGGAAAAAGGAGTTTTGGGGTAAGCTGCCTGTGTTAAGGAGCATTATCTGTCTCCACAAAAGTTCCTATGACAAAGACATGACTGGAAACTAAGTGAAACATTTAAGGCATATAAAAATGTTGTTAAAACAGGAAGGAAAGCAATGGGAAGGAATGTCGTTCGCTCTGCCTGCGCTAGTGCTAGTCGGCCGATAACACTCTGAATCACAGGGAAACCACCAGCGTGATAAGATTTAGTATGGCAAACATAATTAAGAAGTCATTGATTTTGATCATGAGTCTCTCAAAGACTCTAAAAGAGTTACTCTAAAAGAGTAACCAAATGCCTAAAAGAAGGAAAAGCAATAAATAATCGTGACCCTCTTTGCCCCCAAATTAACAATGTGTAACACAAAAATCATTCCAGATGGTTCACGACTGAGAAGATTTTCATGATTTTTCTATCATAATTCATTTTAGACTTAGTGAGATTCCTCTCGGATATATTTTTGTGGCATGACTACATTTTTTCTTTTTCTTTGTTTTTCTGGTCAAACAAACATGTTAATTTGTGAGGCAAATTTAGTATTTCAAAGTTAAGTAGTAAGTCACATTTTTGGGTACTGAGTGGAACAGCATTTTTTTTTTTTTTTTTTTTTAAATATTTCTATCCACAGTCCTCAACTCTTGAGTTTATGCCTGTGTAATTCTTTCGGCTGTTTATTTGGCAATGTCTCTGGTCTTCCTTGAGAAGTTTAGCTTGTTGAATATGGTCACAGGTAAATACATTTTTAAATTGTATTCCTATATGCCATTTTCAGCTTATAATATTAAGGTCTGGTTACATGTAAGGCAGATATAATGAAAATTAAATAATAAAAAAAGGGCTTTGAACATGTTTATACATCAAATAAAGCTAGTAACTTTCCTGTATGCCAGTAAGTAGACAGAAATAAAAACATTAGGTTTTTGGGTGCTCAGTCTGTTAAGCATCCGACTTAGGCTCAGGTCATGATTTCAAGGTTCATGAGTTCAAGCCCTGCTGTCAGGCTGTCAGCACAAAACCCACTTCGGATCCTCTGTCCCCCTCTCTCTCTGCCCCTCCCCTGCTCATTCTCTCTCTCTCTCTCTCTCTCTCTCTCTCTCTCTCTCTCTCTCTCTCTCAAAATAAATAAACTTTAAAAATTACATTAAGGGGTGGAAAATCCCATTTAAATTAGTAACAGATATAAAATAAATAGAAATGAAGTTAACAAAATATATGGGGCTTTATAAAACTTGAGCAAAAAGGAAGATATAACTAAGGAATCATACCTGTTGATTGAAGACTCAACATTGTGAAAGTATAAATTCTTCTTAAATTAATTTATAAATTTAAATGTAATATCATTGTCCTAAAGTCCAGGAAACCTAAGAACAAATGTGTGAGAGTAGCCAACAAAACTTTGAAAAATAACAGCATTGAGTAGTGTCCCCTATCAGATTTTAAAATGTATTATGGAGTACTGAGATCAAAAGAATGTGGTATTGAGCCCAGAACTGACTGATGAAGGGAACAGAATTTTTTAAAAATCCAAAGAGAGAGACTCAGATATATGTAAGAGTTTAGAGTATGACAAAAGTGATCTTTCAAATCCATGGGAAACGGATGGTTCCCTGAGAAATAACGAGGGACAGCTAGCTGGCTTACTATTTGGCAAAAAACAAGGTAGGTAGGATGCCATATACTTCTCCAGAGTAGATTTTTAGGTGGAGTAATGATTTGGATGTTAAAATTGAAGCTATGAATGTACTAATGGAAAACATTTATGAGATATATATAAACTTTGGGATCAGGACAATCTTTCTGAGCATGACAACAAAGACAAAACCTTAAAACAGGTTTGACTGTATAAAAAGATTACTCCCCCTCCCCCAACCAATAAAGAAAGATGGGAAAATATTTGGAATATGTAAAGGAAATTTCAAATTCTATGTATTTAGAGAACTCTTAAAAATGTCTTGCCAGGAACTCCTGGGTTGGTAAACGTGTGGAGATTTGGGGAGAGTGGCATGCTCAGAATGTGGAAGCTCTGTGCCCTTTCCCACTTACTTGCCCTATACATCTCTTCTCCCTGGCTGTTGTGAGTTAAATACATGTCCCCTAGATAGTGGGTAGTGGGTATGCCCCTGCTAGTATGTATTCTTTTTAGATAAGACCTGAAACAATTGTGTATAACTAGATTCAAGAATGTGTTTGCGTAAAAAGTCCCCTTCTAAAAGTCAGAATCTTAACACTTAGCTCCAATATCTGAAAATGTCCATTATCAACCTCTGAGCTCTAAAAATACACTCTAATATAAAAATTCTTCCCCATCCTGTCATCAAAAGAGGGTACTCTTTGGCTATTTAAATAAATCCAAAATAAATGTACTAGAAAAAAAAAAAAAAAGTCTTGCAGTTCTATTATGAAATGTCCAGAATAGATCAATCTACTGAGACTGAAAGTAGATTAGTGGTTGCCTAGACCTGGGAACAGGGGGAGGGGGAATGGGAAGTGACTGCTCATGGGTATGAGTGTTTTTTTGGGGGTGATGTAAATGTTCTAAAATTAGATTGTGATGATGGGTACATAACTCTGAATATACTAAAAATTATCAAATTTTGTACTTTTTTTTTCAAAAAAAGTTTTTTAAATGTTTATTCTTGAGAGAGAGAGAGAGAGAGAGACAGAGTCAGAGTGCAAGTGGGGGAGGGGCAGAGAGAGGGAATCACAATCTGAAGCAGGCTCCAGGCTCCTAGCTCCCCAGGGTCCTAGCTCCGAGCTGTCAGCACAGAGCCCCACAGGGGGCTCCAACCCCTGAACTGTGAGATCATGACCTGAGCTCAAGTCAGATGTTTAACCCACTGAGCCACCTGGGTGCCCCTCAAATTCTGCACCTAAATGAGTATGGTATTTGAATTATATCTCAATAAAACTGGTAAATTTTTTATTGCAAACTTACCTCAATAGAAAATAGGCTAATATCATAAATAGGCATGTGAAAAAAAGAGAAATGTGGATGGCAAATCTAATTTTTTTCCCATTTTGTATTAATTAAATGGGAATTTAAATCAACATTGAGATGCCATTATTTTAAATCTTCCAGTTGACAAAGACAAAAGTGCTTAATACACAGAATATAAAGAGATATACTCCTATGTAGCTGGTGCGAGTATAAATTGATTCAGCCTTTGTGGGAGGGGGCTAGGAGGATAGATAACACATATAATATATATACATATATATATATATATATTTTGTTGTTATATATATAATACAATGTTATATATATAAAACAAAAAAAAATCCCTTAAAACATTTATAGTCATAAAACATTTGTTTCAACAATTCCATTTTTAGAAATTTACCGAAAGTTTTTTTTCCCAATTAATAGTCTATTGCAAGGGGGGCATCTCACTGGCTCAGTCAGAAGAATGTGTGGCTTTTGATCTTGGGGCCGTAAGTTTGAGCCCCATGTGGGGTGTAGAAATTGCTTAAATAAAACTTAAAAAAAAATCTATTGCAAGTATCTCTATCTTATGTAATGTTTCAATAATTTGAATAGTTCCATACATATACATGATGAAGGGGTAATATTCCCTACAAAACACTTATATAAGAATTAATGTTTTTATATGGATTTTTGTTTATCCCTTGATTGCTCAGAAATTATTAAAAACAACAATTTTTAGGGTGGGTTTCAGGCAGACTGAGAAACACCATTGAAGAACAAGTTAATTGCAAATTGCAAGATACTGTAATTTCTTGCTTTTGGAAGAAAGTTCAACCTCTTAATCCTTTAAGCTATGTTTTGGAGTTTAATAAAAAATTTTTTTTTAAATTTATTTATTTTTGAAAGAGAGAGAGAGAGAGAGAGAGGGACAGAGAGACAGAGTGCAAGCAGGGGAGGGACAGAGAGAGAGGGAGACACAGAATCTGAAGCAGGCTCCATAGGACTTGGACTCACAAGCGGCAAG
Source organism: Panthera tigris (assembly GCF_018350195.1). NCBI lineage: Eukaryota > Metazoa > Chordata > Mammalia > Carnivora > Felidae > Panthera > Panthera tigris. The sequence goes on from NC_056668.1 coordinate 72,654,140, forward strand.
ATCATGACCTGAGCCGAAGTCGGCTGCTTAACCCAACTGAGCCATCCTGCGCACCTCTATGGAGTTGTGGAGTTTTGATGGTGAAGAAGACTCAATCTCTGTTTGGTGGAGTAAATGGACACTTAAATTACAGTGTGCTAAGTGATACAATTAAAATTAATCTTAGGAACATGTAAAAAAGTTCTCCGTCTTGCATGGGCAAGTAAAGCTTCCCAAGGTGTGGAATGTTTATGCTGACAGGTGAAGGAAAACTTGGGAATTACCAAGGTGAAGAGGAGTTTAAAAGAAGGTCTTCTGGCACAGAACTGCATGTGCAAAGGCCCAAATGTAGGTGAAAATGTAGAATGTTGAAAATGGGGGCATAAGTTAGGGCCAGATCCTGGGCCTTTTGAGTCACATTAAGGATTTTATCCTGAGGATAGTAAAGAGCCATTGAAAAATGTTAAGTAGGAGGTTAGTGTATCTTGGTCATACTTTTGCTTGTTAAAGAACATGTTGATTGCAGTGTGTTGATGCAATTAACTTTATTGGAACAAGATGGTCCTTTAGAGGGTGGTTTTTGCAATTCAGGTGAGAGGAAATGATGGTCTCTTCTAGGGTAATTAGTGGAGATAGAAGTGGGATAGCATCAAGGTATCTAGGAGGTAGAATACTAGGACATTGTGTTTGCTTGGATATGAGGGATGAGGAAGATAGAGTCCAGGATGATGTCTAGATTTATGTCTTGATCAACTGTGGGAATATTGTTGCTACTCACTGAAATAGGGCAGATTTGGTGGAGAAGATAATGCCCATTTTTTATTTAGTCATGGTCCATTCAGACAGAGATGTTCAATAGGCAGTCTGAAGCTCTGACAGATATGAGCTGGAGATAGAGGTGTGAGATCTTGATATTTATTTCCTTGAGGGAAAATTGGTTTTGTAGTTTGGGATAATTTCCTTTTGCATTTTATGACATATATGTTAAGCTTATGCTGAGAGAGCTGCTTGCCAAATAACAGGCTTTCTCAAAGTGTTTTTGTTGAATATGTTTTTACGTTCTGCATTATAATTGTGAAATTGTGAGATTCAACCTAACCGATACTTGTTTTTTTAGTTTCTTTTCACAGTTTTCATGGCATTTGGAAATCCATTGTAAGAAAATTCTTTATTGTATTTATCCCTTCTGTGGATAGACATTTAAATTGTTTCCTTTTTTTTTTCCCCTCAGTGCTACTGTGTTGATATTGTCACTGTGAAATTTCCTGTGCATGTCTCTGCACAAGTGTGAGAGCTAGGGAATAGAACTACCAGGTGGAAGGGGATATGTATCTTCAATTTTATCAGATATTGTCAAATTGCTTTCTATAAAGGGGTTATATTGATGTATACTCTCACCAGCTATGTATGGGGACTGTATGTGTTATATCCTCTCCTATGTTTGGTATTGTCAGACTGTAATACTTTCCCGGTCTGATGGATGTGAAATGGTATCTTGTGATTTTAAATTTGTTTAATTAATTGCTAATGAAGTTGGGCATCTTTTCACGTTGATTGTTCATTGATGTTTCTTCTATAAGTTACCTATTCATATTTTCCCCCCTTATTTTCTATTGGCTCACTTGTCTTTTTGTGGTTGTTGTTGTTGTTGTAGAATTTTTGTATAAATGAAATAATCCTTTGTCAGTGAAAATCTCTCTGCCCAATATGTAGTTTGTCTTCACTTTATTTTTTTTCATCTTAAAATTTCACCTTATTTTGCACATATATCTTTTACACTTATTTTGCACAAATATCTTTTTCTTTAAAGGTTTTTTATTTTTAATCAACCTTTCCACCTGGTTTGGGGCTTGAACTCACAACCCCAAGATCAAGAGACTCATGCTCTACTGACTGAGCCAGCCATATATATAAAAATTTTTAAAAGTTATTTTTATCTTTCATACATAGAAAAATTTAATCAATCAATGGTACTGAATGATCATACATTTGAAAATATTTTATAGACATAAATGATGATACACATCAGCAAATGTGTATTTTTTTTTTCTGTTTTGAGAGAGCATGAACACATGCAAGTGGGGAAGGGGCAGAGAGAGGGAGGAAGAGAGAGGGAGAAAGAGGATCCCAAGCAGGCTCTGTGCTGGTAGTGTAGAGCCTGACTCTGGGTTTGAGCTCATGAACCGCGAAATCATGACCTGAGCCGAAATCAAGAGTCTGATGCTTAACTGGCTGAGCCACCCAGGCACCCCTGTATGTATTCTTTTTAATAGACTTTATTTTTCAGAGTCGTTTTGGGTTCACAGCAAACTTGAGCAGAAAGTAGAGAATTCCCATGTTATCTCTGTCCCACATGCTTACAATCTCCTCACTTATGGACATCAGACATCACAGTATGGCACATTTGTTGCAATTGAGGAACCTGAATTGATACATCATTATCACTCAAAGTCCATGGGTTACATTAGGGTTCACTGTTGGTGTTGTTCATTCTGTGGGTTTGGACAAATGTGTAATGACAGCCACCCACCGTCATACTAACATGCAGAATAGTTTCACTGCCCTCAGAATCCTCTGGGCTCTGCCAATTCATCCCTCCCTTCTTAGCCCCTGATGTTCTTAATGTCTGCATAGTTTTGCCAGAATGTCATATAGTTGAAATCATACAACGTATAACATTTTCATATTGGCTTCTTTCACTTAGTATATACTTAAGTTTCTTCTACATCTTTTCATGGCTTCATAGCTCATTCCTTTTTAGCTCTTTTGAATAATATCCCACTTTCTAGATATACCACAGTTTATCCATTCACCTACTGAAGGACATCTTGGATGCTTGGATGTTTTGTCAGTTAAGAATAAAGCTGCTGTAAATATCCCTGTGTACATTTTTGTGTAGACCTAAGCTTTCAACTCATTTGGGTAAATGTCAATGAGCACAATTGCTGGATTGTATGTGAAGAGTATTTTTAGTTTTTCAGGGCACCTGGGTGGCTTAGTCATTTGAACATCTGACTCTTGATTTTGGCTCATATTGTGATCCCAGGGTTGTGGGATCCAGCCCCGTGTCAGGCTCTGTGCTGAGCATGGAGCCTGCTTAAGATTCCCTCCCTCCCTCTCTCCCTCTCTCTCTCCCTCCTTCGCTTCCCACCCCCCACTCTGCCCCCTCCCTGCTCACGCTTTCTCTCTCAAAGGAAAAAAAAAAAGAAACAAAAAGAAAAAGGAAAGAAAAGAGTATGTTTAGTTATATAAGAAAGCCCCAAAATGTCTTCCAGAGTGGCCACTTTGCATTCCTACCAGCAATGAAAGAGAGTTCCTGTTGCTCCACATTCTTACCAGCACTTGTTGGTATTTTAGATTTTGGCCATTTAAAAATTTTTTTTTCAACGTTTTTTATTTATTTTTGGGACAGAGAGAGACAGAGCATGAACAGGGGAGGGGCAGAGAGAGAGGGAGACACAGAATCGGAAACAGGCTCCAGGCTCCGAGCCATCAGCCCAGAGCCCGACGTGGGGCTCAAACTCACGGACCGCGAGATCGTGACCTGGCTGAAGTCGGACGCTTAACCGACTGCGCCACCCAGGTGCCCCTAGATTTTGGCCATTTTAATAGGTATATAGTGATATCACATTGTTTTGATTTGCATTTCCCTAATGATTTGATGATATTCCTTAATGATGTGATGTGGAGCATCTTTTTATATGCTTGTTTGCTGTCTGTATATCTTCTGTAGTGAGATATTCAGATCTTAGGTCCGTTTCTCAAATCAAATTGTTTGCTTTTTCATTGTTGAGTTTTAAGAATTCTTTGTATATTTTGAATAACAATCCTTTATTAGATATGTGCTTTGCAAATATTTCCTCCCAGTCTGTGGCTTTTCAATCTCTTAAGCAGCATTTACTTTTACATAAATATCAGGCATTTTTGTTTGTGTACTATAATTTTCTAATTAATTGATTAGTGTTCTAACCTAAGAAATCAAGATTGTGGTATGTCCCACCAAATAAGATAAGCCAGAATCAATAAAATTTTGAACCGAAAAAAACACTCCCAACCAAAAAATTATAAAAAGAACAAATCTTCTGTGCTTTAATGTCTAAATTTAAATATATATTTAATATATACTAAAAGCAATTTATATATTATATATAAAGCAATTTAATATATATTATATTAAAACTTATGTATAAAACTTTCTTCTATGGAATATAACAAATCACATTTATTATTTTCTTCACTTTATATTGTTCAGGCAATTTCTTTCCATTCCTCAGTATATTTCAAACATATTTTTTTGTTAAATATTAATATTTGAACCCCTTTCATCACTTTGTGTCCCCATATTCCACTTTAAAAAAGTGCTTTAGGGGCGCCTGGGTGGCTCAGTCAGTTGAGCATCTGACTTTGGCTTGGGTCATGATCTCGGGGTTTGTGAGTTTGAGCCCCACATCGGGCTCATTGCTGTCAGCACAGAGCCTGCTTTGGATTCTCTGTCCCCCTCTCTCTGTCCCTGTCCTGCACGTGCGCACACACACACACACACACACACACACAATTCTCTCTCTCTCTCTCAAAAATAAACATTGAAAAAAAGTGCTTTACACCATCTAATACAATCTGTATACATATTTTATATCTTTATTTTCTTAACCCCATTTAGTTCCATGAAAGCAGAGACTTGTTCACTTTGTTTACTATTATATTCTAAGTCTCTTATACAATGTCTGGCATAAATGTTAAATATTTGTTGAACGAATAAGAAACATTACTTATTTATACAAACTATTTATAAAATTTTTTCTTGATGTTTATTTTTGAGAGAGAGAGAGGGGGAGAGAGAGAGCAGAGTGTGAGCTGGGGAGAGGCAGACAGAGAGGGAGACACAGAATCTGAAGCAGGTTCCAGGCTCTGAGCTGTCAGCACAGAGCCCAACACTGGGGCTCCAACTCAGGGTCTGTGAGATCATGACACGAGATGAAGTCAGATGCTCAACCAACTGAGCCACCCAGACACCCCTACAAGCTATTTTAAAAAAGCTATTGCTGATTTCAGTGGAGCAGAATAGAGAGCCCAGAAATAAACCCACGATTATATGGTCAATTAAGCTTCAACAAAGAAGGGAAGAATGTACAATGGGAAAAAAGTCTCCTCAACTGGGGAGACTGCTGAGAAAACTAGGCAATTACGTGCAAAAGAATGAAACTTGGACCACTTTCTTACACCATACACAAAAATAAACACAGAGTGGATCAAGGACCTAAATGTGAGAACTGAAACCATAAAAATCCTAGAAGAGAGCACAGGTAGTAATTTCTTTGACATCGACCATAGCAACATTTTTCTAGACATGTGTCCTGAAGCAAGGGAAACACAACCGAAAATAAACTATTGGGGTTACGTCAACATCAAAAGCTTCTGCACAGCAAAGGAAACAGCCAATAAAACTAAAGGACAACTTACTGAATGGGAGAAGATATCTGCAATTAACATATCTGATAAAGGGTTAGTATCCAAAATATATAAGGAACTTCTACAAGTCAACATCAAAGAACCCAAATAATCCAATTAAAAATGGATAGAAGACATGAGCAGACATTTCTCCAAAGAAGACATACATATGGCCAACAGACACATGAAAAGGAGCCCAACATCACTTATCATCAGGGAAATGCAAATCAAAACCACAATGAGATATATCACCTCATACCTGTGAGAAGCACTAAAATCAAAAACACAAGAAGAAACAAGTGTTGGAGAGGATGTGGAGAAAAAGGAACCTTTGTGCACTGTCGGCGGGAATATGAACTAGTGCAGCCACTCTGGAGAGAATAGTATGGAGGTTCCTCAAAAATTGAAAATAAATCTACCTGGGGTGCCTGGGTGGCTCAGTTGGTTAAGTAAGCATCCAACTCTTGATTTCAGCTCAGGTCATGATCTCACAGTTCATGAATTCAAGCCCCACATCAGTCTTCATGGTGACAGTGCAGAGCCTGCTTGGGATATCTCTCTTCCTCTCTCCCTCTCTCTGCCTCTCGTCTCTCTCTCTCAAAATAAATAAACTTAAAAGTTTTAAAAATTAAAAAATAGATCTACCATATGATCCATTAATTCTACTGGGTATTTACCTGAATAATATAAATTCAAAAAGATATATGCACTCTTGTCTTTACTGGAGTATTATTTACAACAGCCAAATTATGCAAGCAGCCCAAGTGTTTGCTGGAAGATGAATGGATAAAGATATGGTATATATATATATTTATATATTTATATACACATATATGTACATGTATATATACGCATATATATATGTATATATGTGTGTATATATATATGTGTGTGTGTGTATATATATATATATATATATATACACACACACACAATGGAATATTATTCAACCATAAAAAGAATGAAATCTTGTGATTTACAACTACATGGAGGGATCTAGAGGGTATAATGCTAAGCAAAATAAATCAGAGAAAGACAGGTACCATACGATTTCACTCGTGTGTGGAATTTAAGAATCAAAACAAAGAAAAAAAGAGACAAACCAAAAAACAGAGTCTTAACTAGAGAAGAAGCTGGTGGTTACCAGAGGGAGTTGGTGGTGGGGCGTATGGGTGAAATAGGTGGAGGGGATTAAGAGTACACTTATCTTGGTGAGCAGTGAGTAATGTATAAAATTGCTGAATCTCTATGTTGTACATCAAGACACTAACACTCTATGTTAAGTGTACTGGCATTAAATAATATTATGTGATGTGAAAATTATATAAAATTCAAACTTGTTTCCATAAAGTTATATTGGAACATAAAAAAAAATTACTGCCGATTTCAAGAGTTGTTACAGTCTTACTTTTGTTATTATTTCCAAGATTGATTTTATAATTACTGCTGATTTCAGACAGTTGTTATGGTCTTAATTTGTTGTTCTCAAGATTAATTTTACAAAGACTTCATATGCTGAAAAGGGCTCAAATCTCTGCTCATTACTAACTGCTATTCAGAATTTCAAATTTTATATTCTGAGCAAAAGTTATGCTACTTTACTTAGTAGAGTATGCTGATTTTCATTTTTAAGTTATGCATAGATTCTTAAGTAGTTAACCAGCAGGTTTATATAGTATATGATATAATCCTTTACCATCAAGACCCAGCTTTAAAACATTTTGACCTCCACTGTGAATTTTAATGCAACATAATTATTATGTTAAGCATCTCTAAATCTCTCAATGGTTTGACTCAGAAATTTCTCTGAAATTGCTCAGTATTAGGAATATACCAGTCACAGGCAAAAAACTAAAGATTAGAGATTACCAAGGAAATAGCTAAATAAAGTGTGTATGATGTCTTTTGATGTGAAGAAATCCTTACTTTTATTTTCCATTTTTTATGGTGGTAAAGTATATATAACATAAAATGTACTATTTTTAAGTGCACAGGTCAGTGGTATTAAAGTGCATGTATATTGTACACCTATTATCACTGTCCATCTCCAGAACTCTTTTCATCTTGCAAAAGCGAAACTCAGTACCCGTCAAACAATAACTTGCATTCCCACCGTATGCCTTTGTTTTTCATTGGACACTGTGGTTTTTGTTCCTAGTCTTGTCCATATGATGGACAAGATGTACGTGCTACTTTAACACTTGCCACTGGGAATGACTTTACCCTTCAGGAATGTGGTTTTATTCCTGCAGCTTTAAATAATATAGCCTATCAGAATATGACACAACTCCATATTCATACAGTAAATACATCTATTTAATGTTAGGCTGTTTCCTTAAGAAACATGCCTTTTTTCTTCAGCAATGTTGGGCACAGTAATAATAGTTTAAAGTAGTCACTAGAATTTTAAAACTAGGTGATTTCTGTTTCCAACTCACCGACATACATATGATTTCTTATTTTAAAATGTTGTGTGTTTTATATAAGAAAAAGTTCACGTTTGTGTGTTACAATGTATTTTTATTTTGACTTTGAGGGTAGTGATCTTCCCTGTGGCTGATTGCATCCTAGTGTCACCCAGGAGCTTATTAAAATTACACATTTCTCAACTGTGAAGATTGAAATTATGTCAGAGTGAGCGGGGCTGGGATCTAGGAGTCTGTATTTCGACATGCTCATTATTTGGTCAGGTATAGGTGTGGGTACCATTATCCCAGGAGACTTTTTTACTGGCATCTTTATATATTCTGGACTTTAGTGTATATCATATCCACATATATTTCCATTCCTATGGCATTAAGCTCAAAAAAGACTTGTCAGCAGTTATTTTGAGGCCCCAGTAGGATCCTTTCATAAGACAGGTTGTTATACACAGATTTAGATATGGTACATGGCCTCACATGGGACAAATAAGATTTAAGCCAGTTCTTAAGTCTGTAAAAGTTTAAGTAGTAGCTTGTGTTTCTTTCCCCTTGAATTGTGTTAAACACAAAATATTTTGAACTTGCACAGGTGTTTGAGTTTATACTTACTTGTAAGAGTCACATTTGCAGTTCTCTGAAGGTAAATTCATCCTCATTATACATCTTGGTTTATTTAATTCTCTCAGTTAAGTCGCCTAATGTCTTTGAATATTTTCCCGTTATTTAGTTGGGAACATTAGGTACTACCAAGAATGTGCAACTAAGATGTTCTAAGTCCACAGGTGTTTAATGAGCATCCACTATTTCTGTAGTCCTTTCTTATCCCTTGTAAATCAGTGGATTAGATCTCTTGATGAACCAAGGAGTAGGAATAAATGCTCAGCTTAAATGTACGTATTCCTGAAGTTGTCCAGTCTCTCACTTAAGTCGCAGTCTTTTTCAGAGTGTAAGGACGGTTACATGCAAGAATGGTGACTTGCTGATGGACAATAAAATTTGAAGTATAAAGATTCTTGGCTTCCCAGCAGTATAGTTAATAGGATTGCATTAAGGTTACCATAGCTAGATTATTCACATGAAGATAACCCAGACTTCCACTTTGGTTTACTGCTGAAAAACAGGATTGGTGAATTTGTGGGACAGAATTATAACCCATCCCTAAAGAGTGAATAAAATTAATTTGAAATGGTTAAAGTTTTGTGTATATGTGTTGTTTTTAATTTTGAGAACTTATCAGCAAAGGATAACATAGCTGTGGCTATATAAATGAATCATAGAGTTGGAATGAAATCAATCCTCATTTTATAGAAAGACAAATACAGATTTTGATCTGTGTGTTGTCTCATGAGGAGTTAGAGCTATATTAGCGGTTCTTGAATTTATAGGAGTTAGATTGTGTTTAATATTATGAATGGCAGTAGAACTTTTGCCCCAGACTTCCTGAGAAAGAATGTGAAGATTTCTTTTTTGTCTAATTAATAACCTTTATCTTCCAGGAAGAGAGATTGAGAATGGAGAGGGAAAGCGGGAACCTACCTACTTGTCTTCCTTGGTGATTGTTAAAATGCGTTTTCAGTTTCTACTTGGGAATTTTTTGTCTCGTTTTAGTTTCATGTGCCTTATATTCCTAGAAAAGTTTCTATACTTCTACTTTAAAATATTAAATTAATCTTTTCTATAGGAGCAGACTCATGGTTTATCAAAGTATCAGGCCAGAAGTGTTTTACAATATTTAATAATTGTTTCCCACCCATTTTGACTTGTCTTTGATCTGTTAGTAGCTTTAAACATAGTTAATCACTTCGTTCTTGTTACATTTTTTCCACTTCCCTTCTACATCACATTCTCTTGGTTCTCCTCTTATCTCCTTAGTTGCTCCTTCTGTTTCTTTTGCTATTTCTTCTTGTTCTTCCTGACCTTTAATACTGAGTGCCCCAGACCTCAGTCCTTAATCATTTTTCCTATCTTCACTTTTTCCAAAAATACCCAGTCTTGTGGCTGTAAATACTATCTGTATGTTCATGATTCCTAAACTTATATCCTCATTGCAGACTCCTAAACTCTAGACTCATTTTTATCCACCTTGATGTTACCACTTGTATATATGATAAATATTTCAGATCAAGTCCAAACCTGAGCTCTCGTTCTTTTCTCCCCAGACCTGTTCTGCCCATAGCCTTCTCCATCTCAGTTGGTTACAACTCTGTCCTTTCTTGCTATTCCAGCTAAAAACTTTGAATCCATCCTTATTTTCATATTTACCTGCTCAGTGTATACCTGTGCATGTGCTCACACATCACATCCAATTCATGAGGAAATCCTCTTAGCTCTACCTTGCAAATATATCCAGATTAACATTTCTTACCACTGACTGGATTTAGTTTAAACCAGCTTCATCGCTTACCTGGATGATCTCTAGTTTCCTGACTGGTCTCTTTGCTTCCTTTTTTGTTTCCCTCCAATCTTCTCCATACAGCAGCCAGAGTGATTCCTGAAAAATGAAGTCATATTGTGTCTCTTCCCTGCTTCAGTGGTTCCCCATTTCACTTAGAGTAAAGGTAGAATTTTTGTCATTCGCCTACTAGGCCATAGGCTGTTAATGGTGATGGGGCTCTCCCTTAATTGTCTCATTTCCTCTCCTGCATCTCTTCCCTTTGCATGTTCTTTTTTTTTTTTTTTTTAATTTAAAAAAAATGTTTATTTGTATTTCAGAAAGAGAGGGAGAAATGGTACACAAGTGGTGGGAGGGCAGAGAGAGAGGGAGACACTGAATCTGAAGCAGGCTCCAGGCTGTGAGCTGTTGGCACAGAGCCCGACATGAGGCTGGAACTCATGAGCTATGAGATCATGACCTGAGTGGGGCTGGAACTCATGAACTGTGAGATCATGACCTGAGCCAAAGTCGGACACTTAACTGACTGACCTACCCAGGGGCCCCTCTTTTGCTTGTTCTGTTTCAGCCATACTGGCCTCCTTGGTATTCCCTTAACACACCAGGGCTGTTGCATTGGTGTGATATTATGTCCATAACATCCTTGTCTGTGTGGTTCACTTTTTCAGGCTTTGCTCAAATGTCACTTTCTCAGTGAGGACTATCTTGACCACCTTATTTAAAATTGTAGTTGTCCCTGCCCCCTGCTCTGCCCCCCGACGTCTGTTTTACCTTTTGTTTTTTTTTTTTTTAACGTTTATTTATTTTTGGGACAGAGAGAGACAGAGCATGAACAGGGGAGGGGCAGAGAGAGAGGGAGACACAGAATCCGAAACAGGCTCCAGGCTCTGAGCCATCAGCCCAGAGCCCGACGCGGGGCTCGAACTCACAGACTGCGAGATCGTGACCTGAGCTGAAGTCGGACGCTTAACCGACTGAGCCACCCAGGCGCCCCAACCTTTTGTTTTTTTAATAGCACTTAGCACTTTACAAAATACTATTTAAATGACTTATTTGTTATGTTTATTGTTTATTGACTGTCTTCCTCTTCCAATGTAAGAGCTAGGAGAGCAGGGAATCTTTGTTTATTTCATCTGCATATCCCAAGCAATTGATACTTGGTCTTGTTTGTTGTTAGAGAAAAGGAAGGGAAATCTCAAGTTTCTTCATTTGTCTGAATTTTTCTAGTAGTGGTTTTTAAAAAGTTGTTCAAAAAATTCCCCCTAACTTTAGTATAACTATTTTGGTTCTTCTCTTTGGATGTTTAAGGATTCTATTTGATTATGCATGGTAGTATAATTTTGTGGTGGTGTTACAGTGAATTCCTCCTTAGCTCCTTTGAGGTTTCTTTCAAGGCTTGTTTTAGAAATCCTATATTAGTGTATATTCTAGTGTTATATTACAAGAATTTCCCATTTCTCTCAACTTTAAAAGAAGTCATAGGTCTACAAATGGTTAGGTAAGGTGTATAGGCTCATTCTTGTATGTGGAAAGAACTGACTTTTTCAAAATTTCTTTCATTGTAAGTCCAGTTTTGATGTTTAAGCAATTATTTGTGTATTCTTTTTTATTTTCTCTAAAGACTTTTATAGTAACATCTATATGAGGCTGTAGAGGCAGATTGGAATAACTAAAAACTGGAGCAAGAGGGAACTGGAGAATTACACATAAATACATGTACACCGAGATGCAGGCATAACCGTCATGAGTGGCCTTGGGCTTCAGATTATGTAATTGTTCTTAATGTTTTGATTGTTTTAATACTGCATCTATGCATCCAATAAACAAATGTTTACTTGGTAACTAAATAAACTAAATGGACCGTAGTTTCTGCTCAAGGTCTCTTAGTTTGGGCAACAAGACCAATAGTTGGATTTATCATATTGAGTGCCAGGTGCTCTATTTGATGTGAGTATGGGGTGCTTTGTGGAGGTGGTGGTTTTGAGGTGCTCCTTCCACTGAGGAGAAGGTACTTCAGTGTCACAAGTTTACTAGCCTGAAGTTCATGGTATGACCAGTGTCTTTAAAACCCTGAGCCTGTTTATTAGGCTCTTAAATTTGTAGTCTTCTGGATCCTGTTTACAGATCTTGTAAAATTGCAGGGTTTTAATGGAGATGAAATACTACTCTAAACACAGCCACTCTACTTTCATTTCATTCATTAACTTTCATTTAACAGTTCTGACATTCAGCAGTTTGCTAAGGTTTCTTCCAGTTCAGGATTCTGTGACTCTGGGATTGTAGCTCATTTCCTGTTAATGTTTTTTTCTCTTTTTTAGTTCATATTACTATTCTGTATTCTTCTCTTAATATAACAATTGCTATATCATACATGCAGGCGCCATGCAAATTATAAAACAGTGAAAATATATGGTGAAATTATTTTCATTATGGACTAAAGCAGATTTTTTGTTGTTGTTGTTGTTAATGGAGAAGCCTGGAAAAGTTATAGGTGTGATTTGGTTAGCAGCCTAAGACATGTCCCCGATAGAACCCTGAAAGACCCTTTATGTAGTTATTTACCTGCTCTGATTTACAGGATATCCTGTGGCTTAAGTACCATTTCCAGTTCCTGAAAAGAACAGCCATGAAAGGGGGAATATGGTCTCTGATTATACTTTTTGACATTTTTGTCTGGGCTTGGCCCTAAGTGTCCCTACAATCTTGCTCCTTTCTCTCACTGTGAGTCTGCAGATAGGCCCATCTTATCTGAAATACTTGGTCATCCTGACAGTATTATCAGTTACAATGTTCTTTCCTCATAGAGATCTACTCTCCCCCTGTTGTGTACCATGAAGTTTACAGTGCTCTCTTCTCCCTAAAGGTATTGACCCTGACATGCCACTGATATGATAAGCATTGCAGTTTAACTGCTCTTGTTGAACATTTGATTTTAATTCTTTAAACAGTGACGGTAACTACTTTATTTTCCTATCATGTCAAAACCTACTACGTAGTGATAAGATTCTTGGGAATGGACCGACTTGTAGAAAGTCAATTAAAAAATTTTTTTTGAGGTATACCTTCCTAAGTTTATTGTGATTTCAAGACAAATACATTTTTCTTCAGCTTTTATTTTTCTGGGCTCAGTTGAAAGCAACATTATGTAGTAGTCTCTAAGTTTGTAGTTTTTTCCCTTAACCCTCTGTTTTTTCAGATTAAAGTGACCTTACCCCCTTTAGATGACTATACCTTCATTCTAGCTTTACACCCTTGACTGTGAAAACTGGAAGGGACTATTAACCGGTCATCTGTCACTGTTGACGTATGGATCCCAGCACAATAGAAGGACCATGTCTTCTTCCACCACCTTCTTTTATGGCACAGTAGAATGATGTTAACTCCCACTGTAATTATAGTGGCATTTCAGCTGCTTGCATATACTAACTGCCTGGACAAGAAATTCAGGCTGTTGCAGGAGGATGAAATGGAAACAGCTTTCTAACATAGTACTGATTTTTTATGAGGAAAAAAAAAAAGGACTTCCTATCTGGTAAAAATAAAACATTATCAGTATTTCCTTTGAATGTTTGCTATGGGCTGTGATAAAAAAATAACTTTATTTAGAGTTATTTCTATAGAGATCCATGATACCCCTGTTAAGGAGAGAACCTGGAGCCCTAGGAACAGATGCTTCTGTACTTACTCCCTTCTCCCATCTACACTTCTCTATGCAGAATGGTGATTTGGATACTATTTTAAGAGTGCTACCCTTTTTTTTTAGTGATAGACTTGGACTCATAGGGTTATTGACACTTGAGTAATAACTTGAGTGTATGCTGTTCATTCGCCTGAACCATACTGTTTGCATCTCCACCATGGGCTATGGTTTGGTTGCTTCTTTAATTATGCTCCTTTCTGGCCTGAATGGTTTTATTTTGGATATTGTGTTATCGGCAGGAGAGGACATGAGGGGAGAAGGGTACGTGTTCCTTTAACTACTTTTGTTTTTTGTTTGTATGTTTATTTTTTTGGGGGGGAGGGGCAGAGAAGGGGACAGAGGATCCGAAGTAGGCTCAGTGCTGACAGCAGCGATCCTGAGCCCTATGTGGGACTCAAACTCACGAACCACGAGATCACGACCTGAACCAAAGTCGGATGCTTAGCCGACTGAGCCACCCAGATGCCACAACTACTTTTTTTTAGATTTACTTTTTTTCATGAGGAAATGGTAGAATAATGTTTACAATCTTTAAAAAAATAAATATAATGGAGTTCACTCAGAAAGATATGTGTGTGGACAAAAGATAAAATCATTTTTTTCCTGGGGTTCCTGGGTGGCCCAGTCAATAAGACATCTGACTTTTTAAAAAAAAATTTTTTAAGCTTTATTTATTTTTGAGAGAGAGAGAGACAGCGTGTGCGCATGAGTGGGGGAGGAGCAGAGAAAGGGAGACACAGAATCCGAAGCAGGCTCCAGGCTCTGAGCTGTCACCACAGAGCCCAATGCTGGGCTTGAACTCATGAACCGTGAGATCATGCCCTGAGCCAAAGTCGGACACCCAACCCACTGAGCCACTCAGGCACCCCAGACCTCTGACTCTTGATCTTAGCTCAGGTCTTGATATCAGGGTCATGAGTTAAAGCCATGTGTTAGCATTTGCGTTAGGTATGAAGGCTACTTAAAAAACAAATTAAAAAAAATTTTTTCCCTAAAATGTTAAGCTGAACAAAAATTTTACAAAAAACCACCACTATCTTCCCCGATACTTATGATCTTTTAGAAAGTACGTAGAGGAGACGTTTGAAAAAGATGAATGACTTAACAATATAAATTTTGGTGAGGGTTTTCATCGCTTATAGGTTTTTCTTTTTTTCTCTGTGTTGAAAGCATGAATGAGGACCTGGGGGAAATCTTGCTTGGGAGAAGATAATCAAATCTAGGTTCTAATTTTCCTTTGAATGCTTATTCCGGGATAATTGATTGTTAAGATCCGGAGGTAATAATAAAGATAATCCAGTCTATTCCTCTCTTTGGATGGATGAGATAACTGTGGTTTGGAGAGATTAAATTATGTTCTCAGGGACTCATATTAGTTGGTAGAGAGTTAGACTAAACTCTTGATTTCCATTTCTAGTCTGTGTTTTTTACAATACAGATTACCCATTACAGGACTGAATTTCTCATGGGTTTTGCCAGGTTTGCTCAGTAGACCAATCTGAGCAAATAGGAGCAGTTATAACGTTTCTAACCTAATATTGGGCAATAAAGACCTTTTAATTTCATTGAGACTTCTCAAAAATAAAGACTTAGTCATTTTTAAAAGGTGACTCAATATTGATATGCAATAAACATGCATTCAGAGCCTTAATACTTCTTTGTACTGATTGCAGAGTTGGCTCTGTTTGTTCTTAGAAGAATCACACAGAACTGACCTTGACGACCTTGGAAAACCAAGTGGATTTTCAAATAATATCTTACCATGTAGTATAGCACTGTGGCCTAGACTGAAGTAATGAAGTTAGGAAAAGTGTGTTTGACGTACAATTTTTGGAAAATGGCAAGAGTATTGAAGTGTTTGTAATTTGGACTTGCTATTTTATTTGCTGTTTTAACTTTTTTGCTTCTTTTTCAAACCACTTCAAATTCATGTGGGAAGTACGTGATTAATCTAATTACTGCTTCCTTCCCTTTTGGGCCCATAAAATGAAAATTAAAAGAGATCGTGTATTTTCTTTAACATACATAATTATAGCTGGTATTTATTCAATACCCAATGAGTGTCCTGCACTGTGCTGAAATTTTTATATGTATTTTAAAATTTATCATATAGCTCTATGGAAGAGAATGTCATTATCTGTATTTTGCAGATGAAATTGAAGCACAAAGAACTTGTTTGATGTTACATAGGCAGTAAGTAAAATATTGTATTCAAACACTGGCTCTTTAAAAAAAAAAAAAAAATCCATCCCATTGCCTCTCAACATGAAGGTGTTAAAGAGACCCAATTCTAAAAGACCCAGAATTTACTGAACAAAGGGGTGGCTATTCACATTACAAAATGATTTAGTGAGAGATTTATTTTAAAAAGCAGATTTCCAGGGTGTGTACTCTCTGTGTTCTCTGGTCAAAAATGTAGAGGGAGCCGTCTCATCCTACAGCCATCTCTAGTTTTGGTCATCTAGCTTTGCCACTTATTGAGACAGGGCTGCCCTTGGGGCAGTGGACTATCCCTGATCCAGCCATTGTCCTTTCTTTGCAAAGAATAAATAGTGAAGCATTGCCTGCAGTAGATAAAGCTCTTGAGCTGAAAGAGGAAGTTGGTTGGGGATGGTAGGTGCCATGATGGGTATATAGGCAACTCCTCTCAGTATCTAAATGGTTATTTAATGTATATGCAACCTTTAAGAATGTATCTATTATATAAAACAAGGAATATAGATGTTAGTTTCAAAATCTGTACATTATAGTTTATTTTATCTTTGTTAATTCTTTAGAAGGTAGTTATTACTTAGAGTCGCAAATCCATCTTTGTTTAAATATTTAATCTTTAATATTTATGTGCGTATTAGTGATCTTGAATATCCTGTTGTTACATTTTAGATTGTGTCATCATGTGATCCAGTCTTAGATTATTAATTCCATTTTGAGGATATTGCCACGGTTCAAGTGGAAGTTAGGGGTTTTTTTTTTTTTTCCGTGTCTGTGTGTGTATGTGTTTAGGATTTCAAATGGATGGCTACAATTCTTCATCACACTTGTTTCTCTCAAATAATTTTCTTTTATAAAGAAAATATAGTGCTCATATTAGTCATACTATTTAGTTATTTTTATGGATCATTTTATAAAAATAGTGGTTTATAAAGGTTATTGCTACATCAGGGGTGTGCAATTATCTGGGTAGGGAGAGTTCTATTTTTGTGCTTCTCATAGAGCTTCATTTAATTCACAGCTGAAAGTGATCACCATGTGATTAGAAATGTCTCAGTGTTAATACTTGCTGCTAGATTTTTTTCCTATTCTAATTTTATGTTTTTAGTTAACTGTTTTCTAAGTTGATCATAAAACACTGTGATGCGGGAATAGATAAAATAATGAAGGTGTTATTAAAAGTAAAGTGACTTTTTTTTTCTAAATTATGGGCTTATTCAGCTTGTTAGGGTAGAGTCAACCAGAACTAAGTCCTAAAAATTATTTTCTTATATGTATTTTGTATATGAGAAAGGATTTTCATTCTTGTTTTTGTATTTAATATTCATAATAAGGAGTCAGTAAACTTTTCCTCTAAAATGCCAGATAATAGTAAATATTTCAAGGCTTTGTGGGCCATATGGTCTCTCTTCCTAAACTACTCAACTCTTCCATTCCATTATAGCATGGAAGCTGCCATAGACAATATGGCATGAGCTTGGCTGTGTTTCCAAAACACTTTATTTGTAGGCGCTGAATTTTAATTTAATATAATTTTCTTGTGTCATTAAATATTATTCTTTTGTTTTTTCCAATCACTAAATAATATAAAAACCATTTTTAGCTCATGGGCATAAAAACAGGTTATGGGGGTGCCTGGGTAGCTCAATCAGTTAAACTCTGGATTTTGGCTCAGGTCATGATTTCAGCTCATGAGTTCAAGCCCCACATCAGGCTCTGTGCTGACAGTGTGGAGCCTACCTGGGATTCATTTTTTCTCTCTCTCTCCGCCTCCCTCCCTCTCCCTCTTGCTCTTTCTCTCCCTCTCCCTCTCTCTAAAATAAATAAACTTTAGAAGTTTAAAGAAACAAAACAAAACAAAAACAGGCTATGGTCTAGACTTGCCTGAAAGGCTGTGGTTTGCTGAACTTTGTTCATAATAATCCTGTGAAACTTTGCTGATGGCCTTCTGTTTTTTCCCCTTTCTTTTAACATTATTTTATGTTTTGCTTAATTTGGTACTTAATCATGCTTTTGTTGTTAATATGTAAGTAACATTTAAGTTTTAACAGTTAAGAATTTTTTAATGATTTTTATTAAGTTTTAAGCTATGGAGGGTATGGTCTATAATATTGGCCTTTTTAACACCTTTCACATTTATAAAAGTTATATAGGTTCAATAGGTATTTGGGAGAGATGAAAAGGAATAATATCTGTTGTCCAATATTTGAAGGAATGTTGTATAGATTGTTTCATTTCACTCATTCATTCATTTATTAAGCATACATTCCAGGATGGTTCTCTTTCATTACAGAGTAGAAGTAATAGGGAGGAAAAACTCACCTCAGAATGTGGGGATAAGAGAAAGGAGACATAGAAGCTCTTATCATGTTCTTTGTGTCATGGTATATACTGTGGTCAGTGGTATAGACAGTCCCTCATTTAACCTTTACAAATCATTTAGGTATGTATTTCTTTACTCATTTTGTAGATGAAGAAACTTAGACAAAATATCTTCAGCTTAGAGAAGTGAATGATGGAGTAGGATTTGAACTGAGATGATGATATTTCTGTATACTTTTTATACTAAGGAATATTCAATTAACTAGTCTGCCTTACACATTAGCTTCTTAGATGTTACAACAAGTTTTTTTTTTGTTTTTTTGTTTTTTTTTTTTTTGCTATGACTACAACTTTTCACACATATCTTAGATGACCAAGAACAAAGACTTTTTTTTTTTAAAGAAATGGTGAAATGTTGAAGAACTCTAAGCTAAAGTTTCAGATTCTTTGACTATATGATTACAAAGGGCTTTACTTTATTTATTAAAACAATTTTTTTAATGTTCATTTATTTTTGAGAGAGAGAGAGAGAGATAGATTGCTTGCACACACGCGATAAAGAGGAGCAAAGAGAGAGGGAGACACAGAATCCAAAGTAGGCTCTAGGCTCTGAGCTGTCAGCACAGAGCCCGACATGGGGTTTGAACCCACAAACCACGAGATCATGACCTGAACCGAAGTCACACACTCAACTGACTGAGCCACCCAGGCGCCCCAGGGCTTTGCTTTTAAATGACATTTTCTCTTTTGTGTTTGTACTTCTCTTTAAAAATGTTGTTTTACAAAAGCAATTTAGAATTGTACAATGAAATACGATTGAGGAATATACATAAAGTTTCTGTCAAACTGTATGTTTAGCAGAAATCAGTGATTAAATCAAATCTTGACCTGGTCATTTCAACTAATTTGCTTGAAAGAAATTGAAGATGGGGGCTCTAGGGTGGCTCAGTGGGTCAAGCATCTGGCTTGGGCTCAGGTCATGATCTTGCGGTTCGTAGGTTGAGCCCTGCGTTGGGCTGTGTACTGACAGCTCAGAGCCTGGAGCCTGCTTCAGATCTGTGTCTCCCTCTCTCTCTATCCCTCTCCCCCTTGCGCTCTCTCTCTCAAAAATAAATAAATATTTTAAGAAATTGAAAAACCCAGAAATTGGAGATTGAGTAAAGGTAGGTTAAATAAAGGTAAAAAAGTAAATGAAGAACATTTTTGATAGAGTAAACAATTGTGGGGTTTCTTTCTTGACTCAACAAGCATTTTGAGTGTCTATACTGCTATGGGGAGCTCAGATGAGTAAGAGAAATGGACAGTGATAGAGACATGCATGAGGTGTTGTGAGAGCATAGGAGGGATGTGTAATCAAGCTGGAGTGGATGGAGGAAGAGATTCCAAGAGGCCCACCTCCTGAGAAGATGATGTCTGAATTTTTCCTTTTCTCCCTTTATTGGCTTTAAAATAATTGAAATGTGCATAGTTATTGCAAATTCTAAACAGTCCAGAAGTATAAGTGGTAAAAAGAGTAAATCCTATTTACGCTTTCTGCTTTCCAATCCTTATTTTTCAAAGTTATAGTTAAGAGATTGGTAAATATGCTTCCAGATTTTTGCCTATGCGTAAACCAAGAGGTTTTTTTCCTCCACAAAATTGGGTTCACACTATATATAATTTTGGAAGTTGCTTTTTCCCATATGTAATAGTCTAGCATGTATATGTTTCTATCTCAGTAGATAGAGATCAATCAATCTCATTTAAAAACTTGCTGCCTCACACAATGGGATGGATGTACCATCATTTGTTTACATTATTTCCTATTGTTGGACATGTAGGTTTTCAACTTGTTACAAACAATGAATATCTTTGTGCAGATATGTTTGTTTTCTTCTATGCATTAAGTTTTACATGGTAAGTAGCATATATAGGCAGGTGAAGGGAGTTAAGGTTAATGTGAGGAGAAAATGTTTTCTAGGAGAAGGGAACAATATATAATGTGAAAACACTGCTGAAGAAAATGACACTTTTAGTTAGGGGAGAAGCATTTCTGTTTCTCTGCTATGGAAGTACAGTACCTCTTGTTTTCTTGAACTTTAAACTGTTATGCTAGAGTATTTTATTTTGTGGAATAGGCATCTCTTTACTGAATAATTTATAGTTGTATACAATTTTCTTATTTTGGAGATTAAAAACTATTTTCCAGTAAATCTTACCAGATGGAGAAGTAGAATCACAAGCTGATAAAAATGGTTATTTCGGGGGCGGGGGGCATCTGGGTAGCTTAGTCGGTTAAGTGTCCGAATTATTCAGCTCAGGTCATGATCTCACAATTCATGAGTTTGAGCCCTGCTTCGGGCTCTGTGCTGACAGCTCAGAGCCTGGAGCCTGCTTCGGATTCTGTGTCTTCCTCCCTACCCCTTCTCCACTTGTGCTCTGTCTCTGTCTCTCTCTCTCTCAAAAATAAATAAACACTAAAAAAAATGATTATTTGGATGTTACACAGAGTTTAAGTGAGTAGTTCTGGAAATAGAACTTTTATCTTAGCTATCTTTTTCTTAGTCCTGGTGTCTAATTGAGAATTTCTTACGCAGAGTTCGAAATAACTTTCTGGGTGGTTAGTCCCCCACCGCTGTCCATTTGAAATACATTTAGGTTAATCCATAAAATAACTGCTGGGAAGTTGCTAGTTTTTCCAGTAGGTATCTGACAATGTGATAGATGGCTTAAAGTAGATGACTTGTGTTTTGTTATATCTTAACTCTTAAGTGTAAATTCTTATTACCCTAAAAAGTTTTAGTTGCTGTTGTTTTGTTCCAAATTTCCATTTTTGGAAGTTGCTTATAGTGTGTGGTATCAAGTACTAACTAAGTTTTATAGAAATCAGTAGATTTCTTAAAAATACATTGGAAACAAAATTGTTCATTAAACAAGGCTGACGTCTTTCTGAACTATTTATAAAAGTAAAAATTTTTCTTTTCTGGTTGTCAGGGATGCTCTGTTGTGGTTAGATGTGTTTTGTTAAATAGAAATCTGAGTCTTCAAAACACTAAAAATAGAACTACCTTACGACCCAGCAATTGCACCACTAGGCATTATCCGAGGGATACAGGTGTGCTGTTTCGAAGGGACACATGTACCCCATGTTTATAGCAGCACTATCAACAATAGCCAAAGTATGGAAAGAGCCCAAATGTCCATCGATGGATGAATGGATAAAGAAGATGTGGTGTATATATACAATGGAGTATTACTCGGCAATCAAAAAGAACAAAATCTTGCCATTTGCAACTACATGGATGGAACTGGAGGCTATTGTGCTAAGTGAAATTAGTCAGTCAGAGAAAGACAAAAATCCTATGACTTCACTCATATGAGGACTTTAAGAGACAAAACAAATGACCATAAGGGAAGGGAAACAAAAATAATATAAAAACAGGGAGGGGGACAAAACAGAAGAGACTCATAAATATGGAGAACAAACTGAGGGTTACTGGAGGGGTTGTGGGGGGGTGGTGAGCTAAATGGGTAAGGGGCACTAAGGAATCTAGTCCTGAAATCATTATTGCACTATATGGTAACTAATTTGGATGTAAATTTAAAAAAATTAAAAATTAAATAAAAAAAAAAGAAGTCTGAGTCTTTGTTAAAGCTCAACGTTTAGAATTTCTTCCTCATTAAAAAGAAATCAAAACACATGCTAAATACTTCTAATTAGTGTTATTAATATGAATAATATGAATGCTTTGAGTCAGCCTAATGTTTTCTCTCATTACCTTAAACAATAATTATATTATCTATTCTATGTTTATGAAATGTTTATACTTCATCCTAAGGTAATTATTATCAATGTGAAGTGTAATTTTTAAGCATTCATATCTTTTGTCATTTAGAGTTATTTTTCAGCAATAAAGTATATATTTAAACAAATGATAACTTAGTGGGGAGGGGAAACCTGGAAGGTGGTTGTGGGGAAGGACTGGTGGGAGGTGCGGGGCACTTAAAAAATAATGAACACATGATAACTTACTTCATATTTACTTTTTCTAGGGCTGCTTTGGAAGAAGTAGAAGGAGATGTGGCAGAATTGGAACTAAAACTTGATAAGGTGAATTTTACGTAAAAATTTTTTTTAAAGCATTAATCTCGTTTTCTGTAAATAATGATTTGTGCCTTTAATACTAGGTGGTTCATGTTACTTCTTTTATCTCTTTGACGGTAAATGTCATTATTCCAATTTTACACATGAGGAAATTGAGGCTATAGACATAAAATAGCTTGCTGAAAATCTGAGTGCCAGAGCAAGACTTTGACCAGTAGCTGACTGCAAAGCTAACTAGATATCCTTTATATTGTTGGAACTTTGTTTTCTTCTTTTCCATCAAAAAGATTGCATGTATCTTTTTGATGCTTAATGGTTTTCATACATAACCTGACCATTCTTGTTTATAAATGTGGGTTTGGATACATTAAACATAAATAAAATTTAAAATATTGATTTGATTTTTAAAGCTAATGCCATAAATATTTAGTGTATACTTAATAATTGATATTAAATGGTTATATTCTATGTAAGGGTAAAATGTGTATTGATTTCTATCTTCTGTATTAATTATTGATAATCTTTTTTGTCTCTACCCAAGCAACATTGCTATATAGCAGGCAGCAATATGAGAATGAGTAAGACATGGCATCTGATTTCAAGTAACCATTGTTTAGTGAAATAATCTCTTAAAATTTATGGAGTTAAATCAGATGCACATACTCGAAATACTTTTTCTGAAAATAACTTCCTACTTGTTTGTTATTGTAAATTGTATTACTACATAAAGCAGTGCTTCTCAAACTTCGCTGTGCATAGGGATTACCTGGGGATCTTGTAAAAATACAGATCCTGATTCAGTAAGTCTGGGGTATCTGAGATTCTGTGTTTCTAATGAGATTCCAGGTGATGCCAATGCTGTTGTTGTCCCATGGACTGCACTTTTATAGCAAGGATATAAAACACATACTAGTTAAACTAAAGGTTTTCCAATGTTTTGAAATCATGAAATGTATGTATATAATGTAAACAGTATAGAAACCATATAAAGTAATAGTATTAGTTATGAGTTTAAAACCAAAAGTTTAGAAAATGTTTACTAATAGCTTATTTTTCTGTACTATAGTTTTCAAAACACTTTGATATGCAGTATATTTATTTTTTTTAAGGTTTATTTATTTATTTTTGAGAGAGAGAGCATGAGTGGGAGAGGGGCAGAGAGAGAGAGAGGGAGACACAGAATCCCAAGCAGGCTCCAGGCTCTGAGCTGTCAGCAGAGCCTGACGTAGGGCTTGAACTCATGAACTGTGAGCCCGAGTCTGATGCTTAACCAGAGCCACCCAGGTGCCCCAATATGTTTTTTGATTTTTACAATAATTCTGTGAGTTAGGTAAGACAAGTGCTACTATTCTTATTTTATAGATGAGGATACCAAAGCCCAGAAAGTGAAGGGGACTTGCTTCAAATCAGAGTTAGAAGAGGCAGAACCAGGGTTAGGATTCATATGTTTTTATTCTTAGTTCACTGCTTTTTTTTTTTCTTTTAAATTTTTTTACTTTTTAAAATTTACATCCAAATTAGTTAGCATACAGTGCAACAATGATTTCAGGACTAGATTCCTCAGTGCCCCATACCCATTTAGCTCATGCCCCCTCCCGCAACCCTTCCAGTAACCCTCAGTTTGTTCTCTATATTTATGAGTCTCTTCTGTTTTGTCCCCCTCCCTGTTTTTATATCATTTTTGTTTCCCTTCCCTTATGTTCATCTCTTTTGTCTCTTAAAGGCCAGCATTTGCACTACTAAGCATTTATCCACGGGCTACAGGTGTGCTGTTTCGAAGGGACACATGCACCCACATGTTTAGTGCTCTTTTTGTTCAGTGCTCTTTTTGTGCACCACTGTACTTCTGGGTCTGTGTTGGGATAGCACATGCCACTTGGATATTTATTTTAAGGAACACAAGTGTCTAGGCAAGTGTTTTTTTAAAAACTTACTGTTACAATTCTTGGTGAGGATATTTTCAAAAATTTTATTTTCTCTTTAAAATTATATGTATGGGATTATTATTGTTATTATTATTTTACCCAGAGGTATTACATGTATTTTAAGCACTCTCTGAAACAAAGTTTTCACACCTTTCGGGTAGGCAACAAAAGATGTAGTCTTGATTTTCTGGTAGATTTATGAAAGAGTATGTAGAAAGGCGAGGCTTTGTAAAGAATCCCAGAGTAGATTATTATGGGTATCTATTCTTTTTGGGTAGAACTACATGTAAATCATATGAAACATTTGTATGTTTGGGGGTATCCTCAAAATTTAAAGCATCTAAACAGAATCCACTAACAGCATTTTTGTTACTGATTTTGCTTTTATGAGCAGCTCTTTCCTGCTTTTATATCAAATTTGGTTGGGGTTGAGAGACTGGTAGAACCTTAAAACAAAAAGATTCAAATTTAAAACAAGTTATCAAAGTATTGGCAATTAGTACTAAGGTCTCTAAGCCCTTTCTAGAGTATTCATTACCCAAAGGGCTAATAAGAGCATCATAGAAATTTTGACATTTTAAAAACTATTATTTTTCACCTGAATAGACGTTCTATAGTTACTTTTATATTTCTCTAGCTTAAGATCTTGATTTCTTGTAAAACGTACTTCTCCCAAATTCTTAAGCTATTATCTATCATTTTACTTTAGAATTTTGGGGCGTTAGCATAGAGAAGAGAACCTGAGAGGAGCAAGAAATGGTGTTATTGAAGGTGGTGGCATTGAACGACTTGTGGAGGGGAGGGGTTGCCCAAGATTGGTTCAGTGATTTCATAACTTTGTGCAGGGCAAGTTCCACCTGTAATATCATTGTAAATCATGCCATCAACAGGTTAAACTAGCTTGATGACTTAGCTTATATTTATTTTGTTTGTAATATATGCTGCCAATAGTTAATACTCCTTGTGGAAAATAATGCTTCACGAGTGGCATTGTTCTGCTGGGTCCAATTATTTATCCATTTTGCCAGGTATTCTGGCATTGACAGAACTGTGGAGTATCACAGTGGCCATCTAGATGTAATCTCTGTATCTGTTGCATCTTTTCACTGGAATGCTTGCTCCCTTTTTGTTAAGCAGATACTTTTTATTTTTTATTTTATTTAAAAATTTGTTGATGTCTATTTGTTTTTGAGAGAAAGGGGGAGAGAGAGAGAGCGAGAGCGAGAGAGAGAGAGAGAGAGAGCGAGAGACAGAATATGAATGAGCAGGGGAGGGGCAGAGAGACAGGGAGAAACAGAATCTGAAGCAGCTCCAGGCTCTGAGTTGTCAACAGAACCTGACGCAGGGCTCAAACCCACAGACCACGAGATCATGACCTGAGCCAAAGTCGGATGCTTAACCGACTGAGCCACCCAGGAACCCCAAGCAGATACTTTTTAAATCACAGCTTAAGTACTACCAAACTTAGTTTCTTTTTCTTGTATTGCATTCTTTCTTTCACACATTTCCATTGAAATTATTATAATATTATCATTGTCTTTGGATTGTAGCATGGTTTAATAGTTAAGAACACAAAGCCTGGAGTAAGGCTGCCTGCGTTTGAATCTGGCTCTACCACTTACTAAGCTGTATGACCTTGGGCAAGTTCCTCAACCTTACTAGGCCTCAGTTTCTTCATCTCCAAAGTGGATAAAATTGGAGTATCTGTCTCATAGAGTTATTAGTAAGGTTATATAGATAAAATGTTTTAATATATGTTAAATGCTTAGTATGGTTCTTAGCACATGGTAAATTCTAAATAAATGTTAATCATGGTATCTCTTCAACAAATTATTAGCTTCTTGAAGACAGATTGTCTTTGAAGGATAAAAAAAAACCCTCGTTTGATGTGCATTTACTATGTGTCAAGTGCTAAATTTTACTTGTATCTCCAACTGTCACAACAATGTTGCACAGTTAGCATTATACCCAATTTGCACATGAAAAAAAATGAGACTTAGGCTGTTACTTACTCCAGGGCAGTCGGCAAATAAGTTGTTGATATTCTCATCATTTGGAAAAGTACCTATGACATACTTATCACTTAGTAAAATCTTCCCTCTTTGTAGACTTAGATTATTCATTTATACCTGTCATCAGTGTCCTCTACTAAGGCGAAGTATCAAGTCAGTCCTTCCTCAGTGGCTGCAGTGTAAGTATGGTTCAGCAGTATGACAATTCCATAGTCTCTCCAGCTCCTGTGATAGTGACCTCTATTCTAATTCTGATACCTGTTCTCATGGCCATAGCTATGCCTTACCTTTCAGAGTTCTCATCTCGGAAATCTGGAATGCTGATCTCTTACTTTCTTACTGGAGTCTCCAGTCCTTCCAGTTCTCATTTCACTCCTGCTTCTGTTCTTCAAGCTTAGCCAGCCCTCTCGTCTTTCAGGTTATAAACTTCTGATATTTTAGACCCCTTTTAAACTTACTGCCCTTTCAGTGCATTTGGGGGGGGGGTAGTTTTTGGAGATAAAATTCACTTAACATAAAATTCATCTTTTAAAGTGTACGATTCAGTGTTTTCAGTGTATTCACAGTATTGTGCTACCCTCACCAGTGTCTAACTCCGGAGAATTTCCATTACCCTAGAGAGAAATCCTGTGCCTATTAGCAGTCACTCCCAATTTTCCTCTCCGTACATCCTCTGGCAGCCACTAATCTATATTCTGTCACTATGGATTTGCGTATTTTGAACATTTCATATAAGTGGAATCATAATTTGGCCTTTTGTGACTGGCATCTTTTCACTTACCATGTGTTTTTAAGGTTCATCTGCCCAGGTTGTAACCTGTTCCAGTATTTCTTTTTTTTTTTTTTAATTTTTTTTTAACGTTTATTCATTTTTGAGGGACAGAACATGAGCGGGGAAGGGGCAGAGAGAGGGAGACACAGAATCTGAAACAGGCTCCAGGCTCTGAGCTGTCAGCACAGAGCCCAACGCGGGGCTTGAACTCACAAACTGCGAGATCCTGACCTGAGCCAAAGTTGGACACTCAACCGACTGAGCCACCCAGGCGCCCCTCCAATATTTCCTTTTTATGACTGAATACTATGCCTTTGTATGGGTATACCACATTTTGTTTATTCATTCATTATTTGATGGACATTTGGGTTGTTTCCATTTTTTAGCTAATATGAATAATACTGCTATGAACACTTTCAGTCTGTTCTTAATTTTATTCCGTCGTTATTTTTCTTCTGGAGGCGTTCATTATCCTTCCATAACACCTACTCTACAGAATTCTTACTATATTAGCCTAACAATTTATATTCTCTGTGTCATATCTGGGCTATAAAGCCCTACAGGAGAAGTTACACAACTATTTCGTGAAACCAACTGGTGGAACTACACATTCTTGGAATTCTTGATGCAAAGCAAATTTTCCAAGACTCATTCAGGTTATCTTATTATCTTTAACAGCTATTTTACTTCCCTGTTTTCTCAACATTTATCACTGTGTTCTTCTTTCTTAGTAGATGACTTTGACTCTGTCTTCTTTTTGGTGGGAACACATTTATTTCTTGCTCCTAATCTAGAAATTTATTTATTTAAAAAATTTTTTAAAGTCTTCATTCATTTTTGGGAGACAGAGACACAGTGTGAGTGGGGGAGGGGCAGAGGGAGGGGAATCACAGGATCTGAAGCAGGCTCTAGGCCCTGAGCTGTCAGCACAGAGCCCCAGCGGGGCTCAAACCCATGAACCGTGAGATCATGATCTGAGCCGAAGTTGGACACTTAACCGACTGAGTCATCCAGATGCCCCTAATCTAGAAATTTAGAATCTGTTCTTCTCTTTTCCCACTTTGCCTCCCATTTGAATGATAAAAGTATTCCTTTTCCTATGTAATTCCAAACTCTTAATTTCTTAGGACTTTGCTTTAGCCACTTTTCTCTTTTTTTTCCCTCTATCACCTCTTTATTTTAAGTAGAAAGTGTTCAAGTTTCCCTTGAACAAAAACAAAACAAAACAAGACACACAAACCAAAAGCAAACAAGAAAACTCTGACAAGGAAACATAAATGTTTAGTAATTACCATGTGCCAGTAATGTTCTAAGAGCTTTATGTGCACTATTGTGAGAAACAAGCCCACTGACCCAATCAAAGGAGGATGCAGAGACTCGGAGCAAGTGAAGAGAGGCTGTAATCGATGTTCTTACAAGTGTGTCTGATAGATAGGCACACTTGGGGCAGTTGCAGCAGGCAATTTATCTCCTAGGGTACAAGTCCCTCCCCTGATTGCTCTTTGGCTGAGTACTACAGAGGTTACAGCCTTACCCGGAAGCCTTACACCTATGCCCATGTAAGGCAAAAAGTTGTCTGATTGGAACAAATGCACATTCCTTGAGGTGACTCAGAGACTTCAGTTCTTTGGTGCATGCTCATTGCAAAGCCTGGAAGAACCAGGAAGTGAAGTGTCTCAGGGTTTGGGACTCCACTGTGTGTGGAGTTGGTACATGTTTCCAATAGGTTGTAAACCTATTGTTAACTGGAAGCATAGTTTTTATTTGGTATTTCTTTAAAAAATTTTTTTTAATGTTTATTTATTTTTGAGAGAGAGAGACAGAGCATGAGCAGGGGAGGGGCAGAGAGAGAGGGAGACACAGAATCCAAAGCAGACTCCAGGCTCTGACCTGTCAGCACAGAGCTTGACATGGGGCTCGAACTCACAAACCTTTGAGATCATGACCTGAGCCGAAGTCAGATGCTTAACTGGCTGAGCCACCCAGACGTACCTATTTGGTAATTCTGAAAAAGAATCATTTCAGTTACTTCTCACATCATCTTAACTCTTTTATAGTAACCTGATATGGTTTGGTACCATTGTGATCATATCAGACAGAAGAAACAAGTTTGCAGAGGTTAAGGTCATTCAGGATTATTTAGATGGTTAATGACAGCAGTAGAATTTGAACCTAAGCTGACTGAACCCAGAACCCTTGTGTTTTTATCCATATTGTTATACTACCAACCTCTCTTTCAGTTTTTATAGAACATTTCAATTTAATTATTTTTTAACTACTTAATTTGTTAAATAAGTATTTAATTTGTTGAATACCACCTGTGTGACACAAAACTCAAAGGTAGAGAAATCAGTGAGAAATTAGTCCTCCTCTAATCTCTTTCCTAGAGAACACTTGTGTGTCCTTCCAGAAGTTTTCTGACCATATAAAAGATTTTAAGTATTTGTGTTTCTCCTCTCCCCACTCCAACAAAAATATTAACACTGTTCTACATTTTACTTTTGGAAAACATATATCTTGGATTTTGGTTTTTGTTATTAATTATAGAGCTGCCTCATTCTTTTTAAAGGGTGAATTGTATTTCATTAATGGATATATCATAATTTATCCAGTTGTCTACTGATGGATACTTAGATTGTTGCCTGTATTTTACTGTGGCTGCAGTGAATGACTTCACATGTGTGTCATGTAGCTTATGTGAAAATGTATGTGTATAATACTTTTCTAAAAGTGAAATTGCTAGGTTAGAGGGTAATTGTTTAAAATTTTGATAGCTCTTGCTAAACTGCCTTACATGGAAATTGTACCAATTTACATCCCCTCCCCCCAAAATGTGTGAGAGTGCCTGTTTCCGCATACCTACCCACTCTACAATAGCAAATTACCAAACTTTTGATCTTTGCTGTTCTGTAAAAAACAGTATTTTGCAATTTTTAAAAAAATTATGAGTGAGATTGATTTTTTTTTATGGGTATAGGATGTATTTGAATTTTCTGGGAATTATCTGTACATATCTGTCGACCTTTTTTCTTTTTTCTTTTTTTCTAGTGGCTGGTTTGCTTTTCAAAGATGATTGTATACCCTTTCTTATAGCAGGGAAATTAGTCCCTTGTGATTGTTACTAATATTGTTTTCCCATTTTATTGTTTTTCTTTTGACTAAGTTTATTGTTTTTTTCTTATAGAAATGTTTTATGTTTTTGTAGTTGAATTGATGTTTCTGCTATGATTTTTGAGGTTTGCATCTTTCTCAAAAAGACTTCCGTTACTTTGAGATTATAAAAAATATTACCTCCTGTTTTCTCTTAGTTTTCTCATTTAATGTTTCATGCTTAAATCTTTATTCCATGTGAAATTAATTTGAGCATTTGGAATTCAACTTGGTTTTTTGTTTTCTTTGTTCCCCATTAGATGGCTATCTAGGATCCGTATGTCATTTATTGGATATCTACCCCCCCCCCCCCCACTGGCTGGAAGTACTGCATATTTGTATCTGTTTCTTGACTCTGTTCTATTCCATTGAACAGTTTGTCTATTCACCTCCATTACCAGACTTTTAACTACTACACTTGTATAATACATTTTAATAATATATAAGGCTGGGGTGCCTGGGTGGCTCAGTTGATTAAGTGTCTCACGGGCTCAGGTCATGATCTCCCAGTTTGTGAGTTCAAGCCCCACATTGGGCTCTATGATGACAGCTCAGAGCCTGGAGCCTGCTTCAGATTCTGTGTCTCCCTCTCTCTCTGCCCCTCTCGTGTTCTCTTTGTCTCTCAAAAAATGAATAACGTTAAAAAAATTTAAAAAAATATAAGGCTTATGTCCCCATCTCATTAATCTTTTTGATTTTTTTCCGTCTTCTTGCATGTTAATGTTTACTCCATATGAATTTTAGAATTAGTTTTTCTGATTTTTAAGACATTATTTTTTGTAATTTTCTTTTTTGTGTGTGTTTGAGAGAGAGACTATGCGCACATTTGCATGAGCAGAGGGAGGAGCAGAAAGAGAGGATAGAGAGAATCCCAAACTGTCAGTGTGGAATCTGATGCGGTGCTTACTCTCACAAACTGTGAGATCATGACCTGAGCCCAAATCAAGAGTTGGACACTTAACTGACTGAGCCAGCCAGGCACCTCTATTTTTTTGTAATTTTCTACTTGTTTGTTTGTAATTTTCAAACTGTTTAGAAGACTAATTTCTGCCAGCATTTCTCATAGTGAGTTTTATGAGATGTTGTTTCTATGAGAATGCTTCCTGTGAAGAGAATTCCACATCAAATATTTTTGAGAAATGTTACATATTATACTCTTCTAGGATTCACAGTACACATGAATATATATCAGAAGCTCTTTAAAGTTCAGCAATAAAGAAATCTGTTTAGCTTTTTAAACCTAGAGTTTGCCAGGGGTGCCTGGGTGGCTTAGTCGGTTGAGCGTCCGACTTCAGCTCAGGTCATGATCTTGCAGTTTGTGGGTGTGAGCCCCGCTTCAGGCTCTGTGCTGACAGCTCAGGCCTGGAGACTGCCTCGGATTCTGTGTCCCCCCTCTCTCTGTCCTTCTCCTGCTCATGATCTGTCTCTCAAAAATAAATAAACGTTAAAAAAAAATTTAAAAAAAACCCTAGAGTTTGCTAGATTTGTTTTATCACAGAATCCTTATTTTAGTATAGGATGTTCTTGTAGGGTATTCTGTAGAATTTATATGCATATATTGAGCTATCATTTTGTCGTCTTCATCTATAGTTCATAATTTACTGTAACCTAACAGCCCCCAGTCAGTTTCTCTTAAAATATTCTTGCCGGGGATGCTGGTGACTTTGCCACCAAACTCAATAGATGTTTTTTAAGTCTTTTTAAAACTTGACTTTTATGAGTTTTCGAACCGTTCATCATCCATCTTTTGATACAATGTTCTTTTTTCTACTTTGGTGAAATTATTCTCTTGCTTTTTCTCCTACTTTCCCTCTTCCTCTTTAGTCTCCTTTGTGTAGTTTTCACTCTGCATCTGTCCTCTGCTCTCTGTCTAGGACATAACACTGTAGCACTGATACTGTATATTTTTTGATGCCTTCTGTATCTGTATCTACAGTCTTTTTTGAGTTGCAAACATCTGTGTTCATTTGTGTTTGATCAGCTTTCCACTTGGCTTATCTCACAGGCTCAACACAGTGAAAACAAGTTTTTTGCTGGCCAGTTTAATGTGTGAATTAGTAGTCCATGGCAGGCCAAGCTCAGGCTGAATTTCAGCTCCAACTTTCCCCTTGGTGGGACACAGTCGTCTGCATAAGTGTACCAGAGTACTTGATTGTAGTTCTTGAATTGGTCTCCCTTTTCTCTCCCTGCTTACTGCCTTAATTTAGACTCTCATGGTTTTTGGTCCAATCTCCTTATCTTTATTCTTTCTTTCCATGTTTTTATTTTTTCTCTCTTTAGATCATCATTCTAAGATGGAACTCAGGTGAACTCACCAATCATTGTCTTCACTTTTCCTTTCATACAAACTGTGAACATCTTAGCATTGTACACAAGGCTTGTCCTGATCTGGTTCTTGTATATATTTCTAACATCATACTTTTAATGCCACACATTTTCATACTGCACACTGCCTCTGTCCTGCCCACTGAGCTTCTGGGCCTTAGCACATGTTCTTCCTAGAGTAGTGTCTTCCCATTACTTTTGTCTGATTGGCTAATTCCTGTTGGTCTTCAGGGCTTTTCTCAAGTGTTACCTTTTCCAGGAATCCTTCCCTTATTTAAGCCCATAGTCCTGGTTAGATGTTCTTCCTTTGTTCCATCATGCTTGGTTTTGTCATGCATAGCAGTCGTGTTTTTGCTGTAGGGAATGTATCTGCTTGTCTGTTGGTTAGAATTAGAGCTTCTGAGAGAGATATTATGTTTTTTTAAAAATTTTTTAACTTAATTTATTTTTTAAATTTACATGCAAGTTAGTTAGCATATAGTGCAACAGGGATTTCAGGAGTAGATTCCTTAATGCCCCTTACCCATTTAGCCCATCTGCCCTCCCACAACCCCTCCACTAACCCTCTGTTTGTTCTCCATTTTTTTTTTAATTTTTTTTTTAACGTTTATTTATTTTTGAGACAGAGAGAGACAGAGCATGAACGGGGGAGGGGCAGAGAGAGAGGGAGACACAGAATCGGAAGCAGGCTCCAGGCCCTGAGCCATCAGCCCAGAGCCCGACGCGGGGCTCGAACTCACGGACCGCGAGATCCTGACCTGAGCTGAAGTCGGACGCTCAACCGACTGCGCCACCCAGGCGCCCCTGTTCTCCATTTTTAAGAGTCTCTTATGTTTTGTCCTTCTCCCTGTTTTTATATTATTTATGTTTCCCTTCCCTTATGTTCATCTGTTTTGTGAGAGATTATATCTTTAACTTCTGTTCTTCTAGGTCCTAGGGTATAACAGTTTTAAAACATACTTCTGAGATCCTTTAGATGTTTTTTAAAGGTTTTTTTTTTTGGGGGGGGGTGCTCTTCGTGGTGCCCTCCCACCCCTGCATTACCCCCTCAGTATCCTTTCCTTCTCCACTTTAAAAAGAAGAAAAAAAATATATATGTATATATATGTATTCACCCAAGATACTGCTTGATTAAAGAAAATGTTCTATGTTTGAATGAAAGGAGAAAAATAAGGAATGGAAAAAAGAAAGGGAGGGAGGAAAGGAATTAAAGAGAAAGAAAGATGAAAGAAAGTCTCAATTTTAACACTAGCACAGTGCCTAGGACAGTAGGCATTGGAGAAATATGGTTGATTAATCAATTCTGACATCTTCTTTGATAGATTGACACTGAAATGCCCAGCATGACTAACTCAACATGTCAGCTTATTCCCCTTTTCTCCAACATACCACAGGTTTTGAGTTTTTTTTTTTTTTTTAATTTAAAATATTTTTTAACATACTGGTTGTTCTGCCTCAAGTTCCCTGTTCTTCCTAGACAAATTTTTATAGAATTAATTTATGGGCTTGAATTTGACTTGATAAAATGATTTGTTGTTGTTATAACACACCTTCTGGGTCCTAAAAGGTCAACTGTTTTGGTACAACCCTCCTATGAATTTACTTTATAAGTCAGAGGGGAAAAGAGCAATTTTCAATTGGTCTATTTTGGATTTATTGATGAACCATAATTTATCTAAACTAGGCTAACTCATGAAGCTACTACTAACACTTGTTCAACTAAGTAATTTGTATAATTATTTTCAACCTGATGTAATGTTTTTCTTTTTCAGCTTGTGAAACTTTGTATCGCAATGATTGATACCGGAAAGGCCTTTTGTGTTGCAAATAAACAATTCATGAATGGGATTCGAGACCTGGCACAATATTCTAGTAATGATGCTGTAGTTGAGGTTAGTATTGTTAAAATTAGTTAATATGTTAAATGCAACAGGATATTAAAGAATTATGCATTCATTTATTAAACGTATTAGTGGCTATAGTGGTAAAAATAGGAATAGAAAAGCTATCACCTATTGGTCTTATTTTGTATAATTCTGTTTTCTAGCATAGTTAGAAGTTGATGGATGATTTGCATTGTGAATGTAAGCTTACTTCTGGTAGTGAGCTGAATCCTCTACAAGAGGGCCTGAGCAGGCAGAGGAGGATTATGCTCCCTAGTAGGAGCTTATAGGGGCAAGCAGAGAGCATTAAACCTTACGAATAGTATTTAGCTGTATGTATGGGGCTGTATAGGAAAGTTCTTGTCAGCTCGCTATGCTTGGTTAACTTAGACCCCTTGCTGTATTCTGTGGTATTATGTTATTTCTTCCAGGAGGAATAATACCTGGTTAGGTAATGGATGTGCCTTCATGATTATTTGACTCCGGGATGTCTAAATGTGCAGTCTTGATACACTCAATTTTACTTTTAGGTTTATATGTGCCATTACTATTTGTTAGCATACTCCTACTGATATGACAATATTAATTCTTTGACTGTTCTGGGGTTTTATGTCACTCACCACATGTAGACTTGTCCTCTTTGCAGAGTATGCCCATGAGGCAATGCCATGAAATTGCCCTTGCAAGTAAATGTCATTGTTTACAATGTAACTTGATCTTTCTGTCAGAAATGCTGAAGTAACATTTTTGTGACCTATTTTGGTGGCTTTTAAATGACTTGGTTTTCTTTTGGTTTCTTTCATAGACAAGTTTAACCAAGTTTTCTGACAGTCTTCAAGAAATGATAAATTTTCACACAGTAAGTGTCAGCAAGTAGGTGTTACTATGACCATGTTAATATTTAGTATATTCCTTGAGTGGCAGTATTTTACAAAAGTACCTACGTTGTAATTCAGTAACTTTAAATTGTCAGCTTTTTAGTTGGGTGGATCTAACGTGTGTGTGTGTGTGAGACAGAGAGAGATTTTATTTCTCGTTCTAGTAAGGTGAACTTAATATCACTGAAATATATACCCATAAGAGCTATTTTTTTGTTTAAGTTGTGCCTTTGGGAGTTCTTAAGGAATTATTTTAAGAATGACGAAGTAAAAGTCATCATTCTAAATTTAGCTATTTCTTTTAAATACTTACAAATATATCCTCTTTGTCTTATCAGTTGCCAGTATTAAAGACTGCTGTATTCTTTGGGCTATTTATATGTGTCTTTAAGATTTGAGGGCATTTAGCCTTCAAGAATGAGGGATACTTTTAGAATGTCAAGAAATTCCTTTATAAATTTTGTAAAACTTTACTGAAAACATGGTAGCTATGAGTTATACATTCTTTTTTTAAAATTTTTATTGAGATATAATTGACATTATGTTAGTTTTATGTATACAGCGATTCCAAGTAACGATTCTGTATTTGTATATACTACAAAATGATTACTGCAGTAAGTTTGGTTAACACGTGTACCTGTACGTAGTTATAATTTATTTTTCTTGTGATGAGAATTTTTAAGACTCACTCTCCTACCTACTTTCAAATATGCAGTACAGTATTATTAACTGTAGTCATCATGCTGT
Organism: Panthera tigris; assembly: GCF_018350195.1. NCBI lineage: Eukaryota > Metazoa > Chordata > Mammalia > Carnivora > Felidae > Panthera > Panthera tigris. The sequence continues at coordinate 72,690,391 of NC_056668.1, forward strand.
TTGTTACCTCCCTACAACATATTCATTGAATATTTTATAGAAATTTACACCCTTTGAACCCTTTCACCCGCTACTCCTGCCTCAGGCAGCCACCAGTCTGTTGTCTATATGCTTGAGCTCATTTTTTGTTGTTGTTGTTATTTTTCAAAGATTTTTTTCTTGTTTCTTTTCTTTTTTTTTAGAGAGAGAGTGGGAGCAGGACAGGGGCAGAGGGAGAGAGAGAAAACCTTAGCAGGCTCTGCGCTCAGTGTGGAGCCTGACGTGGGGCTTGATCTCACTACTTGATCATGACCTGAGCTGAAATCAAGAGTCGGATGCTTAAATGACTGAGTCACCCAGACACCCTTATTTTTAAAATTTTACATCTGAGTGCAGACACTATTTTTCTTTTTCTGACTTATTTTGCTTAGCATAATACCTGCAAGATCCATCTGTGTTGTTGCAAATGTCAGGAGTTCATTATTTTTTATAGATGAGTAGTATTTCAGTGTGTGTATGTGTGTGTGTGTGTGTGTGTGTGTGTGTGTGTGTGTGCGCGCGCGCGCGCATGCGTGTGCATGTGTATTACATCTTTATCCACTCATCCATTGATGGATATTTAGGGTGTTTCCATATCTTGACTATTGTAAATAATGCTGCAGTGAACATGGAGGTGCATATATCTTTTCAAATTAGTGTTTTCACTTTTTTCTGATCATACCTAGAAGTGGAATTGCTGGATCATATGGTAGTTCTAATTTTAATTTTTTGAGGAATTTCCATACTGTTTTCCACCATTGGTGGCTGCACCAATTTGCATTGGCACCAACAGTGTACAAGTGTTTCCTTTTCTCTGTGTCCTTGCCAACATTTGTTATTTCTTGTCCTTTTGGGTTTTTTTTTTTCTTGTCTGTTTGATAATAGCCATTCTAACAGGTATGAGGTGATGTCTCATTGCATTTTGATTTACATTTCCCTGATGATTAGTGGTGTAGAACATCTTTTCATGTATATGTTAGCCAGTTGTATGTTTTCTTTGGAAACGTGTATTCAGACCATATGCCCATTTTTTAATCGGATTTTTTTTTTTCCTATTGAGCTGTATGAGGTCCTTCCCTCCTTCCTTCCTTCCTTCCTTCCTTCCTTCCTTCCTTCCTTCCTTCCTTCCTTCCTGATATTAACCCCTTATCAAATATATGATTTGCAGATATTTTCTGCCATTCAGTAGTTGCTTTTTCACTTTGTTGTTGGTTTCCTTTGCAGTGCAGAGACTTTTTAGTTTGATGTAGTCCCACTTGTTTATTTTTCCTTTTGTTGCCTTTGTTTTGGTATCAAATCGAAAAAATCATTGCCAGGACTGATGTCAAGGAGGTTACTGCCTGTGTTTTCTTCTAGGAGTTTTATTCTAGCACCTGGCAATACAGAGGGTTCTGGTCTTATTTTCAAGTCTTTAATCTATTTTGAGTTAATTTTTGTGTTATGTGCTTCTTAAAAAATTTTAAAAAGCTTAACATATATGACTGTCATATAATTATTTGGTGCTTCAAAATTATCAACACATACTCTTTATAAAAATCTGCCAGTTTTTGGTTCTTAGTTTATTTGATTTTCTTACTTTTTTGGGTTTTTTTGGTCAAATTAAGGGTAAAGTTATCTGGTGATATTTATTTTAATTGTACTTCAAATTTTAGCTGTTCTGAAGTTAGCATGTACAAGTATTGCTTCATTTCCGGGTTTCAGTTCTTTTGAGTATAGATCCAGGTGTGGAATTACTGGTGCATATGATACTTCTATACTACTTCCTTCTTAAGGAAACACTGAACTGTTTTTCACAGAGCCTGCACCATTTTACACTTCCAGCAGCAATGTGTGAGTGTTCTGGTTTTTCACATCCTTGTCAACGTTTATTATTTTCCATTTTTTTGATCACAGCTGTCCTAGTAGGTGTGAAGTAGTGTCTCACTGTGGTTTTGATCTGTACTTCTCCGATGCTTAATACAGTTGAGCATGTTTTCATGTGTTTATTGGCCATTGTGTATTTTCTGCCATTGTTACCATCGTGGCCATTTGAGTCCTTTGCCTGTTTTTAAATTGGAATTTTAAAAACTGAATTCTTTGTATATTTTGGATATTAATTCTTATCAGATAAATATGTAAATATTTTCTCCCATTCTGTATAGGTTGTCTTTTCAGTTTCTTGATAATATCCTCTGATGCACAAAAGTTAATTTTGATGAAATTCAGTTTATTTTTTTTGTTGCTCCTGCTTTTGGGGTCATATCCAAAAATCCATCGCCAAATCCCAGATCATGAAGATTTATCCCTTTGTTTTCTTCTAAGAGGTTTTTTTAGTTTTTTAAAAAGTAATCTCTACACACATCATGGGGCTCAAACTTATAACCCCAAGTTGAAGAGTTGCATGCTCAATTGACTGAGCCAGCCTGGCACCCCTCTTCTTAGCATTTTATGGTTGTATCTCTAATATTTTGCACCAATTTGTTTTCTTAATGTCGTCTTATTCTCTTTCTACCTTCTAGAGGATTTAGATGCCAGTATATAGTATGTTTGATTTGTTTTTAAATCAAGTGATCATTTGGATTTAAACTTCTTAAAAAATGTAATATAGTAAGAACTAATTTTGGGGGGGATAAAAGCTATTGATTGAAATTAACATAAAAAGTTAAATGTTTTCTCCATAATATATTATCTTTTGTAATAGTCTTATTTCTGATATTTTCTTTAAATCAGTAAGTCTTGCATTATTACTTTACATAAGAATACCTTGGCTCTTTGTTATAACTTTAAATGTGAAAATTTATGCTTAAGATAAACACTTGGCAAATAAATTGTTTAAATGTGTATTGGTAGATTTCTTGTCAACAAATCTTCAAAGTATTTTAATAATCACTTTCGGTTTTCAGTTTGTTGCTTTATGTGAAGGGAATAATAGAATTTGCTATGCCTATATGTAAGAGTGTTGCGAGGAACAACAATATGTGAAAGTAGACTCTGGAGAGTGACGCTTCTTTCTTTACTATATCAGTTGGCATACGTTCAGGAAAACAAGCCACTTAGGATATTTCTGACAAAGATTTTAATACAGTGAATTGGTTACAAAAGTGTTGGAAGGGTTGGAGGAATAAAAAGAGTTAAGGTGGTGCCATCTAGAGATTAGTAAATATGGGAAGTAGCTATTGCCCCTGGGGCTGGAGGACATGGGAAACTGTTCCCCAGAGCTCCTAAGTATTGCACTGTTGAGAATACAGCCAATGTAACTTGGCCAGGAAGCCAGGAGCTTGCCTTCTTGTGGTTGCTGCAGAGCCAAGGAGCCTGTAGTCCCACTGAAACTGCCCAGATTGGTCATAAATGGCTGCTCAAAGTTGGTGTGGCTCACAGATGCTCACTGATGGCTATGTCAGAACAGAAGCAGAAAAAACCGTGGCTTCTTCTATGTCCTGCTGTCATTGGCTTACATTGGCAGAACCTAACCTCTCTGTTTGCAAGGAGGCCTAGGAAATATACTTTGCAGATTTCTAGCATCTGGCAATACAGAGGAGGAGCCCATGAAAGGGTGATGTGGTGGTGAAAGCCAACAATTAACCAACACATCAGCCATAAAGCTTATAATTTCAAAATATTTTTGGCAGGCAAATTATTGTGCAGCTTAATGAGTTTTATCCTTAAAACTTTTTTATTTTTTTATTTTTTTAACGTTTATTTATTTTTGAGACAGAGAGAGACAGAGCATGAACAGGGGAGGAGCAGAGAGAGAGGGAGACACAGAATCTGAAACAGGCTCCAGGCTCTGAGCTGTCAGCACAGAGCCCGACGCGGGGCTCGAACTCACGGACCGTGAGATCATGACCTGAGCCGAAGTCGGATGCTTAACCGACCAAGCCACCCAGGCGCCCCTATCCTTAAAGCTTTTTATATGACTTTTCTTTTTTCCATATTCTCCATATCCAACATATTAGCAAAATTACACCCCAAATCCAACTAACAGTAGTTTCCTCTGCCACCTCCAAGTCTACAATACTACCACCTCTTGTTTAGGATTATATCATAGCCTTCCAACTTGTGTTTCTGCTTCTCTTCTTGCCCTTCTACAATGAGTTCTGTATACAGGAGCCAGAAAGAACTTAAAAATATAAATTAATTTACAGCATTCCACTATTGTAGCTTCCCGTCACACTCAGAATAAAACCCAAACATGGCATACCCCAGCCTTATGACCAGACTTCTGCTGATAACTCCCTGATCTCATCTCTGTTTTCTGCCTGGCTATAGCCACATGGAGTCTTTGTTGTTCTTTAACATATCAAAGTAATTCTCATCTTAGGGCCTTTGCACTTGCTATCTATTCTGTGCAGAATGTTCTTTGTTCATATCCATGTGTGGCTATTTTCCTTAAAGTATTCTTTCTCTTTCTACACGTCTCCCTCACTTTATTTAGGTCACTACCTCTCAGATAAGCCTTCCTTGACCACCCTGTCATCACTTAGGTTACCTTACTCTGCCTTTTACACACACACAGGCACACACACACACACACAATATACACATATATCATCTGATTCTTAAATGAGTGTACGTACTTAATTTATTGTCTAAGTTCCATGACTGCAGGCACTGTGTTATATTCATTTCTGCTACTACCACCTAGAAGATTCCTGGTAGAAAGTACTTTTGCAGAGTTAAGGAGACCAAGGTTATGAACTTAAGAAAATTCTTGTGTTTTTTTTATAGTCATTAAATGAAAAAAATTTGTTAAATCAGTGACAGCACATACCAAATAGATAATTAAAAGTATTTAATGTTTTAAACATTTTTCTTTTATTGTTTCTGGCACTTGAAAACTTCAGGATCTCTATTTTCACTAAAATTTATGTTGCTTTAAAAAGATGATTTGCAAACTGATAGGAGATTACTCTTTGCATGCCTGTCTGCATAGAGGACTTAAGGCTGTAGGTTGGTGAGCTTGTGTGTGTTGATATATATACTATACATGTATCTATAGAGAACTCTTTGTTTTATACTATATCCAGATGTCCAGTGCCTTTCTAATTTTATCCCATATTTTTTTAGCATCTCAGAAATTTTCCTAATAGATAGAAGTATGGAATTGTAAGACCTTGCTTTACTACCTTTTAATTTCCTTTCCTTTTATAGTTGCTATGTTGTCTGCTTTACCTGGCCTTTTTGTTTCTTGTTAACAAATACTTTAAAATTTTCCCAGTAGGAGTGACTCGTGTGTACTTGAATCAGAATTCTTATATTTGAGGCAAAGATTCTTCCTTCATCATAATACTGCATACTTTGCTTTAGCTAAAATATGACCAGGGATGACAGATCTCTTGTTTACTGTTACATCCCTAGTACTTGCATAATTCTTTTCCTGGGGAGGTCATTTAATTTTACTAAGCTTTGTGCTCCTCCTTTGGAAAATGAATGGGTTTTACTAAATGACTTTTAGTTATAAACGTTCTATGATTACACAGCATTATTTATTATAAGATTTAAATATGATCTCAGAGCCATTTGTTAAAATGTGGGAAAAGCCTAGTTACATAAAATGCTTTATTTTAGTAGCATTCTCTACAATGAAATTTTAATTACATAGCATTACAGGGCAAAGGAGGCTTTATAGGACAAGACAAACTGCTTTCTAAAATGTAATAAACGTGGCAATCTGCTTAAATTCTGTAGCAGATTTTGTAATACTTAGATTTTGGTGTATCTGTTTGTGTCACAGTAAAAAGCTGGATATTCTGCAGATGTCGTTTATGAATAACTTAATAAATGGGTTTAAATAAATGTTTAAAATAATAGAGCCATTTGGGTTTTTAGCCAAGATTAAACATAGATTGGGATTAGTTTATCTGGTCATTTAAAAATTATTTGGATTCTTTTGTGATTTATTTCTTCTGTAAGAATGGATATTATTGTTCCTTATTCCTTATAGAATGAGAATTTCCTAGGGTTGTTCTCTAACTCATATGTCTTTATAAGGCACCAATTCATGGCTGTTTCAGAGCAGGTCAGGCGTGCTGATTTTTAAAATTTTTAAATGGAATGGTCAGGCGTGCTGCGTTCTATTACATACTGGAGTTGGCTTGAACACTGACTTTTCTGGAACATAGAGATTTCTGTAACTTCACTGATGACTCTTTTGGATTCTCATTTGCTGTTGGTGTAAGGAAGTTGGAATTTTTATTTGATTATTATTTTTGCTGAATGAAGCTTTAAGGTTGAATTGCTGCATAAATTCTATAAAATGTGTAACCCTTTTTGTTTTATTTTTTTCTGAGTTTGATTTTCCATATTACAGCTGTCCACTCATTCACTCAGTGGATGGTTTCATGAAAATGTCATGAACTATCTGGGTGTTGGTGGAAAATTTTTAAAATTTTTAAATGGAATTATGTTAAAATAATAAGTATTTAATAAATAAATCATTTCTTTTTAATAGAATTATAAAATAAAACATACTATTGGGGGAGATATTACATATTGAATGAGTACAATACTTCTAAATATTTAAAAAGTATTTTAATGAGAAACTTGAGCTAGTTTCCATGAACATAACTTTTTCTCAAAATAGGTCTTATCATGAAATGATTTCAAGCAATTCCTGGTCAAGATTTTAAAATTGTTGATCTTTTCAAATTCTTGGTCATTGTCATTGATAAGAACGTTGTCTGCATAAGTAGTCATATTAGTGAAAAGCAGGTGAGTATTTATTGCCCTTTCCTCCTGATTGACAGGAGCTTGGTTATTGCTCTTTCCTCCTGATTGGCAGGAGCTTCTTTATCCCGTGTAATTAGAATTCAGATAATTCTGTCTCTTTAAGTTGTACTTTAAAGGAGCAGTCATTCATTTTTTATCCTCTTTTTCTTTCATTGACAAAAGTAATGCTTAAATTTTCTGAGATAAACTGAATAGATTTTGAATAAAATAATGATAAACCTTTTCTGCAGGTATACACAGAAGTTGGTCTTCCTACTTTTTTCTTCCTTTAATTCACTTCTAATAATTGTCTTTGTGGATCTAGATTATAGCACTGACTCCCTAGTGACTCATTCTCAGCCTCTCCATTCCAATACAGCCAATCCACACAGTTTGTCAGTGCATGTGAATGGTCAGAAATATTAAGCATTGCTTGAAATAAATTAATCAGATAGCAGAATGTTACTTTAGCCATATCTTGAAGTCAATAACTAGTATTAAATCAATAAGTTGAGATTTATTCCTCCTAAACTTCCTGAATTTTACTTAAAAAAATTTTTTTTTAATGTTTTTCATTTTTGAGAGAGAGAGAGAGCACTAGTAGATGAGGGGCAGAGAGGGAGACACAGAATCCAAAGCAGGCTTCAGGCTCCAAGCTGTCATCAGAGAGCCTGATGCAGAGCCCAAACCCACAAACTGTGAGATCATGACCTGAGCCAAAGTTGGACGCTTAACTGACTGAGCCACCCAGGAGCCCCAAGAACTTTTTTTCTTATTTTGTGTTTGCAGAAGTTTAGAGTACAGATCTTTTTCTGTATGAAATTGACATTTCATGTTGAAGTCCTGTATGATTTGCTTCATTTAATAACTTCATAGTTATTTATAGCTTCATTTAATAACTTTGATACAAAAAGATAGGTCAAAGAAGAGAATTTGGACCGCTGTGATTGTATTCTGAATGTAATGACTTTCCGGCAGTATTTAATGAAAAATTTGTCCATTATGGTGGGGAAACAACAATCAGTAGAAAGCAAATGTATTTAAGTACGAAAATGAAACATATGTCTTAAGGTTCAGAAATTGATGTGTGTATAATTTTCTGCATACTTAAAATGTTTTAAAATAAATATTGAAAGATAATAAAATGAAACATTTCATAAATAGGAAATACTAATTCGTTGTAGTTAATTCAATAAATGTTACTCTTATGTATGATCACAAAATAAAATTTTCAAAATGTTTTTTGAAATCAGCAAATGCCTACAGTCCCATTTAAATGATTATGTGCATTTATTTATTTATATTGGTTTCAAGTTTTTATTTGTTTTTGAGAGAGAGAGAGAGAGAGAAAGAGGATGAAAGTGAGTGAGAGAGAGAGCGAGAGAGCGAGAGAGAGAGAGAGAGATGGGCTCACCCAAAGTGGGGCTTGGGCTCACCTGATGTGGGACTCTAACTCATGAATCATGAGATCATGACCTGAGCTGAAGTCAGATGCTTTACAGCTGAGCCACCCAGGTGCCCTCGAGTTTTTATTTAAATTCCAGTTAGTTAACATATAATATAATATTAGTTTCAGGAGTAAAATTTAGTGGTTCATCACTTACATGGAACATCCAGTGCTTATCACAATAGATTATGTACATTTAATTTCATCTTCAGAAATAAATGTTTTTTTGTTTTTTATTTTATTTTTTTAAGGATAGTCCTTTGAGTCAAATACATTTATTTTATGGAAGATACACCAAACTATTTTTTAATTTTATTATTTTTTTTAATTTACATCCAAATTAGTTAGCATATAGTGCAACAATGATTTCAGGAGTAGATTCCTTAGTGCCCCTTACCCATTTAGCCCACCCCCCTTTCAGTAACCCTCTGTTTATTCTCCATATTTATGAGTCTCTTATGTTTTGTCCCCCTCCCTGTTTTTATATTATTATTGTTTCCCTTCCCTTATGTTCATCTGTTTTTTCTCTTAAAGTCCTCATATGAGTGAAGTCATATGATATTTGTCTTTCTCTGACTAATTTCACTTAGCATAATAGCCTCCAGTTCCATCTACATAGTTGGAACTGGCAAGATTTCATTCTTTATGATTGCTGAGTAATACTCCATTGTATATATATACCACATCTTCTTTATCCATTCATCCATTGATGGACATTTTTGGGCTCTTTCCATTCTTTGGCTATTGTTGATAGTGCTGCTATAAACACTGAGGTGCATGTGTCCCTTTGAAACAGCACACCTGTATCCTGTGGATAAATGCCTAGTAGTGCAATTGCTGGGTTGTAGGGTAGTTCTATTTTTAGTTTTTTGAGGAACCTCCATACTGTTTTCCAGAGTGGCTGCACCAGCTTGCATTCCCAGAAATAAATTTTTTAATAATTAAAGATAAAACAGCAAAATTTCATCAAGAATCAGAATTTGGCTAATTAACATCAAAAGCCAATAATAAATAACTACTGAAAAGTGTAAGAGTCAAAAAAGAATTGTGTTTTTTTTTTTTTTTTTATGTTTATTTTTGAGAGAGAGAGAGAGAGGACAGAGTGTGAACAGGGGAGGGGCAGTGAGAGAGGGAGACACAGAATTCGAAGCAGGCTCCAGGCTCTGAGCTGTCAGCATAGAGCCCGACGCAGGTCTTGAACTCATGAACCGTGAGATTATGACCTGAGCTGAAGTTGGACGCTTAACTGACTGAGCCATCCAGGTGCCTCCAATTGCATTCTAGTAGGAACACCTCTTAAGAAATGATGATGCTAACAAAGCAACCATATGTATCTTATTAGTAGAAGAAATGTGAAAAGTAAGAACAAATTAATAGCAAAAATTTGTGAAAGAGCCAAAGAAAGATGAAATATTTGACAACGGGTACTAAGTGAAGAAGTGATGACAAACAAATTGTGACTGCAGTAGTTTTGGGTGATTCAAATGGTAATGCCAGGGGGAACATTATATAGTTTTGTCAAAGCAATAATTACTGCATTTAAATACTTTATAGAGCAAGTCAGACAAATAGTATTAAAATATAATTTTAGCAAAAAAGATTCATTTTTAGCAGTTCATTTCTTTTTTAATTAAAATGTTTTAAGTTTATTTATTTATTTTGAGAGAGAGAGAAAGAGAGAGAGTGAGCAGGGCAGAGAGAGAATCCCAAGCAAGCTCTGCACTGTCAGCTTGGAGCCGGACTTGGGGTTTGAACCCACAAACCACAAGATTATGACCTGGGCCGAAATCAAGAGTCAGAAGATTTGGATGCTTAACCTACTGAGCCACACAGGCACCCCAGCAGTTGTTAATTTCTGAATGGTTGTACCAAATAGTTTACAACTTCTTAAATCACTATAAAAACTTATATAAACACGACACTAATATCTTCTGTATGACTGTTGACATCTTATTTATCTCTGTTTAACAACCACCCCAAAATTTAGTGACTTAAAACAACAACTATCATGTGTTTGGGCAGGGTTTGGGGAGGCCAGCTAGTCTCTACTCCAGTTGGTGTTGGCTGAGTGGCTCGTATATGGCTGGAGGATCCAATTTGTCTGGTGCCTCAGCTGGGGTGGCTAGAATGGGTGAGGTTGGCCAGGTTTCTCCTGCCCTTTGGAGTCTGTCATTCTCTAGGACTTCACTTTTATAATGTGGTCTCTCTACAGGAGGGTAGTCAGACTTAAAATTTTTTTTTATTTTAGAAGAGAGAGCATGACTAGGAGAGATGGGCAGATGGGGGTGGAGGGGAGGGAGGGAGAGAGAGAGGGAGGGAGGGAGGGAGGGAGGGAGAGAGAGAGAGAGAGAGAGAGAGAGAGAGAGAGAGAGAGAGAGAGAGAGAACCCCAAGGCTCCTCACTCGGCCTCACATTTACCCTGATGTGGGCCTCAATCAATGCCACAACCCTGGGATCATGACCTGAGCTGAAATCAAGAGTCTGTCGCTCAACTGACTGAGCCACACAGGTGCCCCAGGTAGTCAGTTTTCTTAATGTGATAGCTGGTTTTCAAGTGAGTGAAATCAGTAGGTGTAAGACTTCTTATGGGCTTGGTCTGGAAGTCACATAGGATCACTTTTGCTACATTCTTTTGATCAAAGCAAGATACAAGGCTATGCCAGATTTAAGGTAAAGGGTAATAAACTCTACCTCTTGGTGGGAGAGTACCATGCACATGGAGTGATGAGAGGAATTATTGGTGGCCCTCTATATAAACAGTCTACTGTATCTTTCAACACACCAATAATGTGTGCCATAAGTGTTAGGAGCCTTTACAGTAGAAAGAGATTTTGATTTATGTCATCTGGAGTATAGCTTCAGAATTTAAAAAATTTCTCTAGGTGATTCTGACATGTAGTGAAGTTTGAGAACCACTACTTTAAATCAGTGATTCTCGGGGCTCCTGGGTGACTCAGTTGGTTAAGCATCTGACTCTTGATTTCAGCTCAGCTCATGATCTCGTGGTTTGTGATATTGAACCCTGCATTGGGCTCTGCGTTGATAGCAGGGAGCCTGCTTGGGATTCTCTGTCTCCCTCTCTCTGTCCCTCCCCACTCATGTGCACGTGAGCCCGCACTCGCTCTCTTTCTTTTTCTCTCAAAAATAAATAAACATTAAAAAAAAAATAACCCAGCGGTTCTCAAATTGTGGCCCATGGACCAATAGTATCAGCATCACCCTGGGACTTGTTTGAACTTCAGCTTCTCAGAGTTTACCCAGATCTACTGAATCAGCAACTCTGAGGCCAGGAGCCAGCAATCTGTGTTTGAACAAAGCCTTCTAGGCAGTTCTAAGGTACTCTAAAGTTTGAGAACCACTGTTCTAGAGCAGGGGTTGGCAGACTTTGACTTGAAGGCCAAATCTAACCCATCCCTCCCCTGCTTTGCATATAAAGTTTCATTGGAACACATATTCATTTGTTTCTGTATTGTCTATGGCTGCTTTTGCACTACAACAACAGAGTGGTTGTGACAGGGACCACATGGCCCACAAACCTAAAATACTGTCTAGTCCTTTACAGAAAAATGTGCTGACCTGTGCACTAAAGGACTACTTTGTTTTTGCCCAGTTCCCAGGACTGTATGTGTCGTGACACCCACTGAAGAGAGGCCTCTTTCTGCTTTAGTGAAAGTGATTTAGTGATTTTAGCTACCTTGAATTCTTATCAGTGGAGTGGTAGTGGATGAACCAAGGCTGTAACCCAGACTAGTTAAAATCAGAGTCTCTGGGAGTAGGCATCAGTAATTTTCAAAGGTCCCCAGGTCATTCCAGAGTTCAGCCCAGTTTGAGAAGCAGTGTTTTGCTTCTTCCAAATAAGCTACTTGGAATTCTTAGTAAACACAGACTCTGATTCTGTAAGTCTGGCCTGGTTTTGGAAATTCTTTTCTAACAAGCACCCAGGTGATACGAATAATTTTGGTTCACACCTGGGGAGCTTAAAATGTGCTGATTCCTGAGTCTCACCAGTGTTTCTAATTATCTCAGCATCAGGGTATTTAAAAGTTCCCCAGGTTATTCTAATGTGCAACCAATGTAAGAATCCCTAGGTTAGAGCAGCCTGTCTCAATCTCTAAGTAATGGAATCACCTAGCAAATGTAATAAAAATACAGAAGGATTTTATCTTTCTTTAACAAGCTTGGACCTTGGTATTTTCTGTTAGCTTTGCAGGTGATTTTCACACTAAAGCTAGTGAAGAACCACTGCTGTAGAGGACTCAAGAAAGGGAGAAAGAAGAATTTAGAGAAATGGATAGGCTAGGACAGGCAAAGAATATAGAAAAAGAGGAACACGTAATGAACAATAATTTGCATATTGGGCTCTGTTCCTGATGGTAGCAGAGAAGAGTCCTCTTGATTTGTTATTGACCTATTTATTACAGGCCTAATGAGCTTAACTAAATAAAAGATTCAGGGAGTTCACAGCCATAGCCCTGTACTCTTCTATAGATTTTGGAAAGGAGAGGGATGATTATGTCCTATGGAAGGAATCATAGAAGAGAATGCTGTGGTAGCTGAATAATATTTAAATGGGCGACAAAGACTTTAAACTACGAAATTTATGCTTTGAGCCAATGGGGCCTAAATGGTAAGAACTGGAAAATCTTCAGTGCCAACTGTGGATGTGTAGCCTATCTTGTACTAAACTTTGTAGAGTACTGTTTGCCATATGTAAACTGCATCTCAGTTTTCATCGTTTTCTGAAAACAGCTGAGATAGTGTTGCTTTAACTGTGTCCAGACATGAATGGGGGATAACCTGAGTGTAAGCCATTGGTTTAAAACAACCATTATCTGTGCACTTAAGTCAGATCCTTTTTTTTTTTTTAATTTTTTTTCCAACGTTTTTTATTTATTTTTGGGACAGAGAGAGACAGAGCATGAACGGGGGAGGGGCAGAGAGAGAGGGAGACACAGAATCGGAGACAGGCTCCAGGCTCTGAGCCATCAGCCCAGAGCCCGACGCCGGGCTCGAACTCACGGACCGCGAGATCGTGACCTGGCTGAAGTCGGACGCTCAACCGACTGCGCCACCCAGGCGCCCCAGATCCTTTTGTAATTAGGACACGCATAGGTCAAATGACATATTGTTGATTATTTGTTATGTATATGTTGGTAGGAATAATACTGCTAATTTTAGAAATGGAACTGAATCTTAGCTTTTGTGTTGGTACCTCCCCCCCCCACCCCCACCCCCGAGTCTGTCATTGTGGTTTTATTATACCATTTCACGTTTTCTGGTGTAGAAACAGAAGACCTGAGCTATACTTAATTCCAAGGGTAAAACAATTTTTTTTCGTCTAAAACCTAGGTAAAGTTTTTGGGTGGTCACTGGACACTTTGGATAAGATCTGGATCAGAATCCTCAACTAGTGAAGATAGTAGAACGTAACACAACGAAAATGGGGAAATCAAATCAAACTTAAGGAAAGAGTCTTGCAGACTTCATTTGGTACCTGGCTTCTAGGTACCAATGCTACTTGAGATTGGTCCTGACAAGGCTACTTTTACTTTAGTCCCTGTTTCTTTCAAGTCTTCTATAGCTTTTTACTTGCAGCATATGAAAAGAAATGGTGTGAATTCTCTCTCAAGCAGAGTATAGATTAGTGACTTAGGAAATGAGACTAAATGAGGCAGTTCTGTGCAGCAGTTCACCACAGAAAAGTGTTAGCGAGCTGTTCTGTGGCTGGATGGCTTGAGATTGGCAAGTAGGAGACAGCTTTTTACTCAGTTGCTTTTGCATTAACAATATAATTTTCACTGTAATCGAAGTGTTGAAAATGGGTAGCCTCGATTATTGGCAATTTCCTAAAGTGCTTCCTATTCTAGTCAAACGTATATAAAATTTAGTTTAGGTAATGTTTTATCTTGGAGGATGTAGATACTACGTAATGTTTGTATAGTTTTAAAACAATGAAACACTACACAGGAAAACATTGTGTTCTTCTCTCTGGAATATACTTATTTTTAAACGTTACTGAGGGATAATTGGTATAAACAGCATATCAAAGCATACAATTTGGTGAGCGTTGACGTATGTAAACCTGAATAAAACTGTCACCTTAATTAATTTAATGAACATAACAGTTACACCCCAAAAGTTTTCCTTTGCTACTTTGTAATTCTATTTGCTGCCTTCTTATTTCTAGACATTCACAGATCTGCTTTCTGTCATTATTGGTTAGTTTCAATTTTCTATACTTACATGTAAATTGAATCAGTGTAATTATTTTGAGACTCAATTGTGTTGTGTTTAACAATAATTCTTTCCAGGGGCATCTGGGTGGCTCAGTCAGTTGAGCATCTGACTTCGGCTCAGGTCATGATCTCGCAGTTTGTGAGTTTGAGCCCCACTTTGGCTCTCTGCTGTCAGCCTGTCAGCGTGGAGTCCACTTTGAATCCTCTGTCCCTCTCTCTGCCCCTCCCCTACTTATGCTCTCCCCCAAAAAAATAAATATTAAAAAAAGAAAAACAATAATTCATTCCTTTTTTATTGCTTAATAGTATTGCATTGTATGGATATATCATAATTTGTTTATCCATTCACCTGTTGATGGATGTATTAGTTATCTATTACCATAGAGTGGATTACCCCAAAATATAGTGGCTTAAAACAATAAACATTGTCTGGTTTCTGGGCCAGGAGTTTTTAGACTTTAGACTTAGCTGAGTGGCTCTGGCTCAGAGTCTTGTATGAGATTGCTATTAAGATATTGGCTGGGGCACAGTTGGTTGAAAGCTTTACTGGGGCTGGAGGATCCAATTCCGAGATAGGAAGTGTGTGTGGCTGTTGGATCCAGGCCTCAGTTCCTCGCCAGGGAGCCTTGTCCCTCGGCTGCTTGAGTGTCCTTAGTACATGGAATCTGGTTACTCCCCAAACAGGGGATCCAAGAGCACAAGAGCAAGGACAAAGAAAAAGCTACATTGCTTTTCATGACTTAGTCTTAGAAGGCATACATTGCCACGTCCTCCATATTACCATTTGTTAGAAGTAAGTCGCTATGACCAGCCTGCTCTCAAGGTGATCAGGCTCCATTTTTGAAGGGAGGAGTGTCAAAGAATTTGTGGACATATTTTAAAGCCACCACAATGAACATTTGAGTTGTTTCTGGGCTTTGGCTATTACAAATAAAGTTGCTTACAAAAATATATGTAAAAGTTTGTATACATATATGCATTTATTTCTCTTGTGTGAATAGCCAGGAGTGGCTAGTTCATACATAAGGTAGGATTATATTTAACTTTTTACAAAACTGTGTGTATAGTGAAGACTATAAAATATTGCAAAGAAAATAAAGGAAAGAAAAAAGAACTTACTGTTTATAATAATAATAATGTTAATATTCATATATTAAATTTCTAAAAATTTTTAAAAATCTTTATTTTCAGATACTCTTAGACTTACAGAATAGTTATAGTACAGAGTACCCATAACCTTTAAATTTCTAAAAATATTTAACTTCAAAGAAATTAAAGAAAACCTCCCAAAATTTAGAAATTATTTTCCAAAGTTGACTGTATCACTTTACAGCAGCCATGTACAAGAGTTCTAGATGCTTCACATGATCAACAACACTTGGTATGGCCACTCTTTTTAAATTCATCATGGTTTTAATATGCATTTTCTGTTTTTTTTTTTTTTTAAGTTTATTTATTTTGAGAGAGATCCAATTCCAAGATAGGGAGTTTTTTTTTTTTAGTTTACTTATTTTGAGAGAGT
This sequence comes from Panthera tigris, assembly GCF_018350195.1. Classification (NCBI taxonomy): domain Eukaryota; kingdom Metazoa; phylum Chordata; class Mammalia; order Carnivora; family Felidae; genus Panthera; species Panthera tigris. The sequence continues at coordinate 72,706,301 of NC_056668.1, forward strand.
GCGTGTGAGCAAGGGAAGGGCAGAGAGAGAATCCCAAGCAGGCTCTGTGCTCTTAGCACAGAGCACAATGTGGGGCTTGATCTAACAAACTGTGAGATCATGACTTGAGCCAGAATCAAGAATTGGAGGCCCAACTGACTGATCCACCCAGGTGCCCCTAATTTGCATTTTCTTAATAGTTAATGATGCTCAGTGTGTTTTTGTGTGTTTTTCTGTCAATGTATCTTCTTTGGTGAAATGTCAGCTCTTTTGCCCATTAAACTTTTTTGGATTGCTTATCTTATTATTACTTAGTTATAAGAGTTCTTTCTGTATTGCAGAAATGTCTTTTGCCAGATAAATGTTTTGCAGATACTTTCTCTGAGGCCTTGGCTTGTCTTTTCCATTTTTATGACAGTATCTTCTGAAAAGGTATAGCTTTTAATTTTGATTAAATCAGTTTATTGACTTTTTTATTTTATGTTTTCTTTTTGTATTCTACCAAGAAATGTTTGCCTAGTTTATGTTTAGATTTGTGATCCACTCTGAGTTACTTTTTCTATATGTTTGCATGGTAAGGGTCAAAGTTCCTTTTTTTTTTTTTCCAGGCTATGGCTCTTCAGTTGTTTGTTGTAACACCATTTGCTCAAAATGGTTTTTCCCTATTGGCACCTTTTTGAAGGCAGCTGTGTTCACCACTATACCACCACTTGGTACTGCACCGTTGGTACTTTTTGTCTAAAAAAATGTGTGGGTCAGTTTTGGGCTCTGTCTTATTTCATTGATCTTTTTGCCTGTCTTTATTCTAATACCACAATAGCCTTAATTACTGTAGCTTTCATAGTAAGTCTTGAAATCAGGTAGTATAGGTATTCCAGCTTTATTCCTTTTTTTCAAAATTGGCTATTCTAGGTCTTTTACATTTTCATATAAGTTTTAGAATCAAATTTTTAGCTTCTACAGAAAGCCTTACTGGGATTTGGAGTGGGATTGTATTGAATGTATGGATCCATTTGGTGAGAATGGACATCTTACTAATAATCAGTCTTTGAATCCAAGAACACAGTATATCCCTCTATTTACTTAAGTTTTCCTTAATTTCTCTTGGTAATGTTTTGTAGTTTTCACTGTACAAGTCTTACGTATGTATCCCTAAGCATTTCCTATTAAATTTTTTTTTAATTTGTTTATTTTGAGAGAGAGAGAGAGTGAGCACGAGTGGGGTAGAGGCAGAGAGAGAGGGAGAGTGTAGAGCCTGATGTGGGGCTTGAACCCACAAACCATGAGATCATGACCTGAGCTGAGATCAAGAGTCCGATTTTTAACTGACTGGGCCACCTGGGTACCCCAGCATTTCCTATTTTTTGATGCTACTGTAAATGATATATTTTTTTTCCAGTGTTTATTTTTGAAAGACAGAGTGTACGCAGGGGAGAGGCAGAGAGAGGGGGACAGAGGATCTGAAGCGGGCTCTGTGCTGACAGCAGGGAGCCCAGCGTGGGGCTCAGCTCAAACCGCAAGATCATGACCTGAGCCAAAGTTGGACACTTAACCGACTGAGCCACCCACCCAGGCTTTTTAAAAGTTCACTTTCTAAGTTGTTGCTGGTATATAGAAATATCACTGATTTTTTATTTTGACTTTGTTCCTGTGGCCTTGCTAAATATGCTTGTTAGTTCTGGTAGACTTTTATGTAAATTCCATAGTATTATCTCAATCATATCATCTGTAGATAAAGATAGCTTTGTATTCTTCCGTTCTAATATGTCCCCCTTTTTTCATTTTTCTTGCTTGATTGCCTTGCTAGGGTCTCTAGTAGAATGTTGAATAGAAGTGATGAGAGCAGATATTCTTGCCTTGTTCTTGAGTGTTGCCATTAAGAAGGCTTTCACCACTGAATATGTTAGCTGTACATTTTTTGTATGTGCTCTTTATTAGTTTGAGGAAGTTCCCTTTTATTCCTGGATTCCTGAGAGTTTTTATCAGGAATGGGTGTTGAATTTTGTCAAATGCTTTTTGGTCTCTATTGAGATGCTCATACAGTTTTTCTGTTTTAGTTTGTTATCATGGTAAATTATATTCATTGACTTTTTAATGTTAAATCCATCTTGCATTCCCAGAATAAATCCCAATTGTCATGGTATATTGTTCTTTTTATGTGTTGTTATTGTATATCATTATTACATATTAAGAATTTTTACATATGTGGTCATGAGGGATATTGAGGATTCTCTTGTCTCCACATCCTCACTAACACTTACTCTTTTTTGTCTTTTTGATACTAGCCATTCTGAGTTGTGTGAGGTGATATCTCATTGTAGTTTTGATTTGCATTTCCCTGATGATAAATGATGTTGAGCATCTTTTCATGTGTCTCTTGGCCATTTGTATGTTTTCTTTGGAAAAAAGTCTACCCAAGTCCTCTGCCAATTTTTAAATCAGATTGTTTGGTGTATGAGTTCTTTATATATTTGGGGTATTAACCCTTTATCAACTATATCATTTGCAAGTATCTTCTCCCATTCAGTATATTGCCTTTTTATTTTATTGATGGTTTCTTTCACCGTGCAAAACCTTTTTAGTTTGATGTAGTCCCAATTGTTTATTTTTCTTTTGTTTCCTTTGCCTGGGGAGATAGATTAGGAAAAATACTAAGGCCAATGTCCAAGAATTTACTGCCTATGTATTCTTTTAGGATGCATAAGGTTTCAGGTCTCACATTTAGGTCTTTAATCTGTTTTGAGTTTATTTTTGTGTATGGTGCAAGAAAGTGGTCCAGTTTCATTCTTTTGCATGTAGCTGTCCAGTTTTCCCAATCATGTATTAAAGAGACTGTATTTTCCCCATTGTATGTTCTTGCCTCCTTTGTCGTAGATTAATTGACTATATAAGTGTGAAGTTGTTTCTGGGCTCTTTATTCTGTTCCATGATCTAGGTGTCTGTTTCCATGCTAGTACCATACTGTTTTGAGTACTATAGCTTTGTAGTATAGTTTGATGCCTCCAATTTTGTTCTGTTTTTTGTTTGTTTTTGTTTTTGTTTTTGTTTTGCAAGATTACTTTGGCTCTTTGGGGTCTTTTGTGGTTCCATACAATAGGATCATTTGTTCTAGTTCTGGAAGGATACTAACTAATATAGTTAGCTTTATGAATTTTGACACATGCATACAGTTGGATCTCCATACCACAATCTATATGCATGACTGTTCCAGTAACCCTAAAAATAGCCTTATGTTATGCCTTTGTAGTACCCTTCCTCCTACCCCTTACCACTAGTAATTACTGATTTGTTCTCCATCCCTATAGTCATATCTTTTCCTGGGTGTCCTGTAAATCAAATCATATAGCTTGTAGCCTTTTGAATATGACTTATTTTACTTAGCAAAATCTATTGAAATTCATCTATGTTGTTGTATGTATTAATAGTTGCTCTTTTTTATTGCTGAGTAGTATTCTATTGTGTGATGTACCATAGCTTACTTCTTCAAGGACATTTAGATTGCTTCTAGTTTGAGGCACTTAGGAATTGCACTGCTATAAACATTTGCATACAGGTTTTGGTGTAACTCTAAGTTTTCTTTTTTCTTGGGCAAATACCTAGGAATGGGATTGCTAGGTTTTATGTAAATATAGCTTTAACTTTATAGGCTATGGAGGCTTTTAACTATAGATTCTATTTCTTTGTTTCTGTTTAGGTTATTGATTTCTTATTGAGTGAACTTTGGTAGTTTTGTTTTTCAAAGAATTAGCCCATCTCTATTGAATTTATAGGCCTAAAATTGTTCCCCAATTCTCCTGATTATCCTTTTTTAATAGCTGTAGAATCTGTGGTAATGTCATCTTTGTCCTTCTTGACATTGGAAATTTGTGTTTTAAAAATTTTTCTTGATCACTTTGATGGGAGATTTATCAACTTTATAGATCTTCTGAAAGAACTAGCTTTTGGTTTCATTGAGTTTTGGCTGTTGATTTTCTGTTTTCTATGTAGCTGACTTCCAGTCTTACCTTTATTATTTCCTTTCTTCTGCTTAATTTGGGTTTAATAGTTTAACATAGTACAGAAAATAATTTTTTCTCTCTGGAAGTAAATTGTCAGATTTTTAAACCTTTAGTACTCAATCCAGGTGTGTGTGTGTGTGTGTGTGTGTGTGTGTGTGTGTGTGTGTGTGTGGTGTGTTTGGTATTTAGGCAAGAACATGAGACTTTGCTAGTAGCAAGATTTCAGAGAGAGTGAAATTGGTATTGTTTTTAATAAGTAGGAGAACACAGGATTTTCTTTTTGTTTTGAATATTGATTTTTGTGTCTGTTCATCTGACATCTGTTTCCAACTCTGAATGAAGTGTATCTGTTAATTATTGGATGAAATGTATCTGTTAATTATAGAAGTATTTGGAGTTTCCATGACAAGCCCAGTGAAATTGCCCACACATGGAGCTACTAGAGTTTAATATGTGGTATCATTTAAATGGGGCAAAATATTGTCACGAGGAGTAAAATTTTATTCTTGTCTCTAATCTTAGCAATCATTGAACCCAAAGGGCCATATAATGTTTACTTGAATTAAGAATGTAAAACATTGAAATCCCTACATTTTCCCTGTTGAATAACCTCTAACTAAGATGATATGAAGCAGTTCTGGAGTTGTTTTTACTTAGTATGTTTTGATATGTTAAAGTAAGAAATTCCTGTAGTAAATGAAGTAGACTTCATATTACTTTTTAGGTTATTTGTCAAAGCTTGAATTAAAATCAAGGAAATAAATCACTCTATTATTTGAACATTGTATTTAAATGTTAATGCAGATGTGATTTTCTCTGTAAATAAAAATAATTTTATTTTTTAGATGAAACTGGCTTAAAAATCGGTTTCAGTTTCTTTTTTAAATCCTTACTTTTTTAGTTGGTCTTCAATAAGAAATATAGGTGTTATTAGAATTGGAGTAATAGTGGAAAGATGTATTACTTACCAATCTATGTGAAAATTATTTTTTTGTTTACTTTTCTAATTGTTTAATGTTACATTTTATCTTTTAGATCCTATTTGACCAAACTCAGAGATCAATTAAAGCACAGCTTCAGAACTTTGTTAAAGAGTAAGTCAATTACAGTGAAAAGAAAAGTAACCAGTGAATGATCACATCTGGGAGTTGGTATCTTTTGAGAGGAATTTTATGGACCATGATTTATTGAAAATTTTGGAGTTTTTGTTTGCTTTTTTGCTTTGTGAAATATATATTGCATTTTTTTCCTGAGCTACTCTGTAAAGGAATCAGACTTTATGCCTTTCAGTGAATCATTTATATTATGAAATTTATATTCAGGATACATAACTAGGATTGTTATAGATTAAAAAATAAAAGAAATAATTTAATGGCCTTTCAAAATCAAAGCAGACCCCAAAAGTGATTGAAATGCTATTAGTTATTATAGTTAAGACTAAGTTTTCCTTTGTCTCAATATGGTATTTTCTTTGGAGAGAAGATAATGGAATATATGAAAATGAGTCAGGAAAGTGCATGTTGTTTTGCCACATGTGAGCCTTTTATGTCACATTCATCCCATTCTATATGTGAAATAAAATGAAACTAGAAATAAAAGACATCCAAATTTTCTAGATAGGAACATTTTCCTTTCCCACATTAATCAGTTTTTCTCTTTTAATTCCTGACCAAGAATATATAAAATTACAGATAACATTGGTTACGATATAGTATTCAGGATAAATGGCAGATGTTATAAGCTGTAGATAGTGGCAGATCTCATGAACATAGTGCACTGCCATTTAGTAGGTTGGAATTTATTGTTTCGTTAGTGACGTCTTGCAGATTCTTTGCAAATAATAGACTAATGTTCAGAATGTCCTTATAGAATGTATACATGAAAATTTATGGCTTCTTAACAAAGAGTTTAAAGCCTTTTTCACATACACTTTATTATCATTTTTAAATTGTTTGTCTTCAAGTCATTTTGCCTAGTTCTCTGGTAGAAAAAAATGAAGGGATATCATGTATTTATCTAAGATCATTAATCAAGGGTTTTGGATTTTTGGAATACTGAATGGAAACTGTTACTCTTTATGGGTACACAGTTGTTTTACAAAGGATTGTATCAGTGTGTGTTTTAAGAATATATTCATGCCCTTGATCCAGTAATTTCCCTCAACAAGAAATGAATGATATTTCTTAAAGTGTGGTTTGTAGACCACCCATAATTGGATTTATGAAAATTTCACTATTTTTATTTTTTAGAGACCTTAGAAAATTCAAAGATGCCAAGAAGCAATTTGAAAAAGTCAGTGAAGAAAAAGAAAATGCATTAGTAAAAAATGCTCAAGTACAAAGAAACAAACAGCACGAAGTTGAGGAAGCCACAAACATTTTGACAGCAACAAGAAAATGTTTTCGACATATAGCCCTCGACTATGTACTTCAGGTATATTTATTATGTGTTTTCAAAAAATGCTTACTAAACACGTCCTTACTTTTGAATGATGGCATTGAAAGGACAATTAATAATGTTTCTTTGAGTTTAAAATCAAACCATGATCTTTTGTGAAAACTTTTCACTTGTCTGTATATCTCTGTGCATATATTTATGTGTGTACATGTGTACACCTTTGGTTTGGATTTCTTCACCTTTTCACTTAACATGATACTTCTCTCATTTTTAAATGTTCTAAAAAGCATTTTTAATTGCTATGTTTTATTCTGTGGAATTACTGTGTCAATTTAGTTAGTATCTGATTATCAGATATAGTGTTGCCAGTTTTTACTGGAAGTAGTGAAAATGTAGCTTTCAATAATTATAAATAATAATAACATCTTTGTATATAAATCTTTTGCCACATTTCTGATTGTTTCTTTAGAGTAGATTCCTAGAAGTACTAAGGCTTACTATGTTGCCAAATGAAAAATATTTCTAGAAACACTGTTCTCATATTTACCATAATGTAAATATGAGAAAAAATATGGTGTTTAAAATTTTTTTTTAATGGTTATTTATTTTTGAGAGAGACAGAGACAGAATGTGAGTGGGTTAGGGGCAGAGAGAGAGGGAGACAGAATCTGAAACAGGTTCCAGGCTCCGAGCTGTCAGCACAAAGCCCTATGCGGGGCTCGGACTCACGAGCTGTGAGATCATGACCCGAGCCGAAGTCAGATGTTCAACCGACTGAGCCACCCAGGCGCCCCAAAAATGTGGTGTTTTTTAAAACTAGAGATCAGTGTTTGGTAAGTTGCCTGGTGATCTTCTGGTCCTATGTATAATTGAAATCTATTTGGATTTGATAGGTCTCCAAAGGGATTCAAGAGATGTGAAAAGTGAAGGCACATATACATTGTTTCACATGTACTTGATATTTTCCTATGTATCATGAGTTGAAAGCTCTAAAGCTTAGGGGATTAGTTTTTCTAAATCTCCTTTTACAAAACAGCAATAGAGTCCTCAGAGATTGTTGACTTAATAGTGATCACAGGGCATTTCTTTAAAAAAAATACATAAGTAACCATATACAAATTAGTGCTTAAAAACTACTTAGATGGGGTGCCTAGGTGGCCCGATCAGTTGAGTGTCCGACTTCAGCTCAGGTCATGATGTCTCCATTCGTGGCTTCAAGCCTTACATCCAGCTTTCTGATGTCAGCACGGAGCCCGCTTTAGATCATCTGTCCCTCTTTCTCTCTACCCCTCCTCTTCCCCCCCTTGCACTTACACTCTTTCAAAAATAAAACATTAAAAAAACCCTCCTTAGATAACTTTGCAAAACAGTAGAAAAAGACTAAGATTTTTAAAAATTTTCTATTCAGTAAGTGGGAAGTTACATTTTAAAAAATGAAGTGAATTCGTTTATTAATGAAAGTCTCTAGAATGGCATGGTCTGTAATTTCCTATTTCCCATTACCTACCTCACATTCACCCCACTTCTGCAGTAATACGAATACTGTCTTCCTATCCGATCCACTGAAATGGCTTATGCTAAGGTCTTACTCATTAGATAGAATTTAATTTTTAACCAACTTGCCTCTCGCGTTTCACTGAAATGGTAGACCACACTCTTTCTTGAAATACACTTTTGTCTTAATTTATTTCAAATAACTTTAGGTCATCTTCCCAACTTCTGTTGCTTTTCAGTTTCCATGTTGAGCTTCTCTCCTTTGCCTACCTTTTCAACCTCTTTTTCAGGTTTACATCTTTGGTTCTGTTCTTTTCTGACCTTTTGATTTTCCTGATAATCTCATGCTCTTTGCTTGAATTACCACTAAGTACAGATGACAAAATTTATTTTTCTCCGACGCCCCTCTTTCTTTTTGTATTCACAACTGAAAACTGTCTTCTTCCAGATGGCGTCTTTTTGCCCTTACTTAACTTGAATGGCGACACCCTTTTGCTCAATCCTAGAAGTTCCTGTGGAGAGTTGTTACACCAGATATTCTCATTCTCAGCTGCTATACCTAACAGCCAAAACTGCCTTATAAAGTTCTGTGAATCTCTTAAGTCTGTTCTTTCTGACCCTTGCTGTAGCACTTTATTATTTCTTATCTAGACTATTAAGATGTTCTCATAAAACTGGTCTTGCTTGCATTGCTTTTACCTGCTCCATTACTAGTTTATTCTCTGTTCTGTGGTCAGTTACTCAAACCTCTCCAGGCAAAATGAATCATTCTTGCCTCTGCTTCCACTGTGCTGCCATAATATTGTCATGCACATTGCTGTTAGAGCACTTACTTGCATTTATTGTAATTATTTATTTCTGTGTCTTTTATTCCTAGGTTGTGTTCCTTCCCTCTAGTCCAGTGGTTGGAAAATAAATTTTCCATTTTCTGTGGTGTTCATCCAAATAGTTTGACATTAGGACCCCTGCTTCCTCTATAGCTATTGCATTATTTGATTTTTCTTATGAGAACTGTTGTGTCATTTCATTATATGGCCTAAGTGGCGATTTTAGGGCATAGTAAGTAATAAATATCCAAATTTATAAAGTTTGTCATGCTTTAGCTTCCTTAAATACGTGATTTTACTTTTTTTTCAAGTAAATGCTGTTTTTTGTTGCCAAACAGAAAAAAATACATAGAAGAGAGGCACTTTTGTTTGGTATTTTTCAAAGTTTGAATAATAGGTTATCTGCAGCCCCTGCTTTTATTTAGAGCATTTGAAAGTTAATATTTTAGTTCTCAAAACTGAATGGGCCTTGAAACACATGCAAAGGAAATTAGTGGTTAGTTAAGTGTAGTTATTTGGATTTTTCTTGGTGTGGTTTTGTTTTGCGATCAGTGCTTTAAAATTATCTTGTAAGACAACAGGCAGAAGAACATATTAAAAAGGAAGATATTCTGTAAATCTTTTGACAATAATAGCAAAAAATGAATGATTCTTTTTTTGTATAAACATTTAATTTCATTAAGCTGATATGTAACAGATAAAAATAAAATACTTGTTAAGAATTTTCTAGAGTTGGGAGAGATACTACAAAGGTAACTTTCATAATTTACTGGTCTTTTAGTAAGTTTAGTCTACTTAAAATATTTAAGGTCCATTAATTTATTTAACAAATATTTATTGAGTCCTCACTACGTACTACTTGGGGAATGCAGCTGGGAGTAAGACATAGGTAAATAAGAAAATATAAGGTAGTTACGAATGCTGTGAAGAAAATAAATAGGTTGATATACTAGAGAGTATACCAACTCTAGTATATAGGGCCTACCTTGGACGTTTTTGAGGAGATAGTATTTAAGCTGGGGCCTGATTAGTAAGAGGTATCCTTGTGTCTGGGCAGAAGATCATGACATGAAGACAGAACAGCTAGTTTGAAGGTGTTGAGATGGAAGTAGTTTTGGATTGTAGTTGGAGCACAGAAAGGGGAAAGTAGTAGAAAGCTAGGTTAGAGAGGCAGTCATCACAAAGGGCCACTTAGGTGATAGAAGGAAGTTGGAAGGTTTTAAGTTGGACATAGCATAATCTTATTTATATTTTGAAAAGATCACTCTGCTTGCTGTGTGGAGAATGGATTGTAAAGAGTCAAGTATAGAGAGACTAGTTCATAGGCCATTGCAACAGTCTAGAAAAGATAGGATGATGTTGGTAGTGGTGGTAAAAGTAGTGAGGATTTGTATTACAGATACACGTTGAAGGGTCGGGATGGACAGTTAGATGAGGAGGACGGGGAAAAGATGGAATTCTGAGCAATTCAAAGGTCTATCAAAGTGACAGTTTTATCATTACAGTATTTATGACTTAAGCATGACCAGTTTTTCTTTGAACTGCAATGGATGACAGTTTCATTGGTATGTTTGTCTTAACTGTTTTTGCAAAACGCAGGTCAAAGGGTAAAAACCTTGAACTTTGTTTTTATTTACTTTTCTGGAAAAGTATTAAACTTCAGAATAAGCAAATTTTATAATATTGCACTGTAGATTAGTTTTTAAAGTAAAAACTGGGTGATTAACCAACTGTATTTTCCCTCAGATTAATGTCCTTCAATCAAAACGAAGATCAGAAATCCTAAAATCAGTAAGATATTTATTGAAATGACATTTTAAATATTTTGGTATGATCTGAATGCACATATGTAAGCATTTAAGCAGCATCATATGTTTGTGTGTATATATATGTAAATGTATTTATTCCAGGTTCATAATTAATCTTTACAGATCTTTTTGTATTTCTCATGTGCCACTTAACCACTTTTTTGTCTCCTTCACGTTATAGTTTTTTATGTGTATCTCCTCTATTAACACACTGCGAGCTCCTTAGTGTAGATGTTTAAATATTTCAGATTCAGGGCATGCATAAATAGTATCATTTAGAGAATTTTTCCTTAGGATTATTGATGATGTATCAGCCTTTTGGTTTGTTCTTTGGAGTGCAGTTGGAAAATAAATGGGATGAAATTTGAGAATAATTTTTTTTCCCTGAGCCACTATACCCATAGAGAAAGTGATTTTTTTTTTTTATGTGACCATTTTTGGTCTTAAAGTTATCAAGGAAGTGGGCAGGGGGTGGTAGTGGTATGGCATTGAACTTTTTCATATTTCGAGAATCTTAGAAATAATTTTTCCTCTCTTTGTTCACTGAAGTGTTTTATTTTTCTTTTCCCCTGAAAGGGTATACTTAAATTGCTTTGATCCTTGTCCCCACCAAGCTTTTTCCTAAATTCTATATTTATGATAGTGCTTACAGGTAAGTACATTGTACTTGCTCTTTACTTCCACTTCCTTTTCCAGACTGAGAGTAATGTATGTTAATTGTAGAAAATTGAAAACTGAAATGTATGAAGAAAAGAATTAAAATCCTTATAAATCTTACTACCAAGGGAGAACCACTGTTATTATCTTGGCATATCTCTGTATCTTTTTTCCTCTCTTTCTGTGTGCATGTATGTATGTGAATGTGTATATGTGTATTCTAAAATGGCTTTTAATTAAAAAAAATTTTTTTTAAACATTTACTTATTTTTTTTTAATTTTTTTTTAATGTTTATTTATTTTTGAGACAGAGAGAGACAGAGCATGAATGGGGGAGGGGCAGAGAGAGGGAGACACAGAATCCAAAACAGGCTCCAGGCTCTGAGCTGTCAGCACAGAGCCTGACGCAGGGCTCAAACTCACGGACCGTGAGATCATGACCTGAGCTGAAGTTGGCCGCTTAACCGACTGAGCCACCCAGGCACCCCAACATTTACTTATTTTTGAGAGACAGAGAGAGGCAGAGCATGAGCAGGGGAGTGGGAGAGAGAGAGAGATACAGAATCTGAAGCAGATTCCAGGCTCTGAGCTGTTAACACAGAACCTGATGTGGGGCTTGAACTCACGAACTGTGAGACCATGACCTGAGCTGAAGTCGGATGCTCAACTGGCTGAGCCACCTAGGTGCCCCCAAAATGGCTTTTAATTTTTTTTAAACAAAATAAGAATCATTGCTACATATGTTTTGTAACTTTCTTTTCTCAATAGTAACAAGTCATCAGGTGTCATTAAATATTTTTTATTTAACGATGACTTTTGTGGCGAAATAGAATTCTACCATGTGGATATATTAGGGGTAGGCAACCTTTTTTTGTGAAGGGCCAGGTAGTGACTATGTTAGGTCTTGTGGGCCATGTGGTCTGTGTTGTAATTACTTAACTGTATGCTGTAATGAGAAAGTAACCATAAGGGCGCCAGGGTGGCTCAGTCAGTTGAGTGTTTGACTCTTGATTTTGGCTCAGGTCATGATCCCAGGGTCTTGGGATCGAGCCCTCCATGCTGAGTGTGGAGTCTGCTTAAGATTCTCTCTCTCTCTCTCTCTCTCTCTCTCTCTCTCTCTCTCTCTCTCCCTCCCCCCCCCAACCCTCTCCCCACCCCCCCCCAACCCTCTCCCCTGCGGTGTGCTCTCTGAAATAGAGAGAGAGAGAGAGAGAGAGAGAGAGAGAGAGAGAGAAAGCAGCCATAGATAATATGTAAATGAATAGAATGGCTGTGTTTTAATAAAACATTTTTCTTATAGACATGGAAATTTGAATTTCATACGATTTTTGCCTGTAGTGAATTTCATGCCATCTTTTCATTTTCTTTCAACCATTAATAAATGTAAATACCACATTAGCTCATAGGCCATCCAAGAACATATGATGGGGCTGGATATAGTTTGCAGGTCATAGTTTGCTGATCTTGAATATGCCATAAATTAATTTTATCCATTAATGGATTTTAAAGTAATTTCCGTGTTTTTGACTTTAAAAATATTCTAGTGGTCATTCTGATAAACAATATGACTTATTATCATAATTTCCTTAGGATATATTATGACAAGAGATTTGGCTAAGAGTCAAAGGGTTTAAGCATTTATTAAAACTTTTAAAAAATAATGTTAAATTTTAAGACTTACACAACATTTCCACTAGTAGTGTGTGAAAGTGAACTATATTACTAACACTGGGTATTAGTTTCTTCCACTCTACCTATAATTTGGTAGATAGAAAATGTCATGTCATTGTTCAGTTTTGCATTTCTTTACTACAAATGAGTTTGTATTAAATGTGTATGAGTTTGAATTTTTTTCTGCATATTTTTTGGCCTCTTATGTTTTCTCTTTTGTTGTTGTTGTTGTGGTTGTTGGAGTGTTCATCTTTTTCATACTGATTTGTAACATGTCTTATATTTTAAGACTATTTACCCTTTGCCATTGTATTTTTCTAGTTTTATCACTAACCTTTCAATAGGCTTATGTGTTTTGCTGTGTAGGCATGTTTTATGTAGTTGTAGCTATTAATCTTTCACCCTCTTTTTTATATAATTGTTTTTTATTATATTCATAAAGTTGCACAACTACTGTTACCTAATTCCAGAATAATCTTTTATTGAGCTTTGTCCTTTTGTGTTTGTTTTATTTAATTGACTTTTCTCTTAAAAAAAATTCTTTTGAAGCATTCTTGAATGTTAAAGACCTTATGACCTATTTTAGGTTTCAGAAAATTAAATAGATGCCTCATCTTGCTAACATAGAGGGATGCTTGAAGGATTCTTTCAGTATTGTGATTGAATTAAATTTCTTCCCATATAAAAACAATAAATAAAAATAAAGCCGATTTTTCTTTCACAAATAGGTAAAATATAGGAAAACCTGGAAAAAATCTTAACCCATTAGCATCATATTTGTATATTGGGAATGAATATTCAGAAACCTCCATATTGGCAAAGTCTGTTGACTCCTTTAAGTATCTTGAGAAAAAAATTAGCATTCCCTGCTTTGGGTTGTGCTTAGTGATCCTAGCAGGTTATAAAGTGTGATTGTTTTATTTTGAGAGCTTCATATTTCCCATTCTAATCTTTTAATGTTTTATTTGCAATTTAAAGTTTTCCAGTGAATTTGGTTGAAAGGCACATAGATATTTTATAATGCACCTGGGAAGATGGTGAAAGTATTGAATACTTGATTCTTTAAATTATTACTATATGAATCTTGATCGTCTGGATATAATCTAAACAACTAAAATTTGGGGCATTGTTAAATTTTTAAACCACTTGGAGATTTCTTTTAAATAAAATTTATTCTCACGTCACATATATTTCTGAAATACTCTTAAGAAAAATGACCCAATTTCAATTTTAAATAGGTTTGATATTTTGGGCTCTAAAGGAATAATTTTTAAACATTAGATAAGATCAAGATTTTTAAAAAAATTCAGAGTATTTATCTAAGAATTGATTTTAAGATGCTAATCTTTTTTTTCTTTTATTAGATGTTATCTTTTATGTATGCCCATTTGGCCTTCTTCCATCAAGGATATGATCTATTCAGTGAACTTGGGCCCTACATGAAGGATCTTGGTGCACAGGTAATATTGTACTGTATTGCTTGATTCTGTATTATACATTGATACTTGTATTTTTAAAAAATGTTTATTATTTTTGAGAGAGAGAGAGACAGCGCGTGTGTACACGAGAGTTGGGGAGGGGCAGAGAGAGGAAGACAGAGGATCCAAAGCAGGCTCTGCACTGACGGCAGCAAACCTGACCTGGGGCTCAAGCTCAGGAAGAATAAGATCATGATCTGTGCCGAAGTTGGACGCTCAACTGACTGAGCCACCCAGGCACCCCTGATATCTGTGTATTTTTTTTTTAATTGAGATATAATTGACATACAATATTGCATTAGTTTCAGCTATATAAAATAATTTGAGGTGTGTGTGTGTGTGTGTGTGTGTGTGTGTGTGTGTGTGTGTGTATGTATACATATACATATAAATATAGGTCAAATGACCATCTCAAAAGTCAAATAACTCCAGTTAGTTACAATTTTTTTTTTCTTGTGATCAGAACTTTTAGATTACTCTTAAGCAACTTTCAACATACAATACAGTAGTGTTAACTATAGTCACCATGCTGTACATTACATTTCCAGGAGTACCTTTTGACCCCATTCACCCATTTTGTCTACTCGGCCCCCTCCCCAACCTCTGCCAGTCTGTTGTATCTTGTGAGTTTTTTTTTTTTTTTTTTTTAAGATTCATATATAAGTAGGATCATATGGTATTTATCTTTTTCTGTTGACTTACTTCACTTAGCATAATGCCCTCAAGGTCCATCTGTGTTGTTGCAAATGGCAAAATTTCCTTTTTTTTAAAAAATGGCTGAATAGTATTCCCTTGTGTATATATATACACCACATTTCCCTTATTCTTCTATTGATGGACACTTAGGGGGTTTCCATGTCTTGGCTATTGTAAATAATGCTGTGGCGAACGTAGTGATGCAGATATTTTTTCAAATTAGTGTCTTTGTTTACTTTGGGTACATATCCAGAAGAGACATTGCTTCTTCTGCATATGGTAGTTCTGCTTTTAATTTTTTGAGGAACCTCCATACTGTTTTCCATAGTGACGGCACCAGTTTATATTCCCACCAGCAGTGCACTTTTCTCTTCATCCTTATCGACACTTTTTATTTCTTGTCTTTTTGATGACAGCCATTTTGACAGGCATGAGGTACTATCTTATTGTGGTTTTGATTGGCATTTTCGTGATGGTTAGTGATGTTGAGCACCCTTTCATATACCTTTTGGCCATCTGTATGCTCCTTTGGAGAAATGTCCCCTCAGATCCTCTGCCCATTTTTAAATCAGAGTGTTTGTCTTTTTGCTACTGCGTTGTATGGATTCTTTATATATCTTGGGCATTTATATCAGATATATGATTTGCAAATATATTTTGCCATTCAGTAGGTTGTCTTTTCATTTTGTTGATAGTTTCCTTTGCAGAAGTTTTTTGGTTTGATAAAGTCCC
This sequence comes from Panthera tigris, assembly GCF_018350195.1. Lineage (NCBI taxonomy): Eukaryota > Metazoa > Chordata > Mammalia > Carnivora > Felidae > Panthera > Panthera tigris. The sequence goes on from NC_056668.1 coordinate 72,722,038, forward strand.
ACTTTTGTTTTTCTTTTTTCTTTTCTTTTGATGCCTTTGCTCTGAGATCTGTACTTTTAAAGAAATTTAGCATTTTGGGAAATATGACATTTATTTAATAAAGAAGTTTGATGCTACAGATGATTTATGTGTGGGTTAAATGTGTATAACCAAAAATAAGATTAAAGTTAAAACTATGCTATTGGGCACCTGGGTGGCTCAGGTGGTTAAGCATCTGACTCTTGATTTCGTCTCAGGTCATCTCATGGTTCGTGGGTTCGAACCCCACATTTGGCTCTGCACTGATAATGTGGAACCTGCTTGGGATTTTTCTCTCCCTCTCTTTCCCTCTGTCCCTCCCTTGCTCTCTCTCTCTCTTTCTCTCAAAAAAAAAGAAACATAAAAAAATTTTTAAAAAGTGTTACAGATAGTATATGAGGGTGTTGAAAAGAAAATTTAAAAACAAAGTGTTTCATAGTATATGTGGCTCAGTTTATTTTTCATATCTTACATTTGGATAATTAAAAAATCCTACTGATTTTTCATTTGAAGTTAGGGCTCCTTTTTTATTTTGCAAAAAATGTATATTTTGCTATTTTGAATAATACAATTTTTAGAATCTTAAGATTAAGGAACTCTTGGGAACTTTTTCATTTTATACATACACACGTGTGAATTGTATATATGTATAACAGTATTATAGAGAAATTTCATTGTATTCAAATTATTTTTGATAACTTAGCAGAACTTTATATTAATTTGTTCTGGGACATTCTTTTTTGCTGATTGGTGAGCTTTCTGGATTCATTAGTACCAATTTTTGGGTGATTCCCCCCCCCCCCCCATAGGTTCGTATTACCTTTTGAGGACAGGTGGTTAAGGATGAAAAATAGAATTTAGGGAAATGAGGAAAAGGTAAGAGCATAACGAGAATTGCATTCATGGACCAAAAGTAAATACTCTGTGTGTGTGTGTGTGTGTGTGTGTGTGTGTGTGTATGTGTGTTGGGATGGTATGCAGAGCATATGCCATGAGTTGCCATACTGTTCCCTAACTCTAAGTAGACTTACGTAGACTTAAGTAGAACTTAATCTATTGGAGGAAACCAACATGTCACCAGACTATTATTACTTGTTGTACTAAGTGCCCTGTCTGGGAATATACATTGAGACTAGGCTTGTTTGCATGTGTTAGAAGCCTGAAAATAATGGTAGCTTCAATAGCATGGAGTATTATTTCTCCTATGTCAAGTCAGAGTCCTGGTATGGTGGTCGCTTGATTTGCAGGGATGCAGGCTTATTATATTTTTTAATCCTATCTCATGGTTCAAAGTGGCTGATCAAGCTTTAGTCACCATACCTACATTCTAGCTAACGGGAAAGAGGAGAGGAGAAAGAAAGATGCATTCTCTCTTTTTCTGAATATCTCCTGGAAATTGTAGAGGTCACTTCTGTGTACATCCTAATGTCACACTAGCTGCAAGGAAAGATGGGGGATACAGATTTAATGCTAGATAATCATGTGACCTACTAGAATTTGGGGGTTGTATTAAGAAAGAAAGAGAGAATGGTTATTGGGAAACAGCTAGCTGTCTCTATACATAGCAGAGGATGAAAGAGTTATAGGAACATACAGATGGAACATGTAACCCAGACTTGGGAGAAAGGCAAGAGTTTCCTTGGCTAGGTACTTGCCACATTCTGTCAAATTTTATGTTGCACCCTCATCCTACATGAAATATAATTTATAAAAAAATTAAGTTGGATTGCAGTTGAATAGTTTAAATAATTATATATTTTAGACATTTATTAATTTCAGTTTTGCTGTTTCCCCCTCTCAGTTCTCACATGACTTTTCATGTAGCTTTGTTGTCTATATGGACTCTAGTGGAAAATATAGCCTGGTTGGAGGTGGCCAGTTAGGATTTTCTTTTTATAATTCAGTTATGAGATGACTGCATCTGGAACTAGGAACATGTAGTAATAGAAATAAATAGACTTGAGGGATATTTAAGATATAGCCAATTTGAAGGTAGAGGGACATGATGAGTTGAGGTTTAAATGTGTTGAATTTTGAGGATAGGACATCTAAGTGAATATATCTGGAGCTCATAAAAAAAAACAAAACAAAACAAAACACCAAAACCTAGATTAAAGGAGTCAGTAGCATATAATTGCTAATTGTAACCACAATAGTGGGTGAATTGACCCAAGGAGAGTTAATAAGTATCTCAAAATCCTTTTTGTATTTCAAAAGATAGTTTTGAAAAATGTAAGTGCTAGAACAGTATGCTTAAAGATGTTATGGTCAAGGGCTGCTAGTATAGAGTGAAAAGAGAATCTGGCTTCAAACAGGGCCCTAAGAATGACATATTTATTTTATTTTATTTTTTATGTCTTAATTTATTTTTGAGAGAGATAAAGAGACAGAGTGCAAGCTGGGCAGGGGCAGAGAGAGAGGGAGACATAGAATCTGAAGTAGGCTCCAGGCTCCAAGCTGTCAGCACAGAGCCCGACATGAGGCTCGAACCCACGAACCATGAGATCATGACCTGAGCCAAAGTTGGATGCCTAATTGACTGAGCCACCCAGGTGCCCCAAGAATGGCATATTTTTAAGGGATAGTTAAGTATGAGAGCTCCATGAGAACATAGATGAGAGAGGAGGTGGGAACCCAGGAGACGGTGGTAGCACAGGCCAAGTAAAGAACATCTCTGAAAGGAGAGGGTGGTTGTAGGTACAAATATGGGAAAAAAGGTCCAGTAAACCTAGGGCTATTGCGTCTAGCAGCAAGAAGGTTATTTGTTACCTCTGTGAGAGTAGAGGGTCTGAGTGGCAGAGCTAAACTACAGTGGGTAGTAGTTATGAATATGAAATGGACAAGTGAAGAACAGGGAATATTTTTCCAGAAGTTGCGTTGTGAAGGAAAAGGAGGGAGAAGGTAGTAGCTAGAGGGGACTGTAAGTTGGAGGAAGGTTTTATTTTAAGGTAGTAGGATTTCCACCTATATACAAGCAGATGGAAATGGAAGAAGTTGAAAAGTAGAAAGAGAAGTGATGATATCTGATGTGGTAGGAGTAGAAGGGATTCCAGACACAGGATTGGGGGCACCTGGCTAGTAATAGGCACCTGTGAAACTTCTAATGCCCATCACTAATAGAAGCATGGGGCACACCCTGCTGTGCTCCAAACTCTCTCTTCCTGATACAGTCTGAGCACGTAGGAGACAGGACTGTCAGTCTTCACATCTCCTCAGCCCGTACTTCCTCCAACCCTCCACCATGTGAAAAGATTTTTTTTCCTTTATATTTCTCCTCCAACAGAGAGAGGTGAATTTCTCCCCTTTCTGCTGTAATAGCAGTGGGGTGGGTTGTAGCAGAGGCGTTTACTGCCAGTCCGACAGGCAGAAAACCATCACTTGCATTGCAGTACTATTGTGGAAGTTACACTCACACAAGTTTACAAGTATTAGTTGAATCTTAGGGTCTACTTTGTACCTCACTTCAGTCTGAGTGAATGAATAATATTATATGCCATCAATTAAAGTCTATAAAACCATGGTATAATGGTTATTTTATTCATTCAGTATAAGAAAATGTTGAGGGCATTTGACTAGTGCAACATGTACAAGCCTTACGCGTTGAATCAATGTTACATGTCACCAAGGCGTGTATGCATTAGATCCTCAAGTGCAGTAGTATAGTTGCCATCTAAATCAAATATGTATAGTAGTGATAGTTCTGTTTCAGTGTGTTTTCTTTTGGTTTTGATTAATATTCAGTGATAATTAAGATTGTATGGGGGCATCTGAGTGGCTCAGTCAGTCGAGTGTCCAACTCTTGATTTCGGCTCAAGTCATGACCCCACGGTTGTGGGATTGAGGCCCACATTGGGCTTTGTGCAGAGCATGGAGCCTGTTTAAGACCCGCTCTTTCTCTGGGCGCCTGGGTGGTTCAGTCGGTTAAGTGTCCGACTTCGGCTCAGGTCACGATCTCACGGTCCGTGAGTTCGAGCCCCGCTTTGGGCTCTGGGCTGATGGCTCAGAGCCCGGAGCCTGCTTCCGATTCCGTGTCTCCCTCTCTCTCTGCCCCTCCCCCATTCATGCTCTCTCTCTGTCTCAAAAATAAATAAAACGTTAAAAAAAATTTTTTTTAAAAAAGATTCTCTCTCTCCCTCCGCCTCTCTCCCCTGCTTGTGTGTGCTCTCCCTTTCTCAAATTAAAAAAAAAAAAAGATTCTATGGCCAGTTGTACACCTGAAACTAGTATTCCACTATATGTTAACTGGGATTTAAAGAAAAACTTTAAAAAAGTATTTTTTTTTTAATTAAAAAAATTGTGTGGTCAGAATCATTCTCTGGCAGGAAAATAAAAATCATGTGTAATAGAGAGTGAATAAAGAATCAAGTAGTTTTTTTTTTTTTTTTTTACAAAGGCTTTTTTCAATTTTGTTTCTAAAGGATATCAATGAAAACATTTGGACATTTAATACTTTATCTTTCTCCTTATTCCTGTTGATATTTACATTTTTATTTTTTCATTTACCCCACATGAATCAGTTAGAGGTATGGGGGTTCGAAGATGAAATGACATACATCACAGTCTAGGAGAGTAAACTCACATAATATTTTATGACCCAGTTGTTTGTTATTCCAGCAGAGTAGTTCAAGAAGCCAGGGCATTTGTCATGATACTGGAAAATCATCTTTTCTGCTGGAGAGGAACAAGAAGGAAATGAGATTTTATGATTTCATAAGTTTTTTGGGCTTTTAAAAAAGAATGTTAAACAGTGGTGATTTTATGCCCTGACCATATGAGTGATTACTATTTTATTATTATTACTATTTTAAAAAATTATTATTTAGCTTTCTCTTTTATCTGGTGAGATTTTTGTGTGTTTGTTTTTTAAGCCTTTTAGATTTGATCATAACATTAAGAAGCCAACTTGAAAACATGAAGCGTTTTGAGTGATTGGAAGTATGTGTTCTGCTGAACTTGTGAGAGTTGGCCCACCCTAGCTTAGCTGCTACTCTTTGCTGTTTGGGGAAAACAAATCACCACTGCGTCTTCTTTCTTTCTTTGATTCTGACTACTGGAATTGCTGAGTGGGTCTGCAGGCAACTTCAGCTAGAGTACTCTTCCTTATTCTGGGAGTTCATGTTATCCCTGTTATGCCCTCGACAAGGCCGCCTGTCACGTTTGCTTAGCACCACAACTGTTCTTAGAAATATTTTTCCTGGAGGAGTTATAGACCTTCTCAAAAAGGATTTGATACCAGAAAAGAAAGAAGTTCCATTTTAAAGTTGCAGCCAAAATGCTTTTTTAAAGAAATTTAAATGGACTGACTTAGAGTACGTTTTTGAAAAATGATCATACTTTTTTTTTTTAAATTTTTAAGTCTCTATAATTTTCTCTCTTTCCCTCTTTATAGTTGGATCGACTGGTTGTAGATGCAGCAAAGGAGAAAAGAGAGATGGAGCAAAAACATTCCACCATTCAACAAAAGGTACTTGAAGAGAAAAGTTCAAGGAGAGGAATTCCCATTTTGTACAACTGTTCAGTTATTGGTTTCAGCAAGATACTGTCATGTTGCAACAAATCTTATGAGTTGCTGTAGTAATTAAATTGGGTAAATTCCTCATTTTTTGGTGAAAAGTAAAAAGTTTTTAGATGGTCAGGCATGTATTTTATTATTCTTTTAAAATATTTGGAAGCTGTGCTCTTGAACCAGTTTGCAAAAACATCAATCTCTTAGGACCTTAACTAAAAAATGGCCCTTAGAATTTAAACTGATATTTACAATTTCAGTTAGGATATCACCATTCCCTGTAAAGCCTGTGAGTGAGAATGAGTGGGGTGGGGGATGGGGGGAGTTGGGGGTGGGGTGGGGATGGAGAATATCTTTTATCAACATGTATGTTTGGTATTGTAGACTTTACAGCTGTAGTTAATCTAAGGCAGCACTTGCCCTCCCTCAGGTGATATTGGAATTTCACATGCATTTCTTGTTAATATGCCTAAGCTTAGCTAAATTAATACTTGAAAAACATGTTTTTAAAAATGAAAATTTAAATATGACACATTTTTATTTTTGTGTGTGGAGAACTTTGGATACAACTAACTTGGAACTCAATAATTTTATCTTATATAGTCAGCGATATTTTTGTGTGGTAATCTGAAAATAAAAGGAGAGAATTGGAGGTTGAATCTAATAATACAAGTATATGACAAGATGCCTTCTGTACTTACCTGGCAGGGGAGATATCATGATCACAAAGGTGGTTTTTCTAGGGCAAGGCTTTTCCATTTACTCCAGATGTGCTGACCCTTGCTATTTCCCCTAATGTGGGAAACTCTACTGTATAATTTGTGGTGAGGGGCACTGTGTTTGTACGTTCCCCTAAAAAAATGTGCCTTCTAGCATTGCTTTAAGAAATCTGTTCCCATGATATTGAGTCAAATCAACTTTTGTTATGGTTTCTTTAAAATTTAAAATACCAGTGAACTAGATTTGACATAAAAGATGTCAGTGGAAAAAAATTAAAGTGATGTCAGTAATACAAGTAAGGAACATATTTTGGTGATGGGTTATTAATATTCATTCAAAGAGAAACATTATTTATTAAGGGAAAGATTTTCTACCAAACCATGTTTAACTTAGTTCCTTCCAGTTATACTCAGGTAAGGCTAACTCTGTGTTTTGTTTAAAGTTAGACTCACTTTGGGTTGGGTAACTTGTTTTAATGGTATTACCATGGAAAGATTATTAAAAATTGGAACCAGTTGTGTCTAATTAAAATGAGAGGTCATGATACTTGTAGAAACTTGTGACTATTTGGTTAAACTGAATTGTTTAATGAATATTACATATCTTTTAATATCTCTCCCTGTGCACATAGCTCAGTGATGTACAAAAGCAATAGACTATTTAATCTAAGATTAATTTGCTTGATTTCAAATAATAGTCAATTGCTGCTTTACTTTGAAGAAAGTAATGCTATTTTTGCTTTTTTCTTCCCTTAAATGCTGACACAAGGCTGCATTACAGGTAAAAAAAGAAAAAAAAGGGAAAAAGATTCAGTCACCTAAAAATTAAGGGAAAAGTGTATCTAATGTAGCTATTTAGATTTTTCAAGAATTGAAATTGATCAATTAAAGAAACAATGATTCTATGCACATTCATGTACATGCCTTTTGGTTATCTGTACATATTCCTGATGGATTTATACCTAGGAGTAGAACTGCTGGTTCAGAGTGTATATATATGTTCAGCATTGGTAGATAATGCTAAATGCAGGCAGCACTGTGTGAGAGTTCTCAGGGCTCCTTGCCACCCCATGGTATTGTGAGAGTTAATTTTTGCTAATTTTGGTGGGTAGATACTGACATCTCATTGTGGTTTTAATTTATGCTTTAGTCATTAATGAACTCAAGCACCTTCCCCTGTGTCTGTTGGTGTATATCTCCTGTATAACCTAAGTGTTTATAGATTTGCCTTTTATGTTTAGACCTTAAATCCATCTGTAATTGGCTGTTTACGTGTGGTGTGAGTAGAGATCCAGTTTCCTTGTATTCACAATCTGATAGCTAGATAATCGAGAATCAGTTATTAAAAATTTTGTTCTTTTCCTATTACTCTGTTATATCCTCTGTTTTACATTATGTTTGCATACATGTGAGTTCTATTTTGAGCTCTTAATTCTTTTCATTGGCCTTTTTGTCTTAATTGTGGCAATACTATGCTGCCTTTAAATATTGTAGCTTAATGGTATATCTTCATATCTGACAAAGCAAACCTCCTATCTTCTCTGTTTCAAAAGTGAATTGCCTAAATTTTGCATTCTTTTACAAATTTCAAGAGCAGACTTTCAGTTTGCTTAACAGTAGCTTTGGAGATTTTGATCGATTGCATTGGGTCTATGAATCAATATGGGGGAGAATTGCTATCTTTATTTTACAGTGTCTTCTAATCTCTGAGCTTGAAATATTAAAAGTGAAGTTTTCTTTAATGTCCTTCATAAAGTTTGATATTTTCTTGTACATCTTTTGTCAAATTTATTCCTAGATACTTATATGGCATATGTTATTGTAAATGCTATCTTTTAAAAATTTCTTTTCTCACTGTTTACTTTTGTTACATACTAGAATAAAATTGACTTTTCTGTATTGATTTTGAAACCAGTTATCTTGTTAAGCTCTCTTTAAATGCTAATTTATCTCTGGATTCTGTTTGATGTTCTGTGTACAGAGTCATCTGCAAATAATGGTAGTTTCTTCCTTTCCGATTCTTTTTATTACCTTGTGGCTAGGACTTCTTAAAAAAATTTTTTTTAACGTTTATTTATTTTTGAGACAGAGAGAGACAGAGCATGAACAGGGGAGGGGCAGAGAGAGAGAAGGAGACACAGAATCTGAAACAGGCTCCAGGCTCTGAGCGGTCAGCCCAGAGCCCGACGCGGGGCTTGAACTGACGGACCGTGAGATCATGACCTGAGCCGAAGTCGGACGCTTAACCGACCGAGCCACCCAGGCGCCCCTAGAACTTCTAACATAATCTTAAATTGAAGTGATAATGGTCTTTCTTGCTTGCAATTTCAAAAGCAAAAGCTTCAGTTAGATTCCCTTCATGGCCAATCTTGGTGTTGCCTTCTCTTCCCCACACCAAAGCTTCAAGTTTTGATGAAGCAAATGCCCTTAAGGTGAAATCTGGCTTCTTTGATCTGCTTACCTCTTCGGCTTCCAATTTTCACTTAATCTTTTGCTTTTGAGTATTCCTTTCTATTTTGACAGTTCATCAATATATTTAAATTATAGTATATAATTTATACAGTGTTTTAGTTGCTTCATTATAAAATTATGATCTGTCACATTTTAACACTATACAATATTAATTGATTTAATAGTAATTAAATTGAAGACTTACCTCAAGAAATATAGTTGAAAATTAGGAAAATACTTATAATGCTCTATATATCAAGGAGGTCATATTTTAATGTTTTAAGTAGCATCGAGGTTATTAAAAAACTGCCAGCATTACAAATGAAACCTTTAGAATGTTGCCAAACTCAGTTGTATCTATTGCTGACATCATGCTTGTCTAATTAAATTATAGCCTCAAATATTATTTATTTATAATTTTTAAAAATGTTTATTTACTTTGAGAGAGAGTGAGTGAGTGAGCAAGGGTCGTGCAGAGAGAAGGAGAAAGAGAATCCTAAGCAGGCTCTGCGCCGACAGCGCAGAGCCCCATGTGTGGCTTAACCCATTAACTGTGAGATCGTGACCTGAGCCGAAACCGAGTTGGATGCTTAACTGACTGAGCTACCCAGGCACTCCCACCTCAAATAAATTTTAAATGAGGGCATTAAAGTTTTCCTAATTTTTTTTTCAGAGACAATGTAGGAGAAAGTGTAGCAATTCACTTACAGATTCTGTTTCAATTTTTTTAAGTTTATTTATTTTAGAGACAAAGATTGCATGTGGGAGGGGAGGGCAAGAGAGAGAGAGAGAGAGAGAGAGAGAGAGAGAGAGAGAGAGAATCCCAAGCAGGCTCAGCTCTGTTAGCCCAGAGCCCAACACAGAGCTCAGTCCCACAAACCATGAGATCATGACCTGAGCTGAAATCCAGAGTTGGACACTTAACCTACTGAGCCACCCAGGTGCTCCCAGATTCTGTTTCATTTGATTATTTTGGATTATCATGTCTTTTTAATTTCTTTCTTCCTTCCTTCCCTCCTTCCCTCTTTCCTTCCTTTCCTCCTTCCCTCCTTCCTTCCTTCCCTCCCTCTTTCTTTCCTTCCTTCCTTCCTTCTTCCCCTCCTTCCTTCCTTCCTTCCATGCTCACTGTGGGGCTTGAACTCACAACCTTGAGATGAAGAGCTGCTTGCTCTACCAACTGAGCCAGCCAGGCACCCGAGATTATCATGTCTTTTTATGGTTAAATTTTGAAAGATGTCAGCAGAGTTTTTGTTTTTAATGAATTTTGTTTTCCTGAATTTAGTCTATTTCCATTTTGCATCTTTGGAGACTCTTAAATTTGGAAGGCCCCTGGGTAATTCTCCCTCTGCCTCCCCTCCAGTGGAGGACCCTCACATCCCAGCATTTTTGGCAGGTGGTCATCTAGCTTCTGCCAGAATCTTTTTCAAGACAGAAAGTTTACTATTCCCTAAAAGGATAGCACTCTAACTTTGATTATTGGTCCAGCTGTAATTTTGAAAGTTCTGAGACTGATTTTTTAAAGTTTTAAAACGGGATAACAGCAGTCTTGCAGTTTTATACAAATGACTTTGTAAGTTCATCAGGAAATATTTTAAATATAACGCTTCTGATTTCAAAACTTCATGAATCCTTAGAGGAAAATTGTAAGTTTGAATTGCATTCAAGTGAAGAGAAGAATGACAGAAGATTATGAGGGATTCCATAATCCTCATGAAAAAGTGAGCTCAGCACTTCAAACTTAAACTGTACTGTACAGTACTTCAAACTGTAGGTCTTCTTTACAAAACAAAATTTTATTTTAGGGAAAAAAGCCTTTATTCTACTTCTGAACTCCCTAATAGTGGAGTTATTACTACTATCAGATTAAAAAATACCGTAATAGTAATATACTTAGAGAATAGAGATAGATTTGAGTGTCCCAATTAAAAAAATTTTTTTTTAACGTTTATTTATTTTTGAGACAGAGAGAGACAGAGTATGAACAGGGGAGGGGCAGAGAGAGAGGGAGACACAGAATCTGAAATGGGCTCCAGGCTCTGAGCTGTCAGCACAGAGCCCGACGTGGGGCTCGAACTCACGGACCGTGAGATCATGACCTGAGCCGAAGTCGGACGCTTAACCGAGCAAGCCACCCGGACGCCCCTGAGTGTCCCAATTTAAATATATCTATATTACTTTTTAATTTTTATCATTTATTTATTTATTTATTCATTCATTCTATTTATTTGTTTCTGAGAGAGGGAGAGCGCATGAGTGGGGAAGGGACAGAGAGAGAGAGGGAGACACAGAATCTGAAGCAGGCTCCAGGCTGTCAGCACAGAGCCTAATGTGGGGCTCAAACTCACAAAGTGTGAGATCATGACCTAAGCAGAAGTTGGATGCCCATCTGACTGAGCCACCCAGGAGCCCTTATATTAATTAAAAAAAAAAAATTGTTACACACATCACAATACAATGTTAGGATAAAATGAAACCATTTTATTGTTTCTTATTTTTTTTTATTTTTGAGAGAGAGAGAGCACAAACAGGGGACAGGCACAGGGAGAGGGAGACAGGAATCTGAAGTAAGCTCCAGGCTCCGAGCTATCAGCACAGAGCTCAACGCGGGGCTTGAACCCATGAAATATGAGATTGTGACCTGAGCCAAAGTTGGATGCTCAACTGACTGAGCCACCCATGCACCTCTAAAATGAAAACATTTTAAACAAGACATCACATATAGTATTTAGTTGTCCCTTTTGTCTATTTGTATGCATATTATTTTGTGCCTTTAATCAGTGTATAAATCAAGTTCTATTGTTTTCTCTTTCAGAGTGTATTTTATATAATCATCTGTGTTTTTACATTGTCATTATAATAATTAAGTCTCCTCTTTTGTTATGAATACTGTTAATATACTATCTTAATACAAAACTTTTCTATGATTTGTGCTGTTTCTCTATGATAAATTTGGTAATCGTATGAACTTTTTTATTTTGTTTAGGATTTCTCCAGTGATGATTCTAAGTTAGAATATAATGTAGATGCTGCAAATGGCATTGTTATGGAAGGATATCTGTTCAAACGAGCCAGCAATGCCTTCAAAACTTGGAACAGGTAATATATTTCAAAAACTAGTCTTGATTTCCATAGTCTCAGTTTTCTGACCTTCCCTGTGATTTGGCCAACTCTTTCTTTCCTAATTCTTTAAATTCACAGTCTACAATAGCATTCTTGAACCCAGTCCATTGAAGATAAGTCCCCCTTCTAAGAAAGGGGACCCTAAGAAGCAAGTGAAAAATGATAGCACTAATTCTAAAATCTAAAATTTAAGCAAAGTTTAAACCGGGAAGCACGAATTGTTTTCTCCTTTGGGTTCCTCTCTGTAAGATGTTTATATACATTTTAATTTAGTGTTTGCTTATGAATTTTTAACCCAGATGATCCTGAGTTTTTGATCTTTGCAATAACTTTAACCAGGACTTTTAAGAAATGGGCTTGTTTTTAAATGTGAAGTGTGGTGCTCGCTTTGGCAGCACATATACTTGGTATGGTGTGTGTGGCAGTCAGGGCTCCTGTATTCTAAACTTGACAATGACCAAAAACTTGGCTTTCTTTTTCTTTTTCTGCTAAACTGATTTTTAAAAGATATTAATCCAGCAAATATCTGTTAAATATATATATATTAAATATTTAATTATATTTTTCTGTGTATTAATCTAATACAGTAAAATAATTTCAGACATTAAAGAATAAAAGAAGATTGTGTTGACTCAGGATTATACTTCCAAATAGTAGTGATTAGTCTTTTATTCAAGGATGTCTCCTTTTTGTTTTTTTGTTGTTGTTTTTTTTTTGCAAAAAACTCCCCCAAAATAGAACTATTTTGTAATAATTGAGAGTAACATTAGGCTCTGGTGAATTGATTTACTATTATATTATTGGCTGAATGTGTTTATTTTATTTGCTACTGGAACAAGATGTAAATTCACTTGATGATAGAGAATATTATTTTCTTTTCTTAAAAAAAATGGACATTAGCAAAATAATAGAATTTTCTCGGTAAGTTTAATGTAGTATACATTTTTGCTAATTTAAATGGAAAACTATTATTCTTGGATATTTAAAATATTAAAATGGGCTCCCACTTATTTTGATTTCTTGGTGATGAGGTTATGTGGAAAAACATTCACTGGTATTTTCAAATGTCAGTGATTTGTTGAGCCTTTCCCTAGCATTTGATATTGCCAGATATTTAAATGAATGGGGTGTGTTTTATTTGAAATAATTTTTCTTTATCTGAGAATGAATATAAACTGGAAAGTAATTATATTTGATATTAAGCCATTTTGAATTATGTAGAACTTCTAAAATAATGTCTGAACCAGAAGGACCAACTAAGTGGTTTGGTTAGAAATAATATTTTTAACTATTATAAAGTGAAAATAAGAAATTAAAATTCTGTTTTCTAAGGTGTAAAAATTAAGACAATAATCTTTTAAGTTTTTCCTGACAAATTTCCATAGCTAGAATAGGAAATTAAAGTAAAAAATAGTGTGTCAAATTTTTGTAATAAAGAGAGATTTCTCAACCAGTACGGTTTCATGAGGTAATGTTAGAATTGAATTTTAACCTTCAGATTTCAAAACAACCTACTTAAAGTTTAACACAGTGAAAATACAATAAATCCATAGAACCTATACCATTATGTTAAGAAGAAATGAAATGATGTTCCATGGACTACTCCAATGAGAAATGATCTCAGACTTCAAAATGAAGCACAGTAAGTGTTAGTGGAAAATTGTATTGCCATTTAGGGCAATAGGAGAAAATTAATACTGATTTAAGCATGGACCTTTCATTTTTTTTTTTTTAAATCTTAATATTTATTTATTTTTGAGAGAGAGAGAGACAGAGACAGAGACAGAGAGCAAGCAGCGGAGGGGCAGAGAGAGAGGGAGACACAGAATCTGAAGCAGGCTCCAGGCTCTGAGCTGTCAGCACAGAGCCCGACGTGGGCTCAAACTCACAAACCATTGAGATCGTGACCTGAGCCCAAGTTGGATGCTTAACTGACTGAGCCACCCAGGCATCCCATAAGCATGGACCTTTCGTTTTTAATTTTTTGTTTCATGAATTCTATTAATTGGCATAGATAATAAAATGTAACTAACTAAAATCAAGTAGGGAATAACTATTAAATTCTGAATTGTAGGCCTGTTATCTTCCACGTGTAAAGTGAAAGAGACCATGCCTTTGGAAATGAAGCTGCTTTTTAAAGGAGCTACCATCTAATTGTAGTGGGATGACATTACTGATGAGAATCATGGATCGTATTTCAACACCCTAAGTTTTAGTAAAGAAATGAAGGTGCAGAGAGATGGTTGCTCATTGATCACGCAGCTGGTTTGAGACAAGACCGAGGCCCGAAACCTGGCATTAAAAAAAAAATTTGCTATGGAAATTCCATATAAATTTGTGTTTTGATGAAACAATATGTCAAATATTTTAAAAATAGCTTAAAAACTTTTTAAAAACTTCCTAGTCTATTTACATTATTAGGAAAAATTATGGATAGCAAATTATTTCATTTTCATATGCCTTTTAAAAGATCATTTTCATGAAAATACTAGTAAAAAGCAGTCTTCTAAGGAATATAGCATATAAACGTTATATAAAAGTCTTCACAAAAACAAGAATCTAAATCTTGTAACAAGTTTTAGATATTTTCTAGGTTATAGTTCAGTAACTGTGAAAGAGAGAAGAAAGAACTCTATTAAATGTTATTTAGAATATTCTAATGCTTTTCATTTAAAAAGCTTGGAATATATCTTAAATTTCTTACATGAAATTTACAAAAAATCTAATTTCAGAAAATATTTGCAAATACTTTCTCTTTACTTATATATGACTTTGGAGTCTGCCCTACTTCTCTAATTAGTGCTCAATCTAGCTTGTTAATATATTCTATTAGACTTGGAATAAAAGACTGCATTTGTGATATTTGTGCCTTAACTTTAAAAATCTAGGATTCCAGCTATTCAAGCATAAAGATTTTTCTACCTACTGTTTAAGTATCTTCTTTACATTGCCTCTGGATTAGTTTTAAGGGAACATTTTCTTTGTAGTCACTGTAGGGTACTAATTATATGATGACAGATTTGCCATCATCTATTGTTCATGGAATAGAGGCATGTAATATTTTTAGAGCCAACATTTATTTATTTAGTTACTTAATAGGTTAGTTTTTGTTTAAATTCCAGTTAGTTAACATACGGTGTAGTATTAATTTCAGATGTACAATTTAGTGATTCCACGCTCATACAACACCCAGTGCTCATCACAAGTGCCCTCCTTAATAATCCCCATCATCTGTTTAAGCTAACTTTTTTTTTTCTTTAAGCCAACTTTTATCTATCTATCTATTTATTTATTTATTTATTTATTTATTATTTTTTTTTCTTTAAGCCAACTTTTAAAAAAGACTTCCTTCCTGAGGTAAATACATTTGATTAGGAATTCCCAGGTAGTTTTAAAACCTGTCCTTGTGCTTCATAAAATCTAAACATCATTCTATAATTTGAAATTTAACTGAAGAAATCATATTTTGTGTGATGTGAAAGAGTGTAAGCAGTGAGGGGTTTTATGTCTTATGTGAATTGTTGTGTTTGTTTCTGGTTGGTTTCAGGTTTCTAGTTTGTAGTGTCTCCTAAGAGTTTTATATGTCTATAATATATATTTTTCTGAAGACATGTAAGACGTACCAAAATTATCTTTCTATATCAGGCCATCTTCTCAATGTGGCAGCTTCACCTTAGGCTCAAATCAGTGCCAGATGGATTACTCGTATCTATATGTCTGTTGCTTTTTATGATAAATTCTGAAAAGATGAATGAAGTAGGAAAATAATTAAATACTAAGATTATTTAGTAGTAAGCTAGTAAAATGAATAAAGAAGCTGAATAATTACAAACTATGCTCAGTCTTTGTTGAATGAGATAGAAAATATAACTAAAAGTATAAGATGTATTATGCAGTGTCTTAAAGTACTCTAGATACTGCAGGCACAGATACATGTTTTATTTTTGTTGGCTTTTTGTTACAAAATAAGAAGTGTATGTGTGTATTAAAGATACTCTTAAAAAAATAAAGATACTCATATGTGTGGCCTTTGAGTCTCTGCTATCATTGATGAAAAGCGGGAGAACAGGTGGGAGGTAGGTTTAGTTGGCTAATAATATTTTATAATCTTTGAAATTCTTAATTAGTGATCCAATTTTCCTTATGAAAAGTTTTCATTTGTTTCAGGTTTATGAAGATATATATATATATATCAGGTTTATGAAGATATATATATATATATATATATAATTTTCCTTAATTTTTTAGGAGCAACTTATTAAGATGAGGAAAAGTACTGTTTATATTTTATAGCTATCACCATAGAGGCATAAAAATAATAGTAGACATGCCCAAGTGTACTAAGTCCTACAAGAACTATTTATACCATAATAGTTGAAGAAAATTTAGCATTTCAGAAATGTTAGCATTTCAGAGTCATAAGAGTTGGAATTACCTGTGTAAATGCATACATGTATGAATTGAGAACAAAATGCAACAGATATTTTTGACTGTTTTGTTAGGTTATGAGCTTAAGCTTGTTTCTTTAATTCTTGCTTTATTTTCATATCATGCTAGTCCTTTGCTTATTTTGCACATTTGCGTTTTCATTCTTTTACCACCTTTCCTTTATGTTTTAATCCTACCCCATTTTTTCACATGACAGGAAAAAGCCCGATCATATCAGGTACCAAATGGCTTCCTTCCCCTCATTCCTGCCTTACTCCAATTTCCTCTTTGGCACGAGAAAGCTCATAATTAACCTGCATTTCCGTTGGATTACTTGCAATGGATATAATGTCTCATGTTTTAAATTGGGAAGGAAACATAAACATTATATTTGAGAAGTGGAATTATCCTTTCAATGCCCATCTTCTCAATTTGTTTTAATCTGGAAAAGAACATTTGATATATTTATAGATACCCAATGAAGATAATAGATTAGTAATATGAACGCCTTCATATCTTTTTTTTTTTTTTAAGGGAAATAAGCTAGTAAATACTTTTCAAATTTTTAAACAATAACTAGGAATTAGTCTTTTTGGTAATAGTCATATTAGTTAGAAAAAATTTTTTTAATGTTTATTTTTGAGAGAGACACACACAAGTGGGGAAGGGCAGAGAGAGAAGGAGACGCAATCTGAAGCAGGCTCTAGGCTCTGAGCTGTCAGCACAGAGCCCAATGCAGACCTCGAACCCATGAACCATGAGATCATGACCTGAGCTGAAGTTAGATGCTTAACTGACTGAGCCACCCAGGTGCCCCTCATATTAGTTTTATTGAAAGGAACCATTGTCAGTTTTTAGAGATTTAACATTTTGGTCTTTTTCCTTGGGAAAAATTAGATTGCATTTGAAAGACAGTAACCTTACATGCTCAAGCTTTAAATTTTATTAAATAGTCACCTATTTGACACATATATGAATATGTGCATAAATCTTTCATTTTTATAGTTTTAGTGAGAAAGCTTATACAGATTTAGAAGTTTGACTTTTACATTATATTCCTGGTTTCAAATACAGTTCGAGGACTAGTGATCAAACATGGTAAAAGACACTTGATTTATTTTTTAATATATTTTTTCCTTTACCCCCTGTTTTGTTATCTGGAAGCTCTCATAGATATTTGAAAATCAATAATATCAAATTGTTCATGAATTTAGTACTTTGGTCTAAGATCTTTATTGAGTTAGTTCAATTTGGAATGGATATAAAGTGGTGTATTATTTTTCTTAGTGAACCAAGTAAATTTTCCTTTTTCATTGTTTTTTTGTTTATTTATTTATTGAGAGAGAGAGAGAGAGAGAGAGAGAGAGAGAGAGAGAGAGAGAGTGACTATCCCAAGCAGGCTCCATGCTGTCAGCACGGAGCCTGACATGGGGCTCAATCCCACAAAATGTGAGATTACAGCCTGAGTTGAAATTAAGAGTCAGATGCTTAACTGACTGAGCCACTCAGGTGCCCCAAGAAAATTTCCTGTATACAAATAGTTTTTTGGCTTTGTGGTCCGCATTTGAATTTTGTAGAAAATAGTGTAAGTGTCAGCACAGTGCTTTCTAAAGTTTGTCTTTTTTATAGTTTGTCTTTTGAGGTGCCTCCAAATTACAGATAGTATGAGCTTGAAATATTAAGTATTTTATTCTGTTCACTGGCTATGAACTGTCTCATTTTTCCTTTTATTAGAGATGTTAATAATAACTAGGATTAATCTATAGGAGCAATTAAGAATTATATTCCATCTTACTTACTTGATTAAAGTTTTGATCAATGTAAATTAGTGTAGTTGGCTCTTTTGTCTTTTTTTTTTAATGGCAGAGGAGGAGAGACAGTGTCATACGACATACAGATCTTAGTAATTGAATTTTTTTTCTAGTGAGGTACATTATGATTTTGTTCCTTAGGAAATGTCAAAATATAAGATGAATTTATAGTGTCTTCCCTGAGTGTACAAAAAAATGCTTATGTGAGCAAGTCCCCCAGCAAAAGATAGATAGCAGGGGAACTGAGTTTCAGTAATACACATGATCTGAACAGTTAATGACCAGAGGAAGTGGTCTCTGACCAAAAAAGTTTTTATGTGCTGTTTTGTTATTTTTAGAGGTTATTATCCTAAGATACAGCAGTTGAAAAGAAATTCCTTTTTAAAAGACCTCAGAAGCATGAAAAGTTTCAGTGGCTATATGGGTGTTTTTCCATTGTGCAGTAAAATTAGTTTTTTATCAAATTCTATAATATGATCACTATACTATAAACCGTAAGAATTATTAGTATAGGTCACCCTACTTCGAATGATTTCTCACAAAACACTTTAGTCACTGTCACAGACTGTTTCCATTGCATGTCATCCCACATGGCAGGGCTGCACCACGTTGTTTATTTACAGGTATTTCCTTTTAACATTTCTAACTAACCTTGTGTCCCAAAGCAAAGAAACCCGGAAGTTCTTCCTTTTCTGGCCTGCCTCTTGATGATTTGCATTTAGAGGCAACTCACTTGGTTTTAACTAGATGCTTATTTAACAGATCTCTATTTTA
Organism: Panthera tigris; assembly: GCF_018350195.1. Classification (NCBI taxonomy): domain Eukaryota; kingdom Metazoa; phylum Chordata; class Mammalia; order Carnivora; family Felidae; genus Panthera; species Panthera tigris. The sequence continues at coordinate 72,740,865 of NC_056668.1, forward strand.
ATGGTAAAGGTGATACCTTTTTTAAGTAGCAAGAAAGAAAACCTAACTATCTGTCTAGCTTAAAAATAGAAAAGCATCTAATCATTTTCTCAGCTTTGGAGAATTAACTTAATTTTTTAAAATAGAAATTCTCATTGTGTCTAAATACAATTTCCAGTGCTTTGCATTAGTATCAATGAAAAGGTAGAATCTCTATCTGCTAATAGATTAATAACTAATGTTTACAATAGAAATCATCTCACATTGAAACTAATTTTAAAACAATGACTCAAATAGTTTTACCTTTCATGCTTGATGAGAATTTTTGCTTCCTTTTATGAATGGCTTTGGCTGTGATTTTTTTTTTTTTTTTTGTAAGTCTTTAGGATCTTTTACTGGTTTAATAAATTAGAATTAGTCAGTATGCCATATATAGCTTAGCTTTTTCTTCTAAAGAAGATTGCAAGTAAATTGTTTGTGTAATAATTTATAAGAATGAGCAGAACAGTATAAATAGGTGAATCATTTTTAGTAATAACTGTGATTATTCTGATTAGAAATATTTTATATTAAAGTGAGGTCAAGTGAATTGGCGATTATCTCTTGTTGGATATCACTTCTAAATTGCTTTAATTTCTTGTTTTGGTTAACAAATCAAATGCTTGCTGAATTAGCTGCAGAAAGGTTGAAAACAAAGCACCATTTATTTCAGTGTTTTACTGTGTACAAATGGATAGTCTTATTTACAACATAAATTTCTTTCTACTTTATAATAGAAGCAGTTCTTTTGGGGGAAAGATTTTAGTTCTTTTTGAGTAACCTCAAACTAAATTTTTACTTTAAAACAATTATTTTTTCGTGATAGCATAAAGGATAACTGCTGTTATTAGGATATAAATTTCTGAGATAAAATGAATCAAAATACAGTAATCTTATTTTCCTAATCTGTGGTTTTAAAATTATTTAAAATTGTTCTTTACTTTCCATAATTATCTCACTGACATCAGTCTATATAAAACAAAACAAAACAAAACAATGTACTTCTCAAAACATAATTAACATAAACTGATTTTCTAGTGCTTTCCCAAATATTTTATTTCTAACAACTGACATAAATTATGTTTATGAAAACCTAATCTATTTTTATTTATTTAGACGCTGGTTTTCAATACAGAACAATCAGCTGGTATATCAGAAAAAGTTTAAGGTAGGTGTTTTGTTAATGAAGTGAAAGCCCAGTGAGTCTTCAGTTTTAGTTCTCTGTCTGTTCATCTTGTAAATACTCCTGCATGCAAAATTATCGTTCATTAGTGTTATATTTAGGGGTGTGTAAGAGGACTCAAAAGTGGAAAGTATCGGTATCTCCTTAACAGCAGAGTGGTTTTTGAATGCTGAATTCTTAACTTACAGTTTTGAGATGGGTGTTTCTGTGTCCCAGGATTATTACTTTTGTTTCTTCACGTTTCTTTGACCAGCAGAATGACAGGAGCAATACTGCCATTCCATAGTACTATTTTGATGCCGAAGGAAAAGGTGCCTTTTAATAAATATCACCTTAGGGCCAAAGGTGATAATATGGAAATGTTAAAAAATGACATTAAAATGTTAGCTTGAAGTAATTGAAATAGAAACCTCTAAATGTGTTAATGTTGTTTTTATACATTTCTTTTCTTGAACCTTATTTTAAGGGTAAGGAATTTTTGTTTATCAGAAAGACATACTAAGATTACATGAGACTTGAGAATGTTAAAACTAATTAGGAAAAAAAACTCCATTAGTTAATTGATGACCTGAATTTTACCTGTGAGGCTTTGTGAATGAAGTATACAACTGTACATTTTAAATACTCACTTTACTCTAGAGATACACAATCTGACATTTTATTTGCTCGGTTTTGTGCTTGCAGGCTTATTCCACATAAGCCCTTTGTTCTAGCTCATTAGTTCATGGTTTCTTCTGGTCTGATAAACTTGATTTTGAGTTTATATTTTTGTTAAGTACTAGAAAAATGATAGACTCTCATTTTCTTAGGTATTTAAAGAAGAATGTATATAGGCTTTTTTTTTTTTTTTTTTTTAGTTACTTAAGACTTGCCTATTAAAGTCTTCTTTTTTGAGGAAAGTAGCTTTTATTATATGTGAGGGGGGACCAGGAAAGTAATGGATATGAAAGAAAAAGGAAGAAAATTAAAATTTATAGGATGCTAACATTTATTGAGCACCTATTAATTAATTACCAAGTTTTAGATTAAGCTCTTTATATATATTTTCACTTAATCCTTGTACAGCCATTTTATGAAACACATAAAATTATGAACAGGACAGAGTTACCTTTATTAGTTGTATCTCTGTTGATAACTCCTATTTTTAATCTTAAATAAGATGAAATATAAATCTTTAAAATTCGACGACCCATTTATTCCAAGTAATATTTTTAAGTATGTTATTATTGGTAGTTGTGTTTAAAAACTAAGTTGATAAACCTGGGAGTTTTATTTCCTTATTGTAGGATAACCCCACCGTGGTAGTGGAAGATCTAAGGCTGTGCACAGTGAAACACTGTGAAGACATAGAACGACGTTTCTGCTTTGAGGTAGTCTCTCCAACAAAGTAAGTGGTTCTAAAGAATGAGAGTTCCTTTTGTGTTTGTATAGTTTGTCTTAAAGAACTTTACTGAGTAGAGAAAGATTTGTGTTTTACTTGCGATGTTATGTGTGCTAAAGAGGAACAAAGTGCTTTAAAGGTAAATTTTCATAATTAGTGATTACAAGTATTACAGTCAGATGTTTATGTAACCTCTACCCAGTATCATTTTCTTTAAACTCCATAAAGATTATTGATGTAGCCATATGAAAACTTGTTAGCTGTCAGGATGATGAACTGAAGTCATATGTCAGATCAATTTCTTTGATAATTATTTCATATTTCTAGCTTATAGAAAAACTTAGTGTTATATTTGGTAAATTTAAAGTTTTTTTTTTAAATGTACAGGAATTTGTGATTTTTTTTTAATAGGCGGTTTATTTTATTGGTACCTTGATTTCCTCATGAATATACTCTGTCCTAAAAATAAATGAAATAAAATATTTCAGTGGAATTACTTTTTGTTAGAAGATTATTAAATAGTGAAATAAATCTTATTATTTTGGGGGGTTAATTTAGTGTCTGAGAAAACAATGTTATTTCCTTTTAGAAGTTGTATGCTTCAGGCAGATTCTGAAAAACTGCGCCAGGCATGGATTAAGGCTGTTCAGACCAGTATTGCTACTGCTTATAGAGAGAAGGGTGATGAATCAGAGGTTAGTAAACAATACTGCAATACAAAATGATACATTGCCATAAACTTTTAATTTTCATTGCAACATTATATGATTATAACATTCTTTCTTATGGAGGTTGAATTTTATAAGTGAATGGGGTTTTACTATTAAAATCTAGTTTCAGTTTCTCTTTGTTTCTCTTCACTTTATCAGTTTATTTCAATATATGTTTAATTCAATATTTGAATATGTGTTCTAGATTGACATAAGGTATTCTAAGATAAGTATTTTTCCCCAAAATATTTTATTATTCTAATTAATAAAAATTAGTAAAAAATAAAAGAATAGTAATTAGTAAAAGTCAAAAAAGGAAAGCTCAGACTGTCTCTGGGTTGAAGTCTCCCTGGAGAAGATAAGCTGAATGTAGAGTCTTGGGTCCACATAGTCTGGTTTCAGCTTCCCAGTGATTTTACAGATTCTTATGAGCAAGAACACGAGTAAGTCTTGAGAAATGGAATTCACCAATTCCTCTAGTAACTTCTTGAAAATGAGGCATTTGTGAATCCATGCATGTCTGAAAATGTCTTTATTTTATCCTCACATTTGTTTGATAGTTTCATTGAGTGTGAAATTTTTAGGTTGAAAATAATAATTCAGGGGCGCCTGGGTGGCTGAGTCAGTCACGCATCCAACTTTGGCTCAGGTCATGATCTCATGGTTCGTGAGTTCGAGCCCCGCATCAGGCTCTGTGCTGATGGCTCGGTGCCTGGAGCCTGCTTCAGATTCTGTGTCTCCCTCTCTCTGGGCCCCTCCCCCACTCACACTCTGGCTTTCTCTCTCTAAAAAATAAATCAACATTTAAAAAAGAAATTAAATTTTTTCTTAATAATTTTAACAGCATTGTTTTTCTAGTTTCCAACATTGCTGTTGAAGTCTTTCGTATTACTGACCTCTCCAATTTTCCTGTTTTCTTTGTCTGGAATTTCTGGACTGATCTTATGATTTTCTTATTTTTGTGTGTGTTTTTGCTCTACATTCTGGGAGATTTTCTCAGTTAATCTCCAAAACCTTCTATTGAATATTTTAGTTCAGTCAGCACATATTAACTTTCCAGGAGTTTCTTTTTGTTTGCTGAATGTTTATACATGTAAAGCTGTCTTGTCTTCATTGATGCAGGGTTAGAGCTGTGGTTCTTAAACTTGGCTGCACAGGATGATAACACACGGATTTTTAAAAAATCCCAATACATAGGTCCCACCCCAGAACAATTAAATGGAGTTGGGATCCAGGCATCAATATTTTGAAAAGCTTCCTAAGTGATTTCCATGTACAGGCAATGTTGAGAACCATTGTGTCAGAGGTTTTTCTTGGCTATTTGGTAATCTGTTCTGGTTACAAGTGAAGGACTAAAAACCCCTTTGGATGCTCTCAGAATGTATGTAGTTAGGAGTGTGTTGACTATAAGCCTCTCTGAGTCTGGACCATTTGTTGAAGAACAACCAGCGTTAGGATCTTTGGAATCTTTTCAGCTGGTATGATTTCCCACAAAAGACTCACCAGTCTGCTTCCTAGGAGTCAGGGGTTCCTGGGAGCTAGTTGCTAGGGATCTCAGTATTCAGTGTGTATACGTTCATTTAATCCTCTGCCTTTCACCTTTCAGGTAAATCCCATCTAGAGACTCTTTGCTTTACTTCCTCAGAGAATAAAATAAACTCCTAGTCATTTGTGTTTATGTTAGCTTGAAGTAATTTAAATAGAAACCTCTAAATTTGTTTCCCATAATGGCATAGAGTTGGGGAAGACACCTTGGGATCTGACTATTCCTTAAACAGTCATTTCTCCCTCTTTGATTCCCGTTTGCCTGGTTAACTGGTATAAATCCTTGAGCCCTTTGAGTATCGTGTAATGTAAATTGATGAACTCAGATTTTTCTTACAACCATCGTAAGATTTGGCCTTGGTCTGCTCAGTTACTGTTCATCCAACTGTCTTCCAGCTTTCAGAATTTTGTTGCTATTATTTGCTTTTCTATTCTCCCTGTTCTTGTGGGCAAATGTCTTTCCCCCGCCCCCCCCCCCCCCGTTTTTTTTTTTTTTTAACTAAAAACACAATAGCTTTCTAAACTAAACTACAGTCCTTATTTCATTTCATACCTAATAGTAATTTCTTAATATCTTCTATTACCCAGTCTATATTCAGATGTCCCCAGTTGTCCTAAAAATGCCTTTTGCAACCTATTTACAAAGTATGATCTTATCTATGACTGGGCATTGCATCTGGTTGTTATGTCCCTAAAGTCTTTCAGTCTAGAACAAGGCCTTTTTTTTCATGACAGTAACTTGCTGAAGAAAGGAGGTTAGTTCCTATAGAATTCCCACTATACAGTTACATAATAGGTGATGTGTATACTTCACGTTGTAAAAGGAAAGATACAATACTTGGTTATTCAACCATTACTAATGCTAAGATCAGTCTTCTGTGTGAAAATGAAGTGGACACATTGGATTAGAGAGATGACAATATGACTCCTCCACTGTAAAGTTACATTCCCTTTTCCCTAGTCTGTTACTTTGTGTAGTAAATCTATTTTGTGTTACGTTGGCCTCATAAGATCTAGTCCCCCATCAACCACTCATGTAATGGTTTTACAGATGAATTTGTGATTTCATTAGGAATTGCAAAATTCTAATTTTCTAATTCTGTCATCCCATCTATATTGGTTAACTTGAATTCTTATGTTACATACAGCTTTTATTTATCAGCTGGAGTTATTTAGTTACTGTAATAAAATGCTTGATTTTTTTCTTTTAATTACCACATTTGGTTAGTTTATTAGCTATCTTAGGTGGGGACAGATAACTAATTTCTTGGGTATCATAAACTCATGGAAATTTGTAGGTACAATAGGTCCCAATTACAGTAATTACTCTTTTTTTAGAAAGTTATTTGGGTATAGTTGACACACAATGTTATATTAGCTTCAGGTATAGAACACAGTAATCGGTACCTCTATCCATTATCCATTAACCATCTTCACTGTACGGCGTTATTCCCACACCATTGACTGTATTACCTGTGCTGTACCCTGCGTCCCTGTGACTTACTCTTTCCATAACTGGAAGCCTTTATCTCCCACTCCCCTTACTATTTTGCCCATTCCTCACCCACCATCCTTATGGCAACCATCAGTTTGTTGTCTATTTATAGGTCTGTTTCTTTACTTGTTTATCCATTTGTCTTGTTTTTTAGATTCTACATATATATGAAATCATATGTATTTTTCTCTGTCTGACTTACTGCACTTAGCATAATATCCTCTAGGTCCATCCATGTAGTTACAAATGGCAGGATCCCATCCCTTTTTATGGCTGCATAATATTCCTCTGTGTGTGTGTGTGTGTGTGTGTGTGTGTGTGTGTGTGTACACACACGTATACATATTTTTATCCATTCATCTATCAGTAGATAGATGGGTTGCTTCCATATCTTGGCTGTTGTAAATAATGCTGTGGTAAATGTAGAGCTGCATATATCTCTTAGAATTAGTGCTTTCATTTTCTTTGGGGTAAATACCCAGTAGTGGGATTATTAGATCATATAGTATTTCTATTCGTAATTTTTTGAGGAACTTCCATACTGTTTTCTACAGTGGCTGTACCATTTACATTCCTACCAACCATGCACAAGGATTCTTTTTTCTCCGTATCCTTACCGACACTTACTATTTCTTGTCTCTTTGATTTTAGCTACTCTGACAGGTGTAAGGTGATAACCTCATTGTGGTTTTGATTTGCATTTCCCTGATGAGGCATCCATATTGGTAAGGAAGAAGTTAAACTGTCACTATTTGCAGATGACATGGTATTATACTTAGAAAACCCTAAAGATTTCACCAAAAAATTATTAGAAGTAATGAATTCAGTAAAGTTTTAGATACAAAGTTAATATGCAGAAATTTGTTGTGTTTCAATATACTAATAATGAAATGGCAGAAAGAGAAATTAAGGAAGCAATTTCATTTACAAATGTATGAAAAAGAATAAAATATTCAGGAATAAACTTAAAAAAAATGTTAATTCATTTATTTTGAGAGAGAGAGAGAGGGAGAGATGGAGAGAGGGATAATCCCAAGCAGGCTCCACGCTGTCAGAGCATAGCTTGAAGCAGGGCTCAAACGTATGAACCATGAGATTGTGACCAGAGCCAAAACTGAGAGTTGGACATTCAACTGAGCCACCCAGGCACCCCACTCAGGAATAAATTTAACCAAGAAGGTGAAAGACCTGTATTCTGAAAACTATAAAACACTGATAAAAGAACTGGAAGAGAAGACAAATGGAAAGATATTCCATGCTCATGGATTGGAAGAATTAATATTGTTGAAATGTTCATACTACCCAAGGCAAGGTACAGATTCAGTACAGTCCCAACAGTCAAAATACCAACAGCAGTTTTCATGGAACTATAACAAATAATACTAAAATTTGTGTGGAATCATAAGAGATCCTGAATAACCAAAGCAATCTTGTGAAAGAACAACAAAGGTAGAGGTTATCAATTCCAGATTTCAAGATATACTGCAAAGGTGTAGTAATCAAAACAGTATGGTACTGGCAGAAAAATAGGCAATGCATCAGTGGAACAGAATAAAGAGCCCAGAGATAAACCTATGCTTCTCTGGTCAATTAATCTATGACAAAGGAGACAAGAAAATATACAATGGGGAAAATACAGTCTCCAATAAATTGTGCTGGTAAAACTGGACACATACATGCAAAAAAGAATGAAACTGGACCATTTTCTTACATCATACACAAAAATAAACTCAAAATGGGTTAAAGACCTAAATGTGAGACCTGAAATAATAAAACTCTTAAAAGAGAACATAAGCAGAAATTTCTTTGACATTGGCCATAGCAACATTTTTCTAGATAGGATATATATCCTAAGGCAAGGAAAAGAAAAGCAGAAGCTAACTGAAACTACATCAAAATTGAAGGAAACCATCACAATTGAAGGAAACCATCAGCAAAATAAAAAGGCAACCTACTGAATGGGAAAAGATATTTGTAAATGATATATCCAATCAGGGATTAATGTCTAAAAAATATAAAGAATTTATACAATTTGACACCCCCCCCCCGAAAAACAAAAACAAAAACAAAACCCCACAAATAATATGATTAAAAATGGGCTGAGGACTTAAATAGACTTTTTTTTCCAAAGAAGACATACAGATGGCCAATATCAGTATTTACTTTTTAATGTTCTGATTACCACAACTTTGTCCAATAAGGGCTGAGGATAATGCCTTTTATTATCTTTTCTGGCTTTTAGCGAAGTTTTGAGAGGGAACAAAATTACATGTATATCCATATCATCCTGATGAAGAAGCTAGTGGCATTGCTGAAATACCTGTGTTATGAAAAATCATACACTAGAAATTCTAAGGATTACAGGAAAAATAGGGCTAGGGCTGCCCTAAAAATCTGTGTAAATTCATAACTAGAATACTTTCAGGAACTTTAGAATCTCAGTAAAAAATATTAGAACAATTAAATTCATAATAAATTAATACTACAGTATAGATAGGAGTTAACTTTAAAAATTAATGAAGATAGGGGCACCTGGGTGGGTCAATTGGTTAGACGTCCGAGTTTTGATTTTGGCTCAGGTCATGATGTCACGGTATGTTGGACTGAGCTCTGCATCAGACTCTGTGCTGACAGTGCGGAGCCTGCTTGGGATTCTCTCTCTTCCTCTCTCTCTCTCTGCCCTTCCCTTGCTCATGCATGTGCTCTCTCTCTCTCTCTCTCAAAATAAATAAACTTAAAAAAATTGATGAAGATAACTTAATGGAAGAGTACAGAAGGGTTGAGGCTACTGAGTTTTGGTGACAAAGGCAAAACACATAAAGATCAGAGAGAATGAGTATAATACACACTTTTGAGTCCAAGCACATGGACAAAATGATCCAAGAAGGAGAATAGGGGGATGGGTGTCATGTTTATTCTTGTGTTCCTGGAGGTAGCTGCCCCAGGTTCTGCTGTGCAGTGTACTTTGCTCTCAGCTTCTCTAATTTGGTGCAAAAAATTAGCTTATAGAGGAAAATTGGGAATGAGCCAAAAAGGTTTCTGTATTGTATTGACATCTTTTTCCTATGTGATAATTGCTTATGAGATAATTCACATTATTGAACATGTTCTAATAATGCAGATTTTTAAAAATTTTTGAAATAATTTCAAACTTACAGAGAAGTTCCAAATGTTGTACAATAACTTTACCCCCAAACTATTTCAGAGTGAGTTTCTAACTTGGTGCCCCATCACCCATTATTACTTTAGTGCTATTTCCCACACCCTAGGACATTGTCCTATAAAAACCATGGTACTGCCATCATAATCAGGAAATGAACATTGAAATATGGCTACCATTTAATTCCAGACGTCTTTAACAATTGTCCCAGTAATGTTTTTTTACAGCAGAAAGATCCAGTCCAGAAGCACTGGTAATATTAGTTGTCACAGCTCTTTAGTTTCCTTCCTTCAGGAATAGTCCCTCAATCTTACTTTGACCTTCTTGACCTTGATAGCTTTGAAGATAACAAGCTAGTTATTTTGTAGAATGTCCTTTAATGTGAGTTTCTCCGATGCTTTGCTCGCAAGGTTATGCATCTTTGGCAGGTGTATTATATAAATGATGCTGTGTTCTTCTCACTGCGTTCTCAGGTGACACATAACTTTGTCCCATTATTGGTGATGTTAACTTTGATCACTAGATTAAGGTGATGTCTGCTAGGCTTCTGTACTGTAACATTCGCTTGGTAGGTAAGAAGTATTTGTAAGGGGAGGTTCTTTGAGACTATGTGAATATTTTTTCCTCATTAAACTTTAATTATTTATTTATTTTTTAATTATTTTTTTAAGCTTTTTTTTTAAGCTTTAATTTTTTAAATTTAATTATGTCAGTATAGTTTTTTCAACGTGTTATAATCCATTACTATCATTATTTGTTTTATTGTTTGAATTGGCCCAAACTGGGCCAGTGGAACGCTGGCTTCTATATCCTTTTGATATGTTCTTATCATGTCTTAGTTCAGTCTGAGTTCCTCCTTACTTTCTAGCATGATGAGACGTTCCAGGTTCATCTTGCACTTTCTCTGCACCAGTGCTAATTCTCCAGAGTCCTAGTTCCTTTTGGTGGTGAATGGCTTTTAGAAACCAAGATAAAAGAATATATGTATGTATATACACATATACACGTTTACATCTGTATTTCTTTGTATATCTGTTTATAGTGAAAACCATTAGTATGCCTCTTGTTTTCTCCAGTTCTAATCACACACAACAGGCTTTGTTCTAATTCTCTCCCTTTCCATATAAATAACCCTTATTCTGCAGTGAGAAAAATATGGCTCACTTTTATTTTTAACATGTTTACTTATATGATCAGTCCCCCTGTATGTAACCAACATCCTTTCTTTGCTGCCACCTGCCCCTACTCAGGCTCTGGACCCTCACACCAGTGCCTTCTTCTCCCTCCTCAGGCTCTCACTTCCCTTGCTGGGAATATAATTATAATTATGTAATTGATTTGGGAGCACCTGGGTGGCTCAGTCAGTTAAGCGTCTGACTTCAGCTCAAGTCATGATCTTGTGGTTCATGAGTGTGAACCCAGCATTGGGCTGTCTGCTATCCACACAGAGCCTGCTTCAGATCATCTGTCTCCCTCTCTTTCTGCCCCTCCCTCACTCACTCTCTCTCTCTCTCAAAAATAAACATTAAAAAAATAATTATTTAATTGATTTGTTCTTTAGTAAAACGACATACGATTTCCAGTTATTCACTGCAGTAATTGAAACAACTTGCTTGCAGTTCATTGAATACCTTGGAAAATTCTGGTACAAAATAATATTAATTTTATTCTTGAGTATTAATAGTTTTGTGTTTATTCCATCCGTCTCTGGTCCTGCATGTTAAATAAGTGTTTCCCTTTCTCTTTGCCCTCATATCTTATACACATGTTCATTTGTCACTTATTTTATATATAATATATATATATGTATATTAAATATAAAATAAGTGTAAATATTTATTTATATAAATATATATTATTTCCAATGTTTATGTTTATTCTGACAAGACTAAATGCCAATTGATGGAGCTAGCTGTATCTTTTTATCATTAAATCTGTAATGCCTAGAATAGTGCCTGGCTTAGGCTCATAATAAGCCCTCAATTTATTGATTGGAAGGTTTTGTTTGGAGCATGTAATGTGCAGCATAGTATTAATCTTTTTTTTTTAAACAAATAATTCTTAATTCTTTTAGAAGCTGGATAAGAAATCATCTCCATCCACAGGAAGCCTGGATTCTGGAAATGAGTCAAAAGATAAATCGTTGAAAGGAGAAAGTGCACTGCAGCGAGTCCAGAGTATCCCTGGCAATGCCAGCTGTTGTGACTGTGGTCTGGCGGACCCACGGTGGGCCAGCATCAACCTGGGCATCACCCTGTGTATCGAGTGTTCTGGGATTCACCGGTGGGTAGGCCTACACAGGGTGAGAGACTTCTTTTGGATAAACACATAGTAAATTATTGTGTCCCATTGGTTAGGGGGCCTTTTCCATTTGCCTTAATTTGACTGCCATTTGTATATTTGTACCTTTTGTAGAGTGGATAAAATTCTGGTTTACGGAGTGCTTTAGAGGATTTTGTTTTACCATTTACCATTTAAGAACTCTCCTTATTTACATACATGTTGAGGCTGTATTAGCGACTATATCCCATTAAAAGAGAAAAGTAATTTGCATATTATGCAAATAGAGACTTGATGGTTTTGTATATTAATATAGTCTTTTTTTCCCCCCTACTTAGGAGTCTTGGAGTTCATTTTTCAAAAGTACGATCTTTAACTTTAGATACCTGGGAGCCTGAACTTTTGAAGGTAAAATAAAATACTTGCTTAAAAATATTTCAGATTTTCACATAAAATGACACGATTTTAGAATCTTGATTTACGAAATGTATGAGTTTCTAGGGGTGGCTTAGGTGGCTTAGTTGGTTAAGCATCCCTCTCTTGATCTCAGCTCAGGTCATGAGTTCAATTCTGTGTTGGGCTCCACTGGGTATGGAGCCTACTCATAAAAGAAATAAATAGGGGTGCCTGGGTGCTTCAATTGGTTAAGTGTCTGACCCTTGATTTTGGCTTGGGTCATGATCTCATAGTTTGTGGGTTCTTGAGCCCCACTTTGGGCTCTGTGCTAACTGAGCGGAACCTGTTTGAGATTTTCTCTCCCTGTCTCTGACCCTTCCTGGCTGGCAGACGTGTGTGTGCACACTCTCAAAATAAGTAAATATTTGTTTTAAAAACAAATAAATAAAATGTGTGAGTTTCTCCATGCTAACAATAAATTGTATTGGAACGCATCTGAGGCTATTTTGGCAAATCTGGTGTTTTCTTTTGGGTTTTTTTTAAAATCGCTAAGTTTATGTAACGCTCTTAACTGCAGATCACTTCATCTTTTAAGGAAAACACATTCCTACATTTTTATGTTTTCTCAAAGAATGATCTTCAATTATGTGCCTTAATTTTAGTCCTTTATAATTATATAAATTTTTGTTAAAAGTATAAGATGTATTAGTGCACTCCCTAATGGATTGGTATAGCATGTTGTTATCATTGAGCCATTTTAGCATAGGACCTTTTACAGATTTACATTTCTCAAGATAAGTGGTCCAACTAAGACATCCTTTATCCTTGTGTAAAGACTCATATCTATGGAAATGCCATAAGTAATTTAAATCACAACTGGGTTTCTGGTAAGATTTATAAAACTCATATATTGGTTAATGATATATTCCTTTTAATTCCCATCATTTGGTTTACCATATTGTAGAAAAATATATATTCATTTAGAGATTATGGTATATTCTGCATTTATTTCTGTCTGAAAATTGTGTTCTTTTTTTTAATGTTTGTTTTATTTTTGAGAGAGACAGACAGATACAGTGGGAGTGGGGGAGGGGCAGAGAGAGAGGGAGACACAGAATCCGAAGCAGGCTCCAGGCTCTGAGCTGTCAGCACAGAGCCCAATTCGGGTCTGGAACTCACAAACCACGAAATCGTGACCTTAGCTGAAGTTGGACACTTACCCACTGAGCCACCCAGGCGCCCCAAAAATTGTGTTCTCAATGTACTTGTATTTTTATTTTAATCCATAGATAAACTGGTGATCCTCTCAATTATGTAAAGTACAAAAAAAATCTGCTCTTTGGAATTATTGTGTAAACATCTGGATGAAAGTGATAAATTAGTTGCTAAGGTAGAGCCCTAATTAGATAGATTGTATTAATTGTTATGAATTCAAAGGAGAAGAAAGTGGGGGAATGAGAGGTAGAAATCTAATTTCTGCATCAGTTTTGTAGATGCGAACTTATTAATAAGTTCAGTTTTTAAAATTTGGCTGAAACATAGCTAGCTGTCAGGTACATTAAAAAAATAATTGAGAGGCACCTGAGTGGCTTAGGCAGTTGGGTGTCCGACTTTGGCTCAGGTCATGATCTCATAGTGCGTGAGTTTGAGCCCCGCGTCGGGCTCTGTGCTGACAGCTCAGAGCCTGGAGCCTGCTTCGGATTCTGTGTCTCCCTCTCTCTCTGTTCCTCCCCTACTCGTGCTCTGTCTCTCTGTGTCTCAAAAATAAATTAAAAAAAAAAACATTAAAAATTTTTAAAAAATAATTGAAAATTTTAAACAAAATATTTTGCAATTCTTTTTTTTTTTTTTAAGTCCATTTATTTATTTTGAGGTGGGGGGGTGGGAGGAGAGAGAGAATCCCAAGCAGGCTCTGTGCTATCAGCACAGAGCCAGATGAGGTGGGGCTTGATCTCACGAATCCTGAGATCATGACCTGAGCCGAGATCCAGTGGCAGATGCTTAACCGACTGAGCCACTTTGGTGCCCCATTTTGCAATTCTTATATATAAAATATAAAGAGAAAATAGTGTACTTCCATTTTGAGGTGTTTAAAACTTAACCTGTTTGGCCTCAATCTTCTTTTTTCATTTAATTTACCAAGCATTGTGAATAATCTGCAGCATTGTGCTAGCCATAGTCGAGGGACGATGAGTGAGGAGAGACCTTTTCCTGTATTAGTGGCAGTCTTCTAGGGGGAGGTATTCTGGTAATAGCAACATGATGATATTGCTCTTAGTTCCTTGTCTCATTTTGTTTTAACTTCAAACTTTGTGGGATCAGCATTTGCAGAACAGCAAAAGGAATGAGTTAGCTGTATTTGCTTTAAGGACTGTTACAGTATTTTTAGGAATTTGTACCTTATTTTCCTATTTTCCTGCCAAACAGCTTATGTGTGAATTGGGAAATGATGTTATAAACCGAGTTTATGAAGCTAAAGTGGAAAAAATGGGAATAAAGAAACCACAACCAGGACAAAGGTACTAATTTCAATTGTCTCCATGTGTTACCCTTTTATTTTTCGTAAGCAGGAATATAGCTATGATTTTTATTTCACTATAACTGATACGTAATATTGAGACAGACTGTTTAGAAGAGAGCATTACTGCTTCTGTTAAAATACGGCAATCTTGGGGCACCTGGGTGGCTCAGTTGGGTAAGTGTCCGACTCTTGGTTTTGGCTCAGGTCCTGATCTCATGCTTTGTGAGTTTAAGCCCCATGTTGGGCTCTGCACTGACAGCATGGAGCCTGCTTGGGATTCTCTCTTTCTGCCCCTCCCCTGCTGTCTGTTTGTCTGCCTGTTTCTCTCAACATAAAATAAAGAATTAAAAAAAATTTTTTTAAAAAGATGGCTATCGCTTTCTTGGGTATGTGTTAGATAATTATTTGTTATTGATTATATAATAAACTATAGTCTCCAGATGACAATCTCAAAAATTAAGTCTCTACATAGAATATAAAAGCTCTTAGCAGTTAAAATAGACCAATTCTGTTATTGGCAGGGGTTTAAAAAGAGATAATCTGTTCATTAATGTCTCTAAAGATCAAGTTTCTATTACCAACAGTGAATAATTTTACATTGTTTAACTTAGTACAGTAAATATCTGTGAAACGCATACTTAATAAATGGCATTATGATATTAAAGAATTAAAGGTGAAAGGGTAGCTTCTGGTAGGGGAGAGTACTTAGTTGCTATGTTTGAATTATACTTCCAATTCTATATATGGAGGCTCTTTGAATGAAGTGGCTAAGAGTGCCTTCAAGGTACATAATTAATCTTTATTGTTGATGTTGCTTTTAGTTTTTATGGTTCTTTATTTTTAGCACTAAAATTTTATTTGCCATAATCCTATGTTGGGATTTTATGTTTGACCAAATCTGTATGTATAATCAATACTATTTTAAAGTTATTGTTGTCTGCCCTAATATCATTTAAATGAGATTATTTGGTAAAGCATGGCTGAGTTATTCAGACCTTGAAATATCCTTCTATTTCAGCCAAAGATTTAACCATTTCAAAAGGATATAAGTAAGAAAAGGTATAAAACAGACTTGGTATTTTATGATTGTATCATAACGTTTAAAATGTGACATATTTTCTTCCTCCTTAGTTAGGAATGCTGTTGTTTTAAAGTAGTTGTCTTAGGAAAAATTATGGCCATCAATAGTGATAGTTCAGTATGTGACATTATCTATTGCAGTAAAATGAAATTAATTTCCATAAATTTTTATAGTTTTCTTGGTAATGGTTTTCATTTTGTAAAAAGCACAAGGGAACATGTATAGAAATGAATGAGCACAGAAATTAAGAGAATAGAGAGTGCCATGTTAATGCTTGTGATTTTTCATTTAGTCTATTGTTTGTATTTCATTTGAACATGAGATCGTAGGTTATTAAATATTTGGAAGGGAAATATGTTGCATAATGTCACAAATTTAGTTTTAACTTGTAATACATTTAGTGACTTTTTTTGAGATATTCAATATATAATGGCTTCTTTTCAGCCATACTAAGAGATTAAGCAGAACATCATGACATTTTTATGTATACCAGACAGGAGAAAGAGACATATATCAAAGCAAAATATGTGGAGAGGAAATTTGTGGATAAATATTCTATATCATCATCACCTCCTGAGCAGGAAAAAAGGATTGTCTCCAAAAGTTGCGAAGAAAAGAGGCTGAGCATTTCTAAACTTGGGCCAGGTGACCAAGTCAGAGTACCTCCCCCAAGTTCAGGTATTACAGCTTACTTGTTAAACTGAAGTCGCTTTCTTGATCTCTGAATTAGTAGCCACTGTAGATTATTTAAATGCTAAAAGACCTGTTTCTTTCTGCATATTGTAAGGAAAAATTGGATTTCTATGTCTTTAAAATGGTTAAATTTAAATAGCATCTTGGTAACTCACGTTTCTAGGTAATGTGTATATTCTAGGGAATAAAACTGCTTAGAGTGCAAGGGGAGATGGGAATTATAAATCTATCATGGCAACAAGCCCTAAATATCTGATTAACTACCTAATATCCTTCCTATTTTTTTCCTCCTAAATTTTTCCCAGTAACGTTTTTTTCCTGCCCTTTTCCCTTCTTATGGCCTGCTTTGTGCTTTGCTAACTTGCATGTCCTCAGTGGTTGCTGTAAATAGCGACGAGGCCAGGCGGGAGTCTCTGTTCTGTCCTGATGAGCTAGATTCACTCTTCTCCTACTTTGATACTTCTTCAAAACTACGTAGTAGTAAGTACTACTCTTGTGGAGCATTCCAAGTCTGTGCCAGTGGTCATTGTGCGGTGTGGCCATTTCTCTAGATGTTACCCATTGTCTCAGAATTACACATTACTTACAGTCATAATAAATTAAGCTCTTCACCACCCCTGACATATTATGGGGTAATGAGATGTGTTGCGACTCTGAAGATAAGTTTATTTTCAGGCTTTGTGATTGATTCATATTTTGATAAGCTAAGTGTTCAAAAGGATTACAATTGTGTTAAATGTATTCTGATGGTGGCTGAGTTCATGTTGATGTATCAGAACTCATTTTAAAACCTTGTTGTTTGGAGTAGATTGTTTTCTAATGGTGTGAACTTTAATCACTAGCTGATTTTTCTTTAAAACAGTTAAAAGTAATGATAGTGGAATCCAGCAGATTTCTGATGATGGAAGAGAATCTTTACCCTCGACAGTGTCTGCCAATAGTTTATATGAGACTGGTGAGTTTTGGTGAAATTCAGTGTTAATTAGTATTGTCTGCTGAAAAATGCATGTGGTTAGTGCTTAATCTTGATTAAATAGTTTCTAAAGGAAGTGGTTAGCCTTTTAGAAGGTATTGTTAAATGAGAAAGCGGATTTGGAAGTTCTCTCCTAGCTGTACATTCTTCTAAGCCTCATGATACGGGCTAAAAGTGCCTACTCAGTTGCTAAGTATACTTTTTAGTCCACATGAACTGTATGTTTTATTTATTTTATATTTATATTTATATATTTATATTTATTTATCTATTGTGGCTATCTTATCAGGAGAAAGAGATTAACAACTCTCTCCCCATTATATTTTTCTTTGGATCTGTGCTTTCTTCCTCTATTTTCTCCTTCATGATTCCCATGATTTTGGTCTTACAGAATATTCAGGGTAGTGAGCATTTTCTGAATTACTTGAATTGCTTGTACTGTAACTTATAATGATATTGGACCATCCTCGGCATAAAGTGAGGTTTGGTCTAGTAGTAAAATTCTTCATGGATTTTTACCATCCTCTTTAAATCCAGGCATATGGGAATATACCTAATTTTAATCTAGTACAGTGTAATTAACCTCCCATTGCATATCGGCAGGACCACAAAGGCCTAGTATACCAATGGATGTCTTTATAAGAGAAGTTTGACTGTTTGGGGAGTCATCAGGGAATAATATATTTTTGTGAAAACCTCCCATTAGCTCATTTTGTTAAATTAGTGGTTACATCTTTTACATTGTGGTACATTGTAGTAAGGGCTTATTTAAAAAAATGTGGTAAATAGAGAAAGACAAATATCATATGACTCCACTCATATGAGGACTTTAAGAGACAAAACAGATGAACATAAGGGAAGGGAAATAAAAATAATATAAAAACAGGGAGGGGGACAAAACATAAGAGACTCTTAAATATGGAGAACAACCAGAGGGTTACTGGAGGGGTTGTGGGAGGAGGGATGGGCTAAATGGGTAAGGGGCATTAAGAAATCTAGTCCTGAAGTCATTGTTGCACTATATGCTAACTAATTTGGATGTAAATTAAAAAAAATAAAATTAAAAATAAAAAATTTAAAAACATTTTGTTATGTATGTGGTAAGACATACATAACATGAAATTTACCATCTTGAGCATTTTTAAACGGACAGCTGCGTGGCATTGAGTTTCTTGACCCTTGTGCTGCCGTTACCACAATGCAGCCACAGAACTGTCTTCATCTCACAAAACTGAAACCCTGTACCTGTGAAACAATAACTTCCCATTCTCTCCCTTCCTGCTCATTTTTACTGATGTATTTGTTTGCTTTACAGAAGGAGAAAGGCAAGATTCTTCTGTGTTTCTCGACTCTAAACATCTTAATCCGGGACTCCAGCTTTATAGGGCTTCATATGAAAAAAATCTTCCTAAAATGGCTGAGGCTTTGGCTCATGGTGCAGATGTGAACTGGGCTAATTCAGAGGAAAATAAAGCAACACCACTTATTCAGGCTGTATTAGGGGTATGAATTCATACATTGTAAAAAAATCATAATTCATTCTGAACATAGCTTTAGCATTATTTTTTGCTTTAAGAGATGGGTTGGAAAGTAGAAGAAAATGTTAGTAGTGATTTCTGAGTATCACTGTGATTACGTAAGGTCAGATTTTTTTCTCAGTGGAAGAGAACTTTGGTAATGAAAGTAGTGTCTTTTGCTAGATCACACTGCACATTGAATCCCTGTTAGAAGTCATTCTTGGCGGGGCGCCTGGGTGGTTAACCGACCGACTTCCACTCAGGTCATGATCTCACAGTTTGTGAGTTCGAGCCCCGTGTCGGGCTCTGTGCTGACAGCTCGGAGCCTGGAGCCTACTTCAGATTCTGTGTCTCCTCCTCTCTCTACCCCTCCACTGCTCACGCTCTGTGTCTCTCTGTCTCTCAATAATAAATAAATGTTAAAAAAGAAGTCATTCTTTGGAAGAAAATAATTTATCATTTCTCTGCTTTCACTGGGGAGTATTTTCTCTTTTGGGAGAAAATAAAACAGAAAGGCTATTAGAGTAAAGACCTGTTTTTAATAGAAATATATTATTGTTTGCTTTTTGTACATTGTTATATTCTTTTTTTCTTCTAAGGGCTCTTTGGTGACATGCGAGTTTCTTCTACAGAATGGTGCTAATGTGAACCAAAGAGATGTGCAAGGGCGGGGCCCACTGCACCATGCCACTGTCTTGGGGCACACAGGGTAAGCTGTGGAGCTTGCATATTTAACTAGATTTTATTTGAAAAATTATTTTGAAATATCATTTTGCTTTTTCTTAGGCTAAGGTCATTAAGTAGAGTTTGTAAAATGATACCTTCCTGTGACTTATATTGTCATGATGGAATTTCAAATTTTAAAAATCTGCAGAAAAAAGCTACTGTTACTTTTCAGAAAAGAACATTGCAAAGCTTGTTTTGAGCTTTACTTTCCATTTATGTAGATCAGTTTTAGTATTTAAAACTGTTACTGAAATTATGGTGATTTTTTTCAGACAACTAAGTCTATGTATGTATTTATGCATGTTCACATATTTATATACATAGCATGTGCATTTGGGGAGAATTTTATAACTTTGGACATTTTAGTTTTCTCACAGGGTACCTAAAGTCAGACTTTAACTTTTAGCTTGTGCTATTGACATGGAGGCTTCTGAAGCAGTATTTAGACTCACAGAACAATAAAGCCTTGAAGATTACTTTTGTTGTTGTTGTTGTTGTTGTTGTTGTTGTTGTTTTTGAAAATGGACTTTCTAATAGAAGGTACAAATGAAGTCAAAATGTTGACCTTAAATGAAAAATTTGTGTCATAGATGATTGTTTTTAAATAAAGTATCTCAGGATATCCAATTCTTATTACCCCAATAAGCAAGAAGCTGGGTATTTTTTTTTTTTATGTTTATTTGAAGCATCTTGTATTTTTTAAAGCATTTTCTATTCTTATCATAGTTTGCTTTCCTTCTGTCAGCAAAGAGATACTGAGTTCAATGACTTCATCATACAAACTTTTGGATACTTAAAAGTGATTGTATTTGATTCATCTGTGTATTTTCTTCTTAAACAATCATTCTTCCCATTTTACTTCATAGACTCCATTTACTCATTCTGTCATATTTTTTCATTTTTGTCAATTTCTTCAAGTTATCAATATTTGTGGAGGATTACCCTCTTTGCTGTTGAATTATTGTTGGTATAATGTTAACGTTGCCTTGGCTTTCTTCTTTCCCAAATAATGACCTTAAGTGATGCTGTTTTGTTTAAGTTCATGGAAATATATGTACATCTTTTTCTGATATTATTTGAGGATAGAGACCATAATTTATACATCTCACCATCCTACGTACCACCAAGTTAAAAGGGGAAAACACCTTGAGATTTGTAAAATGGTGATCATGGTAAATTTTTATTGTTCAATAAATAGTTATAGAATGAGTCAAGAATTTCCTAATGAAATGCTATTTCTTTAAGTGAGATGGTGCTTTTAATTTTTTTATGGTGAATACTAATATTTTTTTCTTATTGGCCATATATTAAAAATACTGTTTCCTTAAACAGGCAGGTATGTTTATTCCTAAAACGAGGTGCCAATCAACATGCCACTGATGAAGAAGGGAAAGACCCTTTGACTATAGCTGTGGAAGCAGCCAATGCTGATATAGTGACCTTGTAAGTGTCTTCTTTTTACTTGATTGTTTTTCAGACAGTTGTAGTACTTAGTTTCAGTGTAGTACTTAGGTTCAAACATAGTTTCATGCATAGGTATGAACTATAAACTTGATTGTTTAATGTGTTTAACTATAAACTTAAATTGTTTAATTTAATGTATTACATATAGGAACTTATTTGGCTCTCACAGCAACCCTATGAGGAACATATTATTAGCCTTATTTTATAACGATGCCATGCCGCAGATCATTTGAGAAACCGGTAGCTCATGGAGCTGGGATTTGAAACTAAGAATTTTGGCTCTAAAACCCATGTCCTTAGCCACTTTTTAAATCCTGCATGACCAGTAGGAACAGAAAACCCATGTCTTCTCTAAAATGGATTCTTTAATTTTCACTACAGTACTAGGGCAGGGGGTGGATTGGTACAGTAACAGGCAATAATTCTGTTCAAAAATCTGCATTTATTCTACCTTAACAGTTAGAGGATTATAAGTAGGGAGGACAGCTGCACTGATGTTAGCAACTTTTGCAGTTGCATTGCCTTTGGGCAGTGATGCTTAGGGATCTGTTTGTGCTTATTTTTTTTAAGGAGTTATTTACATGAATGCTCTATCTTAAGATAAAAATACCTGTTTTTTAATGTTTGAATACAATTGAATATGATCTGTTAAAGAAAGACTTTTGAGATCTTAATTTGATTTTCATCTTAGATCAAAGTTGTTTGTTTACACTGGAATCTAAAAAAGTGATTGCCACTTACACTTTATTGTGATGTAGGAAGTATGTTGTATGAAGTCACTTACTCGTTCTGTTCTGTGTTGCCTGAAACCCAGAATTACTGATCCCCTATTATATGAGTATTGATAGTTTCATTCACACTACGGAGTCTCAGTCACCTACAAAGGGAAACTTTCCCAACTGCCTTGAACTCCTGAGCTGCCACTGAGAATTCTTGACTTGTCATATATCACTCCTCCCTGATCCCTGCCAAATTAAAACACAAGGCAAAACAGTAAAACATGCTTTCTCTGCACTCAGTGTCCTTTCCCCACTGGAGAGGTTATTGTAATTGTGGAGACTATTGGAGGAAAATTTAGAACTATTAAATTATTATAGATTCACAATTGGAGAAAGAGAAGTTATTAAAGAAAAGATAGGAATAGCATAGAGAAAGGAACCCTGGATGCAGCTTCCCAGGCAGTTCTTACAATAATGGCCCCTTTACCTCAGAAATATCTGTTCCCAAATTGTCTAAATTTTCTCATTTTACTTTGTGTGAAGACTTCAGTTTCATTTAATAATTTTTTAAAGTAATGGTCCTCTCTGCAAAGTCCAAATACCAAAGAGAGACCTAAGGTGCTATTAATTCACACAGTGGTTATGAAAAGAGATGGAAGGGAGTGGTAGTATTTTGGAGAGAGGGAAAGCTCATGTCAGATGCTGCAGTTGCCAGAAGTGCACGTTAGAAGAGGGTGATATAAGTCTCGGTGGGCAGTGCACCCACTGCCTGAAGGTGGGTGGCCCGAAGGACAGACAAACAGTGAAAAGTAGGAAGGGGCACTGAAGGCGACATTTGCCTGTTTCAAAATTGTTTAAAGTTAGTACAAAAATGGAAGGAAATTCTTGCCTTCTTAATCCAGTGCTGTATATCTTCCTGCTGCCAGGATGAATACCCCACGAAAGAGTGTCTAACCGAATGGTAACCTTGGTAAAATCTTAGCAACCTATGGTCATTTAATACATCAAAATACGTTTCCACTATTTAGACATAACACATGCCATTTACATTTTTGGAACTACCTCACCTCAGGGTGAAGCCGAATAAACTTAAACCGTACAGTAGGACATTCCATACTGTAGAGGCAATACTTTGAACAGTTGCTGGAGAAGCCGGGGAGTCTCTGAAGTCAGGAAGTAAGCTCCTGGAGGTGCTCCAAAGGTCCTGCTTAAACAGTGATGAAGTGTATTTGTTAGAAATCTTTTATTGTCAGGGCACCCAGCTGGCTCAGTTGGTGGGCAAGCATGCGATTCTTGATCCTGGGGTTGTACATCTGAGCCCCAGTTTTGGTGTAGAGATTACTTAAAAATAAAATAGTTAAAAAAAGAAATCTTTTATTATACTCTCTCATGAGAATTGTATAAAGGGAAACTAAAACTAAAACCCCATCTATTATAGTGGTAAACACTAGGAAGAGAAAAAAGAGTGTGCGTTTTATCTGCTTATACATTTCATTGGTTTGTGGTTTCATTACATACTTCATCTAAAAATCCTTTCCTTTGATTTTAGGTTACGTTTAGCAAGAATGAATGAAGAGATGCGGGAATCAGAAGGACTTTATGGACAGCCAGGTCAATATTCTACTAATAACCATACTGAAATGCAGTATAAGAAATGCATTCAGGAATTTATTAGTTTACAATTGGAAGATTCATAGTTCTTTAGCAGAGTGGCTTAATATTCTGGAGTTTTTATAACTTACTTGTAAATTGTGAGTTGTTATGTATTGTACTTACTGAATTCTCGGGAGCGGCTAACTCCCGAGCCTTTAGAGGTCCGTAACTATTCCTATTACAGTACACATTTACTTGCTGTGTTCAACTTTGGCTGCTGACTTCTTTACCTGCTGTACAGATGTCTTCCATATACATTCCAGTGACGTGGATGGAATGGTGACCTATATTTATACCCTCACAGCAGCACAATGGTCATTTTCATTTTGGAATTCTCTTTAGCTGTCAAGTGAATATAGCAGAATTGTTTTCTTTTTGTTATTCAGGGAATTTCTATGAATTGCGTTCAGGGAAAAATACAAATCACCATGTGTTTGGCATATAAAAAGTCAGTATGGAAAATGCCTAGAAAAAAGTTTATTGAATTAAGAGTTTTGTACTCTGATCTAAAGATAAGTTTTAGAGTTAAAAATAAAATCTACTAGTAGTTTAAGAAGCCCGGAATGGGAATGGAGTTAGTTTAAAAGGTATAGAGAAAAGGTCTCACTTTACCTTGTAGCTTTGCCCCGAGCAATTGTACATTATCTGTTGGGTAAATGTAAGTATTTAGAACAGTATTTCATGAACCTGATGGTAAAGTAAACTTGTTAGAGAAATCTCAACTCAGGATCAGCCCAAGTCTCATTTTGTGTAATTTTCACCTTTGAGTCAGGATGTCAAGAAAAGGAAGAAATGTTGCTAATCAGATTCCTTTCTTTGAGGAACACATCCTAATTAGACATTCTTCACGAAGAAAAGAGTAATCATTGGATCTCCAGTTTCATGAATTTGAATATATGAATTCCTAATTTATCTGTTTTAAATTCATATAAGTATTAGTAAAGGATTTCAGGAATTCATGACTAAAATAATTGTAATGTTAGTTTTTAATAAGTATATTTAACTTTTAAAAATGAATATTAATGTCTTATTTTAAAAGTGGCTGGTAATATCATCTATTCTTCCTGTTTAAATATGTTTTGAGATTTCTGTATTTTATGCTAGCTTCAGCCATTAACCTTTACATAACTGGATTAGTATATAATTAATATGGGGCCATTCTTTTCTCGGAGGACTGTATTTACTACTTCTTGTTGGTCTAGTTTAATAGGGAACAAGTAAGAACTTTGAGAACAGAGACACTTCAGCTAGATACTTCTAATCTAGGGTGTCCCACTTTAATCCTATGGATCAGACAATACTACTGACTCATGATACACCAAGATGTAAGAGTGCTGATTAAGGGTGAAGTCTCAGCATTAACTCTGAATTTCACCCATTTGTTTTAAACTTGAATGTTAGATTTTAAATAAGTTATAATTTTGTAACAGATATACTTAAGTGAGGGTATTACTAGGCCATTTTTAAGGCCTTTGTGTTTAAGCACTTTAAAAATAAAAATTATTCAAAGGATACAACCTGATATTTGTGAGGTAAGAGTGAACTTCAAGATTTTAAGTTAAACAATTCTTTTTCCTGACATTTGAAACTTAAATGTTTGGTCAGCTGTTCTTTCCTTGAGCAGTTTGCTGATGAAGTTACACCCAACTGATTAGTCATAAGGTCAGTGGTCAACTTTCCTTCGGAGTTGGGAAACTTGAAAGGACAGGGCCTCTATGTTCTTGTGACTTCTAGTTCCACCCAGATTGCTTGGGCTTCTTCTGCCACCATTTAGGAGCATTCGAATGTCTCTTTCACTGCCGTTTTATGTATAAGTTTATGGGTATGCATCTTCCATTCCCCAGTAGAAAAATGAATTTTTCCAATTTATTTGACCGAAAAATGTTTTAAAAGCCTCATTTTGGGGTGCCTGGGTGGCTCAGTCGGTTAAGTGTCTGACTTCTGCTCAGGTCACCATCTCACAGTTTGTGGGTTCAAGCCCCATGTCGGGCTCGCTGCTGTCAGTGCAGAGCCCGCTTTGGATCCTCTGTCCCCCCTCTCTCTGCCCCCCAATTCTCATGTGCTCTCTCTCTCAAAAATAAATAAACATTAAAAAAGCCTCAAAAAAAAAAAACAACAACAAACCAGGCTTTTCCACCACTCTCAAATTTTAGAGATTAAAAATAGATCAGAATTCTGGAAATGGTGTATCAGAAGAATAAAATGGGATTTTGATCTATTTGGGGATGATCTTGATGATAGATTTTCAACCCATTTAGAAGGTCTCACATGCAAAGCAGAGCAACTTTATACTTACACAGGTGACGCGGTGAAATGGCACAGCAATTGCTCCCTGGCTACTTTTCTTTTCCTTCACAAGTCTTTGGAGAACAGATATGTTAGCTCAGGCAGTAGGGTCTTTCTTTCCCCTCCACTTGTCACTGTTATTTTTCTCTCATTGATTTTGGTTGATTGTCTTATCTAGATCCTTTTGTTGTTGTTGCCTAGCAATACCTCAGAAATTTGGGTAATTTTAAAATGCAGGTATTTTCGATCTTTTGATAATGAAGAGCCCTATTATTTAAAAGACTCAGATATAATCTTTGGGAATCGTGGATTTATTTCTAAGAAACCACACTTCTGAACCTTCTATATACAACCCTAAGGACCTGAAACTTTCTATTTTTTGCAAGGCGATATAAGAGCACACGTTTCCTGAAGGGAAGATCTATCCCTCTTTATCAGTTCCTACAACTCTTAAGAGGACTGGGTGAGTGAGTGAAATATCACGCCCCGCCCTCAGTCGTTGGAAACCACTTTGGTGGTTCCCACAGTCTCTGGTTCCATGACTCCCCTTGATTGTTGGCAGAGTTTCTCAGCCAGTTGAAAATCACCACTTTAGTGAGCCGCTACTGGTTATGCAAGTATGTCGCTAGCAAAGGTTGGTCCCTGATCTAATTATTTGTATAAAGGAAGCTGTAATCAGCCCAGGAAGGGCGGGATCATATACTTGATCACCTAGAGGTGGGGTCTCACATGCTGCTGTCTCTTTGAGGGGAGTGCATTTCGAGAGCAAAATCAACAAGTCTTGGATCATCATCATTGCTGTTACAATGGATATTCTGAATACCAAAAATCAAAAACTATTTTGAACTATCAGTGGACATACAGAAGTCCACATTTTAAAAATTCTGAACTGTCTGGGCACATGGAAAAGTTAACCTTATGAAGAGAAATAGAATATGATTAAGTAATTTAAAGGATATAACTTAGCATTACAAATATTGGGTGATTAGTTGCTTATCGTTTGTAATAAACTGTTAAATGTGCTTACGTGAGCTTTCCAGGGCAGCGAATTATGGGTTATTGTTTATGTATGCTAGTGTAGACAAGTTATATTGCCTTGGGAAAAATTCTAAATGATTAGAATTATATTTAAATTTCAAGGAATCACATTGAAGCTCAATTTATGTTAACTATATTAAATATCTTAGTCACTATTGTTATTGTAATGTTTGTTTTTTGATAATATATTTTGAGGCCTAAGAAAGGTATTTTATTGATAGTCCATTAATTAATGTTTTGTTAGAAACTGAATGTTAACAGAAAGTTTTGTGTGTGTGGAAGGTGAGACTTCCTTTTGTCTTGTATTAGCTCTAAAATGTATTCGTGAAACCAATGATTAGTGTAGCACCAACACTTTCCTTCAAGGAAGCATTTAATTCAGTGAATAAAAGATCTTATAATTTGTTTTGCATGGTACAATGGTTCTACTAAAATGTACTTGTGTAATAGGTACTAGATGATTTAAGAACAAAAGCTGGAAAACCACAAAAAAGAAAAACCCTACAGTTTGTTATACAAAATATGCATTGCTAATAGTAGAAGCCATATATTGCCATTGTACTGTTGTAATACTTACGAATGCTCATCTGGTGCTATCTGTAAAGTATTTGGCATTAGCGTCTGCTAGATCCTTCTTCCTATTTCTTCTTGAATGTATAATGTGTGCCTTTTAAGTTACTTCTGGTGTTGAATGGTAAAATCAGTGTGTTATTTTTGTATTATAACCTGCACTTTACACTTCCTTGGAAAGTAAAATTCCAGACTCTCAAGTTTAAATAGTATTTTAAAAATCTTTATAATGTTTACAATAAATATTTTCAATATTTTAATTCAACATCTAAGAATACGAATTTTTAAATATTTTGTATAGTTTGTTAATATTTAATGTTGGTCTCTTCTCAGTTTATTTTATATCTTTTAGAATGGCTAAAAATGGGAATAGGTTTGTAGTTTGTCTTTTAACATGGGAGTTTACCTTTTAGAAAATCATGGGTGTAATTGGATTGTCTTAACCGTTGTTCCAGTATATCAAATTTCATTTTTATTGTTTCAATAACATGATATGAGTTAGATGCTACTCTTAACCAACTATCAAGATTTTCTTCTTACTGTATTTTTTCTTTTTAAAGTAGATTGATTCAGGTCATGAGAAAATTTCCAGGACTAAATGAAAACTATATAGAGATTTTAATAACTTGCTTTTTACATAGACTAAATGTTAAAAGTGACTAAAGGTTAAAAGTATTAACTTTTTTTATTGAAAATCTTGAATTATGCTGTTAGACCTTTATACTAGATCTTTATCCCCCTCCCCCACCTTTTTTCTGATTCTCTAGCTTTTGGTATGACACCTATTGCCTCAAAAATCTTGCTTTTTAAAAGCTGATAAAATCAACTGCACTATTAACAATTGTAGCAATGAGTTTGTAATAAGATGGATGCAAGATATCTTATGGAAAATAATTATAAAACCATGCTGCAACAATAATCATTTAAAACACTTTTGACGGTTTAAATCTTGAAAACAGAGCTATGCTAAGTTTCTGTGTAAACCTAACGTCTGTCAGAAGTATATATGATGAAAGATTGATCTTGAAAATGAGATTTTACTTTATACAAATCCTTGGTCTGAGGAATTCATCTTTATGTGTGCATATAACTAGTTTGTCATGGCAAGAAAAATAGTATTCAGTTGGCTATAGTATCAGTATCTACAATCTACTTCTCTACGAGCCTATTTGTATGTACGTACATACATGCCTTATGCTAATTTAACCGACATCTTTGGTGTTTATTCCCCTTTGTCATAGCATTCTTGCTCATATGACCTACAGTAAGCAAAACACTTCTGACGAAATAGGAAACTGATCTTACAGTCCTTTTCTAGGCTTTATTATTCTATAAGCTCTGTAAGCAGTGGATTAGGTGTATTACTTTTAGTTAAGTTTGAGTAAAGAATTTCTTTTTCACATGCTATTTAAATTAAAATGCCTTTTAGCTCAAAGATAATTATTAAAATAGGATTTTTTTTTTTTTGCTCACCTGGTTATCAGTTTTGTCTTATTAATAACTTGCATCCATCAGAAGCATTAGTATTTGTTATTGGTCTTTTCTTTTGGCCTTGATCAAGGGAAATATTTATTTAAAGAATGCCTTGTTTACTATACCTCATTTAGAATGACTTTTATTTCTATGTAAATAAATGTATTTCTTTATATTGCTCTAAAACACTTGCATCTTTGCTCTTTTCTAACTCTGAGCTTTCCTCTGTGGCTGCCTCTGAGGTGCTTTTCTCAGGTATAGCTGTTTCTTTTCTTTCACTATGTGCTTTTCTAGCATTTATATTTAGTGGGTCTTTTTTTCTCCCCAGTATGCTCATCTGAGTAAAATTTGAGTATGGTTAATTATAATATAGTTACTAGCCATAAAATGAATGTTGTTTATTAACACTTTCACTATATAAATTTTAAAAGTGTCTTTATTTTACTTTCATGCAGGTGATGAAACCTACCAGGATATTTTTCGTGATTTTTCCCAAATGGCATCCAATAATCCAGAGAAACTAAATCGTTTCCAACAAGATTCACAGAAATTCTGAGTTTTTTTAAAGAAGGGGAAAAGATTAAATTGAATGATCCCCTAATGTACTAATGTGTACGTCTGAAAACTCACAAATTTTTACTGCCTTAAATCTACTTAATTTTAGTAGGTATTGAGTGGTTTGGAAAAAAGGTACCCATTCATTGATATTTTTATAAATGAAAACATAGAGTTCTAGTAGTTGGGAGAAGAACCTAAGGACCGCTTTTATTTAAAAAAAAAAAAAAAGCCTGTTTAAAGGGCTATTTTTTATAGATAAAGCTAAATCTAGACTTAGGCTATCTCTAGGTTACAAGATGCTAAGGTTAGACAAAATTTCTGTTTTTTCCAATGGTTGGTAGCATTGGTTTTTGTTTTCCATGCATCGTGCCCAGGATCATTCAGTCAAGCATGTCTGCATCGAGTGGGAGCCAACTGTCCTGCCTGCCTGAAGAATATGTCTTGTCTTTAGCCTCCTTGATGATTTTTGGTGGTTCATGTGTGGTTTTGGTAGCCTAGCTGTCATACTCACAATACGTAATTTCATTATCGGAACTAGAGAATATGTTTCCCCCGTTTGCTCATTAATGTAGTGATACTCCTTAGACGTCTGGTTATTGTTGTGTACTTTAACATACATGTAATGGCTGTACAAAGTAGACAGAACTCAAGTCCTTTAGAGTTACTCCATTTTTTGAAGGAAAAGAACCCTTAACATTTTTTTTTTTTTTTAAATCACCAAAAGAATTCTTACTTAAAGAAATTGTAGTCCTTCATTGTTCGGTTGATTTCCTAAAACCTTGACAAATTTATTGATGTAATAAAACTATGTTTCAAAGGTTACTTGAATGTTGCAAAATTATGCTTTCATCAAATTGTAATTTTTAAAGGAAAAGTTGATTTATAAAATAATGTAGAACATTTTTATATTTGAAATTTGTCCTTTTCAAGATAGATTTTTGCTGTTGCACTGAGTGAAAGAAAAATCTCTGAAAAAGAAAAAACTCATGTTTTTCTTAGGTTATACTGAACTATATAATGATAAATTGTTTTTAATTTTTTTCAACATCTATCCTGTGTACTTTTATACACAGTGTATATGATTTTAAATTAATACCATCTATATATAGATATAGTGGTTGGCTTACATGAAACAGAGACCCTTGAATTCTGAAACCTTACAGATCTACTAGTTTATCATGTAAATGCTATAAATTCGTCTGATTCCATCTTTGATTGACATATCTTGTCAGGAGTATAAAATAAGTAATTTGCCTTATGGTTTCTAATAATTGTCAACAATTAAATTTAATCTTTTACAAGTTACATGTAAGTAATATTATTGATACCCGAATTCTAAATAAGAATTTTAAAAATTTGGGTTATCAAACAAGTAGAAAGATTACATTTAATTTGGCAGATAATAAGTTTTCTAACATTCTTCCCCCCAATAACTAGAGTTTTATAAGTTGGTTGAATGTCAAATGAGGATTTGTTTAAATAGGAATTACACTGAAGTAAATTCATGTCACAGAAAAGTTTCCATATTTGTTTCCAAATTGTGTGCATATAATGCTTGTTTAGTAATAATCACAGTGTATTAGATAAAGATAAAATATATTTATGAAATATTTCTAAGAAAATACTAACTTCCACAGCCTGTATTTTAATTGCAACAATAACAGGAACATTATGAAATCTTCCCTGTTTCACCTCATAGTCACAGGTCGTCTGGCTTTGCAAAAGTCTGGTTTGTAAACCTTTTTGTTAGAGTGTACTTTGAAATTGTCCAAAAAGTTCAAGGATAAGGAAATATGTTTAAAACAAACCAAAGGAAAAAGAGGGCCTCACCTTTCCTTTGTAGTGCCTATTCCTGAATAAGTAATAATATGTGAAATTATTCCTAAGCCTGGTAGAATTAGAATATAGACTTCCTGTTTAATTGTAGGGCTTCACTTCTGAAGCTCCTAACCTTTATCTGGGAAGCCTGGACAGTTTGGCTTTTGGATCCAGCCGTTGGGTGCTTCAGATCACCTCCGGGATCTCTCCTTGTGACGGCAGTTCCTTATGACACTCTTAACTCCTGTGGCTTGCATCATGAGTTGTTAATGTGGTAGTAATTAGTGTCTACCTAAATTTAATGATCAGAGATGTATTTGAAGGGTACTCACTTTAAAGATGATCGTGGTTCTGAGTATCTTCAGAGAAAGCTAAATCTTTTAACAGTATACTGAGCCTGGCAATACGAAAATACATTCCTGTGGCTTGATTTCTTGAACATGCCAAGACTCAGTTTGGATGAAATTTGGCAGAAATGATGCAGTAAATATAGGAAGGCTTTAAAGTCAATTACTAGTGTTACATAGTCACAAAGTAGATTGGCTCTTACCAAGGTGAATTTAGCTGTGTCAACTAATAGCTTTTATATAGTATGTAACAAATCTGAGTTTTATTATGCTGTGAATTACTCAATGCATTATGAGAAATTATAGTGTAAACAATGTTACTCATACTTTTGGGCTTCATAAGTCAATGTGCTTGCCCTTTGTTTTCTTTCCCTAACTGATCTGCTTATATTAGTTTCTGATTCCTAGTCAGTATTCTATTAGCTCATTATCATTAGCGCACTAATTTAAAAGCTAGATTAACATCAAAATAACAATAGCAGTACTAACTGCAAAGAGCTCATAGAATGCAGTCTCACACGCTAGAACTAGATTAAAGGTAATTGAGTAGTTATTTGCAGTGTTTCCTTGTAACACCTATATGTTTAAGATTTCTAAGGTATTTAAAAATTACCTTTGTTACAATCCTTAGAAATACAGAAATTTCCAGGGATTCACTACATTACAGTGTTTGCCTAATTTATACTGCTCTTCACTGTTGATTTTAATGAACTTTGATGTTTACTTTCCAAAACATAATTTAATTTGGAATATGTACTTTGGTTCTTCATGAGTGCATTTTGGAAAAAAAAAAAAAATATACCTTCGCAGGCTGGACAACTTCAGTTTGTGATGTGTTAAGCAGTATTTTAAAAATATAATTCTACACATGTAAAGTATAGACATGACAATAAACCAAATTGTATTTAAGACTAAATTTACTACCCATTTTGGATAATAAGATATTCCCATACCACTCTTATATTGCCATATTAACTTTTCTGTTTGATAGCACTTTTGACCATGGACAGGAGCAGGAAAAAGGATATATTTTTATAGAATTATTATGTCCAGAATGACTTCAGACCTGCATGATACAGTGCAAAGAGCACTGACTAGTAGTTACTCTCCTTTTTGGATTCAGAGCTTCTCACAAATAAAATGAGTGGATGAAACATGGTAAAACTATCACAGCATCCCTTTGTCTTCTCTTCTGCTCGCAGTGTACTTCGATACTACTCTGTCTCACCCGATTCTTACACTAGGACTTCTGAAGAATGCCGTTGTTTCTCTTCTTTGATCCTGGGCTGCTCCTCTTGTTTTACAGAGGGGAGCCATTGATTTTCTCATCGGTGGCACGGCTGACACCAGAACCCCTGTCTGACTACTAGTCAGAGGCACTTTACTTGTATCATGAAATAAATTGAAATCATTATAAAGCAGCAAAATCTGATAATGCCTGCCAGCTTTCCTTGTGTTTTGATAACAAAGACTGCAAATATTCTGAAGAACCTGGATATAAAATTATCTTGAAGGAATAGATTAGGATTTGAAGCCATTAAATTATAGGAAATATTACATTTTGTAATAACAAACATTAATAAAAGCAAAACATGGTAAGGTCATTTTAATTCACCATATACTTACCAAAGTCT
Source organism: Panthera tigris (assembly GCF_018350195.1). Lineage (NCBI taxonomy): Eukaryota > Metazoa > Chordata > Mammalia > Carnivora > Felidae > Panthera > Panthera tigris. Next base: position 72,774,104 of record NC_056668.1, read on the forward strand.
TAATGTTTCCAAATGAAAGGTAACCTAGGGCTTGGATTCAGTTTGGCTGAATCCTAACATCTATAAATACGATTCTGTGGACATCTTTTTCCATTTACATACGTTTATCCACTTAAATAAGGAGAAGGAAGCAAGGTTTGATTAAATAAACTTTTCTCTGCATTGGTCTTTTCACTGACTTGTGTTCTAGATTTTCTTATTTTTCCTCAACAACCCCCTGCCTTGGGTGTTAATTTTAAACAGGGAAAGCTTGCTACATTATAAATACTGCTGGCAACATTTATTTTACACAAAGGCCTAAAGGTTAACTTTTGGAAATGATGAGCTACCTTTCTATATGTGTTTACTTGTGCTTTGTGATATTTCTGGATCATTCCAGTCATAAAGACTTATTACATGTAATATTTCTTGCTACCTGTGAAAAGGAATATTTTAAAGAATGTATAACCAACACTCCATTTACTTTTTATTAGTATGTAGAGGATTTGTATCTAATTCATGAATGTAGTTTTACTGTAGTTTGTCATTGTAAATGGAACAAAAAGTACATTATCTTTATAGTTATTCTAAAATGTACATTATGTAAGAATTGTAAATATTATACTTGATTAAATACTTTGTATGCTGAAGAATTATGATAATAAGTCAATAAAAATCTCACCTCTGGCATAGTTCTTTTATGTTCAGACTTGAACTTTATTATGAACTACAACTGCAGACATATCTGTTAACAACTGTCACGTTTATTTGTTTTTTAAAGCCACTTCTTAATGTTTATTCTTATTTTTGAGAGAGAGAGAGAGAGAAAGAAACACAGAATCTGAAGCAGGCTCCAGGCTCTGAGCTGTCAGCACAGAGCCTGATGCGGGGCTCAAACCCACGAACTGTGAGATCATGACCTGAGCCAAAGTCGGATGCCCAACTGACTGAGCCATCCAGGTGCCCCACCAACTGACATGTTTAAAGTCTTCTATTCCTTTCCAACTTTGTCAGATTGATCCAGTTGATTCTATTTGCTGATTGCTTCAATCAGGAAATCCGTTTTGTTTGTTTGCTTATTTATTTATTTCACAGTGCATGAGAGCAGGGGAAGGGCAGTGGGAAAGGGAGAGGGGGAATCTTGAGAGCATTGACTTGAGCTGAAATCAAGAGTCAGAGGCTTAACTGACTGAGCCACCTAGGTGTCCCCATTTTGATCTTTCAAATATTTTCTTCCTGCTCACAGAGCTGTATGCTCTCAATTCACAGCTAAAAATGACAAAGGCTTGTGTGTGTGTGTGTGTGTGTGTGTGTGTGTGTGTGTGTGTGTGTGGTGTGTGTGTGTGTAGGGAGCCCTAATTCTAATTATTTTCCATTATGATTGACATCCATTGAAGCTCCCAGTCTAGGCAACACATTTGTACTCATCCTTTTAGTAAACAAAAGCATGTTTTTATATGAATTGACATAGAAGGAAGGGAGGGTTGAAAGAATAGACCTGGAAGTGAATTGCCTGCTATTGCCTTAAGTTAATTAAAAGCAGACACATAAAACATTTCAATGTGACTTGCTTTATTCCACTTCATTTCATTTTCAGAATAGTTCTGTGAAGAAGAGAACCCGCACCTATAGTCAATAAAATTTTTAAATGAAAATAAGCAACCTACTTTTTCCTATTGCAAAAACAATGCTTTTTCATTGTAGACAAATGTTTAATAATAAGTAAAAAAGATAATCCTCCACAATTCCATCATCTGCCTGTGCTCTCCAATATGGTCTCTACTAGCCACATGTGGCTATTGAAATTAATTAGACAAAATTAAGAGTTCAGTTCATCTGTGGCACCGCTACATTTTAAGAGCTCAGCCGTGTACCTAGTGACTACTGTTTTGAAAAGGACAGATTATAAAACATGCCCATCATTGTAGGAAGTTCTGTTGAATAGTCCTTAGGGGGAAACTGTTCCTTCCTCGGTATTTATCTTTTCAGAACTTTGGGTGTGTGTATTTATGTTGATATACAATGGGATCATACTATTTTGTTACCTGCTTCTTTCACTTAATAAATAGGGAGCAGATTTCTAAATCCTCAAATGTTCTATATCACTTTGGGGAGGATTAAAACATTTTTTTAGAATGGAAAATGTCAAACATATACAACATAGAATAATTATAATAGTAACTCAGGGCTAACATTGTTTTATTAATACTCTCACCCATTTTTTCTCTTCCCCAGATTTTATTTTGAATCAAGCCTCACACATTTCACTAACAAGTCATTTAGTACGTATCTCTAAAAGAGAAAAAGGCAATCACAACATCACACTTCTTTAACTATAAAACTACAGTCAGTATTCATATTATCCCAAATGTATCAAATATACTTTTTAAAAGTAGACTCTTCAAGTCACAACTCACAGAAGTTCCATTCATTGCAGTTGGCTAGTATGTCTCTTGAGTCTCTAAATCTACAAATTTTTCTTCCATTTATTATTAAACATTTCTATTTGCAGTTTGTGAATACATCACTTTTAATGACAGCATCATTTTTGTTTAACCACTTCATTGATGAACATTTGATTCCAATTTCTTGCCATCATAAATCTAGCTCTGCTTATCCTTATGGCTTTTTGCATACATTCTTAGTTATTTCCTCAGGACAGATTCCTAGAAGTTGGCTGGAGTTGGCTGACTCACAATGGGTGGGTATATTTTTGAGTCAGTATATATCAATGAGTCAGGCACTGTGTTAGGTATTGGGGATATTATGGTGAGAAAAAAAAAAAGATGTACTTCCTATTTTCTTGGGATCTTGTCTTCTTGGGATCTTGCCTTTCTCCACCTGCAGTGGAGGAAGATGGGACCGAATAGTTTATAGGTGGCTTTCATAGGATTGTTGGACGATAGTGCCTCACCTGGACACTGGATGGGTTGGTGTTCAGAGACCACTCATCAAGGCAGTGACATGTAAGTCAAGATTGTATGCAGAAAGAGAGTTTGGCTGGGTGAAGATCTAATGCAGTGCTTTACAAACTTTGGTCTGTAAAAGATTCACTATCGAGGCCTGGGCTCATTGAAGACACATAGGTCCTGAACCTTTGTGTTTTTACTAAGTTTCTCGGGTGCTTCCAGTGCCACACCAAATCGAGAACCACTGTCTCCAAGAGAAACACTCATCTGGGCAGGAGAGAACTGAGAGTCTTCTTAGAGGCCAGAAAGATTTTAGCATTGCCAGAGTGCCCTCCAGAAAAGTCCCCTCCCTCCATCTGCTGTAGAGGAAAATGTCTGTTTCTCTGTATCCTTGACAATTTTGGGTACTAGTCAATATGACAAAAATATGATAATCCAACATTACAGATGAAAAAAACAATTCTAATCTCTGGTGAGAAGTCTGAGAACTTGACCGAAGTTACAGTTAGAACTGAAGAGTTCCTGTGGTTACCAAAGTTCTTTGTGTATTTAGCCATGTCATTATATACCCAGCTATGGGCTTAGAAAACAGCCCATGTCACCATCTGACACACTACACATTTCTAATCTCTGTTTTCCCCTGCTAGAATATAAGCTCCGTGAGGGCGGAGACTTCTGTTTCTTTTCACTGCTGTATTCTCAGATGCTACTGTGTTTGACATATAGTCGTCACTTGTTACCTCTTGAATAAACGACTGGCTACCTTCATTCAACCAATTGATTTAGTTTCCAGTCAGCAATATATTTCAGGAAGCTGAAATGTTAATTTTTTTTATGGTTAAATAATTGGAATGAAGAAGCTACAAAATGGAGATGAGACTAGTCTCGAGTATGTTCCTGTGTTTACAGAATTTGTATGTAAAATTTAAACTGTCTTGTTATTCATTTCTTATCCATGAATTCCGGGAGTAGTGATCTTATAAAGGTCTGAAAAATAAAATATTTGTTGAATAAATTCTAGAATAAGTGGTGGAAGGAAAAGCCGTGTTATTGATGGTGTAGGTGGGGGAGGGGGGGCTAAAAGGCACCAAGAGGAATTATTTTTCTCTTATTAATGAACAACAATTACGACAATAATATAGCTGTAGCACACTGCTGTGGGGGTTCTGTGGAGCATATACTAAAGTCTTAATGGAGATTTATGGTTTGGTATTTGTAATTACCTTAGTAAAGCTATGGTCACTGGATTGTATTTTGGCACTTGGATATTTAGACTTCTTGTAGAGTTTGGTGTTTCTAGCATAGTTTATATTGTTTGCTAAGTGTCAGGCACAGTTTTAACTACTTCTTGTGTATTTTCTCTCATAACCCTAGGCGGCGTAGGTGCTCATATTAGCCCTGCTTTACGTATGGGTGTAACTGCAGCTCAGATTAAGTAATTTGCCTGACGTCTAATAATTTGCATTGCTAGAGCTGGACTTCCAGCTTTCTTAACTTGGAGAGCTTGCTCTTGTAACCACAGTGTCTGCTAAAAGCTGTGGTAAAATACAATTAAGAGCTCGAATTATTGCTTTCAGTGCTAATCTTGGCTGAAAACCTGGGCATGAGAAGCAGTTAAGACTTGGGTTGAGATCCGATTCCATTGCTTACTAGCCAACTAGCTTTGGGTAATATACTTCTCTGAATCTCAATTTCCTCAGTTGTAAAGTGCAAATAATACCTCTTCTTAGGGTTGTGTAGATTAAATGAATTCAAGTAAGAGCCTATCATGCAAGTGAGTTAATTCAGGTATCAGGGCTCCGCTCAACACACAAGATGACTAGTATGTATTGAATTTGTTGCTAACCTTGCTTCAGAGCTCCAGTATTTTTTCAGAAAAGTGTTATCCCGATTGAAACGAACAAGAGTTAAAAATGAGATGAATTGTGGTTCTGGGTACCATGCTTTGACCAATAACGGCATGGCACAATAAACTGCTGAGTGAGAATTCACCAGTGCATGTGCATTCGCTTCCACGTCTATCAAGCATGCAGATCATTTGTACATGTTTAAATGCTATGGTATTATCGTCAGTCCTTAGAAGACTGAAGTTAATGAGTTTTTTATGGGGTAGTTGTCAGTGTCCAACTATCTAAGGTCAAAACCGCCACTCTGTGACCTTGGGCAAGTTACCTCAGTATGCCTCAGTTAAAATTTTGAAACACTACCTGGTACATCTTAAGGCTCTTTTCAAGTCAGTTAAAAAAAAAAAAAAAAAGACTTCATCTCTGGCGTTACTCGCCTGGGGCTCAGGAGTCTCTCCCGAAGTCGTGGGCAGCGGGGTCCCCCTGCTGGCCACATCCTTCACATAGCCTTCGTTCGGCCTCAGGTGCCCGTGCCCTGGGCAGGCCATTTCCACCCCAAGGAAATTCCTCATTTACCGTGAATGAGGAAGGAGCTGGCGAGTTTAAATTCCCTAGCCCCAGCCAGTCTCCCAGGTGTGAAGGGAGGGAGTCGGGGAGAGGGCTCAAAGCCTGCAAACATTCGGGGCAGAAACGTATAGAGATAAAATTTTCTCCTCTTTCTGCGTCCAGTTTTGTGGTTTTGCTAACCGAAAGTCCTGCGTTGGGGCGCCTCTATGCCTTTCAAGGCTCAGCTTCGAGATCTAGCGTCTGGGGCTAGATATTTAGGACGGCCAGTTTTAACAGACCTTACAGCCGGCTGGCTTTCTCCAAGTCTGAATACTTACCCGCCGGCTCGGTCCTTCCCAGCTCGAATCGCTCTAAATCTAGGACCCAGCGGCTGCCCGGCGGCCCTGGCTCCGCCTCTCCGCGCATCAGCGCCCGAGGATTGGCTCCGGGCAGCGCGGCACCGCCCCCGTTATGGCCGCTGTCCGCCGCCTAGGCTACTAAGTGGCTGCCAGGGTGCTGGTCTCGGCTCTCCCTCCCCGGCTGCTCGGTCCGCCGGCCCGTGGCGCATGGGTCGGCGAGGCGGGCCCCCATGCCCTCGGGCCATGGCGCGCCTGGGCGCTGTGCGCTCCCACTACTGCGCGCTTCTGCTGGCCGCAGCGCTGGCCGTCTGTGCCTTCTACTACCTCGGCTCGGGCCGGGAGACCTTCTCCAGCGCCACCAAGAGGCTGAAGGAGGCCCGCGCCGGGGCCCCTGCCGCGCCCACGCCGCCCGCACCGGAGGTGGCGCGGGGCTCCGTGGCGCCGGCCCCGGGCGCCAAGGCCAAGAGCCTGGAGGGCGGCGTGGCCGGACCGGTGGACTATCACCTGCTGATGATGTTCACCAAGGCGGAACACAATGCCGCGCTGCAGGCCAAGGCCCGCGTCGCGCTCCGCTCCCTGCTGCGCCTCGCTAAGTTCGAGGCGCACGAGGTGCTTAACCTGCACTTCGTGAGCGAGGAGGCCAGCCGCGAGGTGGCCAAGGCCCTGCTTCGAGAGCTGCTGCCGCCCGCCGCCGGCTTCAAGTGCAAGGTGAGCGGGGCCGCGGCTGAAGGCTCCCGGTGGATGCCCACCACCGCCCCCTCCCCCCGCCATTCTCGCTTTGCCCGAAATGGGTGTTTGCTGTACGCCGGGGGCGACGTCCGGGGGGCGTGTCCGGGAGTCCGGTGCACTCGGCTGGTGCTGGAGTGGAGCCGTGGAGCCGCGGTGTCAACCGACTACCCCTGACCCGGTCTCCCCCCACTAAGTCCCTGTTCCCTCTAGAATTGGCTCGCCCCCCCTCTCTGGTAGCCTTGCAGGATTCAGCACTGTCTTCACTGTCTGCACTTCTTTTCATTCTACCCAGTCTTTGACTTTTTAGGTTGGACCAGGTCATTTGAAGGCACCAGTAGTCATTCTGTGCAGAGTCTGCTGGACAGGTCTTAGGTCGCTTGAATTGCTGAAATCGCAGTGACATTCTCATAGCTCTTATGGTATTTCGGTCAGAACTGTCTAAGCCCAAACCCAGTGTGAACTACCTCATCCCCTCTCTGTCTTCTTCCCTACTCTCGAGGGTCACAAACCCATTTAGAGAAGCCACCAGTTCCTCTCAGGGAGGAAGAGAAAGCCCTAAGAGGTACAGATATGTATGATCTGGGGAGAGCACAACAGAGCTGGCCACCTTGTCCCAGGCGGGACCAAACTGCCTCCGTGGCAGCTCCCACATCTCCCCATCATCTCCCTTGATCTCCTGGCTCTGCTTGTCAGAGATACTGTTCCTGACTTAGTGTTAATTACTTCAGTCAAATTGCTAGCCTCATTTTGACCTGATGGTTGCACAGAGGGGATCCAAATTCTGATTTTTGGGTAGGACTAGTAGGTGATCCTAAAGGATGAAGTCTGATGGTGGGAGAAGGAGCAGTGAAGCAAGAGTAATAATGTTCCATGTGTTTGTGCCCAGTGAGTGACAAGGGGAGCTGCTGCCAGGATCCTGTAGGGTTCCGGGGTCTTTGGTAGCTCTTCGTTACCTGCAGAATCAAGCCCCAGCTTCTAGGTGGGCTGTGTTGTGGGCCTAGCCCTCCTCTCCAACCTGGCTTCTTGTCCTCCTGTGTGCACCTTAGATCTTGCCTGTGCTGAATGTGCCTTTACACAAGCTCTCTGCCCAGGATGTCCTTCCTTTCCTCCTGGACCCTTGGCCACTCTTTACTTAGCTTTCACCTCCCCTGGGAATGTCCCTAGACTTGGGGACAATCTGTGCCCAGCCCTCCACAGCTTTTTGTTCCTGCTTCCCCCCCCATAGCATACAAGGTCTGTGTCCTGCCCGGAGCAAATGAGCCTGTCTGGAGCTCACCGTAATCAGGGAAGGGCACTTGGGCCATGGACTTCATGCTGTAGGAGGCCAAGAATTCAGGTCCTTGGGACCTACTGTCTGATCTGGGGTTTTTCACTCTGGGGCCCATCCCGGTTTACCTAATTGGGATCTCAGGGTGACACTTGGCAACTTGTCCCACGTGATCCCTAGGACTTTAATGCTTGAGAAACTCTGTGTTGGTTCAAGGGAGAAAGCCAAAAGCCTGTGATCAAAGGGCTGTTCTGGGCAGAGCTGGGATTTGACCGCGTCTCCAAACACCACCCTGAAGGCCAGCATTGTCATCTTTTCACTTTACGGAGTCAGAGGAAGCAGACTTCCAGATCTTTACCTGTCCCCTTATCTCGAGCTCCAGCCACAGCTTCTTGTGCACTCAGGGCTTTCCAGCTTCCAGGCCTTTGCTATGTTGTGCTGCGGTCTGTGCACAGAGGCACATTTGGGTGCACAGAGGTAGTTCACACTGTTTGGCCATCTTCAGATGTCATTCCCTCTTTGGAGCCTCCCGGGGAACCCCCATCTGCAAGGCACGTCTTCCTTGCATACCCTGGTGCTATGAATGTATCAGGTCTTATCTCCCATCCCCGTGCATGATGCCTGGTGCATACTCAGCGCCAGAAATATTGGCTTTAGGGCCAGGCTCCCATCGTGGTGTCTGCGTTTCATTCTCCCTCCCTCTGCTGTGCTCAGTTCTGACAGCCACAGGTCACCAAGGCCTGGAAGCAGCTGCGGATGACCTGAGGGAATTGATCCCACCTGTGTTGAGGCATCACAAATGAGGGTCGGGGGGCTTTGTAGCCGGATGGCTGTGGTCAGATAAGAGTTTATCAGTGTCAGCGTAAAATTGTTCCTGTTACTTTTGAGTTCACATTTTATGAGTCTGTTTTCTGTTTGTGATAAAAGGTGCTCTTTTTTTCTTTAAATGTATGGTCCTAAAAGGTTTGCTTCATTTTATTGGGCATCTTAGTTCTTCCTCAGGTTTGGAATATTCCTGAAAGGAATGCTTCTTCTGGCATCATTTCACATAGGCTTTTCCCTCTGCCTGGAGCACCCCTGCCCCCACCCCTACCCTGACCCCTATTCCCTAAATTCTGCTTTCAGGTCTCAGTGTAAATGTTATTTCCTTGGTAAACCTTCCTGAGCACCCATTACACACTCTCATAGCACCAAGTACTTGGTAACATTTATCATTGTTGTAATTATATAATTATTGAATGAATTATTTGTCTACCTTTCAAGACAAAGTAGACAAAGGGCATGGACACTGACTTAAGTGTTGTATCCCCAGCACTGAACATCATGCCTTACATATGGGAATGCAGTTTTTTAAAAAAAATTTTTATTTATTTATTTATTTATAATTTTTTTTTTTTTAACGTTTATTTATTTTTGAGACAGAGAGAGACAGAGCATGAACAGGGGAGGAGCAGAGAGAGAGGGAGGCACAGAATCCGAAGCAGGCTCCAGGCTCCGAGCTGTCAGCACAGAGCCGACGCGGGGCTCGAACTCACGGACCTTGAGATCCTGACCTGAGCTGAAGTCGGACGCTCAACCGACCAAGCCACCCAGGCGCCCCTTTATTTATTGTCTTGAGAGCCAGAGAGAAAGAGTAAGCAGTGGAGGGGAAGAGAGAGGGAGGCAGAGGATCCAAAGCAGGCTCTGTGCTGACAAAGAGCCTGATGTGGGGCTCGAACTTGTGAACCATGAGATCATGACCGGAGCCAAAGTCATATGCTTAACCGACTGAGCCACCCAGGTGCCCTGGAGTGCTCTTTAAAAAAACATTTATATTAGAGGAGAGAGAGAGAGTGAGTGTGCACACATGCGTGTGTGCATGGGAGGAACAGAGAGTGAGGGAGACAGAGAATCCCAAGCAGGCCCCACACTGTCAGCACAGAGCCCAACTTGGGGCTCAATCTCACAAACTAGGATCATGACTGGAGCCGGAATCAATAATCAGACACCCAACCGATTGAGCTACCTAGGTGCCTCTGGGAGTGCATTTTATACTGAGAATTGTCCTTTTGGTATTAATTAAGAAGAAGGAAACTGTAGAAATTCTCACCCTGGCTGCATCAGGCCTGGGACCTTTAAGAGCATATAACGTAATGGGTGAGGAGACTTGCCCAAGGCCACTTGGGGGGTTACTGACCTGGCTAGGACTAGACCCATGTCCTGGGCCACTGTCTCTCCCTTTGTGCCATGTTTCCTCTTTAAGTAGCACTTTATCTTCTAGCAGGTAAGGTGATAAGGACAGTTCACTCCCAGGGAGAGTTGCCTTGAAGTATGTTAGAACATCTTGGGGACAGGAAGGTAGCTCCTTGCCTACCCAACTATCTGGAGATAGCCTCCACCCTCAGGGTGGGCTCTTGGACTCCACCACGTCTGTAAGATGCAGAGCAGAGCTACAGTGAGCCAGCATGGAAATGTTCTCACACCCGGAGGTCTCTTCTAAGGCCATTTTCAAGTGAAACAGAAATACCTTTTAGCTGAGATGCTTGCAGAAATAGATCACAGAACATTATTAGTGGCCTTATATTTTGGGTAATTAAATATTAGCTAAAAAACTATTCACTTAACCAGAAAAATCTTGTGTCGATGATTATTATTTTATTTTAGAGAGAGCACAAGTTGGGGAGAGGGGCAGGGGGAGAGAGAGAGAGAGAGAGAGAGAGAGAGAGAGAGAGAGAGAGAGAGAGAGAGAGAATTTTAAGCAGGCTTTACTCTCAGTGTGGAGCCTGATGCAGGGCTCAATTCCATGATCCTGGGATCATGACCTGAGCCAAAGTCAAGAGTCAGATGCTAAACTGACTGAGCCACCCAGCTGTCCCCTTGTTTCTATTATTACTGAAAGTCTTTCTAAATCTAGTTTGTCCCCTAACAGTATGGAAGTCTGTCATCTGTTCACATATTTAATAAGCATCCAAACCCACTGTGTTCCAAGGTCAGGTTAGGAGCTGCTTCTGGCCTGTGTAACAGCTCCATGGACTGACTGCATCACAGTCAACCTGGGCATGCTTATTAAAAATTCAGGATCCTGGGGGCGCCTGGGTGGCTCCGTTGCTTAAGTGTCTTGACTCTTAATTTCTGCTCAGGTCATGATCTCACCGTTTGTGAGTTTGAGCCCTGCGTTGGGCATGGAGCATGCTTAGGACTCTCTCTCTTTCCTTCTCTCTCTCTCTGCCCCTCCCCACTCGTGGTCTCTCTCTGTTTCTCTCAAAATAAATAAGAAAAAGAAAGGTTCAGAAGCCTGGGCCCTGTCCCAGCCTGTGGGTCAGAATCTCCTGGGTGGGGCCTGGGAACCCGAGTTTGTATAGAGCTGCAGAGGCAGGCAGGGGAGTCACTGCTGTAAGGGATGGAGGAGCAGCTGGGCCGTCCTGTCCATCTGTCTTACCCAGGTCAGGTATGTTCTCTACGACGCCTGGCACATGGGCATTCAGGAAACATTTGGCTGAACAGCTCTCTGTCATCCAGGCTGTCCTAGTTCTGCTGGCCTGGGAAAGACTGCTACATTCATCTTGTGAAAATGCTTTTATGGTATGACTTCCCCTCAGAACCTCCTGACTCCTGGCGAACTGTCATCTCAGGCTTCTCCAAATTCTAGACCTGCTGCAGCTGACTTCGGCTTCCTTCCCCAGCCTTTCCTCCCTAGGCTGGGGGAAAAGCTGTCCCTTCACATGGGGTTTTGCTCACTCTGCTTCTGAGCCATCTGTTGCCTCATTCTGTTTGTCAGGAGGAATCCTGCTCTTCTAAAACTTAGGTCAAGACTTACCTTTCTCATAAGCCTTCCTTGCCATATTGAGTTTCATAGAATATGCCAGAAACCCCAAACTGTTCAGGCTTCAGCAAGATTGAGCCTTATTTCTCATCCGAATGGAAGTTCAGAGCTAGCCATTCTTGGTGGCGTGGGGGCTTCGTGAAGTCATCAGTGTCCTAGGCTCCTTGCAGCTCCCTGTTTCACTGTCACTGGGGAGTGGCCCTTGTCCTTTTGGGCCAGGATGGCTGCTACCGCTTTAGCCATCACATCTGTATTGTGGTAGCAGGATGGAGGGAGAATCAAAGAGGGCTCAGTTAAAAATAGGGGTCCAGTTAATAGGAAGGGGAGGAGAGCAGGTTTCAGGGTAGACAACCAGCCATCCCTGTCCCCTCAGGAGCCCACCTGGGGCATCACCAAGCATGTGTTATCCATGGGACCCTGGGTTCACAGCTATGGGGACACAGACATGGGTCAGGCACAGCCCCTGCCATCCAGGAACCCACATCGCTTAGTGTCACATTTATATACAGCTTATCTTGCTGTAAAACTCAGCAGGTCGGACAGGAGATGGTCCTGAGGGAGTGAGCTCTGAGTTCCAGCCCCAGCTGGCCAGTTACTAGCTGGGTGACGGTGGGTAATCCCCCGAAGCTTCCTCTGTAAGTGAGGCTCACACACCCACCTCCCATGTAGCAGTGAGGATGAGATGCTGCCATTCTGTAGAGCACTTAGCCCAGTACTGCTTTGTCTCTTGCTACGGGGGCAGTCTCCTAGCACGGTCCCACTCTGCTGACTTCTGGGGAGATCACCACGGTGAGCAGGCCCCAGAGCTCCTGGGGACCTCAGCACCGACAGGACCCATGGTCATCCGCTCCTTTCTCTGTGGGGTGGCCAGCTCCCTGCAGAGGCCTGGCAGGGCTCACCAGTATTGCTCACAGTACTGCTGCTTTGTGGTGTTTCTCCTGTTCTGTCACTGTGTCATCCCTCAGATGGTAGCTGCCCAGGAAGGCCTTCCCAAAACCCCTTTTCTAACGCAGCCTCACCTGAGCCCTCATTATCTTTCCCCTCACCTGCCTGGTAGCACATCCTCATTTGTTCATTCACTCAACAAATGTTGAGCGCTTATCCTGTGCCTGTGACCAGTGGGAATGGAACAGAGTTTCTGCCCTGGTGGAGCTTACATTCTGGGGTTGTGGGGGAGCTGTGGGAGAGAGACTTGAAACAAAAAATCAAGTATATATAGAGCCAGTCAGTGAGAAGTTTAGAGAAGGTAAAGGGCATGGGGAGTGTACGTGTCGGGGGTGGGCAGATGGCTGTTTGGTATAGGTGGTCAGGAAGGGCCCCGCCAATGAGGTGACGTTTGAGCAGGGACTGAGGGAAGTGAGCATGTGGACCTTTGGACATCTAGAAGGGAGAACTCTAGGCAGGGAAGACTGCACGTGGGAGTGTGCTCCTCATGTTTGAGAAAATAACAATCCTCACTTATTCGCAGGCTACCTCTCCCTACTAGAATATAATCTCCAGGAAGGCAGGGACAGCACTTACCTTCTTCATTGACGGAGGTTGGCAGGAACCCGGTCAGTGCCACTCCTGCCTGCTTCTGGCCTAAGTTGGAGGTGATAGACTTGGACAGGCAGCCTGCTAACCTGCAACACAAGAATCAGACAAACTTCTGGAGGGACAGGCATCCCTGGACAGTCACTGGCCTCCCTGCGGGGATGGGCAGGCTCTCCGCAGGTAATTCCAGAAGAGGGGAGAGGAAGGGGCCAGGGCAGGCATGCCTTCCAAATTCACCCATCAGATCAGTTTCTTCTCTTGCCTGAAGGGAGGTGTTAGTGTTCACAGTGGAGAGCAAGAGGCCAGGAGCGCAGAAGACACGAAACAGGGGGAACAGAGGTGCTCCCTCTTCCCCCCGTCACCGTTATCTTCTTAGCACAGCTCCTGGCACATTCAAAGTGCTCAGTAAATATTCACAGTTGATGGACTGATGGCTGTGTTAGTTAAACCCAGGAAATCCTACCAGAGTTCTCCGTGATCTGCCCCTCTCCTGTAAACCCCGTCTTCCTCAGCATGAGGCTGGGTTGCTCAGTCCCCAGATGACAAGTTAGGAATAAGAAGCCACGTGCTTTCCGCACTTAAAGCACTTGTTGGATTCCAGGAGGAGCGAATGCTGAGGACTAGGGTGGCTGGACAGAGGCTCTTTGCACACATGGGGGCATTTCCAGGGTTTCTGCATGAGCAAAACTGAGTGGCTTTGAAAAGATGAGCACCTCAGCCCCTAGCCGGGGCTGGAAAGAAGCGTTAAGACCTCCATGCTGGCTGTCTTACTGAGGAAGCTGTTGACAAACAGGTGACACTGAAATGCAGCTTCATCGGCCTGCCAGAGTAGTGGGCACCTTGCATTGGAATGAAACGTGAATAAGTTAGACAGTCTGGGAAGGAGGTGATTGGAAAAAACACATCCTGAAATGAGAGGCTGTTTGGAAAGGTAGGATAAGGGGCACCTGGTGGCTCAGTCAGTTAAGTGTCCAATTCTTGATTTTGGCTCAGGTCATGACCTCACAGTTCATGAGTTGGAGCCCCCCGTTGGGCTCTGTGCTGACAGTGCAGAGCCTGCGTGGGATTCTGTCCCTGCCTCTCCCCTGCTCACGTGTGGGTGTGAGCACGAGCACTTTCTCTTTCTCTCAAAATAAACAAACAAACAAAAAAAGATTGGCTGACATTTTATACTATAGAATTTAGAGAACAGTGTTATCTACCAAACACACTTACTAGTGGAAGTCTTTTAAATTAGAATATGTTCATGAAATAACTAGTATTTTGTGTATCAATGCATGCTTCTCATGAAAAACTTCAGTCATTGATCTGTAAGGAATGTGGTATTATCGTATCCTATACAATAGACTCTGATAATTTCACAGATAATAACATTGATAATGTGTTAAAATTAGAAGGCAAAACCCATAACATAGGTCAGGGATCATCCTCTAGATGAATCACACTGATATATGGGTTATTGGTAAATGCTCTGAAGGCCTCAGTGTGCAAATGGAACGTTCAGGCTTTGGACATCAGTAATTCCTCACTGTGTTCTGTTTTCTGTTCCCATAGATCATTTTTCAAAAGACAGATAACCACATTTTTTTTTTTTTGCAATTAAATGGAGATAGAATTTATATGCCATAAACCTCACCCCTTTAAAATAGTTCAGTGGTTTTTAATATTCATAAGATTGTTCAGCCATGACCACTAATTCCAGAACATTTTCATCACCCCCAAAAGAAGCCCTGTACCAATTAACAGTCACTCCCCGTTCCCCTTTTTATCTCGCACTGGCAAGCATGAAACCGCTTTCTAGTTCTATAAATTTGCCTGTTCTGAACATTTCATAATAATGGACTCATTCGGTGTGTGACCTTCTGTATCTGGCTTCTTTCACTTAGCACGTATCAGTACGCCATTCTTTTTTATGGTTGAATAATATTCCATTGTATGGACAGGCCACATTTATCCGTTCATTAATTGAGGGACATTTGGGTGGTTTCCACTTTTTGGCTATTGTGAATAATTCTGCTGTGAACATTTGTTTGTGAGTTTTTATGTGTATGCATGAGTATATACTCAGGCATGGAATGCCTAGGTCATATGTTAGCCTTTGAGGAAATGCTAGACTGTTTTCCAAAGCAGCTACACCATTCTTCATTCCTACCAGCAGGGTATGAGGGTTCCAGTTTCTCCACATCCTCACCAGCACTTGCTGTCTTTTTTTGGTTAATATTTATTTATTTTGAGAGTAGCGTGGGGGTGCATGAGTTGGGAGGGGCAGAGAGAGAGGAGAGAATCCCAAGCAGGCTCCACATTCACAGTGTGGAGCCTGACATGGGGCTCGATCTCACGAATGGGGAGATCATGACCTGAGCCAAAATCAAGAGTCAGAACTCAACCAAATGAGCTACCCAGGCGCCCCTTGTCTGTCTTTCTGATCATAGCCATTCTCAATGTTGTTAAGTAGCATCCCGTTTTGGTTTTGATTTGCATTTTCCTAATGACTAATGGTGAGATGATTATATATTGATAAGGACAACTGTGTAAATGTATTTGGTATTTTTCCTATGTGTTTACCAAAATGCATTTTACAAGAAAGACCAGGTGTCTTGACTCTCCCCTCCCCACCTGGAAAGATGTTACAGCATCTCTGGAAACGCTTATATTCTGAAGCATACAGTTTAGAAATTTCCAATGTGTATAGTAACGTTGTCCCTAAAATCAATGAGGTGGTGTTACTCGGATGAAGACTTGATTAGGAGAATAATTGTAACATTTGTTCAGTGCTTTAGCGTATATAAAAATGCTTTTACAAACGTCTCACTTGAGCCTTACTGTGACAGGGGAGGAGCCCCCGAGGCTGATAGGTCAGCTGACTTACCTGAGGTCTCAAACAAAGTCTTGGGGCTGGACTGTGTGACATGCTTTAGGGAGGGGTTGATGCCCACAAGAGTGGGAGCCAGTGAGGGCTGGGCCATAGCCCACCTCGAAATCTGTATCGTCCCCCTGCCTGGAGGCCCCAATTACATCAAACTGAACAAAGACCGAGCTGGTAACTCTCCCTTGCCTTCCCAGAACACTGCAGAACCACCAAGTTTTGGAACTGGAAGGAAACTCCGAACCTCTGGGTACAGTGCCCTCCCAGTGAGCTGGCAGACCTGGGGTGGAGCAGGCAATGACTTATTCAGTGCCACACAGAGCTGGGGTTAGAATCAGCCCCGGCCCTTCCGTCTTCTGTTTGGGCATCAGTGTAATCAGCAGCCTCTGCTCCCTTTTGGGAGAGCGGGTTGAGAGCCAGCTCACCCTAACCCCCACCCCCGGCAGAGCTTGCCAGGTGCTGGGCCTGTCTGTGTTCACCCATTCCAAATAGGCCTCACTGCACTGTGTCCCCACGGATCTTTCTGGCTGGGAAGGGGAGGCCAGAGTCCTGCTGGTTGTTGGGGGCTAGCTTTCCAGCAGCCTTGTACCTGAGAGGGACTGAGGGGTCAGTCCTAGGGGAGCTGTATCCCTGGAGTGAACCCATGTGGTGTGTCCATTGCTTGGGGGTATGTGCTGGAGGGAGCTCCGGCGCTAGAATAAGTGCGTAGGTCTCCAGGCCAGGAGGTCAGGAGGCTAGAGTAGCTACAGGAGTGCAGCCCACACTGGGCCCCCAGCCACCCCTGCCTGTCCTGGCCCTGTTCTTGAGACGCAGTAAGGGGGCAGCTGCTCGCCTGCCCAGCAGGGTCCCCTCCCAGGCCCGAGGAGCCGCGTGTGGCTCTCCGCGTGGCCACTGGAGGGCGCCCCTGCCTCGTGTTTGCTTGACTGGGCCCGGTGCCGCGCCGGAGCCGCCCGCCCGCACTGCTCTCCCACCACGGAAGCCTGGGGCGCACGCAGAGCTGTTTTTGTTCTTTCTCCACAAGCGTCTCGCCCTCTCCCCCCAGGTTTTGGAAAGGAAGATTGAAATGAAAGGGAGTCTGCCCGGCGATCGTGGGCAGTCATTTCCTTCCTGTGCCCGGTGTAAACCAGCTTTGATGAGGCCGTTTGAAAAAGGTAGATGAAACAGAAGCTGGATGGTTGCATCCGGATGGAGAAGACATCAGTGTTTCCTGGCGTCGCAGTCCGAGGGACCCGTGTGGATGGGGGCGGTGGTGGCTGGGTGTCTGCGCATCACGAGCCTCCTCCGGCCTGACCTTGTCCCCACTAAGTGACCCTCAGCGGCCCTGCCTACAGCCTCTCAGCTTCCCCGGGTGCATCCACCCAGGATCCACATCACACCTAGCATGGATGGGCCCTCTGGGAGAAGGGGGGCGGCCTGCCCCTTGGGGGAAAGAGCAGTCCCTCTTCCCCACCTGGAGCTCCTGAGAGATCCTTGTGCTCTGTCTGTGCCCCAGGTATCCTGCTTGGCCCTCGGTGGAAAGTTGGGGGAGTGGTGGGAGTCTCCAGTCTTGCCACGCAGACTTGGTGGGGTGAGGGGCATGATCCTCCTGGTGGGGCGGTCACTGTGTCCCTATTGCTTGACTGTGTGGAGCAGGGCTTTTCACTGGAGGCAGCGCTGTGTACCCATCCCTGTTTTAGGTGCTTGTTCTGAGCAGCGGAGCCAGGCCCCGTCAGCTGGCACAAAGCCTGCTGTTAACATAATGTGCTTTAAATTGAAGCCATTTATTTTATTTATTGGGGTGATTACTGTTAAGCAGCCTCATGAAGTGATCCTCCTGCTGGTGGGACAGAGGCTGGAGGGAGCCTGGAGGCTGGCCTCTGTTGCCCTGCGCTGGTCTGGCCAGCCTGGGAGTACACTTTCCGCCTCTGGCCTCCTCTTCCTCTCCTCACTGGAGCTCATCACCACTTCTGCCACCAGCAGAGTCTGTACTGTGCCAGCCAGGGCAGGAGCACATGGCTTGGAGCCCAAGACCTGTGTTCCAACGGAGTCTGTGACATTTGGGAACAGCAGGGCCCCAGATATAATCCCCTGACCTCTTTCCCCTCAGACATGATCTTACAGGTGGCTGTGAGATAAAATGAGGCAGCTGGAGGCCTGGCCTGCAGCAGGTGGCTGGGTAATAAATGGTGACTGCTACTAATGGTTCCTAAGTAGTGTGTTGGGAGGAGGGACTCTTCCCTCATCACTTTAGAAGGCACAATGCTTACTGATTCAGTCGGAAGGCAGTGGAACTGGCTTGCAAAACCGCATTCTGCCCATGTTTATTTCATGATGTCTTAGTCTGTTGGGGCTGCTGTAGCAAAATATTACAGATTGGGTGGCTTAAAAACAAAGGAGATATTTATTTCTCACAGTTTTGGAGGCTGGAAGTCCAAGACCAGGGTACCAGCAAGGTGCCAGCAAAGTCCTTCTTCTGGGTTGTAGACTGCCAGCTTCTTGCTGTGCCCTCACATGGGGTCTGTTTTATAAGAGCACTAATCCCATTCGTGAGGGCTCCGCCCCCATGACCTAAGCAACTCCCCCAAGGCCCCACCTTCAAACACCATCACACTGGGATTTAGGATTTCAACATAGGAATTTGGGGCAGGGGTATAAACATTCAGACTATAGCACAGGGTGTCCTCATGTTCTTTTGAGTCTTCTTCAGTTTCCCAGACTACAGTGTTCTCTTCTTCTCTGATCCTCCCCTCCAACCCCCAACTGCTCTTAACAATGCACTGTGTAGGGGCACCTGGGTGGCTCAGTCGGTTGAGCGGCTGACTTCGGCTCAGGTCATGATCTCGCGGTCAGTGAGTTCGAGCCCCGTGTCGGGCTCTGTGCTGACAGCTCAGAGCCTGGAGCCTGTTTCAGATTCTGTGTCTCTCTCTCTCTGACCCTCCCCTGTTCATGCTCTGTCTCTCTCTGTCTCAAAAATAAATAAACGTTAAAAAAAATTAAAAAAAAAAACAAAACAATGCACTGTGTATGCTCCACTGAAAACACTGGATACTTGCCTCATTTGGTGTTCAGTTGTGCCCTTGCTTTCTCTTTTCTGCTGGGAGGATGAGGCCCCAGTCTTCATCTTTCCCTTCCCCAGCGTGCCTAGCACATGCCTGACTCTGGGTAGAGGCTCAGCAAATGCCAGCTTGATTTGGCCTGTGTTCTGGAGTGGGTGCTGTTGTTTCCTGTTGTGATGATGAAGCTGGAGCCTGCCCTTTATAGTCTTTGTGTAGGCAACATGGATGATCCTCCTGTGTCTTTTGAGGGATGGAGTCTTCTCTGTGAATGTTCCTTTCTAGAAGTTTCTAGAAGGTTCCATCTCAAACTTGTTTATAGTAAACTATAAACAAGCATTATTCAGATTTGTTTATCTCTTTTTAATGGTGTTTGATTTGTTTTCATGGTCTGATTGCACACAGTAATTGTTCATAAAGTTTTTGAGAATTCTGTCAAATAATAAGTGGTTTATTTTATTTTATTTTTTTTTAATTTTTTTTTAATGTTTATTTATTTTTGAGACAGAGACAGAGCATGAACGGGGGAGGGGCAGAGAGAGAGGGAGACACAGAATCGGAAGCAGGCTCCAGGCTCTGGGCCATCAGCCCAGAGCCCGACGTGGGGCTCGAACTCACGGACTGTGAGATCGTGACCTGAGCTGAAGTCGGATGCTTAACCGACTGAGCCACCCAGGCGCCCCTAAATGGTTTTGAAAAGCTAGGCTACTGGAGAGACCTGCCTATCCCCAGAACTTGCTCATATCCCTCGTTCCCACCCATCCCTCCTAGCAGGGTCTTGGGCCTTACCGTTTGTGGCTCATACTCCATTGAGTGTTGTGCAGGGCCCTTGCTCTTGCCAGATCATCATGGTAGTCTGGGATGTAGTTCTGTGAAACCTGCCCAGATGGCCAGGCTCTTTGAGTCCTGGTCAGTGTGGGAATCTGAGGGGCTTTGTAGGCTTTGGCAGATGGACAAGTGGATTAGTCATTGTTTGAAAAACCTGTGCAGGATTAGGCGTGGTGCAAGCTTTGCTCAGGGTGCCCCAGACCACCTGATGTCTGGGGGGCAGGAAGACACAGGGCAGGGGACTCCTGGTGTGCCTGAGACTGGCCTTGTGAGGATATAGGGTCTGTCTGTGGCAGTCAGGGAGCTTTGGGGATGGGCATGCATAGTAAGTTCCCCATCTTACAGAGGGGGAAACTGAGGCAGCTGGGGCAATAGACTGGCCTTGTCTCTTGTACCTGGCAGGAGAGTCATGACCAGAAGGAGAAGGGCCATCTGGCTGAGTGAGTGCTTGGCTTTCTGGCTGGTTGGCGGTGGTCAGACATAGAGTGGGCAATCAGGACTCCAGAACAGTCAGAAGGAGCCACAGAGCCTGGCCTGGCCTTCTCTGACAGTGCTCTACCTTACTCAGTTGTCCAGAGTTTTGGTCCACCCTGAGCCGTTCATGCCCCTGAGACTCTGCTCAGTCACTTCCTCTCCTGGAACGCCCACCCCTCCCTTCTTTATCTGCTTAGCTTTTTACTCTTCAAGATTAAGCTCTGGTGGATTCCAGCCATGTGGGAAGCCAGTCCTGACCATCTCTATGTTGGCCCTTCTCCTCTGAGCTCCCACTCTGCTGAAATCGGCCCCTCTGCAAGCTCCTGGAGGCCAGGGCTGTGTCTTCCTTCATTCTGTGTTTCCAGGATGTAGTATATAGCCCAGGGCTCAGGGTAGAGTGAGGCTGCACAAGTTTGGTGAACTGGAGGAGGTAATTTGCCGGCATACTTGTGCACCGAAGTACAAATGCAGGCTGTGAGGCTGCCTCCTGGGGCCTCTGGGAAGTGAGGAGTGGGCTGCTGGGCATCCGTTTTCCTCTCCAACATTCTGTCAGCACGTGTCTGGCCAACATTTGGAGTCCTTGGCCATCTATGGAAGCCTCTTGATTTAAAGAAGCCTTCCTTGTGCCTTTTGTTATAAGTTCTCCAGACAGGAAGTTGTCCAACCTGAGACCAGCTGGGAAGAGCCAGGTGTGTGTTGGAGATTCTTTTTGGGTTTCAGAACTATCTCCCTTGTATTACTAAGAAGAGATACTGATGCTGGTCTAGGGGAGGTGGAAGGGGCTTGGCTTGTGTTTCTGTCCTGGGGTTTTACTTACCTCTTGCACCTTATGCAGGTAGAGAGGGTAGGGCTGCTGTGGCCTCTTGATCTGCCCAGAGCCCCCAGCTGGTAGGTGGTACCTGGGGCCGACACTTTGAGCTGAGGTGTGGTGGGCAGAGTCCTGCCCAGGTATCATGTTCCTGGGTTCTAGTGCTCTCTCTGACCCTGGATGCCATTGACAAGGCCTTTCAGTGTCTCTGAGCCTCAGTGTCTCATCTGTAAGATGGGGAGGGATGTTTCAGCCCTGAATAATATTCCATGGCTCTCTTACTGGCATGTGGAAACTGGGTGCTAGAAATTATAAAGGAACAAGGTCCTTCCTAGACCTTTCCTGAGTGCGAGGGTAAGAGATCGGGGGTGGGTCTTAAAGCCACGGTTCACCTCTTTCTGGTGTAGTTCCTGGAATGGCTCTGACCAGGTCCTCCTTGCTGACTCTTCCCTCCCTCTCTGGGAGACACTGATTCATATCTCGGCCTTTACCCCTGGCTTGGAGTGTGGAGTCATGCAAGCTCTCTCAGACATTTACCATTGTCATTGTTGATAGCAGCCGTTGCCACCATTTAAGTGACAGGGGCCGCGCCAAATTCTCCCCTCCCTCTATTTAATCCTCAGAGTGATCAGACCTCTGAGGAGGGAGGTATTCTCCCCTAGGCAGAGGTTTCACAGATCCTGAGCCCGAAGAGGGTTTAGTAGCTTGCTCACAGCCATACAGCTAAAGGGGCTGAGCAGTCTTTCTGCCTCTTAAGCACTCTGCCTTAGTGCCTGTGATGTCTGTTTATTTTGGTGGGTCATTCTATCTCTGAAAGGGAGTGCTCTGTGAGGGCTGGGGATCCCAGGAGGCCTGGTGCCCCGTGCTTGCTGCCTGCTGGGGCCTCTTCCCCTTGTCAGTAGGTTCGGGGCCCGCTGGGTGGCTTGCGAAGGGCAGGGGAACCTCAGAGCCTGTGTGGGGCAGATCTCCTCCCTCCTCTAGGTTCTGCCCTGTAGAACCAGCTGGGAGCCTCTGTGAGCATGTAGGTCTCAGAGGACCATGATGCTTGGAACCCCACCTCCCTGGTTTGGCTGCAAGTAATAGGAGGTCAGCGCTGGAGAGAACTAGACAGGTTGTGTAGTCCTGTCCCTTCATGTAACCTATGAGGAAACTGGGGCCCAGAGCGGCCAAGCGACTTGCTCAGGGCCGGAACCCAGGTCTCCTGCCCCTGCCTTCCCTTTTTTGTGTTTCTGAAGCCAGTCCTGGATTGTGCTGGTCTCCGTATGCCTGTTTGTCTTCTGTTTTTGTTCGTAGCCTGACCGATTTTTCGGGCCTCGCCCACCCTGCCCTGCACACGTCTGTGTGTCGTTTACACAGACTGGCTTTGCTTCACACCCCACTGAGCAGCCGCTCCGCGGTGAAGCTGAGTGGGTCTCCTTGGGTGCAGGCCCCAGAGCCGGGGGGCTGGTGTAAGGAATCCCACTGTCATCTCCTGCGGGGTCTGCACCCCATCAACCCCAGTCCTGCTGTGTCTGTCATGAGGATCTCTGGGGGTCAGGGAGCGGGCTCTCCATTACGTAAGCTGATCCGCATGGCACACAGTAGGCGCTCAGGGTACTTCTTTTTCCGCTCTTTTGCTGCCCAGCTTGCCTTTAAGGTGCAGCTCAAGCACCCCACCTGCAGAGCCCATGCTCTCTGAAGGCCTCGTGTGCAGTGCTGGTGAAGCTGCCACATGGGAAGCCTCAAGGGTGCAGTGCGTGTCTGCTCCCCCTCCCAATACAGCCTGGGTGGGGGGGGGGGCGGGCATGTGTTTCTTGAATGAGTATGGTGCTGACTGTGGATGGGTCTGGGTCAGGATGCAGCTCCTCCCTTAAGGAGGCAGTGGGTAGCTGTTTGCCTTCTCTGAACTCCTTCCTTACCTGCACCTGCCTCAAAATGTTGTGGGGATGGAATTAAAGGATCTGTCTGTACCCAACACATACTAGGTGTCTTCTGTGGACCTTGGGCATGGCTGCCCTATTCCCCATGAATCCTGTCCAGGTCTGTGTCCTGACCTCCAGCAGCCAGACCCTGCCTGGGTCCACCCCCCGAATGCCATCTCATGAGCCTGCACTGCTGGTCTGCACCTGCTCTGCTCAGCCAGTGTCACAGGTCAGATCCCGCTGTAGGTGGCCACGCCCAAGTTGGCTGCATGGGTGCTCAGGTTTGTCTCCTAAAAGGGCAAGTTTGGCACAGAGATCCTCTGGCCCACATACTTTATTGTATTCTGTGTACATGCCAAGTAAGAGCAGGATGGTCACTGAGCCCAGTGGGGTTACACCCTGCGGTCCCCAGTTTCCTCCCAGTGGAAAAAGAACAAGCTTTCTGCTCAAGAGAATGGCTCCTGGAGAGGAGACAGTGATTTGGAAATGCCCCAGGAGGGAAGTGGACCAGTGCCCTGTGATTGTTATTTTGGTGGGACTTTGGTCTTGGGTCTCTGGGAATGGAGTGCTGGAGAACTGGCAATCCTTGGTCAGCCACTGCTGACATCTGAGTCATAGCCAAAATCTCAGGTCCCTGATCACCCACTGGGGTCCAGCTGTGCCTGTGGAAAGGCGAGGGGCAATGGCTGGGCATGTGGGCTGCCCCCTGGCAGCGTGGTCACACAGTGCCCAGCCTCAGGGACACTGGTCACCCTGCGGTCTACCATGGAGTCTCCTGGTGTGAGCTGATGGCAGAAACCACTGTGAGTTGTCTGAGAGCATCATTTCTAAGTGTGCCGGTTTAAAACTCAACTCAGCTAGTGACTCCCTTCATTAGTGAAGAGCAAACAGCTAAACAGTTAATTGAGGTTAGTGAGCAGTATTTGCGGAGGACATAAGATGTTTCTGGAGGTTGATTCCGTTTACTTCTTCAGACTCATGGAACAGCTTTTGCTTTGATCAGAAACGTGCACAACTGAAGTTATGAACTAATCTGGATCTCTCAGAAAGTTGTTAGACTGTGAGAACAAATACAATATGAAAACATTTCTCTTTACCTAAAGCAAAAGCTGTGTCTCAAGCAGCTGGCTCTGGGAGATGAAATACGATGACCCTGCTGCTTAACCTCTTGGTTTCCGGAGCTGTTGACTCCCGAGCCCTTTTCTGTGACATGTGTAGCATCTGGAATGGATTTATGGAAATCTTTGCGGGGCTTGCTATAGCCTGGAATTATGGAAGGGGATTCTTACCGCCCCACGAGAGCATTCCGTTCAAGGAATCTGCCTGGTTCCTGGGCTGTGGGTTGTGGGGGGAGAGAGTAAGCGGGTTAGGGGGAGAGAGTAGGCGGGTTGTGGGGAGAGAGTGGGTGGGTTGGCGGGGAGAGAGTAGGTGGGTCGGGGGGAGAGAGTGGGTGGGTTGAGGGGGAGAGAGAAGGTGGGTTGGGGGGACAGAGTGGGTGAGTTGCGGGGGGAGAGTGGGTGGGTTGGGGGGACAGAGTGGGTGGGTTGGGGGGGAGCGAGTAGGCGGGTTGGGGGGAGAGAGTGGGTGGGTTGGGGGGGAGAGAGTAGGTGGGTTGGGGGGTCAGAGTGGGTGGGTTGCAGGGAGAGAGGGTGGGTTGGGGGGACAGAGTGGGTGGGTTGGGGGGAGAGAGTAGGCGGGTTAGGGGGAGAGAGTGGGTGGGTTGGAGGGGCGGAGAGTGGGCAGGTGGGAGCAAGGAGCTGACCCCACTGAGAGCCCTTCATGACCTGCTTCTGTGAGAGTATAAAACTATGCCTCTAATTCTAATAAACCATCTTTATTCTTCCATGTCGCCTTTGAGTCTTGCCCACCCACAGGCATACTTTTGGTACAGCTGGGACATTTGGTTGTCTGCTCGGTTCACTTACTGTGGGACCCACACGTGATGGTGTAGCTCAAGAATGTTTTCCCATCTTTCTGTCTTATCTCGTATTTATTGTTTGTCTGGTTATAGTGCATTATTATATTTCTCTTGTAAACTGTTTTGGGAGTTTCTGATTTTTCACACTCTAAATATGCCACAGAGAACATCTCTGTGTGTGTGGTGTTTTCCTTCTTTTGAATCGTTCCCTGGAGCTCTTCCTTGACTCTCTGTAAGGAATACCTCATGGCCCAGAGTGGGTCCTGTGCCCACAAGTTCTATCTGAAAATCAGGACTCAGCAGTAACGTTCCTCAGTTGCCCACTCTGTTGGCTTTCTATCCTACAGAGTTTTTCAGCTAATTTACATTTTGCAACCCTGCTTTCTTTCCTCTTTGTATTCTGTCTTCTATTTTTTAGTATTTCATTTTTTCATACGTTGAAAATTTATGACACATCAAAACAGAGAAAAATCCAGAAAAAATGTAACAGATTATGTTTATACTATATGGGTTAAATAGGTGTTAACATTTTGCTGTATTTGCTTCAGATTCTTTTTTATTAAGAAATAAAATATAGCTCTACCTTAAAGCCCACTCCTATTTCTTCCCCATCCTACCCCTCCAGAGGTGTTCATTAGCATACATGAGAAGGTGGTGAGCTTTGTGGAATTTGTGATTTTGTACTTTTACCACACATATATGTGTCCCCAAAAGTGTGTATGTGTATTTTTTATTGCTTTCTATATTTTAAACAGTTATAAACATATTCTCTATATATCCTTTTGATACTTCTCTTTTTCATTCAGTGTATGGTTTCGGGATTTATCCAAGTTGATATGCATGGGTCTTGTTCATGCACTTTGACTGCCGTGTAGGATTTCCTTATGGGCAGACCCGTTTCTCCATCTTCCTGCTAGAGGTGGCTGGCTTCTTCCCTTTTTGTCACCCCAGACCTCACCGCAGTGAACGTCAGGTACGTGTCCGCGTGTACAGATGTGCTCGAGTTTCTCCAGGGCCCACGTGTGGACAGGCATCTCCTGGTCAGGAGTCTGCGCGTCTTTCCGAGTTCCGGTAAGCTCCTGCCCCGGGCGGGGCTCCCTGCCCGCTCCACGTTCTCCCGAGCATTTGGTGCGCAGACTCCTTTTCCTGGCGTGGGCCCTGCTGTCTTTGTGTCAGGAGGTAGAACCTTGAGGGCCACTTTCGGAATAGGATAGGAGGGACACTTTGAGGGCAAACCTGAGTGTTCCTTAGCACCACCCCGAGTGTTCTGGTCACGATGAGACTTGGACCAGTGTTCCCCAGCATCTCCAGAATCTCTGTGGCAGAGCGCAGAGAGGAGGGTGCCTCCGGCTAGAGGTGGAGTACCCTTTTCCTGAGTCTCACCTCCACTGCTGCAGTGCTGTCTGAGATGGCACAGGGCCTGGCGGTGGGGCAGTGACCTGCCGTGTAACCTGGGGAGAGCCTCTTTCCCCTCCCTGGGCTTCAGTTTCCCTGTCTGAAACGTGAGGGTTGCATCAGTGACCCGTGTGGCCTCTTGGCTCCACACACGTTGCCCTCCCACTTGTACTTTCGCGATTAGCAAAGTGGTCTCCACTTTTCTAGCCACGGGCCGCTAGGCCTGAGCCTCTGGCAGCTGAGTAGGGGGGAGGGTTCTGAGTGGAGGTTGGGGGCCTGCCGTTGCAGGGTGGCAGTGGCCTGGTGCTCCTTGGTGACCGGTCTTTTCCCTGTGCTGTGAATCCATCCCCTCAGTGAAGTGGTCTGTTATCTCATACAGTTTGAGGGAAGATCCTTGGATCCCAGGGGCTTAGGGCCAAAGCAGATTAATACCAACAGAGGGGAAGCCAAGGGCTGCTGCTGGTCCTTGGGGGACACTCAGGAAAGCCAGAGCAAGGGAACGCTGCTTTCATGGTGATGAGCATGTTTAAGTTCCATATAGCTGCAATGTGGCTGCTCTGTGAAACCTTCACTGAGCCATCCTTACTGCGAGTCCGATAGGTGCCAGCAGTGCCCCAGGACATTGAAACATGCTGGGTGTATCAATGAACAGAAGAGGCAGAACAAGTCAAATGTCCTGCCTTTGTTGAACTCACATTCTGGCAGGAAGAGGATTAAATGAGCTAGTAACATTTGTCTACATTGCTGCCTGGACAGAGGCTCAAAAAGGGCTGGGTTTCATTTCATCTGTTTCTTGTTCCATGATAAGCAAATGAGGAAATTGTGCCATGTTCTAGGAGGTGAGTAAGTTACACAGTACATTAGCAGGATGAGAGGCCTCAGGAGTGTGGGGCAGTCATAATTTCTAGTTGATAGGCAGGGACACCATCACTGAGAAGGTGGCATTTGAGCAGAGGCCTGAAGAAGTGGAGCTGGTCACACAGCCATGAGGAAGAGTGTAGGCCAGGGTGGCAGGTCACCTGGTGTGGCAGTGGGGGAGCAGCTTGGGGGCCCTACGGGAGGAACACAGAAGGGCCGGTGAGGATGCTGGCTTTGACTGGTGATGGGAGGGGCTGTGGCTGGGTTTTCAGTGGAGAAGAGCCACTCTGGCCACTGTGTGGAGGACACAACGAAGGGGAGACACGTTACAAGGCTGGTGTCCTGGCCCAGAGGAGAGAGGACAGTGGCCTGAACAGGCACAAGCAGTGGGGTTGGGGGGAGTGCGGGATTCGGGACCCTCCAGGGAAAGGCTGCTTAGGGGCACGAGGGCCTCTACGCTAGACGTCATTCAGGCACGGCCTTGTGGCTTCCAGAAGGCTGGAAAGTCAGTGGGGCTCTGCCCCCAGTGAGGGAATACAAGAAGAAAGATGGAATGAGGGCAGTCCCCTGTGACTGGCAGGTTGCTCGCATTCTAGGATCAAAAAGGCCTGGGCTCAGATCTGGGCCTCAGCCATCCAGCAGGTGGCCTTGGACAGGCGACGTCCCCTTTATGGAGGGCATGGTCACGGCAAGGGTGGGATGAGCTCCTATTTGTCCACGTTGCTGCTGACACACGTTTCGTCTCATTTCCTCGTGGTGCCACCATGTACAGGTGCCAGCGCCTGGCTGGCAGGTTAGAGGAGTGTGGTGCCCTGACGTGCCTGGGGTGGGGGCGGGGCTCTTGGCTGGAAGTTGCAGGAGGGGTTGGTGGAGGGGCCCTGGAGGAGCCAGGAGATCCACTTCTGACGCCAGCCAGGCCGACCTTGGGGAAGGCAGGCGCTCAGGCTGTGAACGCCTCCGGGCTGTCGGTGCTGTGCTTGGCATTTTAAACACATCATCTCACCCACGAAAAGAGGTGATGCACACGGAGCAGTGTCTCCAGAGTCAGGTCATTGGAACGTTTCCTTCACGGTTTTTGCCCAAATCCCATAACTGCCTGCCGCGTTACCTACTTAATGTGTATTTTAAACCGGCTCCTCCTCTTTACATCTTTTTCCTTTTCCTCTCTTTAGGTGTTATCTGTGAAATCATAGTTCTGAAGTGTTTTCGCTAATTTTCTAGTATTTTACATACCAAAATCAGTCCATAAGTATTAAAGTGAGTAGTCTGCGTGCCCCTTAGAAGCATCTTTTGTACTCCCCTGCCCCTTCCCTCCCACCCAAGGGGTTTGCCACATCTAGGGAAGCCCTGGGCAAGGGGTTTCATGAAACCTAGGAAAGGTGGCCAATGGTGGAGACCATCCTGGAGTCTGACTGGTCCGAGCTAGTAGGGTACCATGGATCCCTGCTTGGGCTCCAGCTGTGTCCCCTGCCAGAGAGCCAAGAGGGGAGTGGGGACCTCGTGGGGCAGGCCCCCTGCCTGGGGCCACTTCCTGCCTGTCACATTGAAGCTGGGGCTGGCTAAGTGCATCCCTTTGGGTGCCACTCTTGGTAAGACTGCGGTGTTCTTTGGGAGGTCAATGGTCATGGGAGATTACCACACAAACAGAACAGAAGAAGGAATCTGGTGAAGAAGGCCCAACTGGTCTACAGTTAGTGGACCTCTCGGTGAGTAGATAGACCAGACAGCACATCCTAAGACTTCACAGCACCATCCTGATGCTGTAGTTTCCTCTCTCTCCTTCCATCTCTTCCATCCTTTGGCTGTTTTCCTTCTGTCTCCTACCTTCTCTTATCTTTTGAGGTGGAAAACATTATACTGTAGAAAATTGGCTCGTACTGCCAGAAAATTTAGCATTAAATGTAAAAAAAAAAACAAAAACAAAACCAAACCTCCTCTTTTGTAAAAGAGGTAAATTAAGGAATGATTATAACCACTATGTAGGGACTGCTTTAAAGAGATCACTAAATGTATTCTTTAGTGAGTGCTGGAAAAAGTGGGGAGTGACTAGGGCATTTGTTTTTGACTGCTAAATGTTGAGAGGAGGGAACTGGGGCCTGGAGGCCGGGTGGCAGGTGACGAGTGGCAAGGTGAAACTGGCTGGATGTATTGTGCTGTAGAAATTAGAGATTTCTGGTTATGGAGCCCCTCAGCCGTGTCAAGAATATCTGGAAGGTCGAGAAGCCACGGTCTAATGTCACTATTAGGTGGTCATGAACACAGAGTCCAGAAGATGGCATTGACCTTTTTATTATTATTTTTTTCATGCTTCCATTTTTCTTTTGGAACCACCTTATGGTTCATTCATAGTCAGCCACGGAGGAGTGTTTGGGCCACTCCTTCTGTCTCTCTTCACTCCTCTCCATGTGTTCGCCTTCCAAGGACGTGGCTCTTTCCCAGTGGTTTGCTGTAGTTCCTTGGGGTCATCCTGGAAATTCCCTGGGAGGGCCCGAGTGTTTGAAGGTCTACAGAGAAGAGCACCTACAAGACACTCCAACCTTCTCCTTGTTATTGTCAACCTCACAATCTGTGTACGTTGCTATGCTATAAGGTCTTTATCTCCTTACCTGCTTGCCAGAGACCCCCTTACCACTGGAGGTGAGGAGGACGTCACAGGGCAAAGGGTAAGACATGTTGGTGCAGCCACACTGGGCACACAGAAGGCACTGTGTCCAGTTCCTTATTCTGGGTTCTTCTCTCCTCCTGTCATGGTGGCCTGCTCTTCCTCGGGGCTGATGCTTGATTCCCTTGTTAGGGGCTCTTGAGTCAACAGAGAATTGAGGTTTGAAAGCAGGTAGGGGTTCACCTTTGACATTTACCCCCTCTCCTTTACAGGCAAGAAAATAAAACATGGTGGAAACATGAGTGAGGAGAGACGGAGGAGCTGGAGAGTGACCTGGCACGTGTGTGAGACTGTATAGTCCTCTCCTCCCTACCCACCGGGGCACATACCCACAGGTCCTCCAGCTGCACCTCAGGTGAAGAGGTTCGGGACCTCTTGCCACCTGGGTCTTCTCCTTTGGACATGCTCTGGGAGTTTGCCCACAGCCTTCCTGCAGTGTGATTTCTAGAGTTGAACCCAACCAGTACCCTGAGGCCATGTGATTGGCACTGAGTCCAGTGGGGCGCTGCTCACACTGAGGACCACCTGCAGTACAATCACTTCGGGGCAGTTTCGAAATGATTTTTGAGCTTTCCTGCAAACTGACTCGCCGTGCCTGGGGCGAGGACCCAGGAGTCTGCACACTGGAGTTGGAGAGCCTTGGATCCCCTCCTGATAGTGGGGCTACCGCTTGCTGGTTGATGTTGTTCGGCCCTGAATCACCTACTGTCCAGGGGTCTCTTCTGTAGGTGCTGGACCTGTTTCTCTTACAGCGTGTTTCCTCCTTGTCCCTCCTTCCCTAGCTGGATCGAGGTTTTGGGGAAATGGACTATGCTGAAATGTTGGGAATCTTCTAGGAGTCCCAGCACGTTAACTGCAGATCTGGTTATCTGGAAACTTCTGATGGTGCAGTAAGTGTGGGGTGGAGATGAGGGTGGGGAGGGAGCCAGACACAATGTTCTGTAGCAACTGTCGTGAGGATGGCAGGAGGGGCTGTAGCTTTTGAGTCGGTAGTAAAGTGGGTCATGAGGATGGATGTTGGGGATTCTTTGGAAATTAGATGAGCAGGCTTCTTTTTTCCTCTTCAGCTGTTTGTGCTTCTGCCTGGCAAAATTAAATTACATCTAGGACATCTTGCAGAAGTGATAAAAGTCACATTAGGGAGGGGCTGGAACTGGGCTCCCATAGCACTGGGGTGTAGCTCTTGGGGGGTGAGTTTGCCCACCCACTGCTGGACATCGGTGCTGGTGGTGGCATGAGTCCAGACGTAGGGGCCGAAGGCTTCCTACCCAGTGCTCTGGGCAGCCCCTTGGGGCAAGCAGACACCCATTTGCTGTTCCTGCGGGACATGGATTCCGGCCTGTGGCAGGTGCACCAGGAAGGTTAGATTTGGGTGGTTTCCCAGAGCTTTGTGTTGTCATTCTTCCCTCCAGCATCTCTTCTGGGGACAGTCTCTGGCTGAGCGCGGGGAGGCAATGTCGCCATCCTGTGGCACCGTGTCTGCGGCTGGAGGAGGTCCTGTTCTTCAGGCAGACCTTGCCTTGGTGTTTCCTGGAAGCCCGGTGTCTGTATGCAGAGCCAGCTGCTGTTACCTCGTTTCTTGGCTCCAGGATCACGGTGTGACGTGACTCCCAGTAGGGCATGCCAAGTGGTAAATGACTTTTCTCCACCAAGTTGCGCTAAGGCGTGGCATTGCTCTATGTCTTCCATGAATGATTAGGGGAGCAGTGACCTGGCTCTTTAGGCCTGTCTATGCCTGCAAGCCCGGGGCCAGGCTGGCAGAGACGCCGACCTCTGCCTGGCACCAGCCATCCTGTTTGCCTTGGTCTCCTCACGTTGGAAATGTCGAGAACATGTTGTGCGTGGTAGATACGAGGCAAGCTTCCCCTCTTCTCGCATCCCCAAATTGCCCTTTTCAAAAGAGTTGGGTGTTTCCAGAGTCTCTTGTATTACACAGCGCTCTCTCAATTACATGCTTTATTTGAACAATAAAGTACAGCTTGAGAACACCTTAGCCTGAAACAACCTCTGTCATTACTGAATTTAAGTGCTTCTAGAAGTCACTTGACAGAATTAATTAAAAATAAAAGGAGGCAAATACATTTAACACAGATTTAGTCATTATTCCTGGGGTTTTGATTTCATAATTACAAGTGTAGAATATTGATACGAGTGAGCCTTTAAGATCACTAATGAAAGGAAGATAGTAAGTGGCTGGAGACAGGTAATTATAGGCTGATAAAAAACCCTTGGTGATATGAACATGGATCCTTGTGGGTTGGGATACCATTTCCAATGACATCATCCCACGTAAAATCACAAGAAGCTGTATTCGACATCTTTTTTTTTTAACGTTTATTTATTATTGAGAGACACAGATCATGAGCAGGGGAGGGGTAGAGAGAGGGGGAGACACAGAATCTGAAGTAGGCTCCAGGCTCTGAGCTGTCAGCACAGAGCCCGACGCAGGGATCAAACTCACAAACCGCGAGATCATGACCTGAGCGGAAGTTGGTTGCTTAACTGACTGAGCCACCCGGGCGCCCCTGTATTCAACATCTTAAATGGATGACAAGAATGATGTGTTCTGGAAAATGGCTCTGGATGACTCAACTCAGGTTGATAAAGGCACTAATATTGAGGCCCATGAAAAGCTTAAAGAAATCATTTTGTAAGTTGGGTGTGGGAAAAACAGTATTTTATAAGTAATGGGATTTTAATTTTAAGTGTGTATATATAAATAAATCAATAAAAGTTACAAATAGTGATTGACTTTTTAATCTAATCTTTAAAAAAAAATTTTTTTTTTAACATTTACTTATTTTTGAGACAGAGCATGAACAGGGGAGGGGCAGAGAGAGAGAGGGAGAAACAGAATCTGAAACAGGCTCCAGGCTCTGAGCCGTCAGCACAGAGCCTGATGCGGGGCTCGAACTCACAGACCGTGAGATCATGACCTGAGCTAAAGTCGGACGCTTAACCGACTGAGCCACCCAGGCGCCCCTGACTTTTTAATCTAAATTCCCCCAAACTATAGAGTCAAGTTTGTGCAATCCATTGTTTGAGATCTCATTGGCCAATTGCCTTCAATATGGGAGTCACTTTATATTCCTCCTGGTTTTCTAGGTTGTATGGTGATTCTTCCCGCAGCCCCTGAGGTTGGGGATTTGAAGGAAGAGAGGAAGGGGTGACGTTTTTTCTGCCCCTCTCCCTCGGTTCACCCTTGCCTCACTGCACCCCTCTTGCCTCACTGCACCCACCCCCCCCCGCCCCCCGCCGGTGCCAGGCACCAGACCTGGGGCTGGACTGGGGACTTTAGAGTGTGCCAGACCCTGCCCCTGCCCTTGGAAGATCACAGTTTGCAAACTGGTGTTAGACCCTGGTAGGCCTGGGTGTTTTGATTCACACTTGTAGTGTCTGTGGTTTGCTTCTTGCTACGTGTCCATGGAACATATTAATTTGTCTTTAAGTAGATTTATTATATGAAATATTCACTGGAGCGGGCTGCTTCACTGTGCAGCATTTGGAACAATGTGCTGAGTACAGTTTGTCCTCATAAATCTATTAATGCTGATAGGAGGTAATTGTCTCCCGTGAAGCTTTGGGGTGAAGTGGGGGCCCAGGGACGGGGAAGAAGCTGGCTGCTGAAACCTGTCTCTCCCAGCCTAGCTCTGGCAGGCTCTCCTCTGCGCGTGTATGTGTGTGTGTGTTTGGTTGTATATATCCGTTCTCTGTCTTCCTTTTTAATGAATACAGAGGCTTCCATTTCCGAGAGAGCCCTCTTGTCAGCTTCTAGCTTCTTGTCAAATTCCTCCTTCCAGCCATGGTTTGGAGGTGTAATGAGGCTCCAAGGGAAAAGCTGGCTTATGAGTTAAGACTGATCTGCGAGGAGAGGGGATTCAGGGGACCGAGGATGTGGACAGGGGGCAGAATGCTAATACTTAGGAGTAAGTGCAATGTAGCAGCCCCTGAGCTAGGTGCTTTATCTACTTGTCCCAGGCAGTCCTAAAAGCCATCCTAGGAGGTAGGTGTTATTATTTCCATATAACAGATACTCTGTTATCCATATTCTGTATCATCTCAGGTTGGTTTAGGGCCTTCATTGCTAAATTAGTAAGTTCATTTAGTTTGACAAACCTCTATGATAGCCTGTCCTGTGGCTAGGGGCTGGGCACGGGGCACAGAGCAGTCATAGCCTCTGGCCCCAGCCCCTCATCTACCAGACACAGAAGCGGAGACCTGTAGAAGAGTCAGATGGGGAAGTGGAACCTCTCTCTGTGTGATAGAGAGTGCAGAGGAGGGCGTGATGAACCGTGGGAGGCTGAGCCAAGGCCAGAGCTGATGTCTGATCAAGGTTGGGAGACTGGGTAAGAGTTTACTGGACACATGGGGGCTGGGAGGAGTTCCAGATATACAAGGATGCAGGACATGGTGGGGACAGCCTGGTTCAGTTCTGCCCAGTCTCCAGAGGAGGGAGGGTGTCATGGGCATCCAGAATCACCAGTGCAGGATCTCTGATGCCTTGCTGAGGAGTTAGACAGTAACCGATGGCAGTGAGCCACTGGAGGTTTTGAAGCCAAGGAGAGAGGAAGTGAATTTGGGTGTTTGGAAAGTTGCTCGAGAGGCACAATAGAGGCTGGTTTGGAGGGGACAAGGGAGGAGGTGGGGAAACCTAGGGTCTGTGGTTGCTCATGCAGCCTGGAAGTCACGGGTGGGGTGAGGGGAGCGCGGGGGTGCTGGTGTAGGAGGTGGAAGGCATCATTTGCCATCTGTGTCGGGGAACAGCAGAACTGGTCAGGATTCCCCATCTCAGGTTGAGAAGTCATGAAAAAGAAAAAGGAGCCAGGAAAAGGATAAAGGAAAATAGTTCATTAGAGGAGAAACGTGAATGCATTTTTAAAAGACTTGCAAAGAGATACAGGAATGACGAAGCTAACACAATCTGAAAGTGTTTCTAAGTTTAATGGTGTTCCGAGATTTAAGCAGACTTACAGACAAAAGCAAACACTTAAGGGAGTTAAGACGAACAGGTTTCTGGCCCAGAGCTCAACCTAAAGTAGGGAGAAGGGGACAGGGCGGTTCGTCGACTACCGCAGGGCTATGACAGGTGGTTATTGTAGCCATCTGGCACCTGAAGGCTCTGGAGATGCAGGCTGGGCAGGTGACAAACTGAGTCTGGGAGAGCAAAGGGAGGGGCAGAGGTAGTTGACGGGATGGAGCCCACCCACTTGAGGACTTCTGGGGCACCACCCACACCTTTTCTCCTCCTGTCTTTTCTCCTGCTGGCAGAGCTGCTGACCAGGTGAGTGAGCCAGTCGGGGGACTCGCCGGGCCTCTCCTTCAGCTCGTGGTGCCCTGGAGTCGGTATAGGGGTGGCTGAGTGGCAAGTGGCAACCCGGCAGGCTTGTCCTGTCCTGTTACCAGGGGAAAGGGGCCTTCAGCAGATCTCTTGTGAGGGCTGAGGAGAGAGGAGGAGGAACATCCAGGCTTCTGGCCTGGGCCGCATTGAGTGCTACTGGTCTGCGGTGAAGTCTTCTATAGGTTGGGGAGCACACGGAGCAACAGGGAGACCGTGCAAGGCCTGTGTGAGCGGAGTGTGTGGTAATTTGGTAGCTTGTGTAAGGCTGGGCTACAGGTGGGACGGATTTATGATCTGGAATGATGTCAAACAAGGAAAAGCCAACTCCTTAGGGCCCCGGTCACGCTGATGCCATCACTGTTGAGACAAAGGATGCATTTATAGTGGAAAGATCGTGAAACTTGGTGGAATCTAGAGACCAGATTCAGAGTTCAAGTTCTGCCCTGCCACTTAGTAGCTATGTGACCTTGGGCAAGTGTCCCTTCTCTGAGCATCTTCTTTCTCATTTGTAACTACAATAATTTGTAATTATAATAGAGCTATATAATAGTGACATCTGCCTCGCTGAAGTCCTGGGTTGTCACAGGCATTGCTGTGTGTGCTCCATAAATTGCAGAGCTCGGTCCAGCAGCTGGTGACCTTTCTAGACCCTAAGAAAGTGGTGCCTGGTTATTCCTTGTACCTCTTACTGTGCCTCCAAAGTGTCGGGGACCCTTAGGAAATGCTGGTTGCATTTATGGATGAGTCTGCTGCAGCACTAGGCATTTTCCGGGGCCGTTTTCCAGTGGCCCTGTCCCCATTCACACTGTGGGACAGGGAGGTAGATCATCTGACACCTGTAGCAGCCACTGGCGGCGGCAAAGCCCAGACTCGCTGCGGGTCCGGGATCTCGGGACCGGACATTTTAACACAGGTTCCAGTTTCAGGGTGGCCCGGCTTGGAGTTCAGAAGCAGAGATCAGAATGGGGACTGCTCCCACTACTCTACTGCATGCCCCCCAGCATGCATGCCTGCACAACTCTGACACGTGGTGTCCCGATCCTCACAGCTAAGTCTTTGCCGACTGGCCGTCATTCCTCGTTTTCTTAACTCTCGCTTGGGACGCCCTGCTCGTGGCCCCTGGAGGGGAAGCAGCGCGTGCCGGGTGTCTACAGCCGGTTTGCTCACTCCTGTGGTTTCCTCGTGTCCTGCCGCAGGTTGTCTTCCATGATGTCGGCGTGCTGACGGACAAGCTCTTCCCGGTGGTGGAGGCCATGCAGAAGCACTTCAGTGCTGGCTCAGGGACCTACTACAGCGACTCTATCTTCTTCCTCTCGGTCGCCATGCATCAGATTATGCCCAAAGGTAACTTGGACTGCAGGCGGCAGCCCTGGGTTTTGACTTTTGCGTCTATTCCCCTGGCTCCGGTGCTTCTCCAGTTTCAGAGAGGAGAGCTCCGCTGAGGCACGAGGGAGAAGACAAGGGTGCCAGGCACACCTTTTGTGTGAGAGAGCTTCCTCCCCAGAGACTCAAGGGCAGGGCCCTGGGTTGCACAGACGCTGCGGCCCATTCACGAGGACAGTGGGAGTTGTGCGGTGTAGTATCCCCAGACTCAGGCAGGACATCTGGGCTCCAGGCCTGACTCTCTCCCTGCACACACACTCTCCTCTGGGACCATGTTTGTTCATCTGTAAAATGGCAGGTTGGACTGGAGAATCCTCCATCCAAATCTGTGATCCTGTTCTCTCTAGTTTTTACCTGTACTCATCTGACTTTAAAATATCCAGTCTTGGGGCTCAGTCAGTTGGGCGTCCTACTTCAGCTCAGGTCGTTAACTCACGGTTTGTGGGTTGGAACCTCGCATCAGGCCCTGTGCTGACAGCTCAGGGCCTGGAGCCTGCTTCAGATTCTGTGTCTCCCTCTCTCTCTATTCCTCCCCTGCTTTCACTCTCTCTCTCTGTCTCTCTCTCTCGAAAATAAACATTTAAAAAAATTAAAAAAAAATCCAATCTAGATGTGAGAGGTGCAAATTATAACTAAGATTTTTCTGAAACTTCGATGCACAAAGGATTTTCTGGGCTTTGGTCCCTCTGGGGCAGAAGAGATTGATTGTCTGGTCTGTGATAGGTTGGGCTTGTGTGGAAATGCTGGCAGGTCTGGTCATCCTTGGATTAGAACCCTTGGAGGGTTCTTGTTGGTGGAGTGTCCCACGCTGCTGGGTTCTCCTCCTCCCAGTGGTCCCTGATTGATTCTGGAGCCCTGAATATTCCCTCCAGTTTCTGGGCTGGTGAACCGTGGCCTGAGGTTTTTGGGATGGGGAGAGGAGTTCCTGGTTCTTGGGGTAGCTGCGACCTGATCTGTGACTGGATGGGTTTCCAACAATCAGACCAGGCAGAACCTGATCCCCCAGGGGACAGCCAGGCCATTTGGTGGAGTCCTGCTGCTCTGGCCCAGCAAACCAGATGTGAAGGCGGGGTCAGGAGCCACCAGTGTTTGAAGGGGCCTGTTGGCCAGGAGCTCAGGAGTTGCAGGTTGAAGCCGGGTTCCCCTTGGCAGTGTGGTGTCCTTGGACTCCACAGGCAATTCTAGCCCACCCACTGTGGCTGTGACTTTGTCTCCACAAGGCAAATCCCTGCACACACAGAGGCCTCTGAGTGTTCTCTTAGCTGGAAGGCAAGGGCTCAGGAAGCGTCACTGAGCAAGAGTCTGATGGAGAGAGGAGGGCGTGGAGGAAGAGGTAACATTTGTGATTCTTCGCAGAAGCCAGTGCAGCTCTGTGAGCCCACCGAGTCCTCCCACCCGCCCTGTGCCGTCATAGCTGGGAGACCGAGGAATTGACTTGCCCAGGGTTAGACAGCCATTTAAGTGGCAGAGCTGGGATTTGGGCCCCGGTCAGTCTGACTTGGAGGGCTGCTTCTCCAAATAGTAGCTCTTTCTATCGCATCCCTCTGGGCAGGACCAGTGCTGGTGCCGTGGGTGATGCACATGGGAGGAAGGTGTGATTCCTGCTGTCCTGGATTCTGGGAAGACACAGACATAAGTGCTAGTCCAGCCCTGCCACCAGCCACTTGTGTGCCTTTGCTGAGCCACTTTGCCTCTCTAGGCCTCAGGCTCCCCACCTGCAAAATGAGGGGGCTGATCTGGTGAGCTCTTTCGGCTTGCATTCAGAGGAGTCCAGGCTTACAGGCATCCCCCTGTGGGTTTCTGCGGTTCTGGGAGGCTGAGGGCAGAGGGGTTCTACCCTAGCCTACCTCTCTCTTCTACCTCCACAGTCCATCCTGATTGCTGCATAGGTGAAGCTTTGGAGCAGGATTCTGTTTGGTAAAGGATTCCGTGATTAAACTAATTTGAAATGTCTTGGCTAGATGGGCCGTTAGGGCCTGGCTCCAGCCCTTTTGTCCTGCATGTGTGATTGGCTCAGCGAAATGCTGTGAGGGAAGAACTGACAAAGGACAGCAGGAGATCTGGGAGGAGGCCTGCCTGACTTTCCCCTCCCTCCATCCCATCCCCCACACCCCCACTCCCTCATCAGCTGGTAGGTCACTACCCAGCATGTGCTGAACTCTAGGCCAGGCCATGCTGTGGGCCACCCAGAGGTAGGGGAAACACAGCTCCTTGGGGATGGTCAAAGCAACGCTGGATGTGCCTCACAGCGCTAGGCAGGACCAGGGAGATGAGGAGAGTTTGGGAGCCCCAGGCTGCCACCCCTCTGCTCTCTGACTTGGCCCTGCCCTAAAGCCTGGCCTTGCCCAGGGGGGCGATGTCTGCAGGGACAAGGCTGTGGCCAGAGCTTTGCTGTCTCTGCAATAGATCAGATTTCAGTTTCCGTCCAAGTGGGATCACGCCTCTGAGGGGCCGGTGTCAGGTGGGGAAGGAGTTGATGTGCCCAAACAGGGAGTCCCTTCTTTAGGTGGATGGTAGTGTGTTGCCAGAGATTCACTTTTACATCCGCCCAGAGTCCACTTCCTAAGAAGAGAGTTACTGGGAGTTACTAAAATCTGATAGTCATAGAACGGAACGAGCAGTCTTGGGAGTTCCTGCGGAGTCCGGGCGTCTCTGCTGAGCAGTCTGGCTGCCACACAGCACTTGGCGGTGTCGCGGAACCCCTGCCGGCCAGATCCTTCGGCACATCCTGCAATTTTTGGAAGGATGCTTTGTTTTCCAGCACCGTTAGTGCTGTCTTGAGTTTGTCATGGCTCCTTATTGCTGCCTTTTTGAAATTCGTTTTTTTTTTTTTTTTAATCATAGAAATTACTGCTGTTTTGTGCTTTGTTGTTGGTTTTGTTCTTGTGTAATTAGTGCATTTTGGCTACTTTGGTTATTTTGTTTCTTTCACAGAGTTCTTTTTCCTCTGGGATAATGAGAAAGGGAGTGCGGTGGGTCATAAGCACTTGGTCCCACCCAGGAAGGCTGGGTCAGAAAAGCTTGTGTTCTTCTGAGTTCTGTCTCAAGAGGTCCTGTCTGGTGCTTGCCCCAGACATGCGGGTTATTTCTCTGTGTTGAAGCCTCTCGTCACCCTCCCCTTCCTGGAGCCTAAGGGTCACCCTTTTGTTCCTGAGCTACGTTTAAAATATGTTTACTTCTTTTTCTAGTTTAAAAGAAACTAGATTCTTTTATTCATATTCTTTTATTCTTTTATTCATAAAAGAATACCTGAAAACTACATTAAAATAGAAAAAGTTACCCGTTTACTACATAAACAGACTATCTTCTAATATTTTCCCAACATGTAGCTTTTTATATATTTTTTTTAATGTTTATTTATTTTTGAGAGAGAAAGAGACAGAACATGAGCGGGGTAGGGGCAGAGAGAGAGAGGGAGACACAGACTCCAACAAAACAGGCTCCAGCCTCCAAGCTGTCAGCACAGAGCCCGACGCGGGGCTCGAACTCATGAACTGTGAGATCCAGACCTGAGCTGAAGTTGGATGCTCAACTGACTGAGCCACGTAAGTGCCTCAGCACATAGCTTTTTAAAAACTTAGGCAAAGTGGGAGTTATGCATATATTTCAAACATTCTCAGTCTTTTTGTACATATCAAAATGTACAATTGAACATTTAAACTAAAAAAATGTAAGAAATGGTACAAGTGTAGCTGTATTGTGACATTTTCAATTATGTCACTCATCACTATTATCTGTGTAATCATAGTCTTTGAAAAATTTTTGAATGGCTCCATTGAGTAGGTGAAACTTAGTTTACTTTATTATTTCCCTGTTCTCGGCTATCTGACACTTTCTATTTTTTTCTACAATCACAAATTACACTGTGATTAATATACACATACATAAAGATTATTTTCTCTAATTAGGATTATTTCCTTATGGTAACTCCCCATGGGTGGAGTTACTGAGCCAGAGGTGATCCTTACAAAGCCAGCCTGTGTCAACTACCCCCTGCCCCGTGTCATCAGCCTGTACATATGAGGGTCTGCATGGTTTTCTATGCCCATTGATGTCTGCCCTCTCAGAGGGACCTTGGGTAGCTGCATACCAACAGGACAGGAAGCAAGGAACTGAGGTCAGGGCACTGCTCTGAGTTGTAGGGCAAGTTGGGCCTCTCAGCCTGGGTTCTGGTGACCGTCCCATGCTTATTCTCATGGCCAGACCTGAATGTCCAGCCTCTTGCACCCCCGCAGCCCCATAAAGCTTATGAAACCTGGTTTCCTCACTGCAGCCTTGTGGAGAGGCCCTGGCTGGGTGGGGTGCATTTAACCCCATGTGTTTTTGCTCTGATTGTCCCCCTTTGGAGCAGTACCCCCCAGACCGTGTCTGCAGAGCGAGGACTGAAGTGCCCTGCTAGCAGAACGTGCTGGCTCTGATTTAGGTCAGAGCTGGTCTCCCTTTCCGTTGCCTGTTGGAGGGGTCACGTGTGGCTGGCTGGCCGGTCCTGCCACTGACCTGCAGCCTCCCTCCGCTCCTCAATCACACCCACAGGGCTTTTATCTGTTGGTAGGTTTGTCACCATTGGAAACATCTTTATGTAATGGAAAAGAAAACAGTTTTTACCCAGCTGGAGCTACAGGGAGTGAAGAATAGGTCCTCGGGGACTGCCGGCTTCCCTCCCCTGTGTCACATGGCTCCGAGGAGCTGCTGGCTCCAGCTGAGCAACATGGGCCATAAAAACAGGCGTCACTGAGGCTGAGCCACGATGCCTGGTCCGTGGTTGTGGTGTTCTCCCTGGGCAGGGAGGGCGGGTACCCAGACAATCAGCAGTGTGTAAGGCTGGCCAGAGACCCTAGGAGTCTCTCTTGGAAGGCTCTCCTGTCCTGTGCTTAATCCTTTGCCAGTAGACGTTCTTTGCCAAGGGTCTAGTGTGTGCGTGATGCGGTGCTGGCCACTCTGGGTGTCTCGGAAATGTTTGCCAGGTTGCCGCTTCATGGGCTCATGGCAGTGGGGGGGGTGGCGTGGTCCGGCAGTTAGGGTGGGATGTGAGGAAAACCACAAGGGAGAGCCACACAGTGCTGAGGGTTTCAGAAAAGGATGAGTCTCAGGCATTTGGCATGAAAGAGGAGAGCTTCATGGAGGAGGTGATCCTTGAGTTGGACTTTGAAGGGTGGGTAAAGGTTCGTTGTTTGAAATGGGTAGCGAGCAGCTGAGGCAACTGGGAAGTTACGGCGTGTGTTTGGGAAATAGCGCCCTGCCTGTTGTGATGAACATATCAGAGCACATGCTGGAAAGTAATGGGAGAGAAGATGGGCGAAGAAATGTTGGCATGTGTCAGGGAGGTTTGGATGCCAGGCTGAGGGGCTGGCCCTTGTCCATAGGAGACGGGGTCTTTGTGGGCATTTTGGACTTGGAGGTACCTGACCAGACTTGTGCTTTAGGAAGGCTGATGTGTCTGAGATGGGGAGTGGATCACTCTGGGAGATAGTGTGCCCGGCTGCACACCTACGCCGAGAGTTGGCTGGGCTGGGCATTATGGATGGGCTGTGAGAGACCCGCAGGTGGACTCCCTGGCCTCAAGCAGCAGCTCATCTAGAGTGTGCCTTTGTATACATGAGTGTGCACCATGCCTACGTGTACCAAGCATATACACATGTGGAAGGCAAGACCTGGCAGGCATCCCCCACCTGTGCATAGCCCCTCCCCCCTTTCCACGAGAGTCCCAGGGCTACAGAGGTTATTATGGTGGCATTATGCTGGCTACTGTGGGAAGTTATGACCTAACTTGCAGCTTTTAGCAGCTCTGTGGGGCCAGAACAAGAGGACGTAGAATTATGAGAGTAGGCAGAGAAAATAGCCTTCCATTTGGAGCTCCAATTAGGGGTCGTAAACTCCTGCCAAATCATGCAGTTATTCCTGTCATGGAACCACTTGCCTGCCAGTCCTTTTCACTTTAGTGTGAATTAGCCCCATCTGATTGCTTTCCTCTGCGCACTGAATTGAGATAGATGCTCCAAGGGAATGAGATGAATAATATATTTGTTGAATATATAAATGAGGTTGAGGGAAAGGTGGAAGGGAAGAAGAAAAGGTATTTTGGAGCCTTGTATGCTCCTCAGCCTTTTGGAGGTAGGCTCAGGCTTATGTTGACAAACCCCTGACTCCAGGCAGAAAGAAGTGGGGAGGAGGGAGACCAACTGTCTCATTCAGACCTTGGTGAGATCTCAGCCCTGGAAAGGTCACGAAACTCTGTTTTTCTCCTAGGCCTCATGTTCTTTCCCCTAGGGGCCCTGGAGCCCAGGCCTGAGCAATAGAGCTCTGCTTTAGCCATGCTGTGCCTCCACTTGGACTCTGTAGACTAGCCTGCACCCTTGACCCTTTTTAACCCTGGTTTCTGTTCGAGTAGGGAGTATAAAAAATTCCAGTTGATTGATTTTCTGACGAGCTTTGGACAAAACCAGCTCCATATGACATAGATGGTTTACACATCTTGGGTCCTAGTGGAGCCTGGGGCCACTGCTCCCTCGGGTCTGTGCCCCCTTTCTGCTGGTTTGCCTCCTAGCAGGTTGAGGCATGGAGAACTCTCCTGACTTGGCCTGTGGTGCAGATTGGCATCTTTGGGGTCAGCGTTCCTACGGGCGTTGGCTGTAGTGTCTAGACTTCAGCAGCACTGGTGTCTGGACTTCTCTATGTGCCTGGGAGGAGTCAGGTGGTGGGGTCATCCTTGGGGCATGAGGACTGGCGCTCTGACCGACTCTGTTTAGGGCACACTGAGGAAGGGGCAT
This sequence comes from Panthera tigris, assembly GCF_018350195.1. Taxonomy (NCBI): domain Eukaryota; kingdom Metazoa; phylum Chordata; class Mammalia; order Carnivora; family Felidae; genus Panthera; species Panthera tigris. Next base: position 72,817,302 of record NC_056668.1, read on the forward strand.
CTGAGGTGAGGAAGAGGGTGTCTCTGCCTGTCTGTGCACAAAACACCCCTCAGTTGCAACGCCCCCATCTTTATAAAGGGTGTTCATGTCCACCTGAAGGGAATCAAGGCACAGAGAGAGGGAGAGACTTTCCAGGGTCACAGTGGCTACCCAAGCAAGGGCAGGGCTGGGAGCTGTGACTCCCAGCCAGTGCTGTCTACAGTCCGCAGTTCCCACCCCCCATGTGCACCGAGGGCATCCCTGCACTTCCCTGGCTCAGGCTAGATGCTGGCCCATCTGTGTTCATGTTTCCAGGCTTCCCATTCAGACCTGGCCTCTGAGGCATTTGTGGAAGCTTCTCTCTGTTGGCCTGTGGGTCCATCAACCAAAAACTGAGGGCCGGCTCTGCCCCTAGCCCTGTGCTGGCACTTTGGAGGGACCTAGCCCTGTGCCTGGGGCTTTGGGGTGAGTAGAGAATACTCAGTTTTGCCTCAAGTGAGGCTAAGCTCGATCAAAGCGAGAAGCCAGATGTAAGCCACACAGTTCAGGAGAAATAGCAGAGCTTTTGCCCTCATTGTGAGGAGGGGCTAGTGGGCAGAGTGGAGGCATCAGAGCTCAGCTGCCCCACCTCGTACCCCTCTCCTGCCTGGCTTACCTCATCTGTGAAGTGTGGATGCCCGATCAGTGCCCCTAAGGCAGTGATTCCCCGGCTAGGCCATCTAGAAACACCTCCAGCTGTCCTGGTCACCAACGGCTATCTCCCCCACTTGCCGGCAGGAGAAACCCGGTGCCTAGTTAGGTGGAGAGGACTGTGCGGGGTGGGGTGCACTGCCCCCAGAGGTGGTCCGGCCAGTTGTCATCTCAGAGCTGGAGCGAGACATCACATTGTCCCCTTGCTGTGTGGCACACATACCACAGGGGTTATGTCTGCCCCTGGATAATGAATGACACTGGGTTGCAGGGAGCAGGGATTGTTGAACGGTCGAGCAGATCCGTTATCTGTCTAGCCCCCCAACAGTTCCGTGCGTGAGCAGGAGTCAAATGTGTGAGTTTTGCAAATGGACAACATGAAGCCCGGAGAGGGGAGGTCATTAGAGCAAAGTCACCTAGTGACTAAGAGATTAGGATGTAGGCTGTCCAACTCCACTTCTCTCCTGGCCTCAGTTTCCCCAGCTAGTAATGCAGGTATTGGACTCCATCATCTCCTCTGTCCTCCCGAGCCAGGTATCCTGGGTATTGCTGGATATAACAGGAGCACGCTGGCCTTGTAGGTTGTGTGTGTTTTCTGAAGTTCCAGAGTTTTCAGTTTTGTGTCCACCCTTCCAGATATCTTCAGGCGTGTGCGTGCATGTGTGTGCTTTTGTGCATGTCTTCACCCTGACTTCATAGAGGCCCCTTTGACCCTTGGCACTTTGGGCCTTTGTATATCCTTTACATCTGTATCACTGTTTTTATCAAAAGTGCTGGATTGTTTTCAAAAGTTTTAGATTTATAGAAAAATTATGAAGATAGAACAGAGAGTTGGTATATACTCCATACCCGGTTTCCCCTATTATTAACATAATATCTTAATATGGGACATTGATTGTAGTTAATAAACCAATATTGATCTGTTATTATTGACTAAAGCCCACACTTTATTCAGTTTTCCTTAGATTTAGCCTAATGTCCTTTCCTGTTCCGGGATCCCATCCAGGATACCATATCACATTCAGCCGTCCTATCTCCTTAGACTTCCCTTGGCGGTGGAATTTTCTCCCAACTTGCCTCATTGTTTTTGATGACCTTAACAGTTTTGAGGAGTACTGGTCAGATATTTTATAGAGCGTCCCTCAGTTAGGATTTCTCTGATGTTTTTCTCATCATTAGACTGAGTTACGGGTTTGGGGGAAGAACAACATAGCGGTAAAGTGGCATTTTCACCCCATTGTATTAGTGACACATCGCAGCATATCACGGGTACGTGGTTGATTATTGTTGATGTTGGCCTTGATCTCCTGGCTGAGCTAGTGTTGGTTAGATTTCTCCACTGTAAAGTTCCTCTCATTTCCCCCTGCCCATGCTTACAGACTATGAATGGCCACTTTTCAAAGCGTGTGTGTCCATTGCCCAGACCCTATCCTGCACATCCTGTTGGTGATGTCGGCCTCCTCACGATGCCGGCCGTGGTCTGTGGGAGCCCAGAGATTCTGAAAGACTGCTTCACCGTTCCCGAGGGTAGGCCCCATTCCACTGTGTTGTCAAGAGATGACCGTGCCAGAACTTTCTCGACTTCCAGTGTCACTGTTTGCAGGGAACACTGAGCCAGGCAGGTCTGAAGCAGGCTGAAGGGGAGTTGGCACATCACAGAGAAAAGGAGTGTGGGCTGAGGGTCAGAGCGAGGTGGGTGCAAACTGCTGCTCTGTGACCCACCAGATTCGCTACCGCTTAAAAGAAGCCATATGGTATAGTGGTTAAAAACATGGGCCAGGAGCCACTGTACCTGTGTTCCCAGCAGCCCCATCACTGGCCTGTTGTGTGATTCTGGCCAAGTTGCCCAACCTGTCTCTGTCTTGGTTTTCTCCTCTATAAAATGGAGGTAACAGTTCACATCTCATGGGGCTGTTATGACAGTTAAGTGAGTTCGTATATGCAACGGGCTGAGAACAGTTAGCTTGCCTTCTCTCTGGGTTTCGGTTTCTGTGTCTGTAAAATGGGGATGATTGCCAAGATGGTACCTGTCAACCCTTCGCACTGCGCCTGGCCCTTGGCGAGTGCCCAGTAGTTGTCGGCTGTTGGAGTGATGATGAGGAGTCCTGCCTCCAAACACGGCACCAAGGGTGTGGGGCTGGAGTTACTCTCAGGCTTCTAGACCACACGCTTTTGCCTTCTGGAAAGAGCTTCTGATCTGGGGTATGGACATTTTCTGGATGACCCCGGACAAGTCATGTCACCTCTTGTCACCCGGGTGAGGACTGTGGTGTCTGACTCGCCTTCCTCTCAGGGTTACTGTGAGCTGGACATTGAGTAATGCAGCTGAAAATGCTTCATCTCCCTCACCTTCTGGAAGACCTTTTCCACTGGTTCCCAGAACCTGGTTATCTGGAATCTGAATGGTCATAACACATTATTACCACCAGAGCCCCATCCTGTTCATGTTTCCTAAGAAGATCTATGTGTGCAGAAAGACCAGGGAAGTGCAAGATGTTGCAAATTCCCTGAAAAGGTAAGGCTCAGGGCCTGAGCCTCCTCTGCCCCGGAGTCACCTTCATGAAGCCCAATGACGCTTGCTGTGGTAGAAAAGAATGAAAAAGCTGGCGGGTTTTGATTTTTTTTTTTAATGTTTATTTATTTATTAAAAAAATTTTTTTTCAATGTTTATTTATTTTTGAGACAGAGACAGAGCATGAACCGGGGAGGGTCAGAGGGAGAGGGAGACACAGAATCTGAAACAGGCTCCAGGCTCTGAGCTGTCAGCACAGAGCCCAACATGGGTCTCGAACTCACGGACCACAAGATCATGACCTGAGCCGAAGTCGGACACTCAACCGACTGAGCCACCCAGGCGCCCCTCATGTTTATTTATTTTTGAGAGAGAAGGGGAGAGAGAGAGAGAGAGAGAGAGAGACAGAGAGAGAGAGACAGAGAGAGGCAGAGAGTGAGGGAGACATAGAATCCGAAGGAGGCGCCAAGGTCTGAGCTGTTAGCACAGAGCCTGATGTCAGGCTCGAACTCACAGATCACAAGATAATGACCGGAGCTGAAGTCGACTGAGCCATCCAGGTGCCCCAAAGCTGACTGGTTTGGGTTTTGAATCGGGGTTGGCTCAGACCTCCTAGCCCCCCTTTTTCTGGCATCATGGGTGCCGTCGCCCCAAGTGTCCTTATTTCAGCAATCTGTGGTTGGGGCCTTGTCCTAAGGCTGGAGGCAGACAGCTGGACTCTTTTGAGGACAGTGTTGGGTCCACTTTGGGTCAGTGTCACTGGATAGGAAAGGCTGGTGTGGGTCTTGGGTAATTTATGTCCAGGTGCATCTTAGCCCAGGTTCACAGGCCCATGTGAGAAAGAATGGAGACAGGGCCAAAAAGCCTGTAGGCAGGCCAGAGCCAAAGTGGGGAAATCCAGACTGGCAGCTCTCCATTCATTCATCTATTCATTCATTTTTTCATTCATTCATACTTTGAAACACTGAGGTCAGCGTACAAACTTTAGAAGAAAGCCTTTAAAATTCCAGTTTTTTCTCCTTAAGTGAAATTTGACAAATGTGGTAAAAGCCATATTCCGCTTAGGTTTCTTTATTCTGTGCTCTTTGTATTTTTACTTACTACCATGGGAGGTCTGTAATGTTCTCTACTGTTCTTACATGGCAGTTTTCTAAAATAGAGAAGCCTTTTAAAGATTGGTTTGTGGAACTTCATACTTTTGTTCATTCAAAACCAGATGAGAAATCTATAATCAATGTTTAGTCACCCATCAGTGAGCAGACATGCATCTAACGAGAAGGGTCCTATAGGGACATGAATGTGCATTCTGGAACCTGGGGTGTGGTGGAGGAGTGAGGATTTTGGCCTCTTCTCTACCCCTAACCCCATCAGCCTCAGTATCAGGAGAAAGCAGAAACAAGGGGTCCTTAAACTCATTGACACTGTTTTAAATGGTTTTCTGGTCTCTGAAATCCTCAATGTGGAAGGTACTGGCCAGCATGTGCCTGTACCCACAGTTAGTCCTGTGGCCTCTTTGCTTCAGGGGTAAAGTGGCCTGAGGACAGAGGGGGGATGGTTTAGTGTGGGGTCAGCCACCCTGGGAGTTGTTCTTGCTCTGACCCTTGCTATCCTAGCCGTCAGATGTAGGGGACAGAGAGACCTGCCCCCTTTCCCTGACTCTTCCCCAAAGGAAGGCAAAATAGAATCTGATTCCAGGACCCTGTTTACTAGTGGACTCAGTCACTGTGTGAAAGGTCACATATACGAGTTTGGCTTTCCTTCTCTCTGGAGTTTTCCTCCCACTCTTGAGGCAGGGCTGCCTCAGCAGGATGGGGTGGGGGAGGCCCCTCACGCTTTCTTAGCTGGAGGAGAGCGAGGTCCTGCTGAGACTTTGGGCCTCGGCCATTTTCTCCAGCCTGGCTTGCCAGAGAGTTCTCCATCACACCCAGCTAACAACAAAGTGGTCTTTGACTTTGCCCACCTGCTGTTACTCCTGCTGTCTATCCATGTCTCAGAAACCTCCTCAGGAGCAGGCATCACCGGACTATCCCTGAGTTCTCTGGCTCAGAGGCATACCCAGTACAGGTGGTACCTTGTCTGAGCTGCCAAAGCTTTGTTTAGAAAATGGGGGGTAATGATTGTGCACACATCGTGGGGTTGTGACAAAGGTTGGTGGAGACTGCGTGTGAAGGGTCGTAGTGCCTTGTAACTGTTAGATGGTAGTATGCATCAGCAAAATCAAAAGCTCTAAGTACTGAAGTAAAAAAAGTGTAACTTTGTTCAGCCCAGCATTTCTCAAATACAACTTATCACAGAACACCTTTCTGAAGAATACATATTCACATTCTGAGACAGGGTTGTTTCACAGAACTCACTTTAAGAAGTGCTGCTCTCAATTAAGAGTAATGATTAAAGAACGCTGTGTGGCTCTCTGCTGGGGCAGGGGTACGAAGCCTCAGCCTATAGGGAGAGGCACGTCCTGTCAGTCTTTCCTCTTCTGCCTATAGCACAGCCAACGGAACACGTCATTGGGTATGGCATTTAAAAAAAAAATTTTTTTTTAACATTTATTTATTATTGAGAGACAGAGAGAGACAGACCATTAGCAGGGGAGGGGCAGAGAGAGAGGGAGACACAGAATCCAAAGCAGGGTCCAGGCTCTGAGCTGTCAGCACAGAGCCCGATGCGGTGCTTGAACTCACAAACCAAGAGATCATGACCTGAGCCGAAGTTGGACGCTTAACCGACTGAGCCACCCAGGCGCCCCGGGTATGGCATTTTAATTAGTCACTGCTTCGCTGCTTATACCATGACTCCTCCCTAACCGTCATGCCCAGTGCTTGCCCCAGACCCAGAAGCATTAAGGATTCATAGTGGAGACCCCGGGGACAGAATTGTTTAGAAGGAGGGTGAGCAGGGCACCCTCACAGCATTGACAAACCGGAGTGTTTCAGAGAGGTGACCCAGAGGGCAGCTGACAGATCTTAAAATCAACTCTTGAAGGAACTGGGCTATCCTGGAGAGAGGAAGTGGGCCTGTTCTTTGTGGCCCCAAAAGGCATCACCAGGTACAGATGGCTAGAACTTCTAACTCCATCACCACCTCTCTGTAAGCCCCTGGGCAAGGCCTTTCCCTCCCAGATGATAGGTCCTTATATGTAGATTGAGGAGGGATTGGCTAAAATCCAGTATGCAGACTGGCCACCTAGGGCCATGGACCATAATCCGGCCATTTTATCATTCTTCCAGGGGCTTTCAGTGGAAGTGTTACCTGGGGGACCACCTGTCCCAGGCTTGTAGCTCTTGGCTCCCTGTCATTCTGTTGCTCGCAGTGCATGCTGGGCCTGAAGCCCTCTTTAAAGCTGTGAGGTCGGTGCTACAAACCCCGAGCTCTACTTTGCTTGCTCCCTTGCAGCTGCTCCAGCTTCCCTGTTCCCTCTGCCTGGACCACTCTCCCCATGGATAACTCCAGAGGCTGCTCCCTCGCTTCCTTCAGATCTTTGTCCAGACGTCACCTCCTCAGTGAGGCATCCCTGACCATCCCATGTGAAATGGTACTCATCTTACCTAGAGTGCCCATGCCTTACATCATTTTTCTTCAGAGTCCTTATCACCATCTGCTAGAGAATTTTACTTTTTTTTTTTTTTTAATTGTTTCCTCCACCCAAGTGTAGGCTCCATGAGGGCAGGACATTTTTATGCATTTTGTTCACTGTTGTGCTCCCAGGAATTGCCTAGAAAATGCCAAACACATAATAGGCATTCAACAAATATTTGTCAATTGAATTAAATGAGGGAATTTTTAGGCATGTGTCTTGAACGAGTCTGTTTCACGAGTATGCCGGAGCCGACCTGACTGCCTCAGCGCTGTTACCCATTTCACACCCTCTGGGGATGAACTCCAGCCCCTTCTGATAAACTACACAGAAACTGGATGTTTCTTGTGGATTAGCAGTCACTACTAAGAGCTTGAATTTTCCAGACAACCATTTCTCGGCGGGTCCCCAAAGCCTTGAGGAGACATGGTGGATGCTGATTTCTCGGTCTATCAGATGGTGCCCCACTTGCCAGGGCTCAGTGTGGTGTGACGTGCAGGAGTTCTTGTGTGGAAGAAAGCAAATGGAGAAACAGATATCCAGGAACTTGCCTGAGTGAAAACATCTGAGCAAATACTGAACAAAGGTTATAAACATGTGTCCAGTGATTTTCATAAAAACTATTTTCTGGCAGCTCCATGGAGCAAATTTGAGGCATTTGAGTCCTGCCCACCCCCCCCCCACTCCCACCCTTATTCTGAAGAGGGACAGCTGAGCAAGTTTGTCATAAAATGCTAAAAATAGTAATGTGGTGTAGACCACTTTTTACTGATGCCAGAAGCTCTTTGTAAGCTAATGAAAATAGTTGCCAAACTGATTGAACAGTAATGTCTTCCATTTTGGTCCCCTCCGTTAGATTCTTTTTTAAACCTTTTCAAGATCCTCTTTGAAATTCCTGGCTACCGGTCAAAGGCACCAGCCAGCATTTAGTATTGTCAGGAGGTGAAGCAGCCTTTACTTCAGGCATTTCGTCACCTGCAAAGGGTTGGCTGCTCTCCCGCCGCATGCACCACACCGGGGTGGGTGCTGCTGCCTTGCCCTCGGGGAGCTCACCTTCTGGTTTGGGGGAGAGCCCAAGCGAGAGGACGCTCAACAGAGCCAGAGGTCCGGGTCTATCGCCCTGGGCCTGGACTTAAGGGAGATCGTGTGGGGTTGTTTGCATGGAGAATGGACCAGATACTGTCAGTTCCGTCAATTCAGAGAGGAAGCTTCGTTGAGGAGGATGAGTCCGGTTCATGCCAGCCTTGAAGGCCGAGGAGTTGAGGGTCAGGGAGGAGAAGGGCATCATCTGCTATACCAGGAAGTCAGCCTCCTGGGCGAAGGGTTTGCTGGCATCCTGGGTCTCAGCCTGGGCGGAGGCCTCTTCAACGGTGTGAGATCCCCAATCCCTCAGTCCAGTGTGCTCACCAAGCTCCTCTGGGGTTGACACGAAGTGTGCATCTTTTCTTTGTCCTGCCTTTGCCCATGGTTCCCTGGCAGGAGAGTACTCTATTTCTCTCCTCAAGCCATGTGTGTACTTAATGAGGACCAGGGCCTATTGGTTAACCACCTTGGATTGAGTCTTGGGCCTGCTCTTCCTTTCTTTTCCCCACCCCTTACTGTGGCTCTGGAGATCCTTTGGGGGGATGTTCCTGGCTCTGCCTGCGCCTCCAGAGGGAGAGCTGCAGAGATTGACGCCTTACTCCTCTTGTCTGGCCCGTTTTCCCTCCTTTAGCATCGTTTCTTGCTGCTCTGCACATCTACCTCGTGCTCCAGCCTAAGTGGCTGCCTTAACTGTTCTCGGTCAAATGCGCACACTCTGCTGTCCTACTTCCTGGGCTTGCTTAGTGCTTCCTTTGGCCTGGAAGGCCTCCCCCTGCACCTGATCACAGGGCCCCCGGAGGGCAGGCTCTGCAAGCACCAGAGTGTCAGCGGGGTGGCCTCTGCCTGGTCCTTTGGGGGTGTGAAAACCCCATGAGAGTCCTAAGTCGGGCATGTGATATGGTGTGAACCCTAACTTCTTATAAAATCTCAATGGCTTGGGGGATGGGTGAGGAGGATTCCCATCAGATGTGGATACAAACTCTCAGCAGCCAAGTGATTTTACTAAGTGAATAGACTCAGCCCCGAGGGGGTGGTGTTCTGGTGACAAAATGCTCTTTTAGGAGCTGCGTGTCTCCAGGGGAGCTGTCATGGGCCTCCTTCCTTTCAGCCTCGGCTTTTCGACTTCTCTCCTTCACCCCAGCTTCTTGCCTTTGTTCAGGACTGACTCCTTAACCAGGCTTAGCCGGTTCTTACCCTAATCTCACTCATGTCTGAAGCTCTGGGACATAACTGCTCCCTGAGGTGAGTGGGACGTGGGGTGTGGTGGGTCACAGTCTTCCTTCTGCGTTGAGTTGGGGCAGTCACATACAATATTGATTTTTTTTTTTTTTTAAAGCACCATCTATCACGTAATAAAATTTGTCCGTTATAGTCATTAGTCACAGAGCGGTGAAGTTTGGGGAACTCATAATGCTGGGGCAGCCGTGAGCTTCTGACTGGGCCAGTCTGGTGGCTGACCTTAAGTGAATTCCTTCTTTTGCAAGCCTTCTGGCCCTGACTTGATGTGACCTCTGGATGCCCTCCTTCCCTGCTTTTCTTCCTCCCCTGTCTCTTCTTTCCCTCCTCTTCCCTTATGAGAAAGTAAGACTCTTCGAGTCAACACAAGAGAAGGGATTATTATGGAAGGGTTGGGGACAAGAGGCGTGAACCCTGGGGCAGCTCTGGGGACCTGTCCGTTTTGGTGATTCTTTCTCCTTCCCTCTCTCTGTTGGTATCTTTGTTTCTGTCTATGCTTCTCCATGTTCTCCTTTCTATAGCTGCTTTTTAAAAACGTGTTTTTTTCTGTTCCCACGGAACTGAAGCTTGCATGGGGCTTTGGTTTGTTATGACTTCCCCATATCAGGCATCATCTCTTAGTATTTTCCATTTCAAATCCTGAAAGAGACTCTTCTGGCCTGTCCATAGGCCATAAATTATTGATTTTGTTGTTGTTGATCCATTCAGCTGGGACCACAGCAGGTGGGACCATGTGGTACCAACCCGGCCACTTGGGACTGCTTCTTCAGGAAGCGTGTGGGACGTGGACCAGCATGTGATTGTGCTCTTACGTGCAGTCATCTCCACCTCCCATCCGACAGGAGGGGAAAAAAAGTAGATCTGATGTGGGTGTTGCTCTCATGACATCATTTTCTAGTGGAAGAATTAGAAATTCCTGTCCTACAACTACTATCCATCATGGAGGGTGTTGTAGGCAGCCTCTAAGGTGGCTCAGGGCCATCTTATGGTCCCCACCTTCTGGCATTCATGCCCTTCGCTTGACTGTGGGCTGGGCTTATTGACTTGCTTCTGTTGAACAGAATATGGCAAATGGGTGGCATTAACAATTCTGAGATTATGTCCTAAGAGACTATGGCTTCCACCTTGGATACCTTTTTTCTCTCTCTGGTCCCATGCTCTGAAGGACGCCAGTTGCTGGGTTAGGAGCTGCCGTGTGGAGAGGCCTGCCTGGGAAAGAATTGACATCGCTGGCCAGCTGCCAAGAGGACCTGAGGCCTATCAGCTGCCCCGTGAATGAACTGTGAGGTGATCGCAGCCTGTGAGCCAGCAGCATCTGGTTAAGCTGTGTCTCCGAAACTGGGAGATAATAAATGTTTGTTGTTTTCAGCTGCTAAGTTTGGGGTTAACTTGTTATGCAGCAATAGATAACTGATATAGGGGGCATATAAGCACAGAGCTGTGGGAGTACAAAGGAGGGCACATTTTTGGCTAAGGGACTTGGGGACTGCTTTGAGAAGGATGTGTATTTGAGCAAGGCCTATCTTTTTTCCATAGAGTGGAATAGATTTGGCACTCATTTTGGATGGCCTCTGAGAACCTCCATATCTTCAGTTGAAGAAGGGCAGGATTTGTTATTTGCTTGAGCCTCCTGCTCAGCCTCACGTGTGGTGTCTGTGAGGAAGACTGGGTCTCTTAAGGCCCTGGTGGCCGCTACAACAGCACTGTCACCTGTGTGTGAGGCTGAGCATCCGATATACTGGTTAGAGAATGACAACTCGGGGGTCACAGGCCTGACCCTGTGTTCCTGAGAGCTGTGCTGTCTGAAAGTCTGCTGGGCCAGCTTCTCACAAGCTTAATCATGGGCCCTGCCTTCAATGGCCTTTCCAGAAAGAGGTTGCCTCAGCCTCTGACAAATGAGTCTGAAGACCTGGGTTAAAATCCCATTTCTCTTACTGATGTTGTGGCCTTAAGCAACGTACTGAGTATCCTGTATGGGACTTTTTAAAAATTATTCTCCCACCTTTTATTAATTTCAAATATATACACAAGTAGAGAGACTAGTGTAATGAACTCTTGCGTACCCATCACCCAGCGTCAATAATTATCAGCTCGAATTTTATTTCTACTCCCACCCACCCCCTTTCTCCCTCAACCCTGCGTTTTTCAATGCAATTACCATTTATGATATTATTATTTTATTCGTAAATACTTGGTAAGTATTTTAGACAGATAAGTACTCTTAACATAAACACAGTATCTTTATTATGTTGAACAAAATTAACAATAATTCCTTATTGTCATCTAATATCCAAGCAGTGTTCACGTTCTTCAGTTGTCTTAGAAATGTGTTTTGATTGGTTTGTTCAAATCAGGATCCAGAGAAGGGCTATATGTCTTTGAAGTCTCTCTCTCTCTCTCTTTGTAAATTAAACTTTGATGTTGAGATAGATTAACACGTAGTTGTAGGAAATAATATAGAGATCCTTTACCCACTTTATCCCAACGGTACCATCTTGCAAGACTATAATACAACATGGCAACCATAATATTGACATTGATACAGTCAAGGTAGGGAACATGTCCATCACAAGGATCTATCATGTGGCCCTTTTATAGCCACACCCCTACCAACTCTTGGCAGCCACTAATCTGTTTTCCACTTCTATACTTTAGTCATTTCAAGAATGTTATATAAATGGAATCATAAAGTATATAATCTTTTCGGATTAGGTTTTTTTCACTCAATATAGATCTCTGTAGGATCATTCAAGTTGTTGCACGTATCCATAATCTATTCTTTTTTTATTGCTGAGTAGTATTTTGTGGTATGCATATACCACAGTTTAATCATTCACCCATTTAAGGACATCTGGGTTGTTTCTGGTTTTTGTTTCTTTTGATTAAAGCTGCTATGACATTTGTGTACCAGTTTTTGTATGAACATAAATTTTTATTTTTCTGGAGTAAATGCCTGAAAGTACAGTAGCTGGGTCTTAAAGTTCCATGTTCAGTTTTATAAGAAATTGCTGAGGTTTTCTAGAGTGGCTGTACTGTTTTACATGCCCACCAGCGAGGTGTGAGTGTTTCCTGAGTCTCTCTTAAATCCGTGGGTCCCCTCTCCCTTTGCTTGTGTTTCCTGACCTACCAAGTGGGGATAAAGACTTGTGCTCAGATTGTCTTGCATGATTGAGATGATAGACGTGAAGCTGCTTTATAAATTGTCCCTAATTGGGACTATCGGGGCTACTCTTTGGCGAGGGTATCTGAAAGTGGCATCATAGCACTTTAGGGAAGTCCTGGAGATGTTTATTGACCATCTGCCCCTGTGTTTTCTAGCCTGGCTGGGTCACTCAAGGCGGCTGGGTCACCAGGGTAGCCGCAGGTCAGGCTGGCCCAGCTTGGCTTTTAAAAGGGCAGGACTGGGATACTCAGGTGCCTAAGCAACCCGGGAGACCCTAGTCTCTGCCCACCCCCAGGCAGGTTCCCACATGACCATTCTGGCTGCTAGGACCTGCTTGTTCTTCCTTCTCCTGGCCAGCCGGCAGTTCTGACCAGAACAGGGAGAGGCCAGAATGTGTGGTATGAGAGCGTGCATGTGTGTGCTTGGCCGTTTAACCACAGGTCCCTATCACATTTACTCAAGATGATGTCTAGAGCACTCACTGCGTGCAGCAAATTCCAAGTTCTATTAGAAATAACAATGTGAGGCTTTTTAAAAGCACTTTCCTTGTCTCCTCCCTTGTGCTGTGTCTAACACGACAGTAATTCCCTCAGTTGTCGTCATCCTCCCCTCTCCCTTGCTGAGGTGTTGACTGATGCCCCCGACATTGGTGGCAGCCTGTGTCAGGGACTGAAACAGATGTCCCCAGGTTCGTTGGTGACCTCAGACAAGAAGCACAGCAGTTACCTGGCCTCCCAGCCTCATCAGCATGAAGAATGACAGTCCCCGCATACTGCAGAGGGGAGCTGGGGGGATAGGTAATAGACTTAAAGGAAAAAAAAAAAAACCGAGACGCTTTGCAGAGGAATCATGCTGGGGAGACACCAACACAGCAAAGAGAATGGATATTAGGCTGTTTGCACCTGACTTTAAATGCTGAGTGGTTGGTAGAGCTCTGTTCTTCGTGTTACAGAAAATGAGATTTTTATTTTGTTAGATTTACTTCTGTGGGTTTTCTCTAGTGTCAGCATGCTCTCTTTTTGCATCGCTGTCAATCACAGGCCTGGGACTGGGATTGTGTCTAATGCTCTTGTGAAGGATATGTGGACCCCAGAAGGGTTTTCAGGGAGGTGCAGGGGTGGATACAAGCCACTCAGTCAACCAGTAACAGATAGGAGAAGGTTCAGGAGTGGTTGGACCCTGGCATATGTGTTCATGTTAATGCAAGACCTATGTGTGAGCAAGAACTGTGGCCAGAGGTCAGCCAGGGGTATCTTTTGGGCTGTTCTACCTGGAGCCTGCTAGCTATTTCTGTCTCATTGTCCCTGACATGTCTCTACCCTTTGGGGTGGGGCACTAGTGAATTTCAGGGAGTGAGGCTCTCACTCTGGTGGCAAAATTGGGCCCCTGTAATTGAGCAGTAGCCTTTCTGTGGGCAGTCACCATCAGTGTATCAAGCATGGAGGTTCTGAGGGCTCAGGGGGGCACATTCTTCATCACGCAGTCCCTTTAACTCATTTCTTATATCCTGTAACTCCTTTACTAACACTGGCCATGGACTAGGTCACCTGTGAGAAGTGCTTAGGTGTACCTTCCATGGCTCTGCGCCCTACAGAGCTTACAGGCTCCTTTGGGAGAGACCCCGTTCCCAGTTTTTCTCTCTCGCCTGCCCTCCCTCTTTCCATAGCCTCACTGCCATCTCCTTTGGTCATATCCTTATTGTAAAATGTTATTGTGATAGTGCCACGAGTTAGAGAAGACTCACCTTGTGCCAAGCATTTGCTGAGTGCCTTACTGTATGTACTATCTTATCCCCTGTAAGCCCAGAGGGAGGTATAATTCCATACCTTACAGGTGGGGAAAACTGGGCCTAGAGGCATCAGGTAGATTTCCCAAGGCACAGCCCTGACTGAGGAGCTGGACCAGAACTTGGACTGCCCGACTCAGGCAGGTACTCTCTACCAGGGTAAGGGGGTCAGGTGATTCACAAATCTTGCAGGAACTTAGTTAAATGTTCTTGTAAATAACTTTCAAGGACAATGAATGGTTGTGCAACCAAAAATAACGAAGCACAAAGAAAAACGGGGCAATGAGTGAGAACCAGCAAAAACTGGTTTGGACTTATCAGATACTGATCATAAAAAATGTATGGTGGGCGCCTGAGTGGCTCAGTTGGTTAAACGTCCGACTTTGGCTCAGGTCATGATCTCATGGGTTCGTGAGTTCGAGCCCTGCCTAAGGCTCTGTGCTGACAGCTCAGAGCCTGGAACCTACTTCAGATTCTGTCTCTGTTTCTCTGCCCCTCCCCTACTTGCTCTCTGTCTCTCTCAAATATTAAGAAAAAAAAAAAAATTTTTTTTTTAAATGTATGGTAACCATGTTTAAAGAAACAAAAGACAAGTCTGAAAATACCTGCAGGAAACTGTAAAAAGTGATCTAGCATATTTGAAAAATGACCAAGTACAACTTTTAGAAATAAGGAACATAGTAATCAAAATAAAAAGTAATGGGTGGTCAATTAGAAAAATCTTAAAAATGCAGATGTGTAATGGTAATCAGTGAACAAATTCCTTCATTCCTTCTTTCCTACCCCAATTCTACTCCCCTCTTCAAGGTTCAGCACTGTAAATAGATTATGTTTCATTTTAGGCCTTTTTCTATGCATTTATGAACAAACATATGCCAGCATACAACAAATTCTTTATTTTAAGTGGGATTAAACTCTACAGTTTGACTTGCAACTTGTTTTTTCCTCCCACTTAATAAATGATAGACATTTAGCTCTCGGTACATATAGGTTTACCACATTGATGAAACTCATTAAAATTTATTTATTTTTTTGTCTTATTTGCAACCACCTCCACATGGTACAAAATTCAGAAAACACAAAAGGATATACAGAGGAAATAAGTCTTCTTACCCTCATCCCCTGCGATTAAGTTCTCAACTCGATGGGAAAGTTCTGCACCTTATTTATTTACTTTTCACTTCACAATAAGTCCACTGGTACTTTCAAATCCATGTGTTTAGGGGTGACTCATTTTTTTTTTTTTAAAGCTGCAGAGTATTTAATTTAACTAGTCCCTTGTTGATGTACCTTTAGATTATTTCCAAATTTAGGGCTTAGAAATAATGCTACAATCACTTTCTTGTCATAAGTGATCTTACACATATGCAGGATTTTGTTGGATGCATTCCTAAAGATTTGTTAGAAATGATTAGCTCTCTTGGGGCACCTGGGTGGCTCAGTCGGTTGAGTGTCCGACTTCCGCTCGGGCAATGATCTCACAGTTTGTGAGTTCGAGCCCTGCGTTTGGCTTGCTGCCGTCAGTGTGGAGCCCGCTTTGGATTCTTCCTCTGTCCCCCTCTCTCTCTCTGCTCCTTCTCCGCTTGTTCTCTCTCTCAAAAATAAATAAAAATAAAACATTAAAAAAAAAAAAAAAGAAACGATAAGTTCTCTCTCCAGGTACATAGAGTTCCAAGGTGGTGATGGGAACCCTGAGCAGGCTGGTAAGGGAACAGATGCTGTGCTTGTTTGATCTGGATTCCTCTTCGCGTGCTGCTGAGGCCTCTTCTGGGGGCCCTGCTCTTCCCATCCCACGCTGCTCCCACCCCAGTAGCAGCCACAGATCCCAGCTCTTCATTCACTTTGCAGATGAATTTCAGTCCCTGGTAATGCGGCTGATCAAAATTTATTTCCAAGCAGCAAGCCCACATCTGTTGATTTTTATCGAGATTTGTTTTTTCCAGTGTGCCTTGCAAAATGCCTGCCAGTATTTACTCATTAACTTGATAATTGGTTTTTGCACTTCCATCTGAGGACTCTGCAGCTTTTGTCCAAATTTCT
Source organism: Panthera tigris (assembly GCF_018350195.1). Classification (NCBI taxonomy): domain Eukaryota; kingdom Metazoa; phylum Chordata; class Mammalia; order Carnivora; family Felidae; genus Panthera; species Panthera tigris. Next base: position 72,833,365 of record NC_056668.1, read on the forward strand.
GTGGTGATCAATGTACTCAGTGGAGATGGAACAGGATATTTTGCTTCCCGTGATGGAAGAGTCACTTCCACGAACTGGCTTTCATGAACTGAGGATGCTGTGCCCTTGCGAACACCATGGAACTTTTCTCTGACGACGGGGGTGTTTGTGCTTCAAGATTTTATTATGTATCGCATAATGGTTGAGAGCCCTGGAACAACACTGCCTTGGTTTGAACGTCATTCTGCCACTTAGTAACTGAAAATAACCGTATCTGCTTGTGAGAGTTAATTGAGTTCATATAAGTAATGTGCTCAGATGATAGCACTTGTAACAAGTGTTAAAACTTAAGTGCTTGTTGTCACTGTGCTTGTTAGTGTGGTTTAGGTTGGGGCATCCCTATAACCCAGATCTCCGGACATCCAGGCCCTGGCCCAGTACTTGATAACCTTTTCTTACTGTGGGGTCAACATGGCCTAGAACACCTTCTTCAAGCACTTGGCTTTCCCAAGATGAAGCACCTGGGCGGCTTGCTCCTTATTGACTCGTTTCTAAAACTCCAGGTGGGAACAGAAGTTTCATGTTGGATGACTTCTCTCTTTGAGCCTACTTCCTCCTTCATATTACTCATTCTTTTTGTGAATCACCTTTACCAAATACTGCCTCCTTAGTTTGGGATGTTTTCCTCAACAATTGTGCCACAGTCAGGAAATGCAACTCGTTTTCATAATCCAGGCCAGACACAGTTGGGTGCACCTGACATATATATTGGATATCTCCAAGCCCCCGGTTGAATGTTTATTGGATTACCTGCCATTATGAATTAGTCACACTTTGGTTCGTCTCATTTTACGGACAAGGGAAAGCTGAGGGTGAAGCCTGTGATTAGCACAGGAGCCAAGCACTGCTCAGGTTGGCTTCTCTCTCCAACTTGAGTGGCAGGTAGTGGGTGGGTGGGGTTAGTATAAGCTCCTCCTGAGTCTAGTGCCTTGCAGGGCCCTTGGAGGAAGCCTCTGGGTTTGCTTTTCTATAAGCTCCTGGTTAGGAGGGGAGTAAGCCAGGCCAAGTGAGCAGAACATTTCTAGAGAGGGAGAGGAGAGTGATCATCTGGGTCAAATGCTGATGTAGGTAAGTACAGTGAGGGCTGGATTTAGCAATGTGGAAGTCATCAGTGACCTTGACGAGTAGCTTCTCTGGAGTGTGAACCTAAGTGAGAACCTGAGTAAAGTCGATATATAATCACTTCCTTTTTTGTAGAACATGTAATTTGTGTAGATTGTTTCAATTTTTGCCATTAAACTTTTTTTTTTAATGTGTATTTATTTTTGAGAGAGAGAGACAGAGTGTGAGCAGGGGAGGAATAGAGAGAGAGGGAGACACAGAATCCCGAATCAGGCTCCAGGCTCCAGGCTCCGAGCTGTCAGCACAGAGCCCGATGTGGGGCTTGAACCCACGAACCACAAGATCATGACCTGAGCTGAAGTTGGATGCTTAACCGACTTAACCACCCAGGCGCCCCAAATTTTAGCCATTTTAAGTTATGCTTTTGAACATCTTTAGGTGCATAATTTTTTCCTTTTGAATACTATTTCCCAGGGATAATCATCATGGTAAGATTACTGGATCAAAGAATTAAAACATTTAATACTATGCCATTTATATTTGCCTCTCAGTCTGTTCTTTGCAGATTCTCTAAAACAATTTGAAATAGTATTGTGTTTTGTTATAAATAAATATCCCAAATAAAAATAGAGACTGGCTAGTGTTTTAAGTTAAAAGCTAATTGAGCTGTGAAGACTTGCTGCCAGTTCAGTAGCAAGAGGTGCAGAAAGTAATTGCCTGGATATGTATCGATTTTTTTTTTTTTTCAATCCAAGGTGGTTATGCTGTGAGATAATTGACCAGCCCTGGCTTTTAAAAGGACATACCAGTCCCAAAGCAAAGGATTTTTCTTCCACTAGCTCCCTGTCTGTCTTCAAATGGGCTATTTCTTTTAAAAATCTTTTCCATGAAGTGACTATTAATGACTTGAAACTATAGCCACCTTAGTTTCATCTCCTCAGATATTCCTCGTTACCTTAGTTCCTACAAACGTTTTATGATAATCTCCCTTTACACCTGTCTGATGAGACTCTTAAATTTTGTTTTACGTAATTTGGGCCCGACTCTTACCGTAGTGGTGAACTTATGACCAAATTCGGAGCAGGTTACTTATTCAGACTTAAAAAGACAAAGCAGAGGCTTCTCCCGTCCTTCACGTTTGTGTAGATGTTTGCAGGTTCACAGGCCTGGCTCGTCTCTGTGGTCTCTCCCTCTGTGTTAATTTTCCGTGGGTTGTGTTGCTGAAAGATGGCAGGAGTGGTCCTCAGACCTCTTGTGAGCACACGTGTTGCCCCAGGGGGAGTATTTGTACAGCAGGGGTTGCTGGCAGGGATGCAGAGGGAGTGGGGCCCTTGTGTGCTGTGGGAGAATGGGACTGGGTGAGTGGCATGAGGTTAGGGAGCACCCACCCCAGCTGCCAGCAGCTCCTGAGCTTTGTTGTCTGATACCATATCCAGTGGGTCACATATGGCCATTTAGATTTAAATTAATTAAAAGTAAATAAAGTTAAACATTCAATTCCTTGGTCCCAGTAACCATATTTTAAGTGCTCAATAGCCAAATGTGATTAGTAGCTACCACACTGAATTGTAGAAAGTTCTGTTCACACTGCTCTGGAGGGTGTGGCAGCCTCCTGGGTGGCTTGAGAGGCCAGCATTTAGGGTCCTTTTTGGCCAAGCCCCTTTTAATGGGATTCAGCTTCCTGAGGAAGGAAAAGCAGGCTGGAGGGACCAGTAAGTGCCAGGTGAGGAAACTGAGGCATAGCCTCAGCCACACGCTGCTCAGCTCAGTGAGGAGGAAAGAGGACTGTAACTCTGAAGTCATGTCAAGACCCTGACCCACTGAAGTAGCCTAGATACCTTTGAAGATGGAGTCTAGACCCCTGCAGCAGGGGCTGGGGTTGCTGAAATCCTGCCTACCAGAGGGGTTGAGCCTGCTCGGGGGGGAGGTTCCATCTGCGGTGCAGGGAAGGCAGGGTTCTCAGGAGAGCACCACCCTGCCCCTCACAGCTGTTCCAGAGAGCCATGTGAGTGGAGATGGTGGGGTGGGAGAAAGGATACTTCAGGAGTTGAGGGACCAGGACACAGAAGTCTTGTCATTCTTAAACCTCTTTCATTAATAATATACTAGGAGTAGCCTTTCCCCCAGGTATCTGGATGGTTCCAAGAACAAAGGAACAAATAAGACAAAGATGGTCTTTTTCTTTTTTTAAGCTGAAAGAGGCTCTCTCCAGTGGAAGAAGTGCATAGCCACTTTTCAGTGGGGTCCTTTCTAGAAGCAGTTCTGGCTGGCTGAGACCTCTGGGGAAGGAGTCCATAATGGCCACCTCTAGAAGACCCAGGACCACCTTCTCAGGGCACGTCAAGGCCCTGTGACATTAATAATAATAATGACAATAGTTAATATTTATTTATTTTAATGTTTATTTTTGAGAGAGAGAGAGCGAGACAGAGAGCATGAGCAGGGGAGGGGCAGAGAGAGAGAGAGGGAGACGCAGAATCCAAAGCAGGCTCTAGGGTCTGAGTTATTAGCACAGAACCTGACATGGGGCTAGAACTCAATGAACCATGAGATCATGACTTGAGCTGAAGTCAGATGCTTAACCAACTGAGCCATCCAGTCACCACCTCCCCCCCCACCAACATTTATATGTTTACTAAGATATAGACACTATTCTAAGTGATTTATATAAATTCATTTAAGAGAACATTTATGAGAACCGTAGCAAAGTTTATCAATGGAGAGTTCCCAATGGGAAAGGCCCAGGACCACAGCATCAATAACCAATGTGATAGCAGCTGCTACAGTTTATGATTTAAAAATAATTTTTTGGGGCACGTGGGTGGCTCAGTCAGTTAAGCATCCGACTTCAGCTCAGGTCATGATCTTGTAGTGCGTGAGTTTGAGCCCTGCATCAGGCTCTGTGCTGACAGCTCAGAGCCTGGAGCCTACTTTAGCTTCTGTGTCTTCCTCTCTCTCTGCCCCTCCCCTGCTCATGCTTTGTCTCTCTCACTCTCAAAAATAAATAAACATTAAAACAATTTTTTAAAATAATTTTTATATTCATTGTTTTTTTTCCCCAAACAGCTTTGTTGAGGTACAATTTATGTATCATAAAATTTACCCATTACAAATGCACAATTTCATGGTTTTGGTAAATTAATAGGGTTATGCAACTCTCACCACAATCCAGTTTTGGAACCTTTCCATCACTCTGGAAAGTGATCCTTGTTTGTGCTTGTTTTCAGTTAATCCCTGCTCCCACCCTTAGCCATCGGCAATCATTGATCTGCTTTCTTTCTCTGTTAATTAGCCTTTTCTGAAAATTTCATATGAATTGAATCCTATAATATATAATCTTTTCCCTTCGGATTTTTTTGTACTTAGCATCATCTTTTTAAGGTTTGTTCAGATTGTAGCACGTTCATTCCTTTTCATTGTTAAGCAGTATTCCATTGTATAGATATACCACATTTTGTTCATGTATTCACAAGTTGATGGACATTTTGATTGTTTCCAGTTTGGGGTTATTATGAATAATGCTGTTATGAACATTCATGTGTAGGTTTCTGTGTGAACATATGTTTTCATATGTCTTGGGTAGATTCTCAGGTGCAGTGAACCGAATGTTTGTGTCTGTCCAAAATTCTTATGTTGAAATTCTAATCTCCAGATGTGGTATTTAGAGGTGCCTGGGAGGTGACCAGTTCTAACACTTGTTCTGTGTGGATTCCTTGGGGTTTTTACCATACAGGTTCATGTAATCTGTGAATAAAGACAGTTTTAATTCTCCCTTTCCAATCTGGATGCCTTTCATTAGATGATGATGACAAATATTTTTTACTGTATTGTCTAGGTCTAAATTCAGTGTTCACAACTATAAGTATAATATAGTGTCAAATGGAGGTGGCTGAAGCAGACATCCTTGCCCTGGTTCCCAGTATTAGGAGAATGAAGGTTGGCTACAGGTTTTAAGAAACTGTGATACCCTTATGGTTGAAGAAATTTCTATATTTTCCTAGTTTATTGAGAGTTCTTATCTTGTCTATTGAGATGATCCGTGGTTTTTGTCCTTTATTAATATGGCATTAATTAATTTTGTATGGTATACCAACCCTGCATTCCCGGGCTAAATCCCCACTTGGCTGTTTTTTATCAGGCTCTGTGCTGAAAGCTCAGAGCCTGGACCTTATTTTGGATTCTGTGTCTCCCTCTCTCTCTCTCTCTCTGTCCCTCCCCTGCTTGTTCTCTCTGTCTCTGTCTCTCTCAAAAGTAAAAAAAAAAAAAATTTAAAGAATTAGAATTTTCTTTTTTCTTTTTTTGTATTATTTTTGGTTTCATACAATGAGTTGTGTAGTGTTCCTTCCTGGTGTTTTCTGAAAGATTTTGTGAAGGATTGGTTTTATTTCTCTTTCCTTTAAATATTTGATAAGATTCACCTGTGAGGGGGCACCTGGGTAGCTCAGTTGGTTAAGCATCTGACTCTTGATTTCAGCTTAGGTCATGCTTTCATGGTGTGAGGTTGGGCTCTGTGCTGGGCGTGGGGCCTGCTTAAGATTCTCTCTCTCCCTCTCCTGCTCCTTTCTGTCTCTCAAAAAAAAAAAAAAATCACCTGTGAAATCATCTGGACCTCTGCTTTTCTTTGTGGGAACATTTTAAATTATGAATTCAGTTTCTTGTTATAGGTCTATTCAGATTATCTATTTCTTCTTGGGTCAGTTTTAGTAATTTATGTCTTTCTATACATTTATTTACATTTTATCTAAGTTGTGTAATTTAGTGACATAAAGTTCTGTAGGATTGGTAATGGTGTCCCTTCTTTCATTCATTATTTTTTAATGTGTGTCTCCTTTGTGTCTCTCCCTCCCTCTCCCTCCCCCCCCCCCCCCCCCCCCCCCCACGCCTCTCTCATCAGTCTAGCTAGATTTGTCAGTTTGGTTGATCTTTTCAAAGAATCAACTTTTTTTTGGTTTTGCTTTCTCTAGTGTTTTTAGGTTTTCTCTAATTGATTTCTGTTCTAATCTTTTTTATTTCCTTTCTTCTGATTGCTTTAGTTGTTTTTGTTTCTAGTTTCTTTTTTTTTTTTTTAATTTTGTAGGTGTATTTATTTATTTTGAGAGCAAGCGAGCAAGGGAGGGGCAGATAGAGAGGGAGAGAGAGAATCCCAAGTAGGGGCTCAATCTCACAAACTGTGAAGTCATGACCTGAGCTGAGATTGAGAGTTGGACGCTTAAGCAACTGAGCCACCCAGGTGCCCTTCTATTTCTAGTTTCTTAAGGTGAAGATATGGTTATTTGTTTGGGAGCCTTCCTTTCTGATATGGGCTTTTAAAGCTATATATTTTCCTCTAAGCATTGCTTGAGCTGTATCCCACTTATTTTGATATAGAATGTTTTTGTTTTCATTGAGTTCAAAATATTTTCTAATTTCCCTTCTCATTTCTTTTTGACCAGTGGGTTATTTAGAGGTATGTAGTTTAATTTCTAAATGTTTGGAGATTTCCTAAGTTTCTTTGTATTGTTAATCTCTACTTTGTTTAAAAGAACATACTGGATATGATTCCAGACTTTCTAAATTTATTGAGGTTTTTTTTGAGATTTGTTTTGTGAACTAGTATGTTGAGGCTCTTTTGTACATGATGAGTTTTTTTTCTCATTGCCTTCAAGATTTTCTCTTTGTCTTTTGAGAGTTCAATTATGCTTTTTCTAGGTGTAGATCTCTTTGTATTCATCATACTTAGAGTTTGTTGAGCTTGTTGCAAGTGTAGATTTTTCTTTAATCAAATTCAGGGAATTTTTAGTCATTATTTCTACAAATATTTTTTTCCTTCTTTCCTTGTCCACTTCTTCTGGGACTCTCATTGTACATATGTGGTATATTTGATATTGTCCTACAGGTCTCTGAGACTCTGTTCATTTTTATGCAATTTTTTTCTGTCTATTCTTCAAATTGGATAGTTTCTATTTTTCTATATACAAGTTCACAGGATTTTTCTTTTGCCATCTTGAATCTTCTGTTAGCTCCTCTGGTAGCTTTTCATTTTCATTATTGAGCTCTTTAACTCTAGAGTTTTCATCTGTTCTTCTTTTTTTTTTTTTTATGTTTTATTTATTATTTTTGAGAGAGAGAGAGACAGAGCATGAGCAGGGGAGGGGCAGAGAGAGAGGGAGACACAGAATCCGAAGTAGGCTCCAGGCTCTGGGCTGTCAGCACAGAGCCTGACGCGGGGCTCAAACTCATGAGCTGTGAGATCATGACCTGAGTCAAAGTCAGATACTTAACCGACTCAGCCACACAGGCACCCCTTTTCATTTGGTTCTTAAAAAATTGTTTTATCCTTATTGAAAATATTTGTTGATTCACTGTTATCATACTTTTAAATTCTTTCTACATGATTTTTTCCTAGTTCTTTGGACATATTTATAATATCTGCTTTGAAGTTTTTGTTTGCCAAATCCAACATCTGGGTGCATTAAAAAATAATTTCTATTAATTGTTAGATTCCCTGAGTATGGGTCACACTTTCTTTGCATATCTCATAGTTTTTTTTTTGTTGGAAACTGAACATGTTGATATTGCAGCAACTCTGGTTTTTGTTATTTCTCCCATTATGGTTGTTGTTTATATTTTGTTTATTTCTTTGTTGAGTAAGTTGCCTGGGATAAATCTGTGAAATGTCTCAACTCCAGCGTGTGGCCACTTTTGTCTTTGCTTAGTATTTTTAATTTAATTTGTTTATTTTTAAGACTGGATTCCCAGAGGTTGCTCCTTTGTCTGTGTAGCTTAGCAGACAAGTCACATATGTTCTAGATCTTGGTTTTCTTATGTAAAATGGGAATAACATAGCACACAACTCATAAGGTTTTGGGGAAGCTTCAATTTCCTAATCAATGTAAAGTACTCACCATGGTGACTGGTATGTAGCAATGCTTAATGGGTGTGAGGATCATGATTGTTTAGTCTCATTGTGTGAGGGAAGCAAGGCTCAGGGAGAAGTTGTGACTCAAGATCTCCCATCTGAAAGCTAGAGCAGAGCTTGAACTCGGGCCAGCCTGATGCAGCCTAGTGCAATGGCACCTCCTGGTTCTGAGATGTCCCTGTCAAGTTAAATCCCAAGATGTTTGAGTAATGCTTGATGCTTACGCAAGCTTGATTGTGGAAGAAAATCAACAATTGGAGTGGGGATTGATTGAGATTTTTCCCCTTCAACCCCAAGATTCAATGATTCTGATAGTACTCAATGGACAGAAACGACAACAAGGATTTTTAGCTGTTGAACCTTGAGCTGGATGGGCCCTAGTGCTGCTGATCAGCATTTCAGATTCTTGAGAATCTAAAATGAGGGAGATCATGTGCACCCAGGGGGCACCTTTGGCTCTTGGTCTGGAAAGTACCTGGCATAGCTCATCTCACCAGGGCCTTTACGGGAGTCTGGGTTTCTGGAGAGCTCCCTAGGGCCAGCATACCTTACGTCATGGTCTGCCCAGCTCAGGAAATGAGAGGAAACTACAGAAGACGGTTCACAGATCAGAGATAGCTGTTGGCTGGAATACACAAGCCCTGTCTGTGGTCGCGATTGCTCCACAGCCTACTCCAGCCAGCACAGAGGATTGCTTCAGCCTTGCTTCCTGGATTTCCTTGCCCAAGGAGTAAAGGTCAAGTCATACATGTGTGGTTAGCTGACTAGAGACTATTCCTATTGACCATACCTTTGGGAGGTAAACTAATTTATTCAGTCCCTTAGACTTTTTTCTGTCTAGAAGTGGTATCTCTGGGATCAGACCTTTCCTAGATTCAGATGTTTACTCTTGCATTTAAATTTGGAGCCAAGGGAACGTAAGGCATTAAACTTCTGTCCTTGGGATGCATTTCATATCCTAGTGACTTTCTTTAGTAGAGCCTTTCTCAGAGGGAAAGGATTTGTTTTTGTTTTAAATTGGGGGAAAAGGTTGACAATAAACAAGGACATGTCTTTGATGTATTTAGTAAGAAAGGAAAGTTTTAAATATTTCCTGGCATTCATCTAATTTGCAAGTGCACAACTTTGTTAATCATGTCTAGGCATGTCCTTAGCCCCAAGTCTTCCTATAATATTAAGAGCATGTTCGCTGGAATGCAGCCTGCATCATTCACTTCTGGCTGCAAATGAAAAAAGTTTCAATCAACTGGGGCTCTACTTCCATTTGCACGCAAAGCAATTAAAATCAAAGGAGCTTAGAGGAATGGTTTCCAGAGGCAGAATCCCATTTCTTGCTCCTTCTATATGTTGCAGTTCTTGGTTAAGTCATTCCCGTAAATGTTAGAACGAGATATTAGGGGGAGATTGCCTCTCTGATTGATTGACTATATTCTTACGGTTCCTCATGGCACTACATTTCAATTTCCTGAAAATATTGAATAGAGGTAATGGCTGTGGAGGCAGCTATCTATAGAAGGAACACAGAAGAGAAAGTTGGGGGAGGGGGTCAAGAGCCAAGCTTCAGCCTATATTGCCAGTAAGAGGACTCAGGTAGACGGAGAGTTGTCATCAGCACCTCATTCCCTCATTCATTCAGCAAAGATTTACTGAATTCCACCAGTGAATCAAACCCTGCCCCAAGTGCTAGGGATATGGGGTTAGGAAAGCAGATGTGGTTTTAGTCCTCATGGACTGTATAGTGAAGACAGACATTAATCAGATGATTGAACAAGCAGTTAATTAATAACAGTTGTGATAAGGGCAGCGCCTGGGAACCACAGATGCTGTGTTACTAGGGATTTGGGGCGGGCACCGTGAGGCCAGGCTAGATCAAGGGCTGTGCAGTGGACTAGGGACTTTCTCCTGGGGACAGTGGGATTTGCACCTGCTGATGGAGTTTGAAGCAAGGGAGTAACATGGTTTGCATTTTCATCTAGTGATTCAAGTGTTTCTTCCTGCATGCTTTTGTGGGATGGTCCCAAGAGTGTGGCCTGGACTTGAGGGATCCCCACAGAGTGCACCGAAGTTCAGCAAAGAGTTGTGTTTCTGGGGTTGTGGTGGGGGAGCCAGCTCTGGAAGGTTTTGAAGAGGAGATTGACAGTCTGGGAAGCAGCGGTGGTTTTCAACTTAGTATGTACCAGAAGGCAGCCGAGGACTCTAGGAGAGAAGTGGTTAGGATTTGTCAGTGAGAGGAGAGGTTGAACACCGTGGCAGGTGTGGAGGTGGAGTGGGGAGGCTCTAGCCAAATCTTCAGAGCCAGAGTGCTGAAGGAGGAGAAGGCCTTCACTGGGAAGTCAGGAGGTCACGAGTGGAAGTGGTTGGGAAGAGGTACGGGGAGAAGGGTGGGTCACGGCTTATCGTGGAAGGAGGGGTGGGTTTCCAGGTGTAGGGATGGGTATGACAAACCCGTTTAGAGGAATAAGAGTTAGGGCTCACTTTCAACAGCCAGGAAGGACCTGAAGGAATAAAGTGAAGCCACATCCCCACCGGGTCCCTCGGCATCCAGAGGGTGGGTTGACTTGTCGCCTTGGCCAGGGCAGTCCAATTCCAGAAACCACAGGACCTCAGAGTAGAGGGCTAATATAATTTGTGCCACAGCTCTAAAGTCAGAAAACTGATTTTATAAATCAGCACAAATTGACCTCATTACCCATGCTCATTCAGGGACTTCAGAAGTCAAAGTGAAAAAACAAACGTGGATCAAAAACCTGTCCAGCCTGCAGTTTTGCTCCAGAAGCAGGACCAGAAGATACCAGCAGCTTGTTTTCTGTTTGTCTTTCTGTCTTTGTGGTGTCGGTTCTGGGGCGTGTCCCTTTGGCATCGTTATTCCTCCCCCATTTCACTGCAGATGTGCTCAGCGTTCATGTTCTGCTAATCAGATTATCATGATGGAACATTCCCCAGCCAAGCTGCTTTTTCCATTCTTTCTTTATTTAAGCTCAAAGACACTGAGCATTCCCAAACCCTGATTGTTCTGTTTCACAAAACAGACCTTTCTTCTCAATACTCCAGCGCACCTCATCCTTTCTTCCTTTTTGCCCACCTTTTTTGTTTAACTGGAGGGAAGTCATCTGTGGGGCTGTCACTGCCCTGCAAAAGAGTAGACCTCCAGGATGCCAAGCCCTCTTTGCTACGACTTCTGACTTGTGCTGTCTGTAAAGTGACCCGTATAAAATGCCATCACTGGGGGAGATTGAAACTGAAAGGATTAAGACATAGGGATAAATTATAAAAGTCTTCCTTTTCATGTAGTCCATTTTATTGGTAGAGATAAGAATAACCTGACATGATGGGGGAACTTCAGATTTTTTCCTTGACTGATTAAGTGAAGGCACTTCCTTGAGGATCAGTAATTTCCCAGAATGTTTTCTCAACCCACAGTGTCTGTGCTAATTTGAATATTGGAAGTTTTACGGGCTGTGTGGGAATGGGGAGGGGGTTGTGGTAATTGTCCAGTGGGACACGAAGAGGGAGTGACCTTATTTCTGGTTAAGTAGACCTGGATCAGACACACTCATCAGGTTTCCTGGGGATGGGGAGTAGGAGTTCTTCTGAATCATTTTGAGGATTTTCCTAACCTCCAGAATTAAGAGGCCATTTCTTAAGCTGGTCTGAGGGTCCGATGATAGTGAGGAATGTTGGGATTTTTTAAAACTTTTTTATTTACAAAAAAAATTTTTTTTAACGTTTATTTATTTTTGAGACAGAGAGAGACAGAGCATGAACGGGGGAGGGGCAGAGAGAGAGGGAGACACAGAATCGGAAGCAGGCTCCAGGCTCTGAGCCATCAGCCCAGAGCCCGACGCAGGGCTCGAACTCACAGACCACGAGATCGTGACCTGAGCTGAAGTCGGACGCTTAACCAACAGCCACCCAGGTGCCCCAGGAATGTTGGGATTTTAATCATGTTTTAATTTAAAGGCAAAGGCAGGGAAAATGGATACCATTTTGTTAGCCCCTTGCTACGATCCAATGGTGTTTGACAGTTTGAAATCCAGAAAGAAATCAGAAATACGGAGAGCTCCACACATTGTGCTAAGGACCATTCTTCATTCTTCACTTAACGTGTTTTGGAAGGTATTGTCTGAAAACCTCATGCAGTCTGTCATTGTAAAGGTGAAGCAATGACCATACTTGTCCATTGCACTGAATTAACTCACTGGGAATGGAAGAACGTAGGCAGAGATCTACACAGGTGGCTTTAGTGCAGGGCTCATCTGCGTATCTTGGTCTGACTGTTGCTGGTGGACCTGATAGGGCAATTAAGGGAATTAAATGAATTCGTATATACCAGGAAACTAGGCCACATGCGTTTTTATTTTTCTCTTTCTCTTTATTAAAAAAAAAATTTTTTTTAATATTTATTTTAGACACGCACGCGCACACACACACACACACACACACACACACTCCGTGTGAGTGGGGGAGGGTCAGAGAGAGGGAGACAGAATCGGAAGCAGGCTCCGGGCTCTGAGCTGTCAGCACAGGGCCCAATGCGGGGGCTTGAACCCACAAACTGCGAGATCATGATCTGAGCCGAAGTCAGACACTTAACTGAAGGAGCCACCCAAGTGCCCCACTCCTCTTTTAGAAGATAACTCAGCCTGTCTTCCAACAGATTTTCATTCTGGAATTTGGGACAGTGTTCCTTTCCCCAAATCAGATGTCTTACAGAGCTCTTTCACCCTGGGAAGTCTCAGGCCTTCAAGATTTTTCTGGCCATTCAAAATCCTCATGCTAGTTCCCTTCAAGCCTTGGAGTGTTGAGGGATGGGGTTGAAGGTGGTTTCAAATTACCCCTTTCCTGGGGACCAGGATGAGTAGTAGTTGGGTTCTGGGTCCTGTGGTAATTTCACTTTCTTCTTGTTCACAACCATAGCAGAGCCTTGACCCCAGTCTGGAGGGACTTGAGTCCCCTGGATTCCTGGAAATGACTTGACCTTCTTCCAGTGGCTACAACAACAGATGGAAGCCAATTTCTCTGAGAGCCCAGGAGCAGACCAGTTCTAGCCAGAGTCCCAAGAGTTCAGTGGGAATAGTGATGAAGTTGGAATTCCCGAGCCTGAACCTCATCCCAGCCATGGACTGGTTGTGTGAACTTCATTTATTTATCATGCCTGAGCCTCAGTTTCTTGATTTATAAAGTGAGGATAATAGTTTGTACCTCACAGGATTTTATAGAAAATAAAGGAGATGAAGTACATGAGAACATGACAGAAGCTTTAGGAACGTAGTTCATTTTGTCTATTCTCTCTCTAGATTTTGAAATTCTTTTGTCTTTGGTACATGCTTTAGCACCAGGCACATTAGAAGGTTCTCAGGGAATCTTTTTGGGTTTCAGGAGTTGTTTTGGCAGCCCCGACCTAAGAGTTTAAATTCTGACCTTTTATAGGGAAGTAGTTGTTGTTATTGTTGGGAGGAAAAAATAAATTTCACATAAAGGGATGAAAAATGTGAGGTCTTTTGGGTTTTTGTTTTTTTTTAAATTTCCTTCCTTCTGCCAGTGACTTTTTGTATTAAGATCTTCACCTCTTGATGGTGAAAGCAGACCTTGGCTTATCACTAGGCTTCCAGGAGGGGGAAGGAGAGTGCAAACCAAGCAGGATGTTTTCTCTGCAGAACTGTTTACAAGCTTTTGGCAGTGGGAGGAACACATCCCGCTCATCCAGTGAGGTAGCCAGGAGAGTAGAGGGCTAATTGATTGATTTGGAGAGTGGTTTGAGATTTAAAACCTTTAGAATGGAGATGAGATGCTACGTTCCAGTCCTTTTTTTTTTTTTTATGCTTATTTATCATTGAGAGAGAGAGAGAGAGAGAGAGAGAGAGAGAGAGAGACAGAGCGTGAGTGGGGGAGGGGCAGAGAGAGAGGGAGACACAGAATCGGAAGCAGGCTCCAGGCTCCGGGCTCCGAGCTGTCAGCACAGAGCCTGATGCAGGGCTCAAACGTACAAGCAGTAAGATGGTGACCTGAGCCCAAGTCTGACGCTCAGCCGACTGAGCCACCCAGGAGCCCCTCCAGTCCTTTGCATGGTAGAAGCTACTGTACCTGAACTACCTCAGTAAACAGGGTGCTTCCCTGTCCGGTGACACTAGCCGAGCAGCAGCAATGGCTGACACTAGCCGCGCACTTACTGGATGCCGGCCACCACTCTGAGTGCTTTGCAATGCTAACCCCTAATCCACACAGCCACTGCGTAAGGTAGGAAAGTAGGTACCATAGTTTTCCTGTCTTAAGTGTGAAGAATATCCAGCACAAAGAGGTTAAGTGACTTGCCCATGAGCACACACCTGGTTGAGTCGCTGCATGGTACTTGGAAAGAGAATGATTAGGAATCAGAGGATTTGGATTGATGGGTGAACGTGCCCTTCACAGCGTCTGGCACAAGGTGGGAAGTCTGCCAGTGGCCGTTCTTAGTCATATCGGTCTGGAGTTGGACTGGAGAAGTAGGGTGTCTCTTAGAAAGTGGGTTTGGAATAGCGTGTTTCGCTGGAGAGCTTGGAGGACCAGGGCTACCGAGAAAAACACTGCAACTCATTTGGTGCTAACCTCAGAATTTTGCCAGAGTTTAATCTGTGAGGTAATTAGATAACTCATTCGTCTTTCCCTCCCGTTTCCAAGTACACTGGCACAGGTAAGGGTACGGCCTGTGGAGGAGAGCCACACTGGTTTAAACCCTAGCTCTGCCTGTGGGCACTTACCCACTCCAGGCCCCAAACCCCTTTGTGAAGTGAGAATGATAATAAAATCCCTCTCCCCAAGGTTGTTGTGACAACCAGATGAGTTTCTATACAGGAGGAGTTTAAAACAGTACCTGGCCCTTGGTAAATATTCAAATGATGTTAGTGTACTATTAACTGTTGATATTTATTATTTTTCTGCCTCATTCCTACTTCCTCATAGAACCTGAGGTGTTCATTAAAAACACAAAGTTAGAAAAATAAAAACAAACAGAGGGGCGCCTGGGTGGCTCAGTCGGTTAAGCGTCCGACTTCAGCTCAGGTCGTGATCTTGCAGTTTGTGGGTTTGAGCCCTGAATTCGGCTCTGTGCTTGGAGCCTGGAGCCTCTTCAGATTCTGTGTCTCCCTCTCTCTCTGCCCCTCCCTCACTCATGCCCCGTTTCTCTCTCTCTCTCTCTCTCTCTCTCTCTCAAAAATAAATAGTAAAAAAAAAAAAAAACCCAAACAAACAAATAGAGAGTTCGGACCATGGCTAAATATATAGCAAATGAAAGCATAGGCCTCAGAAACAAAACGTAAAGACACGCATGGTTGTGGAAGGAGCCCCTCAACCCGGCAGCCAGCACAGAAAGGGTGAGTGAGCCATCGTTTACTTAGCCATCATTACCAGAGAGGGGGAAGCAAAAACAAAGCTTTCTCAAGCATTGCTTTCTGAAATATACTAACACCTTTATTTCTTTTCTGGTGGAGAAAAATAGGCTCTAAGTTCTAAATGGCTGGCTCATAGCTGGACTCTGTTCACTGCCCGTGGCCCACTGGGGAAGCCTCTACCCCAGCTTAACCGTGTCTTTCTCTCCCCGCCCCATACTCTCTGCCTCCACGTCTTTTGTCCAGACTGAATTCTTTGCAATCAATTGGGCATTTCATATTTTGATTTGTGGTCAACCCTCCTTAGCCAAGCAGGGATGAAGCATGTCACTGGCTTTTTTACAGCCACAGGTCTTAGACCACTTCATCTTTGGAAACCTCTTAGGACCAGAGTCCTATGATAGCAGTAGGGTTCTCGTAGTTGCTCCTAAAGAGAAATCCTGTATTGCCGTTGTTCCTGGTGAGCAGATGTGCAGTTGTGGGGCGAGGGAGCAGTGGATGCCTTTCCAGTCTGCTCTCAGTATGGGTGGAGCTGTCGGTGTGTGAGCCCAGTCACGTTTGCCGTGGCGCTTGCTGCTCTGGCCACTGGTCACCACTGCTGCCTGGTCTTGTTGGCCAGACGGGGCCATTTCGTGCATTGGGGCCGGGAGGGGCTGCGGGGGCTGGTCCCAGAGGCTGACTCTTATCTGTTTGTTTGCTTATTTCCAAGGACTACAGAGCCAGGAAGAGGAGCAGCCCCCTTAGAAAGAAAAAGGAACAGGAAACTGTTCAAGGGGATGATGAGATGAGAAAAGCAGCAGGAAACAGCTCAGGAATCGGGGGAGGCTGCAGCCAAAGGAAATAAGTCTTGGGGACTGGGCAGGCCAGAGGGATAGACCAGAGGGATAAATCATCTGCGGATCTTTGGGACGCCTTCCTTCTTGGCCCTGACCAGCCAGGTCTGCAGGGTGGAAGTGTCCTAAACGGTTACTGAGGGACTGTCTGTGTCACTCGCATGCCCTGGCTTCAGTGTGCAGGCCTGGGGATCTAGAGTTAGAGATGAATGTGTGCCCATCAGGCCCAGACCCTCCCAGGTGCTGCATGGCCACCTCTCCTCTCTGCACCTCTTCTGCTGCCCCCCTGCCACTGCAAGGTCAAGATTGCTCTCCCGGGGACCCCTGGAGCCCCAGATCACTCTGCGATGCCACTCAGAGGTCACTGTCCCTTGCCAGTGGCTCTGTCACTCCACCTCCCCCAGTCTGGCTCTGTCTGCAGCGTGGAGTCCTGGTCTGTGTGTGAGGGAGACAAAACGGGGGAGAGGGGAAGTGCAACGTGGGGAGCACAGAGAAGGTATTCTCAGAGGTGCACGCTCCAGTCACGCAGCACGGAGGTGTAGACGCGGGGCTTCCTGGGCAGAAGCCACACTCAGGAAATCATTTGGTAACTGTGGCTTGCTTTTCAATTTGTGCCACATTTTTACTACTCTAAGTGAAATTTGGGAAATCACCTTTAAATGTTTCCCTCACAGGAAGGATGAAATTGAGTCCCCAGTTAGCAACTGCTTTCCTCTGGGTGTGCCAGACTAGTTCGTTTCTGCTTCTTGGGACTGATTACAAATTTGTAACCTAACAGTGCCCCTTCTGGAGTTTGTGTCTCATCACCATCCCCATACCCCAACTCTCCACACGTGGCCGCACACACAGATCTCTTCAGCTCCCTGGTTCTTTGGCCGGCATTCAGGTTCAGCTTAAATAGAACGTGACTGCGAACCCATCCTTAAACTTCCATATCCTTTTCTGGTCCAACTATTGAACACCACAGTTTTTAGTGGAGATGAGGGAGTTGTCGGAGCTGTTGAATTGGGTCAGAGAATTTCAGGGTTGGGGAAAACTCGAAGGCGCAATCCCTTCGTCAGTTCTCGAATCTCCTCTGTGGCGACCCCGGAGAGGGAGATTATCCAGTGCAACCCACTGGGACTCCTTATGGCAGGGAGCTGCTGCCGCCATGAAGCAGCCTCTTTCATCTTCGGACATGTTTTGATTCCAGAAACTCCTTTCTTACATAGTCCGAAACCTGCTTTTATCTGTTGGTGCTTGTGCCAACTCTTAACTTCAGTGAAGAAGGCTAGTTCCTTCCTTTCAGAAACTCAAAGGCAGCTTTCAGTCAGGGGGAAGAGCCCCAGTTTCCTCATGTGTTCCCCACAGGAAATACTTCTAGACTGCACACGATCCAGATGCCTGTTTTTTGGGTGTGCCACTGTCCATCTCTGTTCCCCTTAATGTACGGGGCTCAGATTTGAACACAGTAATACTTCCGAGGTGGGTGTCGTGAGAGGGACAGGTGCAAACTGGAGTGTAGGGTGTACGGTGATATTCTCCCCTCCACAAATGAGGTACCATACCTTTGTTGATGTGGCTGCATGTCAGTTTGTAGTTGATGCCTGCATCCCGGTGGAGATGCTTGCGGTTACAGCAATCCTTGCTCCTGCCCCCCACCTGTGGGTGATAGATCGCATAATGAGACTTCCTGGGGCCAGCAGGGCAAGCTTCCTAAACTGGTCTGGAAATGACTTGTGAGAGTAGGGAAGGGAGACCAGCCTGGGGCTCTTATGGTGATTAGGGGTGGGGTCAGGGTCAGAGTTTGTGCAGGCTGGGGCTCCCTGGCTTGAACTTTCTGCTGGCACCCAAGAGGGGAGCACCTAGGCTTTCTCAGTAGCTTGCCCAGGTTTCAGGACAGAAGGAGAAGAGGGAGGCATGGGGCCTGAAAGCTGTCAGTAGTGAAATGTCAAAAAATGGCATCACGCTGTTGTTCTGTGTCTCTGCTGCATGACCTTGGCAAGCTGGTCAGTGAGTTTCTGCATCTTCTAATGCATCCTCAGTGGAAACAGTTAACAGAACAACTCTGAAGAGAGAGTCCTGGATTCATTCATTTGAGTTCATCTTGCCATTGAGGTCCTTCTTCAGATCCTGTTCCCAGGGCTGGAGATAAAAGGAAGGTAAGACCACCTGGCGAGCGGCACAGACAGAGAAACTACTGATGGGATTCTGTGTGGACACGGTAGAATTACGTAAAAAATAGTGGGAGGGAGCGAGTAATTCTGCATGGGCAGCCAGGAAAGCCTATGAGGATGAGGAGTCTGGCAGGAGGACACCCCCTGCGGCCTGAGGAAGGGACAGAGCTTTCATGAGTGGGACCCAGAGCTGGATGTGCTGATGTGCTGTGCACGTGCTGCACAGGGACGTTGGCCGTGTCAGCAGGCCTGGGGGATCAGTTCCCACGCAGGGGTTCAGGAGTTCCCTCCCGTTGCTCCTGAGTGGCCGTGTCCTATGCCTCAAATCCCATTTCAGCAGACTCTGTGGGTATGTGTTCTCTGAGGTAGGGAGTGTTGCTATGGGAACAGTGACTTCTGCATCTTCTGACTGCATTATTATTCACATTGTCGATTCCAGCTGCAGACTTCTGCCTTTTGCCTGTTCAGAGTCCCTAGGTAAGCATAAGGGAGTCTGTGCACGTAGGCTGTTGTGTGACACAAACTAATGTCATACTCCGCTTCTCCAGCCTCTCCGACATTGGTGTATCTCCAAACGCGAGCAACTGGAGACCCTGAGGGAGCTTGACAGACGTGATGAACTAATCGAATAATCCCACGGTGTCTGAGGCGGTACGCGTTGATGGTTCCCATGCGTGGATTGTCGTGTTTGAGACTGAGTATCAGAACTGAGATTCATCTTCAAGATCTGCTTCTCCGTATTTCGTCCCAGTTACTCTCAGATCAAGGGAGGTGGAAGATCGAGCAGATATCAGAGTTACCTGGAGGGGATTTAAACATCCTGTGTAGTCCCCCTCTAACCAAGATTGTGAAATGCACCCCAGGGTGGGGCAAGTGTGCCTTTCTTCTGTTACGGGTCATTACTGCAGTGTGGTCCCATTGTTATAATGATGTCCTATCTTTCACGTGTGGGGGTAGATAAAAGATTCTGCATGCTCGCCTTATCTGGGCCTTGACTGAGCTACTACCTATGTGCTGACAGCATCTGCATCAGTAAGGCTAGGCTGGACTGGGCTGCCGTAACAAACACGCCCTGAAATATCAGTGCTTCCATACCTGTTTTCCCCCCTCTAAGCAAATTTCACTTCGGGTATATGGCGCTCTAGGGTGGCTTCCTTTCAAGCAACATCCCAGGGGTCCAGGCCACTTCCATCCTCTATACCACTTGGGACTCATGGCTCACAGGGGAAGAGGGGATGGGTTTGTGCAGTGGCTTTTTACTGTTACAGTACAGAAGTTACACCCATCGCAGTCCACTATCCAGGAACTGGCTAGTGGCCACCTGACCACAAAGAGCCAGGAGAATGGGGCATAGGTGAGCGCTAGCAGTGTTCTTACCGCCAAGTCGGCCTGACACCTGCTGTTTAGAAAGTCTCTTGGGGCGCCTGGGTGGCTCAGTCGGTTAAGCGTCTGACTTCAGCTCAGGTCATGATCTCACGGTCCGGGAGTTCGAGCCCCGCGTCGGGCTCTGTGCTGACGGCTTGGAGCCTGGAGCCTGCTTCGCATTCTGTGTCTCCCTCTCTCTCTGCCCCTCCCCTGCTCATACTCTGTCTCTCTCTGTCTCAAAAATAAATAAAACAGTTAAAAAGAAAAAAAGTCTCTGTTAGGACCGATCCTAGAAATCTCCATCTGAATGCCCCATAGGTACCTCAAAGTCAACGTGCATCAGGAAACCAATTGTCTTCCTCTCCTAAGTTTGTCTTTTCCCTAGCTTGACAAATCATAGGTTGCCTGAGCCAGAAGCAAAGAGCCCACCTTGGACTTCTCTTCCTCCCCTCTTTCCCCCAGATTGTCAGATAGTCTCACCAGTTCCCACAGGTATCTCGATGGCTGTGCCTTCTGTTCCTGCCCACAGGGCTGGTGCTCAGTCCATGCGCACTGCGTGGCTACCCTGCTTGTAAAAATTTGAAATGCTGACATTCTTGTTGGTAAGTTGACGCAGCTCCTACCACCCAGCACCACTGGTCTAGCCAGGCCTCCAGGATCCTGCTCCAGCGTTCCAGGCCACCTTTCCCTTTGGTGGGCTTTGTCTTGTGCTCTGTTGACTCGTGGGCCCTCTTTTTACGTATAAGGTCCTGCCACTTGTCTCCTAAGTACTTGGGTTAAAGATTACCTCCTAAGTTTCCTTGCCTCACCCTTCTCTCCAGCAGCATTTTCTGTCTGTCTCTGTGTCCCTGAGAGCACAGCCCTGATTGCTCTGTGAAATAGCTGTTTTTCTAGTTGCCCCCATGAGACACTCAGTTCCTTAACTAGATAGCGTCCTTCCAAGTGAATCTGGTTCTGGGAGAGTCTTGTATTTCCTCCTTTTAAAAACAGTAGTTGATCGGGGGGGGGGGGGGGGGGGCGCCTGCGTGGCTCATTCAGTTAAGCATCACACTCTTGATTTCAGCTCAGGTCATGATCTCATAGTTCATGGGATCGAGCCCTGAGTTGGGCTCTATACTGACAGTGTGGATCCTTCTTGGGATTGTCTCTCTCCCTCTCTCTCTGCCCCTCCCTCTCTCTCTCTCGCTCAAAATAAATAAACAAACGTTAAAAAAAAACCCACAAAACAATAATATTTGTGGAATGTGCCAGGCCTGGTACTGGGTGCTAACGTTATAAGCCCTCATAGAGCCTACAGTCTCATAGAGACTGACCATAAGTAAATAAACAAATAAATGTATAATTACAAATTGTGAAAAGTCCTAAGAAGAAAAGAATGGGGTGCCTAGCAAGTCCTTGGACTTGGTCCCTAGGGTCCTCATGCCACGATCCCTCTCCTTAGCCCCTTGTGGAGGGAAGTGAAAGGCGCATCTGCTGAGGGTTTGGGGACTTGATACAAAATGGGGTGGAGAGTGTGATGGTTTCTTGACGTCTGATGGCATGGCTGGATTTCCTGGCTGCTGTGAGACTTGGTTTATAGGACACTGACATGGGATGATCCATAGTCTTCATTAAAAAAAGATGATTGGGGTGCCTGGGGGGCTCAGTTGGTTGAATATCTGACTCTTGATTTCAGCTCAGGTCATGATCCCAGGGTTGTGGGACTGAGCTCTGCTTTGGGCTCCGCACTGAGCTTAGAGCCTGCTTAAGATTCTCTCTCTCTCTCTGTCTCTCTCTCTCTCTGTCTGTCTCTCTCTCTTGCTCGCTCTCTCTCTTCTCTCTTTCTCTCCCTTTACCCCTCTCCCCCACTGGCGCTCTCTCTCTCTCTCTCTCTCTCTCTCTCTCTCTCAAAAAAAAGAAAAAAATCACCAGAGAAATGTCTGCATGTCCTCGTGACCTCCTTGTGCAGTGGACTTCCTGTCCAGCCACCAGCTCAGTGACTATACCCTTGCAGAGTGAGGAAGCCAAAGGCTGTGCGCAGCAGTACTTCTGCTGACACAGGTTCTGTGGGCTCGTCACTTGTGAGAGGCATCTCAGGAGTGACATCTGGTGACTGTCCTCCAGGGAAAGGGGGGTTGTGGCCTCCGATAGAGAACAGGAGTGACTCTCTGGCAGGAGCAGGGGCTTGGTGGGGAGCAGGGCAGTGCCTGCTTTGCAAATGCAAGCTCGCTTCATCCAAAGAGATTCCTTTAAATTTGATTCCCTGAAGCCCGTATTTCACCCTGTTGCTTGACTGCTGTGGCGGGGATGGTGGGAGGAAGGAACTTTGGGGAAATAGGAACCTCTGGCCCTTTGAAAATCGGAAAGGAAAATGAAAGAGCTTTGAAATGATGCTTTTAGTCACTGAGAAAATAGGATTCAGCTAATAAAAATATAGTTTCATGCCAGTTTTTTAGACACATGTCGGGTGTACCCTGGGAAGTGGGTTTTTGTTGTTGTTGTTGTTTGCCAGGTCTTAGAAGACTCACTGTCATTTGGCATTGGGTGCCACCAAGGTCAGTGCCCCCCCCCCCCCCCCCCAGTGTATGTACTGTGTTGGTGGTTGGTTCCGGTTAGAACCGGAAGGGGTCTGAGGGACCCCCAGGCCTGGCCCCTTGTTCCACAGATGAGGAAGTGTACTCAGGGGCCACAGTGAGGCTGACCACGTGTGCCAGGGACCCTGCGAGCCACACCGGCTTCTTGGCCTCACCAGAAATGCTGATGAGGAATTAGGAATGCGGTCTGTGGGGTCACCGGAGTGTGTCCAGTTACAAAACCTCCGGCAGCTCCTCTTGTTTTCCTGTCCAAGCATGGGCAAAGGAGCTGCCCTTCTGTGGGGCCCGTGGATGGTGGGGCCGGGGGTGGCTTGGGAA
This sequence comes from Panthera tigris, assembly GCF_018350195.1. NCBI lineage: Eukaryota > Metazoa > Chordata > Mammalia > Carnivora > Felidae > Panthera > Panthera tigris. Next base: position 72,855,973 of record NC_056668.1, read on the forward strand.
GCATTGGTTCTATTCTTTGTTTGGTCTCTCTATCCCAGGAGTCAGAGGGAGCAGGGCAGCCCATGGGGAGGCTGATCAGATGAGGGGCAGTTGACTTGAGTGCACCCAGAGAGAGCCCACACTTTTGACCTGTGGATACTCCCTTTGGGGCCCCAGCCCTTTGTAGCCACAAGTGACCGTATGTGGCCCCAGCTCCTAGCAGGGCAGCGACATGCTGTGCTGTGCCCAGACCTCCTCGCCGGGCAGCAGGAGAACATGGGAGTGTTTTTGTCCATGGGACTCGGGCACATTCTTGGTGCCCAGAGCAGCCCTGCATATGGGGACCTCAGCTTTGTTCCCCGCCACCCAGGCTGGGCTCTGGTCAGCCAGTCCCAGAAAAGCTTGAGCTTCTCTGTCTGAACCATGGCTTTAATTCAGAGCCTCCTCCTCTCTTGTCCCGACTATTACGACTGCCCTTTGTCTCCCTCCTCAGCCTGGCCCCTCCACACAGCTTGGGAGGGCTTCACAGGGCACTCAGCAGCTCCCTGACTCCCTGCCATAATTTGCCCCCAGACCACCTTTCCAGCCTCACCCCCCGCCCCCTGAGCCCCTTATAAGTCCTTTACCACAGCCAAACTGGCTTGCCATCTGCTCTCCCAGAGCTTTCTGCTCTCCTAGGCTCACATGGCCCTGCCTTTGCTGATGTCAGGCTCTCCTGTAATTCCATTTCCCACAGAGAAAAAACGCTGGTGTATATCAGGTTTTCAAAGCCTGACATGGACTGAATTGCATATCCCCCCCCAGGTTCAGATGTGGAAGCCTAACTTCCAAGATGGTGGTCTTTGGAGATGGGCCTTTGGGAGGATCTTAGGGTTAAATGAAGTCATAAAGGTGGGGTCCTCGTCAGATGGGACTGATGCCCTTTATCGAAGAGGGAGAGATGCCAGAGTGCTCTCTCTGAGCGAGCGTAGAGGAAAGGCCTGCGGGACACTGTGAAAAGGCGGGGTCTGCAAGCCAGGAAGAAACCCCTTGGAGGAAAGTGAATTTGTCAGCACCTTGATTGTGGACTTCCAGCCTCTTGAACTGTGGGAAAATCACTCTCTTGTGTGTAAGGTAGCCAGTCTGCGATATTTGGTTATGGTAGCCTGAGCTAACGGAGACAAGGCCCGAGCGAATACCAAGTCTCCTCCAGGTCTGCCTGCTCGCTGCGCCCACAGCACTGCCCCTGCACCCCGGAAATGCACCACGGGCTTCCTCGAGTGGTGGTGGCTTGTATTGAATCTCCATCATTAGTCTGTAAGCACTTTGATGGCAGAGACCTTGTTTTGCTTCACCTCATCAGAGAGTCAGATATTATATGTTTATTCAACTAATAATTGAATGAAAATTGAATGAATTAACCCCCAGCCCCACCTTGCCACCCTACATCTTTACAGCTGGCCGCGAGGCTGCACAGAATACTTTTATGGCCACTTTTCTGCTGTCCCTGCACTGGATGATCGTTAACCCAATTCCTCTTGTGTATTAACATGCGGCTGAGCAGGTGTGGGGGGAGGGGCCCCAGAGTGTTCTTTTTTACCCTTTTATGCCCTGATTGGTGCGGCTTTCCCAGCCCAGCTGGTGGGAGGAAAGGAACTGTTTTGGTGATGGCACAAAGGAGAGCTGAGGCCAGGACCAGAACCGGACCATAATGACAGGGAGATGTTGGGGAAGGAGAGCAGGCCTATGTCCCTATGCCTTCCTGGTATGGTTTTCCTTGAGGAGCAGCGGCCACATCCTTTGTCTTTGGACCCCAGCCTCCCAAAACTTAGGTGACGGAGAGAAGCAGCTCCCTAGATGGGAAATCTGTTATGTCTCTCAAGTTGAACATCGTCACCACTAAGAGCACAGCCCCGAGAGCCAGGGTGCCTGAGGGGCACATCACATCAGATACCAGGACACCTGGTTGGGGAGAGAGGTGCCATCTGCGGTGGGGGGAGGTTGCCTAATCAGCTCACCCTCCTGCCCTGCTCAAGTCCTGTGGCAGGTCTGCCCACTGAATGCTCCAGCCATGACTTTTACACCTCCCTCTCCTCTTTCACTCGGCTAAAGGCCAGCTCTGGGTTTTCACCAGTGGCTCCCTTTGCTCTGTGTTCCCCTGTATCTTGGCATTTCTCTTTCCCCATCGTTCACGTCTCAGCTCAAATGCTGCTTGTTTAAAAGGTGTTCTCGGTCTTCCCAACTTCACTTGCCCCTCACCATATCCTATTGCACCCCCTTGCTCAGCTTGCTTCTTCTCCCCCCGGCATTTCCTGCTGTGTGAAGTCATCTTGTCCAGACTGTGAGTGACATGGAAGCAGGTCCCTGGGCTGTCTTCCCTGCTCTATCTGCAGTGGTCAGAACACCGGCCACATAGCAGGGGGCTAATAAATATCTGTTGGATGATCAAAAGAATGCACAGCTGTCCGTCATGAACAGGAAAGGTGTCCTGTGTCTCAGAACTGTGCAGTGCGTTGCTGGCTCGTGTGTGGTTGCTGTGCCTACCGTGGTGCTGCCCTTGGACTTAGGAGAGAACGCAGGGCTCTGCTCACACTGCCAGCTTCAGGGGGCGTGTCTACTCCTGAGTGGTTTACTTCCAGCAACATTGACTTTTTTTTGCTTTTACTATAGCACGTCAAGGCTCTCATTAGATGCAGAAGGCAAATTTGGTGCAGTTCCAGATTTTCCTGTTGGAAAGGGGGCTCCATCTTTGAACAGAAAGTCACAGCTCTGCCTGAGTTAAAGTGTTTTTGGCAGTTTTGGTCTTCAGGAAGACCCTGAGGTTTTAGAGACTGTTTATATCAAAGGAATGAAAGTTACCAGGCATCGCAACTGTACTTCAGATGTGAGTGGAGGTGAAAGTGTTTTAAAAAGAAAACAGGGCTCATCCTGGCTTCCACAGAAAAGGAACATTCCTTTTTCTTCTGGTATGTGTTTCTTGTTCCTATGACCACACAGTCACGCCTCACTTTATAATTGAAATCATTTGGTGATCGTTTTAAGCTTGTTCAATTCTTCTGTCACTGACAGTTATCAAACTCAGTACCTGGGTATTTATCACTAATGACTAATAAGGTCACGATTGACTGTTATATGAATTGCACAGAGACAGCTTTGTCTCTTAATATTGGAGTGGAATATTCATAAACAAATTTGCCCTGACCTAGTATTCCGGTAGCCAGACGATCTACACTGCCATGTGGGAAACTATCTGCCTCAATAGAGGGGAGAACGGGACAGGTCAAGGCCTCTCTGCTGAGCAATGTAGGTTTGGAGAACAGTCGAGACACCAAAACTGTGGACACTATCCTGCCAAGAAAAGGTCCAAATATCATGTTTCCATAGGAATGCTCAAGTTTTTCCCTCATACAGGCACGCAGGAAGTTAAACCACAAGAAAGGCCAAGTCAAAATTTCTTAATCCACCCAAACAATGAAATTTGAAATGTGGGTTTATGGTTGGAAAGTGGCTGGGTAAAAATAGTGCTGAGTGACTCAACAAATCAGCCCCTTAGGCTCCCAGAGCTGCTAATGCTTGTGGGCTTGGTAGCGGATCCCAGGGCTTGGCTGGTCAGAACTTGCCTTCCTTTGGGAAGGCGGGGCTGTCAGAACTCAGTCCCACTCCTGACACCTCTTGCCCGTGTTTCCTTCTTTCTCTGTACTCAATTCCAGAAGTTTTCAGTGCACGCTCACCACTGTCTTTTGGTGCTGTGACTCAGACGGAAGCCCCTTGCCTGCTTTTGGAGTTGGGTTCAGATGCCCTCTATGTTTTGGGACAGTGGCAGCTTTATTGCCTTCAGCCACCATTTTCCACAGGGAGGTTCTTACGGTCACTTACCTGACTGGAGGGACTTGCTCTGCCTACCCCCTCAGGCTATCCCCTTTGCTGCAGAAGGTTGACTGTGCATCGAAGGTTGTGGTCCTGTGTCTTTGTATATCTCTAAGGCTGGTCTGTCTTTTTTTTGGATTCCTCAGGCCTGGAGCTGAGAGAAAGACTGAGAGAAAGACTCCTCATAGTAGACTCGAGGGTTTTTTCTCAGCTGCTGAGATCTCCAAAGTGCCTTCATTTGCCTTGAACTTCGAAGAGGTGTTTGGCAAGAGGAGATGTGGAAAATGTAGCACAAGTACACTTACATAAATGACAGGAAAAAACATCAGATGAGAGTAACTCCCAGCTTGTTCTTTCCTTTTTCTTAAAAAAAAAAAAAATGCATTTGGAAATCCAGAAAGCTACCTTGTGGTGAAGTAAGAGGGAGGCAGATATCTCTAGATGGACTTGATTATAAGATACAGATTATAAAAATGGGTAGCTCTAGCCACCTTGAGAAGGAATCCTAAAAAAACCTAAAGGTCATGGCAAATGCCTTAAATCTGATATGTGTTGCCATAAAATGGGTATATTCTATGAGGTAGTTAATTAATCCCTTAATGAATGTTTTTAATTGAAAAAGTGTTTTTAATTTAAAAGCAATACATGTCCATTTTGAGAAGATGAAAAGTACTTTAAAAAATACACATTTTCTGGGGCGTCTGGGTTGGCTCAGGCCATTAAGCCTCCGACTTGGGCTCAGGTCATGATCTGGCGGTTCATGGGTTCAAGCCCTGCATCAGACTCTGTGCTGACAGCTTGGAGCCTGGAGCCTGCTTTGGATTCTGTGTCTCCTTCTCTTTCTGCCCCTCCCTGGTTGTTGTCTCTCTCTCAAAAATAAACATTAAAAAGAACTTTTTTAATGCACATTTTCTTCCAGTCTTATATGTGTATACACATATAAATACATCAGTAATACTTTGTGTATATTTGACATACTGATAATCATGTTATATATTATAATATTATGTCTTAGAATATTAATTCATTTCAGTGATTACAAAAGAATACATACGTACTGTAGAGATGTAGACTACCATAAAGAAATTTAAATAATCTGTAATGCCACAGTGGGATGAGGCAAAGCAGCCATGCCTCCCGGTAGTCACAGCTTAGTGCAGTTCCCTCCCTTGAATTTGGGCTGGCTCAGTGACCTGTTTTTGACAAATAGGATATTGTGGAAGTGACGTAGCATGACTTCTGAGGCTCGGTCCCTGGGAGCCGTGCACTGTCAGCCTGGGTCTCTCGGAACACTTGTTCTTGGCAGGCTCCCCTTTGGGAATCCAGCTGCCACGCCGGGCAGAGCCAATACCCTAGGGAGAGCCCACAGGAAAGCGCTTTGGTTGACAGCCCCAGCTGAGCTCTTTGCCGATAAGCAGTGTGAGTCACGTGGTCATCCAGCCTTTTGGCTGACGCTGCAGCCTCAGCTGCTATTTTACTGTCTCCACAAGGGAGACCCCACGTGAGGACCACCCAGCCAAGCACAGTTGACCCGCAGATCCATGAGGGATAAGCATACACTATTTGAAGATGCTGACTCTTGGGGTGGTTTGTTATCAGCAACAGATAAACTGGCATGGGGTATGGGTGGATTTCGAAGTGAACGTGTTTAAAGGGAGCCTGTGGAGGCGAAAGAACTCAGACTCTGGAACCACTTAGGCCTGATGTGCATTCCTGCTTTGTCACTCACCAGCTGAGTGACCTTGGGCAAGTTCTGTGGCTACTATAAACCTGAGTTTTCCACCTTTGTTAAATGGGAACTGGGAGATTTAAAAGTTATCCAGTGTGGGGCGCCCGGGTGGCTCAGTCGGTTGAGCGTCCGACTTCGGCTCAGGTCATGATCTCACAGCTCATGAGTTTAAGCCCTGCGTCGGGCTCTGTGCTGACAGTTCGGAGCCTGGAGCCTGCTTTGGATACTGTGTCTCCCTCTCTGTGCCCCTAACCCACTCACATTCTGTCCCTGTCTCTCTCAAAAAGAAACACACATTAAAAAATTTTTTTTTGAGTAATCCAGTGTGTGGCACACAGTAGGTACTACATAAATGTTAGTTTCATATGGTAATACTTATCACCGTGAAGAATGCTCGTAAGGAGGCTTGGAAGCAGTAGTGGCGGCAGCAGAGAATATATAATGAAAATGCTACTAGATTTGCAGTTTTTGAGGCTAGTAACAACGTCATTCATTTCTGAACCTCCTCCACACTGTCATACTACATTGGCACGCAGTAGGGACTTTATGGCTTGTTTGGCTTGGCATGGCTGAGGTCAACACAGAGAGGCCTATCTCCTGTGCCTGATAAATGTGCTATTCTGAGAACAGCCGCTGGGTTATGAGTGAGGGAAAAGGGCCACCTCTGTTCAGAATCATGGGTGGCAGGGCCGGGGTGGGGGTCTTGGAGGACGTGTGTCCTAACCCGCTCGTCTTTACAGTCTGGGAGAACTGATGCCCACATGGGAGGTGGCTTGCCCAAGGCTGGACATAGCGGCAGAGTCAGACCTGTGAGCCAGGCCTCTACCCCAGTGCCCTGTCTACTCACACTTGCCTTAAGTCCTTAAATTCACGTTTCATTAAATAAGGTAGAGCCCATGCATTGCTTGTTTTACGAAATAGAGGAAAGCCAGGGTGGGGTGGTGTTGCCTTCTGAAACTATCTGCAATACGCAGTCATGTCCTACCAGTCTCTCTATTCACTTACTTATTTTTGTAAGAATGCACAGGGGCCTTCTAGCGTGGTACCGCTGGAGGTTTTCCAAGAGGGTCATTTTCCATCCCTCCCGCCCCTCCCACCTCCCACTGGGTTCTTGGAGGATGGATCTGAAGTCACACCGCCAGCAACCCTGATGCTCCCTTGTCCAGTGCCCCTGTGGCAGGCGACCCCGAAGCCTTCCAGTCAGGGAAGAATTTGCCCGGCACGACCTGTTGTAAGCAGGGATGCCAGAAAGTTCTTCTTTACAGTAGAATGTCAGCTAATAAACGTAGAGGGAATGAAGGCGTTCGAAAGTCACCATTTGGTGATAACCATTATAGTAATAATTTATTCAGGTGAGGCGAATCAATGGATACTGAACCAGAGCAAGCAAAAATTTGTTTGGGAATAGGATATTTTCACTGTCTCAAAACGTTTCCCCACATAATGCTGTTGTTACAAAGAACAAACGGTAACTTTACGATTGAAATTAACATCATCAGTAATGGGACAAATTGACATGCTGTGCCTCCTGATGTGACAGCAAAAAGAACACCGCACTGCGTCTGTGGTGTTCTTGACAGAGATGCATAACCTGAATCTAATCGCAAGGAAACATTAGACAAATGCACGTTGAGGGAGATTTTACTAAATAATTGGCCTGTACTCCTCAAATTGTCCCTGGTCACACAAGATGAGGAAAGACCGAGGGACTACTTCAGGCGGAAGAGATGTGACAACTATATTCCATCCTAGACCAGAAGTTTTGTTTTTGTTTTTGGACAATTGACAGATTTTGAATGGGACTATAGATTAAATGGTAGTGATGCATTAATGTTAATTTCCCGGTCCTGATAGTTGTGCTGTCATGAAGTTTCTTAGGAAATACACACTGAAATATTTAGGCCTAATTTTTTTTTTTTTTAAATTTCATCTGCAATTATGTCAGTTCGGCATTATATTTTATGTCTTTAATTAAAAATTAAAACAAATGACTTAAATTTTAATTATAAAATAGAAACTAGTTAATTAAATGAAATTAAGATTTAATTAAAACAGAAATGAATTAATTAGTGCTTAGGTACAGTTTGGAAGACAGAATCTTTTTGGTTATAGAGTCTGGGATGGGAACAGGTTAGGAAGGGGGTTTCTCAGGCACCCTTGCTCCATAGGAAGGCAGATTTATATTTTATTTTTTTTTAATTTTTTAAAAGCTTATTTATTTATTTTGAGAGAGCGAGACAGTGCAGTGGGGGAGGGGCAGAGAGAGGGAGAAGGAGAATCCCAAAGAAGCTTCACTTGTCAGCTTACAGCCTGATGCGGGGCTCGAACTCAGAGTCGGATGTTTAACTGCCTGACCCACCCAGGCGGCCCCAGATTTGTGTTTTAAATGGAAGTTAGAATGGAGTCTTGTGGCTTCCTCAGGTTCTCGGGTAATTCTTAGCAGACTTAGGCTCCTGCGAGGCTCCCCTTAACCTTGGTAAACAGGGGTGAAAGCATTGAAACACCACTGTGTTGGTGGGAGAGTCTATAAAATAGGGACAGTAATCCCTACATGTAAAGATTAAATGAGGTAAAATACATAAAAATGCTTAGCACAGTATGTGGCATTTGGAACCTCATTTTATAGGTGATGATAGATCATTTTTTTTTAACGTAGCATAAGAATCAATAAAACAACATGACATTTTGGCAAGAGGCCTGGCTCAGGAGACAAGAAACCTGAAAAGCTATCTGACCACTGGCCAAGTCAGTTTGCAAACTGTCACGGGCCCACAGGTGTTGCTCCCCAAAAGATTAAAACCATATTTTTTTTCTCCTGCAAAAAGTAAGGGAATGGGTAGTTCTTTGCATATAAGCCTCAGAAAGGTATTTCTGGGCTCCTAACACGGAGAAACTGGTTTTTCCCTTTGACAGTTGCCGTGATGTGGATTTCTGGGCACAAGGAATGACGTGGGGCCGCTCTCTCCTCGGCTGCCCTGCGGTCCTGGGAGAACTTGCTCCTGTGCCCGCGGCCAGGCTGTTGCTTCTCTGAGAGGGGCAGCTGGCTCTTCCCCTGATCGCACTTACCCTCCTTGTGCGGCGTCTCAGCCGTGGTTGCAGGTCCTTCTGCTGCGTTCGCTGCAGAGGGGGTGGGGGAGACCTGGGTAGCGGTAGGCTGCAGGACCCCACAGAGAGGAGGGTGAGTCCACTGGGTGAAAAGGCCTCAGGACGTTCAGGCCCAGGAAGGAGTAATGGGTTCATCATCCATACCGGGAGGAACTGCCAAAATACAGAAACCGTTTCATTAGTGACGTGGAAGAGATGGCCGCAGTGCTAGGACGCTGACTGCAGGATGGTCTGTGCTCGCGTGGGTATCGTCACCAGGGGCCCTTGGTCAGCCTTCTGGCCCAGCACACAACCAAGCAGTGCGTGTCAAGTGTGCTCTCAGTGCCAGAATGGGCGCCTGAGAGGCCTGCCGCCAGAAACTGGGTGAGGAGGTGGCAGCCACCCCCGCATGGTGCCCCCCAAGCGAGGTGTCGTGCTCACAGAACTCCCGTGGCGTCCTGGAGACCGTTTGAAGGGCCTGCCCTGCTGTCTGGGGTCTCACTGTCTCTGGCGTGGTTCACCTTCCTCGTGACTGTGTCTGGATTCCGAGAGACACATTGGGACACAGGGTGGAGAGCCGGCCTGGATGTGACGAGTGAAGCCAGTGATGGAGGAGCCCTGCCCTGGCGGGCACACTCTCAGGGGTGGCCAGCAAGGAGCCGGTGAGGGCCGATCGGAGGTCTGGAAGGTGGGCGGACGGGAGCGTGGCAGGAGCTCACCAGCGGCGAGAGGGCTTCCTGAACAGGGAAGAGGTGTGTGCACATGGGTCAGAGGACACGGGCTTGGTTCCTGTTTTGCCGTTATTGATGATGTGAGCTTAGCAAAGCCTAATCCTTTGGGCCTGTATTTCTTCACCTGTCAAGTGAGTGGAATTACTGTGTGCCAGCTGTGGAAGTACTGCTAGTTGCTGCTCTGTGTCCATTCTCTTCCTTTTCAGTTATTTGTTTGTTTATTATTTTTTAATGTTTATTTTTGAGAGAGACAGACAGAGCAAAAGTGGGGGAGGGGCAGAGAGAGAGGGAGACACAGAATCCGAAGCAGGCTCCAGGCTCCGAGCTGTCAGCACAGAGCCCAATGTGGGGCTCGAACTCACGAACCACGAGATCATGACCTGAGCCAAAGTCAGACGCTCAACTGACTGAGCCACTGAGGTGCCCCTTCTTTTTCATTTACAAGTGAATCCCATTTATTTGGGTGCAGCATTATGCCCCGTAAAATAATTTCATAGCTTCCCTTGCAGCTAGGTGTGGCCATGTGACTAAATTAGGGACTTCCAGGAAAGTTGTTCAAAGGGTCTGCCTCATTGCAGGGGGTAAGGGGAGGGAACCTTTCCCTTTCTTCCCCCGTGTTGCCTGGAGCCTCAGTAGCTCTCTGGCACCATGCAGTGACCTTGAGAATGGAAACCAGGTCTAGGATAATAGAATGGAAAGGTAGGAGCCAGGACCTTTGACAGCTTCATGAAGTGGCCCTACCACCCCTGGATGACTTAGCTTTAGTCTTCTGTGTGTTCAAACCATTGTTACTTTACATCTTCTGTTCTATGCAGCTGGACCCAACCCACATGGATGCCCCTGCCCCCTAGGGTTGTTGTAAGGTTTAAACAAGCTAAAGCATAGCAAAGCGTTTTGTGAGTTGGGAAAGCACTTTGCACGTTGCTATGTGCCATAAAAATATAAGGAATCAGTCCTGTTATTGCCATTGTCATTTGCATAAACCTAAGGGGCAGGCTGCAGTGACCAGGCCCAGACAAGCTGGCTGAGCCAGGGGCACCAGTGTGTGTCAGAACTTGGCATAGGGATGGGGGCTGCAGGCAGTGGAATAAAACCTTTGTTACTTTTCCTTTGGGGGAGTGCAAGCGGGGGAGGGACAGAGAGGAGGACAGAGGATCCAAAGTGGGCTCTGTGCTGACAGGCTGACAGCAGTGAGTCTGATGCAGGACTCAAACTCATGAACCGTGAGATTGTGACCTGAGCAAAAGTCAGACGTTCAGTTGACCGAGCCACCCAGACACCCCTAGTTTTCCTAATTTTACACTGAGTCCATAGGTGTGGCCTGGGCTCAAATGCGAGAAAGAGGGAGAGAGTGGTTGGGGGAGGTAAAGAGTGAGGGCAGATGAGATTAGAAACAGGGGCCCCCACAATTCCGGTGAAGAACCTCAGAGTGAGCAGTTTGGAAAGTTGAGCCGTGAGAGCGTTCGGGTAGACCAGTGGTCAGTGTATCACTATTTTCAGAAAACACCTGTGACTTCTGCCCAAAGAGGACTGTTTTCTCCAGCTGCCATCCCCAGGGCTCTTTGAAAAAAGCCTCCTGGTGAAGAGCAGAGACCTGGCGTCAGTCTCCGTGTTGGTGAACAAAGCCAGAATGTGGTCATGCCCCAGATAGGAAGCAGGGCTTAAGCCTTTGCAGATAAAAAATCAAGTTTCTAGCAGACCCCAGAGAGCTAGAAGCTGTGGAGAGGCCAGCGGGGGCCACGGACATCCATGCCATAGAAAGGAAAGAAAGGCAGATGTTCTGCTTTCCAAATCCAAAATTCAGTTTCCTCTGTAGATTAAAATTCGTAAAGATACATGAGCTATAATTTCATATTGGCAATAGAAGTGAGAGGAAAATTGAGACCAGGTGTTATATGTGTTGTTGTATATTATATACGTCCCTAAAGTTTTTCAGCCAAGTTGGAAATAAATTCTGTCCTATCCTAAAGGATATGATTTATATACCTAGTCACGGAAGGCACTAGGGATGAGGGAGGAGGCTCATGTTACACTGTTGCTAAAGCAAAAACTGTGCCTTTTCATAATAATTTGTTTTGTTTTGTCCACAAAACAGGAGCTGATAGTTATAAAAAATGTGAGCGCGGAGCCATAGCTCACACTCACTTTTCCATGCTTAATTTTGAGAGGGGGTGAGTAGGGCTGGAAGAAAGAATTTGTTGTATAGCTAATGCATAAAACTGACTGTGGCCATTAATTTCAACCTCTTGGCCCCCAAACCTTTTACCAGAGCTGCTAACAGGTTGTATAAATCACTCGCAGGAACTCCATTTCCTCCCTTCGCTCCTCCCCCAGAGGTAGGTGCAGGCTGCTGATGTGGAAAACAGAGATCAGCCTGGGGAGAGTCAGGGACTTCCTGGCTGAGCAGCGTCTGCAGAGTCCAGCCTGTTGTGTCCTGGCCACCCTGGGGAGGGGGCGGGGGGGGGGGGAAGGGACGGGGGTGGTGAAGAGCAAGATGGGCTTTAGAGCCCAGCATTCCCTTGTGAGTCTCAGCCCTGCCACTTTCCAGCTGTGTGATCTTGATTACCATACTTCATTTCCTCATTTGTCAAGCAGAAATCATAATACCAATCTCAGAGCATTTGGATGATTAAATGATTATAATACATTTTCTGCCTGTTGGCTATTGTCATTGAAAACTTCCTCTCAACTTTTGTGGCGTGAAACTCTCCCCCCCACCCCCCCGCCCCCAAGTTTCTCGGTTGGCCTCTGCTCAATGGAAGGGAACTCCAATAGTTTTTCAGCTCACTGAGGGTAAGGGTCTTGAGGGAGGTGGTTGTGGGAGGTGGGAACCCCTTCTCTGTCCACAGAAGCCCCAGCCACTGTACCGGGGTGCTCTGGAGCTGTCTGATGTTTTCATCCTTGATGTGGCAGCATTTCATATGTTTAAAGATAGGGCGATTTTAAAAGGGCCTCAGGGACGTCTGAAGGCATTTCAGACATCTGTGTGTGAAGGCACACACGTAAACCCGTGTGTGGTGGATCAAACGCACTGCTGGGTGAGGAAGTCTGTGATCTAAACTCTGACGCTTCCTCACTAGGTTGCCTTAGACAAGTCGCCCATACTCTCTCTGCCTCTGGTTTCTCATTTGAACACAGGAGGTCCTAATGGCCGCCTGGCAGAAGTGAAGCAGAGGTTCATGAGCTGGCTCGGTAAGTGTAAAGCCCTCGTCATGGCCTGGCACACGGATACCATCTCTCTGCTCCTCAGGAGGGACCGTGTGACCAGGCTGGAGGAGCCCCAGGAGTCTGTACCCAAGGCCTTGGATGCTTGGCATGTCCCACCTTCGTTGGTGGCAGCTCTCCCCATAGTTAGCCTGCCGTCCTGCAGCTGGGCCTTATGCCACGAAGGGAGTGGAGAGGGGGGCTTTGAGGGACAGGGAAAGGCCCAGCTGGGAAAAGACCCAAGTTCTCTGTTGGGTCTGAGAATCACCACAGCCACTGTCAACTACAGACGCCCTCAGGGGCACCGCTGGGGTCTGTGCATTGTGGTGGCCAGTCTTCCATCACAGCCCGAGACCCTGTGCAGCAGGAGCAGCCAGTCTGGCGTGGCTGGTGCGGCACATCAGGATTGGGCCTGGGCCGTGGGCCTCTTACCGTTGGGGGGGGTCCCTACCCCTCTCAGTGGCCTTTGGCTCCTGCAGGCCAGATGTGCCTCCGAGGAGCCATTACGAAGCACCAGAGGAGGATAAAACAGGTGGCAAATTGTTGCAGTGTTTTCCAAGCAGACAGTGAGAAATCAAGCTTCCTTTCCAAGCAGCTGCTTCCAGATTCTCCACCTCATGACACCTCACAGACTCGGGTTGCCACAGTGTCCCCTTCTCCCTGAACCCTCTCCTGGCTAATGGAAAGCTAGGGGTAGTGTTCTGAGGTGAAAGCCCTCTGATGTGTTATAAATATTTATCTCTGGAAAGCTCTGAAGCTTTTTCAAGACAGAAGGAGAAAGGAGGCACTTGCACAGTCAATCTGCCCCCTCGGAGAAGGCCCGTTCGTTGTGCAGGATGGTAGGCCCAGTGCTTACCCAAGCGTGTCTGTCTTTTCATAATTCCCTGATCTATTTTGTCGTGTGGTGTTCTGTGTGTGTTAGGATGCATCTACCAGGAATTACTTCTGGGGCTCGGAGAAGGGAGGGGAGTGGAAAAGAGGCTTCTTTTCCCCTTTTGTTTGTTTTTGGGTATCATTAATTACTCACTCTGGGTTGTAATTCCATCCATGGTCAGATGACATGCCTTGTGACTGGTTTAATTGAAGGCTGATGATGAGCTGTCTCAAGCCTTTCCACGGGGGAATGTTGACTTGGGAAGCGCCCAGCTGGTTCTAAGGCCGCGCATGTTGTCTTCTGCCGTGCACTGGAGCAGAGGAATGGACCCTCTGGCTCAGCCAGGCTGTGCTCGGGGCCTCAGGCGCCAGCAGCCGGGTTGGGCCTCCTGAACCCTGAGTACAGTCACCTGGGCAGTCAATTACTTCCTCTGTGCTCTCCAGGGCCAGGGTGGTCATGATGGTAATGGTCTAGGTCTTGAAAGCTGCATTTGTAGCCAGCACTTCTAGTCCCGTCTTTCCTTTTCTAACCTGTTAGAAACTAGTGGCACCATTTTGTTAGCCTCCAATGGGAGCATGAGAGAGTGAGGTGAGTGGATGTGGCCCCTGTGAAGATGATACCACTACTTTACCCCCTTGAAGTTCAAGTGGAAAAAGGTCTCAGACCAAAAATCCCACCTAGATCCTTAGCATCCTTTCCCACTTTGAGTTGACACATACTAGTGGCTCCTGTCTTATTGTCAGATGTTTATCAGTCCTGTGGTTGGGGGTTTCAGCCAGGACCCCTGAACCGCCTTCTATACCCAGGATGCAGCAATTCTTCCGTTTCCTGAAATGGCCCAGGGTCAGCCTGTCTGATCTCTTGCCAACTACCGTCCCCCGTGGAAACCAGTGTTCAAAGTCCTGAATGCTGATCCATGAAGGGACACTGCTGGGAGTCCCTCTGCATTCTGTCATCTACTGAGGGGTCTGGCCAGCCTGCGTCAGCCCTGGTGCTCATCTGAGGATCATGTTCCTCAAATCCCTCATGCCACACAGGACTTTTCCTAACACATGGGCAAGCTTCCTTCTATCTGAGAAAATGACACACTTCAGTTCTCGGTTTTGTGATTAAACACATACATGACAAGATTGGTAAGTTTGAGGGGCTGGTTGGATGGCCCGTCTTCCGACTAACTGGATGTCGCAGCAAACATGTTTCCAGGAGTGAACAGGTCCAGCTAGAACAGAAGATGACTGGGTGGTGGACCAGCGGAGGTGGGGGGACAGTGTTTTTCTACTGGCTGTTGCAGTTCTCACACCAGGCACTGAGCTTGTGTCTCCATGGGTGACTCCTGGTTGTTAAGTCAGGCTTCTGCCTCCCTTTGAATGTGCGACTCAAGGTGTGTTCTTAGAGAAATTTAAAGATTTGTTGGCTTTGGTTGTTTTCTGACATCCCTGCCTGATGTTAATGTGAGAATATGGAGAGCAGTTTTCCAAAAGCTGGCTATAAAGTATGTGGATCATGGAGGTCTCTTCTTTCTTTAGCTGCGACTATTTATCTTCAGGTTTACGTTTTCATGGTATGATATGCACATCCTCCATGAGCTGCTTGTATTGGGTGCCTGGCAAGTCTTGCGCACAGCCCTTTGGGCCATATTATTTTGGCCACAGTGTTTTCTGCTCTTGAGTTTATGGCCCAAATTGGGAGTGGGTAGAGGGTGGGGGGCACTAATTGACATGAGAGCATTAGCTAGGCAATCAGAAGACCTGAGTTCTGGGACCAGCTTTGCCACTTAGCTCAACTGTGTGACCCCTGACAAGTCCCGTGTCATCCTTGGTCCTCAGTTTCTCCATCTGTATAATGGGTAGATTTGCTCTTCTTTCAGATCTGTTATCCTAGATTATTCTGCCTTTTTTTTTTTTTTTTTACCATTTTCTCACGGGATTCTGACATGGCAGACATTCACCCAGCCTGGACGCTGGCCATTGTTTTGAGTTTTGTAGATGTCTAGTCCCTTTTCTGAGATGCTTTTTCCCATGCTTTATAGATTTCATCTCCTTTTTGTTTTGGAGTCAGTTATCTCACCCATTTATTACTTAAATCTCAGTGGTCATAACTGCTGTCATTACAGCCGTCCTCCAGCCAGCATCCCCTCTGGGCCGTCACCATTGCTGCCACTGCCATGTATCCATCTTATTTCATCCTTAGAAGAGCCTTTCAACATTATAGATACCACCTCCCCTGCCCCAGCCATGCAGTTCCCGCAGAGAGAGGACTACACCAAGGACCAGAGGCCAGAGGAGCAGGGCCCTTTAAGAGAATCTCACCCCAGTCCATTCCAGCCTTCCTAGTAAGCATCTTCCTCTTTCCAGCAGTGACATTTGCAACTTGGCATCTTATTTCAAAATCACATAAAAGAATAACCGTCTGGATAGATGCCCGCATGACATTGCAGGTTGCTCTGAGGGCTGTCGGCTCTCAGAACAGAAGGGAGTGTCCTCCTGCCTCAGCCCAAAGAGTAGTAACTGGGTCAGTCCTTTCACATCAGTGTGAAGAAGTCCGTTTGTGCACACCTGCTGCCTCTTCCCTTCCTAACCAGTTAACTTATTTGGTGAAGTCCCTCTTGGAAGAAGTATTAGCAACTTATAGTAAAATAAGGTACCTTACAAGTGAGGAGTTATAAAACCATAAAAATATCTCAAATTCCTGTGTCTCAGGGCCGCACATGGCATTTTCCAGCTTTACTCCCAGCCAGTCCCTAAAGGGCAGGGAAAGTGCTTAGATTTATCTATGGGCTTCTTAAGACAAGGCCAGGGCTCTGCCAAAATGAAGGAGCTGGGTCTCTTCAGGAGACATCTGATGCCCCTGAACTCCGCTCTCCCAGCACATTCTCACCTTCAAGGAACACTCACTCTGGCAAAGATGGGGAGGCAGGTACCCAGGTGGCAGTGCCCATGACTTTGACCGGGGCCTGTCCAGGCAGGGGAGGGAAGGAGGCATTCGGGCTGCACTTCGCAGAATAGGTTGGATTTAGATGGCCTTGAAAGACCAAGGGGTACACATAGCACGTGGTAGACTCTCAAGGAAGACCAGCTGACTGAATGGCCTCTCCACCACTGGGAGTTCCTTTAATTATATCGGAACTATTTGCATGTAGAGGACTTCCCTTACGTTCTACATTTGGCCAGCTTGTTGCTCTGCTTTTTGTCTGTCAAGGTCTTTGGCTCTTTGCTGTGCCCCTCTATGGTGGCAGGGGGTGCCAGATCTGCCTCCCTGGAGCTTCTCTCTGATCGGAGGGGAATCAGGGTCAACTGGAAAGAGCGGGCTGGGCTTTCATGTGAAGCTGACCAAAGGTCAGACCCCAGCTCCAGCACTCGTTTATTGTGGGACCTTGGGCTGTTGTTTTTAACTTTCCTAAGGCTGTTTCTTCATCTGAACATAGGAATAACTCAACACGTTGGGTGGTTATGAGAAGTAAGCTAAGTGCCTGTGCAATATTGGGTACTTAAAAACCACTCACAGAAAGGGTGGGTGCTTCCATGTGACTGTCACTGGTGTCATTGGAGGTACACCCTGGAGCCATGAGGATGACGTTTCCCCTTCTTGCATAGCCCTGTCAGTACCACACAGAAGTTCCACCATACATCCTTGAGGCCTCCCCATCTTTCGGCCAAACTCCCTTGTTCCCTTCCACCACCTTCCTCGGCAGAACCTGTCGTGATGTGGTTTCTCTCCTCAGGATGATGGTGCCCTCCTGTCCCTGTCTCATTAAGTGCTTTGCTCTACTGTGTGTAAGAATCACCTGAGACCCTGGATGTAGGAGCTTGGGGCACAGGAAGTAGAAAGGAAGGGAGGGAGGGAGGGAGGGAGGAAGAAAAGTGGCTGGAGGGGGTGTGTGTGCACCCCCTCACCATGACTTCTTGATGGCTACGATTCTCATTCCTAGATGTTCTCTCCTGGGACACAGTGTCCTTCCCTAAGGTCCCCATCACGTACTGTGTCTTTGTTCCCCAGGGCCACCTCTGAAAGCAACGGGTGCCCTGAGGCTCTGCCCCGTGGTCTGTCTCTCTTCTCCACTCCTAGTTTAAGGCAGCTTTCTGGGAGACAGCGATGTCAACACAAGGGCCTCCCGACCGCAGGCCCTGAGTCGTCACCTTTCCTGGTTTCTCTGTTGTTGTTGTTATTGCTGTCTTTAGTGCAGGAGGGAGAGCAGCAGTTTTACTCATTGGCGTGTGGGGATGGGCAGTGTGAAGCCAGGCAGGCAGCGGTGTTCCATGGCTAGGCGAGCTCATTTTCCTGCATCCCCTTCCCACAGGGCCAGAGAGGCGTGGCTTTGGTGCCCCCTTACTTTCCTCCGGCCTGGGCAGCTGGGGTCTCACCTAGTGTAACTTATTTTTTTCAGAACGCTCACGTCAAACGTCAACTGATGTGTTGTTTGTTTTGTTTTGTCTTTTTTTTTTTTTTCCTGTGCCACAAAGGAAAAGAGAACAAGAACAAATGAATCAGTTTTTCTGGAATCATAAGCTGTGATTTCTTCATAAACTAATTTCGAGAATGGCTATTGAATTCCACAAACATTCCCGAGTGTTTACTGACCACCAAGGCCTGCCCTATGAAGGGGTGGAGGCTGAGATGCCAAAGATAGGGTCCCTGTCTTCAGAGGGCTTCCTCGGGAAGCCTGTGCTCAGACAGCCGTCATGTCCTGGGGGGAGCCTCATGTTCCGGATGGGTGTTAGTGTGCCTCAGCTGCCCAGGCATGCCCATAGTTCACAGCCCAGCCCAAGTCTCCCTCTTCCATGAAGTCTCCCTTGACTGCATCAGGCATCAGTGAGTTCCCTACTCTCCAGACCCTGGATTCCTTCAGTCCTCTGCAGCCTGAATACAAGATGTTTCCCATCTGTCCTCTCCTCTTCCCAGCACCACAGCCTCCCGAGGCCCGTTGTATCACCCCCACATTAACAAATGAGACAGCTAGGATTTAAACAAGTCATTTTCCCAGGGTCACAGAGTTAATCAGCAGCAAAGCTGGAACTTGCACTTGGTGTCCGATTCCCACCTCAGGCCTCCTCCTCAGTGCAGAGCACTTTCTCTCCTCCATCATCTGACCCTGAGCGCCCCCTCTCTGGAGTCCCTGCAGCCCCTCCCATTTCATGTCCGCACTGGTTCCTCCCCTCTTGGTTTTAGTCACCTGCTATCACTCCTGGGGTGGGGGGCAGAGGCCCCATCAGCTAGGTCCAGTCCCCTGCTGGCACAGGCGCTGAGTCAGGCTTGGTAGGGGAAGGAGGAGAGAACTTAGCCAGTGCCTCCCTCCTCCCCGCTCACCCTGAGTCATCTGGAGGCAACAGAAACAAACAGAGCTTATGTGCCAGGTAATTGTGAGACTCAGTTTGTCTAATTATAGTTCACTTTGTCTTTCAGCCAGTGAAATAAAAACAGTATCTGAAGTCTTTCAGCTGTTCCCCTTTGGGTCAGCATCCCAGCCTGACACACTACGTTTGCAGAACGTGCTAATAAGGGCGGGTTTTCAGCTCTCTCTCCTGTGGGTCGTTTACCAGCTGTGCCCCAAAGAGAAACACCTGTATGCTCAGCACTAGATCCTTTTGAGAATGAAGTGGTGTGCTGTTGACAATGACACCAGGACAGTGGGCCTGAAGTAGGGCACATGGTCACCGAGTTATAAACAAAATGCCTGTCTGCGATTGGAAGGAAAGGTGGAGTGGTTGTTTACGAAGGCTTCTCATGCGGAGTGGGTTGCTGGTGGATGAAGCGCCTCTGTTTCCAGCCATAATTTTGCATCATTCAGTGACTGTAAGAATGATCCACTACCTGTTTCTGCAATTTCCACTCATTTTCTGTCAGTGGCTGAGCCTCCCAGGATGTGTGTCTGTGTCTTATTGTTTTCTTTTTCTTTCCTCCAGAGATCCTGCGGATAATTCAGCTGGACCTAGACCTGAAGTACAAGACCAACATCCGGGAATTGTTTGAGGAGTTTGACAATTTCCTGCCAGGCGCCGTCATTGGCATAGCAAGAGAGATGCAGCCAGTATACAGGTATGTGGCAGCTGTAGGGGACGTGGCCTCCAGGACCCTCTCCACCCCTTGTCCCCTTCCCCTCTCCTGCTACCTACTTCAGACTGGGATTTATCGGTAGACAGTCTTTCTACACTTAATCTCTTAGAGACACATTTGTACTTACTGCCTGTCGTCAACAGTGCGGGCAGGTGGGTCTGCTCCAAAGCCGTAGATGCTGCCTCGTTCTTATTGGGGAGTGTGTGACATTTTTCTTGTAGAAAGGGGAGCTGTTTTGGTTGTTGGTTGTGGTTAAGCTCAGAATTTTAAAATCTTGGGCTTTGCCTTACAGAGGGAGGTATCAGGATATGGCTTTAACTTGCCGGTCTGATGATGAACTAGGTTTTCTTGGCCTCTCGGTCACCAGTGACCGCTCCTCTGTTGAAGCAGAGTGGGTTTCTCAGTGTCTTGTAAGGAGGCAGAGGCAGCACAGCTCTGGAACACAGGTTGGCGTTCCCCGCTCACGGTGAAGAACGCATTCTGCGTCGTGCACGGCTTCATTGTCAAGCACGCGTCGTAGAGAAACCCCAGCGTCTGCGAACCGGGAGACATGTTCAAGAATATCCATTGCAGCATTGCGTGTGGTAGCCAAAAACTGAGAATGACTTAAATGCCGTAGATAGCAGAATGGATAAATAAAATACCTTCATCCGAGTGAGTTCTACACAAAACCAAAAATGAGCACGTGGTACCTACGCACACTACTAGGCAAAACTAAACTGTAATCTTCAGGGATGCGTACCATGTGGCCAAAATTATAAGGAAAACCAAGGAAATGCTGATCCCCAAAGCCAGCACGGTGTTCCCTCTGGAGAGGGTGGGGTGGGGGTGGGGAGGGGAGCAGGACGTAGGTGGAGGTTGCCTCTGGAGTGCCTCAGTGTGGTGTCAGTCCTCTGCCACGGGGGCCGTGCACGGGGTTGCGCGTCGTCCTGTGTGTGTACTATACATCTTACAGTTGAAACAAAGGAGAGTAGAGGCAAAAGCACATACAAGTTTTCGTTAAAAACTAGACCCATGGTTCTGGATCCAGAGAGTTCCAGGTCACTGACTGATCCTCCTCTGGGCAGAGCCAGAGCACCCCCAGAACCGAGCTGCCTGGAGCTGGGATTTCACCGTCCCCTGGGCTGGCCCGCTCTTTGTTCTCTGCGCATCCCCTCCCGCTGGCTCCCTGTGGACATTCTTGGAGCCATGCCGCCTTTGGAGAGCTGCAGAGCACAGGCGACTGGTGACCCAAGAGCCCATGCTTCCCCTAAAAGAGAGGGGAAGAGTGACAGCCTGCTTGCTTGTGGTTATTTGCAACACGCAGATCACATAACAGGAAATTCCTGCGAGGCCTCTGAGAGGGCTGATAACCCCTGGGCCTTGTGGGCTGTTCGCCCTGACGTCATCCTCTCCCACGGTGCCCCCCGCCCCCCCGCCCCATCACAAAGCAGGGCCTAGTACTCCGGGAGGCTTTGGGCAAACACTTGCCACTTCCAGCTCCTAGCAGCCTCCGGGCCTCATTCCCTTACCTTCGCGCAAGGTGTATCTTATGTCAGTGGTTCTCAATTTCACAACTGGAGGCGCTGGAAAGGAGCACTGAACTGAGAGTCCAAAGTCCTGTGTGCTCATCCCTGTGCACAGGGCCTGGGTTCCCCCATGTGAGAACAGGAGCAGTTGTGCTCCTAGACTTCCCTTCCCTGGCTCTGGCATTGTGATCCCTCTCTCCTGCCACTCACCATTTCCTCAGTGTCTTTCCTCAGTCCTGAGGCTGCCTGTCTGTTGCGGGGGTGGGGGGGCTCCTCACTGCTCAGTAGGGGCCAGGGTCTCCTGGATACTTGTATCAGGCTCATTTTTAAATGCAGTCAGAGCAGTGATACCTTCAAGGCCTGATCTGGAATCTTCTCATGTAATATACATGGAAACGTGATCACATTTATATCGTTTTGGCCAGAATTTATGTTTTTTGTAGATCTAGGATTTTATTAACCGTGAAACTTAAATCAATTTAATTGTCTGGACTTCTCAAAAGAAATCTCTGAGAGATTTTAGATCCAAAACGAAATTGAATTTTTCTCACCTTCGGAGTCTTTAATTATCTGAGGAAAATCAGACCTCTGTGGCTGGGCTGCTGAAAGAGGCCCAAACTGCCCTGTCCTTAGGGCTCATGCACTCAAATCAGCAGAAATGAAAACTCCTTTTGGTGCTCCCACCTTCCCCTTCCATTCCTCCCCAGCTGAAATGTTTATAAAGCCTCTAATAATTAAGTCTGCAAACGGCTGTCCTGCACGAATGTGCGCCCTACTGGCTCTGGGTAATTGCCTCTGAATATTTGCAGTCTCGTGCTGGGGCTGGGAATGGCTTGGTGCTGGCTGGGTGTGAGGGGTGGGGGGTGGAGTATGGATTTTTTTTTTTTTTTTCTGTCTTCCACAAGAAAACTGGAGACTCCACTGCCCCCAAAGAGCAAGTGTTAGTTGTTTGCACCTTTGGAGCCTGTGCTTGTGGGGAGGGAGTGGGAGAAGAAAGGGGGGAATGGAAGGGCGGCAAGTAAACCACGTCCACACAAGGACGGATGGAACTGGGCCCTTCCCCTGGGCAGGCAGCCTCAGCCCCACTTGTCTGGACTTGGCCGTCACCCACCCCTGTGGGCACTTGCCACTTCCCTAGCCCTCCTCCAGGAACGAGGAGGTGGTGGGAGTTCCCATAACCGCGTGGCCTCCCCAAGTGGCGGAGTGTGAGGTGGGCAAGGTTTTTGCCATAAGCAAAATCAGCTAGCATCTATGAAAAGAAAGGAAAATTTAGAAACGAAACAGCACAAAAGCAAAGCAAAACTGGACTGATTAACCAAGTATGTTTTTGATCTGGAAATTCACTAAGCAGAAATAAATTTGGATCTCCTCAACTGTGTTATTTTTATAGTCGCTTGTCTGACAGTTACTGTACTTCAAAAGGGCACATCTTAAGTCATTTTTATGGTTGTTTCCCCTCTATTGTGTGCCATGAACGTTAGAAGCTTGGAGGAGAGGGGAGGGAAATGTATTTCTCACTATTCATTTGACAAATAGCTGTTTTGTTTTGTTTTGTTTTGTTTTGTTTTGTTTTTCAGTTCTCCCGCTGCCCCAAATATACATTAACCCCACCATGTGTTCTGGAAAATGATGGATTGTGGGATGCTAGGATGGCAATAGAGGAACCTTTTCCTCTAGGGTCCCCGTCAGGATTCTGTTGAGTCAGATGTTCCATGACCCTTCTCACCTGAAAGTTGGGGAGTCGTGGCCATTTTGGGTGGAACAGTCCTGCCCTGACCCTTTCTCTGCCTCTTTGTCAAGAGAACTAGACTGCCGGACAGGTCCTCATGGGTGATGTGTTTAGTTGGGATACATGGCCAAAAGGAGGGAAGAGGCTTTTGCTTTCTCTGTCAACAGAATGGTCTCTCTAAATAGACAACTGTATTTTGCAAATATGTGTTAGTCCAGGATGCCATTTTGAATTTGCTTCCTGATGAATGTATTCGAAGAGTAAAGAAAACCGTTGGATGCTCTTTATGTACAGCCCATAAAAATTACAAGTGTGTATCAGCAGGCAGAGCCGCTTGACGTGGAAGAAAAAGCATTCGGGTTATACTCAGAAGCTCTGGATTATAGTCCCTGCTTTTCATGAATTACCCACGTGATGCTTTGCAAGCTACTGGATGCTCTGACCCTCTGTTTTGTTTTCAATCTGTAAGTAGGGATACGTATATCTCCAGAATTACCAAAAACTCAAATGGAACAACATGCATGAAAGTTTCTGGAGTGAGAGAGGCCCTCAGTTAAGGGCACTTGCTCACTCTCCTCCCTCAGTCCTCACCACACCTTTGTGTGTTTTCTTTTCAAGGCGATTTCTTCTACGGGATACCCTTGCTCTACCCCACCCCTACCATGCAGGGATACAAGTTAAAACACACGACACTCACTTAAGTTGGATTTCAGATAAACAAATAATTGTCTTGTGTACGTATGCCCCACATATTGCATGGGGACATATGTACACAAAACAACTATTTGTTGTTTATATGAAATTTAAATTAACTGGATGCCCTGTTTTTTGTTTGCTTGCTTGTTTGTTTTGCTAAACCTGGCGGCTCTACCCCTACCCAAGAGTGAGAACCTTCTCTTTTTAGCAGAAGGGGGTGATCTGGCTTTTCTACAAAATCCTCGAGTGAGCAGGAACAAAGTGTTACAGGAGTGGGAGCTTGTGAGGAAAACAGGGTGAGTAAGTGAGGGATGGAAGGAGACAGCTCTCAAAGTCTCCGTGAGGCACCAGGCCTGAGGTCACCACTCCACAGGAGGTAGAGGCCTGCTTGTGATTTGGGCCCTTTGGGGAGGTCACTGGAGCTAGGAGGCCTGGCAGTGGTTCCTGCTGAGCTTGGAATGAGTGTATGAGAGAGAGAGACACAGAGAATGTGTGTGAGAGAGAATGTGTGTGTGTGTGTGTGTGTGTGTGTGTGTGTGTGAGAGAGAAAGAGACAGATAATATGTGTGTGAGAGAGAGAATGTGTCTGACAGAATGTGTGTGTGAGAGAGAGAGAGAGAGAGACAGAAACAGAATGTGTGTGTGAGAATGTGTACGACAGGGAGAGAGAGAGAGAGAGAGAGAGAGAGTGTGTGTGTGTGTGTTTGTGTGTGTAGCTGGGGTCACAGCCCTTGGTTATGGTCTTTCTGTCTTGGAGCTGGCCACCTGAGGAGCTGATGAATGGGAGCTTTGTTGGTGGGGGCCACTGGCTTCCGGTTCATTCTCTGTTGGCTCCACAGGCCAGCTGTGTGCTTGTTTGAGCCCAAACCCACCATGAGATGGAAGCAGCAGGCTAATCCTGTCAGCTGCTGATAAGGCACCACCAGGCAGGAATTTGCTTTTGTGTTAAGTATTTTAATAGTGTCCACTCTTTCACCTTTTTAGGTCACATGGTTTTAATTGATAGCATCTGTGCCAGCCTCGCCTCCTTCCAGATGCTGGAGTGGAAATGTCCAGTAATCTGCAGGCTGCCTTATCCCATTCCTGGGACTGGTGAAGGGCTCTCAGGGGAGCTGGGGAGGAAGTGAAGATTTAGCATAGAGGTAGCACAGAGGTAGGAGAGGAGGATGTGGAATGGCCCCACCTGTGCTACTCACAGCTGTGTGACCTTGGGCAAGTCTCTTGGCCTCTCTGAGCTTCAGTTTCTATAGCTGAGAAATGGGGATTGTAGCACTGTATAAATACTACATATGGTGGAGTTGAATGGCAGATTAAATCAGTCAGTATATTTATAGTGCCTGGCATGGAGTAGCACTCCCTACTGGTCCAGTTCTAGCTTAGCCACTTACTAGTTGTGTGACCCAAAGGAAGTCCCTTAACTTCTGAGCTTCAGTATCCTTATGCGTAAAATTGGAGCAGCTGATAACTTAAGCATAATTAGTGCTAATATTTTGGCTTCTCAGCATCTAAACTGCCTTCCTGTGTTTGAGGAATTCCCTGCCGTGTAAGCCATCCCCACCTTTCTGGAAGACAAAGGGGCTGATACTTTATTTCCTGGACTCCTAGCTGGGATGTTGGTTAACTGGCTTCCCCTCCTTCCCTGCCTCCCCTGAGGAAATCAGTCCTATGAATTTAGTATCTATGCAGGCACGTCTTTATACTTTTGCCGTATACTCTAAACAATACAGGCTATTTGCAAAACAGAACAGTATTGCAAGAAGTCAACTAGTCCACAATGAAGGAGGGAAGTTTTAGTATGCCTCTGTGGGAATCCGAGAGCTCAGACGGGGAGGTATGCACACAGAAGATGCAGTTGTGGCTGCAGCGGGGAAGCAGGGCAGGTACCCCAGTCCCTGCTTCCCAGTGTGAGCCTGGCGGCCTCTTTCCCCTGCCCGGGTATTTCAGTGCCCTGCAGAGGGCGAACTGCTGGCCACACCCCCTGTTTCTGAACTCAGCCCATGCCTCTAGCCCTGAGCGCTAACAAGGTTTGTGTTCCGTTTCTTCTCCTGGAGATATTCATCTTGTTTTTTAACCCTACTACGTCTTTTCCCATGCTGCGCTCCTCGAGTTAGAAAAAAAATCATTATATAAAAATATTTTCATTAAAAATTCAAGAAGTATGTGAGGATTATTTTTCCAGGAATTTTCTACAAATTTATCAACATGTATGTGTGTGTGTATCCGTGGACTCATACTTTATATACCCTTGTGCATCGTTTTTATTTTTTTGTTCACTTACCAGTATATCTTGGCCATCCTTATACCTAACTCAGTATTCCTATATGAAAAGTTGCTAGTCTCCCAGCATATACGCATATATACCTATATGTGTATGCATATATACATGCGTATGTATATATACGTATATATGCGCATATGTATATAGGTATATATATAGGTATATATGTATATATGTGTGTGTGTGTGTATGTGTGTATGTTTGTGTTTTTGTTTTTTGCTTTTCACTTAGGAAAACTTCCAAAATATACAAAAGTAGACAGAATCATGTAGGATGCTGGGTGCTTCAATGTTACAACATTCAAGGAGCCTCAACAATTATTAGCCCTCAGCCAGTCTTGTTTCATCCCTACTCCCAGCCACCTCTCCACTTCTGCCTTCCTTGCTTTCTCTGTTATTTTGAAACAAATCCCAGACAGCCTACCATTGCATCTGTAAATGTTATTTTTAATCTTTTTTTTTTTTTTTTTTTTTTTTTTAAGCATCCTATCTGCCATTGCTGGGTCTGGAGCTGAGGAGGGTTGTGTGAACTCATAGTGGCGTTTTGTCTTCAGGTTCCTCAGTCTGAAATCAATTTGTATGAGGGAGGGAGATGGACAGACCCGTCTCTCACATCTAGCCACCCAGCGTTTCCCATCTCCCTCCAGATTGTCTTGTGTCAGGATGTTACCGTACTACTTCTGTCTGGAAGGGTTTACGCTGATATAAATAAATCCAGGTCCTCTGTTCAGTAGGCGTCAAGCTCTGCTTTGTAAGAGCATGCCACCACCACCATCATTGCAGGTAGTAGCCTCTCTTCTTCCCTCGGACACCTGAAAATGAATTTCTTGGTTCTTGTTCTTGTGTGTGTGTGTGTGTATGTGTGTGTGTGTTTTAAGTAACCAAGATTGAACCTGTCAGTTTCTATTACGGTTCAATCTGAGTAACAGAGAAAAAAAGCTGCCACCTTATACAGCAGTGCCTGATAAAGAAGCTGAGTGTTTCTTCACTCCCTGGGAGTCGGCAGGCTAGACTCTTTGGCATAGCCCATGGGATCTGGAGGCTGTGATGGAGGCCCGGAATTCCTAATGAAAGGGGAGGGAGATACCTGCCCCATGCTAGAGATAAAAATACCTACTCTGAGGCGGTTATTTTTTAATCACACCATTGGGAACATGTGTTTTAAAGGGAAAAAGACGCATGCAGAAGCACTGAAGCGGAATTGTGTTTCCTCTGTGACGGCTGTGCCCTGCTGGGTGAGCTGTGAGTGTCCAATGCCCGCTGAAGGCCGTGGGAGACAGGCTGCCAAAGATGTTGTGTTCAGGCTAAGATGACGTCCTGGTTGAACATGGGAGGGGCTTCCCTTCTCTGAAAGCACACCCGCTTTCTCAGGTTTTTTTTTTTTTTTTTTTTTGCATTACCAGAACTTGTTCCTTTTTGCCACATAAACATCTCATTGAGAGATCCTCATTTGCAATCCAGGCAGCAAAAAAGACTGATCTATAAGCATCTTCTTGGGGGGGAAAAAAGCAAAATAGCATAGTTGAATCACAGTGGCATATGTAGAAGAGGGACTTTCTGTGACAGGCAGCATGTGGAAAGGACTGACTTAGGCATGACTGGCTGTGTGTGAGGGGAATTACAGTGTGGCTCCATGGCCACTTTGGGGACACGTTTCAGTTGCATGCCTGCCTTCCTGCAGGTGACCGAAGTGAAATGGATATTCAGCCCCCATTCCCCTGCCTCCGGTTAGCTGCAGAATTAGCCATTACAGAAATGTCAAGTTTTTACTGGATTTGAGTTTGAAATGAACACCTTACCTCCTGCTCCTGCATTGGGTGATTTCTTTAAATGCGTCATTTACTGTTGACCGTAGAGAACCCCTATGATCTTCCGTTTAGAAGTAGCAGAATCGACCCTAGTATCAAGGAGCTGCCCGTAGGAACACTTATGATCCAGGGACCCAGCCTTCCTAAGTGTCTCTGTCTTTGAGAATTTTCTATCATTTGTAAAAGAGGAAGCTTTTCAGGAACCAGAATTGCTTTTTGTATAATAATTTGCCTTTTGGTCCTGGCTGCTGTAGATGAGCACTCATTATGAAGCTGCTGGTCCTGACGGACTTTCAGAAATATGAAGTCCTCGAGATGCTCATGGGGCCTCATTACTGTCAGTCAGTGTGGTATAGACTACTTCTCTGGTTCCACTTGATTCCCTGTAAGGAAACACTGCCACCCTTAATAAAATGACACCTAGTATCTGCGCAGCGTATAAGCAGGGGAAACCCTTCCCCTGACTCTAGGACCATCTTACCTGGTTTGACCCAAGTATCATGAATTTGGAACCATAAAGAAGGCAATATAATCCTAGCACTCTGTGTGGCTTGGCAGCGAATGAGATTTTCATGTTCTTCATGTAACTGTAGTTCCTTGGTTTTCAGCTTTCAGGAAACCTGGGAAATAGTTTCTAAGCAAGGTAAGGACATAAAGATGAATTTTTTTTTTTTTTTAGAAGGAATAACTAGAGCAGAGGAGAGGCATCTCCATTTTTTCTGCTTGTTCCTTCCTGCCAAAATGTCATCAGGGTTTGAGAAGATGACGGTGTGATCATGGTCATTCAGGCCACCTCTCAACTCACTCGCACCTCACATTCTTTCAGCTGCTGTCAAAGGTTAAAGGCATCCTACAGATGAGCAGGCCATACGCTTTTGTATAAATGGAGTGGAGACAGTCTTGGTCTCTGAGTCCCCAGGAGACAGAAATGGCTTGCCAGAACCTGGGAGGGATTTGTGGGTGAAATGCTGTACCTGGATTGCATGTGACCAGCTGCATATACAGGTGCCCCCCGCCCCATCACCTGCACAGAACAGACCAGGGGAGCCTCAGTCTCCAGTCCACACACCGTATCATATTCAAGACCATATGGAGGTGAAGAGTTTTATAAAAAAGTGTAAAATGAGAAGATACCAGGTAGGCTCTCAAAAGGGGATTATCCAGTGAATGCAGTATATTGTCACAGGCACAAGAAGAGGCCATCTGAAACTTAGGATACAGGCTGTAGCAGTTTAACTTCAGGTAAATGCCTCCAGGAGATAATATAAGTATTTGAAGATTTAAAAATGGATTGTGAAAGAAAAGGAAAGAAAAAGTTCACTGAGGCAAAAACTGACCAAATGCTTCTACAAGTTTGGCCTGGACCTTCCAGAGACTTTGGTTACTGGTCCTTGGATGCTGATGGCGAGTTTTGGGTACTTAAACTTTGTTTTTATCAAGGGTTTTCTCCTATCACTTGAAGTAGTTAATTTTTATTGGTAATTCAAAATTCCATCAGATGTTTTTCTCTCACTAGCCTCAGACTTACCTAATAGTAAAGTGTCAAGGCCAAGCATAATTCTGGTCCAGAAATATAATTTTGGAAGAAAATAAAAAGATCCCCAGACTTAGCATTTATCAGAACTAGCAACCACTTTTAACTTTACTGTGTATTAGAACATCTTTAAACTACTCTCAGTGTCTGAAGATGCTTTTAGGAGATTGAAGGTCTAGACAGGGTGGAAAGGAAGGAGAGAAACCAAAGGGAAGAGGCAAGGAGACAGGAGAGGCCTGGGAGCCATGTGGCTGCCATACATTCACTGCCTCACCTCACCTTCTGTTAGTTCAGTGCTGCCTCGTGAATGAGCCAGGGCAGGGCTGGACCCACGGAGACACCAACCCCCCACCCTTGCTCCCTGCTCAGGCGTGGTAGTAAGGACATTACGAATGACGTGCAGAACGGCCTCTTTGACGGCCCATCTGGAGACCCTTCTCCCTGCTCTGCAAGGCACAAACAGTTGTATTTCTCCTGGGTGATTAATGGTGTTTCCTTCTGTACAACGAATTAGATGCCCTTTTCTTCATTTGATTAATAGAAAATTGAGAGCCAAACTTGCGGTATACCTGTGTCAAGCCTGTGGCTCTTTATAGGATGCATTTTGGCATCTTTGCGAGCTAAGAGAAATTCCTTCTGGAAGAAAATTGGGGATGAAATTTAAAGGAAGGAAGAGAAGGAGGGAAGGGAGATGTGTGCAGTCTGAATTAGGCCCTACCACTTAAGATTCCATTTTCTAGATCTGCCTGACTGTGGTAAGTAAAGGTAAACATCATGAGAAGTAGTCCTGGGAGGAAGTACGGGTGGGGTGACCATTTAATTTCACCATCAGGTTATTGTTTAAACGAGAACACTTGGAGTGTAGAAAGGGGATACTGTTAACAGTCACACTAGGACAAGTGTAAACCAGCAGTGTCCTGGGCCACCCGAGGACATGTCATCACCCTGAGCTGGAGGCGCAGAGCAGGGAAGGGTGGAGGGCAGAGGACTGGCAGGGGCTGGGGCAGGGCAAGGCGGCTCTGAAAGGCTGAGGTCCCTGGGGCCTGAGATACTGCCGGGGTGGGCAGTATATCTGGGCCTGTCATCTGTTAGAACCAGGAAGGGGGTGTCGAATCATACTTGGGCTGCCTGGAACCCAAAGCCTCCAGAGCCTGGAGCTTGCTTCAGATTCTGTGTCTCCCTCTCTCTGTCCCTGCCCCTCCCCTGCTCATGCTCTCTCTCTCAAAAATAAATAAACCTTTAAAAAAAGGTTTATTGGGCTGCCATCTGGCCTTCGACTGGACTTTCAAGGTGAAGAGTAAAGCACCCCGTGACTATAAATGCATCTTACCATGCCTGCCCCCTACATCTCCTGGTAGTCCGTGGTAGCCCACGAGCTGTAATTTGGCCCCGCGTCAAATGGGGAGATTAGGCTTTCTCTGCGGGGTGGTGTTAACACCATGTAGAGACTAATTTGCTACTTTTGAGAGCTCACCAGTGGGATTTGGCCATAATTCCATGCAGAAGGAATCAAGGGAAAGAAGTGGAGGTGAGGCCACTGCCTCTCGGAAGTGTAAATGCTTTGTTTTCACCATTGATTTCTTGCTGGTCTCAGAAATTCCCAAGAGCTGCCTTTAGTGGCCATTAACTGCACGTCAGAGCTTGACCAGGGCTGCGCCCCTTCAGCCTGTGACTGGAAAAGGCTGACTCGTGTGCTTTTGTGCACTCCAGAGGGCCTAAAGCCACCTTCTGCAGGGAGGGCTCTCCTCCCCGGGCAAGGGTGTAGGGCTCCAGAAAATGTTACCTATGCTTACGTCTGGAGCAGAACCTCCAGAAGCTGGCGGGGGGCCTGTCTGGGAGAAATCAGCCTACAGCTGTAGGTGGAGGCAGCCCAGCCCAGCCCAGCCCACCTCTGGGAGGGGAATGGAATTGGAAACTCAGACCCCCATTGAGGATTTGCCCCTGTGGCCTGGCCCTGGAATTGGCAAGATGAAGAAGACAGTTAACATGAGCTGGGCCTCAGTTCGGGGTGTTTTGGGGGAGGTGGCCCTTGTCCCCTTACCTTAGCACATCTGAGCTTATCCAAGCTAACTTGGTGACTAACAGCTCCACTCTTAAGAATTCTACAGGCATTTGTTGAGGGCCCTTCTACTCCATGCCAGTCTCGGTTGGTAAGCCATGGGGTCTGCTCTCAAGAGTCTGGAGAGCTGTCCCCACTGCAGCTGAGGGCCAGAGCAACCTATAGAAGCCCCTATAAAATTGTTTGTGACTGCACTTCCTTAACTTAGAGGTACTTCCAGACCTTGCTTCCTTTTCATTGCTCATTCTGACACAGGGGCCCTCCACACTTCTCACCATTTTCTGCCTCTCAGAAGCTCCTCATCTTGTCCTCAGACTGTTCACTTGGCTTTCTGTTTCATTTCGTGTTGGACACAGTCTCAGCAATGTGTTCTTTTAAACACACACACACACACACACACACACACACACACACACACACACCCCTACATACATACATACATAAGTTCTTTTTTTTTTTAAGGTTTATTTATTTTTGAGAGAGAGAGCATGAGCAGGGGAGGGGCAGGGACAGAGAGAGGGAGACACAGAATCTGAAGCAAGCTCCAGGCTCTGAGCTGTCAGCATAGAGCCTGACACAGGGCTAGAACTCATGAACTGTGAGATCAAAGATTGGAACCAAAGTCGGACGCTTAATTGACTGAGCCACCCAGGTGCCCCTCAGCAATGCGTTTTCCACAGTCAAGGCACACCCTACCCTGTCCGCATCCTCAAATTAACTGACAACACTTCACTCTCTCATACTTTTTTGAGCACTTACTCTATGCCAGGCATTGTGCCAGTTCTAAAGACCACCTGCTGCTTAGCGCACCACTCAGGGACCTCTGCAATCTGCCCTCCCTCGGCTCCCACCTTTCACCTTCTCCCACCAGCTCCCCTGTACCTTTTGTTTCAGCTGCACCGAACCCCCAGCTGTCTCCCAGACAGGTGCTCATTCACACATGTGGCCTGGGGGTATGCTGTCCCTTCTGCCTAGGGTGCTCTCCCTCCATCCTGCCCTTCTGTTTGCCCTACTCATCCTTTGAGGCCCAGTGAGAGGCCACCATTTCTAGAAAGCCTCTGAGGGCTTCCTTGTTCCTAGCCATAACCCCTGCTCCTCAGCACTGACTGCCCTGAGATCATTCAATAGGTTGTGACTTAGAGGACAGATGCTTCCTATGTGTGTGTTTCTCCCCAGCAGGGTTCTGCATCCTTTGGGGACAGGGCTTTTGACAATAAAGACAATAAAAGACAATAAAAGACAATAAAACATTGTCTTTTTCATCCCAGCCTCACAAGTGAAGCCTGGAGCCTTGAACTAGAGCCCTTCCTCCAGCCGTCACCAAGCTCTAGTTTTCTAAGAACAGCTTAGGATTTTAAGGCATGGTTATTTTTAAATAATGGCATGAAGGATCAAGAGGAAGTAGGGGGAACTGGCCTGTACCCATAGGGATAAAGCCCAGTCATTTAGTTTTCTGGGAATATACATGCCCTTATTGCACCCTGCAGGTAGACTAGAATGTTGGGAAATTAATCTTGAAATCGAAGGTGGGTTGACTCCTGGTTCCACCACTTACTGGCCATATTATTTTGCATAACATATTTAAACCTTTTAAAGCTTTAGTTTCCTCATCTGTGGAATGGAGGTTGTCTCCAGCATATTGGTTATAAAGTGACCTCTGCTGCCCCCTTCATGGCATATTCAAGATACATAACTCACATGTCACAATGCAGGCAGAAAGGCTGCATTTGCCCTCCTGGTGATTCTGAAGCTGGAGTTTGTGCCTTCTCTCTTTCCCCTGTTTGAGAATCACTGGCCTAAGTCCTTGTGGGTCCTCAGTAAATAGCTGGGAATGAAATGCTGTCATATACACATTGCACAACACCAGGTACAGAGGGACTTCATGAGAGTTTTCTGCCCTTTCCCTTTCTCCCTGTCCTACACACCCCATATCTTCCCATGGTGCTGGTCAGTTGTGGAAAATATTCCCAGAACACAGAGAGGTTGCCATAGAGCGTTGGTGAGGGGTGGGGTGGGGGGTGGGGGCAGCTTTAGAAGCCAGAAGGAATTTGTCCTGACTTGGAAAGGGAGTGTGCCGTGCAGGAAGAGGCCGCATCCTGCCTTATATGAAGCTGCCACTGGCTTTCCTCTTCACAGTTTATAGGCCAGTGCATGCCCTTGGCCGTGATGAAAAACATGACTTTGCTTTTCTATTCCGTGGTGCAGAAGACCAATGTGGAAAGCCCAATGGCAAAGGTGTAGAGAGTGGCCAGATAGGAGCCGAATGTGAGTAGTGTTTTATAGATTTTGCAAACTGAAAACAGTTTACAGGGATAGGGTGTCAAGGATTTTTGAAGCACCAGTTTTAAAGCGTTTCAGGCTTCTCCTTGTAATGGGCCTGTCCCTGTGTGTCAGTCCATGGCATGCCACAGAAGTGCTACACCCCTCCATCTGTCTCTGTCCACTTGCTCTTGCCACTTTGGGGCCCCTTCTGTGCCCCACCTTCTCCAAGCCGGTCGATGAGAGCACTTTCTCCACAGCACGTGGGCACCACAGTGTGTGGTAATTGTGCGGGATGACCCAGGACTGCCGCAACTGAGCCTAAGCTTATGGACGGCCTCATGCGACTTGACCGACTTGAAGTCTAATGACTTGCTCTCTAGGGTCTTTTCTCATTTTGCGAACCTCTCTTCCCAATCCAGACTCTTGTGATTAAGATCTGCCACTTTGTTCCAGAGGCAAAGAATAAGTTATTTACTTTCTTGGGCCTCCACTTGGTCTTTCTTGTCCCAGCGTGACATCTCCACACCCTTTGACAGAAGTGCTGATGGCTGATACATGAGCATCCCAGGTGTGCCTTGCAGGCTGTGGGCCATTATTTCCCATTTTAGCATCTTTGCTCTTGCCAGCGGTTAGAACGGTGCTGCATTCCCTTAGGCTTGAACAGTGCTCAACTGTTTACAAACTTTTACATTTGCTCAACCTACTAATTCAGTAAAGGAGGAAGGCAGGTAGTGTTATCCCCATTTTGCCAAAGAGACTGTACTCGTAGGTTAGATTTGCCCAGGGTCACATGGTCAGGACTAGGACTGGGTCCCTGGCCCTAGTGCCCTGCCTGTCCCCCAAGCACCTGCGATCCTAAGTGGATGGTTCCTAGCCCTTGCCTTTATAGTTTCTGAGTTATGAAACAGTCAGCCCGGAGAGGTTTTGTGGCTTCATGCTCTGCCACCTCACAGCCCAGGTCACTTAGTCCCCCTTTTCTGGGGATTCATAGAATATGCTTGCATGTTACAGGCAATCCCAGTCTTTCCGTTAAGACATTGAAGAGCACTCAAGTTCCTGCCTTGGGGTTTGACTCCCATGCAAACTGCCTTCCTACCTCACAGCCCACAGTCACATTTGGGAAAGGCTGGATTTCGTCTCCAACGTGTGCAGGTCCCTCCAGCGGAATGGTTTTATCACTTTTCCTCATAGCACAGTGACGTCCCTGGAGGCTGTGATGAGTGTGTAATGAAACAGACTTGTGAGTGTCTGTTCTCAGACTGTTTCTTCAGGTTTTTGATCACTGGGGAACCTTAGTTGTGTAGGTTTTAGTGTGAATTGTGTCCAGCCAGGCTATTCAGGGCTTGTATGCCAGAGGGGGAATGGTTTTAGTTATTAGAGGGCATGGGCTTCCTTTTTTTTTTTTTTTTTTTTTTCTCATAGGTCTGCAGCCTGACTTGGATTAAAATTTCTCTTATGGTCATAGAAGTGTTAAAGAAATGGTTTCCTTCCTTTCTTCCTTCCTTCCTTCCTTCCTTCCTTCCTTCCTTCCTTCCTTCCTTCCTTCCTTCCTTCCTTCCCTGCCATCCATCCATCCGTCTGTCCATCCAATATCCCCCTGAGATGATAGGAAACATATACTGTGGATTTCTTTGAATCTGATGGTTTTGGTATTTACCCCTTAACTTACAGAAATCCTATCCTGCTGTTTATTGTGGAAGCAGCCTATTTCTACCACAGTGTCTTTCCCATGAGTCTCAGCCTCCTGGTGCTGAGCCTCAGGGCTGGGTTCAGGGCCAGTCTGGGGTCCCCAGGGTTGTATGGAGATGGGCAGTGTGTTATCAGCTCTTGGAAATAGGAACCATCAGCACTTTGCCTCTGTCCTCTTACGGAAATCCTGGACAAGCATTCCTCATCTTTCTGAATAGTTTTGTTGAATGCGGAGATGGAGAGACAGAGCTGGCTGGCTTCAGTCAAGTCACAATCTCTCTGTCAGCCTTGGTTTCCTCCTTTATAAAATGAGAAGGATGGATTGGAATATCTTTCCTAACCTTAACAGACAGTCCCAGATTCTGTGAAAATAATTGCAGAATACCAGAGATAGGAGAGACATCTAGGGGCATCTTTTCTCATTTAAGGACATCCCTGACTTTCCAGGTCTCAGCTTGATCACCTCTTGCAATGGGGAACTTGTCACTTCCAAAGAAGCCCATTATTTTATTTTTGGACAGGTTCATTGAGATGTTTTTCTGTATATCAAATTTAAACAACCGGGGACACCTGGGGGGCTCAGTCGGTTAAGCGTCCGACTTCAACTCAGGTCATGATCTCATGGTTCATCAGTTTGAGCCCTGCGTCAGGCTCTGTGCTGACAGCTCAGAGCCTGGAGCCTGCTTCAGATTGTGTGTCTCCCTCTCTCTCTACCCCTCCCCTGCCGACGCTCTGTCTCTCTCTGTCTGTCTGTCTCTCTC
Source organism: Panthera tigris (assembly GCF_018350195.1). Taxonomy (NCBI): domain Eukaryota; kingdom Metazoa; phylum Chordata; class Mammalia; order Carnivora; family Felidae; genus Panthera; species Panthera tigris. The sequence continues at coordinate 72,891,794 of NC_056668.1, forward strand.
TCTCTCTCTCTCAAAAATAAACAAACATTTAAAAAATTTTTAAAAATTTGAACAATCAGCTTCTCTGTGGTTTTTATCCATTTCCCCCACATCTGTACTCTGGGGCCACATGGAATATGTGTATGTACTCTTCCCCCACAAAAGTCCTTCAGATACTGAGAGTTGCAGAGAGGCTCTCATTTCCTTTGAGTCATCTTTTGTGTGGGCTAATCGCCCTTTCCTCACACACACCCCTTCTCCTTCCCCCAAGGAAGGGCATTCCACTTCTGAACGTCAGCAAGTTGGAAGTCTGGGTGGAAGGCTTCCCTCTCGGTTCAGGCACCAAGAGGCAGGAAGAAGAGGCCTCTATGGAGCAAGACTGTGCATACACATATTTCTTACCTGGGAAGCCAGGGTCCTAGTTCATAGCTTTCCCTGAGTCCCATCCAGCCTCCCAAGGGCTGACCTTGTCCAGTGCAGAGACACAGTGCATGCAAACTCACAGCAGAACCCAGTCCCCAGCCTTGCCCTGGGCACACAGCTCAGAAGTGAAATGCAGTGATCAGCAGGGGTCATGTTCAGGGTACAGGGACCAGCCCAGTCTTCAGGGTGTCTGGGGCTGTGAGAAGAAGAAAGAGAAGAGGAAAGCTTCTGGACAGCCCGTATCTGTAGGAAATGTTGGAGTGTGTTGGGAGCCACCTGGCGAATCCTCGAAGGCAGTGACTGCCCAGGATGTGGCCACACAGACCACATGCTCCTGCTTTCCCTCCTCGTTTGTCTTCTCCCATCTCTAAAGGAAGGAAAAACAGGATGTTCTCTGTGGCTGTGTCATTGCTCCTGGCTGATGGGATGGCTTGGCCATCTCAGACCGCAGAACCACTGTAAGATGGGTGTTAGCAGCTTCTAAGAGGGACACAGAAGATGTGTCAGTCTTTTCCAAACCACGGTGCACCGAAGAGCTGCCCTTTCCCTCTTCCCGACAACCCAGGTGGTGGCCTGTACCTTCTGGGTTTCCTGCCAAGTGTAGGCAGTGCATTTTCACATCTGGTGGCTCTAAGGGTCTCTGCTGCCTGGAGCTTCCTGACGGCTGGAGTTCATGACCATGGGGCATCGATCACAGCTTTGGGTGGATTTCTCTACGGCTGCTTTGAGAACATACTGCTTCTATTGTCACCTAAAAATTAAGCTTTTTATTGGAATAAAAATGAATTAAAACCCTAGATGTCTCCAGTGTATACCTAGGATGATCTCCAGGGGTTTTGAAAAACTGGAACTTACCATGGATTTCTGGTGTAGTGCTGTTGTTCTGTGATGGCTTTCAGGGCCCTTAGAGCTTGGCCTGCTGGGAGGTTCTGGGGAGCAGGGGTCCTAGCACTTGCCAAGAGGAAGGGCCCAGCCTCTTGGTCGGGGGAAGCTGGGTCACTTCCTTCCTGTCTCTCCGAACTGGGCTGAGGGTGACTGACGAGGCAGCAGAGTGGTGAGGTTGCGAGCACGAGCTGGAGTCAGATTGCCTGGGTTTGAATGCCTGCTCGGCACTTACTGCCTGCATGACCTTGGGCTGCCCGCTTGATCTTACTGTGTGCTGGCTTTCTCTGTAAAACAGAAACTTCCTCACGAGGTTGGGGGTTGTGAGGATTGAATAAGTTAGTATTTGTCAAGTGCCTGGAACAGCATCTGGCACGAATGCTGTGTATGAGTATTTGCAAAATACGTAAAACAGTTGTGCCAAAAGGTACAATGCATCCTGGTAACTGTCCACCAAGAATATGCATCTGAGAGCCTTTTAAACACCAGATCATCTGCCTGCGCTTGTTTTTCCTAGCCAAGGTGATTGAAATATGGAACATTATCATGTGAGGCTGAACCCGAATTGGCCTGATGCAGGCAAGTTCTTTTAGGGTCCGATAGATGCCGATGCTACTGGGACAACTTTTCCATGTTTGCCTACGTTTCCTTCCTAACTCTTGGACACCTGTTGGATGTGCCAGCGTTTTTCCTTCTTCCTACTTCCTACTTTGGGAGAAAAGTCCTACCCTTCTTTTCCTTCTACAGAGCTGGCAAAGCTGTCCACCTGCAGATGTGGCTGCTGTGACACTAGTGTCATTCATGAATTTTGTGCTCCTCATCAGAGCTTTACAGCCTGGCAGCCGCCTGTTTCTCTAGAACTCAAACAGAAGGCTTGGGTTATAGAAAGTGGCTGCTTGTGTCCTTATTGGCTAGAAAATCCCATTCGTCAGAGTATCCAGTTTGAGAGAAACAGCATTATGCATGGAATTAAGCAAACTGAATTAAAATCTTCCTTTAGTTTTTTCAGTGGTAAAATGAGAGTCACATCGTGTGTCTCAGAGAGACGTTTAAAGATCTGAGTAAACCTTAAAGTGCTGCATACGTTTCTAGAAGATCATGTTTATTGCTAGGCTTGAAGCATTCAACTTCATCAGGCTCTCCTGGATGGTGGGAGTCAGCTGCATATCTCCCAAGTGAACAAATAGTGGGGAGATGTGACATCATTTCTTGACTCTTCAAGTTCTGACATGGTGCATCAGGAAGGCTCATTTGTCATCTCCCCAGTGAAGGCTGATGTTGTTAGTGCCTCCAAAATTTTGTTTTCCTCTGTTGCGGTTTATTTATTTTTTATTTTTTAAAAATCTTTCTTTATTTTTGAGAGAGAGAGAGAGACAGAGCGTGAGCAGGGGAGGGGCAGAGAGAGGAGACACAGAATCTGAAGCAGGCTCCAGGCTCTGAGCTGTCAGCACAGAGCCCAACGCGGGGCTTGAACTCATGAACCGTGAGATCGTGACCTGAGCTGAAGTCGGACGCTCAACCGACTGAGCCACCCAGGTGCCCCTCCTCTGTTGCAGTTTAAATTAATGGAGAACAGAAATATACTTTGTAATAATAAGAAGAATAATAAGAATTTATACTTAATGACTATATATCATGTGCCAAGCAGTCTTCATAGTGCTTGATGTTTAATTCTGGCTCCATGAAGTTAATACTGTTTCCATGCCCGTTTTACAGGTGAGGAAGCAGAGACACAGAAAGGCAAAAACTCATGCCCGGGGTGTCACAGCCTGTAAATGGGGATCCTGAGTTCAAACCTGGGTTCAAACCCACTCCCGATCACTGTGCTGCCCTGTCCCCTGGCTGTACGTGTTGGTGCTGACAGGCTCCAGGCTTGTCCTTCTCTGTGACTGTCCAGCCCCTATAGAAGGAACACTCTCCTGACGCGACTTGACATAGTCACCTGTGAGACTCTCTGTCTCCTGAGGGCTGGGGGGGGTGGGGGGGAGGGGCGCGGAGAGGGGTCGGCATTTCTCAGAGGATAAGGAAGCATTGGGTCTGGTGACATGGGAGCTGTTCAAACACAGGATTGAGGGCACACATTGGCAGCATAGCCCCTGAGAGTCAGCCGCTCGGCATTTCGGGGTTTACAGGCATCCTCTTCACTAACCTATAGGGGATGCCGCCCCATTCCCTGGGGGGCCCCAGTGTTGAGCCACGGCTCCATTCCTGAGTTTCTGCTGCCCTGGCTCCATTGGGTTCCTTAGTTGCTTAAGAGTGAGGCCCTGCCAGGCTTCCCCCAGTCTCACCGGCCGGCTTCCAGCATCTTCCTGATGGCCCTCCCAGATGCTGACTGCCTGCCTGGGCTACTGCTTTATTGCCTCATCCGCTCACTGAGCCCCTTAGGGGAGAGCCGGGAGGGATAGTGTCCCCATTTTACAGAATTTGCCCAAGGTCACAAAACTAGAAAATGGAGGAGCCAGGCCTCAAACATAGTCCAGTATTCTCTTTACGTGTTGCAGTGTTGTATCCCTTGTGGTGAAAATAGCCTGCGTGTGTTGGGGCCCTTGGTAAACACTTACTGTAGAGTTTCGTCCTCCACATCCTGCTCTGCCACCCGAGCCCTAACCACCTCGTGCTCAGGGAACGGTCTCCTTGGAAGGAGGTTCTCATTTCTCAGTTCGGACCACTGCTGCACCATTGACCTGTGGCCACAGCGGAGGAAAGAGAGTGGGGAAAATGTCTTCTTACAGGTGGAGTAGAGCTTTCTGAAGACGCGTGTTCTTGCTGCAGCAGATTCAAAGCCATTCTTTGTGACTGTTGATGTGTACATTTTGCTGTAGTTGCAAAAATAGCCATGCTGTAGCCAGCCAAGTGCTATACATCTAAGCTTGCTCTGGGACAGCTAGCTGCAAAGCCAAGGCCTGCTCTTGCCTGCAACATGTTGAGGAAACGTGGGACTGGGACTGAAAACTCCACCTGCCTTGCGGACAGTGAGTCAGAGCTCAGGCCCTGCTGACAGTGGCCTGTGTGTCCCTTTCATGGGTAAAGACTGTGTGTTTGGAAATGAATGGGGGTGGGGAAGGAGGGGCAGAAGAGACCTACAGCTGGTTCGGATGCTGCTTGTAGGGTGATTGAGCAGCGTGAGGGTTGGCTCTTTGGTACTTTGGTTGCCCGGGACAGAGAGGCTGCTCCTCTCAGTAGTGGAGAAGGACAGGCTGGTGGGACAGGTCAGCATAAGGAAGAACACTTTCTGTGTCCATTTCTGAGGGTGGGCCGCAGGGAAGGGGGCCGGGTGGCATATCTGAAGGGTGGCACCCAAATGTTGCCAGCTGCAGAACTTGCAGGCCTGGCTGTGGTATTGCATTTGCAGGTCCCGAGCTGTGCAGACCCTTGGGGATCCTGCAGCCTTTGAGCCCTGCCCTCCTTCCTTCCTTGTAGCTTGGGAGACAAAGCCACACTTAGTGTGCTGTGAAGGGCCCCTTTGATCTGGCTCCAACCCGATCTTTCAGACCCATTTCTCTCCATTCCCCTCCCTCCCCACACCCTGAAACTGTATGCACATTGAACCACGTGTGGACATTGGTGCATTTGCTCAGAGTCTCAAAGGCACCGGCCTTGAGTTCGGTGCCCCAGATTGCCTCTTGCTTCCACTCCCCTCTTCCTGCCTCCAAAGCTTTGCGCATGCTGATTCCTTAGCTTGGATGCCTTTCCCCAACTCCTGCTGTCTGAAATCCTCCTGTTTCATAAGCTGAGCTCAAGCACAGCTACTTCCAGGAGCCCTTCCCTGATCCTCACTCCACCCCCTAAGCTGGAATCACATCTCCCTTTCCCTTTGTTCGCAGAGCTCCTTGCTTATGCCCCGTTCAGGCATTTATTTACTCTTGCTCTGGTGTCTCCACAGCTTGATTGCAAAGTCCTTGAAGGCAAGCAAGGTCCATCCTCATTCATCTCTGTACCTTTCACACTCCCAGCCCCTCCTCACGTAGCAGTTTCTCGAAGACGACAGGCTGCACAGTCCCTGTCTATTGCGTAGAATCATTGTCACCTCAAAGTCAGCTCCAGAATCCTCTCCGAAGGTGCTAGTGGGTGAGTCCTACCTGTTGGTGGGAAGGCTGGAGCTGTACCCAGCAGTCCTCATAGAGGGGCCCAGAGACCTACCTGGAGCGCCTGGGAATTGAGTGCATTATACTGAGTACTTGCTGGGGCTGGAAGAAAGGCAGGAGAGGTGTACAAATGGCCAAAAAGCACACGAAAAGATGCCCGACCTCCTCCGTCAGCAGGGAAATGCAGCTCACCACCACAGTAAGATAGTACAACCTACTGGCATGGCTGTGACAAGGGACAGGTGGTAACGGCAATGGCGAGGATGTGGAGGAGTGGGAGCCCTCACGCACTGCTGGTGGGAACGTAAAATGGTCCGGTCCCTTTGGAAAACAGTCTGGCTGTTCCTCAGAAAGTTAAACACAAGTTACTATACAATGCAGCCATTCTACTCCTAGGTATACACCGAGCAGAACTGAAAATACATGCCCGCCCAAAAACTTGTCCGAGAATGTTCATGGTAACGAGAATGTTCATGGTAACGTTAGTCACAATAGCCAACAAGTGGAAACAACCCACGTGTCTACTGACAAATGGATAGATACAATGTGGTATATCCATATAATGGAATATTATTTGGTTATAAAAAGGAGTGAGGTTCTGACACGTGCTACAACCTGGACGAACCTAAAAACGTTATTCTAAGTGAGAGAAGCCAGTCACAAAAGACCATATATTCTATGCTCCCATTTATATGAAATGTCCAGAACAGGCCCAGATGGTTGCTTAGCACTGGGCAGTTGGGTTTGGGAGGCTCGTGAGGGTGATGGCTAAAAGGCACGGGGTTTCTTTTGAGGTGATGAAAATGTTCTAAAATTGATTGTGGTGATAGCTGCATAACTCTGAAATACTAAAAACCATTGAATAGGTGAATTGTATGGTAGGTGAGTTATATGTCGATAAAGTTGTTATCCAGAAAAATAAGGGCAAGAGAAGTTATATAGCTGCGGTGTAAGTATACACTTCAACGTGTGTGCTGTTTTTCACGGAAGGAGACATCTTTTAATGCTATCCCTATCTGCCGGTAGCCCGCCACCTTCCCCCCACATGGTAGTTTTTCCAGAATGGAAGAAGCATAAGTACTGACAGATCTGTATAAAGTCATTTTTTTTAAGGATGAAGAATTTTATTTCATTTTTATGATTTAGTTGCCCTTTTACTTTCCCAGAGAATTAAAATGACTCAGCCTGCATTTGGATTTCTTTGTTGGCCACTGGGACAAGACGGCTCACTAATCTTTTAGTGTTGGTGGTTGCTTTCCTTCCTTCAGTCAGTCATTCTTTCATAGCAAACATGTGTTGTGTACCAGTGTTTTAGATTCCGAAGACACAGAAATAAAAGTTTCTCCTGTCAAGGAACTTACAGTGCATTGGGGAAAACATCCAAGTAAGAAGTAATGGAACCATATTATAATGGGGGCTCGGGTGACCCATTAGAGAGGCCCTGAACTCAAACAGGGGTAATCAGGGAAGGGTTCAGAAAGAGGTGACTTAGCGGAAGACAAGCAGGAGTTGGCCAGGAAGAAAGAACATTTGGTCAGGAGAGCTGCATGGTCAGTATCGGGGTGCTTCGGGGAACTGTGAGAGTTTAATCCAGGGTGCCAAGGGTGGGCAGGGTGAGAATCAGGCACAGAGCGCCTCGTAAGCCACACAAAGCATCTGGACTTATCTTGTAGTGGGTGGGGAGGCTTGGTTTCACTTTCCCTTTTGTAAGGTCAAGTTAGCTGCATGATGGAGATCAGATTGCAGAGGAGTGAAGACATGAATGCCTGGGGTGGGGATGAGGTTTAAGGAGGGGGAAGTGGCAGGAGGATGAGGGCACTGTAGGTCAAGGATGCCACTCAGGGTTCTGGCTTGGAGACCCTAGTGGGCAGTGATGCCTGTTTGTGAGCTAGGAGGCACTGGCAGATACAGGGGTGTTGGTTGGCCTTTTACCTCCCGGGGGGAGCCACAGCGAGCGACCAGTCCTGGACCACGTGCTAGAAAGTGACAGGTGTTCCTGAATCAGCCACAACCCAGCAGCATGGCCACACGCAGTCTGCCTTCACTGGCCCTGTCACAGTTCACAGGTCCTCATGGGCCCTGGGCTCCTGCACGCCAGACTGTTTCACTCCTCTGAACTCCAGGTTCACTAACTGTCTGTACGAGGGGCTGGGTTTACTGCTCTTCAAGCTCCCTTCCAGCTCTGATGCTCTAACGTCCTTCATGGTGGGAGATGACACATCTGCATGGTCACCCCTTTCAGTGATTTACACGCGGTCATTTCAGAGGGGCTTCAGAATTTGTTTCTGGTCATCTGTCCGCCGTTAGAGAATTCCAGGAGCATAGCTTTCAGTTTTGGTGTTGTGGCCGCCTTCCCGCAGCCTTTCTTTCGAGCACGAATCTCTGAACATTTGCATTTATGGGGAGCCCTGTTGGAAAAGACTTTTTCTGAATCAGAGGCTCTTCCAGAAGGCGATGCCCATCCCGGTACTTCACATTTCTCCCCACCTGTACTTCTCAGGCCCTCTTCATTTAGTTTTAATTTTAATTTTTTGAGAGAGAGAGCACAAGTCAGCAAGGGGCAAAGAGAGAGGGAGAATCCCACAAGGGGGAGAGAGAGAGAAAGAGAGAGAGAGAGAGAGAGAGAGAGAGAAGTGGGGCTCACCCGGGGCTCATGTTTTATCCAAAGCAGCGCTCGAGCTCACCTGATTTGGGACTTGAACTCATGAACTGTGAGATCGTGACCTGAACCGAAGTCAGATGCTTAACAACTGAGCCACCCAGGTGCCGTCTTCATTTAATTTCTTAGCCTAGTTCAGAAGATCCACAGGGAGAACTTTCTGTAACGTGGCCCCGCTGCTGGCTGTCACACCTGAGTTGCAGAGTGGTGCACAGGAAGCTGAAAGGGCGCTTTCTGCCACTCTCTCAGGGTTTTCGGCCCCTGAGCTGTAAGGCATGTTCACTGCGTCACATCCAGACAGGAAAATCAAATCCCCTCCCACCAGATATACAGCGTTTTTTTTCCACCGGGTGACCAAGACAGAATGAGGGCTTCTGAGGGGCCGCGGCAGCAGATGGCACGGTGTTGTCGTTGAACTGTGTTTCTCCAGCGAGGACAGTGTTGGCATCCGACTGAGGGCAGGAGGAGGGATGCCACAGGGCTGCTGCTTCCCTGTCTCCCCTCCTTCTCAAGCATGGACATTCCGTCCCTGCGTGCTTCCTTCCCCTGGTACTCGCTCTGTCCTGTGGGGTCTTTGCCAAGGCCATCACAGCACTGAGGAATGTCAGAGTTGGTGGGTCCAGTCCAAACCCATGAGCTCCTTCCTGGAGAGCGGGAATTGTGTCTTTTGTCACCTTTATGCCTCCAGCACTCGACACAACGCTTGCCACATGGTCTCCATGGTTGTTCATGGAGTGAACGAAGAGCAGAATGACCCAGCTCGTTTTCCAACGAGGAGATGACCTCTGTCCCGCTTTTAGCAAGGGCACTCAGTTCTCTCCGTGTCTGCATCCACAGGCCAGCCCAGTGCCAAGGGGGTGGGTGGATGGATAAACACCTGACCTCTTTGCTGCCTTGCTAGTGTGGCTTCCTGCGGGCCTTGCCCCGCCTCAGGCTGCACGTCGTGAATTAGGAGTAGAACACGCCTCGCTTGAAAGAAAAGAAAAAGAGAAGCACATGGCCTGCTCAGGGAAGGTGTGTGACAAAGAGAAATTCAAAAATAACCTTATGGAGTGTCTGAGTGTGTGTGTGTGAGTGAGAGATGTGGCTGTCTGTCACTGTTGGGATTTTTCATTTGCTGGGCAGTGATCCCTAGATGTGGTCTTGTGGTGCTCCCCGGTGGCTTTCTCAGTGGTCTCAAGGGTTGTCATGAACTTGCTTGAATCAAAATTTTAATTCACATGCTTTAGTTGATTTATTTAAATTGTGTTTATTGATTTGTTTGTTTATATTTAAATTGTATGTATTGATTGATTTGTTCATTTGTGTATATATTTATTTTACCTCAGCCCCCTTGTACTCGGCAAAGATTTTTAAGGCGGCATCTAACAAAGGAGAGCTAGGCAATGTTAAAATAAAAAAATAAATGAATAAAAGGTTTAAAAGACTTAGGAAGCGCAAGTAAAAAGGAAGAGATTTTAATTGCTTTGATTGAAGATTTAGCTCAGCAGTTAGCTTCTTTGAGGCCAGGAAAGAGAAAAACAATATATATATGTAGTGAAACGTGTCATACAGATTGTGGCAGAAGCCTGTGGTGCCCGAGTCAGAGACCCTCGGGCAGCTCCCATTTCAGCTGCAGTTGGGGTGAGTCCTGTGAGAGCTGCTGACTTGCCCTGGGGACCCCTCCCTACCACCAGCCCAGAAGCGGGAGGGGGTGCTGACCGCAGCCGCCTCCAGGCAGCCCTCACCTGTGGGGCATGGGAGCTGGGGGTGAGTGCTCTGTCCAACCGTGCGCCCCTTTGGTTTGGAGGGCCGTTCCGGGAGGCATCTGCCCATCTGTCTGGGTCCTGGCTGGAGTGAGCGCCCTTGCCTTACAGCAGCTCTTGATAACACACTGTTATGTTGCCTTCTTCTTTTTTGTCTCTTTCTCCCTTCTCCTCCTTTTTAGGATCACCTCACAAGCTATCTTTTCTCAGGCTCTGCTCCAAATCATGCCCCCACCCACATCCCATAGTACTTTGGTCAGATACAGGCAGAAACCAAACCACAGAGAACTGTGAATCCAACCCTCCCACCACCACAGGGCTGGCTGGGACCATGGACGCGCCCCTGCTTAAGAGCACTTTGTTCTAGGAAGGGCCCTTCTCTTCCGGGTCCAGCCTAGGGTTCCACTTGGCCAAGAAAGTGTACTCAGTTCTTGAAAACCAAGGTCGAAGTGTCCCTTTGACCTATACACCTGGCCCCCCTCAGGACTGTTTTCCCCTGGGTCTGTCCCATTCAGGGGTGCTCAGTGTTCATATGCATAATAAAGGCCACCCTTGGTTTAGCCTAAGGGGCCCCAGTGATTATTTTAAACCTTCAAGGAGCAGGATTTCCATTTCTATCTCCAGACATCCTTCCAAGCTGAAGCAAGCAACTCTCCTATATTTGGTATCCCTTCTCAGAAGACACTGTTGTGGCAGGGACTGAAAGAAAAAAACTCACGGACTGGGCTCTCCCTTTGTCTTGCCCACACCGCCCTCTGCCCACTTTCCCGGTTAGTCACACTGTCGTCTGACTGGGGCGTGTGGACAGAATCTGCTGTGACTCCTGGAACTTTCCTCACGCTGGGGCTTGCCCCCCCCTCCCCCCAACAAGATGGGTACCACCAGGGCCTTTTGGTCTGATCCCACTCCCGGCTGCAGATTCTGATCATGGACACCTTAGTTTATTTCAGGCGAGATTTCAGCTGCACAGCAGTGTGGTTTCTTCACTTTGTTGGAAAGACTTGCATGGAGAAGCTTGGGGGCCATCTGGCACTACCCAGGGTTTGACTGCTGGGGCCCTGCCTGGGGATCACACCCACCTCAAGAGGTTTGAATCAGGTGGCCGGGAGGATGGCGGTTGCAGTCCTCTGCTTCTCACCCTGAGCTCTGCCCCTCGTCCTCCACTCCACCCCAGCTTGCATGTCCCCCCCGCCCCCCACCTGCCTTCTGTGGACACTCCTGCTTAAGACACTCCCATTCCACGGGCTGCTTCCTGACTCACTCCTGAGCCCCAGAGGAAAGAGTTGGGAATGAAAGGAGCCCAGGTCCATGCGGTCCTCCCCTTAACCTTGTCCCTCACCTTTCTGGGACTGTTCTGGTCAAAGTTTCGGGAGAAATGGAGGCCAAAAGCATCGTTTTTCAGGACCCAAATTTAATACTTCTGCAACTTTCCGTCAAAATCATGCTGCGTATCCTGTTCTTGAGGAAGAGTTGATCCGTATATCTCTATAACACTGCCTTCCTTGTTATGTGGTTATTTCTCTACCCATCTTTTATCTCACTCTAGGCTATTAGCTTCTTGAAGGCAGGCACCAGGTTTTTCTTTTTTCTTTTAACCCCCCTAGTGGGTAACTACTTAGTAAATGTGTAATAAGTGAATGGATCCCGGGTTGGCCATTAATAAGCTGAGATACCATTTATTCATACTGCATCTGTTTTTCTCCTCCATACTTCACAGAACTCATGGCTGCCTTGCTCACCCTACATCATTGATAGGAAATGCAGATGTGACTTACATCCAGAAAAAGTAGTTCCAGTGCTGGCTCAGACTCCAGCCTTTTTGGAGCCAGCCCCTTCCATACTTTGGTCAGCTCTAGTATGATCTGAGACCCCTAGAGCCTGGCTCACCACATCCCCAAGCGACAGGGGCGGCCCCACAGTGCCGAGGAATGCTTTGTGTCTGTTTCTCCACGGGGCTTTTGCATCTGGAAACAAGAGGGCTCATTTTGAAGGTGTTTTGGATTCCTGGAAGTAGATATTAAGGCATGTGCTTGTTAGTCTATCAGTCAGCAGATAGTTGCCAAGTGCTGTCTGTTTGGCAGGCCCTGTGCCAGGGGCTGGGGACACATTCATGAATAAAACAGATGTGGTCCCTGCACCGTGGAGTTCATAGTCTAGCAGGGGAGAAATAAAAACATTAAGCAAATAATTATCAGGAAAACAAAAGTGTTACTCTGTGCCAAGCCAGAAGGTCTCAGGGCTCTCTCCTGCTGTTATTGCAAACCATTGCCCTCCAGGTGGGTCCTAGGACCTGGACCCATACCCATTCTTTTCCCAGAAGCATTTCAGTCCCCAGCTATCTTGTCAGTTCCTGGAGAAAGCCTTGGAGTTTGCCCTAAAGCACCTAGAACATTACTGATTAGTATGAAGGACTGTGTGCTCTGTCTCACTATGGGACCACTCTGGCCCTCTGTCTCTTCATCTATAAAACGAAGGCTGTGGTCTAGGGCCATACTTTCTTAAGGTGAGTTCCATGGAATACCAATCCCAGGAGATGTCCTAGAGAAAAGGATTTCATGACAAAATAAGTTTGGGAAACTGATTATTTTATATAAATATATAAATTTTATTTTCCTCTTCTAGGTTCCCGGAGCACATTAAGGGTCCTCAGAAGTCCTAAAGTACACAGTCTGGCCTAGCCTTGTTGAACCCAGATCCCTTTTTTCACATGGTACCCATTTTCCTGAGGCTCTGAGACCCCATGGAACCAGCTGGGCCAGAGACCTTTTCTAGCCCTCTGTCATCAGGGCTCTGGTGATGCTCTGGGCTGGGAGACAGAAGTTTGTGTGGGGCGGTGGCCTCAGACCCTGGGGCATTCAGCTCTCCTTCCTCTTTTGTGATTATCACACCAGTGTCCAGGGAGACGGCTGACTGCCCTTCCTGCAGCAGGTTCTGGAGACATTTTAAGACACTCACTGGTGGTGCCACTGCCTCAGAATCCACAATCATTCTTAATTGGCCTCAGAACGATCAGCTCGCAAAACCATCTGTCATGGGAAACTTGAGCCGTATTCAGAGTCCCATTAATAATTCAGCCGGCGAGCTTCTTAAGACCCTGGCCTTCCAGCCCTTGGGACTCACTTGTCTTCTGCCTCCGGAGATGTCCCAGGGAGAGTTCTCTGATACGTTACAGATGTTAATGACTCAGGCAGTGGTATCTCTGTGCTTTCCCAGAACCCCCAAAGCCTCATCGGTTGGAAGAGGGAAGATTGATACAGGTTAATCCCCCTCTAATTCTGTCAGCTCAGAGGCAGTGGGCTTGCCAGCAGCGAGGCTCTAGGGAATGGCTACCGACAGCAGGTTGCTGGCAAGCCCTTTGTGCTGGGGTGACGGAGCTCTCGCCTGTTGTGAATGGTCGGTGGGCCCCCTCCACTCTTTTCTCCCCAAGGCTGCTCTGTATCATCCCAGCCATTCAGAAAAAAATAGAGGATTTTTTTTTTTTTTGCAAGTTAGAGGTACCTAAAAATATTGGTTGAATTAGTTCTAGCTGATTAGATCTGATTCTCATTCCCATTTAGTAGAATTACAGAATGTCACAGCTGCCCGGGAACATAGAAATCATCTCATCCAACTCCATCATTCTTCAGCGTAGGAAAATGAGACCAGAGAAAAGTGACTCTTTCAAGGTCACCCAGCTGGTTCGAGGCCGAGCTGGCCCAGTACCCAGGCCTCCTGGCTCACAGCCCTATGTCCTTTCCAACCTGTCACGGTGCACTCAGAGCACAGCGTGCACGCGTCTTTCTGGGAGTGCTGCAAACGGTCCCAGGCACCGTGAGGTTCGGACACCAGATGCCTTTTCTGTGGCTCTGTGATGCCAGGGGTAGCACATCTGTCCTGGCTGCTAGACCTGCGGGGCTGTGAGGTGGGTTTGTCGTGCGCCATCGATAAGGTGGAAGTGAAAGGGCCGGGGCCTCCTCCCTCTTTCTCTCAGCCTCTCTGCTGATTTGTGGTGATTAGTGCTGGCTGTCATCTCTTTAGTTCCCTCTCCCCTTGGACCGACTACGCTCCACTGGAACCAGCCCTTCACACCCTGTCGTAGACTCTGCTGGGTCTGGCTATGGGGTGCTCGGACGTAGGGCACTTTCTGGCTAGATACGAGATGGCTTTTCTACCTTCCCCCGGAGCCTGGAGAGAAGGGGCAGGGGCAGGGGTCAGCCCACTTCCCATCTGTGTGGAGTGGGGCGATGACAGTCTAAGGCCCTGGAGGCTGGGGTTTCTCATGGAGTCTCAGTGCTACCAGTCTTTTTAGAGATGACTGGGCCCAGCACCCACTATTTATAGATGATGACGTGAAGGCCTGGAGAGGGGGTGGCCCTTGTCCAAGGTCACAGGGCCGGCTGATGGTAGAGATAGGATGAAGCACAGGCTGCCGGGCACCCCTTCCCCGTTTTTCCTGCAGAGCCTTCAGCCGTTCTGGTCTGGGGTGTCATTCTCCAGTGCGGGACCGGTGTGTCTTATAGCTCCAAACCCCAGTGGTTAGAAAAGTATGGAGTAGGTCTAAGGGGCAGAGAACATTCCAGTGTGGCTGATGGAAGTTTTACAGTGAGGTGTGTAGGAACAGATAAGATGGGGAAGTGAGTGGAGGCTGTGTAGCCAAGCAGCCTTCAGGGGCTCTTCAGCAGAGGAACTAAAGCCCAGAGCAACTGTGCTGCATGGGGTCTCGGGGGCGTGAGGGCCCAGGGGAGGTGAAGGAGCAGAGACGGGGCAAGGTAGGCAGTCCCGAATGTCACTTCATCTGTGCTGGACACAGGGACCCAGGCTTTCTGTGCCTCTTCCCTGCACTAGAGGGAGCCTCTTTTCTCTTAACTTTGTATTTTAAATATCAAGCTGGGGTGGTGCTTGTCCACATTTCTGCCCAGGGTCTTAGGGAGATGCAGCTAGACTGGGCCCAGGCTGGCCTGAGAGGAGGGTTGCCCATTCCCTTAGGTGGAAAGACAGTCCCGTGTTGTCCTGGTGGTCTTAGATCCTCTGGGTGACTCCCAAGGCCTGTATGTAACACTGAGACTTCCAGTAAGTGCACTGTCTGTAAGGACAGGTGCTAGCTGAGCTAAGAGTGCTTGGTGGCCTGGTGTTCAGGCCACAGGGGAGGGGCTCAAGGGAGGAGGCGGCAGTAGGCCAGCTTCAGCCTTGGCCACCCCCTGGCAAAGCACACAACCCTGCCTGTAAGCCACAAAACAGGGGAGCACTGCCCAGGCCCCATGGGGGAGGGGGGTGGCTCTGGGAAGCAAGTCCCGAGGGCCCTGACTCTGGAACACAGGCTGGAGAAACGACATGGTGTGAGGAGCTGTGCCAGCCCGGGGCTTCACTCCTCCCCCTTCTCTGCAGCCTTTTAGTACCATGAGCACCCTGAAGGCTGGCAGAGGGTTCACCTCGTCCTCCCCTCCAGGACCCCACCTAGTAGGCACTCACTCACTGAGCCACAGAGAATAGAAATCCTGAAAGAGACCAGAGCGATGAAAGCAGGTGCTAGCTTTGGCTTTAGCAATTACTAAGTGCTTTTCGTGGACCTCGACTCCTCTGAGAACGATGAAGTAACAGTGATGCTCGTGCTAATAGCAATGCGGAGATATCTGAGCCTCTGTCGGTACCAATGGTAACGCCTGTTGGGGTGCATCCTGTGCCAGGCACCCTGCTATGGACTTTGTGTGGAATGTTCTTTAATCGTCACTGCAATTCTATGAAGTCATTATTAGTATCACCCCCATTTTCCAGATGAGAAAACTGCAGCACAGATTGGTTGCACGTTCACCCAATACCAGCCTCCGAGCCAGGAAGTGGTGGAACTAGGATTCCACACACAGTGTGAAGCTCTTTCCCAAGCCCACCCTCCCTGTGGCCCCGGGGGCGGGGTGGGGTGGGGGGGGGGGCGTCTGAGCAACGGAGGGGCAGTAGTGGCGTTTGGAGGGAAGACACCCCAGGATGATGGGACAGCTATGGCGTCAGAGCGGGAGGGGTGAGGCCCTGCGCTGTCCATCTGGGCTGTGCCTGTCTTCAATCAGACCATCCCTCCCGGAGGCCTTGGGGTAGGCCTTAGAAGGTAGAAATCTAAGCTCCTCGTTTTTGAAGGAAAAGAGAGACCACGTGAGCGGTGACTGGAATCTGATCCTGGGGAAATGCAGCAAGTGCCCCAGTCATCCCACAGGAATCCTACGGGCGCAGTGGGAACTTCCCGTCCCAGGGGGAGCATGGGGACAGAGCCCCTGGCCCCTCTCCCGGCCTTCCCTCCCTCAGCCAGAAACCCTCAGTGTTGTTGCTTCAACTGCACAGAGGAGGTTTATCTGCTATTGTGCTTGGAAGCCTTTCTGTGATCTTAGGACCTTTGAGAAAAGAACAAAACAGCTAGGAAAACACAGGGTGGTTAAAAAATGTTTGTGATCTTTGTGCCGTATGGAACAAAGAGGCATTCGGGAGACTCAGCATTGTTCCGGGGAGCGGGGGGAGCTGGCCTCCCCTCCTTTGGGAGCTGATTGTTGTGGAATGTCTCTGGAGCCTTCTCCCTAGCGTCAGGCTCCCCTTCCTCCTCCGTGTGGGGCGTATTTACACTAGTAATAGCCTTTAGTTCTCACTCGGTTTCTAGGCCGAAACCGTTCTTTTCATCTGGTTGGGAAAAGTGGCTCAGTGGCTATGACCCAGTGATAGCGAAGTTGCATCCTTGTTATTAGCTACGCAACTCTCTTTCCAGATCTACCTTAAGTTGCCTACCCTCAGGGGGATTAGTGAAGTCCTCTCTGTGCGGCAATCCATCACGTAGGTAGTAATGTCCCTTTTCAGACCTTTATTTCTGTTTCATTATATAGATGTTATCTCCATGCCCCAGGTTCAAAGCAGAGAAATGACTTATCCAGTGTTGCTCAGCTGACAACTGACAGGGCCTTCTTAGAACCCTACTAAGACTCTTTTTTCAAGGCACTAAATTTGAAAGCATACTACCTCAGCTTCTTTGGAAATTGTAAAACACTGTGGACCCGCTACTGCCTTTGCCCTCAAAAACTATTTCCAGGACTGGGGCTCTAACACTCCAGGCCCAGGTCTCTCTAATTCTGAATGGGTTCATTCTGAACTGTGCCCCACCACAGCCCATCGCCCTTCAGAGATGTTTGTAGGGGAGCCAAGATGTTCATTTGCCTTCTCGAGGACACACGACTCAGTTGCATCTCCCCACTCCTCCTGCCACGTCTTTAATCTTCACGGCCCTCCTTATGTAAGTCACGGCCAGACAAGTGTCTGGAGCTGGGCGTGGAAGCTGGGCCCTACTCTGTGTCAGAACACCAGTGACGGGCTTCTTTTCACATCCTTTAGAGCAGGGCTCTTGGGCAAATGGGGAGGGCTTTGGAAGTGCCTTCCTCCCCTTTCTGCCCGATTCTCCTTCAGGTTTCTCCTGTTAGAGATGATACAGACTTGTTCCTTCAAAGGGTTTGGACATTTGGGGTCTTTCCCTACGTATCCTCTCAAGATCATCGTGTTGCGCTGGAGGAGTAACAACTTGACCTGCCGTCAGGAAATTCCTGAGATGTATGCTCAGCACCAAAGGAAATGGGGATGTTTAGTCAAGATAAGAAAAAAACATGGGGGAGCAGGGGGCATTATCGCTGTCCTCATGTGAGAGAGGAAATACACTTGTTCCTTGTGGCTCCAGAGGGTAGGACTTACACCTGAGAGTAGACGCTCTAAGGGGCTGAAGTTCAGCACAATGTAAAAAAAGGAACCCAGTAAAAGAAACAGAAAATAGAGTATGTTGTCCTGAGCAGAGTGAATTTTCTCTGCAAAGTTCCATTCCTCTGATGGGCAGGCTGTGACATGGGGTCCAGGGAATGGTAACTCTAGTCCTGAGTGGGGAATGAGATGATCATTTCCCTTTATATTTTTGGCCTGTGATCGCGCCCACTCCCAGTGTCCTTTAGAGACAGCTGCCCCCAGGGAGAAATGAGAATTTCTGAGCCAATCCAGAACGGGGTCCTGGGGAGGCACTCCAAAAGATGAAAGGACCAGGGAAAGAGGAGGCCACTGACCACCCTTGCCATGTGGGACCCATGCTTTTGGTCTCAGCCTTAGTTTCCCTGGGTAGTGATGATGATGGTAGCAAAAAGGGCCCCTCAGTGATTTCTGTAGAGAAGAACTGAGTTTCAGTGCACTTTGGCTGTCATGACTGGTGGCACTTCCGGTGGATTCCTGATAGAGGAAAGAATGTATGACATCAAACGTCCAGGTTCATACTTTGTGGGCAATGGGAGCCATTTGCTGAAAACAGCAGACTGGCAGAGTGGTAGTCTTCCCTTCCAGCAGCCTTGTGAGTTGAAAGTGTGGACTGGAGGAGAGTGAGGACTCCCCACACTGTGACCTTCTCATCATTCATCAGCGCAGGGATGGGGGTGTGTGTTTGTGTGTGCGTGGGGCTGCCTGCGTGGGTTTTGTTTTCTTTGTTTCCCTTGCTTCCTGTCTGAGCACCACGCTAAATAACTCATTGTGATCACTTGGAATCCTTCCATACTTCTGTTTATGCTCTGTAAGAATTATACAGTTCTATCACACACATAAACATTAATATGTGTACATGCTTTTTAAAATAAGACACGGTTTTATAAAAATGGGATGTTAGTCATGTTTACTACATACTGCTTTTCTTGTTCATCCATACTTCATAGAAAAGTCCCTCCAAGTCAACTCAAATGCCTGTTATTCATTCTCTTTATTCCATGGAAGGGACGGTCCATATTTTATTCACTCATACTGATACGCATTCACTTTGTCTCAGTTTTTTTTACTTGTAGAGAAGGACCTCCATAAGCTTCTATAAACCTCCTTGTGACCTACCACTTTTATTTCCTAGAGACAGATTCCCAAGAGTAAGAGTGTTGTGCTGAAGGGTATGGTATTTTTTAGTTTTGGTAGATGTTTCCAATTCCTGTTAGTTGATGAGAGTACCCATTCCCGCATACCCACAGCACTGTTACTCCCTCGTTGGTGCTACTCAGTCTGATGGGTAGACCGTGATACCTCATTGTTGCTTTGATTTTCGTTTCTCTGACTCCCGTTGAGTCCAAGCGTCCTCTTATATGACTGTCTGCCATTGGCATTGCTCTTCCATGAGTCACCTGTTTATCCTTTGCCTGTTTTTCTTCCAGGATCCCGGGGGATGGGACCAACAGGACCCTTGTTGTTCTCGTCTGCTGGTTCAGCCAGCAAGCAAGGGTGTTTCCATAACAGACTTCACCTGGTCCTGGTGATGGTTGGTTTTCTGTTCCCCTCCCCCCACCCCTCCCTGCAGCACTGTTTTGAGAGTCCATGGAAATGAGATATTATGTCATATTCCCCCAGGGATCCCAGGGTAGTGGTGAGGGGAAAGCAGAAAATGAAGCTGTAAGCAGGTGAGAGCTGATAGGCTGGCCTGTGGGTTAGTTGTGACATCTCCCCTGTTGGCCCTGGGCAAGTTACTTCTTCCTGATGTGAAATCTGCATCTGTGTAGTAGGGAGCAGACGCTTGGCAAGAGTGGCACTTAGTAACGCATCTGTAAGTAGGTCAGATCTTGACCGATGTTTACGAAGCTTAAAGTCAGGCTACTCATGGCATGGTCTGCCGGATCTTAGACCCCACCCCACACCTACTAAATCAGAAGACCCCCAGGTGATTGGTCTGCAAACTGAAGTTTGAGAAGCAGTGGCCTAAAGCACTCTGATTAGAGCTGGGAGAGAAAGTATCTAGTAGAACTTGCCTAGAAGTCGCACTGCAGTTGTGAATGTTTTAGGTGTGTCGATAGATCAGTCCAGTGGATCTACTCAGCGCACAGTAGGGTGAGTTCTTGTTCCTTGATCCTGGGTCTCTTTGTGCGTGTCACCTAAGAATACTGCACCCCCTCCCTGTGATGGGGACACCTCAGTTTAAGAACAATCAGTATCCCCATATCCAGCTGGTTCTCCCTAAGCCTTATGGTCCCAGCAGGCCCACAGCAGTGAACGACCTGCTCCATCTACCCCAGTTTCATTCGTGGCTTCACACAAATGCTTCAGCTGCCATGACTCTCAGCTCCCCGCCACCTCCCGTGCCCCAGTTCCTCGTCCCTGGTTCTGTCACCTGGTTTCAACCTTTCTCTCTTGAGCCTGGCCACCATCTCAACTTCTCTGGTTTTCCACCACACTTCCCCCATGGGACCTTCTCCCACACTCTGAGGAAACACTACCAGTCACCCTGTGGGTAACTGCACCCTGGTCCTGGCCCACTTGGATGCACCTTCTGCCACCCCACCTCTACCTCTTCTGCCACTCAGACATGCCCCTCTTGCCGCCTCCCCTCTGCTTCAGCTCTAAGTTGACACATGCAGAACCTTCTTCCAGAGCCTCACTGTGGACTTACTGGTCCCCACTTGACAAAGTGAGTTGTGTGGTGCTCCTTTAAATAGCAGTGCTCCTAGGAGCACTTCTACTGCAGTTCCTGTGGCATTTGAGCTTCCTTGGTTTATCGGGTAGTTTATGAACCAGAGGTTAGTGCGGGAAACAGAAACCACTCCAGGTATTTTCAGCAGAAGGGGTTGAATGTTGGGATTAGGTGCTTATAGTATTATTGAAGGAGCTGAAGGGGCAGGTTTTAGGCTGGGCCTTTTGAATGACTCCTAGATCATACAGGAGCAGCTGCTGCTACCTCACAGCTGCCTCTGGAATCTCCAGGAAGCTGAAGGGTGGACACCCTAAGTGGAGGTCCAGGGCTTATGGAGCTGGATGAGAAGCTGCTGGCATTGCCTTGCTTTTCTGATACCCAGGAAGCTGCAGCAAGACATCTGGGTGCAGGGTGACTGTGACTTCTGAATGGGCAGTGACATTCCCTCTTTCCACCCCAGGTACCTTTGACTGGCAAAATTCAGCCTCCACCCAGCCCAAGAGAATGACTGCCTGGAGGCCAGACCTCAGTTTCTCTCCAGACTGGGCTTCTGTGCCTTCTGCAGGGAGCAGCCCCTCTCTGGAGTAGGTCCCCCCTCCCAGCAGATGTGGTTGCACCAGGCTAGCAAGGAGACCACAGTGTCCCTTCGTGTCTCCCTGCTTCTCTAAGCACATAAGATACTGCTCCCTTCCTGAATGCTCTGAAAGCTTTTTATTTTTATGTTCACTTAGTTTTACCTGATTCGAGAGTGACAAGCTTGGTAGAGTGCAAGAAATATGACCATACTAAGTCGTGTTCGCCTCAGCCTTGGATGGTATTTATTTTGGGTCATTAGGATTCCTTGTCCAATCTTGGTCTTCGTGGTTAAACATGTTAAAGGGATTTCTCCCAGCACTGTTTTTAGCAAGAACTTTTTCTTGCTCATGACATGGTTGCTTAATAAGACTGTCTGTGGGCGTTGAGGGGGGAATGTGTTTCAGGTGTTAGGGAAATGGCAGTGATTTGGGCCTCAAGGGGCCCACGGGAGCACTCTCAGTTTTGTGGGTGTGGGAGGCTGTTGGTCAGGGTGGGGCGATTAGTTTGTGGCTGCTCACCTGGCCAGGCATTTAGTGCCAATGAAACGCGTGTTAATTTGTAATGGGATGAAATGGAATTCAGGAGTTGTCACAGGCCCTGGGCCATGCACGTCTTCTGGGTGTCCTGAACAGAGTCCTCTCAGCCTGGCTCAGCAGAGGGGGTATTCAAAATGGTTTACATATTATGTGGAGTGAAATAAGAAGAGATTCAAGGTGGGCAGGAGTTAGGAGACGTGATTCTCAGCATCTCCCAGCTCTCCAGGAGTTGTCAGTCCCTGGACCCTCAGTTTTGGGGAAACCAGTTAGGGCAGCTGTATTCAGGGCTCCATGTGGAGGAGAGAGAAGGTAACCGTCCCCTGCAGCTTTCTTGGAGAGCATTCAGAATGGGGCACCATTTTTGCAGGATGATAAGTTGCCACCATTATGGAGCAGAAAGCAGAGATGGTTCTACAACAGATCATCATCCTGATTGCTTAATTGAATCTTGGACTGTATTCTGAATTTCAATCCCTGGGGCCTGGCACTCAGGGCCCTTGTGACTGTCTCAGTGTGCTCTAGCCAATTTGGATGCTCACGGTCCCCTGAGGCTATGCCACGCTTTTACCTTCTTATCTTTGCTTGTGCTGTCTCGGCCACCGGGGGATGTCTCTTCACCCCTCTCCACCTGGAGAGATCCTCTCTGTCTCTCATGGCCAACTCAGTCATGCCTTCCTCATAGCATTCCTTGCCCACCAGCTGCAGGGCTCCCTCTTGCCCTATCTGATTCCCAGAGCCCTTTTCTGTCCCTTTCTCCTGGCTTTTCCCGCTTTCCGCCCATTGGTCCTGTGGGTGCTCTGCAGGTCTCCCTCCCAGCCAAGGTCTGTGTCCCCATGGGTTATCTTCTTTGTCAGAAATGGACTTGTTGGCTTTTTTTTTTTAAATGTTTATTTATTTTTGAGAGAGACAGGGACAGAATGCGAGTGGGTTAGAGGCAGAGAGAGAAGGAGACACAGAATCGGAAGCAGGCTCCAGGCTCCGAGCTGTCAGCACAGAGCCCGACGTGGGGCTTGAACTCATGAGCTGTGAGATCATGACCTGAGCCGAAGTTGGACACTCGACTGAGCCGCCCAGGCGCCCCTTGTTGGCTTTAAGAATAATTATAACCATCTTTGGGGCACCTGGGTGGCTCAGTCGGTTGAACGTCCAACTTTGGCTCAGGTCATGATCTCACAGCTCATGAATTTGAGCCCCACCGTCGGGCTCTGTGCTGACAGCTCGGAGCCTGGAGCCTGCTTCGGATTCTGTGTCTCCTTCTCTCTCTGCCCCTCCTCCACTCACTCTCTCTCTGTCTCTCTTTCTCTCAAAATAAATAAACATCAAAAATTAAAAAAAAAATTTTTTAAGAATAATTAAAACCATCCTTTTCTCACTTGAGCTGATTTGGTGTGCCAATTTACTGATTGATATTAGCACCCACATCATTTGCATAACAGCAAATTTACGCAGTGACAGTAATGCCAAGTAAACTGTAGAAGAAATGAGTTCCTAAGGCATTTACAGCCCATCTTAATGTACATTTTGCATATATAATATGCACGCTCTATTTGAAGCAAGCTTCCACCACTGGGGCAAGCAAATGATGTCTTATATTTACATATTTTCCCCTAGGAAGCCTGGAATAAGGACACCTTACCTCTATTTTAAGTCTTTAAGCTGAGTTTATATTAAAAAAACAACAACCCTACCCTGTTGTAACAGGTAATATTGCCCCAGGGCTCTCTGAGGACAGCATGTATTAGAAGCCTGTCTCATAGCCTTACCAGCTTGAAGGCAGCCGAATTCTGTTGTATAAATCTGTATGATTTGGGAGTCACTACCAGTGGTGGTGGGTGGGTGGGCAGGCCAGAGTTGGCACCGTGGTATTCAAACTTGGTCACGATTGGCATGTCCCTTACCTACTGCTTACAGATGTTCGCAGTGACAGGTGCCTCTTTATAAGAATCACTGGGCCCCACCCACACCTGGAAAACTGTCCTACCTGGAGGGAGTACATACAGCCCATCCAAAAGTAGCCCAGCCTGCCCCCTTCTCTAATCTCTTCCTCCATTACCCCTCCCTCTCTCTTTCCCCATCCTCTCTCCCTACCCTCACTTCTTCTCTCACTCACTATTATGGGTTGAATTATGTCCCCCACAAATTCATGTATTGAAGTCCTAACCACCAGCACCTCAGAATGTGACCTTACTGAGAAATAGGGTCATTACAGATATAATTAGTTAAGTGAGTTCAGTGGGGTGGACCCTAATCCATTATGACTGGTATCTTTATAAAAAGAGGGAACTTGGACACAGACAGACCCCTGGGGAGAACACCATGAGAAGATGAAGACAGAGCTCAGGCTTTGCTTCTACAGGCTGAGGGGCATCAATGATTACCAGCAAACTATCAGAAGCTGGCAGGAGATGTACGACAGATTCTCCTCTGTAGCCCCCGGAAGGAATCTACCCTACCAGCACCTTGCTCTCAGACTCCCAGCCTCCAGAACTGTGAGACAATAAATCTCTGTCATCGAAGCCATCCAGTGTGTTACAGCAGGTCTGGCGAGCTCCCGCTCACCCCTGCCCACCCACACCCTTTGGCCGGGAAGAGCCTGGCCTGGTTCCTACCAGCTTTTCACAGCATGCTCCTTGAGGTGCTCAGGTGAATGGGAACTCTTTACATAGGGAAGGGGGCTGCCCGGGGTTGGCCTCTTGTGTAGAGGCACTACACGCGGGCCTTCCTCTTAAAAATTGTGCTCCTCTTCAAGAGTGGAGATCTGCAAAAAATGAAAAGGATCCGTTGTAATGCAGAGAGCATGAGTTTAGGGGCAGATGAACACGGGTGATTTAAAATCCTGACTGCCAGTTTTTAGTTGCTTCACTTCCTTTAGACTTCACTGTCTTGGAAATAATAATAGTACCTTTGGAGTGGTTGTCAGAAGTAAAGAAGATATAGGTAAAGCTCTGAGCACAGTGCTTGGCTCCCAGGGTGGTAGCTGCCTTAACTGTTATTATCAGTCAACACCAGGAAATGACTTGAATAGTAGCACGTTGTAGAGGACAGTCTCCAGTTGGCTTTCCTAAGCTGAAATACCCAACTACCCAAGTTCCAGCTCCGTGTGTGTGAGAGACTGATTAAACTGTATGGAGGTGCTGTTTTTTCTTTATGGTTTTTGTAAAATTTTTCAGCCTTTTCACTTTGAACATGTATTTCGGAATAAGAAATTGATCTTTTTTTTTTTTAAAGGGGGAAGTATTTTACTAATCTCAATTAAGTAAAACAGGAGTTAGAGTCAGCAGTTTGATAACAGTGGAGGGTTCTTGAGAAAGGTTCCAATATACCTAGTTCTTAAGATTCTTTTTATATCTTGCGAGGTGGGTATGCTTTTGTAAATGTAGTGCTTTGCATTTCTAATTAGTGTTTGTATTTGGTTGGTTTTAATATATGCAGTTATATTTAATGAAGAAAAACAAGAATGGACGGAAGAGCAAAATAATGTGGTTGGCCCCGCCCAGAACTGCGACTGGGGCCCTCTGCAGGCCACTTCCTCCTACAGGGCTGCCCCCCCCACCCCGACGTGGGGAGCTGGGGAGCGGTGTGTGGAGGTCTGCTGAAACCAGATGAGCTAGGGGAGGGGCATCTTCACCTCCTGTCCAGCGTGACATAGCTCTGCCCTGTGTGAGAGGTGAGTAGTGTTCTTGTGACCTACATAGAATTGTCTTTGGTGGGCAGCTGGCGGTGGAAGCGGGGGTCCCTCTGTGGTTTCTCTTTGCTCACATTTCCATTTTCCTGTTTCCTGAGGCTGAGAGGGTAACATGCTGCTAGACCTCCATCATTTGCTTGAGGTGGGAGACACCCAGAAGGGGTTAATGGTGGGGAGAATACTGGTTGCTTTTGTTAGTGCTGCCCCCTGGCACTTTGTGGACCCCGTTTTCCTTTTGAAAGGAGTTCGGAGGCAGCTTTTAGTCTCATTGAATAAAAGTTGTAAATGGAAGGTCGTTCTAGGCAAAACAAAACAAATGCTCTCTGCACAAGGCCAGGGAGGGAGCCTCTGCGTTTGGGATTTATTTTTATTTTTTAATCCTGTTAGCAACAGAAAAAGACTCTAAGGAGCCTCTGATTTTATTATCACCAGGAGCAGTTTATCTGTCGTCTGTGGGATCCCTGGCCAGATGTCCAGGGCTCCAAGTGTCTTCTTCCTTCCTCTCTCCCTCCCCTCCCTCCTGTCCCTCCCCTCCCTCCTAGGGGCAGCTTTGGAGACTTTAGTTGTGGCCTAGGAGCGCTGATGGTTTGTCTCCCCTCTCAGGATGGAGGCTGCCCAGCCCCTCGGTTGCCCATGGATAGTGCATTATAACCTGAGGCGGAGGTGGCAGTGGGAAGACAGTGGTGAAAGAGTAGAAAGAGGACTTGGCACTTGTTGACTCCTTTGGGTGGCCGCCCTCTGAAGTTTTCTGCTGAGAGGATCCTAGACCCCTCCCGTGCTGGCCTATCCTCCTCTCCTCCTGGGTGGGTGCAGTTTCACACCTCGCCAGCAGGGGTCTCACCTGGGTCACATCCAGGACCGCATGCAGGTGGGAGAATCTTCTCTGGGCTCCTTCCCCTCAACGTCTTAGAATCACTGAGCTCTGGAACGTTCCACCCGATGAGATTTAGACACCATTTTGAGGATCCGAGAGGGGAAGTGGCTCATCCCTTGAGATAGGGTGTGTTTGAAGCCAAGCTGGGGCCAGACCTTCTTGGGGGAAGGATGGGGGTGCAGAATACAGCAAGAGCACTTCTCTGCCCTTAACATTAATGAATGATGGAATGAGTGTATATTTGACTTCCACAAGGAGATTTTATTATTTTTCTCACAGTGATAATATAAAGTAATTTTATTGACTGTTTATCACTTTATTAATGACAACAAGTTGGACACTTGACAAAGAGAGCCCACATTTAATTTAAAAGTTTCTGTAGCAGTCAGTATCTATGGCTTTCAAATAGTCAAGTGCTACACATCAGTGAAATGCTGCCTGAAATTAATCAGACATTCTCACACTTACTGAAATGTAATTACTCCAGGAAAAGGTAAGACTTTAAGCTCATTAAGAAGTAATGGTATTAGGTTAAAAGCGTTTTGATTTTAAATGCTGGTGACAGTCAACGATGTCACCAAGGAAGGATAGGATAAGCCCAGCAAGACTGGAATATCTTGGTTTCCTCAAACTTCACCGACAGTGGCAGAATGACCCGCAGGTGCATTCAGGGTTTCTGCGTTCAGAACTCTGAGTGCAGTGTGTACATGGCACTCACTGATCCTCTGACTCCAGGTGATGGCTGAAACGGGTCCCCCTGTCACTGCTCTGAGGCCTGGGTGTGCACATGGATGCATACACTTGGCTGGAGCTTCCAGGGATGGACTGTGGTTTCTGGAGCTGTCTGAGCTGCCCCTACCACAGAGCAGCACAGAGAGCAAGTCCTCCAGCTGTGGCCCTCGATGCCTTGAGGAGCAGGGCCTTTAGAGCAATTTAAGTGCTTAATATTCTTTGACTACTTCTTTTTATAAAAAATATAAACAAACCACTCTAGAGCCATTAACCTTTTAAAGCTTTGTGTTAGAGAATTTCTTGTTATTATGTCCTATTTTTCTTCCCCACCTAACACATTTATAACACACACTCAATGCCTTTTTTTTTTTTTTTTTAAAGAAAAGGAATTTAAATAGAAGTCTGCTATACCCTTCTTCCTGTGAACTTCATGTGGCATTTTGCCATTGGGCTTGGATCAAATGAAATAATATGGTATCTAGGTATAAGTCTGTGCTTCCCAAGCTTTGGTAAATATCCTGGGGACACTTGTATTTGGGGAGTCCTTGGGACCCTCCAAATCACAAGAATAACGTACTGCATCTCCCTGAAGAGTCCATTTCACTCAAAGATTTAGTAGCAGGGAAATTGGTATGTTAAAACACATATGGCTATATTATAGAGTAGAATATTAAAGCTTTATAAATCTTTTATTTTTTAAATTTTTTAAATGTTTGTTTATTTTTGAGAGACAGAGTGTGAGCAGGGGAGGGGCAGAGAGAGAGGGAGACACAGAATCTGAAGCAGGCTCCAGGCTCTGAGCTGTCAGCACAGAGCCCAATGCAGGGCTCAAACCCATGAACCGTGAGATCATAATCTGAGCTGAAGTTGGATGCTCAACCGACTGAGCCACCCAGGCGCCCTTTATAAATCTTTTAGATAAGACACAATTTTATACACTTGACACCAGCTGTGTCCCAAGACCCTCCATACTGGCCTTTGTTTTTTCCCCAGGGGGAAGTTTTAGACACCTTGGTTAATACTTTTGTGATATTATCATTTTGGTGTTTTTAAAGTTTATTTATTTTGAGAGAGAGCATGAGGAGGGGAGGGGCAGAGAGATAGAGAGAGAGAGGGAGAATCCCAAGCAGGCTTCATGCTGTCAGCACAGAGCCCAGTGCTGGGCTCAAACCCACGAATCATGAGAATGTGACCTGAGCCGAAATAAAGAGTGGGTGGCTTAACCTGCTGAGCGCCCAGGCACCCCAGGTGTTACCATTTTATCATTCTTGTAATCTTATTTCATCATTAAGAACTAGAAGTAGGAGACAAAAGTGAGTATGGTTAAACTTGTGAATACAAGGAGGTTAGAACTACAAACTAGCCAGTGGTCCTCAAATGTCTGTGCAGCCACACTGTGACCACCCAGGGCATCTCTCCAAATGCAGATCTACTCCCAGGAGGAGTCAGTTGCTCTAGGATGGGGCCTCCAAATGTGTGTTTTGAACCTAAGTCCAAAGTGATTCTGGCCTACAGCTAGATTTGGAGACCAAAGAAC
Organism: Panthera tigris; assembly: GCF_018350195.1. Taxonomy (NCBI): domain Eukaryota; kingdom Metazoa; phylum Chordata; class Mammalia; order Carnivora; family Felidae; genus Panthera; species Panthera tigris. The sequence continues at coordinate 72,919,915 of NC_056668.1, forward strand.
CAAACAGCTTTCATGACTGTAAGACTCTGGAAAAGGGGCTGCAGACTGGCATCCAACAGACCAGGTAGAAGAATGCTTTATTTTTCCTGTAGCACTTTTTGTTTAATGTGTATTAAATATCATTTAATTTATAATATTAATTATAAATTATAAATTATTTATATATTATTTATATATAATATATAATAATATAAATAATATATAATAATATATAATATATAATATATAATATATATAATATATAATAATATATTATATATAATATATAATATATAATAATATATAATATATAATATATAATAATATATAATATATAATATATAATAATATATAATAATATATTATATATAATATATAATATATAATAATATAATATAATAATATATATTTATAAATTATAAATATATTAATATTAATTATTAATTAATTATTAATTAATTAAAATAAATATTAATGTGTATTAACTAGTTGCCACCATTTAAAACCAGGATACTCCACAGACTTTCTTTACAATGCAGAAGTCAGGACAGTGTTAGGCCTGCCTTCTCTCCGAGGCCCACAGCCCCAGCTGAGCAGCCTGTTTTGGCGTTCCGTGCTCCCCGGGTCTGCGTGACCCGGGCCTCCCCCAGCCAGCTTCCCGCGCTCACATCACTGCCAGGCCGCCCAGACACTCGAGGTTTTGATCCTGCTCGGTGAGCACGCGGTTGTGCATTATGTTCTTGAACAGCTGAGTCACAAATGTCCTTTTGCGACGAGTGGTGGGAGCCGGCCACTGTGTCCACACCCCCTCTGCTGGCCTCAAGGGAACGGCTTGCCTTTGTTCCCACCTGAGAAGTGACTCATTTTAGAGAAGACTCATCTGGTGAGAAGAAGGGACTTCAGCGAAGGAGCTTTTGGGACAGAACCGTCCCCTCGGCTTAGTACTTCCTTTGTCTTTCAGTCGCTTCCCTGTGCTTCTGTTTCTATTTCCAGAGCTCCAGTTTCCTCCCCGGGGGGGCTGTCTTCTTGGGATGGGCCCTGAGCACCCCTGCTCTGGCCAGTCAGCTTCACAGGCGTGTGTGCCCCTCTTCCTTTCACTACGGGTCCCCTTCTAAACCCTAGGTCCATTTGTGTTGAATGTATAAAAGGAAGCTGAGACGGCGTTAGGGGATAGTTACAGGAAAATGTGCTCAGAATTCCAAGCAACAGACTTGGGGCGGTGAGCTGTTCGAGCATCAGACCTCTGTACTCTGTTGGGAGGCCAGTGAGCGCACACGTTTTGGCAGGAACATCAGGGGCTGTCATCCCGTGCGGGCCCTGTTCGACCCCCCTCTGGTTTTCTCCTGAGATATTATGGGGGGCTCTTATTCTGTGAGGTCAGAGGATGCCGTTTGGATTGGTCACTTTCTTTTCCCTAGTTGCCCAAGGCCTGAATCACCATTCCCTTATAGCAACTTCCCCTTGATGGATCCCCAAAGTCTCAGAGCATTGCCTCTCCCCCCATTTATCGGGTCTAGGTAAAGGCACAGAGACGGTGAATGTCAACAGCCTTTAAAAGGCATAGAACATCTTCCCTTTTAAATTCAACTCCCTTCTCGCCTCACCTGGACCGGTTCTTTCTGAGCCCTGAGCAAGTATGACGTAGGCCCACGCAACCTCTAACGATTCCGGAAATGATGCATACTTCTGCTGGGGTGGCACTCCTCTTCTTGGCGACCAAACCATTAGGTGGCCAGCATTGAGAAGGGAGGCCTAGCCTCATGGCCCCGAATCCCAGGCTCTGTCCCCTCAAATGCCCGTTTCCACATAGGATTCCAGCTACACCTTCCATCTACTGCCCACGACACTGACGGTGCCTAGCCCCTGTCCTCCCCATCAGGTGCTGGCTGTGAGTGGAGCCGTGCCTTTTTCGTTCCTTAGAGATGAAGAACTTAGGCAAAATCAGAAAACATTCTTTCTAACCTCACTATTGGGAAATTAGGGACTCAGAGCTGCCAGCCATGTTGTCTGACATATCCCAATTTCATATATTTCATCTTCATAGAGAGCCAGGTGTTCTCATTTTCATTCAGAAAATATGTTAATCAAAGGTACATGTATAACCAGCCACTTTGTTTTGCCCAAATCTCACTGAAATGTATAGTGTACAAAAGGAGTGTGCCAGGGGCTAATTAATGTTTTAAAATGTCTACTTAAAGCAGATGGAAGTTGCATACAGATCTGGAAAAATTAGTAAATGGGAAGGGAATGGTTTTGCAGAAGGGTTTCTGTTTTTGTTTTTCCTTTACCCACTTTCACCATGGCAGTGCCCTGAGAATATAAATGCTAACCTTCCAGGGAGGTTCTGTCTTTTCCTAATGTGGTTTGAGTGGCTTTGGTGAAGGCAGCAGTGCGGCTACAGTGTTTATGTCTGTGCTGGAAAGTAATTAAGTAGATTATGTTCAGTCAGGTGGTGCACGTCCCAGCTCTAAAAAGTGGCACAGCACTGGCACGTGGCCTAGGCAGGCTCTGAAGATAACATGGTATTTATTGGTGGTAGCCTCCCCGCCATGGGCTGCGAGGTGCCTTGGGCTGCCCCACCAAGGCAGGGGCTGCTCCCAGCAACCTTCACAGACACTGGCAAGGGCCTTGGCTGTTTGGCCGAATGTGGAGCCTAGGTGTCTTGGGAAAGGCAGGTTTTATCCTCACTATTTGGTGGTGAGGGTATACCTGTCTAGAATTTACTTTAGTTGATGTGAACTGAGTCTCTGCCTTGTCCCAGGCACTGGGCAGGGCAGCAGGGACTCAGATATGGAAGGGCATGTTCCCTGTCCTCCAAGGACTCATGGTTAATAGCACAGAGGGGCACATGGGATGATTGTAAATATCACAGCCACAGTGCAGTTAGACAGGGATAGGGGCCAAATCGTGAGGTGTCTCATGTGTTATGCTGAGGAGTTGGAGTTAATTCGGTAGGCAATGAGGAGCATGGTGTCACCTCAGTGTCAGGGTGGGAGACTCTGGACACCTGCTCGTCCTAGCTGGATCAATCCGTCTTGTCACCTTGGAAGTCAAAATGCCAAGCTGCAACTGACTTCCATCCCATGTAGGTCACACTTCCTGAGACAAGAGCCCACGCTAGTGTGTAGGCAGGAGTTCCAGACATGCATAGGAAACCAGCGCTGTCTACCTGTCCATCAGACCTCCGCGGGTTGGTGGGAGAGAGAAGGGGACAGACCTGGCTGTCACTGCATGACCTGCACTCATTGCAAGGAGTGATAGCCTATTGTAGGAAGCAGCAGGAACGAAGGCAGTGGGGAGATTCGTTCCAAATGTAAGATCTCAGAAGGCTTTTTGTAGGAGTTGTAAATTCCAGATTCCCCAGAATTATTTACTGTACTTTATTTAGTCTGTCTTCTTCTTAAGTATAGACAGAAGACTTTTTCTCTTCCCTCTTCCATTGGTGTTCAGCGAGAAACAGACCCCCCCCCCGCCGTATTACCAAAGCTACAACTTAAAAATAGATAAATTTTTCGTAAGAACCCCCATACTGAACAAGATTTCAGCTACAGTTACTGCATTTAGTTCATCACGTGGTTCTGTCTTTGCTAAACTGCACAAGGAAAGGGGCTTATGGACCAGTTTGTTACAAGGAACGGATTTTTATTTCAGCAGCTTGACTGTGTCCAGACAGCCAGTGCAGCCCAGATGGACTGGACGGGGGTTTGCTTCAGTGGTGTGGGCTGAATGTGTCTCTCTGGTCACGAGGCCTGGGGTGACAATGGGGGCAGAGCACGGCCTGTCCAGTTGCCGCAGATGTGAATCCGTGTACCTGCACCAGACTCTGCTTTGTATGTTTGAAGCTGAACAGGTTTCTTTCTTTATCTCTCAGAGTTTTATTACTTCTGTCTCTTGGGAAGGGAGAAGGAGAAAACAGTCCCTCCTAAACAGAAAGCCATGTTGCTTGAGAACCTGACCTCTGTCCCACATGTCTTCGACTCCCTCAGAACATTCCACGTTAATTATACAGTATGCTGCAGCCACAGTTTTTCCTTTGGCATGCACAACTTTGGAAAACAGATAAATTGGGACTGCAGAGCGGTCTGAGCTTGGAAGCCACAGCCCTGTGGGGACTGAAGGCCTCAAGGTGGCTTGGAGACCACCAGCCCAGGAGCAGAGGGGCCCAGGGAGCCTCCCCAGAGCAGGTGGCGTTGGGAATGCAGGCAGAGCGTGAGACTTTCTGTCCATGTGATTCTATCACGAGGCACGAGGGCTCCAACTGTCAGATTCCCTAAAGGAAGAAGGGGCTCACTTCTGTCACCTGAGCTCAGCGGGAGGTCAGGGTCTGGGCCCAGTGGCTTCTCCTCTACTGCTTTTTAAAAAACTTGTGGTAGAATATATATAACATAAAATTTGCCGTTTTAACTGTTTTTAATTTTTTTTTAACATTTATTTATTTTTGAGACAGAGAGAGACAGAGCATGAACGGGGGAGGGGCAGAGAGAGAGGGAGACACAGAATCGGAAGCAGGCTCCAGGCTCTGAGCCATCAGCCCAGAGCCCGATGCGGGGCTCGAACTCATGGACCGCGAGATCGTGACCTGAGCTGAAGTCGGACGCTTAACCGACTGAGCCACCCAGGCGCCCCTAACTGTTTTTAAGTGTATGGTCCCTGGTGTTAATTCCATTCACAAAATGCACCCATTACCACTCTCTGTTCCCCAGATATTTTTATCACTCAAACAGAAACTCCGTACCCATCCCCCCCAAGTCCCTGCTACCGTCCAGTATACTTTCAGTCCCTGTGCATTTGCCTGTGCTACAGGCATACACGCGTACCCCTCTGCCTGCTTTGCTGCCTCTAGGCCCCAGAGCACACTCTTCCTCCCCCACTGCGCTTCCTGCAGGGCCTCTGGGGCTCTGCTGGTCCTTTCTTCTCGTTCGTGGTGAGGTTGTACTCTCCATTTGCCCTTCCTGATTGCCTCAGTAGCCCCATCTTCCTCTGTCTGGAGCATTTGGGGTAAAGCGCTCTTTCTGTCCCCCTGACCTTTCCGTGTGAGGTTATATGCGAGGGTCTGTTCTCTGTCCGTACCCCCACGCTGATTCAGGAGCAGCAGGAGGGGCTGCAGGACCGCCTGGCAGAGCAGATGCCCTGGGCTGTGTTTGTCTTAGCATGTGGTCACCGGGTACTCACAGGGGCGGTGGAGGATGACGTTCTAAGAGGAACTCTGGAGCCAGGCTGTCTGCATTTGAACCCAGGCCTCCCCGCTTCCTGGCTGAGCGGCTTTGGCCAAATTCCTTCACCTCCGTATGCCTCGGGTTCCTTGTCTGTAAAATGGGGATAATAACGGGCTTCTCTTGCAAGCTTGTGAAGGTGTGTGGTGTGTAGAGCGCTTAAAACAGCGCTTACGTGTGCTGGCGTGAGCTGCCTTGTAAGTGTTCGCCGTGACTAGTGCCATTGTTGTAACAGCATCAGAGTTGTGAGGATGAAATGAGATAATCCATGTAAATAGTTTTAGAAGCGGCCAGCATGCGCTAAGCATCCAGCAAATGTCGTCGACCAGTATGGATGTATGTGTGTGTGTAAGTATGTGTGTGATGAGTGTGTATGTGTGTGTGAGTGTATGTGTATAGGTGTATGCATGTCTGTGTATGTGTGTGGGTGTAGGTATGTGTGTAGATATGTGCGAATATATGTACGAGTGTATGCATGTATGTGTGTACGTGTGAGTGCGGATGTGTGTTTATGTGTATATGTATTTATGTTTACATCATGATCAGCTCAGCTCTGAGACTCGTTCCCGGGGCTGTCTCCACCCCGAAGTTACGACAGTCCTGCTATAGGAGCCTGGACCTTAGGGGCAGATAAAAACTAACTCACCTGTACTTCCTGTTCTTTTGAAGACAAGAACAGAGAAATAGGAAGACGTTGTTCCAGGAGCCTGGCGAGGTAAAAATTAGTGCAGCCTCCGAGTTCACAGCACAGTCTTGGCGTCTTTACCTGCTTTTTCTTCTTAAGTTTGGAAACAAATTGTGCGAGTTTGAATTCTTTTTAACCTCAGGCAAAAGAGCCTCACATTCCATCTGAATTCGGAACGCTGAGTGGGCTTTACTTGTTTATGTGGGTGCCTGCGGTTTCAATCAAGATTCTCATTTTTTTTTTTTAATCCAGAGAAGAAAAGCTATCCTCTATGAAAACCAAGCTTTACAAAACTTGTCTCTGTGCTCTGATTTTAAGTACCGGTTAAAAGAAACCTCAACCCTGCTTGTTAAAATACGTGTGTGAAATGTTACCACGGCGTGGGGAAGGGCTGGAGCTGAAAAGGGAATGGCCTCCTTACAAATTCTTTCCTCTTTCTGAAGGAGGGAGGACTCAGAACTAGCTGGGAAGTGGAACTTCAGTTTCCCAAAGGCAGAGAAGATGTATGCGTCTATGTGTGTACATGTGGGTGTTGGGGATGCGCTCTGGGAACAGAGCAAGGTTTCTGGGGATCACATGTCACCTCTCCCACACAGAGCCCTCTGAGCTCCACATTTGTACCACCATCACATATGGTGCTGCCTCTGTGGCCACATATGTCCCTCCATGCTGGATGTGGCCTGGGACCATGCCGGAGGGATTCCCCAGTGTCCCCTAGGTGGTCCCAGGCTCAACAGGCATCCCCTACAGTATGTTGAAACACCATAATTTTCTTAGTAAGACCAAAGGGATTTGCTTTTGTATGGGGGGTGGGGGTGGGAGGGTGGGGGCATCAGGATGTAGACCTCCTTGCTAAAGACAGGTTGGCCATTGATCTCATTTTTTCTCTTGCCTTTGCTTTTAGACCCTAGAAGCAACACTACTAGATATTATATATTGAGTGGGGTTCCCTGAGTCCCTAGCCTTTCCCTGGAAGCAAGCAAGACCCTCTCTGAAGCTGCTTGAGTACCTACAGGCCAGGCAAAGGACTGGGGAGGAAGGGTTTTGCTAAATGGTTCTTTCCCAGTCAGACTGGTTAGTGCAGCTTCTGAAAGCACCTAGCTTTCCTCTCTTGAGCTGCTGGCCTGCCGTGGGAATCATACTCACTGAAGGGCATGCACAGGCCTCGGGGCTGGCTGCCCCCTGCAGGCTCTTGCTCCACTGTGGTTCGTCCCTTGTGTGAGCAGCTGCCCTTGCTCACGCACAGACATCCAGATTAACAAAGTCGCCCAAGGAATTGCCCAACAACCCCTTCCCCAGCATCATGCACACAAACACTCAGAACTAGATGTGGAGACCCTTGGCCCAAGAGACAGGATTTCGGGCCCTCCCACCCCCTCCCCCATCATGCGGGCACAGGTTATGCGCCAGACCCAGGACCGGGCACAGAAGGAGAGGAAGAACAGAACTCTCATCATCCGTCACCTGCCATGAGCGGCAGTGTTCCTAAGTTACTTCGTGGACTTCTCTAGCAATCTGTCTCTCCTGAGGCACCCCGTTCCCTACGACCACAGGAAGAGAACTGAAGCAGAAGGAAGGGAAAGTGCATTGGTGAACGCCTGTGACTCCAGGGACCGCCAGGCACTGCATGACGCCGTGTGCTCCTCACGGCAGTCTTTGGGGCTGTGTTGACTGGTTCCGGTGGAGCTGGTGCCAAGACCCAGTTTGACTGACTCAGAAGTCCTTGCTCTTCCCTCTGCCTTCTCACCACCCAAAATGCGTCCAGCGGACCATGGCATCAGCATTGCCTGAGAGCTCTCCAGAAGCGCTGGGTCCCACTCCCGCATCTGCTGAATCCCAGACGTGAGTTGGGTGTGCACAAGAAAGTTCGAGAAGCACTGCCACCCGTGGCACAGTTCCTGTATGAGAGAAGCCCGAGGGGAAGTGGAAAAGAGTGGGGTGGCTGAGAAAACCTTCCTTAGAGGCAGGCTTGAGCTGAGCGACACAGGAGTGTCATGGAGGAGAAGCAGCATATTCTAACCAGAATGGCATCAGCAGACAGACACCTTCCCTGTCTGGATAGAGAGGGGCCCCGATGATGCAGCCTCGAGGTTCCTGCCCGTGTGGAAAAGCAGACCGCACGAAGATGGGGAGAGTGGACACCTGCACAGGCCTCAGGTCCCCGCACACCCAGAGACGGGCTGCGGGAGACGCAGTCAACTCAGAGTGTGCTCAGGGAGACATTTGCTTCTGGGATGCCCTTCTGAGGAGGAGGGCATGGAGCTTGCAGAGCTCGGTTTGGTGAGTTTCCCAAGATCCCATGAGGGGTCTGGCTCTGCAGGAGGTGTGGGGGTTGAGCCAGGTAGTCATTTCCTGTGTCAGCAACCCTGCGCGTTTGTGTCTAAACAGAGTGAGTGGCAAGGAGACCTGGTTGGGCCACTCCGGGCCTGTGTACATGTGGGCAGGTGTCTGTTAGTCTCGGGCAAGGGGTGGTGAGGGAGGAGGCCTTGACAGGATGGGAGTGCGGAGGACGCCGGCCTGCCTAGGGACATGGATGTGGGTTTAAGCAGAGTGCTGACAGGCTGGCAGAGCCGGCTGGTGACACAGCTGTCATGCGGCCTGGCCTGGCTCTCCTGGGCTGGTTCATTTCTTTTCTTCTGAACTTCCTTCCTAGGGTGTGTCCACACTGAAGTTTCTTCTTGCTTTTTCTTAGGCTGGGACCAAGTTGGAAAACTGTAGCCTCCCCATTAAGCCAGCCCTGCAGGTTCCATGTGAAGCAAAGAGTGGAGCAACTCAGCCCCTCTGCTGGTTCCGGGATTTGGGGGATGGGTGCCTCTTCGAGGTGTGGGTGGGTGACGATAAGTGCCTAAGTAGTTTGGATGTGGTTCGGGTCAGGACACAGCTTCCTCAGTCAGTGGTCTGGCACTGCTGTGCGGACAAAGGCAGAAGAGAGGGTGGTTGGGAACCCTCAAGGAGGAGAGGCTACCCCTTGACCAGTCAGAGAATATTCTAGAAGAAGTGTGGCTCCAGGAGTAGTGTCTGACACAACTGCTGTTCTTTTCAGAGGCTCCTAATTACTTTCCTCAGGTAGTGGCTCGGACTAGCATCTAATTTGAATGCCAACTTTTGTCTGGTTTTTACAAATTCCGCTCCTCACGTTCATACAAATCCAGGTTGGCTGCTCTGGTTAAGCCCAGGCCCCAGTTACTCAGAGAAAGCTGAGAAGTCACAGAAGTCCAGGCGGCCCCAGGCATGCCTGCATGGACACCTGAAGAGAGTGCTAAATATGTAGGCTGGTTGTTCTGATTCTTTAATGCCTTTATAAAGAGCACTGCAGACACTGCAGAGATTCTGGCGAACTGTCTGGAAGGCATAGAAAAGAGACTTAAGCAGAAGTGGCCAAAGGAGGGGTTAAGGGGATCACTTTCAGTTTGAAGCGGGGGAGAATTTCTCCCTAGGAAATAAGCGTGATGCAGCAGGGGCAGAGAAGGGCTCACCTGCCCCGGGGTGACGGCGAGGTTGGCCGTTGTCTAGAAGGAGCAAGGGAAAGGCACATTTGCTCCAAGCCATCTAGAAAGAAGTGTGGCTTGTGACAGAGCCACACTGGCCAGCATCTCACAGCTGTCCCCTTCCCCATCCTCCCAGCCTGCCTTCCGTTTGGAGAAATGCACCAGGGCGAGAGTGAGCTCCATGGTGCTGGTGCTGGGGTGGTTATGGGTGGCATGATGTCAGGAACCAGAGCCACAGCCTCTCTGAGCTGGGAAGGTCTCTCCGTTGTACAGGTGGGAGACGGGAAGTGACTGGCCAGTGTCACCATGCAAAAGTCCGTGATGATGATTAAAGTAGCTATTGCCATTCATGTCACACCCAGAGTGCTCAGGACAGAAACCCAGGCACGGGACTCCCTGCCCTCCTCCATCTCTCGTATCGGTCAGTCCTCCGGTGCAGCCACACACCCGACACTGCCGAACGTCTCCTGAATCCTCCCCATCCTTGACACCACCACCTTTCTCCCCTGGGGCCCTGCAGCCGCTCCCGCTTCTTGGTTGCCTCCTCCCAGCTACCCCCACCCCAGCCAGCAACCATCCTCATACACAGACTGCCTTGCTTCAACCCCCTTGTTCCCCTCGGCATCAAGGTCCGTCTCCCTGACTTTCCTCACGGGCCCCTCCTGGTCTGGCCCCTGCCCTGCACCCCCAACCCCCGCCCCTCTCACCACCCCCCGCCCCTCTCACCCCCAACAATGCCGGTGTCCTTTCACTACCACCTCTGTCTTCACCTGCCTGCCTCTTCACTTCAAGTCTGTGCTTAGATGCCGGGTTCTCCAGAGAACCTTCTTGAACCCCCCAAGACTGGGTAAGGAGTCTCTCTTTTGGGCTCTGTGTTCTTGTGCCATCTCTGGTCCCCTGGAGTCATAATTGCCTATTGGCTGGTGTGCATCTTGCTTCCCCAGCCCCTCCCTGATTGAGCTCATGAGGGTAGGAGTCAGTTTCTTTCCTACTTGGTGCTGTCTCCCAGGGCCTACAGCCGTATCTAGCACTGGTAGATGTTCAGTAAGTACTTCTTGAGTTAATAAATATGCCACGCTCTCCCCTGGCACTCTGCATACGTTAACTTGTTAAAGCCTCAACCAATGGGCCCTAGAAAAGATCTCATTCTCTCAGTTTTACAGATGGCCACAGTCGGAGAGTTTAACCGGTTGTAGGTTGTAGGAAGGGGCAGTGCTGGGATTGGAGCCCAGGCCTCACTCCCCTGTGCTCACCCGCTGGGCCCTTGCCTGGAATTGCATAGACTGCAGGCCTGTGATCTTGACTGAAACCTCCGGCATGCTGAGAGACCAGGGGGCCCTCAGTTCTAGCAACTGAGGCACGGGGAGCAGCTGAGCCTCTAAGCCACCTTTGAGGCGTTGCTTGTTTTCTGAATCAGACAGTTCTAGATAAATCCCTGGTACTTTTGCTCCGTGATCCAGCCCAGCACGATTGTGATCTAAGCTGGCCTGTCAGGAGGACAAATTGTTGTGTAGGTTTCCTTCTTTTTTTCCCCTTCTTTAAAAAAAAAAAAAAAAAAAAAAGTGAAGGCAATGCAGTGGAGTGCCATGCAACGAGGCTTCAGGGCACGAGGTGCCACTAGCTGTGCGCGGGCGCTGGGCAGGCTGGGAGCAAGCTGGATGTTTGGGTGGGCTGGAGGCCAGGCATGTTTTGCTCAGGTGTGCTCTGTTTATACAGATGACCTCTAATACACTGCCCTTGGGTGAGGAGAGGCTTAAAAAGTCAAGAACAGGGGCGCCTGGGTGGCTCAGTCGATTGAGCAGCCAACTTCAGCTCAGGTCATGATCTCGCGGCCCGTGAGTTCGAGCCCCGCGTCGGGCTCTGTGCTGACAGCTCAGAGCCTGGAGCCTGTTTCAGATTCTGTGTCTCCCTCTCTCTGACCCTTCCCCGTTCATGCTCTGTCTCTCTCTGTCTCAAAAATAAATAAACGTTAAAAAAAAAAAAATTAAAAAAAAAAGTCAAGAACAGTCTTTGTGCATCATGAGCATCATGGAGTCGTAGGGGGTCCAAGTGGCACAGAAGGCAGAGGATGATGGGGTGCCACCTCAGGGCTCCCTGGGCTAGAGGACACGGCTAGCCCAGCCAGCTCTCTGTGTGCCTCTTTCACAAGCCCCGTGCTCCCAGCGGCTGCATCGTCACCATGGCCAAGGGTGAGTCTCTGAGCAAGAACTAAATGTTGAGCCAGCCTCAAGCAGAGGTCAGAATGTACCCAAGGATCAGAGTGGTCTTGCACATTAGTCCCAGACTCTGCCAGGCTGTCAGCATACCCAGATTATGGGGCTTTGTTGACACATAGAAATGGCTTTTAGAAACAAAAGCAGGTAACGAAAAAAAAATCCACTTGTACTCACACACTGGTGCTACATTTAAAGAAAGATTAATTATTGGAGTTTGGTGATCATTCTGGGCATAGAACTATAGGCTTTCAGAATGGAAAAGGACCCTAGGGCTAATTAATCAATTTGACAGATGAAGTGGGGCACCTGGGTAGCTCAGTTCTTAGAGCATCCGACTTCCGCTCAGGTCGTGATCTCACAGTTTGGTTTGTGAGTTCGAGCCCCACGTTGGGCTCGCTGCTGTCAGTGCAGAGCCCACTTTGGATGCTCTCTCCCCCTCTCTCTGCGCTTCCCTTATTCATGCTCTCTCTCTCTCAACGATAAATAAACCATTAAAAAAAAAAAAAAAAAGCAGATGCAGGAACCGCAGCCTTGGGAGGGGAAGTGACTTGCCCAAGGTCACACTACTGGTTGTTGGCCCCTTGCCTGCCACAGACAAGGTGGGGAAAGCTGGTGTGTGTTCACCGCAGAGAACCACATTGCTTCTCACTGAGTGTGATGTGTGTCCATGGCTTCCATCATCCCGTGTGTTGTCCCATAAAATCCTTCCAGCAACCCTGTTTCTATACAGGAAGCCCGGAGCACAGAGAGCTTTAGTACCTTTTCCGGGCTAGTAAGCAGAGGACCAGGATTTGACCCTGGACTGTGTGCTCCCAAAACCTACATTCTTAACCCCATGGTGTACCTACAGGTACCATTTTCAAGGCAGTGGAAAACTACTGTATACCTGTTTCCCTGCCCTGCCTCCCCCTCCACTCCAGACTGATTGCTAATCCCTGGGATAGAAGGTGGTGGCAGAACTGGGCCCTCCCTCCTGGCACAGTAAACATGCTGCATCCAGGAAACATTTCCCTAGCGGTTCCTCGCCCTCCCCCTGTGGTAAAGTGAGAAGGTACAGAAAAGTATTAGCATAAAGTTTGTATAAAATCTGTAAGAGGCAATCTGTGTACCTGTTTTATGGCCGTTACAGGATAAAGTGATATCATTGCTACTCTCGTGGTTTTCTTCTCTTTATAAAAATAACAAAATTACCATTTTTTTTTCCTTCTGGGTATGATCCTTGGGCCAGCAGCCTCAGCATTACCTGGGAGCTTATCAGAAATGCAGCCTCTGAATGAGACTCTGCATTTTAACAAGATCCCTGGTGAGTCCCTCACACAATGAGGCTGCGAAGGGCTCTTACCCTCTGTATCCTTGCTCTCTGCTTGACAAGTGGGAGGTCCCCAATGTTTGTCAATTGCCAACCAGCCAAGCATCGTTTTTACCTTTGACCAAGACCCGTGTCACAAAGGTATGGGACAGCAAACAGGGGCAGGCCAAGGTAGAGCTGGCTTAAATGAGATGGAAAGGCACACAGATTTTTTCTGGCTTGAGAAGTAACACATTTTGCTGCAGTTCAGTTGCCTTTGTGCCTGGGTCAGCGATGCCTACATAGTCTCCCCAACGTCCAGCTCCTGGGTTGGAACGCCCCCCCTCTGCGAGGGTGAAGGGCGCTGAGCTGGATTGATTGAGCTTAACTGCGGACACAAGGTTAAATTCTACACATGCTGCTCTCTGTTTTCCTTACTACATTCTGCCTGCATTCTGCTCACTGTCCTGGAAAGCACCCCAGCATGTGTCCTGGGCACTTCTCTCCTGTGTTCCTAGTGCCGTGGGCCTGCTGGGGGCAATGAGCCGATTCTGAAGATAACTCTCTGGCTTTGTCTTCATCCTGATGAAAGTCCCTCCCTCTGCCTCAGCTCAGAGGAAGGGCAGGATTGTGGAACTAAGCTGGGGCCCGACCACCCATGCCAGGCCAACTGCTCGTGGGTCCTCAGCAGCCCAGCCTGCTGGCTGCAGACCCTACAGATTCTTGGTTAGGTCTTAGGGCTTCCCGCAGATTTGAGCTTCATCCTAGCAGTGATGTACAGGACCTTATATTTGGAGGCCTGGGGTCTCCAGGGCCAGTACCAGGAAGGGCACTGTCCAGAGGGCTGTGGGCAACTTTGGGTCAGGCTACCATCTGGGTCCCTTCATTGATAGTCTTTGTCACACTGGCACCTCATCACAGATACATATTCCTGGGCTGCTGGGGCCAGCATTTCTTTCTTTTTTTTTTTTTTTTTAATATGAAATTTGTTGTCAAATTGGTTTCCATACGACACCCAGTGCTCATTCTAATAGGTGCCCTCCTCAATGCCCATCACCCACCCTCCCCTGCCTCCCACCCCCCATCAGCCCTCAGTTTGTTCTCAGTTTTTAAGAGTCTCTTATGTTTTGGCTCTCTCCCTCTCTAACCTTTCTTTCTTTCTTTTTTTTTTTTTCCTTCCCCTCCTCCATGGTCTTCTGTTAAGTTTCTCAGGATCCATATAAGAGTGAAAACATGGTATCTGTCTTTCTCTCTATGACTTATTTCACTTAGCATCACACTCTCCAGTTCCATCCACGTTGCTACAAAAGGCCATATTTCATTCTTTCTCATTGCCATGTAGTATTCCATTGTGTATATAAACCACAATTTCTTTATCCATTCATCAGTTGATGGACATTTAGGCTCTTTCCATAATTTGGCTACTGTTGAAAGTGCTGCTAAAAACATTGGGGTACAGGTGCCCCTATGTATCAACACTCCTGTATCCCTTGGGTAAATTCCTAGCAGTGCTATTGCTGGTTCATAGGGTAGATGTATTTTTAATATTTTGAGGAACCTCCACACTGTTTTCCAGAGCAGCTGCACCAGTTTGCATTCCCACCAACAGTGCAAGAGGGTTCCTATTTCTCCACGTCCTCGCCAGCATCTATAGTCTCCTGATTTGATCATTTTAGCCACTCTGACTGGTGTGAGGTGGTATCTGAGTGTGGTTTTGATTTGTATTTCCCTGATGAGGAGCGACGTTGAGCATCTTCTCATGTGCCTGTTGGCCATCTGGAGGTCTGCTTTAGAGAAGTGTCTATTCATGTTTTCTGCCTATTTCTTCACTGGATTATTTGTTTTTCGGGTGTGGAGTTTGGTGAGCTCTTTATAGATTTTGGATACTAGCCCTTTGTCCCATATGTCATTTGCAGATATATTTTCCCATTCCGTTGGTTGCCTTTTACTTTTGTTGATTGTTTCCTTTGCAGTGCAGAAGCTTTTCATCTTCATGAAGTCCCAGTAGTTCATTTTTGCTCGTAATTCCCTTGCCTTTGGGGATGTGTCAAGTAAGAAATTGTTGCAGCTGAGGTCAGAGAGGTTTTTTCCTGCTTTCTCCTCTAGGATTTTGATGGTTTCCTGTCTCACATTCAGGTCCTTTATCCATTCTGAGTTTATTTTTGTGAATGGTGTGAGAAAGTGGTCTAGTTTCATTCTTCTGCATGTTGCTGTCCAGTTCTCCCAGCACCGTTTGTTAAAGAGACTGTCTTTTTTCCATTGGATATTCTTTCCTGCTTTGTCAAAGATTAGTTGGCCATACGTTTGTGGGTCTAATTCTGGGGTTTCTATTCTATTCCATTGGTCTATGTGTCTGTTTTTGTGCCAATACCATGCTGTCTTGCTGATTACAGCTTTGTAGTAGAGGCTAAAGTCTGGGATTGTGATGCCTCCTGCTTTGGTCTTCTTCTTCAAAATTACTTTGGCTATTCGGGGCCTTTTGTGCTTGTTCTAGCTTCGAGAAGAATGCTGGTGCAATTTTGATTGGGATTGCATTCAATGTGTATATAGCTTTGGGTAGTATTGACATTTTGACAATATTTATTCTTCCAACCCATGAGCACGGAATGTTTTTCCATTTCTTTATATCTTCTTCAATTTCCTTCATAAGCTTTCTATAGTTTTCAGCATACAGATCTTTTACATCTTTGGTTAGATTTATTCCTAGGTATTTTATGCTTCTTGGGAATGGTGAATGGGATCAGCTTCTTTATTTGTCTTTCTGTTGCTTCATTATTAGTGTATAAGAATGCAACTGATTTCTGTACCTTGATTTTGTATCCTGCGACTTTGCTGAATTCATGTATCAGTTCTAGCAGACTTTTGGTGGAGTCTATCGGATTTTCCATGTATAATATCACTTTCTCTGTCCTCCCCTTGAGAGAGATACAAGGGTTCAGAACAAGTCTTCTCCAAATGTGCCACTTTGGTATGTAGACTGTTTTGAGCTGAAGGCAATTGAGACCCTGCAGGCTCAAGAGAAACTTTTGCTCCTCTCTTAACTACCTAGAAGAATCTAAATTGGGAGTCTTTCCCAGAATAAGAGTTATTACTGGACATAAATTTTATCTGAATGATCCATCTGTATGGCAGGGCAAACATCTAATTACCAAACATCTGCTCTTTTTATTGCCCTATGAATTGCCCTCCTCCCCTTTGAAGCCCCAGGCCCCTATCCCATTCCTTAGTTCAGGATGGCATCTATACCTCATTTAACCTTTCTGTCTTTGAGCCTCTCAAGCATGTAGAGTTCCCGTTTGTACAAAATTAATGTTGATTTTCTCCTGTTAATCTGTTTCATGTCGCTTTAATTCTCCTACCAGCTGGAAGAACCTTTGAAGGACAGAGGAAAATTTTTTTCTGCCCAACTGAGACCTTTTCTGCCCAACTGAGGTAGAAAAATTTTTTTCTACCCCCAGTGAAGACCCCTGTGGCTGTAGCTCACAGGGCCTGGGGCACACTGTCCCCCAGCTGCCTTTCTGAACCATTGTCCCTCCATCTTCACTCACCATTCTCCTCTTTTAAATTTCTGCCATCTGATTTCCTTTGTTCACTCATTCTTTAATCTGACCATTCATCCATTTGAAACTCAACAGTTCTCAAGGGCCTGCTAGGAACCAAATACCCACGCCAGGCCCTAAAGTCATAAAGAAGAATAACACATTCTGGTTGTCAATCCCAGGGTTCCTGACTCTACTTCTACCTTCCATACACAGGCAAATCCCTTATCCAGCTTTTATTGGTTCCTCATTGCCCTCGTAAACCATTTCTCTCTCTCAAACCCTTATTTGTACCCAAGGCCCTCTGTCTCCATAGGTGACTTCACCTCCTACCTTCCCAAGATTTAGAGTTCGCCATAACTGAGCTTTCTCAGTATCCCCAATTCCTGACTCAAAACCTGCATCTTCTCATTTATGTCCCTTCTCTAGTCTCAGATGTATCCTGGGTTTTCCCACTTCTTGGTAAACTCTTCTGCCTGGCTCCTATGACCATAAGCAAATGTTTCATATCTCCCCACCATATTTTGCTCATCTATAACATGGAGATCATACTACTTACCTCATTTGTGTGTTATAGACATTAAATGAATCAATGCATTTGAGGACTTAAAATAGGAACTGACACACAGTAAGTACTCCCTATTAGCCATCATCATGATGATCATTCCTCAAAGTACCCATACTGCCACTCCCCCTACATTTCTTCCCTCTTTAGTCTGGCATACACATTCCTTTCCCTCGGCGTATAGACTCCCATCCTGTCCACATTCTCCCCAGTGCTAAGTGTCCAGCTCCTTGGTGTGTATCACTCACCTCTGTCAAAGTCTGTTGCCTCCTATAGCATTTCCAAGTTCTCATCCTCTGCAGCTTTTAATACTGCCATATTCTCATATGCAGTGAGAATGACCCCAGTAATGGGGGCAGTTTAGGGTGGGAAGGGAGCCAGGAGGATCCAGGGAAACTAATGATCTAGAGAATAAGGAGAGGTGGGCCCCCAGAAATTCCCAAGGAGCCGGCGAGTTGGTTCTGTGGGGGTACGCGCAGGATGATGCAGTCAGAGGGGACCTATCCCAGCTTCCCATTGTCACTGGAGCAGAGTGCCTTCTGGTGGCGAGGTTCACGGAGGCAGAACTGAGTAGGTAGCTCAGGTGGGGTTTGAAGAACCATGACACCCAAGGTGAGGCCATCATCATGACCAATGAGATTATTGAGGGTGCCCCTAAGGATGGAGCAAGTGGAAGAGGGTTTGGATGGTGGGCATGGCGACGAGCGAGGGGGCAAGGAGGATTCAGGCTGTGATGGATAGGGGACAACTGCTCTGGAAGTGGGGGGTGGGGTGGGGAAGCAGTGTGCATTGCTCCCAGGAGGCCTGGGAGGAGGCGGCATGATTGGTTTCTGCTTGGGGAGGGTGGGGGCTGAGATTCTTAGTACTGTTTGAGGTGTCATTCTGTCCAGATCAGTGAATGAGAAGCAGAGAATGGGCAGTTGATGTCAGCAAAAGGGTTTGGAGGGCGGCATCTAGGGAGAGAAGGCCTGGAGACCCACTGGATTGGTTAGGGATGAGGGGGAGGGAGAGGGGGAGCAAGTTTGGGGACAGTCAGACTAGGTCACAGGGCTGGGGACGGGAGGTTGGAATGAGCACAGAGAGCCCACAGGCCCAGCTGGAGGTCTGCATGGCTCCTCGGGGATTCCCACAGCAGATGGATGGCCCACAGCCTGAGTCGGTACGGGCTGCTCAGGCCATCAGTGTGGGGCACAGGTAGCTGGGCTACTCCAAGGTTCTACATCTCTCCTGGCTCCTCCTCTTCCATCCCCAAAATGTTGGAACTCCCCAGAATTCTGTCATGCTTGCTTCACACTCTGCGCTTGTGACCTGTATCCAGCCCCAGGCCCAGCTGGCATCTGTTCAAGACTGAATGGGTCATTCCCTTTTATCCTCTTAGCCTTGCCCTGGCTGTTAGTGTCCATCA
Organism: Panthera tigris; assembly: GCF_018350195.1. NCBI lineage: Eukaryota > Metazoa > Chordata > Mammalia > Carnivora > Felidae > Panthera > Panthera tigris. The sequence continues at coordinate 72,938,293 of NC_056668.1, forward strand.
CGCATGAAATAGCCCAGGCATGAAGCCCCTCCGAGCTCCATCTGCCTGCTTGAACCCTCCAGTGCCCCTTCCTCCATTGTCTGTCCCTCCCCAGCCTCCCCTCCCCGCCCCATGCAGCCATCCAGGGCCTAAACCAGTTCTGGCACATCGTGCTCTGGAGCTATTTGTCAGAGAGAGTGACCATGAATTCCCCAGCCCACCCACCTGTGTTCACAGCTCTGGGGCAGCAGGTGTGGGAAGAAGCCCACGTGGCCGGGATGTCGAGGCAGGCTGGGCCTGGGCAGTGGTGGGTGGGCCCTTGCATGCTCCTTGGCTGTATGAGAGGAGAGACTGGCCCTTCAGAGAAGGGCATCCCACCCTCCTGTGGGCATGGGGGAGTGGGCAGCCTGGGGCTCTGGCTCTGCCCTGCCATGGGAGGCCTCGGGCTGACCAGCAGCCCTTTCAGAGGTCTCCGGGGGGAAGGAGGACTGTGGGCATTTGGAGGGCCACCTTGTGGCAGGTTAGAGGCCTTCCTGGCAGGGATGTCTGCCCTCCATGATTCCACTGCTGCATCCTGCAGTGAAGACTGGTCATAACTGGTGCAGCTTTGGGAATGAGACAGTGTTAGTCACCTTTATTCTAGACTTCATGAAGCAGGAAGCCATATCACAACAGAAGCCTCTAAATGGTTTCTGGCTGGCGAGGTGGACGAGGGTTGATCTCCAAGGATCATCACACCATGAGAGGAGCCTGGGCAGGGTGGGGTGTCTGCCCTTGTGTGGCAGTCAGGGCCACTTCTCAGGGGCATGGTGCTGGGCATGGTTTGTGCACACATTTGCTCCTAGAGTCCCACTTATAGCCCTGTGGGTCTCACCCCCCACCATCTCCATGCCCTTGCTGAGCAAACCAAAGCCCTGAGAGGCCCAGGGGCCTGCACAGCTTGCCCTTACCCCGGCCTCCTGATTCCAGATGCAGACCCCTTCATCTCACTTCATTTCATGACTGCAGTATTGGTGTATTCACATCGGGGTCTCATCTCCTTGATAGACCACTGGTTTCTTCCTTGCAAGAATGATCTACTGGCCATTGTATCAGGGTCCGTTAGGTGCTCCGTTAATGATCGCTGATTGATTATTCTCTCAACTCAGCGTGTTGTCTGGTGTTCCTGCACGGCTCCCTAAAACTAGGAGACATTGTGGACTTTCGGGCATCTCTCTGCTGGCCAACTGGTGTTACATAAGCTCTTACCCACCCCCCACCACCATACCCACACCCACATTTCTGAATCGCTCTGCTTTTCCCTACAACCTGTGTGTTCAGCTGCAGACATCTACCTCCTCCCTACCTCTCTCACCCTTCTGGACAGACGTGACCCAGCCTGTCATGATGGCCTGTCTCGGCTCCCTGGGAGTAGCGGGAGTCAGGGAATTTCCTGAGGGCTTCTCCAGACTGCACAGGCGCCCTCCTCGTCCGGACAGTGAGAACACAGCTGAAGATAAGATGCACTGTTTTCCTTCATCTTCACTGTTGGGGAGTGTATGCCCCCTTCCCCAGTTTATATGCCAAAGTCCTAATTCCCAGTGCCTCAGACTGCGACCTTGTTTGGAAATAGGGTCGTCACAGATGTAATTAAGATGAGGTTACACTGGAGTGGGTAGGCCCCTAACCCAGTATGACTAGTATCTTAAAAAGGGGGAGATTTGGACACAGACACACAAACAGCAAGAATGCTATGTCAAGATGAAGGCAGATATTGGGGCAATGCTTCTAAAGGAAGCCAGAGATTGCCAACACATCACCAGAAGCCTGGGGAGAGGCGTGGAACAGGGTCTTGCTCAACCCTCAGAGGGAACCAGCCCTACTGACATGTGGATCTCGGATTTCCAGCTTCCAGAACTGGAGAGGATCGGCTGATGTTGTTGAGGCCACCTGGTCTGTGGCACTTTGTTAGGGCAGCCCTAGCAGACTGCAGCAGAGAGCTCAGCCATCTTGTAGTTAAAACTGACGAGCCTGTCGTTCAGGTCATAACAGAGTCCTCCCTCTAGAAAATTTGGCTCATGTTATAGCTACCCCAGTGCGCTGTTGTGACCTCCTCCCCCAGCGAAAGGCTCCAGAATGGCATCCGGAACACACAGATGCTGGGGAGGTATGCTTAACAGATAGGAACCCCTGTCGCCCTCCCCTTGTCCCCCAGACCATCCTCTGCTCATCTCACTCCCGTGAACCCTCATTCTCTCAGAGTGGGGCAGACACTGCAGAAATGCCAGGAGTTTGCAGAGGAGGCTGCATTCATGCCTCTGGTGCAGGGAGAGGCAAGTGGAAGGCCCCAGTGCCACTGCCTTCTGGAGGAGGGCCCCCAGCAAACCCCTACCATGTGGCTCTCCTGCCGGGCAGTCTGCTTCCGACACTCCTGGCTCTGCCCAGGTGCCGCCTGCCTCAACCCCTGCCCTGTCTTCCTCTCTCAGTTCTGGGCATATTGTGGTTGGAAATCCAGTTGCTGGCCCACAAACAGGGCTGGTCTTTGAAAGCAAACATATGTTTCTTGTGAGGTCTGCAAACAAGGGCGAACACATGCCTTCCAGCCTGCTGCCCCAAGCAAGGCCCTTCAGTCATTTAGGTGCCCAGCTCCCCTTCCAGGTGCAGGCGTGTTGAGCTTGGAAGAGGTAGTCCCTGCCAGGTGGGAAAGCGTGAACTCTGCGCTTCTTGAAAGGCTGGCACTAAGTGGCACCGCCCCACCTGCCCCAGGGCTCATTTAGGGCTGGGAAGGAGCGGTTGCCTTTTCTGAGCAGAGGCATTTGTGGAAAAGGAAAATGATTAGCCTGGGATCGTGGGGTTGCCTTTTCAGCGGTGTGACTATGGACAGCGTCATTTCTGAGTTTCAGCATCCTCCTTTGTAAAAAAGGAACATGAGCTAAGAGTCTTTATGTGTCTTCAGGTTCGGGTAGTCTGGTGGTTCCCGGAGGGGTCCCTCTCGTCTCGGTCCTACCGCCAGAAGTCCGTGTGACTTTGGGAACATTTCTGTACAGCAAAGCTAGAGACCTAACTTGCTAGCAAGGGATCCTGATAAGGGTCAGCTATACTCCTGGCAGTAAGGAATGCCCCAGGAAAATGGCCATTTAAAGCTTCATGGTGGGGGTGCCTGAGTGGCTCAGTCGGTTAAGCATCCGACTCTTGATTTTGACTCAGATCACGATCTCTTGCTTTATGAGTTTGAGCCCCACACTAGGTTCCACACTGTTCTGCCTGCTTGGGATTCTCTCTCTCTCTCTCTCTCTCTCTCTCTCTCTCTCTGAAGAGTCTGTGCCCATCTCCCAGAACTTCAGCCCAAGGTAGGACTGAGAGACATTGTCCTTGCTCTGAAATCATCCCCACATCACCCAGAATTGTCACCTCACAGGACCTGGGGTGGATGGAACCCTGGGCTATCACTGAACATTGCTTTTCACTCCTGGCCTTTCCTCTCAGAGGACTGGAAAACAGGGCCCCTTCCAAGTCAAACAAAAGCTAATTGGTCCTGGTACACAAGCATGGGCATAAAGGGAGTAGTGTTTCCTGATTCCAGCCTTCACTGATTAGACAGCATCCAGACAGTATGCTTCCTCCGGGAAGGGGCCCAGCCTTGCTTGCTCATTAGTGACTTTGCCCTTGACTCTGATGAACACTCAAGGGGTGAGCCACAGTGAGGAGAGGTGCCATAGACATTGTTGTCCTCACAAATCTCAGAAAATGGAGCCTTCCTTACCTGAGAATCTAGAGCTTGAACTCAGCCTGAGTCAGCAGGGTCTTCTAGAACCTTCCTAGGGAGCTCTATGCAGACTGTTCAGGCTCATTGTATGTTCCCATCCTTGCTTCTCCCGTCTTGAAAGTGAAAGTGGAAAGCTCTGACCCTTAGCTAAGAAAGACCAGCCCAGGGGAAAATCATGGAGAGATAGGCAGGGCAAGAGAGTCTGTGATTTGGGATGGTGGGAGGAGAAAGGGTTATTCGTGACAATGAACATGTTTCTTTCGCAGGGAATGTGAACTTTAGGCTCTCTGGCCAAGCTCTCTTATTGAGAGACTTGCTGGAGTGACTTTGTCAGTGATCAACAGGGAAGGACTTGAGAGAGGAAATGACTTTGTTTTCAAAATGATTTCAAATACTTCTTTCCATCAAGATGGGTTTTCTTCGTGAAAACTAGTTTACTCATTTTTAATAATGTTTTTTATGATTGTTAGTTAGGACATACTCACTAGAAGAAATTTAGGAAATTCATTGCCCATAACTGGAAGAATGTGCTTGAAGGTTCTTAATTGGTATTTCCCCAGCAAGGCTTGTTGATTTCTAGAAAGACTCAGTATTTACAATGGGCCATCTGCACAGGGGTTTGTTTTGCAGTTTGAAGCCGTCCCTGAAGGGAAAGAAATCTTATCCCCTCTAATGTGGGTCTCCAGGTGACAGTGGAGGATGGGAACAAGCCTCCATAGAGGCCCAAGTCCAGATGACGAGTCAGGGCAACATGGCTGGACTATGGGCTTAGAACTTAATCTGAGAAACTTCTGGAAGCTCCAGGACTTGGAACCAGATACCTACATTCATACAGAGGTTTCCTGCAGCCTCAGCACATACCACTGGCAGTGGCCTGTGAATATATACGGCCAGCCCCAGGCCCTGTGAGGAAGGCGAGGATCTGAGCCACTCTCTGACACCCCTCAGAGAGGCTCTCGGGGCTGACCTCCGGTCAGTGAAGCACCAGCAACCTCTGCATCACCTGTTGGCCTGGTTCCCAGAGCCTGTGGCCTTGGGTATGTCAGCCAAATTCAGAAATGAGATTGAGCTCCAAATGCTGCTCCTGGAAACTCGAGCCTGTGGAATCTGAGCCAAAAGTGAAAGGGGACTTAGGGATCAGAGGCCTCATATTCGAGTCGGGCCTGCCCCTGATGCCCTGAGAACCTCTCTCCCCTCGATGTTGGAATGCAGGCAGTAATGTCCCTGTGTCCCTAGGAGCCGAGGTGGGGAGTGTAAGAGGGCTCTGCCATCCTCTTGGTGCTGTGGCAGGTGAGGAATTGGCAATCCCACCCGGTTAGGCCGTTTCACACGGGGCCAGAGCCCCTCACGTAAGCTTCGTTTGGTAGAAGCTTAGCTGGCTTGCTCCTGGACCTGAAGTTAACCATTTGGAAGAAATATGGTAAAATGGACAAAGTTGTTAGACTGCATTCCACTGCCCCCGCGATCCCATCACTGTAGGCTTTTGTGGCTAGAAGGGCTGCAGCATCTCCCTTTGCTCTAGAAGCTTATTTTTGCCAAGGTTGTTATCATCAAGCAGGCGCCAGACCTCTGTTCCACTCATAGTCCAATTATGGCAAAATTCAAACAATAGACCTGTTATTCCACTTTTAAGAATGTCCAAGGGGAGCGCTTTCCCCTCACCAGGATCAAACTCTCGGTGCCCTTTGTGATATGCGAGACCTCAAGGAAGGGCTCTCCATTCCCAGACATGCAGAAATGTGTGGGAACTGGAAAATGGATCGCTGCAGCCACCGTGGGCCGGGACCCTGGTTTTCTTTCCACTGCGCCGTCCGCTTCACCACACAGATCCTGCCCTGTGAGTGGTCGGGGGAGTGACCTCTGGCAGGCCCAGGGGTGGTATTTCCAGGCTGGGGGCAGACTTGGTTTTCCCTGACGCGTTCCCCATCCTGAGGACTCTGAGGGGAAGGAGTGGGGCTAGTAAGAATGGGGGGGATGTAGTCTGATGTGGAATGCTCCCCTGCCCCTTGCCCACGACACAGGGCCTGCCGTCTCTCTTCCTTCCTGCCAGCCGTGGGCTCCACTGCTGACTGTGCATCTGGGGACATGGAGCCTGGGCCCTCTCCGCCTCCCCCTTCTGCCCACCCCTGCAGCGCGCACGGGAACTTGCACAGGCACTTCAGGGGGTTGGAGAACAGAGTGGCCAGCACTCTAACCCTGTCACCCACAAGGAGGTGTCTGGATCTGTCTTCCCTTCTCCAAATGGAAGCATTTGGATAGAGGACCTAGAAGGGTCCCTCTGGCTCTAACACCCCATGAACTGTAGGCCTAGATCAGATTTCTAAACCCGCCTTGAGAAAAATGGACACTGAGGTGATGTTCTCTCTAAAATAGCCATAATTCTACCTGGCCATTCTGTAGCCACTTTTCATCCTAAGCCATGCACTTGTGCCCAGAGCTGTTTCAAGCCTCCAACCCCTGTCCACCCTTTCAGAAGTGCTAGGCTTGGGGCCTCAATAAATGAGGCTTGTTCTAAAGCAGAAAACGATTTCGTTTCAGCCTGCAGTTAGCTTCCTACCTCTTCACCAGATTCAGAAGCACTCCTCCCCACTTCTCTCCTCTCCTTTTCAAGATCACAGTCAAAGACAAGGGGTTAGAAGGTTCTACCTGGGGCGCCTGGGTGGCTCAGTTGGTTAAGGGTCTGGCTCTTGATTTTGGCTCAGGTCACAATCTCTCAGTTTTGGGAGTTCGAGCCCCACATTAGACTCCATGCTGACAGTGCAGAGGCTGCTTGGCATCCCCCCTTCTCTCTCTGTCTCTGTCTCTGTCTCTCTCTCTCTCTGCTCCTTCCCTCATGGGGAGAGACATCATATTGTCTCTGTCTGTCTCTCTCTAAAAATAAATAAATAAACTTAAAAAAAAAAAGAAAGGAAAGGAAGGAAGGGAAGAAAGGAAGGAACGAAAGAAAAGAAAAGGAAAGAAAGAAAGAAAGCAAGCAAGCTAGCTAGCTCTATCTGGATCGTTTCTGTCTTAAGAAGTGGACTTCAGAGACAGATGCCTGGGTTTATTTAGTCCCTGGTTCTGCAGCGGCTTACTAGCTGTGTGACTTTGGGCAAGCCATAGACCTCTCTGTGCATCAGTTTCCTCAGCTGTGAAGTACCATACCATCCCACAGAGCACCTATGGTGGGGAGTAAATAAGCTGATTTCATGCAGTGCCTGCTGCTTGCTAAGTCCTATACAAACGCTCGTGATGACGTCATCCTGGAGTAGCAGAGGCTGATGGGAAGACCACGAGGCTTGCAGTAAGGAGAGTGCACCGCACGGTGCTGATTCTGAACCTCAGACTTGCCCAGTTTTCGTAGCTGTGAAACTGGAGTGAAAATGGCCTCTCCCTCCAGGCTGGTTGTGAAGCCCCAGGAAAATAGGGCCGGCAGACTGTTTCACCCACCCAAACCGGGTTAAATCTGCTCTCTTTCCCCTTCCCAGGCACACGTTCTGGCAGTTCCGCCATGAGAACCCCAAGACCCGGGTTGGGAGCCCGCCCCCCGAGGGGCTCCCCGGCTTCAACAGCGGAGTGATGCTGCTGAACCTGGAGGCCATGCGCCAGTCCCCCCTCTACGGCCGCCTGCTGGAACCCTCGCAGGTGCAGCAGCTGGCTGACAAGTACCACTTCCGCGGCCACCTCGGGGACCAGGACTTCTTCACCATGATCGGCATGGAGCACCCCGAGCTCTTCCACGTGCTGGACTGCACCTGGAACCGGCAGCTTTGCACCTGGTGGAGGGACCACGGCTACAGTGACGTCTTTGAAGCCTACTTCCGGTGTGAGGGCCACGTCAAGATCTACCATGGGAACTGCAACACCCCTATCCCGGAGGCCTAGGCACATTCTCGTCCGCCATGCCATCGGATCTCTGGATCTCCTGGAAGCAAAGGGGCGCCTCTGTTACAGGCCCCAGGGTGGCATCTGACCCTCCGTGGGGATGTCCTTTGCGATGACAGCTGCAGCTGTCCCACCCCACAGGTTGTTGTCCTGAGGCCACCCGGTGAGGCCTGGCCTACACATTGCTGGTGCTTGGGCCTTTTCTCTCCAGGGGACCAGGCATCGTGGAGGGCAAACACATAGACATCTTCCGTTGGGCTAGGAAGCGGGCATTTAAAGAGAAGAAAGGAAAGAAAATGGCACTCAGTGCCCTTAGCCTCCAAAGAATGGAAATGCCTGGCCTTTTTTAGACCAAATATAAATTTATTTTACATTAACAAGCTTCCATTTTGCAGGAAATAACAAAACAGTACTGCTGTAGATCCCAGGGAGCTCTGAACGAGTGAGCCAGGGTTTTAACAGCCAGCCCAGAGTTTAAGCATCCAAATCAACATCAGCCTTCCACATGTGCACCCTGGGAGGCTGTGTGCTTGTTCCCGCGATGCCCACATTACCTCGTATAGGTTTAAAGGTCACCACCTCTGCGGGGAGAGAGCCTTTATGGCCAGCAGTGGCCCACATGAGGAAACTGGGCTCATTATTTCAGCCTCCACAGCTTTTCTCTCCCAACTACATCACAGAACCTCGTTATCCCTTATTCATCCAAGCCGGCTTCAGGTGACCAGACTGTGCTCAGAAATCAGATCCGCCATCAAAGAACAGAGCTTGGCCACCCCCAAGGACACGCAGTAGAGTTGTCTGGACAGGAAAGACTCATTCCAAAGAGGAGCCCAGCAGTGTATGTGCATAAACGTGTGGCCCGGAAGGGGTGCCGCTCATAGGCTGATAAGCATTCAGTCTCTGTTTAAAAAAATCATCCTGTGACTTTCTTATTGTATCATATCAGATCCTGTACCTTAGAAAAAATTAGGCTCTTCTCTGAATGAGTTCCCTTGTAAGATGCAGACATGAAGCCCCTGGTGGTCCATTTTGTCTACTCTAGCAGAGGTCCTCAGGATGGGGGAACTGCTGTTAGATTTTCATCTCCTTTTATTTCAATTTCATTTACTTTTTTATTTCTTTTCACCATGAGTGAGAACAGCTAATAAATCATTTGAGAACACAATGATTATGCTGTTTGTTCTCTGATCACAGCTTACTGCTGCCTGAAGGTTCCGGATCAAGAGTGTAATCAGTGTCATTCAGAGCCGCCCGCCCCCCCCCCCCCCCCCCCCCCCCGCCAAGTCCACATGATTAAGCTAAGCGTGCTCACTGCGGACTGCAGACCATGGACCACGGGGGAGCGTGTCTGAGGTGGGAGCAGGGAGGGTAACAGTGCTGTGCCACTCGAGAACCATTGCATTCTGGGTATAGGCGGGCCCGTCTGCTCCCGGGAGCAAAGGCAGTCCCTTCCCTTCTCACCTTTCCTAGCCCAGACTGCCCGGTTACATCATCCCCTGACGAAGTGGAGCGTGTCCCTCTCCTGACTCTGCTCTGACAGAACTGGTCTGTTCTCTTAGGTACTTGACTTCCTATTTATAGCTACCAGTTATTGAATGCCTGCTGTGTGCATCGTATTGGGGGATTTATGTATGCTCTTGATAATACTCATGAAAACCTCATGAAGGCAATTCAAATTCTAAAATTTGTAAGAAAATAGCAAGAGATGTGGACAGAGAGTCATTATTTATCACACTGAGTTTTTTTAATAGAGAACAACCGGGAGCAACTTCCAGTGTTGACTAGGGAGTGGATAAATAATGTATGCTATATCCAAGGAATAAAATAATGTGGGCATTAAAATCATATCTTTAAAGAATATCTAATGCCTTGGGAAATGCTTACAATGTACTGTTAAGAATGCAAAATATAAGATTATATGTACAGTGTGATCCTCATTTTAATTGTAAGATTACATATGTGTGTGTATGTGTACATGTAAAAAGAGAAACTGTTCTGCTATATTTAATTAAAACCCATATGTTTCAAACACCACATTAAAAAAAATTATTTCAATGGGAAAAAGATAAAATGCTAAAGAATTTTAGACTCAGAATAACAAAGGTATTTTTCCTACATCAATTTCAATAATTCACATGTTTCTGTAGCCATGAGAGTCTTCTGTTATTGCAAAGAAAAAGTAAACTGGTTGATCAAAATGGGCAAAGGCCAAACCAAATCTCCTCATTTACTTTTGAGCTCACCTACTCCGGAGCTCCCCCTTCCTCTGTCACCAGTGGCCTTGGTGAACAGCAAAATAACACCCAGCGGGAAGTCCAGCCAGCCCAGCAGAGCCAATGGGCGTTCCTGTGCTGTACGATGAGCCACTTTTGGACAGATCTTGGAGGGCCGGTTCATCACTGGAATCCTGTTATCATCATTGCAGTACAAACATAACCAATTGTGCTGTGGTTAATTTGTGTGATGAAAACTTTCACTGCAGAGCATATGTATGCCTATAGGAAGGAGTAAAACAAGACTGAAAAGAACATTTCTGGGAACTAGGAAGGATTAAGGTGCTTTCTATCTTCATCTTTATTTATTTCTGTATTTCTGAATGTTAATTACTTTTGTAATAAACAATAAATGCTATTAAATTGTGGCCGCTGCCACAGGTAATTACAGGTAAGTGTCGCCCTGGCTATTCTACTCCTGGTTGGCCCTGGTTACCATTGACCGTAAGAAAACATAATCTCGGCTAAGTAGGCTCTGGGTTTTCAACTTTCCCTATGGATGCCCTAGTTCTCTAAATAAAAGTGACCTAATAATAGCATCTCCAGCCTCTGCTTTCATTTCTGATTCTATTATCTTTTGGCCTTTGGAAAGCTCGTGGGCTTGTGGAAGAGATTTATTCTTCCATGTGTGTCAAAGCCTCGCTACAGCATCCCCTTCAATAGCATCTCATCAACCCAAAGAGCAGCGTGCTGGGTCAGTGGGCCCCCAGCCAGAGTGCACCAGGAGTTTGCGGGCTAAGGGAGCAAGTTAGCTGTGCCGCAGCCCCTGCTTTGACTAAAGGCTAAACCCTTGCTCATTCTAAGACTTCCTGGCTCGTGTCCACATGCAGGGCCCAGAGGTTTGGCTGAAGGTGGAGTTTGGCAGGGCAAGCAGAAATTTCCAAGCAGGCAGGGTGATATGGTAGAGAGAGCCTCACACCTAAGGCAGAGGCCTGGCTTTGAATCCATGTTGTGTTCTCACCACCTGGGCAGTCTTGGACATCCAAGTTCACCTCTTTCCCCACTTTGAGACACTGGTAACAAGAGCTCCCTCAAAGTAGTGTTGTAGGAGGAAAGTTGATGGTAAGGTCTTGGCAAGCAGATAAATAATACGTAGACGCAAGGGGATTCTTACCACTTAAAATATCCTTTTAAAATAACAAATGACAGCCATTTGGGGCACGTTAAATGTGTTGGTGGCACCTCCCTCAGCCCAGTGGATGACCAGACTCTTGTTTGTAGGCGGTCTGATATTTTTGTTGGCCATACCACTCTGGAGAGGCCCGTGTCCAGGAAGTCAGGGGTCCCTGGATGAACCCTTCCCAACTGGGCTACAAGGGGCTACGGGATCGGACTAGATCTCCAAGCAGCCTCCCTGCCCCCAACACACATTTGTATGCATCTGTCTCTGTTCACATGTGCATGTGGCAGGGAGTCTAAATCAAACACAAGACCTCCAGATCTCATCATTTGCCAACCTGGAATTTATGACCATTCCAAGAGAGACTCACTCTCAAGGTATAGTTAGTGCAACTTACGCCGGAGTCTGAACAGGCAAAGTGAGGGATGCAGACAAACTATGGGAGGTATTTAAATCCAGAGAAACTCATTGCCATCCACGAGCCCCATGCCTCTGCCTACAGCCCCCTGGTAGCAATGGCAGCTGAAGCCTTGTCTTAGCTTTTGTCTTATTTGTCTCCCAAAGAGCCTCCCAGACAGAGCCACTTTGTAGATGGTCCCATGCCCCCACAGGCCTCACCCTGGGCAGTACTGAGTCTGGAGCCCCCAGCCGGGAGGCCTGGTGGAGCTGCCACTCCCTGAGGTACTTGCAAAGGCCAAAAAACCTTCTGGAGTGAAGGCTTCTTTAAGTAGGGCTGGCTGTGCTCCCAGAGTGTCTCCAGGTGTACCCCCAGTCTGTTGGAAATGTGTCCGTCCCCTACAGACAGTCAGCAACCTCACCGAGTGCCATGCATTCTTAGCTGGAAGGGCCTTTGCACGCCTTCCCTGACAGGTAGGATTTGCTGCAATTGTCCCCTCTCCTGGCCCCACGCCCTGAGCAGGACCACAGGAGCAGGGAGCCGGGGGTGTTTTTGGGCCTGTGCGGAGCCAGTGGCCTCACCTCCCTGACGGGGCCTTGCAGACAGCAGAGACCTGGGTGTCTGTGGAAGAAGCAAGATGCTCCCACTCCTTCCTCCTGTTTCACTCTGGGCAGCTTCCAGAACATGCAGAGAAGCCCCAGTCTCAGCTCGAGAGTCTCCACCAGTTTCTGTACTGACTTGTGAGTCCCTCGAGGGCAGGGACTGTGCCATCACCTCTGCCTGTCCCCCAGCACCCACTGAGGTGGGGCATACAGGTCCCCCAGGTGCAGAGAGCCTGGTCTGTTCAGTGTGGATTGTGAGTGAGGCTGGAAGTTCTCAGTATGTGCCTTCCACCTGCTCCGCCATGTCCTCCTCACCATCACTTCCCACCTCAGGCATAGAGGGTGAGTTCATGACACCCCTCAGCGTGTGACCTATTCCCACCACTGCTGCCTACGAGGCCTGTCGTTTCATTTATTCCCAGGTATCACCGTCTCCTACCCCCAGCCCCTGATAGACATCCTCATGTGTTTTCTGTGTGTCTTCTGTGTTCGTGCAAAATGGTGTTATTATTTTGTGTACACGTGTTTTAATTTGGGTAACTTGGGATTCTCTTGCTCTTTCTTTTCCACTCGGCGCTAAGATTCTAAGATCCATCCTCCTTATCATGTACACACGCGAGGGCTGCCTGCGGCCCCACACGTGTTCTCACCAGGTTACTCAACGTCGTCCACACTGACGGGCACCCACATGACCCCCCCCCCACCTGCCTCCTCACTCCACCCCAGCCCCACACAAAGGACCCCACTGTGAGCAACTTTGTCCTCTTCCTTGTGGACCTGGTAGGCATTGCCTTGTGTGGTGTATCCAGGAATAACGCTGCTGGACCGTAAAGTGCACACATACCCATGTTTCTGCCTGAGTGGGGCCCAGAGCGCCCTCCCCACTCTCACCAGTATGAGGCCTCACTTCATCTGCATGACTGTGCTCATGTTCACGTCTCTGTGCATGGACACACACGTGGACCCGTGATCCTATGGGGGTCCTCCAAAACGTGTGGCTGAGTTGGGGCTGCTCTCTGTGTGAGTGGTACGACATTGGCCTTGGCCAGTGGGGGGGTGTGTCTGTGAAGTGGAGAGAGGTCAGCTGGCTCCGGGCCTTGCGACCCCCAGGACGGCTGTGAGCAGTAGATGAGATAACCCACAGAGGAAAGTCCTTCCGAGACCCTAGACGCCCTCCCCTCCTTGCATGTTAGCTGGTCCCCAGTCCCATGCTGTGCCATGGGAGGCTTTGTGGCCAGCCTGAGTCCTGCCGTCTGGGATCGCACCCAGGCTTCCCCACGTGTAGAATCCTGTGCTCCTCCATGAAGGCATCTGGCCCTCTCTCTGGAGTCTTCCTCTCCCACACCTCTAACCCTCGTCCAGCCCGGGCCTGGCACTTCCCAATGCACAGGATGGCACAGGGCCAGGGGCCGGGGACGTGCAGAGTCTCTGTGCTCTGGGGGTATGCTGTCGGGATGTACAGGCTCCTCTCCTGTTCATGCAACGGTCTGAGCGAGGGGGTGGCAGAAATACTGACAGTCTTCTAAGGATCAGTGCACACGTGCTATGAAAAGTGCAGGACCTTTTGTACGGTCACAGGCGGGCAGCTTCTTGGCAAACTCGTGTCCTTCTCATCCCATCCCACCTTTCAGGGGAACTAACCTGACCTCTAATCCAGGAAGCCACAACAACCATCCCCTCCAGGCATCCCTTTCTGGTGCCTCCGTGGGCTTCTGCCGTCCCCAGGAGGTAGGCTCCAAGATGGAGATTTATGTGCAGGAGGCTTTCTGGGAGGTGTTCTGTGGGAGAGGAGGGGAGCAGGACCAAGCAAGGAGGAGCCAAGCTGCGAGGCGAGGCGGTCAGGACAAGAGGCTTCAGCCGGCCCCATGCAGAGTCCCAGAGCTGGGGCAGCCTTGCCCAGGAGCCCTGGCTGGAGCCTGGGAGCTGGGCCTTCAACCGGCTCCTGTCTAGTCACTGGGGATGGGCTTCCCTGGGGAGAGGGCGCCCTTGGAGGAGGCAGCTCCCTTCAGGCAGGGTAGCTCCTGGGCAGGGCCTCAGCTCTGGGCCGCCCACAGCAGCACTCAGAGGAAAATAAGGTCTGGCCCCTGAAGGGGTCTGGGCAGCACATCAGAGCATCTGCCATGGAAGGCCAGGGACCTACCGCCGTCCTCTGCCTCTTCTTTCCTGGCTTTCCAGGCTTCTCTGAACAACTCTCTGTTCTTTCTCTCAAAGTTCTCCGCTAGGGGCATTTCCTGCATCAGCTCTGCCCTCTTCCACATTTCCAGGCACCCTTCCCTGAGCAAGAACCCAAGCCAAGACTCCCTGTGCAGGGTGCTACCTCTCCATGATGACACTGGTGTCACCACTGGGACTGGTCCTGCATCAGGGAAGGTCATCTGTTTATAGGGAGCCAGGCCTGTCTTCTGTCCCTTCCCTCTAGATTCGGATCCCTGCACCAGTCCAGTGGCCCACCTGCCTCTGCCCTTTCCAGGATCTGTGCATAAGATCCTGGACATAAGATCCCGGGGCACACTGACAGGCTGTTGGGACGCCACTCAGCAGGAAGGAGCAGGACCTTGGCCACCTGGACAGACAGGTGAGGTGGTCTCCAGAGGTCAAGAGCCCCACCAAATAAGGGGACATCTGCCCTTGCAGAGCTGTGGAGGTTGTGAGTCTCCACGGGGGTTGCCTACTACTCACTATAGGGGAAAAGATAGGAATTCTGTGCAGAGAGCATGGGCTTTGGAGGAGGGGCACCTGAGCTGACACCCTAGTTGTGACGCTGTTCATTTGTGCAAGTCACAGATATTTACCCTTGCCTTGGGCTGAATTCTGGGGCCACAGTGGTGAAGAGTGTGGGTGAGTTCCCACTCCGACAGAAGTTCTCACACAGTGAGGTGGTCTCTCACTGCCGTGGGTAAGAACTCTGAGAGGGGCCATGGGTGCATCTAGAGGGGTACCCTGGGATCCACGTTGGAGGTAAGGGATGCCTTCTGGAGGATGCAACAAGAACCCTAAGATATGTGCCCCTGGTGAGAGAGAACGTGGCTGTGTGGCCTTGAGGAACATACTTGCCCTCTCTGAGCCTCCCAGTCACACCCATCTGCTGGCCATCGTGAGGACTAAATGAGATAACATATTCTCTGGTCCCAGTCCATGGACTACAGTCCCAACTCATGAAGGCTATCACAACGATAAATACAGGGAACTACCATTTTCTGGAAATGAGGGGATTCCCTGAGCTCTGGGGGTAAGTGTGAACTAAAGACTGTTCCATCCAGCATCTGGGTGGGACTCGGATCACTAGGATTTCCACCCTTGCCCTGTCACTGCTGTGCGACCCTGAGCAAGTTACTTTCTGTTTCTTGACCTTACTTGCCTCCTTTGTAGCAGAAAGGAAGCGGGCCAGAGTCTGAAATTCAAGGCCTAGGGAGAAATGAACATTTAAAAGCCCAGTCAGCATCATCAGGTTCTAGGGAGTCACCGAGGGGAGCGGCAGCCTTCCGGGCGTAGTCTGGGTGAAGCAAGTGGGGTCTGGGTGATTGCCCTTGATCTTCTCAGGCAGGGGAGTCAGAAACTTGTGGTCGAAGCCACTTGGTGTCGAAAGACCAGGAAGTGGGAATTGTATGAAGCGCAGAGAGCAGCCGCTTGACTTGAGTCTGTGTGATGGGCCTTCATGAGAAGACCTTCTTCCATACAGATCCAGTCGTCCTATTCAACAAGCTGTAAGGACGAAGGAGCAACTACTGGGCCCTCGTGTTTTCCCTCAACGAGCACAGACTCTCCTGCAGCCCTGTCTGGGCCACCCTTCCTGCCACGGCCTCCCCTCTCTTTTCCCACCTCCTGCTCCTCTGGGAAGACTCCTCTGTCACAGGCCACACTTGTGCATCCCTCTGCAACACGGTGGAGTTTCGTGTGGCAAGCGTTTCTTGTCAGAGAAAGCAGTCACACTGAACAGGGAGCTCTGTCTCCTGAGCGGCCGGAAGGGTCCAGAGTGTTGGGCTCCTGGGGCCTCTGACTGGGAACATCTGGTAACCCCTGGCTTGGACTTTGAGGGAGGCAGGGGCCCCTTGGCCGGAGGCTGTGAGGCTGGATGACAGGGGAGGGGGCAAGGAAAGAGAAGTGCGAGGGCCTGTTTTAAGAAGAGTCGTGAGGGAGGGTCTCCGAGCACGAAGGGCTGTAACGTACAGGCATGAGGGCATTTTGCAGACAGCGTAATGCGGCTGGGGCTGTGGATGGGATCACCTTTACTCTTTCAAGTAACACAGATACAGACTGACCTTGCTGTTTTGTGTAGTCGTGACGACCAGGGTATGTTTCATTGGATGCCACAAAGGCTGAGACAGGGTCACACGAGGCCCCGGGCTTTGTCGCATAGACACCCCTGTAATCCTACTGCCTCTTCCATCATCTGGCTCTGCCTGGAGCCTCTGTACTGCTTGAAAGTGGGTCTCTGGCCTCCTCATGGTCCCAGCATCCTACACAGTGCCCGACACGTTGTGGGTGCTCGTTGAATCTTTGTTGTTCGACTGCATGAATACATGGAAATCAGGCCACGCCTTCCCAGGGAAGAAAAAATGACACCAGTGGGTTTGGGGAACAAGACAGCAGGGTGGAGACAGGCCCAGCGTGGTCCATCTTACAGAATCTTAGTAAGGGCCAAGGGAGGGGTGGATGGGAGAGCACTGGGCAACAGGGAGGGCTTAGCATTAGGGCAGATTTGGGGGAAATGGGTGGAGGCCCAGAAGCAAACACTCATGGAAGGAAAGCTCCCTCTGTGTCCCCATTTAATGAATATCTGGCGTTCACATTCTTCCTCTCATCAAGCTTAACGAATTCCAGGGACTTGACGTTTCCTGTGATGATTGGTTTGCATAAAATCTCCAGGATCTGGTTGGGGGATGCCCTCAAATGTTCTAATGGCCCTGCTGAGTGGGACCTGGGTGGGGGACGCTGAAGCACAGGAGTGGGAAAGAGCTGCTTAGAAAGGTAGTGAGCTGCCCATCACAAGAGGTGTGCCAGCAGAGGCTGCACAGCTTCTTGGGAGAAGGCTCGAGATGAAAGGAGGTGTGATGGCCTGACCTATGTGTTCCTGAGGTTCTGGATTCCCAAGCCCATTTCCCTCCCTCTTCTCTACAACTAACCCCTCTGGGAACCATTCACTCTCTATACCTGAGCATCTTCAGGTCCCGGTTCTAGAGGATCTGCCTGCTTCCAGGAAGGAGACTCGTCTATGAACAACTGTAGGACCAGGATCTTGTGTAAACCCTTCCACAAGCACTCTTCCCCCTGTTGTCTTCCCCCTCCAGGGTTCATCCGAGTGTTCTGTCAGAAGTGCTGCCCGAGGCCGCACTGGGCCTCCCACGGGCGAGCGGAGGTGCCAGGAAGGGAGAGATTCTGGGAAGGGGCACCGGCAGGCCAGCCTCAGAGGTGACATCAAGTGGCTTAGTGGAAACACATGGTGCGCAGGGACTTGATTCGTGGTCTGGTCCATGTGCTGGTCAGTCCTCAGACAAAGCCACACGTGTGGTTGGGAAGGGAGAGGGACTAATAAAGGGAGCAGATTTCTTTTGGATGGATGGACGGGTGGCTGGCTGGCTGGCTGGCTAATTGGCTGTATGGTTGGAAGCCCCCTCCCTTCCTGACAGTCACTGGAGCCTAAAGACTGTGTTCCTGGTGTATGAACAGCAGAGCAGCATGAGGACGGCCGGACTCGGGGCTGCCAAATGTCTGTTCTTAGCTGAGCAGGATTATCCATCTGCTCGGTCTTGCCTGAGCTGGAAAACGAACAGCTTGCTTTGAGAAGTGGGGCATCTCCACCTAATTGTGGCCGGGGCAAGAGAAGCATTCCGTGCAGAGGGAAGAAGATACCTTTCGTTCTCCCGTTCATGCCCCTAAGTGGCCTTCGCGTCAAGCTGTCCCCTGCCGTTTCTCTGCCACCCCCCACCCCCACCCCCAGCAGTACAGGCTGGTAGCAACTGCTCCTCCCTGATGACTTTTCCTTCTCATGGAAACTTTGCAGGCAGCTGGGCTGAGGGAGGAGCTAGGGACACAGCTCAGATCATACAGAAGTTGCTGGTGAGAAACTCAGGCAGACACCAGCGCAACAGGTTATGAAGGGACCAGCCTAACCGGGAGCTCTCTAATGAGAGAGCAGTGGGGTATTGTGTGGGCTGGTTGCACCCCAGAAGCACCGCAGGCCGCCTCTTACTTGCTAGCATCCTCCCCCATCGGGCTCAGGCAGCTGGGAGGAAATACCTCCCACCATTTTCTGGACTCCTTGAATTGGTGAGGAACCCAGCTCTATTTCCGTGTGACCTTGAGTATGTTAATTTATCACTCTGGGCCTCAATTTGCCATCTGTAAAGGAATGGAATGAACTTAGATCAGCATCTCTCAGAACATGTTAATAGCTATTTAAAAAGAAGAAGAAGGATTTGTGGTCAGAAGTCAAAAGGTTTCTTGGGCAAATGTTTGGAAAACCCGGTTCCCACACTGATTCCCTTTCTTGGAGATTCACAGTGCTCCTCAGCATATTAATGCTCCTGAGAAGTCCTGCGGGAGAGAACCATGCTTTATTTTTATTCTAGGACATCTCAAGTTTATTTCACTACAGATTCCTTTTTAAAGAATTGCTGTTTTGGGGGTGCCTGGGTGGCTCAGTCAGTTGAGCGTCCAACTTCAGCTCAGGTCTTGATGTCACGGTTTGTGGGTTCGAGCCCTGCCTCAGGCTTTTCACTGACAGTGCAGAGCCTGCTTGGAAGATTCTGTCTCCCATTCTCTCTGCCCCCCCCTTCTCTCTGCTCCTCCCCCACTCACTCTGTCTCTCGCTCTCTCTCTTTCTCTTTCAAAATAAATAAACATTAAAAAAAATTGCTGTTTTGGAGTATCTTTAAGGATGGGTAAGAACATTGTGCATGGAGGGTCCCTTCCTGATTCTAGGGGTAATTGTGGTCATTTCATGTTAATTTCCAAGCCACTGGCCACAGGGTAAACTGGAACCTGATGACAAACATCATGGGCCTACTCTGTTCCAGGTGCTTTTTACGTATATCATGGTATTTAAACCTAATACAGGGGCGCCTGAGTGGCTCAGTCGGTTAAGCGTCTGACTTTGGCTCAGGTCATGATCTCACGATTCGTGGGTTCGAGTCCTGCATTGCATCGGGCTCTGTGCTGACAGCTCAGAGCCTGGAGCCTGCTTCGGATTCTGTGTCTCTGTCTCACCGCCCTTCCCCACCCCCCCCCAAAAGAAATAAATGTTATAAATAAACAAACAAACCTACTGCAAAACCCCAAAAGGAGGATATATTGCACCCATTTAATAGGCATGGAATATGAGGCTTTAGAGATGTTACTCACTCAAAATGACATAGCCAGCGAGTGGTGGAACAGAGATGTGGCCCAGAATGTCTGATTCTGAGGCCTCTGCCGTTTCCTCTCCACTGTGCGTCTCCCAGGAGGGTAGGGAGGCCTGGGCTTCTCTTGTGTTCATTCTCCCTTTTTTGGGTAAGAGCTGCCGCTGTTCCTGCTGCCTTCTGGGCCCGGGCAAGCCCTCCATACCCATGGAGCTCCCCCACTCAGCCACCCAGCACAGCTGCCCCTGGAGGGCTAGAGGGCTCCGGCCACATGACCAGCTCTGGCTCATGTTTGAGCCGTGGCTGCTCTGTGGGCTGGCTGTGGCCTTCCTCCCTTGCCACCCCACACTCCCGGCTCACCACGTATTTGCTCTTCCCTGGGGTGGGTCTGCTGTCCTCCAAGATATCCCTCCACACCCCCACCGGGTTCTCTGTGCCCCTCCCCTTTCTGGTTCCTGGCACCCATCACAGTCGCCCTCGTATTAGAGATTTTTCTTGGAGAACGGCTGTGGTTCCTGAGCTGGCTGCTGGCTCTGGGGTTACTGTGAGAAGCCTGCAGTCAGCTCAGCTCTTCCTTGAGTGTCTCAAGGAGTTTCTGGGACCCTGCTCCTCACCCCTCTTTCTGTGCACCCCCACTTGATCCTACTGATCCTCGTGTGTGTGGGCATCCCTGGGAGACAGGAGGTGAGGTAGATAGAAACTCTGTAGATGGAGAGTGGTACTGGCATCAGGAAGAGCAGCCGGGTCCCTCACCTTTGCCTCTCTGAGCCTCACCTGTAAGACAGATCCCAGGGCGGTCTCAGGAACCGAATGGAAGGATGCACTTGGAGTTCTCAGCACTGAGCTCTACACACAGGGAGTGCCAACACACGGCCATCATGATGAAGATGCTGGTGCTGAAGGTGACTCAGAGTCGGGGCCCTTCGAGGCTGCTGTGGGTTGGGCTGTCTGGGAGATGGACCCCGGGATCAGCACGAAGGGCACACGCATACTGGGGAGTTCTTGGGACCAACACCTGTGGGAGGGAAAGGAAGGACACAGGATGGCATAAAGGAAGAAGCTGAGGCCTCAGCTGACTCCAGGGGGCACTTGGACCTGGGGGCACCCTGCAGCATTGTCCTGTGTTGGGGTGAGGAACTAACACTTAACCCCCTAAGTGGATCACTCACTTACTGTGGGATGCCCCCGGAAGGAGGCGAGACCTTCCTCCACACAGTTTCTTCAGCCCAGGCCAAACCCGTGAGGGCTGAGAGTGGGGGCCTGGCTTCTGGGGTGCTCCCTGCAGCAGGGATGGGAAGCAGTCCCTCTCCAAAGGAGGTCTAAGCAACTCATCAGATGTCCTCTGGTGCAGGGGTTTTCAATCTCGTATCACCTGGAGGGTGTGTTCAAACAGATTGCTGGAACTCCGGCCCCTACAGTTTCTGATTCAGTGGCTCCAAGGAGGGGCCTGAGAATCTGCATTTCTAACAAGCTCCCAGGTGCTGCTATGGCTGCTCCGGCGAGCACATTCTGAGAATGACTCCTCTAGTTTAATGCCCTCACATTCTGCAGATGGGAAAGATGCAGCCTTCTGGAAAAGGACCTGCCCAGGTCACACAGAAGCCGGGACAGTGCAGAACCCCCATGTGCTGACTGCTAGCTTTGCAATCAGGGCTGAAATGACAAAGTCAGGCTAACCCTGAGCTCCTGCCTTTTGAAGGGGATGGAGGAGGGGGTGGGGGTTGGGCAGAGCAGGTGCACGCTGGGATTGCACCTTGCACCTGAGTGCAAGTGTTGAAGTCCCCAGCCTTTCTCCTTCCCTGCTTTCTAGGGACAGGGGAACCCAGGAAGACACCTTACCTAAGAAAGATGGGTAGCCACATGGATAAATAAAGACCTAGCTGGTAGAGGGGAAAGATGAGTAGGTGCAGTGTCGGGGTTGTTGGGAGGGGCGCATGGGAGGGGTGTGGGAGAGGTCTGGCGGGCTAAGCTGGGAGGGAGCCCGAGAGACTGGGAGGCACTGGTCCTGCCCCTTAGGAGGCTTGGGAAGTAGGTGGGTGAGAAGGGCCTTTACGTGGTTTTCTAGGTCATGTGTGGTCACCTCCTGACCCACCCAGAAAGTAAAGACCTGCACGACCTGTCAGGGCCTTTGGAGTCGTGTTTCCCTCAGAGGTGCCCAGCCTCCCAGGTGACAGCAAGATGGCTAGCTAGGTTTGAGGTGGTGGGTGGGGGCCTCCCTGCTTGACTTGTTCCCCAAGATCAGAATCAAGGCTGGCGCCAAGGGCGTCAGAAGAAACTGACATAGAATAAAAAACACAATTTAAAACCAGAGAGCGCCAATATAACATCATATATCATATAATAATATATATAACATACATGTAATCATGTATAATCATATAAGTCATATGATATAAATCATAGGATTATATATAATACAGTATATATAATATAGTATATAATAAAAACATAAATATGTAATAAAATACCTAATAAAAATAAACAATATAATATAAATAAAATAAAATAATATAATATAATAATTCTCTTCTCTTCTCTTCTCTTCTCTTCTCTTCTCTTCTCTTCTCTTCTCTTCTCTTCTATATATTACCTTACCAGCCCAACCTTCTTGCCTCACCAACAGAGAGAGCAGAGGAGAGAAATGATCCCTTCAGGGTCTGAGAGCCAGAAGCAGAGACAGGATTGGACCCCTAGCTCCTGACTCCAAATCCAGTGCCCTCTCTACAGAGCAGGTGGCTGCACCCCCAGAGAATAGTCCAGGCCCTGTATCTCAATCTCCCCACCCTAGCCCAGAGCCTCCTGGAGAGCCAGCAAGGGAAGCCAGGCTTCTTGGATACTGGTGAAGGCAGCTGCTTGCAAGAGCCTCCACGAGACTCCATTAGACCGGCCTCCTTTCCCCTGCACCTCTGCCCTCAGCCATGACATGGGGTCCTAGCATATCCTCTCCTGCATCAGAAAAAGACTTGTGTCTATCGTGTTTCCATGCAGAGGAATAATCATAAAGTCAGCATAGGAAAGAGACCTAAGAAGACCGAAAGAATGTGAACAAAACCCAAAGCTTGCAAAGGCCCAATGCTGGCGGGCCTGAATGTGAGTGCATCAGATTTTCCTTCCAAATTCCAGACATCAGAATTGTGGGGGGAGGGGACATGGGGCTGGGAACAAAGGGTCACCTTAGAAAGCCTTCTAGGTCCAGTTTCATCTTCCACGGCTAGCCAGCGGCTGGGGTGAGCAAGTGGGTTGGAGGACACATGTGGAGCTTTCATGTGAGTTGGGTCAGCTGCTCCAGCTGAAGAGGTGCTCAGGGGGCGACCAAGGGCCCATCCAGCAGCCTCAGAGTCCACACCTGTCCCCGAGGGCAGGCAGGCCCAGACCGGAACCGACAACCTCAGCACTCACTCTTGGAGGGCTCTAAGACACCCTTTTAGAGGAAGCCAGGGCATCCCGGGAATAACCCTAAGGTCAGCTGAGAGCTGTCTTCTCAGATCTAAACAAAGCTGCCCTGTACCCCCTGGCCCACAGCCCGTGAGGTCCGGTACCCTTGCCAGGACTTCTGCAAGTCCCCAGGACTTACACGGTCCTGTCCTGGGGGCCCGTGCGAGGCCCTGCTCCTTGAACTCACCGCCTCCCTCGCATGTGGCCTCCTGGACCAGCTGTTTTGTAGAGGCCCACAGTCTCGATCCGTCAGATTAGATCCATGTGAACACAGCTGGTGATGGGTCCTTACCTTCGTATCACATCTGGAGGCCAGTGATGTGATCCCGTCCCACTCTGGTGGTACTGACTTCAATAACCTGGTTAAGGTGAATCAGCCAAATCTCTAATGGAAAGGTCTCCTTTCCCTTTGTGAATAATAATTAATGTGTGGGGAGGTCCTTGAGACTGTGCAAATGTCCTGTTCCCCAATAGCCTCTCATCCAGTGGCTGTGGCCTCCATGGACTTGCTGGTGTCACCCATTCTTTCCCTGGTGGCACAGTGATTGACTACTTCTCTAATTCCTTCTGGACTTGTTAGCTGGCATTCTGCTGAAAGAGGGGCTTTCCCTCTACTCTACCCTGGAGCCAGAGGCTCTAGACCCCGGCTGCATATTTGAATTACCTACCGGCTTAAAGAAAAAAAAAAAAAAGGACCGGTGTCCTCCCCATAAATTCTGATTGATTGGGTCTTTGCGGGGGCTTGAGCTGGGATGTATTGTTAAAGCTCCAGCTGATTCTGGTGTGTGGTGGGGCTGAGAGTCTGCTCCCGGGTGCCCGAGAGCCACGGCAGAGTGTGGTGCGGAGTGAAGGTCCCACCAGAGTTTCAGGAAGGTCCCTCTGGTCACAGGGCCTTGGGTAGTGAGAATGCTGTTGCAGTAATCCTGCGGAAACAGCACGGAAGGGAAATCTAAGGAGTAAAGCGTGTTCAAAAGCATTTAGATGCTGTTGTCCTGGGAGCCACTTTTGAGAAAGTTGTGGGCTAAAGACAGTAAGAAATTTCATAGACAACCTCTTTAACCTCGGGGCGTGACCCAGCGTTTCAAGCATTTTCACATCTCTCAAAACTCCTACTGAGAACCGTGTGGGAGGGCAGAGAAGGGCTGAGGGGAGGAGAGGGGGGCGGCGCCTCGACCAGGTTGGCTCTCCTCTTCCCAGAGAGCTGAGCAATGGCCCTCTGGCCCCTGGACAGTGACTTCTTTAGGTCACAAGAGGAAAAATGCTCCTTTTGACTTACGGTTCTCATTAACCATAAGTCATTTTTAACATTACTCATTGTGGTTGGCTTTATCGTACTCTTTATTTAAATTACACACATGTATCGATCAAGACTAGTGGGCAGATGGGAGCCCAGAGGGGTCGTGGGTTTGGGGGAGGGCATTCCACTGCTCAGTGCCCTAGCAGAGTGTGACCAGACAAGTGGGGGCTTCTGGGTCCAAACCCATCACCCTGGGCAGATTCCAGGGCAGCTCAGGAAGGCCCATCTGGAAGATATTGGGGTCTGGCTTGCACCTCTCCTTGGAAGAATGGGGGGGAAGGACCTTTCCTGGGGCATCGGAATCCTTCCCCCCTGGCAGGTCTCTTAAAGGGCTACAGCTATAGTCACAGGAATGCCAATCCTGGGCTTGTTTCATGGACCCTTCCCCTGGGCTCTGCAAACCCCTCTAGAGCATGGCTGAGAGGCTGGCCAGTCCTCCTCATCCTCCAGCCTTCAAGATTTCCCTCCTTGGGACTGCCACCCAAGGCCCAGGGCACATGACCACAGACACTGAGCAGAGTCTGGCCCAGCGTCCTACAGCCCTAGCTCACCTTATTCCACAAGGGAGCTTCTGTGACTTCTCTCCCTCAGACCCAAGGAAGCTGGGGGGCCCAGACATGGGGGTCATGCCCTGGGGTGCACCCAATAGCCGTAGAGCTAAGACCTGGGTCAATGATTACATGTGACACGAATGAGGCCATGCAAGGCCGAGACAGGGCGTCACGGGGGGAAGGAGGCTGAATGGCAGCCCTTTGGAGGGAGTGGCATCTGAGTAGGCTCTTGAGGAGATGGATAGTTAGGACTTTCTGGGGGAGGGCAGGGAACTCCAGTACCAGGGAAGCTAGTCTCCTAGGTGACTCCCTGTCAACAGGAGTGTGCCGGAAGAGGGGTCCAGAGAGTCAGGTTACATCTGTGCCTGGAAAGGGGTGCCTGGTGCAGGCAATGGCCCTTCTCCAGTGCTAACATGAAGAAGCAACGATAGTCCTGGTCTTTGCACTCGCCTCGCTGTGTGACCTTGGGTAAGTCCCATCCCTTCAGTGGGGCCTCAGTATCCTCACTTTCTATTAGGCCTCTGGGCTGTAGCACATCATGGTCCTGGGGTTATTGGTGGGGCCTTTAGGCTTCTGTTCAGAGGGGCAGAGCTGGCTTGGGCTCAGCCCAGCACGACCCTCTCCCCTCCCCTGAGGCCTGTATTTTGGGTACAGCAGGAGGTAGCAGCAGGGTTTTGCAGGCTGGTGAGCGGAGGAGGTCTACTGCTCCGTCCAGGTTCGTCTACAAGGTCCCTCTGTAGGAGCTGCAGCAGTGGGAGGGATATCTGGCCTCTAGCGTTGGTCACTTCCCCCCTGGGTTTCCGGTTCCTCATCTGTTGAAAGGTGCAAGGCCGGCCTCCCTCCTCAATGTCTGGTTGGGAGGAGCAGACCTGACGGCCTCTGAGCCCAGGGCAGAGCCATTGGTTGGACGTGGAGGATGAGGACAGCTATTTCCATCAGGAGGTAGAATCCTGGGTCCCTCTGCCTGTAGGGTCGTTGCAAATCTGGAGCAGTAGTTTTTCCTCATCGCAGGGCAGCAAGGTTTCATTTTACTTCTCCTTCCTCAGCTCTGTCTCCATCAAAAGGTGAAATCGCCTGCCACCCGAACTTGGGGGGAATGCTGTGAGGTTGTTAATGAAGTCATACTTGGAAAAAACAGTCTGGCTTTGGAACTGGCTCCTTTCTTTGCCATCCTGGGGCTCTACAAGTCCCTTGCCCCAGGCGGGGAGCTGGGTGGGATCCTCCCCGAGCAGAGGCCCCTCCTCTGACCCTTTGCTCTCCCAGCTGTAGCTGGCGGCACAGGCTCAGCCCCCCAGGGCAGGCTCCTCCGCACGTGGCCAAGCCCCGGCCATCTGACCTCTGCAGGCCACGGATCCACCCCAAAGGCCCAAGCTCTCTGCTTTCCTTGTCGTTTCCGCCCCCCCGCCCCTTTCTTGGAGGGTGGCAAACCGAGAAATACTGTTTAGAAGAAATCAATATCATTGGATGGAGGAGAACTTACTGCATTTACAGCAAATCAATTTCATACAAATTTTCAAAGTGGCTGTTGTGGGTGGGGCCTCCACCAAGGCCTTCTGGGGGAATCAGAGTTGAATCAGCCCCTGCTGGGCCGTGGAGGAGCTCTAGGGCCCGAGGGGAGGGGCGGGGCGGTGGAGGCAGGTACTAATAATCCCTATTTAAGCTGAAGAGTGTTGCCTAACCAGAAAACCATTTACTCCTTTGAGCCGCTGCCTGTTGTATGCTGGCAATAATACCTCCCTAAGGTTGCAGTACAGAAAACATGAAATGAATAAATTAATGCATATGAAAGGGCTCTGTGAGCAGCAGTACCCAGTGTTAGGACGGCGGTCCAGGAGAGGGAGATGATGGTTCCAACTGCAAAGTTCTGGGCATGTTTCTTGGAGGAGGTCGGATTTGCACCTTGAGAAACAGTGTAATATTTAGTATTAAGTTTGACTGTTAAGACCAGGGAAATTCAAGATAGCAAATGGCTTAAGCAAAATACAAGGCTACTTGTTTTCATAGAAATATCCAGAGGTAGATGGCCTAGGGTCAGCATAGCAGCTTCATGGGGTCAAGGAGCCATGAAGACTTTCAGTCTTTCAGTCTTGTTGCTTTTCTATATATATCTTCAATCCCAAGATTACCTCATGGCCCAATATGGCTGCTCCAGTTCCAGCCATTATATCCACATTCCAGCCACCAAGAAGGAGAAAAAGGGAAGGAAAAGGCACGTCCATTCCCTTTAAGAAAATATCTTTGAAGGGGCACTTATCTCTGGACTAGATGTTAGTCACTTGGCCATATCTGAAACGCTGTGAAATGTAGTCTTTATTCTGAGTGGCCCAGGGAACAGAGGAGGACAGATCCCAGGACCAACAAGCCATGGCCGCCACAGCTGAATGCTCTCCGGCTCTCATTCCTTTTTGCTTTTAGGAGACCTCTTTCTGTCCCTCCCATCTGGTATCCAGAAGAATGAACCTGCAGGGGATGGGCTGGCTGCTCTGAATTCTGACTGCCCTGGTTTCAAGCTGGACCCTTTCTGCTCCCCCCACCCCCGCCCCAGGAGCTGTAGTGTGCGGTTGTATGCCGGTACCCCTGTCTGAACAAGTGTGGGTCCATTGCTCTGAAGATTTTGCCCAGGACAGGAGGAGTCCTCTCTCTCTGAAGCTTCTCGGAGGCCCCAGGCAGTCTTAGGTGCCGATGCAGACTCCGCCTTCCTTTCCCCAGCAGTGGGGAAGGGGGCTCTCGGTCTCTTGGATCTACCTGGAGACAGGTGTGGCCTCGCCAGGCTCTGGGCTGCTCCACCTGGGGAGGAGCAGCAAAGAGAAGTGCTGGAGGGATTCCACCTGTTTCCATCCCCGAGTGTCCCGGCTGCAGGAACACGGATGTCCTGTGAGCCTCTTGGCATTCATGCGTGGCTCCCGACAGCGGTCTCCTCACACAGCTCAGGCCTTGCCCTGGCCCTGAACCTGCCTTGCCCCTCACCCCCGCCCCCACCATACCTTTGCTTACACTGGTCCTTGTCTTGGAAGACCCTCCCCACCGCTGCCTCTCAGAGTCTAGCCCATCTCCAAGAGCCCCTGTGCCCTCTCTCAGTGTCCTTCTTCCGCCCCAGTCGTCGGCGTGCCACCGACAGTTAAAAGGGATCCCCTTTAACTGAACACACTCTGCTCGACACACTCAGCCCTGCTTAGGGCATGGCTCGCGTGGGTCATGCACACTGAGTTCCAAACAGCTTGCTTTCAAATAAGCTCAAGGGAACAAGCTGTCTTTGGTGAACACAGGGACTCGCTGCCTTGCCACACACCAGCCCGAGAGCTGAAGACTGGCCAAGATGGGAAGAACGTAAACCTTCTGAAGTGGAAAGACGCAGATGTGAAACGGCAGGTCCTGCAGCCCCTTGTCCTTGTCCTTTTAAACTATAAAGGCCTGAGAGCCGTCTCCCCGCTCCGCCGCCCTGCCCTGGTGAAACACTAGAAATTCCACTGTCTGGGATTTCAGCTGTCGACTTCACTGTGTCCCAGACACGCGTCTCTGAGCCTTCAAGGTCAGTATCACAGCACTTCCTGGATCAGAAGTGGAACGATCGATCGTTAGATCCAATTAGCCAAGGCCCACCTCTGAGTGCGTGCTGAGGACCTCACCACTCACCCCTTCCCTCTTTAGCCCGCGTCGATCTCTGCATAACCAGCCCCATCTGACTCAGTGTTTGCTCTGCCAGCTGTGTCTGTCCAAGGCCCAGTGGACACCCGCCCCGGCCCCCTCATCATCACTGCTCTGCTCATAGACTTTTATTTTTCCAGCCCTGCTGTTGCTGGCAAGTACCTGTCAAATACTTGCTTCAGGGAGAAAAGTATATCCAGGATGCTTTTTATACCCTCACACCCTCCCATGCTGAAGCCAGAAATTCAGAATTGAAAGTGACCTACCTGAGGACCTTTCCCTAGGACTAAAATCTTGGATTTGACTCAGCCATTTTTTTCACCATCTCAACTTTTTTTTTAATTGACAATATTTTCGATGCCTAAGAACATGTTTGGCGTTTTTAGTTAGCTTTTTACGACATAGACTTTACGTACAGAATAGCGTGCTTAAGTATATGGCTTAATGTGCCTTCACAGACGGAACATACTTGTGTAACCTTTTCAAAGTCCCGATTTATCAGGATAAAATTCCATCCCGAGGGGAAGCCCCACCCGTGGGTACGGGGTCAGACTCTGTGTTAGACTCACCAGGTCTCACAAGAAGCTGGAAAGCAGGCTTTAACTCTCCATTGTGCAGGAGAGGAAATACAGGCTCTGAGAGGTGTGGCCACAGGGCAGGGGCTCAGCTGCCCCCGAACCCCAGCACTGAGTCTGTCCTCTTCCTACTCTCCTTCCCCCCTGCCCTTCCTCCAGTGTGCCTTGTTGTACTGCATGACCTCTCTGGCCTTCCTGGAGCTGATGTACCCGAAGTGTGGTACCCAAACAGTGGATGGATGAACAGATGGATGGGTGGACAGGGATGGGGGCCACAAGGACTGCATTTTTCCTTCACCTGGCGGTGTAGAGGTCTGTCCAGCTGGGGATCCCATACACGTGTCTTCTCAAGGTCGGGCAGCATTCACTGCCCACTTCCTTGCTGAGAGCTCCCTGAGTCCACCATGAGACCAGAGCCTACAAACATCAATTCTCACATAACAGCATTTAACCAGGCACCCGCTGCGTCCCCCATCATCTGCATCTGGCTGGCCCATCATTTAGAGATTTAACAACATACACTGACCAGTCAGAAGGTTGGAGCTGGAGCGGAGTCCTGGAGGCCCTGCCAGGCCGGGGATCATCCGTTAGCAGCCAGACGGTGGGGAGGGGGCCCTGGAGGAGATGCTGGGAACCTGGGGTGGGGGGCTCTCCGGGGCCCAGACAGCCACTGCACGAAGTATTTCAGTACTTGAACAACTGGCCCGGGCATTCCAGTGCCTTCTGGCTGACCAGCAGCCCTGCTTGGAGATCCCATGAAGAAAAGATCTATCGCTCGCTCCCAGAGAGCTCGCATCCCAGCTGTGCAGACAGATGAGAGGTTCACAACTGGAGAGAATCAGGTCTCGACTGCTCAGTCCACTTGTGTGTCCAGCCTCATGGGACCACAGGCCAGCTACCTGCCCGGCACTGGAGCATGCGGACAAGACGATCCCTGCCCTTCAGGAGTGCACCGTTTGTAAGAAGAGGGAGGCAGCTAAACAGGTGAGCATGGTGTCA
This sequence comes from Panthera tigris, assembly GCF_018350195.1. Taxonomy (NCBI): domain Eukaryota; kingdom Metazoa; phylum Chordata; class Mammalia; order Carnivora; family Felidae; genus Panthera; species Panthera tigris. Next base: position 72,968,112 of record NC_056668.1, read on the forward strand.
TCTTTTGAGTGGAACTACTGAGTCTGTGATCACTCTAGAGCATTTCGTGAGAATTACAAAGCCTCGGAGCCTTACGGAATTCTCTTTTCTAATTACCTATGTTTCAGATGAGGAGCCGGCACACGGTAGGTTGAGGACATTAGGGTGGAGGACGAGGGGCAGAACCACACCCCCTTACCTCCTTCCCAGCCCCCTCAGCCACTCAGCCGTGTCCCACATTCTTGCTTTGTCCTGGAAGCGGTGGAGAAATTGCTGTGGGGTGGCATGGTAACAGGTTGACCAGGGGGCAGGTTGCAAAACTATTAAAAGTTAATAGCCACAAGAGCTCTAAAGCACGACCCTCTGTGGGGAGGGGAGGGACACCTGCCCTACCATCCCTAGCAAGCCTGAAGGTGACTGTCACAGCCCAGATCCGGTGGTCCCCGTGGTACCAAGTGATTTGCAATTGATTTGCTTAAGGACATTAAGCTGAGTGCAGTGTTTTTAGGAAGTTTTACAACCAAACTAGTAAAATAAATTATTATTATTTTTAAATGTTTAGTTATTTGTTTTGAGAAAGAGAGAGAGAGTGCAGGGGAGGGGCAGAGAGAGGAGAGAGAGAACCTTAAGCAGGCTCTGCACTGATGTGGGGCTCGAACTCACAAACCGTGAGATCATGACCTGAGCCAAAATTAAGAGTCAGATGCTTAACCAACTGAGCTACCCAGGTGCCCCATATTATTTTTTTAAGCAGGCTCCATGCCCATCATGGAGCCCAGTGCAGGGCTTGAACTCATGACCTTGAGATCAAGACCGAGCTGAGATCAAGAGTCAGATGCTTAACAGACAGCCATTTATTTTAGGCGCCCCTAAAATAAATTATTTTTTAAGTTTGAGTTTTGGAATGATTTTCAATTGCTCAGCACAGGCATTTCTGTGGAAGCCCCTGTTTCCTGGCAGCATCTGATAAGGGATTTTCAGGAACTTAGTAGAACTTCTATGAGAAGTCACATGAGAAACCTTGTAGTCAGTTCTAAAGGTCCAGTTACAACATAGCTAAAGCAGCGGCTTACCCAGTACATGACTGCCTTCCCTTCCTTCAGCCTGGGCACTGTTTTTTTTTTTAATCTTTTTTTTTAACGTTTATTTATTATTGAGAGACAGAGACAGAGAGAGACAAAGCACGAACATAGGAGGGGCAGAGAAAGGAGGAGACACAGAATCCGAAGTAGGCTCCAGGCTCTGAGCTGTCAGCACTGAGCCCGACTCAGGGCTCGAACTCACAAACTGCGAGATCATAACCTAAGCTGAAGTCGGATGCTTAACCAACTGAGCCACCCAGGCGCCCCTAGCCTGGGCACCGTTTTGAAGGAAAGTGGATTTGGGTTGTAATTGTCTCTATGATTGTTTCATGTTCCTGCAACATAAGACCCTCAGGTTTCTTGAAATCAGAGATTCAGAAACTGATGGCCAGGTTCCCCAAACAGCTGGAGGCCTCTTCCTGCCCTGAGAGGTGCCCCACTTGCTAAGGAGTCCTGGGATGCTGGCAATCCCCTGCCCTGGGTGCCAGGAGATCCTGCCTTTATTCTGTCACACTATGTCTATAGGGAAATTCCAGGCTTCTCCGGAGACCATCTTGGCTGCTTGGAATCCTGCCCTTTGACCTGCCCAGGCTGGCTCAGGCTTGGGAGGAAAGGAAAGTAAATAAATATAAATCTGTTTGATCACAGTCAGAACATTTATCTTCCGACAGGAAGCTTCCTGAGGAAGAGCAGCGAAAGGTTTTGGAATGAGAGTGTACTACGTAAGCGTCGGCCTGTCCGTGCCTTTACTTGTTATGGTTAGTGCCCGGCGTGCCCTAGACAGAGCCTTGCTAGGAGTGATCTCAGCCATGCCGGCACCAGCGCTGCCCCTCTCACCCTCCAGGGGCGCCCCTTCCTCTAGACCAGCAAGAGCGGCTGATGGGCCCAGCCCAAGCAAAGGAGGAACCATTGAGCTGGCCTCACCCCAGGGGTGGGGTCTTCCTCAGGGCTGAGGAGGCAGTGATAGGGGGAAACCAAACTCAGGCGTTCCCTGTGCCGATGTCTTTTGACCCATCAGAATCCTGGAAGGGAGAAGGTATTTGTCCTCTTCTGGTTTGGGCTTTGAGAATCACTTGCCCGGGACATCTGAAAATTCCCCTTTACATCTCTGTCCTTGTCTGGCTCTGGCCGGAAACGTTGTGTGGCCTTTAGATTGTGAAAAACAGTACAGGTCCCAGAGCTGCTCTCCTGAAGCTTAGGGAAATCCAGTGGTCTGTGGCCAGAAGCCCACTTGCTAATCAGCTGGCAAAGTCATGGGTCTCTCTCTCAAATCCTACCTCTGCATGTGCCAAGGGCTCCTTATACCCACCGTGTGGAAAACTACCTCCATACTCTTCCCCTTCCCTCTACCCCAGCCTTCCTTCTGTTGGACATCTGAGGACTCAAAGGTATTCCACATCCCCCAATCCGTTTACATTTCAAATCAGAATCCAGGTGAGTTTCTGATGTCCTTTGTGATGAACCTGGTTTCACTTGATTTGGTTAACTTGGTCTCTCTTCATTCATTCATTCCAGACCCTTCTGAGGTGCTGGGCACCGTGCCAGCACTAGAGTCACAGAGGTGAGGAGGATCCAGGCTGTGCCTGCAGGGACAATGGCGTGTACATCTAACACCCACACAAGGGGCAGGAAGAGCATTGTATGCTGGCTAGAGGGCTCCTCACTGGGCTCCATACTTACTTCATGCCCACATCTTGCTCCATGCATCAAAAACCCGGATAGTTGGCAACAGAAAACACAGATCACAAAATAATGGATACTGGCTACAGAAGAGAATCAGGAGGAGGTAGGAAATGGAATAAAATGAGCTCTGCAGGTGCTATATATTTTTAGAAAATAGAGTTCATTCATTCAGGAAGCTGGATGGATAACTGAGGCAGGTCAGCCAGGAAGAATACAGAGAACGGCAGCCTCCTTCATGGAGTCGGCCACACCCTGTGCTGACACATCACACACATCATTACATGTAATCCTCAGGACAGCCCTGTCCAGTAGGTGCTCCGCGCATTCCCATTTTCCAGATGAAGAAACAGGGTCAGAGGAATTATGTGGCTCGCCCACAGTCGCAGAGCTAGATCCGGGATTCAAACACAGGTCTGCCTGACTGCAGTGTTTCTGCTACTCATGGCATGGAAGTGATTCCTTGTTTCCACCAGCTTCTTTTTAACCAAGGCCATCTAGGCATTCATGCATTGGCTGATCTAGCCTTTGAGCACAGCGATATATATTTTGCAATTATAAAGCAAGATTAGCTGTTACATGTATTGTTGGTATTCTGGGAACTGACCGTTTGCAATTATCAGCCAGGCTTTATCTCAGGTTACTAGTTGAAATCTCAGCCCATATTTACCTTGCTTGCAAAATGGCTCTGGAAATGGAATGGACTGGAAGTCAGGTGGCTGAAGTTGTAATCTGAGGTTTGCAGGCGATTAGCAATGTGACCTTAGAGAAGTCACTTTTCTCTAGTTTCAACTTCCCCTTTGAAAATGAAGGAATTGCAGCAATTCTACTTCTAGGGCCAGGAGAGAAGTGCATGTGCATCAAGAAGCATGGCCAAGGGTGTTCCTGGCAGTGTTGCATGTGATCAGGAAGACTCGAAGACCACCATGGCAACCCATGGTAACCATGCAATTGTCAACCTTCAAAATGGCCGTCAATGAGTCCTGCATCCCGGTATTCCCCCAGGTGTAGCCCCTTCCCACAGTGCACCAGGGTCGGGTCGCATGATCGATAGTTAATAGTGCGTGGCAGAAGTGAAGGCAGGCTACTCTTAAGCTGAGATTATAAAAAAGCAGCGGCTTCCATCTTGAGTTCTCTCTCTCTCGCTCACCACTGGGGAAGCTGCCTTGTAGAAAGCTCCATGTGGAGGAGAACTCAATCCTCTTGCCGACAGCCCTTCAGAGAAGTGTGCCACCTTCTATGCCCGTCTTCTAACCCCAGTCAAGTCTTCAGCTGCATACAGCCCTGGCCCCAAGCTCAACCATAACCTCTTGGGAGCCTTGGATCCAGAGCCACCAGGATGAGCTGTTTCCAGGTTCTTGACCTTAAAAACTGTATGAGATGATTCGTGTATGTTGTTAAATTTTGAGGGGTAATTTGTTATGCAGCAGTACATAGCAAATCTATCCCATACTATAGAATATTATGCAGCAGTTAAAAATGGAGTAGTTCTCTGTGTATGATATGGAAAGATTTCTAAGACGTGTTGTTAAGAGAAAATAATAATTATGAACAAACACATAGAGCTGTGTCCCTCTTATGTAAAATGCCATCAGTGCCCACTTTATTTTATATGCATGTACAGATGCAGTAAATGGGCCATCACGAAATACCCACCATTAACATCAGTTTATCTCCTAAGATGGGGATCAGAGAGGACATAAAAGACTTTTGCTTTTTATTCAACACATTGTAATTTGTTTTCAGTTTTCACGGGGCGCCTGGGTGGCTCAGTCGCATCTGAATTTGGCTCAGGTCATGATCTCACAGTTCGTAAGTTTGAGCCCCACATCAGACTCTGTGCTGACAGCTTGGAGCCTGGAGCCTGTTTCGGATCCTGTGTGTGTGTCTCTCCCTGCCCCTCCCAGATTTGCGCTCTGTCTCTGTCTCTCTCTCAAATATAAATAAACATTAAAAAAATAATTAACAACAATACTTCGATTTTCAAATTTCACCATGATAATGTGTCCGTGTATTATTTATATACCATAAAAAGATTCTTCAAACAAAGGGGTTGGACTCTATGATCACTGAGGTCTCTTTCAACTCCGGTGTTTTATTAAAGTAGTTCTGTTTGGTATTTTTTAAAATACTGATATTTATAAAAAGGCTTTTTAAAAATAGGTGCTTGAATGCAAATGAAAAGAATGCCACATCACGTACGGCCTCTTTGTTGGCAAACACAAAAAAGTTCGGTGAATCTCTAGCACTGGCAAAGGGGAACTCGGCGCTCTCGTACCCCGCTTCTGGCAGAAGAAGTTGAAAATCGGCTGGCAAAACTGGTTGGGATGTGACAGTAAGATGATATCCACAGAGACAACACATGCAGACCCCCGCAACGTCTGAGGTCTGGCGCTTCTGCTCCTGCATACCTTTCCTCTTAGAGACGTGCAGGAAAGCAGATGGCGCTGCGTTTAGGTGCATAGATGCTACGCGTTTCGGAGCACGCTAACACCTGATGCTCCCACACCTAAGGGCGCTCGCTGGTGGTGGCAGAGACTTGCAAGAGCAAAAACTTAGAAATAATATCGGGTGAAAACACACATTGCAGACTGTTACATACGTGATGCCATTCGGAATACAAACACACGAGGCCACTTCATTTCCTAATGTTTTCGTGAAAAATCAAAAAGGGTCTGTAATGTACAAGCCAGTCAAAAGGGCGAGTGTCTGTCTCTCTAGAGAAGGCAAGAAAATATAATCGAGGGATAATTAAAAGGGACTTAACCTTTATCTGTAATGTTCTGATTTGATTAAATAGTTATAAGGCACTAGTAAGCACTGTGTAAGAAATGTATTTAAATATTCATAGGTCATTAAACATTTATTTAGAAACAGTCATTTGTCCGTACCAGGAAGGACTTTGGCTGGACGAGTAGGAATTCTGATGTTTGAGTGTATCTCAACTCTGGCTGGCCGAGTATCAGAATGACCTGGAGCTTTAGGAAAAAACGATGCTAATTCTGTTTGAACCCAGCAACTCGGATGCGATGGGTGCACGGCTCGGCCTCGGTGCCTTTTAAAGGCTTCCCAGGTGATTCTAGTGGACAGACGGGGCCGAGAAGCCCTGATTTAGATTAGCAGGCACTGACAAACTGTCACAGACGGTAGGACGCCGAGGAGCTATAATGAGGTGGTCTCCTGGCCTGCATGCTGGAATAGAAAAGGGACATTAGTGGAATCCAAATAAAGTCTATAATTTAGTTAATAGTATGTGCCAACATTGAACTCTCAGTGTTGATAAATGTCCCCTAGTCACGTACAGTGCAAACATGAGGGGAGCTGGGTGAAGGGAGTAGGGGAACTCTGTACTATCTCTCCAACTCTTCTGAAGTCTAAAACTGTTCCAACACAAAAAAGCATTACATACCTTGGCTAATTATTCTGGTTATATTTTAATTCTTGCTCAATTAAAAAAGAATCTTTCAGGGGTGCCCAAGTGGCTCATTCAGTTAAGCGTCTGACTTCGGCTCAGGTCATGATTTCACTGTTTGTGAGTTTGAGCCCCGCGTCGGGCTCTGTGCTGACAGCTCGGAGCCTGGAGCCTGCTTCGAATTCTGTGTCTCCCCCTCTCTTTGCCCCTCCCCCGCTTGCACTCTGTCTCTCTCTCTCTCAAAAATAAATAGAGATTAAAAAAAAAAATCTTTCAAGTGTTTTGTGTTTTTGAGTTTCTACTTTAAAATGTTGGGGGTGGAGTTTTTGCCAGATCTGTGCTCACAAGGTTTCTGGGTAAGGACGGCGTCCTAGCCAGAATCCCAGAACCTTCCCTTCCAACTGGAGCCCAGAACTCATCACACGGGGGAAGGCCCGTGGAGCCACACCCTTTCCTTCAGGGTCACACTTCTGGCAATGAAGAGATGCTAAACAAAGCTCAGATTCTCCAGGGGACATGTCTCCGCGTTCACAGGGTTTCTCAAGGGTAGGTACTGTCCATGAATCTTGCTGGTTGTTCCAGAATGAGTAGGTGGGAGAGAAAAGCTCCCTCCCACGGGAAGGGAGAAATCCCAGCACCTTGGCGCGGGGGGCATCTCAGGGCTCATGGTTCTGATATGCTCATTGCAGATTGGGAGGAAAAGGCCCGGGAGATGGGGAGGCCTGACCATACCTTCAGGGAGGGAGGGGAGGGCAGCACTGGCCTTCACATCCGTTCTCTCGACCTGCAGGTCTAGGGCCCTTCCTGTTGTTTCACCTGTGTCCTGTACTTGACAAGCAGCTGTCTGTGTAAGGGGAACTTCTCTCCGGGCTGGATGGAGCCCAGAACTGAAATCATGGCTCCTTGTAACTCCCTTCATTTCTGTGGAGGAAAATTTCTCATTTTCCATTACTTATAAGACTCTGGGAGAGGACTCCGATCTGCCAGGTGCTAACACTGCACAGGAAAAAATGATAAATTCTGGAACTCCTTCCACTCAAGCGCTGGGCCCTGTCCCCGCCTGGACCACTTGACTGATGAGGGTTTTCTGCAGCAGGGCCGTGGGCCTCACTTAGCTGGCGTGGGTGTTTGGGAGATGAATGGGCCGTATTGCCATGAAATTTCCCCAGAGTTTGTACCACACCTCCCCCTTAGCCTGCCAGACCACTCAGGGGCCTGAGGATCAGGCTGCCCAACCCCCAACATCCCATCTAGGGCTGGTCTGGGCAAAAATGGTCTTGGGAAAATCAAGTTCTTCTAAAACCATTCACAGCAAAGTGCATCTGATTTCCTTTGCTTGAGGAGAGAAATAAATCGTCTTGGCATATGGCTTTGAGCGGGATGGTAATGGGGAGACTGAACAGTGGTTCTCAGACTGGCTGTGCACAAGAATCACCCGATCCGCACCCCCATTCTGATTTAATTGATTGGAGGGCCCAAACATAGGTATTTTTTTTAGAGTTATTCAAATGTTTTTAATGAACAGCTAGGGTTGAGAACTTCTGAATCGGAAGGAAAGGGAGAGAGAACACTGAGCAATGCATCGTGTTTCATGATGCTTGCTTAGTCTAGACATTTTCTAGAGACGAGGGGGACTTGCCCAAGCTTTGCATACTGTTGGCAAATTAAAGTCGAGTTTCAGCTGAACAGAGATCTGTAGGCACCCTAGTCTATGCCGGGTGTGGAAGGAAACCGGGATGTAGGGGGGAGTCTCTCGCAGCCACCCACTGACTGTCACCAGAAGCAGAAGAGGAGAAAGGCCAAGTCCAAACCCATGGCTCTTGTGACAGAAGCTGGGGAAGGTGGCGGCCAGCTCCCGCCGTGCCCTCCTCCCTGCCGTCTCCTCCTGCGGGTGACCACAGAGCCACGGTGGTGAGTGACTGTCTCCTTTGGGAGGGAGGATAGCCCGGTAGTTGATCGCATGGGCTCTGGAAGCAAATTGCCCAGTGTAATTCCAGCTCCAGTGCTTCCCCGCTGTGTGACCCCGGGGGTATTACACAACCGCTCTGTGCTTCAGTTTCCTCATCTGCCAAATGGGGATACTGAGAGAATACACGCCCCAGAGCCGGGAGGGTTAAATGAGTTAGTGTGTGTGTATGAAGTGCTTCACACAGTGCCTGTCACCAAATACACACTCGTTAAATGTTAGCGGTTGTTAGCAGGCTTGTGGGCTCGACACACACGCCTCTGGTTTGAAGAGAAGAGAAATTTCTCTGCGAAGTGACTCTGTCCTACTGACGCATAAGCAGCCTTTGTGTCAGGGTGAGACACACAAAGACTGCTTATGCGTCAGTAGGACAGTACTACCTTTAGCTGCCTATCTTCTTCTTCTTCTTTTTAAAAATTTTTTAATGTTTATTTATTTTTGGAGGAGAGAGAGCCAGAGCATGAGTGGGGGAGGGGCAGAGAGAGAGGGAGGCAGAATCCGAAGCAGGCTCCAGGCCCTGAGCTGTCAGCGCAGAGCCCGACGCGGGGCTTGAACCCATGAACTGGGAGATCGTGACCTGAGCCGAACTCAGACGCTCAACTGACTGAGCCACCCGGGCACCCCAGCTGCCTCTCTTCTATACCCTCAACCACCTGCTCTCAGAGTACCTGGCCCACCCCTGTCTACACCCGCACCCCCTACCATCTGTGCTTAGCTCTTACCCACACCCAGATTCCCTCTGTGCCTGGCTTGTGTCTGAGCCCCTGTCCTCCTGTGCCCACAGACTCCCCTGCCACCACCTGGAGGTCAGTATTCCAGAAGCATGCTCTTCTCACAAGTCAAGGGCAGGGATGTGTGGAGGGAGCGGACTCTAGCAGGAAGGAGTTGGAGGTCTTGCAGATTCCTTGTGCCTGAAGAGGGAAGGCACTGATGAGCCGGGATGGTGATGTGTTCACCCAGTCAAGGGAACTGCAATGAGCACTTTGTAGTGATGTGGGGAGGGGGGTGGCTCTGAGAAGCAGCAAAGAAAATCCCCACAGAAGCAGGGGAGTGAGAAGGTTTCCACTCTTGCTGCCTCCTCTCTCTCAGCCCACCCTGGGGAGATGAGGAGTAGCCGTTAGCAAGATGGGGAGGAGGCGAAGATGCAGTAAAGACTAGAAAGGGAGAAACTCACCTGTCTGTTACGGGCTGAATTGTGTCCCCCAAAATCACATGTTGAATCCCCAAACCCCAGTCAGTACCTGAGGCTGTGACTATATTTGAGGTAAGACTATTAAAGAGACGATTAAGTTAAAAGGAGGCCATTAGGTTGGGGCGTCTGGGTGGCTCAGTTAAGTGTCTGACTTCAGCTCAGGTCATGATCTCACGGTCCATGAGTTTGAGCCCCGTGTCCGGCTCTGTGCTGACAGCTCAGAGCCTGGAGCCTGCTTCGGATTCTGTGACTCCTTCTCTGCCCCTCCGCTTCTCACGCTCTCTCTCTCTCTCAAAAATAAATAAACATTAAAAAGAAACAAAAGGAGGCCATTAGGGTGAATCCTACTACAGTGTGATTGGTGTCCTTATGCGAAGATGACATTTGGATACACAGAGAGACAGTAGATGTGCACAGAGGACGGCCATGTGAGGGCAGTGAGAAGGTGGACCTCAGCAAGCCAAGGAGAGAGGCTTCAGAAGAAACCAAACCTGCAGGCACCTTGACCTTTAAATTCCAGCCTCTAGAACTGTGAGAAAGTAATTTGTTGTTTCAGCTTTCCAGTCTGGGGTATTTTGTGACAGCAGTCCCAGCAAATTAATGCACTTCCCCAGCTGGATGCTTTCTTAGGGTTAATACACTGCGAGTTCTTTCCGTGTTGGCCATTTGCATGTCTCCTTTGGAAAAATTTCTATTCAGAACTTCTGCCCATTTTTAAATCAGATTGTTTATTTTTTTTATTTTTTATGAAGTTGTATGAGTTCTTTGAATATTTTGGATATTAACCACTTATCAGATACATGCTTTGCAAATGTTTTTTCCCATTCCACAGGTTGCCTTTTTATTTTGTGAGGGTTTCCTCTGCTGTGCAGAAGCTTTTTAGTTTATTGTAGTCCCACTTGTCAATTTTTGCATTTCTTTCCTTGTTCTTTTGGTGTCATATCCAAAAAAATCATTGCTACGACCAATGTCAGGGAGCCTTCCCCCTGTGTTTTATTCTGAGAGTTTTACGGTTTCAGTTCTTGTATTTAAGCCTTTGATGTATTTGGAGCTCACATTTTTGAGCAGTGTAAGATAGGGGCCCAATTTCATTCTTCTGCGTGTGGTCATTCAGGTTCCCAGCACCATTTATTAAAGAGACCAGCCTTTCCCCATTGAGTATTCATGGATCCTTTGTCAAATATTAGTTGGCTATATATGCAGAGGTTTATTTCTGGTCTCTCTATTTTGTTCCACTGATATATGTATCATTTTTATGCAAGTACCATTCTGTTTTATAGCTTTATAGTATAGTTTGAAAGCAGGAGCTGTGATGTCTCCAGCTTTGTTCTTTCTCAGGATTTCTTTTTAATTTTTTTTAATGTTTATTTATTCTTGGGGCGCCTGGGTGGCTCAGTTGGTTAAGCGTCCGACTTCAGTTCAGGTCACGATCTCACGGTCCGTGAGTTCGAGCCCCGCGTCGGGCTCTGGGCTGATGGCTCCGAGCCTGGAGCCTGCTTCCAGTTCTGTGTCTCCCTCTCTCTCTGCCCCTCCCCCATTCATGCTCTGTCTCTCTCTGTCTCAAAAATAAATAAACGTTAAAAAAATGTTTATTTATTCTTGAGAGAGGGAGACAGAGCACAAGTGGGGGAGGGGCAGAAAGAGGAGACAGAATCTGAAGCAGGCTCCAGGCTCTGAGCTGTCAGCACAGAGCTCGACATGGGGCACAAACTCGTGAACTGTGAGATCGCGACCTGAGCCAAAGTCAGAGGCTTAAACTGACTGAGCCATCCAGGTGCCTCCTTTCTCAGGATTTCTTTGGCTGTTTGGAGTCTTTTGCGATTCCATACCAATTTTAAGATTGTGTTTTCTATTTCTGTGAACAGTGTCATTGGAATTTTGATGGGGATTGCACTGAGTCTATACATGGCTTTGAGTAATATGGACATTTTAGCAATATTGATTCTTTCGATCCATAAATACAAGAGATCTTTCTATTTGTTCATGTCCTCAATTTCTTTCATCAGAGTCTTGTAGTTTTCAGTGTACAGATCTTTCACCTCCTTGGGTAAATTTATTCCTAAGTATTTTATTGTTTGTGTGACTGGGATAGTTTTCTTTCCTTTTCAGATGTTTCATTTGCTAGTGTGTAGAAACACAACTTGTTTCTATATGTTGATTTTGGAACCTGAAATTTTACTGCATTCGTTGATCAGTTCTAACAGTTTTTTGGTGGAATCTTTAGGATTTTCTATATTAAAGATCATATCACCTGCTAATGCAGATAATTTTAGTCCTTTCTTTCTGATTTGGATGTCTGTATAAGTATTGGTATTAATATGGATCATATGGTTTGGTTCTGAGTTTTTGGAAACCAGGATAAAAAGCAAAACATGGAACATTATAGAAAAGATGTGAATATATTTTCTTAGGAGGGATGGTACTTAGTTGACCCTAAGCTTTAAACTTATCTTTCCCTTAGGATTTACATAAGGAAAATAGGGGCATACGATAGACTAATTTGTCAGTAAAAATTTCATAGTCAGTGCAGAAAATTAATTCTGGTTGTTTCTTATAGTGACTGTGAACAAAAATCCAGAACAAAACATTAAAGCATAGCCCAGCGAAGCAGGTGCTACAGGAGGCTGAGTTCCTGTGACCCAAGTGGGAAAAGCCAAGATTCTAAGTTTCACCACTGGTCAATGGGAGAAGAAGTATTTTCTGTAGAGAGTGGGGCAGAAGCCATTTTCAAGGATTAAAGTACAACTAGGAAGCAAGGAAGTGGACTTGGCAGACACTGACTCTGTATCCAAGAAAAGTTGGTGAAGTTATGGTAAAAACCTTCTAGTGACTTTCTATTTCCATTAATTCTGTCCTTCCCAGCACACAGGAGGAACGTTTCCTATTTCCACAGAGATAGGAGGGGGATTTCTCTCCTCCTGCTGTGGCAAGTGGGTTAAGGAGAGGGGGAGACACAAGATTAAAGCAGCCTGCTTTGCTGGGTCCCTGCTTGGAAGATGGTTGCTCTAGAAAGTCATGATGACCTGTAGTGGGCTTGGCCTGAGTGAGGAAAAATAAACCAAATCTTTGTTGTGTTAGCTTTGGAGCTGTTTGTTCCTGCAGCATAACCTAGCCTATCCTAACTAATACAAGAAGGATGAGGCAAGAGAGATGAACGGGGCAGCCAGTGAAGAGAGGCTATTTTTAAGTATAGGAAAAATATGTACAGGCTGAGGAGAATGGTTCGGAAGAGGTGGAGAAGTCGGAGCTATGGGAAAGAGGGCATCTGCCTGGTCGTTCAGATCTAACACAGGACTGTAGGTGTGCGATTTCCAGCAAGAGAGGAAGACTTACTGGTTCTGGTCCAAGATGGTGACTTAGGAGGCTCCTGAACTCACCTTCTCCCATGGACACACCGAATCTACAGCCACATGTGGAGCAATTCCTTCTGAAAAAAATCCAGAAACCAGCTGAGCCACTCTTACATATCGGGCGGATGAGAAAATACCCACAGCACAACAGGTAGAAAAAGGCTGAGACACACTGTCTCCATAAACCCCACCCCCGCACAGTGAGAGGAAGGTTTCCCTTGGGACAAGAAGAGAGATGCTTCTTGCTTGAGCACAGGGAGAAGGAAAAACATAAGCGATGAGGGAGAACTAAAAGGAAGGGGGGCTGATGGTTTTTGTCCAGGGGTCTTGATTTCCTCAGTACATGTAGAAGTGAGGATGCCTGGTGATAAGTGGGAAGAAGTGGAAGGATGGGATCTGAGACAAAGGGGACAGGTTTGGGGAGCTCCTGAGAGGTGAATCACAGGGTAGTGAGGGAGCCGAGGAGTCTGCTACACTATAGTGGGCTTCGTATGAATTTGTAGAAAACTTGGTTTTTTAGAAAATGGTGACCTTCCCTGAGAAGTCTCTTTCTCCTCACAGCAGGGAAAGGATGGTCCCTTTAGTCTTCCTCAAGGAAGGCAAGCTCCCTATCGCTGCAGCTTTCAAAACAGAGCTTATGTAACCAGTTGGCAGGGATATTATGAAGAGGACCCCCGAACTGGATGAACTAAATAACTTTTTTAAATTTTATTTTTTATCGTTCATTTTTTTTTTTTTTTAATTTTTGAGGGAGACAGAGCATGAGCAGGGGAGGGGCAGAGAGAGAAAGAGACACAGAATCTGGGGCAGGCTCCAGGCTCCGAGCTGTCAGCACAGAGCCCGACGCGGGGCTTGAACCCACGAACTACGTGATCATGACCTGAGCTGAAGTTGGATGCTTAACTGACTGAGCCACCCGGGTACCCCCGGACTAAATAACCTTAAGTTCACTTCCAACCTTGAGATTTTATGATTCTGTAATTCTGTGTTTTGAAAGAAACGTAACAAAATCAAATTACTTCCAGCCTATGCAAATGGTAGTGGCCTGTCTTTCAACTTCCCCAAGGGAATGGAATTAAAAATGCTGTGTACTCAGAATGGCTCACGCTACTCTTGCACTCGCCTTCCAGGTCAGTTCTAAGTATCAGAGAATTATGGTGGAGCAAATGCACCATCGTGCTGACTGAGAAGTATTCATCTCTCTTGAGCAGGCACGATGGAACAGCTGGAAATGCCATCTCATTTTGACACATATTCTTTTTGTTTGTTGGTGACTTTTTGAATTTTCTCTTCCTCAACTCAGCATTTCCCCTGCTGACTCTGGGTTATCAAAGCGTTCTCCTTAGAGAATTTTATTTCGTGTTTCTATCTCAGAAGAAAATTTGCAAAGGGGGCAGCAGGTGAGAGAGGAGATGTCCTGACTGGTTCTAGCTCCAAGGGCATGACCAATCTTGGACGGACGACAGGACCCCCATGTGGGCACTGGTTACTCTATGTGTCCTGGAATAACATTGAAGAAAGACTGTTCCAATGCCACGATGCTTGCTTTGTATTGGGATGGAGCTTTATGTTCCCAGCCTAGATCAAAGGGTAAACTTAAAAAAAAAATGTTTATTTCGTTTTGAGAGAGAGAGAGGGAGAAGCAGAGAGAAAGGGAGACAGAGGATCTGAAGCGGGCTCTGTGCTGACAGCAGAGATCCCAACTTGGAATTCGAAACCCACCAACTGCAAGATCATGACCTGAGCCAAAGTCGGAGACTTAACTGACTGAGCCACCCAGGTGCCAAAGGGTACTAACACTGGACTTGAGGGGGCCTTTTGAACAAGGGTAGCCTTTTGAACAAGGCTTATTATAGAAGACACAAAACCACTGAACGTTTTGCAGTCCTGGTCTAGTTCTATTGTCTGCTCCCCCCCCCCACCGCCCCGCCCCGCCCCACTTCCATCACCATAACAGCCCATTCAGTGACCAGCAGCAGACACATTTTTGGGACAGCTGCAAGGCATGAGCTTATCAAAAGGACCTCCAGCCCTAATCTGGAGATGTTTGTCCCAGGAGGGCTCCTATCTCCCACTCTGCTTGTAGCATCTTGAAACATAAATCGTTTGCCCCGAGAACTGAAGTATTTCCATAGGGAATGGGGATTTATGCTACTCTTTGGCATAAGAAATATTGCTTGGGCCCCGTCAAGTCCAGTGTCAGTAGATTAGGGAAGTATCAACATTACGTAAATCTTACATGTCAGGGAAGAGGTAGAGGGAAAATATTCTAAGATCAAAGGGAGTGCAGATTATCACCCTGTTTATAGATAATAGGCTGACACTGAAAAATAGCTTCTTAGTGCCTTAATGATAAAGAACAAAAGGGCAGCAATGTTAATAAAAAAAATCCCACTCACTGCTTGTGTGGGGAGTCAGAAACAGCCTTTCACTCCTGGTTAAAGTTTTCCTACACGTGCAGCCTAAAGTAAGTTGGTTAAACTCTCTTAATTTCATGTTCCATCTGAAAATACTGGGATTAAAATGAGAATCTATTGACACCATCCTTGGCCGTTTCCAAAATAGGTATTAAATGGTTTTGATGAAAACTCTGTAATCTATATGACTCTTTAACCAGAATAGGAGAACCTTGGCAACAAAATGGAAAGATGAAAGGATTGTGCCAGAATCTTAGACCAAACAGAGATACTGCAATAGCGAGTGGTGTTTAGCCTGTGAAGGCCTTAGAATCCATGAGATTCTCCACTAGCTCCTCATATCACAGTTCAAAGAAGTAGTTGCCTGTGTTTATCAGACAGGTACTGTGGTAGGTGACAGTGTGATGGGCATCTCTGTTAAGGACCAGGGAGAAAATGGACGGTAAGAGAATGATGGATAAACATCCCATCTTCTGCCACAAGCACCTGGATAGAATATAGCAAAAATGATTGTAAATGAATATCCAAGTGTGCCAGCAAGAAAGGAAAATCACCAGGCCCCAGGAGTAAGGAGGGAACTAAGAGCTCCAGTGGGGTGGATGAACGCCTGGTGTGGGCTTCTGGAATGGAGGTGGGGACGGTTGTGGGGAGTGGTAGCTGTCCAGGCAGGCATGGTGGGCACGATGTTGGCAGCTCCAGTCATCCACGTGGGGGCAGGACCTGAGACCTGGGGCCACGCAAGGCAAGGAGTTAGAATGAGACCCCTGTCTGAAGCCGACATTCTTGGAGGGCCACACCCTCAGGGAGAATATGGATCAGGAAAAAAATGTGTCCGCTGGCTCAGCCAGATAACAAGAAATTAGGTCTGTCTCTGCTTGGGCTCAGAGGGAAAAATCCTCCCCCGGGAAATAAAAACTCAGGGCCTGTGTCTCACATAGATTTACGTTTGAGTTTATACTACCCAGAAGTCTAGAGAAATCCCATGCCAGAAACTTTAATAAAAAATGGGTCCCGGGCTGCTGATACTTTTGATTTGCCTGGGAAAGTAAATACAGCAATACTCTGGAGGGGCTAGTCCATAACGAGGTTTGATGGAACACACAAGACCCACTGAGGATGAGGAAAATACTCACCATGCACAAGTGACTGAAGACATAATGAACAGAATGCCCGGAGTTCCAGGAAAGTGGGATAATGGAAAGTCAGATCAAGAATGCAAGTGGGTCTGAAATTAATAAAGAACTTGCACATGCACAAAATGACCTAGGGGCACAGTTATTTGTGGCAGATGATTTGTAATACCAAAAAAACTGGGAACAATCCGTGTCCTTCTTCAGAGGTTTGGTTAGATAGGCTGTGGTATGTCTACCCAGAGACTGCTATGCAAGTCAAAAATGAAGATGCTCTTTAGGTACTGCCGTGAAAAGATATCCAGGATATATTGTTAACTCAATAAAGCCAGGAAAAGTCTATATCAGTAGCTACCTTGTATCTAAGGAAGACTGTGATAATAAGAATTAATATCTTTGTCTTCGTGTATTTGCATTGACATGGAAAGAATATGCAAAAAATAACTATTGTAGACCATAGGGATTGGGGTATGGGTGTGTAGAAGGGACGTGGGTGGGGATGAAATATACTTTTATGATATATTTTTTTACTTTCAAACCACGAGAATGTATTAGCTATTAAAATTATTAAGAATAGAGAAGATTTATGTAATATAATTAATAAGCTTGATCAAATGGGATATATGTGAACCGTATACCCAACATTTAGAGACTAGATATCAAATATACACTCTTAAAACATACATGGAGGGGCACCTGGGTGGCTCAGTTGGTTAAGCGTCGGACTTTGGCTCAGGTCATGATCTCATGGTTCGTGGTTCGGGCCCCGCATCAGGCTCTATGCTGACAGCTCAAGGCCTGGAGCCTGCTTCCGATTCTGTGTTACCTCTCTCTCTGCCCCTTCTCCACTTGCACTCTGTCTCTTTCTCTCTCTCAGAAAGAATAAACATTAAAAAATTAAAAAATAAGAAATATGCATGGAATGTTTACAAAAATTGAACTCTCGTTAGGTCATAAATAAATCTTCCAAAAATCCAATAAGATTTAATATCTATAGTCCTCATTCTCTGACCATAATATAATAAAACTAAAAATCTCTATATGTAATCAGTACACCAATATTCTTTGGTTGTTTAAGAACTGACTTGTAAATAATCCATGGATCAAGGAAGAAATAAGATTGAAATTATGAAAATATTTAAAATTGGATAATAAGTAATACTTTACATATTAAGTGTGTGAGATACACCTAAAGTGATCCTTAGTGGGAAATGGATAACCTTACATAATATATTCAAAAAGTAGCCCCTATAGATCAATGCAATAGAATTGAGGGTCCAGAAGAAGATCCTTACATATACTGTCAGTTGGTTTTCAATGAGAGCTCCAAGACAATTCGATGCAGAAAGAATAGTCTTTAGTGAATGGTGCTGGGATGATAGGTTATCCACATGCAGAAGAATGAGGTTGTACCTTTACCTCACACCACAAACATAGCTCAACTCAAAATCGTTCAAAGACCTAAATGTGAGAGCTAAAAATCTTAATCGTTCAGAAGAAAGCATAGGTATAACTATCATGACCTTGGATTTGGCAATGGTTTCTTAGATATGACACCAAAAGCACAAGCAACAAAAGAAAAATATTGGACATCAACAAAATTAAGTTGTGCTTCAAAGGATACTATTAAGAAAGTACAAAGACAATCCACAGAATGGGAGAAATTTTTTGCAAATCTTATATCTGATAAGGGACTTATACAAAGGACATATAAAGAACTATTACAACTCAGTAGTAAAAAGAAAACACCCAACTTAAGAAATGGACAAAGGGCTCGAACGGATGTTTCTTCGAAGAAGATACACAGATGGCCTGTAAGCACATGAAATGGTGCATGATGATGGCTCAGCATCATTGACCACTGGGGAAATACAAATCAAAGTCACAATAAGATACCACTTCACACCCACTAGGATGGCTACAATCAAACAGATAATAGCCATGTGGATGACAACGTGGAGACACTGAAGCCCTCACACACCACTGGCGGGAATGTGAAATTGTACAGTCACTTTGGGAAACAGTATGGCAGGTCCTCAAAATGTTTAGCAGTTACCATCTATGAGCATGCAATACCCCGCCTAGGTATACACCCAAAAGCAATGAAAACATGTGTCCACATAGAAACTTGTACGTGAATGTTCATAGCAGCGTTCTTTAAAATAGTAAAAAAGTAGAAACCACCTGAATGTCCATTAACTGATGAATAAACACACTGGGTTGCGTTCTTACAACAGAACGTTATTGGGTAAGGGAAGGAAATGAAGTATTGATACATGCCATGACATGGATAAACCTGAAAATCATCACGCTACGTGAAAGGAGCCCACCACAAAGACCACGTATTGTATAATTCCATTGATAGAAGATGTACAGACTAGGTAAGTCCATAGAGATAGGAGGGAGATTTGCGGTTGCCTGGGGTGGAGGGTGGAGAAGAGAAAGAGTGTTGGGACAATGGATGTATGGTTTCTTTTTGGGGTGATAGAATGTTCCCAAATAGACTGCAAAACCATTGAATTACATACTTTAAGTGGGTGAGTCAACATGAATATATCTTATAATAAAGCTGTTATTTTTTTTAAAGTAGCCCGAAAATGAATGGGGTAAGCCTATAACTCAAGAAATCAGCAAAAGTACACGAGTATGCTTAAAGAAAATGGGAAGAAAAAATGATAGGGGCGCAAATTAATGAAATCGAGTGATCTTTGCAGAAGTTAATAAAATAGACAACCCTATGGCAAGGCTGCAGAAGAAAACCGGAAAGAAGGCTCAAATACCCGTATCAGGAACGGAAAAGGTGCCGTCACAGTGGATGCTGCAGACACTGCAAAGATAATAGGAGGGTGTTGGGAACACACATACGGCAATAAATTAGACAACTTAAAAAAAAATTCTCCCCAGAATTGTATCTATCATCTGAGAGATAACAGGCCGTTCAGGCTTTTCAACATGGATCAGGTTAACTTACAGAGAGGAGGGTGCTGAAAAGATGGAGACAGAGCACACCTGGATGAGGGAAGAGGCAGGGACGCCCCGGTCCACTGGGCAGGCCCGGGCAGAGTGCCATGGAGGGCGCTAATTGGCCTGCGGGGAACCAAGAGGGTACTGGGGCCTGAGAGAGAGCCCCACGAGGGCGGGTCTGTGGTGGCCACTTTCCCAGGGCCGCAGTGTTGCTTCAGGAGGGCCTTCCCCCTCCTCATTTGGTGAGGACACCTCCTCTGCCCTGGGTTTCTGTCCTGCTCCCCTACCACCTTACATGGGTTCTTTCTCCTGTCTGGTTTTACTGTTTCCTTCCCTGGTAAGTGAGAGAGTCCGTCCGGATGATGCCTGTGGTTATTTCCAACGCCAGAGTTCTCCGAGTCCCAGTTCTCCTATCTGCTAGTAGCTGCAAGAGCTGTGAGTTAGGAATTGTTTGGCTTTTTTGCTGGTCCTGCAAATCCGAGTTACAGGGCGAGAGCTGGAGGGGTGGTTCTCACACTGTTCTGCAGCACCGGGGGATACCCAGAAAGATTCGCAGGGGCCTCTGAGGCGTGAAGGGAAGCTCAGCTGTGGGGCTGAGGCCTCCTGCCAGAGTGTCATTATCAAGCTTGCCGGAGCTGTTTTATATTCTTGTGAAAGCTCATTTACAAAAAAGGCTCAAGTCTAAGCAATGTTGAAAATCCCGCACCATCTAAGCGGCAGTCAGAAAAGAGGCCTCAGGGCCTTGATTGTTGATGCCTGGGGTTCCCTGCTGAGGCTCAGGACCAAGGGGATGTCTGTTATGGGCTTATTGATCCACCACAGGGTGTGTTTGGTTTGCATTTGCTATGAGGCCTTTATAGCACTTGATGTCTTTTGAAGATACTTGCTGATCTCTTCAACATCACTCAAAAAGCCTCAGAAGAGCGCGGGCCATCTTTGCTGTGGCTTTTTGGCAGAGGTTTCTGGATTTGCTGGGCATCTGCACCATCCGTGTCTACGGTGTGCTTGATCTTGTACAAGCTTTATGGCGAGAAGGACGTGGGAGCTGGAGATGGGGTGGGAGGGGGGGCACTCAACACAACGGAAGAAAAGCCCAGCTCCTGAAGTCCACTAATAACCTGAGTAACTAGAGAAGAATCAGTGACGTTTTGGGAGTAAGAATTGTGGAGAGAAAAGGAGTCGTGTAGCCAGGGCCCTGGAAGAGTTGTCAGATAGAAGGGTCAGGACAGTCACGTGGCTACCAGACGAGGAGCTATGAGCCGTGAGTGGAAAGGAGATGTTGCAAAGCCAGTCCCGACGGTGAGAGCTGCCTGAGGACTGACCAAGCTCCCTCACAAGGTCTAAGCGACCCCCTGCCCCCGCAGCTGTTCAGAGTCTGGGCAATTCCTGGCAATATTGAGGAGAGAATGGGTGATGGAGGGTGGGGTGGGCAGGCGAGCTGTGTGGTCCCCGTGGCCCCTTCTAGCCCTCCTAGCTTCTGGTCAGGAGCTACAGTGTTACATGAAGACTTGGGAGCAGTAAAGGTGCAGAGAAAGAAGCCTGCACAGTCTGGGCTGGACAAAGGGGGCTTCCTCGGGCCTTCGCAGTCAACCTTGGAAACACCAAGTCTGGCAGCTGGGTTCTGGGGGGCAAGGTGAGGAAAGGACAGTACATAAGACTGTGGTGAGATCACGGGTAACTCTGGGCACCAGATACCATCAGGAGACGAGGCTGGGCACTGAGGCCTGGGGTACCCGGTAATTGGGGCGATCACAAGGGCCTGGCTGCCTTGGCTATGTACCTTCCAAGCAGCGCTCTGAGTGAAAAGCACATTTATGAAATGCCCCATTCATTTCCTGCTAGAGATCCTATCTTAATCCCGAGTTCTCGCCTCCTGGAGAATTAGCTGTTTCCCATGAAGCCTTCCCTCTTTCTAAAGATGCTGAAGGAGACTTGGGGAGAGGCACAATGTCCATTTAGCAAAGCAAACTCTGTGTTCTCCCTATATTTTCTTAAGTACGCTTCTTTCCTTGTTTAAATATCTGATGTCAGATATCGGGCCAATTCAACACCGCATCATTTCCTAGCACATATTGTGGTTGGTCTGAGAGAATACACTTAAAAGCTGTGACAATGATCTGAACCACTGTCAAGGCTGCACCATCAGTGATAGAAAGCAGCTCGATTTTGATATCGCAGATGTAAAGCCGTCTGAGATACTTTTGTCTGCTATGGCTGGGTGCTCCTGCTGAGAGAGATCGGAAAGTCCCAGGAGCACAGAGACAGGGCGTCAAGTCATTTCTTGGCTCCTATAAGCCCACCAGCCCACAAAAATGGTTGACGGGATTTAGTGCTGCTTTCAACCCTTTGTGCTACAAAGAGAGGAAGGTCGGTGAAATCCACCATCATTTTGGAATAGGGTCATCGGCATTGTCCTGGGCCCGGACTCAAGGAAATTCTTCACTGTGTAAATCTGGCTGAAATGCTGAGTGTCCTAGGAAGAGAACCAAGGCTTAGAAGTAGGAGCTTTGATCCATATTCCTGCAGGGCCCCCGAGTTTGGGTGCAATGTGTGATTGCTGGCTTGTCGGTGTGCTTAGCAGCCTTAGACTGGCTGAGCCCCAGCTGGGGGACAGATAGTGTCCTTGCTCCTGCTGCTTCCCCGAGGCTGTAAGAGTGGGGCGGGACCTAGATTTCAGGGCCAGGATGACCACCCCTCAGGACGGCTTGGGAGGCTGGCCGTTGAAGTGGCCTGAGCACAGAGAGAAGATGATGTCGCTGAAATCACAGCACAAGTCCTGGGCTGACAGCAGCCTTGCCCCAGAACAAGTTTCTCTGGCCTCAGAGAAGCCAGGCCAGCTTTACTTCTTGGCTGCCTGATTCGTCTCTGTTCTCCTTCCAACCCGAGGTCCTCTTTGCTCCCATCTCACAATGCCTGGAACCCCAGACTCCGTCTGCACCACAGTGGCCCTTACTCTCAACCTTGTATTCTAGGCAAGGGTCCGGAACTGCCAGGCTGCTGGTGGCTGGAGGGCAGAGATGGATGTGTCCTGCTTGCCTCTGCATCTGGGCTTGGGGTGGGGGAGGGGGGCACGCTGAGTGCCTGACCTCAGGAGTAAGGGCCTGTGTGGCTTCTATCCTTAGCACCTGGCCAAGGCTCAGTAAGTGCTAAATAAAGGCCTGGGGTTCCAGAAGGGGAGAACTACCTCATTATTCTCCATCTCTCAAGGCCATTGCAGGCCCTGGCATCCAGTGGGTACTCAGCGTGGCCAACTTCGGGTTGGCCTGGTTTCCCACGGTCCCTCACTTCAGTGGGGACAGGCAGGCTCTGCGACCCCTCTGGGATGGTGGTGTTCATTGCCACTAGGTTCCTGGGTATGCTGGGAGGAGGCGGTCTCCTCGGGCCTGTGAAGCGGGGCTGATTCGCCTTCCTGAGACTGTGGGGAGTCTGGCTCTGCAGCTGCCTGGATTGCTCCCGCGTCACACCCTGTGCCAACACTTCTCTCCAAGACTGACAGAGGGGAGGCTCACGGCCCAGATGGCTGGACCTCGGCCCCCTGATGTTTCCCTCCCTCTGAGCAGAAATGGAGAGCCAGAACAGCCCACCAGTGTCCCAGGGAGGAGGGACTGTCAAGAGTGAGTGCCAGTGAGCCAGGGCCAGGAGCAGGTGTCCAGCTGTGCCACGGGGTGGAGAGCGTCCTCCCTCCAGAGGGGCTGGATGAGGCAGCTGTGGAGCCCACGATGACCTGGGAAAGAGTGGGGATAGGAGGGGACACTGGGGAGGAAGAGTCCCAGGCCCCCAGCGGGGCATCCCTTGTCACACTGGAATAAGCCTGTGTTAGTACCCTGGCTGTGCTGGGTCTCCGGTGGGTGCTGGGGGGGGGGGGCGGCCAAGGGGAAGTGAGGCCTCCACTCCCCTCTCTTGCTGCATATCTCCCGAGAGTCGGGGTCCCTCTCCTTCCCAGGTCAGGCCTGCACTGTGGTGAAAAGGGTCTCCCCCATCCCTGGTGCTCTCCTTTTTATTGTTCACAGACATTTCCCCAATAAATCTCAACGTATACACTTGTCTTGGTGTCTGCTTCTTAGAGGACCTGAACACTTGCAGTATGTGTCCCTGTGTCTGGTTCTTTTCCGCATCATCTGTCAATGAGAGCCACCCAAGTCACGGAGCAGGAAGGCACTGCTTTGGATACAGCTGGTGTCTTCTTCCACATGGTAAGAGACCTGACAGCTGCCAGAAACTTCAGCGGTCATGTAGCACCACATCTCACCTGGGCTGGGAGCCCATGCAGGTGGTCATCCGGACTCTGCTTGAACATCTCCAGGGGCAAATCACTGCCTTCTTCTGTGAGTCCTAAGAAGGCAATAAAAATTTCTAGAAAATTCTTCCTGCCATCGGACAGTCCACAAGATACCTAGTTCCCTCCTCAGTGGTCTGATGGACACAGATCATTCATTCATTTCTTCTGTTTTAAAAGGACCCGTGGCCTGTCAATGGTGGCCTGTGTGAGACCTCACCTCAGATGGGGCAGGTGATTGAGACAGGCCCAGCCCAGGGCTTTTGCTCTGTGCCGGGGTGGCTTGGCAGAAGTGAGCCTAGATTTGGGGATGGCAGGAGGTAATGAGAGAGGAAGAGTACCTCCACCAAGGTTTCTTTCTTTCTTTCTTTCTTTCTTTCTTTCTTTCTTTCTTTCTTTTTTTAATATAATTTATTGTCAATTGGCTAACATGCAGTGTATACAGTGTGCTCTTGGCTTCAGGAGTAGATTCCCATGGTTCATTTACATACAACACCCAGTGCCCATCCCAACAGGTGCCCTCCTCAATGCCCATCACCCATTTCTCTCTCTCCTTTGCCCCTCCCCATCAACCCTCAGTTTGTTCTCTGTATTTAAGAGTCTCTTACGGTTTGCCTCTCTCGCTGTTTGAGACTATTTTTCCCCTTCCCTTCCCCCATGGTCTTCTGTTAAGTTTCTCAAATTCCACATTTGAGTGAGAATGTAGGATATGTGTCTTTCCCTGACTGACTTATTTCACTTAGCATAATACCCTCCAGTTCTATCCACGTTGCTGCAAATGGCAAGACTGTGTTCTTTCCCATTACCTAGTAATATTCTGTTGTATGTATAAACCACATCTTCTTTATCCACTCATCAGTTCCATCAAGGTTTCTGTAGCAGGCTCAGTGCCCCAACTGTCTCCTTGGAACTGAAACCTCTCCCTTTCACTAAAGAGAAAAAAGAATCTGTAGGCTCCTGCCACATGGGCCAAGGTTCAAGTCTGGTTCAAGTGTCTAACTCCCAGTTGTTTGATCTTGAAGTATCACTCAAATTCTCTGGGTCTTCATCTCCTGTTGTTTGAAACAGGATGATATTAAATACCTCACAGATCTCTTTGGGGATTAGACAACTTGATGTCTGTGAGATGTGCTTTGTGGAACCAACCATGAGTTAAATGCACCCCTGCAGCAGCCCAGCCCACAGCTGTGACCTGTTGGTCTTGGATGTGAGTGCCGGGCTGTATGTGTATAGAGGGTAGAACGGAAACCCCTAAAAAGATAAGTTCATGTGCTAATCCCTAGAGCCTGTGGATGTGACCTTATTTGGAAAAAAGGTCTTTACAGATGTAATTAATTTAGGGATCTTGAAATAAAGTCATCCTGGCTTATCTGGGTGGGCTGTACATCAATAACAAGCATCCTTACAAAAGACAAGAGTTGTCCCAACCCAGACCTCTGCCAGGTGACAGAAGGAGCTGCAGAGGGTTTTCGACCCCCCTGAACCACAGAGCTTAAGTGTAGATGAGCAATCCTAACAATCCAGTCCTTCCTGCCAGCCCCGTGGCACAAAAGCCCTGTTTGCTGTTGATATTCGTGTCTTAGTAACTGGAAACACCACGTTTTGAAAGTAAAAATAGTTGTAAAATGAATGAAACATTATGTAACATCTTGTATGTGTGAAGAAAAAAGGAGAGCTACATGGACATTGACAGACACCTCAGTTTGGAGAAAAGTCCCATTCATGCCCGAAAGATCAAGAAAGCCTGCCCGCCGGCCTTCCCCCTTCTTTTCTTCAAAACATATTTGTTAAGCTTCGAGTTTGTGCCAGTCATTGTATTAAGTGTGAGGGACATAGCTGTGACTAAGAAAGGCCATCTTCCTCCTCCCTGGGCAGGCAGCCTAGGAGGGGAGACGGGCGTTTGACAAAAAGTTAAGACGCATCATTTTAAGTGACGATAGCGCTGTTATGAATTGCCTTGGCGCCTTTGCCAAAATTCAGTGACCAAACACATGTGCGTCTATTTCCGGGTTCTCTATTTGGCTACTGATCTGAGTGTCCTCTTTTACCAATTCTACACCGTCCATCTACCGTGGGAAGCCTTGAAGGCGGGACTGTACCTCCTCCAACTTTGCTCTTTTCCCAAAATCACTTTGGCTTTTCTGGTTCCTCTGTCTTCCTAGCTACATTTTAGAATCGGCTTTTCAGAATCCATTAACCCTGTACCAAGTGATAAAGGAAAAGTCCACAGAGCTAAAGATTTTCCATAAACCAAGTGCTAGCAATCTAGTCCTATGTTAGGCTGTAGGCAAATAATGGATGACGTAAAAACTAGTTTTCTTTTATTTTTTTTTTCGGTTTTGTTTGTTTGTTTGTTTTGGTTTTTTTACGAGGCACCCTGAGATCCTATGATCTTTTCACAAATGATCGAGATGGCTGGATGGTTGGATGTGGGTTAGAACTATTTATAGCTGCCCAAACCATCCTTTGTATATTGTTGCTTCTTTTTACTTGACCTTAATGACAAAGGTGTAAACGAAGCTGGAGACATGACGCTGGCCTCCGCGACAGAATTTTGAGGAGAGTGGATGAGAAAGAAACCATGTGGGCCGCTGTGGCCTCAGACCATGTGATGCGAACCTGCAGGCTTTAGGCTGAAAGATTCATAAACCCTGAGCACCTCCTCTGTGGGCCGATGGCCCAGGCCTAGAGCCGTAATGTCCATGCAGGGATCTAGGGGACAGAGGGCCAGTCATGTGCGGTGGATCCAAGGATGAGAGAAGGTGAAGTGGCCCTAAATCTGGCAAGGCAGGGAGGCTGCGTCTGGCCCCGGGAGCCTTAATGGGCCATGCCACGCTTGGAGCCGGCAGGAATCTCCTGTGTGCAGTCAGCAACAGCGTGGCCGCTCTGGGTCTGCCCTGCTTTGTTCAGACTGTGTCCCGCTCCCGCTGGGAGTGCGTGGGTAGTCAGGCAGAGCCCACAGGCTGCAAATCACAGCCCCCCCCCCCCCAACACACACTGAGCCTTCGCCCTTAGGAGACATGCAGCAAAGGACAGACATGTGGAAGCCCAGGATGTCTGGGGCCTCCCAAGGGAGACAAATGAGGAAGCCGAGGCTAGCATGAAGCCACCACATTGGCTAGCAGGCTGACCTGGGCAGCCCAGTTCTCCACCCCGAGGGGAGGGGGAGGCAGGAAGGTCCTGAGGCCTGCAGGACAAGCTTCCTGCCCTCCAGAGTCCCTTGCCTTGCTGAGGGAAGGAGAGGGGGCCTTCCCAGATGCCCCCAACACACACAAGGTGGCAGCAAGGGGTGAGGGCCAGGGCACTGGCCTCGGGGTTGAGATGGCCTCTTAGCCTGCCTCACCACTGCCTGGTTCTGTGACCTGAGATGGTCACATGATTTCCCTAAGCCTGTTTCCCGTCACTGCAAAATGGGATGGTCATTCTGCCAGGCTTTCATGCCAGTAGAAAATCAAGTAAATAGTAGATAGAAGAAGGGGTGAACAGTCAATCCTAATAGTGGACACTGATGTGGTGCTCACTGTGTGCCTGGCATCGGTCTAGGTCCCAAAGCCTGGAATCATATGCATGAAATCACTGAATCCCCATAACACCTCCATAGTGGATGTACTGTTTGTTATGAGCCCATGGTACAGGTGAGGGAAACAAGGTTCAGAAAGGTAATGAACTTGCAGAAGGTCAAGTGCTGGGGCCGGGATTTAATTTGGGTCTGTCTGAATCCAGAACCTTTGCTTTTGACCAGGGCACTCATGCTGCTGATGGAAACACTCTGGTACCTGCAGGGTGTTGTATAAAACCAAAAGTTATTTGGTTTCAAGGTATTCAATTAGTTTTACTCCCACTGTCCTCATCTGTACGCGTCTGGAAATAAGCTGTGTTGGACTAGACTGTCTGCTAAGAGCCAGCAGCAGGGGAAGGTGCAGAAGAGAATGTCCCCATGGGAGGAAACTTGTCAGTGCACTCAGAGGGCTGGGCAAAGCCTCCTCGGGGGCAGGAGAGAGAAGGACACAGACCCACGAAGCGGTCCACCCCTGGAAGGCACTTCAGGAAAGACAGGCTCTTTCCTGAATCCAGTCTCATTCTAGAACCAACCTCCTAGGGGTCAGTAGCCTCGATGCAGAGTCTGGTGAACCAGACGTGGCTCCTTTGGTGACTCAGGAAGCCAATGGGCAGTGTTGTGTGCCTGTCAGAGTTTGTCTGAGCCTCACTCCATGAGGCCCAAGGCTGCCAGATGATAGAGACTTGAATGGGCCTTGATCTGGGAATGCACAGAGTTGGGGAGCAAAGGGGGCTGGGAGAGGTTGGTGAGCAGAGGAACTGGCAGCAGGGTCCAGAGAGACAAGGGGTTGGAAGTAACTGTAGTGCTCTTTCAACCTGGCCCTCCCATCTGAGCCCGAGCCTGGGTTGTTTGAGAGGGCCTGGAAGGACCGTCACCCTAATTATCTCCTTCACTGACCCGTCTCACAGGCCTAAGCTCCCACTCTCAGAGCTTCCTTTTTTTTTTTCTCCTTAATTTTTAAATGTTTATTTTTGAGAGAGAGACAGAGTGTGAGCAGGGGAGGGCCAGAGAGAGGGAGACGCAGAATCCGAAGCAGGCTCTAGGCTCTGAGCTGTCAGCACAGAGCCCAACGTGGGACTCGAACTTATGAACCATGAGATCGTGACCTGAGTCGAAGTCGGACAGCCAACCAAATGAGCCACTCAGGCGCTCCTCTCAGGGCTTCCTGCCTTTGAGTTAAACATTGCTGTCTAACAACTTGTTCATAATGCAAACTTATCTGGGTCCGTGGAGTCACCAAGACCTTAGTGTGACGGAGTTTGTAGCTGGAGAGGAGCAGGGGGAGGGCCCCGGTCTGGGAGAAAATGCAGGAAAGAGCTTTGACAGTGGAGAATTAGGAAGAAGGAAATTTTGGCAACCTGCTGGCTTTGCCTATAGCTGAACCTCAGAGAGTCAGCCTCCATGGAGACGTGGGCTTACCGGGGGCCTCAGATCTCCGGATTTCTTAGGAGAGCCTTGCTGCTCTAACAGATGACCCTGAAATTTCAGTGGCTTGAACCCCAGACAAATTTATTTCTTACTTATGGTTCAGTCTAATGCAGGGTAGGGCCTCGGCTCCACACGATCACTCAGGGTGCCAGTGTCCTTCCTTCGCGGGGCTCCTGTCCTCAGGCTGCTCAGGGCCCTCTCCATCAGCCAAAGGATGTGGCACGAGAGTGGATACTGCAGACGAGACATTTGTGTGTGCCGGGCTAAGAAGTTCTCGTTGCTTCCACAGGCATTCCATTTGCCAAACTCAGTCACCAGGCCACACCTTATTATGGGGCTGGGTGAGGGGGGAGGGGGGGAAGGACTTCAGCTGTCTGCCTGGAGGAAGGGGCAAACACAGCAGTTTCTGCCCCACTGGAAACCTTCTCCTTCCTTTCAAAAATGGACCAGAGCCCAGTTTGGGCCACCAGGAAGTCTCCATTGAGGAGGTAGCATTGGCTCTGGGCCCGGAAGGACGGTAGGCTTCTCCCTGAGAAGGGGTGGGTGTTGTGTACAGAGGGACAGATGTGTTCTCTACATATGGCCCCCATCCCTACCCCCCCCCCCCACCTCCCAGGGCACAGGGAGAGCCGATCCTACCAGCTGACGCAGGGTGGAACAGTGTCGTTGGGGAGGACCGGGAAGGGTAGCTTACCCCAAATGTCCCGGGCTGCCCAACCGGTACAAATGACCACAAACCTCATTTCTTCTCACAAGGACAAGAGGTGGTCATTTCGTGAGTCAGGAAGGTGCTTTTATAGCTGATAATTACATACTCATTGAGGAAAGGTAATAAAAATCATTCCTCTCTTCATTTACTTGGATGTGATTTTTCTGTCGGCATTATGTAATTACTGGTCTTTTTCAGTAGCGTTATTAAGGACAAATGGGCCGCCACATAAATTCAAATGCGAGAAGTGCCTCATTAGGGAGAGTGGGGAGGAGACGGGCCGTTTGCTTGGAGAAGACTCTGGCAGTGCTCAGGGCACGGTTGTCGGGTTGTTGGGAACGAATCGTTCGTTCACAGCTGGACTTCAGGGTTGGGCTCACTCTCGGAAGCTTCTTTCCCACCCCTGGACACCAAGTGTCTCAAAGACGGTGTCCCCTATGCCTGCCTGCAACCTGAAATCCTGGGGCAGGACCCCCCAGGAGGGGACAAACTGAGTCTGTATTTTAGACTTCTCCTGCTGTGTCTTTCCCCCAGCTCTTCCCTCTCCTAGATGGCTGGGATGGAGACTGATACTCTTTTTCCCAGAGTATCAGTTAAAATGGCAGGGATCGTCTCAAAAGAGCAAGTCTGTGACCACTTTGAACAGTCTGTGTCCAAGTAGTCACCAGGAACATGGCATGAATTGCTGTGGCACTTAGGGACAGGAACACTGCGTACATCCACTCAGGTTCTTCCAGGGGGCTGCTGCTCACACAGGCTACCGTGTGTTGTAGCTGCATGGCTCCAGGCGGGTGGCCCTGCTACAGAATCCTGGGCACAACTAAGGAGGCAGCCAGGAAGCCCCGGCTGGTGCTGATAGGCTTTCTCTAATCCAGTGGTGCTTCCGCGCTCCACACTTGTCAGCTGCCAGCACGGAGGCCATGGCATGTCGGTGTCAGGACCTGGGAGCCACCCAATGAGCAAAGCCCTGCACCCGCTCCTCAGATAAGCTGCCCCACAATCCGAAGAGGCGCGTGGATGGGATAGTCTTCTCCTGAGACAAGGCGGAACGCCTCCCGAGGAATACAAATCTGGGGGTCCCATGGGGAGAAGGGTTTTTGGTGGGCCTAGAGGGCCAATATGGGAACTTCAGCCTCTGATGCCAAGAGCCCAGGCTTAGAGCTTGCAGGTGGAGCTTTGTTCCAAACTCCTAGGTTGGACAGACTTAAGCAAGCTGGTGAGAAGAGTTTATTATTTCACTTCAAATCATTTCACACGCATCGGGCCCTTTCCTTGTGCCAAGTACCGTGTCAGTGCACTATATTATCTCATTAACTCCTCCCAGGGCCCCTCGAGGAAGGTCCTCCTATGACTTCCATTTTAGAGGTGAGGAAACTGACATGTGATCCGGTCCGGCATCACCAGCCTGAGTGTGGGGAGACCTGCGATTTGAACCCAGTCTCTATGGTCCCAGAGGCTCATTTCAACCATCATGATCCTCTGTGTTCAAGGTTAACTGAACAACAGGAGAGTGAGGTTAAAGGAGGTGGGTGTGAAAAGGCTATAGGTTCATCTGTCCCGAACACCCTGATCCAGCCATCTTTCGATTCCTTGACATCCTTCCTTCCCTCCCTTCTTTCCTTTCCACGCTCGTCTCATGTTTCTTCATGCCATTCCCTTCCCTTCCAACCAGGCTAGTCCTTAACCCCCTGCCTCTGAACAGGGGGCACTATTTCCCAGACCCCTGCTGTTTTCTGTCCATCAACATCAAATCTTCCCTTTCAGATTTGTTGCCAAGTTCACTGCACAGGCTCACTTCACTCACTCATCAATTCAGGACCTGCTGAGCACCTATTTTGCATCAGGGGCCATTGCAAGCCCTGAGATTCAAAACTGAATGAACTGTGGTCTTTCCCCTGAAAGAGTTCACTGGTCTCGTTGGGAAGACAGACCAATGACTAGAATAGGATAGACTAGGTGCCCCTAGAACAGGGCTTTCAAACTCAGTGTGCCAGTGAGGCACTTGAGGATCTGGTTAGAATGTCTGGGGAGGGACCTGACCTTCTGCCTTTCCAACAAGCTCCGGGCAATGCTACTACTGAGAACCACTCTTTGTGTAGCAAGATCCAGAAGACTTCAGATGCTGCGACCGGAATGTAAGCCCGGTGCTGGGGGAAGGGACTCAAAGAGAGATGGGAGTCTGGGAAGGAGCTGAGGCCTGAGCTAAGTCCTGACCAAAGCTAAGGGGACGGACCAGAGCTCTGTCACCTCTCAGAAATGAAATGCATTTGAGATAGCACCAAGGGGTCAGATTGGTTCTAATCTAGCCTGGAAGAGATATTGTGTCCACTCAGCCCTACCTTGCTCTGAGCAAGTCGTTGGCTTCCGAGAAGTATGGAGGTTGGGCTAGGAGGTGAGCTAAGGTCCCTTCCAGCTCTGAATTTTTAGTAGTCTAATATTTCCATCACAAACAGC
Source organism: Panthera tigris (assembly GCF_018350195.1). Lineage (NCBI taxonomy): Eukaryota > Metazoa > Chordata > Mammalia > Carnivora > Felidae > Panthera > Panthera tigris. Next base: position 72,999,710 of record NC_056668.1, read on the forward strand.
AGAATAATTCCATTTTGTGGAGCAGTCCCTGAGCTTGGCAGGCAGAGGCACCTTAGAAAGGAGACACTCAACTCCTTTGTTTTGCAAATAAGTAAACAGTTCCCGAAATGAGGGAGTTTTCTAAGATCACAGAGTGGGTTGGGCCCACACCCCAGACCCTAGAGGTCACAAGTGCCTGGCCTGGGGCTCCTTCCCTCAGGGCCCCTGCGTCCTCACAGTTTTAGGGGGCTCCATTTCTTCATATTTTATGTAAAAGCCTTCCCCACAGAGTTGTGCCCCAGGGGCCCTGCCTTCCCTGGTCCAGAGCTGCCTTTCAGAATGAGACAAGTAACTAAATAACTCGTCTGGGAGAAGTTAACGGAGCCCTTCTGTGAGGAGCTGGTGACAATCAAAATAAACTATTCCCAGCCTGCTGGGTTGGGCTCTCAGGAGAGAAATTACAGAGTCCTGGTAATGATCATCACGAAGACTTTCGCTGAAACACAGTCTCTTTTTTTAATCTCAAGTGATCCATGTGAGCAGAACGGCTTCCCTGGTGCTTTAAGTACAACAAAGAGAAAATGGAACCAGTCCGCCCTCCCAGTGCGTTCGCTGAAGGTGTGCCATTGGGTGCCAGGACCTGTGAGTTGTACACACACATGCACATGCACCTACATGAACAAGCACAGTGGCTCATGCAAACTCACACACGTATATCACGTGGACACCACCGCACATACCTGCACATACACCTCCGTACTTGGGGATGCTCAGGAACCCAGCAGAAGGCCCTGGGCACAGCGGGTGCTCAACAAGTGCCCACTGGGCACCCTGAAAAGCAAACCAGCACACCCTGTAAGCTGAAACCTTATCCTTTTAAAAAATAGGCCCTACCTCTTCCCCAGAGGATTAACTGGGCTCACCTCCTCTACTGTTTTAATGAATACAGGGGCACAGCTGGTGGATGGAAGGCTGAAGCTTACCTTGCACGAAGGCAGGATTTCAAAAATGTCATCAAGCCTCGATGGCCACTGCGATCAGAATGCTTTGGCTAAATGAACAGATGCAACAAGAAATGCCAGTGAGTGCAGAGCATGCCAGGCGCTCATTTGCCCGGGAAGCAAGCACCCTGCCTCTCCCACCTTTGGCTACTGTGCAGGCCGGCCCTGCTGTGACAGAGGGATGAGAAGGCCCTGCTCCTCCCCAGCTCACCCAGCTGGCAGTCCCACTGCCTGCTGGCTTCCTCCCCACCCATCAGCCAAGGCACCCGGAAGGTATCCCCTCTCCTGATGCAGCCCTACTATGCCCCTCTCTCCTGTATGTGAGTTCTGCGGATACTTACTGGACTGTTGCTGGGGGGGTGGGGAGGGCTGAGACCCCAGACAGCTGAGACTTGCAAGCTAAGACCTTTGCCCTTAAGAAGCCTCCAGTCAAGCTGGAAAGAGAGGCCTAAACCCCCAGAAACTCAAATTCGTCTTGTGGGTTGAGGGCTGGCAGGATGCTGGAACAAGGGTTGTGTGGATGAACGTGGTGTTGACCAAGTGTTATGGGAGAGATGGAGGTCATATCTGCTGGAAAAGTAGGGAAGGTTTGGCTTTGATGGTCCTTGAGCCAAGTCTTGGAAGGTGGGAGAAATGTCAAAAGAGAAACTTACTAGGGAGGAGAGAGGCAAAAGGTACGCACACAGAGGTTGGAAAGTGTCAGCCCAAAGAAAGTCAACTGACTGGAGTGTTAGGGGCTTGACTTGGGGATGGGGAGGGCAGGAAGTAACTCTGTTGAGGCCACAGGAGAGGGTGGGATGGATCGCATAGAGCCTTGAACAGCATGTGGAGGAGTTTGAGCCTTATTCTGTGGGGCAGTTGGGAGCTGTTTCATCCAAACCAATCCCAACTAGTCTTTAGCTTACCATTGTCCCCAGGTAGCAAGGATAGCAGCCGAAGCAAGGAGGCGTATGTGGGGGGCAGGGACGGATGGAGTAGGGGTTTGCTCAAGGGACACCCACGTCCTATTATGTTTCTACTAGACTGACACTATGGGGAGATGACCTTTGGCCCGTGTGGCCCCTGGGTTATATGCACTTCTTTTCCTCTGCTTCTATTGGAATCCACATGAAAATGATTGAAAAGTGCTGCCTGAAATCAATGTTATTTGTCAAACTCAAGAACAGGCCTGAGAAAACCCGCCAGTCAGTGGGCCCTCAGTTGAGAGATACTGGTCTAGCTACCCTGCCGTTGTCCTCTTGGCTCATAAAGACCACCAGAGAACTTCAGATGAGGACTGCAGGGTTTTGATCTGGTTGAAACTGTGCTATGCACAATTCACGAGCCAACACTAGGGGCCCTTATAAGAAAATTAATGTATTTCCTGAAAAGACATTATTGAACATGACAGAGTGGAAGTTCTTTTTTTTTTTTTTTTTTGTAGACCTAAGTCAGAAATTTCTCTCAGACCTTAGAACCAGGAAGAGTTGATCTCCTATACAACTGGTTTATCCTCACTGTATGCTTTTAGTCTTGTAACTGATTGTATTTCTCTTCTTGAATTCGCTGCTAGGAAGCTCAGGGGCAAATTTCGGCCCACTCCTAACAAGGAATGTAGTGTCCTATTTTACTCTACTTTCCTTTCCAGTTTCCTCACGTAAGTTCTTTAAAAAAAATTTTTTTTTAACCTTTATTTATTTTTGAGAGAGAGAGAGGGAGAGACAGAGTTTGAGCCGGGTTGGTGCAGAGAGAGGGAGACACAAAATCTGAAGCAGGCTCCAGGCTCTGAGCTGTCAGCACAGAGCCTTACATGGGGCTCAAACTCAAGAAACGTTGAGATCACGACCCGAACCGAAGTCGGACACTTAACCCACTAAGCCACCCAGGCACCCCTCCTCACTTAAGTTCTTAAACTCTTGTGCCAAATTTATTTTTGTAAGCCACCACAAATCATATGAAACATGGGGCACAAAAATTGAAAATATAGTCATGGACATTAAACTGGAAACATTTAAGAGAAGATCTGGTCCTGTTCCCTAAATGATAGAGAATATATTTACAGCTTTGAGGAGAATGAGTGTCAGGGTGCCTCAGTAAACTGGTGGGAGAACTCTGCCCAGGCACACCATCCCAGCCATTCCTCCTTCTGCTGGGGCACTGAACCACCACAATCCAGAAGAGGATTATTTCAACCCTTCCCATGCCATCTCACAAAACCATCTTTGAAATAATCAGCCCATCTTACTGCTCTGGCTTCCCCTAAGGGAGTCTCTTGGCATCCCCGGTCAGGGGAACACGCCCAGGCACTCTCCATCCAAGATCAAGGGGAAGTGTAATCTTCTGCACCACAGTGGGGTGGACTGTGGGCATCTCGGCAACCAACTTGTTTTAAATAAGATCGTTCGGGTGTGAACTCTAGACCCTGAAGTGGGCTGGCTGGCTGTGCCGATTAATAATCAGAGCAGTAGATGCTCCATTTTGCTGTGCAGGGGAACATGAAGAGCAGAGTCTTTTATAACAATTCTTGAGAGAGAGATGAGGGTGACAGCGTGTCTCCTGCCGAGTCCCAAGCAGGGATGGATCAGCCCCTCCGCCTCCTTTGTAGACTGTAAATTCCTGGGGAAGAGATCTCTAGTCTGAGAAGTCAGCAGTGTTCCCGGAAAGAAATGATTCCTCTCCTTTCTTCACAGCACTTTTAAAACAAATCAGACTGTATCTGACTAGATGGCCAGCTCGCTAACAGCTGATCTCCCACTGGAGTTCTCTGGGGCTCTCTGCCTCCGAGGTCTTTAGTCCCTTAGCTATAGAAGCTTTCACTAGGTTTTTTTGGTCTTTTTTTTTTTTTTAATGTTTATTTATTTTTGAGAGAAAGAGAGAGAGACAGAGTGTGAGCAGGGGAGAGGCAGAGAGAGAGAGGGAGACACAGAATCCGAAGCAGGCTCCAAGCTCTGAGCTGTCAGCACAGAGCCTGATGCGGGGCTTGAACCCACGAACCACGAGATCATGACCTGAGCCAGAGTCAGGCACTCAACCAACTGAGCCACCCAGGTGCCCCTGGACTTCACTAGTTTTGATGGCGGCTGGTGAAAGGCTTTGTCCTCTTGAGACCTGAGGTGCCTCTCGGGCTAGGATGCCAGGCAGTGGGTGCTCATCCAAGAGGCTGGACAGGGGCCGGGCTTATGTCTGGGGTCCCGGCTCAGGCAGCCCTGCTCTCTTGGCTCTGACTGTATACTCAGAGCTGTACAGGAAAGGCCAGGTGGGCTATGGGCTGTGGGGACTCTGTGTGGCCCCTGGAAAGCACTCCTCTGCTGCCTCCAGCTGTTTGTTGAGTGATCACATCCTTGGGAAGCCTTCCCTGAGCTCCTGACCAGTCTCATCATGATATCAACTACTCCTTCTTGGCTCTAATCATTGCAGTTTTAGGTGAATTTGTGTAATTCTTCATTTAATGTCTCTCTTCCAAGGAACTGTGTGCTCCATGAGGGCATGGTAAACTCACCATTGTGCCAAACCCAGTGTCTGACACATCGTTGATGCAATAAACATATTTCGGGGGCGCCTGGGTGGCTCAGTCAGTTGAGCGTCTGACTTCGGCTCAGGTCATGATCTCACAGTTCGTGGGTTCGAGCCCCGTGTCGGGCTCTGTGCTGACAGCTCAGAGCCTGGTGCTTGCTTCGGATTCTGTGTCTCCCTCTCTCTCAGCTCCTCTCCCACTTGTGCTCTCTCTATATATAAATAAATATTTAAAAAAACAATAAACATATTTTGGTTGAATGAATAAATGATTGAATGAATGGATCTCTGAATTTGTCAAGTTCTTGATCTCTTGAGTTAGGCCTGGTGCCCCATGGGGCTGGCCTGGGGAGAGAAGTTCTCTCTGCTGTTAACTGTTGAACAGGCATTACCAATTCCCAGGCAGATGGGCTCAGGATGGGATGGCTGTGGTTATGGGAGGAGATGGGAGCCTCAGCTCAGAAGGTGGCCTTGAGAGAGGCCTGACACTGAGATCAGAGCCCAGGGTGCAGGGCACTGAGTAGGGATGTGTCTGTACAGCCAGACACACTGGAGCTTTGGTCCAGGCTTCCATTTCATAAACATGATGATGAGGCAAGTAGGTACAGCTTGAAGTTTGTATGTATCTTTTTAAATCTGTGGTTTTAGATTTTTAAATTAATGAAGGAAGAGAAGAAACCTGAGTGGCCAGTAAGCATTTGAAGACCTCTTTAGTAATCATAGAAATGCAAATTTAAACAACAAAGAGATACCATTTCTATCCAACAGCTGGGCAAAAAGGAAAGGGCCCAACAGTGCCAATGGTGCTGGTGAAGAGGTGGGGAGAACTCCACAGGGCAGGAGGGAGGATGTAAATTGCATTGAGAGCTCTTTGGGGGCATATGGTTGATCCTAAAATGTGCACACCTGAGGACCCAGTGATCCATTTCTAGGTACAAGCTCTAGTCTGGAGCAGTGGTTCTCAAACTTTAGTTTGCATCCAAACCACCTGGAGGGTTTGCTAAAACAGATTGCCTGACGCCAACCCCAGGGTTTCTGGTTCAGTCTAATGTGGGGCCTGAGAATCCTCATGTCTACTAATTTTTCAGGCAATGCTGATGCTGTTGGTCCTGGGACCACACTCGTTGCACACTCGTGCACGTTCCATTCTTGCTACGTGCACAGGAAAACATGCCTAGTGATGTTCATTGTACCATTTCTTATGGCAAATCTTAGAAACAAACCCAAACTCCATCTGTGGAGGAGAGGAGAAAGATACCGTGGCATATTACACAATCGAATTATTATATGGAATTTAAGTGAATGAAACAAGTTTATTTCACCATAGATAGTTCTGGAAGGATATAAGTTGTAGTGGGTTACATATAGTATAAAACCATTTTTTTGATAAGCTTAAAAACAATGTAGACAATCCAGTTCTATATAATCAATATAATATAAATACTACAACACAGGTTGGATGCGTGTCTAATCTATACAGCTGCTGTTTCTAGATAGGGAGGGGGATACCAGGACCAGGATAAGAGGATGCAGGGGCTTCTAGCCGGTCTGTTATTTTATGCTTAAAAAAAGGATCTAGGGGCACCTGGGTGGCTCAGTCGGTTGAGCCTCCGATTTTGGCTCAGGTCATGATCTCACGGTTTGTGAGTTCGAGCCCCATGTTGGGCTGTATGTATACGTGACCCGGGTCTGTGCGAGTGTAGGCCTTGGGGACCTGTAAGTTCCTGGAGCCCTGAAAGTCCTGAGCAATGTGTGTAGCTCATAGAGGGGACCTGCAGGGGCCCCCTTCCCCCACCCCCCCACAGGCTTACTTCCAGCATCCCTCTGCTGTGCAGGGCCTGTGTGACCCTGGGGCTGGGACTGAGGCAGTTAGAGATGACGAGGCCTGATCTAGATGGAGATACACGTGCAGCCGCAAATATTACAATTTACGGTGTAGTGTGGGAGCAAACCCAAGAAAAGGCCAGTGGAGTTCTGAGGAGGAGTGGTCAGCTCTGTGCAGGGAAGGCAGCTAGGGAGTTTTCGGGAAAGAGATTACATCGATAGTAGGTAGTTTTTCGGTTTTGTCTTTATTATTTTTTTTTTTGCCATTTTATCTTTTTACCAGCTTTATTGAGGTGTATTTCACACACCACAAATTTCAGCTGTTACAAGTGTATAATTCAATGATTTTTAGTAGCTTTACTGAGTGGCACAAGTATCAACATAAATTGGTTTTAGAACATTTTCAGCCTCCACAAAGATCCCTTGTACCGTGTAGTCAGTCCCCACTCCCACCTCCCTCCCTAGGCAACTCACCTCCTCTCTGACTCCAGATTTGCAGGATTATGTTTTGAAGGATGGAAACCGGACCTTAAGTTAATCACAGGGCAAGTACAAGACCTGGGGACATGGGTGGTTCCCTCTTTATAGCAGAAAAGCAGCTCTGTAGACTCTAACTTTGCCATCTGGGGTGAAATTCTGAACTTGGAAGCTTCGCACCCTTGAGGCTCTCTGCCTGCCCCAGAAGCATGGCTTTGGTCAGGGAACGCCTTTCTTCCTTATACTTTTGGGTGGTTGGCTTCCTGTTCTTCCCATATCCCTAAACTTGCTCGGGGGATGCAGTGCTGCCCTTGACTTTGAAAACACATTTGGCTGTGGATTCTCTGGGCTGGCAGTCACAGACCAGCTGGCTGCGAAGTCCCTGGAGGCCATCCGAAGCTCCGGATGATGGGGAACAGCCTGTGTGAACAGCACAACGAGGGTCTGTACTTGCCCGCTGTCACCTGCTCTGGTTCCGCTGTGATGAGGGTCCTTGTGGTCTCTGCCCAACTCAGACCCAAACATTTTTCACCCTGAAAATGCAAGAGGTGTTAGCAGATCATCTGTGTTTAGTCTGTCTTTTTATGATCAGGTGTGTTTTGACATGCTCTGGGTAGTAGTCTTGAAAATAGCATTTCCCCCTAATTTCAAAGTAATGTAAATTCAATGCAGAAAAATAGCACAGTAAAATAAAAATCAGGTCACCCTTATGGTCTTACCTGAAGATCACCATTGCTGCATTTGGGGCGTATGTACCTGCTGTCTTTTTTCCCCACCTGCCTGGCATTTTGTTGGCTTCCATTAAATCCCCAAGGTGGCTGAATAGGTGCTTCAGATGATCCTGTACCAGCCGGGCTCTTACTGGGCGGGGAGGCCCCGGCCCCGGGTTTTCCACTCTGGCTTGGACACCAACTGCTTCTGGCACTTTAAACCAGCTGTTCAATCTTGATCTTAGTTTTTCCCTCTGACAATGATCCAAATACTTGGCTCTGGGGAGAGAGTCCCTCTGCCTGAAGCATTATCTGCTGTGTGAAGCAAGAGAGTCAACCTGAAGCTGTTAATAGCTCTGAATTCTCTCCAGAGTCGCTGGGCAGCTGAGAGAATTCAATTTTTACGGAAGCTATTTCCATTAATCATTTATTAATGACTCTCCCAACTGACACAATTAAGTAGATCTAGGATTAAAAAAGAGCCCTGTATTCATTTCACATCTATCTAATTACCCTGAAGTTCACGGTCCTGGAAGAATGTGAAAAATGGCCTCCATTCTTCTCCTTTGTACTTTGCATTTCTCTCTAGATTTGGCTTCAGCCCCAAAGGGAGGCAGCCTGGTGCGTGCGTGTGTGTGTGTATGAGCGCGTGTGCCTGTGCATGTACAGATACAGGATCCCGAGCTTGAGCTGGACAGCAGAGGACAACAGCATGGAATCGATGTCACAGGGCTTCAGGAGAAGTCTCAATGTTGGGAACTTTAGGTGTTTTGGACTCCCATTTAATCCTCCTCAACCTCCGTGAGTTAGATATTAACATCCACATTTTGGACATGGGAAATTAGGGGCTCAAAGAGCCTGTGTGACTTACTCAAAGTCACACAACTGGTGAGGAGGAGAGCGGAGGCTGGAGTCCAGCTGTCGTGACCTCAGTGTCTTGGCACTTCCCCTAATCCACACTGCCAGTAACTCATGCAGCCCAGCCTGGCACACTCCAAGATTCTGCCATGGAAGTAGAAAGGCCAAACAGTGCGGATTTTCCACTGCTATGGGAATAAAGCACTCCCTTTTTTTCAAGGAATAGAGATGGTCATTAAAGATCTTCTGGTCCCAGAAGATCTAGTGGAGCTGGGAAAGTCTTGCCTACTGTTCTTCCCTAGGGCAGGTAGGTAGGAACTGCCTCCTGCTCTCCAGCAGCCCTGCCCACCAAAACACCTGGGTCCAGGGAGGTTATGTTCAGCCTGTACGACCTTGGACATCGGTCATCTTCCTGCACCAGAGGGCTGGGAGGTGGCCTCAGCCTGGAGCAAAGGACCGAGGCAGAAGGTGAAAAAGCCGAGAGTGTGAGTAAGCCTGAGGCAGCACGAGCGACTGGATCTAGAAACACAGGTGGGGCTGCTCCATGGGGACCAGACTGAGGAGTTTGGATGGTATCCCGTGCTCTAGGGCAGAAGCGTTCAGAGTGAGGGATGCAAATCCCTGCACGTAGCAGATGTGGCCACAGGGTCTCGAATATCACATGTTTGAAAGGACTTGGCGTCCAGATGCTCAGTTTCCCATGATACTCTCCTAGAGCTGACGTCCCTGGGATGCACCTGGCTTCACTCTAACCCTCCCTACTGAAGGAAAGCACGAGATGCCCTCACCCTTTGAGGGGTGTGAAACCTCCCAGGTTATAATCAAAGGAGAGAATTAATCAAACCACCCCAAACCATCAGGGCACAAAGCCTTCCAGGTCCTACACACATTTCTGTTAAAGGGTGAAGACTGGCATTAGAATCAGGGAATCAGGGGCGCCTGGTTGGCTCAGTCAGGTCTCCCGGTTTGTGAGTTTGAGCCCCGTGTCAGGGCTTTGTGCTAACAGCTTGGAGCCTGGAGCCTGCTTCGGATTCTGTGTCTCCTCCTCTCTCTGCCCCTCCCCTGCTCATGCTCTGTCTCTCAATAATAAATAAACGTTAAAAAAAATTAAATAAAAACAAAAAAAGAAACAGGGAATCAGGGGCATCTGGGTGGCTTAGCTGGTGAAGCCTCCGACTTCGACTTAGGTCATGATCTTGAGGTTCATGGGTTTGAGCCCCGCGTCGGGCTCTGTGCTGACAGCTCAGATCCTGGAGCCTGCTTCAGATTCTGTGTCTCTGTCACTCTCTGCCTATCCCCTGTTCACACTCTGTCTTTCTTTCAAAAATAAATAAATATACTGACTTTTTTTTTTTAAAGAAAGAAACAAGGAATGCGGGCTCAGACTGAGAAATTCTGAATCCTGATGCCATAGAGAAGAGCATGGTGGTGGGAGTACTGACAATTTTTGTTTAAGACTTCTAACCCCCAAATATAACTGTAAGCTTCCTGAGACTGTCATGTTTCTTGAGATACACTTAAAAAAAAATACAGGGGCGCCTGGGTGGCTCAGTCGGTTAAGCGTCTGACTTCGGCTCAGGTCATGATCTGCGGTTTGTGAGTTCGAGCCCCGCATCGGGCTCTGTGCTGACAGCTCGGAGCCTGGAGCCTGCTTTGGATTCTGTGTCTCCCTCTCTCTCTGCCCCTCCCCTGCTCATGCTCTGTCTCTCTCTGTCTCAAAAATAAATAAAAAATTTTAAAAAATTTAAAAAATACAGATAAAACTCATATGTTGTGTCTTTCAAATTTGTGTTATGAAAGTAGTTCATAACTACCTTATGAATTATATAGTAGTTCATATGTAGTTAAAAGTTACTTTTATCAAATTATATTATAAATTACTTATTTCAGATATAGACAATCTTCTCATTTCATCTTGTAAAATGTTCAGATTTTTCTACCTATCATTTCAAATATGCTGACTGTGGGCCAGTTATTTTTCAGTGACATTTATCTTTTCCTTTTCATTACATACATAGAAAAATTTGATCATGATAACCAAAGAAATTAATGGAATTGTTTCTTTAATTGATTCCCAAAACCAACAGGAGAGGTCAAAAAAGTATGTCTTTTTACCATACTTCTCACTTAGTAGATCAAATAATTATATGGGCTCAAAATCATGTACATCTTGGTCTGACTATTTTTACGGCACCATCTTACATGATTTATTCCAAAATTTATTTTCCAGTAGATTTTATGATATTCCTTGAAATGCACATTACTTTTCTGCTAGAAAGGAAGTCTGGTTTGGTTGATAGGTTTCATAGTAAGGCCTCGTATGCCAATTTGGGTGAGTGATATTTTTCAAAGATTGATGAACTAAATTTGCAGTTTCTAGGTATTGTGAGACATATTTAAAGCAGGTGATAAAAAAATTATTTTATTAAAAATATTGTATTGGCAAAAGTTTGATTAAACTGAACCAACCCTATCTGAAAATAATGGGTTAAATTAGGTGCCTCTGAGGGAAAGAGTGACAGGTCTAATTGATAGTCATTTCATAAGTCTTATTAGAATCTTTTTGGTGTGCTTTCCAGAAAATGGCCAAGTGCATAACCTGAAGGACTGGGTAACAACCCTTTTGGCAAAAGACGTGGTTTCCAGTTTTCTTGTCTCACGTTGACTCCAAGTCAGGTGTTCTGGAATCAGTGGCATTATTTAAATTATCTCTCTCTCTGTATCTACCTGCCCCTGCACCCCCTGCCCCCCGCCCCCGCCAGTGAATTTGTGGATTCCGTAGGCTACGTGTGTATATGATGCAACCATGTTCCATCTCGAACCTGACAACCAGACAACTATTGCAGAGGACACATAGAGTTCATTAGTCTGCCTAGAATACACCCTCTCCTCCTCTGACTATGCTTTTTCTTTTCCTCCAAACATGTGTATAGATTGCTAGTGACCACAGACCCTTTGCAGCTCCTCCTATCAAGAAGTGAAGTCTGCCTCCCTACCTCTTAAAACTGGTCTTGCCTGGTGAGTTGCTTTGACCAACAGAATGTGGCAGGAGTGATATAGTGTGGGCTCCCAACCTAGGCCTCAAGAAGCCTTGTGGTATCTGTTCTTGCTACCTCAGAATTCTGCTGTCCCGTAAACAATAACCTGCTGGAGGGGCTGTGTGGCAACCAAGATACCCTGGGTGAGAACATGCTCAGGGCTGAATGTGTGTGTGAGGCCATCTGAGACCATCCTGGCCCAGCCGAGCTGTGCAGCTAATTGATGCTGGGTGAGTGAGCCCAGCTGAGACCAGCAGAAAAACCACGGCTGATCCCAGCCCAAATTATTGATGCATAGATCGTGAACCATTGAATGGTGTCTTAAGCCACTAAGTCTGGGGATGATTTGTTAGCTGTTGCAGAGAAGTCTATTCACAAAATCTGTGCTCCTGTTCCAGATCGTGGGCTTCTTAACTGGGAGGTGGCCACTCAGCCAGGGACGACACTCCCCAACTCCCTCTGCACTCAGGTATGGCCATGTAACTGGCTCTCCCTAAAGGAGTGTGTATAGAAATGACGGGCGATGCCTCTGGGCTGAGGCTTTAGAAGTTGGTGGGGCTACTTTGCATCCTCTTTCCCCTTCTGTTGGCTCGTCCTGGGGGATGGTGAAACCACAAAACCCAGTGAGCCTGGGTTCCTGGTCACCATGTGGGAAATTGCCCACCAGTATGGAACACCTGCATTGGAGTATCACAAGTGTGATAGACAAACTTCTGTCGTGTCGTGACTTGGAAATTTGGGGATATGTTTATTAGAGCAGGCCACTGATGCAAGAGCCCACAATTATAAATTACTCTGTTGGATGCTATTTCAAGGGTTTCACATATATTCGCCCACATCACCCTCCCTACACCCCACAAGGTAGTACTATTTATTACTCTCGCTTTAACAGAGAAGGAAGCTGGGACTCAAAGGGGTTAGGTGACTCTCCCAAAGGCACATGTCTGGGATCAAGTGGGGCTGCGCTTTGACCTGGAGAACAGTACCCCAAGCAGGGTGCTCAGGTCTGCCCTGTCACTGACTCACTGTGGGATCTCAGATGAGCCCTTTCTCCTCTCTGGCTCCCCGATTTCTCATCTAGAAGATGGATGGGGAGTGAGGAGGCTAAAACCTGTGAGCTCTCTTCCATAGCTCTGACACACTGGGTGTCTTATGATTTGCAGCTTTGGAAGTGGGACACGGGAAAGGTGAGTCAAGCTAAGAAGGGAATTCATAGCAGAACGGGAATGAAAACCTCTGCCTCTCAAGCCCAGATCCACTCTGGTCTCCCAACTCTTACGTGCAGTCATAGGGGTGATTGCCAACGCCGGGCTGACTCGCCAGACCGCGTGTTGCAGTTTCTGTGACTCAGAAGACAGGAGTGCAGGTGTGTGGCACCAGTGAATGTCTGTTTCTCAAGCGAACCCCGGGCCCAGCACGCCCCTCTTCAGTGCTCTGGAAACCTCATACCCGGCGATGGGCCTGGTTCCCGTCCTGGGCAGGGGGCGCTGACTGAGGGGCTGGAAGGGTCAAGGCAGTGTCTTAGGATGAGGGAGCTGTGGACAACAGCCCAAGGAAGCAGGAAGGGCAGGAAGTATATTGCCCTTCCCCTCTATGTGGCAGATGCGGAAGCAAAGGCCCAGAGAGGCCAAATGACTCACCCTCAACTGTCCAGTAAGTTATGGGCCAGACCTAGGGCCCAGCTTTGGCTGCTGGCCCAGGGCTCTTTTCTGTCATCACACTGTCTGCTGGGTCTGGGTTGGGGTTGGCACATTGGTGCCATTGAACTGTGTTTTTGTTTAAGTTTCTAGTGCTGAGAAGAATTTTGCAAACATACCTGGAAGAAGCCCCTACTTTGGGGAAATCTCACAGAAATGGCCACAGCTGGAGAGAAGGGCCCTGCAGGCCTGGTGACCCCAGGGTCTTCAGCCGCCCTGTCCCTCCTGTGAGGGTCTTGCAAAAAACCCTGTCAACTGACGTTGAGGGGTGGTGGCTGCAAGGCCCCTGCCTTCTGTGAGTCTCTGTTCAGTCAGACCCCTGACATTCTTCTTCTTTTTTTTTTTTTTAACGTTTATTTATTATTGAGAGACAGAGAGAGACAGAGCATGAGCAGGGGAGGGGCAGAGAGAGGAGGAGACACAGAATCCGAAGAGGCTCCAGGCTCCAAGCTGTCAGCACAGAGCCTGATGTGGGGCTTAAACCCACAAATCATGAGATCGTGACCTGAGCCGAAGTCAGTCCCTTAACCGACTGAGTCACCCAGGTGCCCCATGGACCACTGACATTCTAAGAGAAGATCCGGGCTCTGCTCCTGACCTGGAGAGTCACCAACTACGTGATTCAGTGGGGAGCCTCCTGAGGGGGTGGGGATCAGGGAGTGAGGAATGTAATACTAAGTGGTCCCTAAGGTCCCTGTGGTCCTGTTCCTGCAGGAAGGGGAAAGATATTCTGAACTAGAATTATCTTCATCTCAGCAAACTTTGAAGCCTAACATTTCCAAAAGGAGCCTGACAGGGCAAGAAGGGATGCTGATATGATCCTGTAATTACATAACACATACAGGAGAGACAAAGCTGTCTACGGCAGGATCATGCCCTGGATCCCAGGATGGAAGTTGGGCTATATTCTTGGTTTCTCCCAGATTGTGCTTCTTCAACTTGATCCTGGCTCAGCCATGACTAAATAAGCATCTAGGCCCTTTGCTAGGCACATTAATAAACAGGATCTCAGGTGGCTCCCTTTGTGCTCTGGTTCATGTTGTTCTCCAGAGCGTCTTTGCTTCTGTCCAGAGGGATGAGTGAGCTGTGTCCCAGCATCTACAGGCTGTCGTGCGGTGGAGACTCAGCACAGGGGTTGCTGCACCTCCTGAGGAATTTGACTAGACGAGGTGCTGAGTCACCTTGACTCGAGACAGCTCAGATCTAAGGAGATTTGCCTCAGCCATTAGTCGGGACTTTCCTGTTGAATGTGACAGAAACCCAACTCACACTTGCTTAAAAACAAAGGGGGACTTCTTGGTTCAGGAAATTGGGAAAGACAGGGTGGAGTGGACTTTGGGCACGACTGGGTGGAGGGCTCAGCTGTGTGGTCAGGTCCTCCCTTGCCAATGCTCAATTGTTTCTCTCCTTGTGATTTGTCTTTCTTCTTTTCTACTATGGATAGGGATGTTTTGTGTGGGGGTGCAGAGAACACAGTCTGATTCACCCCAGTGAACCCACTGGAAGAAGGAGACCTCAATGTATACAGGTCCCAGGGAAGGCTCTAATTGGCTGCCATAAGCCACATGCTCACCTCTGGGAGCAACAGCATATCCAGGCCACCTTAGGGCCACAGGGGACTGCCACTGGCAGTCCAACAGAATCATAGGGAATGGGTCATGCGGGAGAGGCAGTTTTGTAAAGGAGGGGGATATTATTACCAGGGAAGGGTCATAGGGATACTGTGGGAGAGACCAAAACAACAGATGTCCTCTAAAGATATTGTACCAGGCAGTGTCCAGAAAGGAGAACAGAGAGGATTTAACAGAAAGGACTGTTAAGTATAAAGCTGTGAACCAGGTAACTGGAGGGTAAGAGGCAGACCACCGCCCCCCCCCCCCTTCCCGCCTCGCTCCCCGCCAAGGTGGAACAGAAGTAGCAACTGAAGGAAGTGGCCACCATTCCTGTGGCTGGGTGAGCAGAGGGGACCCTGAGAAACCTGGAGGAGGTGCCCTGCAGAGCTGAAACTCAACTTCGGGGGAGGGAGGTCACCCGTGCCAGGGGCCCAGACCTCCAAGCAGGGGGTTCCGGCCAGCTGTTGACAGCGGCTCTTGGGGGGCAGGGTGGGGCAAAACTGGTTCCGCCAGAGTCGGAAAAACAGCAAACTGGATTCAGCTGTTGCTTGGGATCGCCGGTCCGGTGGTCGGCTGAAGAACCGCGGTTGGGACGGCGCTCACAGAAACAGGAAGCCCACAGGAAGCGGAGGAGGGAACAAACAGGAAGAGTGAGAGGGGTCCCACTCCAGCCGGCAGTCGCCCTGGAGCGCCTCCTATCGGTGGAGCCGGCCGGCAGGCCAGGTGGACAAGGGAATGCGCAAGGCCTGCTCGCGCGGAGGGCAGAGGTGGTGACTTGGTAACGGACCCACAGGTCTTCCTTCAGGCTTCTGGTCGGTGTGGCCCCCCAGAACAGCGGTCTGTTTCCCGCAGGAGGCCATGAGCTCCTGGAGGTCAGGGACATGCCTGATTTGTGTGGCTGGCCACTAGCCCTGCAGAGCAGCACTGGCCAGCGTGATCTACGCTGAAATGAGCGTGCGGCAGGTGTCCTGGACACCTCCACAGCCCTTCCTGCCCAGCCTTCAGAGTTCCTGTTGGCGGGGGTGGGGGTGATTCTAGGCTCTTCCTGGAGCCCTGCGTGGAGCCGGCGGTGAGGCGGTGTCGGACCCTGGACCGTGAGCAGCCTGAGGCAGGGTCGGCCCAGGCCCGGTTGGCTGAGCGCACCCCTCTCCTCATCCCCGTCCACTTTGTGATAAAGCCAACAGCCGGGTCCCAGCCCCACCCCTTATTAGCCAAGTGTCTTTAGGCACGTTATTGGACCGTTCTGAGGCTCAATTTCCCCAAAATGATGTCCCCTTCAGGTCCTCAGTCCCAGCACCGGGAGACAGGAAGAGACCCCCAGTCCTTTCCATGCCGTGTCCATCCCTCCCTCGCCCCGGCTCCTTACCTGACTTATAATCTAGCATAGTAATTCATCACAGTTCTACTTGGAAAGGCAGCAGTATTAGCAGGACAGAGATCTGGCTAGCTGAGAAAAGAGAAAGATCCAGGACCCCCTGGGGGGTGGGGATGGCACAGGGACTCCTGGTGTGGAGACAGGGAGCAGACAGGGGAGGGGGAGGGAGAAAGGGCTCAGCTCCAGCCTGGAGAAAGAACAGATGAGCACCATCCTCTGACTCCCGGTGAATTCCAGATCATTCCAGATCAGCTGAGTGTGTGAGCAGGACTTCACAGGTGAAGGCCTGAGCCTCCCAGCCTCCAGCTGCTTCAGGGCAGAACAGCAGGGAGACAGGCCCCGTGGGGGTAAAGGGCCTGCAAAGACTTAATGCGGCCCCATGTTCAGTACCGAGAAAACTCTCCAACAATAAATGGTAGCTCTTAGCTCCGTTCTGGCGCCTATCACATTTCGGCCCGTAGTGAAGGTTTTTGTGCTCGAGTTTATCTCCCTCGTTAATCCTGAGTTCTTTCAAGGTAGCGGCCATGTCTCACTTGTCTCTGGTGGTGCTGTGCCCAGAGAATTTGCGGGGTGTATCTGGAGACCATGGTCAAGGCAGGGTGAGCATTAGGGGAGCCTGCGGTGGCAGCATGGCCTATGTCATGGGAGAGCAGCTGGCCTGTGAGCTGAGGCAGCAGTGTGAGTGGTGGCAGATGTGACATTTCCCAGTGAGAGGCCCTGGCAGGAGGAGATCAAAGCTCTGGGCCCTCTTTCCCAGCCTGAGAAGATCAACAAAGAGCCCAGTGCCCCAAAGGGAGGCTAACTGGGTCCTGAGGACTGACAGGGCTTCCGGGACCCATTTGGCATCTTCCCAGCCAAGGAGCACCTGCTTCCTTAAGAATTTTCTTTTCCCTTGTTGAAGGCATACCTCAGGTGGGGAATGGTTTGTACCCTTTCTTTCTTTCTTTCTTTCTTTCTTTCCTTCTTTCTTTGTTTCTTCCTTCTTTTCTTTCTTTCTTTCTTTCTTTCTTTCTTTCTTTCTTTCTTTCTGTGTTCCTTCCTTCCTTCCTTCCTTCCTTCCTTTTTCTATTCTTATTTGTACTGAGTCAATCTTGCAGGAAGATTCCAGTGCCTGGTGACTTGTAAAAACTAGGGCTGGGATCCGGAATGATAGTCAGCACAGTCAGCAGCTGACTGCCTCTGTCTGTTTGCCCATTCATCCGCCCATCCATCCATCCACCCTGCTCGGTACTGGCGCAGGGTTTACCTATGAGCCAGTCCCTGGGTTGCCTTTCCTTGGAACTGGCGGGTAGGAGGCTGGCAGGGGGAGAGGTGTCTGAGTCCAGGCTTCTAATGCTTTTTCCTGGGGCCCAGACACACGATGAACATACCTCCTCCCTTTCCTTCCGGCTTAATAACCTTCCCTGCTGGGCCACCTGAACTTGAAGTATGGGACATGGTACTTGTAAAGCAGGATGACTGGGGAGTTGGCCTGTCTCTGTCTGAATCCTGATTCTGTGTCATCCTGGGCAAGTCAGTTAACCTCTTCATGCCTCTATTTTCACACCTGTAAGTTAACTACCCCACAGCGTTGTTGCAAGGCTTAAATGAGATAATCAGAATCGAGAAAACTCTCCAACAATAAATGGACTCTGTAATCAGAGTCACAGGGCCTGGCACATAGTAAGCGTAGGGAAAGTGATGCTTTTATGAGGAGGAGGGTGCATTGGTTTCCTGTGGGTGCTTTAACAAATTACTGTAAATTGTGTGGCATAAAATAACGGAAACTTCTTCTCTCTCACAGTCCTGGAGTACAGAAGTTCAAAATTAAGGTGTCAGCAGGGCCTCATCCCCCCTGGAGGCTCTAGGGGGAGAAACTCTTTCCTTGCCTTTTCCAGCCTCATGTCGCTCCCAGCATTCCTTGGCCTGTTGCTCCAGTGTTCAAGGCTGGTGTCTTCAGATCTCTCTCCCTGGTCTGCCTTTACCTGGCCTTCTCCTGTGTGTGTGTGTGTGGTCAAATCTCCCTTGGTCTCCCTCTTATAAAGTTAGATGTGATGCATTTAAGGTCCATCCAGATAATCCAGGGTAGTTTCCCCATCTCGTGACCCTTAATCTAGTCACATCTACCATAGAAAGTGACATTCGCAGGTTCCAGGGATTAGGCAGTTGATATCTTGGGGAAGTGCAATTTCAGCCTACGGATGGGTGACCAGCGAGAGGCTTGATGCCTTCGTTTGCTGTCCTAGGACAGGTTCCTCAGTAGCAGACCTGGCATGAGGATACAGTGTGTGCTGTGTATTTGGGAGTTCTCCCCAGAAAAACTGGTAAGAGAAGACCAAGTGAGATTTGAAGCCTCAGCTTCAAGCCAGTCTCATGGGAACTTTAAAAGCAAAAATCACTGATGACATTGAACCTCACTTTTATCCTTGCCCAATCCTATTTCTCCCCCTTCTTTCCGAGGAAATTATTGTCGTACACACAGCTGTATAGCACTTCTTCAGAGCATGTTGATTAAGTCAAGTCCTTGGCTCTCTTATTCTTCTTTAGAATTGCCTTGGCTTTTGGGGAGGACTCATTGAGGGGGAGCCTGGAAAAAGTGCAGCCATTTTGCTCCCAGGGGGCTCTAGCCTTAGAACACAGTTGGTGCTATGGACGGGAGGCCAGAGATGGGAAGGTGCTGGGTCCTTGTTGGCAATGGTCCTCAGTAATCCTGCCTTGGGAGTTTCTGTGTATGTGAGCTGATAACTCTATTGTTAACCAATGTGAGTTGATTTTTCAATGACTTGTAGCCAAAGTATCTTTTTAAAAAAATGCTTATTTATTTATTTTGAGGGAGAGAGAGAGGGAGAGTCAGAGAGAGAGAGGAAGGGAGAGAATCCCAAGCAGGTTCCACACTCAGTGCAGAGCCCAACATGGGGCTCGATCTCCTGAGCTGTGAGATCATGACCTGAGCCAAAACTAAGACATCATGACCTGAGGGAAAACTAAGGGTCAGACCTTCAACCGACAGAGTCACCCAGGCGCCACATTTGTAACCAAAGTTTTTAACCGATACGATACGTCTGGTGTATCTTTTTCTAATTCTTTTCTGACTGTGTCATTGTGTTTGGCAGGCTTCTTATAAACTGCATCTATCTGGATATTTAAAGCGTAGTCTAAGTTGTTGATCTTTTTAAGGCAAGATTAACCCATTTATGATTCATGTGATGACTGTGGGTTATCTGGAGTTATATGTATAAACTTATTTTACAGTTTCCACGTATCACTTCTTTGCTTTACCTGCTCACTTTTGGCCATTCCCAGTGAGGCTGATGAGGTTTCCTTCCCCCTTAGGCCCTCTGTTGATTCGGTAGTTGTGCATTCTATTTCTGGTCTTTGTCTTCCTGAAGTTTTTAATATACACACTTCACTTCACTTTTCTAACACAGCTTGAGGTAGATCAGTGTCCTTGTCCTCCTCGTAAATTAAATTAGGAACTGTATTCTCTGTAACTTTATTCCCTTCCCCACTCATGTTCCCAGGCCTACTGCTGGTATTTCAACTTTTCAGTGTTTCCAAACCTCTTCAGAGGATGATGATGCTTCAATACTTGTTTAGATCTTACTGATTTCTTAAAATTGTTATAGTCACCCCGTTTTTCTGGGCTCATGGTCTTTTCTTCTATTTTTTTTTCCTGAATGAAATTGTTTATTATTTCCAATTCCTTCAGGAGACAATCTCTGGGTTCAGACTGTTTCCATATATCTTTTTATTTTATTGTCAAATGTTTATTTATTTATTTTGAGAGAGAGAGAGAGAGGAAGGGGCAGAGAGAGAAGGAGAGAGAATCCAAAGCAGGCTCTGTGATGTCAGCACAGAGCCTGATGTGGGGCTCAAGCTCATAAACGGTGAGATCCTGACCTGAGCCAAAGGCAAGTGTCAGACGCTTAACTGATTGAGCCACCCAGGCACCCCTGTTTCAGTATATCTTTTTAAAAGTATTTCTTTTGCCTCACTCTTAAATGATAGTTTCATTGGTTCTAGGATCCTAGGAGTAAGTCATAGTCCCAAGGTCATCTGGACTTAGCAAGCCCCATTTCACCACACCCCACCCCTCACAGGAGGGCTTCTCTTAGCTAATTTCCTCAGAGAGACACGCTGAAATCCACGAGCACAATTTACATTGTACGTCCATACTGTAAGCCTAAATGTATTAAGAAAGGAGAAGGAAACGTTCCCCACCAGGATCCCCCTGGAAGACATTTTTCCTCAGCACTTGGAAGATACAATTCCATTGTCTTATGGTGTCTCTGTTGATGATGGAAACTCTGCTGTTTATCTGATAGCTATTCTTCTGTAGATATCTCTATTTTGCTAAGCTTGCTTTTGTAATGTTTTGGCCGCTGTGGATTTGTGTTTACCTATCCTGTTGGGGGCTGAGTGTGCTTACTCCGTGGAAGGCCTCATGTTTTTCCAAAGTTCTGGAGAAATCTCGTGGGTTGGATCCTTGCTGCCACTGGTGAGGGTGGGCTCACCCTAAGATCACTGTGTTGCTGTGGTCAGTGCTGCATTCATCCCGTGCTAACTGCCTAAACGAATCGCCACGGCTTGACTCAGCATCCACAAAGGCATCAGTCCTGGCATCCACTTCAGGCGCATGCTAGTTGCCCAGTAATTTGGGCAAGTAATGGTGTTCCGTTTGGCAAAATTAGAAGCTGTGTCACTGAAAATAACCCAGCTCCAGGAAGTAGCACTTCTGCCTTGATTATACACATCGGCTGATGAAGTAGGCTAAAGTTACTAAAGTCCAAAATGGATTAAGGAGTGAAGTGGTTAAGAAGTTACAAATCCTTCTCTATTCCACTGAAGATGAGCTTTCCAAGCCTCCAGCAAAGAGAAATGGAATCATAAAAAAAAGAATAATAATAATTAGAACGTGTCTAACCAATCTATTACTTTCTCAAAGATTATAAAAGCATGTTTACAAATTTACAGTAAAAAGTGTTAAGGTTTTTGTAAAACATACACAGACAGATATGAGAGCAAGGGGAAAAGAGGGAGGAAGGGGAGGAAATTTTCAGAGCAGAAAGAACCCCCTAGAAATCATTCCGTTTTACGGCCCAGGAAAGCGTGGCTCAGAAAGGGAGAGTGATTTATCCAGGGTCACACAGCCACCTAGTAGGTCAGTACAGTAGGTCAGCAGAGCCCAGGTCTCCCAAGTCCTAGGTTAGGACTGGTCTTGGCCTTCCTGCCTTGAGGTGTCAGACCAGCTGTGAAGGTGGGGATTTTTGGGGGGGTCTGGGGAACAGTGATCCTGGAAGATTCCCTGGGGCTGAGCCTGAGGGAAGGAGGAGGAACGCCTGGATGCGAGGTGCGGGTGGATGAAGGCACCGTGGGCACCAGTGAGCCTCTGGCCGTCAGAAGGAGAAAAGGGGGCGTGTGTTCCCCTGGGCCCTGAATGTCTGCTGACAGAAAATGACAGGGGTCCCAGTCACCACACTCACTAGCGAGGCTGCTTTAACAAAGGACGTGGGGCTGAAGGGGAAATGATCACTCCTGTGCAGCCTGACACATACTTCCATCTCAGCATCTGGAACAGGCCATGGCCCTTCTTCTGTTTATGGATTCATCTCCTCCACTGGATCAGGAGCTCTTTCAGGTTGGAGAGGTGTGGGTGTAGCGAGGAGAGAGGTCCACCCCAGCTGGGAGCGCATTCTATCACTGACACTGTGCAGAATTGCCATATATGGTGACAGGAGGAAGCAAATGGACTTTTGGTCATTTCTGCCACCATCTTAAGGTCTCTACAGACAGTGCACCTCCTTCCTTTTGTACCCACGGGGGACCGCTCTTCACTGCCACAGAACCCCCTTGACAGATCTCTGTGTGGTTGTCTCCTGACTGCAGGGCTGGGTCCCGTGGCCACCCCTGGATGAAAGGGTGGCTGGGAAGGCAGGCATTTCTCATTTCCAGGCTCTTCAGTGGATGGTGGCAAGGGAGGGGACTTCCAGGCCACCTTGCCCTTCAAGCCTGTTCTTCCTACGGGTGGGGCCTTGGCCTAGTAGCTGGTAGTCAGGGCCCAGCTGTGGCCCAGCATCTTGGGAGTTTTCTCACAATCAGTGGAGACCCCTGGGCCCTCCCAGAGCTGGCTGTTATTGGACAGCTGTTGCCAAGACCCGCCTTGAGACAGTCAAGGGGTGCAGGTGCTGGTGAGGCAGACCACACAGACGTGAGGCGTGAAGTCATGTTTCCGGATGGGCTCTGTAGGCCCTGAATGACTCCCGAGGTGGATCCGTGCAATGCATGGTAATACAAATTTCGATTCAAAAGTGTTTGAGGGAAGTCAACATTAGCCGAAAAATCTCATCCAAAATACCAGTAACAACTAAAGAGTTCCAACAGAAAAATTGACGTCTCGTGGGTGCTGTTGAAATGTACTCTTCCATGTCTTATCATAAGTTACTAAAACCTAACTTTCCCATTAGCAATGCCAAATATTCCCGTCAAACATTCCAGTAAGTAAATTAAATAAATTTGGCGAAGGGTTTGCTCGGCAAGTTGAGTTCTGTGAATCAGTTCTCAGTGAATTAGGCTCTCAGCCTGGCATGTGCCCGGTTGACCTAGACTCACCTTGTGGATGGAGGGGTAGGGGCTGGAATTTCTGAGTCAGAGTCGTGGAGGGTGAGAGCGGACACCGCGTCTAGAGGGTGGAGGAGTGACCGAGGCTCAGAATGGGCCTCGCACTGTTGCAGCTGCCGGGATGAGTGTGCACAGCTTGGCTGAGGTGAACTTGCTGTTTACCTTCCAAACGATCTCATTGCGGAAACTCCCAACAGGAGACACTTTGGTGATGCTTGTCCTTGACGCATCAGCCGCTTTGAAGGGTTCAGAAGCCTGAGGGTCTTTTCCTTCTCAGGAAGAAAAGGGCTGAGTCTTAAGAACCTCAGTGAAGACGAGTTATAAAGGTGTTGAGGACTCGAGTCCGGGGAAGACATCCAGGTCCTAGAAAAGGCCAGAGCGAGAAGGAGGCAAGGCAGCCACACCCATTGGCTGTGGCTGGTCTTGGGGGGAAAGATGTGAAGCTCTGGACCTGTTGTTCTGTTAAATAGATCCGGGAGCAGCTGCAGATGGGTGGCAGGAAAGGGGGTCATGCAGCCGGCAAGAGCCGACTGTATGCAGCATATCCAAAGTTCACTATCACATCCAGTCCTTGTAGAATCCCAACACTGTAGGCAAAGAATTTGTTTGTTTGCAAATGATCGCAAAGGGTTAGGTGCGTAGGGAGTGGGCCAGCCGGGGTGCAGTGGAGATTGAAGAGGATCCTTTGCCAGTTTTAGAACACGGCTAAACTGGTCCATTTCTAAACACAAAACACTTATTTGTTGATTGACTTGATCATCGATTACAGTTTTGCCTGTAATTCTGGACAACTGCCTGAGTACAGCATAGGACGTGCTTAATGATTGTTGACATTTTCTAAGTGTAGTGTTGGCAAAGGTTAGAAGTTTTATAAATATTTTTTTGTGGGTAAGAGGATCCTTCAGGCTGGGGATGGGAAGTGGTTTACAGTGTAACGAATCTGAGAACAGGGTTAAGGTGTGCTCTAATGGGCTAAGAAGGATTTTATTAATTAGCTGTCTCTTCGTAGTTGGAGCAGATTCAGGGCCCTTGAGATAGACTCATGGTGTTGTCTGGATGTCTGGGACCGCTTGCGTCTTGGCCAGGCCCGAGATCCTGACTGGTTAAAGTGGTTCTCACACTTGGCCTTTGCTCTGGCTCCCCGTAATGTCTTTTCATAGCATCCCTCAGCTCCATCACCAACCGGGAAGCAGCCCACGTACCCTGGCCCCTCCCCCCCAAAAAAGGGAAACCCTCCAGAACATCTCCAGCAACATATGTGGGAAATAGGTCTGATCTTGTTTTAACAATTTCACACCGGGCAGGAAACGCTAGTTCTGTGGAGGAATATACCACACTGGAAAGACGGTGTTCTTAAATTTACAGATTGGCTCCAAGAGTGGTTATTGGAGTGGCCCCATTGCCTACCCAGTGGCAGGAGGAGAGGAGGCGTGTGGACTGTCAGTGGGTACATCATCTATCTGCGGCTGCAAAACAAATCGCCCAAACCTTAGAGGCTTAAAACGTCAACAATCATTTAAAACCCCTCATGTTTTCTCTGGGTCAGGAAGCCAGAAGCAGGTTGGTGGGGCAACTCTGGCTCAGGGTGTCTCCTAAGGTTATAGTCAGATGTCAGGTAGGGCTGCAGTCATCTGAAGGCTTGTCTGAGGCTGAAGGCTCTGCTTCCCGTTTGGCGCCTGCAGGGGTTCCTCAGACAACTAGTATATTGCCCTGGGGGTCAGCCAGGGCACAGCATCTGTTTAAACTTCTCACACTTTGGCCAGTCCCGGGTGCTTGTCATCTCATAACCGTGTTAAGTGTTCTATTGCATGGGAGTTAATGGTAAAGGAGACATCGCTCAGGAAAAGAAACATCATCTTTGGCTCGTCAAGCTTCTTAATTGCAACAGCGCAGAGCGATTCCACTAGTTTAAACCAAAAAGGAAACTTACGAGCTTGGAAAATAGTCTGGGACAGAGAAGACGAGGAGTGCTTAATTTCACAGCCAAAGTGCAGCCCAGAACCAGGCTGGGGAAGAGGATGTTGTCACATCTGCTGGGAAGCATCATGCCAAGTTGGCATCCCTGCCACCCCACTGCCATCACCACCCGCAGGACGTCAAGCACTCCCTGCCGCCGACACTGCTGCCCCTGCCGCCTTCCTCAGTGCTGGATGTCATGGTCACAGATTCTGCCATTGCTGGAAGGCTTTTTCTGTTGACCCACCTGGTTTTCATCATCAGACCCTGGCTCATGTCTGAGGCAGGTGAATCTGATTGGCTGTGTGCAAACCATGTGCTCCTGTCCTAGCTGGAAGGGAGGCTGGAAAACACAAGTCCGGCCTTCTTGGCTCCACAGTGGGAGGAAGGCTCTGCTTACTATCAAGACTCATAAGGTGGCAAATTCACAAGCGTGGGAAGGGATCCAGATGCTGGGCCCTCGGTACAATAACAACAACAACAAACAGACAAACACTCTACATCTGAAGAATAACATTAAACAACAGCAACAACAAAATCTGGATGGGGCGCCTGGGTGGCTCTGTCGGTTAAGCGTCCGACTTCAGCTTAGGTCATGATCTCAAGGTTTGTGAATTCGAGCCCCACGTCGGGCTCTGTGCTGACAGCTCAGAGCCTGGAGATTGCTTTGGATTCTGTGTCTCCCTCTCCCTCTGCCTGTCCCCCACTTGTGCTCTGTCTCTCTCTCTCAAAAAAAAAAAAAGCAAATAAAATAAATGTAAACAAAAAAATTGTTTAGAAAAATACCTGGAAAGCATGTGAAAAATTGACCTGTGCTGCCTTGTCAAAAGATCAAAGGAATGCCAACAAAAAAAGCCCAATGAAAAATAACATCAAAGCAAGAAGAAATGTTTACAACTCAATGATGAAAAGACAATCAATTCAAAAGTGGGAAAGGACTGGAATAGACATTTCTCCAAAGAAGATCGACATGGCCAATGAGCACATGAGAAGATGTGCCATGTCGTTAGCCATTGGTCATCAATGAAAATCAAAACCACAATGCACTGCCCCTTGACACCCACTAGGATGGCTAGAATCAAAAAGATAGATAATGACAAGTCTTGGTGGGAATGTGGAGAAATTGGAGCCCTCACACTTTGCTGGTGAGAATGTAAAAGGATGCAGCCATTTTGGAAAACGGTCTGTTCTTTCAAATGGTTGAACATGGAGTTATCATAAGATGCAGCTCTCCTAGTCCTGGGTAGTACTCAAGAGAAATGGAAACATATGT
The DNA here is from genome assembly GCF_018350195.1 of Panthera tigris. NCBI lineage: Eukaryota > Metazoa > Chordata > Mammalia > Carnivora > Felidae > Panthera > Panthera tigris. The sequence goes on from NC_056668.1 coordinate 73,025,600, forward strand.
CCACACAAAAGCTTGTGCATGAGTGTGTACAGTGTCATGATTCCTAATAGCCCAAAGGTAGAAAGAATCCAAATGGCCATTAACTGATGAATGGATGAACAAAATGTGACATACACATACAGTGGAATATCAATCGGTCATGAAAAGAAATGAAGTGCTCATATGTACTACAACATGGATGCACTATTAAATCATTATGCGAAGCTGAAAGAAGCCGGTCACAAAAGACAATGCATTATATAATTCTAGTCCAGAATAGGCAAGAGATAGATAGATTTGTGGTTTCTTAGGGCTGGGAACGGGTTGGGGGCCTGGGGGAGGGTGGTGGTGACAGCTTACGTGTACCGTATTTCTTCTCGATATGATGAAAATGTTCTAAAATTGACTCTGGTAATGGATGCATATATCTATGAATATACTAAATATCATCAAGTTGTACATTGAAATGAGTAGATTGTATGATATATGCATTATTTCTCAAGAGAAGTGTTATTAAAGACAAATACATGCTCATTATCACAAAGGAAAGGAAGGGAAAATGGAACTCTACTCAATGTTATCATTTTGGGGTATTTCCCTTCATCCTTTCTAGACGAAGTTTTTTTTTTTAATTATTTTATATGTCTCTGAGAATAGTACATATTTAATTTTATCCTGATTTTTTGTTTAATGCAAATACTTTCCATGTTATTTTCATTCTTGGTAAACGTCCTTTTAATGATTGCACCGTGTAGATGTTTTGTATGCTCCCTAAACATTTCCTTACTATTGGATATTCCATTTTCTCATGATCATAAATATGCTTTGACAAATATCTTTGTGAAATTTTATTTGAAGTTTTAAGATTGTTCCTTAGGATGGGTTCAAATGGTGAGATCATCGGGTTAAAGAGTTTGAATACTTTTAAGACTTTTAATGCTTAGCACCAAATTTTTATGCAGAAGAAACATATCAATTTGCCTCTCAAAAGATGTTGTTTTGCAAGAAAAAAATCTCGTGCCCCATCCCCTGATGTCTTAAACTAGATGCTCTTTTCCTCTGATCCCCTGCTTTATTCTTGGAAATGGATTTTCACTGTAATGGATGTAGTTAACACTAACTTTGTTCCCCATCTGGGTCCCTGAGTTGATTGCTATCTGGGACACATTCAGGACAACATATTGGATTATTTAAAGGGATAAATGCAGTAAATAGCACAGGAGAGGAGGCTGCAGCAACAAAATCTGGAAGCTGAGAAGCAGCTAGACAAGTGGTAACTTACTCAGCAGATACATGAAAGCTGAGTACTAAGTCAGTAGTGGGGGAAGCTAAGAAACAATCCGATCTGGGGATTCTGTGGGGTACTCAGGACGAGGGACACCCAGTTCTTCTGAATGGTGAGAGCAAAGTAGCACCGAAGAGAGCACGATTCATTGCAAGTTGACTTTTAAAGCGAATAGATCCCAAGATCACTCCCTCACTCTGTGCAGTCAGACACCTGTCTGTGCACTGACTGAAGACTGTTGTTTATCTCTGGAAAGGATCACACAGAGAGTCTGGGCTGGGAAACCCCAGGCCCAGTGACAGGCAGGGGTGCCATATTGGAAACACTAGGAGTATGGGAAGGTTTAGGTGGAGAACGTGAGACACTCCAACCTTCTTCCCTCACTTCGCTCCCAGAGCACGGGCAGCCAGCTGAATACACTCCAAGCAGGAGGCCGATGAATCTTCTCCAGGGCCCTACCAAGAGAAAATCCCCAAAGATAATGATGTCAGGCTTGTTCCATGAAATGGCCTGGCCAGATCATCCTACAGTGATGCCCACAGCCAACTAGCCACACACACTCGGCATACACACTTTGGGTCAGCATTTTCCTGCTTCACCCTTGGCTATGATCAACAGTCAAGGACTATTTAATCTTCCCATTAAGAAATATGGTCTGTCTCAATGTGTCTCCAACCCGTTTAGGGCTCTTTGTAAGGTTTTATACTTTATTGATATCTTACACTTGAGTATTAACTTCTACAGTTTGGTCTTATTTTTGTTGTCATACGTGAAAGGAAACATTCCTCCACGTATTTCCTAATTGGTTACTGGGTATGTATGTATGAAAGGTATTGCTTTTTCTGGGTTTTTTTTTTTTGTATTCCACTACTTTATTGAGCTTTCTTAATTATGCCAAACATTTTCAGATGAATCTGGGATTTTGTGAGTTGACAATTACATCATCTGCACATTTTGAGAACGTGTCTCCTCTTCCTTTTCTATAACCATACTCCTTAATTATTTTTTTAAAGCCTATTTATTTATTTGAGAGATAAAGAGAGAGGGGGAGGGGCAGGCAGAGAGGGAGAGAGAGAATCCCAAGCAAGCTCTGTGCTGTCAGTGTAGGGCTCAGTGTGGGGCTTGATCTCATGAACTGTGAAATCATGACCTGAGCCAAAACCAAGAATCGGGTGCTTAACCGACCAAGCCACCCAGGTGCCCTAGCTTATTTCTGATTCATATACATTGGCCCCCAATTTAAAAACAGTCTTAATTAATGATAGTGGTAGCAGACATTCCTGTCTGTCCTTGACTTCAATAAGGTTGCTTGTAACTGTTTTGTCATTAAGGAATTATGTTTGAAGTTGGTTGAAGAAAGATACTCTTGGGGCGCTCGGTCGGTTAAGCGGCCGACTTCAGCTCAGGTCACGATATGATCTCACGGTTTGTGGGTTCGAGCCCCCGCGTCAGGCTCTGTGCTGATAGCTGGGAGCCTGGAGCCTGCTTTGGATTCTGTGTCTCCCTCTCTCCCTGCGCCCCCCACCCTCAAAAATAAACATTAAAAAAAAAGACACTCTTTATCATATAAAGAGAATATCCTTTTTTTTTCTTTCGGAAATGGATATGAATGGTATCAAATGTCTTAACAGCACTTATTGATATGTGCATGTAGTTTTGCCTTTGGCCTACTATCAGTGCTAAATCCTTAATGTGCTACGCTGCATAAATTAAATTGATAACATGCCTTCAGTAACCTCCTGAATGGACCAGTTAGACATAGTGGTAGAATCGTGAGAGGACACAGGCCCTCTGGATGTCCATCCTCAACAGGTATACTTCTTTAGGCTCTCCCACCCTGACTACTTCTGCCTCTTCCAGTAGTCCGTGAAGACCCCCCCCCCCCCCCCACAGGATGGAAAGGTCATTCTAATCTCTTCTATTCAAAATGCGGCCCATGGACCAGCAGCTTGAGCATTGCCAGGGAGTTTATTTGAAATGCAGAATCTCAGACCCCACCCCAGACCTACTGAATCAGAAGACCCGCCCCCCCGCACCCCCTAGGGTCTTGTTAAATGTGAAAGTCTTAGAAACATGGCTCTGATATGGTGGTGCAGTGGCTTCTCCTAGTTTCTCTTTTACTGACAGAGCAGCCTTCTAGTCTCATCCAAGAGCTGTTGAAAGAAGTGCTAGGGTGTTTTTCTCTGTGTGTAGAGAAGGAGACAGAGCTAGAGACAGAGAGCAGGCCTGGGAACTGAACCCGTGGGCCTGGGCCTTTTCAGCATCCTTGGGCAATTATCACAAGTGATCTGGCACCCGATGTAAGTCAAGCTCTCAGTGCCCGTGCTGGGAAAGAGAGGGCCCTGAGGTAGTACAGGGAGGAGAGCAGAGCAGAGAGTAAAAGAGAGTTTCCTAAGGAAGGCCACCTGGTGGTTTGCTTCAACCAACTACAGGTGGTGGCTCCTAAAATGCCTAACTTGTAGGGAAGGGGCCCACCGGCTGGTTAATTATCTCCAGACTTGATGGTTAGCAGCTGTTGGAGGCAGGATTTCCTCTAGTTTTCTTGGGATGCTGAATCTGGTTAAGAAGCCTTAGGCATCATGGCTCTGTGTGCGTGTGTGCGTGTGTGTGTGTGTGTGTGTGTCTTCTTTGAAAAATGTCCCAGCTTTGGGGGATCCGGGGTAGTGAAGACAAATTAGGAAGCCCTGGAGAAAGTTCATTGTGAGCTCCATATGAGGAGTTGGTGATGAATCAAAGGTGTCCTCAACATGAATCACAGCTACAGGATGGCGTCATCATCTCCTGACACAGAATCGATTTCCCATGCTTCTCCGGGGAACTCCAAATGGAACCAGGGAAAACGGAACCAGCAGAGCAAAGAGCACAGCTGTCTTTTCTACTAACACTTATGGTTCCTAAGTGAAAGAGCCATGATGCAGAACATCGTTTTATCTCTGGAATATAGATTGGGTCAACTTCAAAGAAGTTCGCATAGCAAAAGCATTTTGCTGCTAAGTTTTACAAGTGAGACCAGAAGCCATCACTTAAGACAGTGCTATAGAGAGTGACTTGATGGTACAGCTCTGACGGTACCAGAGGGGGAAAAACCAGAGTGTGATTAAACAGCTGCTTTATAGACAGGGAGGAATGGAGGTACAGGAGAAACATGTCTGCTGAAGATTCACAGACCTGGGAAAGGATCTTTGAAGACATAGATGAGAAACAGAATAACGTTTATTTAGCCTCTGCCACTGGCCAGACACTGTGGCTCTAGAGCCACATTTCTCCAACTTTAGTGCGCTCATGAATTAGTTACTCATGAACTAATGAATTGGGCCTCAAGTTCAGATTCGTTGGACTCTGGAGGTCACACCCCAATACACCACGCTGCCTTACGATCTCCCATGAAGCAGTGCTCCTCAAACTTTGATTGCTTACCAATCACCAAGGATCTTGTTTAAACATAGATTTTTGATTCAGAACATCTGGGGTGAGTCCCAAGAGGCTGCATGTCTAATAAGTTCCCAGGTGCTGCCGATACCGCTGGTTTTACGGGCCACAGTTGCAAAAGCAAGACCTTAGAGATAGTTTGTGCTAGTGATTCACAACCTTCACAAGCTTTATCTGGGGTTCCCAGGCCCAGGTGAGTTTTGGAAGCTCTGTAGTTCGTTCTGTTATTCCACCAAGACTAACAATTGCTGACCTGGTCCTCTGGTTCTCAGTCTGGGTGTGGGAATGGAGATGGTGTGTAGGTGCGGGGGTAGGACATTACTTGTAACAGAACCATCTTTAGAGTTTTTCAAACTGTGGGGTATGTTTATGTGTCGATACGTGTAATTTCCAAACTACACACGCCCCTCTGTTTTGAGATTCAGTGTCTTTTCTGAACGTACACCCTCTGCTTCCTTCCTCTTGACATTTGAGGGACACTAAAGTCATTCATGATGGCCAGCTAGCCTTGGAAGAATCAGACATAACTCAAGAAATGAGTAAGAATATTTTGAAAAATTGTAATTAGTGTCTTCGGAGAGATCAGGAGGATGTGAAGAGTAGACTTGATGCCCAGATGTGAAATGCCATCTGAAAATAAAAACAAACATATTTTAGAAATTCAAAGCATGACTGATGAGATTAAAAACCTAGTGGGATCGTTGAATAGTGTAATGGACAAGACTGAGGACAAAATAGGTGATTTGGAAAGGAAATCTCCAGGATATAAAGCACAAGTACAAAGAGATAAAATATCAGATAAAAGTCAAGAGACAGGGAAGACAGATCAGAATCTGCCCAATAGGAGTTTTAACAGAAAATGGATATTTAAAAAAACTAAGGGAGGATTTTCTGAGCTGAAGAAAACAGGAGTCTTCCTACTGAAACAGTCCACAGAATGTCAAGAAGGGTTTATGAACTAAAGGGCAACATTCAGACACATTTTTATGGAATGACAGAACACTAAGGATTACAGAAAAAAAGATCGCAAAAGCTTACAAAGCAAGGAAAAATTGCTACCTTGCAAAGTAACAAGAATCTAGACTGACATGAGATTTCTTCTCATCAGCTCTACTGAATGCTAGAAGCCCACGGTGTAGTGTCCTCAAAATTCTGAGGGAAAATAGCTTTCAGTAGAGAATATAGAATTTTGTACCTCACAAGAGGGGGTACCCAACAAGAGGGGGTACCCAAAATAGTCATTCTCAGTATGGAAGCAATTACGATATTACTCTATTAGTTTCCTGTGGCCATGGTAACAAATTACCACAAACTGGGTGGCTTAAAACAAGAGAAATTTATTCTGTCTCTGTTCTGGAGGACAGAATTTTGAAATCAGTATCACTGGGCTGAAATCAAGATGTTGGCAGGGACTCACTCCCTCTGGAGGCTCTAGGGGAGAAATTGTTCTCGTCTCTTCCAGCCTCTGGCGGTAACTGGCGTTCCTTGGTGTGTGGCTGCAAATCTCTGCCCCATCTTCATATCTCCTGCTCTGCGTCCGTGTGAGAAACGTCCATCTGCTCGGCTCTTACAAGGGCACCTGTGACTGCCTGTAGAGCCCATTGGGATAATCCAGGGCAATTGCCCCACCTCAAAATCCCTAACTTAATCACATCTGCCAAGACCCCTATTGTGATGTATCAGGTAACATTCAGAGGTTCCAGGGGAGTAAGATAGCTTTACCAGTTACCAGTCATACACACACTAAACGAACACGCCTCTAGCGAAACGAAAAAAGAAGTTAAAAAGAGTGACATGAGACACACAAGAAGGGGCGGGGGGGTTGGGGGGAGGGAAGGGAAACAAAGTACAGCTGGAATGGACCCAGAAGTGAGGAGAGCTGAGAGGCAACTCTGAGCCTCCACTAGACTCTACTCCATGGAGGAACCTCCTTGGAGAGGCAGGCATCGTGGCAGTGACTCGCATTTTCCTCTTCTTTGTAGACCCAGTCACATTATGTGGCTCTGCAGGGAATGGTGTTCATATAATCACAATGCCGTTTATCGGTCTTCAACCTTTAGAATTACTTTATGGACAAAATGTGGAACACCCACTGATGGCTACAGAACAGAGTGCAAATGTTATAGGCCTTGACATTGTGAATATACATATATATATATATATAGTATTCTAAAATTGAGAGTTCATGAAAATATATATATATATATATATAATATTCTAAAATTGAGAGTTCATGAGAGAGAGGTAGAAAAAAAAGAGGTTCATTGCTTTCTTCAGCTTCCACGGTAGGAAGTTAATGAATGAGACAGATTTTTTTTTTAGGTACATTATTTATAGTAATAACAGGAACTGCTAAAAAAAAAAACAACTTTAGAAAGTAATGTAACTAACCACAGCGGGAGGTCAGAGTGTGAGGAGAGGTGAGAGGTGGTGTCAGGGGCCTGCCTTCCTAATCCTCCACACCGGGCAGTCGACAGAGGCCGTCTAAATATGAGCCAACAGATCAAGTTCTGGTGGTGTTTTTAAAAATTGTAATAGAGGGGCGCCTGGGTGGCTCAGTCGGTTAGGCGGCCGACTTCGGCTCAGGTCATGATCTCGCGGTCCGTGAGTTTGAGCCCCGCGTTGGGCTCTGTGCTGACAGCTCGGAGCCTGGAGCCTGTTTCAGATTCTGTGTCTCCCTCTCCCTGACCCTCCCCTGTTCATGCTCTGTCTCTTTTTGTCTCAAAAATAAACAAACGTTAAAAAAAAAATTAAAATTGTAATAGAAATTACCACAAGAAATAAAAATAGAAACCATCAACAGAAGTGTCCTCTGGGGAACTGCACTGGGTTTGGAAGAGAATGAGTGGGGGAAGATTTTACTTTTTGCTTTAGATTCTCTTCTGTTATTTTGAATATGTTAAACGAGGTCCATGGGTTACATTTACAGTTTAAAAAAAACAAGTTGGCTTCTTTCTTTCTTTCTTTCTTTCTTTCTTTCTTTCTTTCTTTCTTCTTTCGAGTAGGCCTGGAGCCCAAAGCAGGGCTTGAACTCACGACCTTGAGATCAAGACCTGAGCTGAGATCAAGAGTAGGATGCTTAACTGACTGAACTACCTAGGTGCTCCTGAAAAGCAAGTTTAATAATACAAATAAATATAACACTTTAAAACAAAGCAAGTTGCCTGAGAGATCCCAAGTCTTTTGCCAGATGGCATGTTCTGGGACTCTTTCTGAAGGGCACAGGACAGCGATGCCCAAGGGCAAGAAAGGAGGGTAGTGGAGCGTGAATTCATGTCCCCTGGGGAAATGCGAGAAGCACTGGAGGCAGGTCAGCCTAGAGACCAGAAGCCCTATGGGGACTGAGAACCTTCATCAGACATTTGGAGGATGCCATGAGGCCAGAGGCCACAGATTTTGTTTTTTGAGGCCCCAAAGGTTGGAATTAGGACCAAGTAGGGGGACCTTAAGGAAGACGTTAGCTCTCCGTAAGGAGCACAGAGACAGAATGAGTGTCCTCAGGATGTAGTGAGTTCCCCATCACCAGCGGTGTTTTAGACCACTATGTGGAAGGCATGTGTAGAGGGGCAGTAGGACAGATAGGAAGAACATGAATTTGGCAAGAGATGACCGTGGAGTCTAGTCCTTGTCAGTGCTTTGCCGTGGCGGTGTGACATTGAGCAGGGCCAGGGCCTTCACCTCCCTGAGTCCCAGTCTTCCCCAACTGAAAACAGGATTAATAACTGGTAGCTTATCATGTTGTTACAAAGGCTTAGTGGGAAAATCAGCCAGTACAGTGCCTGACATTTACTAAGCGTTGAATAAATGGCAGATGTCATTACGGAGGGCATAGGATGGCACGTGAGAGAATAAACCAGATCACATATATGTCCCTCTCGCTGGAGATTCATGGCCTTTGGAAGGAGACTGGGCCTGGGCACTGGGTTCAGAGGGTACCGGCTGAGAGCCGGAGCCCTCTGAGCCCTGAGCCCCTCATTCCTCCTCTATTGTGGGGACCACAAGGCCAGGTGTGGGATGGCCTCTTTCCCACCTTGCCAACCAGCGCCTGAGGAAGTTGTGGATATTACTGTGAGCCAGGGATTAAATAGGAGAAGGGGCTCGTTTGCCAGGTGGGTGACAATGTGATCTGGGGTCCCCCTTCCAAGGACCGTCAGGAGGCTTGAGAAATGACTGTGACTTAAGACCTCTGAAACTCTTGGGCAATAGCACCTCTGCGGGTGGCAAGCCAGCGTGTGGTGGCGTTCCCGTATCTGTGCCCCTGGGATGTGCAGATCTCCAGCCCAGACTGTGTCCCTCTGCCATCCACCCCAGCGGGCAGCGTGGCAGGTACCCAGGATCGTGATGGTGCATTCTCAGCCACGGGCATCATGGCACAGCCCTGATGGATTCTCTAGCCCAGACATTCAGCCAGACGCCTTGCTCTCCCAGGGCCATGACCATGAACCATTTATAAAGGCAGCTTCTACATAATCATGCCACTACCCCTGCAAAGGCACGACCTGCCACACAGCCAGAAACCTACACCCCCCTTCCTTGGCCCCACAGCAAACCTCACACTGGAAGAGAAGATGATGCGATGCTTTGTTTTCCTTCTAAGACATTTAACTGAGAGTAGACCTGTTTCAGCAGGGCTCTTTTCCTCACCCGGGAAAGCGATGCCGTCCTTGTGAAGGCAAAATCCTTGGTGCCAGGGCCTGAGATGCTCAGCTAGGGCCCAGCCCATTCTCAGAAGCCTTGGCCATGCCTGGCAAGGGCAGGCCTTGGGCTCATCACCACAAGAGGTTTTGGGGAACTCAAGGAGCACGAGTGTCCTCCTCTAACCCAACCAATTCATAAGCGAAGCCTTTAAAAAAACAACAACCCCAGTAACAGAAAATGTCCCTTATTTGCTGTCACTCCCTGGAGACTGAGGTGGTTCAAGCAGATGTCAGGTGACCCTGACTGCCTTGAGGGAAGGGAGAGAATGTGGATGCTGAGATTGAAGGAAGCTAGGAGGCTTTCTGGTTATTTCTTTTTTGTTATTTTTCTGAAATGCTGTAAATTTACTGAAGGTCAGACACCCCACATTCACGTTTTCACTGTGCATGATTGGGCTAAGGGAACTTGGGGATTTACACTGTAGGGGTCACCCCTGCATGGCTCCTTCTCATCAAGGACAGTCTGGACAGGGAGTTTGCTTTCTTCATCCTGCTATTGGCCAGCACCCCTCTCCCTGAGTTTATGTCTGAGGGCCTTCCCTAAGTGGTAGTGTGATATGTGTGGGTCTCATGGCCCCCACCAGATGGTGGGGGCTGGGGGTAGTCCTGGAGGGCAGAGATCACTGGGTGCCCTTCCTGCACCCCCACCAAGAACTAGCCCAGCAGCTGACACAGTTTATTGAATAAGGGTTAAGAAGTAACAAATGAAGGGGCACCTGGGCAGCACAGTTGGTTAAGCATTGGACTTCAGCTCAGGTCATGATCTCATGGTCCATGAGTTTGAGCCCTGCATCGGGCTCTGTGCTGACAGCTCAGAGCCTGGAGCCTGCTTTGAATTCTGTGTCTGCCTCTCTCTCTGCCCCTCCCCTGCTCACACTCTGTCCCTCTCTCTCAAAAATAAAGAAACATTCAAAAAATTCTTTAATTAAAAAAAGGAGTAACCAATGGACGACATTCCTTTTCCATGGTCTTGCGGAGCACAGGGACAGGGAATCCCACGGGTGGCTGAGGGGCAGACAAATGCCTGGTGCTCTGAGGCCAAGCATAAGAGTAGTGGTGAACTGGGGGCGCCTGGGTGGCTCAGTCGGTTGAGCGGCCGACTTCAGCTCAGGTCATGATCTCACGGTCCGTGGCTTTGAGCCCCGCGTCAGGCTCTGTGCTGACAGCTCGGAGCCTGGAGCCTGTTTCGGATTCTGTGTCTCCCTTTCTCTGACCCTCCCCCATTCATGCTCTGTCTCTCTCTGTCTCAAAAATAAATAAACGTTAAAAAAAAAAAAAGAAAAGAGTAGTGGTGAACTGTACAGGCTCTGGACTCAGCCAAGCCTGGCTTTAAACCCTGGCTCTACACTCAATGGCCATGTGACCTTGGCCATGATACTGAATGGCCCTGAGCCTTCGTTGCCCCATCTGCAAGGTGGGTCTAGTAATAGCTGAGAGGTGAAGTAGGAAGAGCATGGTGACCAGTGCCACTGGACTGTGTGGTGGGATTTGGACACACACACACACACACACACACACAGGGTTTTCAAAGTGCTTCAGTAAAGAAGTTAGGAAAAATAAGTATTACTAAAAGACATTTAACTAATTAACTTGTTGGTGGCATTCAGTCCACCGGCCTCTCAAAAGAGGGGGTGAGGAGCTGAGGGGTGAGTAGCAGCAGCTGTGAATCTTCAAGAGCTGAAGCTTGAATCAGAGCGGATGTCGCCCACTCACCCCTCGCTACTCTCCTTACACACGTGTCTGCTGACACAAGAGCTAAAATGACACAGTCAGGCTGACAGTAAGAGAAGTGAGGGGCCAGTCCACACCCACACTGTGTATGCTGTGTGGGGCTATCCCCAGGAATGAACCAGCCGCCTCAGACCCACTTGAACTTGAGTGGGTGTGGTCTTTGGGGACCACAGAAAGAAGCCTGGGAGTGGCTGGTCAGAGTAGGAGTTGCTAACTACACGCGTGGGGCCTCAGACGAAAGGGTACCTGCTAGCCGGGAGCAGAGCCTGTGAACCAGCATGGGGGGTGTGGTGAAGGGGTTGGAGAACTGGGAGAAGTATCCGATCCTAGCATTGGGGCTGAAAATCATGGGATTTGGCTATTTTGTCCCATGGTACGTCCTCGACCACAGGGACCACTCTGCCACAACCTTATTTTAGGCCCTCATCTCCTCCCCCCTGGATTGACAACATCCTTCTCACTGGTCTCCTTGCCTCCAGACCAGGCCCACAGCTCTCTCTCTCTCAGCAAGCCCTCCAGCTCCCATTCCTGTTCTCACGGACCTGACCTGATCCCTCTCAGACCTTCAGACCTCAGTGTGCCCCTCTCCTTCAAGGAGACTCAGGAAATGGTCTTGTACACAGAAGTAGGGAGTTTGGACCTCAGATGTTAAGGAGCCAGGAGACCTGTAGGCAGGGAAGGATACAGTCAGAGGTGTTTGAAATCAGGGACTGAAGGTAGAGGAGGAGGCCCTGAAGTCAGGAGACCTCAGTTCTGATCCTTTGCTCTGTGACGGGATTCCAATGATGGCCTCCGCCCTCTTCCCTCTCTGGAGAGAGGTGTTATGTGAGCTCCTTCCCTGTGCGGCTTTCTGGGCCCTACTGAGAATCAGTGGGGACGTGGGTTGTGAGTGTTGTGACAGCCCAAGCCCAATGATCTACAAGACAGGAAGAAAGAGGCTCAAGAAACCCCAACCAACCTGACTCACACACACACACATTCCTGTAGAAGTGTCGCGAACCCACCGGCCCCAGTGCGGCCCCTTCTCTGGCACAGCACAGGAAGGCCTCCCACATGCCTGAGCTCAGATCAGCCGGGGTTGCTAATAACAATGTTAAAAGAGGAAGAAGCTGCTTCCTCCTCTTCAGCAAATGCTACAGGAAAACTTGCTTAGAATCTTCTTTCCCGGGGCCGGGATGGAGCTCGGCAGCTAGACTGTCGCCCACGCCCCGGTCAGGCCATTTTGTTAGGAGAAGACGAGCAAGAACAGGACGTGGGCAGAGACTGGGCGTCTCTTCCGTCCAGGGCCTTTCGCGTCTCCCCCAAATGTCCCTGTGTTGAGGCCTGGGGCGGGGGGGTAATGGCCTTCGTCTAGTGCCTACAAAGGACGGGCCCCGGGCTGAGAGTCCCCTGCCTAAGACAAACCTCTACTTCATTTGCCGACTACCTATTTCCATATCATTATCATGTGACGTAAGCATGATGGTTTATTGTTCAAGATTTTCAACGGCGAACACACGTAGCGTATGTTAAAAACTAGTAATTCAAAGTTCACTGATTGATCACATATACAGTTTATATAAAATCAGCAAACATGATGTATTGAAGTTAAAGCAATGTGTTTGGAATAATAATTGGGCTAGAAATACCAAGTTGCATCACATGCGTGCTAAATGTCCGTTGAATAAAACAGCTCACCAATGTTTTCAAAGTCTTGAATGTTTCCCTGTCTTGAAAGCCCAGGGAGAAGAGGACATTTCCCAGAATGGAGGCTGGGTGGTGTCCATGCAGACGCCACGTGGTGACATTAGCTCTGGGTCAGAAGGACAGTCCTTGATGGGGTCTGAGAAGAAGGAGAGGAACACAGGCAGGAGGGCCCAACAGCCAGGGGACAGCAGGGCCGCAGACAAACCCATCGACAGCCGAAGCCTCGGAAGACAAGGCAGAAGACGGGGAGGAAGGAACACTGAACTCAGCAGAAGCTGACACCGGCTCCCACCTGAGTGTTGGCTCTGCACTAGGCACCTGCTGTTTCCACGTGTTACCTCGTTTCATGCTCATCCACCTCTGAGGGAGTCGATGCCACTGTCACCACCACTTCTATGTATCCATGAAACAAAACCTGATGCTCGGAGAGTATCTTCCCCAGGTCACAGGTGGGTAGGCAGAGTTTCCAAACCCGGTGGTCTGACTCCAAGCCCATGTGACCGACCACTGTGCCACATGTCCTCTGCCGGGTACTGGGCATTGGGACGCTTACTTTCCTTCAGTCTTGCTCCATATCGTGTCCTCCATCAAGTGATTTTTTTTTTTTAAGAAGGCAAACATTGGTAATGTGTGTTTATTTATGTATTTGTGCTAAAATAATAAAGATTTCCATTCATAGAAAGCATACTTGACTGGAATTGCTTGAGGAGATTGCCCTTGACCTCTGCAGCTAGAACCCTGGGGACATGTCTCAGTTCCAGGCTGAGTATCCAGGAGGGATGGTTCTCCTCTATAGCATCAGCCTTTGAAGACAAACCAATAAAGTGATAGAAACTTCCCTGAATGCTAGGAATTCATCATTACATATGCATTTAAAACTTTTTAACCATATTTTGGATATTAACCCCTTATTGGCTATATCATTTACAAAAACTTCTCCCATTCAGTAGGTTGCCTTTTTGTTTTGCTGATTTTTTTTTTTCACTTTTTATTTTGGTGTAGTCCCAGTAGTTTCTCTTTGCTTTTGTTTCCCTTGCCTGAGGAGACGTATCTAGAAAAATGTTCCCACAGCTGATGTCAAAGAGCTTACTGCCTATGTTTTCTTCTAGGAGTTAAATGGCTTCGGGTCTCACATTAAGTCTTTAATCCATTTTGAGTTTATTTTTGTGTATGTAAGAAAGTGTTCCAGTTTTCCCACCAGCATTCTCAACATCAAAAAAACAAATAATCTAATTAAAATGTACGTTTAATTTATTTTCTAAATATACGTTTAGAAAAGTGGAATAGACATTTTTCCAAAGAGTTACAGATGGCCAACAGAAGAGATGCCCAACATCACCAATCATCAGATAAATGCAAATCAAAGCGATAATGAGATATCACTTCGTGCCCATCAGAATGGCTAGAGTCAAAAACACAAGAAACAACAAGTGTTACTGAGGATGTGGAGAAAAAAGGAGCCCTCACGCACTGTTGGTGGTAATGCAAATTGGTGCAGCCACTATGGAAAGCAGTATGGAGGTTCCTCAAAACATTAAAAATAAAAATACCATATGATCCAGTAATTCCAGTACTGGGTATTTATCTAAATCAAATAAAACCACTAACTTGACAAGATATCTGCACCCCCATGTTCATTGCTGAATTATTTACTAGAGCCAAGATATGGAGACAGTCTAAGTGTCCCCTGATGGGTGAATGAATAAAAAAATGTGTAACGTAATGGAATATTATTCAGCCATAAAAAAGAATGAAGTTTTTCCATTTGCAACAACATAGATGGACCTTGAGGGCATTATGCTAAGTAAAATAAGTCAGACAAAAACAACTATATGACCTCAGTTATTTGCGGAGTCTAAACAAACAAACAAAAAACCCAAGTTCACAGATACAGAGAACACATCGATGGTTGCCAGAGTTGGGGAATGGGAGGTGGGCAAAATGGGTGAAGGTAGTCAAATGGTACAAACTTCCAGTGATAAAGTAAATAAAACTTGGGGATGTCACATACAGCATGGTGACTATAGTTAATAGTATCGTACTGCATATTTGAAAGTTGCTAACAGAGTAAATCTCAAAAGTTCTCATCACTAGAAAAAAAATCTGTGATTCTGTAAGGTGACAGATGTTAACTAGACTTACTGTGGTGACCATTTTGCAATACACACACATATTGAATCATTATGCTGTACATCGGAAACTAATATAATGCTGTATGTCAATTATACCTCAAAAGAAAAAAAGTTAAAATGAGGCCATTAGAATGGGCCCTAATCCAGTCTGACTGGAGTTCTTATAAAAGGAGGACATTGTTGGGGCTCCTGGGTGGCTCAGTCTGACTCCTGGGTGAGCGTCTGACTCTTGATTTCAGTTCATGTTATGATCCCAGGGTCATGGGATTGTACCCTGGGTCGGGCTCCAAGCTGAGTGTGGAGCCTGCTTAAGATTCTCTCTCTCTCTCTCTCTCTCTCTCTCTCTCTTTCTCTCTGCCCCTCTCCTCCACTCATGCTCTCTCTCTCTAAAAGAAAAAAATTAAAAAGTAATTAAAAAAAAAAAAAAAGAAGAGGACATTTAGACACACAGACACGAGGGACTCAAATGCACAGAGGACAGCCATGTGAGGATGCAGTGGAAGGTGCTATCTCCAAGCCAAGGAGAGAGGCCTCACACGAAACCAGTAGCCCTGCTGACGTCTTGATCTTGGACTTCTAGTCTTCAGAACTATGAGAAAATACATTTCTGTTGTTAAGCCACCTAGTCTGTGGTATTTTGTTATGGCAGCCCGAGAGAATGAATACAATTTTCTAACAGCGTGAACCAGTGTAGGAGAGCACTGGCAGTTTCTACCATGGACTTTCCATTTGCTCCTCCTCCCCACTCACCCATCCCCTCCCGCAGAGGGCATAAGCCAAGTCCCATCCAGTCTGCATCTAGTTCAAAATTTAGGACCTTCACATGCATTGGAGTAGGCAAAGGTCTTTTGTATCCAGGCCCCCGGCTCCTTTGGAATATGATTCTCTCAAAAACTTAGGAGGTTTCTGTTCTGTTTCCTTCTAGTCAATTCCGTGTGCCAATAACTGTACCCTAATTTTCTTTTCCAAGTCACAATTCTCAATCCTGTCTTTTTTTTTTTTGTTTACTCATGCCATTATTTTCCAACTTAATGGTGGCTACCTTGTGGCTGTCAGGCTTTGGTAGGATTGATTTTTGTGACTCACTGTGTTTAGCTGAGAAGATTCACCGGGTCTACATTGCTGACGTTTGTTTTTAAATTCAGACACTGGACAGTGTCTGAGAATAAAACCTTCAATGTATTAAACCTTGGAGGTTTGGGGATTGTCTGTCATAGCAGTTAGCAGACACCCACTAATACAGGTTAATTTGATCAGATTAATTTGATCTGGGACGTAGAAGGACAGATGCCAAAGGGACAGATGGTTTCCTAGAAGAGGAATTTTTACAGCTTGATTGGGGTTATCATTGACAAATAAAATTGTAATGTATTTAAAGTGTGCAACGTGATGGCTTGATCTATGAATGTACTGTGAAAGGAGGCCCCCATCAGGTTAATGGACCTATCCATCGTGACAAGGTAGCTTTTTCCCACTGCTGCAAGGACCTGAATTTCTGACTGTATTTCATTTCATTTCATCATGCAAACTGGCCGGTTCTTTCCTGATCTTTTTGTTGTGATATCTTGTTGAACGCAGCCAATAACAGCCAACACACAGCGTTAATATTCTCATTTCCAACCTCTTTTTCTAAAGCATGTGTTTTTGACTTCCCAGTTATCATAGGCAACAATTTTTACTAAGGGTTTTGTCTCAGCATAACATGGGTCTCCAGTTACCTAACCTGCTATGTCTCTTTCTTTCTTCCTCAGCCAGGGTGTCTTTAGTTTTTGTTATGGGAGTGATCCCACTTCCAGAAACTTGTCATAGTCAAGAAAACAAACAGCGTCCAGAGCTGGGTGAATGTAGTAACAATTGATATGAAATGTCAATGTTCTTTCTCATGTCCCAGGACAGTGTTGACTGACTGCAGGGTGGGGTGGGAGAAGGGACGCAGCTATGCTCATGTTGCCACTTAGGGACCCAGGATCCTCTTACTGTGCGGCTCAGGTATGTGTTAGGACACTGGGCCACTTCACTGGATTGTGGTGTTGGCAGGTGAGGGAAGCCAATTATGAAAAGCTTGTAGGGAGTTGTGTTTGTTTGTTTGTTTTAAGTTTATTCATTTATTTTGAGAGACAGAAAGAGAGAGAGAGAGAGAGCAAGGGAGGGGCAGAGAGAGGGAGAGTGAATCCCAAGCAAGCTCCGCACTGTCGGAGCAGAACCCGATGCAAGGCTCGATCCCACAAACTGGGAGATCACAACCTGAGCCGAAACCAAGAGTCAGGCACTTAACCCCCTGAGCCACCCAGGTTCCCTGCTTGTGGGGTGTTTTTCTGGCAAGTCTGCACATGCCTGTCCGTTGAAGAGAACTCGTTACATGTTCCCACTAGATGTAAGAGCTCTTGGAAATTCAGTCTTCTGGTATCCCAGGAAGAAATGGAGACACAGAAGTCAGTGTACCGGAGCATTCTCTTTCCATTTTTTCCCTCCCTCGTGCTCTAGGTGTGATGGACACAGGGTACACACACAAGTCTCTCTTTAAGGAAGCACCTGTGTCCCCAGCTACAGGGCAAGCTACCTGCGGACAGCCTTCAACTCATGGCCTCTTTAAGAGTTGCCTCAGCTGCAAAGAACCACCTCCTCCAAGGTTATGATCTTCTTGAGGTGGCCTGCATTCAGTGAAGGATCGAGGCGGGGGGGGGGGGGGGGAGGTATTACGGCCCTGTCATTTTGACCTCAAACAACACAGCTCTGACATGGAGTACATGAGCTCCAGTTCCCTTGGGGTTGGCCAGTGCCATCGTTGGGTCTGTTTTGTAGCTGGACTTCTCCCTCTCTCCAATTGAGCTTCCCCCACCCCCTTTCCACGGGTATTAATCCCAAGAGTACTTCCTGATAAACATCCTGCACACTAAACTCCATCTCAGAGTCGGCTTCCTTGGAGAACCTAACCTGCAACAATATATTATAAGTACTTCTGTTGGGGTTCTCTTTTATTACTGTACCATTTTGCTCTTTTCTGCCACGGCCTCAGAGCCTTAACGGTCACCGTATGTGCTCATTAAAATATATTTTTAAGTGAATGCCTATCTCAATGTATCTGCATGTTTGTTATTCTCCTGCCAGGCTACCTCCTCCTCAAGGACAAGGCCGAAGTGGTTACCTTCTCTGTGTCATTAGCCTCTCACTAAGTGCCTGTCACTGAACCATTACTCCAAAAAATATGTGCTTTTTCTTTGGTGACTACATAAATATTATGAATGGTTGGAGAATGGAGAGAAAGATCTTTCTAGACCAGGAGCCATCTCAGTATTCTTATGTTGGAAAGACTTGGGTGGAACACTGGTAGTGAGGGGTGTGAATGCCTAGTGATTTGTCTGGAGCTGATATTTGCTAAAGGGGTTCTTTTTACTTAGCGTATTTTTATTTAAAGTGGACAACGGTGATTTTTAGAGGGTAAAGCCTGCTCGAGCCACCTTGGGCTGTGCCATCATTGATGCTGAAGGAATTCCTCTGGGCAGTGAAGTCTGGAAGCCTCTGTGAAGGTGAGGGGGGACATCGATCTCTCCACACCTGTTTACAGAGCACCGGCATCTGGAGCCTGGCAGGAGGGGCCGCGAGGGGAGTGGGTCCCAGAGGCTGTGGGACTGCTCCTTAGGACCCTTACAGGGAAATTGAGAGGACCAGATAAATTCATCATGAAAAATCAAACACCACTGGGTCAGTGAAACAAGACAGTACAAATAGATAAGACACAGGCCCCATTATAGGTCACCTCAGAGGCCAAGAAGAAAAGTACAGAAGGTCTCTGCTTTGAACTGAAGCAGTTTGTCATCCATTCAGCTTTCAGCACCCCAGACACACAAATAGAGATGGAAGGCAAGAGAGAAAAGGGGATAAAGAAAGGTTTTAGTCGGAGTTAAAATAAACAGAATAGGTGATTGATGAGAGAAAGACTAGGAAACCAAAAGACACATGAGAAAATAGATGAACGAGACTTTATAGAAAGCGAGGGAGAGAGGAAGGAGGGCGTGAAAGAGAGATGCTCTAGCTGGACCTCAGGTTGGGTCCTCTCCAACCTTTCAGACCAGCATTATTCCTCACACATCTTCCCCAGCCTTGTTTGGGGCTTCCAAAGGTGGAGCATGGGCCCTACCCCAGTCTCTGTCCCCAAGAGCTCCCCCTCCTCCATGGCCCCAGGCTCCCTCCTATTCCTGCTGGTTCTGCTCCTCGCTGATCTGAGAGGCCGGGGCTGAGGAGGTGCTCCAAGATGCCTACCCTTCTCTGTGGCACTTGATCCTTCATTTCTGCCTTTCTCCATGCTCTCCTATCCCACCCACCCAACCCTGTCCTCCTGAAAAGCTCCCTGGGGAATCAAGGAGCCAAAGTGTTCTCTGCCCCTTCTTCAAATGGTGAGCAACATCATGTCCAAGGTTGAAAGCAGGATCTAATAGGCCCAAGGCCTCATGGCTGAACATTTCATGGTGAGATGATAGGGAAAAGTGAATAGGAAAGTTTAAAAAGGCTCTGCAAAGACAAAATAATACTTATTAATGGAGTCGAAGGGTTTTTTTCCTCAATTGCTCTCAAAATAGTAACATTCTCAAACAAGAATGACATCACATAGTTATGTATTTATTTTTTCAGATAGAATCCAACACACTGGCCTAATGTAAGCTAACCAGAAGCCTTGGGTAACGTGAAAATTTAACGTACTGAGGGTTTGGTTAAATGCCTTTTCTGGTGGGATGGAAAGAGGACTGGAGAAGAGTCAGGAAGACCCCCCCCCCCATTCCACCAACTTGGGGTAACCTAAATAACCCGTTCCCCACTGGTTACAATTTCTCTGCCTCTTGGAAGAAGGGATTGGTCAACAATTTTCAGAGTCCTCCCTGTTTCACTGTGCGAGCCCAAAACAAGAAAGGGGGTAAAAAAGTGATTCCAGCCTGATGAATGTGCAAAGATGATCCCCTCAGGTGGGAATCCACAGGGGCACCTTCTGTCAGTTCATCAGCACAGTGTTGCTACCTCCTTGGTGCGGTGCTGGCTGCCCCCAAGCTTAAAGTGGGGGACATACAGGGTTGGGCAAACAAGTGCAGTCGAGATGGAAATGCAGAGAGACCAGAAGAAAAGGGCAGTTAGGCAGAGTATGTGCAGTTTGCCACCAAACTCTTTGCTCTGGACAGAAACACAGGAATTAGGCTCAGAGGGCAGCGTGTCCAGGGCTAGGGTTCCCCCCAATCTCCAGTCTGAGGCCCTCCCCTTGGGATCGTAGATCGATTTTTCGTATCGGTTTATTGAGACTCTACATACTTATAAAAAGCTACATGGAGCTCTAACACTTTTAAATACATTTGTCTTACAATAGCATTTGTGTTCATTTGAAAAAAAAAATAGTAGTGCATTTATACCTAGGAAATATTTATTCAGACTTCAGGTAATGTACATGGATTCGGGAATTCCGAGTTCCCATAATTTCCCTGGTCTCCCAGGGCTGTTGGGAGCTGAAGGTCTAGGCCAGTCGTTCTCCAAGTTGGACCCTGGACCAGCAGCTCGTTAGAAATGCACACTCTTAGGGGCGCCTGGGTGGCGCAGTCGGTTAAGCGTACGACTTCAGCCAGATCACGATCTCGCGGTCCGTGAGTTCGAGCCCCGCATCAGGCTCTGGGCTGATGGCTCGGAGCCTGGAGCCTGTTTCCGATTCTGTGTCTCCCTCTCTTTCTGCCCCTCCCCCGTTCATGCTCTGTCTCTCTCTGTCCCAAAAATAAATAAAAAACGTTGAAAAAAAATAAAAAAAGAAATGCACACTCTTAGGCCCAACCCTGGACCTACTGGGTCAGAAACCAAGCGCTTCTGCTGTGAGCAGATCCTCTGACTTCAGACAGGCACGTGCCTCCTCCTGGGTCAGAGACAGAGCACCGACGTCCCAGAGATGCTGGGGAAGCACCAGAGTCGGCTCAGTCCTGCTGGAGAACCCTCCTGATAACCAGACATTTGGATCTGGCAGCTAAGGACACGAGGTCTCACTAATCATATTTCCCTTGAGTGTGGAAGGTTGAAGCCGATCCCTCCTCCCCTGGGCCCTCTGGGGATAGCACCAGACACAGCTGTCGGTAATGGCTGTAGAGCTTGGGCCAGATCCGGGGTGGGCATGTCTGTCTTTGTGCTGGAGGGGTGAGGAAAGGTGTTGTGACGGGGTGAGGGACTGAGTACACGGCCTCGGGCTTACACAAGGATTCCGAGGTCCTGCAGGCCTGCTGTCTCCCACCGATATCAGTGTCATCTGCCAGGGTCACCTGACCAGCACCCAGTAACCCAATAATCGAGACAAGGGGATGATGGTACTTGAATTTACTGTAATCCAACAGATGGCCTGCACTCTTCCAGTCCAGGACCAGCCCACCCTTCCTGCCTCTCGCTATTACCTCCCGGAGAGCGCATGGTTTAGACTGGCATTCGGCACTTGATCTCTGCCACTGACTCACCAAATCCCTTCAGGCACCTACCTTCCAGCCAAGCTGGACCACGTCCTTCTTCCCACACATCTCTGCCCCTGTGCTCATGCAACCTGGAGAGGCTTTCCACTCTATCCCAGCACGTCCCAATTCTGCCCTGCCCAAATTCCACTTTCTCTGCAAGACCTTCTGGGCTCTCTACAGTTAGAAGTCATGTGTCCCCCCGCTCGCTACTCAGTTGGTCTGATCAACCCAGAGGGGTGAAGGGAAGGAAGCCTGCCCCACACCCATCCCACCTTTCCCTTCCACCTCTCAACGCCACATCAGCGCAATGTCTGGGCCGTGCCGAACACCAGTTAATGTTGAGGTGAGCACTGGAGCTCAGCACTGGGAGCCCGGCTGACCCAGTGAGCCCACCGGCATTCGGGAAGGCTGCAGAAGACAATTACAGAAGTGTCCTGTAGTCTTGAAGTCCTTGTCATTTCCCAGAGGAGGCAGAGACCTTACGTTTAGGAGAGCAGAGCAGGGATGATGCACAATGTTCTCTGGGCTGCTGGCTGTCCCCAGTGGCAGTGCTTAATCCCTGGAAAGGCTGTGTTTAAGTCATTTTTCGGAGGAAAATGTATAACCCAGACCAAGGCTGGCTCTTGGCAGAAGTAGCAGCTAGAAGATGCCAAGGGCATTTGTTGGGAGGGGAAGCAGCACAGGAAGCCTTTTCACTGCTTCTCCCCGGGGATCGGCAGCTCTAAACTCCCACCTTCAGCTTCTCTTGCTTTCCTGTCTGCCTTGAAACATCTCCATTCTGGGCAGATGCTGGACCTCAGCCACCCGACTGAAGTCTGACGGGGAGCAGGGAGCGGCCCTGAGGGTCGGGGAGCCTGGGTGATGGGCATCCACGGGATGGTGAAGCAGAGAGCTGGTCTTGTGCGGCACCTCCTTGGGGGCAGAGCTCTTTGCACTTTCGACTTGTGAAGCTACTCTTTTCCCTGCCAGTACCCAGGGCATCTGAGTGACATGGGTGCCCGTGAGAGTAAGAGCTATGACTCCCCAGCACCTACCGTGCCCAGTCACTGTCCTAAGCTCTGCACATCATTCACTCATTTCAATCCTCTCAGCGATATTGTGAATTGATCTCTGTTTTCATCCCCACTTAATAATTAGGGAATTTGAGGCACAGAGAGATGAAGTAATCTAAGATCACACAGCTAATAGGTAAGATTTGAACCCAGGACTGTCAGTTCCATGGCAGAATTTATTCTGCTGTTTCTGCCCCGTATTCAAAATGCCAATGATGTCAGCTGGGAACACACTTGTGCCACCCTGGACAAGGCACTTCACCTTCCTGGTCCTCCTTCCTCATCAGTAGGAAGGAGGTGATGTTGGCAAAGCAATTGAAGTAAGAATGCATCAAGAGCATTTTGCAAAGTGCTTGGAGGAGGGTGAGAGTCAAAAGACATCTGCATAGAAGCAGCCTGGGCAAGGGACGGTACCAGACCCCACAATCACTGAGATGTTCCCTGAAGGCTCCGTGAATAAAGAAAAACGTGATGACAGAGCTGATGCCAGAGCTGGGGACTCGGTGCTGGCACGCTGACGAATGAGACCTTGGCTTGTTCCCACTGATGTTGTCAATGGGTCTTCCTCCTCGTCTCCCAGGACTCAGTGCCCAATTTTTTATGAGAAATTAAGCACTAAAATGAGGAAGTCCAAATTTCATTAGCATTTCTGAGGAGAGGGAATCACTCTCGTGGACAAACTCCTAGACCCCTGTAGCTTTCCCCCCAGCATCTCACCACCTCATTTGGCTTCTCACTACTAAATTGGACTGCTGGCTCTTTCCCAACGTCCCAGGCCTGGCCCAGAATTCCACTCTGGATTCCTGAGTGAGGCAGCTGGGTGCACCAGTGACAGGCAGTGGTTCCTTTGGGAAAGCGTCTGACCCAGTCACCACCTTCCTGCCTGTAAGACTCAGAATTGGTGACCATGGGGGAGGGGAAGGAAAAAGAAAAAAAAAAAAGAGAGAGAGAGTTAGAGAGGGAGGCAGCCAAACCATGCTCTTAAAACCAAGAGACTCTTAAAAACTGAGAATAAACTGAGGGTTGATAGAGGGTGGGAGGGAGGGAAAAGTGGGTGATGGGTATTGAGGAGGGCACCTGTTGGGATGAGCACTGGGTGTCATATGGAAACCAATTTGACAATACATTTCATATAAAAAAAAAAGACTCAGGTTTGGTTTCGGTCAGTAGAAATGCTTCCTTGGCCTGGATGGACAAATAGGTACGTAACAGACTGACTGACTCATAGCTTTTCTAGGTGACCACGTTTCTAACAGCAAAGCCCAATCCCAGAAGAGTCTAAAGCATGTGACTTCCTATTTTTTGGAATGATGGGAGCTTTGAGTTGGAAGTGATCCCAAACTTCATGTAGTTTGACTCCCCCACTGACATCTGAATCTTTTCTATCCCATTCCCAGCAAGTGGCTGGCCAGCTTCTCCTTGGATGCCATCACTGATAGGGAACTCACTATATCTCCAGGTCAGCTCAGATGGAGAGGGCAAGTCTTTCGTGTTCTCAAGACCCTAACTGCTCCAGCAGAAACTCCCTACCTTGAAGATTAAGGCTAGGGAACTAGGACCATCCCGATTAAGTAATCCTGCCAGGGGCTCAGCAGTAACCCCTCAGATGTCAGGTCTGAGGGGCTCTTGCAGATGCTCTAGGATGGCTGCCTTATTTTATAGAGATAGAAGCAACTCCCCTAGGAGTGATCAGCAGCAGTACGGTCTTTCTCTGATTACACGGACAGCGAACACTGGCTGAGCCCTTATTACATTCCAGAAACTTTGATGATTGCTCGAAGCTGCATGGTTTCATTTAATTCAAGTCGTTATTATTAGGCACTTGCAAGATGGATATTACTCATGTAACAAGTGAAGAGACCAAGATTCAAAGAGGTGAAGTAATTTGTCCAAAGCCACAGCAACTAACCCATGGCAGAGGCAGGACTTGAACCCAGGCTATCCTGCTGGTCACTTGGTACTATACCAAGCTTCGTGGAAGTTAAGAGTATTGGACTTTCTTCTGTGGAAGAAATCGACTGGGACTTATTATAGGAATATAAAGATGCATGTTGAGCTCTAAGTTCATGTATAATGTTGAGCTCGGGCCTATGCAAGTCAGAAAATGATGGGAAAATATATCATCGAATAATAGACATCTGATCCAGTCAAAAATGTGCTGCTTGTCTACACATCTAGACAGTTCCTCCCTAGCTGGTTTGTATGTGTAGTTACCCTCTGAAGGCCAGAAAAGTACCTGTTATTCTCATCAGGAGAGTAATTTGTTTCATTTCCTGACTCATTTGATCTCCAGGTGAGATCATGAGATGTTGGAGATGCCTAATATTTAGCTTACAAGCACAGAGCTCCCAGAAGATTTTGCTTTTTTTTTTTTTTTTTTAAATTTGGAGCGAGAAATTACTGTTTAGCTGGAAAAGAAGTTAACATGATCTTATTTAAAACAATGGAAAGAACTTTTTAGCAATTATTTAAAATTAATTTTCCCTAAGGCTGAAACTTCTGTTAAATCAAAGCTACAACTTGAGAATTTGGCTGTGAGAATTGATCTATTATGGAGAGACCGCCTTTGGGGACTTGGGTTTTTCGGTGCTGATTTAATTAAGTTTTAAAGCATCCCAAGGCACTTGTCAAAGCTCTTGTGTCCTCTCCCATCCCTTCCCAGAAAAGGCAGGAGAGGAAGATGGCAAAGCTTCTGCATTTCCATTTGGTTTCTCAAACAAAATCTGCTGGGTTGGAAGGTGGGATTTCTTATTAGCTAGAGGCCATTTGACTAATAATTCTTTGCCTTGCCCTGAGGTCACATCACCCTTTGCTATTGACTTTCCTGCTACACCCTGATGGAGCTACCCTTTAGAAAAGAGAATCTCCAGAATGCGGGAAACAGAATCTCTTTCGCCTCCTCCTGCCATCTTGGAGAGAGTTTTTCACCAACGCTCCATGTCCCTTTTCACACAACTCTGGGCTGGAGATACTTGGAGATGCTGCTAGGCTGGAGGTACTTGGTCCTGACCAAGTGTTGGAGCCTTCTTTCATTGGCATTCTGGCAATTTGGAAACAGATTCAACAGATTGTATGTGTAATGAATACCCACAGTACATACATTCATGGATATTTATTTATAGCTATTTCCATGAATCTTTGGACTCTACAGATGTATATTCATTGGTTAACTATGTAAGGGTGAAATTGATAAGTCAGATGGCAGTTTGGTTTTTTTCAAGTTTATTTATTTGTTTTGAGAGAGAGAGAGCAGGAAAGGGGCAGAGAGAGGGAGAGACAGAATTCTAAGCAGGCTCCGTGCTGTCAGTGCAGAACCTGACGGAGGGCTCGATTTCAGGAACCATGAGATCATGACCTGGGCTGAAGTTAAGAGTCAGATACTCAGCCGACTGAATCACCCAGGCACCACAAATGGCAATTTATTTTAATAATTGTGATATAAATCAAATTGCTGTCTCAAAAGACTGTGTAAGTTCAAACTCCCACTAAAAGTTTCTTACTCTAGGGTCTATTTTCCCTCTAGCTTTGTCCACACTGGGTAATATCAGACTTTCTCAACTTTGCCAATCAGAAAAGTGAAAAATGGTGTTGGGTTGTTTAAACTTGTACTTCCTTATTTAAGAGTGAGGTTGAAAATATTTTGATGTATTTATTGGTCATCTGTTTTTATTTTTCTGTGGACTTGTACTTGTGTCCTTTGCCCATATTTTTTGGTATGTTTTTATTGAACTATAAGAACCACTGACCTATGAATTTGATGTGTGAAAATATAATGTGTTAATATTAATGCCCTCCTTCTGGTTCCTTTCTCTGTGACACATGTGATGTCCACTGACCTGAAATGAAAACAGGCAGAGGAGAACTCTTTAGTGCCCCTTACCCACAAACTGCTTTTGAGTCTTGATTGTCTATAACCAGGAGAATTCAGTGTTCCGGATGGTCTCTGGTTCCAATGGAGACAGACTAACAAAAGATGGAAAGCCTTAAAAGAAGAACGTGAGGTGCTCTGAAACCAAGCCATCCTGGATCCAATCTGTTATGACAAGAATGTGATCCATATCAAAACCCTCTTCCTTTTAGCATCTTAATCCAACTGGGAGAAGTCATTCCTGTTCATAGCTCCTTGGGCTGGCTAGAAAGTGTAACCTCAGAAGCAACCTTGCTTTGTATTGCTCCTGGGGTTTAATATTCAGTATCACACACTCTGCTATATTCTGAGAAAATCAGACCATAAATATGATGTGTGATCTGCAGCTAGCTGAAGATCTTTGTACTGCTTACTTGAATTTGGATAGTCACCCCACATGTCCAATAATACCAGCATAAGGATCCTTCATTGATTTCTCAATTAAGTATATTTCTCAATGCATTGTGATTGTCTTATCATCCTCCTCACCCTCTTTCCCCGATGGAAACACATACATCCTTTGATTTAATCATCTGTGTTTTCAGAACAGGAGATTTGAGTACCTGATTGAGAATTGAGATACCTGGATTTCCTACACACACACACACACACACACACACACACACACCCCTGATTCTTGCTGTGCGCTGTGCCGGTGAATGCATTACTGACTGTATCCATGTCTTGTCTGTCAACTTCTCTGTTGTTTGGGAGATAATATTTAATGAATTTATAGCATTTGTAATATAAGGCACTGATGAGGAAAAAATTCACTATATTCTTCCTCCCTACTCCCTGCTACTGAAACCAAAGATGAAGAGGAAATATTGAAGGAAGCAAGAAGAAAAGAGACATGAAATACAGAGGAACAAAGATAAGAATTACAGCCAGTCACTCACAGACACTGTGCAGGCTGGAACACAATGGGGGGCATCTTTAACATGCTGAGACCAAACTGTGCATTCAGAATTCTAAACCTAGCGGGAAAAAAATCTTTCAAAAACGAAGGCAAAAAAAAAAAAAAAAAAAGACTTTTTAAGACAAACAAAAGCCAAGAGAATTCATGACGAACTGACCTGCACGATAAGACCGGGCAAAGTTAGGTGCTTGGAAAACTCATATTTGCTCTGCTTGAGGTTCTTGCAGATTCATGGATGTGTGGTTAGATATATTTCTTTTTTGGAATTTTTTTGGCTATCTCCTCAAATATTTCTCCTGCCCTATTATTTTTCCCTTCTCCTTCTGAGATTCCAATTACTCATGTAAAAGATCATTTGATATTGCCACACAGCTCTTAGATGCATTCTTCTAATTTTTTCCTTCTTTCTTGTCTGTTTCTGTTTCAGTCTGGGTAATTTCTATTGGCCTCCGTTCGAGTTCACTGATTCTTTCCTTGGCTGTGTTTAGTCTATTGATGAGCTGTCAAAGGCATTCTTATTGTTTATTTATAGTATCTCCAATTGATTCTTTCTTAGATTTCCATCTCTCTGTTGAAATTCCCCACTTTTTATGCAGATTGTTCACTTTTTCCATTAAACTCTCTAAGTTAATCAGTCGTAGCTATTTTAAATCCCTTGTCTGTTAGGTTCAACATCTGAGTAATTTTGGAATCTGGTTCTGTTGATTACTTTGTTTCTTGACAGTTTGTTGTTTTTGCTTCACAATCTTTGATTAAATGCTGGACATCCTGTGCAGGACAAGTAAATATGAAGGTAGATTATATTTATTATCTTTCTTCATGCTCTTGCTCCCTGCCACCGCCCCCCCACCCCCCACCCCAGCAGTAGACTGCTGTTGCTGGTTATTTAGTGCCTCTTAGCCCAGATAGGAGGCTGGTGGTAGGAGCAGGGTGTTTTTAGTTTTCTTGATCAAGCCTCAGTCTCAGGGAGGTTCTAAGTGTCCCTTGATTTTGACATTCAAGCTTTCTCAGTAATCTTGCTTCTCTTCTCTGTGGCAGCCAAACTCTATGTATTTTAGGCTGTTCCTGTTCTAAAGAGAGCTTCCTGTTCTCCTCCCATGGGGGCAGAAGACCTCTAATCATCTGGACCCTCAATGGTTTCCTGCCCGTCCTCAGAAGTAGAGGTTTTCATCTTGTACCCTTTCCCCAGTTACAATAGGTTCCCTGGGGTGACAGGATTTGCCCTTCCCCTAGGGAAGAAGGTTCTGGACTGGGCTTTATGTTTTTTCCTGCGGCATCAGCTGTTCCTAACTTCATGATTGCACCAGTGAGTGAGATTTCCCCCTTTGTCCCATCTGCCCCCTCCCCCATCTTTCTTGAGAGCATCTGGTGGAGGTTCTTAGAGAAAAATCTATGAATATGTGTGAACTCCTCTTGTTTCTGTGGTTTCGAATGCATCTGCAACTCCCATGCTTGCCCACACTCAAGCTCCAGTGATTTATTCAAAATTTTAGCCGAATTCGCTTACACCTGGTATCTCTTCCTCCCGTGCTCTGTCACAGACAAACCAGTGCCCATATTGGCTCTTCTCCAAAGACCCTGTGTTTTCTTAGATCTCAGGCTACTTTGTTGCTTTGAAACCTCAGCTCTTTGATGAATTCAATAAAAGTTATAATTTTGGAGTTTGGCTGGCTTTTTGTTGTTCTTAGGGTAGGAGCAACACTATTTCCAGCTCCTCGGCACAAGTCAGCAGTACTCAGCCTCTCTAGAACTTCATGCTCATGCCCCCCTCGCATCTGAACGTTCCTTGGGGAGCCATGTCTTAGTTATTGATGTATCCTCAATACTTGGCATGAAGAGGGTATCACTAAATGTGGAATGAAATGGGCTTTGCAGCTGGCAGCAGTGAGGTCAGTGAGGCAGCTAGAATTGCTGGCAAAGGGAGGGTGTTCCAGGAAGGACCAAAAACCATTGCAAAATTGTCGTTGGAAAATTTTGTGCCTCAGATTCCTGTATCTGTGCCCATTTACACTTGCCTTCCCTCACACGCCCTTCTCTAAAGTTAGGATCTAATTTGAGGCTGTGTCTATCAGAGGTGAATGGATGACTGTCACTTAGAGACTCTAGTAAAGTGTTGCGGACCCAGAGAATTTTGATTTACATATCCACCAAGTGTTTACTAAGCTCCGTCTTTGTACCAGGCACTTCTAGGTCCTTGATCCTAAGTCCATTTCGGAGGCTCTAAATGAGTCCAGCTGGGTTTCTCTGTGAGTTGGGATAATCTAACTCAATAAACAACCTCAAATTTTCAGTGGCTTAACCCAAACAACATTTATTTCCCATTCATAGCAGAGTCCAATGCAGGCACCTGTGACAGCCTCCCAGGCTCTTTTGATGTTGAGCTCTTCCCTCTGCTTGGGCCTCTCCATGCATCTGGTTGATGATTAAAGAGATCATGGAGAAGACATACCTATTTCTTAACCATAGCAACACAGAAGTGAGACATATTGATTTTATTATCTTACTGGTAGATGTTAGTCACCTAGTCCCTTCCTAGATGAAAGAGAAACTGGTGAATACCGTCCCTAATAGAGAAACTGCTTTGTAGCAGCAAATTTACACCTCAGAAGGAAAACATCGATCTTTGGTGATGTTGGCTGTCTTTGCCACAGCCTTGGAGAGATTGTATGGGCCCATCAATGCTGTTTATCAGTTCGTTCCAGCAAGGATTAGGTCTTAAAAGACTCCATAGAAATACTTCACAATTATCCTGAGCTAGAAGATATTTGGAGGGTGGCCTGGGGAAGTTTGGAGTGTGAGATGGGAGAGACTCAGGGTGGGAGTAGAGAAAGATAGGTGATGTGTGCATTGGGAGTTTGGGGAATATGAGCTAACCATTTCCTATGCTTTGGCTAGGGTGTGTGCCATAGTTTGCCATACCAAATGAAAATTCTTCTGTCTGGCACTTAGGATCCTTCTTAATCCTGCCCCAACATACTTACCTGGCCTATTCCCACTACACCTCTGCATGTCCTCTGCTTGCTTGCATTATATATTTCATCCTCTTTCTTAAAGAGCAGATCATTATTCCTTCATTCCATTCATTCATTGATTAAACATTGTGCCACTCTCCAGAGAGGAACATAAGAACAGATAAGTTAAGTGCCGATCCTCAGAACATTACCTTGCGTATGTGCTCTGACCTTTTCAGAATGAGCCTTGGCTGGGAACTCAAAATGCTGATGCCAGAACACTTCCTTCCATGGGGAAATATCCTTTTATTGCCCTACCTTTCCCTGAGTCAATACTTACTATAGATTCTCTGATCTGATTCTGGCATCAATACAACACAAGTGCCTCTTATACAGCTTTCCAGAAGAAGCCATCCAGTGTTTGATAGTGGCTGGGGTTTCACTACTTCCTGAGGTGCCGGGTAATGAGAACTAAATCCTCTTTCCCTTTTGGTCTTTCCATGTTCTTCAGGGGACACACAGTACTGATCTGCCCCTTTGCCCAGAAGGGAGGTCTTCAGAGATTGATTGGGTCTTCCCTTTAGAAAGACCTCTCACCAGACAACCCCTTTGTGATCTGAGACCCCACCCATCTCCGGTTTTATTAAGTACATTGTGCGGGTTCTCCAGCTTCCCTGCCCCCAAATAACATGCCCGTTGCTAACCTAGGGTGCACCTGTTCACAGACCCCTGTTCGTGTTGAGTGAAAACAAAGTTCTATATTAAAGTACAGCCTGGCTTGATCTGATAAGGCCAAAATGGAGTAAGAGAGGACTGTAAAAGTTTCCTTGCAGATTTTGCCCTCTTGCTCTTGATAACTTTAACAAAGATTTTGCCCACATTTGGGCATATTCAGAAACAGGCCTTGGAAAATATTAAATTGAGAATTTTAGAAGTTTTTTTTTAATGTTTATTTATTTTGAGAGAGAGACAGAGTGAGAGTGAGCAAGGGAGGACCAGAGAGAGAGGGAGAGAGAGTATCCCAAGCAGGCTCCTCACTGTCCATTCCAGTGCAGAGCTCTATCTTACGAACTGTGAGATCGTGACTTGAGCCAAAACCAAGAGTCAGATGCTTAACCAACTGAGCCATCCAGGTGCCCCGAGTTTTTTTAGAAGTTTTAAATTTGCTTTCCTCCCTCTGTTTTATCAGTTTGAGAATTCTCCAAATGATGTTCTTTTAGGAAAAAAAGTTGGAAACTTAGTAAAATATACTTTAAGCTGTTGCATATGTTTAACTGATTATAATTCCCATGGGAAATGTGTGTGAGCAGGATTTTAAAAGCTCATGCTTTGCCTCTGGTTTCTCTTTGTGTCCCCATTTGAGTAATTTCCTCTCACATCCTTCTTTCCCTGCCTAGAAGCCTGGTAAATCAGCAAGCCTCGGAGAGATCTAGAGAGCCAGCAACATCCTGGAAATCTGAGGCCATGAGGTTAAGCACAAAAAATGCTCTCTTTCCAGGAAGGAATGACTGAATCAGACCAATGACCTTGGCTTTTAATTAGTCCTCTTCCAACTTTTCCCACTGTTTTCCTTCTTCCCCCTCACACCCACGTGCCGCAGGCTGTGGAGGGGCTGGGACTGCCCCCACGCTGTCCCACACAAGTCTATCCTGCCTTTGGCATGTGCCTCAGGACTTCATACGTCCACAAAGCTGAGCTGAGCCAAGCTTCCTGTCCAGCTCCGAGAAGAATGCCTGTCAGGAAGCTCAATTATTTCGAGAATGTGAAATACAGTATTTTAATGGAGCCATTTTTCACGTCCCTCCAGAAAAAGGATGTAGATTTCGTTGTTGGTATATCTACAAATGAGTCTTGTTCACACTAAAGCACCTTCCTGATTTGGACACAACAACCTCTTGGTGCTTTTCTCTGCCACAAAGAAATTTTGGCTGTGGCGTTCATCTCCACAGGTGCGGTCCAGTGAGACAGGCTGTTGAAATGGAAGCAATGTTGTTCGCAAAGGGCCCTGCCTTTGGACTTCATCCTGTAGTTACAGTGCCAAGCCAAGCTACAGCAAAACATCAAACAGGGTGTTGAAATTTACTTCTAGATACTTCTAGTGCCTGGTCTTAAAACGAAACCATGATGTTAGCAGCAGGGCGGAAGAAACTCATGCCTCCTGTGCTTACTTGACTCCCACACGAGTGGATAAAGTATTTGATAACATTTTACTTTTGATTGATATTCTTCTCGTGATAAACACCAAACCGTCCAGTCAGTAGCAACAGAGAGTTCTTGGCAGTAGAGACTGTTGCCCGGAGTCAAATTCGGTGATTTTCTCTGTCTAGGATGGACCATTGGATCCTCTTTGTTGAAATAGGTTTATATTTATCACAATAATGATGAATAAAATGAACAATTAAAAAGACAGAACTGAGAGCATAATTCACATCTCCAGGCCACTGAGCTCCAAGTACTTCACTACTTTGGAATTAAAAAAAAAAATTCTCATGTAGCAGTTGTTGGCTTTTCCAGATAAAACCAGGCTATATAAATATACTTTGAGTATGTGTGATTTCACTTAAAACATGTCTCCTGGCTCAGAGACCTAGTGCCAAACCCAGTCAATTCAGTGAAATGAATAATCCTTACTCTTTGATCATTTTGTGAAAGAAGTTTCAGTTGTATTCAAAGCCAGAAAAGAAATGGTTTTTGGAATCACAGTTTCCTGTGCAATGTTGAGCCTTAGTATTACTTCACTGGGAAGTAAAGGCAGGAGCAGGGAACATGGTAGGAAAAGCCAACTGACTGGACCAAAGTTCAAGATTCTTTGAGGCTCACCTTCCCATCTCTTGCACTGGCTCAACGCCAGCTCTTCCGCTTGCCCATCCACCAGTGGGGAGAGAGCGAGGAGGACTGTGTAGACAGGGAGAAGGGAAAGTGAGAATGTGAACACATGTCCTTGAGTCGGTGTGTGTAGGGGCATGTTTTGCAGACGAGGAAGAGGTTTCTAACATTTCTTTGACTTTGAAAATGGCTTTGACCCTTGCTGTACAAAAACTGATTTTATCAGCTTGGAAGATGAATGTGACTACATCTGTTAGTAATGTTCAAACTAATCCCTTCAGCCAGCCCACACGCACATTTACAGGAAGTCCTATTCCTCTCAAGGACTTCCCTTCTGGTATGATCTAGGAATTCCCAAGCACCCTCAGCCTGAAGGGCCCTGGTGTGGACTGAAGAGGGGGAGGAAGAATAAACCTGCAGGGTTCTTCCTGAGAAGACCCTGCTGTTCCTCCTCAGTCTTACAAGCCGATGGCCGAGAGGGTAGATCTACTCAGAGTCCTTTCCTGCCAGCTGGCCCCAGACTCAGTCATCTCAGACCAACTTTCTAATAATGTGGATCTTCAAAGGAAATGGTCAAGTGTTGCTTTGGAGATCTTCCTCCCAAGAGACTCCTTGACCTCTACAAGTTTACCAGCCCCTTCCCAGAGGAGGGCAGTGGGGTAGAAGAGGGACATGCTTATGCTTGGTTTGGAAAATCTCCAAGTCTGTGAAAAATTCTAGGTTTAATCCCCCCCCATTCCCAAGTAGAATTCCATGTCCGTGGTAGGAAGGTCTCACAAGGCACAAGGAGAGATGAGACGTTTCCCTGTGTCATTTACTAGAGAGTTCGAGGCTTGTGGCAAGTGCTATAAGACTCAAAATTTATTCCTAAGAAACTTACCTCCATCTCGGATATCTGCCCCAAGGGTATGAGACACCCAGGAGTGGTAAATTAATTTTAGCTCTGCTCACCTAGGCCTGTGCAACTAACTCAGAGTGTATATAACTTTCTTTTTTTAACAGTATATATAAGTACTTTTGTTTTTAGTGTATATAACCCACTCTGATTGCTACTTTTTCTTCCAATCATTTTATTTTAAAATTTTCAATCCCGTAGAAAAGGTGCAAGAATAGTACAATGCTACAATGCTGTATATGTATGATACTTTTCTGTAATACTCCAAAAAATGAAGACTAGTACAATGAACACCTATATATCCTTCAACTAGATTCACCAATTTCAAAGTTTTACCGTATTTGCTTCGTCTCTCTCTCTCTCTGCACACACACACACACATACACACATTTACATATATTAAAATGTGTATATAAATACACACACACACAAACACACTTAATTTTGTCTAGCCATTTGGGGGTATGCTGCAGACATCGTGATTCTTCCCCCTTTATACTGTGTGTCTACAAAGAGAACATTCTCCTGCATGACCAAGATTACTCTGAGGAAACTCAACATTGATACAACAGTATTTTCAGATGTATAACCCATATGCAAATTTTCCCCATGGCCATTATAGCTGGATTTAAGAAATATCTAGCATAGAACCGAGGATCGTACCTTGCATTTTGCTGCCATGCTCGTCAGTTTCTTTTTATTTAGAATAGTTCCCTTGACGTGGTTCTTAATCCTTCATGATATTGACATTTTTGAGGAGTCTAGGCAAGTTGTTTTGCAGAATCTGAATGTGTCTGATGGTTTCCACATGATTCGTTTGATGTTGAACCTTTTCAACAGGAACAGTGCATAGATGATACTGTTTCCTTCCCTTGCATTGCATGAGAGGAGCAGCGCGAGGTGTCCGTCTGTCCCATTATAGGGGATGGTGACAGGTGATCGTTCACTTGTGGTGTTGTCAGCCAGGTTTCTCCTCTGTGACTACTATATATGTCATTTGGAAGGAGTATATTGAGAAAATATTCTACATACTAATAACTAAAAAAATTACCGCTAGTTACTGGCTCACATAATGGTCCCCTTTATCTCTTCTGTTCCCGTTAGTTTCCTGACAGGATTCCACAGCCATCCATCCAAAGCGCTGCTCTGGCAAGAATGCACTAGTCCATTTATACAGCTGCCCAGCATTGATAGCCGTCTGGTCGCTTGTCCACACTGACTCACATTGGATTGAACGGCCCTCATTACCCTCACCGGTTTAAAGATGTTCTCTGATTAAGCTGGGCTGGTCTGCCAGACTCGAGAGAGCCTCTGTGGGCTTTTCCCGTCTCTCTGGGTAGGAACAGACGTGTTGCTCCAGCCTCTTTCAAAAGACTCCTGCACATATTTGTTTTCCTCCCCTCCCCTCCCCACCCCCCGCCTTAGAGACTGCTAATGAGTGGTCCAAAAGTTCAACTCCTCTTCCAAACCGATCTCATAAACACAACATGTTAAAGACACACAAAAAAGACAGAGTTTAAAACGAGGGAGATTATGATGTAGAAGATCGGGCTGGGAATCAGGAGATGTCAGTTCAAGACCCAACTCTTGGATTCATACACGTTATGATTTTAGGCAACTCCATTCATTTCTCTGAATTTCAGAATTATTATCTCCAGAAATAAAATCCTATTCATGTCTGTCTGTTAGTACATCAAACAAAAGAAACCAGCTCAAGTCCCACTGAAATGGGAGGATCGCTCAGGGCATGTAAGAACATTTGCTCTGGGTGACCCTGGGGAGCACCTCAAAGAGATAAGCAGTTTGTATCTGTCAGGGTAGTCCTGGTTATGCTTTGGTAACAAATAACTCCCAAACCTCAGAGACTTAATACAACCAAAACTTCTTTCTTTGTTTTGTTATACGTTCATAATAGGCTTGCTATGGCCTTGTTTTGCCATATCTTTACATGACTTAGGCTGATAATAAAGCCCTTTTCTGGGACATTGCTGGTCTTGCGGAAGAAGGAACAGAGATGTGGCAAACCACATCCTGGGTGTTAGAGGTTTTCATTGGCCCAAATAAATCATGTGACCATGCCTGCTGTTACTAGGGAAGGGGAGTACCATCCTCCTGCAGGGGGAGCATTATAGGGAGGGGCCGTGAAATGTTTGGTCACCTGCAGAACTCATCCCCTGAAAACAGCTGAAACAAAGTTCAGTGATAGGCCTTGGGGACCATCTCTATGGAAATATTTCCTCAGTATGTTAAGTCATCACAAACAAATCAATCAATCAAATATGAGCTCTGACTGTAAATCTGTAGCTCAGCTGCCTCTCACATGGCTAACTCTATGTAGTGTGCTCCAGGCCAACAGCAGCCGTGAAACACTGATTTAATGATGATTGAAGTTCTCCAGACAACACTGGGGAGACCAGCAAGTCCGGTATGCAGGGAGTGAAGTACCTGCTCTGTGAATTTCACAGGCTTTCTGTGGGGCTTGAGCATGATGGCAAGTGTGACCGCATGGTAGCAAACGACTGGATCGCTGCCAGTAGGAGCTCCTGAGGAGTAAGGAGTAGAATTTACTCACCTTTGAATCCCCAGCGCCTGGCCCAGGTAGCATATAGTAGAATCTGCATCAATACTGATGGAATGAATGGCTGAATGAGGACACATGTAAGGAAATTTAGCCAGGGTAAGAAAAAAAAGTCCAAGTCCATATTTAAAAATAATATTGGAACTCTTCTTAGGAAGTATATGCATCACCTTCGTTGAAAAAACTGATCAAGGCAGAAAAGTTACAAATACTTCTCATGAAAATGAATGTAAGAACCTTAAATCAGGAGCTTTATTTATAGTGATGGAGTAGCTTGTTTGGACCAACCCTCCTGAAACAACAGTTATAAACTCTGAAGAAAATATTAAAAAAAAAAAAAAAAAAAAAAAACAACACCAACAACAAAACAAAACCAACTAGTGAAAGGCACCTAAGAGCAGACAGAAACTAGAGGGGGATTCACATTTTGAAGGCAGGGATGGCATAAGGTAAGCCATCCTTTTTTAAAATAGTTTTTTACTACATAAAGAAAGGAAGAGTATTGGGGGAAAAATCAGTAGAGGTAAAATGAAATTTTTAATTTGTCTTATTCTTAATTGATATAAAAGGTAACTATTTGTTTAAGTAGTAAGAATAACAATGTATTAGCTGGACATAGCTAGGGATCAGTGAAACAAATGACAGCAGCATCATAAGGGATGGAAAGAAAAATTAGGAATGCTAATGGGGACCCACAGTACATGTAAAGTGGTATAATGTTACTTAAAGATATATTCAGGTCATTTTAAACATATATGATGCAAACTCTAGGGCAACTGTTAAAAAACTTAATAAAGAAGTATATTTGAGGGGAACCTGAGTGGTTCAGTTGGTGAAGTGTGCAACTCTTGAATTCAGATCAGTTCATGATCTCACATTTGTAAGATTGAGCCCCACATCGGGCTCTTGTGCTGACACCCTGGAGCCTGCTTGGGATTCCCTCTCTCTCTCTCTCTCTCTCTGTCTCTCTGTCTCTCTGCCCTTCCCCTGCTCACGCTCTGTCTTTCAAAATAAACATTAAAAATAGAAGTATATTTGATATGTTAAGAGAAGAGATAAAATGAAATCATATGAAATGTTTACTTACAACCAGAAAAGCCAGAAAGAGGGAGGGGAAAAAATGCAACAAAGAACAAAATGTAATAACAGAAAAGAGTTACAAATATGGTAGATATTAATCCAACTATATCAATAATTGCTTTAAATGTGAATGGCCTAAATATACCAATTAAAAGGTTGTCTGACTGAATAACAAAGAAAACAAAAAACAAAACTCCGCAAGACCCAACTATGTTACCTACAAGAAACCCACTTTAAATGAAGACTCAGCTATATCAAGCACAAAGAGATGGAGAAATTAGCTAATGCTAATCAAAAGAAAGCTGGAATAACTATATAAATTTCAGACAAAGCACACTCCAGAATACAGAAAACCATCAATGATAAAAAGGGTCGTTACATAATGGTAAAGCAATCAATTCTCCAAAACATAATAATCCTAAATGTGTAGGCATCTAACAACAGAACTTCAAAATATGCGAGTCAAAAACTGATATAATTCAAAGAGAAAGAGACAAAATCCACTATTATAGTTGGAGACTTCAACACGCCTTTTTCAGGAATTGGTAAATCAAACAGACAGAAAATCAATGAGGATGTAGTTGACCTGAATGGCATTATCAATCAACTTGATTTTATTGACATTTCTAAAATACTCTATCCAAAAATAGCAGAATTTACATTCTTCTCAACCTTACATGGACCATTCATGAAGACATCCTGGGCCATGAAACACACTTTAACAAATGTAAGGGACTAGAAATCATACAGAGTATGTTCTCAGACCACAATGGAATTAAATTAAAAATCAATAACAGAAAGATAGTTGGGAAAATCTCCAAATATTTGTTGATTAAACAATACACTCTGAATAACGTGCAGTTCAAAGAAGAAGTCTCAAAAGAAATATTTTTAACTAAATGAAAATAAGAATACAACCTATCAAAATGTGTGCTTAGAGAGACATGTCTAGCATTGAATGTATAAGAAAAAAAAGATTTAAAGTAAATAATCAAAGCTTCTATTCTAGGACACTGGAAAAAGAACATTTTAATCCTAAATCAAGCAGAAGAAAAGAAATAAAATTAAAGCATATGTAAATAAAATTGAAAACAGGAAATCGATACAGAAAAGCAATGAAATCAAAAGCTGGTGTTTTGAAAAAAAAAAACCAATAAACTTGATAAATCTCCAGGCAGACTAGCTGAAAAACAAAACAATATTAGAAATAAAGAAGGGCTCATCTACTGATCCTATGGACATTAAAGAAAAATAAAGGAGTACTGTGAATTGTGAATAGCTCTATGCCCACAGATTTAATAACTTAGAATAAATGGACTGATTCCTCAAAAGTCACACCAAAACTCACACAGGAGAAACAGACCACATGAATAGGCCTGCTATTAAAGAAACTAAATTAAAAACTAATAAATTTCCAAAAAAAAATAAAGCACTGGTGCCATATAATTTTACTGGTGAATTCTACCAAACATTTAAGGATGAAATTATACCAACTTTTCACCATCTCTCCTAGAAAAGACTAATTCACTAATTTAAACAAATATATAATACCAATGAGAGATGTTAATAATAGGGGAAACTGGGTGTGAGAAATATTGATAGTACCCCCGAAACATAAGTCACTTAGATTTTTATCTAACAAAATACGTCCAAGACCTATACACTAAAAATTAAAAATTGATGAGGGAAATTAAAGACGTAAATAATTCAAAAGATGTAGCACGGTGAAGAGTTGGAAGACTTGGGGTGGCTGGTGGATTAGTCGGTTGAGCGTCTGACTTCGGTTCAGGTCACGATCTCACGGTTCACAGATTCAGGCCCCGCGTCGGACTCTGTGCTGACAGCTTGGAGTCCGGAGTCTGCTTCAGATTCTGTGTCTCCCTCTCTCTCTGCCTCTCCACTGCTTGCACTGTGTCTGTCTCTCTCTCTCTCAAAAATAAATAAAACATTAAAAAAATTTTTTTTGAAAAGAGTTGGAAGACTCAATGACCATTCTCTCCAAAATGACCTATAGATTTCTTATAATCTCAGTCAAAATTCAAGTGGACTTTTAGAAAGCAAGTTGGCCACTGATTCTAGAAATTATTTGAAAATACAAAGGCCCTAGAAAAAACAATTTTTTTAAAGAGCAAAATTGGAGGACTCTCTACACTCTCCAGTTTTAAAACTAACTATAAAATCATAGTGATAGTGGTGCCTGGGTGGCTCAGTCCATTAAGTGTCCGGACTTCAGATCTGGTCATGATCTCATGGTCCTTGTGTTCGAGCCTCACATTGGGCTCTGTGTTGACAGCTTAGAGCCAGGAGCCTGCTTCGGATTCTGTGTCTCCCTCTATCTCTGCCCTTTCCCTGCTCATGTTCTGTGTCTCTCTCTCGAAAATAAAATAAAATAAACATTAAAGAAATTGTCTTAAATCATAGTGATAAAGATGGTAACATTTCAGAGAAAAGATAGACATGGAAATCAAGGGAAAAAATACAGAATTCAGAAATAGCACTGCACGTTTAAGGTCGTTGGGTATCCTGCAAAAGAGCCAAGGCAGCTCCTTGGGGGAAAGAAAAGTCCTTTTAGCAAGTGCTCAATCAAATGGATACCTCTATGGGAAAAAGTGGACATTTGCCCTCATGTCACATGGTACAGAATAATTAAGACATGGAGCATAGACCTAAATATACAACTTAACATTCTGAGAGTTCTAGAAGAAAAAAGAAGAGAGAATATTTGCAACCTTGGGAGTAGGCAAAGATTTCTTAGAAAGAAGAAAGCATTTTATAGGAGAAAAAGATGAATTTGAAGAATTGGATTTTCTCAAAATTACAAACTGTTGTTCTATGAAGGACACATTAAGAAAATAATAAGGTAAGCCACAGATTGGGAGAACTGTGTACAAGATCACTCCCTACATCCATAGAAAGATCTGGTGTGCTGGAGGAGATCTAAGAAGGCAGGGTAGACTAAAAACCTAGGAATGTGGTGAAAAGAACTCTCTAAAGTATAGAGACCAAATATGAAAGGCATGTATGCAGACGTGTTGGTCAAATCCCAGAATAGACAATGAGGAAAGTCTGTTGAGGGAGACAGACATCTTAAGACAAATATGAACGGCTACTTCACCGAGGGAGGAGGAAATTGTTTGTTATTCTGAGAGGTGGCACTTAGGTCAAGAAGGAGTTATGTCTACAAGTGTGTTAAGGAAATCTATGAATGCTTGAGTGTGACCCTTGCCATTCTAAAGTTGATAGCAATTATGCCTGGTCATCTGTGTGCTGGTCTCTCCTCCCCACCATGGCCTTTTATCCTCCTCTTCCCTCCCCACATGCCTTTGCTGTGGTCTAAGCATATGTAGCCAAGAGTCTGGAGGTGGAGTATTGCTGGCAGAGTCTGACTTTGACCCATGTGTCCATCCTTCTTCCAGGTGACCAGCTCCAGAACCCATTCTCTTTGCCAGTGAGTGGCCAGTGGACACAGGGCCCTTTCCTGACAAGTCCTGAGAGAAAATGCCTGAATGTAATCTCACCTCTCTTCCTACACAGAATAGCTTTGCTATCACTTCATTAAAGTTAAGACTTCAAACTGCAGTTGACTCTTGAACGACATGGGGGTTAGGGACACCAAACCCTACCACAGTAGGAAAATCCGCATATAACGTTGACTCCTCCAAAACTTAACTACTAATGGTCTAGTGGTGACCAGAAGCCTTACGAATAACATAAACAGTCGATTAATACATATTTTGTACGTTATGCGTATTGTGCACGGCATTCTTAACAATAAAGTAAGCTAGACAAAAGAAAACATTATTGAGAAGATCATAAGGGGAAATACATTTACAGGACTGTACTGTATCGAAGAATATCTCCATCTAAGTGGACCCACACAGTTCAAACCTGTGTTGTTCAAGGGCCAACTGTAACTCTCATTCTTCCCTTGGCTTGAAACGTCCATCCTCCGTTCTCAAGTTGTTGCCATCAGGCAGGAGAAGAAGCAGACGGTTTCCATGGGTTTGATGGGAGAACCCAGACGGCGTGCTCTGTCTTCTGAACACATCAAAAGACAACAAATCAAACTCTGAACACTTCAGTGAATCCTCTGTCAAGTGACACTTCGCTCCCCCGACCATCTTGCATGTGTAAATAAGCTGAACTCCATTACTGTCTTATCTCCCACATGATCAGGGTATGTTCTACTCACCTAGGTTTTCAGTCAGGATTAGTTAAGTCCCTACCACCTTTCATTATTCTGCTCTTGTTTCTGTATTTTTCCTTTCATCATCATGTCTGAGTCCGTAGCGAGCCCGTCATGGAGACGAGTAAGTGGGGAGCAGCGGGGAGAGGTGTTCGGGGATGCAGCTATGTGATGAGGAGGTAGGGTCACTATAACTCCCCTGTGGTGCAGAGAACCGGAAACAGGTTGGCACTAGCATGGCGGTGGTCACAGTATGTCTAGAACCTGTGCGTCGTGACAGACTCTCCCTGGATCCCGTCTCCGATCATGAACGCTCTGTCTGCATGCCCCAAGAGCCAGGGGGAGGTGGCAGAGAGGGTCTTTAGGGATAAGGGATTGCTTCAGAATAAGCCCAAAAGATCAGGGGCACCTCCTCTGATTTCAGAGCATTCAAGTCCAAGTAGAAATGGCCTCAAGACCCCGTGGCCGAGATAGCACAGCTTCCTTTTGTTTAGGGAGTCAGTATAATGTACTCAGTTTGGGACTCCTCAACCTTTTCAACTGCTGCTAAATAAAAAGTTAATATGGAATTGTGTGTAGGGGCTCCTGGGTGGCTCAGGCAGTTGGGCATCTGACTTCAGCTCAGGTCATGAACTTGTTTTTGTGAGTTCAAGCCCTGCGTTGGGCTCTGTGCTGACAGCTCAGAGCCTGGAGCCTGCTTCAGATTCTGTTGTCTCCCTCTCTCTCTGCCCCTCCCCTGCTCGCACTCTCTCTCTCTCTCTCTCAATCTCAAAAGTAAATAAAAATTTAAAAAAAAATTTTTTTAAATGGAATCGTGTGTAGCTGCCCTCCCAGATGAGCGATCTGTATGATTCCCTGGCAGCTCTGGGAGGGTCCGATGGGGGGCTATGGAGAACCCTCCAGCCCTTTCTGCCCCCAGCAGAGCAGCTGGCCTCCCCAGGATCTATGGAGAAAGCACCTTTTGGGCTTCCAGACAGGAGAGAGGACTGCTTCTTCAAATCTCCAGTTCAGGCACAGATGGAAAAGGGAAGCACAAAAATGTAAAGTCCATGCTCTGAAATTATATCCAAGCAGAAAAGAGCAAAAGACCCAATAGTTGCCACTTACAGAGAGAGGAAAAAAAAAAAAAAAAGAGGAAAGCTACAAAAATAATGACCCTTTTTCACGTGGTCAGCAGCTCTTCTCAAACTGCTGTTGCCTCTGGAACCTCATCTGACCCTCACATCTGGCCATAGCATTGCTCTGGAAGTCAGCAGATGTTGCCCCGCCAAGAGCAGGCTGTGGAGCTCCCACTGGGTTCCCATCTGTAAAGCCTGGGTCACGAGAACTGCTTCACAAAGGCTATTTCACAAAAGATGGCCAGCCAGCCAGCAAATACGTATCCAAGACCCACCAGGTTGCAGCCAGGGCATGCGAAGAAGATCAGGACAGGACTCCTGCCCTCAAGAAACGCAGGCTCTGGGTAAAGCAGCTCCCCATTCTTAGCTATCAGCACCTTTCCTCTCTCCACCTTCTCGTTTAGGTCCCTCCTTGAGCTTATGTGTCACTACCTCCAGAAAGCCTTCCCTAACCCACCCCTCCTCCCCAACAAGCTGGATTCGATCCTCTGTTAAATACTCCTGTTGCACCCTCTATTGCTCTCCCAGAATAATTAGCATACCTGGTATCACCTGTCCAGTGTCTTCCTCACCAGACTGTAACCATCGAGAGGGCAAGGACTGTCTCATGCATCGCTGTGTCTGTCCTATTCACTAAACACAGGCCTGGCACAGAGCAGGCACCTGAGGAAGAGTTGTTGAACCAAATTAATGACTGCAAAAGTAAAGTGGGGGAATCCTTACCTTTACAGACCAGGAACCAGATGTCCAAAGAAGAGACGAGGCTTACCAAGGTCACACAGCATGCTGATTAGCAAGACTAGGTCATAGCAGCCTGCCTCCAGCCCAATGCTCTCCTAGGGAAGGGAACTACTTCTGAGTGCCTCCTTCAGTTCCTGAGCAGGAAAAACTGGCCTGGAGGGCCAGGGGGAAGTGAGAGGGTGCTGCTCGATTGCCGGGAAGTTTAGAGGGGTCCACCTCTCCCGCTGGTCTCCTTTGTTCTCTCTGCCACCACTTCACGAGGATGTCCTCCCTGACACCACCGGTTTCTTAGCAAAAATCAGAAATGTTGAAAGGTTGCCACTATTCCGTGCCATAAGCCCCAGGCCCCCTCCTTGAGCCTGTGAGGCCTGGGTGTTTGCCAACGGGCTACATGAACCACGGACAGGTCAAGGTCTTTGGAGAAGGCACCGGACTCAGTGCATATGAAACCAGTGACCAAAGGATTAACGGGACTAATCACAGCTGCAGACTAATAAGCGCAGCTGGTACTTTTGATCCAGACCCTTTTCCCCCTTTTTTGTTTGCCTTTAAATTTCCCTGACTCCTCCCTCCCCCCTCCCTGCCCCCCGGCTTTGGAGCGGCGGATTTGAGGCTTGCCCTCCTGTCTTCTCCTCTGGCTGCCTCTCAAATGAACCCTTTCCTAACTGCACACTGGACATCTCAGTGATGGTCTTTGTTGCACATCGGGCAGATGGACTT
The DNA here is from genome assembly GCF_018350195.1 of Panthera tigris. Lineage (NCBI taxonomy): Eukaryota > Metazoa > Chordata > Mammalia > Carnivora > Felidae > Panthera > Panthera tigris. The sequence continues at coordinate 73,069,973 of NC_056668.1, forward strand.
AGGTTCAGTTACAAATTTGGGGAGCCAGCCAGGGGCTCTTTGCCCGTGGTTCGTCAGCCCCCAGATGGTAACAGGATTCCAACTACAAGTCCCAGCGGCTGCCTAGGCTCTTTGTCCATTCTGCCTGAGCCACGCCAAACTTCGGTGCTTAATTTACCTTTTGCACAAGGAAACGGGTTTTGGTTTCAGTTTGGACAGACGTCTCTTGGGGAGTACTTCACGTGCAACGGCACATGAGCTTATTTTTCCCTCCCATTTGGTTTGGTTGCCACCAAATAGGAGGTTTGGGTTCTCTTAGCCTCCTTGTCTTGCTTGATTGGAAAAAGGCTGACTAGGAAGCCATATGGTGCAATCACTGAAGCTCCAACTTTTAGGGAAGGAGGTCGTCTGGGCTCCATTTTGTTCCTTTGAGGCTTCAGGTCTTGGTGTCTGTGAGTAACACCAGCCGTGTTCTACTTGGAAAATGGGAAATGACCATTCAATCCCCGCAGGCAGCTCTTTGGGCCGTCTTCTCCAAAATTGGGCAATCTTTTTTTTTTTTTTTTTTTGGCAGAACTGCTTGGCCACAATATTTATTAGACTTCAGAGAAAAATGACCAATGAACAGACATAAAGTATAATATCATCTCCCTATTTAGAAAAGGCAGATATTTGGAAATTGGGCCTTTAAATTTTGTTTGTATCTTGTTTGTGTATTTGTATGTGTGTCCATTTATGTTGTAAATGGGAGATATTTTCTCTACCTCTGAATGATATTGCTAAAATTAACTTGTAAAAGAGCTCTGTTTAGTTGGTTTAAAGGCAAGCACTTGTAAGAATGGTGCATTCTAGGGGCGCCTGGGTGGCTTAGTCGGTTAAGTGTCTAACTCTTGATCTTGGTTCAGGTCATGATCTCACGGTTTGTGAGTTCGAGCCCCGCGTCAGGCTCTGTGCTGACAGCTCAGAGCCTAGAGCCTCCTTCAGATTCTGTGTCTCCCTCTCTCTCTGCCCCTCCCCCACTCACGCTCTCTCTCTCTCTCTCTCTCTCTCAAAAATAAACATTAAAAAATGTTTTTTTAATAACAAAAAGAATGGTGCATTCTAAAACTCGAAAGTAGAAACTAAACCAAATGCTTTTCATGTTCACAGGATTTTGGAAAATATTCAGTACTAAAGCTAACTTAAGGTTGTTGGTTTTTTTTTTTTTAAGTTTATTTATTTATTTTGAGAGAGAGAGAGAGAAAGAGCACAAGCACAGGAGAGGCAGAGAGAAGGAGAGACAGAATCCCAAGCAGGCTCCATGCCATCAGCACAGAACCCGATGCGGGGCTCAAACTCACAAACTGTGAGATCATGATCTGAGCCAAGATCAAGAATCAGACGCTTAACCAACTCAGCCACCCAGGCACCTAAGGTTGTTGGTTTAATTAAAATGGACATGTCTTTGGAATTATCAGCATTAAATATAAAACTGATTCTGCCTGTGTTTACTGAAAGTCATGTTAGTTCATGTTATCTCCATTGCAAAGTTTTAAGAAAAAAAAAACCCTTAGAACTCTGTCTAATGCCTAATGAAGTTTTATGAGTAATCTAAGAACAAACAGATGTGAATAATTTTAATAAATGTAATTAAGACTACTGGAAATAATAAGGAAACAACTCTGTATGCAAGGAAAGGGAGACTGGTTATCTAAAGAAAGAAAATTTAGGACAAAAATCTGAATGTAAAAAGGAAAGTGGTAGAAGGTTTCTGAGAAGGGACTCTTTGGAAGGGAATTTGTGTGTGGTTTGGAGACTAAGATTATGAAGTACATAAAGACATTTATTAGGGCCTGACAAACACGTGGGGAAGGGAAGGAAGAGTAAGCAAGCAAGGTTAGGCAGAAGTTGTGCAGTGATCCAACATCAACAGAAGTCTTAGCTGATTCTCTAAGGAGTTCCAAAAGTTGGATTACCCTTCAGAACCAACCTGAACTGGGACAACAGGGTTGGGCTTTTGTAACAGTCATTGGATATGACCTCCTAGGAAGAGGGCATGCCCTTGGTAAGGCAGCTGTCCACAGTCAAGGTTGTCCCTGAAGGCTCTGAGAGTTGAGGACTGTTGGCCACATTCCCTACAGCTGAGAGCCCTTCACCCCTGATGGGGATTCTGGTCAGCACATCACTGCACTCACCACAAGAACTCAGGTCCATGCAGTGTCCTGGATGTCCCAATGAGTATATCTCAACATGGGAGATGACAAGAAGGAAAAAGTTGTAACTGCATAGATTAAAAAAAACAAAAAAACAAAAAAACAAAAAACCTCATCTTCTTGGAATGAGTTGTTTTAATATCAGAAGTGCACCGGTGTAAGGTTGGAATTTGGTTTTTCTGTCAAAATGACAGTTTTCTTAGGTTATTAGCCTAAATTGTAAGCAATGGTGTTTATCTCTAATCTGCCTAGAAAAACAAAGTTTCTATGTTTTGTCTTTGTTAGGTCTTTTATTATTTAAAGTTGAATCTTCTCAATATTACAAGAGCTAAGTTTTGTTAACAACTATGTAACCTGCATTTGCTTTAAGAATCTCATTGCTACCTTGGCTAAATAGATAATTAAGTATCAAGTTTTATGACCTGTAATCCTGTTTAAGCATGTGCTTTAAAGCCTTCCGATATTTCAGACAAAATTCCAAAATTGAACTTCTAAATGAAATCTTTTTGACCAATTAGGCTTATTTATATGATACATCAAATTACGTGGGAAACATTGTCAAATAAGCAATGATAAACCTTCTCAGTTTATATGGTATGGGTGAATGCTATAACTGCTCCAGAAATTCCTAAGGTTTTTGATATGTCCTGGCATAATCACTGAAGTGTGTCAGAGAAATAAACAAATTTCCTTGTCAATTGCATTATAATGAACCATGGCCATTTTTGAGTCTTGTCATTTACAGCTATTGTTTTACTTTGGTGTACCTGCAAAAGTTTCAGCTTTAAGAAGATTCATAGAAGGGACTCTTGACATCTACAGGTCTCTAATAATTCAAACAGACATGGGACTGAATGAATTGAGGAAGAAGAGTTGTCAAAGCCTCAAATGCTAAAGATTCCTTTTGTACATTGAAGCAAATTCTGTTAGCAATAGCGAAAGACAGAAAACAAGGACTCCCAAGGAAGAGGGTAAGCATGGGGCATTGATGGAGTTCTCACTTAAGGGTCTTTATGCCATCCAAGAGATTCAAGCTAAAGAAAACCTACTTAGACTCATTGTCTATTCACCCTATCATTTTTGGTCATGAATTTGTTAAGGCAGGTGTGGCATTAGCACTCTTTGAAGGAAGCCAAAAATATGCAGACGACACTCCAAATGAGCATCATGACCACTTATACTCTGAACACATGATTGCAATAAGAGCTAGAAAGCCAAGAACTGTTAGTAGTTCCGTGACAGCTCCTATGAATAGTCAAGATTCGAACCCTTCTGTACTTGAAGTGGTTCCTGAAACCATCATCAGAAAGATTAAAGGTGGTTCCTGGAGAAACAATAGATCTGATTCCCCACCAGCTATTAAGAAAGTATGTTGGTTATGCTAGGGAGGATGTCTACCCAAGGCTATCCACAGAAGCTGCTCAAATTCTTTAAGATTTTTTTAAACTTTTTAAAATGTGTATTTATTATTGAGAGACAGAGATAGAGCATGAGCAGGGGAAGGGAAGAGAGAGGGGGGAGACACAGAATCTGAAGCAGGCTCCAGGCTCCAAGCTGTCAGCATAGAGCCCGACACGAGGCTCAAACCCACAAGTCGCAAGATTATGACCTGAGCCGAAGTCGGACGCTTAACCGACTGAGCCACCCAGGCACCCCTCTTCAAGATTTTTACCTTGAGCTCCAGAAACAGAGCCAATTGATAAACAGCTCACCAATCACTACTGGGCACCCGGAATCTCATTCACTTAAGAGAGGCACAAGCAAGGTTGGAATGGACAGCGAAAGCAACCAAAGAAAATGCTGAGGATTTCAATTTCATCAACTTTGGCAGATTGCCAACGAGGGAAACATTCAGGTTGCTGATGTAAAAGGAAGATGGGGAAGCAAGGGGGAAGAGAAGGGTTTTAATCATTGAAAATAACCCTTCCCTAATCAACGCCATTAAATGCCTTCTAGGCGGAAACATCTTCCAAGGATTTTTAATCTCCTACAATATTATCCCAACAACCATTCCACAGATAACTATGTCTTATTATCTGAAATTAACAGCTCTTACTGTGACTTTTATAGGTTTCATCCTGGCATTAGAACTCAATTTCACAACACAAAACTTAAAATTTATCCTTCAATCCTATTTAAATTCTTAACTCTCTTAGGTATTTTCCCACTGTTTTATACCACCTTCCATCATTTCTGAACCTGTCAACAGTCAAAAATCAGCAGGACCACTATTAGACCTAATATGACTAAAAAATATGCGACTAAAATCCATCTCTTATTTTCAGAGAAAAACTCCACCCTAATTTTTAACTAGAAAGGCCTAATTAAGCTACTTGTCCTTTCTGATTATACCAACCCTAAGCTTATTTCTACTTAATTTCCATGAGTAATCTCCATAACAACAAAGACACCAGTAAGTAACAATCAACCAGTGGCAATCGCCAACCTGGTCCGTGAGTACATAATGCAGCAATCCCCACAGCTTCTTCACTAAAACCCCTGAATCCCCCCTAAACCACTCAATCCCCCTATACTATTGAATGTTAACACAATCTCTACCTCATCACCCTGTAAAACAAAACAAAACAATACAAAACAAAACAAAACAAAAGCTACCATTACCTGTGTTATCAACCCTGAAAGAAATATTCTTAAAATGGTCTTGTTAGGTATTCCAATCTCGGGGTACTGTTCAGTAGCCATGGCCATTGGACAACCAAAAACCACAAGCATTCCCCCTAAATAAATCTTAAAAACTGTGAAACCTAAAAAAGAACCTCCCAAATTCAATACAACCCCTTAACCAATACCACCACTCACAATCAGTCCTAACCCACCATAAATCAGAGAAAGATTTAGAGAAAAACCTCCAAAAGTGAGCATAAAAAGAATACTTAAAGTAAGCACAATTGGGGCACCTGGGTGGTTCAGTCGGTTAAGGGTCTGGTCCTTGATTTCAGCTTAGGTCATGATCTCACAGTTGGGGAGACTGAGCTACATGCCAGGCTCTGTGCTACCAGCACAGATTATCTAAATAAATCTGGGATTATAAAATCTGGGATTATCTAAATAATTGGGATTATCTAAATAAATAAATAAATAAATAAATTTAAAGCAAAATAAGCCTAATATAATGTGATTATTCCCACACAGAATTTAACCATGACTGATGATGTGAAAAGTCATCGTTGTATTTCAACTATAAGAATATTAACAACCCACGTCTGAAAAATCCCACCCACTGGTCAAGATTCTCAACAACTCACTCATTGACCTTCCAGCCCAATCAAACATCTCAGTGTGATGAGACTTTGGGTTCTGTTTTAGGAGTCTGTTCAGTTCTACCAATTTTAACAGGCCTCTTCCTAGCTATACATTACACATCAGCTACAATAACCACCTTTTCATCAGTAACTCATGTCTGCCAAGATGTAAGCTATGGGCGAATCATTCGACATGCATGCTAACGAATCCTCCATATTTATCTGCTTATTTATATGTGTAGGGTGAGGCATGTACTCTGGGTCCTATACAGTCTCAGAAACATGAAACATCAGAATTATCCTATTATTCACAGTAATAGCCACAGCAGTTATAGGCTACATTCTACTTCGAGGACAAATATCTTTCTGAGGAACGATGGCCATCAAAAACCTTTTATCAGCTATCTGCTACATGGATACTAGCCTAATAGAATGGATAGTTGCAGGATTCTCAGTTGATAAAGTGACTCTAACCCGATTCTTTGCCTTGCCTTTCATCTTCCCATTTGTAGTATTCCATTCACTGTTTCTCCAAACAGGATCTAACAGCTCATCAGGAATATCCTCGGTGTCAGGCAAAATCCCCTTCCACCCGTACTATACAAGTAGATATTCTAGGACTCATATTCCTCATTCTAACACTGTCTGCTCTAGTATAATTTCCCACCTGACTGCTTAGGGGACCCAGACAATGGAACCCCTGCCAACATCCTAAATATCCCTGCATGACACTTTTTATGCAATCCTTCGCTTCATCCCTAATAAACTAGAAGTATTAGCCCCAATCTTCTCTATCTTAATTCTAGCACTTATTCTTATACTTTATATATCAAAACAGCAAAGCATAGTATTCCAATCCCATAAGTCAACGCTTATTCTGATTGTCACTTATTAGTAGCAGGCTTACTAACATGAGTCGGAGGACAACTAGTTGAACATCCATTTATCATTATCGGCCAACTGGCATCAATCCTATACTTTTTCATTAACCAAATCCTCACACCCATTACAAGTATCATTGCAAACAACCTCAGAAAATGGCAAGTCTTTGTAGTGTATGAATTACATTGCTCTTGTAAACCAGGAAAGGAGGACAACGATTCTCCCTAAGACTCAAGGAAGAAGCAACAGCTCCACCATCACCCAATGCTGAAATTCTGCTTAAGCTATCCCCTGATACTCGCCCTTGAATAGATAAGCACTGCTGTTCTGTGCCATGCTGGCATGAAAGCCGATAATAGAAATTACCACACTTACGTAATTCATGCATTAGTGCCCTACCACATAACAAGTACATATAGCTACACTTATATGTAATACACGCTATGTACAATCAATTGTACATTAATGATCTGCCCCCTGCATGTGAGCAACTACATCAAACCCTCACTCACGATGGGAGCCGCCACAAGAGCCTCCAGTTCACAGCCTAAGTTCACTGGGTCTCAGGTTCACTCCCATTTTGGGAGTCCAGCCAGCCTCTTCCTGAGGATGTGCTATAGTGACTCATGACCAGCCCTCACAGGAGAATAACCCAGAATCGACCTGCCAAAATTTAACAATAGCAGCCTTTTAATCCTCTCCTAGGAGTGACGGATGTCACTGCCTCCAGGGGAAGAGGAGGTGTTCCACCCAGCTGCATCCTACTCGAGGCCTCCCTTCCTTTCGGGTGGGTGGCAGGGTCGGCGGAATGCGGCAGAGGTGTGGGTGAAAGGTTGTGTCGCTTTTTCACAATCAGAGAATTTGAAAGGATGCTGCAGTTTGTGGGATTCTCCTTAGGCCCTTGTGTATAAAATAAGAGGTTGGACTAAATGATCCCTAAATGTCCTTGCAGTTCACAGGTTCTGGGGCTCTGAACATTCCAGAGCCTCTGTGCTAAACTTGAGGCTTTTCTGCTTCTGAAGCATGAATTGAACCTGGAAATCAAGGCAGTGGAGCCCTAAAAGGAGAGATGATTCTTCCAGCTTATTTCCCATCAGCTGTAGGTAAAGCTGCCTTTTGGTCCTGGCCCCAGCCAGCTTAACTTCTTTTATTTGCTAGTCATTTTTCATGACTGGAAGCCCAAACCAGGAACTGGGACTTCTGGGAAAAGAAGACACAGCTCAGCCTTTATCTCCCACGGGGCCCTTGCCTGCAGTCTTGGGTTTCTAGAAGAAGTCAGTTATTGAAGATGTGGAATACAAGGATGTTTGGAGAAACCACAGGGACCCAGGGCACAATGCTATACCAATGGCCTGTCACCTCTTTGAAGATAGATCCCAAGCAGCATCTCTGATGTCAACCTTTCTTCACAACCCGGCCTGGGTACTGATGAGTGTCTTACCCCCAGTATGCTCAAAATTGAACTCAATGTCCTACCCCATAAAAACCTGCTCTTCCCCCTGTACCACCCATTTTAATGAGATCACTGCTGTCTCTCTTTTTTTGGTGGGGGTGGGGGGTTTCTTATCATCTGATCCTTTATCCTGTTTGGATGAAATTCCAATAAATATGAGTTCATGGGGAGCCAGACATTCCCACAAATGTTCCCTAGTGTCTGGGGCATGGGCACACAACTAAGGCATGGCCATTCAGACCATGCAAAAAGAATTCTGGTTCCTGAGAGGGACACAAGTCTAGAGATACAGCAGCAGAGGAGGAGATCAGGTGCAACAAGTGTCCCATGGTAGGGATCCTTTGGCTGTGACCTGACCAGGCTGCTCTTGCAGGATGACCTGGGTCCCAGCCTTCCTTGGTTTCTGCCTGTTTTCTGAGTTTGGTTCTCCAGTCTTCACATTGATTCAGTGAGCTCTAATTAATTTACATCCAGTACATTCCATTTCTTCTTAGAGATCCAGAATGAGTTCCTGTTGATTGCAGCTAAGTCCTGGCTGGTAGCCTCACCATTCCCTCAGTCATCAACTCAGGAAGCTGGAAATCCTTTCTAATTGTCCCCGGTCCACTGAGCTCCACTGATCCCACCCCATGATGTCGCCTCTATGACCCCACAGCCACCAAAGCCAGGCCCTCATTATATTTGCCTTTTCCTGCTGTCCTCTGACTTCTGGGATCTTCTTAACCACGAGCACCTACTTCTGGTCAGAATCTAGGATTCAGGTTTTTGGCAGAGGAGGAAAGGAGGAAATAGGAGAGAAGAAAGGTCTTCAGCCACTCTGAGTGGAGAGGGAAGTAAGGAGGCAGCACTACAAAGAACAGGTGTCACTCGGTGTCACTGTAATACGTCAGTCTGCTTGAGGTCCTGAGGCAGCAGAAGCTTCTCCCCTTCGTGGTGCTTTTCCTTGTTTTCTAAATTCACATCAATGAAAAGTATTAATTACCCTTAAACGGAAATAAATTAACTTAAGAAGATGTAGCTTTATCTTGCTTTTATCTTGCTTTTATAGTAGCCACATCCCCTGAGGATGCATTAATTGATTTTAAATCCAAATCAGTCTAATGCACTTGGACACTTTGCTGGGTAATGGAAATTAATGATGACCCCTATAAAGGGAAGGCTTACTGCCAAATCCTGTTCGTGCACATTTTTATCACTGTGGATGAGGTAAGCCCAGTCATGGGTGGAGAAGGCGCAGTAGCACCAAGCTCCTTATTTATTTAGTAAATATTTATTGAGTACCTTCTTTATGCAGGGCCCGTGCAAGGCACTGGGGATCCAATGATGAATGAGACAGGCTTGATCCAGACCTAATGAGGCTTACAGCTGAAGGCATTAAAATGCCTTTTGAGGGCTTCCTACAGTTTCTATACACAGCATCCCCCTACCTGGGTCTCACTAAACCTGGCCTTTGTAGGATGCGAGGCCCATGAGGGACCTAGTGGTGGAACATCAGAGAGCCTGGTCTGGAAGCTCCAGGAGACTTGGGAGTGTGGACAACCCCGGAAGGGAGTCAGCTTGGCCGGACTCATGCCCTCTGTCTCCCCAAGCTGTTCCTCTATGAGGACGTAATTTTGTGCACAGAGTTGGTCCTAGAAAGTCTGTGGAGACAGTCTCCAGGACCTTCTCCCTGGCACAACCACCTACGGTTAAATGTAGTAATTAAAAATACAAGACCCTCAGTTAAATTTGAAGCTCAGAAAAACAATGACTATTTGTTTTAGCATACCTATGTCCCATGCAATGTTTAGCATATATTTATACTTACATGCAGCTTAATTGGGTGCCTGGATTTTATCCGACAATCCTACCACCCTTTCTCCCTCCCCAGCGAGTTGTCCTGTGCCTCCAGTAGCCCTAATACCTTCTCTGGAAGCAGTGCCTCCCAGTGTAGGAGCACAGAATCAACTGGCTCCCTTTCAAACTATACTCTTCATGGGAGTATTCAAGATGAGTCTGCTCTTAGCTAGCTGTCCCCAGGAAAGAATTTCAATCCAGCCGCCTTGACAACATTGACTCCAATCAAGGACCCATCTATTCTAAATGGCAGGGAGGAGTAAGACACGACCCTAAGGAAGCTAGAGTCTAGTAGAGAAGTGGAGTAAGCTATGCAAAGAATTGTTTTACGAGGTGGAAAATGAAAAAATGACTTGGGTGCCAAAGGAATGCACGTAGGAAGAGATCACATTTACTTCGGAGAGAGGGAGACTTGAGGGCATATAGAGGAGGTGGCATTTGTAATGGAATGGACCAATGACAAATCCATGAAATCACATCACAGCTTGGATGTGGTCATTACAAAGCTTCCATCTGTGCCCACAAGTCAATCACTTGCCATCCCTGACTTAGAAATATGCCTAGGGGCACCTGGGTGACTCAGTCGGTTAAGTGTCAGACTCTTGGTTTTGGCTCAGGTCATGATCTCATGGTTCACGAGTTCAAGCCCCGCATTGGCCTCTGCACTGCCAGTGCAGAGCCTGCTTGGGATTCTCTCCCTGTCTCTCTGCCCCTCCCCTGCTTCCTCTCTCTCTCTCTCTCTCTCACTCTCAAAATGTAAATAAACTTAAAAAAAATGTGCCTTATGCTACCAAGAGGAGCCTCTGGAAAGGGCACACCAGGTGGAATAATCACTATAGACCCAAATCATGAGAAAGGACTGATGCGTTTGGAGAAATCTCACATGGCTACATGAGAGTCTAGGGTTTCATGTGTGGTGTATAGCTGGAGAGATCATCCCAAAGGTACATCAAAGACAGCATGATCGAAGATTTAGGATTGCAGGCAGCTGGCACTTCCATTGGAAAGCTGGGGTGGAAGGAGGGGAACCTGCTCTCTCTTTAGGTGGCCCCCACGCCCAACGGCTCACCCGGGCACCATTCCTACATTCAGTGGACACTGGCTGTGCTGAATGAGGGAATGTTAGTCACATTCTCAGTAAATATTTAGACGTCTGAGGTTTTTGAGCAGATAACATTTCAGAGCCTGCTCGTACGGGAGCCCTCTAATACGGGAGCAGAAAGGCTTCTCATTCATCACTTCCTGGTTAGTGTGAGTGAGCATTGTCCAGACGGGCAAACATTTACAGCAGCAGTGGCTGAGCCCAGCCCTGATACTGCCCTGAAGGTGGCCAGAGAAGAAAGCTGAACGCTCAGAACTGCTTGTTTGCAGAGGAAGTAGCAAAGACAGTGTCCCATAGTGGCTGCGGGCTCTCAGTATTGGAGGGATTCTTGGTCCGTGATCTACCACAGGGATTATTCTGCACACTCAACACACTGTACCCAGACATCCCAGCACTGGGGTCTCTGGAGACAGAAGAGCTGATGGCTGGTTAATGAATTGGCCTTGAGCAAGTCAGACAGGCTCTGGCTGCCCCCTAGCCAGTCTGTTAGTAGGGCTAGGCTCCCTGAGCAGGGCGCAGAGGGGGTCTGCTGGGGAAGGTTTTTGAGAAATTCAAGTGCCATTGCTAAGTGGGTACACATAACAGGAGGGAGCCAGCCTCCTCCTCTCTCTTCCTGTCTGGCAGCCCCCTCTCTGGGGGAAAAATGTAGGAGAGCCTGTTCGTGTCCCTCCAGAAACTTATTTAAAGCAGGCTGCGAGATGGAGGCAGATTCAGTACTGGTGGGGACAGGGTCCTTGGCCCTTCCTGGATCTCCTGCCCTGGTGGACTCTCAGACTCCTCTGGACCCTGGAAAGAAAGCAGTGGAGGCACCACTGGCGGTGCTGAGGCCAGAGATAGAGGACTCTATCCCTGCGCCTCTAGCTGTCCTCCTCTTCCTCTGACAGGGTGACCCAGACCTCACTCCCATTTTTCTGAGCGCACCTGCCCTCAGATCCTGAACTCTCCATGCATGTTCACCTTCCCCGGACCTCTATCACTAGGTTTTGGACGCCTGGACTATGTCCTGACTCTGTTTTCATCAAGCATGAGGTCCCTGCTAAAGGGGCCCAGGTCTGGCTTCCGTTAGATGGGGCCCAACACTGGCATCCTCCCCTCTCCCATCTCCCCCAGCTTCCCTCCCCCTCTCTTCCCGCCCCCCCCAACTCCTCCTCTGTCCCTCCTCCTGCTCCTGCTCCCTCCCACTGGGCAGGCTGAGCTGGAAACTACAGGAAGGGGTTGGCTTGGTTTGACCATTGAGGCCAAGAGCTGGAGGTAAGGAAATCAGGAAACCCAGGTTGGATTCCAACATGGATTGGAAAGATCTCCATCAGCCAGGACATAAGATGACTAAGACACCAAAACCTGTGAATGGCAAAGAACTTTTAAATTCCACGAATTTAAAAGGGGCAGAGAGAGAGGGAGACACAAAATCCAAAGCAGGCTCCAGGCTCTGAGCTGTCAGCACAGAGCCTGACGTGGGACTCGAACTCACAGACCATGAGATCATAACCTGAGCCGAAGCTGGACGCTTAACCGACTGAGCCACCCAGGACCTGGCGATTTTCTTTTAAAGAAGCAAAATTCAGGATGGAAACTGCACGATGCGACTAGACTCTGGGTGGCATTTGGGATGCAAAAGGGGCATGTGTGTGTGCGCGCACGTGTGCGTAAGCATGAGCCATGGTTTACTAGCACAGGCTCTGCTCTCAACTGCCTGGGTTCAGAGCCTAACTCCTAACTGTATGGCAAGTTGGGCACTTGCTTGACTTTTGGGGGAGTCAGTTTTATCAGTTGCACGTTGAGAGTAATCATAGTATCTACCTACACAGTAGTAGAGATTTGCATATTTTTCAGCTCATGAAATGACCATGAACTTGCAAAAGGTGGCATGAATTCTACTCATATATAACTCTCAGTAGCACTTTCTTTGAGCACCAACAATACATACAAGAAGCCCTCCTATGTATGTACCACTGTATGGTTTACAATCCACATCGTGGACATCCCTGGGAGGCAGACATGTGAGCCCCTAAAGAGATGAGGAAACCAAGGAGTAGCCCGTTATCCAAGGTCCAGAGCAGCGCGCCTGAGTGACTCAGGAGGTTAAGCATCTGACTTGGGCTCAGGTCACGGTCTCACAGTTCCTGAGTTTGAGCCCCGCGTCGGGCTCTGTGCTGACAGCTCGGAGCCTGGAGCCTGCTTCGGATTCTGTGTCTCCCTCCCTCTCGGCCCCTCCTGGGCTCTCTGTCTGTCTCTCTCTCTCAAAAATAAATACACATTAAATTTTTTTAAAAAACTAAAAATAAAAATAAGATCCAGAGCTGTGTCTAAAACCCACATGGCATGCTTTTCCAGGGCCCCCATGGGACTGCCTGCAGTGGGCACAGGAGTGAATGACAGCTGGGCAGTGTGTCCGTTCCCAGTGTGTCCTGCCATCTCCCCACCCTGGGAGTCCCGGCCTTATGACCCCGGTGTGGCCACAGGGACAACAATCAAGACTCTTTCTCAGGGCTCAAGCCACAGGTCCCAGGGGCAGAAATGTCTTCAATTCGGAGTCTCCCTTCTTCCCTCCCTTCCTCCTTATTAAGCGTTTATAGATTTAATCAGTCTAACTGCTTCTCATTTTATACTTCAAGAAATGTAGTTCTTTTTCTTAATACAAAAGTGATACCTGTATGGGATAGCAAATTTAGACGAGCAAACAGAAAGCAAAAATAAATATCACAATAGAAGTGGTTTCTGCCTTCCTAGAGTGTCTTGTCGGGCCCCCCAACTGGACCAGGGGTGCTCACCCACAGCACAAAATCTTTACCTGGAGATCCCAGTCACGCCCCCGTCCCAGCTTCAGCCAATAAGCTGATATCACATGAAACATTCCAAGATTCACAGGATTATTGATGATGATGATTTGGAGCTGCAAATGCTAATGTGAGTAGATAATAGCGTGACAGCGCTTTTTTAAAGCTGTTTCTTAATTTAACCATGAAGTTCGCTTGAGATTTGATGACGTTCTCAGAAAAATCAATTTGGGTTGTGGACTTGAAAATGCCTTATGGCATCTGTTCTAACTCTTGTTGATGTACTATCAGTGGATTGTTTGATCAGGGAAATAAACTTGTAGAGTTTTGACAAGCTGTTACTGGGTGTCACAGAACTCAAAGACCAGGAGGCAGAGAGAGATACATAACGTGCAGTTACAATGGTGGCCATTGAGTGTCACGATAAAGATGTGTACCGAGGGTTCTGGGAACACCCAGAACTTTGCCCGCAGAGGAAAGAAGGTCTGGTAAAACTTTCCTGAGGAAGCAGACATCCAGCTGGACCTTGAATGAACATTGGATGAATGTTACAAGCTGGTTAGGCAGAGAAAAGACAGCAGAGAAAGAGGTTTGGCAAGAAGACAGGTCTAGCCAGCACGTAGGAGTGGGAGAGAAGAGCAGGCTAGGCCATGAGACAGGGTGAGGAGGGGTCCACACAATCAAGAGAAGAGACTGAGGGGTGAGCTGGGCCCCTGTTTACAAAGGGCCTCTTGTGCCATACTGGAGAGTTTGGTCTGCGTGGGTCTGGGCCCTACCCTAGTTCTGTTGGCAAATTCCTGGGTATGTCGCAGGTGGGATGGAGGTAGAAGGGCTCAGGATTGGAAACTTCCAGGAGAAAGGTTTTGGGCCTAAAGAGGAGAAAAGGGAACAGGGTCAGCTTTGGGAGGAGGGGGAGATGGAACCCCTCTTGCTGGCACCTTTACCAATCCCCTTCAGGGTTGCTCTGGAAAGTTCTTCTGTTTCTCTTACCAAGTGTCTGTTGTTAAGCCAAGTTGCTTACAACTACACTCTCTCTCTCTCTCTCTCTCTTTCACACACACACACAAACACACACAGCAAAGGGAGGCAATTAGTTTCCTGGCTTTTTCCAAGAATTTTAATCTGAAAACCGGGGACAGTAAGAAAATACCACTAGGAGACAGGAAAAATAAAAAGGGGGCAGAGAATAAACAGGCAAAACAAGGAAGTAAAACTGAATCTCTTCAAAAGCATGTATTAACTTTTGGTTTTAGAAGATTTTCTGCTGCTTTTCGACTTGGGAGCAACAGAAGCAGAGAGGCAAGTGCTGGCTCTATCTATCACTAGTTCCTTGATTTTCCTTGGGTGGATTTTGGCCAACTGGGTTCTGTCAAGGTAGGACATTTTTCCAGCAGCTGTGGAAGCCCTGCCTTCCTTGAGTTCGTACGGGATCTGGAGGGGGAGAGCTGAGTTAGGCCTCTCCCCACTCAGCCCCTTGCCTGTGCCCCTCCCCCCACCTGTCACAGCCCACTAGTCAGGAAGGAGCCAGAAAGTCATGGAAACAGATGGTCCTGGCGGCTGTGGTGGCCCCAGACCAGCCGGCCCCTGCTCTCTGAGCTGCTGAACCCATCTGGGCGGCAGTGGGGACCGTGAGATTAAGGCTCTACACTGGGAAGGGGCTTGCAGCTTGCAGCAAGAGCCAGGGTCCTGGGAAGGCCAGCTCCCTTGTCCTGGCCCCTGGCACCATGGCTGGACACTGAGCTCTGCAAGTGACTCATTGGAGCTGGCTTCCCCAGGGATGTGGTATGGTGATGGGTGAGGGAGGGGGCGACGGAAGGGCACTGGGATGCCGCCTCTCATGGGGGTGAGAGGCCAAGCACCAGGACAGGCCCACTTGCCTCTGCTTATCCTTAGGTCCTTCCTGCAACTGCCTTTATTCTAGAATACTTAAAAAGAGATGCAGATAGGAGGAAGAAAACAGGTGCTGATGGTGTGACCGGATGCCTCCCGTGTACCAGGCCCTGGGGATTCAACGAAGGATAAGACCCATCTCTCTCAGAGCACTGTGAACTTTACTAGCCGTTCACTGACCCCCGGGAAGCAGTGGGGAAGCTGTTCGGCACCCCGTCATTCGGGCATATCCCATTTGTGCTCCTCCCTGGACATCCTCAACCTGAGGATTTCCCATTTCACCAGAGCCCGGGACTAGGGCGGAATTAGGAGCTCAGTATGATGGTCAGATTGCCACACCCCAGTTTGCTACCAAAACCACAGCAGCTCTACAGAAAGATGTAAGATACAAAACACTGTATTCACATATCATCTTCCTGTGCCTTCTGTAGACCTTCCTGGGGGCCACCTGCATGGTGAGTAGATTTGTCATTGCTATGCTAGCGAGCATTTTCTCTGAACAAGAACTGTGTGGAGTTCAGCTCTGGGTCATGGTGCCCATGCACTTGGTGGAAGGGAATAAATCCTGAGCTTAACATCCTTGGGTCCAACCTGTTTATTGCCACATTTCTGAGGCTAACCCTTGAGAGAACGGTTAGAGGTGTTCTTTGTGGTCTCAGGCATTAAAACTCAGGTCTAGGAGGAAGTGACAGGGAAATGGATTTCAGCCTCTGGGGTTTCAATTCGATCACTACTGTGTTCTTTCTGCCCCAAATAGCCATGTGATCCTCAGGCTTCAGGTCAATGGGTCCAGTATCCTCTGGCATTTTCCTGCTCAGGGTCCTGAGTCCGGGTGGAGGAGTTTCATGGTGTCCAAGAGCATGTTTTGAGACTGTGTTCTGGGGTCCCTTGCCACAGCCTTGCATGTAAGACGTAAGTCACAAGGAAAAGGGAACTGGGAGAGAAATTAAGAGGAGCTGTGCATCCCAAGCCTGGGGCCCCCACTGCTCATTTTGGGACCGCCAACAGGGCTCATGTTCCTCATCTGTAAAATGGATCTAATGATTCATGTTTTGCCTCAGAGTGACGCCCTAAGGAGGGTCAGCCCCTGGAGGTTAAAGTGCTTTAGGAAGCACTCTATGGACCCAGTTAAGGTTCACCTCCAGGCCTCTCCAGGGTTTCCTCTCTCCCCATCATTCCGACCGGTCTTAATCCAGAAATACCAGATTCTAGGCGGAGGTGCCACTGTGGACGTTGGACAAGAGCTTCACATTCATTTTAGATCCTTCATCTCAAGCTGTTGGGTCTGTAATGAAACTACGGGCACTGCCTCAAGGAATCCACATCAGTGATGGTAGATCCAGGGCCAGAGTTCCCTGTCAGAAGACAATTCCGGGGCCTTCCTCTGAAAAGAACACTGTGACCCTCGAGGCCCGATGAATCTGTCCTTAGTAACACTTTCTCTCGGCCACCGTATCACCTACAGCTTTTGCAGCTTTTAAGGGAAGATTATCCAGACGGTCTTTCGAAACTCAATTGTAGAACAGGGTGTAGATCTTTCCAGTTTTTCAGAACCAAATGATCTTTCCAAGCTAAGGAAAGAGGAAGCAGAGCCTGGCCCAGTGCTGCCCCACTGAGAATCAGGAGGAGAGCTGATCTTCTCCAGAGACAGGAGCCCAGTGAGAGCTAGAGAATGTTTTCTTCACTGAACGAAGTGCAGGCATACCTCATTTTATTGCACATCAGAGATATTAGGGTTTTGACAGATTGAAGGCTGAGGCAGGCTGCATCAAGCAAATCTGTCACACCATTTCCCCAACAGCATTTGCTCACTCTATGTCTCTGTGTCGCACTTTGGTAATTCTCACAATATTTCAAACTTTATCATTATTATTATTATTATTATTATATTTATTATGATGATCTGTGACCAGTGATTACAACTCGCTAAAAGCTCAAATGCTGGTTAGCAGTTTTTAGCCATAAAATATTTTTACATTAATCTATGTACTTTGTTTTTTTAGCCATAATGCTATTGCTACTTAATAGACTACAGTATCGTGTAAATGTAGCTTTTATATGCACTGGGAAACCAAAAAGTTTATTTGACTTGCTTTACTGCGATATTTGCTTTACTGCGGTAGTCTGGAACCAAACCTGAAATATCTCTGAGGTATGCCTATGAAACCAGGCCCCAAACTTTGTTAAGCTGAGGGGATTATTCAGAGAAATAAAAATCCATACCACAATGAGATGCCACCTCACACCTGTCAGAATGGTTAAAATTAACAACTCAGGCAACCATAAGTGCTGGCAAGGATGCAGAGAAAGGGGAACACTTTTGCATTACTGGTGGGAATGCACACTGGGACAGCCACTCTGGAAAACAGTATGGAGGTTCGTCAAAAATTAAAAATAGAACTACCCTATGACCCAACTGCATTACTAGGTATTTATCCAAAGGATGCAAAAATGCTGATTCAAAGGGACACAGGCACCCCCATGTTTATAGAAGCACTATCAACAATAACCAAAGTATGGGAAGAGCCCAATGTCCATCGATGGATGAATGATAAAGAAGATGTGGAATGGAATGTGGAATGGAATATTACTCGGCAATCAAAAAGAATGAAATCTTGCCATTTGCAACAACGTGGATGGAACTGGAGGGTCTTATGCTGAGTGAAACTAGTCAGAGAAAGATAAATATCATATGATTTCACTCATATGTGGAATTTAAAACACAAAACAGGTGAACATAGGGGAAAGGAAGGAAAAAATAA
The DNA here is from genome assembly GCF_018350195.1 of Panthera tigris. NCBI lineage: Eukaryota > Metazoa > Chordata > Mammalia > Carnivora > Felidae > Panthera > Panthera tigris. The sequence continues at coordinate 73,088,109 of NC_056668.1, forward strand.
GATAACAAGAGAGAGGGAGGCAAACCATTAGAGACTCTTAAGGACAGAGAACACACTGAGGGTTGCTGGAGGGTTGTGGGTTGGGGGGGCTGGGCTAAATGGGTTATGGGCACTAAGAAGGGCACTTGTTGGGATGAGCACTGGATGTTATATGTCATTACTTCTAATGAATCACTAAATTCTACTCCTAAACCATTATTATACTATATGTTAACTGACGTGGGAAACAAAAGCAGAAGGAAATGGCAGATAAAATTAAATTTCCTTGTAACCTGCAACCCATCCACAAATAGTTGAGGCAGGCGGAGTAAAACCTTTCTCCAGGAACTCCCTACTATCTTAATGCCAATGTTTTGGAAAAACAACTTTAGCTTGACAATAGCTAAGCCTCCAGTGTCTGGTGAGTCTTCTTTAGCATATGGAAATCTCACTGGAAACTTCCCCTGGACTTTACCTCCCCCCACTCCATAGTATATAGCCAGTCTCTCCTCATGGTCCCGGGGCAGCTCTTTCTGCCCACAGATCCTGTCCCCATGCTTTAATAAAATCAGTACCAAAGACGTCTTCAAGAATTCTTTCTTGGCCATCGGCTCCAGACCCCATGGACCCCACTATTACCCCCCAAAACCTCATCATTAACTGACTTGGATTTAAATAAAATTTTAAAAAATAAAAACAATAAAAAATAAACCAAAAAAATTGAGATTATTTTCCACAAAGACATGACCTCACATACCATTAGAAGTCACTCTCTCCAGAAGAGTCTCCTTCACGTGTCCACTTTTATCCATACCTGGTGAACCAAAGAACACATCTTAAAGCTCAGTGTATGTAAGCATTCTATAATATGGGGTATGGTTTTTGAGAAATAATGAAATAGATGCAAAGCTTTTAGAGTCAAAATTGGCTTTCTAAATTTGTGACTTTGAGCCTGATGCAGGGCTCGAACTCACAAACCGCGAGATCATGACCTGAGCTCGGTCGCTCAACCAACTGAGCCACCCAGGCGCCCCTTGGCATAGGTGAATCTTATCCATAGGCAAGTAGGCATCATTGAAAATATCTTGAGGTAAGGACACCTGGGTGGCTCAGTTGGTTAAGCATCCAACTTCAGCTCAGGTTGTAATCTCACTGTTCATGAGTTCGAGCCCCAGACTGAGCTGTCTGCTGTCAGCACAGAGGGGCTTCAGATCCTCTGCCCCCGCCCCTCTCTGTCCCTCTCCTGCTCGTGTGCATTCTTTCTCTGTCAGAATAAAATAAACTTAAAAAAAGCATTTTGAGGCCATCACCTATTATTGAGTGACATTGGACAAGATAATTAATGTCTCGGAGCCTCAGTTTCAACATCTGCAAACTGGAGATCATAATGGTACCTGCCTTCTAGGGGAGTAAGGAGTTAATGTAACACTATGAGTAAAAGATGGAGTCTTGCACCAAGTACATGCTCAATAAAACATTGACTGAGCCACTGCTGAGATTTATTTCTCTGACCCCAGTTACTTCCCCACCAGTTCATCAGCAAAACCCATTGGAGGTTCCATACATGACGTTACTAAGGAATTAACTCCTTATTAAATTAGAATATACTCATAGTCCTTTGTTTGGCTTATCAACGTTTAACAGAAAACTGAACCATATGAGAAGAGAGCTCAGAGGGACTGTTTTCTTATCTGTAAAATGGGGCCCCACAGTCTGTTTTGGGGATCAAATGAAATCTCAGATGTGGATGTTAAAGGTACCAGGCTGAGCAGATTTGCAGCCTGCTGCCAGTTCCTTTCTCTGGGCGGGGAGTGCCCACTGTCCCCGTCCACCCAGCTTTCCTTCTACTCCTCAAAGCCTCCAGCAGAAGCAGCGGGGGGGGGGGGGGGGGGGGCATCTACACTCAGAGTCCATGTCAAGGGCATGTGGGGCCAGGATTATTAGGGAAAACATTCCTGGTTATCTTTTCTTCCTCTATCCAAGTCACCATCACCCAGAGCAGACCCAGGGCAGTCATGGCACCCCAACATTAAAAGGGGACCCCACTCTGGAGTCCTCATTCTCTTGGGCATGTTCTTCCCTTTCCCTCCCTTCCTGAAACATCTGCTCAGGTCTTGTCACCTTGCTTGTGGCCTCCTGTGTCCTCACGTACCCTGTCTATTCCCTTCGCCTCCCCACTTATTGCTTGTCAAGCTCTGGATGGGGATGTAGATCACAGAGTGCTGGTCTGGACAACCAAAGGCCTGTGTTCTCACCCTGATGCACCCATTCCTCCTTCCCTGCCTGCCTGACTCAGTCAGCCCACCTCACGGACACCCATGGGTTGTGGGGACAAGTGTTGTCATGGATAGGCATGGTCCCCAGTCCCCACACACAGTTCAACCAACCCATTCAAGGACTCACCCAAGGTGAGTTGCCCTGGCTCTGTTGCCTTCCTTCCACGCCTTTCTCTGACACCCAGGCGCTCTGTCCCATGACTTCCTGTGGTTGAGCTGTTGGTCGAGGTTGAAAGCCACAGAGGTGAGACCATGCAATTTTAGCTGCAGCCCAAAGGGAATCAGACCTGATGCCAAGTCCTCCTATAACTATAAAATACCATTTCCCCAAGCCGAATTTATTCATTTTCTGTGTTTAAAGCCATAACCAAAAGCAAGCCCTAATGGCCATGCCATCCACTGGCCAAAGCCCCAAACCAGCCACCGGCCAGTAATAGAACCAGCTCCCTCTACTATGGAAACCAGCCTTGCAGTGGAGCCTAACGAACTCCCTGCCCCACTCAAAGCTGGGACAGTAGGATGGGATGACTCAGTTTCTCCCAGGGCAGTGTCCTCAGCAGGACCCATGTGGAAGCTCATCTTGGCAGAGTGAGGCTGTTTTCTGGAGATGATGTTCTCCGGCAGGATCAGGGCTTGCCTCGGTGGTGTGCCTCCTGTGGGCCAGGACAAACTCGTGGTCACTCGAGGAGGTCTCTCTGGAGTAGCTGAGGGGTGGGAAGGGAGTCTTCCAGGCTGGTCTTGAACCTACATCTGCACAGCAAACACTCTGCTTTTATTTCTATTTTATATCATAAATCAATAAAAATGTAAAACCCTATAAAGATGCATGCATTCACACTTCAACCAAGAATGAGGAAACAAATTGTCCTTACAAAAGATTATTGTCTTAACATTTTGTTGGGTGACCTGGGGGTTGGAGACTTGGGTGGATGATTCCACCGTCCTGGATGAGCCACCCTAGAAGCAGCACCGGGAGAGCCCCAGTGTGTGGGGAGGCCCGAGGGAGTAGTGCCGCCTCGGGCAAGGCCATCACCCCTCGGGGCCTCAATGTCCCATCTGTAAAGCTGAGATCAAAGATGCTGCCCCCTTAGGACTCTTGAGAATAAAATAAAAAAAAGATAACAGGGGCGCCTGGGTGGCTCAGTCGGTTGAGCGTCCGACTTCAGCTCAGGTCACGATCTCACGGTCCATGAGTTCGAGCCCCGCGTCGGGCTCTGGGCTGATGGCTCAGAGCCTGGAGCCTGCTTCCGATTCTGTGTCTCCCTCTCTCTCTGCCCCTCCCCCATTCATGCTCTGTCTCTCTCTGTCTCAAAAATAAATAAAACATTAAAAAAAAATTAAAAAAAAAAAGATAACAGGTGTAAAAGCCTTCTGTGAGGAAGAAGTTCTGTGTAAATGGAGGATAGTGTCACTGTTTTTATTGCAACCCCGCCACCGGAAGGGAACCTGTTTCAGCCCCCTGACTCACGGTGGAACAGGTTTCCCACAAATTCCCATCTGACACTCTTTCCCCTGTTCTCCCATCCTCCCACTGGCCCGGCAGCACCTGTGGGTTGACTCAGCAACACGCTTTCGCTTGGTTCATGACCTCCGATGTCTTGGAATCTGCCATGCCAAATCCAGTTTATTCTGACTCCTCTTTTGACAAGAATGTGAGTTTGCGCGTGTCCTGTGAATTAGGTGACAAAGAGGGCTGGACAGGACCAGGTTTGCTTATTATAACTCCAAGCTGTGATTTGCCCAGAGTTCAAGCCTCACTAAAGGCCAGGTCTGCCTGCCCCCCCTCCTGGCCCCTAACTTCAGAAACCTTCACCAATGGCTTAGTGTTCTGGGGGCGTCTGCAGTGACAGTCACAGATACTCCCTTACTTGAGGCAACATGAAACACACAGGTCTTGGCCTCCTCAGTCCTGTTCCTGCGGCCTGACATACCTACTTGAGAAGGTTCCAGGAGCATCTAAGGAAACCCGGCGTGTCAGGGCTGGAGGGGGTTTCAGAGTGCCTCCAGTGCCCCCTTTCATTTTTCAGATGGGAATCAGATGCCTGGGAAGAAAAGTAACTGAAGCCAGGTCAGAAATAAGTGTGCCCTTGTGAGAATCTGAACTGCCAGGCCATCCTGAGCGGAATAGTGTCTTCCCAGATTCACATCCACCCGGTACCTGGAAATGTGACCCTATTTGAAAATAGTGTCTTTGCAGATGCAGTCAGTTCAGACGAGGTCACACTGGATGAGGGTGGGTCCCAAATCCAAGGACTGCTGTCCTTACAAGAAGGCCACGTGAAGACACAGCCCCACAGAGAGAAGAGCTCGTATGACCTTTGGGGGCGGGTGCAGCTGTGAGCCAAGGAGCATGGACGCAGCAACCTCAGGAGGTGACGGAGACAAGGGAGCCTTCTCCTCTACAGCCTTCGGGGTAGCGTGGGCCTGCCGACACGCTCTCAGACTTCTGGCCTCCGTGGCTGGGAGAGAATACGTTTCTGTTGCTTTAAGTCATCCAGTTTGTGGTGCTTCGTTAGGGCAGCGCTGGGACCCCAACATGCAGGCCGAGGCTCTTTCTGCTGTTTGCCTCTGCAGCAGGGACGTGTACAACCAACCCTCACCAAGCCCAAGCCGAGGGCCAGCTAAGCGGTTTCTGGGCTCGGGCTTTCAATCCTCATCACGAACACGTCAGGAATGTATGTGATGCTCACAGAAACTCTAGAAAACAGAATACTTTTCTTTCTTTTTAATTGTAATTTTGAATAGTAATATAGTCACATGACACAAAAAGCTGCTAAAAGGTTCAATGCATGGTGAAGTCTCCTTCCTAGCCCACGGACTTTCTGCCACCCAGCTCTCTCCCCCTGCTGGTTCTGCAAGAACCTTCCAGAGCTATTATTCTATAGGTTAACCTACAAACCAACTAAAATATTCTCCCCTGCCACCACACCCTTTCTGAAACACAAACTGCAATATACTTTATAGATGGGTCCATATCTTGCTTGTCAGTTATCAATACATCCTGGAACTTTCATCCTGTCTCAGCAACACTAGCCTCCCAACTTCCTGAAACATCCCCTCTCAGTGACCCCTCCTTCTCCTGGCCTTCCTTTGGCCTTACTGGCCATCCTTGGTAGGGTCCTTTGTTGGCCCCCCTTTGTCTTCCTTTCTCTAAGTGTTGGTGACCTTCCAACCATTGCTGAGCCCTCTTCTCACCCACCCCCACCAAAGCCATCACCCCTCCTAAGCACTGTATGCATAAATTCATATGTTGAAACCCTAGTGCCCAATGTGGTATCAGGAGGTGGGGCCTTTGGGAGGTGATGAGATCACAAGGGTGGGGCCCTCATGAATGAGATTAGTGCCCTTATAACAGGGACCCCAGAGTGCTCCCTCACCCCTTCCATCATGTGAGGTCCCAGTGAGGACAGGGCCATCTCTGAACCAGGAAGCAGGTCCTCACTGGACATAAATCTGCCAGAGCCTTTGTCTGAGACTTCCAGTCTCCAGAACTGTGAGAAACAAGTGTTTGTTGTGTAAGGACCCAGTCTACGGCATTTTAATTACAACATCAGTCTAAGACAGAAAGTAAGCTCCCCCTTACTTGTAAGTCACTGGCTTCCACATACACATCTCCAGATTAGACCTCTTGTACCCACAAGTCTGCTATAGTCATTGTACCCTTCTTTGGCTATCTCAGGACCTACACAATTAGCCAGAAATCTTGATCCCCCCAAACCGTCCTCTTTACCTCTCCTTCCCCATATCAGTAAGTGGCATCCACTCGCTCCGACTGGCTCAAGCAGACCCCCCACCAACACACACACTTACCTATCCCATCCTCAATCCATTAACAAGTCCCAGGGACTCTACCCCTCATGAGAACGCTTGACTCCGTCCTCTTCTGCCCACCTCCATTGGCATCACCATGTCTCTCGGCTTGCGACAGACCCCTGACTGGTTTCCTCACTTCCATTCTTAACCACCACAGTACCCCCATTCAATCTCCATACCACAGCCAACGTGACCATCTTAACACTCCAATGGTGGCCTATTGCCTTAGAATACAATCCACATTCCTTCTTTGACTACCACGCCCTGCAGGATAGGACTCCTGCCTGTCTTGCCAGCCTTGCCATATGTCTTCCTCCCCTTGCCCAGCCTCACTGGTCTTCCTTCAGTTTCTTGACAGCAGCAAGCTCTTTCTGACCCCAGGACCTTTGCATAGTGCTCTTCACCTGGCAAGCCCTTGCCCGGTTAGCTCCTCTTCCTCTGAGGTTCAGCTGAAGTGTTATTTCTCAGTGAGACTCACTTTGAGTCCCCTGTCGTTCCCTGTCAGTTCATGATTTGTTTTCTTCATAACACCCGTGGCCATGATTGTGATTATGTTGACACCTCCCTACATGCAAACGCCATGATGGCAAGGGCTGTGTTTATCTCATTTGCCAGTGTATCCCTCGAGTCTAGCACCCTGTCTGACACCTATTGGTTTTTTAAGAAAGATCTGTCAAATGAATAAGCAAATTCAGTTTCTTTTGTAACAGATGGAGAGACTGAGGGTTGTAGAGGTTGACTAACCTGCCTGAGGCCACACAACAAATAAGTAACAAAGCCATGATTTGACACCAGGCAGTCTGAATCTAGAGATGGTGTTTATAGGTGAGAATTTGTGATAGGGGGTGAACTGCCTCTGTGTACATTCAGCTGTTACCTACCGACAGAAAAGGAAGACATTCCCACACTCTTTTTCTTCTCTTGGGGGCACCGTGAAAAGTTCCAAATTTTAGTACTGAGTGGGGGCAAGGATATGGGGTGGGGTTGACAGTGAGGCTTAAGGACCTGAGGTTTGTCAGGCCCAGAGACGGGGCAGGGGACACATTTTCCCTCAGACTTCCCACAGCCTCCTTGCGGTGGGAACCAGACCTCTCCAAAGGCTCAGGTCTCCCTGTCGGTGTATCTGTTACAGAAGGTCAGAGTGGTTGGTTGCACACCAACCACTGAGAAGATCCCCGCACGAGACCTTCTGTACAGCATACAGCCAAGGCCAGTTGAGTTCCACCTACTGGCTGCTCTACAGCTGTTCTACAGTAATTTATGGTCTGCTTTTAACTGCAGCCTCTACTGTAAGAGAGACTGTTGCAGATTGGTTTTGTAGAAATCTTGAGCCTTCTACCTCTTCAGCTCCTTCCTTCTCCTTGAAAGAAGTTCAACCTTTATTTAGCAACTTGACTCTAATAGGGAACCACTGAAGGCAAGGAGCAGAGGCTGGGAAAACCCTGGCAGTACGAACCTTCCAGCTGCATTTACAGGAAGTGTTGGATTGTTGCTGCCACTTCCCTGGCAGAGGTGGCAAACCAGGGAGACATTGCTCCCGAGGCCCAACAGACAGGAAGTGCATTGTGTGCTAGGACGCACATGTTCTTCCTTCCTTTCTGCCCTGAACTCCTGTAGAAAAATTTCATAAGCATATCCCTTCTCCATTAAGGGCCGGGGCTGGCGGGGAGGGGTGAAGACAGGGAAACACAGCTGTTCCTACATCTTTTTGTTTGTTTGTTTCCTTTAAATTTTTTCTTGAACTATGAAATACAGAAAACTGCACCTTTCGTAAATATCCTGGATTATTGTTCACCAAATATTTCCTCCTCTCACTGGCCTCCACGAGAGGAAAATATTTCCCCACCCCACTGATGTTGGGCTTGGCTGTGCGGCTTGCTTTAACCAATGGAATATGGGCAGCAGAGGATACTAGTTCCTAGTCTAGAGCCTAAAGATATGTGTATTTCCTTCTACCTGTCTTGGGTTCCTGCCTTTCACCATAAGAGAGCATGCCTCGTATAGCTGCCAGTTAGAGGGGGATGACAGCCATGTGGAATAGCCCTGCACTCATCCTACAGCATACAGCCAAGGCCAGTTGAGTTCCACCTAAAATTCTACCCATAAACCAGTCAACAGGAAATGAATGCTGACTGCCTGCCCTTGGATTTGAGGGTGGTTTGTTATGGCAACTGGTATCATAAGTGAACAGCTCAAGGAATTTTCACAAACTAAACACACCACTGCAGCCAGCAAATAGATCAGTAAGCAAAACATCCCCATACCTGAGAAGCCCAACCTCCCTGGTCCCCCATTCCAATTAGTATACCCTTCTCTAGGTAACCGCTAACCTGACTTCTAATAGCATGGAAGAATCTTGCCTGTTTTCTTACTTTAAATAAAGGAAACATGCAGAATATATTCATTTGTATGTAATTTTTTTCACTCAGCATCACATGTGCATGGTTGATCCATATGCTGTTGCATGCAGTTGCAGTTCATATATTCCCCTTGTTATTTTATGATTTTCCCATTCTATTGTTATGGGCATTTGGGTTGGTTTTGGTTTTCAAGTGTCGTGAAGAGCATTGCTATGAATATTCTTGTACATGTCTTTTGGTGAACATGTATCTATCTACTCATTACTGTTGGAGCTATATTAGAAGTGAAATTATACAATAAGATACGTGTATATATTCAGCTTTAGTATGTAACATGAGTTTCCCAAAGTTATTGTATCAGCTTAACGACTCATAGCTTCTGAGAATTCTGGTTGCTCAATATCCTCACCAATACAGGGTATTTCCCATCTTTTGAAATTTGGTCATTCTGTTGGGTGTGCAGTCAGATTGCATATTGGTTTTAATTTACATTTGCCTGATGATTAATAACTTAAGACCTTTTTCATATGTTCACTGATCATTTGGATATTCTCTTTTGTAAAGTGTCTATTCAAATCTTTTATTCATTTTTCTAATGGGATTTCTGCCTTTTGCTAACTGATTTGCAAAAGCTCTTTACATATTCTGGATATCAATCCTATATGTATTACAAATATCTGCTTCCACTCTGGGAATTGCCTTTTTACTTTCCCAATAGTGTCTTTTGATGTGCAGAAGTTCCTAATTTTAATATGCTCCAATTTATCAATTTTATTATTTATCAGTAGTGATATTTTTGCCCTATGTAGGGAATTGTTACATATTCCAAGGTCGTGAAGATGTTCTTCTATGTTTTGTTCCAGAAGCTTTATTGATCTATAACTCAATTGGGGTTGATTTAGAGGTAAGGATTAAACTACTTTTTTCGCTATATGAATATCCAGTTGACCCAGAACCATTCAATCGAAAAGGCCATCATTTCCCCCACTGCACCACAGTGTCACTAGTTGCCTTTTATTGGGGAACTGAGGTTTTTATTTGGTTTAGAGAATATGCTCTCAGGCTAGACAAATTAGATTCATATTCCAGCTTTCATATCCTAGCTACAAAGTTGAGGTAAGTTACTTCCTATCTCTGACTCTCAGTTTCCTTACCTGTATTTGAAAGTAATGAAGCTTTTTGTATCAGAGTCTAACAGACATCAAAGAAGAAAACGCATGAAAAGTACTTAGTACATTGCCTGGGAGCAAGTGCTCAATAAATATCTGCTGTTACCATTTCCAAGACGACTGCCATATTCCTGATGTTGGCAGAACCAAGTCAAATGGGGTTTTTCTGATCTGGGAAACAAATCTGTTGCCTGTGCTCAGTTCTGATTCCAAGTGTCTGTGAGACCTGATACAGACCAGTGGACCACTCCAAGTTGATTTTGTATTCCTCTCTGTGTTCCCTAACCATCTTCAGGTATTCTCCATGCAAGGACTCTTCCTATGTTCAGCCTTTACTTTCCTGGACTCTCTATGAAATTAGCAACCTCCCCACAATATTTACTACCTTTTTCCCAATTCACTGCTGCTCTCTCTTTGAAGTCATAGACCCAGCTTCCCAAGTGAGCTAGCATCGCTGGACATACTTTTCTGATTTGTTTGTGACACTCAGCCAGCTGTTGGCCCGTCCAACAGAGAACCAAAAGACTTTTTTTAGGACAACATCCTATCTTTGTGAAATTGCCTTGTAGAGAAACAGCTGTGAAAGAAGGCTGCTTGGCCCATGTCTTTGGCAGTGAAGTTTTAACTCAATGCAAAGCATAGATAAAATAAACATCAGACATTTCACATCAACCTGGTTAGAGTCATGTGATCTTGTTTATTAAAGATGTCTTTTTTTTAGCACTTCACATCAGCAAGTGGATTTAATTCTCCTGCCGAAGCCAGAGTCATTAGATTGGAAATAAGTTCACTAGGGTTTGGCTTCTGTCTTTGGAAATGTCAACAGTTTATTCACGTTTTAAGAAGTCTGCAAATGTCACTGTTTGTGATTTTCAAGTTTGGGTTAAATGTGTCAGGGGAGATGTAACTAAAATGATCTTCTCTTCTACACTCTTCATGGAAGACATCGTTCAAGCCAGGGTATGCACCTCACTGCCATATCATTGGTGTATTCGGTCCACTCACATATATAAAGTACCATAGAGTACAAGTGCTTTGCTGTGGGCATGGGGTAAAAAGACAAATATTCTACCTTTCAAAATCCTTTCACTTAGACCAGAACACTTAATTCACAATATTTTATACTATGGGCAGATATTTCCAGAACAAAAGTTGGTGTGGTTTTTAAACATTTTAATGTCATACCTGTTCTTGTACTCCAACTTACCAACACATTTGCCTCAGCCTGTCACCTTTGGGGCTACTCTCCCTGGGTGACAATTGTGTATCAGCTCCCTGCTGAGTAGAGACTCTCGACTTGGCTCAATCCTTGATATTTTCTAGGGTGATTCTCACTAGGGAGCACCTAGTTGGTCCCTACATTTATTTTAAGCTACCTCAAGTATACGTAAGTTGATGTCCAAAGTCTGTTTCGTGTAGTTACCTGAAAATCTTCAATAGACCATGAACATCCTTTAGCCTGACCTTGAAGATGTATCTCTTAGAAATGTATCTCTTTCAATCAACTGAGCATTTATTGGGAGCTCTCATCAGATGTCAAAGCCAGTCCATTCTACTTTCTTCATTTCAGAAAAATTACATGTATGTTCCAAATTGTAAAGATTTTCCTGCCATATATTCGTGACACGTCTGGGACATTGAATCAGTTAATTCATGAAACAGAATTTTGTGTTTTCCAAAATGTTTCTCCCAAATCTCATTCTTCATGTCACAAGATGTCTGTGTCCAACTGCTCTCAAGACTAGTACTTTCTAGGCATTCTCCTCTGCAACCTGTGGGGAAGGGGATGGGAGGCATTTATCTTACTCTAAACCAAGGGAAGGAACTTCAAGAGAACCACTCAAAAAGATGAGGAATGTCTTCAAGAAAGGGAGATAGGAAACCCACTCTCTTGCCTAAGGCTTGCTGAGCTCCTGAGGGTAGCCCTATCATAGGAGAGCGTGTGAGAGAAGTTTCTTGAGAGAAACTGAAGCATTTCCTGAGATGAGGTTATTGGCTGGAGTTCACCACGCACCCAGACAAGTGTGAAGGTGGAGACTAGGGGGACTGCCTGTGAGGGGGACTGCAGGACAAGGAAAGGCAAAAGTGGGAGCAAACTCAATTGACATAGACTGGCTGAGCATGCGTCCCCAGAGGACTCTCAGATAAGAGGCATCTGGAGGAATATCTCCCAAGAGGGTGGTCTATGGAGCTGATGAGATTCCAATGATAAAAACTGGAGATTTATAGGAGCTAAGAAGGGGGTTTTGCAAGAGGTCATTCAGAGAGCACATTGCTACTGACAGGGAGAGTGAGTGCAGGGTGTGGGGGCAGAGGAGGGGGAGGGATGTCTCCAGACAAACGTGTCCCATGAAACAGACAGGATTTTGTGGATGGCTAGCTGAACAAAAGATACCAATAGCCAGATGAAAATAGCTAAGTAATCATGCAAGACCTTGCCCCTTTTCCTCTGATGCCCCTTCCCCCTGCCCCCAGCCTGGAGGAGCTGGCAAGAGGAGGGAAACACAAGGAGGAAGACTGAAAGAATAGCCCTCTCTCCCCCATCTCCTACAGCAGGTCCTCAGGCCATGAGTTAGGCCTGAAACAGGGGAGAGAAAGATTATTTAACTGGATGTGAGTTTAAGGTTTTGATTTAGAGTGGCCTGGGGTGGAGATGGTTCAGACAGCTGAAAGTGACTGAAAAGCTGAGGTTTCTGTCCAAAATGTGATGGATAATGGAGAAAGGAGATCCAACAAAGGCATGTTGGAAGGCAGCAGCGGGAGGAAAATGAAGCTGTTTCCTGCTTGTATCCTACTGAGATTAGTCCACTCGATTAACTACATCAGAAAACCTGGAATTCCTTCCCTCCTTCCCTCCTTCCCTCCTTCCCTCCTTCCTTCCCTCCTTCCTTCCTTCCTTCCTTCCCTCCTCCCTCCCTCCCTCTCTCTCTCTCTTCCTTCCTTCCTTCCTTCCTTTTTTCCTTCCTTTCTCCTTCCTTCCTTTCTTTCTTCCTTCCCTCCTCCCTCCCTCCCTTCCTTCCTCCCTCCCTCCCTCCCTCCCTCCCTCCTTCCTTCCTTCCCTCCTTCCTTCCTCCCTCCCTCCCTCCCTCCTTCCTTCCTTCCTTCCTTCCTTCCTTTCTTCCTTCCTTCCTCCTTCCCTCCTTCCTTCCTCCCTTCCTTCCTCGTTCCTTCCTCCCTTCCTTCCTTCCTCCCTTCCTTCTTCCTTCCTTTTTCCCTTCCTTCCTTTTCCCTTCCTTGCTTTCTCCTTCCTTCCTTCCTTCCTTCCTTCTTCCTTCCTTTTTCCCTTCCTTCTTTTTTCCCTTCCTTCCTTTTCCCTTCCTTGCTTTCTCCTTCCTTCCTTCCTTCCTTCCTTCCTTCCTTCCTTCTTTCCTTCTTCCTTCCTTCTTCCTTCTTTCCTTCCTTCCTTCCTTCCTTCCTTCCTTCCTTCTTTATTCTGGTAAAACATAAATGCAAACTTTATTAGGGCACGAGGAGATATTAGGACTTCTGTTTGCAAGTGTTCAGTAAATGCACTATTGTCTACTTCTAACCCACCTAGACCGATGGCCCACTCATTCATCCAACATATGTTTCCTGCCTGGTCCCAAGTGTCAGACTCTGTGCTTGGCTCTGGAACCTCAAACAGACCAGACGACTGCCCTTGAGAAGCTTACAGTCTAAACACCTATGAATACATAAACATATATTCACGTGTTGTGGGTAGTGCTATTGTGGCAGCAGTAAAAATAACAACAACAAGAAGCCCCAGAGTGCAGCAATAAAGAATTGTATGTGTCTGTGCATGTGTGTGCGTGTGTGTGCACATGCACACGAACATTGACAGGGAACAATCCACTGTCAAATCCCTACTTAACCACACTAGCAGCTGAAAATTACCAAAAGGAAAACCAGAAATTACTATGCATTAACTTGGGCATTTTTATTTTGGAAGAGGGTACTCCTGGAAGGGAAATGAGGCTGAAGAGTGTGTGTGTGTTTCTGTATTCACTTAAAAGATAATTTTGCCTAATGAACATTTGCTGAGAATCTACACAGAGTAAGGAAACATGCTAGACAGTACAGTGAAGAGAGATCTACCAGTTAACTCTGGGCCAGAAGCCTATGGATATTTAGGACTATCTGGGTATCTCTGACCCATTTATAACAGCTGAGCAGTAACTATGGCTGTGGCCACCTGGCTCTGACGTGTCTGGGCTGGGAGCAGACCTGGTGGAGCAGAAGGAAAGTGCCACAAAAGATGTCACAAAGAATAATTTAGATTTCTCTTTGAGACAAGCAACCACTTGACCCAAAGCTTTAGCTGTAGACCACTGTCTTCCTGGTCCTTTTGCTTCCCAACTGTTGGTCTAAGGCATGAATAATAACACTGCATCCCCACTATGTGCTAAGAAACTCCCCAGATGACTTTATACACCATGTAAGTCTCACTACTACCACATGATGTGACCATTAATATCTTCATTTTACAGATGAAGAAGCTGGGACTCAAGCTAGTCAAGCCCTTTGCCCACATTCCATGCAGAACCAAGTTTCTGATGCATGTTTGTCCTAGTGCAATCCTGTGTTTTTCCGCCACCACCCCAATGCCTCCAACCAGACCCTAGACTTTGGTCATTTGGAGGACTGAGACCATGTCTCGTTCATTCCTATGGACTCCAGATCCCAGAATTGTAAAGAATATAGTCATTTGTTCATTTATCCATCCAAAAATATATTTACTGAGCACTAATAAAGGGCCAGGACGTGCGTCCTATGGTCGTTAACTATTTGAGATATGAAAGAGGAAAGGGAGAGTTAAAAGGCGGAAACATATCCAAGGGCGGCAGCTGGATGCACAAGGGGGCTGAGCAGGGGAGGGTGGGGAAGAGCCTCCAACAGGAATCGCTCCCTGGCTCTGGCGCTGCTGTGTTGCATATCATTGCCTCCCTGGACTTCAGTTTTTACACAACTTTCAACGCGCCTCAGGTAATTTTTCAACAGGAAATTTTGAAAGCTTTGTAAACTAGGCAAACCATGTACCTGATCATTCCTTTCATTCACGTGACCTTTCCACAATTTGAGTGAGTCCCTACGAGGAATGACTTTTTTCCTGAGGAGTAATTTGCAAAGGTTAATATGTGAAGCTTGCATTTCAGATGTATGGATTTGAGTACTTGCTGTGTGTAAGGCACTAACCTCAAATGTTGACTGGTTGATTGGTACATGTACTGGTAAGAAATCTGAAGTCAAATTAAAAACCCTCAGGTTCTGGATCTCATTAATCAATAATTTGCTGTGTGACTGAGCACGTTGTTCTCTTCTCTGGGCCTTAGGTTGATAATTAAAACAGATCTATCAAGGGCTGGAAGGGTCCAACGGCTGCTTCTCTCGGTGATTCAGATCCTGGCGGCCAGGATCCAGAACCACTTGTTTACATGGTTTTTCTTCCCGTTTAACTACTGAAATCAGGTGACCATGCTCCAAAGTTCTTTGTACAAGCATCTGACCCACAGAAAATATGAGAAATGTTGCTACTGTGGTTGTTTTCAATGAAGTAATTATGAAGGCAAACAGAAAGTAAATGGCAAATATAGAAGAAGGAGAAACAGTAGCGATCCGTGTTGAATATTTCAACATCAAGGCATGATTATTATCTCCATCTAATCTCCCTGGATCTCTGTTTCCCACCTGTAAGAAATGGAGAATCTATAATTCCTGGTAAACTCACTCACTCACTCACTCAGCGTCACCTTGCTTTGTTGTTTTTGCCAATTTTTCCCATGTAATTATTCCCATCATGGCCGAAAATTCCTGGATATTTAACAATGGCTGTCCCAAGCCTGTCCCAGCCAGCTCCAGCAGAACACAGGTGATGAAGGAGAAACACACAAGATGTGCTTGGGACAGTGGCTGTCTCATAGAAAACACTGACAAATATCAGCTATTATCGTTATCGTTATGAGTATTAACATTGTTAACTTCCTTAATCTTATTTTGCTAGCAGTTTTTTGTTTTGTTTTGTTTTGTTTTGTTTTTCTCTACCAGGACTCAGTTGCTTGAAGGATAGGATTTTTTTCAGCGTTGTAAGTGGTAGCCTGTCAGCCCTTGACCCCTACGCAGCTTTCTAATGCAATCTGCTTTGTAATCCAGAGGTCATTTACGCCTGAGTGGCTCCGTCAGTTAAGCGTCCAACTTCGGCTCAGGTCATGATCTCATGGTTCATGGGTTTGAGCCCCGCGTCGGGCTCTGTGCTGATGGTTTGGACCCTGGAACCTGCTTCAGATTCTGTGTTTCCCTCTCTCTCTTTCTCTGCTCCTCCCCTACTCATGCTCTGTCTCTGACTCTCTCAAAAAATAAATAAACATTAAAACATTTTTTAACAGAAATAAATAACATTTCATGAAAGCTCACAGTGTTTGAAGCACTTGGATGGCTTTTTCACCTCTTTTGATACCAGTGGGATGTCTTTTGACAACTCAGTGGGATGGGTAGGACTCTCCATTTTGCAGATGACACATTGAGGTTTAGAGAAATTGTGACTTACCAGGGTCACACAGGGTGGCACAGTGATGTCAATGGTGGAGTTGGCTCTCAAAAAGTCCAGTGCTCTTGCCCCTCTGGTGATTGCCTCTTAATTTCCAGGAAGCACTTATGTGGGACACTAGGTTTCCCGACCTGTCCTGGGAGAGAGGGAGGAAAGGAAGGAAGACAGATGATCTCATCTATTCTAAATGGAAGCCCACAGCACTCACAGGAGGTGGGAGCTTAATATGAACCCAGTTAATTCAGTATAGATACCTTCAGTAGCATTTTTGAAGAAGGCATCTCCAAAGGGGAAGATTACTAATTCATGATAAGGATAAAGTGGACCCATCTCTCACTTTTAATGTGAGCTTGAGTTACTGTGATAATTAAGTTTGGCAGGGAGAGTATTAAACTGTGTAGTGTGAGAAGCCCTGTTATCTGTACAACACCAAATACAGTTTAATGGAATGGGTATGCGTGAGTACATCGTAAGGACAGGCTGGGGAGGACTCCTGCATAATTATAGAGATTGGTGCCTGCTAAGTGGGGCAGCTACTGGGGCTTCCCAAATACCTTTCTTGAGCTAAGAGCCTCTCCTTACTGAAGAGTCAATGACTAAGTCTCTAGGGAATGGACTGTACTCCAAATTCTGGGGATTTGCAAGAAGTGGTGGTATCAGGAGAAGGAAGGCACACATGATGTTTTACATTTGTCACTTGTCCCGCAATGTGTCACATGCTTAGCATGGGCCCACCAGGGTGGAGGGTGGATTGGGGGGTGATTCGCCTACATTTTATTCCCTGGTCTTCTTGTGACTTGGGTGCTTGCAAGGAATCTTAGAGGACAAGTGGGTTCTCTGTGGCCCCACAAAGAGTAGGGCAAAGGGTCCATGTGGAGGCTGGGTGTCCTGCTAAGCTAACCACTGGAGAGCTGGCCCCAGATTTTTATGTTTCAAGGGAAAACCCCAAAACACATCAAAGTACATGAAGTGCGTGTTTGTTGAACAACATGAGGAGAGACCTTCCAGCTGGAGTGTCAATTTTCAATTTTTTGGATTAATAGAGTTTTACTAATGTTATTAAATCAGTAATCACAATGACTTACTTCCAGATCGTAGTTATTTTGTCTAGCATCGCCCAGAAAGGGCTATGCTGGTACCCAAGTGAAAAGTGGGTTCTCAGAAGCCTTTGCGTCCCAGGTAGCTTTGGAAGGAGCTGTGGATTCTGGGGCCCTGGAGGACCCCGTTTCATGGCTCTGGTGCTGTGGGCTCCAAACACTCTCCGGGCTGAACCTCTCCAGGCGAAGCTCCCTTTTTTCAGCCTGATGCCCTCATTTGAACATGTGCCACCTGGGCAAGTCCAGATGTGAGGAGACCAACATTTGCTAAGCAGTTCCTAAGTGCCGGATGCCATGTTGAGTGCTTTCTCTATGTTACCTCACTTTGTCACTATAGCCACCAATATGGGGTCCCAACCATCGTCTACTTTTTCTAGGAGAAGCAAGATGCCCAGGGTGGTCAGCCTAAAAGGCAACAGAAGAAGGTAGATTGGAACCTCACGTAGCTTGCCTGGCTCCTCCGAGTCCTGTGTTCCAGGAATAGTACTTGTTCCTTCCTTGCTCCAGACAGAATACCTCTGTATGTAGAAGTCCATGGGCAAATTAATTCCAGCATATCACATTAATGACCCAGAATGAAGAGGACTAAAATGAAATACTATGTGCCAAGCCCTCTGTTAGGCCCAGTGAGAGGCAGGAATCACTCTGTGACTCTGGCACTACTTTGCTGCGTGATAAAAATTTTATCTTTGCATGATAAAATGGACAGAGCTCCAGCTTTGAAAAAAGGATTTGGATTCAAATTCTACTTGTTTGTTGTGCAATTTCGGCAACTTAGCCTTTCTGAATCTCAGTTTTTGCATCTATTCAATGGGGATGATAATAATAGTACAAACTCTTCTTCATAGAGGTGCTGTGAAAATTAAATGAGATAATTGATGTGAGAGCATAGCAAGTCTTCAATAAATGTTAGCATTCTCACGTATTCTCCATTAACTTATGCTAAATGCCCGTAACCCACCCTTTTAACAATACAGTCTAGAACTTTGCCCAGAATGGACTTCAGGCTTTTATAGCAATATATTTCAGAGTACATCTCACCTTCTTTTTGAAATAGGACGGCATTTGCCATTTCCATATGTCAGCTCCTTCACATAATTCCCCCCAAATAATCTCAGTGCTTTAGTGAGCATATTAAGTCATTGAGTCATCTAAGAATGCATTCCATCCTTGTTCATGGGAAGTAATAAAGGTTCTGGGAATAGCAGGGAGGAGAAATCTTTCATTTACCACTTGTCCTACATCATTTAGCACTGCTATGTAGCACATCATGTATCCTCTGGCACCTCCTATACGAGGTACAAAGGAAGATCCAGATGTGAAAGGCACCATCTCTGTTCCCATGGAGCACACATTTTAGGAAATAACCAGACAACAAGGCACAGAGCATTACGTGCCTGAGAAGCGGTACCTCCAAGGAAACATGGTGCCCAAGGGAAGGAGAAACATCTTCCAGTTTGGGCACCACAGAGGAAAATGAATTTGAACAACTTCCTTAACTTTTCTGGAATGTGGACAACTTTTTCAACCTTTGCACCAGGTGTTGAAGAGTGCATATGGTTTAGAAGAAGATCCAAGAAAGGAGGGGGCAATTAGGGACTCATGGGGAAATCCACAGGACATGACATGTAGTCCTGTCTTGTTGGAGTTTACCAGTTATGTGAAAGGACAACAAGGTATAATTAGGTGTAGGAATCTTAAACATCAGACCATGTTTACCTTCAGTAAGTAGCCACTGATCCAGGATTTTCAAAGAGGAATGATATGATCCCAGCCTAGAAGTGTTCCATTAATCAAACAGGAAGGAAATGGAGATGGGAGTAAGGCAGGCTAATACAGATATCACTGACCAGGCGAGAGAGAAGAGAGTGACAAGAGTGGTGGCAGTGAAGGGGCGCCTGGGTCGCTCAGTTGGTTGAGTGTCGACTTCAACTCACAGTTCCTGACTTCAAATCCCAAATCAGGCTTGCTGTTGTCAGCACAAACCTGCTTCAGATCCTGTCTCCCTCTTTCTCTGTCCATCCCCCATGTGTTTTCTCTCTCTGCGTCTCAAAAATGAATAAACATTTATTAAAAAAAAAAAAAGTAGTGGCAGTGGCAATGAAGGTGAGAAAGGCTGCAAGAGCAATGTCCAGGACAAGCAGCTTACAGAGTCCTCTGTGTTGCCGTGTAAGGCCTCCTAGCCTTACGCGGTGGGGACTTGCTTAACCTGTCTGGGCCTCAGCTCCTGTGGCTGGGAGTAGAGACCTTAGACCAGAAGATTTCTAAATGTCCTTCCAGCTCCAGCCTCCTCTGACTCACTGCCTGACATTTCTGCCATTTCTCTTTGAGCTTACTGGCCAACTGCCACTGGATGGGGAGAGACCCCTGGCCACATGGCCAACAGCTGCTGATTTTTCTTTTGTAAAACCTTACAAAGGCTCCCAGCTAATCAAGTCGGTTCTGTTTGCTTTGATTTTACAAATCTTCCCAAGCCAAATGATGCTAAAATAAAAAACAGATCAATGGAGCAAAATAATAAAATCAAGAATACATAAGAAATGTTGTTTCATTCCAAAGGTGACATTTCGAATCAGGAAAGGAAGGATAAATTCACCAAGCAGGCCTGGAGCAAATGGCTGTTTAAGAAAAAAGAAATACCATTCCATCCCTACCTCGCTCTTTGGACCAATATTAATTCCAAATGGTTTCAAGAGAGAAATAAAAAATTACTAGAAAAAACAAAACTGCTAATGTAATCTGGAGACAGAGAAAGTCTCTCTTAGTGTGACACCAGAGCAGTTACAATTAAAGAAAAGATCGATAGATTTGACCATATAAATGTTTTTAAGTTCTACATCCCAAAGACCCCAGAGCCACTCTGAAGTGTGTTATCAGCCCATCTGGGGAGGGTAGGAAGGCCAAACTAATTATCTCAACATGTCATGGTGGAACCCATTACTGAAGGAAGTGAAGACAAGAAGCTTCAGGGGAAACTTTAGAAGGGAGGGAAGCCTGCACCATAGGACGGGATGGGGGCTCTCAGTGAGGGGACACTGATAGCAGTTGCCCAGAGGACCATGGGATGCCCTAGGGAGGAGCCTGAAGGCCCTGCTTGCCTCCCCTGCTCTGGCCCTCCACCCCACCCTCAACCACCAACCCCACTGTCATGCAAGGGTGAAGTGACTGTGTGGGAGGTAAACAAAGCCTCTGCCAGGTTTGCTTGGCCTTTTTTGAGACTTAGAGCTCATGACTGCCTGTCTGACGAGAATGAAGAGATTTACCTCCCTCCAGATGGTATCCTTGGACCTCCCCTCCTAGGAGCTGCAGAAGCTTGTCTTTCTTGTTCTGTCTTCACCTGGGTATCCTAAGAGAGGGATTTGGTGTCACGCTGCCTTCACAGCCCATGGCTCTTTGCCAGGCCTCAGTGCCCACAAGAAACACAATTCCACCTGTTCTAGGGAACACCTGGGCCACATGCCTCACAGACTCACTGATAAGTGGCTGGAAGGCTTAGGGATAGAGCACTGCTGTCAGAGCCAACAGATTCCTTCCTTGCCGACTAGATCCCAGGGAGGCTAAGGAGGAGTCCCAGCACTCCCTGCAAAGAGAGCTCCCCTTCAGGGCTCCTCCCCATCCACAGACTGCTGGCCTCCAGTGAGCAGTGGCCTGGGGTGAGCTGTTTGGACACTGCACTGTCCTCAGCAGCAAATTGGGTCCCAGCCCAAAAAGGAGAATTTTATAAATGGCAGGTGATGTGGGAGCTAACAGGGCTCCTGGGAAAGGTTTCCAAGTTATATTCACAGGTGGAGTTTACACATACTTGGTTCCACCTGGCAAAGTGAGGGGTGGTGGCCCAAGGAGACGATAAGAGCAGGGGGAGCTAAGGAGGCCCTGGAGAAAACATCCATCCTAAGGGAAGAAGGAGCCAGGCATGCCAACCTTGAATGAGTGGCAAAGCCTTCTTGTTGGAGCAGTATCTGGGATTCTGATTTGGCCCCTTATTAGATTCATGTTTGAGCTCTATGGAGAGCTAAGCCCTACGTAAATCTTGACTCTAAACTTGCTCGAGGACAAAGAGTGTATCAGTCAGGATTCTTCCTTGTGGGCAACAAAAACTGATTCTGGCTGATTAAAGCCAAGAGGGAAGGTTGTGAAAGAATATCACATAGCTCACACGCAGCCAGCCAGAGTGATTGGCAAGTGAATAGAAACAAAGCTTACTATGCAGCCAGGACTACCACTGGAACCACACTACCTCCATCACCATCATCACCTCCATCATTACCACCTCGATCACCATCATCACCTCCATCATTATCACCTCCATCACCATGATCACCTCCATCATTACCACCTCCATCACCACGATCACCTCCATCATTATCACCTCCCTCACCATGATCACCTCCATCATTACCACCTCGATCACCATCATCGCCTCCATCATTACCACCTCCGTCACCACAACCACTATCACCACCACCATAACAATCATCACTAACACCACCACCACCACCACCTCCATCACCACCACCACTGCAAGGAAGAATTTTCCCCTGCCCCTGCTTTACTGTAGTCACTGACTCCTGATTCAAAGTCTGAGATGAGTGGGGCAGTTTGTCCCACACTCTATTGTCAAGGAAGACTGGGGAAGGGAGTATCTGCCTCTTTGGTGTCCAGATTTATACATTAGGGAATTCTGTCAACATATGTGGTTGAGGAAGGGGATAGTGAGAACTGGCATCCCAGAAGAAGGAGAAAGAGAAGAAGAAATGGGAAACAAACACTACAGCTTGAAGCAGATACTGAAGAAGTAACTTATATTCCTTGGGCTGCAGCCTCCTCTTCCATGAGGAGGGTCCAAGTTGCCTTACGTCATGGAGGCAATAAATGTGACACCCCATTATTGACTACACTGTGGACAGATCACCACTGTCATTGTCATCATCATTACCATCATTATCTTAAACACTCTCCTCCAAGTGGAACCTGGGTCTTCAGACTCCCAGCACACTGCAGATTGAGGGAACTGGCAGAGAGATTTCTGTCTCCACCACAGAGTCTTTTCTTTCCCCCTAATTCAGGGTTCCTCCACCTCGGTCTCACTAACATTTTGGACCAGATAACACTTTGTTGTCTTGGCTGTCCTATGCATTGTAGGATGTTTAGCAGCATGCTTGGCCTCCACCCAGCAGATTCCAGTAACACCGCCTCCCCAGTTGTGACAACCAAAAGTGTCTCTAGACATTGCTAAACATGCCCTAGGGTGAAGAATTGCCCCTAGTTAAGAACAACGGTTCTAATCTCATCCTCAACTTTTTCCCATCCTACTGCCACCATATTGTCCTAGAGACGTACTCACAGGGTCAGGTCTACAATTGCCTCAGCCCTTCTGCTGGCCATACTGAAAAAAACCCTAGACTTCTCCTCTGGAGAGAGACTTTCCCTCTGGGTTTGTGCCAGGAACACAAAGAACACAAGGGGCCCGTGTTTGATCCTGCAGATGGAGTTCGGGAGGAGGGAATGAGCAATTCTCTGTAGCCTGATATTTATTCTTCATTGCCCTATATGTCTTCACCTCTAAGCCTCAGCATACTCTCCCTCACCCCATCCACTCTCCATTTGTCCAAATCAGACCACCCCTTTCTCCCTGGGACAACATTTCTCCCTCCCAGAATGCTCAGTACCCTAATATAATACCACATTCTACTCTGGGCTTCACCCTGAGGTATGGAGTTGTAGTGGGGGCAGGGCTGGGGTAGGGATGGGGCAAGAAACAGCCTGCACTGAGATGCAGCCTGACCAGTCTCCCTATGAGAATCCTCATCAGGGAGATGGGTGAGGACATTTCTCATTTCATCACTCAGTGCGGTCTTAATTAAGACCCTCAGGAGAGATGCCTGAATCACTCCCAAGCAACTGGTCAGTTTCTATTTGATGGGTAGCACAAACTAGATCATTGACCAGATTTGCCTTTCCCATAACTATTAGAAAGCTTGTAGTTAAATTTGTGGTTCACCCATAGCATATGTATTTTTATTTCTGGTTCTTCTAGCTTAGTCTCATTCCTGGCCCCATTTTGTGTCTTTACTGTTATTTTTTTCTTTCATTCCTTCTTTTAAATTATGTCCCCTTGTTATATTTTATATATTAATACTTTCTTATAGAAGGCAAGATATACACAAGAAGATAGATGAATAAAGACAAGATAAAGATATGTAAAGTACTTCTTTCTCTTTTATATGAAAGCTATGTATTTTCATGCCTTGTCCTCCCCCAAATTAATGCGAACTTCCTGAAAGGAGTGACTGTATCAGATTCATTTCCTCGCTCACCTTCCCAACTTGTTCGTTCTCTGGCCCAGGATTCAGCTGAATGCCTGTTACACAGGGACACACAACAAGCATTTGTTGTTTGTTGATGGTTGGTTCTCTTAAGTGCAAAAAGTATTCTTCCCTCCTTTCTTCTCCTTAAAGATACAGGCATAAAAGAGGAAACATGTACATTTTGGGAAAAATTCCCCTGGGCCTAATGCTCTTCAGGGTATCCCCATTTTAAGCTTATGCTTATTTCCCTTCTAACAGATAGGACAAGTCTATAGAGCACAGGCTGTGAGTAGCTATAGCCAGGAGAAGGGGAAATCGGAAGCTTTGACCCCTGGGCTGAATCCCAAGACCCCACCGGTAATGTTGGTCTTGTTTGGGGAGACTGCACCCCATCCTTGCCAGCTCCCTGTCTTCCCTCTGAAATCATCTTGTCTTTTCATCTGGATCCAGCTCTCCTCACACTTTGCCTTTTCCTGCTGCATCACATTACACAGAGAAAGTAAAAGACTGTGCTCAATGAATATTTGCCGAATGAGTGAATCCCATTTGAATTTCCCCAGGCTGCCGTGAGCTAGACAGCAGCTATAATTATCATTACTGCCCTAATAGATGGAGAAGTTGAGGCTTAGAGACATGATCATCAGTAAAGCCAGGACCAGAACTCATTATAAAGGCTGGGAATCTGCTGGGAGTGCAGAGCAGGTCTCCATTAAGCATGCATCACCTTGAATGTCTGGCCCTGCAGACATACCAAAGTCCCCATCACTGCAGTAGTCTTTAGATAACCATTCATTTGTTCATCCATTCATGTATTCATGGGCAACTCTCATTTATTGAACATGGGGCTGTGCTAAGCACAGCGAGGGATAAAAGGATGAATGCTACCATTCTTGAGCAACTCGAAGTCTAGCAAAAAAACCAGACTTCCATAAACTCATGATGTATGTGATCAGCATTCATGGTGACTTTCCTTCTCCAAAGCTCCCTAACCATGTATGTGACTCCATTGGATCAGTTTTCATACTGGATCGTAGTTGTTTCTTGTCAGTTTTGCTGCTATGATCTTCTCGAGGGAAAGGATGGCTTTTATTGTAACCCTCGCCTCCATAACATTTCGGTATGAGTCTCCACTCAGTCAATAGTGGTTGGAGGAGCCCTTGCATGGGGCTTTGGGAGTGTAGAGAAATGGGCAGTTCTACAGGAGCCATGGAAGACATCACAGAGGAGGGGATTTTTTTCATGGAGTCTAAAAACTAAGGAAGAGCTTGCTGGTAGAGAGATGGGACAGGGAGCAGCATCCCAGGCCAGCGGGATGCCGTAACCATAACAAGCCTTAGGTAAGCACTTCCTGCAAGCTCAGAAGGTACGCTGTGCAGGGCTTTAGGTGTATTGGCTTGTTATGTTTTTCAAATTCACTTGTTTATGACTTAAGTGAAGTTGTTTTGATCTAAGGGTGAATTTGTTTATGCTGAGGAAGCTGTATCAGGATGTTGTCATCAACATCTGTTGCTGTCGACAAGCACTCGGCAGCTCAACTGTTAATGGACGTCACTGGGGCTTTGTCGATAAAAACACACGGAGGAGCAGTTATGGCAGGAGGGGTATTTAAACTTTAAATATCAGGAATTTGTGAGAATTTACCTAGAGTGTTCGGTCTGGGCAGGGTTACTCTTTGCTGATCTAAATAGCTCTCTGAAGTTCTTGGGACCCATGCTCCTGCTGTAGCCAGGCCACCCTTGGTCGACAGTGGTGTTAAACCATGTAGCAGTCTCAGGAAGAGAGCAGACATCTGTTCCCACCTCGGCCAGGCTACTCCTCAAAGGTAGTGGTACAAGCCATGTGATGGTCCCTGGGGTGATAACCTTCACAGCTGTGCACCTGCCTGCCAGCACCTGGGCCATCAGCCACTGGCTACGTGTCCCAGCAGCGAGGGACATAGCCTAGTGGGTGATACCCAGCTTTTACTTGGAAGGACTGACTCTACCAAGAGCGAACTCACAGAAAAGTATACCTCCGTTAAATTTGAACTTTATTTCCTTCATCTTCCCTTTGCCTGGAACAAAAGTGTAATTAATCTATCATTGTTTTGGAGTATGTTCTTTCTTTATGGGCTTATTAAGAGACGTTATCCTGTATGCTATTGGCTTGTGAAATATTATTATTATAAATTATAATTCCCACAGTGAACTTGTATTAAATAAATTATTGGCACAATCAATCTCAGCCTGCGCATTATTTGCCTCAAATAAAACAACCATTGCTACTCCTCACCATACTCCCAGGAGGTTGCTGGCATCATTAACACAATCAATCTTATGATGGAGGGAATGAAGTCACAGAGAGATTGAGTACCCTGCCCAGGGCCACACAGCTACCATGTGGCAGCAGCGAGACTGGAACGCAGGACTGCTGCCTCTGAAGCATGTGTGCTATCAACCATTCTGTCATCTAACCATGGCCCATGCAGGAGGCGAGAGGCAATGACCTCCTCCCTCTACTTCCTTCTCAGAATTCTGGAAAGGTTGTAGCTCCCTGAGTCATTGAAATCCCTGGGGTTCTGGGATCAACCGGATTTTGGTCATTTGTAGTGGACACACAGCAATGTAGGGGAGCCAGGCCTGAACATTCCATGTAATGGGGCCATCCTCTTTTCCACTCATTCAACAAGTAGCTCTGCGGTGCCCCAGGTTCCCCTACTCACTGGCTGGGGAGCCGAAGTGGATGGGGGCTGCTTAGGCACATGTTCCCCACACAGCCGCTCCTGCCCCGCCACCTTAGTCCAGAGAAGCCCTGCCTTTGCTCTCCAGGCATCTGCAATCTGTAGGGGAGAGGGCTTGGAAAGGAAGAAGTCCAGTTGGCCCAACAGCAGTGGAAAATGCCAGCCACTCACTCCTGATGCAGGATTCTGGTTTTCATCGCATTCCTGGAACTTAGCAGTACAGGCAGAGTGAGCCCTGTGGCTGTGGAGTTGCTTCTGACACGGGCACTCATAGTGCCTCTACTGGGGTCAGTGTGCTTTGTTATCCAGCTGTCCTCACATTAGACCTCACCCTTAACTAGCCCTCTCACAGTGTCACATGAAAATGGGACATCGTGCGGGGCATCTGGGTGGCTCAGTCAGTTGGGCATCCGAATTCGGCTCAGGTCATGATCTCGCAGTTGGTGTGTCTGAGCCCCATGTCCGGCTCTGTGCTGACAGCTCAGAGCCTGAAGCCTGCTTCAAATTCTGTGTCTCCTCCTCTCTCTGCCCCTCCCATGCTCATGTTCTATCTCGCTCTGTCTCTCAATAATAAACGTTAAAAAAAAAAAAAAGAAAATGGGACATTGTGCATAACCCTATTAGTGAGCAATAATCTATACATTTGATTGCTGTGTCTCCCTAGGCACTTGCCATGATGGAGGTGAGTTTACAATATGATCATATGAGACTTGCTGTGGACCAGGCCGAGCTGGTGTGAGAAGTAAGTGAGATGATTCATTTTCAAAAATACCAAATTAAAGCTGTGCTTTAACTTCTAGTTAACAAGAAGTTTACAACCAATTGGAAATATGTACAAACACTGGCCCCCACAATGGAGTCCCAAACCCTTAGACACATCACTTCCTGGTTCTTCTTCCCCTCTCCATTTCACAGGCTTATTTTTCGTGGGCTTTGCAATGAGCATGTGCCAAAGAACTGAAGTCTCTGCATCACCTGAAGAAACACACATTTGTTCCAATCAGACAACTTTTTGCCTTACATGGGCATAGGCAACTTCCGGGTAAGGCTGTAACCTCTGTAGTACTCAGCCAATGAGGAATCAGGGGAGGGACTTGTACCCTAGGAGATAAATTGCCTGCTGTAATTGCCCCAAGTGTGCCTATCTATCAGACAAACTTGCAAGAATGACACCCTTAAATTGAATATCACCGTCCCAGGTAAACAGAGTCTCCAAGAAGTTAAGGATATATCCCCAGGGCACACAATTTGTAAATGTCATAGCTAGTGTTCAAACCCAGGACGTTCTGGCTCCAAATCCCATTCACTTTCCACTGCATGTGTGCATCTTGTGGGGAAAGAAAATAATTTTACCTCTATTCTAGGTTCTTGGCTGAGATAGCCCCTGTAATAAAAGCCAGATACACAGGAGAAAAGCAAACAAAGTGACAACACCTATATCTCCTATATACATGGGAGATACCCAGGAAGACTAAGTAACTCTCCAAAATGACCCAAGCCACCCCCTTAAATAATATCTCCAGCTAAAGACAAAGAAGATGTTAGGGGTGGAGAGTCTGTTGTGGGAGGTTACCAGGAAAAGCACAGGTAATAGGGTTAAGGTTGTGGTGCAGATTAAAGTCCTTGGGTTCTCCATTGATAAGAGTTTCTAGAAATATAGAGTCATCCTTCTCTTCCTGGTACAGAGATACACTCTTGTAAATGGAGATTTCCCTAATCAATGTAAATGTCTCCCGCAAAAGGGTAACTTCTCAGTTTTCATAGCTTTTCTTATACCTACTGTTTCTTAAAAATAATCATGCTGAAATAATCCTTATGCTAAAAAGACATATTTTAGGGTGGTATATTCTGCTCTCTTTTCATCTCGACCTGGGCCATGTACATAATACTCACCCTCACCTTCGTCGTCATCAACACCATCATTATCTTGCACTGTCAGTCAGTGCAAGAAGCCACAGAAATAAATATGGACCGTTTGTTGGAGGTAAAATTCATTGGGTGATTGATAGACATTAGTTTTCTATTAAAATCAATACTAACATTAGGGAAGAGAGGACAAGATTAGCAAAATTGTTTAGGGTGAGAACACAATTCCCACACATGTGCAGCCTGTGTGAGGCTCTGCCCTGGGTTTATGGGCTTGAGGGGTGTCAGAATATGTCACCGCAGGGGACCAAAATATGCCACCCAAAAATACGTCTCTTTGGCATGTGGATTATTGAAGGCTGATTTTTTAAAGTTTATTTATTTATTTTGAGAGAGAGCCAGCACGAGCCGGGAGGGGCAGACAAAGAGGCAGAGTGAGAGAGGGAGAAAGAGAATCCCAATCAGGCTCCACACTGTCAGATCATGACCTGAGCCGAAATCATGAGTGGGACACTTAACCTTAACTGATGGAGCCACACAGTTGCCCCTAGGCTGATTATTTTTAAGAAATAAGAAGCCTCCGGAAAAACCTGTGATCTTCCCCTGACTGCCCAGAAAAATTAGATAGAGGACCCGCTCCAGGAAAGGAGCTATCACCTTAGATAAATAAGGCATGGAATCAGGGTGCAGGGGTCAGGTGAAACAAGAAAGGAATTTATTTCAGTGAGGCCAACGCTAGAAGACAGCTGACTAATGTCTCAAAGACTGTCTCCAAAGTGCCAAAAATAGTTCCAGGTTTATATAAGGAAAAGTTGGGACAAAGGTTGGTGGGTAGTGCAGGAGGGCAGTGAAGGTCAGGTCAATGGATCCTTGTCATGGGGTCAGTCACACAGGGTCCTGCTGGCTCAGGGCAGTCTTTGTTGCCTGAGGGGGTAGTTTCCGTTCCCATCAAGGGATGCTTTGCCCACAGGGTCTTTTGCTGGAGTTAAGAGATAAACCAGAAAGAAGAACTTAATCTGTTAGAAAGTACAGACTAAGGTCAAAATGGAGGTAAAGTCCTCTTTCAGGTATGGTAGACACTAATTGAGAAAATCTGTTTGTTAAAATTCCTCCCTATGTCCCAGTGTTTCCGAATGACGCAGCCAACATTTGTTTACCAAACATTTACTCTTTTTCATCTTCCTGTAAATTGCTCTCCTTCCCTTTAAAGTCGCAGACCTATAGCCCTTCTACCCAGCTCAGAATAACATTTAGATCTCGTTTTGCCTCTCTTTGGAATCTCTCAGGTTTATGTGGATTCCCCCTATGTACATAACCTCATTTTGATTTTCTCCTGCTAATCTGTCTCATGTCAATTTAATTCGTAGACCAGCCAAAAGAACTCTGAAAGGTAGAACAAAACGTTGACTCCCCGACACCACCCCAAAATATGCCTTTTTGGCCCATAGATTACTTGAGCCAAGGGCCACTGAGAATCAGCAGAGGCAGGAAAAGCTCTAAACACATGGCACAGGTTTTCCTTTTGTAAAGAAATTTATATTTATAAAGGATTTTCCCATTTGTAAAGATGCCTTCCTCTCCTGTACCAGGAAGGGGAAGACTCTTAACTACCTAAATATGCATAACAAACCTTACTTTAAAAACCTGTTCACCATACATTTCCTCATCACCTTTCCACAATTTCCCTCCTCTTGCCCAGAAGGCCCAAACCCCTTTTCTTTTGTTGGTATTTAAAGTCGCATTCTAACCACCCCTTTACTCATCACTCAGTGCTCCCATGTGTACGTGCGTGATACGCATGTTAATAAACTTCTGTTGGTTTTCCTCATTAATCTGTCTTTGGCCAGTCTAATTTATGGGCTCCGGCAGGAGACAACCTAAGACAATTATAAAGATAGCAGAATATTCCACCCCGAAATACGCCTCTTTGGCGTAAGGATTATTTGGAGTGGATTTTTTTGAGAAACAGACACAGGAGAAGCTCTGAAAACAGAAATACAAGACTAGATGTTATCCTTTTGTAAAGGACATTTCCATTTATAGAGGAAATCTCCATTTGTAAAAGTGTCTCCCTCTCCTACCAGAAGAGCAGGACGACTGTATTACAAAAGACCCTAGTCAAGGAGAAGGCACCTTCTTAAATCTGCAAATTATACCTTACACTTGTTTACCCTGCTTTTTCTGGTAACCTCCCATAACTGGCCTCCTCCTCCCCTATCTTTCTTCCATCCTTAGCTAAAGACAGTATTTAAACTGGTGGTTTAGGCCACCTCCGAGTTACTCAGTTTCCGCTGGATATCTCCCAGCGTACCTGAGGTATACACGTTAATAAACTCATTGGTTTTTCTCTTATTATTCTGTCTTTTATTACCAGGAGTCTCAGGCAAGAATTCAGAAAGGTAGAGGGAAAATTATTTTTCTTCCCTTATAGGTAGAGAAAGGGGTTATGACTCTGTCATGGGATTTTTCTTTTCTTTCTTTCTCTTTCTTTCTTTCTTTCTTTCTTTCTTCTTTCTTTCTCTCTCTCTCTTTTAATATTTATTTACTTTTGAGAAAGAGAGAGAGACAGAGTGTGAGCAAGGGAGGGGCAGAGAGAGGGAGACACAGAATCCGAAGCAGGCTCCAGGCTCTGAGCTGTCAGCACAGAGCCCGACACGGGGCTCAAACCCACAGGCTGTGAGATCGTGACCTGATCCTGACACTCAACCAACTGAGCCACCCAGGCGCCCCTGGGATTTTCCTTTTCTTCTGCCATTAGAGACGCTCGGTGGAAAGTGCTGAAAAGCCCCAGGCTCACTTGAGAAAGGTGAGCATGCAACGGTGGTAAGGGTGGCAAAGTATCCTGGGGATCGCCTCTAGATTGGGATAGATGGGAATTGATCTGAGACAGTTTGTTCCCGTGTATTTAGGCAAGCTCGGGGCAGAGGAACAAACTGTGGGACCCTTCAAATCTCCTCTAACCTCAGGTAACTCTGCTAAAGTTTCTATCCTCTTGTTCCTTAGGAAATTCATCATAAAATAACACTTTCATGTAGTCAGAGGACTAAAATACACCTTTCTCGGCCTCAATGCACCTCTCCCAAGAGGTGTAGGATGCTGATTCAGTAAGCACATTTCCTCTCCTTCAATGCTTCTTCAACTTTTCTGTTCTCTGGGATCACCTAGAGAGTCTTAACAAAGGCTGATGCCGGGGCTCCATCCACAAAGGCCCTGATGTGTTTGGTTGGGGGGTTTGGCCTGCCCTTGCAGGTGTTAAAAACCCCCAAGGCAATCTAGTGTGCAGAAGGCATAAAAACCACTTTGTCCGGCTTGAGGCCAAGGACCAGGATCTCTGGCTCTTTGAAGGAGCAATTTTGAATAGACTCTAACTGCAGAATTGCCCTCACCTTACCCCTGTGAATAAGAAATTTCAGAGCAAAATCTCCCTGCTAAAAGCTCAGGGTGATAGGGTTCACTTTTAATGGACGGACTTACAACAAAAAGGATTTGATTTGCTTATAAAGTCTGGCTTAGGGGTGGGTTTTTTCTTGCCACTATGAGAGCTCTAAAGCCAGCTGAAATGAATTGGATCCCAGCAGCAGAGGTTGATGAAATGATGAAATGGGAAGAACCATTTCAATTGAAAACCAGAAAGCCCATTGCTGGCCTCTCTTTTGAACACTTTCTGTTTTTCACAGACATTTTTGCAATAGTCTTGCATCCACCTACCCTCACTATTCTGTCACTGCGCTAGTCCAGGCCTCGAATCTTCCTGCTGCGGCACAACAGTCTCCTGTCTGCCTGACACCAGCCTTTCCCTTCTCCAACCACTGCATCACGCCCAAGAGATCTTTCTAGAACATGTATTTGATCACGTCCTCCTGCTTAACAATCTTGCAGCATTTGCTTCCCTACTGCATTTGAAATAATATCTGAAGTCGTTAGTACAACTCATAAAGCCATTCATGATCTAGCACATGCCTACCTCCCCAGCTTCACCTCTCAATTTCTCCATAATCCCCCCACCCTCCATGCATTTCAGGCCACAGCGATACAGAATGACTCAGAGCTTCCTAAACATGTTGTGCTCTTTCATATGCCCAGGCCATTGCTCAGAGGGGTCTCTCTTTCTGGAACATTCCCTTCACTGGTTTTTCAAGAAGCTTTCTTGAAGCCCATGGCTCAAGTTAAGCAGCCCTCCTCTTTACACCCACAGCACCCAGGCATAGACCTCAGTTAGCACTCTCATTATACTGTGTTATGATCACCTGTTTACTTGTCTACACTAGACAGTGATCTCTTCAACATAAGCCCAGCAGCCAGCTCGCAGCCTGACAGATTATTGATGCTTCTTATTGATGTTTCTCAATAAAAGGGTCAAAAGAATTCCCAAAATGTGTTCATTTCTGCCCTCTGCCTTACAGCAAAATGGACAACTACAGTAGTTAGTCTGCAAGGATGCTAAGAAAACACATCTTTGTCCTAAGTGGCACCTAATTATTCCCTTATGTGTTAATAAAATCTCTTTGAAAAGTATCAAGCAATTGCTGAATGATCAGCACTATGGAGGGTAAACAAAAAACAAAACATGATAGGCTCTGCTCAGGCAAATGCCCTTCCTTCCCCCTTTGCTGACACTGCGTTAGGTATTCCTTGGATGAATCCCCTCATTCTCTCCAGAACTGGCATGAGTCTTTGAAGCCACCACACTCAAAACATTTGGAGGACAAGAATCATGTTCCGTGATCCCTCCATGACCACCTGGTCTGGGACAGGTGTTCAGGAAATGTTGTCCAATGCTGCATTATGATGAGCTAAGGATATGGGGACACATGCTGAAATGTTTGCTTTGGGGCCCCAAATTAAAACTTTCACCTCTGATGGAAATGTTTCAAATCCTTTCTGGAACGAGGCCAGCTATAAATAGATGAATGCAGGAGAGTGAAAATACATGTAAAAACAAATAAGTAAGGAAATGAAAAAAACATTTGGTGAAAATCATGATCTCATACCCATTCATTTGTTCATACATTTATTCGCCAACCCATCCTTCCATCCAACCAACCGTCCTCCCTTTAACAAATATGGATGTGCAGAGGCTGTACCAGGGACTGTGATGAATAAGACAGAGACAGTCTTTGCACTCACGCACGGGCTGACATGCTAACAGGGAGGCAGACATTTAATAATTGCAAGTGTCACCAGGAGAAGGAAAAATATGGTATAGAGGTGCACCCTAGACAGAGTGTGGCACGTATATATTCATTCATCCACAGGCTCACTCCCTAATTCACTCAGTCATTCCCAGGTCCTTCCCAGGGGACCTCTAGGAGCACCACTAAATGTTTACTGAATGAATAGATGAGGGTTGCTGCCTGTGCAGTGTGCAATTAGCAAAAAAAGGCTTCTCTCAAAGTTTTACTTGGGAGTCCCAAATTTAAATTCACATGTCTTTTAGTGGGGCGCCTGGGAGGCTCAGTCGGTTGAGCATCTGACTTCGGCTCAAGTTATGATCCCCAGGTCTGTGAATTCGAGCCCTGTGTCAGGCTCTGTGCTGACAGCTCAGAGCCTGGAGCCTGCTTCGGATTCTGTGTCTCCCTCTCTCTGCCCCTCCCCCACTCACGCTCTGTCTCTGTCTCTCAATAATAAATAAACATTTAAAAAAATTAAATTTACATGTCTTTAAAAAACTTCTGCTTTCCTCAGATCTCTGTAGTAAGAAGGAACCCAAGCATGTAGAATATCAGAATTAGGACCTAATGACTGGACAGTCATGCCCTGCTATAAAAGAGCACCCTTGGCCAGAGGTGCAAGTGTTCCATAACACAGTCCCCTCTGCTTAGCCAAAGGAAGCTCAACTTTCAAGGACAAAGAAATGACATTTCTACCACCTGCCCCCCTGAGGGAGAAGAAAGAAAAAACAAATCACGGTGCTACAATTTTAACAGTCAATAAGATCCAGCTGGAACTGAAAATACACAGCCACTCCCTCTTCACCTGCCTGTGTCTATTCAGTTGGCAAGCCTTGTACAGCGAAGCCTCTCCTACCCCAACCCCGGGGAGTCCCAGGGCATCCAGCCAGAGCCAAGAGAGCCCCAAGTGATACCTGCCTGTAGGATTTCACAAATGGAGGGGCTTTGTGTTTTCTAGCTAAACAGGAGATGGGGAGAAACAGCAGGGACGGGGGGTGGAGGTGGCATTATGACTTTGGCTGGGGTTCATTCCGGTGCCCAGATGAGTCACTTGAAAGAGAGCCTCGGTCAGTTGTGTTAATGATACTTGACACAATTTGAATTCTGTAGCAGGTCTGATGAGTTGTCACTCCGCATTCCTACTTGAGCTGGGATCTGCAGAAGCATTGGCAGGTCCAGAAAGCTGAGACTGGTTCTGTGCACTTCTGTTTTCCAGCTTAAGAACCATCAGGGGGTCCAGGTGCTGAAAAAGAAAATGGATCCAGGGCACAAGTTGAGAGACCTGGTTCTAGTTCCTGATCTGCCACCAACTCCCTGTGGACAAGTCCCTTGGACAAGTCGCTTCTTCCTTTTCCTCTGGGCTTCGTTTTCCCTAGTCTACCAGAGGTTCTCAAAGATAGTCTGTATCTGGGATTTCGAACGCCTGATGGAAATTTATGTTTCCCAGCAAAGCGCTGTCTTGACTGAAGAACCGAATTCTATTGCTTTGACCAGCATTGCACATATTCCATATATTGGGACTCCCGTGCTATTTGGAGACTCCTTGCCACAGTCAGATATGTCTTTAATAAGTAATGGGGAAATACAGTAATTTTAACTTAACATATTTAGTTTGTTTAGTATGCAAAGCCTCTCTAAATGTGAGTTGAGGTTGGAGGATATCTTTGAAAACTTTGAAAGTATTTTTGCCAGTATTTTTGCATCGGAGCCCATGGAACCCAGTGATCCTTCAGCTCAGAGATTCTAAGATGGGCCAAGGAGCCCGGGCTCTCCCCCTTTTATCTACTCCCTCGTCCACAGTGAACACTGGCCATCTGCCCCTAGTACCAGGCCACAAGCTCCCTTCAGTCAGGAGCAGGAGCCCACCTGCATGCTTAGAAAAAGCTGGAGAACGTGGTTATCTGGGATTCTGACCCTGCTTGTTCAGAGAATCTCTCAAAAACCACTGGCAATTCACTTTTGTCATTGCCTCGGTTTCCTTTCTCTACAAAATAACGTCCATTTCTATCTGTCCTAGAGGAATCTTTCACCTATTGGATATGGCATAGGGAGAGGCAAGGGTTGGAACCAGAATTCCAATTCACTGACGTGTCCTCACCATGCGTGTGCACCTGCACACACATGCGCACACACGCACCATCATAATCTACAATGTACATCCCTGACCCACTTAGCTCTTTCCTCGTGTCCTTTCTTTCTGGCTCGAGTAAAAGCAGGCAGCTGGGGTGTCAGAAGAGTCTGTTCAGTGTAGAGCCTGAGGTGTGGGAAAGGCTTTGAACATCATCCACCTCCCCTGCTTCCAGGGGACTCCGGGGACAGCGTGACCTGAGAGTGGGTGCTGATGCTCTGGCTCCCTGATGTTCAAGGGAGCACATCCAGGAGAGGCTCTGGACTTGGCAGGGGGAGAAGGATGCTCTGAGACAATCCACCCAAACTCCTTTGCACAGAACTAAAAACGATTCTTCAGAGCCTGGGTGAGAACCCAGGGATGGGTAAGATGAATGCAGTTAGGCCATTAAAATCAAGAGTTTGTCTCGTGGCATGATATTTATAGGAGCTGTGCATAAAAAGTAGCTCAGCCACCATTATCGTCATTGCCATCATCACCATTATACCGAGAGAGAAGCATCTGCTCGATGCCCCGGGATGCACAAAAGCAGCTTTCACATCCATTATCTTATTTGAGGTTCGTAATCACCCTGTAAAGTGGGCGCTGCAGGGATCATTTTCTGCTTCCCATACCTTTTAAGTATAAGAAACATGCAACGCTAGGAGACACGACTAGTCCAGGGCTGCCCAGCAGTTAGGAGCAGAGACAGTTAGAACCCAGGCTTCCTGACTCCAAATGCAGAGTTCTTTCCCCTGCAAACTGCTGCCTTCCCCAAAGCACCTTAGGAAATGCTGGGAAATGGGAAGGAGCCCGATTGCATGGGCTAGGCCTTAGTTCATGCTGATGACAGAGGAGCAGAGACCCTGTGCCCAGATGGAGCCCTGCACACTCTCTGCCTTCTTTGGGGTCGCTCATGGTCTTTGTTGTTCCAAGGGAAGCAAGCGATTTTCTGGTTGGTTCACTTTGTTGATTGTACTTGAGCTGAATCTTCAAATTGAGTTTGTCAGAAAAATTGGTACAAATTAAAGATGAGCCTTTTGCTTTCCACGGCTGGTTGGAGTGGAGGGGCCTCAGGGAGGCCAACAGGAGGCGTCTCTCCCTGTGAGGTCCAGCCAGCCCTCATCCTCTGGCTCCTGGGGCTCCTTCTCTATAATCTGAGAGGTAACCCCTCACCATGAGCATCCTTGGTTCTCCTTAGCAAAACCGCTCTGTGTATTTTCTCTTCCTGCAGTCTCTCTTTCGCTCCTTCCTATCTATCTCCTTTAAATCAGCCCAGTCTAGTCTCAGAAATGTGCTAAAAGCACCCGGAAGTCCCACTGCAAATATGAAGCTCCTGCTCTCGAAGGAACCCAGGCCATCAGCTGACCTCTCATCACCCTGCTTCTCCGTCCTCCACCTGTGATGGAAAGGGGGTCCTCCAGGCTGGGGGTCAGACCAGACACTCTAGCTTCTCAGACACTCGGGAGGCAGTTAACACACTGCCCTAAGAAGTCTACCTTGACTCCCCTCCCCCACCTTTCCCTCAGACTCTCAGGCTGGGATTTATGCTTCTGACCTATAGTAAGTTGCTCAGATGAATCATGCTTATCTCAAGCTTTAATCAGGTGGCAAAACGGACTTCCTCTTTCAGGGAATGTAAAAGAGTGTAGGATGAAGCTGGGAAAGGTTCCACTGTTACGATGTTTAGGAAGGAGAGGAGACATTCTCTTTTCAAAACCTTCAAGGCTTTTCAAAAGTCTGCCAGGTTGGCATGATCTGAACGTATGTTCTCATCTTCTCCATGTCCCTGGGCTTAGAAGCAAGCACAAATGAAGATGTTTGCCATTAGATCACTATTGCCTTTGCAGGAGTTATCTCTGATTGGATCCAAGGTGACGTAATTAAGACCCTTAGACCTTAAAACTTCTTTTGCTTAGTCTTTTCATTAAAAATATGATTAAGGATTATATCTATATCATATGTCTACATAAAATTCACCTTTAGGAAGGATTTTGTACCAATGTAAGGAATTAACGGAAGGGAATCACCATGGAGGTACAGAGTGAAATTAATCTAATGCTGTGACATTTAATTTGATTGCAGGTTAGACCTCATTACTGCAAGTTCAACTTTGGTGCAAGCTCTTTATCACAAGATGCCGGACTCTAAATACTAGTCCCTTCACGTGAAGCAATGAATGACCAACACAATCAAAGCATGGGACCACAAAAGCGTTGAGGCATTTGTTACCTCCACGACATTTTGGAATAACGTGAAGAGGGGGAAAAAAAGGAAAGAAGAAGGGAAGGAAGGAGGGAAGCAAGGAGGAAAGAAGGATTCTAGTCTTTTACAATTCATGGTTAAGAGATCCGGCCTATTGAACACTTCCTAGTGTTCTCTGAAGGGAGGATCCTGGGAAATGAGACTAACGATTACTTCACAAAAACAAAGCCTCTTCAGGAATCCTTCAGGAATTTTCCACCATCAGTTTCCCCTTTTTGCTGTTGAGCAAAAGCGGGGGCCACATTCTGATCCTATAGACCTTGCCCCAAAGTTCTCAAAGGATGGTTTTCAATTGAGTTCTTGGTGCTCAGTCTCCTTGCTTTATGCTCGTCTACATTTAAAGAAAAAGAAAAAAGAAAGACTAAAAAAGAAAAAAGGAAAAAAAAAGACCGAACTGAGGTCTAACCTTCTGTTTTCTACAAAACCAGAACCATGCACCTTGTTCAAACTCTCACAGTCTCCTGTTGGCATGAGTTGAGCGAGTGTGTGCACGAATGCGACACTTGCCAATTATTTCTGCACCACTGGAGAGACGTGAAAGTATTTATCTTTGTTGAAGTACAGCAAGGGTCAGGTCAGCACCAACATGACTATTCATTTCTATTTCACCTTGAGGAGAGTGTTTGTTCAAGAGCAGTTAAAAACAATGGCTCTGTTGGGACAACTAAAAACAGTGTAAGAGCTGGGAATTGTTTAGTCTGGAGAAAGAAGACTCACAAAGGCAAGAGAGCTGTCCCCAAACATCTGCTGGGCTGCTCCAGGGGTGAGGGAGCGGATCTGTTCTGTGCAGCCCCAGTGGGTAGAATGGGGCTCAGAGGGCAGATGTGCATCTAAGGAAAGCATCCCCCAGGCTGAGCTGGCCAAAGACAGAGGTGCTCACTCTCCATCAAGCGGCACTGTTTGAGCCAAGCCTGGATGCGTACTTAGTAGGCACACTGTGGAAGGGACAGCAGCCTTGGGTGACAGCCCTCCTCCAGCTTTACACATCTGGGATTTTACAGCCGTCTTGCCCAAGTCTATCTTCTTAAGTACGAGAAGCCTCCTCAGGAGCTATATGATGAGTTGGGGAAAGTTGTGGCAGGGCCACCAGAGGACAGGGAGAGTCAGCTGGGTTCTTGCCAAGAACCCAGGAGGCTAAGTCCCAGGCCAGGTTCTCACCAGCTTCTCAGGCTCAGAGCTCAGACAGTGGCTTCTTGGGAAGTTAAAACGAAATCCATCAAAGTCAAGTTATGCCCCTGACCATACTTCCTGTTATCTGATGTGACTCAATTTACCCAGCTTACCTCTTGTCTTGGCCAGGCTCTGCGGGTGGCAGTGGGGCTGGGGTGAGGTGGGGCAGAGATGAATCAGAACCCCCTACCCACCAGGACCTGCAGTCTGGTCATGAGTAATGCAGAAGGCAGTAACTTGTGAGTGCAGTAGCCAAGGCACAGTGTGTGGGGGCCTCGCAGGACAGAGATTACAACTGGCTGGGGATCAGATGTGCCTCATGGAGTCATGGTGTTTGAGATGTGTGTGGAGTGATGGGGAGGATTTTTGAGTGGAGGAGAAGGGGTCGATTTTAAGTATTATAATTGGCAAAAAAAAAAAAAAAAAAAGTTCTCTCCTGGGTGGGTAGATAGGATTATAGAGGTTTTAGTAGGTTTTGTTTCTTTCAGGTATCCAGGAGGTACCCTGGATGAGGAGGTGAGGAGGTACCCACTCCTCACCCCAAAATATGTATGTGTTTGTGACTGTCCCCTTTAAGTTCAGAACCAATTCATCTACCAATGGCCTCTGCAGACAGGGACTAGCAGAGGGGCGAACGGAGATGAGCTTGAAAGGTTAGAGCTTTGGGACAGGCCAAGGACATTAAGAGGAAAGAGACTGCAAAGAACTTAAATGTGACTCACGTGACAAGTACTGATGTCACCCATATGATGCTAGCAACAGGCAACAACACAGTACTGGGAACAGGGTATCCTAAGATGAGGAACAGCGTGTCTACCTCGGGGACCCCTCATACTGAGGGGCTGTGTAGGCAATAGTGGTGGTCCAAGCAGATGAATGTGGCAGGCAAGAAAGGCCTCAAAGGCCACTGGGCCCAAGGTGACTCCAAGGAGGGGTAATGCACTCTGTCACTTGGGACATGTGGAGGGTAAGGACAGCAAGTCACCCACTTGGAACTGGAAATGGTAGTATAGACGTGAAACCACTGAGCTGGAGCCCAGCACTCAGACTCCTCGAGTTGGATCTTTTTGGCTGTGTAAAGGGTCCAGCCTCCTCCCTTAGACAAGAACTTTCCCCACAACTTCCCAGTCTCATGCTCCCACAGCCTCTGTTGCCACTTTTGTCACTGGGTGGCTCTGATGGGCAGAGGTACTTATTCATTTTAGAGGCCAAGCTGAGCCTTCTGGCTTTCCCACCTGCTGGTGGGCTATGGACCTGACCTTCAGAAATACTCAATAGCTGAGTGAGATCCACTCACCTCAGCAAACACAGTCATGCGGACCTTTGACCTGTAAGCAAGGGAAACACAGCAGCTCATGGGGTAAACCCATGATGAGCAGATCCCCCATTAATCACACATTGTCTCTGACTTCTTTTAGTAGATTCTCCAGCTTCTTAATCCATTGACCACAGCTGTTGGCTCCTACTACAGACTGAATGATCGTGTCCCCACAAATTCATGTGTTAAAATCCTAACCCCCCGTGGATAGTATCAGGAGGTGGGACTTCAGGAGGTGACTAGGTCATGAGGGATGGGCCCTCATGAATGGGATTTGCATCCTTATCAAAGAGGTCCAGAGAGCTCCCTCACCCCTTCCACCACAGTGAGAAGAGGGCCATCTGTGAACCAGGAAGCAAGTCCTTTCAGGACACCACCTCTTGGACTTCCAGCCTCCAGGACGTGAGGAAAAAAAAATGCCTGATGTTTATAAATCACTCAGTCTATTGTGTTCTGTTATAGCAGCCTGAACAGACTAAGACAACCCCTCATTCGTCTTTCTCTGTGTGGGACTGTAGGTGATATAGCTCTTTTCCAGAGTTCACTGCAATACTCAGTGAAGTTGTTTTTAGGAGACAGGATAAGACAGTTTTATACCAGGCTGTCCTTCTTCACTTCACCTCTGTGGGTCTCTCTAGGGTTCGTAGAAACCACTCTGCTACTTATATGCAGCCATTTTTAATGCTCTGTGTTTTGGGGGCAGCCTCTTCTTTTCCTTGTTGTTTTTCTTTTCATTTGCACCCTCTCCTCTTTTTTCAGATGGAGAGTAGATGCTTTCAGTGTATGTATTTATCACAGTTCCAGGTAACTTGGAAAGAGAAATTTGGAATTAGGTATTTATTCTTATCCTTATATGACCATAGTTAAAATCTCTTCGTGGAAAAAAAAACCTGTAAATATTATATAATAACACAACAATTACCATGCACAGCTTCAAAAACATCATTTAAATTTCATTTTCTTCAACAAGAA
The DNA here is from genome assembly GCF_018350195.1 of Panthera tigris. Taxonomy (NCBI): domain Eukaryota; kingdom Metazoa; phylum Chordata; class Mammalia; order Carnivora; family Felidae; genus Panthera; species Panthera tigris. Next base: position 73,129,222 of record NC_056668.1, read on the forward strand.
CAGATTTCAGGCAAAAGTACCAAACCGTATTTTAAAGGGGTATTTTCTTACTGCTCATATGCATGGAATGAGAGTTGCTGTGAGTATACAAACCACAGATGCCACTGTGACTCAAGCAGAAAAGGAAGAAATCAGAGGGGAATATGGTGTCACCACCACACTGCCCACTTGCCATTTCAGCCTTTAACTATCAGGCTGAGTGAAGCGTAAAACCTAAAGGCTGAAACAGGAGGATGTTGTAACAGCTATACTGAGATGGCCTGTGGATACCAGAGTCATTGGTTCTGACTGAAGCTCAGAAAAGCCTTTTGGAGGAACTGTCATGGTACCTCAATGAGCAAGCCATTTGGAGAAACTAAGAAATGGCAGCAGGAGAGGGAAGAGAAGCATGGAGAGGCCAGGACCACACTGGCCTGAATCCCCTTGGCAGTCGCCAGTCCCCTTGCAAGCTGGACTTACACGCTGCAGAGTTAATGCCTCCCCCATCCCTTGAGCCCCACCACCAGTGACTGATGGGAGCTGGTGAATAAACACTCCAGTTCCCCCTACTCTCAGGTGGCTACAACTCCAATACGGGTCATATGCCATCTCCAAGTTCCCCAGTAGAAATAAACCTTGGTTGCCCACAATGGGAATCTGCCCAACAATATTCCCTTTGATTGATTTCCTTCTTTCCCTGCTATCCAACTCGTATTTTCTTGATCATCTCCCCCTTCTTCCCTCCCCAAAATAGCTGCACTTGAATCCATGTTTCAGGGTCTGAGAATCCATCCTAAGACAAAGTATGTTTCAGTAGCTGGAACAAAGAACTGTAGGGGCATGAGTTGGGCATATGTGGGGAGCACAAATGCCCCAAGATGGCTGGTGGTTTAGAGGTCCAGCAGAAGAGACTAAAATAATTAGGGTCAGGATGTGAACATCTGAATTCTGGATAAACAGATATATCTAACTTTCCTGTAGGCAATGGGAAACCATGGGGTGGGCGGCGGGGTGGGGTGGTGACTAGGACTTCAAGAACCTGCCTCTCTGGCTCAGGGTCTCGTGGCTACATGCTTTTCTTTCAGCCCATCCATTCTGAATCACCTGCTTGTTAGGGATTCTTCAGGATGCACCTAAGATCCACTGAGCTGATGCTTGCTTTTGAGGAAAACATGGACTTTTCTCTTGAGCTTCTTGAGCTTCTGTGTGAACAGGGCTGGGATTGGGGGGAAGGGCCAAGTTCTTGGAACAGTATAGGCTGTTCCAGCATTAACCAAATTCTTCTTTATAGGCAGGAGAGGGTGAGTGGTTTCAGCCAGTAATCCCAGTTTTTATAACCTCAGAAGGAATATTTGATATGAAAGAGCAATTTCTACCCTCAAATAGCCCGAAAAAAGGCTCAGCTCACAGGGTTTATTTAGCACACCTTGTGGACAATAGGAAGAAGCTTCCTTCTAGTACTGGGGGAATCATCAGATGGTAATATCTGGGGACCCTGATGGTATCAGAGGTCTTCACAGGGCTTTGCAGATGCGAGGATATCCATCAAATACCATTCTATGCACTGAGGGCATCCTGGGCTTTAGAGAATGCCCTCAGTCCTGGTGAGTAACTGATACGGTGGTGAGTGGTCAGGAGATTTCTCAACAAAAAGGCCCAAGGGACTGTTCATTCCTGCTCATCCAAAAGAAACAGAAAGAAGAGAGGGAAAAGTATGTCTGCCTTATTGGAAAGGCATTGGAGCTGGCTGGCCAAAAAGAAAGCTAGATGGTCTTGTCATGCAGATGGCAGAAGGCAAAGGAATATCATTAATCTAACTTGTGTTTGTCAAGTGCTGCTTTTGAGCCAGGTCCTGGGCTGGGCATTGAGGGGAAAGTGGGGAAGAGAGAACAATATGAGCCTAAGGCATTCATGGACAGGGATCCTCAACAAGGTATATATACATGTCTAACCAAAATTCCAGAAGCAGTCTGACCAGACCATAACAAAGTGGCAAGTTCCTACAAGGGCACAAATTCATGTTTGGGTTAGAGTAGGGATGATTTACAGGAAGACAAGAGGAGAAGGTGGCCTCTGATATGGCTCTTGTAGGATGTGGAGGGTTTTGACATATTGATAAGGGGGTTGGTGGTGATGGGAGTTTTATTACCAGAGACATTATTGGGATGGGTCAGAAGAATCACTCCAGGCACAGCTCCTGGCAGTGGAGGGGGGGTGCGGTGTCCTCTGCTCACTGTCTGCCTGAAGGCAGTGATGTCACCTGGGAGCTCCCCTCCACTGGTGTGAGTTCCCCTTCCCTTTTGTCACTCTTGGCACTCACACCCATGAGCAGGAGACCTGGCTATAGTTCTGGCACATTCTGGCATTTAAGGAGGCCACGTCCCCTCTCTGGAACACTGTTCCTCCACCACTTAGAATCCAGGAGAGTTGGGTTGGCCAAGAGTGTCAGTGTTAGGGAAAGGAGGGCCCCCAGAAGCTGTCTCAGTTCCTCTTATAACTGCCCAGGGAGAAGCTCAGCCCTGGGCTGAGCTACTGGTTTCTGACCGGAGGGAGGATGACCCATCCCTCAGGTGTGTTCAGGTGTGTGTGTGTGTGTGTGTAATAGGAAATTCACTGGATCAGGCCACCCTAACATTTTAGAATTCCTTCAGACTGACACTTGGCCCGGTCATCTGCCTTCCCCTCCCACACCTTCTATCCCCTAACCACATGCCAGTTTGCCCACAGTACATGATGTACTGGTGCCCAGCCGACTCTCAGGAAGTTGGCTGGCTGCCACGGTCAGCACAGGCTTGCCTCCTGAGGAGAGCTGCTGGCTCCTGAAAGCCCTTTTACTTGTGAGCCTGTGAATGCACATTCCTGTGTGCCAAGGTACAACATGAGTCTAAAGAAGGAGTTATTAAGGTGAAAAACTTAAATGCAAATGGACTGAGGCCCCCACAAAAAACACTCTCTCAGATACTAACCAGAAGACTGATGTATTGCTTGTGAGGGGTGTGTCACCCCTTTTCTTCACAACCCATTCTAGACTGTTTTCTTAGAGGAAATTCTCCCTTGGATAGAACTGGGAACTGTCTCCTCATGACTTTGACCTCTGGTTCCAGGTATGTCTTCTGGCAAGACTAGAGCCTTCTCATTCAGTATCCCAACTCCTGTGTTTCTGGGTCCTTCTCTGCTGATTCCGGTAGCTACTCCTTAGAAACACAGGCCTCCTGGATGGGTCCTCTCTGACAGGTGTTTCTTGGCTCTATTGTGCTTCTGCGGCCTTTGGATTGTTTAGCACTGACCTCCTCAGGTCAAGAGGACTTATAGTCTATGCTGGGCACTGTGGGGGACATAAGGGCACAGCACTCTGGTGGCTCAGTCCAACAAAGGAAATAGCCACCCGCAAATAAGTGCTTAAAAAGAGGCACAGAGAGGGCTCTAGAAACTGTGGGCAGGAATTCAGAGTAACCTCCAGCTTGGTGATGGTGGTGGTAGTGAGTGTGTGTGATAGGGGAAACAGATGGGGATGAGAACCCGGAAAGATCCCAGGAGAAGGTGGCTGCGAATTGATTTAAGACTGATGTGGAGGATTTGGTCAGGTAAAGATGGGAGGATAATCCAGAGAACAGTGAGCAGGAAGATGGAAAAGCCAGGGCAGGACATGAAGCTGTGAAGAGCCCAGTTTGGCAGGGATGTGGGTATGGTTGAGAATCAATGGAAACGATGTTGGAGAGAGAGGTGGACACTTTCTCAAGAGACTTGAATGCTGGGTTAACAAATTTAGACCTGTGAGCTGTATTTTCTCTATTTGTCTCTCCAGGTTTAAATTTGTTTTAATGTTTATTTATTTTTGAAGGGGAGGGCAGAGAGAGAGGGAGACACAGAATCTGAAATAGGCTCTTGGAGTTCTGTCTGCTTGCTGCTCCTGGACCCCTTGTCTGCTTTGTACACAAGCCTAGACTAGCAACCTGGAGGGCAAGAGATCTAGGTGAAGAGGCCTGTGTCTTTCTAACCAGCCCACACAAGGCCATCCTAACTAGCTGGTCCTGGTCAACCCACCAATTTACTGCGGACACATGAGCGAGCCTCGCTGAGATCAGCCACGCCAAGCACAAATCAGACCAAAAGAACTAACCAAGTGAGCCCAGTTTAAATTGTAAACTGCTAATCTACAAGATCAAGGACTAGATTATTGGTTATTGTCCTTAGGCACTACTTTTGGAGTGGTTTGTAAAAGTTCCCTGATGCAGTCCTCCTGTTCTTGTGCCAGGAGGCTGACGGATGACATGTCTGAGATGCATCAGTGACTTCCTATGCTCTCTGCCTTCTTTCAGGAGATTGAGATGGAGGCATTTATCCCCCAGGCTCCCATCCTTCCAGGCTGTATGGTTTGGCCACTGCCTCTGTCAGCCTGTCCAACACCACAGCTCACTTCCAGGGCTCTGGCAATTGCTGCTTCCTATGCTTCTTCAGATCAGAGGGGCTAACGTATCCCCCATGTTGCCAGCCCTGGGGTTCTTCAACCTTCCTTAACCCTGCCCACATCTTCGTCTTTGCCCCATGACTCACTGAGTGGCCACACGTTTCTTGAAAGGACCCTTACTGGCACACCTTGTTCTGTGAACAGATAGTATCTTCTTATGTTTTAGTAAACAAGCACATCCAATTTAGGGTGAGTGGGACAGAGCTCCTGCTCTGAAGGGTCCTGCTCTGAACCTCCCACAAAAGCTGCTTTAGGCTTGGATGTTTGGAAAGTTGTGCTGGCAGACGGGCCTGCCAAGGAGCAGCCTTGCTAGGAACCATCTGGAGCATTGCTTTCTTTAGGGAATAGTCATCGCCCCTTTCCCTGCCAACTCCCCAAGTTAAAGAATGAAAAATGAGCCCTTCTAGTGCCCCCTGGCACCTTTCCTCTTCTCGAAAGAATTTCTCTTGAGGACTTTTAATCAAGCATTAGGATATGTTAAGCAAATCGGGGTCACTTTGCCTGAGGATCTTGGTTAACAGAAGCACGGCCTTGCCCCATTTTCCCCTAACAACCATCCAAGCAGTCGGGACCCTCCCATGACATAACTCCCACCAGTGTGAGGCTCTGTGTGAGGCCCCGTAGGGTTAACAATAGTGATAATTGGTGACGATGATGATGATGTTGAGAAATGTCAAAGCAAACTGAGGACCCGTCCCTATTAGCACCATTGCCGTTGTCTCTGATGGAAAAGCAGAAGTTCATACAGAAAGCTTTCTAATGTACATCAGAGTGTGACAAGCGTAGTGTTGGTATGGGTGACGTATACTTCTCATCTAGAAGTGTGGGGCTTGGAAGGACATTTATCCTTCCAGTGGGGAGAAGTATTTGATTTTAGAGAAGAACTATCCACAATGCAGGCCAGCTTGAAAGCCTTCACCACCATGTTTCTCCGGGGGCCCAGGCACATGACCAGAGTGACCCCCTCGTTCCAAGGGAGCCACTCTTCTTCTCTTGATGGAGCAGTACTACTGGCTTGCATACAGAAGGCGCTGGCATCCACACCTGGGGTTGTCAAATTTGTCAGACATATGGTAGTGATTTTGGGAAACTGAGGTTTGATTATTCATGAAGAAACAAATGACAGAAGCCAGGTAGGGAAGAAAGGACTTGGTAACATTTGAGGGGAGATTGAGGGATTCATGTCTGCATTCACCTTTTAGGCAGGATGATTCTTTATTGTGTGGGACTGTCCCGTGTGCCATGGGATGGTTAGTGCCAGTTAGCACCTCCCAGTCAGGGCAACGATAAAAAATGCTTCCTTCCTCCACAAGCACTCCTGGGGGCGGTGTGGAATCACAAGCTGGCCGCTGGTCGGGAAACACTGCCAGGGAGAGGGTCACAGGGAGGGAGGGAGAGGGCAGAGAGAGGGGCAACTTCTGTATCTGTATCTGTATCTGGGGACAATCTCTTGCAGGAGCTCCCCCTCTGTCTCCGAGTCTATATGCACATGACACAGTAACATGACCCTGAACTGAAGAAACACAACCTTCACTAGAGACCAGAGAAGGTGAGGCGTTGAAGCAGCAGGCAAGATTAGTACAGGTAAGGGAAGTCTTCAGTCTTCTGTGGCCAATGGTAGCCAGTGGCCACCATGGTTATGGGTCTCAGGACAGTGAAGACCATCTCTCTGAAGATGAAGGCCTGGCTGGAGTTGAAGATAAGCTCCTTCTCCTCAAGTTCCCCAATCTCATAAGACACTGTCTTATGAGGGCCAGAGGAAAGGAACTGGTCACTAGGCTACAAGTATAATTAGCTCAGACTTATTCCTGCTGCTCTCTGCCAGGAATGACCCTCCCCCAGGTCTTGCATGGCTGGCTCCTTCTCTTAACTCAGGTCTTTGCTAAACTAGACCTCTTCTCCCTACCCCAGCACTCACTATCCTTTATCCTAGTTATTTTCTTCAAAGAACTTGTCAGCATCTTAGATTAGATTATTTATTCACTTACATGAGCTTTCATGAACATAGGTTCATTGGAGCAGTAAATTGGTCCATCTCTTTCACTGTTATGTCTCTAGTGCCAGGTACATAATAGATACTCAATAAATATTTGTTGAGTAAATCAATAGAATGCTCAGGTGCTATGCTAAGTAATTAACATGGATTGTCTCATACAAACCTCAAAGACTCTCTGAGGTAAATACTATATTATCCCCATGTTTTGTAGGAACCAAGACTTGGGGGGGGGAAGTATTAATAACCTGCTTGCAGAAAAATGGTGGGAAGGTTTTGCAAGCTGGGCTATGATGTGGTTAATTCTCCCCTTGAGTACATGAAATCAAAGGTTTCTCACCACCGGAAGGATAAATGTCTGTCCAAGCCCTACCCATCTAGATAAGAAATCTGTATCACCCCTGCTACAAAGTCATATGGCTACTTATAAAGTAGAGCAATAAGGATTTGACTGACTCCAGGACCCAGAGTCTTGCGGGAAAATAAGCAGAAATATAAATTACCTTATTTTACAGGAGCAAATGCTAAGTGCCCCAAAGGAGATGTGACTGCATGCAGGACTGTGGGATTTTAGAGAAAGGGAGGCGACCATTATTCCCAGCTGGAAGTGGGAATGGGTCAGAGAAGAAGGCCACATTAGCTGAGACTGGGGGTGGGAAGCATTTATGTGTGTGGAAGTGGAGCAGAGGAAGGGGATGTGAGCCAAAACCCGGAGAGGCATATCTGCTCTCCAGAGATTGGTGGTTCTGAGTGAAGGATCTGCATAACAGGGTGGTGGGAAATGACTCTGGCCAGGAAGCTGGGGGCCACTGCATGGAGGGCTGTGAACCAGAATGAGGGTTTTATACATTTTATTAAGCAAATGGGAGGTCCTTGAGTAACGATGATGACAGGTAAGACAACAGGATCCCCATGCCACCAAGAGCCACTGATGTTTCAATTTCAGCAGGAATTCTCCAGTGGGAGACCCAGTGAGAAAGCAGGACTTCCAGAACTTGCTGGAGAAGCTTCCTGAAAGGAAGATGTGCTTGGGGAAATCAGGGGTCATTTCTTGGGCATCTTCACCTCTATTTGAAATCACTTCCCCCAGAGGAGACAACAACTTCAGGCAGAAGCTGGAGAGATCCTGGTCTGATTTATTAAAAAATATGATTTGGGATTCAGTTGGCCCTAGCCGCACTTCCAGGCTCACCTCCACGGTGCACTGCCTCCATTGCGGCATTGTGCGCCTACCATGGCCTCCTGTCCTGTCCGCTACACAGCCATCTGCCCTGCTCTATGTCTCCTCCTGGAACAGCCTCCCTGACTCCTCTGTGCTCAGAGCCTGCTGGACAGATCCCTGTTAGATCCTAGTTTTCCTGCTGGCACCCTACTTGTCCTGGAACTCCTGGAGGGAGCCACCTTCAGGCCTTTGCTTCTGCTGTCTTCACTGCCAGTGATGCTATACCAGTTATCTATTGTTATAACAATATTATCTCAAATTTAGTGGCTTAAGGCAATACAGTTTATTATCTCATAATTTCTGTGGTCTCATCTCAAGGTTCACTTGGAGAAGGATCTTCCCAGCTTACATGGTTGTTGGTAGGATTCAAGCCCTTGCAGGTAGTTGGACCAAGGGTCTTAGCTTCTTGTCAGTCATCAGCCAAGTGTTGCCCTCATTCCTGACGGGTCGTTGTCCAGAGTCTTCTCTTGGTTCCTTGTCACATGGGCTTCCCTAACATGATGCTTCTTTCTTCAGAGCCGGCAAAGGAGAGGGTCTCCTGGTAAGACGGGCATTATAATCTATGTCATGTGATCATGAAAGTGACATCAGTCAGTCACCTTTGCATACTCTATGGGTTAGAAGCAAGCAAGCCCTGCCCACACTCAAAGAGAAGGGATCATACAAGGCACGAACATCAAGACGAGGGGATCACAGGGCCACTTTAGCAACTCTCTGCCACACAGGCCCCTCTCCCAATCTCCCCCGCTACTATACAATCCTGAGCCTAAAAAGGATTTTGTGAAAGCTCCCTTTAACCATCCCAAGCAGAATTCTCTCTTCTCTGAGTTCCCACAGGGCTACACTTAAATAATATTTTTTTGGTATTTCATACATTCATTCTGGCATTTAACAAACACATTTTGAGTATCTACTATATGCCTGATGCTAGAGGTAGTGCAGTATAATGGTTAAGCCTGCAAATTCTGGAACCAGAAGCTCTCAGTCCAAATCCTGTGTCCTCTGCTTCATTCTGGGTCTCACCTGTAAGTAATATTACCAGATACAAAGATTTGTGAGTAAGGTTTACATGAAATCACACATGTAAGAAGCTTAATACAGAGTTGGGCTCATAGTAAGAAATCAGTAATGACTAAATCTTATTTTAGGTGCTGGGGAAGCAATAGTAATTTGGTGGGATGTTGTTCTGCTTGAACAGCCTGATCTCTTCATGAGTGTTTATGTGTGTGCCTCACTTCCCAGCAGGCTGTCTCTGACCTCCCTGAGGGCACATCCCAGTCTCAGTCCTTCCTGTCACCTTGATCCTGCTTAGCACACGGTCTAGAACATCCAAGGCTTCAATGTCTAGGTCTCTAACCAATGCCCATTGGCAGTCTGTCTTTGTCAATACAACCAGTTAGTCTGATGTCAGTCCTCACTTCCCCATAGCACAGCATGCAACTCCGGTCTTCCAGGTATATCTGTCACGTGCCATGTGTTCAGAGGTGACATTATGGAAATGGTGAGAAATTATGGCAGACTGGGTGTTCTGCCTTCCTCCTCCCTGCTTGCCGTTTGGCAAAGGCAGGTTACCAGCATGTTCTGTGGATGAATTTCCCCGTGCGAGAACTCAGGGAGCCAGGGTTGGGAGTGGGTGGGCGGAGGGTGAAGGGCAGTGGTTGAGTGGGGAACAGAGCCAGAGCCTCTGAAGCCACATGGTGGCCACTGGCTTTTTATTGTTTGCTTGCCCAGAATCTAACCTCTCCCTTCTTAGTTTGCAAGAATCCTTGCTGTGTGGGTCTTAATGGGAGGTAGGGTTCTGTCTCACACAGAGAAAGTCAAAGGCTCAGCCATCCCCCTTCCATGTACTGGCATTCAGGGCCTGGGCTATGCAGCAGTTTGGCTTTGAGCTGCTGGCTTTTGTTAGTTCAGGATAACCCTGGCTATTTTAGGTTATCTTGGGAATCTTAGAAGAGACAGACCAATGTGTCAAGCATCTTTCTACCCCATTTCAGCCTCTACGTCTGTCTGTCTTGGGGCCAGGAAGGATGTGGTTCACAGCTGAATCAAAGAGGGTGTGCCCTTTCCAGACAGCAATTTCTCAGCTCATGCTCTGCTTCCTAGTTCCTTCCTTCCTTCCTTCCTTCCTTCCTTCCTTCCCTCCCTCCCTCTTTCTCTTCCCTCTTTCCTTCCTTCTTTCTTTCTCTCTTTCTTTTTTTCTCTTTCTCTCTTTCTTTCTTTCTTCTTCTTTTGCAGGGAAGTTGAGAGGCAACTAGCTGCCTGTGTTTGCTGTCTGGGCCTGCACCCAGCTCATCAGGATAGTGTTCACAGCATTCCCATGCCAAATGTGTCACCAGGGGCTAATTGCAGCCTCAAAGACAGGGAGTGGGAGAGGAAAATCGGGCCATAAGAAAGTCAGAAAAGCAGGGTTTAAAAAAAAAAAGAAGTGGCTACCTATAAAAATTGGGATTCTCAAACTGGAAGGAACCCTAGACATAGAATCCAGGAGTTGGAATCAGCCTCAGGACTTGCCTAGTCAGAAATTCATGCTATGGCAGGCTGTGTAGTCTGGCCACCCACTAGCTCCCCCTTCTTCCTTCTTATCAGTACCCGGTTTTGTTCAGGTACTGGGTGCCCATGTATTTCACGGGCATTGCCCAGGCACACTGACTGATTTAAGCTGATTAAACTAATGCCTTTCTTGTTGCCAGTGACTGGTTGAAGCACACCAATGTGACTCCACCCTAGCCAATGACATGTAAAGGGAAACCTGTGAAGGCTTCTGGGAACATTTTCTTCATTTGTAAAAGAGACTCGATGCTTGCTCCTTCTGCATTTGGGTGTATTTGTGTGAGGAAGTGTTACTTGCAACTGTGGCAGCCTCTTGGATCATGAGGGGTTACCCAAGAGAATCCCAGAGAAGCTTTCTCAGAGCCCTGACATCATTTATGTGCTACGTCATCTACCGGTGGACTCACCCTGTGTCAGGACTTTCTTTTATGTTAGATATCATTACTTCTTATTATGATAGATAACAAATTCCTTACTGTTTAAGCAACTTTTAGTTTGTGATTCTTTTACTTGTGGCCTCAGGCCTTCCAACTGACATGACTTGCCCACACTCCCTTCACTGATCTCTGGCAGAACACCTCCAGGAATGAAGCGCTCACTACCTTCCTGCCTCAAGGCAGCCAAGGCCTTTGGACAGCAGGGGATGTCCTCTCTGATACCAAACTGAAATCAGATCCTTGAAACTAATGCCATGATGGAGACTGATTTCTCCCCTCTGGGATCAGAAAGCAGAAGTCATCATTCTCTTTCCCTGAGACTTCTCTGTAGGCCTTGGAGGACAGCTTTTGTGTCCATCTGTATCTTGGCTTTTGTAATTTGGGGGGGTTACTGAGAGCCACCATATCAAGGCTGGTTCAAACTCTTACCTAAACCCATCACCCTTGTGGATGAGAAAACCACGGCTGAAAGAGGGAACAGGCCCTGCTCAAAGTCATGCAGCTTGCCAGAGGCAGAGCCCCTCAATAGCAGAAGGCAGATGGTGATAATGGCATAGAAAGAATATAGGCAATAAGAGCTATTGATCATTTTTAGTTGGGGAGGAATCAATCAGCTTCATGAAGGGAGGTGGCATTTGAGCTTGATCTTAAAGTATGAATACTACTTAAGAGAGAGAGAGAAGGAGGACCCATAAGTAAATAGAAGAATGGCCTCTGCAGCAATGTCAAGATACCTGGGTAGTTTTCTGGAAGAGAGCTGAGCACCTTGTGAGATATCCCATCCCTTCTAACTCTTAGGAAGTTCTTTTTTAAGCTAAACAGAAGCCTACTTCTGTGTCTCTCATCCACTGGCCCTAAGTCTGCCTTCTAAGCCCCTCGAGAACAGGGCCACTGCTTTATCCCCACAGCAGAACTTTGCCATGGGGCAGGTACCAGATTTCCTATTTCTCTCAATCTGAATACACCAATTCTTCTGGTCATCTCCCACAGGAGTTTGCTTCCTTGCCCTGGTCATTAACCTTGGGACCTGTCCCAATTTGTTAACATCCCTTAAAGTTGGTTGCCCAGAACTGAGCATAATACTCCAGGGTGGTCTTCCCAGTGTGAATGGAAACCATCTACACCCACACAGCTTATAGTCTATTTATTCCACTATCCTCATCAACATAACTAGAAAACCCTTTCCCAGCAAGATAAAAATTGCAAATAACGTTATTATTTCAAGAATTTCCTGAGAGACCTGTCAACTCTTCAAGTGAAAGCATCAAGTGACAGTTTGCACCCCAATACTCTCTGAACCCCTTGCCTCAAGTACTTGCTTTGCTGTGTCCACCAGTCCTAACCTATTATGTCATGAGCCTTACCCAACCTTAACCAAGCACTGCCTTTTCCTCCAGTTAAAGACTCATCCTAAACCAGACTTCAAAATTCCAGTCAAACTTTGTTGGACCCCCCTCCTGGACACTCCTAAGACTCTGTTGAAGTAGAACTCTCCCTACTACAGTAAGAATAAATTCAGTTTTTTCTTATCAGTGGATTGCTTTGGTGATACCTTGGGAAGCCAACATTGGACACCAGCAAACAACAGAAGAGGAATACCCTCATCTCCCTTACTCACTTGTTCAGGGCATCACTTTCCAGCCCCTCTAACCTCCTAGGTGCCCTCACCATAAACTATGAGGAGGCTATTCCTCTCAGGATTTCCAGAGGGCCCCAGTGGCCATTTCTTTCCATGTTCTCCCATTTTCTTGCAACTTGAGTTTTTTCCCTGTGGAGTTTGAGAAGGAGGAAGCTTTAAATTGCTTGACAGGGCATCCATCTTATTTCACTCAATTGCTTTCTCTACCCCTCCCAATATACAGGTAAATTAATCTAGAAATATCAATAGATACACAGGGCGACAATGCTCCTTGCTCCCAATGGCTTCCCTTACCCTGTTAATTTTCTCTCAGCATTTTCTCATTCAAGCCTGACTGCTTTCAAAATGGTCACACTCGGTTTTTTAACACACCTTTAATTGCCTTTCCTTTTTTCTTGGGGAAATTTCAGGCCACACTTTCTGTAGCACTCCATGTTCTGTTGGATTCTCAATGGGACAATTAGTTTTATAAATGAATGTGTCTAGGAAATGCCTTCCAAAGTCCTCCTGTCCGGTGTGTGATCTTGAGCTGGATGACTTTGTGCAAGTCCCTCCCTTTTGCCAGCCCAGTTCTTCCTGTGTCAAGGAGGGCCTGGGACAGATGGTCTCCAAGGACCCATAATCCCTTGAGGTCCTGCAGTTCTCTGATTCTGTGCCTAAAGGAGAAGACATTTGGAGGAAAAACTTTTTGCTGTTGTTTTAAATTATAAATACAAAACATATTTGTAAAACAAAAGTGCACACAACCTAAAATGTGAGTGTTTCTTCCTTTTCCCATCAATCCTCCTGGAGAGTGCATTTTGGGGCCAGTCGGTGTATGCTTTTTGATGATATTGACCCCAGTGATCTCCAAGTCACTGGGACAACTAAGAGCTATTCTGAGAAGGAACTGTGTGTGTTCTTACAGTTTCTCTTTTCCCCAGAGGAAAATTGCAGAATTTTTCATGTTGTTTAAGAGTTGCATAGCTCAGCTGCCTGTGACCTCACCTATGTCTTTGTCAGAAAATAGAACACAGAATCCTGGCCTTAACCCAAAACTCAGATTTGCAGGGACCAAAAATTTGGGAGAGCCAGTGACCAGGGCACTGATTGTCTCACAGCAGCCATGGCTGGATATGCAAGTCCATAGACTAGAGTCTAGGCCAACAATATTGACCTCAACACTTTAGTTTTCTCACAAACATGAACATCACTTTCTTCTGAGTGTCTAAAGATTTAATCAATTGGAATTGGACTCTGTAGCAGAGAACTGAGATAATACAAATTGTTGGAGAATAACATAGAGGTGCATTTTTATTATCTGCCATCCTGGGGAAGTAGCCCATTAGGGAGAAAAGGATTGAGGGCACTGACTGCTAAAGTTCTCAGCCATGTGCTTGCTTCCTTCACATGCACTTCAGGTTTGCCTCAAGAAGGATCAGATCTGAGGAAAGAGGAGGAGTGAATAGAACTCAGCACGGCCTCAGGAGGATGATCTCAACACTGCTGTGTGGGTGTGGGTGAGAGGTGTGGTTCAGTGTTCAAGAAGGACAGGTGCCAAGAGAGGCATGTGAGAGAGGGGGACAAATCAGGCTGTTCAGATGGCAGAGGGGGAGCAGGAGGAGGGCTGGCCACAAGACACTTTGGGGGGTTAAACAGGGAAATTTAATGAGGAACAGTTGGCTGAAACTGGCCCATGATAGCAAACAAACCACACCACACCAACAGTCCTAGAGTCCCCAAGGGGCCTGGAGAATCTCACTGGAGGTTAAAGAAGCAGAAGGCAAAATAAAACCCAAGATGTTGAGATACTTGCCATAATACTGCTAGCTTGTTCATTCATCCATTCACTCAATAAATGTTTATTGAGCCTTTGTACATGCTAGGCCCAGGGATATAATGATAAGAGAGGCATGGCTCTTGTTCTTATGAAGGCTTCAGTTTAGTAAGGGAGACAGACATTAACTTAATTTCAAGGTGAATTTCCAGGCAGAGGGGTAGGAATAGAGGACTGGGGGTCCACACCCTGGGTGTGGACAGGGTCAGAGAATGACCAGCACTGCAAACTAGAGGGCAGAGGGAACAGGTGCTGACAAGGAAGTAAACCATGTGGGATAGGGTTGAGGAAGTTCACTGGCATAATCCTGGAGAGAGATGATGGCCCTAGGGTGAGGGCTGTAGCTTCTAGAAGAGTCTAGCAGGTACATCTAGCAGAGTTGGTGTTGGATTGGACATGTCAGGGATGGAGAGGGAGGAGTCATGGGTGACCTTGGGGTTGGGTAAAGTTGGGGTAGAAGTGGGGAACAGTGGCAGAGAGAGGTCTCACATGATCTCAGCAGCTCCAGACCACACAGTCATGTAACCTCTGATTCAGGATGAAAGTGCTTCCTCCTTACAAAGCCACGTAGTCTCTCTGCTCTCCTCAAGGATTAATGGATTCTCAATGTTTCCTTCTCAACAATGAATTGAGATAACCAACATTAGGAATTAGAATTTGGGAAGGAAGACTTAGAAGCACTTCCTTAAAAGGAAGGTGGGTGAAGTTGATGGGAGGCAGAGTTCCAGGAGTTATAAGGAGTGGGACAGTGCAAGGAATTTTAGCAGTCATATGGGGAAATCCATGCTTTCCATGATCTTACCTGGCAATGGATATTCTACATGCTTAGTTTCTTCATCTGTCAGCCATCCCACAGGATTGTGGAGAGAAAAAAAAATTAGACAAGGCATGTCATAAGGCACTGCCCTGAAGTACAGTAGGTACTTGATAAACATTAGCTTCCATCTTTTACCCTTGGCCTCCACCAGCCTCTGTAGAATGGGGAATATTATGGCTTACCATGGGGATTGAGTAAAGCATGTTGAAGCCCTGGACAACCCTCACAGTATTACACAAACAGAGATAGAATTACCTAAGAGATGACGATGATTCATGATAACAGTTATAATGAAATGTGACCTGGGGGGTCAGTAGGCTAGTAAACAGCAGAGATAGCCAAGAGGCCTGTAGCTACTATCTTCCATATGCAACAAATAGCAGCAGAGCTGGCTAGAGAGAGCTTGGGATGTGGTCAGAGGGATTTGGAATTGAATCTTCACTCGCCACTATTAGCTGTATGACCTTATGAAATCAAGTCACCTATCTGAGTCTTATCCCTTCATGTGAACAATATGGATAATGCTGTCTAGCTCAGAGGACTGTCACTGGCAAGCAAGCTAACATGTCGAGCTCCTGGCACACACCAGCCAGAAGACCACAGTGTCAGTTGCAGGTAGAGGAGTAACCTGACCCTGCAGTGCCCCAGGTTCCTCATCAGTGAAACGTGAGTGTTAATAGTTCTACATCCTTGGGTTCCATGATAAAGTCATGCAGTGTGAGGAAAGTCCATAAAACAATACCTAACCCCATCAGTGTTAATTATTACCAAAATAGATATTGTACCCTTACTCCAGGCTTCCTCTGACTGTTACCTGTAGCACTTGCCTGTGGGAGGGAGACTCATTTAGCACAGGAAGGTCCTGGTTTCCAGAGTTTTGTGCTGTCTCACATCCCTGTAGGGAGCAATCTGGACATTATTTGGGAGGTATGGCTGGACTCAGAATCTTTTGGTAACCTTGACAGAGTTGCAATTCTTTTACAATTCTAATGCTTATCATTCTCCTGTAGGTGATAGGGATAGCTCCTATATTAGGGTTCTCCAGAGAAAGAGATCCAATAGGAGATAGACAGATAGATAGATAGTAGATTAGATGATAGATAGATGATAGTTTTAGATACATAGAGATAGATAGATAGATAGATGATTGATAGATAGATAATAGGTAGATGAGAGAAATTTTCAAGAATTCACTCATGTGATTTTGAAGGCTTTGTAAATCCAAAATCTGCAGGGTAGGCCATCAGGCTGAAGACCCAGGGAAGAGTTGCAGTTCAAATCCAAAGGCCATCTGCTGGCAGAATTCCTTCTTACTCAGGGGAAGCCAGTCTTTCTTTTAGTCAGGCCTTCCTTCAACTGATGGGATGAGGCCCACCCAAATGGTGTAGGACAACCTGCTTTACTCAAAGTCCACTGATTTAGATGTTAACCTCATTCAATAAATACCTTCACAGAAAACACCCAGAATAATATTTGACTAAATATCTGGGCACCATGGCCCAGTCAAGTCAAAAGACACATAATATTAACTATCATAGCTACTTTCTTCTACTTTTTTTCTTTATTAAATCTTCTGGATTCAAACTTTGAAAGAAACAGAAACATCCTTAACTTCCTGTAGCCCTGAAACAGACCCTAGGACCCCATAAGGCTCACTTATCTCCTTTGAGATGACTTAGTATCAGCCTAGAAATCAATGATTCCAACTCCAACTGGAGATGGAAAAGCAGACCCAGAGAAGGGGAATAATTTACCCAGGTCACCCAGCAAAGCCAACCCTACAGCCTTAGGCTCCCGGCCAGCTCCATGTTCTCAGAGTGGGTGTTAACTCCACTCTGCTACCCCCCAAAGGCTGAGGAGAGACTCTTTGATGTATACAGAGGCCTCTGTCAGCTCACAGACAGACCTGAATGATCGGCTATTTCTAAAGGGAAACTTCCAGTCTTTTATTTACAGCACTCTTTTTTTCCCCTAAATTTGTTGTCTTCAGCTGAGCTGAACTGAATTGAGAAGATAAATGGCATTAATTTGCACTGAGAAGTTAGTGAATTTTCCCCTTCAGATATGACAAGGCTTCCTGAAGCTTGTGATCAGATACACTATTTTATATCTTCTGCCGACGTTTCCTCAGAAGAATCACAGAATCTTGGAGCAGGAAGGAGCTTCCAGAAGATTTTTATCCAGTTCCTTCAATTTGCAGATGAAGAAACAAAAGATCCAGGGTAGGGAAGTCATGTGCCCCAGAGAGTAGGACACATAGCTAACCAGCTACTCTAGCAGTGTTCTCTTCCTTTATCTGGACCTTGGTCCTAGGGAGGAAGAGGCTGCGGTTGGTCCGGATGGAGGAGACTTGGAGAGGAAGTCTCCAAGGGAACCACTCCCATAGTACAGGTGAGACGTGATGGGGCCTGGGGATGGTTGCAAGGTGGATGGGGAAGATGAAGGCTAAACATTGTACGTAAAGACAATTCCAAGAGAGAACTGATGTGACATAGTGACTGGTTAGATGGGAGTCAGGGGAAGGACAGACTTCAGAGTTCCTGACTTGGTTGCTGGGTAAATAGACATTCACCCTGGGTGAATAACCAGGACCAGGAACGGGTAGGAAGAGGGTGACTTAGAGGGATAGGCAATGAGCTTTGTACACATCAGAGGAGGTATTTGTGGGATGCCCAGAGAAGACTATTCTGGTAGGCAGTGGGATGTGTGGACCTGAAGCTCAAAGCACAGGACCGAACATGAGATATGGGATTCCACAAGCATGTTCTGGAAGGTAAACCCATGGGAAGGAGGATCTGTCAGGGAGAGCTCCTGGCCAGGCAAAAGTAGACCCAGAGCATCTCCTAGGTCTATGTTTGTTCCACAAAGTCATATTCTCACAGGAGGATGATGAGGGATTACAGGAACCTCCCCTAGAAGGGTTTCTGTCCCACATTTTCACAGTCTACACCTCCTTTGACCAATATCTCATATGTCTGTTGATTTGATATTGTCCCTCCTGCCCCAAAGAAGGCAACACCCAAATTTTCAGGAGAAGCCAAATTGTTTTCTGCTTTCTGTCTTGATAAAGAGTTTCCTTAGAGTTGGGAAAGCTTGGGAGAGGAGGGTACATATGTGACTATCATCTCTCTCCACCACCCAAGGTACTCCAGGGTGGGTAGAGCATCTGCTGAGTTCTCTGACCCCTTCCAACTCAGGCAGCCCCAAAGCCTCACAGAAGGGACAGAGCTAGCCATTGAGAGGTTAAGTGGCTTTCTTTGGTACCCTAAGTGCAGTGTTAAGAACCAATGTCAGTAATTTGTCGCCTTGAGTTCTCTCCAGTTGCTTGGTAATTCATGTTAAATACTAAATGAATATGTGCGCTGTTTCCTGGCAGGTTTCAAAAAAAACAGAGGTCAAGAGAAAATGAAAGCATTTCTGGGATTTCTAGATCAGGTGGCTTAACCTTTTTTTAAAAAATTATTTTTAAATAACTCACTGTAGAGTTAGCAGAAATTCCATTCAGTAGACTCTGGCATTGCAGCATGAGTTGACAACTCTTCTTCTAAATTATGCATTATTTATTCAGTGCCAGCTATAAACCCAACAGGTGACAGGTTAAATTAAACTTCCTGGCACACACATGCAGGGTTCAGAAACAATGGACTGACAGCAGCCTAGTTTTGAGGTGACCCCTCTGAGCAGGAGGACCAAGAATGTTGGTGGTGGTTGCTCTAAAAGGGGAAGGGGAACTTGGGTACACCCCTGGGTGCCCAGTAATGTGCTGGGAGCTGTCCATATGTGATGATGTTTGTTCTCCACCACAACCTGTGAGGTGTGTATCATTATCTCCATTTTACATGCAAGCAAATGCGGGCTTTCAGGGTGACAGTAACGCACCTAAAGCCTCAAACCCGAGTTTCCAATTCAAAATCCAGAGCTCTTTTAACTATGCGATAGAAGAAGCTGGCAGATGTTGTGGTAGCTAGCCTCCAAGATGGCCCCAATCAACTACTCTCAGTGTTGATACATTTGTGTAGGTGCCTTCATGCTGAATCAAGGCTGGCCCTGTGTGACCAACTGAATGTGGCAGAAGTGATGTGTGATTTCTGAGGCTAGGTCATAAGAAGTCTTTTAGCTTCTTGTTCTCTTAGAATGTTTGTTCTGGAAGTAGTGAAGGGGTTCAGAGCAAGCGCCCCCCCGAATGTGCCACTTTGGCATGTGGACTATTTTGAGCTGAAAGCAACTGACACCCTGCAAGCTTGAGAGATTTTGCCCCTCCTTTAGCTACCTAGAAGAATCTAACATGGGAGGTCTTTCCCAGAAGAAGAATTACTACCAGAGATATATTTTATCTGAATGATGCACCCCCTATATGGCAGGGCAAGCATCTAATTACCAAACACCTGCTCTTTTTATTGCCCTGTGAATTGCCCTCCTCCCCTTTGAAGCCCCGGGCCCCTGTCTTATTCCTTATCTCAAGATGGCATATATGCCTCATTTTACTTTTATGTCTTTGAAGGTCTCAGGTATGTGGGGTTCCTATATATGTGAAATTAAATTTTATTTTCTCATCTAATCTGTCTCATGTCTATTTAATTCTTAGACCAGGAGGAAGAATATCTGAAGGGTATAGAAAAATTTTTCCTCCCCAACAGTAGCCAGATGCCATGTAAGAAGTCTGACTTCTCTGAGACCACCACGCTGGGAGGAGGCCCAAGCTAACCAAATAAAGAGGCTACGTGGAGAAAGACCTCAGCCGGCTCCCAGGTCTTCAAACCATACCCCTGAGGCACAAAATATGTGAGTTAATAAAGCCATTTTGAATGTTCCCAGTCAGCCAAATCTTCAGATGACTCCAGCCCCTCGGCTGCCATCTGACTACAACCACATGAGGAACCCCGGGTAAGAGCTGCTCAGCTGAGTTCAGTCAACCCTCAGAATCATGGGGAAGAATAATAAATTTTTGTTTTAAGTGAGCAAGTTTTGGAGCTGTTTGTTGCACAGTGATAACTGAAGCAATTGGGTTTTAGATCTATTTTTCCTACAACAGTCATTACGACCATTTTTATTAACCACTTACTACATGGTTGGTATACCACTGTAACCACTGTACTAAGTATTCTATGTTTATTATTCCATTTGACTTTCAAAAGAACCCTATGAGACAGCATTTATTATTATTCACTCTGCTTTATATATGAGAAAGGTTCAGAGATGTTAAGTCATAAACCCAAGTTCACACAGCTAGTAAGTGGAAAAACAGATTCAAACCCCAACGATCCAACTCTAGACCTCATGCTTTGCTCTGTTACTAGAGGCAAGTACATCAGGGAACTGACCCCTGATGGATAGGCTCAGATCTGGGGGATGACTTAGCCTCGAGAGCTTGTTCTAGAAGTTTTAGAGCAGCCATCTGGGTTTACGCTGAGTCTCCTGGGGACAAGCAGCCAGGGCTTTGTGAATTCATTCGCACGGAGAAACAAATGGTTCTGACCTTTTCTTTTTAAAATGTTTTTCAAGGGAAGTCGGTGCTGCCTGCAGGGTCTAGATTGATGGCATTGGATGCTGAGAAGTAGAGCCTCCACCCTGTGTCGCGTCACTTGGTACCGTGGGTCAGATCAACCAGCGACATGGCAAGGCTTGGAAATGTCACATCGATTGCTTATGCAGAACACAGTCTGCCTCCCTTTCCTCCTCCCCTTCTTGCTTTGCTCATCTGTGGGACATTAGGGGCTGCTTTAGATGTCCTCAGAAGAAAAGAGACAGAAAAATGGGGAATCCATTCACATAAAATTAGAGGGCAAAATGAAGACAGGAAATAAAGGGTGGGGGTAGAGGACCGGGTCTCTAGGCGAAGACATATGAGCCAACACTACCGGATCCTCCAGGCGAGGCCAAGTGTGGGCAGCAGGTCAAAGCCATATGTGCCCATGCACCCCTGTGACATGTCCTTCCATGGGAGCTGGGAAGAGGGGCTGTGGCTCGGATTGCTGTGGCAGCTCTTGTTCTGGGCCTAAGTGTTGAAAAGTGCCTCTCCAGTGAGTGTCTCAATTTCTCTTCTCTCCTTCTCCAGCCAGGCCTGTCGGTGGTGCCTGTCCTCCATATACACCGCGCTCCCCACAGAGTCATCCTGACGCAGGCACCCGGTGAGGCACAGGAATGGCACTGGCACCTGCTGAGAGGCACAAGATCTCCTCTGTTCCCAGGAACAAATGTTAGCCTGGTGGGAATGTCCTCCACATTCCAGCTCCCAAGACATTCTCTGTTACTCCCCTGCCTCTCCATCCCCACCGGGTCGTGCCCTGCTCACCTGAAATCCTCTACCTGCATGGCTTTCATCATGGTTGGGGAGGTCTCTTCTCCATACCCGCTGTCATTATCCATCCCAAACATCACAAGCACACTCTTACCATCTTTCCCATATCCACATACCATATGTACTGTTAGTTATGTACTAGCTTTCTTTAAGTTGACTTTTCCTTTATACATAAATTAATTTACTTTAAAAGTGAAAACATAGAATAAAAAGCAGAATCACCATAAACAGGAGGTATCAGATAAATGAATGCAATATAAAAGTGTCATTAAATTTTAGTTAAGTATTGTTATCTGCCAAGCTCTAGGCTTGAGATTTGTCCTGTATTTATTAAAAGGAATGTTGCTGCCTGCTAGAAATGCACCAATGGAGGGCGCCTGGGTGGCTCAGTTGGTTAAGCGTCTGACTTCAGCTCAGGTCACCATCTCATGGTTCATGGGTTTGAGCCCCACATCGGGGTCTGTGCTGACAGCTCAGAGCCTGGAGCCTGCTTTGGATTCTGTGTCTCCCTTGCTCTCTGCCCCTCCCCACTCTTTCTCTCTCTCTCTCTCTCTCTCAGAAATAAATAAACATTTTTTAAAATGCACCAATGGAAGCTCTCTTTTTAATGGAAACTAAAAAAAAAAAAAATCAAGGAGAATGAAAAAGGGCAAAATCTTCTTGCTATATAATTTGACGTTGTTCCATGTTGTGTTTGTAGCCACTCAAAATCATTTCTCCTCCCACCCATGGCTCATATTTCATGCTGTGATAGTTACTGTGCCAACCAATTCTGATATGTCTTTAAAGACCAGCTCAAAGCTTCTCTGCCTCCCAAAGTCTTCCCTTACCACTCCTGCCTCTATTGTTCCCTTCTTTCTTTAAGTATTTATAGTAACAGGTACCATTTTATAGTGAGCAGGTACCATTTATTATGACTTTTATTTTTTACCTTTTCTTCTGGGGCTCTATGTCCTATTTTTCCAGGGTCTTACACTCCTAGAAAGCAGTAACTGTAAACTCTTTTTTGGTGTGTAATTGTGAACAGAGAGTAGTGGGTATTTCGCACAGTATCTTTCATGCTGCAAAGCAGAAAGGTGATGCTTGATTTACTCTGATAAACTAAATGTAATTCCTTATTACTGCTACTTATAATTGTGTTGCTCCTAAGTTGATTTTATACTATCATATCATATAAGATGTATAAAAAGAACAAAAGAATGTCACAATTCAGCATGTTTATTTCATGCAGTATGCAATACAACACAATTCTGGCATAACAAAAAGAATTGGCAAGATCACCTCCATTTTGCAAAAAGGCTGTATTGTCCAGAGTTACAGTTACATACGTTCGAGGGGGAAAACGAGATTTATAACTGAAAAAATGTCTCCCTCACTCTCTTACTTATTCATTCAACACAATTTGACAGACCACTTACCACACAACAAACACTAGTAAGTGCTAGAGGAATGAAGACAAAGAATAAGTTGTTTCTGGTTTGGAGAAGCTCATAACTTAGAAAGACAGATGATATGAAAACCCATCATTACAGCTCAGTGGAAATGTAATAATGCAGGTACGCACAGAGCACTCTGGGAGCCAGGACAAAGACTTTGACTCTGACTAGGAACGCTGGGAGAAGTTACACAAAAGAGATGACCTTCGAATTAAGCTTCGAAAATAGCCAGACTTGCCAGAGAAAAGAGCAGCCCAGGTTAGGGCATGCGTAGGAGCCAAGGCATGGAGGCTTGCCTCTGGGTGTTTTAGAAGTGGTCAGCGACTAGAGATGGGTATAGTACAGAATGTCTGGAAAGACAGACAGAAGATAGAGCTGGAATGAGAGGAAGAGGCCAGATGGGGAAGGGCTTTATGTGTCTGGAAGTGGGGAGTTGCTGAGGTCTTCAAACAGGAGTATATAACAGAGACGGCTACTTGGCTGCTGCAATATTTATTATTTCCTTCCCTCCTTTTTACACAATCCTGCTGTTTAGCTGGGGCTATTAATACCCCAAACCAAAGACTGTATTCCTCAGCTTCCCATGCACTCAGAGGCGGCCATATGAACAAGTTTTGACAAAGAGATATAAGCAGAACGTTGTGCAGAACTTATAGGAAGAAAAGTTACTTATTGTTTTTTTTAATGTTTATTTATTTTTGAGACAAGGAGAGACAGAACGTGAGCAGGGGAAGGGCAGAGAGAGAGGGAGAGAGACTCCAGGCTTTGAGCTGTCAGCACAGGGCCCGATGCAGGGCTTGAGCCCACAAACCATGAGATCATGACCTGAGCTGAAGTCGACCGCTCAACCAACTGAGCCACCCAGGCACCCCATCATCCTCAGTTTCAACTCAGACCATGATCCCAGGGTCATGGCATCGAGCCCTGCATCAGGTTCCTTGCTGAGCATGGAGCCTGCTTAAGGTTTTCTCTCTCTCTTCCTCTGCTCCTCTCCCTTGCTTGTGTGCTTTCTCTCTTTCTCAAATTAAAAAAAAACAAAACAAAACAAAAAAAACAGACCATGCTCGATAACTCCTCTATCTAGATATGCTTTGGATCTGCTTATGTCTGTTTTTTTTTTTCTCTTGGTTTTCAGTCATTTGATCCTGCCTCCTTGTATCCCTGGCAATTTTCTATTGAAAGCCAACCATTGTACAAAGCTACACTGTCTAAAACAATAGCTAGTAGCTACATGCAGCTATTTAAATTAAAATTAAATTAAATACAAAATTCAGTTCCTCAGTTGTACTGGTCACATTTTACTTGCTCAATAGCCAAATGTGGCTAGCAGCTACTGTATTGGCCACTGCATATTATAGAATATTTCCATCACTGCAGAAAGTAGACATTGTGGGCATAGAGATTATTCGATGCTCTGGAGGATATTATTTTCCTTTAGAGTGGGAACTTTCATTTCTAATCAGCAATTAGGAGAGGGCTCCTTTGGTTTGATAGATCCCCCATTCCAATTTTGGTCTTTCCGTCCCCATGAGAAGTTTGAAAGCTCTGCTCAGCTTCTCAAACTCCAAACTGCTGCTTACAAATGGGCAAATGCCTCAAGAAAGGCTCTGTGCCAAGTTCACCCCTTTGTACTTCCCTTCTTTCCAGGATCTTGTCCCTTCACAGTGCTGGTCTTGGTAGCTCTCCAACAACTTCAAATGGATTTTTTTAACGTTTATTTATTATGGAGACACAGAGAGAGAGGCAGACCGTGAACAGAGGAGGGGCAGAGAGAGAGAGGGAGACACAGAATCCGAAGCAGGCTCCAGGCTCTGAGCTGTCAGCACAGAGCCCTATGCAGGGCTCGAACTCACGGACAGTGAGATCACGACCTGAGCTGAAGTCAGACGCTTAACCGACTGAGCCACCCAGGCTCCTCTCAAACGGATTTTTAAAAAACAACATATTTAATCTAATTTCCAGTTATTTCTGGCAGAAAGGTTGGTCTGACACAAACTGATCTGCCATCGCTGGAAGCAGAAGTCACAGCTCTGTTTTAGGCACAGGGTCTGGAGGCAGTGCAAAGAAAGTCTGGTAGGATACTCTAAACAAGAAGCAATGACACCTTGAACTAAGGAATGAGAGAGAAAAGGGACAGATTTGAGAAGTCTGAGCAGTTTGGGACAGTAGAGTTAGCTGGAGTCAGTCTTGGATTAGATGTGGAGTATGAGAGAGGGAAAGGAAAAGGAAGACTTCAAGAATGGCTTCAGGTCATGGCCCCCAGACATCTCAAGCAACAGGTTGGATGCATCCTTCTAAGGTGTCTTAAAGGAGTGGGGCAGGGGGCGGGGAGAGAGTTCTTCCGGTGGCTTTGAAGGTGGCCACATGAAATGTACCTCATACAATTCCCTGTGCTGTGACACTGGAGGTGCCACCTGTTATGTCTGGTGGTAACAGTACCTTCCTCGGGCTCTTTCTGTGGCGTGGTTTTCGTGTGATTCTGGCTGCTCTTCTTCCTCCTCCGCCCCTTTCCCTTCCCCTTTCTCCTGCTCTTCTCCCTCCTCCCCCTCCTCCTCTTCTCCTCCACCTCCTCCTCCTTCTCTTCTAGTTCCCTCTCCTTCTTCTTCTTCTTCCTCTCCACTTGTTTTTTTTTTTTTTCTTCTTGTTTCTCCACACTTCAAGGCAATTCTGATACACTTTGAATGAACTCATTTTCTGTTTCTGGAGTCCGTTTCTGTTGCTTACAGCCCAGAACGCTGACTCTGACGGATAAAGAATTGTACTCTCATAATATGCAATTTATACTTTACAGAGGGTTTTCTCTCCATGGATTAAATTTCAAAATATAGTTTATAAGCACACTTGTCCTGTTGTTTTTTATATATTCTCAGACGTGATAAGAAAAAGCCAAAGTATAGAGATGATGGATGAAGCAGAATGGCTATTCCAAGCAGTGGTAAGTAGTATAATAAATATCTATTGCTTAGTTGAAGCCATGAAAATGGCTATTTCCCAGACATTAGGTAGCCTGAGAAAGAAATAGAGTTTGTGAGTTTTTATTTAGTCTATCCCCTTCATCAATCAAGGTGAGATTTTCCCTTCTGGGGATGCTGAGCTAATTCCAGGGACTCAGAACATATGACTTCCTCCTAGCATGTTGCTGTGCTGGTCAAGCAGAGGCCAGCCCAGCATTCACCTTTCAGCCTGGTCTGAGTGAAACTTTCTCCTCCTGGGCATGACTGGTCTGACCTGAGGGCTACACTCTGCTCCCTCTAGGGTCTAAAAGCCACCTGGAAAACAGACCATTCAGTCTCCCTGGAAGCAAGTGACCTAAGTTGGATGCCAAGGGGCCAGAGGCCAGATTTAGGGGGGGTTTGTGGGCTTGGAAACTAATGTTGTGGCTGGACCGGTTCTTGTTATTTTATGCCCTTGTTATTATTATTGCAAGACACCTTCAGCAATAACTAACAGGAAACTTTGCAAGAGACAAGGTTTATTACTCACAAATTCTGGAGGGTACACAGCATGCCTGGGGCCACATAGCAAGGCCGAGGGTAGATAGAGGGAGCGTGGGCCTGGGGTTTTGCTTTCATTAGGGTTGAGGAAGGGGGCCTAGGGTTTTGCAGCTTCACTCTTTATTAATGAATGTAAAACATAAAAGCAGGAATTAAAGCACAGGAAGAAAAGGAAAAGAAAAAATGTAGCCATATCAATTGCTATCTGAATCAACTAAAGATCTGGGGCACCTGGGTGGCTCAGTCGGTTAAGCGGCCAACTTCAGCTCAGGTTATGAATTGTGGTCGTGAGTTCGAACCCCGCATCGGGCTCTGTTTTGACAGCTCAGAGCCTGGAGCCTGCTTCAGATTCTGTGTCTCCCTCTCTCTCTGCCCCTCCCCCATTTGCGCTCTGTCTACCTCTGCCTTTCAAAAAATGAATAAATGCTAAAAAATAAACAAATCAACTAAAGATATTTAAACAAAAAAAACTGTGTGGGGGTAGGGAGGTGGCTCTTTATTTAATTTTGTGGCTGGCAAGGTACTTATTGGAGATGGCCATCTCTGAAATAGATGCCTCAGCAATCAAAGCTTACGTCAGGTATTTGCATTACAAAAAGGAAATCCTACCTCAGGGCTTATGTGACATAGGGCATCATCACTACATCAGTGTGTCCCTGGAGGCTAGCAGACCACAGAGGCGACATGGAGGTTGCCTGACACCTGGGCTTCTGCTGTTCAGAGATGAGCAGAAGTCAGATCCTGGAGGGTACTGCTGGCCAAGTTCAGGCATTTGGATTTTGGAGGCACTGAGGAGTCAGTAGGTTAAGTCACATAAACTGCACTTTGGAAAGCTGACTGCAAATGCCAACAGATGTGAGGGGATCTGTGGCTAGGATCTGCTGGGCAGGAATCCACAAGAGAAGTGACGCACATTTGCACAGGATAGTGTGGTAGGGATGTGGGGGGAGGGTGGGAGAAAAGCTGAGAGACATTTTAGAGGCAGAATGATAGAATGTGGGAGAAATATAGGGTGACCACTAAATGCTTTTCTCTAAGGCAAGTGCATAGGAAGAACCACAGGATGTGGAAGGAAGATGATGATCTCTGGATATGGTGGTTTGAGGTATCTGTGGGACATTCAAGGCAGCTGGACAGACTGTGAGTCTGAGGATCAAGGGCAAGTTCTAGGGGGAGAGATTTGGATTGTGGAGTCCTTCGTCAGAGCTGGCCTCTCTGAACCACCCCTACAGCAGACCCCCTGGTGATGGCCTGAGTGTCTGCATAGGAGCTGTCCCTGATCTCCTGAGGCTGGACTCCCATTCACACTTCCTTATGCCATCTTCTACTAGGACTTCCCGCCCACCCCGACTCCCACAGATGACCCACACTGTCCAGTGGGTTGGCCATGTCTGCGGGCCCCAGTCTTCACAATCCATCCCATCCTGCCTCTTAGGAGTTAGAGCCCTCTAGCTGGGAGAGGCCAAGGGCTCACAGTCTAATGGGGCTTCCAACTTCTCAGAGCTATGTGGCAGAACTACACCCACCCAAGAAAGCCATGAAAGCATATGCAATAGAGGAGCAGTTGTCAAGGGAAATGTGTGCATGCTGGGAGAACCTTGAGGAAAGTAGCACCTAGTTAGGCTGAAGCACATGGGCTATGGCCCAGCACTTGGCTCCCACCAACACTTAACTCATGATTTACCCTCATCTTCCCCTGCTAGTACCAAGAGCCGTCGAGTCAACCTATGGTGCACTCCTGATCATGCTTTACTCATGCAGCCTTTTCTTCCTGGGATAGGGTTCCCCCACATGTCCTTCCCAATGAACTAGGTAGGACACATCCTTTAGCTGGTTTCAGGGTCACCGCTTCTCCGAAGTCTTCCCTCAGCCAGGATCAGTCCCCATTCCCTGGGCTTCCACGACACTCTGGGCAACCTCAAATCTGGCACCACCTAGAACATCACCTGGAATGATATGTTTGCAGGTCTGTCTCATCTGTGAGACTGTAAATTCTTTGAAGGCCCTTTTCATCTTTCTATATCTGATACCTAATCCAGCACCTGGCACATAGGAAATTGGTAACTTTGTTATTAAGATGTCCACTTGCCACTTTAATTCCACATAGTACTGGAAGTCCTAGCCAGACCAAGGCAAGAGAAAGAAATAAAAGTAGGGGCGCCTGGGTGGCTCAGTCGGTTAAGCGTCCGACTTCGGCTCAGGTCATGATCTCGTGGTCTGTGAGTTCGAGCCCCGCGTCGGACTCTGTGCTGACAGCTCAGAGCCTGGAGCCTGTTTCAGATTCTGTGTCTCCCTCTTTCTCTGACCCTCCCCTG
This sequence comes from Panthera tigris, assembly GCF_018350195.1. Taxonomy (NCBI): domain Eukaryota; kingdom Metazoa; phylum Chordata; class Mammalia; order Carnivora; family Felidae; genus Panthera; species Panthera tigris. The sequence continues at coordinate 73,157,686 of NC_056668.1, forward strand.
TTCATGCTCTCTCTCTCTCTCTCTGTCTCAAAAATAAGTAAATATTAAAAAAAAAAAAAAAGAAATAAAAGCCATTCAAGTTGGAAAGGAAGAAGGAAAACTGTCACTATTTGTGTATGATGTGATGTTATATAGAGAAGCCTAAAAACTCCATCAAAAAAAAAAACCCTTAGAACTAATAAACAAATTTAGTAAAGCTGAAGGATACAAAAATCAACACACAAAAATCTGTTGCATTTCTTTTTTTTAATATTTTTTAAATGTCTATTTTTTGAGAGAGAGAAACAGACAGACCATGAGCAGGGGAGGGGCAGAGAGAGTGGGAGACACAAAATCTGAAGCAGGCTCCAGGCTCTGAGCTGTCAACATAGAGCCCGACGCAGGGCTCAAATTCACAAACCGTGAGATCATGACCTGATCCTAAGTTGGACACTTAACCGACTGAGCCACCCAGGCCCCCCAAATCTGTTGCATTTCTATACACTAATAATAAACAATCAAAAAGGGAAAATAAGAAAACAATCCCAATTACAATTACAATAAAAAGAATAATTTAACGAAGGGGAATAAATTTAACTGAGGGGATGAAAGATTTGTATATTGAAAACTAAAAGACATTAATGAAAGAAATCAAAGACACAAGTAAATGGAAAGATATTCTGTGTTCATAGATTAGAAGAATTAATATTATTAAAATGTCCATACTACCCAAAGCAATCTACAAATTCAATGCAATATCTATCAAAATTCCAACTGTATTTTTCACAGAAATTGAACAAACAATACTGAAATTTGTATGAAACCACCCCAAAAAACAAATTAGCCAAAACAATCTTTAAAAAGAAGAACAAATCTAGAGGCATCACATTCCCTGATTTCAAACTCTGTTACAAAACTATAGTAATCAAAACAGTATGATGTTGGCATAAGAACAGATACAGTGACCAACGAAATGGAACAAAGAGCCCAGAAATAAACCCATGCATATACGGTCAATTAATTTATGCAAAAGAGCCAAGAATATACAATGGAGAAAGGACGGTCTCTTTAATGAATGATGCTAAGGGGGCACCTGGGTGGCTCAGTTGGTTGAGTGTCCAACTTCAGCTCAGGTCATGATCTCACAGTTCATAAATTTGAGCCCCATGGCGGGCTCTGTGCTGACAGCTCAGAGCCTGGAGCCTGTTTCGGATTCTGTGTCTCCCTCTTTCTCTGCCCCTCCCCCACTCACACTCTGTCTCTCACTCTCAAAAATAAACAAACATTAAAAAAATAAAAACTAAAGAAAACAAAAATAAATGATGCTAGGAAAACTGGACAGCCACACGCAAAAGAATGAAATTGGACCACTATCTTACATTAAGTCAAAAGGAGTAAAGACTTGAATGTAAGACCTGAAACTGTAACACTTCTAGAAGAAAACCTATACAGTAAATTCCTTGACATAAATCCTGGCAATGTTTTGTTGTTGTTGTTTTTTTTAATCTGACACCAAAATCAAAAGCAAAAAAAGCAAAAATAAAGAGGTAGTATATCAAACTAAAAAGTTTCTGCACAGCAATGGAAACTTCAAAAGAATGAAAAGGCCACCTAGTGAATCGGAGAAAATAGTTTGCAAATTATACATCTGATAAAAGCTTGACACCCAAAGTAATTAAAGAACTTATACATCTCAATGGTATAAAAACAAACAATCTAATTTAAAAATGGGTAGAAAGAGTGCCTGGGTGGCTCAGTCCATTAAGCATCCGACTCTTGATTTTGGCTCAGGTCATGGTTTCTTGGTTCATGGGATCAAGTCCTGCATCAGGCTCCATGCTGATAGTGTGCAGAACCTACTTGAAATTTTCTCTCTGCCTCTCCCCTGTTCTCTCTCTCTCTCTCTCAAATAATAAATAAACTTTAAAAAAATGAGTGGAAGGTCTGGATAGACATTTTTCTAAAGAAGACATACAGATGACCAAAAGGTACATGAAAAGATACTCAACATTATTAATCATTAGGGAAATTCAAATCAAAACTGTAAATCAAAACAACAAAACCACAACAGCCTCACACCTGTTGGAATGGCGAGTGTCAAAAAGAAGAAATAACAAGCGTTGGCAAAGATATGGAGAAAAAGGAACCCTGGCGCACTGTTGGTGGGAATGTAAATTGATGCAACTGCCAAGGAAAGCAGTATGAAGATTTCTCAAAAAATTAAAAATAGAACTACCATATGATCCAGAAATTCCATTCTGGGTGTTTACCTGAGTCCCTATGTTCACTGCACCATGACTTGCAACAGGTGAGTTATGGAAACAACCTAAGTATCCGTTGATAGATGAATGGATAAAGAAGATGTGGTATATATACACAATGGGATATTATTCAGCCAAAAAAAAGAACTCACCTTGCAACAGGTGAGTTATGGAAACAACCTAAGTATCCGTTGATAGATGAATGGATAAAGAAGATGTGGTATATATACACAATGGGATATTATTCAGCCATAAAAAAGAATGAAATCTTGCCATTTGCAACAACAAGGATGGGCCTTGAAGGAGTTACGCTAAGTGACATAAGTCAGGGAAAGACGAATCCTGCATGATCTCTCTTATATGTAGAATCTTAAAAAAAAAAAATCAAGTTCACAGATATAAGAACAGACGGAGGTTGCAAGAGGCAGTGGGCAGGGGTGGGGGATTTGTTGAGTTGTTTTCCTGGTTTGAGTAAGTTGAATAAAATTTTAAAAAACCGATTTGTCAAATGATACATGAATAAAGTGATTACACAAGAGAACTAGAAAGAATCATGGCCTGGCCAATAGCAGACCTGAGTCCAGTCTGAGCCCCAACCTGCCTTGCTCCCTGACTACCTTGGCTGGGTCGCTGTCCCCTCTTCAGCATCATCAGCTGTAAAACGAAGCAAGTGGGACCCATTATTAAAGATGGTCCTACTCTGATGTTCTGTAATCTATGAATTGATCTCACCCTACTGCTTGCAGTGTGCAAATAAAGAGATTCCCAAAGACACAAAGCTCTGATGAGTACTCAAAGTCTTGAAGACCTCAAAATCTTGTCAAACCAATAACCACAGAAGCCAGGGAGAGCATCAGGGAAGAAGGATTGACAGCAGCTGAGAGGGAGAGGGAAGCATTATGGGTACAGGAAGTGAGGGATAGAAGGGAAACGCTCATGGCATGTACCGAGGTCCAGGGAGGAACTGGCTCTGGGGGAGGCAGGCAGGCCCCTTACCCTCCCATCATGCACTGGAATCACTTGCAGCTTTTTAGAAGGGCTGAAGAGAAGCATCTTGAGAGATAAATGACCGAGTACCCTCATCTTTCAGCTGGAGAAATGGAAGATAAAGGGGTTGGCCCAGGGCCTTGTGGAAGCTCTCCTGACTGAATCTGGAGTCTTCGGGGGATTGGTACATTTGTCTTCCCTATCTCCCAGGTGTCTTGTGCGGCGTTCTGTACCCAGAAGGTGTTATGTAAATGCTCAGCAGGGAACAAATAACCAGCCAAAGAACCTTGAAGGATTCTGTTCAGTGTGCTGAGCAATTGCAGCCATTTGGGACAGGGTGGGGGGAGGCTTGGGTAATTTTCCAAAGCTTTGGAGGCCTGGCGTGGCTCATGGTGAACCTATGGGAGTAAATTGCTTGCCTCTATGAAATGAATTAACTCTCCCGGGGCACCAAGTGGTTAGGAAAAGAAGTAATTCACTAAATGGCCCCTTCCTGCTACAGCAAAACAAATGTGCTTCACATGGGCATGGAAATTACTTATCACAGGAACATTTCTGAAGAGAGAATAATTTCATCAGGGCTGTTGGAATCGTGACAAGAGCCAGCACTGTGACGCCACGGCCAGCCAGGCCTTGAGAGAGGTAGCGCCTCTTTATTTTTGCTGGAGGAATCTTAAGACAGGCCAAGGTAGAGAGAGACAATGCATGTGAGAATTCAGTATGTCTTTTCCCACCCTGGCGTTCTCAAGACGGGGAAACTAGAAAAGGAAAACTAGGAAAGACCCTCCCAGAAAAGGGAGGGTCTCCTGCAGCCACTCAGGGCCAGGGCTGGGGCAAAATGGCTCCTCTCAGGGGGGCTCTGCCCTCAACTGACCTCTCAGAGCTCCTTCCTCCAGGTGACTAGGTTACTGGGTCATTAGATTAGTGATTGGACACCCCCTCTTGCCTCTTTATTGCCCCTCACTTTTCATTGCAGGGCCTAGGTAGGGAACCTGGGAGCCTAAGGAACACTCCCTGCCCTCCACACGTGAAGCAAATCTTCACCTCTTTGTTCCTGAGCCACAAGAGTTCATCTTTGATTGAAAAGACTCAGAATCTATCATCCTCTGACAATGAGAATTTTGAACAAAAAACCAGGAACAGGAGCCAGTAAAGGAGGGACTGGTACGTGCCCTGAATGGGATCCTTTATCTTAGCTTACCTCATTATGTGGGTGTGTGTGCTCACGCACTTGCAAGCATGCTGTGTGTGTGTGTGTGTGTGTGTGTGTGTGAGACTTACAGATGAGGAATCTGAGACTCAGAAATCCTTTAGAGATTGCCCATGTTTACCATCCACCAGGTGAGACCTCACGTCAGGAAATCCTGGAACCTTCCGGATTGGAGCTCTCCTTAAAGTCCCTCTTGTCCAATTCCTCCCCATCCTCTTAGTGTTTAATTTGTGTTTCCATTTCATCTTTGATTGATTTTTATCCTGTCAGCAGCAATTATGCTTTGCTCAAAGCTCTTGGACTGCAAACACCACCCCAGACAAGCTGGTCTGAATATTTCAAGACTTTGGCTTATCCCCCAACAGAAGCCTCTGCAGACTGAGGCCCAGAGGAGCATTTTTCAGGGCCCCCTATGGAAAGAGCTTCTATCTTTTACTTTTCCTGTGAGGTAGGTCACCATAAAACAGGCTAAGCTGTGCCTCTCACCACGCCCTAGCTGAGGTGCTGACCTGAGAGCGTGTCACTGAGCAGTCACTGTGCACTGGCTGAGGGCTATGTAACACTGAACACCCAGCCTGGGGACGCGGGGCTGGCTGCCAGGAGGATCCTGTGTCCCAGCACATGGCACCTGGACCCTATTCTCTTGCCTTTCAGAGTGCGGCTGAACCTTGGGCCCCACCCCTGTATCAGCAGGACCCAATTTTCCTGCTGCCAGTGCCTTCTGAGGGGTAGACAGGGAGGAAGAAGGAGCTGGGAGGGAAGAGCACAGACACGGGACCCTGAAAACAGCAATTTTGGCAACTTCACCAACTTGGGTGATCCCTTTTACTTCTTATCCTTGTCTTAATTACACCACAAAGCTGTGACAGCCACACTTCACAGAGGTAAAGCCCAGACCTGTGTGAAGGTAGCTCCTGCCAAGGGTATCTGCATTTTGAAAAGGGATCTGGAGGGTTTGGTAAAGCCTGTCTTTTCTAGAAGAGCATCTTGGGGATGCCGGTAGACCCAGTAGACCTCTGCTTTTTCTGCCCAGTTTCCATCCCCCTTCTTTGGGGACTTGGCTTGCCTACCCTGTGTGGTCTGGTGAGGCTGCTGGTGGCAGTGCCCTGCCCTCTGGCCAAAGTCTTAAAGGAGCAGCATGATGTGTCCTTACCCTGGTTTTTTCTCCCCAGGGAAGTACGAGGGGCTTATTATGGTTGCTAGAAAGTAGACACTGGTCAGGCATTGCCCACTTCTTCCCACTTCCTCCTAGGATGAGCTCTGCCAGAAGACAGCTATCCCTGGTCCAGTCCTTGTGGGTGTTTCTATTTCTGGCGTCATCTGTGTGAAAGCATACTTACTCAGATCACATTGTCTAAAAAAGACTTAGCCATAACACAGATGATATTTTGTTCTCAGCTGGCCTTATTCCTTTGTCTTATTCTCTTTTTGTCTTATTCTCTATTTTGTTGGTCCAAAACCCAGATGGAGGTGAGTGCTATTTTTTAAACAGGTGAGGATGCTTGGCATGAGCTAGGCCAACACGATTCTCTCTTCTTCAGGATTTTGAGTCTTGAGGAACACAGGGACCAAATTTGGTTGGAGCAGGGTCATCCATAGGCTGTGCCTGGAGAGAAAAACATTTGGTTGGATCTTGAATAGACAAGATTCGGGGGCAGTGATGGAGAAACAGCAGGATGAGCACAGACCAGGAGTAGAAAAAGCCCAAGGAATGTTTAGAGAAGAGCTAAGTGTAACTGGCTGACACATTTTGGATACATAGGTGAGTAGGAGACATGGTGGACCAGGGCCAGCTTTTGATGGATACTGAATGACGAATAAGGAATTTTGATTTCATAATATGGGAACATAAAGACCCTGAACAATGTGAAACAAGGGCTGGCACCTGCTGGGTAGCCTGAGGCCAGCTGAGGCACTACCAAAAAGGGAACTGAGTTACAGACCAGCTCTGCCAAGCATGTCGCACCCCCTACAATCCCACTGTTCTAACTTAATCAAAATTAAAAGCCGGGCGAGGGAAACAAAAGAAAAACCAAACTATTGGGACCTCATCAAACTTCTGTACAGCAAAGCAAACAAACAACAAAACTAAAAAGCAACCAACATAATGGGAGAAGATATTTACAAGTGACATATTGGATAAAGGGTTAGTATTCAAAATCTATAAAGAACTTATCAAACTCAACACCCAAAAAACAAATAACCCAGTGAAGAAATGGGCAACACATGAACAGACACCTTTCCAAAGGAGATATAGAGGTGGCTAACAGACACATGATCACCATCAGGGAAACACAAATCAAAACCACAATGCCTCACACCTGTCAGAATGTCTAAAATTAACAACTCAGGAAACAGATGTAGGCAAGGATATGGTGAAAGGGGAAAACTTTTCCACTGATAGTGGGAATGCAAACTGGTGCAGCCACTCTGGAAAACAGTATGGAGGTTCCTCAAAAAATTAAAAATAGAGCTACCCTATGACCCAGCAATTGCACTATTAGGTATTTATCCAAAGGATACAAAAATTTTGATTCAAAGGGGGCACATGCCCCCCAATGTTTATAGCAGCACTATTGACAATAGCCGAAGTATGGAAAGAGCCCAAATATCCATCAACTGATGAATGGATAAAGAAGATGTGATATGTGTGTGTATGTGTGTGTGTGTGTATATATATATATATATATACACATACATGTGTATATACATACATATGTATGTGTATATATATACATATATATATGTATGTATACATATATATACATATATATGTATGTATATACATACACACACACACAATGGAATATTGTCAATCAAAAAGAATGAAATCTTGTGATTTGCAGCAACATGGACGGAACTAGAGTATATTATGCTAAGCAAAATAAGTCAGAGAAACACAAATACCGTATGATTTACTCATATGTGGAATTTAAGAAATAAAACAGATGAACATAGGGGAAGGGAGAAAAATAAGATAAAAACAGAGAGAGAGGCAAATCATAAGAGATTCTTATATCCAGAGAACACACTGAGGGTTGCTGGAGGAGCATGGGGTAGAGGGATGGGCTAAATGGGTGATGGGCATTGAGGAGGGCACTTGTTGGGATGAGCACTGGGTGTTGTATGTAAGTGATGAATCACTGGGTTCTACTCCTGAAACCAATACTACATTGTATGTTAACTAACTTGAATTTAAATAAATAAATAAAAAGATTAGCAGCCAGGGTGTATTTTTGCACACCTTTCACACAAATACAAATACAAAACAATCATAGCACCTAGTCCCACTCTTTAAAACATTTTTTTAACGTTTATTCATTTTTGAGAGACAGAGACAGAGCATGAGCAGGGGAGGGGCAGAGAGAGAGGGAGACACAGAATCCCCAGCAGGCTCCAAGCTCTGAGCTGTCAGCATAGAGCTCGACACTGGCTCGAACCCATGAACTGGGAGATCATGATCTGAGCCGAAGTCGGTCGCTTAACTGACTGAGCCACCCAGGTGCTGCCTAGCCCCACCCTTTTTAGACAAGCTACCATGTTACCATACACATTACTCTGTTACTTGCTTACTTGTTACACTTAAATTCGGCAAACATTTTCCAAGTCACTGCACACACATCTAACTCAGTTTTGTTTCTAAATTGTTGCATCTTAATCTATTCATAGATTTCCTATGATTTATTCAACCAATTACCTATTGATGGATATTCCTGTTGTTTCAAGCTTCCACTAACACAAAAGTTAGCGTGATAAACATCCTTGCAACTTACTCTTATATATACTTACTTCCACAAGTTTCGTTTAGAATACATGCTGAAAAGTAGCACTCCTTCATTAAAGCGCAAGTCCATTTTAAAAATAGAACCACCCTATGACCCAGCAATTGTACTACCAGGTATTTATCCAAAGGATACAAAAATGCTGATTTGGAAGGACACCTGCCCCCCAATGTTTACAGCAGCACTATAGACAATAGCTGAAGTATGGAAAGAGCCCAAATATCCATCAACTGATGAATGGATAAAGAAGATGTGGTATCTATACCCAATGGAATATTATTCAGTGATCAAAAAGAATGAAATCTTGCCATTTGCAACAACATGGATGGAACTAGAGTGCATTGTGCTGAGCAAAATAAGTCAGAGAAAGACAAATACCATATGATTTCACTCATATATGGAATTTAAGATACAAAATAGATGGACATAGGGAAAGGAAGCAAAAATAATATAAAAACAGAGAGGGAGACAAACCATAAGAGACTCTTAAATACAGAGAACAAATGGAGGGCTGCTGGCGAGGTGTTGGGTGGGAGGAAGGACTAAAGGGGTGAAGGCATTAAGAACAACACTGGTTGGAATGAGCACCAGGTGTTATATGTAAGTGATGAATCACTGAATTCTATTCTTGAAAAAATATATTTTTTATTAAAATAAATAAATAAATAAATAAATAAATAAATAAATAAAACTTTTAGTGAAATTGTAGGCAATGATGTTAAGCAAGAGAAATAAACAAAATGTATAAGAAAAGAGCAAGTCCATTTAAAATTTTAATAAGTATTTTCAGATTATATTCCAAAAATCTTGCAGCCATTAATTCCCACAATCGTGTGCACTCATTTGACGGCAAAAATTAAGAAGTCTGATGCCAACTGTGGGAGAGTATGTCCGTCAATTGGATCTCTTGTACTTTGCTTGTAGAAATACAAATTATCACAACCACTTGGGCAAGTAGTTTAGCATTATCAAGTTGCACATTCATATACCTATGATTCACCTTTTATATGTATATATAAGAAAGATGCTTTCCCATCTATACCAGGAAACTCATTCTAAAATGTTCCAGCAGCATCATTCATATCAGCAAAAATGGTACATTATCCCAAAACAATAAATGCCCTTTGACAGAATATTGGATATATAAATTGGGGTATTGCCACACAATGGCAGCAAAAATGGGTGAACTATAGTCATTATATATTATATTACTATGTACTATAACATAGTATGTGCATATTATATACTCCATATACATGCATAAAATATTGAATGAAAATAAGACCCAGGAGAATATCGTTTACCACTTTTAGAAACAACTGTACATATAATACAAATAAACAATGTTGTACATATAACAAAACTTCAAAAAAAGGCAATGATGGACAAGCGGTTGCCTTAGGTGGTGGTGGGGGGTTCAGATGGAAAAGGAACACACAGGCAGATACACTGTTGATGGCTCTGGTCTTTGAAGTGGTTTGTCAGTGTTGATTATATCATAAATAGATGATAATTAATTAATTAGCTCACCAGCTAATTAGACGAGGGCCATTTGTGAGAATGTGTCAGGAACCAAAGGTAGAACAAGAAAAAGAAGACAGAGAAAAATGAAACAAGTACCAAGGAATGAGAAATGAGACTTCATCGCTGGGGGGCCAGGTTTCTGTGACGACGTCAGAATTCTCAGCCTCCTGGGCTTGGATCAGGGCCCTTGTGAAGAACACCAACACATTCAATATAAAGTCCCTGCAAGAAACCTAAGTTGCTTTGTAACAACGAACGCCATGGTTGGCAGTCATGGCCGTTCTCTTCGTGTATTGATGCCATTCGGATCTGTCATCCTGAAGGTCTGGGCATGATTGGTTTCTTCTTATCTCCTGTGTTTCATCCTCTGGAGGAAAATCCTGTCTGGAAATTTTTATCTTGTTTTGGAGTGATATAGCCTTTGGTTGAGGTGAATCAGAACCCAGCAGCCTCATGCTAAATCCCAAACGAAAGCCACACACTTTCATTTGGGATTCAGCATGAGACTGCCCAGAGCAGGTGAGCTGTCCTGGAGGGCAGCCCTGCTCTCTGGCTACATAAAAGATATACTCACCTCTATGTCATTTCTCTGCTGTCCCAGCCATCTGGAAACACCTGCAGGCCCAGGAAGGGCAGGGATGGAAGGGCATAGCAGATTGGAATGGGGAAGTCTGCCATCAGGATGAATTATCAGCGACTCTTCCAATTGGGTCCAGCTTGGCTTTATCACAGGGTCATCTGATCCCTCCTGAAGGGTTCCTGCACTAAAACAGTTCCCTTCCCTCCCGAACAGGCTTGGTTGCCCAGCCTCTTTGATAAGAAGGGACTAATTTGCTTCTTGTGGTCAGGACCTGGGTAGGTGGGTCAAGGTGGGAGCAAAGACTTTCCATTCGCTTCTGTATCCTGGGGCTTGGAATAAGTCGCCTGGAGGAGCAGCAGGAATTGGATAATGACAGATGAAATACTCGCTCTCTCCAGCAGGATAAGATGGCAAGCTGTTACTGTTATTATTTTTGATTTACAAAAAGAGTAAGTCATAAAGCCCCAGGGCCACTTAGCTAATGGACACATAATGGAGCAGGCGCCCTCTAATGCATCATGTTACGAGCATTACAGCCAGCTCTCTGCTCCCCTCCTAGCCTTGGTCTGACTGAACAGTTGGGGTCAAAACCAATACAATCTGAACTGACCCAAAACAGTCCAGGATGTTTGTACCAAGCATCGACCCACCTTCAGGCCTGTGCTGTGCCGCCTGGGCCCTCAGGACTTCCGTATCCCAGTGAATCTGAATTTGTTAACAAGAGGAAGAAAATTAGCCACTCCAGAAGACAGAACTCTATTGACAGTCATTTCCCTGACCTGAGGTCACTGCAGGGATTGCAAAGATAGGGACCCATCCACCGCAACCTTACTCTTCTTCCTTTCAATAAGTAAGACCCAGCGACATGGGTTTAACTTGGTCGGCAGAGAATCTTTACACTTTGCTAATAGGCTCTGTCTGCAATGGCTGGATTCTCCTTCCCAACTTTCTGTCTTGAAATTCTGCTCCTTCTTCAAGCCCCAAGTGAAATACTGTCTTCTCTGTAGAACCTTCCTTGGTTTTCCTGGTTGGAATTAAATTCTTCTCCTGCACTTGCCCCTCTCGTGGCATCCAAACTATATACCGTGTGCTATGGTTGTGCACAGTTCTGCCTTTCCTGTGTGCTTGTAAGTCCCTTGAGGGCAAGGAATGAGGTTATGAGAGATTAAGCCACATGAAGTGTTAGCAGAGGTAGAACATGGCAGGGGCTAAAGGAAGGTTAATGCCCCGTTTCTCCGCACAGGGCCTTGGAACAAAGGAGGCCTTCGGGTTTTCGTTGGATATGCATGGAACTGAGAAAAAGACAAAATGACAAGCGAGCCAAGAAATAGAATAACAGTTCTGCAAGGCTTCTGAATTATTTGTTTTGAGTGGGGAAAGATAGGGAGTAAGTCCAATTACGCTTCGGAGGGGGCCGTTCCAGATTTAGCAACACCAAGTACAGGAAACAAATCAGATTGTGTGATTTGCGTTTGTTGGTTTTGAACATTTGAGACAGATTCCACCTGTTGTCCTCATCCAGCCTCTGGGGGATCTGAGTGACGGGTACCATCATGAGGATGAGAGAAGGTGGCTGTGTCTGTAATCACAATGTACCCCGTACATGTGGGTTTCCTGCTTGGCTTAAAGCAAGTGAGGGAGTCATCATTTAGACTTGAAATATTTTGTTATACAGAGTTTTAATGATCGCACTTGTAATAATGGGATTTGGCCTCCAATCAAGAGGAATAATTAAAATATTTTATTGCAAAGGACAATCTGCTACAATTATTTCTGTTTAGTTCTTCAGATAATCTGGACCTTATTGTTTATCTTTAGACAGAACAATGTAGGGGGAATATGAGCTCAGGCCGCCTGGGGCAGGATTCATAATAGTTGCTGTCCCCACCATACCACCCCCATCAGCGCCATTTAAGGACCACCTATTCGTTGCCATGATCTGTAAGCCATTACAAGAGCCCAGCAAAATAAGGACTATTGCCTCCATTTTAAGATAAAAAACACTGAGGCCCAAAAAGGATCTGTGATTTTAGCTCAAGGCTGATCCATCAGCCTTTGAAGGCTGCTCACCTGCTCACCTCCCACTCCAGACCTTCCCCCTCTAAGAAGCCAGGATGACTTTTGTGGGGGAGCATGTGGCAGTGGTCAAGGTTACTAAGCCCAAGAGAGGCACAGCTTACATTGAGTGCATCCAGAGATCTTGCTGGAGAGTTTATGGAGGGCTGGGGTTGCTCATATCTGAAAAACCCTTCTGATCATTTGATATCATGAAAAGATTTCCCTCTTCCCCACCCCAGCCCCCAAATTTGGGTCATTAAAAGGCAAATCAGGGAGCACCTGGGTGGCTCAGTCAGTTAGGCGTTTGACTCTTGATTTCAGTTCAGGTCATGACCTCATAGTTTGTGTGTTCCAGTCCCGTATCGGGACTGACAGTGCGAAGCCTACTTGGGATTCTTGCCGTCCCTCTCTGTCTGCCACTCCCCCACTTGCTCTCTCTCTCTCAAAATAAATAAACTTAAAAAAAATTTTTTTAAGGCAAATCAGGACAATGTACAGTGTTCCCTATAGTTTGAGCCCTAGATTCCTGTTAAAGTCTATACAATTGCTCTGAGATGTAAAGTCACATAAACTGTGAGCTCAAAACTGTTTACCTTTTTTAAATTATTATTATTTGACAGAGAGAGAGAAAAGAGAAAGAGCATGAGCAGAAGAGAGGGGCAGAGGAAGAGAGAGACGGAAACTTAAACAGGCTCCACGCTTAGCTCAGAGCCCAGCACAGGCCTGGATCCCACAACCCTGGGATCATGACCTGAACCAAAATCAAGAGTCAGACACTCAACCGACTGAGCCACCCAGGCACCCCTCAAAGCTGCTTACCTTGAACAAGTGACATAGTGTCTCTGAGCTTTAGTTCCCTTAATGAGGCTAATAAAAATCCCTTTTTCAGAAGGATACGCTGCTGAAATGACCTGTTGAAGGGTAGGGCCTACAAGAAGACATGGGCATTCCATAAATGAGTTTATGGATTCGTTGAATAAACGAGCATGAAGATACCCCCTCAAAGGGCTGGTGTAAATATTGAGTGATACGAAGACCAAAGGGTCATGTTGATGTAACACAGTGGCTGCGAACATGGGGTTATTATGGGTGATTTTACAGAGAGGGATCCCAGCCCAGGGGCAAGGAAGTGATTGCCCCAGGTCTCTTTGGCTTACTGAGGGAGTAGATGTGTTGTTCCTCCCCCTGCCCCACCCCAGCCTTCCAGCCCACTCCCCAGTGCCCTGCGCAAGGTAGGAAATGCTGGACAGCATGGAAGTAGAAAGGCTGGCCTGAGCTCAGCACCTCCAAGGACAGAGGAGATGAGAAAAGGCAGGCCAGCCCCTCAGGAGGTGAAAGTCTCCAAAGCCTCGCTTCAGTGGAGGACTCCAAGCAGTTTCCTTACTTTGCAGGAGTAAAAAGGCAAGAGGCTATTTGCCTTTTAAATATTCGCCTATTTAAATAACCCAAATCTTCCATCAGGAGGGACACAAAAGTAGTTAGGCCTCAGCTCACATTTGTTAGTCCCAGAAGCACCTCCAGTGCTCGCTCAGCGCGGACAGAGGCCGTTCAGTGGGAGAGGGTGATGGATGGGTGTAATATGCTTCAGTTGCTCGGGGCTGGGCCTTTATCACATTAGCTCCCACACCCTGAAGCATGATGCATTGATTCAATTCGCTTCACGCTCAGACAGGAGGCCAGGGAGGGGAATCCTGGAAGGACGTGGGGGCGGGGCAGGGGGCGGGGCTTGGGCTGCGGCCACGCCCGCTCACACAGCTTACCTGGCACCAGAGGACCACAGGGAAAGTGGGCTTTTCCACAAAAAATAGACCATCCCTTAGCCTGGTCGGATCCATTTGCTCCATTTAAGATGTGACAAGTGAGGCAGTCAGGAATAAGTAGCATCACAGACTTCTGGAACCTGCTCGTTTTTGTTTGACAATTGTTTGCCTTCCTGCTTCCGGCTTGTTTTGCCTTGGAGTTTTGAGGTCATTAAAATCTGTTTATTTATTATTTTCAAAATCTTTGGCTCGTGCAGACAAAAGGAAGTTGGATTATTGGAAAGAACATTTGATTAGGAGCTCAGAGACCAAACTAGCTCTGTGATCTTGGGCAATTTCACTCTTTCAACAAACATTTAGGGCCCTCGTTATGTGCAGGGGATCCTACCAGATGCCACAAAAGATGCCAAGATGTGCAGAAAGCCTCTGCTCCAGGGTGCTTACAGCCCCTTCCTGTGTCTCATTTTCTTTATCTAAAAATTGAAAAACACGGGATATGCCCCCACTTCCTCTGTCATTTTGGAGTTAGAATCAAGCGCGAAAGCCCGGGGCACGGTGCCTGGTACACAGAAGGCACTCAGTGCATCTGACAATGACATTGACAGTGACTTCGCTCTTCTGTCTTCAAGTACAGAGTGTCTCATTAACCAAAGTGTCATCAAGATGTGACTGTTAGCTTTCCAATTTTATTTAAAAACAAGACACTCATTATAACCCTTTCTGCTTATCCAAGGATATGAAATTTAAGAACCAAATAGATAAAATTCAACCTGTAAGTAAGTCTGAGGAGGCGGGCAATGAGGGCACGTGCAGAAGAGCCCTGTCTGCCAGATTACTCTGCTCTCATGCCATTAAAAATATATAGTGAAGTGAAAGTATAGTCTATAGAAAAAGCGAAGAAGTGTAGTCTTGAATTATGCTAGAGAGGAAAAATGTAGGTCACAGAAAGACCTCTGAAAAAAATCACTACCTCCTGCCAACTTCGTTTCATGATCCGGAAAGGAAGGGAGGGGACCGAAGAGGCCACTCAGCGAGTGCAGTGGGTGGGCAGCAGCTCTGTGCGTTTCCCCCGTGACTCGTCAGTGTGGAAGGACAGACTTTGAGTCCTCAGAGCCCAGGGTCAAGGCACTGGGATCGGGTTGAAAACTGCTCACAGAAATGGCTTCTCAGCCAGTGCCAGTTGCCTACTTGGTGTCAGTGAAAATCTCAGCAGGATCCACTGACAAGAAAGGGGAACTGAACTCCCTGCATTCAGAGGCCACGGCTTGGTTGGCATCAGATGAAAGGGCAAAGCCCAAGAAATGGCCGCCCAAGAAATGGCCGCCCAAGAAATGGCCGCTTCTCATATAAATCCCTGTTACCCTTTTATGAGCTGAGTTCCTGGAGATTGCCCTGGTTGACCCCTCCTGCCTGAGCACCACGGGTCAGTTCAAGAGGCTGAGGGCCACCAAGGCACAGCCACTGAATGGGGAAGCATCTATCTGTCCTCAAACAGTGGACAGCCCAGGTGGGAGGGAGGGCTTGGAACTGCCAGAAGGCAGGAGGAGGCTGTGTTTGCTGATATCTGAACACAGCTCTGTCTCTTCGGCCTCACAGACAAGGTGCTGTAGGCCCCTGAACAACAAGCAGACTGGGAGCAGTGCATTGTTGGTAACTAAGGAGAGGGCCAGGGGTAAGCTGGGGCAGGGTCCTTATCAGACATGAACACTTACTTAGCTTACAGTCAGAGCTGCGGGAGCAATGGCTTCAGAAACTTCCATCTCCTTCTTTCCAAGCTTCTCCATCTACCCAAGGTGATAATGGGTCCTGAGACGCAGCCGGCCTGGGCCAGTGGGGACTCTAAATATGGCTCCCGTGAGAAGACGGAGTAGCTGATTACAGCCAAGGGACAGGGTAGGAGCAAGGGCCTACCTGAGCAGTGGGAGGCATGGCAGGGGCATGAATGGAATGGCAGCAAAGTCTATCACCCAAACTGGTAATAATTGTTCCAGGACGACATACATCAGCTGAGGCTGTTTGGGGCTGTCATGGGTGCTGTAGTCTGCCACCCAAATTCCTCCCATCTGGGCTGGGACACTCCTCTCTCCACTGCTGATGGCTCCAGCTTGCCCTCCGCTGAGAAAACTTTAGGTCACCTCCTCAGGCATAACACTCACCAAAGACCGGCTCTGGTAGGGGCACAAAGACCTGGCCCCTGTGCCTCAATTTGGGACAAATCTGAAAGGCCGCTCCAGCCCCAGAGCTCCCCACGGGATTGGTGGAGGCCTTTGCTGTGACTGTGTTGCCCTTCACCTTCCGCCTCTGCCTGATCTGCTTCCCTCGTCCCTCACAGTGTTCCTGCTGAGAGAACTCCCTGGAAAACCTGCCCACAACTCTCCATCTCTGAACGTTTCTCGGGGAAACCCGCCAAAGACAGCCGTGCCACAATGTGTGCAAGGAAGCTGATTCTAAAATGAGAATGTGGGGCCAGTGGGTGGAGGGTGGCATGCTTTCAGGGTTCTGCTTTAAGACTTTCATTGGTGGTAAAATGGAATGGAGGTCTGGGGGAAGGGCAGCACTAGCAAGGGAAATACCTCAGGTAGTTAAGAGGCCAGAGAAGTTATCATCATGAGGACTAGGGAATCAGATGGCTGTCCCAAAGGGCCGTGAGTGTGCTGGAGAAAGACAGGCAAAGTCTGAGGGTGACCAATTGCCATTTTAGTGGTGATTAGGCAAAGTATGAGAGCTAGCATGTAAAGAATTTCCATCTCCTGCATCTGGAGGGCAGGCAAAGCTCAGGGTCAGGCTCAGGGCTTAGTCTCAAGGGTCACTGAGCTCCAGAGAAGATGGAATTCTCCACCTCAGCAAGTCTGCAAGGCCATCATTGTAAATGCTTGGAAAAGAGTGAGGACCTGAAACTTGGCATAGGGTTATTTGGGCCAACACGCTTGAGAATCATGAGAAGTTTCCTGAACCTTCTGGGTCTGCAGTATGGCTAATGTGTGGTATTCTATATGTCAGGAGCCTGGAAAAAAGTGAAGTGGAAATTCCAAAACTGCAAGGCACCCAGGGGAGGAAGGGATCAAAGGGCTTGGGCACGCTAGAGAGGCACACGTTGTCTAAGCCAGAAAGCCCACCAGCCATGTTCCATGAGAGGGTCTGGAAGAGCCTTCATCTGCTTAGGTGATAGGAATGACAGTGGGGTACCAGCATCATCGAGGAGCTCAGTGCTCTCCTCAGGCCGGGGCTGAGGGTAGGAGACCCTGGTACAGAATGGGGCTCCCTGGTAGCAATGGGAACAATAGAGTCCTGGCAGAACAAAGAGCAGCTGACGGGTGAGACCTGGGAACAGCAACGATGGGTTGGCAGTCCAGAGGCTTAACTACATACTGTGGAGCTACAGCTAATGGAATACGGCTGTCTTAGCGGCAGGATGGGGTGGCAAAGAAGGGTATTAACCAATCTCCACAACAACAACCATGAATCAAAGGTAAATGAGCAGGAGGCTGAGGGCAGCTGCCCCAATTAAAAAGCTACAATCCTGGCTTGGAGCCACATCGGACAGAGTGTGGAAAATTTACGATTACAGGTCAGATTGCTAAGGTGATCCACCTTGAAAATACAAAAATAAAAGGGCAGCGAACATGGGATGACAGATGGAAGGGATGGAAAGAGGAGGGAACTTTCAATATCCTGGTCTGCCACAGTGAGAAGAGAAGAGATAGTCCCCATAGTGATAGAACAAGAAACAGAAGTTCAAATATATTAGTTAAATTTACTAGTAGAGTACTGAATCTAGTGCTATAGATATATTGGGAGGGGGCAGTGGGGTGGTAGGAGGGGTAAGTGACCTACATCTCCATCTGTCAAGGCAACAATGTCTAAAGTTAATGATTGAAGAAATCAATCATATAAGCTGTTGAGTTAGAGGCATTGGAGGTAACTGCTAGGAAACGAACTGAAAGCAGTACCTCTTCTCCCCCAACCAAAGGGGTATAAGTGTTGTCTTTGGGTTGTACTGGGGTGGAAAGAGATGGGGTAGAGACTTGGCCTGTGGCTTTCTTTCATAAGCTCTTATATACCCTGATTTTTAATCAAGTGCATGTATCCTTTTGGAGCATTTTAAAATACTAGTAGAAAAAGAGGTGAAACAGAAACCCCTGTATTGTCAAGCCATGAATGCTCGGTTCTCCTGTAACCAAAAATTGAATGATCACGTGGAATTTGTTATTTGTTAAATCGTCTTCTGTGAGAGTGAATTAACTAAAAAGGGCTGGAGAGAGAACTATGAAGTACTTGGTTTCAAATTCAAAGAAAGGGCAGTTTAGAACTGCAGTATCCTTGCCACCAGAATCACTGTGTGTCAGGCACTCTCGCAAGTCTGCTCTTGGGGCGTAAAGACCAGGAAGCAGCGGCGGGGCTGGAATCGACCCTGGAGAGGAACACCTAGCACATGATGGGTTCGAGGTGAATACCTTGCCATCCAGAGAAGACATGATTTCTGCAAAAAGAGACAGGAGCTGTTCAAGTTTTCGCATGGTCTTGCCTCAGTCTTCGGGGAGCGGGTCAGTGATGAAACACCAGGCACAGACTCAAGTCAGGAGGCCCTGGTTGGGCAGGGATCCTCCTTCCTTCTGACCCTTGCAGGTTGTGTGACACCAATCCCTCCCTCCCCCCCAGCCAGTTACTTAGCTTCCGCGAGCCTCAGTTTCCCCATCTGTGAAATAAGGTTAATAAAACCTCCTCCCAGAGTAGCCTAGGGGTCAGTGAGAATAAACACACAATACACAGCATCCTGCCCACTGCGTGGGAGGAGGCCAGGGAGGGTGAGGAGGGTGGAGTCTGCCATCACCAGGCCTCAGGAGGGCCCGTGGGCTGATTTCCAAGCCTGTGGGACCCGGATGCCACCAAGACTATGAGGAAGGGAGGCCCTGACTGGCTGGGAGAAGACAGGGGTACTGAATCTGGTTGACCCAAGAAAGAGGTCACCTGACAGTGTCTCTGTACCCAGACAGCATTCTGTCAGCTACCTGGCTGGATGCCTTACAACTTCGTAAATAATCAAAGGGCATTGAATCATAGAGAATCATAGAGAACGGCTTCTTTGTGCTAATTTTATTTCCTAGGACACCTTGGCTTGACTGTTTCCATCTGTTTTCAGAGTGACCCTGATTTCTACCTAATTTCTCCGTTGGATGCTAGAGGCAGAGAGAGGTTAAGTGATTTGCCCATAAGCTCTTGATGTGGTTACTTTTTATAGGGGTGGAGTCTTGGTGGCTACATCAGGGCCTCCTCCATAGTAATCCTTCAGCAAGGGCCAGGGAAAACTGTGAGGTTTGCAGATAGAGAGACTTGCTATTCTGTTCCCGCTCAGAACAGAAAGCCCACTGGCCTAGGCTAAGTCTTGGTTTCTCCACCTGTCAAATGGGCTAAATGCCACCTAGCCTGTGAGACCATCGAGAGGCACATAGCAAATATGTATCAGTTCTCAGAGATGCCTGTCATGCCCTGGGGACACAGTACGTGGTGCTATTATTTTGTCATCGGCGTACAGAAACTGAAGATTGGCAAACCCCTTCAAAATCCTACTTGGGTGGTTTCTCTGTAGCCTTGATTTCACAGACCAGTCAGATTTCAAAAAATAAGGGACCGACACAGGGTTGACAACGCTCGTTTTGCTGAGTGAGGTCATTAAAGACAAACTGTCATCCATTAGCAACATACTTTCATAAAAGAAGGGGTATTTTAACACACACAGAGACTAGAAATGCCAGAATATCAGAATAAAGGACAGTCTTTCAAAATTGGGTACAGCTCAATTTGTAAAACACTCACTATGTTATTTTTCTCATTTCTCCACAGATTGGTGGAAATTTTGTCCTAAACTGACAGGTGTCTGCAGACCTGCACTGGGCAAGCACTGCCTCAGTTCCTTCGGTCCTCAAAACAACGAAATAAGGAAGACAGACAAAGAATTGTAGCATTATTCCCATTTTACAGGTGAGCAAACTGAGCCAAGAAGAAAGGAACTAACTTGTGATGCTCCTTAGAGCTGAAAGTTTCTGTTCTATTATGATCATCATTTTCATCATCATCGGAACCCATAAGGGGTTGCTTGCTAAGTGCCAAACACTGTGCTAAGTCCCTTTAAGCATCGCCTCAAATTATCCTTACAGAAGGCCTGTGACTGAGGGTACTATAATCTCCATTTCTATAACGCATAAAATGTAGGTTAGAAAGTTGTCCAATGAAGGGGCGCCTGGGTGGCTCTGTCGGTTGAGCGTCCGACTTCGGTTCAGGTCACGACCTCCTAGTCTGTGGGTTCGAGCCCCGCATCGGGCTCTGTGCTGACAGCTCAGAGCCTGGAGCCTGCTTCCGATTCTGTGTCTCCCACTCTCTCTGCCCCTCCACTGCTCATTCTCTGTCTCCTTCTGTCTCAAAAATAAGTAAAAACATTTTTAAAAATTTAAAAAAAAAAGTTGTCCGATGTCACGCATTTGGTAAGTGACAGAGCCAGGGTTCAAACCCAAATTCAGACAACTCCTAAGCTGCTGCATTTTGCAGATCACATCTTCCCAAAGTCATCAGCTAGAAAGAGGGAAAACTGGTTCCAATCCTAAACCTTCAGACTCCTGGCCCACTGTTCTTCCCCAACATGAAGGATTCGAGGAACCCCCTGCAGAAAACAGGGACCTCTGCCTCTCCCTGCTGCTCCCACTTGTCCAGACCCACCATCACTTGGCTCCAATGCCTTTGATGGTGGGAACCCAGGACTGGGAGTCAGAAGCTGAGTGAAGAATCCAGAGTAACTGCCCTGCCGTTACCTGCCAGATTTTCATGACCAACAATGAACCAAGGGTCCGTGCCTCTTCTGCCTATGAAACATTCAATCAGACAAGGCAAAAAAGCTCTTATCTTACTATTTTTTTAAATATAATTTATTGTCAAGTTGGCTAACATACAGTGTATACAGTGTCCTCTTGGTTTGGGTGGTAGATTTCTGTGAATCCTCACTTACGTACAACACCCAGTAGTCATCCCAACAAGTGTCCTCCTCAACGCCCATCACCCATTTTCCCCTTTCCCCTGCACCCCCCTCAATAACCCTCAGTTTGTTCTTTGTATTTAGAGTCCCTTTTTTTTTAATCATTTTATAGCTTTATTTTTTTAATATGAAATTTATTGTCAAATTGGTTTCCATACAACACCCAATGCTCATCCCAACAGGGGCCCTCCTCAATGCCCATCACCCACTTTCCCATCCCTCCCCCCATCAACCCTCAGTTCATTGTATTTAGAGTCTCTTATGATTTGCCTCCCTCCCTCTCTGTTGGTAACTGTTTTTCCCCCTCCCCTTCCTCCATGATCTTCTGTTAAGTTTCTCAGATTTCACATATGAATGAAAACATGATATCTGTCTTTCTCTGACTTTCTTATTTCACTTAGCATAATACCCTCCAGTTCCATCCACGTTGTCACAAATGGCAGCATTTCATTCTTTCTCATTGTCAAGTAGTATTCCATCATATATATAAACCACAATTTCTTTATCCATTCATCAGCTGATGGACACTTAGGCTCTTTCCATACTTTGGCTATTGTTGAACGCGCTGCTATAAATATTGGGGTACATGTGCCCCTATGCATCTCCACTCCTGTATCCTTTGGATAAATTCCTAATAGTGCTACTGCTCATACTTTTCTCTTTTAATTTTTTTAATGTTTATTTATTATTGAGAGAGAGAGAGAGAGACAGAGCATGAACAGGGGAGGGGCAGAGAGAGAGAGAGAGAGAGAGAGAGAGAGAGAGAATCCAAAGCAGACTCCAGACTCCGAGCTGTCAGCCCAGAGCCTGATGCAGGGCTCGAATTCACAAACCATGAGATCATGACCTGAGCCAAAGTCAGATGCTTAACCAATTGAGCCAGCCAGGCTCCCCCTTGCTCATACTATTCTTAATGGATTAAGACTCTAGCAAATTCTGAGGGAGGTGGAGTTCTCCAATGCTACTCTATAGAATCTGTTGTGACCCAGATTAGGAGTGAAAACTGCATCCACGTTCTCTGTCTGGATGGACAGTGCCCGTTGATAAGTAAAGACTGCAGTGGGGAGTGAGTAGTTTGTAATCTTCCAGTTAACTGAATGTTAGACATAGTATCTTGCTGGGAGCCAGGTGGTATAAATATCTGCCCTTCACCTGGCTCTTCAGGTGGCCCCAATGCAGGCTTTCCCACAGTCACAGGGTGAGGAGCCCAGGGGCCTAGCAGCTGTGCCCTGCAGGAGCCCACGCACACATACACTCGCCTCCCCCCACCCCCACCCCCACCCCTCCACTTCTGGTCCAGCTCTGGGGACGCTGGACAACAGAATTCCCTGCTCCAGGGCCTGAACTGGCCTCTCACCCAACCTGTGAAGGTCAGGGTGTGGCTGAGGCATGAAAAGAGGAGCACTGTGTTAAAGTACACCTGCGGACCGAATACCCCTGTTCCTTACCCCGCCTCACACGGTCAGGGGCTTGCACCTGTCTTGCACCCAGCCCTTTCCCACCAGCGCCAGCAGGAGAATGGGGATTTAGTCTCTAAGCAAATTACCAGAATGGATTCTGACCTTCAGATCCCCGGGCTCAGTGGAGGGGGGTGGGGTGGCACATGGGATGAAAGCGGGGTTCGGTGAAATCTGTAGGAGGACCAGCGAGGTCCCCCCCCCCTTTCCCCAACTGCCGCAGCACACTTCAGCCAGGCAATTGCCCTCCAGAAAGGAGCCAGACTCATCCTTGCTGGAGAAACTGAATAGATGCCAAGAACAGACCTTGAGAGACTGGCACGTGGGGATCCTCCAATGCAGTGGCCGGCTGGTCCTCTGCTCGTCCGTGCTACAACGACATTCCCCAGGCATGAAGCGGGTGGCTTACTCCATTCTTTCTCCTCCCCCCTTCTGCTCCGCTTACAATCACACACCTCTGTGCTGTCCTGCCATCCTCCAGAACTCTTCCGGAAAGCTTGCCAATTGCATGCTTTGTCCTTTCTCTAACCCCTTCTCTTCCACCTGACAGCCTCACCTCCTTTGCCTTTAATAGAAACCACCGGAGAGAAACACCCTCATTTCCACCCCACCCCCATAGACAGAGCCACAGCTGCCTGGGCATCGGCTTCTTCCCTCTGCTCTGGTGGACACAGCTCCCCTCCTCCTGCCCAGGGCCCTCCCCCTTGCCCCCACTCAGGGACTGTGTTCCTGCAGCATCTCCTGCATCAGCACATCGCCAGCCTCTGCCAGCCTCGCCCAGTCTGGTCGGGCATCCCACCAGCAGGCAGTCTTCCTTCTTTATTTATGTATGTATGTATGTATGTATGTATGTATTTAAAATGTTTATTTATTTTTGACAGCAGCAGAGAGACAGAGTGTGAGCAGGGGAGAGGCAGAGAGAGAGAGAGAGACACAGGATCTGAGACAGGCTCCAGGCTCTGAGCTGTCAGCACAGAGCCCGACGCGGGGCTCGAACTCACAGACGGTGAGATCATGACCTGAGCCGAAGTTGGATGCTTAACCAACTGAGCCACCCAGGCGCCCCCAGTCTTCTGTCTTTAAATGCCATTCCCTCCCTCCCATCCCTGACCAGTTGCTTAGGTTCTGTCCCTCCTCACAGCAAGACACTGATGACCGTGGCCACACTCACCAGCCCCTTTTCTCACTTCCCACTCACTCTTTTAAATGTACTGGTTAAAACCTTTCAGATGATTTCTCATCTGTGGTCCCCGATACTCCAAAACTGAGGTGCATTTGGCTATTCAATTGCTCTGTTCCAGTTTGTTCCAGCAGGGCAGTTGTCTGGGGGTGCCCACCAGACTTGGGTCATGCTGATGTCTCTCCAGGGCGGCTCCACACGAACCTCTGCTGGTGCTGTTGGGTCTCCCTTGTTCCACACCGGTTTTGATAGGAATTTCTTCGTCTCAGGTTTCCGCACGTCATGGACACATGCGTGGTGTGGTTTTCCCATTTCTCCACATCTCTTTCCCCACCAGGCAGACACTCAGCCTTCTCACTGTGCACCCACGACCCTGAGTACAGCGAGCGTCTCCAGTCCCATCAGCAAAAGAGATCTCTTTGTTCTCCTGGTTCTTCTGTCACATACCAGTAAACAGAGTCACAGAGGGATGGCTGTGCCTTTAAAATTTGACAGTAAGAGGAATAACATTCAGAGCCTGGGACTCTGTGCTGAAATCTCGGGAGCTGCACTGATAAAGTTTTCCAGGGAATATTGGCGCAAGAGTAGAAAGAATATAATTGAATATACCACACTAAATATATGCCAAAAATTAAGCTATTTTTACAATTGAAAAAAGAAATAATTATTTAATTTCGGATGACTCTATCTTCCTCCCTCCTTCCCTCCCTCCTCCCTTCCTTCCCATCTTTTCTTTTTCCTTCTTTTCTCCTCTTCCCTTCTTTTGCTGTTTCTTCTTTCCTCTTCCTGATGCTTAGGGGAGTGAAGAAAGCTCTACCTCCATGGATACTACTTTTCTCTGGCAAACCTTCTGCCCTTCTGAAAGCTTGAGGGGATAGTTGTAATTTAGGCAGATTGTTTCCTTAATCATTTGCCTTTTTCCTACGCTTCCCTCCCTCCCTTCTTTTATTTGTTAACACAGAATAACCCCAAAACAAATGGACAACAAGCCAAATAATCCATTAATTAATTTATTTTGAAATGACAAAATAGCGCCGATTATGACCGGCAGGTCTCTCGTGTCCATCTTTCCTGTCCCATTTAGGGGGGTGGGATTTTCTCCTTTGGTTTCCATTAAAGTGCGCACCTTGCCTACATTTTAAGGGCCTCAGGAGATGGAAATGCCCTGACTTTTCTTAAGGGTCTATTTCCCATAACTTAATCAGTTTGGAAATGAAACATTCTTTATCCCCCAGCTTCTGTGTTTTAGATCGCCCTAGGCTGTCTGTCCTCTTCCACCTGGGGATCAAAGCACATTGGTGGGGGAGACGCACATGTTGCTTGAAAAGGGCTTCATTTCCCCCTGACCCCTACCCCCCCCCCCCCGTTTTATTTGATTTCTCTTCAGGCAATAATCCCTACCTCCGTCTTCATCAACATGTCATGGCTTTTTCCCTAGGGTTGGCGTATAAGGTGTCCTAGTGAAAGTAAAGAAGGGACAGGGACTTCGTGACTCTTTTGAAGCCTTTCCTGAGAGCTATGAGAAGGCAAGGCCTTCCCTGGGGAGGTGGGCCATAGAAGATAAGGGCGGATTTCCCACCTGCAGGTGTGAGGCTCCCAAGTACACACTCCAGGTGTGTGGGAAGTAGATACTGCCACCTCCCAATCACACACAGAGAGCTGCTTTTAAAAAAAAATTTTTTTTAATGTTTACTTATTTTTGAGAGAGAGACGGAGCAGGGGAGGGGCAGAGAGCGAGAGGGAAACAGAATCCAAAGCAGGCTCCGGGCTCTGAGCTGTCAGCACAGAGCCTGAGGCAGGGCTCAGACCCACGAACCGTGAGATCATGACCTGAGCCGAAACAGAGCGCTGCTCTCTAAGACCAAAGGTTCAGGTATGGCCCGTGTGTCCAGCTATCACAGCTGGCTTTATCCCTGGACGCACTGACATCTGAGAGGCAAAGCGACCACAGGGTCCGGCAGTGACTCGGCAGCACGGCCTCTCCCCTGCCATCTCCTGCTGGTCTCGTTCATGTAACTTCTGGACTCCTGACCCAAGACGTAAGGTCCAAGACCACCCAGAATATCTTGTTGTCCCGCCCCCACATCTCCCAAAATGTGTTTGAATTTGCCTGATTTTCACGTGCACCTGCATGTCCCCATCTCCCCCAGAAAGCATTTGTAGGAAGAGGTGGGAGAATGGATTACAAAATCAAAGAAGCAATGATCAGGTAGGACAACTCCCCAGAGTTTGGTAATCCCTAATCTAACCTACGTGGCCCTTGATGAGAGAGAAGAACGTAGAAAACAAAAAATTCCGTGGGTGGGGACTGAGGATGAAACCATGTGTTGCTAAACACCCATTGTAAGGAATGCATTAAAAAAAACTTGGTTTACAACGGATTAATTTAGGGGGAATAATTATCTCCATTCCTCTTCTTACTTAAGAATGTCTTCCAAAGTCAGCATGGCCTAGTGGCTTGGAGCCTCTGGGCCAGGCTTCCTCTCACCAGCTAGTTTTACAAACTCTGTGAGCCCTGCGTTCCTCATTAAGCTATTAATACCTTTCTCATATGGTCAAAGCCGGGACTCTGGGTCAGTACCAGTGAGGTCCCTGCTCCCTTTTAGTAAGCAAAGGTCATAGGCCAGACAGGGACAAGCTCTGCTCACCAGAGGACAGCTTAGGCTTCAGAGGTGCAACAGTCTTGGCTGAGCCCTGTCTGCGCAACCCAAAAGAGACCCACAGAGGAAACGGGAGGCTGGACCAAGCTTCAGCTCCGGCCTGCGGGAATGATTACAAAGGCCTAATTACAAAGGCAAACCCTGTGGGATACGCCTGACAAATGGTCCCATGGCTTCTGCTTGAATCTCTCCAGCACAGGGAAATCACCACCTCCCAAGGTCGCCTTTCAGTGACTTGTAATCTGCTACCTTCTCTTCCTCTGGGCTCTCAGGGAGCAAGCTTGCCCCTCTTACACACATAGGCTGGCACCTCAGATACTTGAAGACAGTTGTCCTGTCTCCCCTTAGCATTCTCTGTTCCAGGATCCTTCTTCCTTGAGCTGCTCCTCATGAAGCTTGAATAAAATAGGAGCTGGGTGTTCCCCCAGCTGGCATCTGGTATGTATCTGATGAAACTGCCATTATTAATAACTGCTCCCCTTGAGTGAGTGATGACGATGTCTGTGATGCTCTCTCCTGGAGGACCCATGGCCCCAGTCAGGTCTGCAGCTGTATTTAGCAGGTGTCAGGAAGACCTGTGTTCTGATAGATTATCCCCAGCAGGGTCCAGATTGGAAGTGAAGTAGGAACTAGAAAGATCTTGTGTTTCTACCCCTTCCTTGCTTCGGTTCTTCCTCCTTCCCACACTAGTTGCTCTGAACTCCACCAGCTCCCTTCTGAGGTCCATTCAGGCTCCCTGTTCTCACTTCCTCATGTAAGCCCTGGGGTTTCAACCTGTTTTCCTCTTCTCTTGATGGCTGCCACTGCCCCCTTTATCCCTGGGATTCAGTTCCTCCTGCAGCCTGGCCCCTGTCCCCACCAGTTTTTGTCCGCTTGTCTCCAGGCAAACGCATGGGCTTCTGAGGCCTAAAGACATGACTGCGCATGCTTCAGGAAGCCATCAGCATGGGAGAGTGGCAGAGGGCTAGGAGGCAGGAAGATCTCACAGTTCTAGAAACACCTGTTTCCAGATGCCCTTCTGAGACAGAAAATGGTAACTCCATTGTCTTCCATCTTCTTATTCCAAGAAGGACAATCCTACCTGATCACTCAAGCAATCAGGGATAGAAAAATCATAAGGGCAGGAAAATGGCAACCAGGGAGCCTGGGAGTGTTCTATATGGCAGAGTGGCTAGCCATCGTCAGGGGCCATATCTATGGCCAAGCAAAGCAGGGGGGGAATGGAGTGGGCTACTCAAAGGACCTCAGTAGAACCAATGCATCATGAGCCAGTGGCTCTAACTTGCTAAGAAATTCTGCCTCATGCTGACCTGGCCCAAGCTGACATATTTTACACACATTGTATAATAGGTGTGTGGGGGCTGCTGGTGCTTGGTCGTCAAAGGCATAGACATGACTCCTGCTCACTGTCCTTCACAATAAGAAGGGACCGTGTCTCTTTGCTTAACCAAAGGCCACACACAAGGTAAAAATAATAGTAATAATATATATGTATATATATTATTATTTGTATATTATTACATATATATATATATATATATATATATATATATATATATACCAGCCCACAATATTATATCATCCATGTGCTAATTTTTTATCTGGAATTAGGAAACTTTTTGGCTTAAAGAAAACAATTTTTGTGTTAGAAAAATTTAAATATATTTAAATAAAAGAGACTGAATTTGGATTGAAAACAAAAATTTTTTTGTGAATATACCCTAACATTTGTGAGTAGAAACAAGAGTTGGTGTTAGAAACTTGAAAATATTAGAGTGCTTGCTTCACTGGGCCTTTTTTTTTTTTAATTTTTTTTAAGTTTATTTATTTTTGAGACAGAGAGAGACAGAGCATGAACAGGGGAGGGGCAGAGAGAGAGGGAGACACAGAATCTGAAACAGGCTCCAGGCTCTGAGCCGTCAGCCCAGAGCCCGACGCGGGGCTCGAACTCACAGACCGCGAGATCGTGACCTGAGCCGAAGTCGGACGCTTAACCGACTGAGCCACCCAGGCGCCCCACACTGGGCCTTTTTTAATGTCTCTTATAAACTAGGAAATAAAGACTGAAAGTTACATGTGAGTCACTGATTCTGCCATATGTTTCTCGAGCAAATAGAAAATGAAGACAAGTGATAAAAAGATGCCCTTTCCTGTTACCTTCCTAGAAGCTGTTTCCTCTTAAAAAAATGAGCCTCATGAAGCATAAATCCCATGATGTGAGGTAAATTTCCTTCCCTTTAGCCACATGTCAGAAGTGTTTGCCTTCCAAAATTCAAGTGACCCGCGGTGTTTCCTAAACTAGAGCAACTGTATCCAGGAAGTGTGCCTGGGCCAGGCCTGTGTCCACGGGGCTTCTTCCTGGATGTGGGAGCATGTCATAGAGAACGACAGGCAGGGTCCTGCAGGGATAGCTTGGTGAATGCACAGGTGCCCCGCGTGGGCATATGTGTCTACCCTGTGGTGAGCACGCACAATTAGGCACACATATATATTTATAAATACATCTGTGTCAAGGCTTTATGTTTACGTATGTGTATAGACATGAATTTGCACACCATATGTCTATTAGGAACCTACCATATGTTCAGAACCAACTGTTTTAGCAAACTTTGAGTCACTGCTTTCAAGGCATTCATAGTCTACTTAACAGTTGGTAAGAACATTCTGGGCAAGAGGAGTGGGCAGGAGCGTGTGGGAGCCGGCTGCACCAAGGCCCCGCCTGGCATCTCCTGCTAGAGCAGAGGGAGGAAAACATGGGAGGCAAGCATGAGAAAGAAGGGCTAGAAGAGGGCCTGTGGGGAGGAGGGAAGCAGCAGTGTCTGCCGGCCATCCATACACCTTTCTGGGGCGGGGACAGGTGCTGGGCTCTAGGGAGGCAGGTGACAGTGTCTCCGGTCCTTGCTGCCCCAGACGGGGGAGCATCCCTTCTCCTAGGGCTGATCTCTCCACTGGGCTCTGAAGCCCAGTCTCTCAGGGACCTGGGACCACCCTCTATTAACGCTCCCATCATCCAGAATGGTGTCAGATTGTCCTCCTTGCCTCCTTCCCCCTGGGACAGACTGCTCAAGGCTGTCCGATCCTGCCTCCCCACGCTGTTTCCCTCTGTGTATTCCCTCTGCTTCCATTCGCAGCCGCGTTTCCTAACACACTTGCTTACCTTCTGTGGTCTTTATTTCCCCCCTTGCATACCTTCACTGAGTCTGAGCCAACCAGCCTCTGCAATCCCCACCCCCGCCCCACGTCTGCTCTGGCCTAGGTCAGCCCCTAGACACCCTCCACCCTCGAGCTGCCCGGCCCCTCCTGAGCATCTGACAGAGTTCACAGGGCCTCCTGCTCAGCAACCCTCCCCCTGTCCCTCCTTTGGCTCTGGAGATAATGCTGTCTCCTGGCGGCCTCCTCTCTGGAGACCAGTCGGATTTGGGGCTCTCCATCCTCCCTGGGCCTCTCGTGTTGGTGTCTGTCCATCTGCCATCCATCTAGGCCACCTCCAGTCTATCCTCACCTCTCTATGGCTGTGTTTCCCAACGCTGGCTGCTTGTCAGAAGGAGCACCTGGGAACTTGTAAAATATCCTGAAATGAGGACCCACTGTGCAGCAATTGATACAGAATTTCTGGGGATGGGGTTCAGATCCCTTTTTTTTTAAAGCTGCCCAGCTGATTTGGATGGTAGTGAAAGGCTGAGACCCACTGCCCTACAGGCTTCCTCAGCTCCCCGCTCCCTTCCAAACTCTTAACTCCAAGCCTGATTTCTCCTCTGATCTCCCAATTGTGTATCTGACTTCCTTCCTGCTTATTACAGCCACTGGGATCTCCAACTGGCTCCTCATCACAAAAGACTCAAAACAAGCCTTTCCTTTCCCTCTGCCTGCCCCTCCTCCGTGTTCCCCTGCTTGCTGAATGGCATCAACCTGTTCTCAGTCACCCAGGGCTGAACCCTGGGCTTGCCTCAGACTCTCCTCCTGCCCCCACACATCCAACTGGCCACTCAGCCCTGTGATTCATTTTTAGGCTGCCTTTTAATTACTTTTTAAGTACTTCTCGAATTGGATCCTTCTTTTTCTTTTTTGTTTTTCTGAGTTTATTTTTATTTATTTTTGAGAGAGAGATACAGAGCAAGCAGGGGAGGGACAGAGAGAGAGGGAGACAGAATCCCAAGCAGGCTCCGCACCGCCAGCACAGAGCCGGATGAGGGGCTCGAACTCACAAACCGTGAGATTGTGACCTGAGCCGAAATCGAGAGTTGGACACCTAACCGACTGAGCCACCCAGGCACTCCGTGGATCTTTCTTTTTCATCCTCTCTGACCCTACCTACCTCAGTCCAGGCCCCTAGCCTGTCTCACCTGAGCTATTAAACAACCTCCAACCTGGCCTCCTTCTCCCCAGCCTCTTTCCCCTTCAGTCCCCTGCACAGCTAACATAGGGATGCTTGTACCCACACATGGGATCGTGCTATTCTCTGCTGAAAACTTCCAGTGCCATCCATGCCCTGCAAGCAGCCCCTGCGCTCCTGCTTTAACCCTGCTCATGGTCCAGCCTCCTGGTTCCTGCCTCTTGCCTGCACCTGCTCTGACCTGCTTTGCGATCCCCCGTGTTCCCTGCTCTCCTGCGTCTCCTGCCTGTCCCAGGCTGCTCCCTCTGTCTGGATTGCTCCTCTTCTATTTCCTACTCAGCCTTCAGACCCACATAGGGATGAGCCCTTCCTAAAGTCTTTCATGACTTCTCCCACCACCCTGTGGAGTTGTGTCCTATCACTGCCACCTCCCCAGGGCAGAGAAGACATCATCTCTGAGCCTAGTAAAGTGGAGCCTTGACCGGAGTGGGAGCTCAGGAAATGTTTGTCAAAGGAATAAATGAATGAATGAACGAATGAATGGAGAGCAGTCAGACAACAGTGGAGTGGGTGTGGCCACCGTGTAGGAGACTAAGAAGGAAGATGCTAAGCCCACGGTGACATGTCCAAGATCATCCCACCTTCAAACCTGCTAGACAATTTGCTTTGTGTTCTGTAGCCTAACGGGAGTGTTATAAAAGCACAAACAGTGCTTTACTGTCCTGATATATAAAATGGGGACAATAATATCCATTTAGCAGGAGTGCCATGAGGATCGGAGAAGGTAACGGAGGTGAATGTGCTTTGAAAATTATAAATGACTGTTCGAACACGAGTGATGGGTATCCAGTGTCGTCGCTTGGCAGAAGTCTCCATGCCAGTGGCTCACAGAATGCCCAGTGTGGAAAGGTTGCACACAAATGATGTCATGGTGGCCCTGTCTGCCGGTCCCCAGGGAGGTCAAATCTGCACTTGGAGCGTGCGCCTTCGCACTGTGACAAATCCCTGTGGTCGGAGAGGAGGATGCAGGGTTTGAAGTCCAGCTCCTTAACTGGCCCGAAGGCCCACCGAGTAATAAGCATGACGCCCTTTGGTGCGCGCCACGAGGAGTTCTGCTCTCTCGACCTGTGGCTGACAGCCCGCAGGGCCTTAAAAATAGCTCTGGGAAGATATTTTTAGCGCACCATCCTGAGGCGTGGCTGGAGCCCGTGGCCTCCTGTGACGCATGAAAATTGTTTTGGCGCTGTTTGCAAGTGATTCAGACAGCTGGTTTGGGACTTCAAGGGTGTAAAAATAAAAACAAAGTGGGGGAGGCTGGGTTCCAGCCACAGGGCATCCCCCACCCCCACAACATCTGAATAATTGCTCATGAGAAAGTTTAATTTGAGCCTTGGTTCTCTAGAGAGTGCAAAAATCACAGCTCTACCTGGAGGGCCTCGGCCTCCCGCCGGAGGGCAGGGCAAAGAGCAGAGTAACCCATTTTTCAGGTCAGAAGGGGAGGCTGTGCGAGCTCCCCAAGTCACCCCGAGTCCCCAAGCTGTATGTGGCCGGGCACCTTTGGATCCACGTCTAATTCTAAAGGCCTTGTGGTTTTGCTGATCTCCTGACTACATGCCCATTGTGAAACTTGCAAAGTGCTTCCATAGACAGCCTCTCACTTGCTCCTCATCCAAGGCAACATTATGATTCTAATTTTACAGGTGAAGAAACTGAGGCTCAGAAAGCACCTTCTCATGCCTGGTAAGCCCTCAGGACACAGCAGGGCCCTCAGACTCCAAATCCCTCACCTGCTCAGGGTAAGCCTTCATGGTAGGCTCTCCTTGTGAGGAGGGAGGCCATGGACACAGACCCTGTGACACCTGGCAGGCTGGGAGGGGACAAATGTGTCCATCCTCCCACCCTCGCGGATACCTCCCGGGGACTGGGAAGCCAATGCAGAGAGAGCAAAGCGGGGCCTCCGTGGAAAAGGCGGGCAGGGCAGACTATGGGCTCCCCCACTGGCTGGTGTCCTGCTGCTCCTGGGAGAGCCTGCTGGGCAGCACCCGGGAAGCAGCGAGCACTGTAACCTGAGCCATGCGGTGGCCCAGTCACTTCTGCTCCCACCTCAGCTCCCCACATGGTGCATCAAGACTCAGTCCCTGGTTATCCAGGGAAATGGGATGTCCAATCAACTTTGGATGTTGTGCGAGGAATAGCTAATAAAACGAGTGCCCCGTGGGGCTACATTATCCTCTGTAGGATCAGCAATGCAGGCGGACTCAGAGAACATGCCATTGGTTGCACCTCATCATGCACGCTCATAACATGCAGAAGTAGGAGAGTCAAAGCCACGTGAAATCCCGCAGTGCAGAGCTGTTTGATGTTGGGTGACCGTCACTTAGCCCAGGCGTGTCCTTGCATGTGTAAGAATGTATACAATTTTACATAAATGGGAAAACACTGTACAGGATATGAAAACTTTTCATTTGCTTTCAGTAGTCAATCACCCACAAATACAAGTCTGTATAATTGTAACTACTGTGCCCAATTCCATTGGACAAATGCACCTTATTTTAATCAGTATTCTTCTTTTTCTTAATGTTTATTTATTTTTGAGAGAGTGAGACAGAGCATATGCTGGGGAGGAGCAGAGAGAGAAAGGGAGACACAGAATCCAAAGTGAGCTCCAGGCTCTGAGCTGTCAGCACAGAGCCTGATGCGGGGCTTGAACTCATGAACCATGAGATCATGACCTGAGCTGAAGTCGGACGCTTAACCGACTGAGCCACCCAGGCGCCCTTAATCAGTATTCTTCTGATTGCAGTTTGCATTGGGTTTCATATCTTGATCATCTTTCACCATCCTTAAACCTTTGGGTCAAAATAACCCAAAGTACACACTTTGAATTACTTAACAGAGATTAACCTTCATTTTGCCCCACCATTATATTACTATTTAATGGCAGAAAAGGGAAAAATGATAGTGATACGAGAGTCTCTAGCCTGCAATGTCTCAGGCAACTTCCCAGCTTCTCTTTTTAAATGCAAGGAACTCTGCACTATCTTCGTAATTCTTACCGTAACTAAGTTGACTTGATGAAACGCCAGTCTAATTTTAGGGCCTTATCTTACCTAGATGTCACTCATCTGAGCCATTCCAGCTACCAGAGGGACAGGAGAGAGATGCTGTAATCCCTCGATGTGCTGCTGAAGCCCGGTTCTACCACCTGTTGCTTGCAGCCCCCCACTAGTAGCCTCCTAGCCTCTGAGTTCACTTCCCTTGTGAGGTTATTCTTTAGGGCCAAATGCAGTGATGTACGTGAAAGCAATTCTTTTTTAAAGGCTATATAAACCACAGAAAGATTGTTTTATTAACTACAGGGGGTAGCCAGTGGTTGCTAACCTTTTTCAAATATAAGCCTGCCTTTTCAAAGTAAAAAGATTTCACAGAGTCCTGGCAAACATCTATTAGGCACCTAGTCAGTGCCGGCCTTGAACAAGGTGCTAGGAGTACAGCGACAGCCACCGATTCCTCTTTCCTGGAGCTGAGAGTCATTGCATAGTAGTGTCCCTTGTATTATCCCCCTGGGCAAGGAAAGTGCATGAGCCTGGTGTGAATTTAGAGCTATTTTTAAATGAATGTTTACTTTGTTAGTTACAGTCAGCTCTGTGGTACACTTGAAAAACTATGTATGTTTGCAAAACATAGCACTCATTTAGTCAGAGACAATGCTTGATTCATAAATGGATTTGCAGACCCCTTGCAATAATGTGGAGCCTTCCACCCCCCAGCCCTCCACCACAGCCCAGAATTCTGTGGCCCCAGGCCTTGGGCTCTGGAGGGTTATACTAAGGTTCTAGACACTTCCTGCTCAGGCATGGAATTTGACACCTGTTTGAACTCTTTTTAGGCCCGGATTCAAGCCATAACTTCACCCCAATCTTTGGAATTCAGCAAATTTATCAGCTCTGTAGGGAAAAGATGGGGGAGTCTCCATAGAAAAGCCTCAGGATACCAATTAGGAGGAGCTAAAGGCAGGAGCTCCTCAGTCCCTGGGAGAAGTCGGCGAGATGCAGTGGCAATGCGACTTTGGGGACTAAGTCCCGTTGTGACCAAAGCAGCCTTTGTTGCTAATTTTGTCCTTAATGCTATTTATGGATTTTAAGAGGATCCTTCTGGGCATGATAGTCTTTGGATGGCTCTTATAGGCAACACAGAGGAATAGGAGTAATTCTCAAAGAGAACATGTTCGATGTAGCACCATGGACCACAAAAGGTTGAAAAGGACCTCTGGGATTTTGATTCCAGTATTTTGTATATGGGAAAACTGGAGTTCAGGTACAGAGAGGAGAAGTGGCTTGCCTGAGTTTATAAGGAACTCAGTACTCGTGACTTCCTGCCTAGGTTTTTCTTACCGTGTCACCTGCTTCATCAAGACCATCCCTGACATCAAGACCTAGGATGTATCTATCTATCCCAACAAATTTATTCATGAATGAATTAATTCAGTACTTAGGGAATCCTTCCCTACTCTAAGCTGGGAACTGTGCTAAGCAACTGGAGACACAATAATGAATAGGAGGGAATCGGAGTCTCAAGGGTCTTACATTCCAGTAAGGGGAACAGAAGATTAAGCAGGCAATTAGCCTAGACTCTGGCAATGGCCCAACAGAGGGATACCCAGAAGCTCTGGGAAAGATTGCTGGGAAAGGAGGTGATAGTGGGGAAAGGCGTTGAGGGCTCTGTCCCAGCACCCTTAGGTAGTGTCTGAACAGGGTCTTCAGGATTGACTAGGAATTAGGGAGAGGAGGTCAGGAAGCTCCAGGCACAAATGCAGCATGCTAAAAATCCTGAAGCAAAAGCAATCATGGGATATGAGTAGTTGGAGCATTAGTATAAGAGAACGAGAAGGAATATGGATGTAGCTACAGGTCAACAGGTGTCAAGTTGGAGGGATTCTGTGGACTAGACTAAAGAAGCTTGGAATTTTGGGGTGCCTGGGTGGCTCAGTCAGTTAAGCGTCCAATTTTGGCTCAGGTCACAATCTCACGGTTTGTGAGTTCAAGCCCTGTGTTGGGCTCTGTGCTGACAGCTCAGAGCTTGAAGCCTGCCTCAGATTCTGTGTCTGCCCCTTCCATGCTCATGCTCTGTCTCTCTCTATTTCTCAATGATAAATAAACATTAAAAAACTTTTTTTTAATAAATAAAAAGAGGCTTGGAATTTTTTATCCTGAGGTCTAGGGAAGCCATGGAGGGGCAATGGTGACCCATTAAATCTGTAGTTTAAAAGATGGCTTTGCAGCACCTGGGTGGCTCAGTCCACTAAGTGTCTGACTTGAGCTCAGATGCAGTTCATGAGTTTGAGCCCCACATCGGGCTCTGCACGCACAGCATGGACCCTGCTTCGGATCCTCTGTTTCCCTCTCTCTCTGCCCCTCCCTCATATGCATTTTCTCTCTCTCTCTCTCTCTCTCTCTCTTTCTTTCTCTCTCTCTCTCTCTCAAAAATAAACATTTGGGGCACCTGGGTGGCTTGGTCGGTTGAGCGTCTGACTTCGGCTCAGGTCATGATCTCATGGTCCGTGAGTTCGAGCCCCACGTTGGGCTCTGTGCTGACAGCTCGGAGCCTGGAGCCTGCTTCGGATTCTGTGTCTCCTTCTCTCTCTGCCCATCCCCCACTTGTGCTCTGTCTCTGTCTCTCAAAAATAAATAAATGTAAAAAAAATTTTTTTAAATAAACATTTAAAAAGTAGGGGGACGCACTCGGGTGCCTCAGTCTGTTGAGGGTCCAGCTTCACCTCAGGCCATGAGATCTCATGGTTCATGAGTTCAAGCCCAACATAAGGCTCACTGCTGTCAGTGCAGAGCCGGCTTTGGATCCTCTGTCCTCCTCTCTCTGCCCCTCCCCTGCTTGCACTCTCTCAAAAATAAATAAACATTAAAAAAAAAAAAAAAAAAAAGATGGCTTTGCATGTGTGGAGAATGAATTAGAGGCAATCAGAGGAAAGAAAGCCAGGCAAGCTGGCTGGGGAACCATGTGGTCTCCAGGCAACGGTGACGGTGGCAAAGGGTGGAGAGTAGATGTAACAAACAGATTTTTAAGAGGAAGAGCCAAAATGCCTTTGTGAATGACTGGAAGTCCATATTCATGAGAGAAGCCCCATAATTCCTTGCCCATGAAATTTAAAATCCTTCAATTAGTAAGATAGGTTTATTGGTTTGCCTAGAAACCTAACACAGAAAAATGCATAAGCCACCTCGCGGACATGGCTCTGGCCACCCCGATGGCCTGATCCCACTCCCTTCGGGTCTTGAACCCTTGGGATTTTGCGTGCCTGAACATCTGCATCATTAGTTCAGCTCCCAGAGCACTCATCAGGGAGTCTTTCATGGAAATAACTAGTAATGAGATTGCAACAAATGGGTGAGAGCTCCCAGATATAGCGAAAGAGCCATATGTATATACAAATTTTACATATGTATCTTGTATATATATTATATATCATATATCATATGTATACAACTATGAGCCTTTCATAGGACAACTCCTAGGAAAATGAGAATGAGTCACTAACAATTCTCTGCATCTCATCCCAAAAAAACTCCTGTGTCCTCAAGGATAAGCCTAAGGCTAAATCTGCACTTCAACCCTCCATCAGATGTGGGGTGCCTGAGACTAAAAAGGAAGAGCCTGGAAGGCAGTTCCAGTTGAGGCAGAAAACAACAACAACAAATAAGGTAGCACGATATCTGTAAATCAGGGCAGCGTGTTTTTGAGATAGGTGAATGTATTGTAAACAAATGATAAGGACATGACAGAGCTGAGGTTAAGGATCCTTAAGGGCACTCAGTTCACAAGCTGTGTAAGAGAGAAAGGGCAGGTCTTAGAAACAGCACGTGACCAGTACTGCGACCAACCGTCTTGCCGATGTCTGCACTCCCAGCATATTGCCTGCCTGGCCCACAGGTGACACTGAACATGAATGAGTAAACAATGAATAATTACTTGGTAGAGCAAATACTCCATACTTACAAGTTAGCTAAGGTCAATACTGGCTTTGGCCTTCTGGAATTTGTGGAAGGGTCCTTAGAGGGGCGCATGTAGGTATATGATCTGTCAGGACCAAGTATGTTGAACAGAGTCCCTTGATGCTGAAGGGAGTCATCTATGAGCTACTGGCGTCTCATCTGAGTTTCTGGGGGCTAGGACTCTGGACAACCAATCCAAGAAGAGCTGAAGGAATCCCAGGCTCCCAGAGTTTCTGGATCTTGTAAAGAAGATCCGCTGAAATGGACCCCTTTGGGCATCCTTAGCAAGACACCAAGGAAAGTGTACTTCATGTCTCCCCTGGAAGGAGACACATTATGTCTGATGGTGGCTGTGGGTGAATGAGCCCACAGGAAGCAGGATGTCTGTGTGTGTGTGTGTGTGTGTGTGTGTGTGCGTGTGTGTGCACACGTGCACACACGCACACACACACACACAAGTCTCACAAGGTTGACACTCTGCAATTAACGAATGTATTAAAAATAAGAATTCTTGTCTACTTGAGGTGTGATTTAAATTCCCTTCTTGAGATATGTTAGAAAAGCCCCAGCACTTAATGGAATTCAGCACTGTTTCCCACCAACAAAAGAAATAACATCTAATTAGCAGCAGATTTGGAGAACAGGTCCTGCTGCCTATTAGAAGTGTGAGAAAATATTAAAAACTAACCTGAATGGGAACCTCAAAGGCTGGAATATAACAATTTGGGGTTTATTGCAGAGGACTTTTTGCTTCTTTCTGGCTTGTCAGTTGAGTGCTGAATAGAAAAGAGGGTGTGAATTGCTAACTTTCAGATAAAGAAGATGTTATCGTGGCAGGGAAGTGAACATCTACATCATTAGATGTACATGGAAAGTTCCCAACAAACAAGCACAAATGGAGGGAATGAAGTTAGGGAAGGAGGGAGGGAGTCCACACAGTATTTAAAATGCATAGCATTTTGGCTGAAAGGGAACAGGTGGAAAAAATTCAAGGAAGCCTCATTCATCATGCATTCATTCATCCTTTGTCAAAACTCTATTTAATAGACTGTAATGTCTGCCATGTGTCAGGTACTAAGCTGAGAGCTAGTTATATAGTGGTGGACAAAACCTGTACGGTCCTTGCTCTCATGGAGCTTATAGTCTGGAAAGGAAAGGAGAGACTTCAGGTGAATAAAACAGCAAGTGCCATAAAAAAAAAAGATCAACAGGCATAAGAGAGAATAACAGGAAAGGCTTACTTTGGATTGGGCTTCCTCTTGAGGAGGGTCCAGTCATGCAAAAAGGGTCCAGTCATGCAAAAAGCTTGGGGAAGGGCATGCAGGCAGAGGGAATAGCATCTGCAGTGACCTAAAGCAGAGAAGAACTTGGCATTGGGAGGAATCGAAGGGAGAGGACAGTGTGCCAAGGGCATGGAGGAAGGACAAACAGGAGACGAAAGAGAGAAGGAAGAGGGGCCAGAGGGTACAGGGCCTGTGGACCGAAGAAAATAGCTTGGATTAATTCTGAGGGCACTGGGAAGTCACAGTCATCATGAGGTTTAGGTTTAGTATCTGGCCGCTCTGTGAGGAATGGATTGGAAGAGGCAAGAACGGAGGGAACGAGAACAGGGAGATCGGTACAGTGGTTCACAGGGGAGAGGACAGGGAGGGGCCTGCATGCACGTAGACCAGGGAGATATTTTGAAGCTAAAATGGGCATGACTGGGATTGCTTGGACATACAGGTTGGGGAGAGGACAAGATCAAAGGTGATTCGTGCACTTCACCTGGGCAAATGTTTCTTTATTTGTTCAAATCAGGAAGAAGAGGGACACGATGTCAAACTTGGGGAAAATGGAGAATATAGAACCACCAGAACAAGCATTAATTGAGTAAATGCTAATTCTGTGCCCAGCCCTGCAGCAGGTAAGAAAAGGTTTCACAAGACCTGAGTGTTTCCCATCCTTTCCAGGTGGCTGGGATTACGGTCCTGCCTTTCTGGTCACGGGACTGATAAAGTAAATAAAATGGAACGATAGCTCAGGAAAACGGATCATGTACTGAGTGGATAATGATTAAATGAGATGGATTATTATTTTAAACTACGATTTTCTGCCTACCAGGTATCTCAGGGGAAAGATCAACACATAATGAAATTTGGGAGCCCAAGTAATGGGAGAGGGTGAATTGGTCAGGTAAAGAACTAAACTTACACAATGGGAGCCTCAAGCCAGAAAGAAAGAATCATAACAGGAGAGGAAAATGGAAAGGTGATCTCAGAGACAAAAGCCTTCACGGGAATTGAATGCTCGAGAGAAGACCCGTCATCAGCAGAACCTGGGTAAGAAAGCCTCGCTGTGGGGAGCCCAGCTGGCTCAGTCAGTTAAGCGTCCGACTCTTGATTTCAGCTCAGGTCACGATCTTACAGTTCGTGAGTTCGAGCCCCGTGCTGGGCTCTGTGCTGACAGCACAGAGTCTGCTTGGGATTCTCTCTCTCCCTCTCTCTTTCTCTGCTCCTCCCCCATTCAAGCTCCCTCTTTCCTTCTCTCTCTCAAAATAAATAAACATTTGGAAAAAAAGAAAAGTCTCACCAGCCCAATACTGAAGGAAAAGGGAAATCAGATGGCACATCATTGTCTTAGGGGACAGGGAGGGAATGAGGGGACAGTGGGCAACACCGGCAGACGGCATCCAGGACGGCCAGGGGTCCACAGCTGGCCCTGCTGCCTCACTCTGCCTCAGGGAGGGAGGAAGAGCTTTTGTCACTGGGGTCCCAAAAGGAATTGAAGAACTTCCATGCTTCCTGCACCCCTATCCCATGGTCACCCTTTGCTCCCCTCCTGCCCCAAAGAGCCAGCACCCAGCCAGAGCCCTCCTCCTGCCGGCTGGGCTTCCCCCCCATTCCTCGACTGAAGGGCTTCCCTCGTCTGCCATTGTCACAGTCATGGTCAACAACATTGACTGGCATGGATTCTGTGAGAAGCAGAAGATGCACAGGTGAATGAGTGGCAGCATGACAACAGCAACTCACAGCCCTTCAGAGTTACTTTGCCAAAGGGCTCACCCAGCCTTTAATAGGCATCGATTCATCAAGACAGGCTTGCTTCAGGGAAAGAAAAACAGAGCTGGCTGTCAGAAGCATCGAACCTTAAGAGGCAGCTTAGACTAAGGACAGAAGCCATGCCAGTCTCGGGGAGTTGAGGGAGGCTTCCAGCTGACAGACAGCAGGAAGTCAGGACCCTCGGTCCTACAAACTGCAAGGAAATGAATTCCACCAACCAGAGTGAGCTTGGAGCGGAGATGGATTCTTCCCCAGTCAAGCCTCCAGACTAGCACACAGCCTGGCTGATGCCTTTTTTTTTTTAATCATTTGAGAGAGAGTGAGAGTACGCACGTCTCAGCAGGGAAGAGGAGCCGAGGGAGAGAGAGAGAATCCCATGTAGGCTCTGCTCAGCACACAGCCCAACCCGGGGCTTGATCCCATGACCTGGGGTCACGAACTGAAATCAAGAGTCTGACGCTCGGGGCGCCTGGGTGGCGCAGTCGGTTAAGCGTCCGACTTCAGCCAGGTCACGATCTCGCGGTCCGTGAGTTCGAGCCCCGCGTCAGGCTCTGGGCTGATGGCTCGGAGCCTGGAGCCTGTTTCCGATTCTGTGTCTCCCTCTCTCTCTGCCCCTCCCCCGTTCATGCTCTGTCTCTCTCTGTCCCAAAAATAAATAAAAAAAACGTTGAAAAAAAAAATTTAAAAAAAAAAGAGTCTGACGCTCAACCCACTGAGCCACCCAAGTGCCCCCCGCAAGCACGAAACTAAACGGAATCCTGCTCAGAGTCTGACACATATTAGGGCCACGGTAGTTTTGGCTATTACTAGTATCTCTATCACACCTTTTGTGGTACCAAAGACCAAAAGGGTTAATCTGTGGCCTCAGTCCTTTGGGGAAGGCCTCCTGAGAAAGCAGAACTTGAGGTAAGTAGTAAAGAAACATAGGACTTCAGGGGTGCTTGGGTGATGCAGTCAGTTAAGTGTCCGACATTGTTCAGGTTGTGATCTCAGTTTGTGAATTCGAGCCCCACGTCGGGCTCTCTGATGTCAGTGCAGACCCTGCTTCGGATCCTCCGTCACCCTCTCTCTCTGCTCCTCCCCCGCTCGCTCTCTCTCCCTCTCTCAAAAATAAACATTTAAAAAAGGAAAGAAGAGGAGGACTTCAATAATCAGCAAGAAGATGGCATGAAGGTGGGAGAATGGGAGTGTGGATGAGATACTACCGGGGGCAGTACAGAGGCAGTACAGAGGTTATATGGCAACTAACCAACTGTTTCCTTCATCCATTCACGTATTTCAGGCTACTCCTAGGTTTCCTTCATCCATTCATGTATTTTAGGCTACTCCTAGGAGCTGTGGAAACCAAGGTCAATAGGTCCATCAACTTACAGGGAAACACAGTACTTACAAGTATGTGCCTTGAAGAGGAGGAGAATGCACCAGAGGCCTTCAGACCCAGAAAAAGGAGTGACCGCTACAGTTCTGGATAAGAAGTTTAAGTCTAATGGAGGATCTTTACAAGGAGAAGGTGAGAGGTGGTCGAAGAGTTAGGGAAAGGTCGGTTGGGCATCACTGTCCTCTAGCACACCTTTGTGTGAATCTGAAAACCAGGCTTCTGTGACAGGACCAATTAGAAAAAGGCATGCCTTGGGCACCTGCAGCCCTCTTGGCACTAGATTGGTCAGGCAGAAGGCATCCTTATGTAAAATGGAAAAGATGGCCCTTCCTATGGAGGGCAGATGTAGTTCCATGGCAGGGAGCAGGCCTTGGTAAATGGAGTGTGGGCTAGACTTCAGCCCCTGCTCGCCCCATTCAGTTGGTGCCTTTGTGCAGGGCACGCCCTGTGGAGCTATAGGTCAGGGCCATGCCAGGCCAAATGGGCAAAGGCTCTGGAATCGGGAGCCTGCCCCCTACAATCCTACTTCTAAGACTAACAGTGACTGTCCATCTGTCCCCTGCTCACGCACAGTTATGCAACGTTCTCTGTATATTGTGTGTCTTGCTCCGGCCAGATGCCAGGTCTATGAAAGGAGTCAGGCCAGGTGCTTTCTCCTCCTACAGCCTGCCCTTCTGACACTGTTTGCTCTGAGAGGATGAGAATCGTGTCTTGGCATCCCTATGAGGTCCAGCCCAGGGTGAGCTCAAAGAGCCCTTATTGACTCAGATGGAAAGATGCAGGATGATCCAGCCCTATGTGCCACTTGTGGTGGGAAGGGCAAAGTCTACGCAGGATGGTGAAAGGACTAGTTGATTACAGTTTTTTCAAGTCCAAACTGTGAGAATCAACAGCATTCACTTCCAGACAGCATCCTAGGAATCCATGGCCAATTGGCTGGTTATTCCAGACTCACAGAGCACAGGAAAAGTGAAAGGCTGGTTGGGAATGAATGCCTACCCACTTATAAAACACTTGCTGTGTTTAGAGAATGAATCAGCTTCTTTAGTATCTGCAACAACGTAGGCCAGTTTGGGGGCAACCCTTACCTGCCTCCATACAACTCCCCCTCAGAGCCTTCTTCAAGCCAACTGCAAATGTGAAAGACCCATCTAGGTTCTGCCCCCCCAGGGTGCTTTCTCTAACAACCAGTCTTAAGTTCCAGAAGGAAATTCTTCCAGTGGATATAGAGCTGCTAGGGCTAGGTCACTGGTTTGTGGACAGGCAGTCAGAGACTGAACTGGCCTTAATAATGCAGAGGTTAATAATTAGCCTTAATTATTCATATTAACCTTAATCATTCAGAGACGCCCTTACAATAACAGACTGTGAAGAGTGTATTCATTTGACAAAGGGTTATTATATAGACTGCTGCATGGACAGCAGCAATTACCAAGTTGGGAAAGACGAGGTCCCTACCCCCCACCCCCACCCCCGTCCATAGGTCTTTGAGACATGGGACATGGGACCCAGGAGTTATTAAAACAACACAGAACACAGTAAGTGAGACAAGAGAGACACCACAAAGAACTTTGAGGCCTCGTGTGGGTTGACGAAGAAGGCTTCGTGGAGAAGATGACATTTGAGGTAGGCGAATGGGTAGCATGTCTGCAGTCCTGGAAGAGACAAGAGGACATTCTAAGCCAAGGGAACAGTCTAAGCAAACACAGTGCCTTAAGGAAGTTCAAGATTTGTGCAGAAAACAGCAAGAGGCTGGCTGGGTGGGGATAAAAGGTGCCTAAAGGATGACGCTGTGAACTAACTCAATAGCCAGAAAGCTGTTGGCAACGAGCACAGAGAGCTATGGTGCCAGCAGAAGGGGATCCGTGGGGAACGGAAGCCACTGAAGATTTTAGAGATGGGGATATGCTTGAGCTGCGTTTTTGGCAGACTGCTCAGGCAATTATATGGAGCTAGGGCAAATAACCAGAGGACAGATATTGAGGGCCTGAACCGATGAGGCAGCAGGGCAGTGGGAGGTATTGTAGGACAGAATTGAAATGTGCGCAGGCATCTTTTTGAAATTGTGAATCCAGGCTGGCAGAAAACAATGCCATGATGATAGAGAAATAAGAAGTCCTCAGTCCGCTTTGTGGTAAGACATCTGCTTCCATTTACCAATGTCTTGGGGGTCAATAGCATCAGCAGCAGA
The DNA here is from genome assembly GCF_018350195.1 of Panthera tigris. Taxonomy (NCBI): domain Eukaryota; kingdom Metazoa; phylum Chordata; class Mammalia; order Carnivora; family Felidae; genus Panthera; species Panthera tigris. The sequence continues at coordinate 73,202,098 of NC_056668.1, forward strand.
CCTGGTTTAATGGCTTATGGGATTGACTCAAGTAGTGGATAGGCCAGGAAAGGGGAATCACACAGAAGTACCTGGAACTGAAATCAGAAGACTGAGCTTGTAGTCCAGCCTAGCAGCTGGGTGACCGTAGGTAAACTGCTTTTCCTCTCGGGACCTTAATGTCTCCGCTTGTAAAACGGGACCATCCAAGGCCCGTTCTAACCCTTACACATGATGATTCTGCAAATAGCATGGCTTCTGCAGAGGCCTGTGTCTGTTTATGATCCAGACGCTGTCCTGACTCCTTTTGTACACGTGGAAACTCGTTTATATCTCACAACAATGCTTCGAGGTAGGTACTTGGTATTGGCTGAATGTTTGTGTTCCCCTAAAAGCCTCAGGTTGAAATCCTAACCCAAGATATGATGGTATTAGGAGGCGGGGCCTTTGGGAGGTGAGTAGGACTTAAGGGTGGAGCCCTCACGAATGGGATTAGCGCCTTTCTGAAAGAAACTCCAGAGTGCTAGCACACCCCTTGCGCCATGTGAGGACGCAGAGAGAAGATGGCCCTCTGTGAATAAGGAATGGGTTTTCCCCGGACACTGAATCTGACGACACCATGATTTTGGACTTGCCAGTCTCCAGAACCGCGAGAAGTAAGTTCCCGTTGGTTAGATGCCACTCAGGTTATGACATTTTGTTACGGCAGCCCAGGCTAACTGAAGACAAGAAAAGGGGGGAACATAGATGTAAGAAGAAGAGGTAACCCAAGCAGGGTGGCTTTGGAGTCCTGCTTCTAGCCATACGTGCGGCCATTGCATACAACACGGCAACACAGCGCTGCCCTGGGGAAGCCATGAGAATACGTCTCTTTGCAAGTGCCTGAGAGCCTAGCTTGAAGGCCAGCGGTGCGTGTCCTTCCTCCCAGGGCCTGGACCACTCCAACAGGTGAAAGATCGTACACAGTGCTGCTTGAACAATGGTCAGAGGTTGGCCGCATGAGTGGTGGGAGCCTGTAGACAGGGACTGTGGGGTCTTACGCTGGTCACACAGGAAATGCCACCCCCGGACCCGCACCCATCCCACTGGAGCTGCCGGAAGGTGAGCTGATCTGGCATGAATCATGTTCACTCCCCTTCCACCAAAGCCCTGCTTCCAGCTGCTGGCGTCTCATGTTTCACATGTCCCAAATGTTGGAATTCCTAGGGCCCTAGTTAAAGAAGGCAATGCCCATCCGGAGGGCCTCTACCATCCTTCCAGGTAAAAATAGATCCCACTTGGTGCTCAAACATGGTTAATTATCTGGGAGTGTGGCCCCCACCTTTATATAGGGATTCACAGTATGCGAGGCATCTGTATAAAAGTGATGCCGTTTGATGCTCAGAAAAAAACCCTGCGAGCTAGCTTAGGCTACATGATACTTAATGCTCATTTTTGTCAATGAGGACACTAAGGCTGAGAGAGATTAAATGGCTGGAGTGAAAGGTAACCCGCTGCCAAATATCGGGGGAACTAAAACCCCACCCTTCTGTCCTCAAATCTGGCACTCTTCCCTTTACACCAGAGCATCCCGGTGCGAAACAAAAAGTCAGTAGCAACTCTGGTTTTTAATCACAAGTGATGAACAGCCAGACAAAAAAGTTCTATCACTGCCATTGGGTGCCAGTCCTAGAGCAACCCTCAGTGGGTCAGTGTGCCTTGTGTTTAGGAAGGAATCATTCCAGATTGGCCAAGGAGGCTAAGAGAGGTGTGTTATGTACACCGCTAAAATATAAGCCGTGCCTTTTGGGATGACCATGACTGTCGGCACTTCTGTGCATACTACAGTCAGACGGGCAGCGCTGAGGGGAAATAGCACAGACTCCTGGACAGAGCCTTGGACCGTGAGACTTGAGGCCCGAGTTCAAGCACCTGCTCTGGTACTTACTAATGTGACTGCAACAAGTCATGTCCCTTCTGTGGGACTTACCTTCTTCATCTGTAAAATGGGGATAAAACCCTGCGTCCTATCCGTCTGACAGGGATGTTGCAGGAAGCAGATGAGATAATGGACATCAGAGAAGCATATTTGTCCCCTGAGGAAGGGAGATATGTGTCAGGGGTCAATTCCCAGCCATTCGGAATCTTTCCCACTCCAGGGTCTTTGGCTGACCCTGGGAAAGTGACCAACCGTTTGCAAGAACCTAATCTTGGACCTCCTCCAGCTGCTGAGCTAAGACCACCCGCCGGGTCACCTAACACTCTGTGACTTGGAGCCTTCCTGCTGACCTCTCTGAAAATATTGTTAATAGACCAAAGATACACTGAATAGCTGGCTTCCTTTTGGGGAGGCGGTCCCGCTGAGCCACGTGACGCAGGGGCACGGAGCCACCTTGGTGGGGTGGGCAAAGGAGCGGCTTGGCTGCCTAGGGAACTCATGAGCATTAGTAGCCCATGAATCCTGAGCCACCTTTCCACTCCTTCTAACTCAGTTTGTCTGGTCGATCTCTGACTTCTCCTCTAGCCCTAGAAGTCTCTGAATCTATGAAGCTAATTCACAACTCCACAACTGTTGTCCATTCACTTGCCCTCTCTAAATGCCATTGCCCCATCTGCAAAACCCAAATCACACTCCCTGCCCGCAGCTGCAGCGTGCCGCTGTGCAGTTTGATTAGAAAGTCACTCTGAACTTGATCTCCTTGGAGGATGTCTGCCTCGCTCAATCAGTCAGTTGTAATGAGGTCATCGTTGGAACTGGCAGCTCGCACGGCTTTGGAATTCAAGCAAAGCACAGCAGACTTTCCCCCAAGAGCTGCATAAGCCTCCGGTACCCTGGGGTGACTGCTGCCCAGCTGATGTCAACCTTCCCACCAGCAGTCTCCCCCAAGATGTATCCACCACAACGAGGCTTGCTGGCAACTCACAAAGTTCTCCCCACAGACAGCACCCGGGCTCTCTGCTGCTCCTCCTTAGAAGTCCTCTTTATTTATCTTCCTGCAGAAGAATAGGTGGAAGGTCGAAGTTCATCAAATGCTCCTTCTGGTCAGCCAGTCTTTAGCCTGTACAAAGTGGAAACCACTGAGAGTCTGTGAGTTAGTTCAGCTGTTCTCGAACTGTGTACTATGGATCCCTGGGGTCACCAAGATAGTTTCAGGGATGCCATGAGGTCAGAACTATTTTCATAACGGTACAAAGATGTTCATTGCCTTTCCTCCCTCCTTTGACATTCGCAGTGATAGTATAAAAGCAGCAGTGAGTAAAACTGCTGGTCCCTTAACACAAATCAAGACAGCGACCCTAGACTGTATGGTAATCGGTATATTCGTCACTATCGTGTACTTGCCATAAAAAAAATTTTTTTTAAGATGGTCTGGGATAAAACAATAAAGTTACCAACTTTATGAAACCTCAACCGTTGCGTAGCACGGTTGTTTTCATGCTGTGTGTTGAACCGGTGAGCGCACATAACTTCTGCCTCCTTCAGAAGTACCATGCTGTCTCCAGAAGAATCAGTTGTGTGGCTGAGTATAGCGAGCTGTACTAATCACCCTTTCAGAAAACATGTTTTTATGTGAAGGAAGCAACTAACAGATAAACGATGGTTATTCAGACTTGGGTTTTGGCAGGTATTTTTTCAAAAATGAATCTCATGAGGCTGTCACTTCAAGGAAAACAACAGACAGTATTTGTTGCCCATGACAAAATCCGAGCTTTCAAGTGAGATCAGGATCTTGGAAAAATTGCATCTGCCACTGCGAGCTTGACAGCTTTCCAGGGTTTAATGGCTTGTCCAATGATATGCCAATGGTGATATTAACAAGTGTGATTTTTAAATGCTGGATAATGAAGTGTGTTGATATTTAGAAAATGTTTGTAACTTGGGGCGCCTGGGTGGCTCAGTCAGTTGAGCATCCAACTCTTGATTTTGGCTCAGGTCATGACCCAGGGTCATGGGATCGAGCCATAGATTGGTCTCTGCACTGAGTGTAGAGACTGCAAGATTCTCTCTCTCTGTCTGCCCCTCTTCCCCTCTCACACACTCTCTCTCTCTCAAATAAAATAAAAATTAATTAACTAATTAAACGAACAAATGTATATAACTCAGTGAATCAATTTGTTTTAAATGGCCCATGTATGATGTTAGAAAAAGATAAAGTCAAAGTGCAAGATAAAGGAATAGATTTTAATGTAAGAAGGCAAAAAGTTCATTGATGTGGTTTCATATTCTACATCGTAAGGAAACTTTAAAAAAAAACTACCACCTCTTGAGTTGAGATGTAGTATGAAAAAAGAACACCCAGAATTATCTAAGAAAACTATTAAAATATTCCTCCCTTTTTCAACTACATATATGCATAAGGCCAGATTTTCCACATACACATCAAACAACATAGCACAACAGACTGAATGCAGGAGAAGCTATGAGACTCCAGGGTCAACTCTGAAGCTAAACATTAAAGCAACTTACAAAATATAAAACAAGGCCACATTTCTCTGTAAGACTTTTGTTTTGGGAAGTAGAATTACTTTTTATAAAATAAAAATAAAATTAAATAAAAATTTAATAAAATAATATAAAAATAAAAAATAAAAAATTACTTTTTATAAAATAAAAAGTTCCTTGTATTGACATGTTTATTATTGTAATTTTAAAGTGAATTAGTAAATAAATATTTTTTTAAATCCCTCTGTGTTCATTTTTAACACTGTAAATTTTGACAGCTATAACTCAAACAAAATCTCTTGAGGTCCTCAGTAATTCTTAACAATGGAGAAGAGTCTTGAGACCAAATCGTTTGAGAATGCCTAAGTTTCAATATTCTATAGTATTAGGATTGCGGATTCACAACAGTGGGGAGGCTTGTGGTCAAGGATTGTATGGGAGCCTTCTGCTACATGCTGACAAGGGCTGATAAGGGCCAGAACAGTTCTTTTTTTTTTTTTTTTTTTCATGTTTGCTTATTTTTGAAAGAGAGAGAGAGAGAGAGAGACAGAGCATGAGCAGGGGAGGGGCAGAGAGAGAGGGAGACACAGAATCAGAAGCAGGCTCCAGGCTCCGAGCTGTCAGCACAGAGCCTGACATGGGGCTCGAACTCACGAACTGTGAGATCATGACCTGAACTGAAGTTGGATACTTAACCGACTGAGCCACCCAGGCGTCCCTAGAATTTGTATTTTAATAAGATCCCTAGGTGATTGGTATGCACATTCAAGTATGGTGGGCACTTTTCTGTGTTTCTTTAAAAAAAATTTTTTTTAATGTTTTTATTTATTTTTAAGACAGAGAGACAGAGCATGAGCAGGGGAGGGGCAGAGAGAGAGGGAGACACAGAATCGGAAGCAGGCTCCAGGCTCTGAGCTGTCAGCACAGAGCCCGATGCGGGGCTCGAACTCACGGACTATGAGATCATGACCTGAGCCAAAGTCAGACGCTCAACTGACGGAGGCACCCAGGCATCCCCACAACAGTTCTTAAGGTGGCAATGAGGCCGGCCAGAGGTGTGGTGCCCATTCACTGTGCAAACCAAGGTCACTATGTCACACTTTGGTTTCATTCCAATGCTACAAGACCATGGCTCTGAAGTGGACTTGGTCTCCTCCGAGGGTCATTTCCAATGCTGGTTATTTGAGGGGGGGATGTAACAAGAAGCAGAAACAGAGCATATAAATAGGACAAACTTACTCCAGCTGTCTGGGTGGAGACTTGAGGAAGCAAGGAGACTGGGCACATACTCTGCTTGGCAAGTGCTGAGATAATGCCTATGAGGGGGATACAGAAGCGGAGGCCGGGACGAGGCGGGGTCCGCAGGCCTCAAAGAGAAAAGCCCACCCGGTATCTTGTGTCACAGCATGACCCGCGTTTACTTCTTTTTTGTTATCATTGAGTCTCCAGTGAAACAAATCTTGTCAAAGAGCGCGGCTTTGTCTCTGCTGGAGGAAAGCGAAGAAAGAGGCATGAGTTGATTGATGCAGGGAAAATAGCAGGCCCTCATCCAGGTTACTGTGGGCTGGGGTAATGGTTAGAGAGAAACTCTCAAGAAAAAGGGGGAACTCACGAATCAGAGACATGGCTTCTCCGTCCAGTGACAGCTAGACTTTGTTTACAAAAGGCAGAATTTTCCCTACAGGAATTGACTGACCTGAGGTATATTTTGGAGTAAAGAAGGAATGGAAGTGGCTGAATACAGCTGCTAAAGTGGCTCCCAAACTTCTACTTGGCGTCTGAGATGCCTGTGAGACATCCCAGACAGAGAGGCCCAGAACAGAAGGCAGAAGCTTACAGAGGCTGAGGTTCTGGAATTCTGGAGTGAGCACACCACCTTGAGAACCACAGGTCCACATAGATCAGCGGTTCTCAGGCCTTGTAGCAATCCGGAATCACCGTGGAGGACGACAAGAAGGAATCTTGGGAATCCTGCCCATCGCAGACCAACTGAATCAGAGTGTGCAGGGGTGATTCTGATGCACACCACAGAGGGTTCATGAAGGCCAAGGAGACAGTGGGATCTCCCAGGAAAGAGAGAAAGAGTGAGTGCAAAACACAGTCCCGAACCCCAAAGCATCTTACTATTGAGCACCAGAAGTGTGTACTTCCTGTCAGTAAAGAATGCGCTTAATTGAACTCTAATGAGCTTTCCACTACTGGCCGCACTCCGGCCCACGGAATACATGAATCACTTGTCCTTATGCAGTGCAAGAGTCCTCTGCTAATGTTTGGAGCCCTAAACGTAGCCACTTGAGCTTCCCATCTATCAGGCATAGTTAGGGATCCCAGAAGCCTCACATAGCCTGGCGATAAAACAGAGAAAGAGCTGGAAGGCAATAAGTGACAAACCCCAGCCCTTCCTAGATGTCGCTGTGGACAATGGATGCTGTCTCCTAGAAACAATCCCTTTGCCTTGCACCCCAAGACCGGATGAAGTGAACATTTCTGAAACACGTCCAGGAGACAGACTGTTCTCTGGGAGGCTACGAGCTGTCTCTCCTAGCAAAGAAGGGAAAAACGTGAGTAAAATGTTTTTCATCTTTTAAACAAGCTTCTCTTGCCATCGTATAAGCAACTCCATATGCAGACCAGGGTTTCAAAACTCTTTTAAACGTCATTATTTCATTCCCTTTATGGAGTATGTGGTCTTAAACAATATTGCTTGCTTGAGTGCATTCGTTAAGTAGTAACTTATTTGTCCGTGTACTAATGAATCAATGACATGTAAACATAGAAACTTCAGGTCAGCCTTGCTTAATACCGCGGGTACTCAATAAATGCTGCAATGAATTCAACTCAATGTCACCATACTACCAGGTAGATCTACTTTCCACCAAAGGCAAAGAAAATGGATATTTTGGCTACTTTTATAGCTTTGTTCCAGTGAAGGGGTTTTGGAAATAGCTCAAGGATTTATTTGTAGTATCGTGGAACACTAGGGTTCCAGGAAACCCACAGCAAGAAGTTCTTATATAGACTTTGACCCCCAAACTGAGCCCTGACAGGGTATAAACTTCTTCCTACAGGGATTTACAGGCAGGCCCAGCAAGACATGTCAGTTGTACCAGCAGAGAGGGGAATGCCTACTTAGTACAGATAATGGGATGCCTCGTTTGGGTTTCTGGACCAGAAACAAGATGGCATTGGCCCAAGGACATATTTGGGGGCACACATAGTTATATTTGGCTGCAGGCAAGTTGAACTAACCTGTTAGCTGATCCCCAAGAGTGGATTAGAATCACCTGGGGAATGGAGACACCTGGGTGGCTCAGTCAGTTACGTGTCCGACTTCAGCTTAGGTCATGATCTTGCGGTTTGTGAGTTCGAGCCCTGCATCCGGCTCTGTGCTGACAGCTCAGAGCCTGGAACCTGCTTCGGATTCTGTGTCTCCCCCTCTCTCTGCCCCTTCCCTGCTCATGCTCTCTCTCTCTCTCTCTCAATAATAAATAAACGTTAAAAAAAATTAAAAAAAAAAAAAAAGAATCACCTGGGAACTTATTAAAATACTGATTCCTAGGCACTACCCCAGACTTGAACCAGAATCTCAGAGAAGGCTCTGCCATCTGCATTTTATTTATTTATCTTTTAAGGTTTATTTATTTAGGGGCGCCTGGGTGGCTCAGTCAGTTAAGCGTCCAACGAGCTAAGGTCATGATCTCCCAGTTCATGAGTTCGAGCCCCACATCGGGCTCTGTGCTGACAGCTCAGAGACTGAAGCCTGCTTTGGATGCTGTGTCTCCCTCTCTTTTTGCCCTTCCCTACCCTCTCTCTCTGTCTCTCTCTCTCAAAAATAATAAACAGTTAAAAAATTTTTAATAACTAAAAAAAATAAGGTTTATTTGTTTATGTTGAGAGAGAGAGAGAGAGACAGCATGAGTGGGGGAGGGGCAGAGAGACAGGGAGACACAGAATCGAAGCAGGCTCCAGGCTCTGAGCTGCCAGCACAGAGCCTGACATAGGGCTTGAACTCACAGACCCGTGAGATCATGACCTGAGCCCACTGACCCACCCAGGCACCCCTGCAATCTGCATTTGAAACAAGTTCCCAAGTAATTCGAACGAATGTCCCTCTGAAGAGCCAGTGTCATATACTCCACACTGTCAAGCATTGAGGGTGGGGCCGGTTTGTGAATGAAGACAGTCCATCAGTAAACAGCTGCTTCACCACCACAGTCCCTTTCTGTGTCGCATCCTGCCTCAGTGTTTCCCACATTTCCCACTCTGCTCTCACAAGCTCAGGGAGGTGGCAGATAGTGGCAGAGCCAGGGAAGGCCTCAGACCTTCCACACCTCGACCATCTGCTCTGTGAGGCCTTCTTCCCCACAGCTTGTGCCAAAAGGACCATGTGAAGACATTTTGCCCTATATCTTCCCCTCTCTTGCCAGGGAGTCCCTTCCCACCCTCATCACATGGTGACATTTTATCCTTTGAGGTACCGACAAGTATAGACAGCCACCACCGCCCACATATCAGAGGGGCTCTGACAAAGGGCTCGTGAGATTATGAACCTTATCCACTGTGAGTAACACAGGAAGGACTCTTGCAAAACACCGCCTCTTAGGGCGAGGTGCTGGGACACTGCTCCAGCTGTGTTCAAAACTCCAGCTGTCTCCTCTTCCCTGGCTCTGGAGGAAGAGATAGACACTTCCCCAACATCCGGGCCTCAGGTCTTGCTACAGATGACCCTGTGGGCCCAGCTCACCTGCCCTCTCGCGTCCTGCCAGCCTCTGTGGGAGCCTCGGGGAGAGCATTGACCTTCTGGCTGAGCTCCCCTAACTCAGAGTCACCAGACTGCATTCCTGTCTTCGGGAGCAAATGAGGTTCCAAGAAAGGGTAGAATCAGCAGGAAGCAGCTGTTAAGGCACCTGGAAACACCAGTGACCATTGGTGGACTTTCTCCCCCTCACCCCCCGGGGAAAAGGCCGCCCAGACGAAAGCACCGCTGTTATGTTCCCACCTAGGGTAGCTCAGTGGTGCCAAGGTGGAATGTGAAGTGTGCTACCTGTCTTGGCTCCCGTGACCCTCTTCCCCACCCACCCTGCCCCCCCCAGTTCATACTGCTCCGTTCCCACATGAGCTCAGGGACCCAGCCCTACTTTAAGAAGTCCCAGGCCATGTCACCCAGGCACCAGGCAGTCTCTCTGTGGGTGCTCCCTGTGTCTACCTCAGCTGGAGGAAAAGGGGCTCAAGAACCTCAGGTCCCCCCTCTGCCACAGTGGGAGCCGTCAGTCCCACCAAGGAACGTGTCAGGTTGTGTACCAATTCATCCTACCCCATCCTTGGTTAGTCTTGCCATTGTGGCTCCGAGGGGCGGGGCATGCGGATGGCAGAAGCTCTGTCACCTTAGCCAGAAGCTCAGTCCCCTTGCTGGCCCTTCCCCTCACAAGGTGGAACAGCCACACATTCCCCTCCTTTGCCCCAGCATCCTAATCTGTAAGTAGAATCCAATCCATACCTAATTCTTGGGGCTGTTACAAAATCTGGCAATAGGTGTTGAAGAAAATGCTTAGAAGGCTATAAAGCAGACTAGGTTTTTAAATGTTTCTTTTTTTTTTTAATTAAAAAAAAATTTTAGAGCTTATTTTTGACAGAGAGAGACAGAGTGTGAGCAGGGGAGGGGCAGAGAGAGAGGGAGACACATAATCCGAAGCAGGCTCCAGGCTCTGAGCTGTCAGCACAGAGCCCAACGCGGGGCTTGAAATCACGAACCGTGAGATCATGACCTGAGCTGAAGTCGGACACTTAACCGACTGAGCCACCCAGGCGCCCCTGTTTCTTTCATTTTTGATGCTTAAAGATTTAAGGATTTCTTTTCCTGTTTATAAAAGTCGTTTATAAAAGTCATACATATATATATATGTTCTGGGATACACACACACACACACACACACACACACATATAGATATATATATACACACACACACAAATATACATATATATCATTTTGGAAAGTACAGAACAGAATAAGAAAAAAAATTGTCTATAGGCCCATCACCTAAGCAATTCTGGTCATTTTGATTTCTTTTCTTCTTCTTTTTTTTTAACCAATCTTTTGTTAAAGATTGGTTTAACAAAACCAATAGAGTACGATCTCTATTTGTGATTTTGAATGCTGTTTTAAGGTATTGCTTTTTCTTATTCAACATAGTATGAGCACTTTCCCATGTTATTAAAAAGTCTTCTTAAACACAATATGCAATAACTACTGGATGAGGCAATTTTTGAGCAGAAAGTTTTTTATGCATTTTGGATTGCTTTTACAGGATGAGTGCCCAGAAGTCCGATCACTGGATTAAAAGGTATGACTATGTCAAGACTCTTGTTGCATGTGTTGCAAGCTATTGTTATATCCCTTTTTTCCTGGAGTTGGGAACTGAAACGCAGAAGTTGAAATAATTTGTCCTAGTTCACACAGCTAATCCTCAACAAGTCCAGGACAAAACGCAGGGCAAGAGACTCCACGTTCTGTGGTCTGTGCTCAACACGGCCCAGGAGAGAAGGCTGCTACTGCCGACCGAGCATCTGATAATTTGCACTAAAGAGGACAAACAGCCCCATGGGGCATCAAACATGGAGCAAAGGCTGACGCACCTGGGCGCAGGACACCTGGGTTCTACTGGGGGCTCCCCTGCCAACTCCATCACTCTGAGCAAAGCAAGTCCCTTGGGCCTCAACGTCAGCCTCCAGTCTGGATCTAACACGCTGCCCTTCTGTCCAGATACCTCATTACCAAAACAAAAACAGAAACATTTTGGTTTTGATCTCACATAAAAAGACCAAAAGTAATACATTTGCTCCCACTCCATGTACCTGCTCTGTTGGCCACAAAACGGATCCGGCTGCATCCCAAGGCCAGCAGGTTGGGGTTAATGAGACAGTAAACTCCAGAAAACATGCCCCAAGCCGGAATCTGCCAGCGAGTGGCAGGAGAATGCAGTCCTTTCAAGATCAAGTCAGATGGCCTGAAACACAGCTCAGCGCTGTATCTCAGCACCAGGCTCCGTCATCGGCACTGTAAAGACATTCCCCTCAGTTCTGGTCCCTGGGACGGAGGGCATCAGCACCAGTAGGCCAGGCTACTGTCTGTCCCTGCACAAATGTGCTGAAGGGCAGCCGCCCAGGGTCCTCAGAGCATGGGGAATGGTGTGCTAGGTTCTTTTCCCATGTGACCAGGAACTCGGGATGCCACATCAGCAACTGTGAAACCAGGGCCTGTGGGACGCGGTGGGTGGGGCTGCTGTTTGTCAGTTGCTGATGTGCAGACCGCCACTTCCCGGGACTCAGGCGTGAGTGCCTCCGTTATGCGTGGAGGGTCAAGTCCCGAAATCTGTGAGAAACTGGGCATTCCTAAGTCTACATCCCTGTCTCATTTCCAGCGCCAGGGGAACAGACCGGAGGATGTAGATTCCACAACACTTTTGAGCACGAAAAAATGTTTGCCCCACTGGTGGAAGATCTGTCCCATCTCTCTCAGAAAGGGGAATGGTGTGTTCAGGGAAGAAACCCAGCAGGAGACTGGATAATCCGTGTGAAAACACGCATGTGAAGTGTCAGGAAACCATTCTGCTGACTCAGAACGAGCCATATAACATGTCATTTACATAATTAAAAGCTCATGTACACAAAAGAACACACTTTTTGCAAGAACATGTTCAAATAAAAAGATAAACAGAAAGGCATTAATAGAGCGGTCTACGGGCAAAGAAAGGGAATGGATTGGAGCATGGAAACAATCACCTTTCATCCGTGAAAAAGAGAGGCCTTCCAGCGGCCAGTTTTGAGAATGGCCATGAACTGAGAAATATCATCAACTCAGTCCTCTGGACCTAAGGTCCAAAATTTTAAAATGAAAGGGAAGAGAAAACAAACCAGACCCAGGAGATGTCGGTCAGAACGGCTTTGGAAGAGCCATGAGTTTATTTTTATAAAGGGAGGAGATCACTGGTGTCTACATGAGACAGAGGAGTTTGGGCCCTGGATGCACCTTTGAACCACCAGGAGAGCTTTTAGAAGATACTGGATACGTGCCTTAGTTGCCTGGGGTGAGCCCAGGCTTCCATGCTGAAAAAGAGCCTCGTGGGTCTGAGGAACAGCTGGGATGAGAAGACAGCCCTGGAGTATCCCACCCATGCCTTTGGGCTCTGGCATGGGGGTACTCAGGAAGGGAGGGCTTGCCTGGAGAAGAGGAAGAAGTGTTTTGGAGAGGAAGTGTCGGTTGAAGTGACTTGAAATGAGGCGCTGTTTCAGAAGGGGGTGTTGAGGTAAACACAGGGCCTGAGGCACAGTGGTAGGGGACAGCCCCAGCGTGACCCCTGCAGCTGACCCCCACATGTTACAGATGAAGGAGAACCCTGACACTGAGAGAAAGTGACCTACCCAGAGATGGGTCTCCAGCACAAGTGCCCCAACTCCCTTGGTCTTCCCAGCTCTCTTCCCACTGTCCCGTGGAGCCCCAGCTACTGCCGAGGCCCCCTCATCCTCCTGCTGTCTCACCAATGCCATCACAGAAGCAGGGGGGAGGCCACCCCAGAAGGAGCTGGCAAGTGATTTGAGCTTCTTGAGAAAAAATAAAGAAAAGTTTAGATAGGAATCTGATGAGTTCTTGTTCATTCCTTTCCCTTTCTCAGGGAAATGTTTTCCTTCACTGAAAACTGCCTATCACGCTCTGGATTTGGGTTTTTTTCCTCCCTAAGCCCTTAATTCTGGAAGCTCATTTGTTTTTAGTTCTGTTAGTGTTGCCAGCCAGGCTCGGTAGATTCTCCTAATCACTCTTGATTTCCTGAAGCTTTGAAGATGTGTTTGGCCACCCTACTGAGGAAGAGAAGTCCGTGGAGTGAGGGTCTGAAAGGGGATGACTGAGAATGTTTGGTTTCCACCAGAATACACGGAGTGTCAGGTGTCCATGTGTGAAAGGTTTTCACATTTGCTCAATGTTTACAGGCAAGAAAAGTAGGCCCAAGGGAGGTTACATAAACTTCCAAGTTATGTGCAAACTCCTATAAGGGGATTGGGTCTTACTCATTTGTGCCCCGCTGGGGCCCAGACCAGCAACAGCATAGAGGAGATGCTCGTGAAAAGCTCACCGAAGGGAGTGGCCGAGCTGAGATCTGCCCCCAGCCTTCTGACTTCCAGCCCGACACTGGGATCACAAACACAGGCATGCTCAGCCTCTGAAGGCCATACAGGGTATACCTGGCCCTGGCCAGGTCTCCACACAGCCTTGACCTAGCATCATGCTGGGCACACACAGCTGGTGCTCAGCCAACGTTCACCGGACCATCCTTACAGCTCTGTTCGTGCTTACTCTGGCCCTAATTGTCAGCTTTCCATCCAGATGTATTGGCAGAGAGCCTGCAACTGGGGTGGGTCTCATGAAGCATTCCAGAAGAAAATCCAGAATCGCAGGGCTGAGAGGGAAATTAAAGGTCATCCAGTTTTACTGCTCGTTCTCCTCCCTCCCTCCCCAAACGCAGACACAGACACACACACACACACACACACACACACACACCCTGCTTCTCTCCCCTCAGGCGCACACACTTTCTCCCACTGATTGGCTGGGTCTGCGGGTACGTTTCTGGCTGAGAAACATTTCTTTATTTGATGTTGTTAATGCAGAGAAACGACATGAAGAGGCCACGTGCAGGTGCTCTAGCCACAGCCCAGCTAAAGACCCCTCCGTCAGCCAGCATTAATCACCAGCCACGTAAGTGGAGATACCTCCGTATAATATACCATGCTAGAGTTATGACCAAAATATTATTAGAGCTGCAGGAGAGAGCAGTTAGTAGTGGTGGGGATATCAGGGAAGGCTTTATCAAAGAGGTGGCAAGTGGGATAGGCCTTAAAGAATGGCTAGGCTCTGGCCTTGCCCATGGGTGTAAGGCAGAATTAGTTTAGACAAGCTATGACATGAGCATGGTCATGTTGGACCTAGCACACCAGGCTAACTGTTGTCAACCAGAGAGAGGTCCATGCTCCTGGAAGCCCCGGGGTGCCCAGCAGGGTGGTGGCGGGGGAGGAGCTCTCAGTCACTGGATGTTGTTTACTTGCTCCAAGGACTTGGGAGAAGGCAAGAGACTGGCCAGCTTCCTCATCTCTGAGGGAAGGGTGGAAGGTGGGGAGGGCACGGAGGAAAGTGCACCAGGAGGGGCTAGATGGTGCTCTGCAGGGGCTTGGGAGGCACTGGCTGGGTCTGCTGCCACTTAACTTGCCATAGGGCCTTGGCCTAGCTCGTCTCACTGAGCATCTTCTCATCTGTAGAGAAGGATGGCAATTTCATGGTTATTGATGAAAACTCTTTGAGAAACACCACGACTGGAGGAACAAAGAGGATTGCTGAATCTGGGGCCTTACTTGACAGCACATGAGGATGGGGAGGTAACTCAGCAGCTGGCGGCCAGAGGATCTGGGGTTGTCTTCACTTGGATGTGAAGTTCTGGCCAGCAGTGGGGTCTTTGGCTGGGCAATTGCTGGAACACCGATACATGGCCTCTTTGTGTGATCTCTCAACCTGGGATAGTTCAGATCTCTTCAGAGCATAGTGTCTGGGTTCTAAGAGAAAGTATCCCAAGAGAGAAAAACGGAAATGCATGGAATTTGTATGATCTAGCCTCAGAATGCACATGACACCCCTTCCCGCATGCTCTACTGGTCAAAGCAGTCACAAAGCTCTGTTCAGTTTCAAAGGGAGGGGATATAGACTCCACCACTGAATGGGATAGGCGCCAAGGTCACGTTTTAAGAAGAACATGCAGTAATCTTTGAAAAATGCACTCTACCACAACATTCCTTACCTTGGCACTCAAAGCCTCTGCCATACGCTCCCAGCAGCATCTCCTGCTCCCTCTCAGCACAAACCTCCCCCCGCTGCAGAAAGGCCCGCCTCCCCGCTGTGCCCAGAATATACCATACTCATCCCGGCCTGAGACCTTGAGCCCTGTTCTACTCACTTCTTGACTATTCAAGTCCTGTCTCCCAAAGGATTCAGGTTCCTGGTGTGTTTGAGTAACAGTTAAGATAAAAAAGGAAGTCTCTTAGGAAACATAGTTCCCAGGGTCTTCTTTACTGCTCTAGAGTAAGGGCTGCTTCTTTCTGAGAATTAGTAAAACTTCTACCATGCTGAGAGTCACTTGTTCTGAAAAGCATCTACCGAACGTGGGCATGGGTCCCCTTCAACAGTTACCATTGCATGCCTTCTCATGAAACTCAGGTTCTTTATCTCTCCCAGACAGAAATGATGAGTGCAATAAATTAAAGTCAGCTTGTTTTCAACCAACAAAGAGTGTGGCTGACAATAAAAGTGTAAATATGATTATGGTTAAGGGATTTTTTTTTTCAGCTTTGCTCCATTTCATCTCATTAGACTTTCCACTAATAAAGGGCTGGCCAGCATTCCTCGTTAATTGCTCTCCAATTAAATCAGAGGCCAGGCCCCTGCCTCCTATGTAGACCCCAGTCCCTAGGAGCTCTGGGCATCTAGTAGTGCTCAGGAAACACTCAGTGGCTGCTTGATAGAAAAGCAGAAAGGAGGCAGCCAAACTCTGCAGTGGGTCCCCACTGAACGCAACGGAAGCAGCTAACATTCGGCAGAGCTTCCGACCTTACAAGGAGTTTTTGCATCCATTCCTTGCTCTGGTGAGGCACAGAGTAAAGGTAGTGTTGTCCCCATTTTAATGATGAGGAAGCTGAGGCTCAAAGAGGTTAAGGGGCTTTTGCAGAATCAATGGCTCCCATGCAGGGTGCAAGGACTCTAAGCTAAGTGTTTTCATTCCCCGGTCTAGATTCTTTTCTATTGCACTGCCTCCAGTTCCACTGGCTTATTCTCTCATTTCATTATTCACTCATTGATGGATTTGCCAAATGCTTAGTAAGCACATACTTTATACACAGCATGACGTAGGCACCGGGGAAACAATGGTGAGCAAGGCAAAGTCCCTGCTTCCATCGGCCATGTAGTCCAGAGGGAGAGATGGCAATAAACATCTGAACAATTACACAATTAAAAGAACTTGACATAATGGCAAGTGCTGTAAAGAAAATGGAACAGAGTAACGGGATAGAGAAAAGCCAGGATTGTTGGGGCAGGGAGGTAAAGAGGGGGCCCGTTAGCTAGGATTGTCAGGAAAGGCTTCCCTGAGAAGGTGATGCTAGAGCTATGACCTTAATGCTGACAGGGCACCAGCCATTTAAAGATCTGGGGAAATGAGTCCCAGGAAGAGACTGCAGAGAGTGCAAAGGCCCTGAGGCAGAATTAGAAATAGTCATGTTAGAGTGACAGAAAGGCCAGTTAGAGTGGAGCATCTTGTGCATGGAGAGAATGGAAGGGACCAGAAGGTGTAGGGCTTTGCAGGCCATCATACAGTGTAAGCAGCTACCGGACTAGCCACTGAGGCACAGTGGTGAACAAGATGGGTACGGGTGCCACCCTTCCGAGAATGGCCGGCCCCAAGCTTCCGTGAACCTCTCGTGCTTGATGTCAATATTGCCCCTGCCCTCTGCATCAAGGCAACCGTGGAACCACTCTAATTCTTTTGCTGGCAGGATTGTCTGAGGGATGTGACATACATGAAAAGAGTTCAGAGAGTGAAATTTGGGATTCCCAGAATCTCTATTGGATTCGATCTGCCACCTGCCCATCCCTTCTACCTTTCGCCTGTGGATCCTGGAATTGGAGGAGGAAATGGTTGTAACTCCACAGCACCCTCACATGGTTCGCCCACCCCAACCTCCCACTTCCAGTGCAGGGCCAGCCTGAAGGGAGGGTACCGAGAAGCAAAACAGCATCCCTGGCTGCCTAAGTCTTTTTGTGGCATCGGATGGACAGACACGCTGATGAGGAGGAGACTTGTTGCATGAAAAACAAATTCTCCTGAAATACAAGACTCACGCACAGGAGTCAACCCTGATAAACCGAGAATAACAGCTCACTCTGTGTGCTCTTCAGTTAGAAGCTTTAACTGGGACCCAGCAACAGTTTCCCCAAGTCACGGCAAGGATGGATAGGTAAGAAGGAAATAAGAGTCTTTCCTAACTGCCCTTTCTGTCTTCTAACCTCCATGGTGGCCTAGTCACGAATGCCCTCTCTCTCTCTGTGTGTCTCTCTCTCCCTTACACACACACACACACACACGTGCGCATGCCCACGCACACTTTCATTCCATTCCCTCTAGATTGCTATGGGCATGTGCTGCCCCTCCCCAAACCCTGTACCTACATCAAACCAAGGACCATGTTTATTCACAGGCCGACCTTTGGGAGAACAGATCTCCTGGATTTGCTTCCTAGACTTCCTATTATGCATAACGAACACATTGCCCTTTCAAAGCCGGGACTGAGACCTAATATTTGTGCCACGCGTGGCTACATTGTAGGACTACCACAAAGGTGGATGGCCTGTCGGCAGCCTCGCAGGTCTCTCAGGGATCTGAAGCCATTTCTGCTCTGGCTGGACACCTCCAAGCTGAGCTCACGTGTTTCTTGTCGACTGATGAGCATGTGTCAGCCCTGTGAGGCCGCGGCACTGCTCAACATGGCACTCCTCTGCTGAGAAGCCACTTGTGAGCAATGTGGACATCCACCCCTGGGGAAGGGAAGGGCTCATGTAGCATATGCTGTACGATTCTAACCAGTTAGAAGTCATTGTCCAGATGCACACACAGAAGCGTGGATGAATCTTAAAACCATAGTGCCAATTAAAAAGTCAAAAGCAGAACGAGATGGAAAAAAACCAAAATCACTTGCATACGTTAAAACCACATCCATCCGAAGCAGCTAACAACAATACACCTTATCCAAGAATATGTACAAATCAAGAGCTAGACGTCAAGCATATTAGGATGCATTTTCTATGGGTAGGGAAATGGGAGTACAGGGAGGAGTTTGTAGGGACCACTGATGACAATGAGTCATGAACTAGATAGAGAATGTGATAAACTCTATCCTCCACTGGAAGTTGCTGTGTCTCTCTCACTCTCAAAAATGAATAATGTTAAAAAAAAATTTTTTTTAATCGAAAGGAAAGTCACAGAAACCTCTGAGCTTCTCCTGGTTGAGATTTCCAGCCTCAGCTGCCACTTCCCATTCAAGTCAAACAGGATGCTTTGCTGTGCACACGACACTGCTGACCCCTAGCCTCTGATTGTGCTGCCGCCTCCCCCCAAAGTCCAACTCTCATGCCCCCTCCCCAGGGTGTCCCGCCTCTCTGGTGGCCCTGCACGTTCTCTGCGTCACCCTGCAGGCGTGATCATGTGCCTGGAAGCGTGTACTCATCAGTACGCAGAAGCGCTCCCAGTGGAGCCCCAAGGGTAGGGTGGCTCTTTTTAGGAGGGCAGTGCCGCCATGACACTCTGTGCCTTTGGCCATCTGTACTCCTGGATTGTAAGTCATGCCTTCTAAGGACTCTCTTGAGAGGACCTAGCCAGGAGGAAACCTTTCTCTCCACAGAGATGCAATACTTTTCCAGGAAACACATCACAAAGGAGAGGCACACAGATGTTAGGTGACTGGCTAAGTGACAAAACTATTTCCACAAGTCCTTCTGCAGTTAGGCCCTAAGCCTTCTTCCCATGCCCAAGACAGCTCTCGGGGGTCCCCTTTCCTTCCTGCAAGCCAAGGCATGGCCAGCTTGCCTCTCCCCTTTAAAACTACCTTCATTCCTGGGCCGCCTGGGTGGCTCAGTCGGTTAAGCGTCTGACTCTTGATTTTGGCTCTGGTCATGATCTCACGGTTCGTGGAATCAAGCCCCATGTCAGGCTCTGCACTGACGGTGTGGAACCTACTTGGGATTCTCTCTCTCTCAAAACAGATAAATAAATAAATTAATTTAATTTAATTAAATCAAATCAAATTCCATTGGATACTCTTTCCTGCTCTGTCAAAGATTAGTTGGCCATACGTTTGTGGGTCCATTTTGGGGTTCTCTATTCTGTTCCATTGATCTGAGTGTCTGTTCTTGTGCCAAAAATTAAATCAAATTAAATAAGTTAAATTAAAACAAAACTATCTCCATCTCTCTATCCTTTGGGCTGCCTCTAAAGTCCAGCCTGACTGTGGAAGCCATTCCCTTGTTATTCCTGACATCCCGCCCCACCCCAGATGCCAGGCATTTAATCAGAACCCACTGACAGTCCTACAACATAAAGATGCTGGAGTTGGTAATTTTAGGAAGGAGTGAAGGCTCCCTTCTTTGGCTTCAGTGTGTACGCAGTCAGTAAACAAATGTTTCTAAGTATCTGTTAGGTGCTCAGTGCTGGGTCCAGCTTTGAGGACTGACAAAGATTCCCCCTCTGATCTCCTTGTTTTTCTCTGCATCGTCCAATTTTAGCAAGAATCCTGCCAAGTCAGCTTAGCTACACTCCCCCTCCTCCATATCTGGTCACTCTTGATATCTAATCAGAGTCCTCGTTGTGATACTGTGATTTATAATAAGAAATGTGTACATGGTCTTCATTCCTGTTGCTGGCATAGTGTACCTAAAACTCTTGGAATTTCCTAAGTGGTAAGAGTTGTAAAGGTGCCTTAGTATTCATTAACAAACCTTTTCCAGCCACACCTGAGTTTACGTCAGTCAGCGCCGTTCCTTTCAGAAAGCACCTAAGGATGGGGACTGGTTGCCCGGGAAACCACCCGTGTGTTTGGAGGGCTGGATCTTTCAGTCCCCACTACTCCCTCCCTCCCCATCTCCAGGGAGGGGAGAAGGGTTGGAGGTTGAATCAATCACTAATGACCAATGTTTAATAAATCATGACTATGTAATGAAACCTCCTCCATAAAACCCCGAAAGGACAGCTTTCAGAGACCTTCTAAGTTGGTGAACAACTGGAGGTCCTGGGAGAGTGTCCCACCTGGAGAGGGCATGGAACCTCCCCTCCCTGTCCCCATACCTTGCCCTATGTACCTCTTCCATCTGGCTGTTCCTGAGTTATATCTTTTTATAATAAACTGCCATTGTAGTAAGTAAAATGTCTCCTTGAGTTCTGTGAGCTGCTCTGACAAAAGAGAGGGTCCTTCTATGATTTGTAGCCGGTCGGTCACAAGCACGGGTGACGACTCAGGCTTATAATTAGCATCTGGAGTGGAGCGGAGGGCAGTCCTGGGGGACTGAGCCCCTACCCTGTGGAATCTGATGCTCTCTCTGGGTAGAGAGGGTTAGAACTGAGTCCAATTGTAGGACACCCAGCTGGTGCCGGAGAATTACGTGGTGGTGTTGGGGGATCCCCACAATCTGGAGTTGGTGATCAGAATTCTACTCATCCCTCACCAGCCCTCAGGTGATATCTGATCGCCCTGGTCTGCCTTCAGCCAGCACGCTCTTAGGTCAGTTTAGCCAGAACCCCCATTATCCCTGATGTTTCCTCTGAGTAACTTCTCTATCCATTGATCCCTTCCCTGCTCCTTGGCTATAAATTCCTTCTTGCCCAGGCTGTATTTGGAGTTGGGCCCAATCTCTCTCCCCCACTGCAAAATCCCATTGCAATGGTCCCTACACTTGCCGCAACGTTCCCTCCGAATAAGGTCTGCCCTGCCATTCTTTAACAGAGGCCATTGAATACTTTTTTTTTTTTTAATAGGATGTGATGGTTAAATAAGAGCAGGCTAGGCCTGCCCTCAGGGCCTGATGGATAATCTACTACTCCGTACCCGAGGGTGCCGCTCCGGCCCACTCTCCAAAGACGAGATGGGAATTTTATCAAATTCTATTTCCATTCTCCTGGGGCCTGTGCAGCGCTGGCAGCAGAGGGGGGTGACTGGCTGGAGACCAGCTGCTCAGCGAGCCCCTGCCAGGCCTGTTGGAGAAAGGCCTGGCTCCCAACCAGGATGGCATCTGCTCAGAGTTTGGAGCCCAGCATACTCTAATTGTCCTGTGGCCTTGTGGCACTTACAGCCTATCAATTGAGTCTTTCTGAAAAAGCTACGCCTGTGTTTATCGGTTTCCTGCCCTGGATTTGGGTCACTAGAATTTTCCTCAAGGATGGAAGAGCTCAAAGAATTGGACCTGGAGGTCTCTTACATGCCAGAACCTGCAAAGGGGGTGCTGAGGACACGCTGGCCCAGGGCCCACCCACTCACTGCCCATCGGCTTTCCGAAATGGCACTTGCACAAGAGGCTGGGGGCCCTCATCCCAGTAACATATCACCACATTGCTGTGTGTCCACAGCCGAACCCCTTCCCTCTCTGGGCTGCTGTCTTATCTGTTTCTTGAACAGAAGAAATCACAGACGCAAAAGGGCTTTTTAGTGTGAAAAAATGCAAGTTCCCGTGGGAACACTCTGTGCCTCCCACTCGATTTTGCTATGAAACTAAAACGATCTTTTAAAAATAGCCTATTGAAAAACAAATAAACAGGGGCACCTGAGTGGCTCCGTCAATTAAGGGTCTGACTCTGGATCTCGGCTCAGGTCATGATCTCATGGTTTGTGCCACCAAGCCCCACGTCAGGCTCTATGTTGACAGGGCAGAACCTGCCTAGGATTCTCTCTCTCCCTCCCTCCCTCTCTCTCTCTCTCTCTCTCTCTCTTTCTCTCTTTCTCTGCCCCTCCCCATGGGCACTCTATCTCTCTCAAAATAAACTTAAAAAACAAACAAAAATGCCAGGACTTATGGTGAACCCTGGGCAGGGAGTAGAATCCTAAATTCTAATAAAAGCTCTGCTCCTTTCTGTGTGGCTGTGGGGAAGTGTGGAAACCTCTCTGAGCCTCACTTCACCTCTGCCAGACACTGTAATGGCTATGAGAATTGAACTAATGGGCTTAAAATATTGAGTTAATTATAGAGCACTGCCCCTCTGTGAAGCCTTCTCGTTAATATTTGTTGTTTACCAAAGAGACTGCACTGAAGGTTGACCAGTCAGTCCCAAGTTGGCGGAAATTTTGCAACTCTGAAAGAATATTGGGGAAAAAAAAGAATATTGGAAAGCCCTAGAGAAGGTATGAACAGGTGTCTTCTAAGCACTGAAAACTCAGCATGTTAAAACTGAGCAGGAGGAAGAGGAGGAGACAGAGGAGGAAGAGGAGAGGAAGGGAATCAGAATAAAATTAGGAGAAGCAGAAGGGGAAGAAGGAGGAGGAGGAGGAAAGAGCAAACTAGGAGGAAAGGAAGCAGAAGTAGAAGAAACAGCTGAAGAACGCAGAGGAAGGGAACGCGGAAAGAGAGAAGTGAAAGAAGCAGAGGAAAATAAAGAAGAGAGGGGAGCAGGAGGCAGAGAGGGAGAGGAGGGGTGGAAGCAGCAAAAGTGGGAGTAAAAGAAGCAGCAGCGGTAGAAGCAGAAGCAGAAAAAAAGCCAAAACCACAGCCAAGAAAGTAGAAACGGAAGCTGAACCAAAAGCAGGGAAACAAGGAGGAGGAGAATGAAGAAAAAGCAGAAGCCGAAGTAGCTGCACATGTGGAAGAAGCACAAGCAGGAAAAGCAAAAGGCAAAGTAAAAGAAGCAGTGGGGAGAGGGGAGAGGAAGGAGGGGGAGGCAGAAGAGGGAGAGAAGAAGGAGGGGGAAGCAGAGGGGGAAAGAGAGGAGGAAGAAGGGGGAAGCAGAGGGGAGAGAGGAGGAAGGAGGAGGAGGCAAAGGGGGTAGAGGAGAGGAAGGAGGGGGAAGCAGGGGGGAGAGAGAGGAGGAAGGAAGGGGAAGCAGGGGGGAGAGAGAGGAGGAAGGAGGGGGAAGCAGAGTGGGGAGAGGATTTCAAGTAGTCGAAGTGGAAAGAGAAACAGAAGCAGAATAAGTAACTGGGAAGAAAGCAGCAGCAGGGAGAGCAGAAGCCGACAGGCCTGAAGGAGAAACCAAAGCCCACACAGCAGAAGCAGAAGCAGGAGCAGAAGGCGCGTCCGCGGAGGGCTATGAAGAGAGGACACAGAGCTGGCCGCTGTGAGCTATCTGCTGTCCGAACCCCCGTTTACCCCTTGAAACAAAGGGGCTGGTGACCCAGTGAGATGTTGCCGCGATTCTAGTGGCTTGGATCATGAGGATGAGGCTGGGGGTAGGCAGGAAATGTTCCCCAGATGAAAGGGAGAATGAAGGAATGAACTTTGATCAAGCACCCTCAAGGGGCCGCGCACAGGAAGAGGAGACTCAGGCCCTGCTTTTCCTGAGCCCATCGTCTGAGGCCGGGCCACGCTAAGGGTCAGAACAGGGGTACAGATGGCAAGGCCCAGAATCAGCGAAATAAGGAACCATCAGAGAGGCTTTAGAAAGAGGAGAGGTTTGAGTTCAGAATCAACGGGTAGAAGTGGAATTTAATTGACAGAGTTGGGGTGGGCAAGAAGGGCTCTCCTCCTCGGAAAGAAGGACGATCGAGGCTGTCCGCTTTAGCCAGGCTGGGGGCCTGCATGGGACACCAGCCTCTTATGCCCAGGGCTGAGGATAAAAAGCATCAGACTCGGAGATTCTGACAAGCCCCTGCCCATGAAACAGCTCCTCTCCCAGGCAAGAGGTCGACGACATGGAGGTCAGGCCTGTCCTGCTGGGGAGAGATGGCCACTGGGCTGCGTCCCACTTCGCCATCTAGACGTGCCTGTGAGGTGACCAGAAGGCACCCAGGGTGCTGAAGAACAGACACCTCCAGATACTGGAGTACAAGCTTCCAGGGAGGAGAGACAGCTGGGCTGGCCAATAACCCTCTAGTGTCCCCAGTCCTCTGAGGGGTTGCTCCTTCTGGGAAGCCAGCTGCCTTGAGGGTGGCCCCCGAATCTAACAAGGATATCCAGCCTGTCCCCAGAACAGACACTTCCCCGATTCCGCTCAAGGAACAGATTCTGCAGGAATGCGCAGTCAGGCAAGCATCTGACTCCTGATATCGTCTCAAGTCATGATCTTACAGTTCATGGGTTTGAGCCTCGCATTGGGCTCTGCTCTGACAGCTCAGAGCCTGGAGCCTGCTTCAGATTCTGTGTTTCCTCTCTCTCTCTCTCTCTCTCTCTCTCTCTCTCTCTCTGCCCCTCCCCTGCTTGTGCTTTCTCTCTCTCTCTCTCTCTCTCTCTCTCAAAAAATAAACATTTAAAAATAAATTTTTTAAAAAGGAAATTTAAAAAAAGGAAAGAAAAGAAAAAAAGAAACATTCCACAGAGCTGCCTCGGCCTTCCACCATGGAGCGGCCCAGAGAAAGCGAGAGTCCAGCTCTGAGCAGAGAATCTCAGGCCCTGTGAGAATATAAGAGAGAGCAAGGGGCCCTCAGTCCTCCCGCATGTCCCCCAAAGACCCCAGCACTTATTTCATAAGCACTGCCCCCTCCTGAGAAGCCACGCCTACGTTACAGTGAGGCCAACACAAGGGGACCATCGTCTGATGAGGCAAAACCTGCATGGGCTTAGGGCATCCCAATCCCTTCCCTCCAGGCCACCACAAACCCCACCACTGGGGTGAGATCAGAAGAAGGGTCTCTCACGTGCATGTGCGTGTGGGCGTGCACACGTGTGTGAGCGCGGGAGGGGGAGAAAGATGCGTTGGGGAAAGTTGGGGAGTTCCAAGAAGTGACTGGATCGGTCACAGGGGAAATTTCAAGAGATGGAGAACATTGGAGTCAAATGGGGAAATCAGAGGTGAGAGGAAAGGACAGAAGGAAAACCCTCGGCCCCGCTAATGTGAAAAGCTTCCTAAGTCTGGTGAATACTCTTTGGAAAATGGCTGGTGATGCGTTTCTCTCCACAGCACCTGCACCTCCGTGTACCCACCAGAAGGTATGAGCAGGGCAGCACACTGTGGTGGCTTGGAGCACTGGTTAAGCAAACAGAGCGCCTCTCTGAACTTCAGGCTCATCACCTGTAAAGTTACTCATGAATGGCTTAGAGCAGTCCTGGCAGACGGGAGGTGCTCCATAACTCCTAGTTATTATATTGCTATAGGAAGCATGTATAAACACCTACAAATTGACTGATTAGAAAAAGTATGTTAAAGCCTGAATGGGCAGTAAAAATTTATATTCTGAAGGGGTCAAAGGTGAAGGTACTCAGGGAGGAGGGGCTGTTCTCCTTCAACGTGCCGGGAATAAGAGGAGCCGTGACCACTTTCCTAAACCAGTCTTCTCTCTGAGTTCCATTCACTTTGCGGTAAATGACCACCACCGATCCACCTCAGCTGTCTCAAAGTTTGCAATTACGGTAAAATTCGGGGACTTTTCAAGTCACTTAATGGCAGGCCAAGCTGTCTGCCCTGCCCCTCCCATGCTGGAGCGTCTTGGGAAAATACTTGGAGAGCTACAGATGAAAGAAATGGTTGTGGTGTAGGAGGATCAAGGCTCCAAGGCTTCTGTGAGCAAGAAAGGAAGGCGGCCCAGCCACCTGGTTGCCATGATTCAGAGGTCCCTTGACTCGCCTTTCCAGGCTAGGTAGCCAACCCAGCATTTTCTATGGACATTGAAATACCAGCTGGCCATGCTGGACAGAGAAGGCGTGTCCCTGGATTCTCTCGAATCTGCCCGTTCTTCCCCATCTCCACCCCCACCACCCTGGCCTAAGCTGCTGCTTTGGCTCTTCTCGAGCCCAATGACCTTGAAACCCTCATGATGTTAAAATGAAAATCTGATCATGGCAGATCCCTGCTTGAGATTCCCACTGGCCTTAAAATAAAAGCCAAATGTCTTCCTATGCTCACACAGGCAGGTCCATGTGGTCTGGTGTTGCCCACCCCCTCTTGCCCAAGCCCCTGCATTCCAGCCATAGCGGCTCTCCTTCAGTTCTTAAGTACATCAAACTCCTCGTGGTCTCAGGGCCTTTGCACAGTTACTCCCTCTGTTAGGAACATTCCCCCCACCACCCCGCACCATTCCCCCCTTCACCCTCACCTGCCCCTGCTTTTCATTCAGCCCCCCCCCCCATTCTTCTCTTCCAATCACAATTCAAACACTTCTTGGGAGAAGTCTCCCCTGACCCCCTAGACTGGATCAAGTCTCCAGGCCCTAAGTGCTCATGACGCCCTATGTTTCCCTTCATATCACATCTCCCAATATCTAGCAGGAGCCTAGCAATAAATGTCTATTAAGTGAATGAATTTCATTTTCTAGGTTTCCAGGGGGGTAAAAAACCCCATTGCAAAATGAAAAGAGCACAGGAATGGGTGTCCAGAGATCTGCATTTCAGCCCCACTCCGTTCCGGTCAGCACTATGACATTAGGCAAGGCTCTTCCCATTTGGGGACTTTGTGTGATACCAAGGAGACCAAGGGGTCTCTCAGGGCCCTCCCAGCTCAGCTCACAGTTTCCTGTTGCTGAGTGCATGGATTTTGGACTCCTCCTCCCCTGGGTCACATTGGACCCAGCAGTGACATGGTAGGAGTGGAGGGGACATGAATACCCCTAATGAAACAAATCCTCCTGTTCCCTCTTGTGCTTGACAGCGACTTTCACAACCAGAGCCAAGGGAATACTTGGTCACCTGCAGTTTAATTGTTGGTTCCATTACTTAAACAGTGACTGAAACTTTCCATTTCCTCTTGAAACAGCCAGAAAGTAGCCATAGCTTACCACAGCATGTTCCTAAGGCAAAATGCACAACCTATAGGTGGACGACTCAACATAGGCAGTCTTTAAAATAAAGCGTTTACCATTGTCGATGTCATGTTCAAGAATAAATAAGGACACGTCCCGCAAATCAGCTTTCGGATCTCCTTTCTGTCCTAGGATATATTCCTTCCCCCAGTGAACTTTTATTCCTTCTGACTTCCATTGTTAGGTCTCCAGAATTAGAATGTCTAGCCTTCTTTTGCTCAGAACACAAAGTAATAATTATTGCCACTTTGTTTCCACAGAAGCAGCCCGTGTCTCCTATTTGCACACTTGATTTCTAAACATCATTTAAATGCAACAGCGAGAAAATAGAGTAATTCAGGAGCAGCAGATAGGAACCTGATTCCAGTCACTCTCTGGACAAGACATTTTCTCTCAACAATTCAGAGGCCCTTGAAATGTGCACTTAACCATACAACGTGTTTTGTGTGTCAGTAGCACAGTCTCTTTGTTGAGAATTAATTGTATGTGCTTTCACTCCTGTTGAAACTACCCTCTAAGAAGCCTGGCAGACTTCCAGGGACCCCGGCCCCTGGGACTGACACCCAAGTTCGGGACTTCTTAGTGACTCGGAATCTGAGAGCCGGACATTCACACAGTGTTCTTGCTTAAAGGTTCTCTTTGCTGTAAGCTACCCGAGAAGTCATCACAACGTACAGAGGACAATGAGCTCTTCACTTCCCGTGAAGTCACCCCACTGTCACTCCAAGGGCACCTTCTTTGCGTTTGTGCACATCAAAGAAGCTTGAGAGCAAGATCATAGCCCCCTGGCCCAGCCCTAGATTGCTAGCACACAGTGAGGTCAACAACAGAATGCTTTCCTGATTCATGGTAATTCATCTTCAAAGGACCAGTCCCCTCTCTGGAGGATCCTCAGGCATTTTAAGATGAGTTCCATCTAATCGGGCTCATAAAAGCCCTTACAGCTTAATTAATTTGCTCCAGGTAACTTGTATAGAAAGCCTGAACACAAAAGAAAATTAAAATATGTCCCAAAGTGGTGGTGTTCTCCATCCCTTGTTGAACAGGGTAAAGAAATTTGGACATTTCTCTGAAAGTGATAGCCGTTTAGATTTTAATCAGAGCAGTAACTGAAGTACTTAACATCTCCACTGTGCACTCAGGAAAATGGAGAACAGTTTCTCGGTTGAACATCTCTGTCGCAAAATTTCTACAGGATCACGGTGGGGATGACAATCATCCGTGATGTTGCAACAGCTAGTCTCCTCCCAACACACACCAAACGCTGACAATATTCATCTCTCAAATCCGAATCGTTCTTGGCACTGTACAGATAGCTTTGACGTGGGTGGACACCAACACACAGACAGGTGACACAGTTAACCGGTGAGCTGGTTCCTAGTTGCCATCTGAGGGTACTCCATTATCAGGTTGATTGATATTCATGTCCCTTGTGGTAAAGTGAGGCTTTTAGAGGGAAAAGAAGCACAAGACAATTAAGACGAACAACAACAACAAAGAGTCCGGTGTCTGTTCCCAAGCTTATTCTCTTTGAACATGGCTTTGGAAAATGGTTTAGTCAGCATCTTTCCTACTTCTCCCACCTCTAACATTTCAGGTGAGAGTCAGAGGGAATTTTAAAAGACTGGAAGTTCTTGGCTGGTGTTATAGCCCACCTTGGAACAGAAAGTCCCAGTACAGCCCAAGTTTCCCCCATCTCCTCTCCCTCTCTCTCCTTCTCTCCCTCTCTTTTTCTCTCTCCCTCTCTCTCTTTCTCTCCCCACCTCTCTCTCCTTCTTTCTTTCTCTCCCTCTCTCTCTCTTCCTCTTTCTCCCTCCCTCTCATTCTCCCTCTCTCTCTCTCTTTCCCTCTCTCTCCCTCCCTCCTCCTTCTCTCTGTTCTACCTCTCTCTCTCTCCTCCCACTCCCGCCCCCTCTCTCTCCCCATCTCCCTCTCTCCATCTCTCTCTCTTTCCTTCTCTCTCTCTCTTCCCCATACACACACAAGATCACTCAGCCAGAGGGAGTTTGGGGAGAAGACAGATAGGCCAGCAGACTTTTAGTGCCTTTCACATTTCCCTTTCAATGAACTTAAGTAAAACATCTGTCTTTTTCGGCATATGGCCCAGAGAGTCACCTGCTAATACTATGTATCTAGCAGGGGCTCTTTAGCTAAGGCAAAGTGCAAAGAGGCTGAAACGCACAGGTAATTTGTATTCCCGCAGAGATGGATCACTTGGTGATGCACTGAGTTTCCATCTGTGGCATGGAGGAGAGGAACACTTAAAACTTTAAGTGTTCTTTTTATAAAATAACACTGAAACAGAAAAACAAAGAGCTAAGCCCTAACAGCCTAAGTGATGCCAAAATAGTGCAAATCATTCAATGTTTTTCAAAATCCCTAAAAGTAATAGTCCACAGACACACCAACCCCTCCCACCTGCTTTCACGAAACTGCACTGATGGTGGAGAGGAAGCTGAAGGAGGGTCTGTCGAAGAAGATGTGCCAGTTAAAAGCCAAGGCAACCCCACAGCCGCGTTGTACTGCCCACTTCGCCACGTCCAGGACCCTCCGACACCCAGACTCTCTCCGATTCTCTCCCTCCCCCACCCATCTCTTTTTTAAGCAGATTATTTAAAGAGATCTCAATAAGAAGAAAAATCCCTCTTCTTTCCAAGGTGGAAGGTAGGGGACAATTGTCCTCGAGAACACAGGCTTCACTGGGTTAGCTTGTGGTGGTTGTGATAAACTGTGAACACCCCCAAATGAATGACTTAAAAAAAAAAGAACCAAAACCCTAATCAAGGGGAGGCGTCAGTCAGTAAACAAGCACTTTTTGTGCACCTGCGCGTCAGGGCCACAAACAAGAATAGAGCTTGGCCGCCATGGGGGCCCTAGGTGAAGCCCCCGCTCATTCACTTACTGTGCGCCCTGGGGCAGGTTTTCTCATCTTTGGAAGCATCTGATTCCTCATCAGTAAAATGGGGATAGTAACAGCACCTCCTTGGAAACGTTGTCGGGAGGACTGAATGAGGTCATTCACGTGAGCGCAGCTAGTCACACGTGGCCCAGGGTGAGTGCCTAATGCATGTTAATGCTGATCACTTATCTTTTATTATCTTCTTTGAGATAGCATACAGGATATGGGATGGGGGCCCATGGATGATGGATATCTCTAAGATTCACAGAATAATGAAGCTCATCCTGGCTCCCCTGAAATTTCAGGGCTCAATTAATTTCCGAACATCAAGCGTCACTGTCCTAGGGACTTCTGGGAAGAGCTTGAGGAGCAAGTGTTCACCGCATCCACAACTTTTGAATAGAAATGAGTATCATCATGATGCCTCTGAGCAGATGTATTCTGTATCAGCCCCTACAGGGAAAGCTGCAGGTGTTTTCCGTGCTTGCCTTGTTGAATTGCTTTCTTGCTTTCTTTCTGTTTTTTTTTTTTTAATGTTTGTTTGTTTGTTTATTTATTTATTTATTTATTTATTTATTTTTGAGCTAGAGAATGAGAGAGAGTACACAGGGGAGGGGCAGAGAGAGAAGCCAAAGCAGGCTCCATGCCGTCAGCGCAGAGTCTGACACGGGGCTCAATCCCACAAACTGGGAGATCATGACCTGAGCCGAAATCGAGAGTCTGATGCTTAACCGACTGAGCCACCCAGGCGCCACACCGTAGACAAAAAATTGCAATGCGATTGCCTTCTTTTAGTCACGTGGTCTGTGATAGAAAACTGTACTCTCCATACTTGGGAGGAGCCCCGGGGAGTGAGGTAAAGAAAGGTCTACCTGTGCCGGAGCAGCGATAACTTTCTAAGGAGTTTGCCCCTTTTCCTCTCAAGTAGTCACAAGCAGGGTTCAAATCCTAGCTCTGCCACCTTCTGTGGAAACCTGAGCAGGCCACTCATACGCTCTGAGCTCATTTTCCATCTGAAAAATAGGGAGAGGAAAAAACAAATAAATACATAAATGTGCAAAAGGGACTAGAGGTAATAATACAAGGTAAGCACATGACACGTGCAAACATATGACACAAGGTATATGGCAGTGAGCACGTACTTCGTAAACAGTAGTGCTCATTATACAAATTGGAGCGGCGTGTGACCATTCCTGGGTCAGAGAGGACAGTTTCCTCGTGTGAACACTAACAGGTATTTGGCCAGCGTTAGCCCCCAAATGAGGAGACCTGGAGCACGGACCCACTTCCTCGCAGTGTGACTTTGCAAACGTCGCTTCCCCAGCCTGAGGGTCAGGCTTCTCATATGAAAATGAAGGGGCCGGACAAATCACCTCAGACGCCTTGGAGCTCAGAGACTTGGACCGTGGGGTTCCAGTGTCTAGGATTATACTCCTGGGCGTGCTTCATAACAATAACAGGATCAAAATACACGTAGCACTTCAATCTATGACCCAGCATCTCACTCTCGGGTACATGTCCAGCAGAAAAGCGTATACGGGTTCAACAGTGTGTGCAGGAACCTTCACTATGGGGCTATTTGTCAGAGCCAGGAGCCAACAACAAACCAAACGTCGAGCCACAACATGATGGGGAAGTAACTGTGGGCTATTCTTCACAAAGTGGAATACAACACAGCAACGGGAAGGAGCGAAGTATTGCTACATGCTAACAAAGGGAATGCCGCACAGAAATCCGAAGCGGGTGAAAGAAGTGGGACGTGAAAGAGTCCACACTGTTTGATTCCATTTACATGAAGTTCAGAAACAGGCAAAAGTAATCCATGATGTTAGAAGCCCGGATCGTGGTTACCTCTGCATGACAATCGCAGCGAGACGAGCGGAGTTTCAGGGGGCCAGTGAGGCACCATTTATTGACACAGGTGTGTTCACTTTGAAAACACAAAGAGCTACACATACACGTTGTGATTTGTGGGTGTGCGCATATGTATACATGTTATAGTTCAATAAGAAGTGTATGTAGAGTATGCACAGAACCACATTTGGGGGCATCTGGGTGGTTCAGATGGCTAAGTGTCTGACTCTTGATTTCGGCTCGGGTCATGATCTCATGGTTTGTGAGATCGAGCCCCGCATGGGGCTCTGTGCCGATAGCTATCAGCTGATAGGGTATCGGCACAGAGCCTGCTTGGGATTCTCTCTCTTCCCTTCTCTCTCTGTCTCTCCCCCTTCTCTCTCTCTTTCTCAAAAATGGATAAATAAACTTAAAAAACAAGTAGGGATCAAGAGTAGATGAGGAAGGAGATATAACCTGGGGCCAGAGTGTTTATATTTTAAGTCCTTGTATCCTAGGCTGAGCTTTATGGACTCTTTGACATAAGGCACAACAGGGAGCCACTGAAGGGTCTGTAATCTGCTGAGATCTTCCAAAAGCACTTCCCATCATATCAACATGCTTTCTTTTATCTTCCAGTCTTACGGATGAACCGTGCTCTCCAGGCACAGACCAGCTCCTACACACCTACACGCAACCCCGTTCCCTCTTGCCTACCCAAGAACATGACCCCAGCCATGCTTCTTCTCTCTCCTGCATCATCAACACCTTCTCCTGATTGGGCCTTTGACCCTAGCACACAAATGTGCAATTATTTCTCCCGTCTGAAAAATAAAGGTGTGCTCAACCTCATTTTCCCCCATCACTTCCTCTGTATGGCAAAATTCCTAACAACATTGTAATGCTGGACACTTCTACTTCCCACCCTCCCATTCTCTATTAAACACGTTTCAGCTGAGCTTTCACCCCTCCCCAGAATTCCATCAAAGAAATGACCTCCACACAGCCCCACCCAGTAGCCAGTTCTCCAGTCTCCACCTTGCTTGACCTTTACGCAGTAGTGACCTAGTCAATGACTCCTCCTCAAAGCAACGCTCTTTACTTGGCTACCAGGGCACTCTGCTGGCTTTCCTCTTACCTTACACCCTGCTCTTTCCCAACCCTTGCTGCTTCCTCCTCTTTTCTGGAGTTCTTTATCTTGAAGTTGCCCCAAAGCTCAGTCTTTGGATCCCTTCTCTATCTACACTTATTAGCCTGGTGATCTCATTCATTTCCATGCTTTTAAATTCTGTCCACAAGCTGATGACTCCCAGATTTATACATGTGATCTATGTTTCCCCTCTGATTTCCAGACACATAAATCCAATTGCTGCTGACATCTCCACTTGGACAGTTAGTAGGCATCTGAAACTGAGCTCATGATCTGTCCCTCCTCGTACAGTCACCCTCATCTCAAAATGGCATCTCCGTCCTCCCAGGTCCCCCAGTCAGATGGTCATCCTGACTCTTTTCTCACAGAATACATCCAATCTATTAGCATCACACTGCTGAATGGTGGGAAATAACAGGACAGAGAATGGTCATGTCCTGTGAAGCATTCTAAAGGACAGCTGAGCACAAGCCTAAACATGAAGGTTGGACCTCGACCATTGTTCTCTGAAACAGAGTGTGGCCTCTTGCACTACGTACTCAAATACCTCACACATACAAAAAAAAACCTCTTTAATATGAATGAAAAAAATAGAATAATTGGTAATGGATGCCAATCATTCAGCCTTAGATGGAAAGGATTGTGCAGACCTTAGTGAAATTAAATGCTTCATTTTATTAGGGAATCTCTCCATTGGGACTCCTAGCCCAAGGTACCCAGGCTCTGTACCACACACTGAATTTCCAACATGGGCACACAGCTGTTTAGAAAAGAAACAGCACTTCCTATGACTAGTATAAAGCCTACTGGCTAACCCAGAGTGCTTGTCTGTCAAAAAAAGAGTCTAACAAAAACCAGATGATTTTACTCATATGCTCATAATGGAATCTAAAAAACAAAACAAAGAAACACACAAAAAGCAGAAATAGACCCAAAGCTGTGGAAAACAAACTGATCGTTGTCAAAGGAGAGGGGAGTGGAGGGATGAGCAAATGGGTGAAGGGGAGTAGGAGATACAGGCTTCCAGTTATGGAATGCATAAGTCACAGGGATGAAAGGTCCAGCATAGGGAATGTTGTCAATGACATTGTAATAAGGGTCCATGGTGACAGATGGTAGCCACGCTTGTGGTGAGCATAGCATAATGTACAGAGAAGTTGAATGACTACATTTTACACCTAAAACTAATGTAACACTGTGTGTCAACTATACTCAAACAAATTTTTGGAAAAACTTTTAACGGGTCTAAGGGGATCTTAGCAAATGCCTGGCATCGTGTGTCCATTCCCTCCTCTCATGTGCTCTAAGAAATTACTAATCCATCTTGCTACCCTTTCCCTTTCAACATGGATTTGATTTCCGAATTACTTTCAACCCAGTAGCCCAAGGAGTCACTACCAATTGATCTATCACCTTTGGCAGACAAGTCGAAACCTAATGATCCTCTCTTGTCTGGTCCTTGACAAGTATTTGTGTAATCACATATACATACTCAAAAACAAAAAAAGAAATGAGAGCAGTAATGTTATGCCATGAAAGTTAGGCTCAAAACCCAGCCACCTCCGGGATAGGGGGTATTTCCACCCTCCACTCATCCCTCCCTCAAAACTATCCACATAGCATCTAATAGCTCATGTGACGATGAACAATCCCTGCCCTCTACCAAGGTATATTTCTGATAATCATATTGGTTTTTTTTTTATTTTTTTAACGTTTATTTATTTTTGAGACAGAGAGAGACAGAGCATGAACGGGGGAGGGTCAGAGAGCGGGAGACACAGAATCTGAAACAGGCTCCGGGCTCTGAGCTGTCAGCACAGAGCCCGACGCGGGGCTTGAACTCACGGACCTCGAGATCATGACCTGAGCCGAAGTCGGCCGCTTAACCGACTGAGCCACCCAGGCGCCCCTCTGATAATCATATGGTAAGTGGGTTATATTTTCTTATAATAACAATAGAATAACTGGAGGTTGTGTGTCTGATTAAGAAGTCGGCAGCAAATAAATCACAAAGATGATCCAACAATAGCCTCCTATAATTAATTAAGGTCTGAAACTTTAAAGTCCCTTAAAATGGGCCTCCATATACCATATATATGGATTAGTCAGTGTTTATGATGTGCTCACATACCACGTGAGAGCATCCAACTCTCCCGAATCACCAGTTAACCCACCTAAAATGAAGACAGGAACTTCAATAAATGGTAATTAACTTTTTAATTTAAAGAACTGTGTTTGCCTTCTTAGGAATTAAGAAGGCTTTAGGGGATGAGTTGGGTGATCCAGATTTCTTTGGAGAAGAAAAGAAGCTGCCAGGGGAAGTCTGAACCACGGTTTTCTCATTTTCCTAAGCAGACCTCATTGGCCAATGTTTCTTGAAGGCGTCTTTGCGCCAGGCATTGTGCGGAGGGCTCCCGCAAACAAAATGCCTCAAACTCACTCCACTGACCTCAGAGCTGCACCTGTAGGACCATTCTTTCCAAAATAGCTGTTGTATTCTCCACGTATTTGAAGACTTTACTACAGAGTTTGATGGCATCCTAAGTGTCACCTTTTTGTTTCACTTATTTTCTCTCTTTTTTTAAATTAAGAAAGTTTTTTTGAATTTATTTTTGAGAGAGGGAGAGAGAGGGCAAGTGGGGAGGGGCTGAGAGAGAGGGAGACACAGAATCCGAAGCAGGCTCCAGGCTCTGAGCTGTCAGCACAGAGCCCGAGGCGGGGCTCGAACTCACGAACCGTGAGGTCATGACCTGAGCCGAAGTCGGATGCTTTAACCAACTAAGCCACCCAGGAGCCTCTTTCTCTCTTTAATATATAATGTTTTTACTAATTTTCCTTAATTTAAAGTAATCACACAGTAAAACAATCATCTGGAATCTCCAGGTAACTTTTACTAGTGCTTCTCAACCCAAACTGCACATCAGAATCACCCAGGGAAGCTTTAAAAAATCCTAATGCCTGGCAGCACCCCATACTACCTAAATGAGAATCTCTGGGGTGGGAGCAAGGCATCAGGGTTTTAAAAGCCCCTGGGTGCTTCTCATGTGCCCGGGTCCCTACACGGAAGCAGGCAGGTGTCCTTTCTTCCCACTCCATAAATACCTGACCATGCCTGAAGCAGACCTCCTACTGCTGCTGGATTCAGTCAGCTCTATTCTCTAGGAAGAGCCTCATTTTTCCCCAATAAAAGTGGTATTTTTTTGGCCTAGAGTTAGCAGTGAATACGGTAATCAGGCAACAAGAGAAAAGCCTTCGTGGATGTTGCCTATTCTGACTTCCAAGAACGGTCACATTCTGTTTGGGTTCCTTTTTCTCACCACGTGATGACAGGGGAGACTGTGTGGAGCTCACTCCACCCACATCAAGTCCTCAGTGCAAGGGGGCTCTGAAGAAGGTAGAAGGAGTGTCCGTCCAGATTCCACCGCAAATTCCCTTATTTTACTTTGGCTGGGCTGCTGTAACAAAGTACCATAAACTGGGCGGCATAAGCCAACAAATTGATTCTCTCATAGTTTTTCTCTCATATGCTAGAAGTCTAAGAACAAGGTGTCAGCAGGGCCACACTGACCCAAAGTCTCTAGGGGAGAACGCTTGTCTCCCCCAGCTTCTGAGGTTGCTGAGTCCAGGCTCTCTGGCTCACAGCCATGCACCCGCACCCCCATCAGGGGCCCTTTTCTCTCTGTGGGGCTGTGTCTTCACATGGCCTTCTTGTAAGGACAGCAGTCCTTGGATTTGGGGCCCACCCTCATCCAGTGTGACCTCATCTTAACTAACTACATCTGCAAAGACACTATTTTCTTTTTTTTTTTTTTTTTTCAGTGTTTATTTATTTTTGAGACAAACTGAGCGTGAGCAGGGGAGGGGCAGAGAGAGAGGGAGACACAGAATCTGAAGCGGCTCCAGGCTCTGAGCTGTCAGCACAGAGCCCAACAAGAGGCTCGAACCCACAAACTGTGAGATCATGACCTACGCTGAAGTCAGAAGCCTAACTGACTGAGCCACCCAGGCACCCCGACTCTATTTGCAAATGAGGTCACATTCCCAGGTTCCAGGAAGACATGGATTTGGGGGACCCACTGCTGAACCTAGTACACCTCATAAACTACTTGTGGGTATTTTCATCCCTAGGAGGCAGGCAGGAGAAACGTGTTATCCCAGTCTACCTGTAAATCTAGTTAGGTAATTAATCTGTCTCTAGAATATTGGAAAGGAAACCATCTGTGCATAGCAAAAGAAAACAATTTGGTTAATTAGGTTGGCCTTTTAAATGTTTTTAAGACAGACAAAAAAGGCAAGGATTATGCTTGTGTTTTTTTCACGTTTTGTTCCAATTTTTAGCCATTTTGCTAGTTACGGGCCTGTTTAGAAAGAGCAAACGTAATATTTACAGTGTAACCAACTCATTTTTTTTCTCCTAATGAAGCTTGACAGAGTATATCTCTCTCGCACAGGCACAGAGGAACTGAACTGCAAAGTCCTTTTATTGTTCAAATATAACATTGTAACTATTCATTTAGGTGGCCCCAGGAAGCTGGAAAGGAGCACAGGCGGATGGTCAGACTTGGTAGGAATTCCTGTGAGATAATCATTTAACACTATTTGCTTCTACTACAAGCAACCTTCTTCTGCAAAATCTGAGGCAGGCCAGGTCTATTGTCTATATTGCTCTTCAGCCACCCGCCCCAGGTGTATTTGCAAAATTAAACTGTGTTAGGCTTTGAGGAATGAAAGGCATTTATAAAATGCCAACAGTCCCCGAGGTCCCTGTGCTGACCTAGAGGTCTGGGTTTGGGAATTCACTACTCCCACCCCCATTTCTTCCTGTCATTTGAGCTGTCGCCTTGGAGATGTCACAGCCCATATGTGCTTCCTTCTGTGAAATGAGGCCCATGATCATTGGCTCTGGAACATCAGGGGAGCGGGAAGAGCAGCCCGGAGACGTTAACTTATTCTCACCCCCAAGTCGCACCAGCTCCGTGCTCAGAAAGGCAGCCGGCAGATCAGGGATGGAAGATGGACAGCAGTGAAGAATCAAAAACAAGGATGCGGGCTCTGGAGTTGGACTGCCTGAGTTCAAATCTTAGATCCATATTGGGGAAGCAGGGAGACACGTAACTCCTCGAAGCCTATTTGCTCATCTGTAAAAGGAGGATGACAGTGCCTGCTTCATAGAGTTGTGCGGAAATAATGTGATAGTGAACATAGCAAAGTGCCCAGCACATAGCGAGCACTGAGCAAACGCCACCAGTGTCTTAAGAGTACGTGAGCCAAAATTAAGTAGAAACATTCCCTAAACACAGATTCTTCACTGTTGGCTTTACTCAGCTGGCTCTGCCGTCAGATGTTTATTTCAGATCTGTGGCAAAGGAAAAGTGAGCCCTATGGGCAGAATGGTAGCTGGGCCCCAGAAAAGATAGAACAGAAGCACGTATCAGGTCTCAGAGGAAACTTCAGTTTGCCCCCCTCCCCCGGGCACCTTGGGGGTGTTTTCTGTTCTGCCTACCACACGAGTCGAAGTTAAGGAAGGACTCTGTGAAGGACTTGTAAATTATTAGATGTTTTCCAAGAAAGAACCTGGTAAATGGAAAAAATGAACACATGGTCATTGCTTCCCACTGTTATGATGACAGGGAAACATCCCAAGGAGGGAAGGAGCTCAAGAGAAGGTTGTGGTGCTTACAGGGATTAGTCTTAAAATGGACCTTAGGATCCACTGCCTGGGGTGGGTGTGGTGAGGTAAAGAAAATACAGTGCCTGGTGCACCGGCCCCCACCCCAGACCAACTGAATCACATTCTGTGGGGGTAGGCTGTGGTCTGGGGCAAAGAGGGGTGGGGGAGTGTTTGGGGGACTTGGGTGTTTTTTTTCTTTAGCTCCCTAGGGGGTTCAAAGGTTCTACAAGGTCAAGAGTTGCTGTTGGAAAGTCTTATGCAGAGCTGGACGCTGGGGCTTAGGCTGTTTTGTCCGAGCCTGAGTGGCCAGAGCTAACCTGGGGGAAGGGAGTTTGGGGAAGAAGCGAACAGAGGAAGGAAGAAGGGAAGTAGCTTGGTGGGAAGGAAGAAAGGATCTGAATCTGAAAGGCCCGCCAACGTTAATTGCTAAATTTGACCTTAGGAAAAGTTAAATTAATGTGTTGTGTCTTGTGCAGACGCTGTGCTTGGAACCTTGACAAGCGAGACATTATGCAATCGTGACATCATGCCAACCCTGTGAGGCAGGCATCCCTGCCCCATTTACCAGAGGAAGAATGGGAGGCCCAGAGAGGTGACAAGGTTTGCCTAAAGGCATCTGGCGGCTGGCTGGCTGAGCTGGGATCCCAGAGCGGGTGTCCCGATTCCAAGACCTGACAGGAGCACTGGTGAGAAGACCCAGTTTGGATTTTCTTGGAATGTTGGCACCGACCCGGACTGGACTCATGTCCCGAGGAATAAAGAAGATGAGACAGACAGATCAATAAGTACACGAAACCAAAACACTGAAGACCCAAATACCTGGGAATGCCTCAGTTAGATAAAATAATCAGGATCTCCAGGCCTCCGAGATTCCCTTGCCCCTTGGCAGGAGGTGGGCGTGAACTTGTGCTGTTCTTGCACAAGACCCAGAACTACAAAGGCCGGAGCCACCCAAGGAGGTGCACACGGCCAGAAATACACCTGTGCGAAGGTCGTCAGGAGCTGAATCTCGCTGGCGAGACCTGCAATTCCCAGCAAGCAGCGCGGCGGCGAAGCTGCCAGATAGGACTTGGAAACAAGAAGGAGAAATAGGCGCCACATGGGTTGGTGGGCGGGGCAGGGAGTGTGCACCACGCAGGGTGGCGTCCAGGGCCCCCCCCCCCCCGCGGGCACGCAGCGGGTGTGACCACATCGCAACCCAGGGCACCCCAGCCCGTCCCTCCATGGTCACCTCCCCCTGCCTCACTCGGAGCATCCTGCGTCGGTGACCTACTTTCTATTTGTTACTTTATTATTTTTTAAATTAATTCTTCCCAAAAGGCACAAGAGTATAGTGAAGAATATAACTTGTGCCCACCACCAGGCTTTGTCAAATCCTAACATTCTTTTCCATACTTACTTCAGATGTATTTTTTATTTAGAGCACGAGTGGGGTAGGGGCAGAGAGAGAGGGAGAGAGAATTCCAAGCAGGCTCCTCACTGTCTGTCTGTGCAGAGCCAGACCTGGGGCTGGAACTCACAAACTTGTGAGGTCATGACTTGAGCTGAGCTGAGCTGACTGAGCCACCCAGGCGCCCCTGGATGTATTTTTTTTTTTTTTAAACAAAACTTCGAAAATACCTTTGAAGCCTCCATGTACCACTCCCTGATTTCTTTTCCCTTCTGTTGATCCCAAGGGAAACCACTCTTGGGAATTTGATGTTGATTATTCACATGCGTGACTTTTCCTTTTACCACACGTAGACATCCATAAATAATCAGTGGTGTTTTCACATACTTTTAACTTAATCTTACTGGAATCATGCTATAAACTTAATAAAACCTATATAATATTAATAGATTGTGATAATAAATTTTAAAGAAAATAAAAGCTAAATAGATAAATACTATATGAAATACGGTTTTAAAATAAATATTAATAGAGATTAAATCAAACTGCTACTTGCTTTATTTTTTGCTAACACTAGGGATTCCTCTATGTTCATGTTAATTCATTTATTTTGATGCTATACAGTATCTCGTTGTATGAAAATACTATAATTTATGTATCCCTTTGATGGACAGGCAATTTTTCCACCTTTTCCCCCAATTTGTTCCAATTTGTTACTGTTGCAAACAATGGCAGAATGAGTATTCGTGCATCTGTGTGGGTTTGTCCTAGGAGTGGATGCGGCAGCGGAATGTACATCCTTCACTTCTTTTCAGCCTCTTTTGCCTGTTCCTTGCTGTCACCGGTATTTTCCCAGACAGGATAAGATCAGGAACCAAGGGCCACTCTGGAACTCCTGGAACTGAGGCTGGGATCCAGAAATACTACCTACTCCAGCAGAAACTGCTGGACATAAGCACTCAGTACATTGGAGTGTCTACTCTAAGCTAGGTGGGCTGTGTGTACAGGTCATCTGGGCCAGGGCCTCCAGCCCAGATGATCTTGAGGAGCTGAGGAAGTCAAGCTGCTCAACTCAGATTGAAGCCTGCAGCACCCCCATCTGTGTTTTGGGGCCCAACCTAAAACAGCTCCCCTATTTTTTTTTAATGTTTATTTATATTTGAGAAAGAGAGAGACAGAGACAGAGAGACAGAGCACGAATGGGGGAGGTGTAGAGAGAGAGGGAGACACAGAATCCGAAGCAGGCTCCAGGCTCCAAGCTGTCAGCACAGAGCCCAATGCGAGGCTCGAACTCACAGACTGTGAGATCATGACCTGAGCCGGAGTTGGACACTTAACTGACTGAGCCACCCAGGTACTCTTTCAGCTGCATTATTTTTACTTTTTCCCTTTTATTTATTTTTTCTTTTTTATTGTTTTTATTTATTTTTGAGACAGAAAGAGACAGAGCATGAGCAGGGGAGGGGCAGAGAGAGAGGGAGACACAGAATCCGAAGCAAGCTCCAGGCTCCGAGCTGTCAGCACAGAGTCCGACGCAGGGCTCGAACTCACAGACTGTGAGATCGTGACCTGAGCCGAAGTCGGACGCCCAACCGACTGAGCCACCCAGGCACCCCACTTTTTCCCTTTTAAATATTTAACTTCGTTTTCCCTGACTGTCAAAGTAATATATACTCTTGACATAAACTTTACAATTTTTAGAAAAATATTTTTACACTAATCGTAAAATTTCACTCATCAGACACATTCACTATTAACATTTTAGCCTATGTGTCTTGTTTTTTTCTAAGTATTGTCCCCTTGCCTGTATATTCTATTGTACTCTGATTTTTCACCTAATATAAATTTCTATATCATTAATACATTATAAACATAATTTTAATTTATTCAGGTTATTTGATATTTTACATAGCGTTTTATTATCTACCTAGTCACTCCTTTATATTGGATACTCAGGTTATTCCTAATTTCCGTTTTCACAATTAAAACACAATGGGCATCTTCAGAGATAAATATTTGATGGACTTTTGGATCCTTAAGATTCTAAGAATCTTAGAAATCTAATTCGTAGAAGGCCAAAGGGCATTTTTAAAGCTTTTGATAGATATTACAAAACTGTTCTGGAAAGACAACTATATTACAGCCCCACTGACAGTGTTCAGAATGCCCAGCTGGCCTGCCTTTACCCAGTCAATTCATTGTGAGCTCTCCTTACACTGGGGCTCAGATGTGGAAGGAAAGGGAACCTTTAAATGCTGGCAGGTTTGGTGGAAAAGAACGTTGGGCATCCTCCCAAGCGGTGTGTATTAAGCTGCTTCCTTCCATGAGAACCGACAAGACAGCAAAATGGATGAATCATACTGTGGGAAAGTTATACTCCAGAACCAGGTCTCTTATATATAGTAGACAGTTGAAAGAGCCCACTGGGACAGTAGAAGAGGTACTATTTAAATTTCCTTAGTTTGAAAGCAACAACAACAATGAAAAGACTCTGGTTAACTTAAGCAAAACAAAAAAGAATTTATTGGAGGAGACTGAAGCCAAGGGGCTGTGTGTACTGTTGGGCAGGTTGTACACTGTACAACTCAGGCCATGGGGAATCATTCATTTTATCACCTATGTGAATGGCACTTGCTAGAATTGTACAGTGCACTGCCTACACAACCATATGCAGCAGCCCTGCTGGAATAGCTCATAAAACAGGATTGCTCAAAGTATCTGTGCTTAAGGACTGGGTTTATTATTGTTGTTGTTATTACGACAAGCCATTGTAGATCAATACTTGGGTAAATTAAATTAATATGAATTACTAGAAAAATGAAATGCCACTTGATGTCTCTACAGTGCCAATTACTACAAAAGTTCCTAAGTGCTCAGTTTCCGAATTTACCTCACTGTAGACATGTAACACATAGTTTGGGAAACAGAACTGGTCCACAAACCATAGCATGATTACATTTGAGGAGTCCTGATGTAGATTAGACAAATGCAGAAAAGTGGGAGTGGAATGAGGAATCTAGAACAAGCAGACCCAAGAAGTCAATCTCCTGTCCATCTCCCATTACAGTTTTCTCTCCTCCTGCCAGTACGATGAAACCTCGCTGCAGAATGGCTTTCTGCAGATGGCAGAACGTGCACCAACTAACAGCTCTCTCAGCTTATGTCTTACAGCCTCAGCCGCCGGAGAAAGAATTATTGGTCCCAAATCCAAAAATTCCAGAGAGGGGGCTTCGTGGCCTAGCTGGGGTCTGGGGCTCACTCCTATAGCTAGAAGGTGTGTCACTTGTGGCCGGGGGGGGGGGGGGGGGGGGGGGGCGGGGAGGAGGGGGGGGAGGACATGTAAGAAACCATGGGAACCATGGGAACCATGTGAATGTTGCTGGGAGCAGTTCTCAGAATAGGGGTACGGTACCCGAAATAAGTGAATGTGCCAGGTAGATAAAACAGTACACATTTCAATTATTAGGTATACATTTTCCTTTATCTATATTCTAGTGCAGTCTTCCTCTGAAATATATTCCCCTTCCCATAAAAAGGGCTTATGAACAAATAAATGTGGGAAAAACTACAGGCTTCAGCACCCTCCCAGAAATTCAGAAGACAGACATATTAGCATATTAAAGGTTCTGAGAAGTCCTGCAAGAAGGAAACCTGTTTAACTGTGCTTAATCCAGTGTTGCCTGAGCTCATTTGATCACTCAAACCATTTTTAATGTAACATCCAGGAACATCCCACAGATTAGTGTTTCAAGAACACGTTCTGGGAAAGCCCTTCTAGGTGATGAGATGTTCCCCAGAAAGATGTGACTCAAATCCTTATAAAAAGAAAATAGGGGCATCTGGGTGGCTCAGTTGGTTGAGCCTCTGACTCTTGATTTCAGTTCAGGTCATGATCTCACGGTTTGTGAGTTCAAGCCCCAAGTCAGGCCCTGCACTAGCAGCATGGAGCCTGTTTGGGATTCTCTCCCTCCCTCCCTCTCTCCCTTCCCCCGCTCTTTCTCTGTCTCTCAAAATAAAGAAATAACCATTAAAACAAAACAAAACAAAACAAAAAAGTTTTAAACAAACCAGAGAGCCGGGTATTTACAGAAACTGGCAAATTATTTGCAAAGGGGCATTTTATAACACAAGTTAACCACCATCAAAGAGACCAGGTTCTAGGTTCAGAGTTTTATATGTTCAGCCTTATGAACATGGGGTACATCTCTGCAACTCCAAACCTTCCCTCTCTGGGACATTCCTTTCCCAAGGCCCTCTTCCTTTCCCAAGGCCCTCAGAACCCTTTGCATGTGATGTCTGGTACCCCGCCTCCTTCGAGGTAAGGCGTATCTTTATGCCATTAGGTGGCTGGCCATTGTGGTTTGCAAAACCAACTTAATAGCACGGGGCACCTGTTCTTCCCTGCGTGCTTTGTGATAAAAGGCCCCACTGGGGTGAGCAACACACTCGAGAGCCGCGTTAACAATATGCCACGTCTGGGGAAGCTTGGAGGTGGGGCCCAGATTAGTAAGTATAATGAAGGCCTTCTCCTGTTTAAAGAGAGATTAGAATCTTATCCCAGATCATCCAGCTGGATTACAGGCACAACTAAAGGACAGAGTAAGCTGCCTGGGAAATCATCATCAGAGGACAGACTATAGGTTGGCCCCCAAGTCTGGAAACACAGGCAAATGTATCATCAATGGTTGATGGTATATTATAATGCTATTGATTGATAC
Organism: Panthera tigris; assembly: GCF_018350195.1. NCBI lineage: Eukaryota > Metazoa > Chordata > Mammalia > Carnivora > Felidae > Panthera > Panthera tigris. The sequence goes on from NC_056668.1 coordinate 73,246,674, forward strand.
TACAGTATAATGCATGATAAAATAGAATCTATGTTTTCAGACTTTGTGGCCTAGTAGCCAAAGCCAGTATTTATATCATGCAGTGACCAAATGTCCGAAGGCACTGTTCTAAATGCTTCACCTGAATTAGCTAATTTAATTCTCAACAACCCTGTGAAATGGGTACGCTCAGTCATTCCCCTGGGAGTAGGTGAGGCAACAAGGCCCACGGGGAGTCAGTATCTGTCCCATTGGTGGGCAGTGGAGCTGAGTTTCGAGCCCAGAAAGCCTCACTCTAGACTGCAAACTGATACCCACCACACTGCAGCTGCCCCCTCCCCCCCACCCCCTATGCTTTGCTGAATAGCCATCAATTAGCAGGAACAATCACCAATCACTGCAACTAATAACTGTATTGTTCTTTGCTTTGGTCCTCATCACAAGCCATTATGGCAACCCAGGCAGAAATTATAGTTCCCGTTATAGATGAAGAAGCTGAGCCTTTACTGGGATCCCTACCTACCAAATGGCAGAACCGTGTCCTTGGACTTCAAGAGTCTCATGGGTTTAACTCATTTCTTGCATTGGGTCCTATGGTAGCCAACATCCAAGATGGTCGCCAATGATCCCTGCCTCTTGCGTTGCCCTCTCCCACACTGAATGAGACTCACTTGTGTAACCACTAGGATACTGTGAAAATGATGATGACTTCTGAAGCTAAGTCATAAAAGATGTTGGAGATTCTGCTTCGATCTCTCTGGACCACTCACTCGGGAGGAAGTTGGCTGCTGCGTCATGAGGATGCTCCAGCAGCTGCCGAGAGGCGCCCCAGCAAGGAAGTGAGCCTCCTGCCTGCACCAGGATGAATGGGCCAGCCATGTGAGTGAGCCCCCCTGGGGAAGTGGATCCCCCAACTTCAGCCAGCTGAGTGCAGCCCCAGATGACACCTTCACCGACGTTTCATGAGAGACCCGTGATGGTGAATTTTAGTGTCAATTTGACTAGCCTTGGGATGCCCAGATTAAGCATTATTTCTAGGCATGTCTATGAGAGTGTTTCTGGATGGGATTAGCATTTGGATTGGTGAGTTCAGTAAAATAGACTGCTCTCCGCAGTGTGGGTGGGCATCATCCAATCCATTAAGGGCCTGAACAGAACAAAAGGTAGAGGAAGGAGGAGTTTATCCCTTTTTTTCCTCTGCCTCACTGCTTCAACGGGGACATCTCATCTCATCTCCCGTCCTCAGACCAGGATTTATACCATTGGCTCCCCTGGTTCTCGAGCCTTTGGACTCAGACTGAACTACACCAGCAGACTTCCTGGGAATCCAGCCTATAGACAGCAGATAGTGGGACTTTTTAGCTTCCATGATTGTGTGAGACAATTCCTCATAATATACCACTTATTCATATACTATGCTATTCATTCTGTGCTATATTCATACAGTGTATGTTTGCCATGGTCCTGTTTCTCTGGAAAACCCTGACTAGCACAGACCTCAAGCCAAATCCACCTGGCTAAGTCACTCCTGAAGTCCTGACTCACAAAAACTATGAGATAAGAAATGTTTTTCACTGTTTCAAGCCATACTTGAGCCATTTTTTAACTGCTTTTTTTTTTTTAAGTTTGGGAGAAATTTGTTTTGCAGTTATAGATAACTAATACAAGTTCCAACTCCAGAGTTCTTACCTGTTAAGGATCACTAACCAGCTGTGATCTTGAGAAAGTCTTTGAAGCACTCTCTTGGACTTGGTTTCCTCCCCTGCTAAATAATAATCTAGGAAAATTTCTGCGTCATTCTTAAGGTAACTAACCAACCATTACAACTGGGTTCAGGGAATACTGTAAAAATGAACTTCTGGCACAAGTAGGCCAATTCATGATAAACCTGCATCATATACTGTCTTTAAGGAACATTTCATTTGTGCATCTGATCTATCAACTCTAATTCAAGATCTGATTCAAGACTCGGCTAGCAATAGTCCACAAATCTCTTCAGTTCCCTGCTCCATGCTGTGTTATTCCAGAAATAGGTGGGCCTTTGCTCACACTGTGAGGTTCACTGAAAATGCCTTTCCTTACTCTCCACCTACCCAAGCTGATCCCTTGCCCAAGGCGCATCTCAAATGCCTCAGACACTGCGCCCTGGACCACCCACAGCAGGAGAAGCTGCAGGTGTCTCAGCAGTGGTGGGTTGGTAGATGTTTAGCAACCAGTCTCTGGGGAGAAAAGGTCCAAGTAAAGGTCCTGATTTGCAGTCTTTCTTGATTTCTGTGGTATTGATGCTTCTCCTGTAGCTGACTAAAAGCTCCCAACATGGCACCCCGAGCACAGAGTTGGGAAGAGATGGACAGTTAGTCTACTCAGCCAGTACCGGCTGGCCCCAGGGCACCCCTGTGTTTTGGACACCTCACCTTCCCTGACTGCCCTCTTGATCATTTTGAAATGTCCCGGGACCTGTCCCCCTTCCCCATCCCCAGCATCTACCCCTGAGCCCAGACCTTCATCATTTCCTGCCCAGACTACTGGGACAGGCTCCTCCCTGTTCTCTCTACCTGCAGACCCTTCTCACTCCCATCCCTCCCACCTGCCACTACTGAGTGAGCATTTCTATATGTCACCTCATGGCCCCATGCTTCCTATCCTCAAAGTCCTTCAAACCCATAGTTTTCAATGGAAAGGTCAAAGATGTTGAATATACAAGCTCTCTATGACCTGACCTCTGTCTACCTCTCCATCACCACTCTCTCTCTCTCTCTCTCTCTCTCTCTCTCTCTCTCTCACACACACACACACACACACACACATATACACACACACTTCTCTGATGAACCATGGTGCTCTTCATGCCCCCGATATTCTTACAGCCTAAAATGCCTTCTCCCCAGTCACAAATCCCACTCCCCGCTCTGGACTCATCCTCTTTCCCCAGACCCTGTGTCACCACAGGCATTTTATCAAGAAATCATGGGGGGAACCTACCATGGGAAATCATGGCCTGATTCTGTATACCTCTGACTTTCACTCCCCTCTCAAAGCTACAGGTTCCTGGAGGGCAGGGCCCTAGAGCAAGTCTCCTATTCTTTTGTGCCTGGCATGGTGTCCTGGCCTGATGGGAAAGCCTCTCTGGGTCTGCAAACGGGTGGCACTAGGAGGTCAATGAGGTGAAGCAGTGGGAATGGGCAGAGCCAAGGACCTCTCCTACCAAAGCCTAGGAAGGCTCCCAGCAGACAGAGGTACAGGTTTCTGAGGCCAGGGATTATAGAGGGAGGAGACAAGAACTCTCTGTAGTGGCTGAGGCTCCCCAGATGCCACCACTGTTTTCTCTCTGTCTTCCTGGGTGGACTGAATGCTCCACTCTTCCTAGTTAAAACCCCATCTCTTAGGCTCTGTGTCTTTTCTGTTGCATTAAACTGAGTAATTATGGGCTTGCAGCAACCACTTGACCACATAGTAAAGGCTCTTGTCCATGCCTGACCCCAAGAGTGGAGGGCAGCCATCACCCTTTCCCCCAAAGCATTCAAACTTAGGTCATGGATCACATGGACAATGTCTTGGATTTCAGGTAGTTTCCTTTAAATAATTGCAAAAACAAAAAACAAAAAAAACCCCACCCTTGGTATGCCAGCTCTGCTCCAATTACTAAGAGACCAGTCTCTTTACAACAGCTGGTTTTCCATTGAAAAAGGGAAGTTAGGGGCGCCTGGGTGGCTCAGTCGGTTAAGCGGCCGACTTTGGCTCAGGTCATGATCTCACAGTCTGTGAGTTCAGGCCCCGCCTCGGGCTCTGTGCTGCCAGCTCAGAGCCTGGAGCCTGTTTCGGATTCTGTGTCTCCCTCTCTCTGACCCTCCCCCGTTCATGCTCTGTCTCTCTCTGTCTCAAAAATAAATAAACGTTAAAAAAAAATTAAAAAAGAAAAAGGGAATTTAGTGACCAGATGATCCCTATTACCTCTGACACTGTGATTCTAAGCCAGTTCTCCCTCTCTGTGCCTTAATTTTCTTATCTTCAAAATGGGAGTAATAATACCTACCCATCTCAGAAGGCTGTTGAAGAACAGATGAGATAATAGATATAAAAATACCATTGTAACTATAACTATTAGTTGTTATTTATGAGATTTAATTATTTTTTTTAATTTGTTTATCTATCTTGAGAAAGGAAAAGCATGTGCGAGCAGAGGAGGGGCAGAGAGAGACGAGAGAGAATCCCAGGCAGGCCCCGAGATGTCAGCACAGAGCCCAATGTGGGGCTCAAACTCTCGAACTGTGAGATCATGACCTGAAATGAAGAGTCAGACGCTCAACCAACTGAGCCACTCAGGCACCCCTGTGCTAAAAGTCCTCTATAAATATTCCTGGGTGATTTAACTAAATTTCAACATGATTGTAGTCATCATGGAGGTGTTAATGTAGGAGAAACACAAGAATACATTAAAGTCCCCTAAGTCGGGACTCTTCACATCGCTGGGCAAACACAGAGGTGAGACATCTGCTGGGTGAGCTATGACAGACGCTGCAGACCAAGCCTGGTTCATTACTGCATTTTTATTCCCCAAGATCTACACAAAGGACTGGCCATTAGAATCCAGGCATGCCTGTTTATTCTAAGGCTTGTCCTGAATGTTCAGCCAGGCTTTGAACAGAGCTGCTGAACAGAATTAAAGTAACTCATGCCTGTTTGCCTTTCCCAGGTAGAGCATAATGAGGTCACTCTAGTATTCCAGAACACCCTCTTTCCATCATGATCATTATTATGAGTGGTGCTGTTATGATTCAGCCCTTTGGAAGCAAGGTCAAGGTTCAGAAGTAAGCCAGGTCCCACTTTGATCTTCAAGATCATGGCCACACTCTGCCCAGCAACGTGCCCTTCATCCCCAGGTCTCCAAGCACAATAAGAGTCTAATTGGGAAATCTTTATAGTGTCCTTGAGAATTAGTAATCCTGGAGTGGTTGAAGCCAGGGACAACATGAATGACACCATGTCACTCCCCAGCCTTTGCCTGAAAATTCTTGCTGACCACTATCCCAAGCTGCCAACCAAAGAATGACACTCCCTTTAATTTTGCTTTGTAGATTGGCAGAGAAGCTCTTGTTAGTAACTAGCCACTGACCCAAGCCTCCCTGGGATATTCCTTCCTTTTTTTGAAAGTATCTATTTATTTATTTGTTTGCTTGCTTGTTTGTTTGTTTGTCTTTGAGAAAGAGATAGAGAGAGCATGAGCAGGGTAGGCGGGGAGAGAGAGGGAGAGAATCCCAAGCAGACTCTACACTGTCAGCACAGGGCTCAAACTCACCAACCATGAGATCATGACCTGAGCCGAAATCAAGACCAGGCCACTTAACCAACTGAGCTATCCAGGCAACCCTGGGGTATCCCTTCTTGAGTGACCTGGCCACCCAGGCCCTCCCACTGAAATCCCCCACCACTCCGCACATGATATTGGGTGTATAGTTTCTGTTATAGTCATTCCAACTGACATTCAGAATAAAAAGTTGAATTCTAAGCAGCTCACTTTTTTATCAATGTACAGTTGCTTTATCATCAAAGATAGACAGGAACAGATGGCCAGATGACCAACGTACAGGTGACTGTCTTATCTTGCAACAGTGTAAAAACCCCTACTGGTAGAAGATACTGGGTACAAAAGAGTGACCCTTCTCCCACCACCCCAAAAGCAAGAGTTAGATGAGGTCCCCAGTCCATGGACTAGCAAATCAGAAACATCTTCTTGGTATTAGGAAGTCAGCCCGTTAGAAAATAGGCAGGATAGGGGCACCTGGATGGCTCAGTCAGTAGAGTGTCCAACTCTTGATTTCAGCTCAGGTCATGATCTCACGGTTCATGAGATCGAGCCCCACATCAGGGTTTCTTGCTTACTCTCTCAAAATAAATAAGTAAACTTAAAAAAAAAGAGGCATAACAACAAAGCCCAATGGTGCCTCTGTGAAGGTACTAAATATCATTATTAATAAGGAAATATTGTTATTATTGTAAAAGCTTTGATATTTGTAAATCAATTTACAAATTTTTCAAAAAGTGCTCTTCTCATGGTTGACATTCTGCTAATCCAGCCATACAGATTGGTGAAATGTTGAATTGTTTCCTTATCTGTTAGTAAGCAGTCACTGAACCCAGCTTCCCTGCGGCATTCCTTCTCGTGTCACCCTGGCCACCTAGGCTCTTCCTCTGGACACCCCCCTGAAACACACACCTGTCCAAGACCCAGCGATCAAAGAGTGAACACCTGGCCCAACAGGCGCCCCCCGGGATTTGTGCTAGGTCAGTGCTATGGCTAATGTCCATTCAGATGTGTGGGTGAATTTGCCACGCCTGTTGTTAAATATTTTAATACCTCCCCTGCCTAACTGCACTGAGATGTTCAGGATGGAACAGCCTTCAGGGTTTCTATGCTCTGCACCTCACACTCTGTTCTCTGGATGTGGGGCGGCCCCAGTGTGGGAACACAAGTCAGGTGGCTCCAGAAAGCCATAGGGCAAATGCTGAGTGCCTGGCCAGGCCCTTCTTTAACTGTGAGGGAGGAGTGGGAAATGTCCTCAGTGACTAGCACTTAAAAGTGGCCTTCCCCCTCAGCTGTGCCCCAAAGCCCCGGGTTGGGTGCCTCTTAAAAACCAGAAATAATAACACATAACAGCCACATGGGCAAGTCCCCAACCTGCCATCTGCATCAGTTTCCCTCTGTTCGGTCCAATGGAGGGAGATAATAACCTATCTTAGGCTTAATTAACATCTGGGCCCTGCTGCTGGGTGATTCCCAAACCCACGTCTCTCTGTAATTGCAAACCTTTATTTATTTGGGCACTTTGATGACTGCCACATACTGGGAACTATGGCCCCAACCCCACCCACAACCTCTTACTTGCCAGCTGCCCACCTCCCCTCCCCACCCCCAGCGGCCCTTCTGTTGCCTGTCTACCCACTAGCCCCCTAGTATCCCTTGCCCCTAATCCCTCTGTCCTGTGACATTCTGTGTTACAGCACACTCAGAATCTGGACTGCGGTCCCAGATCTGCCCATTACTTACTCCGCCACCAGGAGATGCCTGCACTTGGAGTGCCCAGCACTTTGCCTTGCATACAGTAGGTACTAAACACTTGTCAGCAGTCTTCCTTTCTACTCCATTCTACTCTTTCATCCCCAGATCTCTCATCTAAAAATTGAGTTACCGATGCTTCCCTGCCTGCCTACCTGAGTCGTTATGGGCATCAGGAAAGAAAGTGGCTGAGAATGTCCTCTATAAGTTATGTAAGTACCACCGAAACACAAGGGCAGGGGACAGGGTTGGATCGTGGCCAGACACGCCTCCCACGGGGACAGTTCGTGGTGGGGCCACCCCAGGCCAGGGTCTGGCCTGCTGTAGTGCAGATCCTGGGGAAATACTGGGTCTCCATCCTCAAGAAGTTAGGGGGAAACAGCCTCCCTGGAAGGAACTAGAGAAGGGCTGAGAAGACTCAGCCGCCATGTGGCCCGAAGCTGCCTCAGCCACACTCCCAACTCGCCTGAGACCCAACCCAAGCCTGCCCTTCAGGTCCCTCCAAGAGGACGGCAATGAAAATTCCTCACGCTTGTATCACACTTTGCCATAAAAAGTGGCTTATAGTCACGATGTTCTTTGAATTGCACAATACCATAAGGTAGCAGAATGATCCCTGTTTACAAACGAGGGCACTGGACCTCAGAGAATTGAACTTCTTTGTGGTGTGTCACACAGGGAGCCTTACAGAATGGGGCACAAACACAGGAACAGGGTGCAAACCCCAAAATGGGGTGCGAACCCAGGCCCCCGAGTTGGAATCCTGCACTTCTCCCTCGTGGTGGTTACCTCCAGAAAAGACACAACTTACTGCCTTTGTTTTCCTCTTTCTTTTCTTCCTTCCTTCTTTTCTTTCTTCCCTTTTTTCCCTTGATAATAGCACATTTATTTTAACAGGTTTAACAGGTTTAACAGTTTGCAGGTTTATCCCTAAACTTACCAAAGAATAAAAACAAAGAAAGTAATGCCATATTCCATTAACACCTGTAACAGTAAATTTCCAGTAAAAAAAAAAAAAAAACAAAAAACAGTAAAAATCCTGTTAGGTACCAGGAGCCTTTTTTAAAGTACTGTTTTGAGGGGCAGCTGGGTGGCTCGGTCAGTTAAGCCTCCGACTTCGGCTCAAGTCATTATCTCATGGTTCGTGAGTTCGAGCCCCATGAGCTGTCAGCACAGAACCTGGAGCCTGCTTCAGATTCTGTGTCTCCCTCTCTTTCTGCCCATCCCCTGCTCCCACTCTCTCTCCCTCTCTCTCTCAAAAATAAATAAGCATTAAAAAAAACAGTTTTAAATACCATTTTGAACTAAAATATTTCTAAACTGCATTATACAGTTCTTTATTTTATTAAAAAAAATTTTTTTTTAACGTTTATTCATTTTTTTGAGACAGAGAGAGACAGAGCATGAATGGGGGAAGGTCAGAGAGAGAGGGAGACACAGAATCTGAAACAGGCTCCAGGCTCTGAGTCATCAGCACAGAGCCTGACGCGGGGCTCGAACTCACGGACTGTGAGATCATGACCTGAGCCGAAGTTGGATGCCCAACCGACTGAGCCACCCAGGCGCCCCTACAGTTCTTTATTTTAAAATTAAATTAGGGTATTGTAAATGTAACATGCTAATAAACCAAATCAACAGTTCCACCAGTACAGTGTAGTATAAACTATAAAGTGAAAGTTCCCCTATCCTGCCCACCCTCTGGGCCAGTATGCAGACGTGGCTGGCTGGTAAAGACGTTTCTGACAGGAGACAGTGGGACCTCTATCAGACCTCTGGCTGGGGCTCCGAATTCACTTCGGCCCTTCCCAGGACACACAGCGATCACAAGCAGAGCTGTCCCTCTCCCTGGTGTCTGGGCTCGCTTGTGGGAGGAGCTGAGCCCTCGGTGGGAGAGAAGAACACAGACATCTCCCCGCAAGTGGCCAAAAGCAAGCGGAACAGGACCCTTCTGGCAGGGCTTCTGATCTGCCCCCCTCACACTGGGGAAGACTGAGCTCTGTGCAGCCTCACAGGGCGGTGTTGCCGGGAGACAAATCATAGAACTTTTCAAGAACCAGAGCTGCCCCTCCACCTGGGCTGTCTCTGGAGAAAGAAAGGTCTGCTCCCAAAGACAGCAGGAATTTGCAGACTCCTGAGGGAGGAGGCAGCCCACCTCAGACGTTTCATTTAGTCTTGCGCGAATGTTTGCAGCATCTTTTTCTAAAAAGTTACTTGAATTCTGGGTCCTGAGCTACGCAAAGTGGCCCTTAGGACCAGGTGCCAACTGAATGATGCATGCCTTCACTAACCCTTATAAATAATGATACCCCCTTAATCCCCCTCAAGGTCTTAGCTCAAATAAACCTGGGCCTGTGGTCATAAGACGAAGAATCTGTTGCGGAGACCGTATACACGTCTTGCCCAAGCCCATTTCCCTCTGAGCACACCGCTAGACTGCATTGTCCAGCTGCTTTTGCAGTTACATGGAGCCGTGAGCTGAGCTGTGGCCAATGGAACGTGGTCAGAAGTTGTGTGTGTCACTTCTGGGCCCGCCCGTTAAAATCTCCAAAAGATCATGCACGCTCTTTCTCTATCCAATGGAGGATATTGTCCAGTAGAAGCAGAAGACCCAGAGAGAATTCTGAGGTACTGGGGTAGGGTCAGCAAACGTTTTCTGTAATGGGCCAGAGAGCAAATATTTTAGGCTTGTGGGCTATGTGGTCTTTGTTGCAACTATTCAACTGTGTTGTAATACAAACACACCATAAACAATAGGTAAATGAATGAGCGAGATTGTGTTCCAATGAAACTTCATACACAAAAACAGTCAGCAGGCCCAATTTGGGCCACAATTCCTGCTCTAGAAAATGGTGGAGCCACAATGCAGACAGAGTCTAGGCCCCTGAATGACTGTTTAACAACCAAGGCTATTCATTCAGAACATTGCATGTGATAAACTCTTACGATGTGAAGCCAGCGAGAGTATGGGATTTGTTAAAGCAGATAGCATTCTTTACCTTATTCAATTATACCCACCATATTCTATTATTTCTGGTTGCCAAGTTCATGGATCAGGAAATGGACAAATGAGAAAGAAAACCCAAATATTCTTCTGAATTGGCCTTTGAAGTACAGGGCTAGGGGTGCCTGGGTGGCTCAGTCAGTTGAGTGTCCGTCTCTTGATTTCAGCTCAATCAAGTTATGATCCCAGGGTCATGGGATCGAGCCCCATGTCAGGCTCCATGCTGAGCACGATGCCTGCTTAAAATTCTGTCTCTCCCTCTGACCCTTTCCCCTCTTCCCGTGCATGCTCTCTCTCTGTCTCTCTGTCTCGCTCTCCCTTTCTCTCTCTAAAATAAAAATTTAAAAAAATAGAAGTACAGGGTTGGGGAGAGGTTGCAAGTAGGAGATTTTCAAACGCATCCTCCAACCACCTCCCCCCTCCAAAAAAAATATTCTAATAAACAATGCTTCTTCTAGAACCTAGATCAGGCAAGGTTTTATGATTCAGTCAGAGCTTTTGAGGAGACCACTTTGATGGTTGAAGAGGATGATCATCTCTTTTGTGAGGCCCTCTATGACTACCTCCCTCCCTTGAATGGATTGAGATGGGTTGGCTACCCCTTCTCTGTGTTTACTATACACATAAACTGTGTACATTTTTATGATGGATAGATACCACATATTTTGGTCTTTTCCACTGGATTCTAAGCTCCATGAGGGCAAGGACGGCTCTAGTTTCAGTCCTTACTTCCTTCTTGTTTCCCTCCCCCACCCCCCACCTCATACTCCCCCACCACACCCCCACAACCAGCACAGTGCTTGGCACACAGTAGGTGCATTATAAATGCACACGGTAGATACATTATAAATGTTTCTTCAGTGAGGGTGAGAACAGGAATGAATTAATGAAGACATGTGAAGGTTAAGGTCAAAATTACCTAGGTATTAGGTTGGGAAACTATAACATTTATCATCCAAACTAGGACACCTTGAAAGTGAAAGGTGGCTCTGCTATAATTATGTGATGACCTCAGCCATAACTGGGACCATCCTGAGCAAACCAGAATCGACGGCCATCCCGGCAGTAGGCTTCTTTGGATCACGGTCTCCAGCAATATAGAGTATTCTCAAAGGAAATTGGTGATTTCTGTTAGGTTAAGGACCTTTTAAGATTAAAAACAAACAAAAAGCAAAACTCAGAGTACAATGGAAAGGAAAGGGTGATGTGATTTGAAGTTTTTCTTGGCAGAAATCTGGGAGGATCAGCATAGCTCTCTCATTGCGCTATGAGTTTTCACTGATCATTTCACACTAATGCCAACCACAACAACTCGAGTTTACAGTACAGCTCATATTCACCCTTGAGCACAGTCCCAGGCATACCCACAGGAACAAACACACACACACACACACACACACGCACGCACACACACACACCACGGTTCTATTAGGACAAGAGGATCCTAAGTATTCCCGTGTGTACTCTAGCTATATAGAGTGTGTTCAGTAAAAACCTAGAATCTCTACATTTCTACAAAACAGTCTAAAGAATTACTTTAAGAGGACTGTGTCCATTTCAGAAACATCTGTCTGAGAGGTGAATTAAATTACGATTGCAAATATTTGTGGGAAGGTTTTGGGAAAGGGTGTGTGTGTGTGAGTACATGCATGCGCCTGAATATAAAACACTAATCACAGTAGAAATAGTGATCTGGGATGATAATCACATGCTGACAAAATGAACCCCATTACAAAGAACAAATACAAATCCCGCCAGAGAACACAAGAGGCTGCCATGCTCTCCTGCCACACCTGATGGAAGAGATTGGGTTGGAGACAGAGCCACATAGTACATGGGGATATCTAGAGCTTCAGACGGAAAGTTAGCCCATAATCTTTCCACATAAAGCATGCCATTTAGATACCCACCTACTGTTTCCTATTCTTAATAGATTACTTCTCGTTTTTGCCTGTTTTCCCTCCTTGGGTCCTGGAATATGCCTCATGGAAAATGTTCCTGCCCATGACACATTCACACTATGAGGGAGCCCCACTGAGCCTCATTCATCCCAACTGTGTTATTTCAATCTGAATATTCCAACAGCAACCACTCCTTTCCTGCACTACCCTTGACAAAGCATTCGCTCATCCAATTTTTAGATTTTCAGCCTCAAAAGAATCGGAGAGAAAGTTTAAATATTACTATCTCCATTTCACAGAAAGAACTGGCCCCAAAGGAGATTTGCACAAGGTCATAGAGCTACCGTACAGGAAAACCAGTGCTGGAACTGGATCTCAAGCCCAGTTCTCTCTGAGCCATACCTTACAGACTCACCCACAGGAATACTGCCTATCATCCACCCTAGGCACCCAGTCCCACATCCATCAGTTAATACTGGACATTTGCTAAGACCTGGGTCAAAGGAATGGAATGGTGAAAATAACAGTGTAAGACTAAAACCTCTTTTGACTTCAGCAGTGTGAACATGTCCAAACGCGTCTGACCAGCCACGGACTCTGGGAGCTTTCCTCATTGGCAACGACTGCTGTAGATATGAGGGGAAGGGCCTCTACACCTTGGCGTGTCTACGCATCTCTTTTGAACAAGCAATGTCGTTTGGTCTAAGCACAAACAGGAGCACCTAATGTTGTGGTGCTCTTTTAAAGAGATGTGCTCCTCTACTGGAAACCAGGTGGTGAACAGTTTTCCCTGGGATTTGGGGGCACTGGGGGCAGGTGGGCAGGCAAAGGCTAAGATAAGTTTCTCTGCAGGGGCGCCTGGGTGGCTCAGGATGTTAAGTGGCCAACTCTTGATCTCGGCTCAGGTCACCATCTTACAGTTCACGAGTTGGAGCCCTGCATCAAGTTCCGCGCTGACAATGCAGAGTCTGCTTAGGATTCTCTCTCTGTCCCTCCCTCTCCGCTCCTCCCCCCTCCCCCCCCCCCACTTGTACTCTCTCTCTCTCTCTCTCTCTCAAAAATAAATAAACATTTTTTTAAAAAGACAAGTTTCTCTACAGAGGAGGCCGAGGGGAGGACAGACAACAGTCATAAATAAGGAACCAATGATGGTCTTGCAGATCTGTAAATGGTACCTGGGAATCATTTGCAAGCCTTGAACTGGAACACAGAACTGAGAGTGTGCTGATGCGGGACCCTGTGGCCCTACGCACCCTCCTTCCTTGAACTCACATGACCTTGGAAATACCACTTTCTCTTTCTCTGTGTAAGAGTTCAGCTGCAAGAGTGGAAACTTCAGGAATATGGCTTATGTCAGGAGGACATCTGTAATGTGAGGAGAGGTACTCCCAGCACCACAATATTTCTTCCTGCCTCCTCCCATCATGGTGCCCCAAATACCCTTATTATTTGACGTTTTACTGCTCAAAGTCTTTAAGTGTTCAAGAGTCCCATATTAAAATGTCAATTCCCTCAGAAGGCCATTTAGGTAAGAGACATCCACTGTAGGCTGAGGAACAATAGCTTGGGGACAAAATTGCAAACCTTACCACTTGCAGAAAAGAAGGGAACGCTGCACTTCACAGACACACAACTGGCCCATGGTACCAAGGAAGGGGGCTCCCCGTATGACTGTTGAGAGTTTCTGAAGGAGGGCAGTGTGGTGTCTTGGAAGGAGACTGGGGGAAAGTAGGAGCCTGAGTTCTAATCCTGGCTCTACTATCAGCTCCCTGTGACACGTGGACAAGTCCCTTCCCTTTCCTGGGCCCCAGTCTCCTCATCTGCAAAAGGAAGGGACTGAGCTGGAGGAGGAGTAGTGTTCTGTCTGGCTCTCAGACTTGCAGGGCTAAGGAGGGGAGGAGATCTTGGAGTGAGCCGGTGACCCCTTGAGTTGATTGTTGGCCAGTCCTGGAACAGAGGGGAGGGAGAATCCCCGAAAGGCAGTTAAGAAGAAATTGTCCTAGGAGAAGGATCTGGAATTGGGGTGGGTCCTGGAGCAGGAAGTAGCCTACCACAAGGGGGAGGTGGGGAAGCATGCCCCAGGTTATCAACTCCCTCTTATTCCCAGACTTGCTGCAAGTGGGTCCTGTTCTCCATTGTTAGGAGAGCAAACACTGATGCCAGGTGCCCTTATGGCCTTTGATCAGATGCCTGGGCTCTGCCAGGTTTCTCTTGACAGTGGCCGGGTTGCTTCCAAATGAACTTAACCCGAAAGACACAAGGAAAAGAGTAGAGGACTTGGATTCAGGAGACCTGAATTCTGGCCCCATTTTGCCGAGTGATCGATTTCAGGCAAGTCCTTTTATGACCCGTCACCTGGCCCTACTGGCCTTTAGATTCAATGTCAGTCCCCATTTTAGGACCCACTGTTGCCTCTAAGTTTTGGGGTAGTGAAAGGGCTGCCTCACAAGCAATCCCTGCTCTGCTTTAGCCAAGAAGACCTCCAAGTTAAACTCCAGTGGAGGGTCCAAGCCACAATGTGTCCTAAAGATGAGCCCTGTTTCCCAGAGCTCCAGATCAGGGGTTTCTTCTATTCTGTCTCACTAGGGAATGGAGGAAGGCAGAAACACACTTGACCTTAGCCTTTGCTCCTTCTTCAATTCAGGACATTAATGCTGAAAGTCTTGCTATCATATAATCGAACCTATCCACTTTACTCATGAGGATCCTGAGGCTAGTGGGGGGAAGTGACTTGAGTAGGTCAATGAGAAGGGATTCCAAGTCACTTCGAGGCCTGGATCTGAGGCTCTTCCTGCAGGCTTTCTGCTGTACACATTATTTGGGCCTTCATTTGACTCAGATTAGAGGGATTGGGGCCATAACCTTGGGGCTGAGATGAGCAGGAATGGGACTCCAATTCCATCCAGAGCCAATTCCAAATAAACCATCCTTCTCCAAACCAGAACCACCCCTCCCTAGGAAGATCAGGGAAGTTCTAAGGAAAATCTTGGGTCAGTTGAACCCCAAACTTCCCTTTTTATAAACATATGTCCTTAAAAGCTTGACTCCTCTATCCAGGTAATAGCCTTGAGCTTTATCAGACCTATTCTCCTAGCCTGAAGTAGAATCACTCCTTTCCTCCTTAGCATTTCCTGAGTACTAACTAGGCACAAGGCTCTGTGCTGAGTTTGGTGAATCAGAGATGCCTAAAAACACATGCCTGTCCTTGGAGTATTCAGCCAACCAGGAAGGATACAGATGATTCATAATCGTGATGCAATGGAAAGAGCTCCCCCCCCCCCGCCCCCACCAAACTAGACCTGCTCTTCTAGGGTGAGATCTTGCCAGACCCGATCTCAGAGTAGAAGCAAGAGGAGACCAGGTTCCTCTGGGGGCCACCACCCCACCCACCAGGAGCATTGTTGCCAGGAAGACATCACCCGCCCTCTCTACCTCCAGCATCATGCAGCTAGTAGATATTCATTCACACTTGGTGGCAGAAGGAGGCATGTTGATGAGTGGCATGGCAAATACTTATCCTCAAGCCTCTACCATGGATGGAATGTAGAGGTACAAAAGAAAGGGGGAATCAAAGAAAAATTCAACAGCCAGTTTCTGCCATCCCAAAACCAAAACTCTGGTTATAAGCCATTAACACTGGAGGAGCATGAAAAGAGCACGGGTTTCAGAGTCTGGACCCCTGGTTCTTCATCCCTCCTGTGTAACCTTGGGCATGACCTCACCCCTCTATGGCTCAGTCTGTTCATCTGTAAGTGGGGGACAGGGCCAGAGCATGCCCAGGGACTGCAGGATTGGTGCTGACCGATGACTATGTGTTTGATTTGTCTGTCCCTTAAAGTTTGGGCTTTCTTCCCTTTTAGCTTTGATTTAAGGTCTGAGCTTGGCTTGCGGGCAGGGGGAGAAATGAAGACAGGATCAGGTGGGGAGCTGGGCAGTAGAAGAAGCCAGAGAGAAGTGATGCATTACAGGAGGAAATGACGCATTACAGGAGAGATGAAGAGGGGAAGCATCAGAGGACGCATCAGAAGGGCCACCCTCCATGCAGGTCAAAAACACGGACCATTGCTGGTGCCATTACACAGACCTAGAGAAGGGAAGGAATGGGTGCCAAGCTCCGGGGCCACCCAGTCATTCAAGCCACCAAAACAGCGGTTAGTCAGGGCTGTTCAAATTGGGTCACCTCAGAGCAGATGTGGGGGGGGGGGGGGTTGGGAGGGTGGCCTGGCTGGCCTCAGGCACACTGTGGCCTGTGAACACTGATGAGCCAGCAGGAGCAGCAAAGGCCCCAGCGGACAATAAAGCCAGATCCAGATGTGGCCACGTGTGGAAAAACCTGGTGTCCAGAGTACAGAGTGCCCTGGCCCACGTGGCCTCCTGGCCCTCCTGGAGCCCTGAGTAGTCTCCCGCGTGTCAGATGTGGCTCCCAGGTGCCCGGTCCACACACACTCCCAGCTCTGTCATGCATCGCTCACCAGCAGATGCGAGGACCACTGATGCATACCACATGGAGGAAAGAGTTCTGCTTATTAGATTACTAAATCCTTCTAGAAACGAGGGCAACTTGCTCCTAATAGAATTTTTTACGTTTCTCGCGATCCTTGGTGACTCCTGTGAGGTTTTTCCATCTCCGGAGTGGTGCCAGGGGTGGATTCTACCAGCCAGTCCTCTCTCCTTTCAGGAGCAGGGCCCTTGAAAGCAACTCTGTCCCTGGGAGGGAACCGTGCTTTCTTAGTATAACAGGCCCTTCTAATTTGTTTAAAATCTGTCCTGCTGACTGTGGGGGCAGTGGGGGGGAGGTCTGCTTTCAGGAGGGGGGAGGACGCATGTGTGCAGAGTGGGTGTTCTCTGAAACTCTAATCGTTGAGAGGGTAGGTAATACTATTGTTTATTTTGCTGGGTCCTACCTCTCCCTCGCTCCCCATCAACACACAAAAGAAACCGTACAGATGAACAGGGGATGATGTTTTTGCAATTGAATGTCTCCTCTGCGGACAATGCCATCCTGCAACGGAGGCTCTTGCCACCCGGAAGTCACTTCGTTTTTCTCCAGGTCAATGGTGCATTATTGGACACCGAGGATTTCTTAGGCTGGGGAAGAATGTGCCAAGCGTCTCACTGCATTTAAAGTGCCGTCAGGTGACGCAAAGGAGAAAGGCGAGCCTCGCCTTGCCAGGAGGAAAGAGGCTAAATGTGGCGAGTCAACCACACCTCAGGTGCTCTCTGGGACATGCGTTTCATCTAAGTATTTGGTTTTGCTTTGGTCACAACCCTCTTTTCTCTCCGAGTGTCAGGAGCAAATTAGTGTTCAGTTTTTGTTTTCTGCATTCAAACTTCTCTTCTTACACTAGTGATATCATCCCTGGAAGACCGAGATGTAAGAAGAGGCGAATCATGTATCACCTTCGCATCTCTTCTAGAATTACATCAGCCAGAGTGCTGTGGGGTGCAGTGGGGATAAAAGCCAAAAAGTAGAGGGGAGGAAGGAGGGAAGGGGAGGGCACCCAGAGGGAGGGAGGGAGGGAGCCAGTTCTTTTGCAGTTTTCTTATTTTCTCCTTCCTCCTTCCTCAGCCCCTAACCCCCCTTCCCTATTTATAAATCAGACAAGTGGAAAAATTAGACTTTAAGGAGACAGTTGCCTTATATTTATTGACGGCGTTGGTTTAAAGGTCATTTCTCTGAACTTTCCGGCCAGTCGCCATACCCCCATCAATCACAGGCAAAAGCCAACCCTGGCATTGTCACTAGCCACATAAATTGGTTAAGAATGAAGACACACAGACCCTGCGCCACCACCAAGTATTAGCCATATGGTCTTCACCCTGTTTAATGTTGCATCTGGTTCAAAGAGCAGAGGGACTTGGCAATGTGTGAAAATAATTTGAAATGTGAAATCTAGTCATGCAGGATAGTGATGGGCCACACAAGCTGCCTGCCAGTCAGCTGAGAGCTGTATGGAAGGCACACTGTGAGCATCTGGGGAGGGTGGGATCTGACTTTCCTGACCTCTCTCCACCTGGGGGTTTTAAATGTCATGCAGTGATGTGCATCTGAGGTTTGTGGGGAGAGGGGTAGGGACTCAAGCGAACCAAAATATAACAGATTCAAAGGCCTGGACCTTATCCTGATGCCCTTAAGAAGTGATTCTGAGTGTCTTTTAGTTATTTCCCACCCACCCACCCCTTTCTTTTCATTTCTAAAGCTGATCTTATGCCTGAACCACTCCTATCAATTAATAAGAAAGTCTTTCACCCTCCCTTCCTCTATGGTTTCAACAAATTCCACCCTCCTCAGGATCTCTGTGTCTAGCTGCTCAAGACAGAATTATGATTTGGGGCACCTGGGTGGCTCAGTCGGTTAAGCGTCCGACTTCGGTTCAGGTCATGATCTTGTGGTTCATGAGTTCAAGCCCCATGTCAGGCTCTGCACTGACAGCATGGAGCCTGGAGCCTGCTTTGGATTCTGTGTCTCCCTCTCTCTCTGCCCCTCCCCCGCTCGTACTCTGTCTCAAAAATGAATAAAACATTAAAAAAAAGAGACATAATTATGATGAAAACAAAGCAGCGGCCTCAGGACAGCAGGGAAGGCCAAGAGTGGGATCCATTTCTGCAACACAGGAAACAGAGCCCAAAGGGGCGAAGGGAAAACATAATTTGAGGAAAGCACAGTTTAGGCAGCTTCTTATTACAACTTCCAGCTGATCGGGTGTAGCCAAGCCAGAGACATCTGTTTGGAGTTTACAACAGAAACAAGCACACAGAAAGCCTGAAAAGCCGGAGACAAACACACACACAGCTCTGACAGTTCTTGTCTGCCTTGACCTCCACACCATTCCCCCTCTGGGTCACGCTGGGTTGTAGAAGGGAAGGAAATAGGTTCTTCCGCCGGCCTCCCCACCAGCCCCACCTGTGCCATGACTCATTCACGCCATGATCGGAACTTACCAACCTCCCTCCCTCTGTCCTTGATTTTCCTCCCAGGGAAAACAGTGACGGTCCCACTCCTCACAGAGCCCCATGGACACTTTCTTCAGGTCTCCAGTTGATCTTTAAAGTCCCTTGAGCTGTTTGTAAAGGAATAGGTGACCCACAGAAGAAGGTGGTAAAACCTCAGAAGACCCTGAAAGTCACTCCGTCCCTAAATAACTTCACAAGTCTGGGAACGAGGTCCAGAACTCACCTTGCATCTCCAAGAATTAACTCAGAGAGACCAGAAAAGGCCCACACCCCCACAACTCACTGAGTGAAGAATACGGGAGGATACACTCAAGGAGAAGGCCAGGGTTGTCACCAGCCATGGCACCCCCCATAGTGGAGGGCCACAAAGACCCCAGACTATCAAACAGTGGGTTCCCCTTCTCCAGTCACCTCCAAGCACTGCAAAGGCCGAACCCTGTCCTACCACACCATCCCAGAGATGGACAGACCCTCTATCAGCCCAAGGGCCCAGGCATTTTCAGCAGACGCTCACCTGTTCTGTTACATTGTCCTCTTTATTCTCTCGCCGCTGGACGTGCAAACAGAACCAGAGCAGGGCTACTCTTAAAAAATAACAAAATGTTTTATACACATTTCTGTATGTACAACTGAACAACATTTTACATGTCCCTTTTGCACAGCAAAAGATATAAACATTTAGCTCTGAGAACACAGTTATGTACAAAAAAAATGTCAAAAATACTTCACAACAGTGCAAAATATTTTACACAGTATCATGGAGGGAGATCTTTTGAGCAGGAGTAAAGTGTGTGTTTTGAAAGGAAAACTCCTTTTTCAGATATTAGATGTCTTTAACTGTAAACAAAATGCAACTTTCTTTCATCCCCACCCCCCCCCAACACCCCTAAACAGTTATTTGAGGAATTTGGCAGAATTTCAAGGGTCTGAGTCTGAGGTAAACAACCAAGCTCTCGCACCAAAAAGACTGGGGCAAGGAGGTGGCATTAGAGCCTCAAACATTGTGAGAGCAGATTTTTTTTTTTTTAATGACATGTCAAGGACAGCGCTAGGCGGCTCCCAGTTACTGTTATTCCGGCGGGTCGGTGGGGTGGAGAGGAAATTAACCCCTCCTCCTCAGGCCCCAGCTGCCCCACAAACAGGAAACTGGCCGGCAGGCACCTCTTGCCTGTGGGACTGCTAACCAGCGGGCCAGCTAACAAGCGGGCCCTTCCCTCACCCCTGCCTCTCTCTCCTTCCGTGCAGGGTTTGCCCCCTCGCATGACTCCACCCACAACCTCGGCCCTCTTCACCTCTTCAAACAGAGCCAAATGTGCCGAAGGAGGGGGGCAGGGTAACTCTGGGCCTCAAGTGTCCCATTTCCCCGCTTCTGGGGAGGGGGGCGGTGGGATGGGGGAGGGGGGGAGGAGAACTGCGGGTAAGGAGGTTGTCGAAAAGACCCGTGGGGAGTCACGGTGGGGCGCTAGGGGCACGCGCAGGAGGCTGCTGGGATCTCAGCCCTAGTGGGGCTCCTCTGGGCCCGCGCTGTCGTCAGGACCCGACCGGTCCCCGGAGGTGGCCGAGGAGGCGTCCAGGCCCCCACCTTCGATGGAGCTCTCGCTGCCGGTGCTCTCGCCGGACAGCAGGCGCGTCACCCGCAAGTCGGCCTGCAGGCTGCGCACGTCGTTGCCGAAGCTGAGCTCGCCAAGGTCGTTAATAAGCTGCGACAGCTCGGCCTTCACGTCAGAGGCGCTGCCCAGCAGCAGAGGCGGCGGCCCAGCCCCGGGGCCCACCGAGTCCCCGCCACCCCCTAGCGCCTCCTCGCGGCCACTCTCCAGCGTGTCCAGCAAGTCCCCGCATTCCAAGTGCATGGCCACCACCAGCGCCCGCTGCGCCTCGGCCTCTTCCGCTGCCGGGTCCTCCTCCCCAGCACAGTCCTCTTCCTCCTCCTCCTCCTCCTCCTCCTCCTCCAGGCAGCCCTCGGTGTGCTCCTCTTCCTCTTCTTCCTGCAGCTCCTGCTCCTGCTGTTCGCCGAGCAAGTCCTCGGTGATGGAGCCCAGCTTGGGCGCGCTGCGGCTGCGTTCCACCGGCGGCTTGTAGCAGCAGGGTCCATGCAGGAGCAGCTTGCGCAGCGGCACTAGCGGGATGGTGTGCGCGCCCACCAGCTCCTGCTGCTGGTGACGCGCATCGTCCCGCCGCTTGAGCCTTTTAAATTCCGCGAGTGCGTTGGCCGACGTCTGGTAGAGCAGCAGGGCCATGGCCTGCGCTTTCTCGGGCTTGGACACCAGCACCGCGTGGCAGCGCAGCATTACCGCCTTGTGCTTGAGCTCGTGCCGGTATACCCAGGCGAAGACCTTGGGCAGCCGAGCGTCCGCCACGCAATAGGTAACGCGGTGCAGCAGGTAGAGGTGGCCCGGGCGGCGCAGTGCGCGCTCCTCGGCGTGCACCATGCGGATGCCCTGCGCACTCACAGTCAGCTTCATCTTGGTGCCCTGACGGCCCGCCTCGCTCTTGCTCCAGATCTTGCCCACCGCTAGGTCAGTGCAGCCGTCGCCGCGCGCCTGGATGGTGGTGGCATTGCCCAGGTAGAGCACGGTGTAAGTGGGGTCCTCGCTGGTGATGTGCAGCTTCTTGCGCTTGGAACGGAACATGCTGCCCACCCGGCTGAGCGCGCCTTCGGGGCACGCCCGCGCCAGCGAGCTGAGCGCGGAGTAGTGCAGGCTCACCGCGTAGCCCTTGGGCTTGGACGCCTGCCGTGGCGGCGCCTCGGCCAGCAGCTCGAACTTGTGCTTCTTCCACGGCAGCATCTCCGGAGGGCGCCCCCGCGCAGCTGGGCGGCGGCGGCGGAGCGCCGGGTGCGAGCCCAGCTGAGCCACCCGCCCCGGCCGGGCTCGGCCCGGGCAAGACAGAAAAATAAAACTCTGCTGAGAGTGGCCCAGTGGTAGAGAAGTGGGTAGAGAGTAGAATGCTCGGGGACCCCAACGAAGAGGGTATGGGTAAAAATTTTTAATAGAAAGAAAATATTCAGCTGCGAGGGGCGGGGGGGTGGGGGAGCGCGCACAGATTTACCCCAGCTCGGGCAAGGACCAGGACTAAGAGTCTTAGGCAAGCAAAAGGAAAGACGGAATGAGAGTAGAACGGGAAAAAGATGCGCGCGTGCAAAGAGAGGGGACCCCGGCCAAAGCAGCCGGGACGGGGCGAGAATATGCAGGAACTCCTGGGCGAACGTGGAACTCCCCCGCGCGCTCTCTCTCTCTCTCTCTCTCACACACACACACACACACACACACACACACACACAATCCCCTGGGCTGAGACTAGAAGCTGCGGAAACTGGATGGCGAGTGTGCCCAGGGGCCAGTGCTCCCCCACCCCAAGGAGTGCGGAAGACCGAGAGTCCCTCGACTGGGCTGGTCCCAGAATCAGCTGCTTGCCCCAAGTGCAGTCAGACGCTACTCCCGCTGGCCGCGGTGGGCCCGGCGCAGCACTCCGGCTGTGGCTCACTGCATCTTCGCTCCGGCCGGACGCGGGGTACTCGGGCTCGGCCGGCTCACTGTCCCGGCTGGCTCGACCAGGGCAGCACGGGGCGCCGAGGGCGGCGCGCGCGCATGGTCGGCTCTGGGGACGGTCGCTACCTCATTTCTTCCCTCCGGGGGTGTCCGACTCCGCTCCCGAGGTCCCCTCGGACTGCTGTCCGCCCGTGCGGCGTGCCCGTCCCGTGCTGCAAGCGGTGTCCGGCTGGCCAGCCTCACATCCTTGCGGTCTGGGAGGAAGATCTCGGGTAAATATAGGCCGGCGCGAACCATTCGGCGCGCGGGGACAGGGGAGGAGCAGAGAAGAGGATGCGTTTCGGGCTCGGACGCCCGGCGGGTTCCTGGTCTCTTAAAGGGACCTGGCTGCAGCCATTTGCCAAGGGAAAGGGGAAACCGGTCCAATCCCGCAATTACATCTCAAATTTACCAACATCTCATTTATCTGCAGATATCGCCAAGACCTGGGGTTACCCCTCGGGAAAAGCAACTTGTATTCTGGCACTCCACCCCCAGGCTGAATTGCAACTCACTAAATAAACCTATGTCTACATCGAAACTTCTGGGGGAAGTGGTGGAAGGTGGAATTTAGAGTAATTTACTATGCAAAAAAGTTGGGGAAATAGTGGTTCTTTCCTTGTGTGGTAGCTCTCTGAGAATGACTGGGTGCTGTTTAATATTATATTTTTTTCACAATTTTATTTCGTTAAAGGAAATAGAAGCAAAGAAAACACTAAGACTTTTACTATTTGGAGCTCTTTCTGCACAGGCAAGCAGATAGTGAAAAACAAGATTGAACATAATGGGGTGGCTGGAATGAACAATATGGTATATAGTGCATAAATAAAGTGCTTCCTGACCCCAATCCCTTGCAGTGGCCGCTCTTGCTCTCAGGCCTCAGAGGAGAGCAGCTTTCTGAGCTCTATACAATTTCTAAGTATGCTTGTGTGTGTGGTTAGAACTCACTTTACTTTGGTAGGCCGGTCATTCAGTTTTATTACATCATTGACACAATTTGGATGAGAATTCCTGGTAAAAATTCAAATGACATTTTCTATTTCAGCATCTGATAACCAGGCACCCTCCACAAAGAATGACATTCACATTATTATGCTTTTCTCTTGTGCCACCCAAACAGTGTATGTTAATCATCTGACCAGCTTGGCCCTTGGCTTGTAACTCATTTCTGGGCCCTCAAGAAAACCTGCTTGCCTCCATGGTCTGCTCAGTCAAAGCCAAAAAAAACCTTTAGGCTGGAATGTGTGATAAATGTCCAGACTGGTCCTGCATCTAACTCCCAAGTTGGTCCTGGAAGAGGACAGTGGACCCTCTTACCCCACAGGCCCAATCCACTGGGGATCTCAGATGTCTCTGGCTTCCATGTCAACACTGCTGATTTCAGAGCCACTGTAGCCCCTCCTGGAAATACTCTGGAGCTACCTTTGTTAACTTTTAACTTTTCTTTGAATTCTAACCCAATTTTCTCAGAGTCATTGGTGCTGAGTTTCAATGTAACTTTTCCGAGTACTTTTTGCTGCCAAGCCCTTAGCTGGGAGCAGACCCAGGTCCTGTCTCCAAGAAGCTCCCAGTCCAATAAAGGATGTAAAAATTCCACCCAGCTCTGGGCTTCCACTGAAACTGTGAGAGCACCCTGTATCCCCCAGTGCCTAGTACAAATAGGCACTACTTGATCATTGACCTAATGAATGAGACATACATGTGAGCCAGAAGGCAGAGCGGGCTAAATGCCCTGAGAAAGACTCAAAGTACTATGAGAAGCCGGAAGAAGAGAAGGTTTGTTATGAGTAGAAAAATCAGAAAAGGCTCCACAGAAGGTGGTGTTTGAAGAATGAACAGGATTGCTCCAAGCAGGGAAAAGTTGAAGGGCTTTCTGGGTATAGAGGACAGTGAAATTACAGAACATGAAAATGCATGCACATGGGCAGATTGGGATGGAGTTTAATGATTATAACAGTGAGTAAAGAAAGTTTCCTGATCCTGCTTTTGGGGCCCTCCTAGTCTCTGAGGGATGGAATGGCTTTTTCATGGCTGACTCGCCCCAGGGTGTCATTAGACCAGAGCTGTGATGCCTTACTCCTCAGCTATATTAATGGGCTAAGGGAGGGATACCAGGCCTGGTGCTGGAATGAACCAGTTAGGACTATAATAAGCCATTTAAGCCAAGGTTAATTCCTCTTCTGCTCAAAGTTCTGGAATATCTTGCAGTGGCAATGAAGTACACTGTATGTGCTCCAAACCAAAAATTCCGGTAAAAACACACCAAATTAACCTGGGTTAAGTGACCTTTAGCTGGTCCATAATCTCGAAGCCTAAACTCTGAAATAGTAGATGTCATGTTCAAGCAGATAACGCTTCCAGGTTGCTCGGAGGTCCAAGGGTCAGATGGGTTTAGGGAGGACAAGGAAGGACCAGCGGTGGGGTCTAAGGCTTGTCTCATCTCCTGCAAGGGGCCCACTGGGAGTCACATGTTAGCAGGGAGACCAGTGGGGCCCAATGAGGGGAAGGATCCCACTGGCAGGCCAGGCTTTTCAGAGGCAGCTAGAGCATCGGTTCTGGGCAGAGCTGCTCCTGCAGACTGGTCTCTACCACACCTGGGCCTCCTTCTTAATAAGTTTGTTTTCAGCCTCGAGAGGACAGAAAGGTTCTAGGCAAACGTGAACACTCTGAGGTGTGAGTCACACTCGGTGCTGGTGCTCACAGACCCAGGAGGAGAAGGACCAGGCTGTCTCTTGCCGGTCTGGGCGTGGGCCAGCCTCTGGGGCCCGCCTCACCTTGTGAAGAAGCTGGCTACCCCCTCAGAAAGCACAGGTCACAACAGAGGCTGGGGGCTGGGTTTCTTCAGCGGGGAAAGCTGGTGGCACCATTTATGAGCCCACACCACAGTTCTGAGACACAGGGCAGCTCCAGAAGCAAACATTAGCAGAGTCGGTTGGGAAACAGGTCAGAAACTACATCAGACCACAGACTGTACTGTTTTTGTGTGATGCTGCCCCATCTACTGGTACCAGGCAGAAGTGCCACTCGGTGGGATGGTTTCTCATAGAACCGGATAAGGCAGTGGTTGAATCAACACACGGCCAAGTCAGAGCTGGAAAGAAACCTGGCCTCTAATTTGACATCTGACAGTCAGACTTTGAGCTCATAGAAAGCTTTCAGGCTGGTTTTCTCCCACCTTAATTCTTACGTAATGATCCGCCCTCTCGGTTCTCCTCCCCTAACATCCCCCTAAATGAATGCTGGCTTCAGAGACAGCAAATGACTCATCTGGGAGCCTCCAAGTCATTCAACAAACATTTGTTGACAGTCTATGGTGGATGTGATGTATTTGCTAGGGATATTGCATTAAAGAAGACAAACAAGTCTTTGCCCTTATGGGATTTATATCCTACAGGGAGGCAGATAATAAGCAAACAAATAATAAAATATCAAACAGTGATAAGTCTCAGTGCAAAAAAAAAAAAAAAAAAACAACCCAGCAGTGTTAGGAGCAGACAGTGATTGGTTTCAGACAGCATGGCCAGGGAAGGTGTCTCTGGGCAGAGATCTCAACTAGATGGAGTCAGCTATGCAGGAACATTCTAGCCTGTGTTGACCAATAAGGCAGTCCCAAGCCACATGTGGCTACTGAGCACTTGAAATGTAGTTGGTCCAAATTGAAATGTGATGCAGGTATGAAATACACACTGGGTTTTGAAGACTTAGGAAAAAAATAATATAAAATATCTCAATAATTGTATAGTAATTATATATTGAATGTTAATATTTTAGCTTGGTTGAGTTAAATACAATATATAGTTAAAATTAATTTTGGGGGCACCTGCGTGGCTCAGTCGGTTAAGCGTCTGACTTCAGCTCAGGTCACGATCTCGTGGTTTGTGAGTTTGGGCCCTGCGCCGGGCTCTGTGCTGACAGCTCAGAGCCTGGAGCCTGCTTCAGATTTGTGTCTCCCTCTCTCTCTCTCTCTCTGCCCCTCCCCCGCTCGTACTTGGTCTCTCTCTCTTTCTCTCTCTCTCTCTCAAAAATAAATAAAACATCAAAAAAAATTTTAATAAAATTAAATTAATTTTGCCTGTTTCCTTTTACCTCTTTAATGTGGGTACTAGAACACTTACAACTATGTATCTGGATGGCATTGTGCTAAGCTGATGTGCAGGCCTGAAGGCGGGGATAAGCTCAGCAGGTTGAAGGATCCTCCAGTTTCAAAAATCCTGCTGTGTGATTACAGCCTCTGACTCTTAAGCCCTCCTCATTTCTGACTCTTATTATATCAATTCTTTAACCTCCTCAAGACCTCCAGGATCTACAAGAGCATTCCTCACATAGTGGACTCACCCACTAGCTGCACCAGAATCCCCTGGGCCAATTTCTGGCTCCCTTAAATCAGAATCTCTGCTTAAACTCCTCTGTGATCGAATACATACTAAAGTTTGGAGAACCCTGCCCTGGCCCACTTCATTTCTCCCACTATCAGCTCCTTCGTGGCTTCTTATCCTCCCTTCGCCCCCTTCTAAGGGTCTTTCAAAGTGAAAGCAGAGGCCTCAAAACCTTTATGCTAAGTGAAAGAAGCCAGACAGAAGAGGTGATATATTGAAGGAGTTCATTTATATGAACTATAGGGAATTAGGTGAATCCATAGTGACAGAACACAGATTGGTGTTTGCCAGAGGCTGGGGAGAGAGAAGAATAGGGAACGACTGTTTAATGGATATGGGGCTTCCTTCTGGGGTGATGAAAATGTTTTGGAACTACATAGAGGTAGTGGTTGCACAACGTTGTGAACGCCCTAAGTATCACTTAATTGTTGACCTTAAAATGGTTAATCTTGTGGTATATGCATCTCATCTCCATTTTTCTTTTCTTTTTTTTACAGCAGAGAGAGGATCAGAGTGATGTGTTGTGATGTGAGAAGGACCCACCCCTCCCTTGCTGGCTTTGAAGATGGAGGGAGGGGCCACAAGCCAAAGAGTGCAGGCAGCCTCTAGAAACTGGAAAAGGCCAGGACAAATCCTGCCCTAGAGCTTCCACAAAGGAGAGCCTATGACACCTCGGTTCCAGCCTGGTGAGACCTGCACTGGAGTTCTAGCCTGTAGAATTAGAAGTCCATGTTGATTTACACCAAGTTTATGGTTAATCTGTTACAGCAGCGATACACCTCCCAGCCTGCCATCTCTTCTCTTATCCTGATTCCGTTTCCTCCCCCGGTCTCCTCAGTGGGCACCCTCTGGCCTCACCACTCTTCCAAAGCTGCCCACTCCCCACCAGAGCCAAGCACAGCACCCGTAGCTTCCTCAAGAAAACCATGGCAGTCAGGGCGATGTTAACCACGCGCCAGTCCCAACTAACCCGCTCACTGAGCGCATCCACACCTTCTCCCGCCCCTTTCCCCCAGGCTCGAAAGTCTCTCTTGAGACCTGTCCCCCTCAAACCCACCCTTCACACTGACGCCAAACCACACATCTGACCTGGTGACCCTTCTCATTATAACCGTTCAGTGGCTTCCCACCAACCACACGTTGCGGCCTCAGCTTCGCAGCGTAAGATGGGTATTTTCAGGTCTGGCACCTGCCCGCCTCATTTGCCACTTCTCCGGGCCTCCTTATTTCTGCTCCAGCCATGGAGAAGGGCCTGTGCTTCTCACCATGCTCACGAAGACAAAACTGTTTCTTGTCTTTGTGTCACTGCTTAAGTGATTCTAACAGGAACGACCTCCTCCTATCCCCTCCCCTGGCTGATGCCTACTCATTTCTAAAGAGCCAGCTCAGCTACCATCTCATCCAGGAGAAGGGCCCGGCCTCCCTAACTCCTTCTTCACGCTCCTTATGTGTATCTCTACCTTTGCACTTGCCTTATCGTAATTTATTGTCTTTAACTCTGCCTCCTATACTGGACCGTGAGCTCTGGGAAGGCAGCAACTGTATTTGATTCATCCTCCTGTCCTCAGTTCCTAGCACAATGCCTGCCTCCAAGTCAGCATGTAGAATGAACAAACATTAACCGCATGTTTATTTTCACAGCAATCGGACTATCATATGCACAGGCTGTCAGAGCTGGAAGGGCCCTTCAGGACGATCTAGTCAACCCCCTCCCTGGGTTCACAGATGAGGAAACTGAGGTCCTGAGAGTGCATATACATGGCTATGCTGTTATTTAGCGGTGAAGCCAAGATTAGGACCCACGTGGCCTGAATCTCAATTCAGGGCACTTTCCTTCGGCTAACCATAAAGCTGGAGACTTTAAATACACAAGTGTATAGAACACATATCCTGCTACTCTCCCCTTCTCTGAAGGGCTATGTTTTGGGGGCTCATGGCTTCATCTGGTAGACTGGGCAGGTGCAGCTCTCACCAACCAAACGCTTCTCCCTGTGACCTGACTAAGCTGCTGCTCACTGGACCCCTTAATGGAAAGTCCCCTTGTTACTGGCTGTCACTGCCACCAAAGAGGTTAAAGTCAAGCAAGACTGTCATGGGATCTACACAGTGAGACTTTGGTCTCTCTAGCGGTCAAGATCACGCCCAGGTCCAGGAGAGTCTGGTGGCCCATTGGGCTCCTCCGCTCTGCCCAGTGGCCCTTAATCTCTCTGGCATTTTCACTTGGAAAACAATGAGAAATGTGGCAGTTCTTATTTTACAGAGAACAGCATAAAGAAGTACCGATGAAATTAAATGTGTATGTAAATGCTTGGAGGTTTTTACACTGAGAAAGGTTATTATGCAACCTGTGTTTTCCTTTGTCTCTTGTTTTTGAACTTCTCTCTGGGCATGTGGGCCTGGCACATCTTTAGCTAGGCTATGCAAATCAGCTGGCAAAGTGACAGCTATTCAGTCACAAATGTTAATGCACCGGCCTCTCCCCACTAGGTGCTGTGGAAATGCATACGGTCTCACCTTTAAGGAGCTTCTGAGTCCACTGATTCAGAAAGGTACTTTTGGTATGCTGTAGGAGGTGAAACATAGGTGCAAATAAGTGTGACCTGAGCTTTGTTAACACAAAGTACTGGGGGCTCAGAGGAAAAGGTAACTTCTAGTGAGGGGGGAGGGGTGGAATGGGCTCCATGCTCCACTGAAAGACAGACAGGCAGGTTGCTTTGGGCAAAGACAGAAGACAGTCCAGAGGGAGAAAATGGCCCATGCAGAGGGTGGTTACTGCTGAGCTCTGAACGACTGGGCCCAAAGCAGGGAATTCAAGCATACTGAGCACCTACTATGTGTCAGACACTGTGCTAAATGCTTTGGATCCATCCAGATGTTTCATCCTCATAAGAGTGTTGTGAGGTCCATGATACGCTCTTCACTATACAGAGAAGAAGGACTGAGGCTGGGAGGAGTTAAGAAACTGGCCCAAGATCACCGAAGCCTGTGCTCTTGGTGTTCAAGTTGGCTCAGGGCCGGACTCTGGAGGGCCTTGAATGGCACTGTCTCCCAAGCTGTGGTGAGTCACGGGGCATCTGAGCAGGGACTTGCTGTGATGACAACCGGAGCTTAGACACCCACATCCTAGCCCTGAGTCACAGAGGGTCCCAGA
The DNA here is from genome assembly GCF_018350195.1 of Panthera tigris. NCBI lineage: Eukaryota > Metazoa > Chordata > Mammalia > Carnivora > Felidae > Panthera > Panthera tigris. The sequence goes on from NC_056668.1 coordinate 73,276,617, forward strand.
TGCTGCCCCTGTCTGGGCCCTGGCCTCCCAGTAGGTAACCTAAGCAAATTCCCTTCCAGTCCTGAGACTGCAGGAGGCTATATTGGTTTCCTAGAGCCGCCATAACAAATCGCCGTATACAGGGGGGTGAAAACAACAGAAACTTTTCCTCTCACAGTTTTGGAGGCCAGAAGAAAGGAGCATCGTTCCTTGCCTCTTCTTAGCTTCAGGCAGCCGCAATCCGTGCGTTCCTTCACTTACAGAATCTCTGCCTCCGTCTCATATGGCGCCCTCCCTCTGTGTTTTCTCTCTATGTGCCCAAATTTGTATCTTCTTATAAAAACACATGTTACTGCATTAGGATGCACCCTAATTCAGTATGACCTCATCTCCACTTAATTACATCCGTAAAGACCCTATTTCCAAATAAGGCCACATCCACAGGTATCTAGGGTTAGGACTGTAATCTATCTTTTTTTTTTCTTTTAATTTTTTTTAACGTTTATTTTTGAGACAGAGAGAGACAGAGCGTGAACAGGGGAGGGGCAGAGAGAGAGAGGGAGACACAGAATCCGAAACAGGCTCCAGGCTCTGAGCGGTCAGCACAGAGCCCAACGCAGGGCTCAAACTCACGGACCGTGAGATCGTGACCTGAGCCCAAGTCGGCCGCTTAACCGACTGAGCCACCCAGGCGCCCCTGTAATCTATCTTTTTGAGACACACCATTCAACTGAAAACAGAGGCCATGGCAGGGCATTTCAGGAGTGAGAGAGAAACAGTAGACAAGTAGATTTCTCTGAACTCTGGAGGTCCCTGTGGCACACGCTTGCCTTGAAGCCCCTCCTTTCATGGACTGCGTGCTTATGATGTTCGCCACCCAGACAAAACCCAGGCAGAAAAGCAAAGGCAAGAGAAAGAAGTCAAAAGAAGGGAAACCTTGAGCCTTTCTCACCGGTACCACCAGAGACAGGAACCAGATGGGTTTGTCCCCTCTGAAGTTGGAGGGAGGAGAAATCGGTAACCCCTGCATGGTTAGCTTAAAAACAGAAACCTAGGACCCTAACACTTTCCATTGTGATAATAGCATTTGTAACTGACGGACGATGGCTGAATTTGCTAGTCGATGGTTCACAGTACCCTCACGCTCACGTGACAAGGAGGGCAGGACAGAGTCTTTTCTCAGAGCTACGTGGTGAAGGCACTGCCCCGCTACTGCCAGTCTAGGCACCCTTTCTTTTTTTTTTTTTTTTTTTTAAGTTTATGTATTCATTTTTGTGTGTGTGTGTGAGAGAGAGAATGGGGATAGAGCAGAAAGAGAGAGGGAGAGAGAGAATCCCAAGCAGGTTCCATGCCTTTAGCACAGAGCCCGACACAGGGCTCAAACTCACAAACCATGACCTGAGCCGAAATCAAGTCAGATGCTTAATTGACTGAGCCACCCAGTCAGTTTCTGAGGCCATCGCTGTTGCCCTGTTATTTCAAATACCAGGGTGACATAGAGTAGTGTGAAGGGGAAGGGAAACTCTCAGGGTAAGAACTCTGTTAAGCACCTTAGTAGTCATCTATTCCAACCCCCATTTTGAAGCATGAACCTGCTTTAGAACATCTTGGCACTTGGTTATCCATCCTGTGCTCGAATACCCTTGGTAGCAGAGAGCTCACTGCCTTATAAAGCTGTCCACTCCATCTTTGAATCACCCCGATTGTCAGAAAGTTCAAACAAATTGAAACTAAATTTGCAACTTTGTATTTTCTACCCATTTGTTCTAGTTCTGCTGGCCTTGTGTCTACTCAGAGCCATCTTCTCTCCCTTCCCGATGACAGTCCTTCGCATAAACAGAAATGGCCCCCCCACAGTCTTGGAGGCCCCTTTCCTGAGGCTAGTAACACTTCCTTCACCTTTTTCTCATTCCCTCACCATCCAAGTGGACATGCCAGCACTTCTTGGTGTACTTATCAAGTGATTTAAGGGGAGCGGTCACATTTAGAAACAAAAGTAAAATCCCAGTGGTCAGAAGGCCATCCTGGTAGAGTAGGGTCTAACTGGTGGTGTGGTTCATGGCTCCACCATTGACCTGAGCAACTTAACTTTGGATGAATCCCTCTGCAGTCTGATAACCACCAAAATGTAAGCTCATGGGGGCAGGGTGTTTGTCCAGTGCTGACTCCCCAGAGCCTCATGATGAATGAATGAATGAATGAATGAATGGGGAAAACGTGGCACTTTCTATCTGCAGATTTTAGAGTTGGCTATTATTAATTCTATTTCTACTCTCCTATGTTGAGGAGTGAGTCACTTTGCTCTTTGCTTCAATTTATTGGGTCTCAATTTCTACAACTGAAAGTTCAGAAAAATAAAAGTTCCCTTTCTCACTTGACTGTTGTGAGGAAACAAAATAATTACAAAGTCATCTGTGAGTAAAAGACCCTGGATATCCTGCATAAAACAGTTTGGTGGAAAATTCACAGGTTCAAATATAGTAGAATCTTGCAGTATTTATCACCAAAGCAAAAGGTCTTTTATACTTTTCATTCCGCGTGGAATGACTTGCACAAGCAGGCAATCAATGTTTGACTGAAGTGATTTAAGTTAATCACTGATAATGACCACAAATAAAAGGCTGCTAGATTATTGAAACTCACTCATGTGTAAGAATCCGCCCATTTTCAATGGAGATAAATCGAGAATGGCAGACAACCGGAGGGAGTTTTCTTTACTGAGTCAGTGGCTGTGGAGACCGCCAGACTTCTATTTTCACAACTCTCAGCCTCATGCAAACCGCCTTCATGCCCTTCTGGAATGAGGTGCTGTAGAGAATGGGCGAGAGGGAGAAGCAGGGCAGCAAGCCTGCCTTGGAACAGGGTTTCTGCCACTGACACGTTTTTGGCCAAGGGGTGAAAATTAAAACCAGAAACCCACCCACTCTCCCTTCTCCCTCCCAGAACAGATGTAACACCCAGAGGCACAACAGTGCAGAGATGGAGAGTGGAGAGTCACTCCAAAATTTGTTCCTTGGGTGTGGGTTTCAGGGCTCGCGACTACATTGTTTAGCCACAGTAAATCAAGTGTTACGCAACGCCGTCAACGAGGAACGCTCTCTGTTGCTATTTGGAAGCTGGCTATGAATCAAAATCAATGCAACCTCCTCCAGAGGTCAGCTGTCCAGAGAATCTTGGCTTCAACAGAAGAGCTCAGCTATGCGGGGAATCAGGAGAATCTGACCAGTTTTCAGGCACAGGCCTGGTGGATGAGCATTTCCACTGTCGTGACAGAGTGATGAGAGGAGTTTGGCTGGGTCGTGTGGTTCCCTGGTGTGTGTGGGAGGAACGGCTTCTACAGTTGGCCGGCAGAGATCTGGGCTGATTCATCTTTGCAACACCCCTCCCTTGGTTTGCAGCCAGCGCCTTGCCCCACCCTCCACCACCACTATCATCACTCTCCACTTGATCTCACTTTGTTCCTCCAAGTCTGGACCCTGTACTCTTATCTCATCAGCACCCTCAATCCCCTTCCTCCTCCTTCTTCTCAATGAACTGGTCTCATAATCCCACAACATGGGTCAATTATACATGTGGACTATTACCTGCATCATCCAGTTGTTGGGGGGGGGGTGGTTATTACCTGCTCAGCTTTATTACCTATTACCTGCTCAGCTGTGAAAAGTGGTACCCCACAAACTACCAGGCAATGATCTTTCAGCAGTATCTCATTTGCTGCCTCTGCAGGACTGGAATTATTATTATCCCCATTAAACACGTAAGAAAACTGAGGCTCGGGTCATTCTTTTTCAGTGGTAGATTTGAGAAATGTCTTGAGGGAAATATTAGAATTATTTATGCCTTACTTATTTGTCAGCCAAGAATAGCTGCTGCTATGATAATCTTACAATGCCAGTGTCTGACTCTCTACTAGTCTTGATTAAATGATCACTTTACTTGGTTAAGGTATTTTGGAGAAGAACATGAGAAGAACGACAACAGGAACCCAAAGTGTTTGCTTTCACTGAATCTCTGGAGATGACAAAATCTGGAAAAGGAGACGAGGGAGAAATCCCAAGTTCCTGATTGAGTTCTAGTAATGAGATGGCAGGTTTCTTCATATCATCTACTGTTGTTATTAGAATGTAAAATCCAGGGCGCCTGGGTGGCTCAGTTGGTTAAGTGTCTGACTTCAGTTCAGGTCATGATCTCGTGGTCCATGGATTTGAGCCCCGCATCGGGCTCCATGCTGACAGCTTGGACCCTGGAGCCTGCTTCAGATTCTGTGTCTCCCTCTCTCTCTGCCCCTCCTCCACTCACCCTCTGTCTCTCTCTTAAAAATAAATAAACATTAAAAAAATTTTTAAAAAAAGAATGTAAAATCCATGTAATCCTGCTTTATGAGTTAGTTTTATCTTTCACCACTCAGCTTCAAGAGAATTCCAGGAACTGTCTGCTAATTCTCCTCCGTGGATCTTTCCCATAACTTACTTCTAGAGATTATGTTCAAGTTCTTTAAAGATATACCGTTTCTACGCTAGGAAATGGGAGAAACCATGTTCTGATGCATTCATTCACTGATCTGTGGGCACTGACTTCCTGAAGTCAACTACTACATGGCTTTTCAGCGATCCTTTGGTTGTTTCCCAAAGTTCACTTCAATTCAGTATGGGTCAGCAGTGAGGTGTAGCACACGTGGGCTGGGAATCCAAAGATGGGTGGGCAGTATGGTCCCAGCTTTGCATGCCCCTAACTTGCTGTGATTGACTTTTTAGACGGTTCAGCGCCTTCATGTGAACAGGAAGGGAGTGGACTTCTCTTGGTACTCAAGGTGTGGCCAATGGACTGGAACGTTAGCATCAGTGCCACCCCTAAGCTTGTTAGAAGTACAGAGTACTGGGCCCAGTCCCAGACCTTATTAATTAGAACTGCTTGCTAACAAGATTCCTGGGAGGATCCACAGGTATGTTCAAGTTTGAGAAGCACTGGGTTCTTCTCACAATGCCCTCTCACAACCCTCATTCTTCCCTCTCCCCAAGAACATATAAGGTAGTTGATGACATGTGGGTTTGGCTCCTGACACCATATAAATTCCACCTATGACTTGAGCAAGCTGCTTCCTCTCTAAGCATGGTAACACTGAGGTGGTTCTCACAATTAATTAAATGCAGGTAAAACGCCCAGCGCCCACACAACTCTAACCCAGCATTCTACATTCCCAGCTTTGGGAAATTAACGATGAAGTGAGGATCAAAAGCCCAGGCCGCAAAGAGTGGAGCCGGCACTGTTTTCACTTTAATTATAGGAAATTTTAATGCAATTCTAAGTGGAACCTTTTTTTTTTTAACTCATTAAAGTCAGATCCTGTGGGCTCTCCATGCAACCTTGCCAAATTCTGGAAACAGTCATCCTTCCATTCCGAACTCCCATCGAGGCAAGGACTTTTCTCCCCAGTTCGCAGCTAGGAAAGACTAAGTAAACAAAAACTACTTAGATTCCGGACTTGAAGGTGTCAGACCATACCTCCAGACGCAGGCCGAAAACCAGCGCCAGGAAACAGCGCCTCTTCGCGCGGCTGTAAGTCTCCGCCTCTTCAATGACAAAAAACAGCTGGGAGGCGGAGTTAGGACCCAGAATACGAGCGGCCATTTTTTCAGGTCTCCTAGTTCCTCGCCGGACGCTAAAGATCAACGCACGAATCTGGAAAGTACCATTCTTTTAATTCAAACATTTTATCCAAATTTGAGATATTCGCAGATATAGTCATAGAAATTCAATTATGAGGCCATTTTCACATTTGTATTTTATAATAGTGGCAACGCGAGATGTACAAAGGGCAGTTTGGAGCAAGTTATTCCGTTTTCTCTTCAACTCGGGCCTCCACCACTTGGGCTCGCTTATACGTCACTTCCGGGGGTCGAGCTCTTGAATACCGGAAAACGCGCGTGCCGGGCGGAGAGTCCTGGTGCGAGTGCTGTGCCACCATGGGCCGCAGAAGAGCGCCCGATGCCGGGACTCTCGGCCGGGCCCTTATCCGCCAGAAGACTCAGCGGAGCCGTAACCACCGTCACGCCGATTCCTGGGTAACACAGAGCTTTTCCTCTCTCTAAGCCTTTCTTTCTAGTCAGGAGATCCGCCTGGGGTCAGAGGTCACAGGAACATTTTCTAGGGAAAGTGACGCCGAAGTAGGGTTTTGAAAGATGAGTTGGTGCATCGCTTCTCGGCCTTTTGGCTAAGATCAAGTGTGAAAGATGAGTTGGTGGAAGTTACTGTCAGAACGATAAGCAGTCCTTCTAGCAAGGCGCAGAGGTAGAGGCTTGAAGGGAGGGCTAGTGTGATGGTGAAGCTATTGTGAGAACTTGGAAGGATCTCGAATGCCAAGGACGTTGAGAGTTTCTGAGTAGGAAAGACAGAAAAGCTACTAATTTTGGTGTTGTTCAAAGAATGCAACAACCCCAGGAGCGGCTGCTTGCCACCAGAAATAACAAAATAACGCAGATGCTTGCTACATCCTTATTATTCCCTAAGGGTTTCGCTTTGGAAGATGAATCTCCAAAATGTGGCGAGCTGGCCTAACATTTCCCAGGGCCTGGGGATGAACATAATTTTAAGATCCTTGAAAAATGGATGAGGTAATTTGACTTGTTTGGTCAACTCATACTCCCAGGTATTTGAGATTCACTTGGTTTTCCGTAAGAACCTACGCTAAAATAAAAAATATCCCTAGTGCTAACTCCCTGCGAGCCACTCTCACACCCTCCGATTCCCATCCGTTCCCTGGGCAGAGTAAACGCATACAGGGCTCTGCAACAGTCAGCAGGTCCAAGTTACTCCGTAGATTACTGATAACTTTTCATTGATTTTGAAGGAATTTGTTGTATATCCTTTAGGAAGTGGTAAGAAGATTGAATATGAATTCTAAACTGGATTCTAATCCTTACTCTGATTTTTTCTTTTTCTTTTTTTTTTTTTTTTTTTTTGCTGGCCTGTGGCCTTAGACCACCTAATCTTTTAACCTTCAACTTTGCAATTTATTTGTACCTGTGCTGAGCATGTGGCTAGAATAGTGTTTATCAAACTCTGTATTGCTCCTGGAAATTAGTTATGTAAGTCCTATCTACTCGTTTTTTAACCCAACAGGATAGAATTCAAAATATCAGTGTATTACATGTGATGAGGTAACTCTGCTTCAGGATTCTGTCGTTTCTATTTTGCCCTACTGAATGGCACAGAATTGTATCACTCTGCGGATCACAGCATTTGGAGGACTTTGTAACATGTTAAAAAAAAATTTTTTTTTAATGTTTGTGTATTTTTGAGAGAGACAAAGAGAGACAGAGCATGAGCAGGGGAGGGGCAGAGAGAGAGGGAGACACAGAATCAGAAGCAGGCTCCAGGCTCTGAGCTGTCAGCACAGACAGAGCCCGACATGGAGCTCGAACTCACAAACTGCTAGATCATGACCTGAGCCAAAGTCGGACGCTTAACCAGCTGAGCCACCCAGGCACCCCTAAACATGTATTTTTTACTGTGGGTCTCCATCAGAAATTTTCTACGACATCTGCCAGGATCAGACAGTCTGGATTCAAATCCTACCTCTACCACTTATTAGCAGCAACTCTGGGCAAGTTATTTTTATTTATTCAAGACTGTTTCCTCATCAGTAAAATAGAGTTAATAAAATTTATTTCAAAAGGTTTTGAAAATGGAAAGGTTTTGAATGGAAAGTGCCTGTTAAGAGGTAAACAGGTGCTCTTTTAAGTGTTAGCCAGTATTAATATTGACTCTAAAGGGCCTGACACCACTCTCAAGACCACAGAATAGTTCCTTGGGAGTGTAAAGTTTCTTCAAACGTCAGAGGCAGAAGAGAGCAGCTGTCTTATTTACCCTGTGTTTTATTCATAGTTGCACACAAGTGAGCTCAATGATGGCTACGATTGGGGTCGTCTTAATCTTCAGTCAGTAACTGAACAGAGTTCCCTCGATGACTTCCTTGCAACTGCAGAACTTGCAGGGACAGAGTTCGTAGCTGGTAAGTGGCTTATTTCTGAGTACATGGGACACTGGTCACCTTTCCATCTTTGCTGACTAGGTACAAATATGTCTGCTTGGAAGTGTTCTGTGGACCCTAGTAAACTCATAAACCTGGGTGGCTCAGTCGGTTAAGTGTCCGACTTTGGCTCAGGCCATGATCTCATGGTTTGTGAGTTCAAGCCCTGCATTGGGCTCTGTGCTAATAGCTCTTCTGTCTCCATTTCTCTGCCCCTCCCCTACTGGTTCTCCCTCCCTGCCCCCCACCTCTCGAATAAATAAACCTTTAAAAATAAAATAAACTCATAAATGAGCTGTCTTTAAGCAGAGTCACATATCCCAGAAGAACGTGGGAATGTCTACTCAAGTAGAATCAAGCTGTGAGGTTCAGAATGTGCCACAGTTTTAAAATTAAGTCTAGGGGCGCCTGGGTGGCTCAGTAGGTTGAACGACCGACTTTGGCTCAGGTCATGATCTCGCGGTCCATGAGTTCAAGCCCCGCGTCGGGCTCTGTGCTGACAGCTCAGAGCCTGGAGCCTGTTTCAGATTCTGTGTCTCCCTCTCTCTGACCCTCCCCCGTTCATGCTCTGTCTCTCTCTGTCTCAAAAATAAACATTAAAAAATAAATAAATAATAAAAAATAAAATTAAATTAAGTCTAAAAACACCTTCAGATTATGTACCTCATTATATCAAAAAACTCAATCTCTTGTGGGATAAAGACCAGTCAACATTATGGTGGACAATACCAGCACTTTCCAGAAAATGTTTTTTTTTTGTTTTTTTTTTAAAGTTTGGTTATTTTTGAGAGAGAGAGAGGCAGAGTGCAAGCAGGGGAGAGTCAAAGAACGAGGGTTTTTTTTAATGTTTATTCGTTTTTGAGAGACCGAGTGTGAGTGGGGGAGGGGCAGATCCCAGGCAGGCTCCAGGCTCTGAGCTGTCAGTACAAAGCCTGACTCGAACCCACAAACCACGAGATAATGACCTGAGCCCAAGTCAGATGCTTAACCGATAGCTACCCAGGCGCCCCCAGAAAATGTTTTCTGATACCATACCATAGTTAGAAGCAAAATCCTGGGCCTGGTGCTGTTACTTAGGCAGTTTGAATTGTGTTTTAAAGTACTTGTTGACACAGGGTTGTGAATTATCCATGCACGTAATCTGTTTTAGTCACTGCTGTCCTTTTTTTTTTTTTTTTTGGTATCTGTCTTCTAAGCACAGAGGTAGCATTATAGACTATTTCTATTGCTCTTTCATTATGATAAGTGTTATTGTGTTGTTTAGCAAATTCATTGATTTGTTTAGATGCTTTTATTGGGCTTCAGCTACTATCAGGGATTGTCTTGGGTACTGAGAGTACAATGTTGAATACGATGATTTTATTTCTGCCAACTTTTGTTTTAGGTGCTATGAAAGAAGTCTGTAGCAAACAATGGGATCACAAAAGATGTAGTTAGTATTCATTCTGTCTGAAAGAGGACTGGGGCCACTCAAGAAAAGCTCTATGCTTGGGCTGAGTCTCAAAGGGTGACACAGGTGAGATGACACAGGACAGTATACGTGAGCAGGCAGAGGACTCCAGCTAAGATGTGAGCAGCAGCTTACTTTGTTCAGAAAATGGCTAGAAGTTGGCCTTGCAGGTGCTTGAAGTACACAGACACAGGATGTGATGAGCAAACACAAGGGAGGTGGGCAAGGGTTTTATTTTATTTTATTTTATTTTTTAATGTGTATTTATCTTGAGAGAGAGCAAGTGGGGGAAAAGGAGAGAAAATCCCAAGCGGGCTCTGAACTGTCAACAGAGAGCCCGATGCAGGGTTCAAACTCAACGAATCGGGAGATCATGACCTGAGCTGAAATCAGGAGTCAGACACTTAACTGACCCAGGCGCCCCAGCAAAGGCTTTAAATATTAAAAATATTGAAAAGTAGGGCTTTTAAAGGAGTCTTTCTAGAGGCTTAAGCAGGTATGAAACATGATTCTAGATTTCATTGTTTTGAAAGGTCACTGATGGATTTTGAAGAGGAATGACTGTCCAGCAAGAAAAGCAGGCCAGACAGAAATAGTAGTAGAAAAATGGCACAAAAAATTGGAACAAGATTACTAGGGAGATGTAATAAACCAGACTTTGTGGAAGGGAGTGGAGTGAGTGAAGAAGAGTGAGGAGAGGTAGAGCCATCATTGGAGGAGAGAGAAAAAGGAGTAGAAAAAGAGGGAGGTGGGTGGGGCACCTGGGTGGCTCAGTCAGTTGAGCATCCAGTTTTGGCTCAGGTCATGATCTCATGGCCTGTGAGTTCAAGTCCCACATCAGACTCTGTGCTGACAACCTGGAGCCTGCTTCGGTTTCTGTCTGTCTCCCTCTCTCTCTGCCCCTCCCCCACTCATGCTCTGTCTCTCTCACTCTCAAAAATAAAATAAAAACATTTTAAAAACTGAAAAAAAAAAAGGATAAAGAAATCGAGTTAATGAGCGTGTTGTATTCTTTTGAGATACTTGACTATGGCAGAGAGGTTGTGTGTGTGTGTGTGTAAAAGTTATCAAGGTTAATAAACCTATGCATAGGTTATAGGGTGAGAGTGAGCAGAGAGAGGTTGAATATACATTTGGTTTGACAGGATCAAAAATTTAAAGTACGTATTTCATGACCTGGTGTTTCCAGTTTTCAATACTTGTCCTAGAGCAGTGGTTCTCAAATTTTAGTGAGCATCACAGTTACCTAGGAAACAGATTCCTGGGCCCCTCCTCTGGAGATTCAGTAGGTGTGAGTTGAGCCTGAGAATTTGCATTTCTCAAAAGTTCCCAGATGATGCTGTATTTTAGCAATGAACACTTGGAAACAACCTAAATGTTCAATAGGTGGGAAAATGGCTAAACTGTGGTATAAACACACTGAAATACTCTGTGGCAGTTAAAAAGAATGAGGTAAGTTTCTGGATACTTAAGTGAAGGATCTCCATGACCTGTTACACTAAAAGACCCAAGTTGGGGCACCTGGGTGGCTCAGTCAGTTAAGCGTCCTGACTCTTGATTTTGACTCAGGTCATGATCTCGTTGTTCATGAGTTCGAGCCCTGCGTCGAGCACTGTGCTGATGGTGCAAAGCCTGCTTGGGATTCTCTCTCTTCCTCTCTGCCACTCCCCTGCTTGCGTGAGCTCTCTCTCTCCCTCTCCCTCTCAAAAAAAAAAAAAAAAAGATCAAGTTGTGGAATAGTGCATATAGTGTGGTACCATTTACATTAAGAAAATAACATGACCAATCTATATATGTATGTGTGTATTAGGAAACAACTTGGACGCCCACCCATTTAATGGATAATCTCAAGGGAGGGAACCAAGTTTGTAGGGGTGGGCAGAAGGTTGGGAGTTGGCTATAGAGAATGTTTGCCTTACTTTATTTTTGAATGTTTTTACAAGGAAGGTTTATGTATTGTGTAATTAAAATTTTTAATTTTTTTTTTTTATTGTTTTATTTTTGAGAGCAAGCAGGGGAGGGGCAGAGAGACAGACACAGAATCTGAAGCAGGCTGCAGGCTCTGAGCTGTCAGCACAGAGCCCGACATGGGGCTCATCTTTGGGGGAGGGGAGAGGGACTGGAGATGAAGCCAATCATAAAGGCCAGTGATTTAATCAAGTGTGCCTACATAGTGAGCCTCCATAAACCTTTCAAATTCCATTAAAATTTCTCATTAAAATTTATTTCGTACATTTTTCTCTCTCTCCCTCTGGGCCTCTCCCCTGCTTACATTCTCTCTCTACAATAAAAAAATAATTTAATTTTATACTTTTTCTTCCTTTCCCTTAATAATGAATGTGGAGGTGATAGAATTTTGTTTCAATTCTCTGTAGCCTGCAGACACTGCTGGACACACAGGGATAGGGATTCTTAACCAGGAAACTACATATTTCACCTGTGTGTGAACCCTGCAGATTGCATGCTAAATTTACGTGTGTGTGTGTGCACGCACGTGTATGTTTTTGGATTGGTTGATCAGTGATTTTTAAGTACATTTTCATGTGAGTTCCTGACCTAACAGAGGATTGCAGAATAATGACAAATGCTAAATGTTCTTTGGGAACTCTTTACTTTTAAAAGATGGCACAGGTAGTGCTCACTCCTTTTTTTCAGCAAATAAGGAGAAAACGTGATGTTGTGGTAACATATTTTGTCTTCACCCCCTGATTCCTGATACAAGAGCTTCTAAAACCCTTGTTGGTAACTTCCTGAGTCAGGGGTGAGAGGAGTGTCTTTTGTTACTCATAATAATCCCCTTACAATTTATTAACTTCCTGAGTTTATGCTTATGAGGAACTAGTGGGTCCCTAGGTAGGTTCTGCGCAGGGCTGGTTGCAGTAGGAACCAACCCTGTGATTATGGGTTGCAATTTTCAGGACCTCAGAAGAGGTGCTAGAGATTGGGCTAAACACCAGTAACCAGTGATTTAATCAATTGTACCTGTGCAATAAAACCTCCATAAAAGCCCATTCAGAGACTTGGCATCTGAAGTGGAACAGTCTTGTGGGACTGAGCCTTTAAACCTGTAGAGTGTGACACTAACTCTTGATAGTGTCAGAATATGATGGAATTGTAGGACATCGAGTTGTTGTCAGAGAGTTGGAGAGCTGGTTGCTGGTGTGGAAAAATGCACCCATTTGGTGTCAGAAGTGTTGTAAGTAAAAACAGTTCAGAGACAAGTGGCTGTATTGTGTTACTTGCAGCAACCCTGAGAGCATTGCTACTGAAATCAGAAGGGATACTTGGCTTTTTTAAGGTTAGGAGGTTTGGTAGCGGGTGCAGTAGAGTAAGGAATTTTAATGTTGAGTTGGAGGGTGGTTGTACCATATGGTTTTAGCCAAATAAGGAAGGAAATGAAGCTTTGAGCTGGATGTGGGACTGGGAAAAGAGGAAAGAATCAAGAGGGTAGAGGCATGGACAGAGGTTAGACACAGCAAAGTGGGAACGTCAGGTGGGGGATCACCATTGGAAGGAGAAAGAATTACCAAATATGGGGCTAAAGGGGTGTGTGTTCTGACTTGGTTGAAGATGGCATGAATGACAGTAACGGTTGGGTGGACTGTACTCTATGTTACTGGAGTGTGCAGACCAAGGTCATAGATGGTGTTGTCAGTCTGACGGGTAGCAGGTAGCACTCTGCTTGAAGGTCAAGAGGAACACTCCTAAAGGTGTTCTGTTGTGTTTGAGTAGGACCTTCCCTTAGCAATTAGGTAAGAAGTTTAACTGGCTTCTCTCAATGGAATCCTCTGCCCATGGAGACTAGGTGGCTATGTGTGGTGAAATAGAGAGGCCGAGAGCAACTTGGGGGGATAGGGCCCTAGAGCAGGGCTCTCCGTAGTTTATACATGAACTTGACATTTATTTTATTCCTTTCAGTTGTTATACAGCATTAATTGTGGGCATTCATCATAAATATCTTACATAAATTGTAGCTGTGTAGTAGTTGACCGGTTTTAACTGGAGTGAGTCTTTTTGCTGAATCTTTGCTTCCCCACCCACTCTTATTGTCTTTAATTATTCTCTATGTGTAAAATGAGATTGGTTGTGCTGAATCTTTGTAATCCCTTCCCACTCTTACGGTTTGCTTCCTTGAAATGCATTCAGTATATGGAGTTTTATAAAATTAGTACTTGAAAAGATGGTTGACCTTTTGAAAGCTTTAGTAAAGGTTTTTTTGTTTTTTTGTTTTTTGTTTTATTTATTTATTTATTTTTGAGAGAGAGAGATCAAGCAAGCAAGCACACACACAAAGGAGGCGGGCAGAGGGAGAGGGGAAGGATCTTAAGCAGGCTCCACGCCTAGTACCATGCCCAACGTGGGGCTCAATTTCAAGACCGTGAGATTGACCTGAGCCGGATGCTTAACTGACTGAGCCACCCAGGTGCCCCAAGATTTTTTCTTTCATTCCTTTTTTGGAAATTATTTATCCAAGGCTGGAGGCATCTAAATCAAGAAAGCTTAAAGGGACACCTGGGTGGTTCAGTCGGTTAAGTGTCCGACTTCAGCTTAGGTCATGATCTCACGGTTTGTGGGCTCTGACCCTGAGTCAGGCTCTGTGCTGGCAGCTCAGAGCCTGGAGCCTGCCTCAGATTCTGTGTCTCCGCCCCTCCCCTGCATATGCTCGCTCTCTCTCTCTCTCTCTCTCTCTCTCAAAAATAAACATTTTTTTTTTTTTTAAATCAAGCTTAAATTCTGTTTTAGGTACTGTATTTTTAGTTTTGCAGGTAGTGATCAGTATTCACTATCTATGTTGTCACTTCAGTAACAGTATTTTCTTTTCTCTAAACAGAGAAGCTGAATATTAAGTTTGTGCATCCGGAGGCTAGAACTGGACTGCTGTCTTTCGAGGAGAGCCAGAGAATTAAGAAACTCCATGAAAAAAACAAACAATTCCTGAGTGTACCACGGAGGTGAGTTGAACAAGAATGTGGGACATTATAAGGCATAACAAGACCCCTGAGTATAAAATTTTTAATTTGGTGTTCTCTTTTTGCCTGTTTCCTTTTCTCAGCTGTCATTATTAAATCCAAATCCCGTTTTATTTTGGTAACTCGTGGATTGTTTTTTCCCTCTATAATTGTTTCAGACCAAAGTGGGACAAAAACACTAGTCCTGAAGAACTCAAACAGGCAGAGAAAGATAACTTTCTAGAATGGAGACGTCAGCTTGTCCGGTGAGTATTAGAAGATAGGAAGATTTGTCTTGAAATTCTGAGTCTGACATTTTGGTGTGTTTGCACTATTTGCATTTTGAAGGTTTGATTCTTTTAGAAGGGAAATGGTAGATTTCTTCTTATAAGTGTGGTTTCTTTGTGCAACCAGCATTGCTGGGTACTCATGCATCTTTGCCCAGAGATGGTAAATTGACTACTCTGCTCCATTCCTGGCCTTCTCTCTTTTTCATACCCTTCTGTAACCATTAGTCATCCTGGAGTTGATCACCGCTCTCTTGAGCATTCCTCCAGAAAGAGGTGCGTGGGAGAAATGTCATTTTGTGTGCTAAACTTCCAGGGCTTAAATAGATTAAGTATACAATTTCAAATTTGATTTTCATATTGACTCAGTAGAAAGTATATAAAAACAATTTGATAGTATTTGTGTGCGTGTGTGGGGGTGTGTGTGTGAGCTTATTTTTTAATGCAATTAATTTGAGTGTTTATACTACTTGAAACCATCAGTTATAATCTGGCAAAGATATAAACTTTTCATTCTAAAGCCAGGCTAGAAGAGGAACAAAAGTTACTATTGACTCCATTTGAAAGAAATTTGGACTTTTGGCGCCAGCTGTGGAGGGTGATTGAGAGAAGGTAAGTTACCATTTTCTTTTTGTGTAACCAAGACATTAGTAGTATTATATTAATCATATCTGGATGTTGATGAATGCTCATAGGCTCACGGGGCGGGGTGCTCAGGGCTTAAAGTATGCAAAAAGCTATTGATAATTATTATAAAAACTGAAAATAAGATGCTGTATTTCTTTTAAAATACTGATTTTTTTTTTCTTTTTTAGTGAACACTTTGAGAGCATGTAGGAATGGTAAATGTTTTCTGTAAGATGAGTTCTAAAGTACCTACAGTTATTTCAGCAAATGTCTGTTGAATCCTATTGGAAATATGGAAACTATGGGTGTGAACAGGAGTAGGTGTCTGACCACAAAGAGAAAATATGTTGGGCAGTGGGCATCAGGGGCACACAAAGGAATGAAGTGCAGTCTTGTCAGATGATTCAATACCCAGTAAATCCAAAGTGCTTATGATTCTTGCTATGTTACAGATAGAAAGGCAGTGGGCTGTGTTCTTACAGAGGAAGGAGCAGCTGATAAGGATTGGGCAGAATCAAGGAGTGGTTTATTTTAATTGGAATTAGTGGTGATGGTTGCACAACTTTGTGTATATACTAAAAACCACTGAATTGCATACTTTGAAAGGGTTAATTTTACCTCAATTATAGGTAAGAGGTGGATTATACCTCAATTTTTTTTTTTAAGTCATTTACATGCCTTCCCCATCCTGCTCCCTCAGGGGCAGAGACAGGGCTATTGGGCTGGAATATGGGGAAGTCACAGTAACAAGGCAAATCTCTAAGTCTGAAAAAAAGTAGAAGCTTGCTGCTGGTTCCCAGGCTCTGTGCAGGCCCCTTTGATTCAGTTAGGCTTCAATGAGGTTTGGGAAGACCCACTATGATTCTTCTGGGAACTTTGGAGCAGAGTGGATCTCTCCTTCAGTGCCTCATTAGCAGTTGAAGATGTGGACTGCTGAAATGCCTGTTTTCTTATTTCCAAAGAGAAATAATAAGCTTTAAAGTAATGAAACCTCACCTTGGAATACTCCCATCTGCACATTTACAGTATTGTTTTTTCTGTTTGTTTTTTTTATTTTAGATTTTCTGTTTATTATATTGTCTGTCTTTCCTCTCTGTTCCTTTTTTTTTCCCATTTATTCTGGTTTCTGACTTTTATGTAAGAGGCCTTTCTCACATGTCAAGCGATGTTTATTGTCTGTTTGTATCTAAGAATGAAGCATTACAAAGGGGATTGACAAGACCACCTGTTTGGATGGAATTTGCCAACTGGTGACTTCACTGTATAGGACTGAACAGGGATCAGTTTTATTTTGTTGGAATACCCCAAGATGTTAGGCTCTATGGGTGTTTTCCCTAGATCCAGTCAGTTTCTTAAAGATAAAAATTCTCTCCTACTGAGAACGTCGCTAAAGGTGGGAGTATAATGCAAGGTGTGTGGGCATGTTCACCATTGGGTATGTAGGCTTGTTTAATCCACCCTTTTTCAGTATAGCATCTCTTTCCCATCTTCTCCTGTTGCTTGAGGTTCCAATTCTGGAGACTCTTGGGTTCATTTTCTCTATAAGAAACCCTAGCCATCTGCTATTGGAATAGGAGAATCAGGCGGTGTAACTGCCAGACTGAACGGAACAGAAGAGAGGACCTAAGAGCTCCTCACCAGATTGATGTCAGTCCCATTCTTCACCCTTGCCTCAAGGCCTTCATCTGATGCCTCTAGTCCCGAGCTCCCTCAGGGCTCTGAGGCGTGAACAGGCTTCTTGATTGCGCTACCATGTCTCAGTTGCTGCTGTTCTTTCTTTCTCTTTATCCTAACGAGCATCAGAGTTTGCTTTCGTTTTTGTAGGTTTTAAGAGGGAACAGAGGTAACCATATGTGTTCCTTCTTCCACATTTGACAGACTTTTTATGTCCCTAAATAAGCTACTGGTTTCCCCAGAGTGAGCCTGTAGCTTCAATAGATTTACAATATTACTTGTTCTGTTAGTTTTATTATGTTGTATTTTTCTGTTTATAAGAGAGAGCGTATTTCTAGCTCAGTATAGTTTAGATCACATGGAAGTGGATCTGAATTACATAGAAATATTTTTTTTTTTAATTTTTTTTTTTAACATTTATTTATTTTTGAGACAGGGAGAGACAGAGCATGAACAGGGGAGGGCCAGAGAGAGGGAGACACAGAATATGAAGCAGGCTCCAGGCTCTGAGCTGTCAGCACAGAGCCCGACGCGGGGCTAGAACTCAACGGACCGCAAGATCATGACCTGAGCCGAAGTTGGCCGCCTAACCGACTGAGCCACCCAGGAGCCCCACATAGAAATATTATTAATAAAGGGACTACTGCCACATTTTTTAACAGGAAATATTTATTGATGTGTTTTGCATAGCAGATGTCTCCTGTTTGGTAATAGGCTAGCTAAGCCATCTGGCTCTTTAATTTCGAGAGTCGTTATTGGAAAAGATTCGATGTATACCCTGTAATTGAAATGCAGGAAGCTGCTGGGGCACTGAGGGCAGAACACCGTATTCCAGTAAGATAAGTCATTATTGTGCTGCATGAGCCTTTTCTGATATACAGCACTTTGCATGTGCTAATTCAGCACATGAAGCAACTGCCTTTTTTTTTTTTTTTTGATGTTTAGTTTATTTTTGAGAGCAAGTGTGAGTGGGGGAGGGGCAGAGAGAGGGAGGCACAGAATCTGAAACAGGCTCCAGGCTCTGAGGTGTCAGGACAGAGCCCGACGCGGGGCTTAAGCCCATGAACCATGAGATCCACCGGAGCCAAAGTTGGACACTTAACCAACTGAGTCACCCAAGATCCCCAAAGCAAGTGGTCTCAAGTTTGTCTTTTCTTCCTAGTGTTTCTGAGCTCATTATTGTTTCTCTGTGTTTGCTGGGTAGACCTAATGTTTGTGGACCTTTATTAGGTTTATTAGGTTTTGTCCATGTTTTGCAGTCATTGTTGCATTTACTGTTAAATCCTCCCAGTTTGAAAGTGGTAGCTATTACCTTAAAGAAGAAATACTGGGACCCACTTAATTACAGAACTTAATAATTTGTCTTAAATTAGCAAGTCTGTGAGTTCCTTTGAATCACATTATGAAGCTGGAAATTGAACTAGTCTGAAAGAAAATGAACTGTGAGGGGCACCTGGGTGGCTCAGTCCTTTAAGCATCTGATTCCTGATTTCGACTCAGGTCATGATTTCTCACTGTTCATGAGTTCGAGCCCTGCATTGGGCTATGAGTGCAGAGCCTGTTTGGGATTCTCTCTCTCTCTCTCTCTCTCTCTCTCTCTCTCTGTCTCTCTGTCTCTCTGTCTCTCTGTCTCTCTCTCTCTCTCTGTCTCTCTCTCTCTCTCTCTCTCTCTCTGCTTATCCCCCTCATGCACGCATGTGCACACTCTTTCTCTCTCAAATAAACTTTAAAAGAAAGAAAGAAAGAAAGAAAACGCACTTTGATTGTCAAAGCCCTGCCTTATATGATAAGCTTGACTTAATACATTTCCTCAATGTCCAGCCTAGTTGCATAAGCATTACCTCAGAACAGGCCAACCAGACATGGATTTTTAGGAGACTGCCGTAAGTACGTCTGCAGCTTATTTCCTTCCTTCCTTTCTTCCTTCCTGCCTTCCTTTAAATCCAAGTTAGTTAACATATAGTGTAATAATGGTTTCAGGAGTAGAATTTAGTGATTCATCACTTACTTATAACATCCAGTGTTCATCCCAAACAGTGCCCCCCTCAGTGCCCATCACCCATTTAGGCCATCCCCCTGCCCAACACCCCTCCAGCAACCTTCCGTTTGTTTTCTGTATTTTAAGAGTCCCATATGGTTTGCCTCCCTGTTATTTTTCCTTCCCTTCCCCTATGTTCACCTGTTTTGTTTCATAAATTCCACATCTGAGTGAAATCATATGATAGCTATCTTTTCTGTGACTTAGTTCGCTTAGCATAATAACATTCTAGTTCTGTCCACGTTGTTGCAAATAGCAAGATTTCATTCTTTTTGATCACTGAGTAATATTCCAGTGTGTGTCGCACACATAGGTATACCGCATCTTTTTTCATTCATCAGTCATGGACATTTGGGCTCTTTCCATAATTTGGCTATGGTTGATAGCAGTGTTATAAACATTGGAGGGGGGGTGCATGTGCCCCTTCAAATATGCATTTTTGTATCCTTTGGATAAATACCTAGTAGTGCAATCGCTGGGTCATAGGGGAGCTCTGTTTTTAATTTTTTGAGGAACCTCTCCCTACGGTTCTCCAGAGTGATTGCACCAGTTTGCATTCCCACCATCAGTGCAAAAGTGTTTCCCTTCTCCGCAGCCTCACCAACATCTGTTGTTTCCTGAGTTGTTCATTTTAGCCATTCTGACAGGTGTGAGGTGGTATCTCAGTGTGGTTTTGATTTGTATTTCCCTGATAATGAGTGATGTTGAGCATTTGTTTCATGTGTCTGTTAGCCATCCAGATGTCTTCTTTGGAAAATTGTTTGTGTCTTTGGTCCATTTCTTCCCTAGGTTATTTGCTTTTTGGGTGTTGAGTTTGATAAGTTCTTTATAGATTTTGGATACTAACCCTTTATCTGATATGTCATTTGCCTATCTTCTCCCTTTCTGTCAGTTGCCTTTTAGTTTTGTTGATTGTTTCCTTTGCTGTGCAGAAGCTTTTTATCTTAATGAGGTCCCAATAGTTCATTTTCATTTTTGCTTTTGTTTCCCTTGCCTCTGGAGACCTGTCTAGTAAGAAGTTGCTGTGGTCAAGATTAAAGAGGCTTTTGCCTGCTTTCTCCTCTACGATTTTGATGGCTTCCTGTCATACGTTTTGGTCTTTCATCCATTTTGAGTTTGTTTTTGTGTATGGTGTAAGAAAGTGGTCCAGGTTCATTTTTCTGCATGTCACTGTCCAGTTTTCCCAGCCCCATTTGCTGAAGAGACTGTCTTTATTCTGTTGGATATTCTTTCCTGCTTGGTAGAAGATTAGTTGGCCATACATTTGTGGGTCCATTTCTGGGTTCTCTATTCTGTTCCATTGATTTGTGTCTGTTTTGTGACAGCACCATAGTGTCTTTGATGATTGCAGTTTTGGTACACAACCTAACCTTACACCTAAAAGAGGTGGAAAAAGAACAGCAAATAACGCCCAAAAACAGCACAAGAAGGAAAATAATAAAGATTAAAGCAGAAATCAATGATAATGAAATTAAAAAAAAAATAAACAGATCAACGAAACTAGGAGCTGGGTCTTTGAAAGAATTAACAAAATTGATAAACCTCTGGCCAGATTGATCAAAAAGAAAAAGGAAAGGAGCCAAATAAATAAAATCACGATTGAAAGAGGAGAGATCACAACCAACACCGCAGAAATACAAACAATAATAAGAGAATATTATGAGCAATTATATGCCAACAAGTTGGGCAATCTGGAAGAAATGGATAAATTCCTGGAAACATATAAACTACCAGAACTGGAACAGGAAGAAATAGAAAATTGGAACAGACCCATAACCAGTAAAGAAATTGAATCAGTAATAAAAAATCTCCCACAAACAAGAGTCCAGGGCCAGATGGCTTACCAGGGGAATTCTACCAAACATTTAAAGGATAGTTACTACCTATTCTTTTGAAGCTGTTCCAAAAAATAGAAGTGGAAGGAAAACTTCCAAATTCATTCTGTGAGACCAGCATTACCTTGATTCCAAAACCAGACAAAGACCCCACTAAAAAAGGAGAACTACGGACCCAATTTCCCTGATGAACATGGATGCAAAAATTCTCAACAAGATACTAGCAAATCAAATCCAACAATACATTAAAAAAAAAAAAAATTACTTTGATCAAGTGGGATTTATTTCTGGGTTATAGGGGTGGTTCAGTATTCCCAAATCAATCAGTGTGATACATCACATTAATAAAAGAAAGGATAAGAACCACATGATCCTCTCAGTAGATGCAGAAAAAGAATTTGATGAAATACAGCATCTTTTCTTGATAAAAAATTTCAAGGAAGTAGGTATAGAAGGAACATAGGTCAACATCATAAAGGCCGTATATGAAAGACCACAGCTGATATCATCCTTAATGGGAAAAAACTGAGAGCTTTCCCCCCAAGGTCAGGAACATGACCGGGATATCCAATCTCACCACTGCTGTTCAACACAGGACTGAAAATTCTGGCCTCAGCAATCAGACAACAAAAAGAAAAGGCATTCGTATTGACAAAAAAGAAGTTAAACTTGAACTCTTTGTAAACAACATGATACTCCACTTTTGGAAAACCCAAAAGACTCCACAAAAAAACTGCTAGAACTGATTGATAAATTCAGCAAAGTCACAGGATGTAAGCTCAATGTACACAAATTGGTTGCATGTCTTCTATACTCTAATAATGAAGCAGCAGAAAGTGAAATCAAGGAATCAGTCCCATTTACAGTTGCACCAAAAAGACCTAGGAATAAAATATGTAGGAATAAATCTAACCAAAGAGGTAAAAGATCTGTACACTGAAAACAAAGAAAGCTTATGAGAGAAATTGAAGAGGACACAAAGAAATGGAAAAGCATTTCATATGCTCATGGATTAGAGGAACAAATATTGTTAAAATGTCTATACTAACCAAAGCAATCGACACATTCAGTGCAATCCCTATCAAAATACCACCAGCATTCTTCACAGAGCTAGAACAAACAATTCTAAAATTTCTATGGAACCATCTATCTCTTCCTCCCCCGCTTGCACTCTGTCTCTCTCTCAAAAATAAATGAAGATTAAAAATAAATGGGGTGCCTGGGTGGCTGAGTCAGTTGAGCGTCTAACTTCGGCTCAGGTCATGATCTCAGTTTGTGGGCTCAAGCCCTGTGTCAGGCTCTGTGCTGACAGCTTGGAGCCTGGAGCCTACTTCAGATTCTGTGTCTTCCTCTCTCTCTGTTCGTCCCCCACTTGCACTCTGTCTCTCTCTCTCTCTCTCAAAAATAAATAAAGTTAATAAAAAAAAATTAAATTTGTATGGAACCAGAAGAGATCCCAAATAGCCAAAGTAATGTTGAAAAAGAAAACGAAAGCTGGAAGGATCACAATTCCAGACTTATTTCCTTCCAGTGGCAGTTGCGGCTGCCCCTTAGAGCATCTTTCCTAGCCACAGAGGCAGGATGGGAAGGGTGATCCTCCCAGGGAAGTGAGATACTTACTCTTGCAGTGCTAGGGTGCTGTAGTCCCCACTACATTTGTGAGGGCTTTAAGGAGCTTGTATCAGCTACAGAAGGTTCTCTTACTACTACATCTTCTATGTGACGGAAGTTGGACTCATCATTCCTGCTTCAGTGTGGCATCTTAAGTTGATATTTTCCTGTTTTGTATTTGTGCCATTTAAACACATTGTTGGAACTGATGGATGATGATTTGCTGGATGTATGCTTTCTCTTGTCAGCCCTGGGTTTAAAAAACTCACAGGCTTTGATAGTGGCTGCTATCAGCAAGTGATTTATTAGTTTTCTTTTGAGGTCTTAACGCCAGTGTGGATTAGGTACTGAGTATGCAGTAGACCTCATCTTGGATTGAAGTATTTGGAATACTCTTTTGCCTCACCAGGAGAGTTTACTAGAAGATCCAGTTGAAGTTTTAGCAATGAAACATCATCAGGGTCTTCTCGGACATAAAACAGCAAGAGAATGTTATGATTACAGGCATGTTCTCTGGTCCAGACAAAGTTCCCTTCGAGCTCCATCAGGAGTAGCTGGTGACCTTAGACAAGTTACTTAACTGTCCTAAGCTTCAGTTTCCTCATATATAAACGGGATAATTATACCTTAAAACGATTAATGTGCCAAGTGCTAATATATGGACAGTGTTTGCTATTATTATTATGTGGTCATGTTTCACTTCACAATGATTGGAGTATCTCATATTTCTTTTTCAGTGATATCGTGGTCCAAATAGTAGATGCTCGAAACCCACTCCTGTTTAGATGTGAGGACTTGGTAAGTAAAGTGTGATAAAATTCAAATGTGCAGTCCTCGGAGCCGCGGTGGGAGGACGGCCTCACTGACAGCAGTAACTGTAGGCAAGTGTTCTGTTCCCTCCTCTAGCTTCAAGTAGGCCCCCTCTCCTCCCAGGGTCGGGCGCTTACACACTGCTGCTGTTTAGACAGGTGTTTTCCTTCTAAAACAATTATTTTCATCTGCAGGAAGGGACAAACACATGAACTCTCTAGCTTTTAGTTTAGAGGCCAATTTGTTAATAGATATTTGCCAGTGTTTCTCATTTTTTAAGAGACATCGGTTTAAATAACATTGTACTTTTTAGTCCTATCTTACCCATCCTGTCATGTTCTCTCTCCTCACACCTTACTACCTGCTGTGATATTTTACAGTGAACTGTTTGTAAAACACCACAGGTAGTAATAATTAAGGAGTGAAGATTACATGAAAGAATGTAACACAGGCTTTGAATTAGTATAACACTGTACACATGTGAAGTATTCCTATTTGTGTTTGAGGACCATGATAGTAATAGTACAGGATATTTTTAAATCCATTGGTGAGAGACAAAAATCTCATTTGTGAAACTCTTGTGAAGTCACACTCTGGTGTGTTCCCTAATGAAGAGCTGTGTTTGGGAATTAATATCAATTAATCGAGTCTTGTTTTTCTTTTAGTCCCTGCTGGCTGACAAATCTAGCTCTGCAGTTCTTTAACTGTGTAGAAGAAACACTTCGGCAGTATTAGAGAGAGGAACAACAGTATTTAAAGTGGAAAGATCTATTACCCTTCAGCAGGACAGGAGAGAATTTCATTTTACCCTTTCCAATTTTTTATGTTGAGGGTACCTCTAAGTGTATGTGACCTACCTTTCTCAGAGCTTACTGGAAGGATCATTAGAATGTAGCAGGATGAAAACTCTTTAAATTAGGGTTGACTTAAAACTAGGGGCAGTAAAAACTTTTAGTCATACTTAGGGGTCTTCAGTATAATTTGCCCAATATTTACTTGTTTGAAGAGGCCTTTCTAAATACCTTTGTCTTGCCCAGGAATGTTACGTGAAAGAGATAGATGACAGTAAGGAAAATGTCATTCTGATAAATAAGGCAGACTTGCTGACTGCTGAGCAGCGGAGTGCCTGGGCCACATACTTTGAAAAAGAAAATGTGAAGATTATCTTCTGGTCGGCTTTGGCTGGAGCCATTCAACTGATTGGGGACTCTGAGGTAACCTGAGGGCGTTTTCAGGTTGGGTTTCTGGGAGGAAGATTTCAGTTTCTGGTTAGTAAGCTTTGGGTTGGTTGGTTGGTTGGTTGGTTTGAAGTTTTGTGGGAATTCGGGGATTTTTGTTGGTTCCCTAAATGCTCTGATAGTAGGATGATCTATACTATAGAAAAATGAGTCACAAGGTTGCTTTCTCTGGTTGTCAAATAATCTGACATCTCTGGGGCTCTGTGTTACACACTGACACTAGCTAGAATTTTTAATTCTTTTAGGTTTTCAGCAGGAAGTTGAATAGGAAGTTTCATAATGACTTTAATAATAGTTTTTAACAGGAGGCGGCGACAACCAAAGCCTGTACCTCTACTTCTCAGGACTTGATTAGAATCTCTTTTGACATTGTTTTCAAAACGAAATGAAGTAATCCTAAAGCTATACCGTGTTCTCTTTTAATCCCAATTTTACAGAAACAATTTGGGGGTGGGGTGGTGGCATGAATGTGTGTGTGTTTTAAGTTTATTTATTTTGAGAGAGAGAGCGAGCGTGCACAAGCAGGGTAGAGGCAGAGAGAGAGGATCCCAAGCACAGAGCCCGATGTGAGACTCGAACCCACAAACTGCAAGGTTATAACCTGAGCTGAAGGCGGATCCTTAACTCACTGAGCTTCAGGCGCCCTGTGTGCTTGTTTTAAGTAATCTCTACACCCAATCTCCACCCATCATAGGGCTTGAACTCACAGATCGAGTCACATGCTCCACCAGCTGAGCCAGCCAGGTGCCCCTGGGGTTTGTTTTTTAATAAAAAATATAACTAATAACTAATAATAACTATGAAATGAAATTAGTAGTAGAATCTTAGATCTGGAAGAGACCTAAAGTAATATTTTTTTTCCTAGCCTTCTCCTTTTATCTCTGTCAACCATGTATTGACTTGTGTGTTGAGCTGGGTATCAGTGAATATAATACCCTCTCCTGATGAGTTTATAGGTTAGCTCACCTCCATGGCAAACAGTCATATAATCTCTCTGTGACTGCATTAAATGACAGAGACCTGGTAGCTCACTGTTCCTGTCTTCATTTAGAAAGTTCTTCAGGGGTGTCAGCGTGGCTCAGTTGGCCCAGCTCTTGATTTCAGCTCAGGTCATGATCCCAGGGTCATGGGTCTAGCCCCCTGTTGAGCTCCATGCTGAGAGTGGAGCCTGCTTAAGATTCTGTCTCTCCTGCCTCTCTCCCCTCCCTCACTCCCCCATCCACCCCCACACCCCACTTGCTCGCACATGCACACACACAATCTCTCTCAATAAAAAATAAAAATGTTAAAGAAAGTTTTTCAGTTTAGTGAAGCTAAGTTGGCCTCCCTAACCCTTGATCTAGGGACTCTTCCTTTGTCCCCTTAGTTCTCTCTTCTGCAAACTGTATGTATTTTCTGCCTTTCTATTCATTATGGACACAATATCTGGGGCACTCTTCATCTCAAGTGCCTGTTTGCCTGTGTCAGGATAACATTAAAATTGGTGGCACTTAATTGAATATGTTATTCTAGATATGGTTTGCCCAGGATGTATACAGAGAGACTATTAACTTCTTGTAATCAGGATACTCCTAGTAATTCAGAGTTTTTGTTAATTCACCCCGTTTCAAAGGAGCTCTATTATGGTCTTTGCTAATTTAACCTGTGAACAACCAAATCCCTCAAATATCTTTTAAAAATGAGAAGACTTAATGCAAATCTCGCCCCATATTTACATATGGAAAAAGTTTTTGTGTTTGTGGTTGTTTTTTGTTTGTTTTTGAGAGAGAGCGCACACGAGCGCACGCACGAGAGAGCGCAAGTGAGGGAGGGGCAGAGAGAGGGGGCGGACAGAGGATCCAAATTGGGCCCTACACTGACAGCAGCAAGCCCAGTGCGGGGCTCAAACTCACAAACCATGAGATCATGACCTGAGCTTAATTCAGATGTTCAACCAAGTGAGCCACTCAGGCTCAACTTAGGACAGTATTGTTCCTCTGAAATATTGTTAGTATTTGGGGCTAAGGTAGAGAATTCATTTTGGTTGTGCAATTTGCTTTCTCTCCTTCTAGCTTTGAATCTGCAGATGTTTTGTGTTTGTGCTTCCGTATATTCTTTCCAGTCATTGATGTTAAACAGGTCAGAACCAAGGGGAGAGCTCTGTAACCTTTTGTGAACTTACTAATAAGCACTTGGTACTAATAAGCATTCTGATGTGATGAATACAGATGTGTTTGCAAGGATAGAACAGTAAGGATCATTCTGTTGTTACTATTGTTAATAAAAACTAACCCATAAAAAGTTTATTCTGTGCCAGGCACCACTATCCTGTGCACTTTGTATATTTTATTCATTTAATCTTCTCAACAGTAAATGTAAGTGCTTATTATCCTCAGGTAGTCTGGCTTCCTAGTTTGTCCTCTTAACCATTATTTCTGTTTCACCTCTTTCCTGGAAGCCAGCATCTTAGTGAAGGTTTTTGTTGTTGTATTTTTAAATTATCAAAAATGAAAAAAGGATTAGTTTCTACATCTGTAGTCTTCCCTGAACGGTTACCAAGTAGTACGTTCCACTTTTTTACATAATCTGTTCTCAGGAAACCCTTGTTGCCTCCTGTTGATGACTATCTTTTTAGGGCTCACCAGCTGCCTTGTGGACTTACTCCCATATCCAACTCCGAGTTAACAGTGTGTGGTTATGGAAGATATTCTTTCTTCCTTCTTAAGTTAGCCATCATTTACTCCTCCCAAGTCTTCTGAAGTCTCTGATGTTTTTCTTGATTTCTCAAGACCAATAACTAACTACTGTTGTGATGTATCAGTAATCACATCTGTCATTTGAGTATCAAACATGAACTTACTAGAAATAGTTTGATAATCACTGTACTCGCCTATCTGAAGCTTGATTCTTCCTTTACAGTTGTTTAACCCCTTCTTATTTGAAAGAGCATGACAGTTTTCAAGCCGAATACCTTAGTTTTTTCTTGGCCATCTGTTAAATTGCACTGTTTTCCTAAGAAATTGGCTTTCCCCTTATTTTTATTTTACTATAACTGCCACGAAGTCCTTTTGTTGTCCTCATTTTTCCTGAACCTAAACTGCTTCTCGTTTTAGGTGGGGTCTTTTTTAAAAGTCATTATTTATTTATTTTGAGAGAGAGAGAGAGTGCACGTGCATTGGGCGGGGCAGAGAGAGAAATTCCCAAGCAGGCTCTGCACTGTCACCGCAGAGCCCGATATACAGACCCACAAACCAACTGAGCCATCGAGGTGCCCCTGGTTCACATTATTGTTACCTGTTTCTTTCATATTTTGAAATGATCCAGAAGAGTTCACGGTGAAGACACACCATCTTCTTTACACTCATTGTTCATTTCTCATAGAAATTGCTCCCAGTTCTGTAGTTCTGTTATAAGCCATACTGTTTTGTTGTGGGTTGTTTTTTTTAAGTTTTTGTTTTGTTTTGTTTTGTTTTTTGAGAGAGAGAACATGAGCAGGGGAGGGCCAAAGAGCGAGAGAGTGTGAGAGAGAGAGAGAGAGAGAGAGAGAGAGAGAGAGAGAATCCCAAGCAGGCCCTGCACTGTCAGCACAGAGCCCAATGTGGGGCTCAAACCCACGAATCATGAGATCATAGAGTTGAATGCTTAACCAACTGAGCCACATAGGCACCCTCATGCTGTTTCTTTTTGACTCACCAGGCTTGACTGTGAAATCATGCCTATTTTCTGTGATGGTTTATGTCACTACTTTCCTAAAATTTAGGATACCTGTTTAACTCCCTGTGTCCTCTTCTGTGACGATTACTCATTCTAACATTAGGTAATTTAGAAATGATACCAGGTTTGCATCACTTCTAAATCCAGACCAATTCACTCTTGTTGATACAAATCAATATAGTAATACCATAAATTGTCTTCGTTTTGCTTTAATATCAGTAGGAATTCAGAAGAATTTACACATCCCTAAAGAGTAAATGATTTTTATCTTTTTTTTCTTTTTTGCATATGTGAATAATTTTCGCATGTGGAGTTGAGTTTTGTTTATTTCATCCTGAGGGAGCTGTGCTGCACAGCACTTTGATTTATTAAAGGCAATTATAAAGGAATAGCAGTTTCCTTAAATATGCAAACCAGAGTCTTTAAAAATGCAAATGTAAAAAACTCAAATTATAAATTCTGCCCTTCTTGCTTTGTGCAGAGAAGAGAATGTTAAATGTTTTATTGTTAACGAGAAATGCTTTGTTCTATAGGCCGTTGTAAAATGGCATGCTGACAAAGAATTCAGCTTGACATGGGCTTTTCTAAGCTCTTGCTTTCTTTAAAGATGTATCTATTACAGAAGTAACACATGTTGTTTGTACAGAGTTCAAATAATACAGGAACGCATAAAGTGACGATCCACTGTTCCTCCCATCCCCAAAGGGCACCACTGTTGATAGTTTGGTTGTGTCCTCGCACTGAAAGACTTACATTGTCTCCCTGTTTTCACCTTTTCTGGTCTCCTTCATGGCTTTTCTTGTCCTCTGTTCTTCAATAACCAACTCTGAATACTTTCATTAGAATGAAAGATGCCATTGTTCTACCCTTCTGAACTTTTGCAGTTTCTGTTATTTCATCAGGAACATGTGAACGAGGGTGCTGGAGAAGCCAATACAACTGAGTCTGAAAACTCCAGTTGTGATGAGGCTGAAAATCCTCACAGTGAGACCGAACAGCTCCTGGACGGGGGATCCCCGCCACTTGGTGAAGTTGCCAGTAGCGATGAAGACAACAGTGAGTACGAGGACTGTCCGGAGGAGGAGGAGGAAGTTTGGCAGACGTGTTCGGAAGAGGACAGCAACCCTGACGAAGAGCCCTGTGGCTGGGACAGGAAGGAAAGCTGTACTGTGGATTCTGAGGCTCAGGACAGGAACACCCTGGAGAAGAGGCACACACGCAATTTCAGCCACCTGGTATCAAGGCAGGAGTTATTGGAGATCTTTAAGCAGCTACATACCGGGAAGAAAGTGAAAGATGGACAGCTTACTGTTGGACTGGTAAGGTGAAATAGGTCCTGAGATTGTTACCCCATGGGTATCTTTATATCCAATCCATTGGTAGCTACACTGGAATCCAAGGGACTACTAACCACGCTTCTGGCATCATTGGGAACGTTATTGCCCTCTTGTTGCCCACTGGCATTGTGGGAGTAGGCAGTGTGACAGGAAAAGTCAAAAGTGTACTCTTTCAAGGCTTACATTGGCTATACCTCTTTTCATAGTAATTATCTTCTCCCACCTCCTTCCAGTTCAGCGCTACCATTCATGTGACTTCCCAAGAAGTACTTGGAAAAGAGCACTTTTAAGCCCATTTTCACTCTTCCAGGTCAATATTCTTACCTTCTGGAGGCTTGTGGTGTCATGTGATCCTTGCGAATTTGTACTGTAAATGTTCCAGATGCATTCTAGGGAGAATCCCAACATCTTTGGGCCAGGTACAACAAGATTGGTGCTTTGGTTGCATAAGAATAGGGGAAAGGATTCTGTGTCTCCCTCTCTCTGACCCTCCCCTGTTCATGCTCTGTCTCTGTCTCAAAAATAAACGTTAACCAAAAAAAAAAAAAAAATTAAAAAAAAAAAAAGAATAGGGGAAAGGAGGGGCGACTGGGTGGCTCAGTTGGTTGATCCTCCGACTTCGGCTCAGGTCATGATCTCACAGTTCGTGAGTTCCAGCCCCATATCTGGCTCATTGCTTACAGTGTGGAGCCTGCTTCGGATCCTCTGTCCCCCTCTCTCTGCCCCTTTCCCGCTCGTGCACATGTGTGCGCACTCTCTCAAAAATAAACAAAAAACGGGAAAGGAGATCACGTCCCTAGCTACATATACACTAATTCTAGAGGTGGCTGTGAGAAGTACCCAAACCTCAGGGGTGTACAGCAGAGCTCCAGACAGCCATATCTTTAGCTAAGGAAGTGTAAGATGTTAGAGAAGGTATTTTATAGATCTTCCATCCAAGCAAGAAAACAAAACAGTGAAAGAAAGTAGATCATGGCAGCCTTAAAATCTTCTAGCTTTTAAGTTACGTGCCGAGTAGAGCGATCCTAATTGTTTTGAAGCACTGTCCCCCTCCCAAAGCGTACTTAAAATGATTATAGCAGATTGACATTTTATTTTAGAACACTAGGTAAAGCAATTGTCCCTGGAGCCAGGCAGACCTAGTGTAATTCCCAGTTCTACAGTGGAACTGATTTACTTGCTATAAACTTTGGGAAATGTAGCTAATTTCTCTTAGCTTTACAACTCCACTTCTATATATTATTGCTAAAAATTCATTTTCCATATGCCACCAGAAAGCCCAGCTTCCCTAAAAGCTAGTTTATTTCTCACATTTACGGACATGCTAAGCAGCCTCGCCGCTTTCTGAATGTCTTACTCTAGAAATCTTGAAAATAGGTTAATTTACTCATTCTGTGAACATTTATTGATCACTGGCCACATGCCAGGCGTCCTGCTGGGCCATGACAGTCAGTGTATCTCCACCCTCCCAGAACTTCTAATTCCAAGTGTAGGGAGTGGTAGAGAAGACATCCAGCACCCTATAAGAGTTGTATAATGAGGAGCCTGGTCTGCAGGAGGTGGGGGAGATGACAGCAACAGAAGTCCCCTGCCCCCAACAAAGGACATGTAAACAAATGGTAACATGTTATGTAATCAAGATATAAATAAACACAAAACATGAGAATATTGAAATTAATGAGCAGTCGTCTGAAATATTTATGTAAGAGGTTGCACCTTAAAGTACAATGTGACAATGGAAGGAAGGGCCTTCAGACAAACAGAAGGTAAAGGTTTAAACCAAGCCCCAGGAATGGAAGTATGTCCATGGACCAGCAGGTGGCAGTATGGCTAAGCATAGAGAGGGGCAAGAGCGAAGCTGAGCAATGGAAGTGATGTGTTACGAGGCCTGTACTGGAGGTGGAAGGTTTGGGGTTTTATGTTCCATGGGATCAGTATTTGTAATCTTCCAGTCGTGCTGACGGAGGATTGTTTGAACCAGGTAAGAAGGAATTGGATTTAGAGGTGCAGGGAAAAAAACCTAAGAAAAAGCCTGGAGCAAGACTGGCATGATTTGAGCATTTATTTGAGAATCTTTATATGATCCTGCTAAGACTCACTGAAGAGTTTTAATAGCTTGTTAACCCACAGCAAGTCCATGTGCCATTTACCATTGTTAACCAATAAGATAGAAGCTTGCTGGTAAGTTACTAAAAATTAAAAGTGATTGTATGTTGTGATGATTAAAATACCTGTCTGATGCTTGACTTCACCCACAGTGTGGAAAATATAACAGAAACTATGCCTGTAAGATGGGACATCGTGGGTCGTGGGAGTGACACAGGGGGAACCTCCCTATTGACCAAATGAGAGCTCGTGGGAGCTGAGAACAAGGGGCTGAGGTTTATAATATCTGCTGTTACAGCAAGACCTCTACAAATAAAATGTACTTAGCTTGACTGTTCATCACTGGAGACCTGTCTGAATAAATACATCCACACTGCAGGGGAACAAATTGTCCACAAACAGCACCTATTTCAAATAATCTTTTGAAGCAACCAAACACGCTGGAGTTGGACTATTTATGTATTATTTTTGGGTTTGATACACGTACTGTCAGACACTAGTAACTTAGGTGTCTCTTGCAGGTGGGCTATCCGAATGTTGGTAAGAGTTCCACAATCAACACCATCATGGGCAACAAGAAAGTGTCTGTGTCTGCCACACCTGGTCACACCAAGCATTTTCAGGTATTTCTGCAGCATCAGTCTGTTTCCTCCTTAGCCAGTTCCTCTGGCTGGGTATTTCTGAGTTCTTCACCACTCGCGTGTTGGTCTTTTCCCTTCCTCTGCTGTGTGCCCAGCGTAAACCTCTCACTTGTCTTTCAGACTCTCTATGTGGAACCTGGCCTCTGCTTATGTGACTGCCCGGGCCTGGTGATGCCATCCTTCGTCTCTACCAAGGCAGAAATGACTTGCAATGGAATCCTCCCTATTGACCAAATGAGAGACCACGTTCCCCCTGTGTCACTAATATCCTTTCTGCTTTGCAAAGACTGGTTGTTATGTGTACACTAGGGCTTCAAGTTTGTTTTGGACTTGGCTTTGCATTGGATGTATTGAAAAACCTGAAACACTTAACAGTAACCTGCCCAAGTTTATATGTGAGGTAGCATCAGGATTACAGAACCTCATGTCCTGAGTGCAGCAGTGTCGCCTGGAATCAGTGGAAGAGCCCAGTCTTGGATCTCAGCCCCGAGTTGCAAACCTGAATCCTGAGACTGCCATTTGACTATTTGTGTGATAAGCTTGCTTAACCTTCCAGAAACTCTCTTTTCTGAAAAGTGCCAGTAATAACAGCTCCTTCACGGTTGATAAGACCTGAATGAAGAGATATATGTGTTTATGGTTTGAAAGACTTCATACTCTTAAAATGTCAATTCTCCTCAAATCGATACATCAGTGCAATGCAATGCAATCCCAATCAAAATCCCAGCATGCTTTTAAAGTATGCAAATAGGCCTACCAAAAAAAAAGGAACTCTGCTGCTTCCCAGCATAATGAGTTAACTTATGTGAAGCACCTAGGATAGTGTGTGACATGAAAAAAATATTGTTAAGAACCACAGTGTCTTAAGATCTTACCCTACTTACAACCCAACAGGTTAGTCTGTTACTGTTCTGTGGATGCCGGAGGAAGATAGGAAGGAGACTCCATGAAACTGACATGCCAATTTGTTAATTTATAAGTAGCGTGAAATTTCTGGCCCTGTACAGTTCTTGACAAGATTCTTCATGACTGCCCTGAAGGCCACCGCATTTTATTTACCCCAATTTGATTTCTCCTCCTGTAAGAAATAATGAGAATTCATCTGCCAGGATTGATAAAATATAGTATATCGCTAAAATAGAATAGTATATAGTTGTTAAAAATACTGCACTAAGTCTGCCTGTGGTAACCTAGGTAGATCTCAAAAGATCACATATACGGTGTGACACCCATTTCTGTAAAAATTGTCACCTCACAGAACAGTACTTTGCATTAATAGATAACATGCGAGTGTGAAAGTGGGAGAAGCAGACCAGTGGAGGTTTGCATTTGTAATATAATTTTTTAAAAAAATGGTTTTTTTTAACATTTATTTATTTTTGAGACAGAGCATGAACAAGGGAGGGTCAGAGAGGGAGACACAGAATCTGAAACAGGCTCCAGGTTCTGAGCTGCCAGCACAGAGCCCAACACGGGGCTTGAACTCACAGACTGAGATCATGACCTGAGCCAAAGTCGGACGCTTAACTGACTGAGCCACCCAGGTGCCCCTGTAATACAATTTTTAATAGACAAAATTGTTACCACTTCTTGATAGTTGGGAACACAGTTGTTACATTATTTATGCTTTTCTGTATATTTTCCATTTCTGTTTGAATTAATAATCGGATGTGTATTGAGCATTCATTACAAGCCAGATAAGGTTGGGTTCTGTGGAAGCTATGAGCATGAATCAGCCATGGATCCTGCCCTTTCTGGATTCGGTCTCGGGGGCATATGGGGCATGTGCATGAATAGCCGGTACAAGGTAGAATGGTATTTAAAGAGAAAGCATTTGAAAATTAATGAATAGCTGTACTTCTTTTTTGGAGACATAAAAAGGCTTTGGTCATAGGAGTGCTAAAGTACCATGGTCTCAGAATTAGAGGCATGTGTCAGAAGCCGTGATGGGAAGGGGTCAGTTCAAGGTAATGGATTCCTTGACAAGCTTATGTTTGCCAGAATATTCCGAGATATGTTTTAGAAGCTACCTATGGCATTAATATCATAAAGCCTAGAGAGGATGAAGATCCCCATCGACCTCCGACATCAGAAGAACTGTTGACAGCTTATGGATGTGAGTTGTGATTTATTTTAAAACATGAACAATTAAATGAACAAAAAGTAACAACATAGTTAATGAGAGCAACTACTCCTGCAGAGATAGAAATTTACATTTTTCCTTAGCATTTGTCATGTCATCTTCCAAGGTTTGTGCTTTCGTTGTCTCTGTTGGCCTTGCCTCCAGCTACCTGGTCTCCAGGTAGCTGCTTTGGTGGTGGGTTCAGAGTGCAGCAGTAAGGGAGGGGAGCTAACTGCTCCGTGAGTAGCATTTTACTTCAGTGTGGTAAGTGCTTTCTGGAGTTAGAGGAGGAGATGCTTTGAATCCCTTGCCTCTCCTCAGGTCTGCCCTTTGCTTTCACTATAGCAGTCAGGCCCCTCCCTGTTGAATGCCTAGATGCAGACTGTTGAAAGCTCCCACAGAGAGCACCAGCAAGAGCCAGCAGTTGTCACATGCCTCTAAGAAAAGGCCCTGAGGGCATTCACTGTTTAGAAGATAACCAGGTGTAGACACGATTCAGCTTGAGGCTGTGCTGGCTTTTTCTGGAGTCTTCTCCCAAACGGGGAAGAAAAGGGATGTTGGGAAGAAAATGAATATGCTGTCAGAGCAGGTAGGAGAGTTGTGAGGGCAGCATTGGAAGGGAAAGCCCTCAGATTGGGACGTTGCTGAATGTGGTTAGGGTAGGGACACAAAACAGCCTCCCTCCCCTTCCATCAGTCCCTTGGAAACCTTGTTTGACATTAACTTGAACTTAGCTTAGTTGAGAGACTTTAAAAAGGATAAATATTAAGCATTTGTGATGAGACCAGTGTAGTCACAAAACCGCGTAAGAGACCTTAAAGATCATTCCGCCTCTCACCTCTTTTTTTTTTTTAAGACGAGTAATCTGAAATCAGAGCATGAAATGACTTGCCTACAGTGGTGTCTGATCAGTGGCGCATAGCCCGAGTTTCATATTCCAGGCCTCTTTCCAGTAGTGGGCTTCCACCAGACTTTCCATTTGATTGGACTTCCAGATAAAACTAAAAGTAATCGTTTTTTAAGATTTTTCATCTAATGCTGATAAAATCAGAGTAAGGAAAAAGCCAGTTTGTAAAGATGGGTGACCACATACGTATAGTTTCTAAGATCATTTTGCAGGTCTGTAAAGAATAGTCTCTGACAGGGGCGCCTAGGTGGCTCAGTTGGTTGAGCGTCCGACTTCGGCTCAGGTCATGATCTCACAGCTCGTGAGTTCGAGCCCCACGTCAGGCTCTGTGCTGACAGCTCGGAGCCTGGAGCCTGCTTCCAATTGTGTGTCTCCCCCTCCCTCTGCCCCTAACCCACTCACTTTCTGTCTCTGTCTCTCTCAAAAGTAAATAAACATTAAAAAAAAATTTTTTTTTTTAAGAATAGTCTCTGATGGTTCATAAGACATTGCTAAATAACTTTAATTTGCGTATCTTTACTAATGAAATGGAACATCTGTGCATATGCTGGCCATTTCTGTTTCTTCTGGGAATCACCTTTTTCTATGCATCTTGTGTTCTTTTAAGGATTTGTAGGACTTCTTTGTGGTTTCTTTAGCCTTATATATGTTAACAATTTTAACAGACTTTCCTTTTTGGCTTGATGGTGTTTGGTGTTTTACTTGGGAGGGCCTTCCCTATCTTAAAAGGATAAAACTATTTTCCTGTAATGTCTTTTTTTATGTACCTTTAGATTTTTAATCTGCCTACGTGTTTTTTTATGTATTGTGCGATCTAGGGTTCTAACTATTTTCTTCTGAACTGAAAGAGCCAATACACAGCTACTAAGTGAAGGAGCTATTTTTAACCCAACCCGTCTGCCAAAGGCCATATTCTTAACCACTAGGCTCTGCTACCCCCTCTAGTTGAGTTAGTATTAGAGGGATCTTTGTTGTATGTTTGGGAAGTTGGGAAAATGCATAGATACATTATTAAACAAGAAGACTTACTATATTGCTTTTGGTTTTGCTAATTGTAGTGACGGCATAGCATTCTACAGGTGGCCTCCGTATGTAAATGTTTAAAATCAAGAGATGAAAGAAATAACTGGAGTGGAGAGAGATTGAATGTGTGTGTCAGCCCTTGGTGCTAGGCTATCAGAACAGTGTGGTCTGTTCACCCAGATTGTCGGAGGTCGTTATAATTGCTACCAGAATGTCTTCTACCATGACAGTTGCTTTTTAAATCTAGAGAGTAAGGATGCGTAGTTGGTGTGGTAATGGACTAAACTTCCTTCACCTCAGTTGTCTTCGTTGTGATTTGCCTAACAAGTTTTGCACAACCCATTTCTAACAAGTTTTGCACAACCCATTTCTAACAAGTTTTGCACAACCCATTTCTCCTCACAGATATGCGAGGATTCATGACTGCACACGGACAGCCAGACCAGCCTCGGTCTGCTCGCTATATCCTGAAGGACTACGTCAGTGTAAGTGAGCCCAGCTCCTCGATGCTCTTGAGTGAGCAGGCCTCCTCTCTCACGGCGCCTAGACGCCAGCAACCTGTTGCGTCACAAAGGAGGGATTTTCTCATTGAGGGTGTGTTGTAATTGGCAAGATCCAGTGTTGGCAAGGTTGGCACGGGTCTTCTGCGGGAGGAGATCGGCAGCCTCGGCGTGGCTTTCTTGATCCGGGGGAGTTGGCGTCATGTGAGCCAGAGATGGAACCAACAGCACAATTACGAGAGAGAGAGCTCTCTGCACGTTGTCAGCGAAAGTGATAAATGCGTGCCTCTGGCTTTGCCATCGCCTGCAGCTCCTCTTGCAGCTGTGTCACAGTCCTCCTGGGAGCGGAGCGTCCGTATGCCGTTCTCCCTGCGCTCGCCCGGTAACGGTACTCACAGCCCTGCCGAGAGTAGTGCTGTTTTCGGTGCGTCGTCTCATTAAAGATACATAACGAGTCTGTCCACATCACAGATGAGGACGTGCTAAGTTTTGGGTTTTCCTCATCAGTAAAATAGGAACGAATAGTAGCTGTCTCACGAGATTATTATGGGAAGTAAATGAGAATAACATGTGTGTGGAGACACACACACCACTAAGCTCAGTGCCTGGCGCATAATTAGCCCCCAGTACTTGTTATGTATTAAGCTTAATTCTTTCTGCAAACAAGCATCTTGGGTCTCCCGTAATAACTGGTTGTGAGGATTCCCTCTTCTGAATGCCACATCAGCAGAGCTCTTGGAAGCATAGGAGTAAAATTGAACATCCATACTGTCTTGCCTTCAGTTCAGGAAGAAAGTAGTTAATCAGTAGAGTATTTGTATGGATAAATTATTTATTCATTTGCCATTTATAAAACTGTGGAAGATGAGAAGATGAGTTACAAACCATAGTTTATAGAGTGTTTATGGTGGGAAGCAGGAAATTTGCATCCAGTGAGCGACCGCCCAACATCTGCATTAGTATAATCCTGCTGTGCAGTTGTGTCCTGATTTTCATTTTGGAAAACGCTTAGCCTAAGTATAGTCACATAAGTGCACCGAAGAACATGAGTAGAAATGCAAACAAGGTAAAAAGGAGCACAGAGGAGAAAGATTTCCTCCTGGTCTGCGGGCTGTGGGCAGGCTAGGCCTTCAGAACACTTTAAAGGTAAGTCAGTGTATTCATTAGGACTCTCCATTTGCAGGTGACCAGAAGTCAGCTTGGTTAATCGAAAAGCAGGAAGGGGTGCCTGGGTGGCTCTGTTGGTTAAGCGTCCGACTTCGGCTCAGGTCATGATCTCATGGTTCATGGGTTTGAGCCCTGCGTCAGGCTCTGCTGACAGCTCAGAGCCTGCTTTGGATTCTGTGTCTCTCTGTGTGTCCCTCCTCTGTTCACACTCTTACTCTCTCTAAATAAATAAACATTTTTTTTTTTTAATTGAAAAAAGAAAGCTGGTCAGAGGGTGCTTGGCGGAGATGTCTTCTTTGAGGATTTTTCTTTCTTCTGGGAGAACACAGACAACACATGTGATGTGCTGTTACGCTTCTTGTCTTCGTAGGGTAAACTTCTGTACTGTCATCCTCCTCCTGGAAGAGACCCTGTGACCTTTCAGCATCAACACCAGCGACTCCTAGAGAACAAAACGAATGGTGGTGAACTAAAAATGCATCCAGGCGGAAATAAAAAAGCAAAACAGATTGAAAATGTAGTTGACAAAAGTTTTTTCCATCAAGTAAGTTTTAAAGTTTTTCTTTAACTTCTGATCAGCATATATTATATAGCAGTTCTATTGAAATAACCATTCACATAGTGTAAAATCCACCCTTTGCAAGTATAGTTCAGTAGTTTATAGTATATTCAGAGTTGTGTAGCCATCACCATAATTTTAGAATGTTTTCATCACTCCAGAAAGAAACGTTGTACCCATTATCAGTCACTCACCGTTTCCCACTCTCCCCAGCCTTTTCCAACTACTGATCAGCTTTCTCCTATATAGATTTGCCTATGCTGGACATTTCATATAGATGAAATCACCCACTATGTAGTCTTTTCTGACTGGCTTCTTTAACTTGGCATAATGACTTCAAGGTTCATCCATTTATCAGTACTTTATTCCTTTTTATTGCCAAATAATATTTCATTGAGTGGATATGTCACATTTTGTTTATTTCTCATAGATGGAATTTGGGTTGTTTCCCCTTTCTATTATAAGATAAATGATTTTAAAAAAATTTTTTTTTTTAATGTGTATTCATTTTTGAGAGAGAGAGAGAGACAAAGTGTGAGCCAGGGAGAGGCAGAGAGAGAGAGGGGGAGACCTAGAATCTGAAGCAGGTCCCAGGCTCTGAGCTCTCGGCACAGAGCCCGATGTAGGGCTCAAACTCATGAACCATGAGATCGTGACCTGAAGTCAGATTCTTGACCGACTGAGCCACCCGAGCATCCCCCCTTTTCTATTATAAATAATGCTATGAACATTCATGCACAAGCTTTTGTGTGAACATAGATTTTCAGTTCTCTTGGGCATATAATTAGGGGTGGGATTGCCGGCTCATGTGTTAACCACATGTTTAACATTTGAGGTACTGCCAGACTTACCAAAGTGTCTGTGCCATTTTACATTCCCACCGTCAGGGTATGATGGCTCTAATTTCCTTATATCCTTACTGGTACTTATTTTCTGTCCTTTTTTACTTTAGTCGTCCTACTATATGAAGTGGTGTCTCATGATTTTGATTTTGATTTCCCTAAGGATGTTGGTAATCTTGTGTGCTCATTGGCACATGTAGATAGATCTTCTTTGGAGAATTACCTGTCGTTGAGTTGTAAGAGCTCTTTATAAATTCTGATAAAAACCTTTATCATATTTATAATTTGCAAATATTTTCTACTGTTTAGTGGTCTTTCTGAGCCAGTACATTTTAGTAACTTTCATTGTTTACATCACAGCTACAGTTTATATGCTGCACTTTAAACAACAAATTTAGGAGCACCTGGGCGGCTCGGTCATTTAATTGTCCACCTTCGGCTCAGATCATGATCTCACGGTTCATGAGTTCAAGCCCTACATCCAGCTCTGCTGTCCGCGAGCAGCCTGCTTCAGATCCTCTGTCTCCCTCACTGTCTGCTCCTCCCCCACTCACATGCACTCTCTATCTCTCCCTCTCAAAAATAAACATTTAAAAAAGATGTTTTAACATAAGAAAATAAAGAAAACTTATATGCAGAACAGTTAAATCCTATAACTGTACTTAATATATTTTTTAAATCCTTTTGTGACTACTACAGCCATAAAAGGGTGGTGGGGGGAGGGGGTGTCATCTGTATCCAGAGTGATTTCTTTCTGTATTTACATGATGCTTTATTTGTGTGCCTCACACAGGCCAAGCAGATAGTGCTATCCACCACTGGGGCCATTGAGGCTTAAGGAGGCAAAGTGACTTCTTCAAGGATACTTGTCTTAAATGGCAAGGCTGGGCTAGAACTTGATTATTGTGGCTCCTGGTTTGAATTATTTCCAAGTCTGCCAATATTTAGGAGGAAATTTACTGATAGGCAGAAAGATCATAGGTTCTTCCTTGGACCCACTACTATTAAGACAATCATGAAATACTGCTTTGCACTTGCAGAATCATATGGGATTAATTTTATTTTTACTAAGTAAACTTAATTGTTCAGTTTTTTGTTTCATTTTGCTCTACTTAAATAAAATCACAAGTTTACAGAAACTTTTTTGAGCACTATTACATGTGGATACTACACTGGGACCTAGGATATCAAAAGGAAGAAAACATAATTACTGTTTTCAGGGAGATCACATTCTAGCTAAGGGGAGATGAGCAAGTTAACAAGTAACGTGACACGTTAGGTCTAGGGCAGAAGTATAAGTCAGGTACTTTGTGAACCCAGATTGGGGAGCAGTTCCCCCTTGGGGCCAGGAGGAGAGTAGGTGAGTGAACGCCACAGAGAGGAGGTGATAGCTAAGCTGGACTCTAAGGGCAAATATAAACGTACTGGTTGGAAGGAGTGGTGAGGGCGATTCTCCAGGCAGAGAGGGAGTAGCGTGAACAAAGGCATAAAAAGATGGGAGTGTGGATTCTATCAATAAGAAGCCCATGTTGTAAGTGGTCTTGTGTACCCTCTGAGGGAATACGAACTCGGTTCCCCAGGCTACAGGGAGCCATCAGAGGTTTGTGAGGAAAGAGAGATATGTGATGGTTAAACTCTAGTAGAACTGGGGAGTGTTGCAGTGTTCCAGTGAAAGCTAATGAATACCGGGGCTAGAACAGGGTGGTGGAGAACAGTGGATAGGTACACCAAATGCTAGAGCCTGGAGCCCACAGAACTTATTGGCTGGCTGTATGTGGTAGATGAGGAAGGCATAGGGAGTGCTTGCTCAGTGGCTAGTTACAGATGGCATTTGAAGCGATGGGACTAAGCAAAGTGAAGGACAAAGAGAATGCACTCAAGACAGAATGCGGAGAAACTTACTTAAGAATGGGGAGAGAGAGAGGAGCAGTGAAGAGGGTGGAAGTCCTCTGTCTTGGAGTTCTCCATAAATAATACTGTGCTTACATCTCCCATACTGCTGTCTTCACTTCCTAGGAAAACGTGAGAGCTTTGACCAAAGGAGTCCAGGCTGTGATGGGCTACAAGCCAGGGAGTGGCCTGGTGACTACAGCTGCTGTGAGCTCTGAGGGCAGGGCTGGGAAGGCCTGGAAAAAACATGGCAACAGAAATAAAAAAGAGAAAACTCGTAGACTCTATAAGCACCTGGATACGTGAACTTGGGCTGCAGTGGAAATGGCATCTGCGTTGTGCACCTGAAGAAGACACAGAAGCTGCTCTTGGCCGTGATGCTGTGAAATGGACCCTGCTTCTTGTGGCACGCAGCCACACCAGACAGCCAGTATCAGGATGCAGGGGCTCCGTGGAGCACCGAGTCTAACACAGTCATCTTGGAGCCCCAGAAACTTTGTCCTGTAGAAGGCTGAATTTAAGAGGGAATGAATGATTGCATGTGTAAACAAATACACATGCATACTAATTTGTAAGTTGGGTTTAAAAAAAAAAAAATACTAAAATTAAATGGTCACTAACAGGCGTTTTATTGGTTTATGTAGATACACTGCCATTTGGACATTTCACATTCTTTAAACAGTTGCAATTTGCCAAAGCATGACTGGGATTTTAGATGGATTCTTTTGAGAACATTATATAGGTTAGTGATTCTCAACCTCACATGCATACCCAGCAGTCCCCTGGTATTGCAGAAGGCACATCAGGTCTTGGAATGAGGGGGCTAGCAGATGTAGTTTTTAAAAGCCTCAGAGAGCCCACCCTTCTATTGAAGATCCCTGTCAACATGAGCCACTACTATAGAAAGTAGTGTGTGTTTTTCTAAAGCTCACCACAGGCATGAGGAAATGGGCAGATGATCAGCTAGTTCTTGTTTTAGGTATAGTTGCCTGATCTCCTTAGTACTTAGGACCATCAAGAGTGAGACAAGGACAGTTTACCTTTTATAGTACCATTCCTGTTTTAGCCTCTCACTTTACTTTTGTCTCCCTTTTTCTATGAGCCTCATTATTCCCTTAGCTCAGATCCTTTCCTTGTGTTGTGTGGTAGATGTTTTTGGAAATCTAACGGACGTTATGGACGCCTTCTCCAGAAAAATGCACATGCCCATGAACAGTCTTGTGAAATGTATCAGATGACAGACCCGCGGTTCGTCCACAGTTTTGCAGTTAAGCCTTGCCCGATGTGGCCAGAGTGTATTTTAAGATCTATTTGAAAAATGTGTTCCACCTGGGGAATAAAAAATATATACTTGTTTATTTAACAGCACCTTCTGTGTGGCAGGAAAGGCACTGGAAACCGGGGACAGCAGGAGTAGGGCCCTGATGCAGGAAGTTAGCAAGAGCCATCACATGGCCTTAGAGCCTGTGAAGGGATTCTGGAGGTTTGCTCAAAAGTGGTGGGTAAGCCAAGGAAGAGTTTATAAACAGGTAAGGAATTAGTGTTCTAGTTCTTCATTTGAATATCGGGTGAAAGGTTATTCCAGATCAAGCCTGAGGCAGAGCTAGAGAGGTTCCGCAGTTGTGTTCATCCATCTGCAACAATATACTTCTAGTTCTTCCCTTTGATCTGAGGAAAGGGACAGTCTGAAAAGCCCATGAAAGAAAAGGAACATGCATCAGCATGTTAAAGCCTACTTTGTTCCATTTACTGAAGAATAGGCATGGTTGTCTGGGAGAAACTTCCATGCTGAATGGACAGAGCATGTACTGATTTTGAATAAGTTTTGCTTTAATGATAGTGTAATAGCTAAAACATGAGACTTCTTAGAAAAAGTAATTACATACGCTTCACGTTCCTGATTATTTTTGTAAGTTTTATTGAGATACTCACATACCATGCAAGTTCACCAGTTTTAAAGGATACAATTCAGCGGTTTTTAGTATATTCAAGAGTTATATAACCATCACCACAACCAGTTCTACATTGCTGCCACAAAAAACCCAGGACCCTTTAGCCAGTGGCCCCCAATCCTCCCAATCCCCCCCAGCCGTAAGCAAACCCTAATCTACTTTATATATGGATTTGCCAATTCTATATGTTCATAATAAAGGAATCATAAGCTATGTGACCTTTCGTGACTGGCTTTCACTTAGCCTGATGTCTTCAAGGTTCATCCATGCTCTAACATCTCTCAGTATTTCATTGCTTTTTGTTGCCAAATAATACATTCCACTGAATGGGTACACCACATTTTGTTTATTCATTCATCAGTTAAAAGGCATTTGGTTTCCACTTGCTGTCTATCATGAATACAGTGCTGCTGTGAACGTTTGTGTACAGGTTTTTGTGTGGTTTCTAATTCTTAAGTATATATCTGGGAGTGGAATTGCAATATATTTAACCTTTGAGTAGCTACCATACTGATTTTCAGAATGGGGGTACCATTTTACATTTTCCATCAACGGTGTACAAAGGTTCTAGTTTCTCCGTAGTTCTGTCAACACACGTTACTGTCTTACTGTCTTTTTATGTTTTGGCCATCCTAGTGGGTATAAAGCGATACGTCATGGTTTTGATTTACATTCCCTTGATGCCAAATGACGTTGAGCATCTTCTCATGTGCTTATTGCCCACTTGTAGATCTTTGGGAAAATGTCTATTCAGATCTTTTGTCCATTCTTTTTTTTTTTTTTTAAATGAGGATTTCTTTTATTTTTTAATTTTTTTTAATGTTTATTTATTTTTGAGAGCGAGAGAGGCAGAACACAAGCAGGGGAGAGGCAGAGAGAGAGGGAGACACAGAATCCAAAGCAGGGTCCAGGCTCTGAGCTGTCAGTGCAGAGCCCAACGCGGGGCTTGAACTCATGGACCATGAGATCATGACCTGAGCCAAAGTTGGACGCTTAACCGACTGAGCCACCCAGGCGTCCCCTCTGTCCATTCTTTAATGGAGTTATTTATTTTGTTACTGAGTTATAAAAGTTGTTTGTACATTCTAGGTACAGGTCCCTTAGCAGATGTGTAATTTGCAAATGTTTTCTGCCATTTAGTGGGTTGTCTTTTCATTTTCTGATAGTGCCTTTGAAGCACAGTTTTAATTTTGGTGAAGTCCAAAT
The DNA here is from genome assembly GCF_018350195.1 of Panthera tigris. Lineage (NCBI taxonomy): Eukaryota > Metazoa > Chordata > Mammalia > Carnivora > Felidae > Panthera > Panthera tigris. The sequence goes on from NC_056668.1 coordinate 73,321,089, forward strand.
GAATCCATTTTTTCTTTGGTTGCTTGTGCTTTTGGTGCTAAATTTAAGAAACTATTGGCAGATCCAAGGTTATTAAGATTTACCCCCGTGTTTCCTCCAAGGGTTTCAGAGTTTTAGCTCTTACGTTTAGGTCTCTGGTCTATTTTAAGTTTTCGTATCTGGTGTGAGGTAGAAGATGGACCTTTTGCATGTGGCATCCAGTAGCCCCAGAGCAGTTTGTTGAAAAGACTAGTGTTTACCCACTGAATTGTTTCAGCACCTTTGTTGAGAATTGAACATAAATGTGAGGGCTTATTTCTGGATGTATGCCTTTGGTATTTAACCTTCATGAATGTGCAACAGTTGTGAAGAGCATCCGACTCCATCTTCTAGCAAGTATTCCTAGTAAGAGACGTCTCTCTGTGTAGATGCTCCACACCCCTCCATCCCTTAGCCACTTTGAGTTCACCTGCAGCCCCAGTGGACGGTTCCTGTGCGAGCCCTTCCTCTGCAAGCCCTGTATTTCCTGCGTTCCTTTCTCCTGCACCACAGGAGCCTGCTCGCTGCACACACGGCAATCTAGACGGCCTGGGGATTTAACAACCCCCGGAGCAATCCCCAACTGGTCAAGAATGGGGGCTGGGTGCTAAGTGCCCCAGCTTCCCTGTCACTTGGTGCATACACTGTACATTTTCCACACTAGATCCTCCATGGAAATCATCTCACTAACTCGCCCGCTGCCCTCCTCCCTTCCCTCACTGTCCACTCCCTCACTTCTGCTTCAGGGGGTTGCCTCCCAGATTAACTAAATCTAAGTCCTCTGCTTAGAGTCTGAAGAACCCAAACTAGGACACCATGGAGGGTGTCTGTTTTTAAGTATCCTCACCCTTGTAGTGAGGAGTACGGTAGACTTAAAGTTCCAGCCATTAGCATGATCACTTCATTGTTTTGAAATTTTTTCCCCAGCATTTTATTACAAGAAATATACCTCCCTTTTAAAGTAGAACCTGCTATACATCTGTCCTCCGTTTCCTTTTCAGGAAGTTAGGAGGAAGTGGAGGTTTCTGTCAAGACATCAATAGCAATATAGGTTTTCTTGGCAGGCAAACTGGGAAATGTGGCCACAAGCCAGAAATCGACCTAATGCCACCCCTCTAAAGTCCTTGTGGAGCAGTGAGGAAAATCATTCAGAATGAACAAACACCTAACAGTTCGTTGTCTGTTTTGTTCAACACACCATAGACCAACTGAGGGTGAAGAGAGGGCCACACAGGAAAGAACTTGCTATCAAAGGCTCCAATATGAAGGCAAAACAACAATTCTGAGCAATCCAAAAGTGAAGGGCATTATGTAAGTGAAGAGTGCCCAGTGCACAGAACACTGAATACATAAGTGTTCTGTTGAAGTGTGATACGTATACAGAAAGAACACAACTGTGAGAGTATAGATAGCTGACTTTCACCAACATACTGATGCAACCGGCACCTTGACTGAGAACACGGTTAACACTTCGTACCTCCTTTCAGCAAAGACTGACCACCCCAAAGGCTACTGCTGTTCTCACCTTTTCACCACGTTTTGTATGATACGTAAGCAGAATCTACGGGGGTACCTGGCTGGCTCGGTCGGTCGGGGTACAACTCTTGATCTCGGGGTTTGAGTTCAAGCCCCACGTTGAGTGCCGCGATTACTAAAAAAAAAAATCTTAAAAAAAATTGTTTAAAAAAATCTACACAGCGTGCACTCGTGTATCTGGCTTCTTTAATCCAACATGGTGAGGTCCGTCCACAGTCTTGCATTTGATAAATAAATCATTGTCACCGCTGTAGGGTATTCTGTGGTGCGAATATGTCACCATTTATCTGTTCTATTATTGATGGACATGTAGACGTTTTGCAGGTTTGTGGTTTCTTAAATTTTTAACAAACCATATTTTGTAGAACAGTTTTAAGTTCGCAGCAAAATTGAGCAGAAAGCATAGAGAGTTCCCATATTCCCCAGTCCCCACGTATGCACAGCCTCCTTCACCCTCAGCATCCCCCACACAGCGGTGCATTTGTTAACATGAACCTACACCGGGGCGTCTGGGTGGCTCAGTGGGTCAAGCGTCCGACTTGGGCTCAGGTCACGATCTCACAGTTTGTGAGTTCGAGCCCCGCGCTGGGCTCAGTGCTGACAGCTCAGAGCCTGGAGCCTGCTTTGGATTCTGTGTCTCCCTCTCTCTCTCTGCCCTTCTCCCCCCCCCCCCAAAATGAATAAACTTCAAAAAAATGTAAAAACAAAACAATGAACCTACACTGACAACATTACTCTCCAGAGGGTTTTGATTTTTAAAAATAGCGCTGCCATGGATACCATAATAGTGTGGTCAAATAGAACTTACTACTACAATGCAAATAAATCTATAATCTGTGCTATCCCATAGTTAACTACAGCCAAACACTTAAAATGTGGCTAGTGACAACTTCAGAAGTTCACTGCTAACAGTAATGACTTTTAACTCCTTCCTGACCCAACAATCAAAGGTCAGAATGGTGGGAGTTTTTCAGGAGAGTGGGGGAAGAAGGGTAGATTTCATATTTATAACTTCTACATCTTGGCTACTTCTAAAGCAGGTTACTAAAAGTATTAAAACACAATCTTTCGTGTGAATTGTAAGGCACTGAGTTTTTTTTTTTTTTTTAAAGGATTCTTGAATCCATAGTAGTACTCTAAATAAGGAGAGGCAGGGCAACTTTTAAACAAAAGCATCTCAATGAAACAACGTAGAAGGGATGACGGAATCACCATTTTGGAACCATCAACAAAATCATGGATTCCAGCAAAGTGCTGAGACCACTGACGGAAAGGTCCCGGGGGATGGGATAGTGGCCCCCTTTTAAAGTATCACCACTGCTTTATTCAATGCCAAGGGAAAGTGCCTTTTACAATGGAACGATCCAGCAGACACTACCTTAAACAAGTGACCAAACTCTGTCACCAGTGCTATGCCAGTATGTTCTGCACCTCCTGATGTGGTGCAACAGGAAGTCCACAGGATAACCCTGTGCTGCTTTTGCAGAAACATTTCGGCTCAATCTAATCATAAGAAACCAATTAGACAATTCCAGATTTGGAACATTCCAGAACACAAGGGACCGGGACTAAAGAGACACAGCTAAATGAATGAATCCTGAACCAGAAACACACATTCACACTCTATATATTTGACATTTTTGGAGCGGCCGAGTAAATTTTACCATGGATTACACAGGTGATAGCGTTGTATCAGTGTAACAGAAGTGTGGCGAGGTCGCGAACACTGCTGGAGATACATGCTGAGGCACTGGGGGTAAGGTGTCACAGCTGCCACCTCCAATGGTTCCACCGGAGCAAGGGACAAAACAAATGTGGCAGAATGTCTGCAGCTGGTGTTAGGTGGGTAGGTAGGTAGGTAGGTCCTAGGTGGTTTTCACCTTTTTGTAGTTTTGAAAATTTTCAAAATAAACAGTGGGGAGTGGGGAAAGGTCATAGAAGTAGACAGTTAAATTCCAGAAGGGCTCAGGAGCCATTCAGGAGAACAGACAGAACTGTACTGGGAAATTAGAATCAAATAGGGACCACAAGCTCCTGTCTTTACTCTGTCTTGGCTGGCTTTGGGGAAGCAGGTTAATCCAGCTCCCTTACTGGCCCGCATGGAACTTGGCAGGATGCCGATTTCCTTGTGAATTGTAAACTGCGGTGAGAACACACATTTCTTTTAACTAATTATTTCAATGCAAGTATTCAAGTACTGAATTCTATTTAATTGGCTTTTTAAAAGGTGAGTAGCCTGGTCCGCCTGGCTGGCTCAGTCAGGAGAGCATGCAACTATGTGTCCCAAGTTCCAGCCCCACGTTGGGGGTAAAGATCCTGTAGGAAAAAAAAAATAAAAAATAGGGCTTTCCTTGATGTAACATTTCAACATCTGTGCATTCCATTAGCCCTCGACCAACTTCTAGCATCGTGAAGTAAGTTGCTTTCAGCAACAGGATGTTATTAATGAAGCATTCGAGGGTGAAAAAGGTAAAGAAACTCTCACAAGATCAAACAGTAAGCTGATGATAGAGTTTTAAATAGAACCCAGGACCTCTGTGCTGACAGCAGGGAGCCTGCTTGGGATTCTCTCTGCCCCTCGTGTGTGTGCTCGCTCTCTCTTTCTCTCTCTCTCTCTAAATAAACTTAGATGATGGATGGGTGGGTGGATGGATGGATAGATAGATGATTAACTAGGTGGGTAGATAGATAGATAGGTAGATAGAAGATAGATAGAACGAACCCAGGACCCCACCAGTCCTACCACCTGCTTCTCTCATGATAATCCAACATGTCCACAATGGGATTGATTCAGATTTGGAAATGCCATTATTTCAAAATGCATTCTCAAAGAATTGATTTCTCTATACTTACAGCAGGTAAATCAAACTGGCATAGAGCCTTTTTTAATGTTACCAGTTGAGTAGTAGCCACAAACCCTTCCTCTAAATAACGCATTTTATAAGAACACTGGCAGGAGGTAGCATGTCCTCAGAAGCAAAAGTGTTGAGCTGCTGGTCTGTGCCCCCAGGTGGCCAGGACCTAGGGCCATGATTGGCCAGCAGGCTCCCACAAGGACAGGCCAGGCTGATCAGCCCTTCCTTCTTCAGGACAATGCCTGTGGGCTCAGTGCCTCTGCCAACAGGAAATGCCTACGAGCTGTGGCCCTCCTGTTAGCTTTTCTTCTTGGCAAACTCTGAACCATGGCCAAAGAAACTTTAGCTTTAGCTTTGGGGTGGGGCAGCCACCAAGCCTCAGAGGAGCCTGCTAAAGGAACTGATTCACTTCCCGAGGGCCGACCACGGAAAAAGCCCTTTGGAAGGTCCTGGCAGAATTTGGGAGGGGTCCTAACTCCAGGAGGGAGGGGAGTAGATTAGCACATACAATCCTGAGTGTTCCCCACCGGATGAAGAGCTGGTGGGTGCCGGGAGCCTGCCTCTCTTGCCCTACCTCCGCCCTCGCTGCAGGACCTCTGCCATTTGCAGGCATCCGCCAGCCAGTGTCTTCCTGCCGCCAGGACAGCTTTCCAAGATTGCTGCCGCACTAATTGCCAAAAGCAAACTTGTTCTCCAAAGCCCAGCTCGTGGGTTTCTTGAAAGCCCTCCCAACACCCCCCCCACACACACACACACAATGGTAGGGGCCACCAAAGCATTGTAAACATGCTCTCACTACCTTTTTACAGCCTATCTAAAAATCAATTCATTCGGTAATTATGTTCCTTATTACGTGCTAGGCAGTGAGTCAGGTGCTGGGGTACAGATCTGAAATCAGCAGCCCCGGCTGAAGACTCTCACAGCCGGGTTGAAAGACAACACCTGCCACACTGTAAGGGGTGCCCTGGTTGAGGAGGAGCACAGGCCCAGGGGCTTGTGCCTGTCCCCTATAGGACCAGGACACAGAGGCAGCCTGGGCAGGGAGGACAGCAGGTGGAGGCGCCTCGGGAGGGAAAATCACGAGTCTGGTTGTAGACGTGTTCAATCGGACAAGCGAGTGGAGATGTCGAATAGGCAGCTGCGTATATGAATCTAAAGTCTGGGAAGGAGGTCTGATCTGGAGATAGATGCTCAGGAGGCACAGGCACAGGGGCGGTATTTAAAGCTAGAAGTTCAGATGCTTCAGGTGTCACCAAGACCCGAGCTCTGTGTCTCCACGCCATTAGCTATTCATATTTTCTTTGAACCATTATTATTATTATTATTTTTAGTGGATCAGAGGTTCTTCCCAGGAAAGACAACAGCAATAATAACTTCCAGATGCTTCACCTCCAGGGTTTCTACTAATCCCAGTTGCCCTGACGGAGGCACTATCATCCCCACTTGACAGGTAAGAATACACAGTTGCAGAGGACCCATGCTTTGCCCCAAGTCACAGCTGCAAGGAGGCAGAGTGAGAACTGCAGTCCGACTTGCGGGCTCCGAAGCACCCATTCTTCCCATTGCATTTTTCTCTGAGCCAATGTGTCCAGTGACTGGCAACGGCTCCCCACACTTGTCCAAGCCACCGAGGGCCATCTCCACAAGCCCGTGTTCCTCGTATGAATCTCACAGGAAGCTTGCGGGAAGGCAGTTTAGTAGGCTGAATGATGGCCCCCCAAAATACAAGGTCTTAATCCCTGGAACCTATAAATGTCACCTTCTGTGACATCCGAACTCTTCACAGACGTGATTAAGGATCTTGAGATGGGGTGCGTAACATAAATTACCTGAGCAGGTCACAAGGGCCATCTTTATAGGAAAGAGACAGAGGCAGATTTCACACACACAAGACAAGAGGGAAATGTGACCACGAGAGGAAGAGATTAAGTGACGCGGCTGCCAGGCAGGTAGTGCTGGAAGCCACCAGATGCTGGATAAGGAGAGACAATGAAGAGATTCCCCTTCTAGGGTCCCCGGAAGGGTGGCAGCCCCGCGGCCACCTTGACCGTGGTCCAGCGGACCCGATTTCAGAATAGGGAGAGAATACGTTTCTGTTATTTTAAGCTGCTAAGTTTGTGGTAATTTGTTAGAGCAGCCACAAGAAATGAATCCATGCAGGTTCCAAGGACACACGCCCAGAGAGTTGGATTTCGCCGGGCTGGTTTTTGACAGGCAGTCAGAGTGATCCTGAAACCATGATCCATGATCTATGGACCACACCCCTTCCAACTGCTTTGGGAGGGGGCTCAGGATTTAAACGCTTAAACTAGGGGGTTTAGTCTGGGGTCTAGCCCTCCACGAAATCCACAGTTGAATTTCAGAGACTATAAATTCCTAAAGATTGTATGAACACTGTGTGGGGGTGCATAGATGTTCAGATTTTTCAGGGACGAAGTCTTCCTCAAATTCTCTGAGTTCACCGCAAAGGCTGAGAACTAACCACTCTGAGGAAAAGCTGTTGAGATGCGTAAACCTGGTCCAGGGTGTGGTGGGAGGAATGAAGCAATTTTTCATTTATTTTGTTTTTTGGTGTTTATTTTTGAGGGAAAGAGAGAGCATGAGAGGCAGAGAGAGAGGGACCGAGGATTCGAAGTGGGCTCCACACTGACAGCACAGAGCCCGACGCGGGGCTCGAACTCACGAACCACGAGATCATGACCTGAGCCGAAGTTGGATGCTTAACCACCTGAGCCACCCAGGCGCCCCAGAATGAAGCCATTTTTAAATTGGGTCCAGCCTCCAAGGGCTTATACTGAGCCTGAGGGAGAGGAAAGTCATCATAAGTGAATCAAATTAAATAGCGGTATCTTCAAGTCTCAACAAACAGAGCATAAGGTAGCCCTGCCTAGGGCATGAGACGGGGAAGGTGTGTCCTCATTTCAGCAAGATAGTGCGATGGATTATCTTTCCAGAATAGTAAATAGGCAACGTCACTAGAGAAACCGGGAAGCTGGGCAGTCACAGATCAGTATCCACAGGTCGGCTAGAAGAACCCACAAAGAATCAGCAGGCAGGGACTTCAGGGTACTTGGTTATCATCTATGAGACGCTTGGCTACTGTATGTTTCCCCTTTTATTTTAACCTTTCAATCTTGTCTTCGCTGGTACTCATTTTGTATTACTTTATCTTATCATCATTTTTATATTTTAATTTTGGCCCCTTTTGTCGAATAACCTATTTTAATTTTACCTTTACTCGCTCTTTTGCTTGTTTAGTGTCGCTCTCTCTCCTACTGGACTGTTAGCTCAGTGAAGGCAGGGACTTGTCTGTTTTTCTCAAAAATGTGTCCCCAGCTCCTCGTCTGACAATGTCTGACAAATTATGTTTCATGACCAAAAGCGGTCATAACTTTAAAAATAAATGAAACAGTAAAATAATGTAGCCCCTTTAGAAGAACAGTCTGGGGGCGCCTGGGTGGCTCAGTCGGTTAAGCGGCCGACTTCGGCTCAGGTCATGATCTCGCGGTCCATGAGTTCGAGCCCCGCGTCAGGCTCTGGGCTGACGGCTCAGAGCCTGGAGCCTGCTTCCGATTCTGTGTCTCCCTCTCTCTCTGCCCCTCCCCCCGTTCATACTCTGTCTCTCTCTGTCTCAAAAATAAATAAAAACATTTAAAAAATTAAAAAAAAAAAGTTCACCTATTGGATGGGATTGCATTAATAAGGAATTTTCCACAACAGGCAAGTCCGTAGAATCCTAAGGTAGATTTGTGGTTGCCTAGGGCTGGGAGTGTGGAGAAGAAAGTTAACCGCTAATGAGTACTTGCTTTTTTAACAAGTGATGAAAATGTTGTAAAATTAGATAGCAGTGGTGGTAGCACAACTCTGGATACACTAAAACACTGTACACGTTAACAGGGTGAGTTTTATGGTATATGAATGAGATCTCAAGAAAACTGCTGTTTTTAACAACGAAAATAACGAAATGATGGGGTCACCTTCTTTAAGCAAACTTACTAAAATCAACAAGGACATTTTAAAATTATAATAGCTTGTTTTCAAGAACAGCTCTGCGTGCCAGGACTGTGTGGCAACGTGGCTGGATGGGACAGCATGACGGCCAAGACCACGGGCCTCCTGGGGCATCTTCTAGGGTGACTTCTGGAAGTCCGGCTTGGGCGACTAGAGTGGGGGTGGAGGGTGCCGTTGACGCCTTCAGACCAGAGAGTGGGAGAAGATGCGTTGGGGGGCGGGGAGGGGGCTGTATCCTTCTGCCGCTCCCCGCCACCCCCCCCTCCCAGGCCCCCTTTCTTTTGTACCTTTTGAAGGATCAGACCAGCCGCTCACGCCCGGGATCCCCAGCACCCAAGAGCTGCGTCAGGCGCGAAGCATGTGTATTGTTCGGGTCAGAAAAGGGGGCGCACTAATGGGCGGACAAAGCGCCTTACCGTGGCCGGGCAGGTCACGGTATACGGCCCTGGCCGCCGGGAGACCGCAAGGGGTCTGCGAGCGGCGCCGCCACCGCTGTCGGGGAGCGGGGGCTGGGGCCGCAGCCTTTGTGCCGAGGCCGCTCCCAGCTCCCGCCGCTGGGGGGCGGCCTCCGGCCCGCCGACCCCCGACAATAGCGCGCCGGGTGGGGAGCCGCGCGGTCCCGGAAACTTTTCCCTCGCGCCTCCGCCGCCGCCGCCAGCGCCCGTCTCCCGGCCGCGGTCGTGCGCTGGGCCGGGGCCGCCGCCGCCGCCGCCGCGGGAGCACCGGGCCGGGGGAAGGGGGCGCGGGGAGGCTGCGCCCCGGCGGGGCCACGCGGGAGGCTGGGGCCCGGGCCGGGCGGAGCCACCGAGCCATGGGGGAGGCGGCCAGCCCCGCGCCCGCGCTCTGGGACTGGGACTACCTGGACCGCTGCTTCGCCCGCCACCGCGTCTGCATCTCCTTCGGCCTGTGGATCTGCGCCTCCTCCTGCTGGATCGCCGCCCACGCGCTGTAATGGGGACTGGGACCGGGCGGCGCGGGGGAGGGGGCCGGGTCTGCGGCGGGGGGCGCGGGGCGACGCCTCCCGCCAACTCCCTCCTGGAAACCTGGAGGGAAGGGGGCATAAAGGGGGGAGGTAGGAGGCAGCGCGGTGCCAGGATCGAAAGGACCCTTCCGCTGTGGACTGAAGTCGGATAGGACTTCTTTCCGGATTCCGTGCACAGGGAGGGGGAGGCTGGGCTGTGGGCCAGTAGGAAGAGGCCGGGTCGTGCGGTGCGTGGAGCCCTCGAAGGCAGCTGTCCTGAGTCCTGGGTTCTATTGTCACCCTTTCCCCATCGACCAGAGGTGTGAGCTGGGCAAGCTGTAAAGCCTCAGAGCCTCATTTTCCTCACCTAAACGGGGTTAATAACTGATGGGACGGATGGCAGGATTAAATGAGTTAGTTTCCGTAAAGCTCTTAGTATGTGCTCACTAAACATCCTTATGATTGCTCCTGTCCTGCCACCAACCTTTGGCAGAGGGCAAGGACCTTGGACAAGGCTCTTGGCGTTTCTGGTCTCCCTTTACCCCAGGCTCTCTGATCTGGGGAGGGGGACTGGCTGTGATCTGACTCTGGCCAGTACCTGGAGCCTTCTGGTCAGATGGTCACCATAACCTGGGTTCTATGAAGTCTGGCTAAAGATGGCCTCCAGGTCTTCAGGTACCCTGTCCCAAGCAGGTGCAACCCAAGTATTCCCTGGCAGAGGAGAAAGGATCAGCACCCCCGGGGAGGTTGGCACCTGCTCATCTTAGGCACTCTTAAGATGATATTTGATATTGTTGCAGAGATCTGGCAACCCCCCACCCAGTCATTGGAAACCAAATAAAAAGACACTTAGAACATTTAACGTGGGCCTAGTGTTGCATTTATTAGCTCGTGTCTTCCCTGCCACAACCCCACGAGGGAGGGACCGTTATTACTCCCATTTACCCCTCCCCCCCCCCCCGAGGAAGCTGGAGGTTCTGACAGCTTTACTAACTTGCCCTAGCGAATGGAAAGAACCGGACCGCCAGACCCTTTTCGAAAGGGGCAGACTTGTGAGGATTAAACTGTCCAGATCAGAGGTGGACACCAACAAGCCACTCTCTGTGCGTTATCTCATTTGGTCCTCACAGCCGCCCTGAAGTCAGCAGTATTAGACATTTCCTGAGCTGGAAACTAAAGGTGGGAGAGGTTAGGTAACTCCGTTGAGAATGCTCAGCCAGTCAGTCTGATGAGAGCCAAATCTGCTTTTTCAGCCTGCCTCAGTCTGGACACACCCATCTGTTGTCAGGACTTTGCCATCCCTGAGCCTCCTCTTGTCCTTGGGGAATGTGTATCCTCGGAGCTGTGTGTGGCCTGGGGTAGGGTCAGCCTGGATCCCTGACCTGAGGGCTGGGGAAATGGCTAAAGAACAGCAGGGTACAGAGAAAGCCTCCACATGTGAAGCCAGAGGGTCGGCCATTAACTCAGCTGGTCACCATCGGCCTCACTTTTCTCCACTCTCTAATGGGAAGGTTGAAATAAACTATTTCTTTTCTTTTTCTTTCTTTCTTTTTTTTTTTTTTTTTTTGAGCCTTTGTTTTTTTGAGAGACAAAGACAGAGCATGAGCAGGGGAGGGGCAGAGAGAAAGGGAGTCACAGAATCTGAAGCAGGCTCCAGGCTCTGAGCTGTCAGCACAGAGCCCGGCGCGGGGCTCGAACTCATGAGTCATGAGAGCATGACCTGAGCCGAAGTCGGACGCTCAACCGACGGAGCCACCCAGGCGCCCTGAAATAAACTATTTCTAATCTGAATCCAACTCAGAGAGTCTCTAGAGCCTTCACTCTTAGGCTTTGAATTGGTGCCAGGAGCCCAGGGCCTAGATGAAAGGTTGCTGTTCTCACTGTGAGCTCTGGGCTTCGTCTGACAGATCAGGAAATGTTCTGGAACCCAGCAGCCTTCCATCCCCATCCCCTGCTCCCAAGGGCCGACCCTCAGAACCAGGCAAACAGTCTAACCGTGAGGAGTGAGTACCACCCTGTGGTTGATGGAAATAAAACAAGAACTGCAGTTATCCCGGCCCAGATATGTAACGTGGAAACATCTAGAACAAAGTGTTTCTGAGATCCGATCAGGTGTTTCTGAGCGACCTCTGACTCCTTCCATCCTGTTGTGCCTTTCTGTGCTTGTTCTAGGGGAGTGGGGTGGGGCAGGAAGAGGGGAATAAGGGAGAGAAACCAGCAGTGGGCGACTCTAGGGAGAGGTCAGCCCAAAGTGCCATGGCATCTTCGAGGAGTTTTGCTCTCCGTGTATGTTAAGAACATGCTTGGGGCGCCTGGGTGGCTCAGTCGGTTAAGCGGCCGACTTCGGCTCAGGTCATGATCTCGCAGTCCGTGAGTTCAAGCCCCGCGTCAGGCTCTGTGCTTACAGCTCAGAGCCTGGAGCCTGTTTCAGATTCTTTGTCTCCCTCTCTCTGACCCTCCCCTGTTCATGTTTTGTCTCTCTCTGTCTCAAAAATAAATAAACGTTAAAAAAATTAAAAAAAAAAAAAAAGAACATGCTCAACTTGACAAGGGCCAGCAAAAGCCCAGCCACCCCACTGCACACATGAACTCCTTAGCAGGATTTCACTTTAATTGAAAAGAAACAAGTTGCTGTTTTAATTTAGGCAATTAACTATACTCTGCAGTTAACCACAGTGATTGGGTTACTTTTATAATCCACATGCTTCCTTTCAAAAAATAAAACCCCATAGCTAGTTTGTTAGCACTGAGTGGTGGGTCATGAACTTGAGTTGGCCAGATTTGTAGGAGGAAAGAAATGCCTCTTCGTTAGAGAGGCAGGTCTGGCTCCTGCCACGGGCTGGTTCTGAAGTCTTTGACCCTTTATTTTCCCATCTGTAAACTAAGTTCAAAAATACCTGCTGAATATCTGGGGGAGAGAGTGCCTCACGAGGACACAAAATCACAGTTGCCCTTTGCAGACACCTGCGTTGGGAACCCACTCATGGCTCCCGCGTTCCGTCCATACCCATCCACACCCCCGTCTGTCACCACAGGCTTCTCTATCTGAGGTGTACAAAGAAATCCGGACGGGACCAGTCAGCGCTGTGCGCGGCATGCTGCCTCCTGACCAGCCTGTGTGACACCATCGGAGCGATTCTGGCCAGACAGCTCACGATCCAGGTGCGTAGGGCCCACAGGGTGACAGTAGCTTCTGTCTAGTTCCCTCACCATTGAGGTACGGTCTCACCTCATGCCCGTGCCCCTGTTGGTCTGTCTGCCCCTGCCCAGTACTCCTGCCCTGATAGCCACAGGGCTCACTGCTCACCTCCTTCAAGTCTTTGCTCAAAAGTCACCTTCTCGATGAGGCCTAACAAGAGCACTCATGTAAACTTGTGTCCTCCCTTTACCACAGGTGCTCCGGACTCCTTCGTCCTGCTCCGTTTTTTCCCAAAGCGGACCCCCCCCCCCCCAATACACCATCTATTTTACTGAGTGTGTCTGTTGCTCCTTGAACTACTAGTGTGCCAGTTCTCCGGGGGCAAAACTTTGTATTCACTACCATATCCCCATCCCTTAAAACAGCAGCTGGCACATTGTAGATGCTCCATAAGTAGCGATTGTTGTGGTCATTGTTTTTAGAGCCTGGAGCCCAGCCTCAGTTCAAACAGGGGTGGCTGAGTGCTTTCCCAAGTGGTAATGCAGGCCTTGGGGCAAGTGAGAAACAGTTTCAAGCTCTTCTGAAGTCTAGGCCCTCAAACCTGTGTAGATGGGGCCTGTCCCAAAACACATATCCCAAAGGAATATGCCCTGGAGAGGCACCTCATGGGGCTGGCACCCACCCATGTAGACATGGAGGAAGGTGGCCTCATGGCCGGGACACACACCTGGGAGTTCTAGACCCTGCTTCAAACAGTATTGTCTCACAAACAAACCACCTTTTATTCTGGGTGCCCATTCTCATTGGCTGCTGGAACCCAATGATGCTCAGCCCGAGTCCAAGAATAATAGCTGATGTTTATTAAATCCTTTGCTGCGGGGGCGCCTGGGTGGCTCAGTGGGTTGTGCGTCTGACTTCGGCTCAGGTCATGATCTCACAGTTCGTGAGTTCGAGCCCCACGTTGGGCTCTGTGCTGACAGCTCAGAACCTGGAGCCTGCTTCGGATTCTGTGTCTCCTCCCTAACTTGTGCTCTGTCTCTGTCTCTCTCAAAAATAAATAAATGTAAAGAGAAAAAAAAAAATCCTTCACTATGTGCTTGGCAATGAGGGCTTGGCATGCATTCATTCATTTAATCCTCGAATTATATTAGGACGTAGGCTCTCTCCTTATCCCTGTTTTACACATGTGGACACTCAGACTTAGCGGCTGAACAACTTTGGGAAGGATCCAGTAAGCAGCAGTGGCAAGATCCAGACTCCAGAGTTTGCTCCTCACCACTGTTACACTGGCATAGTAGCTGGTGCGTTTGTGGGTAGGAGCCTTGTGCTTTCCTGCTTGCCGGTGCTGGTCTAAGCACTTTCCCTGTAGTGCTTCATGTAATCTGCTTAGCACTGAGAGAGGCACCATGACTACCCCTGTTTTACAGACGATGAAACAGAGGCCCAGAGAAGTCCAGCGGTTGGGCCAGAGTCACACAGCAAAGAGTAACCGTGCACCGGAAAGAGCGCGGCATGGGAAGTGGAGGGCGGGTTCTGCCAATGGGCCTCCACGTAAGGGATTGCTCGTTTCAGCGCCCCGTTCTCCTCGTCAGGCAAATAGAGGTGATAACCAGCCTTTCCTGGGGTTGGCAGGCGGCTTCGGTGGAAGTACCTCATCAGGGGCGGAGGAGATCCAGGATGACAGGTGCTGTGATTGCTGGAGAATGTTTGGACGCCATGACTCTATTTCCTTTGCTCCCAGGTTTTCACGGGTGCCTACCTAGCAACTGTTGACTTGGTGAACTTTGTGTTCATCCTCTTCCCGGTCTGCGGCTCCAAGTTGAAGTCTAATTTGGGTGAGTGTGTGGCCATCTGTTCCTGTCTTCATTCATCAGTGCGCCAAGCGCCTACCCCCTGTCAGGCTTCAGCTGGGTCCCTGCCAGGCACGGACACGTGAATGAGCTCGGAGACCCCACCCAGAGCCGAGAGACGGGGCCCTAAACGGTCATTAACGCTGCTTTCGAGGAGGTGCGTGCACACCGTGGGCAACCAGAGGGAAGGATGTGACGTTAGATCAGGGGCCGCAGGGAAGGGTATTCCAGGTGAAAAGAACAGCATGAGTGAAGGCCAGGAGGATGGGTGTGCATGACTGTGGGGATGAACAGTGATATCTCAGTTTGTGAACCCGGGTTGGCCAAACACAGCCCCGTAACTTCCAGAAATGGATGCCAGGAATGGGCGCAGGCCACCTCAGGCAGAGTGGGGGCTGGAAGTTACTGAGGTAGGATGGGTCGCCCTGAGTATGCCGGACTGGGCGTTCTGAGAAGGGGCAGCCGTGTGCCCCCGCCGTGGTGCAAAAGGGGAGTGCTTGCATCAGTGGGGTAACGTAAGATCCCCGAGCTGCTCAGCGCTGCCCAGAGGAGACGTGTTCCTACTACAGTTCTCGGAGGACTATCTGTCTCATATTTTAAGGAGACTTCCAAGACCGTGCTTCTTTTTGGCTCACAGCTTCAGGCCCTGGCACAAACACCGTGATGCATTCTCCAAAGCTGTGCCGGTTCAGCTCTGTGCCAGGCTCTGTGGAGATTACAGAAACTGCCGGCCCTCGGGGGGTTCCAGTCTCGCAGAGGCAACTCTGTGTGCACAGACACATGTGAAAAGAAAATGCTTTGAGGGCCGAGAAAGGAGAAGAGCGCCAGTCGTGCGAGTGGGTGGGATGAGGTGGTGGGGAGGAAAGATTCCCCCAACGGGGTGGCAGAGCTACGGGGCCTTGAAGGGTGGAGAGGATCTGGCCTGTCGAGCAACGTGGGAACCCGCTCTGGCATCGGAGATGGGCGCACACCGGAGATGCAGCTCTCCGTTGAGTTCTAGACCCCAGGGGCCTGTGGGATTTTGGTGTTTGTTGCAGGTCGGGGCTCCCGGGAGAGGAAGAGGAGGCAGCGGCTCAGGGCCAGTGTCTTTGCTCTGGCCCTGCCGCTGAGCCTGGGGCCAGGCTGGGCTCTCTGGGCCGCCGTCCGGAAGGTGTCAGGCCCTGTCCGAGGGCCCCAGCGGAGGCTACTGGAGAGCCTGCTGCAGGTGAGGCCGAGCCTGCCCAGGAGGGCGTGGGGATATGCATTCCCTTCCCTCTTCACGGCCCCAACAAATGCCCTGGGCAGGGGCAGGGGCAGGGGCAGCCCTAGTCAGAAAGTACTAAAAGCCAGAAAGGATGGGCTGTCTCCTCAGGGCGCTGAGTGTATCACCTGTTCCCTCAGGACAACACCGAAATCTTCGGCTACCTGCTGGGTGCCATCGCTGCCTTCGGCTCCTGGGCTTCCCGAATCCCCCCGCTCTCCAGAATCGTGAGGCTGGGTCGGGGCTGGGACTGTGGGTCGCCATGGCAGGTCTTAGGGCATCTGGGAGCGTCTTCCGAGCTCCGAGTCCTGGGGTGGAGGGGTTGTGTCGTGTGTGTGCATGTGTGCACGTGCAGGGGGTGGGCTGCCCACCCAGGGGAGGTCCTGAGGTCTGCGAGAACCTCTCACAGGGGAGCGCACTGAGTTCTCTCCAGAGCAAAGGAAAAGCAGGCTGTCAGGAAGAAGGCATTGGGGTTCGATAAACAAACATTCCACTAGGAGACGAGAAGGTTTTAGAGGAGAGAATCCTGCAGGTATTTGGGTTCCATCTGGGAGCATTTTGCTGCAGATGCTGTCCAGGCATCCAGGGTGAGGAAAGCCCTGTGTTGGCCAGTTCTGTAGGGGACTGGAGATGTGACTGGAGATGTGACGGGAGATGCTGTGCTTACCCTTGGGAAGCTCCCAGTCTCATGGAAGACATGGAAATGCAAAGCAGAATATTTTAAATGTTTATTTATTCATTTTGAGAGAGAGAGAGAGGGAGAGAGAGAATTCCAGCAGGTGCCACACTGCCAGCACAGAGCCCTACTCAGGGCTTGATCTCAAGAACCATGAGATCATGACCTGAGCTGAGATCAGGAGTTGGATGCTCAACCGGCTGAGCCACCCAGTCACCCCAAAAGCAGGTTATTTTAATGCTCGAAGAAAGATAGAATCAGGTGTTAGGGGGTTCGCAAGAGGGAGAGAAGGCTCCTATGCTATTCCTATGAGTGAGGGTGAAAACTTCACACTGCCTGGTGGACGGTGCCAGAGACGCTTCCCGTTGGCTCCGAAGGGAAGGCGAGATTGGAGGAGGCAGAGGTGAGGGAGGGAAAGCGGAGAGCACGCGGGGAAAAGCCACTGAGGCAGGAAGAGCAAGATATCGTGGGTGTGCAGAACTGCTCCGCTGTGCCGGGAGGGCCTCCCTGACAGGAATAATGGCCAGGCCTAACACCGGAAACATGATGGGCCATCACTAGGTCTAAAGAAACCGCTTGCCGCAGAGCATCATTTAACAGCAGTTCCAGGATTTGGGGGGTATGGGGGTCAGGTGCTTAGTTGATCATTGGTAGGAAGCTGATGCCTGTGCTGTCATGGCCAGAAACCTCACGGGTGACGGGTCCTCCCAGCAAAGGCGCTGCCTCCGGATCAAGGGAGGGGAGAGTGGGGAGCCCCTGGGACGGTGGGGCTTGAAGCTGCGTCACGTGAAGACCTTCAGAGGGGCTGGTACAGTGCCTGGCTGTATTAGTTTCCTGGGGCTGCCATTAGAAAGTATCACAGACTTTGAATAGCAGAAACATATTGTCTCAAAGTACTAGAGGCCAGAAGTCCAGTATCAAGGTGTCCTCAGGGCCATGCTCCCTCTGAAGGCGCTAGGGAAGGATCTCTTCCAGGCCTCTTTCTAAATTTCTGGAAGTTCCCTGGCTGATGGCCGCGTAACTGCACAACTCCAGTGTTCGCATGGCATTCTTTCTCCCTGTATGTGTCCTCACATGGCCTTCCCTCTGGTCGTGTCTGTGCCCAGGCTTCCCTTTCATAAGGACACGGTCATATTGGATGAGGGTGCACTCTAATGACCTCATCTTTAACGTGATCATCTGCAGGGATCCTATTTCCAAAGAAGGCCACATTCACAGGTTCTGGAGGTTGGGACTTCAACATCTTTTGAGAGAGGGGAACGCGGTTCAACCCCTGACACCACCCACCTAACATAGCCCCAGGCCAGCCCCACCACTGACCTTCACTCCGCTATATTTTATTCACGGCCTTGGTCACAACCTGAAATTAGCTCCTTCAGTTATTTACCAAGTTGGTCCCAGGTAGGACATCAGCGCCACGAGAGCAGTGGTCTTGTCTATTTTATTTCCACTGTATTCCAGGTGCTGGGAGCCTGCTCATGGTAGGTGCCAGCACACTCTCAAATGAGTTACCTAAGGGGTACCTGGATGGGTGGCTCAGTCGTTTGGGCGACCGACTCTTGATTTTGGCTCAGGTCATGAGCTCATGGTTTGTGAGATGGATCCCTGAGTCGGAGTCTGGGCCGACGGCATAGAGCCTGCGTGGGATTCTCCCCCCACCCGCCTCTCTCTCTCTCTCTCTCTCTCTCTCTCTCTGCCCCTCCTCCGCTTGTGTGCGCATGCATGTGTGTTCCCTTTCAAAAGAAATAAATGAACATTTAAATAATAATAATGATGATAGCGAGTGACATAATGTGGTCTGGAAAAAAAGAAGCTTATGGATGCAGGAACCAGAAGAGCCGTTTGGGGGCAGAAAGAGCAGCTTTGTTCTCTGTGGTCTTGGGAAATAGAAGCAAAACCAAGAGTGGAGAGAGGTTATGGTGGGTCCACATCCACTTATGGGTTTGATGCTTTGCATGGCTTCTGGCATATTGAGAGCAATTAGTATTATTATTTTTGCCTTAGGAGCTAGTGGACTCCCCATCACTAAAGGCATTCAAGCCTGATGGCCCCTTGGCAGGAAGATAGAGTTAAATTGTATTAAGGATAAAGTTGGGCAATCTCTGAGGCACTGCCAGGCTTGAGTATCTCTGGTTCCATAAAGAAGAACCCAGAGATAGGGTCCCCTTATTAGGGAGAAACTCAGCAGGGTTTGGGGTGTTCTAGGCAGCCTAGCCAGCATGGCCTTGAACCCTAGATCCCCCAGAAGCTGCTTCTAATTTATCCCTGCTGGGGGTGCTGAGGAGTAGAATGGCTGGGTGGCTTAGGTGGAAGAAGTTTCCATTCTTTCAGGAGTGCTTGAACAGAGCAAGGGGCATGACCCACCCGCTGACCAGTATGGGGTTGTGCTGGCAGCACTGGGACCCGTCGCTGCTGCAGGAGCTGACACACATCCTGCTTCGAGCACCCCGCAATGGTTTCGCCAGGTAGCCACCCTGAGTTCTGTGTGACCAGCCAGATGAAGCCCACATGTGCTGGACAAAGA
Source organism: Panthera tigris (assembly GCF_018350195.1). Classification (NCBI taxonomy): domain Eukaryota; kingdom Metazoa; phylum Chordata; class Mammalia; order Carnivora; family Felidae; genus Panthera; species Panthera tigris. The sequence goes on from NC_056668.1 coordinate 73,339,899, forward strand.
CCTGCCGTATCTCCAGTCGGCAAGCCAGTCCCAGTGTTCAGCAGCTGCTAAGCACCTACAGCGTGTCCAGCGTGTAGGCAGACAGAACCCAACAGGCCCCAGGACTGACCAGGAAGAGAGATGGAGTTTTGAAGTCAGTGAGCTCTGTGCGCGGGTTGGCACATGAATGACGGCAGAGAGTCCACGCAGAACAGCAGCAAGTGTGAGTCAAGAGGCAGAAGGCAGTTCCCAGCCCTGACCCTGCAAGTCACTGGCCATCAGTGTCCTCTGTAAATGGGGGTCAGTAGCCTGGGGGACCCCTGAGGGTTTCTCACCACAACAGTGCTGTCTGGGACAGAGCCACTTCCTGGGCTGAGTCAGGTGGAAGGGGACAGGGCTGCTTCCCGGGCTGTGTCAGGTGGGAAGGGCCTCTGGGGCCGGCAAGTCAGGGGCCACCTTCCCCAGCCTGGCTGCTGTCTCTGTTAACCAGTCTTCAGGGCAAGGCTAAAAACAAAATAACCAAAAACAGGAAACCCTGGGAACCAAACCTGAAGAAATGCAAAGGAAAGTGTAACACTCCCAAGGAATCTTTTTGAGTTAAAATAAAAATGGGGAAAATCAGCCAAACCTTGCTTTTTCCTCTGAAAGTTTTTCAGTCTGTAGCTAATACCTGTATATCTCTAGATACAGTTATTTAATGAGTAAAATAAATTACATGTAATTTATACTTCTATAGATTTAAATATACTATGTTATTATATATAATTGAAAATATACAGTATTTGTGTATATACATATAAATGTATATATAAGGTGACTTCATACCTGTAAAAGGTATTTAACATATAAATATTGACTATGTTTCTTTTTTTTTTTTTTTTTAACCAATATTGCCATCACTCTTTCTCCAAAAATATTCCCTTGGCTTCAAAACTTCCAGAATGTCACCTCTAATTTTCCTGACTTTTTCCGGCTGGCCAGGTTGAGGATTGGCGGTCCCAGGAAGAGAAGTCAATCCTTAGCTGTTCATACTTCATCAAAAGTCCCTCCCGTTCTCCCAGGTGACACTCGTGAGCCACTACCCAGTGCCAGGGGTTAGGGGTGCCAAGATGGGCAGGACCCCAGCCCTGCTCTCAGGAGCCCTCTGTCTGTTGAGATGTGTCATGTGTAATGGAGCCTAGAATGGGAGTTATTCACCCCTGTTAGGGTGGAGGTGTATGGAAGACTTCTTTTTTTTTTTTTTAAGTTTATTTATTTATTTCGAGAGAGAGAGAGAGAGAGAGAGAGCGAGCACAAGTGGGGGAAGGGCAGAGCCCAACGTGGGGCTCGAACTCACCAACTTTGAGACCACAACCTGAGCCGAAACCAAGAGTTGGACACTTAGCCGACTATGCCACCTAAGTGTGGGGGGGCGGGGGGTGGGTTTGTTAGAGTTGAGTTTACGCCAGGTTTTGAGGCATGAATAGGAGTTCACCAGGTAAAGGAAGCAGCTTGAGCAAAAGCTGGAAACCTAATAGAAGCAGCACCTTTGGGGACTGGCCATGGGCAGAAGGCTTGCGCTCCAACTTGCCAAGGGCAGGACCAAAGGCCTAGATCTTAGAATCCTGCTCCGAGCGGGCTGGAGGACAGCAGTGTTCTTGCACAGCTCCCTCCTCTCTCTGTCCAGTGCCAGGGTAAGGCATTTCCCTCCATCCACCTGTGGACCCGGCTCCTGTCGGCCCTGGCGGGCCTCCTCTATGCCTCGGCCATTGTGGCCCATGACCGGCGGCCTGAGTACCTGCTTCGGGCCACACCCTGGTTCCTGACCTCCCTCGGCCGTGCTGCACTGGACCTCTCTGTATCCACGCTGGGCCTAGGGGGCTTGACTGCTGGTGTCTCATCTCCCCCTATCCCTGCGGTACCCTCCTTCCCTATGGCTAGATGGCACTCTCTCCCAGGGGGGCCAGGGAGGAGGTTTGAAGCCTGGGGCAGACAGATGCAATGGCAATCATTTGCAATTTTGTATTTTGTTCCCTTTATATATATACTATATGGAGCAATTATCTCTTGGCTGGAGCTCTGAGAAGCCGCAAGGGGGGGTGTGCAGGCCCCAGGAGCAGACCCAGGTTCCAGTCTCAGTGCTGCTCCTCACGTGGGCCGGTCCCCACCCTCCTGTGAACCCGTTTTCCTCATCTTTGCCCTGTCTTTCTCACAAGGCTAGGAAGGGGCTTTGCAAGCTGACCTGCCACGCAGGGGTGATCATCCCATTCTGTTGTCTTTGGCACTGGAACCTTGGGTTGAGGAAGCAGAGATCAAAGCTGACAAGGGCTGCCCTTTGTCAATGACTGCTTTCTGGTTCCCCAGGGGTTGTCGCCTGATGTGATGACACCCCAGTGACCTTGACGTGAGAACCTCAAGGGCAAGCTAAGCTCAGACATTGGGCAGATAGAGAGGTGGACAGCGGGTAATTTGTGTATGAAGCACCTGTGGATTTATCATAAATAGTTTAGAAATCGCTAGAAACTGTGATTTTCTCCTGTGCTGTAGTAGTTTTCTGGGGCTGCCCTATTAAGTTACCCAACGTTGGTGGCTTGTCACAACAGAAATGTGTTCTCACGGTTCCAGAGGCTACAAGGCTGAAGTCCAGGCAGGGCCACACTCTCCCGGAGGCCCTGGGAGAGAATCTTCCCTTGTTTGTTCCAGCGTCTGATGGCTCCTGGTGCTCCTGGGCTTGTGGCAGTGTAATTTCATTTTTTACCTCAGTCTTCACATGTTCTTCTTCCCTTCACATAGCTCTGTGGGTCCACCCTAATCCACTGTTACCTCATCTTAATTATATCAGCAAACACCCCCCCCTTTTTTTTAAAGATTTTATTTTATTTTAAGGGGGAGATGCCTATTTTCTTTTAAATGTTTATTTTTGAGGGCAAGTGACAGCAGGTGGCAGAGAGATGGGGACAGAGGATCTGAAGCAGACTCTGCGCTGATGGCCCAAAGCAGGGCTTGAACTCATGAGCTGTGAGATCATGACCTGAGCTGAAGTCGGACGCTCAACTGACTGAGCCACCGGGGTGCCCTTTTTAAAAGATTTTATTTTTAAGTAATCTCTACACCCAGCGTGGGGCTCAAACTCACAATCCTAAGAGTTGCATGCTTTTCTGAGCCAGCCAGTTGCCCCAAGACCCTATTTTTTTTTGAAAGTTTATTTATTTATTTTGAGAGAGAGAGAGACAGAATGAGTGGGGGAGGGGCAGAGAGAGGGAGAGAGAGAGGATCCCAAGCAGGCTCTGTGCTGCCAGAACTCACAAAACTGAGACCGTGACCTTAGCTGAAACCAAGAGTCGGACGCTTAACTGACTGAGCCACCCAGGTGCCCCTCCCCCGGACCCTATTTTTAAATGAAGTCACTTTTGGAGTTTCCAGATGGATATGAATTTGGGCAGGGGAGGAACACTATTCAACCCACTCCATGTACTGTCCCTTCAAGGGACAAGCCAAGCCCTTCAAGGAAGGTGTTTTTCAAAATGCTTTTGATTAACAAGTATTTACTGAGTGCTTGTTGGGGGGCAAGGTGTTGCTGGCTGCTGAGTCCTCGTGGGGGAAATGTGGAGAAAGTCAGACCTGGCTCTGTTCTTAAATGAGCTCATGTCTGTTTTGGGGCCCACCCAGGCAGGATCATCTGGGGAGAGAGAGCCCTCGGGGTGCAGAGGCGAAGGTAGCCCTGGGTGGCTGAAATGCTGTGCTTTGTTGCACCTTAACTCTACCTCTCAGATCATTTTCCTTTCCTGGGTGATGAAGAGCAAGAGGAGACGGGCCTTGGGGTTTGCCCCTGAAGCCAGAGGGAGCCCCGACACCCAGGCCCTTTTGACCTGCACAGACAAAGAGGAAGAAAGCCAGGAGGCAAGGTCTCGCCGGTTGGAAAACTGCTGGGCCCACCGGGGTCTGTGCGCAGAATGCTGGGCGTTTCTCGAGCTAGGACAGTTGGTCACTTTAAAAAACTACTACTATTTTTTATGAAAAAAAAAAAAAACAAAACCCAAAATGCTACTGTTTATGCCCAGTGCTAAGGATGCCCTGAATAAATAGGATCTTCCAGTTTCCCAACTGCAACATATTTTTAAATGGGTTTTTGAGATCATTTAATAAACTTTAATGTATTTTGCGCAATGTAGACGAGATAGTTAAATGTCCGCTTAAGCTAGTTAGTAACTTCCTCATATATATAAGTTCACATACTACATAAATTAATAGGTTAATTTAGAAATAACATGATTTTACCCTGTTTCGTAAAAACACGTATTCCTAGTTGCACATGCGTCTCTGACGTATACATCGTCACCATCACTAACACAGCCCTTTTTTTTCAGTTGATCTTGCCAAAAAGCTGATCTTTAAAGGTGCTGTTTACAGTAACATCCCCCATATACATCGTACCAGAAAATGTGTTTGTCTCCTTACCGATTTTAACAGGTGACCTAAGTAGGCAGAACTTACTCTAACTCTCAGTTTGTCTTTGTCAAAAGTCCTTGGTTCCAAAAAGCTGAGAAATTGCTTCATAATACAAGAGTGCTTATAAGGACTTGAACATAAGGCAGCTCCCTCTTTTCTAAGATAATTTCTTGAGGAAAAAGTCTCACCTGTTACCTAGGCTCCTTACTGTCCTTGTTTTTCTTCCAGAGAAGGTGAGTGAGTGAACTGGGTCCATCCCTTCGAATATTCTAGGTTTAACAATGTAATCTGACTGAGTTAATGAAACAAAAGATAGTGGTGGGTGCGGCCAAGGTAAAGGGGTTTATGTAAGAGCTTGGACCAAAGCTCCACATTCCCGTGGAGGCTCTAATGGGAGGTTATTTTCATTCCATTCTAGAAACTTGACGAAATTCTATCCCCAAAGGGAGCTAAAGTATTTAAAGAGAGAGAGCCCTGTGTGGCTTGGCATTCTGAAGGGATGACACAGAGCCTTTGCAATGGCTTCCACGGTTCTTTACGAGCGATGGTTTTCAACGTGAGGTCCCCACACCAGCATCGCCTGGGAACTTGCAGGAAATGCAAATTCTAGGGCTCCATCAGCTCTACCCAATCTTAAACTGAGGGTGTTTTATTTATTTTTTTAAATTTAATTTTATTTACTTTGAGAGAGAGAGAAAGAGCAAGGGAGGGGAGAGAGAGGGGGAAAGAGAGAATCCCAAGCAGGCTCAGCTCAGATCCTGACAAGGGGCTCAGTCCTAAGACTGAGATCATGACCTGAGCCGAAATCAAGAGTCGGACACTCAACCGACTGAGCCATCCAGGCGCCCCAGACTGAGGGTGTTTTAATAAGTGCACTGGGTGCTTCTGATGCACACTAATGTTTGAGAACCATTGCTTTACAAAAGCATTTAGCACCTACTGCAGTGGTTCCCAAACTTGGCCCAAACTTTAGAATCATCTGCAGGGGAGTGAGGGCCTTTGAAACTCTCCAGGTCACGTCCATACCAATTAATCAGAATGTCTGCTGGGAGAGCTAAACATCAGTTGTTTTGTTTTCTAAGATGCCCAGGTGACTCCACTGTGCAGCAAAGTTTGGGAACCCCTTACCTACTGTGACATCAAAGACAGAGATAAGATACAGCTTATAGGAAGCAGAAAGGGAGATGGGCCATGAAAAAACAGAAATAATATTTTAGAGATGCTTTTGAAGGAACGGGATCTTGTTTTTAGAAAAAGTCTCCTGACTGAGAATTCTTTTTACCTCCCCGTCTCCACTTGAAAGAATTCAGACTGGGTGCCTCTCACCACATTACCACCCTGCAAATCACTCAGGACAATGGCAGCCATCAGTCGCTACATGGAGCTGACCATCGAGCCCGTGCAGCAGGTAAGCGGCCGGAGTCCAGAGGGGTGGGAAGTGGCCATGGAAGGCTTCCCGGAGGAGGTGATACTTTAGCTGCAGGATGGGCAGGATGAGACAAGAAAGCATGTAAAAGGAGGCAGGAGGTCTCCAAGGCCTCAGTGGGGGACAGATGAAAGGGTGGAGAGGAGGCAAGCGAGAGATCCTCGTACTGTGCCACCTGACTGTCATCCTGAGGGACAGGAGTCCAGGAGGCATCAGGACTAGAGACTCAGGGTCAGATGCGCCTGTTAGAGGTGTCTCTCAGGCAAGGTTGGGGGGCAGACCAGGGGAGAGGAGGTAGAAACAAGGCAGTCAGTGAGGGGCGCCGATAAGTCTAGGTGAGAGGTGGTGTGGCCTGAAGCAGGGGCAAGGCTGGGGCAGGTGGAGAGGCAGAGACCAAGTGAGGGGTTGGCGGGCAGAGTGCTGAGGGCGTGAGGGTGTAGGGTGAGAGAGGCTGAGGGCTCCCGATGACTCCCGGGGTTCCGGCCTGCACACAGGGCTTCCCAGGAGCAAGAACGTTAGAGAAGTGAGGGAAAGAGCTGACAGGAAGTCCGCCCCGTCGTCCCACACCCACTGCGACTTCTCGTGGAGGTTTCCAGTGGCCTCAGGGTCACTAAATCCTGGGTTAGCTCTGTCTTTGTTGAGATTCAACACGCTCGGCCACCGGCTGCTTCTGGCTTATGGGGCGTTCGCGCTCCCAGCTCCCCATGCTTTCCTCCCCTCAGTGTTCAGTCTGGGCACCCGTCCCTACGTGGATTCTCACACTTGCGGTGTCCAAACAGAACGTGGGATTTCCGTGCCCCCTTCCTCCCCCATGCTCTCATCCTAGGAAATGAATTCCTCTCCCCCCCCCTCAGTGCATGCCTATGCCCGTCCTGTCCATGTGTGAGTCTCCTATTTATTTGGTGTAAAATAGATCCCACAGCCTCCTACCTCGTTTCCGTCTCCACTGTTAATCTTGTCCCACCCCCGCCACCTGCACCCTGCAGCCAGGAGGGGTGATTCCTTGTGTTCCTCCTTGGCTTGAAACCCTCTGGCTTCCCATTTCATACAGAAGAAACTCTAAAGTTACACAGACTTGCAAGGCCCCACGAGCCGAGCATTCCCTCTCTCTCTGACTGTGTCCTCGTCTCTTCTCTCTTCGTTCACTCCTCCTAGCTGCCTGGGATTTCCCTCCGTTCCTGTGCCTCCAGTGCTCTTCCTCCCCATTTTTTTTATACGACTGCCTCCTTCCTTTCCTTCAACCTAAATGTCACCTTCTCCAAAAGCCACCCCCGACTGCACACTCAAAAGTAGCCTGCACCCCTCTGTCCTATTTCTCTATGTTAAATGTGCCTTTTTAAATGCTCTGCAAAGTACTTCTCGCTGTCTTTTACTTTTGTCTGTTGTCTGTCTCCTGCTGGGGTAGAAACTTTGCCTCTGTCTTGTTTGCCGAGACCCTGGTGCCTCGGGCCACAGGCCCTCAGTAAAGGATGTTTGGAGCGTAGCATGAAGTTCAGTGGTAGCAGCCGCCGCTCAGCTGCCCGTGGGACCTACGGGTGCTCAGAGAGTTTGGGCCTGAGAGATAGGTTTCAGTCTTTGCTGTGGTTCCTTGGAAAGTGGGTACAAGTAACGCTATGTGACATAAGTGTGTTCAGGGAGATTCAGCGCCTGCTTTCACAGGCCCACAGGTTTGAGAGCCCATTTCGGCCATGAAACCCCTCTTAGATGGGAAGTCTGGGGAAGGCACAGGGAACCCCGGCAGCATCTGGCCAGTGTTTTGCACTAGAAATTTTTAAATCCTCAAACCTCAGAAACACAATAGTGCAAAACTTGCATTCACTCTAACGCAATACCTGAAGCTTGAGTGGATTCTTCCCGCAGAACAGACTCCATTAAAGAAGAGTGTGTCTCTCTTTCTCATTCTCTTCCACTGAGGCCTCTGGCACGTTTTTTTTTGAGCAAATACTCGCACTTGGCCTCTTCCTTCCGTGTCCACCAGAGGGCGAGTGGTGTCCCCGAGACAGCTCCCAGCAGGGAGTCGGCAGCCTGGCCATCCAGGGCTAGGGGCACCCCTTCTACAGTAGCCTGTTTATTGAGGGTTATTTGCCAGTCTCTGAGAAAATAATAACAGGCAACACTTCTGTGATGTTTATTGTGCTGGGCATAGTGCTTAGAGTACTGGTCTACGTGAGGTATACTCACGTAAACCTCACCGCCAACCCCTGAGGTATTAACCTCATTTTACAGATAAGGAAAATGAGGCACAGAGACATTAAGCAAGTTGCCCAAGGTCACACAGCTTGTCAGTGGCAGAACCAGGATTCAGAGTCTATGCCCTTGACCACTATGCAACACTGCCTCTTACTTGGCATAATGTCTGACACCAAGGAAGCACTTGATAAATGGTTGGGTCTTTAAAAATTATTATTAATGCAAATTCTCATTAAGTATTATTATTTATATTGTTTTATTGTCTAATAATTAATCATTGTATTAGGATTTTAAATTGAGGCACAGAGAGGGTTAAGTAACTTGCCCAAGATCTCATAGTTAGAGAAGCACAGAAATGGGTTTCAGATAAAACCCGTCTGATTCATAAAGAGAGCATGTTCAGGACGCCTGGGTGGCTCAGCTGGTAAAGCATCCGACTTCAGTTCAGGTCACAATCTTGTGGTTTGTGAGTTCGAGCCCCGCGTCAGGCTTTGCTGCCAGCTCAGAGCCTGGAGCCTGCTTTGGCTTCTGTGTCTCCCTCTCTCCCTGCCCCTCCCCTGCTCATGCTCTCTCTCTCTCTCTCTCTCTCTCTCTCTCTCGAAAATAAAATAAACATTAAACAATTTTTTTAATAATAAAAAAAAGAGAACATGTTCTCTGTGCTCATTTCATGCCTGCTCAGTTGGCAAAATTTTCCTTTTTTTTCCATGAGAATGTTCCAGTGGGCAAGGTTGTGGTGAAATAGGTCCCCTGTTGGCAAGTGCATTGATGTATGTCCCATCTGCACAGCCACCTGGAAGTGGACAACAAGAACCACAGGGGCACTTATTGTCTGCTCAGCAGGCCCCCCTGGGCACTGGGCACTGTCCTAAGGAAGGGTCTTCTAGAAGATGCAGCTGGGTTCAGCTGAGCTGAGGGGCTAAGGACCTTGGGGTCCTGGGGATCAATGGCTTGGAGCAACTGAAAACTCCATTTTCCCTCTTGATTCAGACCTGGTCGGGCCCTGAGGAATTTATAGAATCTATCGTTGATGTTGCCTGGGAGGCCCGTGCCCCCCGCCCCCTAGCCTGTCTAGCCAACTCTCATGTGAAACTGTGTACTTAACCCATCCAGGGCTAGAGCCCCACGTGATTTGGGGCCCAGTACGAGTAGCCATTCTCATGTGTCCAGGGCATTACATCTGAGCCCTGTGACACCCCTTCAAATGAGGCAAGGCAGGGATTACCACCCCCTTCGCTAGATACATACCTTGGCATGTGCTTCATTGCGGAAGATGTGGATCCAGAAGGCAGGCTGTTGCCCTGTGGTGTGTCAGTGGAATGACCCAAATCCTGCCCACTCTGAAACCCTAGCCAACAGAGCTTCCCGGAGCTCTGACAGCCCCAGGAGCTCTGTGGGGGAAGCTCTCTCTGAGATGGATGGATGGATGGATGGATGGATGGACAGATGGATGGATGGATGGATGGATGGATGGACAGACAGATAGATAGGTGATAGATAGAAATCTTGTAAGGCTCTTCCTCCCTTTAACCTCCCCACCTGTTGGTGGGTATGAACCCATACAGTGCATTTTGGCAGTTGCTATCCAAATTACAAATGCACATATCCTCTGATCCAGCAATTCCACTTCTAGAAATTGGTCCTTTAAAAACCCTGAAACCTTGGGTGTATGGTATAATTTATTGCAGTCAGTGTTGTAAAAGCAAGAGATTGGAGGGCTCCTGGGTAGCTCAGTTGGTTAAGCATCCAACTTCTGCTCAGGTCATTAACTCACGGTCTGTGGGTTGGAACCCTGCGTCGGGCTCTGTGCTGACAGCTCAGAGACTGGAGCCTGCTTCGGATTCTGTGTCTCCCTCTCTCTCTGCCCCTACCCCACTTGCACTCTGTCTCTCTCGGAAAAAAAAAACCAGCCAAGCAAACAAGCATGAGACTAGAAATGCCTTCAATGTCCATCAGTTTGAGGACAGGTTACGCAGATTGTGAACACTTACATGATGCCACAAAAGAAACAAAAAGAAAAACAAAAGCCTCTGCTCTAGAGCTATCTCTAGGACACATCGTTAAGTGAGAAAAAGAAAGGTGCATAGGAGAGTGTAGATGTGCTGGCAGCCTTTGTAGAACTAGGGAAGTCATATATCTGCATTTGCTAGGTTATGTATGGACTATCTGGACAGATACACAAGAAACTGAGCGCTGGTTGCCCCTGGGGAGAACTGGGTGCCTGGGGGATTCAGGTGGGAGCGGACCTCACATTCTACACCCTTTTGTACCTTTTAAAAAACATAAATGTTCATTTATTTATTTTGAGGGGGGGGGGCGGGGAGAGAGAATCCCAAGCAGGCTCTGCACTGCCAGCACAGAGCCAGATGCAGGGCTCGATCCCATGAACCAGGAGATCATGACCTGAGCCCAAATCAAGAGTCCGAGCTCATCCGACTCAGCCACCCTTTGGTACCTTCTGAACACCAGCGCATGTGAATGCTTCGACAATTCAGAAATAAAGTAGACTAAGTCTCCCTGCCTGCCCTTTGCCCACACACCCTGCAGGCAGGCTGCAGCACCACCCGGCTGCCTGGCGATGGACAGATGAACCCTGGAGACGCGAACCTGCAGGAGCCGCCCTCTTACCCTCCCGTTCAGGTCATCCGGGCCCGCGTGTCTTCCAGCAGCTCCTGCGAAGTCTCCTCCATCAACTCCGACCTTGAGGTACTCACACGCTGCTGCCCGCCAGGTGCATGGCTTGTTCTTCACTGACACTGGCCGGGGCTTCCACGGTGCTCACGCTGCTGTGCCCTAATCCGCCCACGCTGGCCTCCCGCCTGCCAAGCAGTGAAGGGGCATGCATGGGGCAGCGCCCACGCGGGGTCTGTTGAGAAGAGGTTTCCACGGTCAAATGAGTCAGGGAAGCACTGCATGTCACGGTCCCATCTTAAAGAGTCACCCGCACATTCAGGTCTTACAGAAATAAACACACGCGTAATTAACGTTTATTAGAGTCTGGGTGTTCCCCAAACCCACTTGACCGTGGAGCATCCCTTCCAGAGAGGAGCAGCAGCTACACCTGCAGTGTCCTCAGGGTCATACACAGGAGCCCCGTGGTGGACACCATGCCTGGCACTGTCATCATTTTGAGTTTTTGGATCTGTGAGCAAGACACATGTCATATTTTGGACACCAGCGACAGGTGTAACTCCCTGGTCCGAGCTCTTGGGTCACTGCCTGTCCCCCAGCTGTGGCTCCCAGCCCTGTTCTGTGAGGAAGTTTCCTGTTGTGGAAAATGAGAGCAAGGACAGGGGGCACATGATGTCAACAGGAGAGTGTCTGCTGTCTTTTGGCAGGGGTTGAGTGGGGGAAGGAGGACAGTCCTTCATCCTGGGTTTGCCTTCTACTATTTTGGAGTTCAAATGCCCTTTTATAAAATGATGATAATAGGAAGGGGGTGGTTGGTGTTGGTTTTAATGGCCTTATTTTGCAAAACAGCCACTTCGCCATCTTGGATAAGCCCCCAAACTTGTTGAACTCGTTGTGAAACCCCAAATCCAAAAGACTCAGAGCCACTGATCTGTGGGATAAAGTCCTGATTTGTTAATGTGAGGTTCTAGACCTTTCACAACTACCCCAGCCTTATGTGCCTTGCCCACCCACCCCTCCCCACTGCCCTAGCTGTCCACCTTGGCCATGGACTGTTCCCTGTACCCAGGCCTCTGGGCCTTTCTTCCTGGGGTTTTCCCTGGCCCGTGTGTCAGTTTCTCTTTCCATGTGTCAGAATCCTACTCAGATGCCACCTGCTGTGTGAAGTTACTTCCATCCCGCCAAACTCACACACACACACACACACACACACACACACACACACACACAAGATTAATGGCTCTTTCCCTTGGGTGCCAGAGCACACACGACTCTCTTACACAACTTCCATTGTTCGCCGTGTCATCTGGTGAGCTGTAACGGCTTGTTCCCCGGCCAGGCTGGGCATGAGCTTTTTAGGAGTGGGGCCTGAGCCACCTTCACCTTCCTCTGCCCCTTGATTCCAGAACACAGCTAGCCATTAAGAGCTGGGTTTTGAGGGAGCAATTCTGCACCAGACTGAGGACCCTTTGGGGTCCATGTATCCCCATATCACTCGGTGTTGTTTATTTCTTGGATCCAGTCTCAGAATCTGTAGGACACCCAGCGCACGTGGCTTGGCAGCCTGGATCCAGCGGCCTTGGCAGAAATCTAAGGTTCAAGGGGAAAGAATGAGCCTGAGGGCAAAGTGTGTTCAGTGAGAAGAAAGGACAGTTAAGTCAGTGAGTCAGGGAGGGGCTGGGGAGACCCAGAGGCAGTATTTGCTCTGTGGAAACAAGGGCAGCAAAAGCTGAGGTAAGGATTAGACAGTGACCTTGAACCGTTGGGAAGTTGGTCTTGGCGGCAGGTTTATGCCCTTCTGTGATTTGTGGTCCTTGTCATTCTCCCTTCTAGTATCTCTATCTTTTTAGACATACATGTTTTTCAAACTAAATAAGTTCCAAGGGGACAGGGTCATGCTTTTAAATTAGGCAAATGGGGGACTCCTGGGTGGCTCAGTCAGATGAGCATCTTACTCTTGATCTTGGCTCAGGTCATGGTCTCATGGTTCGTGGGATTGAGCCCTATGCTGGGCTCTGTGCCAACAGCACAGAGCCTGCTTGGGATTCTCTCTCCCTCTCTCCCTGCTCCCTCCACCCCAAATAAATAAATACACATTAACAAGATAAATTAGGCAAATGGAAATGAAGGCTTTTGCCCATGCTAAAAGGAATGTATGTTTATAAAGTCACCTGCCCCAGCTCAGCCCGCAGAACAGCCCTCCAGCCCCACTCAGGGCTTTCCAGAGTGGCCTGGCCTTCTCACTTTCCGGGGCAGCCAGCACCTGTGTGCTGAGCGCCGGGTGGACTTTCTTCCAGCGTTGAAACCATTCCTATGCTTTTTAAAGGCTTTTTCTTTTTCTTTCTGCCTCTGGGATGCAAGCAAAGATTTGAGTCCAGCTTTGTGATGCGAGAGTGCTTAGTCATTTCTCCCTGCTGTGCTTCCTAGCAATGCCATAGACGTGGTGGAAGAAGCTTTGTAGAAATTTTGCAAGAAGGCTGTTTCTGTCTATGGAACAAAGTCTGTGTTGTGTGTACATGTGTGGAGGATGAGAAGAGGGCCAAACACAGACTGCTGTCTCTGAAGAAGGTCAGGTCCTTGTGTGTTCCTGCTAATTCTGTGCCTAAGTCTCTTGACAACCAAGATTGCTCGTTCCCTCTCCAAACCCTGCCTTTGCACCAGGAACGAGAACACATTCCTTTGGATGTTTGCCATTTTTAAATCCAAGTCATTCTTTTAAGGAAAAAAATTATATATATATATATATATATATATATATACACATATACATATATATATGACATAGTTATATATTATAAATGTAATAGAATATACTTAAATAAAAATATTTTAAATATATATTTATTATATATACATTTATATTTGTGTACACATTTATTACATATATTTTTATAAATATATATTTATATAGGCTATAAAAGTGCTAACTTTAGAAGAAAATACATACAGATACGAAAGACGCCAGAAATAGGTACCAAAGGTCAAAATCAAGTCCAGGAGGGGGCACCTGGGTGGCTCAGTCGGTTAAGCGTCTGACTTCGGCCCAGGTCACGATCGCACGATTTGTGAGTTCAAGCCCCACGTCGGGCTCTCTGCGGACAGCTCGGAGCCTGGAGCCTGCTTCGGATTGTGTCTCCCTTTCTCTCTGCCCCTCCCCTGCTCATGCTCTGTCTCTCTCTCTCTCTCTCTCAAAAATAAATAAACATTAAAAAAATAATAATAATAAAAAAATCAAGTCCAGGATGTGGTTTTACACCCTCCATGCATCTGGTTCTTTCCCAGAGGGGGGCGCCACCTGCAGTGAGGCAGTGAGAAACAATACTTCCTGAAATGTGTGGTCAGTTACCTGGTTTCCCCGGGGTGAGCAGAGAGGTTCCCCGGAAGGCCCTCAAAGGGAGACAGGCTGTGGAGGAGACCCAGCCCTGACCCAGGAACCACACAGGCTCGGGGGCTTTTGACCTGCAGCCTTGGGCCTGCACCGGACCTCCTGAGTTTTAGCTTCTCCTGTGCATAGGTATCCTGAGACTTGCCCTACCTGTGTTGCAGGGTGATTGGGAAGATCAAATGGGTGCAACTGGTGCTTTGCAAGACTTCCAGAGGTGCTCCACATAGTGTCGTGGGAAGCAGGCTGGGGGTGGGCTCGGATATGCACTCTTAAGGCCGTGGAATTGGGCAGCACTCCTTCATTCCTCTGGCCCTTCTCTGAAGGTGGAGATAATGACTGCAGGGAGGGTGGTAAGGCTCCGACAAGGTTGGGATGTGAAGAGCACTGTTCCCATAGATGCTCACCCTGCAACCCCAGCTTGGGACCGGGCCGTCTTGAAGTGACCATGCCTTTAAGTGTAAGAGTGTCTTTGTGGAGGGGTCGCAAGTAGAGGCTAGCAGTGCCGAGTCACTTCCTAGAAGTAGGAAGGCTTCCATCGGGAACACAAGAGTCAAACCTGTTAAAAGTATCATGATAGCACAGCCACTCGGGCTGCTGGGTCTGCCTCGCTGCCGCCCACGGAAAACTTCCTCTGGCCCCGAAGTCCAGGAAAGAGCCTTCCACTTCCACCGGGACCAGCGCAGGCACTCCTAACTGCCTCCTGTCTCCATTCTCCTCCTTCCATTGCTGTCCTGCCGGGATCCTTGCAACACTGGACCCCCGCCCCATGCCTGCCCTGCCCTAAGGCCTTTGTGGCTTCTCCCTGCTTATAGTGTAAGTCCGGCACACTTCACCTGCTGGCCTGGGCCAGCTCCCAAGTTCTTCTCTGCGTTCCTCTGCTTTTCCTCCCGCCTTTCAAGGCCCTGGCTAAATCCCGCTCCCTCCAGGAAGCCTTTCCTGTATTCCTGAGTACAGTTGCTAGATTTAGCAGACAAAAAACACAAGATGTACAGTGAAGTTTGAATTTCAGATAGACACACTTATTCTAAAACATTATTTGTGATCTGAAATTCACGTTTACTGGGTGTCCTGTGTTTTGGGGTTGTTGTTGTTGTTTTTATTATTTTATTTTTAATTTTTTTAACGTTTATTTATTTTTGAGAGAAACAGACAGAGTGTGAGCAGGAGAGGGGCAGACAGAGAGGGGGAGACATAGGATCAGAAGCAGGCTCCAGGCTCTGAGCTGTCAGCACAGAGCCCGACGCGGGGCTCGAACTCATGAGCAGTGAGATCATGACCTGAGCTGAAGTCGGACGCTTAACCGACTGAGCCACACCGTCGCCCCTGTTGTTGTTGTTTTTAATGTTTATTTATTTTTGAGAGAGAGAGAGAGAGAGAGAGAGAACAAGTGGGGGAGGGGCAGAGAGAGATGGGAACAGAGGATCTGATGTCAGGTCAGTGCTGACAACAGAGAGCCTGATTTGGGGCTTGAACTCATGAACTGTGAGATCATGGCCTGAGCCGAAGTCAGACACTTGACCAACTGAGCCACTCAGGCACCTCTCAGTGTCCTGTGTTCCTGAATCAAACTTGATCATGCCCACTCTGGCCCTTCCCTAGACCACTTCGGTTTTTCAGGGAAGCATCTGAACAACATTTACTGCAGTGAGGAACACACTGTTTGTCACATGTGTCAATTCTATCTCAATCAAACTGGAAAAAAATGGTTAAAAAAAAAATCAGGAATAGAAGCCAAAGCTGCCAAGGCCTTCCCACTGGGAATTGACCTAAATACAGTGTTTGTCTCTCCTTGTGGCTGGAGTTTGGAGGTGCACCTGCCTAACCCTGCAGCCCACTGTTTTAATACACAGGACTTCTCTGTCTCGGCCCCTTTGTCCCAGCCTCAGAATGTCCCTGACGTGAAGCTGTCTGTCGTCTTTGTAAAAGAAACCAGCCCGCTGTAGGTCAGAATTCTCTCGCTGATCCAGTTTATAATGGGCCCGTTCAGCCCCGAACAAGGAGAGGTTGAGTGGTTAAACGACCCAGAGCCACCAGTAACAAGGGGGGTGTTGGGGGGGGGGGACACTTTCTATAGAAGCCCAGCTCTTGCATACAGACTTCATGGCCTGTGAAGCATTTTCCCATCCCCCATTCCATCTTCCCCACAACAGCTGGGAAGGAAGGGCAGGCAGAGAGGGCAGTTCGGGCAGGTAGAGAGGAGGAAAGAACACGTGGGGAGGTGACTCCCTGCTCGATCTGGGGTAAGTGCTATGGAACTGCTTAATGAACTAGAGAAATAGGAAGGGTGCAATTTTGAAGCATACAGTAATTGTTTTAAAGTCTGTAAGGCTCCAGGTCAAAAGGAAATCCACTTAGTGAATTCTGGGAGAGAATCGTAGCTGGTGTGTGCCTGGCCAGTCTTAACGTTGTATAGTCAGAGGAAGCAAAAAACTTTATGATCTGTCCTGAGTCCAACACCGTGTCACCTCCCCAGTCTTGGGAAAAGTCGCTTCTCCCTAAATGTAAGATGACACAGTCTAAAATGTAATCCTGGAAAGTGACCCTGTTTCCTCAATGGTTTCCTAAAAGCCTTCAGGAGCAAAGGAAAATATACTGCGTGCTTGGTAAACAGGGGCTACAGGTTGCTTCTTGGTTTCAGAAGCAGAAAGAAGTGTGCCTTTAGAAATGAGCTGAGTTGAAATATTACGTGCTGTGTGGTTCATGGAGGTGATAGAATCATGGTTCTAAAGACAATTTAAAGATCTGTGGTAATACTCAAGGGAGAAAAGCCATTGGCACATTTTGGTTTGTGTGTGTATGTGTCTGTATTTCAGAGGGCTAATCAATAACTGTTCATGGAGGCTTTTTCTTGGGGTAAAATTCATGGGCTAGAATCATTTTGTTTTTGAAGAAAAATCTGTACAAAAATTAACACATTTTGCTCTTGAAATTAAGAAAGGACTAGAAAAATGTTATTTTATTTTTACTTTTACGGGCATGGAGAGAGATCTCAGTTACCAAGATTTGGGTTAATTGCACTCCTTAGGCACATTATCATTGTTGGCTTAAAAAAGGAACTTCTCCTACTTCCACTAGAGGGCAGGGTTCTTAAATTTTAGATTATGATGCTGAAGATTTGGAAAGGAAGTTTCAAGGTTTCTTATCAATCCATTCGAGGGACACGTAAGCCTGTTTAGTTGTTTGCTTATTTATTTGCTTGACTTTAAATAAAGTTTTTTTATTTTGAAATAATTTTATATTTACAGAAAAGTTGCAAAGGTAGTACAGAAAGTTCCTGTGTGCCTTCACCTGTTTTCTTAATGTTAATATCAAAACTGAGTAATTAACACTAGTACATTACTATCATCTAAACTAGAGACTTTATTTGGATGTCACCAGTTTTTCCATTAATATTCTTATTCTCTTTCAGTATAGCACATTGCATTTAATAATTTTTTTAACAAAACAGCTACTCACTGTGGTAACATCAGATTACTGTCGCTGTTTTTACATGAACATCTGTATTTTCTAAAGAAAGGTGAAAGTTAGCATCTTTTCTTTTGTCTCTTTAGTTTGGTTACATTTGTAAAAGTTACTTCACTTTTCAACCACTACGTTCTCACCAACATTTCTGTCTGCAGTGTGTGTAGAACTGTAATTTTTTTGTGATTTCATATCTTTTCCAATTAGTCCTGTAGTTTTGTTTTTTTTTTTTTTCAGTTTGTGTCTCCCTCCCCCAGTAGGATGTCATTAAAAGATGAATACTATGGAATTATCACTAATTTTGTTAAGTCTAATAATGGCACTGTTCTTAGGGTTTTTTAAAAAATGTCCATGGGGCACATAGGTGGCTCAGTCAGTTGAGTTGCCAACTCTTGATTGCAGCTCAGGTCATGATCTCAGTTCATGAGTTTGAGCCCCGCATCCGGCTCTGCTGTGCGGAGCCTGCTTGGGATTCTCTCTCTCTCCCTCTCTCTCTGCCCCTATCCTACTTGCACTCTCTCCCTCAAAATAAATAAATAAATAAATAAATAAATAAACACTTTTTAAAAATGTCCTTATCTATGGGAGACATACTAAAATATTTACAGATTAAATTATTTATTTACAAATATTTAAATAAAAAATTGGGGAGCTAGAGCAAATAAGATAAGGTATGTCCATGGGTGTTCATTGGATATTCTTTGGTTGATGTATGACTGAAAAATGTACAATTAAAAATTTGTATGTATACTTTTTTAATGTTTATCTTTTAGAGAGAGACAGAGACAGAGAATGAGCAGGGAAGGGCAGAGAGAAAGGGAGACACAGAATCCAAAGCAGGCTCCAGGCTCTGAGCTGTTAGCACAAGGCCCAACACAGGGCTCGAACCCACAAACCGTGAGATCATGACCTGAGCCCAAGTAGGTTGCTCAACTGACTGAGCCACCCAGGTGCACTTTTAATGTTTATTTATTCTGAGAGAGAGAGAGAGAGAAAGAGAGAGAGAGAATGAGCAGAAGGGGGGCAGAGAGAGAGAAGGAGAGAGAATCCCAAGCAGGTTCCATGCTGTCAGTGCAGAGCTATATGAGGGGCTCGATCCCTCGAACCATGAAATGATGACCCAAGCTGAAATCAAGAGTCCGATGCTCAACCAACTGAGCCACCCAGGTGCCCCTAAAAACTTGTTTAAAATGGAGATTTAAGGGGCACCTGGCTGGCTCAGTAGGTAAAGCATGCAAACTCTTGATCTCAGGGTTGTGAGTTTGAGCCCCACATTGGACATACAGGTTACTTTTTTTTAAAGTGTTGGATTTGGGGTACCTGGGTGGCTCAGTCAGTTAAGTGTCCGACTTCGGCTCAGGTCATGATCCCATGGTTCGTGAGTTTGAGCCCCACGTCTGTGCTGACAGCTCAGAGCCTGGATTCTGCTTCAGATTCTGTCTCTCTCTCTCTCTCGCTCTCTGCCCTTCCCCCATTCACGCTCTGTCTCCCTCTCAAAAATGAATAAATGTTAAAAAAAATTTTTTAAAAAGTGTTGGATTTTTAATTAGAAAATAATTATTAAAAATATTTTACATTTAAAACAAATCTTTTAAATGGAAATTTAAAATAATTGAACAGTAGAGGCTTTTTTAAAAATTTTTAAAATTTACATCCAAATTAGTTAGCATATAGTGCAACAATGATTTCAGGAGTAGATTCCTTAATGCCCCTTACCCATTTTGCCCATCCTCCCTCCAACAACCCCTCTGGTAATCCTCTGTTCTCCATATTTAAGAGTCTCTTATGTTTTGTCCCCCTCCCAGTTTTTATATTATTTTTGCTTCCCTTCCCTTGTGTTCATCTGTTCTGTGTCTTAAAGTCCTCATATGAGTGAAGTCATATGATATTTGTCTTTCTCTAACTAATTTCGCTTCACATAATACCCTCTAGTTCCATCCGCATAGTAGCAAATGGCAAGATTTCATTCTTTTTGATTGCCAGGTAATACTCCATTGTATATAAATACCACATCTTCTTTATCCATTCATCCATCGATGGACATTGGGCTCTTTCCATACTTTGGCTATTGTTGATAGTGCTGCTATAAACATGGGGGTGCATGTGTCCCTTCAAAATAGCACAACTGTGTCCCTTGGATAAATACCTAGTAGTGCAATTGCTGGGTCATAGGGTAGTTCTATTTTTAATTTTTTTGAGGAACCTCTATACTGTTTTCCAGAGTGGCTGCATTGGTTTGCATTCCCACCAGCAGTGCAAAAGAGATCCTCTCTCCCCGCATCCTTACCAACATCTGTTGTTGCCTGAGTTATTAATGTTAGCCATTCTGACAGGTATGAGGTGGTATCTCATTGTGGTTTTGATTTGTGCTTCCTGGATGATGAGTGATATTGAGCATTTTTTCATGTGTCGGTTTGCCGTCTAGATGTCTTCTTTGGAGAAGTGTCTATTCATGTCTTTTGCCCATTTATTCACTGGATTTTTTGTGTTTTGGGTGTTGAGTTTGATAAGTTCTTTATAGATTTTGGATACTAACCCTTTATCTGATATGTCATTTGCAAATATCTTCTCCCATTCCATCAGTTGCCTCTTAGTTTTGCTATTTCCTTCGCTGTGCAGAAGCTTTTTATTTTGATGAGGTCCCAGTAGTTCATTTTTGCTTTTGTTTCCCTTGCCTCTGGAGACGTGTTGAGTAAGAAGTTGCTGCCGCCAAGATCAAAGAGGTTTTAGCCTGCTTTCTCCTCGAGGATTTTGATGGCTTCCTGTCTTACATTGAGGTCTTTCATCCATTTTGAGTTTATTTTTGTGTCTGGTGTAAGCAAGTGGTCCAGGTTCATTCTTCTGCATGTCGCTGTCCAGTTTTCCCAGCACCACTTGCTGAAGAGACTGTCTATTCCATTGGATATTCTTTCCTGCTTTGTCAAAGATGAGTTCGCCATGTTTGTGGGTCCATTTCTGGGTTCTCTCCTCTGTTCCATTGATCTGAGTGTCTGTTTTTGTGCCGGAGGATTTGTCTTAATGTGAGACAATGGCAAGTCCTGTGGACTGTGCAGGTTGGCAGCTATTCAATTTGACAGACATTGAGAGATCGGTACAACAGACGTCTGTAGGTTCATAAGCGCTCTATGTCAGAAACACACGTCTCCCAGGCACTGCGTGAGGTGCCAGATGAACCAGAGAGGACCGTCACACCACCCTTCAAGAACCCGAGTCAGACATGTTTGAGCCTTGGGGTGGAACCACCCATGCAGTAAAGGCTGATTAAAAGTGAATCTTGGCTGGTAGCAAATGTCCTGTATTTTTGAGGTGGGGATTTTATTTGCATCTCTTTTAGTTTTATGGGTTTGAGTTGACTCATCTCAGCCATGTGGTTAATAAATGGAAGATTTATTATTATGCCTGATAATAATTCCTAATAATAGTAATTTTTAAATCTGTATAATTTTTCCAAGGACCTGCAGCCCTTCATAATTATCACAATTATCCTGTTGATCATTTAGCTAAATTGTAGCCACCATAGCTGCTGCCTTTCTGCTTGCTGAAGTCAGCTTTTCCTCTGCCTCCAGATCACTGAAGGGCCTGCCTCCTCGCTCACCAAGCAGACAGTGCTGGTGCTGAGCTGAGCTCTGCTCTGCTCTGCTGGCAAAATCCTTCCAACACTTTTTTTTCCATCTCTTTTTTTTATTCTGCAGCAGAAGTATTGGGAAGCCTTAAACTTGGAGCAGGTATGGACAATCATACTCTATTCCAGAAGGGACATCCTGTGGCTTGATTCCATTTCCTGTTTTTGTTATCTCCCCCCCCTTGGATGGCCGGGCCCATGCCATATTCCTTTAGTTAAAGAAAGAATGAAAACGGAGGCGAGTCAGAGGATCAGGGGATTTTCCAGGCTCTCTCAGTTCAGAGTTCTTTCTGCTGTGCCCAAACCATCTGGTAGGGACTCCGAAGATGTGTAACCCAAGGAGAAGCATGGTTTGGAACAAAGGTCCATGGACAAGTGGAGTAGCTGCAGGTTACCACGGGTGGTGGTGCTGGGGGTGGCTGCAGAGGTGGAGATAACCATTCCCCAACACTGTCACCTTGGGCAGCTGGCAGCTGTCTCCCTGCCACCCTTGCCTGCGAGGGACAGATAAGCACATGTTTTATGACAAACACCTGTGCTTGTCGTCTCCCAGGATTATTTCTGGTAAGATCATCTTTTGCTCAAATTTTCTTTATGCCTGGATTCCAGCAATGTTTTTTTATTGCTTAAAGTGAGATTTTGAAACACGTTATTCTGGGGATTCAGAAGAAAGAGATTTAAAATGCTTTCAAAGGCTTAACCCACTTCAAAGAGTGCACTTGATCAAAGTGGCTCTGTTTTCCCGCAGCTGAATTGGTCAGGAGTAAGTAGCAAGAACAACTCTTAAGACGCCATTTCAGGAGCTGGAGCCAGGGTTCTGAAATATCAGGGCAGCTAAAAATCATGCAAGGAGCTTGGTAAAATGTTAAACCTTAGTTCCCAAACCAGATAGGGTCTAGGATGCCTGGCATCACCCTTCCTAATGAGCATCCTGGCTGCTTCTGGTGAGGTTGATCCATAGCACACTCAGAGAACTGTGATCTAGAACATGGGCCTCAGCTTGGAAACAGCATATATTGAAAAGCATACTATCCATCCTCAAAGAATGGAACAGGCCCCTATTTCCACTGCTGGGCATCTGTACCACGGAGGCTGAAGGGCCAGGGGGACTCTTTAACTTGGGATTTGCTTGCTGTTCCCCCAAGTCTGCAACCACAAGTAAATAAGAAGTTAGCACTGGAGGGGCTGGCAGAGCCCCAAACAGGTACTGGGGGTCGAGCAGCACCAACCCAATCAGCTTAGTCCCTGGCCTGCAGGGTCACTGGGGATGAGGTGGCTGTTTTAACATGATGCTATTTTTCAAATTATTATTTTTTAATGTTTATTTATTTTTGAGAGGGAAAGAGTCAGAGTGAGTGGGGGAGGGGCAGAGAGAGGGAGACACAGGCTCCAGGCTCTGAGCTGTCAGCACAGAGCCCAATGCCGGGTTTGAACTCACAAATCATGAGATCATGACCTGAGCCGAAGTTAGACACTTAACTGACTGAGCCACCCAGGTGCCCCAACATGATACTATTTTTAATCAGCAAGTAGTAGAACTCAGTTATCAGTAAATCACTAATTGAATTGGGCTCTTCCTTTCTTTTCAAAACAAAGCCACATTTTGTATTTTACAACTGGCATGGTGGGGGCATTTCTCTCAGTGATGCCCAGAGTGGCTCAGGGAGCCTTGCAGACCTTATCCAGGACCCCTAAGGACTGGGCTGTTTTATTCAGCTTAAGTTTGAGCTGCTGGTGGAGTGTTTTTCGTGGAGAGCATGTCCACGACTGGCTATGTTTTCTTGTCCAAACAGATAGTCAGGTCTAGGCTAACACATCCTTTCCTATATTATTTCCTGGGTCTTTTAATAATGTCAAATGTAACCTTGTCATTCAGAATCATTAGTCATAGAAACTCAGAAACTAAAGAGATCATATGTAGTTACTGATCCAACACTCCAGGTTACCCCTAGAGAAACTGTGAGGCCCAAGAAAGAGAAAGCAAGTTAGTGGCAGAAAGAGGATTTGAGTCCAACCCCCACTTGCCCCCATGGCTAGACTCACCAAGGATTCCCTGCTCTTGGCCACGTGCAAAGTTCTCTCTGTCATTTGTCACATGAGAACAATAGGAGGACTTTGCAAACAGTGTCCTCAATGCTATGACTGCTTCTCTGTTTTTAACCTTTTATTCCTAACCTTTGCCATACTTGTCTGAATCAGAGTAATGAAATATTCTCTGCCAGTGACCACCATTCTGAATCAAGCTTTAAGTGTTTTGGACAAGTCTGCTGAGCCTCAAGTTAACAGGAAATGCATGGTGGGAGGAGGGGCAGGTAGCAAGGGCAAACTGGTGCCCTGCTCTTAAGAAGCTCATCATTTCCCTGGAAGGACAAGGTGGTGCCCAGAGAAAGGGCAGGGCTGTGCATGTTCAGCTGCAAATGAAGGGTATGGGCAGTACACAGAAGGGGGTGAGCTCAATGGGTGAAAGCAGTCAGGGTAAGCTTCCTGGAAGAGGAGGTACTTACCTGGGCCGTAAAGAAAGGGTTGAATTTGCCTGGTCTATTCCAGGAATGAGTTAGGCATGGAGGTGGGAAGTCTCAGGATAAAAGGAACATAACTCAGTCTCACTAGAGTAAAGATAGAAAAGGGGGGTAGGAAGGGAAGTGGGGCTGGTCTGTTCAGGGTGGCTGTCCATTAATTCCTTGATTTAAACTTATACTTGTCCCATTAGGCCTGATTAACCTGTCCTTATTTCTCCTTGTCTGTGCCTGGGTCATGAGAACCAGGACTGGAGCTATTGTTTGGGGTGGGGCATTGTAAGAGATGGGAAGAGTCTGTTCCACCAAGGTACCATTTGTGTCTTTTCTCCACAGTGGGACCCTGAAGATGTAAATCTTGAAGGGAACAAAGACAACGTGGAGATGCTCAGATCCCAGGTGCACAGGTGCTCCATGGGGCCAGTGGTCTTGACATCTGATGAGTAACACCTGGAGCAAGCCCATCAGCTCAAGAGCCCTTAGTCAAGCCTGTGTCAGGAACTGAGCAGGGATCAACCTGCAGTGACACCCATGGTGGGAATTTAAGCTTCCGCAGAGGCTGCCCGTGAAAGCAAAGAACCAGGAGCTGTCACTGAGCTTGGTTGGTCTGCATCACAGCTCAGAATGGAGCTAAGACCTTGGGTCCTGTGGACAGACCTGGGCATGTGGTTTGTTTTGAAGATCAGAAGTTCACAGACCACTCTTGCTTCGAAGTAGAAACCTTCATCTAAAGGGCATTGGACCTGCTCTTCCCTTTCCCTTCAGATTCAGCCATACTCTCAATATCTGCTAGGTGACAGGAACATCTAACAAATAGCTGATGTGTTTGGATCTCAGTACAGCCTCATTCTGCAAGACCTGGCTAAGCCCAGGAGACGAGAGGGGTGGGAACATGTGCTGGAGATCTGAGACATGATCCCTGGTATTAATGGGACCTGGCTCCTGCCCTTCCAGTCATCCACTTGGGTTTTCTTCTGGAAGCTAGAGGTAGGACTTCTTGGTCAACCAGGAATTTATAAGATTGGTGGTGTTGCAAGGGCAAGCAAAACAAATTGCCTTAGATACCAGCCCCTGCTCCAACTTGGCAAGGTGTGTGCTGGGCAGGGTTTGCAGGTGAGGGGGACTGTCTGCTTCAGGAGCTAACATGAAAGCATGTGGAGGGTGGGAGGCATGGTGGAAGGTGTCATATTTAAGGACAGCAATCCCGTTTTAGGATTATTTTGATACTGTGATCATGGGAGGGGGTAAAGAGGGAGGGAATGGGGCCAAGGTGGGAGGAACACTGGAGTGAATAAATCATGATTGAGTGAGTTGAGGCATCTCACTGTGTAGTACAGAGATGTCTGAATCCCAGCACGGCCACAAAAGCCAGCCACAAGGGGAACTGGGAGACATGCCGAGAAACACAGCTCTGCTCCAGGATGGCCCCTGGCAGCCTGTGTGACTCAGTCACACAGCTGCCCAGTTTTCTCCAAAGGAGTAGTGCAGATCCCAGCACAACGAAGAGAGTGCCTCAGGGAAGCAGATTGGTTCCATAGATCTCTGTGGAGATACTAATCCTCTGAGTGCCTTCTAAGCTGGAAGTGAACTCTATCCCCTTTATCCAACTGCTTTGATCCCTGGGTGTCTTGTAATGGAGTTTGCTAAAGCCAGTTTTGCTTTGTTAACTTAACCACAGAAGCTGTTCTTTGAGAGAAGATGAAGATTTGAGTGGGGGATGGGGTGGGGAGAGCATTCCAGATGAAATCCTACAGAGGATTGGACACCAGGAAGGATGGAATCTCGTCAAGGAAGGATGAGTCTGATGTGGCCAGAATGGGTGGTGCAACAGTGGCTAAAAGGTGAAGAGGCTGGCAAGGAACCAGACCGTGGAGCCTAGGGAGCTGGCACTTAAAACTGTGGCTAATTGGTAGCCATGACTGATACCAGAGTAGGAAGGTGATGGACATGCCTCAGGTAGGCCACACCTGGTTGGTGAGGCTTTTCTACCTATGGCCACAACTTTTCAGGAAGCAGAAATGTAGTCATGGATACAGTAGGAACATGGAGAACATTTAATCTGAGTGATAACAGCAGGGCAGGAGGAGGGCTCAACTTTAGAAAGATAAGGCACAGGGGCAGGATATCCTCTCTGGAGTCTGCCTGTAGCACAGCCTCCCTCTCTCAAGGGGAGGCTGGCCCGTGCTCCCTGGAGCATCAGAAACTGGCTGGATCCTGATGGAAGTGGCCACTTACCCAAGAACGTCAAAACAGTCTTGCTGATCGAGCAGCACAAACTACTTGAGCCCCAGATGCCGTCTGTCTCCCTAGATCCCATCGTCCCAGGCTTCCTTCACAAACCAGTTCCTATGGCTGTGGTCCAATCCTGCCTCAAAGCTGAATCCCAGGTCTCTTCACCCAGAGTGAACTATTAAACTGAAAATGTTGGAAGCAAAGTTTGGCCTCATTGTTCAATGAGAACGTGCCTGTTATGCAAAGCTCTGGAACCCTGGAGCCTCTGTGAAGAGGTGCCAGCCAAAATGCCTTTCTCCTAGTAGGAGTGTCCCTGCCCCAGGCCCCCACTGTAGCTTCATCCGCACTGTTAGTCACACTGGAAGGATATGGGAATTCCTTGCTCTGAAGACTCGCCAAGGGGTAACCTACACAGGGGACAAACTGCCCACTCATCCGGATATGAGAGATGGTGTAGTATGGTCTCAGTGGTGCTGCCTGTTATCTGTGTGGCTTGGAGCAGGTCACCTAACCTTTGTGACCTGAGGTAGACTGAGAATAATACCTATCTACAAAGCTTGTTGTGAACACTAAGTAAATCAACATATATGAAATGCATAACACAATACCTGACTCAAAGGAAGACCTTGAAGAGGGATTGGTTCCCTTCCTCCCTATACTTCCTGGCCATTTATGTGCTGAAAGGCAGTGAGTAACCCAAAATAGCAGCTCCACAGATAGAAGGGACTTCAGCAGTTTGAATCCCTTTAACAATCCTAAGAATTGACTAGCTAGCCCTTACTTAAGCTCCTCCCCTTCCAAAAAAGATTTCACCATTTTCTATTCCAAAGAAGTCTGTATCCTTTAGGGAGAGTTCTGATCACTAAGACTTTCTTAAAGTCCTGTCTAGACCCTGAAGAACCACTGTCTCCTTATCTCCGCCAGTACTTTAGCATGAGGAAGAGATCTTTGAACAACATCTGATGCCACACTCACATCATGTTTGTCACAATGGGGTATGAACTCCTCCTACAGAGTAAGGAGAGGCACTCAGCCAAGTAGCAGGGCTGGGCTCTAGCTCCCAAATCTGATTAAGTGTGATCCTGGTCATTTCCCTTTCTGGGTCACAGTTTCCTCATTTGTAAAACGGAAGTTAGGCCAGATTTCTTTCCTGTATTCCCTTTTATGAATATGCCAGTGAGTTTGTTTCCCACAGAAGATTGGCATTTTTATAAACTCTCAAAAAGATATTAAAACATAAAGACAAATTTCAGATTTATTGTGAAAATAGATTTCATTATATAATATATACTTTTGTTTGAGTTTTGCTATCCAATTAAGATAAAATCTGTCTATGCTAGAACACGAAGAGATCACAGCATTTGACATTTAAAAATTTTGCAGATTCCATGGTACCTGGATGGCTCAGTCAGTTGAGCACTTGACCCTTGATTTTGGCTAAAGTCATGATCCCAGGGTCATGGGATCGAGCCCCGCATCAAGCTCAACACTGAGCATGGTGACTGCTTAATATTCTATGTGTGTGTGTGTGTGTGTGTGTGTGTGTGTGTGTGTGTATGTGTGTGTGTGTGTCCCCCTCTGCTCCTATCCCCCGCTCATGCACTCTCTAAAAATTAAAAAAGAAAAAATTATTATTATTTGCAGGTTCCTTCCAGTACTGAAAACCAAAAACTATTAACACCTTGTTTCCAAACTTGGGGATTCTGGTGACTTCATTTAGTTTATTAATACTAAGAGCCTCTATTATTGGCAGGCTCAAGGCTCACTCTTGCTAAACCATCTCTCATATTGAAGGATATATGAAAAATATTTTCCACAGTGCAAGAAAAGGGATCTGTATCAATCACTGAGGAAAAGGCTAGAGATGTCTTAGGAGTGTCTCAAGACTGACTTCTAAATATTTCCAAGATTCTGTCCACTTCTTTTTCAGTGCCTACTTGATCATCCTCCGCATTTTTCAACCATGAGGGCATTGCTCTACTCTCTCCGACTTTACACTGTTCATTGTTCCCCTTTCCCCAAGTTCAGGGTGATGCTTTAGCAGAGACCGCTCTGCCTTGAAACAAGCCAAGCTATAATGCAATGTTGACAAAGATCTTTTTCAAGTTTACACATCCTGTGTGATATTACCCCAAAGGTCACCATCAGGTGAGAGGGACGACCTTAAACAAGAAAGAAGTTCAAGAAGCGGTGCTAAATCAAATGACTTAGAGAACATCTGATCTGCTTTTTCCTTACCAAACTCTGAAAGCTAAACAAGCACCAGGCATCCAGGACTGCTCCTCTGGGGCTGGACACTTCAACAGCGCGTTCACTTGAAGTGCCTTCAGATTCACTTCAAATTAATCCATTGCTTGGAGAACTCATCATACCCCCACCCCCATTCCGTTGGAAATTTTCCACCAGCTGCCAGCATTGACGACAGAGGTTCCCTGCTCTTCCTTTCCGGGTCCTCAGTGTCTGCAGCTGTGACTGCAGCAGGGCTTAGTCCCTATGGGGTTCAGGTGCGCTGGCCCCTCTTCAAGCAACGTAGGACTACGAGGGGAGGTGCGGGACCGCTGCTGGCCCTGCCAGAACTTAACCCCGGTTCCTATCGGCGGACCTCTTTCCCGGGGAAGCCGCCAACCCCTCGGCGTCCAGCGGTCCACTCAAACCACCCGCCGGGCACTTCCGGGAGGAGAGGAACTGGGCGGTCTGGCGCATGCGCACACTACACCCACCGCGCGGCGCGCAGGTTCCCGCCTCGCGGGCTGGCTGCGGTCGGGAGAGTCTGGCTGAGCGGCGGCTGGTGTGCGAGTCGCCCGGCTTGCGTTTTAAAGGGATGGCTCTAAGATTATTCTACCGTACCTAGCGTAGTTGAGGCCACTCGACATCCTTTATGGTGTACTGTAAGTCACTCTCATCTTTGTTTTTAAATACACATATTTTTTGAAAGAAAGGTAGTGCGGATACACAGTTTTTTAAAAAAGAAGCAGGTTGTAACAAAAAGTTTATGAAGAAAAGTAACAGTGCCCTGCTCATCCCCTCCACCTTTCTTCCTTCCATTTTCAATTCCTCCCTCCCGTCCTTCCTACCAGTTTTACCTTTTTTTTTTTTTTTTAAATGCTTATTTATTTATTTTGAGAGAGAGAGAGCGGCCTATGTGCAAGCAAGGAGAGGGGCAGGGACAAAGGAGAGAGAGAGAATCCTACAGGGCTCAGTCTCACAGTGAGATCATGACCTGAGACAAAACCAAGAGCTGGATGCTTAACCAGCTGAGCCACCCAGGTGCCCCAAGAATTCCCAGTTCTAACACGGTTAACATAAAAACTTAACAAAAGACAATTTCAAGTAACAAAAGTAGTAGAACACAGGACAGTGTGCCACTGTTAGGAGCTATTTTGGTTTTTTTAGCAATTAAAAAAAAAATTTAGGTTTATTTATTTTGAGAGAGAGAGGGAGAGAGTGAATCCCAAGCAGGCTCTGCACCATCAGCATGGAGCCCAATAGGGCTCAAACTTACAAACCGTGAGATCATGACGTGAGATCATGACCTGAGTGAAAAACCAAGAGTCAGGTGCCTAACCGACTAAACCACACAGGTCCCCCCTTTTTAGCAATTATTTTAAGAACATCATTCACTAGTAAGATCAGAAGAGCCTTATCAGTCATTCTTAGTCTTTCCATTGCAAAGGGATGATGTGAATTCTTGTAGTAGTGGCTTCTCCACTGTGGAAGCAGTTAAATACACCCCCAACTAAAAAATATCTCCCCCTAAATTCCCTTTCCTTTAACGTTTGCAGCATAAACATCCTTGTTTCAAGAGAAACCCTGTGGCTCAAGCAGATGCTGTTGTTCCCATCCAGCTCATTGCCAAGTATGTCCCCCAAGACCAGATAAAGGTAATGTAATGGGAGACCAGATAGTAAGTACTCCCAAACTGAGGAAAGTAAGCAGGAGAGAGCCCCTGGGAAAATATGACAGCCTAGTTGCTATTTAAAGGCAGGGCAGGAAAGTTAAAAGGACAGAACTTTTTCAGAGTTCTTAGTATAAATAAAAAAAGAGGCATATGGAAAAGAAAATGTATGCACAACTTTGCCCGGGATATGTTTATGAATTTTATAATTTTTAATGCTTTTTTGTTCTTTATAGACTTTTTCAATTAGTATATATCTATTATATAATTAGACAAAATAAAGAAAGTTGTAAATGAATATATGCTACCCCCCCAAAATCTGCATAAACATTAGGAAAAGGGGAAATTCATGTGTAACTGTACTGTGTGTTGTGCATGCATTTTTATCTTGTTCTCTCTGTGTATGTAGAAATTATATTTCCTTTATACTTTTTGGTATTTTACACCTTTTCTGTAGTGAGTATGTATTTTTTTTTAATTAGGTAAAGACAAAGTGATCCGCCATAATAATAATTGATAGGCAAGTATCTCAATAAATGCTAAAAGCATCAGGTGGAAGGTTATTGGGAATATTCACAGGGTCTCAAATATCACCCCACAAATTATGAATTACAAGCAGAAATGGGTTTCTTTACAATGGTAAAATCTGGAGGATGTTACCTTGACCGAGTAATCACATTCACATCACCAAAATGAGACAATTTGGCATCATTTCCCTCCTGGTGCAATATCCTGAACAGGATACAACATCACCTGTGAAATAGTCTTGTCCAGTATTTTGATTGGAACCTATATATACTTTTGAGGAAACAATCAGACAAATCCAAATTGTGGGACATTCTGCAAAACAACTACCTTGGGTTTTTTTAGATGTCATGAAGGACAAAAACAAAACAAAACAAAACAAAAAACAACCAAACAAAAGAACTAGAAAGCTGTACTGGTATAAAGGAGTCTGAAGGGAGGGATGGGACACTATATTGGCATTATTGGGGCAATTGAGGAAATTTCAATACGTACAGCATATTAGCTAACATTGTTTCATTTTTTTTTTTGAGAGTGATAATAGTGTTAGGTTGTATAGGAGAACACCCTATTCTTTTTTTTAATTATTTATTTTTTAATTAATATCCAAGTTAGCATATAGTGCAACAATGATTTCAGGAGTAGATTCCTTAATGCCCCTTACCCATATAGCCCATCCCCCCTCCCACAACACCTCGAGTAACCCTCAGTTTGTTCTCCATATTTATGAGTCTCTTATGCTTTGTCCCACCTCCCTGTTTTTATATTATTTTTGCTTCCCTTCCATTATGTTCATCTGTTTTGTCCTCATATGAGTGAAGTCATATGATATTTGTCTTTCTCTGACTAATTTCACTTAGCATAATACCCTCCAGTTCCATCCACATAGTTGCAAATGAGAATGCCCTATTCTTAGGATACACATGCCACACTACTTAGGAGAGAAGCATTATGACTCAGCAACTTTTCAGTGGCTTGAGGCAGGTGAGGAATATATATTTTTCAGGTGTGTATGTATATGGAAAGAAAGAGATAAAGTGAAAGATGAAATGAACAGCTAGTGAATCTCGGTGAACAGTAGGTATGTTCGTTAGATGATTCTTTCAAATTTTCTGTAGGTTTGAAGTTTTCCCAAGTAAAAAGTTGGGGAGAAGGTACAGGAATAAAGACCCTCACAGTCAGCTCCACCAGGAGACGGCTTTTCATCATACTCGCCAGTGGAGGACCCTGAAACCTTAGGGCTTTGCGAAGGAACCAACCAGATTACTGCAGGCTGCTTTTCAAGCAGCTTTCCAGTGTGGCTGGATTCAGAGCGGGCTAATTGTGGGATGATGTCAGGACACAAAAGATGGACAGATTCCAGTTTGTCTGGTACTGAATAAAAAATAGGTCCTATATCTTAGACAGCCCTGATAAGGCGCCTCCAGGGATATGAGTAATGGTCAGACCCAGGGGATGAACCAGGGCTAAGAAAGCTGGACAATGGAGAGCCCAGAGCACCGTGACAAGGAAATTCTTCCCCTGAATTGCCTTTTCCTATTGAGATAAGATAGTTCACAATAAAGCGCCAGGCTCAGAAGTGCTGCATCAAACCCAGCGAGAGCAGCTGCCACTCAGGCCTGTGAGCCACAGGACTGCGTGCCTGGCGCTGTGGGCACCTGGATGGTCTCCAGAGGGCCTCGGGGGGGAGTCATTGATCTTGGACCCAGAAGGCCTGGTGGTGAATCCCAGTCTCACCACTCCCCAGCTGTGAGACTGATTCCTGCTATTCTTGTTCACAAGAAAGTTCATTCCTCTCCTACCTGCCTTATCGGTGGGCCACAAAACCTGAAAACAAACCATGAAAGGCCTTTTCAACTCCTAAAGGCCAGTAAAATGTTGGTCATCATCATTACCTTATAGGAATGAAGTAGTTTGTTTTATAGCTTCTCTCCTCCTTGCCCCCCCGCTTAGGGGTCCAAAGTGAGTTGGGCCTTGAGTACATTTGTATTGTGAAATTGTGTGAGTAAAGCCCCTTTGAACCTCTGAGGAGGCAGGAGTGAGATACTTTGAGATGCTCACTTTCTCCTGGGCAAAGAAAGAGTAGCAGAAGATGTCACTGCTTTGGGATACCTTACCCAGGAAATAGATCCCCATAGACAGGTGGTGACTCATCCACGCTGTCCCGAGCTAGTGAGTAGCTGAGCGAACACTGGGAGTGTGGGTCATTGTGCTGCACTGGAGGGGAAGCAGGGCCTCCTCCTTAGTCCGAGCTGTGGACCTTGGGGTCTCATGTGAGGTAGAGCAGAACCGGGAGAGTGGAATGGGAGCAATGCCTTTGACCTTCAGGAGGAGAGGACTGAGCTGCTACAGAGAAGAGTGTAACTTAGTGCAAGCGAGAACATTCACGTGGGCCTGCCCCAGCTGCTGTGGTTGCACGGAGCTCCCCGGCACTAGAGTTATTCCAACCCAACTCCATCACCCCTCCTTGAATAGGTTTTGGGAAAGATGTACCATTGCCCAGAGAGTTGGATCAGATGATATGCCACGGCTCTTCCAAACTTAAGAATCTGAACTCCTTTTGTCTAGCCAAGAATTTGGATGAATCTGTCCTCTGCTCACTAGCCACATGACCTTGGACATGTTTATTAGCTTTCCGAGCCTTCATTTTCTCAGCTGTAAAATGAGGTTATTATCTCAAAAAATTGTTATAAGCATCAACAGAGATAAGGAATGATAAATCATAAACATCTTCTCCTGTCTCTGTACCTTACCCAGTTCTGGGGTGACCAGGTGAGTGCCTGGAGTGGCTGTCCCATGGGTCAGAGCAAAGGTCACATGTGCTTGAGGAATCAGCACTAAATCAGATTTCACTAGCCATCCTCCCTCCAGGGTGTTCCCTTTGGCTCTTTTTGTCTTCCCTATCTCCTGTCTTTAATCTCCCCTTCTTCCTTTCCCTTGTGTTCACTCAGCTAGCACTTTCTGAGAGGTTCTCTGTCCCAGATACCCTGCTGGCTGGGGCAGTGCATGAATCACATGCAGTTGAGAATGTGAGCAGTGTCTTGCCTGGTGCTGACAGAGAACGGAAGAGGAGGGCCATGGTCTAAGGGAGGCCTGTGCTGTGGGCTTACAGAGGGGCGGTCCTTTGGCGGGGGCAAGGCTAGAGGAGTGGTGGCCAGACAGGGGAAGTTTACACTAGGAATAAGATGTTTGAGCCTGTCTTTGAAGAACAGATAATGACTTTCTACACAGAGAAGATGAGGCCCCAGTCCTTAACCAGCTCCTTCCCTCTGGTCAGCTTCTACAAGCAGCTTCCTTTTTTTTTTTTTTTTTTTTTTTTTGAGGTAGGCAGAGGGAGAGGAAGAATCTTTTTTTTTTTTTTATTTTTATCTATTTTTGAGAGAGAGCGAGTGAGCATGCTGGAGTGGGGGAGGGGCAGAGAGAGAGAAGGAGACACAGAATCTGAAGCCGAGTCCAGGCTCTGAGCTGTCAGCACAGAGCCTGACGTGATGCGGGGCTTGAACTCACAAACTGTGAGATCATGACCTTAGCCGAAGTTGGACACTTAACTGACTGAGCCACGCAGGCACCCCAGGCAGCTTCTTTCTAAGCGAGATGATGTGAAAGCTAGCCACAGTTCCTGGAATCACTGCTGCCTGCTCACTGGGGGCTGTAAAACATCACTGTGAAATAAAGGGAGTAATTCTTAACGCTGTCTGTGCCCTAGAATCACCTGTGGTTTGTTTTCGTTGTTTTAATTCAGGTTTCCTGGCTCCACCCTTTATATATTCTGATTCAGTGTATCTGGAACAGTACCCCCCCCCCCCGGTTATTGGTATGGCCTGCTCTCACAAATCCAAGGTAGAGATATTGTCACACCCACTTTGTTTCTCCAGTCTCTCACTAAAGACTGCCCATGGTTTACTTCAGGAAGCTCAGCATCCCCTCGTAAAGATCTCCAACTCTTGCTTCAGTTCGCTGAGAACCCGAAAGGCTTAGATAGTCCAAAAAGTGAAGGTGCTGCGATGGGGTTAGGTGGCATTCTTCCAGCCTCCATTCCCAGAGAAGAGAGGACGGATGATGAACGGTCCACTACTTATCTATCTTCCCCATGCCCCCACTTTCCCCATCTGCGAAATGGGAATAAAAACAGTCCTTACTTCATAAGATGGCAGTGAAGACTAAGCGAGCACGGAGCACACAAGAGCACACAGTGAGCACTCAGTAAATGATGGCTGTGGCTGTAGAGGCAGCTGGGCCAGCCTGTTAGGGGGGTGGGCTCTGGAGCCAGACTCTCTGGTTCACAGCCTAGCAGCTGTTCTCCGTATAACCTCCATGCCTCAGTTTCCTTCTCCGTGCAATAGAAGTGGTCGTGACTCCCTCCCAGAACTGATACTGAATGTTATTAAATCAATGAATAAGTGCAAGGCACTGAATTCAATGCTGGGCAAACAACACTTAAGAAAGGTTAGCAGTTACCATTACTTCTGCTGTGATCTCTCGCTGCCTCATGGTGTCACTGTTGGACACCGATCCCCTCGGTTCTCAGCTGGTGCGTGCCCCCTGCTCCCTACAGCCTTTCAGGCCCAGCTGGGGCCCTTGGAAGAAGGGACAGCAGCCTCCCCCTTTCCTAATCATGGCCAAGGGTACCCTGACTTGGTCTCCTAAAATAGCAGTTCACCTACACAGCCTCCTCCCCGGGAGACCAGCTAGCTGAGCAAGGCTGAGTCAGACTGGTTCCAGCCCCTCCAGCTGGCGAAACCTGAATCTTCACTCTCTTCCCCATAGAGACCCACCCTGTGCCCGCAGCTTTTCTGTCACCGTCTTGGAGTCTAAGGATCTGAGCGTATCCCTTTCCCCAGTGAGGCTACTCTTTGAAGGAAGTTACCAGGGTGAGTCCTGGGGCCCCACACCCCATTTTGTTCAGAAGGCTGTCTGTCCTCTGTGGTGCCAAGTGACTGACCCTCATTAGGAAGATTCCCCAAGAGATTAATTACCACGTGCCAGCACGTGCCCTTGTGGTGGAACCACGGCCAGGGATCCTCAGGCACTTTTTTGTTTCCTAGAGAAGAGGGCAAAACCCCACACATCTACTGTCTGCTTCGAAATCACGTCATGTGCAATTTTTACAAACCGCACGTGTGATTCTAATAAGCAGCCAAGGCAGAGAATCACTGAAATAAGAAGACTGACACCTAATGGTTATTAACACCCACCTGTGCAAATGGCTGTGCGCTTATTCCCCAGAGGCTGCCATCCCCCAGAACATTTTGATCCTAAAATATTGGAGCTAAATCCGTCCTTTGAGATCAGCTGACTCGATGATTACCAGACTCTGTGCACAGCCGAATCATCAGGTTGGTCTGTTTATCATATGGATTCTCACGTATTGCTGATACAGTGGGTCTGGGAGTGGAAGAGGGCGGGGACCCCAAATCCTACTGAGAATGCAACAAGGAGGGGACCTGTGAGGAGGGTGTGGACAAAGTGGATAGAAGGCTGCCCACACAGTCGTGCCCCGGCAGGGAGTTGTTAGAGGCAAGGGCAGCATCCCAGGTAGAATCAGACAGTTGGCATCAGAAGCTGGAAACACAATGCAGTTCTCAAAATTAAATCTTTTTTTTAAAGTATTTATTTGTATTTTTACCTTTTTTTAACGTTTACTTATTTTTGAGAGAGAGAGAGTGTGAGGAGGGGAAGGGCAGAGAGAGAGAGTGCGGGCCTCGAACGCAAGAACCATGAGATCATGACCTGAGCTGAAGTAAGTCGCTCAACCAACTGAGCCACCCAGACGCCCCCTCAACGTTAAATCTTAAATCTCTTGCCAATTAATATATCCCCTGTCTGGCTATTGGAGCATAATTTCAGATGGAAGAAAAATGTATGTCTAAAGCAGGAATCCCAATATCAAAACCCTCCGCGAGAGTGGAGGTGAGCCCTGGGAATGCAAGCTAGGAAACCATTGCTGCCAATGGTCAGTGAGGAAAGCCTTGGGCTCCGATGACCTCATGGCTCTTTTCTGTCGCCGGTGACTGGACACTCCCTTCCCTTTGCCCCCCTCCACCCACAGGCATATCAGACAGATGACCACAGGAGCACAGGGGAAAAGTGCTCCCCATCGATAACACACATTCTCATGTGCTGCTGTGGCCTCATCTCCTGAATGTCCTGTGATGTCAGGCTGAGCAAGCCTGAGTGAGGTCAGCGGGAACTCTCTCCCTGGAGACCCAGGAATTTTTTGAAAAGTCGTACAAGGACAAATGCCTGGTCATGCCTTGAATTCTCTGTGTGAAACCTTTAGCTCTGACAGCTCAAGTCCCATTTGCTCCTTGGCTTACTGTGCATGGTTTTGTTTTTCTGAGCAGTGTTCGCTGTGAGAGGTGAAAGAGTATTTTCATCTGGCTCCAGAGGAGTCAGCAAGGCAGGCTATCCAGCCAAGAAGGAGGTAGTTGCTGAACCAAACTAGGCTCAAATGCTACTGCCTCCAGAGCCCTTACCTCAGAAGGGGTCTCTCCCACTCCTCTGCATTCAGGCAGTGACCCTAAGTGACCTTTCCTGAGCTCCAAAGAACTCAGTTAGTGATAAGGAACTCAACGTGCGGGGACCAGAGCCTCCTGGGTGTCACCATTCCCAACATAATGCCAGAGCCTCACCAAAGTCCTTTCCCCACATTCTCATGCTCTCAAACCTCTGACCGCTCCCCAACCTTCCCCACCTCCTACTTAGCTAAATATTTGGGAGCTGAAACAATAGCCTTACTGAGGCAGTGGTGGGCAATTACTGGAAAGCCATGTGATTGTCCAAATTGAACCAATTTGTCAAAGACTGTTTTCCTTTCACTCATCACCTCCCCCACACCCCATGATAAGATAGGGTCCCCAGAGCACAATAATCCTTTCCTGAGATACAATGTAGAGGCTCCTGAGAAAAGCAACAAAAGTGAGGCTAATTTTGGCTTTTCTGGGACTAAAGGAAAGGAGGCAGGCCAGCCCCATCCAGCTCCAGGAAGCCAGGGTGGGCCTTGTTTCGTTGCTCCAGGGTATCTGCTCAGACCACCAGGGGATTTGGAGAACAATGCCAGGAGGGTGGGGAGGAGGGGAGCAGAGTCCTGGCCCTGGCTGCAGTGTGGGAAGCCTGGTCCCAGCTCTGAAGAGGTCTCTAAAATGACAATCCGTGACTTCAGATTTGAAATGGGTTTTAACTGTAAACTCCTCACCACTGCTCCCCAACTAAATCAGTAATGAATTAAGATTTGGGGATCCTGGGGCGCCTGGGTGGCTCAGTTGGTTAAGTGTCCAACTTTGGTTCAGGTCGTGATCTGGTGGTTCGTGAGTTCGAGCCCTGCGTTGGGCTTTGTTGACAGCTCCGGGAGCCTGGAGCCTGCTTTGGATTCTGTGTCTCTCTCTCTTTCCCCTCCCGCTTGCGCTCTGTCTGCCTGTCTCCTTCTCTCTCTCTCTCTCTCTCTCTCTCTCTCTCTCTCTCCCTCCCTCCAAAAAATAAATAAATATTAAAAAAAAAGTATTTGAGGATCCCTACAGACAAGCAGTGGTCTTCATGCTCTTCAGGGCTCCGTGATGCCCCTAAAGTTGTAAGCTACTGTTGGTATGCATCAGCACTTTTTTCCAGGGTGAGGGTCCTTGACTTTCCTCTGATTCTCAAAGGGATCCACCGTCCCCAAAAGATGTGTACCTCTAGGAGGAGTGCGACACCCAGGCAGAGCTCCTGTCCTTTATGGCAACGCTGGACAGATTTCAATGTGCATTAGAATTGGCCGGGTATCAGGTTAAAACGTAGACTATGATTCAGTAGGTCTGGGCAGGGCTCAGAGTGTGCATTTCTGACAAGCTCTAGGTGACTCAGAGTCGGCTGGTCCACAAACCACATGCTTGAGTAGCAAAGCTTGAGGGTTTGCAGTGGGTTTCTTACTCCAAGTCTGGATCAGGGCCATAGCCTCCTAACCCAACTCTCAACTACCTCCCGATGGCCATGGGAAGTGACATAATTCTAATCCCATTCTTCCTCCTTCCCCCCACCCCCACCCCAGCCTCTATGTTAAATAATGGCACTGAAGAATCCATAAACAAAATGTTTCATGATTTGTCTTCATCCTATGTTTTCTCCCATTGTCTCGCTCCACGATTAATTCCGTTCATGCTGGATTACATAAGGACAAGGACAGGGGGGAGCTGGACCAGGGTCTGAATCCTGTTCCTGTCATTTACTAGTTTTGTGACCATCTGAATTCCAGTTCCTTCATACGTACAATGGGAATAAAAATATCTACCTCATGGAGTTACCATGAGCAGCAAATGAGATAGTGTGTGTAGAGCATTTAGCACAGCGTTTGCATGTAGCAAATGCTCAATAAGCAGATTGATAAGAGTCCGACGCAGGGCTTGAGCCCACAAACCGCGAGATCATGACCCGAGCTGAAGTCGGACACTTAACTGACTGAACCTCCCAGGCGCTCCCTGAATTCAGTGTTTTAGATTGAGGGGTTAAAAGGTCTCTACAGTTTGGTTCGTTGGCTAAACCATGGATCTAAAGGTGGCCTACACAGAATGAAGTTAAATGCCAGAACAGCTTTGGCATATTGTAGAGGAAGGTAGCCAAAAGCTTAGGGAGACTGGTATGTTAAAGTCAATTTATCACGTAAGACCTGCTCACCGACATCAGCAGGGCCAGGAGTACAAACCTTTTGCTCTGACTGTGAAAATAAGTTTGTGAAGGGGGGCTCAGCTTCCTTGTGGTCACTCTTGTCTGTAGGTCAAACTTTATAATAGGAACTGCAACCACCAAACTTATATCCCTCATGCAAGGGGATAATGGGATCTCGGAGCGGCAGGTACCAAGTGATAATCACTTAATCACCAAAGACAAGCTGTGTGTGGTTACCATCATGGACGATTATGCCCAAGCAATAATCACAATATTATGATTCATAGAGACCTATGGTGTTTAGCTGGTAGATCACGGTCCCTTTGGGGAAGACTGAAAGAAAGATTAACAATGTTAGTAGAGTTCTTCCTCAAGGGAACCTGGTCTCTACTTCATTCAAGAGGTTCTAGGTCTGCAAACTGGCTCAAGTCTAGGAATTGATTGAAGAGCCATCATAACTCTGTTTTTGGTGATCCAAGATATACTACTTTTCACTCAACTCAGAACTCTTATGCTCATACATAGGCAAGATTCTATGCTAATTCATGGGCTGTGGTCAGTGGTTTGGCTGGATGGTCAGGGACTTGAAAGGAACATTATTGGAAAGTTAGTGACAAGGAGGTCTGGGAAGGAGGTAAGTGTACAGACCTCTCTGAATGGGCAAAAGATGTGAATGTATTTGTATTCCATGTGAATGTTCACCAAAGGGTAGCCTTAGCAGAGGGAAAATTTAATCAAGTGGATAAGACACCCTATTTTATGGATACCCGTCACCTTATTTCCTCAGTCCTATCATTGCCTACTGGGTTCATGAACAAAGTGAGAATGGTGGCAGAGATGGAGGTCATGCTATGGGCTCAGCAACATGGACTTCCACTCATCAGTGCTGACCTGGCTATAGCCACTGCTGAGTGCCCAATGTGCCAGCAGCAGAGACCAACACTGAGATCATCTGGGGTGATCAGCTAGCTACCTGGTGGCAAATTGATTACATTGGACCATTTCCATCATGGAAACTTTGTTCCATCATGGCACTTTGTTCTTATTGGAATAGCCACTTAGTCTGGGTATAGATTTGCCTTGTCGGCACACAATGATTCTGCCAAAACTACCATAGGTGCGCTTACAGAATACCTTATCTGTCATCATATTATTCCATACAGCACTGCTTCTGATCAAGGGACTTAACTTTATTGCCAGTGAAATGTAGCAATGGGCCTATGCTTGTGGAATTCACTAGTCTTACCATGTTCCCCCATCATCCTGAATCAGCTGACTTGATAGAATGGTGGGATGGCCTTTTGAAGACACAGTTACAGTACCAGCTAGGTGACAATATCTTGTGGGGCTGGGGTAATGTCCTTTAGAATGCTGTATATTCTTTAAACCAGTGTTCAATATCTAATGCTATTTCTCCCATAGACAGGATTCATGGTTCAGGAATCAAGGGGTGGAAATGGGAGTCCCTCCACTCACTATTATTCTTAATGATCCACTAGAAAAATTCCTGCTTTCTTTCCTCGTGCTCTTAGGCTCCACTGGTCTAGAAATCTTAGTTCCAAAAAGAGGAATGCTTACACTGGGAAACACAATGATTCCATTGAACTAGAATTTGAGACTGACACCCAGCCACTTTGGGTTCCATACGCCTCTTTATTAACATGCAAAGGAGGGGCTTATGAGTGGCCTAAGCAAAGGAGGTAAACATTTTTAAAGAAACTTGATACATGCAGGCACATTTTCTATCAATTCTTCCTTTCCTTATAGAAAAAGGAAATAAGCACATATATAGAACAAGTCACTTCCAAAGTTCCAAGATAGGTCTTTGAGGGATGTATTGGGTCTCTTTTACA
Source organism: Panthera tigris (assembly GCF_018350195.1). Classification (NCBI taxonomy): domain Eukaryota; kingdom Metazoa; phylum Chordata; class Mammalia; order Carnivora; family Felidae; genus Panthera; species Panthera tigris. The sequence continues at coordinate 73,380,680 of NC_056668.1, forward strand.
TGTCCACTTGGCTAGATCACAGTCCCCGGTTATTCAGCCAAATGTTAATCTAAATGTGGTGTGGAGGTAATTTGTAGATAAGATTAAAGTTCTTAATTGACTTATGTAAGAGACATTATCCTAGATAATCAGTTGGTTCAAAGAGTTCAAAGGTCTTAAGAGGGTAGCTGAGGCTTGCCTGGAGAAGAAAGTCACTTGAGAGTTCCAGCTCACCTTTCTCGAAGGTCTGCCCCATAATTTCAGGCTTATCTAGTCAGCCCCCAGAAATACATAAACCAATTCTTTGCAATAAATGTCTTAATATATTCATATATATCTCCTACTTGTTCTTCTCTAGTTGAATCTTGACTGATAGAAATGCCTGTCTCTGAAGTCCCTCCTATTTCCCACCTTCTCATCCAGCAGAGAAACCCAAGAGTTAGGGAGCATGAAGGCATGATTTTCTGAAGTAAATGGAAGAGTACCTTGTATTGAAACTCTAGGATTGGGAAAGCAGAGGGACCTTTGTTCCTCTACAAAATGAAAGATTAAAATTATGTTGACAAAAGGAACATGAAGTACTAACATAGACTCATTGAAGGATTAATTAATCCTTTTTAATCTTTTTTTTTTTTAAGTTTATTTTGAGAGAAAGAGAGAACACAACTAGGGGAGGGCCAGAGAGAGAGAGAGGGAGAGAGAGAGAATCCCAAGCAGGCTCCTCACTCTCAGCACAGAACCCGATGAGGGGCTCAAACCCACAAACTGCAAGATCATGACCTGAGCTAAAAAACAAGAACCAGACATTCAATGAACCGAGTCACCCAGGCACCCCTTTATCTTGTTCTTTTTAAACTGAGATATAATGGACATGAACATTATGTAAGTTTTAGGTATATAAGGTATTGATTTGATACATTTATATATTGCAATATGATTACCATGGTAGTTTTAGCTAACATCTCCATCAGGCATGCACATAACATAATTATTATTTCTTTTTTGTGGTGAAAACCCTGAAGATCTAGTCTCTTAGCAACTTTGAAGTCTATAATACAGTATTGACCATAATCACTATCCTGTGCATTATTAGCTCTCCGTGTTGTATTCATCCACTAGTTGCAAGTTTGTAATCCATTTTTAACGTTCATTTATTTTTGAGACAGAGAGAGACAGAGCATGAACGGGGGAGGGTCAGAGAGAGGGAGACACAGAATCTGAAACAGGCTCCAGGCTCTGAGCGGTCAGCACAGAGCCCGACGCGGGGCTCGAACTCACGGACCGTGAGATCATGACCTGAGCCGAAGTCGGACGCTTAACCGACTGAGCCACCCAGGCGCCCCTGTAATCCATTTTTTAGTCTAACATTTTTGGGGGAAAGTAAGCTGCATTCTGAAGTGGAAGTCCCCTTTATTCTAGATGTCCTTTATTTTCATTGTTGGGTCTCAGAACCACCTCTCCTCTGTACCCAGTGGCAGAAAGTGGAGAGAGGAGAGTGAGATGCCAGAGGCTGAGTAATTTACAAGCACTAGAAGGGACTTAGACCTGGAGATTTCTGGTGAGAGTGTTGGTAACTCAGAAAAATGGGGTGGGGTGATGCAGGGACTCCGAGGACAGGGGCTATGAAAAGGAAAGAGAGACTAGGAGAAGGGGGAGAAAGGCTAATATTAGAAAAGGACGGGACAACCACAAGGTATAGGTCAGGGCAGTGAGGCTTCAGACTTACACTCAGGGCAAAAGAACAAAGCAAAGGGATTCAGTATTTGACTTTCCACACTCCTTATTCTATGTAGTTCGCATTTATCACTGCAGCTTTGAGTAAAGAAGTGCTCACCCTTTTCCAGGTTCTGAGGTCTCAAAGAGGAAGGGGGAGACTCCCTCCCCCAAGAGCAGTGTCTTCAAAAAAAAAACAACAAAAAAAATCCGTGTCAGGAATTGGAAGCGCTTTCATTGAGGCTGCCCAGGGGACACTGAAGGGAACAAGAGAGTAGTGCCTTTTCCATGCCCTTTGCAAAGTGACTCAGAGTGTGGAACTCTGGGTGGAAGTTACAGGGTGACAGATTTCACTTCTGTGAAGAAACGTCTTTTAAATGCTCTTTTTGGCTAAAGGGAAATGGGCTGCTTTGGGAGGCTTCTTGTCTCTGAGGTGTTAGTAGGTACTGGGTGACTACCTAGTGGGGGTAGTGCAGGAGGTACCGCCTAGTTCAGGCGGTAGACTCTGAGGTATTATTCAACAATAACATTTTCCAGTTATACTGAGATAACTTAAAACAGTTTTTTAACGTTTATTTTTGAGAGACAGAGACAGAGTGTGAGCGGGGAAGGGGCAGAGAGAGACACAGAATCCAAAGCAGGCTCCAGGTTTTGAGCTGTCAGCACAGAGCCCAACGTGGGGCTTGAACTCATGAACTGTGAGATCATGACCTGAGCCAAAGTCGGACACTTAACTGACTGAGCCACTCAGGTGCCCCTATACTGAGATAACTTTAAGAATATTTGGGACCGGGGGCATTCACTTTCAAATGCCCCCTCTCTGTAAAGAGAACTTTCATACTATTCTTCCTTTCTGATCTTATATTCTAATAAACTTTTGCCTGCTGCCCCCCCTCCAAAAAAAGAATATTTGGGACCAAAACCATGAGATATTCTATTATAATCTCAGGGTTAAAACTCATCATAGAGAGGCAGAGATGGACAGGATCTTTAAAATCATCTCGTCTAACCTCCTTCCTTCTCCCCTTTTATGTAAGTGAAAAAAGGTAAGGCTCAGAGAGAGGTGACTAACTCAAGGTCATATAGCCAAAAAGTGGAAGATCTGGACTAGAACCTGGAACTTGGAGGCAGATCCGTTCTCTCAATGTCTTTGCTGGCCTCAGGATCAAATCTACCCAGCGATGATCTGGAAACTTACCAAGAAAAAAAATAACGGAGACAATTAAACCTTGACAAATGACAGCTTCTTCAGATATCATTTAAACACAAAGAAATATAAGGAACTCAACTGCTGAAGCGCCCTGATAACATCAAGGAAAAGGAGTCATTTCACATAAATCTCAGAGATGATGTCATCTAAACACAAGCAGTTAGTGGAAGTTCCAACTCATTATGAAGGAAATGATTCTTATAAATAGTTTTGATCTAGAGATACTGTTTGGCGTCTTCAAGCCATAGATTCTTGAAATAGGAAGACCTACCATAGAGGTCATCTGACCGGGGCACGTTGGTCCTGCACACACCGGGCAGGGTGAATGCCACTCTCAACTCTGTGTTTCCAGGGTACCTCATACCGGCCACTGCTCCGGCATTTTGAACATTATAGTATGCCAAATTGAATGGAAGCTTTTTCTTTCAAACTGAAAGTCCTTTTTTCCTAATTATAAAATAAACATGCTCATTGTAAAATGTCAAGCAATACAGAGAAGAATAAAAAAGACTTACCAGAAATCTCACCACCCAAAGATAACCATTGTTAGCATTTTGATGAGTATCATTCAGTTATTTCTCCATGCACGTGTGCTTATACTTGCACATCCATAGTTTTGTAAAATCGGGACCAGAGTAAAAGAATGGGCAGTTTTGTCACATTCTTTTTTTCACTTTTAGTATAGATCTGTATTTTCACTTTAATGGCTTTATGATAAACCTTAATATGCTGTATGAATAAACCTTAACATAGTGAGCCAGACCCCGACTGATGGATCAGTTGTTCCCAGGCTTTTGCTAACTTGGGGGTTATTTCCTGCTTCAGGGAGAGAGGTCATCTTGGTCACCCTTGGGAGGATGAATCATCTCTGGAGACTAAAAGTAGCTTGCTTCCTCTCAAGTGGTGAGGGGAGTGATTGTGGGGCTAAGGCTCCCTGGAGAATGAGGGGGTCGGGGGAGGCTCCCTGAGAAAGGGAGTATAAGGGGCCTTTGGTTGGCTGGAGAAGCTGCATGCTCCAGATGGAAGCCTCAAGGAGAGGCCGGAGACTGGAGCCCATCTGACTTTGGCTGACTTCTAGGTCAACTTGCAAACCTGCCCCCCAATGCCCAGAGCAATCGCCAGAACAGACGACTGGGCCACCTCCTGGTCCAGGACTCAGCCCACCCAGGCCAGCCATTGCTCTGGGATCAGGACTCCACTCCTGGCCCCAGCAATAAATGTGGCTCCCTAATTCCTTGGTCACTAAATGCGACCAAAGCTTCATTCACTTCTGGGTTTTTGGGTACCGATTACTTAAACCATTGCTACTCTGTTTCCCCTCACAACTATAGTAAGAGGCACCACCATCAGCTAATTTGCCACCCCACCCCCCACTCCCAGGTGCTATATGAGGCAGGGCCTGGGGGGCTCTAGCACCCACCCACACTCTGGGGATACAGAGCGTCTGTATCTGTGTCTGCATGCGATACAAAATTACCACCACCACGTTTAGCTGAGGAAGAGGGCAGACGACTTCAATCATGAGCACCTTTCTGCATATGTCTTTACATACTTAGCCAATTCTCTCCTTAGTACAAACTTCTCTAGGTGGAATTGCTGGGTCTGTGGGAAAATGCTAACCAAAGCTTGCAGTAATGCTGGGAGAGCCCAGGAAAGACCAGCAGGCCAACTGCTGACTGCCTTCAGAGGGTAGTCACATATTGTAGACGTAGCCGCTGTCCAGGGTCTGGCCTTGAAGGTTCAGAAACTTGATCTCCTCAGGGCCCCAAAGTTAATGGGACTCAGAAAGCTGACTCACTCAGAGGAGACTGGAGGGGATAAAGCAGAATGCCAAATGATTAATTTATAATGAGATGTATAAACGCCTGGTGAAGCGGGCATTTGGGTCAGCCTGACCAGCCTGTTCTTTCTCACTGTGGGAGGTTGCTTGCAAAGCCAAGTCATAATCAAGAGGCTAATGATGGCCCTAGAATGGAGTGAGGGGAGTTAGTTCAGTGATCTGAATGGTGACCTGATGCGGTCACTCTCCAACCAGGGAGATATACACCTCTCAGGTGACGGTGGTAGCAAAGGGAAGTCAAGTGAGTCGTAAGTACAGAACTGCTCTGTGGCTAGGGTGAACCCCACGCCATTCTCCCTGCAGACTTCTTTTTTCTGGCAGTCTCTAGGAGTTAGGAGACTCACAGGTTTTCTTGGAAACAAAGAGGGTACAGATGGGTCAAATGACAGCAGAGGACCGTGTGTGTGTGTGTGTGTGTGTGTTTAAGTTTATTTATTTGTTTTGACAGAGACATGAGTGGGAGAGGGGCAGAGAGAGAGGGAGGAGAGAATCCCAAGCAGGCTCAGTCAGTGCTGTCAGTGCTGAGGACCCCAGGACCCTCCCCCTTTTTTTTTAAATGGTCTATCCAGGGGTGCCTGGGTGGTTCAGTCGGTTAAACATTCGACTCTTGATTTGGGCTCATGTCATGATCTCACAGTTTGTGAGTTTGAGCTCCACATTGGGCTCTGCACTGTGTCAGTGTGGAGCCTGCTTGGAATTCTCCCTCCCTCTCTGCCCCTACCCTACTCATGCTCTCTCTCTCTTCTTCTCTCTCTCATAATAAATAAACTTAAAAAAATTTTAATAGCCTATCCATATCTCACTTTCTCTATTCATTTATTCCTTTACTCACTCGCTTAACAAGCGATGGTTGGGTGCTGTTCAGGTCTTGAGGGGAAAGCAGTGAACAAAATAGATAAAATTCCTGCTCTTGTGGAGCTTACATTCTGGTGGGGGAGAGAAACAATAGACATAGAGTCTAATAAACACACAACTATTAAAGCAAACACACCAATAAATAAAACAATTACTAACTGCAAAACTTATGTGCAAGATGCCAGATGGCAATATTTGCTATGAATGAAAATTAAATGAGGAATTAAAGAGTGATAGGGTGGTAGTGGAGAACAATTTTTTTTTAATGTTAACTTATTTTTGAGAGAGAGAGAGTGTGCAAGCAGGGGAGGGACGGGGGGTGGGGGGGCAGAGGATCCAAAGCAGGCTCCTCACTGACAGCAGTGAGCCCGATCTGGGGCTTGATCTCATGAACCATGAGATCATAACCTGAGCCGAAGTCAGATGCTTAACCAACTGAGCCACCCAGGCACCCCATGGGGAACAATTTTTATAGGGTGATCAGGGAAGTTCTTTCTGGTAAGACATTTGAGCAAAGACCAAATTACACAGATATCTAAGGAACAGGTATTTCAGGTGGAGGGAACAGCATATGCAAAGGCTCTGAGTCTAGAGCATGCCTGGAACAGCAAAGAGGCCACCTTGGCAGGAATATATCTATAAACAAGGGGAAGACGTGGTAGGAAATGGGGTTAGGAAAGTAACGGAGGGGGGGAATCAGATCGTATTGGGCTGTATAGGCCCATATGGCGAAATTTGGATTTCATTCTGAATTATATGGGAAGAAACCAATGGGTCAAACAAATGTATCTTTTATAAGGAGTTCAGCTGCTGAATAGCAAATAAACTGATTATTCTAATGTGTCAAAAACAGAGCCATTGAACATTAGGAAAGGGACCTTTCCTGTTGAAACCTCTGCTTCTCAAAGTGTGGCTCCCAGACCAGAAGAACTAGCATCACCAAGAGCTTGTTAGAAATGAAGAAACTTGGACCTCACCCCAGATCTCCTGAGTCAGGACCTGCATTTAAAACAAGATCCCCGGGTGATCTGTGTCCACACAGAAGTGTGAGAAGCACTGGTCTAGTCCGACTTCCTTATTTTACAAGTGATAAAACCAACTATCAGTCTGCATTAGTGACTTGCTCATGATCACACGGTTGAGCTCATAACAGGGCTAAGGCCGAGGCCCAGGTCTCTTGACTCTGGCAAGCCTGCTTTCCACGGCCCTCACATGACCGTGAGGCTAGTGGATTATAATATCCATTCACTCAATCAGTCAATAATTCACTCTCTCCAGCATCACTAAGTCACCATCCAATAATCATATACAATCATTTCACTAAAGATTTTTTACCCTTTGATCAACTCAAGAGCAAGTGAAGAGGAACCAATAAAAGACTAGGTTAATCTACCTTAATTGAACACCTACAATGATTGGGGGAAAAAATCTGCATTATAGGTTTCAACTGCCATATTTTTCCCACCACATCTCATCATCTGCTGAGATTTGCTGGAAATGCCCAGGATGTTTAGGTGTGGTGCCCCCTGAAATGTTTCTTCCTCCAGAAGGGTGGGAAAAAGCACAAATTGCATTGTCTTCTCAGCACAAAATTCCCCTATGGCCTGAAGCAATTGAAAAAAAAAAAAAATCTCTATGTGGGTACCACCCTAGGATCTTAGAGATTAGACACAGAAACCCAGGTCATGTCCCAAAAGGGAAGAGTGGAGATAGGAAGGACTATTTTAAGGGATTGATAGGGTGAATGGCTGGAAGTTTCTACAATGGAAAAAAAAAAGGCGGGGTTATCATCTCTGTCATTGCTATTATTGTTGTTGTTATCAAAAACTTGTAAATAGTGCTCTTAAATTATTGTCCCTTTAAAACAATAAAGGACATAATGGAGATTTCTGCATGCATTTGCAAAGAGAATATTGCTATTCACCAACAGCTTTAAGAAAAGCGGCCCAGAGATGACTGTTGGGATCCAGGCAATTCTCAGGGCAACGCTAGGTGTGTTGTTGGAGGACTGAAGAGGGTCCAAGGGCCCCATAAAGAAATGGTTCCGGCAGCGTGGAAGGGTGCTTCCAAGAGAAGCAAGCCACCCTCTAGAAGGCCATTTGAGCCATCCAGGTGGTAGCAGCAGGGGAGAGGGGAAGGGAAGAGAGGAGAGGTGGGAAGGAGACACTGTGGAATGAGACTTCCATGAAGGGGCAGACAGGGAGGCTCGAAGTTGTCTCTGAAAGATCAAGCCTGAGGGACTGAGGGGTGTGTGGGTTACCAGGAAAGTTACTCGATTTCTGTATTAGCCGGGACTGTTGGCACTAGCTGCTGGTCACCCTCCTCCACCTCTCATCTCAGTGTTCAGCACGACAAAAGCTTATTGCGTCCCCCTCATTGCAGGAAGATGTGGGTGGCACGGGTAGGGTAGGGCTCTCACACAGCTGTCTCCCAGAGACAACGGCAATCTTGGCTGGACCCCTCTGGCAACTTTGCCGTCTTGGAGTCCTTCGCTTCCAGCCACATGGACAGAAGAGAAAGTGAAGCTTTTTCTTTGCCACCACCAACTGGCAGTGACCCATACCTTTCACTTGTTTCTGTTGGTAAGGATTGGTTACATGACCCCATCTAAGCCCCAGGGGCTGGGAAACCTAGTTTAGGTGTAGACCTGGAAGTGAGCCTGGGTAGGGAACCTAGCCAGCACTGGCCGACTCACACGAAGCAGGGAAGGTTGTGCTGCCCACACCCTGAGCGGCTGCTCCGTAGGCTGGCAGGGAGCTTGCCCTGCTAGGAGAGGGGAGGTGGCAGGTGTCTCCTCACGCCACATTACACCCTGGTGCGCTGTCTGGACCATCCTTGGTTAGGTTAGGTTTGGAGGTTGCCAGGGGCCACTGTGGCTTTGGCAGTCCCCGCCTTATAAATGGCAGAGCCGTGAACTTTGCTGTTTATCGTGGCAGGGCTGTATAACCTTTAATGCTCCTTCCAGCGCTGAGATTTGATGACATATTCAGGAGATTTGGATTCTCACGCTGTCTCTCTCAAGGGAGTCTCCTCTTCCTGGGTCTTACTTTCCCAGCTGCAGAGGGAGTGGATTGGCCCAGATGACCTTTAACGTTCTTCCCAGACCTGAGAATCTACTTCCCTTGGGGGGCTAGCTTGAACTGGCATGTTTCCACCTCTCCTGAGCCCTTGGAAAGGAAGTAGGCCTGAAAAACCTGGAGTTACCACCATGAGCTTCAGCCCTACCCGATCCTGCCCAATGTCATGTAACAAATTCAAGAGATTCCTTCAACGTCCCAGCTGCTGGCATTCAGTTATCCAAAAAAAGTGGGATCTAAATGGATAGAGGGGGAAAGCCATGGGCCTGTGCCAGGGCTAGAGGTCAGATTTCAGGGCAGCAAATTGTTCTGCCTTCCTGGACCTCTGTGAGGTGCAGGGCATGAGCAAGGCCTAGAGCATCCATGGATGTGAGAGCAAGTCCATCATTCAGGGTCCCGTCAGGCAGCAGGTGCATACTCAAAAGTGTTTAACTGGAGGGAGGGAAAGAATAAGAGCTTCATGAAGGAACTGTTTACAAAGGTATGGCTAGAGTTAAGGAACCAACACAGAATGGCAAGAAACTAGGACCAGACCTGAAGGGCCCGGGAGCAAATGGTGTGCCAGGAGGCCTTGAGAGCTTCAGCCATGAGAGAAGGGCCTCCCCTTCCAGAGCTGCAGAGGACATGACCACTGCTGGAACTGTAGTCAAGTGGGTGGGATGGAATGGAGTGGGGAAGCAATGCGTCAACCTGGAATGTTTGCCAGTGCCTCCCATTGGCTGAACCCAACACGAAGCCAGAGGAACTGGGAGATTAGTGTTACAGTTATAGGAAACAGAGGGCACAGAGCAGGGCAGGGAATAGAAGGGGAGGAGGGATATGTGGAGAATAACCAGGACACTGGTCTCGGGTGCCACCCAGTCTTTCTCCCCAACAATGTGAGAAGAGTCTGAATGGCTTGGACCCGGTGGCACACTCCCGATAAAATTCCTTGCCACGTGGGTGATGACAGTGATAATAATGAAGGTGGTGACTTTGTCTTAAATGTATCTAACCATGTTCTCCTGAAATAATATCCCGTGACATGGAGCAGCTTTCACAGCATGTGAAGGAATCAGGTCAAATCTTCTCCATCTTTCATTTGAGATTTCTTTTAGACACACATTTGGACCCCATTCTGCCTTTTTCCTGAGCAGTGACACTGGCTGCTGTCAGTCCGGTGAGAGCTGGAGGAGGGGGGATAAATTTAGACCAGAGGGTTATTATTCTGGAGCCAGTATTTTAGATACTTGATTTTTAACATGACCTTGACCTGTATGCCTTGCGTAACTGCATATTCCCTGTCCTCAGCTTGATCAGCTTCTCAGTCTCTTGCCCCCACACTCCTGTGTATCTCCCGCCCCCGGTGGCTATGAATAAATAGTTGGTGTGTACAATGTGACTTGGTCGGGCTGAAATCAGTTCCCACTCTGTCAGATACCATCACTGTCAAAACAAAGTCAGCTATGTGAAAACCCTCACCATTCTGCCTGCCTCCTTTTGGAATGCACTGTTCTGACTGCAAGTACAAAGCAGCAATTTATAAGCATGAGCTGGTGCAGAAAGCAAGACACGAAACCAAGAAAATGAATATGACACGGCATAGCATGAAATTCAGAACTGTAAACAGGGAGACAGGGATGGAATCAGGAACAAGATGACATTTTGAGATTAATATACATGAGACAGGAGAGCCAAGAAACCAGACCTTAGGGATTTCTTTTATTTCTTTTCATGGCTACCTTTACTACGGAATTACTTTCAGTAGATTGTTTCCTATGGCATTTTAAACGTTTTAAAACAGATATGTCTGTGCATCAGCCATGTCTTTTAGTACTATAACAGTGGAAAAAGGTATAGAAAGTTTGTTTGTTTGTTTTTTCCTTCCCCTATAGCATAGCATATTATTTGCAAACTCTGGGTCACAACCCATGAATAGCTCCTGAAGTTAATGAATTTCATGGAGTGTGGTCAGCTTTTTTCACAAAATGAAATTGAGTTAGAATGGAATATGAACATCAGAGTGTATTACACAGTAAAGTTAACTAGTGGATAATACACACGGACAAAATGTGTGTGTTGGTGTTAACGTAAGAACGCCTCTTGGCTGCGGGCCTCAGTTTAATAGAGTTGGCTGGTTGTCAGGGCACTTGGGTCCTTGTTTCAACAGAGCCGTTAATCTTCTAAGTGGCCTCCTCTGGACAGTTGTCCTCTGGCCTTGGTATCTTCGTGTGTCAACTGACATGTTTGGACTGAATGAACCCTGAGAGCCTATCAGTCCCCCTTTTAAAACACCCTTATTGAGCACCTACTAAGTGCCAAGCTCTGGGGATTTAGCAGCAAAGACCTTGCTCTCACTGAGTGTATATCCTGAGGGGTGGGGGCGGGGGGGGGGCAAGCAACTGACAAACAATAAACAAACAAACCAACAGGTAAAATGCCGAGGGGTGATCCGTGTGGTGAAAAAAAAAACAAAGCAGGATAAGGAACTAGAGAACACTGGAGAGCGTGGGTGCTGTTTTAAAAGGAACAGCCCTAGGAGGCCTCTCTGGTAAGGTGATATTTCAGTGAAGACTTTAAGAAAGTGAAAGGATCACACCCCAAAGATATCTGCTGAGTCTGGAAAGTGTTTGCCTTGTTTGAGGAAGAGGCCAGAGCAGCTGGAGCAGAACCAGGGGGTAAGGGCAGGCTGGCTGGGCCGAGGGAGAAGGGCAGGGCCGGAACCAGTGAGGTGGTCTGACCCGATCTGACTCAAGTTGCAAAAAGATCCCTATAGACTTTAGGAAGTGAGCTCTGAGGCTCTTGGCATACTCCAGAAGCAAGATAATGATGTCTGGCTCTAGGATGATAGAAAGAGGAGGTGAGAAGGATTCTGAATGTATTTTGGAAATAGAGCAAGTAAGATATACTGATGGTTTATATATGAAGTGAAGGAGAAAGAGGAATGTGGGATGAATTCAAGGCTTGAGGCCTGAACAGCTGGAAATACAGAGTTCTGATTTATGGAGGCAATGAAGAAGATGAGAGAGAGGAGAAGCTTTGAGAAAGGGAGGGCAAGTGATCGGGGAGGGCAGACTTACTTATTGGACATGCACGAGGTGATGGATGTCAATGGCACTTGGAAGTCTGGATCTGGAGAGAGGCATTTATTTAAGAGTAACCAGCAGGGGATGATACAGAAAGCCAGAGTGCTGGATCAGCTGACCTAGGGAGGGGCTATCCAGTGATCAGAAAAGGCCCCGCGGCTGATCCCTCCTGGGCCCCTCCAACAGAGGCCTGGAAAATGAGAAAGAACCAACCAATGTCATTCGACTCTTATGATTCTTTTTAGAAGAGGTTGCTGAATAAGAAGAGGAAAATCTGAAAAATGTGGGTTTTGTTTTGAAATAATTAGCATGGCTTTGCTACCAATCATTGCTAAAATTATCATTCCTGATTACAACGAAGATAGCTTCTTGTGTAAAGCTAGGCAGAAGATTGCTGGCGGGTTAAATGGAAATGCATATGGAATGACTCCCAGTTTTTTCATAGTTTCTTGGTGTTGTGAAAAAAAAAAGGGGGGGGGGAGTAAAATTGTAGCTTATTGGCTTTCAGCGACCCTTTCAGACCAGAACAAACTGACCCCCAGGGCTGCCCCGTGCTTTAAGGGCACCTGTAGACTGGATTCCCCAACTCTGCTCCAGTCCACATCATCTCCATCTCAAAGTATGATTGGAGTGACCAGGTCCTGAGCTCTCTGGGGTCCTGAGCTCCTTTCATTCCATGAAGGCAAGACAGCCCAGCCGTGTGATGAAGCCCTCAGCACATGCTTTCCAGTGGTTTCCTCAGGCTTCAGCACTAGCTCTCCAAGCGAGCAGAAGAATTTTCAAGTGGAGGAGGATTGAATACGAGCCTCAGCTTATTAAAACTTGTCTGAAAAAGGATTCCAAACTGCGGTGTTCAGCAAAACATGCAGGGTTGCGGGGCGTGTCTTTCTGTTGGTGCTTAATTTCAACTGCAATTCCTATTGGCCACTTGGACACAGCAGCTGGAAGGCTGCGGTAGCCACACCGAGATTAGAGGGGAGAGAGGATTGCTATATTAGGAGCAGCCACAACGGGAACTAGCAATTTTTGCACCCCAGGAAAACTTCCTAAACTGCCCCCGCCAACCATTGTCCTCTGCCCGATGGGCCTCTTTCCTCCCTCTAGCAAACCAATTCTCTGATTCCATTGTGACATCTCTGGGCACTCAAGCCAGGACCCGACGCATTCCAGAAACTGTTCCCTGAGCCTTCACCCTCCTCTCTTCACCCCCTTTGCCCTTAGAGCACCAGACCCCTGAAATAATTACCCCTGGCCTGCAAGACAAGTTGAATTTGGAGGCTCACCACTCAATAGACTCAGTGTAGTTAAATATTGTCAGAATCAAAAGGGAAGATGTGTTGAATATTTTTCAGCCTTCTGAAAACGTACTTGTCAGGTTGAGGCAAGAGCAGGCAGCTCCCTTCTCCTAACCACCAGGGTGGAGGGAGAAGAGGGGAGGGAAACAACACTGGGGCCAGTGTATAACCTCACAGAAAGTCTGGTTTTGTTTCTGGCTTTACCACCCTGATCAGACTAAGCATTATTTTTAAAAGTCCTTCCTTAGTTTCCAGGTGCCTGTAGTACAGGGACTAACCTTGGTGGCTTCTCATTCAAAGCCTCACACCATTTAGACCCTTCGCAATAGTAAATCATATCCGTTTCATCATTTCCTGTGCAGGCATGCACACACACACACACACATTCTAACATTCTATCCACGACGGCCACAAGGTCTTTACCCCAATGTCTTCCCACATCTCCGGGCCTTTGTCCAAGTCTTTCCCGTGTCCTTTGGCTCTCAAATCCACCTTCCTAAACCCTAAATTACCCCTGTTCTCCTCTCTGGGCTGTCAGAGCACTTTATAATATGACTCCCCACAGTCTACATGGCACTCACTAACTGTGTGGGTTCCTGTCCCAATGTCCGCCCTCCCCACCACTTCATGCCCCTGCACACAGGAGGTTGAGCCCTTTGAGAGCAAATTAGCACTGGTGACAGTCACATGGCAGGGGCTCAGGCCCTTTTACAGAGTCAGAAGAAAGAAGACTTTGCTATTTCAAAATGGCACCAGGCTGGTAGCTCCATTGTACTTTCTGCTAATTTCCTGTATGAGGATTCCAGGAAAAGATGAAACTTGACATCTTCAAAAACAAAGAAAACTTGGCACATAGTCTGGGACTTGGGCACATCAAATACTTTCCAACTATGGTTCCAAGAAGGTTGTGGCCGGAAACTTGATCAAGGCAGCTACCTGAACACAGGCTGAGAAAGGTGAGCACCCCTCTATCTACATCTTTGACCCAACAGTTATTTTGCTAGGAATTTCTCCTGAGGAGTAAGTATGTATGCTGATAAAAATTTAAAAACAAGGGGGAAATAGGAGCGAAATTACATGCCCACTGGAAAGGATAGGCTGAAAAATTGGGATAAATATGTGTGAGGGTATATTGCACATCAATAAAAATTCTGTTTTATTTTTGTCTTTTCTTTGTGCGCTAGGGTGCCAGAGCGTTTGCTAAGACTGGGGAGAATCGGAAGGGATTTGGAGACCCAAGCAAAGTGGAGAAGTTTTGAAATGGTCTCTATGGAGAGCAGGACAGCTGTAGACTAAAAACTCCAGAGGGACCGTCAGGTCCTTATCTGTGTGGGAGGGGTCCTTCTTTGCCACCTGTAATTCTTCCCCACCTCTAGTTCCATAGCCAAGGATGTTGAGACCCAGAGAGGGGAAGTGATTTGCCCAAAGTGAATGGCAAAGCTTTGGCTGGCAGCAGGTGTCTGGGCTTCCAGATGAGGTCACTTCCATCACATGGCAGCAGACATTTTCCCAGGTGTCTGCTCTTCATGCTGAATAGTCATATCAGGCTCTTTTCCAAGGATGGGCTCCTGGATCTTATTAGATGTTCCATCACCTCCTCATGCAAAACCTCACAAAAAATATAGAAGAGATTCAAGCAATATTTTCTCAGTAGATGAACAATCAGGCCCACTCTTCTTCTGTCTCACTCTCCCTTAAAGGGAAGTCCACCTTTTATGTGATTCCCCACTTAACCCTACACCCGTATTTCAGAATAAGCCAAGGGTAGAGCAGAAATAGGGCGAGCAGTCTCTTTGTCATTTATAGTAACAGACATCGATTCCCATAATATCTCTTTCCCTAAGTTGGGACATGGATAACATTTATTCATATATACCCCACCTGGTTCTGGAAAGGAATTCATGCCTCTAGTGTGTGTCAGTCTAGTCGCTAAAAAGTAACAAGCCCTCCCTTCAGTTTATGGTAGGTGTCCTAGGGATGAGGGACCATAAGGCAAGCTGAGGGCCAAGCATGAGCTAGAACAACGCCCTCCCCCCCCCCCAACAGGTGGGATATGTGTGACATTCCTCAGGCACTCCTGGCTGCCTAAGAACAAAGGAAAGGACAGAACACAAATGGTTAAACTGATAGTCTCCATCAGTTTACACATATCTCATCAATAGCCTAATTTCCAGGAACTCTCTACTATCTTAATGATAATGCTTTGCTAGAGGGAAAAACAACCTTAACTTGACAACAGTTAGGCCTCCAGTAAACTGTAAGTCCACTTTAGCATATGGAAATGACTTTAAGAAACTCCCTCTTGACTTTACCTCCCCCAACTCCACAATATATAAGCAATCATTCTGCACAACCCCAGTACAGCTCTTCCTGCCCACGGGTCCTGTCCCCATGCTTTAATAAAATCACCTTTTTGCACCAAAGAATTCGTAACTGGTCATCAGCTCTGAACCCCCACCAACACCCCAAAACCTCATCACTAATGTTCCACATAACTGGATTTGGCTATTATAGGCTCCATTAATTAATTTATGGTATTTCCTCCGGGGCTGGGGGAACTCATTTACATATATGAATGTGAAATAGATTGCAAATTAGAATTCCCATCCTGTAAACATGCCATATTATAAAGATAGAATCAGGAAGGAGTGATCACTATTTATCCACTCAACAGGCTAGCTGAGCTAATATGGTTTTCGCAGTTACAAAGATGTAACTCTATATAAATGCCAACAGAAGACCCATAACCTTGCCGTGGTGGGTGGCAGGCCTTTCACTGTGGGATACTCAGATCATGGGATCAAAGATGCACAGTGTGATAGCGAGAACAATGAACATGTGGCTATTAGGAGAACTCTGTTCTAGGCTTGGTCTTGTTACTCCACTTCTAAACTCTTCTGAGTCTGTTTCTGATGGACTATAGATAAAAGGAAGCGTTCTAGCTGCTTGGACACGGCAAGAACTTTTGGGAATCTAAACTATTTCTGGCTGTGGGCCAAGCCTTACACAGCTTCCGCGTCCCTTCAGGCACAGCAACCAGTTGCTTGTCCCCAGGGCAGTCAGCATTTATCAGTGCACGTGAGGAGCAGGGTCCTGATGGTCAAATCACTCGCGCTGAACTTGCGAGGGCTGAGTCTGGTTCTCGTGATTTGTTCCGGTAGCTGAAACTCTGACTGGAGCGCTCTAATGCAGGGTACACTGAGAAGTGTATTTAGCTTAGTGGAATCGAATGCTCCCCATCACATTTTAACAGCTGAGCAGGACTGACACTCTAAGACTTTTTTCTAGGAAACTTCTGGTTTGAACTTCTCTGCAGGCTTGACTAGAGGATTATATATGTGCAGATAAGGTAAAGACCACAAAGTGACCTGACCGGGGGTGAGGGGTAGGGAAAGTGTGCCTGTGGCCTGAGCTACTCTGTTTCTGCATCTGTTTCTGGAACCCCAAGTCCTTACTATGAGCAAGATACTGCCCCAGGGTTGAGTATTCAGGCTCAGGCAGGGGGAACGAGAGCATGAGGAGCTTGTAGTATGGTGGGTGATTTCTGTCCTCAGCAGAGGGTCAGGCCATGTGAGAAGCGAGATGATTCATTTTCAGGAATACCAAAGAAAAGCTGTGCTGTCTAGTCAACAATAGGTTTACAACTTACTGGAAATATGTACAACACTCCCCCCACCCCTGCCAGTGGAGTCCCAAATCCTTATCACTACCAGATTTCTCTTCCCCTCTTTATTTGGCTTCGGGTAAGGCTGTAACCTCTGTCGTACTCAGCCAATGAGGAATCAGGGGAGGGATTTGCAAGCTAAGAGGTAAATTGCCTGCTGTAACCGCCCCGAGTGTTCCTGTCCATCAGACACCTGCTCTCGCAAGAACGTGAAGCCTCACTTCACTGTGCTCCGAGTCTCTGCGTCCCTCTTTGATGGGGTCAGTGGGCTTATTTCTCACAGGCCACCAGGTCCTCAGAAAGGAGCTCTTCCTCCAGAGCAGGAATGGATGTTTTATTTGGAACACATGAGTATCCAGGTTGCCAGGAAAGTCTGTTAACTGTTGTTGCAGGTAGGACTTTGCTAGGCACTGAGAATTTGGAGATGGATAAAAGATGATCTCTGTCCTCAGGGAGTTCACAAGTGGCTGGTCATTAAGAAGTGTTCTCTCCATGCCAAGAAAGCTGCAGGGGAGCATCCAAAACATGTTCCAAGACATGCAAAACTGAGGATCAGGCTGATGCAGCCTGGCTGGGTCCGAGGACCCAGAGGGGGTCCTGCAGGACCAGCCAAGAGAGTCCTTGGCTTTGCACAGGATAGAAATCAAATGTGAACAGGGAGGAAGTGAGAACAGAGGTTAATGAAGCCAAGCAGACAGAGCAGATACAGAGTGTCCAGGAAAGGAAAGGAGAAGAGAGTGAGTCTCATCTTTGCTTGGTGTCAGGGGTTTTTATTGAGGATTGTGGTCCCATGTATGTGTCTTCTCAAGCATCCAGGAACTGGTTAAAACAAAGACGAGTGTTTAAGTGTCCTCCATAAGTCACTTAGGCCCTGGAGCCAGGGATCTTGGGAAGTCAGAGGTTTGGAAAATGCACATGACAACCCGCCCACCCAGTCACTCCTTAGATGTTATCTATTGGGCTGCAAGTCTCCAAAGAGATCATTAACTCCTTCACCTTTACAAGGAGGACATACGTTAAGACATGTGTAAGATAGAGCTGTGTGTCCTAGCAAAAATAGAGGCAGCAAAAATGCAGTCCTGGGGCACCTGGGTGGCTCAGTTGGTTGAGCCTCTGACTCTTGACTTCTGCTCAGGTTATGATCTTGTGGTTTGTGGGTTCAAGTCCTGTGTCAAGATTGTGGGGGGGGCAGTGCAGAGCCTGCTTGGGATTCTCTCTCTCTCCCTGTCTCTCTGCCCCCCCCCCCCCGCTACCCCCGCTCATGTCCTCCCTCTTTCTGTCTCTCAAGATAAATAAGTAAACTTAAAAAAAATATGCAGTCTTTCATGGGGTCCCTTCAGTTTCCCTATCCACAAGACCCTCAACACCAGAAAGGTGCTGTTGTGGCAGGAAGGGCTGGAAAGCCAGCTGGATTTTGCCCCGTCTCTGCCCAGTCAGTGGACTTTATTGAAGTAACCACTTTCCTCTCTAACCAGTCACAGATTTATAAGAATGTTAGAAAATAATTGTTACCTTTTGTACTTAACTTGCTATTGACAGTGACTCTGCCCATATTCACTTGCTGTCTCCAGCTCCCACCCTTAAGGAAGGAAACAATGTCCTTTAAGCACCTCTGCCTCCATTTAAATTATGAAATGCATCACATTTACCGAAGTATATGCACAGTTTAAACATAAATAATAAAACAAAACACCTGTTACCCACTAGTATCTGAAGCCCAGATGTGGGCCTATCTCCAATCTCTGCCTCTTCTGACTACCCCCATCCTCCTCGGTAAGCATTGGACTGACATTTATGTTAATCTTTCCACTTTTCTTTACAGTTTCTCCCCAAGTTACACAGCCCTAAACAATCTATCACTCGAATTTGAATAACACAAAGCCAGCTGTGGAAGAAATGAGCACTCTTGCCAGTATTTGATGAGATTTCCCAGAAAAACAAGCTAGAGTCACTGGGCTAAGAATTCCTTCCCTGAGTTTTCAAAACCCTTTTCTGGGGGGAGGGGGTCGCCGGGGTGGCTCAGTTGGTTAAGCCCCCAACTTAGACTCATGTCCTGATCTCACAGGCTGTGAGTTTGAGCCCCACGTCAGGCTCTGTGCCCAAAGCTCAGATTCTGTGTCTCCTTCTCTGTCTGCCCTCCACTGCTCGCACTCTCTCTCTCTCTCAAAAATAAAATAAAAATGTAAAAAAAGTAAAAAAAAAAAAAAAGAAGACTTTTCTGGAGAAGTTGGAAGGCAAAGTGATGAGTAGAGAAAGATTCAGGATTTGTGGGGGTCTAAAGATTATGTAATTTGGAAAACTCTTTAAGAAGATTATGAGTTTAGGGGCACCTGGCTAGCTCACTTGGTAGGGCGTGGGACTCTTGATCTCAGGGTTGTGAGGTCAAGCCCCACATTGCAAGTGGAGCCTGCTTAAAATAAAGGAAAAAAACATGATTATGAGTTCAAAATTAGAAATACTGAGTTGGGTACAGGGCATTGGGTGGGACCCATATGAGTAAGGAGCTTAAGTTTATAAGTAAGTCTCTAGCGATGAGGGCTCACCTGTGTCTAAGCATCTGGGAGATCTACAGTATGGGCCAGGTGCTGAACACCCTATAGAGATAGGGGCAGAGGGAGAGGGTTGCTTGTATTTTCTGCTTACAAGCTTACATGGCCTATGTCCAGCTCTCAAGAGTAGGTCAAAGCAGAACACCTGAGAAATGGGATTTTTTTTGGGAAATTAATGTTCTCAGCTAATTCTAGCAGCAAGGCAGAGAGAGAGATGAGCAGGAATTTTCTTAATACATGCTGAAGGCATGACAACACAGATAAACCTGTCCTCACATCTAAGTGAGGGTATAACGTCAGCGGGAATTTTGGTGGTAATAGTTCTCATAGTATTTGTTTCTTGAGTCACACTTCTCCAAATGGAAGTGGTTGCTCTCTACATCTGGTACACAGCTATTATGGGATTTCCCTTCACCATCCTCCTGGGAAACCTCTTTGTCTCTCTCATGTTTTAGATCTTTCTCCTTGATTTGCTTTATTTTTTAGTGGTTTTTGAGAAAGCATGCACAATAGGAGAAATTGGACTTTGCCTACTTGAAAATATTGTTTTCTACTCTCATGCTTGATTGGTAGTGTGGCTGGGTGTAGAATTCTAGATTGGAAATGACATCCTTCAGAATTTTAAAGACTTCATTGTATTTGGGTTTCTAGTGAGAAATTAGAAGCCATTCTGGTTCCTAAACTTTGTGTGTAACCCACTTTTTATCCTCCTGGAAACAGTGAAATCTCTTGGTCTCTAAAATGGTACTGGCCACTTACAAGTCCTTCAATCTGGCCTTCCTTCATTCTGTTTTTTAATTATACCATTGATTGCTTCTGATGCTTTTTCCTTTTTTCCTTTTCTCTCTTTCTGGAAACACTGCAATTTGGATGCAAGACCTTTCAAACTCGTACTCTAATTTTTAACCTTTACTCTCCTATTTTCTTCCTTTTGGTCTTTTTGCTCTATTTGCTGGAAAATTTCCCCAATATATTATTCAAACCATTATGTTAGTTTTGTATTTACACTTAGGCAGATAATATTCCTTTCAAACTCCTTGTGTTTTTTTACCGACAATAAAAGTATTAGATGCACATTATTTAAAAATTAACTATTACAGGGGCTCCTGGGTGGCTCAGTCAGTTAAGCATCTGACTGTGGCTCAGGTCTGTGAGTTTGAGCCTTGCATCAGTCTCTGTGCTGCTAGTAGAGAGCCTGCTTCAGATCCTCTGTCCCCTCTCTCTCTGTCCCTTCCCTCCCTCCCTCTCTCTCTCTCTCAAAAATAAATAAAAACACTAAAAAAATAATTTAAAAAATTTAACCACTACAAAAATATGTTCCATAGAAAATGAAATGTTTCTATAGTTCCATCTAGTAGATCATGGAACAGACTAGAGTCCAGAAATAGACCCAGGCATATGTAGCCTAAGCCTTTGTATATGAACTATATTGTTTGTTTGTTTTAATGTTTATTTATGTTGCAAGAGAGAAAGCATGAGCAGGGGAGGGGGAGAGAAAGAGGGAGAGAAAATCCCAAGCAGGCTCTGCGCTGTCAGCACAGAGCCCAATGCGGGGCTCAATCTAACGAGCCTGTGAGATCGTGACCTGAGCCAAAATCAAGAGTTGGACGCTTAACCAACTGAGCCACCCAGGCACTCCATGAACAGACCTCCTAAGGAGGATATACATATGGTATACTTTGTTGGTAGGAATGGGAAATGGTACAGTCACTTTGGAAAGCAGTTCAAGAGTTTTAAAAATAGTGTTAAATATACATTTACCATATGACCCAGCAGTATTACTTCTAGGTTTTTATCCAAGATAAATGAAAGCATATGTCTACATTTAAAAAATCTGGGGGCACCTGGGTGGCTCAGTCGGTTAAGTGTCTGACTTCAGCTCGGGTCATGATCTCATGGTTCATGGGTTTGAGCCCCGCATCAGGCTCTGTGCTGACAGCTCAGAGCCTGGAGCCTGCTTCAGATTCTGTGTCTTCCTCTCTCTTTGCCCCTTCCCCGCTTGTTCTCTCTCTCTGTCTCTCAAAAATAAGTAAACGTTAAAAAAAATTCTTTTAAATCTGTACATAAGCTATAAAAGGAAAAAATGGATAAATTAGACCTCCTCAAAATTAAAATAATTTCTTCTGTAAAAGACCCTGTCAAGAGGATGAAAACACAACCTAAAAAGTGGGAGACAATATTTATAAGCCACATATCTGACAAAGAACTAGTTTCTAGAATATATAAATAACTCTCAAAACATAAAAAAAAAACCAAATCCAATTAGAAAATGGGTAAAGACAAGAACCAAATATCCTTTTTTTTTAAAAAAAAAATCTAATTAGAAAATGGGTAAAGACAAGAACAAACATCCTTTAAAAAAAAAAAAAAGTTTATTTATTTTGAGAGAGAGCAGCCGTGAGCAGGGGAGGGGCAGGGAGAGAGAATCTCAAGCAGGTTCTGTGTTATCAGTGCAGAGCCTGATGTGGGGCTTGATCACATGAACTGTGGTGATTATCAAGCACTTACTATATACCAAGAAGTAGTCTAAGAACTATATATACTTATGTAATCATCACAACAACCCTCTGAAGTAGAAACTGTTACTACTGGTCCCATTTCACAGACTCCCAGGCTGGACATTGTAGGATGAATAGGAGTTAACTAGGTGAAGAAAGGTAGTGGTGGATTAAATGGGATCCAGGCAGAATGAAAAGTGTGTACAAAGGCACTGAGGCAGAAGAAAGTGAGGACTATTCAGAGGTCCTGTGAGTAATTTCAGATGGCTGGCACCCAGAAAGGACTAGGGGAAAAGAAGCTGGAGAGAGATCACAGATGGATGGATGTAGATGTTTCTCATTTCCTCTTGCCAAACACGCACACACACACACACACACTGCATTTGGCTGCCTCCACCTGACTAACATGCAGTTTCTAACAGAGCCTAGGAAGCAATGCCTGGGTTCAGACTCAAAGGTTGGGTAAGTGTCACCCAGACACAAAGGAGGAACTGAGTGTTTGTGTAGAGGAAGTGGCATGAGATGTCTAGGCTGGAGTGTTTAAGGAACTGACCGATACTGGGGGTGGTTAGCTATGAAGTATGGAGGGAGAGGAGCCACAAATGAGCCCAAAGAAGGATAACTGGTATAGGATCTGTAGGCCACATTAAGGAGTTCACACCTCATGGTGATTACAAAATCAATAGAAAAGAAATGATCAAGTATCTACTCCAGGCAGGCCCTGTGGTAGAGGCCTAGGGAGATACAGTGATGTGCACAGCCTCTAAGGAGCTCACAGAGTAGCTGAAGAAATAAAACCTGAGTGAATATAAGAAAACTAATTGATGATAAAAGGCCACATATAACAAGGAATACTTATGCAATGTTGGAGTTTATGGGAGGGAAAGACAATTGGCTGGAGAGGCAGGGATAATCGGAGTGGGGAAAGGAATGGGGCCTTGATGGACCACTTGGGAAGGAGACAGGGAGACAGCCTTCTGGATAGGACAGCCCAAGCATGAATAAATAGATCTATCAGACATATTTGGACAAGACCAAGTAAGCCCTTGGCCAAAGGGTAGGTATGTTCAGGGAATACGAAAGAACCTTAGAACAGGTGCATATCATCAAATCGTGAAGAGCCCCACATGCAAGAGTAAGGAATTTGAATTTAAATCTCTATGGGCAAAGAAGGACCATCCTGTCCTTTTCAGCGTGGAGCAACTTGATTAAGGTGATCTTGTTTGGTGATTAATCTGGAATAAAAGAGAGAGCCAAATCAGGGAGACGATTTAGGTTAGTGCTTATGTCAAAGTTTGGAACAAGGTTGGCAGAAATAAAGATGAAATGCGAGGCCAGAGGGAAGAAAGTGTGACCCATCATTTCACTTTTTTTGTAGGAAACTTTGGTCCTCCTCACCACCAGCCCTGAACCCGCTGTGTTACTGTCTCTTGCTGGACATGCTTTCAAGGCAATAAGTGGTTTTTGAAGGGCCTACAATGTGTCTGACACTGAGCTGGGCACCTGGGGTGGGGGAAGAAAGATAAAAAAAGACTGCCTTGTTGGAAGTTTATAGCTTAAAAAAGAGGAGGATGGGAGAAAAACAGATGTATATTAAAAAAAAAAAAATCACAGGGGGCCTGGGTGGCTCAGTCGTTAAGTGTCTGACTTGGGCTCAGGTCATGATCTCACAGTTCATGAGTTCCAGCCCTACATTGGGCTCTGTGCTGACAGCTCAGAACCTGGAGCCTGCCTCAGATTCTGTGTCTCCCTCTCTCTCTCCTCCTCCCCTGCTCATGCTCTCAAAAATGAATAAGCATTAAACAAAATTAAAAAAAAATCACACTGGGGCACCTGGGTGGCTCAGTCAATTAAGCATCCAACTCTCGATCTCAGCTCAGGTTTTAATCTCAGTGTCATGAGTTCAAGTGCCACACTGGGCTCCACACTGGGTGTGAAGCCTACTTAAAATTGCAGTAATACATGACATGAACAATGTGTTAAAACAGACCTGAAGGAAAGATGTGGAGAAGGGAGGTGGCATTAATTGTGCCGGGAGGTGGGACTTGCAAGGGGCCCTGAAGAATGCGAAGGGTGTGCAGGCACTTTTCTTGTCTTCCCCCATTAGCCACAGGAAGAGGGACTTGCTGGGTCCCCTTACCCGCCTCCAGCAGTCTCATCACCTGGACTCCATACCAGCTGTTCCCAAAGGAGGAAAGGTCAAAGTGCATGCATACAACCTTCTCTTCAGTAATGAGTAGAAGTGGCTAATCTGTGCCAGGGACTCTGCCAAGAGGCTTCCAGCTGTCATTTCTAATTCTCATAACAACAAAATGGTGGTGGCATTGACTCCATCTTACTGAGGAAACTGGGTTCACAGCTAGAAAGTGGCTAAGCCAGGACTGAAGCTGAGTCCTTTCTAGCTTCAAAATCTACTTCCTTTCCTCTATGCCATATGGCTGCTTTGGGCCTGCATTAAGTCTTTATGAAGTCATGTGGTACACTTAAAAGACACACACATAGCAAACATTCAATACTTGTGCAGGGAACTGGGTATTTACCCCAAAAATACAAGAACACTAATTCAAAGGGATACATGCACCCCTGTATTTTTATTGCAGCATTATTTACAATAGCCAAATTATGGAAGCAGCCCAAGTGTCCATCAATAGATAAATGGTATATATATATATACCGCATCATATATATATATATATATATATATATATATATATATATATACCGCATCTTATATATATATATATATATATATATATATATACCACATCTTATATATATATATATATATTCATTCTGCATATGTATATGTATATATACATATATGTGTGTGTATATATATATATATATACGTATATATATATACACACAGACACACAGACACACAGACACAATGGAGTATTATTTAACCACAAAAAGAATGAAATCTTGCCCTTGCAACCATATGGATGGAGCTAGAGTATAATGCTAAGCAAAATAAGTCAGAAAAAGACAAATACCATATGAGCCTGCTTATATGTGCAATTTAAGAAACAAATGAGTAAAGAAAAAAGAGATAGAAACCAGAAAGCAGACTTGTAGCTACAGAGAACAAACTGATGGTTACCAGAGGCAGGGTGGGGGGAGTAGGGGGAGGGGGTGGGAGGGTGGAGGATGAGGGAAACAGATGGTGGGGATTAAAGAGTAACTCATCGTGATGATTGCTGAGTAATGTACAGAATTGTTGAATCACAATAGGTACACCTGAAACTAATATAACATTGTTAACTATGCTGGAATCAAAATTAAAAAAAAAAACTAAAAAAAAACTTGTGCAGTGAATAAATGGGTAAGAACAAAAGACTAAGCTTCTCAGGAGGGGCAGCCTCTGGGAAGTGCGTCCCTGCATCCTGCAGAATGAATTTACTTTCCTTGCTATTGACAGATCAGCCATCAGACCCCAGGGCGCAGGGAGGCACTCCCCAAGCCCAATGGAAAGGCACCTCTCAATGGAAACTAAACCACCAAGTTGAGTGGATTTGTCACACGGTTACTGAAAGTAGCCTGTCCTTGGTGCTGGCAGTTCAGAAGGGAGAATACTTTTCCTGAGTTTCGACGTCATTGACATAGCTCCTCACTGTTTATTTATGCCACCAGCCCAATAGCACAAGTTCACTTGTTTTGTTTTGTCAAAGTTGGCAAATCTAAATTTCATTTTGTGGTATTCTAATATATTCGCGAACATCCAAGAGAAATCTGCCAAATAAAATATATAAGATACATACTTTAATGTTTGAATTTCTGTGCGTCTTTAGGATGGTTTCCTAGGAGTGATATTTCCGGGCCAGAGTAAACGGCTATGTGAAATTGTTAGCCATTGCCAGCTTGCCCAGGAAACTGATTTCCATCTGCAGCGAATTATAGCCGTGACAATACAGCGACTGGACTGTGGCACGGAGGAGACCCAGCGGCGATCCCACCCTCTCTGCAGCAGGGGTGCACCTTGACCGACAGTTTGCCCAGTGCTGCCGCACCTGGGGCACTTCCCAAATCCTGGCCCAAGAGGAGACACCATCCCCGCCACCCCACCTTCCCGGCCCAAGGCTTCGGGCTGCTCCGTGGCAGGCAGGCAGAGGGCATGTTAAAGCAAAATCGGCCTCATTTAACGGAAAAGTTCAAGCAAATGTAGCAATTTGTTATCAGAAGGCAGTCAGCTCTCTCAGAAGACTAAGTGGGGACCAGAAGACGGGGCCAGGTGGCCTACAGCTGTGCTTTGAAGAAGACAGTCTGGGCCAGGGCTGGTCACCTGCCATCTCTGGGAAGACAGCAGCAGCCCACGTTTCTCTCAGCGTTGCTCTTTCAGCCTCTGCTGACATCAAGGATCTCCTGCAGAGGTCCTGACAGCTGGAGAGCGAGCTGCTTTTGTTTCTGACAGCCTCCCCTCTGCGATGGTGTGTGTGAGCCTCTGCCGCAGGGCAGGCACCGAATGGTGACGAGTATGTCTGCCCAGCCTGAAGCTGAGCATGCGCTCTGTTGGGCCTTGCCACCGGCTGCCCGGGATCGCCACCACGTGCGGAGAGGACAGGGCTGTGAGCTTCCTGAACATGGGGTTCCGATCTGCATCTGCACGCTGCTGCCCACGGTCCCTGGGACTGACACTCAAACAAAAGCCGCTCGGAAGTGGGAACTGGCGTCCGTCCGAGGCTTTCAGTAGAGATTCACAGGACAGAGTTGGGACTAGAAGCCCTTTGTAAAGGCTAGTGTCAAGTGAAATTATCGTTATTATTAGATAGGTACTCAATAAATGTTTAACCGGTGATTAAATAAATGATGTGGAGAAAAAGGGGATGGTAGGAGTAAGTGTTCCAGAAACTCCGATTAGCATGGGGGGAGGGGCTGCTGAAGAAGGGTGACGAGGATGGGCTTATGGGAATGGGGAAAATTTCTAGCCAGGGAAACGCTGCGCCAGCACTCAGCTCAGCAACAAGCACAATTTATCTGCAGCAACATCCTGGTCAGCGGGGCCTATAAGGAAGTTGTGAGAAATAGGGTCCAAAGGTAACTCAGTGATAGCTAACATTGATCAAGAGTCACTTTGTGCTAGGCACTGAGGTAAGAGCTGTACCTTGGTAACCTTGCTCAATCCTCAGAACAGCCCAGTGATGCAGTTACTATTATGATCATCCTCAACCTATAGAACAGGTAATTGAGACCCAGAGAAGTTAATTAATTTACCTGAAGGCTAGTGAGAGCCAAACCATTTAGTGCTTTCAATGCTAAATTAGGACTCTGACTTTCCACAGTGGCACAGGGGAGCCCCTGAAGGTTCTTGAGCAGAAGAGTAACATGGCAATGTAAGTGCTTCTGAAAAAAGCAATAAGGCACAGCAGTTAGGAATTTGGACTTTGACACCAATCTGGTGTTTTAAAAATCCCAGTTCTGCCAGTTGCTAGCTGTGTAATCTTAAAACACTTAAAAAAGTTTTTTGTGTGTGGGGGGCAGAGACAGAGAGAGGGAGAAAAAGTGAATCCCAAGCACAGCCCACACTGTCAGGGCAGAGCCCCAGGCGGGGCTCGAACTCACAAACTGGGAGATCATGATGTGAGCTGAAATCAAGAGTCACTTAACCGACTGAGTCACCCAGGTGCCCCCTAGCCTAATCTTAGGGATATTATTTGACAGCACTGTACTTCAATCTCCTCATCTATAAAATGGGGGTAATAAAAGCATCCAGCTGTTAGGATTTTATGAGGAATAAATGAGATAGGGAAATGCGGAGCCCTTAGAACAATGATGGCACGTATGTGTATGACAAGTGTCAGCTATTATCAATGTGTTATCTGTCCACTGGATGGACTAGAGAGGTCAGAGGCAAGGGAGGCAAGCAGAAGGTTGATGGCAACTGGAATAGAGAGCAAGGTATTTTAGGGGTGCCTGGCTGGCTCAGTTGGTAGCATGTGACTCTCAATCTCAGGGTTGTGAGTTCAAGACCCACATTGGCATGGAGCTTACCAAAAAAAAGAGAGAGAGAGAGAGAGCAAGATATTTTAAAGTAAGTTCCAGGGGCACCTGGGTGGCTCAGTCGGTTAAGCACTTGACTTCGGCTCAGGTCATGATCTCACGGTTCATGGGTTCGAGCCCCACGTTGGGCTCTGTGCTGACACCTCAGAGCCTGGACCCTGCTTCGGATTCTGTGTCTCCCTCTCTCTCTCTCTCTCTCTGCCTCTCCCTCACTCACACTCTGTCTCTGTCTCTCAAAAATGAATAAATGTAAAAAAAAATAAAAGATCCAGTGGGAGTCATTCACTGGAAATGTGGGATAAAGAAGAGTAGTTAATAAGGACTTTCAGGTTTCCACTCTCATTAACTGGGAGAAAAAGGACTTCTGATAGCAACAGAAAAACTAGGAGAGGGACTAGTGCTTCGAGGGCAAGACACAATTTGGGAACCATGGGAGTGATGTCAGGAGGACCTTGGGTTCTACAGTGGCCTATCACCTTGGCAAAAGCCTCCTTCCTCCTCCAGGCCTGTTTTCCCATCAGTGAAATGAAACTTTTACCCTTGAGACCTCAAAAATCTCTCCCAACTCAGATATTTTCCAGTCTCACCTGGGAGTGCTCTAACGGGAGAATAAATGCTGATGGCCTGGCTCTTAGGCTTTATGAGGTTCAGGCCTAGGTGACAGGAGGAAGGCAGTAATATACGAAGAGGACCACCCCCCCCCCTTATTTTTTCTGTGATAGCGCCCTCCTCCAGGCTCTCCAAAACAGCTCGTCCCGTAGATCCTTGCACCCCTCAAGAGATTTTAGGCACTGGTGTCAGAGAAAGTGAAGTTCAATGTTTATTTGATTTAGCCACACTCTCTTTCACTTGATTGGTTCCTGACTTGGGCTTTGTTTTTCTCCCAGATTAGAGAAGAAAGAGGAGGTTGTTTTTAAAAGTTCACTGTCCTTAGCACTGGCGTCAGACTCACAGCAACAGTGAAACTGAACCCTTGTAGTGGCAGCAGACCAGGAGAGCTTGTATTTACAAGAGGGCGCACCTGAGGGGTCAGAGCACTGTATGCCCAAGTGTGCGCCTGCAGATGGCCTCCGGCAGGTGCCTGCGAGTGACTTCCGTTCAGGATGGCTACAGGAGAATGGGCAGGCACTCTTCTGAGAAAAGCTGCATTTTGAAATAGGAGTTTCACATAAAATAAAATAGAAGGACAAAAACAGGGCTGGGTAATGAAAATGTTGAATGTATGCCGATCAACTTAGGTAGAAACAAACACCTGGGGAGATATTCTTCCCCTAGTAAAGTACCGCTTAACTCAACATAGACGCCCCTTCCTCCTTTTTCTTTTTTTTTTAAACTAGCAACTGTGCCTAGAACCTTTTTCTCAGGTTGTGACAATATTTAGGAATTTAGGAGGTACAATTAATTCTAACACATAGTGATTGATAGTCATTTAAGAAATCTTAGGGTGCCTGGGTGACTCAGTTGGTTGAGCGTCTGACTCTTGATTTCAGTTCAAGTCACAATCTCAGGGTCGTGAGATCGAGCCTCACATTGGGTTCTGCACTGAGCCTGGAGCCTACTTGGGATTCTATCTGTCTTTCTCTCTGCACATGTCCCAGCTCGTGCTCTCTTCCTCTCTCAAAATAAATAAATAAACATAGAAAAAAAAAAGAAAGAAACCTAACTCAAAAAGAAGTGACTCAAACTTAATGACTAGAGGGAACTTTAACAATAAGTAGGTTTTTTTCACATCATGCAGAATCATCACTGCTATTTGTGTCAGTAAATATTTACTGGGTATTTCTGTATTTAAAGCATCCTGTTTGTCAAAAGTATTTTGTACACTTTATTTTTTTAATTTTTAAAAGTTTATTTATTTTGAGAGAG
Organism: Panthera tigris; assembly: GCF_018350195.1. Lineage (NCBI taxonomy): Eukaryota > Metazoa > Chordata > Mammalia > Carnivora > Felidae > Panthera > Panthera tigris. The sequence goes on from NC_056668.1 coordinate 73,410,288, forward strand.
AGGGTGAGAGGGTGCATGCACGCATGAGTGGGGGAGGGCTGAGAGTGGGGGAGAGAGAACTCCAAGCAGGGTCTGCACTGTCAGCCCATAGCCCAACGTGGGACTCAAACTCACGAACTGTGAGATCATGACCTGAGATGAGTTCAAGAGTTGGAGGCTTAACTGACTGCACCACCCAGGTGCCCCTTTTATACATTTGAAAGCACTGTGCAAAGATGTTAGCATGTTTGTTGGATTCACAGACTCTAAAAAATGGTCCCTGTCTTACAGAGAGGGAAACAGAGGCCTAGGAAGCAAAAAGAATTACCAATCATCTTTCTCTATTTTAAGTGATAGCACCAGGCTCTCGTGAGACAAGGAGACAAGACACGCAAATGATAATCCAGCTCAAGAAAGAAGACATGGAGAAATTCAACCCCTAGTGTTTAATTCCTCGTTTGTACTTCATTTGAATTGTGCAGACTTGTTCCTCTGAAGGTGAACGGGCGAACTGGGAACCCAAGTCTTCTGAGCAAGGCTGGGGAGACAGGAGAGCAACCTGAAAGGGAAGCAGGCAGAGAAGTGACTAGATACGGAAGCAAATCCCTGGGTCCCTGGAGAGAGAGTGCTGCTGAAGAGTGATAGTGACTGAGACCTGACACAAGTATCAGATCTCTAGTAAGAGGCCTGGGAGTCCACTTTTAACCAGCACCTGCAGGGACTTCCGTGATTGGCTAAGTGTCAACACGGAGCACATAGGGAAAGAGCGAGGGGAGTGTGGGAAGAACCCTGCTTTGGCCCAGTCGTTCCACTGAGGCTGATCTCAGTGACATAATCAGAAGTATGGACAAAGGTTTACACTTGAGAATGAATTATAACGCCTCTGTTCTCCCCTTGTCTCTCTCCCCCTTGCCCTCATCACGCTGAAATACTTGTGGTTCCCCTAAAAGCGCTGCATCCTCTCTCTCTTGTCTCTAGGCCTTTATACATATGTGTATTTCATTTTCCATTCTTCACTATCCTTCTAGAATCAGCTAAGTGTCATCTCCTTCAAGAAGCATTTTTCTCTCACTAAATGTTTTGGGCTGAATTGAATCTACGTATTGAGGCCCTGACCCCAATGCCTTGGAATGTCACTGTGTTTGGAGATCGGCCTTTAAAGTAGTGATTTAAGAGGAGTTAAGATGAGACAGTTATGGTGGGCCCTAATCCAGTCTGGGGTGGTGTCCTTGTAAGAAGAAATTTGTACACACAGACACCGGGGATGCAAGCCCAGAGAGGAAGGACCGTCAGAGGTTACAGACCACCTGTGAGTCAGGGAGAGAGACCTCCGAAGAAACCAGACCTGCATCTTCCAGACCCTGGAAGAATGAGAAAATACATCTTTGTTCGTTGAGCCACTCAGTCTGTGCTGCTTTGTAAGTTCTTTCCTCTTGGGGCGCCTGGGTGGCTTGGTCGGTTAAGCGTCCGACTTCGGCTCAGGTCATGATCTCACGGTCCGTGGGTTCGAGCCCCGCGTCGGGCTCTGTGCTGACAGCTCAGAGCCAGGAGCCTGTTTCAGATTCTGTGTCTCCCTCTCTGTCTGCTCCTCCCCTGTTCATGCTCTGTCTCTCTCTATCTCAAAAATAAATAAACATTAAAAAAAAAATTGTCTCATCTTATATATTGATTGTTGATGTCTGTTTCCAAGTCACTTTGCTTCTGCCTTTGGAGTTCCTGGAGGCCCAGACTTGCTCATTTTTGTATCATCAAACCCAGCACATTGCCCCATTCTTGAAAGGCAAGAGTTCAACAGATGCAGAATGAATGAATTAATATGAATGGAAACAACATGCAACGTAAATGATAAGCCATGTGGGACTGGATAAGGAGACTATGGCATATTGATACGACTAAAATAACGCTTACGACCAATTTTTAATAAATCGGGGAAATGTTTATATTCTTATTTTAAGTGGAAGAAGGTCAGGTGACAGATTCTACCTTTAGGATAAATGCCACCATATTAAAATGACTCAAAAGTGCCGGAAAGGACATGTGTATGGCTCTCACAGTGCCTCGCCTGGGCAGTGCCATCATGGATGTTTGTCTTTGTTCTCGCTTCCTATTTCACAGATTTGTGCTATGCTACTTCTTACTGAAAGTCTTCCTTAGTACCTAGGAAGTTTCCACAACCATCTGTACTCACCTTCTTTGCTGCGTCTCTCTTTCTGTGTCTCAACTTCCTGGTTTCTTTTATTTCTCAGTTTTACTACCTTAAACTGTAAATACCTAGGAATGGGAGCGGTGTTCTGTGCTACTGTTTCTTCAGTGCTTGGCACATTCTAAAACGCATAGTAGTCACTCATGAAATAATATTTTATTTTATTTTATTTTATTTTATTTTATTTTATTTTATTTTAGAGAGAGTGAGGGTGCAAGTGGGGAAGGGGCAGAGGGCGAGAGAGAGAGAGAGAGAGAGAGAGAGAGAGAATCCCAAGTGGGCTCCACACTCAGCGTGGAGCCTGACTCGGGGCTTGATCCCATGACCCCAGGATCATGATCCGAGCCAAAATCAGACGTTGGTCGCTTAACCAACTGAGCCACCCAGGTGCACCACAAAATACTTCTTCAATGAATGGTGACCACAACAACCACAGAAAAGAACGTATTATTTTTAAGTTTATTTATTTTGAGAGAGAGCGAGCGAATGAGCAGGGGAGACGCAGAGAGAGAGGGAGAGACAGAATCCCAAGCAGGCTCTGTGAGATCAGCACCGAGACCAATGCGGGGCTTAAGCTCACGAACTGAGAGATCATGACCTGAACTGAAGTTAAGAGTCAGGTGCTTAACCCACTGAGCCATGCAGGTGCCCTGGTATTTTTTTTTTTTTTTTTTTAAGAAAATTCTCACTAAACCTCTTTTCCCTATGTCTCACAAGCCAGGAATAAGTGAGCAGAGGCAATGGTTTGTCACTATGAAAAGAGGCCAATAACTATTCGGGTAAGCTTGCATCAGGAAAAGGGACGAGGTGGATCCTCGGGGAAGAGAAGAATTTTGTAATTCAGGAAAACTGTCTGACAGACCCTGGTGTACAATATGCTGAGGATGGGGAAACAATTTTGTCCACATTTTGTCAGAGCTCTCCAATATCCCTTACCAATCAGTCCACTTGCTCCCTTATAACTTGAGGTCATGGTGAGATAGACATGCATATTTGCAATGAAAAGTTACTAGCAAGGGGCACCTGGGTGGCTCAGTCGGTTGAGCATCCGACTTCAGCTCAGGTCGTGATTTCACGGCTCGTGAGTTTGAGCTCCACGTCGGGCTCTGTGCTGACAGCTCAGAGCTTGGAGCCTGCTTTGAATTCTGTGTCTCCCTCTCTCTCTGCCCCTCCCCCGTCCATGCTCTGTCTCTGTCTCTCTCTCAAAAATAAATAAACATTCAAAAAATTTTGAAAAAAAAGTTACTAGCGAAACATATGGAACATTAACGTGCTACAAGCAAATACTTTTTCCTCTGAAGTTGAGCCTCAGTTTCATTTAGCAATGAACACCCACATCCATCTGTACTGGAAGATGAGAGGGAACCTGTCTACATAAATACCAGATCAAGGTCTCCTTCCAAGGCTTAAAACTGCTGGGACTGTTTGTGGGGCCCTCCACCGAGATCCTTATGGGAGTAACACTCTGGATTCATCTGGGTTTCACCCACAGACTCAGAAGGAAGTGAAGCCCATTGGGCCCGAAGCAAAGATGGGGATCTTAGAAATACAGCTGCAAGTTTGAGCTTGTGTGTAAATGTTCCTCTGCATCATGCATGTGCTGTTTTCTGATTTGCTTGGCTCTGAAGGCTAAGCTTTCGGGCTTTAAATTTAATCCCAACAGACCTGAATTGAAGCCTCTTAATTATGCCTATGATGTAGTAAATCAACACCCTATTAGGAAGTCATTCAAGTATTAAATATTTAGGAACTTATTACAAGAGAATTGCAACATGTAAGCCCTCCGGCGGAAGAGACGCTGCTAATCTCTTTTGCGTACAGAGCTGTGCTGGCTGACGTTGTGCAAGACAGTGCTGGGCTACTGTTCATATGCCCCAAAGCCTACATCCCATCTTTTAAATAATGAAAACATTCAGTATAATGCCTCTCCTCCATCTTTCCTACCTTTTTTCTTCTTGCCTTTTTGTGGCCCCTTTTAAGTTGAAATTAAATCCTGAGTTGCAGCGAAAGAACATTCATTCATTCAACCAACATTTCCAGTATTGAATAGCTTCTGTGTACCAGGCACTGCTGTAAGCACTTGGGATTTATCAGTAGATAAAACAAAGATCTCTGCTCTTGTGGAGCTTATTTTCTAACGGGGAAAACTGACCATAAACAAAAAAGCATAATAAATAAGAAAATTGAATAGGTGTTAGGACACAGGTGCTATGGAAAAAAGATAAGCAGTAGGGCCAAGTGATGTTGGGGGTGGTGGGGTGGGGGCTGGACTATTAAACAGGTGATTTGCCACATGGAGAGACCTGAGCATACATGGAGAATGTGAGGCAGTTAGGCAATTAAACATTTGGAGGAAGAGCTGCAAGAAAGAGTAACCAGAGTAAAGGTCCTGAGGCCACAAGTGCTGCCTGTGTCAGCAGAACCCCAAGGAGACCATGTGGCAGGTAAGGAGTGAGCCAGGGTAGGATAGTAGGAGGGGATATCAGATAAGGAGGTGGGGGGAAGCGGTCAGGAAGGCCTACGTAAGTATGTTTGATGGCTTTTCTAGTCTACGCAGAAACTGGAAGAGGTCAGGTGATTGAACAAAGTCTGGTTCTTTGAATAAGCAGAGTGGAAACCTGGGAATCAGACCTGGACTTTGCTTTTCTTTCTACCACGAAGTTAATTCCTGACCTTGGGCAAGGCCTATTTCAGAGCTTCGATCATTTCTAAGGCTCTTTTCGGTTCTAAGGTCCTGTGACTTTAGGCAGCCATTTACAACACGTGATTTAAGTAGCCAGAAAATGTCTCAAAGTCCAAGAATCTCATGTATCTTCAGCCACCGGACCCCAAATCCCCAGACAAGCCTCAAGGCCTCAGCCTTTCTGGAGTGGTGGGGCCCATTTGAAAAAAATCAGATGGGAGCTACAGAACTTCTCCCCAGAGAAAGGTAGAGCCACATCTGTACAAAGAATGTTGTTGACAGCTATAGGGGGAGTCACGGGGTCCTCGAAGCATAACCATGTACACCCCCCACAAAGTGATGTGTGGGCTACTCTAAAATCAGTGCGTTAAAAAAATTAAAAATTAAAAATTAATAAAATCAGTGCGTTAATGAGACTTGTTAATTTCCCTTCAACTTCCTTTTTAAAAAAAATTTTTTTTAAATGGTTTTGTTTATTTTTGAGTGAGAGAGAGAGAACATATGCAAGCGGAGGGGGGGTGCGGGTGCAGAGAGAGAGGCAGATACAGAATCTGAAGCAGGCTCCAGGCTCTGAGCTGTCAGCACAGAGCCCGACATGGGACTTGAACCCACGAGTGGTGAGATCATGACCTGAGCTGAAGTCGGATGCTCAACCGACTGAGCCACCCAGGCGCCCCACAACTTCCTTTTTTTAAACTTTCTACTATGAAAATATTTCATATGTTCAGAGAAATGGAAAGAATAGTACAACAAATTCCTTCCCCTCTTCCATGTAAATGTTTTAAATGTTAATATTTTACCATATCTACTTTATCTATCATCTATCTTGTTTTGCTATTGTCAACCCATTCGAAAATTGCAGATATCATGGTACTTTATCCCAAAATACTTTCCACAAGTATCTCTTAAGAATAAGAACAGGGGCACCTGGGTGGCTCAGTCGGTTAAGCACCAGACTTTGGCTCAGGTCATGATCTCTCGGTTTGTGGGTTTGAGCCCCGTGTCAGGCTCTGTGCTGACAGCTCAGAGCCTGGACCTGTTTCGGATTCTGTGTCTCCCTCTCTCTCTGCCCCTTCCTCGCTCACACTCTGTCTCTCCCTCACTCAAAAACTAAATGAACATTTAAAAAATTAAAAAAAAAAAAGAATAAGAACAAAATCAGGCTGCTCTTTCTGCCTACCAGTCCTGTCCCATGTTTTAATAAAACCACCCTTAAAAAAAAAAAAAAACAGATTAAGAACAATACCGTTATCACATCTAAGAACACTAAGATTGATTCCACAATCTTATATCCAGTCCAAACTCAAAATTCCCTTCATTCTAAGAATTCCTTTTATATATTACCAGGATTCCAATCAAGGTTCACACATTGCATTTGATTGTTATGTTTTGTTAGTCTGTTTTATTCTAAAACATTCCCTGCATGGTTTTGTTTTTTGATTGTTTATTTTCAAGAACTGACTTTGAAAGAGTTCAGACCAGTTGTCCTATAGAATGTTCCCACTTCTGGATTTGGTTATTTTCTACCAGTGTCTAACTCATGTCTTCCCATGAGGGTGGGATAGTGGAGATACATGGACAGAGGGGAGTAGGACTGAATTTAGAGTTTAGCTCTGAAGTTGATCATTTTCACTCTTCAATTTCCTCATCTAAAAATTGGAGTAATAATAATTTCCTTTTTAATGGATTGTTGGGCTCACATGAAATAATAGATAAGGAAATTCTTTCCTTGGGGGCGCCTGAGTGGCTCAGTGGGTTAAGCAGTGTCTGATTCTTGGTTTCAGGCCAGGTCATGATCTCACGATTTGTGAGTTTGAGCCCTGCATCAAGGTCCATGCTGACAGTGTAGATCCTGCTTGGGATTTTGTCTTTCTCTCTCTCTGACCCTCCTGCACACTCTCTCACTCTCTCTCTCTCTCTCAAAATAAATGAATAAACTTAAAATAATTCTTTCCTTGTAAAATGAGAAGATTTATATGGAAACAGATCTGCTTTAGGGAGTGACACCAAGTGGAGAGGTGTCCTGGATTCATCTCAAGTAAGTGAGCAAAGTATGAATCTGTGTATCTATCTGTCTGTCTGTCTGTCCATCTATCATCTACCATCTACAGTGATGAATTTCTGGTACTTCTTAGAGTTATTGGGAAGAGTTGGGCGGGGGGGTGGGGCATGGTCAGTTTTTTCCCATGATGATTTAATGGCAGTGGTTTTCAGTTGAGAGCAATTTTGCCCTCCAAGAGGACATTTGGCAATGTCTCAATACATTTTGATTGTCCAACTGGAGAGCTGCTGCTATTTAGTGGGTGAGGGCCAAAGATGCTGCTAAATATCCTACAATGCACAGAGCAACCCCCCACCAGACCCCCACTTCCAAATGATCTAGCTCAAAGTGCCAATATAGAAAAACCTGATTTAATGTGAGGCACAATTAAGTACTGAACCTTAGTCCACAATCCTGGACCAATTCTTCAAATAAATACTGGGATTTGAGGTGACTTGCACCAAAATTCCATGCACTAAGGTGGCAGGTTATGAATAGGAGAAGAAAAACAGAAAGAAAAAAAAAACGGAGACAAAAATTTTAATTACTTCGATCAACATAATTGCTGTGGTTCAACTGAGCTTCCCCCCAGGCTATAAAAGAAATTAAAATCAGTTGTATAGTTTTGATTATCAGAAAGGATAATTCCTAAGGGACATTGCATTTCCTAAAATAAAGCTTAACATGAAATTTTCATGAAGTATTCTGTAATACAAAGAACGATAGTGATATAGTAATGGGATGGGCAATGTTCTTATTATTTGTGCAAAAAAGTGCAGAAGTAAGCTCCACGCAGCTATTTATTATGACAATTTGGATTTTAAAAAACTATAGGGAGGGGTGCCTGGGTGGCTCAGTTGGTTGAGCGTCTGACTTCAGCTCAGATCATGATCTCACAGTTCGTGAGTTCAAGCCCCACATTGGGGTCTGTGCTGACAGCTCAGAGCCTGGAGTCTGCTTCAGATTCTGTGTCTCCCTCTCTCTCTGCCCCTCCCCTGCTCATGCTCTGTCTCTTTCTCTCTCTCTCTCAAAAATAAATAAACATTAAAAAAAAGTTAAAAAAACTATAGGGAAAATGTTCAGGTGATGCTGTTAGGGTGATTGTGAGGCACTAAATACGATTCCATTTGGAGCCTTCTGATGGTCTAATTCAATGACAGAATTGAATTATGGTACTTGGAGGAATATAAGGTTTAAATAAAGCACTACTGAGCCATGGCCCTCATTATGTTATTTAAAACCCTTTGTAAATATACTTTTTTTTTAGACATAACATCTTTATTGGGATATTACTCGCATACCATAAAAATTACCCTTTAAAGTGCACAAGTCAGTGTTTTATAGCATATTCACAGAGTTATAAAACCATCACCAGTATCTGACTTCAGAATATTTTCATAACCTCAAAAGGAAACCCCATACAGGTTAGCACTCATTCTTTATTCCCTCCTTACCCCAGTCCTAGCAAACATTAGTCTACTTTTTATCTCTATGGACTGGCCTGTTCTGGAAAATTCATAGAAAAGGAATCATGTAATATGTTGCCTTTCGTGACGGACTTCTTTTGTTTTGCATGTTTTCAAGGTTCGCCCATGTTGCAATGTGTATCCACATTTCATTTTTTATTGCCAAATAATATTCCATTGTGTGAATATACTGTATTTTGTTGTTTCATGTATCAGTTGATGAACATTTGGATTATTTTCATTTTCTAGTTAATATAAATAATGCTGCTATGAACTTTGGCATGAATGTTTTTATCATGATAGGGTATTGCATTTTGTCAAATATTTTCTCTGCATCTATTGTGATGATCATATGATTTTTGTCCTTTATCCTCTTAACATGGTATATTACATTTACTGATTTTTCTGTGTCTTTTTTGTGTGTCAAGTTGTCTAAGCAATTTCTCCAGTTATTCAATTAAAGACTAATCTAGAGGTTGCTATGGAGGTATTTTGTAGATGTTATTGACCATATCCTAAAGAATATGGGTGAGGGGCGTCTGAGTGTTTCAGTCAGTTAAGCTCCTGCTTCAGCTCAGGTCATGATCTCAGCTTCGTGGGTTCCAGCCCTGCGTTGGGCTCTGTGCAGACAGTTCAGATCCTGCTTCTGATTCTGTATCTCCCCCTCTCTCTCTCTCTCTCAAAAACAAATAAACATTAAAAAAAAAAAAAAGAATATGGTTGAGCCGAATTCAGTCATTTGAAAGGCTTTACAAGTAGAGCTGAAGCTTGCCTAAGGAAGAAATTCCATCTAAGAGTGCCGGTCAGCCCTTCCTGAGGACCAGCCCTGCAAATTTCAGCCTTGCCTAGCCAGCCCCCATAATCATATCAACCAAATACTTGCAATAAATCTTTTAGTATATATCAATGTATATCTTCTACTGATTCCACTTCTCTGATTGATTCCTGACTTTTACAAGAAGCACCAAAGTTATTGAAAAATGTGTAAGAATTCTAAACCTCCTTCCCCTGCATTTAAGGATATAGGCTAATTTATTCAATACTTTTTGAGTAGTACCACCTGTTGGTTGTTGTTCTAGTCGCTGGGCCTATAGGAATGAGCAAAACAGAGAAAGTTCCTATCTTCATGGAGGTTATATGTCAACAATAACAATTACTGACCATCTACTACTGTGGCCACATGTTGTGGGCAATAAAAAGGTGTATACATGACCCTACCTTGTCTCTTGGAGCTTGCAAATTAGTCTGTGAATATCTGGATTGCTATGGAGGAGGATGGACTGGGCATGATTTTTATTTTTAGGAGCACATAATTTCTTTTCTTTTCTTTCTTCTTTTAATTTTTATTTTAAGTAGGCTCCACGCCCAACTTGAGGCCTGAATTCATGACCCTGAGATCAAGAGTCACATGCTCTACTGACCGAGCCAGCCAGGCACCCCTCAGGAACACATAATTTCTTATGGAGAGATAAAATCAAGTATTTTAGGAACCTAAAGGAGCTTTAGGTACTTCTTAAATAGTTGAGATCATTAGGTCCCTGTGACTTCTTTAAAAGTATGTGTATTTTAAAAATGAAATTAAGTTCATGGGGTGCCTGGGTGGCTTGGTCGGTTAAGCATCCGACTTCGGCTCAGGTCATGATCTCACAGTCCGTGAGTTCGAGCCCCGTGTCAGGCTCTGTGCTGACAGCTCAGAGCCGGGAGCCTGTTTCAGATTCTGTGACTCCCTCTCTCTCTCTGCCCCTCCCCTGTTCATGCTCTGTCTCTCTCTGTCTCAAAAATAAATAAACGTTTAAAAAAAATAAAAAATAAAAATGAAATTAAGTTCATAAATTTACTTGAAGATACCTTAGAGTAATCACGTAAACTTAAAAAAATTGTAAAGGGGCTTTTTAGGAAAGCCCCAAGAGGTTTCACTTGGGTTGTCTTTGCTGGTAATAAGGGCTACTTAAATGCATTCAAGGAGTGTAGTGACAAAGAACAGTGTGGAAATGTGGACACATTTCTGGTATTCTTCACCTTAAAGTCTTGCGCTCTTGCATTTTGCGCAGCTGTGTGGAATTTGCAGCACCTTGAGCTGTTTGGACTGTGATTCCTAGGCTGGATTAGATTACAGGTAACCTCACAGGGGAGGTGTGTTTTGGATCAACACACTTTTGAAATGTTTATGAAAGACATTCTTTGGCAGTGGGACTTGCACACAGGAGCTCAGCCGGTGTCGCCTTACCTTACCGATTCTGGGGAGGCATCTCCACCTTGAGGAAAAACACTCAACAAGGAGAGCACACGGGTTCTTTTTCTCCATGACTCTAAGGAAGCAACTGTCTTCAGCAAATGGAAGATAACAAACCGCCTTCTAGTGATCCTGAGGTATTGACCCATGGTTTAGAGTGCAATGAAAATCTGCTGACCTGAGCGGGGCAACCAGGTGCCCATCTGACCTACAATCCTTTCACTGGGCCAGTCTTTTTTGGTGTCAGGAGTGCAAAAGAAACAGTTGACCATGTGTAGCTCAGTCTTGGTCTTCATTTCCTCTGGTAGCCAGAAGTTTCAGCTCAAAATAGGTCACAAGTGACTAGTCCCTGAGAGACTCACAGGAAGTAGCTGCAAAGGTCGGGGGAAATTTTTAATGACTACACAGAAGACCAGTGTGATAGGCTTTGAGGAGCTGCTCTGCTTGGCATTTGAAACAGCCGTGTGGTGGAACTCCTCGGAGACAGAATGACAGGTGTGGAGATGTGAGCCTGGGGCCCGAGTCCCATAAAAGAGACTCTGCTGTGCAAAAAACCCATGTCTGTGTAGAGGAATCAGCTTGCGGGACTCCAGGGATGATCATGAGGGATTTCCAGCATTAAGTTCAGAAACCTGAAACTGCATTCCCCAAGTGAAGAGTTGGGGTTGGGATGAATCTGTAAAATAATTCCAACCTGGAGATGTTGGGATCCCATGAAGGGAGATACATGTTTCTATTAACATACATTTTCATGGACCATTTGTTTCTGAAGCCTACATTTTAATGCTACTTCACTGATACAATTGTTATAGTACAAATGATGGGGTACAGTTACAATCTTTTTAAAAAAATTTTTTTTAACATTTATTTACTATTGAGAAACAGAGAGAGACAGAGCATGAGCATGGGAAGGGCAGAGAGAAGGGGAGACACAGAATCCAAAACAGGATCCAGGCTCTGAGCTGTCAGCATAGAGCCCGATGTGGGGCTTGAACCCACGAACTGTGAGATCATGACCTGAGCTGAAGTCGGATGCTTAACTGACTGAGCCCCCCAGGCACCCCCATACCGTTACAATCTTGACATTATTTCTGTATGATCTTATTGGCTCAGAATACAATTTCAGAACCAGCTCAAGATTGGGGACTATAGTCTCACCTCATACAAAGAGGCAGGATATCATACAGCAGGGACAGACAACTTTTTTTTTTTTTTATAAAGGGCCAGAAAGTAAATACTTTGGGCTTTGTAGGTCATATAGGGTCTGTCACGACTATTCAACTCTCCTGTTGAATCACAAAAGCAGCCACAGATAATATGTAAGCGACTGAGCATGGCTGTGTTCCAATAAAACTCTGTTTATAAAAACAACTTGGGGTTCTAGAGGCTAAAAGCATGGACTCTGGAGCCAGATTCAAATCCTGCCTCTACTATTTGCTAGCTGTGTGACCTTAGAGAACTTAGTTAACTTCTCTGTGCTTTGGTCCTTTTATCTCTAATTTGATCATAGCCTACATTGTTATTTTAAAGATTAAATTAGTGTATTTGTAAAGTACTAAACAGTGTCCGGCCGATAGTAAATGCCATATAAGTGTTTGTTGGATAATTAACTATCCTGTGGAGTGGGTAATATTATTTACATTAAAATTGAAATTCAAAGAAATAAATATGTTACTTCTAAGAAGGCTAAGTCTTGAACCCAGTTTTCCTCTCCTCAATACAATTGCTCTTTACTCAGCAGAGGTGAAATCATTATATCTAAATACAGGGAAATTCTCTGTAACAGCCTATGAGGTAGGTCTTGTCCCTAAAACCATCGTTTAAAGGGCTGTTTGCATTTTTCCTCTCTCCTCATCCACATGAGGAGTTACTGTAAGCAGCGGTGTGTTGGAGCTGGTTTGTGTTGGCTCATTAGAGCAGATTGCTAAATTTTCAGGAATTTTGTGAGCAGCTGAAACTGTTGGTAGCCTGAAATTGGCCATAGTGGGAGTATTTACACCAGGAAATTGGCAGGTGCTAGAAATCTGGACTGTTTTCCTCTTGGAGGACTGGTTTATTAACACGAGACTGGCTCTATGCCGTCAGTGAGCACTCCTCCAGCAGGGGCCCTATGTCTTAAACAGTGAGTTGGTGAATAATATTCAGTGTCATGTGACCCACTAGATTCCAGGGCACCATGGCCTGAGAAGAATTTGGGGCCCCTGGCTTTTCTTTCATGTCAGAGGCAAAAAAGATTACATACTTTGCTCAGCAACAGAAACAGGTCAGTGGTAGTTCCTGGACTCTGATTTCTAGACATCTGACTCACAGCTCTGCTCCCTGTTCCTGTTCTAACACACACACACACACACACACACACACACACACACACACACACCCCTGCATGGTTCAAGCTAAATGGGGACAGAATAGCTTAGAAGGAGCTAAAGGAAGGAAAGCTTGTTAGGCAAACGTCATAATCAAAGAACTTTTAATGGCTGCTCTTTCTGTGGAAGGCAGTGAGTGCTGTGGTGTTTTCCCCCCAGTCTTTCTTAAGGTAAAGTCTTTCTAATCTAAACACATGTCCTCCAACCTTTTAAGGAAGCAGCAGAGGAAATACAAAAGGGAGTGAGAGTCAGTCAAAAGGACAATTAAACAAGTCGCTTCCTCTTGTGAAGTTGTGAAACTCATTTTTCATTTCTACAAAATGGGAATCATGGGACTCTTGGGTGGCTCAGTCTGTTAAGCATCTGACTTCAGCTCAGGTCAGGATCTCATGGAGAGTCTGAGCTCTCCATTTAACTCAGTGCTGTTAAATGCTTCAGATACTCCACCTCCCTCTCTCTGCCCCTCCCCCTCTCTCTGCCCCTCCCCTGTTCCCTGTTCTCTGTCTCAAAAATAAAAAAAATAAAATAAAAAGGAAATCATAGCCATTCCATTGCTAGTCCGACACAGTGGTTGTGAAAATCAATGATAATGATTTATCCTCAGAGCTAAGCGCTGAGGCCCCAGAGATGGGTTAGTTAGGTCCTTGCTCATGAGGAAGTCAGAATCTGGTGCTTAAATAGATATTCCAAAGAATTTGGATCCTAGAGGACAAATGACTATTGCTTCATTTGGTCATCTTGGGGAACAGTTGGCTCTGGAGCCAAGTTCCTGGGTTGAATCCTGGCTGTGCTGTTGTTTACTAGCTCTGGGAACCTGAATGAGTTATTTCACATCTTTTCCTATTCTGTAAGATGAGATTTTAAGCTTTCCTCAATATCATTTGTAACCATAGAGATGATAATAATACCTAATTCCTAGGATTATTCTCAAGATTAAATGAGATAATACATGTAAATTTTCCCCAGGTCCTTCGCCTATAAAAAATAGAGAAAACAGTAACTGGTACTTTCAGTATTGGCAATGTTGTGATGATCAAATAACACATGAAAATATTTAGAAGTATAGAAACAAAAATATGAGTACAACATAAACAAATAGAAGATAGAGACACTAAACAGATACTTCGTTAACGTTGTAAGTGTAATGAATGAGATGCACAGAAGAGAGATTCTTAGCCCGGGATTCAGGAAAGGCATTTGAAAGAGATGATTTTTGAGATTGTAAATTCATCCACTCATTCATTCGTTCATTCATTCATCCAACTACAAAATTTGAGTGTCTACCATATGCCAGGCTTCATCTAGTGCTGGGTATGTAGTAATAAACCAAATTGACTCAGTCTGTGCCAGTAGCAGCACTAAGAGATGGCGTGAGGGGATATTTTATGTGTCTCTTCCCATAACTCCAAAAGTCCTTCCCCCATTTACAAAAATTGACAACTGACTTTTTCACTCTTAATAAAGTGCCATGCAAACACAGCCTCAGGACAAACCTTCATTTCCTCTTCCAAAAAGATTGCCACTTTTTTTTTTAAATGCAGTTTGTTTGTTTGTTTGTTTGTTTGTTTGTTTGTTTATAGACAGAGAGAGGTAGAGAGAGAGGGGGAGAGAGAGAATCCCAAGCAGGCTCTGTGCTGTCAGTGCAAAGACCGACACGGGGTCCAATTCCACAAACTGTGAGATCATGCTATGAGGTGATATATCAAGGGTCAGATGCTTAACTGACTGAGCCACCCAGGCACCCCAAAGATTGCCACTTTTAATCTCCTTCTAGAAAAATTCTGGAGCTGCAGCTGGTCCTCATCTGGTCTGGTGGGAGAGACAGGTGTTACATACATACATAAACTTGCAGGTAATTGTGATAATGGTTATAAAGAAAACAAATGGAGGTCATCAGAAAATAAAGGAAAGAATGAGTGGCCAGGAAAGGCCTTTCTCAGGAGCTGATGCATACGCATTTAAACCAAGAGCTGAATTTGTAAGAGTTAGCCAGGCAAGGAAAAAAGGGAAGAGGCAGAAAGAACAGGTTTTGCAAAGGCTCAGAGGCAGGAAAGAGTTTGGTGTGTTTGCAGAACTGAAAGAAGGTGCAACTATGGTTGGAATGAGGTGAGGTGGGGAAGGAGAGCTGGGGTAAAAGGAGAGTGATGGTGGAGGAGTGACAGCGAGGCAGGCCACTTCCAACACTGGACCTTGTAGGTCAAAGATACTCACATTTTATTCTCCGTGAACTGGAAGCCTCCATCAAGAGCTGTGCTCTGAGTCCCACACAGTAATACACCCTGGCTGCTATGGGAGAATGGATTGGAAAGGAGTTAAGGGTGAAAGTAGGGGAATTAGTTGGGGGCTAAGGCAGCATCCCAGGTGAGCGATGGAGGTGGCTTGGGTTTTTCTAATAGCAGTTGAAATGGAGAGATGTGGAAGGATGTGAAATGGGTTTGTTATTGGATTGGAAAAAAACGACTGTCAGGTTTCTGGAGTGAGCAGTGGGTGCCTTTTGCTAAAGTCAAGAAACCTGGGAAAAGAGCTGGTTTGGGGAAGAAGGGCAAGCGTTGAGTTTTGGATAAGTGAGTTTACGAGGTAGGAGTGAGACATCATGCAAAGATGATCGGGACATATGGCCCAGGGACTCTGAAGAGAGACAGGGGTTACAGGTATGCAGATGTTAGCTACAGCCATGGTGGAGAGGTCACCCCAGGGGACTGCATGTGGGTCAGTGCTCTTATCCTTTCTGGGTGTCCCAAACACCTTTGAGAAGCTGATGAAAACTACACTTCTTCCTTTTATAATAAAAGTTTTTGCTTTGAAGTTTAAGGAATTTGTAGACCCGTGAAGCCCACCCACAATTCTTGTGAAGTTGACAGATGACAAATTAAACAAACAAAAATTTGTGTAGAGAGACACGTGCACTCTTGAGCCTGAACGTGAGCCTGGGCCCCAGCACCACTGAAAGGTAGGATAGAGGAGACACCACCATAAGTTGAGAGGGAGTAAACAAAAGGTAGTTCCAGAAGCAAGCTATGGAAACTGGGAGAAACTTGTCTCCAGAGCAGGAGAAAAATGCTGAAGAACCAGCTTGAAAGATAAGGTCTGAGAAGTATCAGCTGGAGTAGGCAACAGTGTGACCTTTGGGAGGCTCAGGACTGGACCTTCAAAGGGTGGGCTCTCTCAGGAGCAGGCCCTGCCCCTCTCCAAAAGCTGGAATGAGGGAGAGACACCGGGTGCAGTGAATGTGTGGATGTTCCCTCTTGGTGATCTTGGTGGGGAGGTGATGGTGAATGCCAGAGGCAAGCAGGAAAGGGGTTTTGAGGGTGGAGGAGAAGCCAGACAGTCCTTATGGAAGGTAAAGTTAGAGCTTACTGGGAGGACTGTTGTCTATTTGGTGCTGTGATCATGGGTTGGGGCTTAAAGAAGGAGCAGGATCGAGGAGGGAGGGGCTGGGCCCTTCATGAGCAGTTGCTGGGCCCAGAATCATCATGGGTGGAAAATCAGCAAGCCTCCCGGAACTTCTCAGGACTTGCTCCACTCTTTTTCGACTCTTCTTGGGCTTCTCTTCCTTTTCTGGCTCCGTCTTTCCCCTCAGTGTATAAACACACTCAAGCTTTTCCTAGTGACTCAGCATCTCCTCCAGTCAGTATCCAAATTCTCTCCTTGTATACCCAGAAGGTCTGTAGCAGGGAATTTCTTGATATATTCAATTACTTTTTTTCTTCCTACAGTTTTCCCTTGCCCTGCCGTGTGTGGCCTTGCTCTGGGGATTTTGGCTGCTTCTTGAAGTCTGGGGGGCTCTTTGGGGGTCTTTCAAAAGCCTTAATGCGTTGACAGGTTCGTGCTGGATGCCTTGGAGGTACACTCGCAGCCAGAAGCCTGGGGAACCTCTGCAGCATTTTCAGTGAAAGCGCATTTCAGATAGTTCACTCTGGAGGCTGAGTGGAGGACAAGTTTGTCTGAAGGAGGCTGCTACAAAGGATGGCTGGAGCCTGTAGGAGGTAGGGGTTCAGGCTTATTAAGGAGGTGAAATAGATAAGGTTACTGGATAACTGGGTTACTGGATAAGGCAAAGGGCTGAATCAAGAATGACTCATGCCCAACTTTCTAATTCTGATGGCAGTAGGTGGTGGTGTGGACAGCTGAGGGAGGGGCTGAGATGGAGCTAGTGGGATGGGCTCACTCCCTGCTGTGCTGACTTTGGGGTGCCTGTGTGATGGGCTGCCAGGCAGGCAGCTGGATATTTGGGTCTAGTTTTTGTGAAAGAGGTCTGGGCTGGAGATGGCTGATTGGGTAGTTGAAACGGTGAGGGTGAGGATGGAGGTAGTCCCCAGAAGAGTGGAGTGACAGGAGCTTATGGGGAGGCTCTCATTTAAGGTGCAGAGTCACAATTGGTGTCACTGAAGGATGTCATCAGAGGAGGCAGGGGCCTCATTTACTGAGGATGTGAGAATTAGGGGAGGGCACGCCCTTGGAACCCGAAGGAGCATTGAGATTCCAGAAGGTGAGAGTCATCTTGAGGTGTCAAACGTAGCAGAAAGATCCAGAGAGTTAGGCCTGAGGAGTACCTGCCCGCTTTGGGAAAAGGAAGATCAGAGGTTACTCTTGCCTGGGCAGGGTTAGGGAAGGGAGTGTGTGTGGGGAGAAAAAGTAGACTGCCACGCGTTGAGAAATGAGGAAGTGGAGAGGGGCAGGGGGAGGGACCGCGACGACACTGATTAAGAGGCCAGCAGGAGAGGCAGAGAAGCACTTAGAAGCTACCTGCTGGAGAGGGCACTTTGGAGCGGAGTGCTGGCACCACGGTTTTGTTTTTAGACTTGAGAGACCTGAACTTTTTAAAGGCGGAGGGGAAACAGCCTGGAGCCAAGGAGCCGTGAGAGGTGAGGGAGGAGGCTTTAAGGGCTCAATCCCACCTAGCGAGCTTCTTACAGTTTGCCAACTTCCACACCTCTTATCTCCTGTAATCATTTGAATAGTGTGAGGTTTGAAACACACACACACACACACACACACACACACACCGGCGAGACTGCGCCCAGGGGTTGTGAAGAGAGATGTGGACTCACTAGGTCCAGGGCGCTCTACACCACGTGAGGAAATTCGTGGAACCTGTCCAGCACCACACAATTTAGGGGGCCAGGAGTAGCGTGTTCCTGGCTCCCAGGGAGGTGACATCTGCGCCGTAAACTCGGGGGCAGTGTGCTGTCTCAGATGATGTGTCACCATATGTCGCGGAGGGAGCCGGGTAGTAAGTATCCCCTGAGAAGTGTCACCATGTGCTTCGAACCAGAGGCTGAATGCTTCCTGCGACGTATCCCGAAAGTGCGGTGGACCAGGGGTAGGGCGCGTGCCATCCCTTCCCTTTCTCGCGTTTAGGCACCTAAGAGTTCTGTTAGCCGCAGGGCGTAGTAACAATAGTGATGGCCCAGCTTCCCCGGCGCGGGCGCGATAGGCTAGGGGCCGAGAGACTGCTGGAGCCCCAGGCAGCAGGTGGCGGGGCGCGCTCCCGGCGCGCGTCGCCGAAGGGACGCCGCGAAAACCAAACGCGCGATTTGTATATCCGGCCGGGGCCCGGCGCCGAGATAAAGCTTCTGCGGAGGGAAGTATTTAATTCGCTTCCAGCACCATCGGAAGAAACTCCTTCACGCCGGAGGCTGTGGGGTGGGCGCGTGGGAGCTTTCTCTTGGGTACGCTCCCCAGTCCTCCGCCCGAAGCCGGGTGCGCCGAGCCGGTTGTCAAAGGCGAATTACAGTATTTTGTTTGTTTTTCGATGGGGAGGTGTTGCTGTTAAGGAATGAAAGAGGCCTGGATTAGAGCTAGGATCTGGCTTCCTCTGCATTCTAGCACAAGTTTCCTGCTCGACCTTGACTCTGGCCAAGTCTATTCCAGGCCCCTCACTGGTCCTCAGTTTCCCTGTTCATTAAATGGGAATTTGGACTATGATCTTGTTTTTGCACAGCCAGGGTGGCAAATTCCATCTCCTCCAGGCCAAAAAAACGCCGTCCTCTATGTGTAGCCTCCTCTCCCCTACACCCAGCTCTTCGGAAGGGTCCTCTTCTCCCCTTCTTTTCTTCGCCCGCCAAGGGGGCTGAAGGGGAGGTGGGCGGGGACTGCCACATCGGCCCGCCCGCCTCCGCTGGCCCCGCCCCCTTACGTCCCCTCTGCGCCCCTCCGCCCTCGGCGCGGGGATGAGGCAATCACGTGACCTCACATCCGGCGCGGGAGTCCCGAGCTCGCAGCGCGCGCTCCCCCGCCCGCCTGCCCGCCTGCCCGCCGGCTCTCCCCGCAGCGTGATCCGGGCGCCACGGCGGAGGGGAGGGGGGGTTCGCGACGTCGCTGGCGGCGGGAGGCCGTTTCGGAGTGCAGACCGCCCCCCTCCCCTGCCAGCCTCCCCCGCCGCCCTCCCTTGTTCTCGCTCTGCCCCGGCAGCACGCCGCCGCCGCGGGCGCCGAGGAGGAGAGCGCGGACGCCCCTGTGCCCGGCGCGGCCCGGGCCTGCCCGCGGCGCCTCCCTCCCCTCATCCCGAGCCGCAGCGCGCGGCGGCGGCGGCGCCTCGAGCCCGAGCGACCCGCGGCCGCCGGCGCCGGCCGAGGGCGATGGGGCTGGGCTGAGGCGAGGCGGCGGCGGCGACAGCGGCGGGCCCGGGCCCCGGCTCCCCGCGGTCCCTCGGCTGCTTCGGCCGGGAGGCCGGCGAGGAGACGGCGCAGCGGCGGCGGGTGAGTGGTCGGGCTTTCCCGGGACGCAGGCTAGGGGTGTGGGTGGTGGTGATGGCGAGAGGTTGAGGGAGGTGAAGGGTGTTGTCGGGGGTGGCGGGTACAAGGAGGGCTTCTGGTCGGCTCCTCGGGCCGGAATCCGGCATCCCTTCCCGGGGGAGGTGAGTGGGGTGGGGAGCGGAGCGCTAAGACCGCGGAATGTGTGTCTGGGACAGGTGAGGCGAGGAGGAGACACCCACGTTGTGGGTGTGAAGGCCTGGGTTGGACACGCTGCCTGCGGGGCCGGCGCGTGTGTGCTGGGACTTGGGAGAGGGATGGTGGTCCAGCCCTTTTCGAAAGTCCCGGAGATGGTGTGGTCGAAGGGCCGGGCGCTTCATGTGTTTCTGTGGGTGCTGCCCGAAGGGCTCTTGAGTTCGTCCTTAGCCTCCGAGTAGTGGGAGCTTCTTGCCAGTCACCGCATTTTACGGGTAACTCAGTGAGGCCCAGAGAGGAAAAGTGACTTCTGAATTGCTCAAGGCTTCTCACTTTGACTCCGTAAGCGAGCCGCAGAAAAAGCCAGAGTCCTCTCGTCCAGTACTTGCGCGGCCGCGCTCTCTACGGCCTTAACATCTCCCCCATTACCTTCGCATAGTTAGGCTTGGTAGATGTTATGACTCTTTTGAGGGGGTTGTGGCGGAGGGAATGGATTGAAGATTGACAGCTCCGTGCGGGGCTTCCCAGTTGGGAAAGCTTTTGTGACAGGTGTTTATCATTTCCTCTTCCCATAGATCTGACAGGAACATCCTTGGATCTTGGTGTCTGGACATAGGAGGTATGAATCACTCACGTAATTAACTCCTTTTAATCGTCAGTGTCTTAGAGCTATATTTAGTGGTTATATTAGTGCAAAATGAATGGGTATGGAGTTGTAAACCTAGAAACAGAATCCTGTGTTGCCTACGTATGATTCTGAACTGAATAAGTAGAACATTTGTGTACATGATGACTATTTTAGATCTATGAGTCAGGAAGTTAGACTTTTGTAAAAATCCAAGAAATGCAGGAAAGTTAAAGATTATTGCAAAATGAATACTGTCTTTTAAAGGCTTTGTTGCTAAAGTGAACGTGTTCTGATTCATTGTCTTTTAAAGAGTGATTTCATAGTTAAAAGTGTTTTACCATTGGTTACAACTCAGCCTCAGCCAAGGCACATATGTTAATTTTGTTTCACTGGAATATATGGGGCAGTCTTTTCTCAGGAGGATTGTTACTTTGCGGAATAGGCTACAGTTGCCAAAATAAATGCATGTGGGCATCCCATTCTGGTTTAGCAATCCTTTTTTTTTTTTTTTTTTTTTTTTAAGCAGATCAGTTACTGGAAGTTTCAGGTAGTAAGCCTATTATTAATAATTGTTGTTATGGAAGTTTACTTTTGCTACTCTCCTTGCCTTTGCATCATCCACTGTTAGATCAGGTGAGAGTGAGACAGTTGAGATTTTTGAATGTCGTTAGAACAGCAAAGCTTGTGTTTGCACAAGGCATTGGGTAGGAAAAGTGATGGCACTGGTTGTTTCAATTTATAAGCAGTAGAGTTATAAATGAAAATATTGAGTAGCAGTTTATTTTGAAAATACAGTTGACAGGCTTTGATTTGATGCAGTGTTCAAATTATGTAGTAGGAGGGCTGATTTCTTTGTCTAGGTCAACCAGGATGCTTTATTTGGGGTATGCCAGATAATTAAAATTTTAATTTGTAGCTGATTTGAGATAAATAGGATAAATTACATAGATAGGAAAAATAGTTTTATAATAATTAGAACAAAGCTCTGTAAGCCTGAATGTCTAAACATTATCTTCTGATGAGTTTCTACCTGGTTTTGCTTATTACATGTTAGAGCTAAAATACTTGTGTTGGTTTAGTTAACCTTTAATAGTTCTCTCATTTAGGTAGTATCAGTTTCCTGCCTATGTTATAGTTCGAATATGGATTCTTAGGTGGATAATAACTGTGTTGGCAGCTACAACATATTGTAGAGAAAGCATGGACATGGGAAATCATACTGGAGTTTGATTTTTGACTTTTCATAACTAGTTGTTTGACCAGTGCTGATAGTTACTGAGTAAGCTTATTGTATGGTAAACTTTGAATTTAACACTTGACATGAATTAATGCATTTAAACCCTGTTTTACAGATGAGGAAACTTGAGATTCAGAGATGTTAAGTTGCTTAGAGTCACGTACAGCTAGTATGGTGAACCTGGAAATAGAAACTGCTTGTTACATACAGTAACAGAGTTAGGGTTCTGGCTGTCTTCAAAGTCCTTTGTATTCTAAGTTGCTTAACTTCCTGATCTTCTTCTTCTTCTTCTTCTTCATCATCATCATCATCATCTTCTACTTCTTTTTTTTTTTTTAATTAAAAATGAATACTCATACTTACCTTAACAGGTTTTGAGGATTAACTGAGCACTTGTATTCTCCATTTCCCTCTTGGCATTTCATATACTAAATCAGGTTATGCTTCTGTAACATGGTTTTGTAACCACTTGTGAATATAACGTTTTAAAATGTGAGCATACCTTATTCCCAAGATTAATAGTTGTCCTAGGAGATGGGCTACGATCAGTGATCTGGGGGCATCCTGTGAAACTGTCTTTGTTCTGTATTTTTTCCCAATGGTCTGGGTGATGGTGGAAGTAACTTTATACTTGTGAATGACAGCAAAATGGTTGTAGTTGCTAAAAAACAGAATTTTAAAAGGCTCTTGATTACGTGCTTTATCTCATGCTGGATTCTGTTCACTGGTAAACTTGATAACCTAAACTATAAGTAGTAAGTGGAAGACTTTGTGAATGGAACCTAAATTGAATAGCAGTTAGCAGCTTATCACTTGTTGAAGACCCGTACTCTTAAACCAATTCACAGTGTTATGTTAGAAGAAGATAATCCAGTGCCTGACATGTTTGTCATCACCAGAAAGTTTGTTCCAGTGATGGGATGCATTCTGAATGTACTGTAGAGCTCATCTAATTAAATCTGCATCCAAGAGATAGCTGATGGGATTTGATCTTTGGTTTTGGAACATAGTTTGTGTGAAATGAAGCTAACTGGCTTATGGAGAGAATAAATCTGTAGTCACCAAAACCATGTTCTGATTAACCCATCTCACTAGTCCAGGAAACATTCAAGAAACAAGGAAATAATTGTTAGAGTCTTACTTAAATTTTGTTGACTTCATATTTTAAGAGTAGAGAAATAAGAGAAGATCAGAATTAGAACACATCTTTTAAGATTTATTTAAAAAAGTAACAGGTTCTGGGCTTATTGAATGTGGAGAAAAGTAGGTGGTATCTGTAGGGTAGAATGTCCTGAACTTAATGGTAGCTAATGATTATATAAGTTATGAGTTAAAAACATTTGTGTTAGTAAGATTAAAAATAGAGAGGTGATGTGAAATGTCATGAATAAATGGTAATAAAAAACGAGCAGTTTGTAATCACGAGTTAAAAGATGTTATGGAATTAGTAAGGAGGGAGAAGAATGCAATGAAGGAAAGGGAGAGCTGTTCAAGGAAACTTGAGGGTGCGGATTGCTGAGTTTCCATAGAACAGGTCTCCAGAGAGAAATGTCCCAATACCGGATCTGGTAACATCTTAGACCCAAAAGGCTCATAATGGGGCCTTTGTTAGGTCTGAGTGGTAAAATATTAACTCACGTAGCAAACTTTAAGACTGCCAAATTAAAGGAGTTATGTACCACGAGGCATCTCTCCCAGGAAAGAGGCCATATAGACTTGAAAACAGAGCTCCACAGAAGCAGGTTTCTTTGAAGGTACATCTTTTACCTCTTCCTGTCACCAAAGGCCACTAATGCTGGTATGAACTGAGAATGCAGGAAGAAGTACCCTGTGTTTAAAGTTGATTTGTGTGTGTGGGATGCGATGAATTAAGTGAGTTGTAATCAATCTCTTTTTTAAAACATTGTTTTAATGTTTATTTATTTTGAGAGAGAGACAGACAGTGTGAGCAGGGGAGGGGCAGAGAGAGAGGGAGACACAGAATCCAAAGCAGCCTCCAGGCTCTGAGCTGTGAGCACAGATCCTGATGCGGGGCTCAAACTCATGAGCTGTGAGATCATGACCTGAGCTGAAGTCGGACACTTAACTGACTGAGCCACCCAGGCACCCCTGAGTTGTAATCAATCTCTGAATGGAAATTTCTCTCTCTTTTGTTGACTCTTTCACTTACTCCCTATGATCTGTTGACACCCAGATTCTAGTTAGGTAAGAAATTGAATTTCTGGGAAGAGTGAGTTTACGCAAAGTAGAATTTCCTGGTTATATGATGTGGAATTTGCTGATGTATGTAGTCTTTTTCTCAGCTTTATTTATTTATTTTTTATTAAAAAAAATTTTTTTAAGTCTATTATTGAGAGACAGAGCATGAGCATGGGAGGGACAGAGAGAGGGGGAGACACAGAATCTGAAGCAGGCTCCATGTTCTAAGCTGTCAACACAGAGCCCAACGCGGGGCTGAAACTCTCAAACCATGAGATCATGACCTGAGCCAAAGTGGGATGCCTAACTGACTGAGCTATCCAGGCGATCCATTCTCGGGAATTTTAAATAAAAATATTTGGGTGCACCAGTTGGTGGAGCATGTGACTCTTGATCTTGGGGTTGTAAGTTCAAGCCTTGCCTTGGGTATACAGATTACTTAACAAAATCTTAAAAAAAAAAAAAAAAAAAAAAAAAGAATTGTACCTCTTGTTGGGTGGTGGTATAAAAGACAGTTCTATCTCTGATAGTAAGCTAGATTAATTGACTATTTTATTTAGTTTTTTCTGTTTTCTTCATAAGGCATTTGTGAGTTGGACAATGAAATAATGAAGTGTGAGATTGGAAAACATTAATGCTGAATGGTCACAGATAGGTCAAAGACTAGTCCGACTAGTCCCTTCTTTTTATAGAAAAGGAAACGTGTCTGGAGAGTAAGTGATAGCATCATAGTAAAGGATCTGGGCTTAGACGGTTTCTTTAGGTAGGGTATTCTTTCCACTCTTTCCTTTGTTCTAGTTACCGGCCCATCTCAAAACTCGATGCGCATTTTTTCTTTTTTCTATTGAGAACCAACGTTAAGGATTGCTTTTGATTACTTGACAGGCTTTTATTTTATTTTTATTTTATTTTAAAATAAGTCCTGGAGTAGTTACTACATGTCTAGTGTGCCTTCTTCTAACAGCATCCTTGTTGCTCTGCTTTTTCCCATTTGTGAAAAAGGATGAATAATGCATTAGTTATTAACTTACTTTGATACACAAGACCAATGTTTTGGTTCCCAATTCTTTCTGATCTAAAGAGCTGAGTAAAATGAAATCACCTTTTATGTGGGGGCTTTGGGCCTAAATTCTCATTTAAAAGGTAAAAATCCAATATAGTCAAAATTACCCTTGAAAAAGTCCTTTAGGAAGGCATCAGTTTGAAAACTGATTGTTGACTGACATACCGTTTTTCACTTCCAACAGCCAGTTATTTCTCCAGCTTTTAGGTTATTTTTTTTGTGTGAGCTGGGTCATAATTGGTTATGTGAGATACCTTTGACAGGTGAATGGGACTTTAGATTGGCTGAGAAACAGCAAATTTATAGTCTCCATTGCATGCTCACTCTGGGACAAGGATGTAAAGGCAGGCATCCTGCCACCATTATTTAAAGTTATTTTTTCTCTTGTTTTTCTTTTTTTCCTATAGCACAGATAGTTGAATGAGTGTAATTAAAGGCATATATGATGTGAGTCCACAATGTAAATAATGGAGAAAGAAATTAGATATTTATGAAAATCTGTTCTCTCTCCACGGTTATATTGGGTGTTTTATAGCACACAAAGAACCTAGCATAATTAAAAGGCTCAATAATAACGTTGGAAATATTGGGGGACCATTTGTACTTTGTATAACTCTGGGTTGATATTCAGCTATATTCAGTGTTAGATAATGTCTTCCTTAACTACTAGTAAAATCTGCATTATTTTAAAAGAACTGTAGATGCACCTGGCTGGCTCAGTTGGTAGAGCGTGGAACTCTTGATCTTGGGATTATGAGTTTGAGACCCATGTTGGATGCAGAGTTAACTTAAAAATAAACAAACAAACAATGTAAGTTGTTAATGTTTTCCTTGAAATTTAAAGTATCTGAACCTAAACATTACTCTTGGGATAGCACAGTAAGAAAATACCGGTCTGATGGCTAAAGATGCCTTGGGAGAGGGTGTTATACATATAGGGGTTAAAATGTGGGCACCAGAGCCACGTACAAGTGACTTTAAATTCCAGCCTCATCACTGATTAGCTCTGTGGTTGGGTTCAAGTCACTTAACCTTTTTTAGTTTCTTCATTTGACAAGTGGAGGTAATAAAAGCTACTGGAGAGAATTGTGAGGATAAGAGCCTCAGTAAATGGTAACACACTATTATTTGTTTAATGTAGTTATGGTTTAATAACATTTAGCATATTCGAAACAAATGTGTGTGTGTGTGAGAGAGAGAGAGAGAGGGAGGGAGGGAGAAAAGTGAAGAGAAGGGAACGTAGAGGGGGGATTGAGGATTGCTGCCTTTAGTATTTTAACTGGAGCAGCAGGCAATAATGACATAGTTTTGTATTCAGGCTTTTCATAGTAAAATACCATGATTTTGCATCTTTGGGAACAACATCCTAAAAAGCTCAAGCTGTTAATCTCATGTATCGCTAATGTACATTTTATGTATATTTTTATCTTTCCCTTTCTCTCTTTGGGTGTGTTTGTAGTCATTTCCCCCTATCCTCTGTGTTACTGTTACCCATTGTCTGTCCCTGGCCATGTTATAAAATTTAAAAATATGTTTAATTAGGCTTATTTAGTGGAATTTTATGTGATTTATTTTCATTTAGAAATACTGATTAGTGAAATGTGTCTACATCTTTAAAAGGAAGGTTTGAAATTTTATTTTCTTTCTGTGGCCTTTGGATTGATTTCTTTAAATGTGGGTCACTGGTTCTTCAAAGACCAAAGATTTTTCATTCATCTCTAGATTATGCCTTAACTTTTTTTTTTCTTTTTAATGTTTACGTATTTTGAGAGAGGGCAGAAGCAGGGGAGGGGCAGAGAAAGAGGGAGACTGGATCTGAAGCAGGCTCTGTGCTGACTGCAGAGAGCCTGATGAGGGTCTCGAACTCATGAACCAAACTGCGAGATCATATGTAACCTGAGCCAAAGAGGTGCCATCAAGTTGAGGTGAGCCATCAAGGTGCCCTAATTATGCTGTAACTTCTTAAGCCATCAGTTTTCTAAGCTCATTTATAATTTATTTTGTCCATGATTTCCTAAAGTTTCTCTTAAAAAAAATTTTTTTTTGCCTTACTGTTTTTCCATGCATAAAAGATAGAATCCTTATTTACATGCCAATTATAATAATGTGTTTCAGTTTACTAAATAAAATGTAAAGTCCTACAGGCAAGTAGCCTAATTTTGTCTGGAGCACTTAATTATTTGAACGACTAGACTAACCTAACACGTTCTCAGTTAAAGTCGATTTTTACTTCAGGGATCCTTTTGATAGGAAAATATGCTTTTTATAGTGATTACTACTGCCTTAGAGTTCATTGATGGATAATTTTGAGCTAACCCATGCTTGTTTTCTGTTCAGTTTTTGGTGAGAAGAACAGGATAAACTGCTTAGTTAGGTTCAAAAGCATCTTAATGTGTTTTTCTCTTGAATCCTTTCTTATCTCTGATGCAGCCCATAGTGAATGACCCTTCCTCATGTTGCCTTAAAAGTATTGTGGCAATTACCAATTATTGTAGCACCTACGTGTTGTGATTTTTATAGGCAGGAAGGAAGGAAGGAAGCTTGGTTAGGGCCTTTTGGTTATGCTCTTAGGATTGTGTTGGCACATCTGATTATTCAGTGTGTTTTAGTCCTGTGTGTGCCAAGCACAGGGCTAGGTGCTGGATATATGTTGATGAATGAGTTCTGCCATCTTAGAGGTGAACAGTCTAGCAAGTGAACACAGTGCTGCTGTGCGGTACAAGCCCAGAAGACACCATTCACATTGTATTGGGAATGGGGCCCTGTGTCATGGCCTTTGGTCTCTTTCAGTAGAAAAAAGTTCAGAATCTCC
Source organism: Panthera tigris (assembly GCF_018350195.1). NCBI lineage: Eukaryota > Metazoa > Chordata > Mammalia > Carnivora > Felidae > Panthera > Panthera tigris. Next base: position 73,438,088 of record NC_056668.1, read on the forward strand.
ATCACCTGCAAGTTAATCCATATCTGTATCATATCAGACAAGGCCCTTCATCATAGAGACCACCCTGTGCCCCAGTCAGTTTAGGTAACTTGTATTCCTGACATTTTCTAGGATTTCTCACCTTAGTACTTCTTCTTTTTTTTTTTTTAAGTTTTTATTTTAATTCCAGTTACGTAACATACAGTGTTATGTCAGTTTTGGGTGTACAGTGTAGTGACTCAGCACTTCCATACGCCTCCTAGTGCTCCTCATGGCAAGCGATCACCTGTTGAACCCATCCCCAGCTGCCTCCTCTCACCTCAGTACTTCTGCATGTGGTGATTTCTCTGCTTGGATTCCATCCCTCTGTTATTTTCCCTCTTTTTACTGCCTGTTTGCTTGAGGAACTTCACACCGTTTAGGTCTTATATCAAGGGATAGTTCTTCTCTGAAGTCTTTTCTGTCCTTTGCCCTCCTCTCCCTGTTCCTCGTGCTCCCATGATACCTACTTTATAGCAGCACATAACCATTTTGTTTGATACATGTTTGCTTATCGTCTAGTTTACTAGACTTGGCTCCTTGAGGTTAGGAGTTTAATCTTTGTAATCTCCAGCATTTAGCACATGTGGGCAGTGACATCCTAAAACATGACTTTTTATGAAATCAGAAGTGGTGATAAGCCATAATGATTTGTGCTGGAATGTTACTTTAATATTTAGAGATTTATCCTGAAATGTTAGGATACTTGGGCAACATTGATTTTTTTCAATTAATGTGCCTTTTCCTAAATCAAGCAATGGTCTAGGGTAGATTTCAAGATACTACTGGCTAGGATAAAGACACTGTTTTAAGTTCATTGGAGAACATGTTGGTGAGCCTTTCTGTCTAGAATAATGAAAAATTGACCATAAGTGGTCTCTAAGACAAGCAAAGCTTTTCTTTTTTTAAAATTTATTACTATTTTTAAGTTAAATCCAAGTTAGTTAACATAGAGTGTAATAATGATTTTAGAAGTAGAATTTAATGATTCATCACTTACGTATAGCACCCATTGCTCATCCCAACAAGTGCCCTCCTTAAGGTCCCTTGCCCATTTAGCCCATGCCGCCCCCCAGCACCCCTACAGCAGCCCTCAGTTTGTTCTCTGTATTTAAGAGTCTCATGGTTTCTGTCTCTCTGTTTTTATATTATTTTTGTTTCTCTTCCCTTACGTTCATCTGTTTTATATCTTAAATTCCACATGTGAGTGAAATTATATTTCTCTTTCTCTGGCTGACTTATTTCGCTAAGCATAATATACTCTAGTTCCATCCATGCTGTTGCAGCTGGCAAGATTTCATTCTTTTTGATTGCTGAGTAATATTCCACAAACAAAGCTTTTCGATCGAAGAATGGGTGACCCATAGGATTGCAGTGGCACTCTGTTTCTGCCGGTAGCACCCATGGCTGCTACCGTGGGAGTGGATGTGGTGACGAAATGAGAACACTTGTGGGAAGCCCAGTCAGGAATACTCTTAGACTTTTGCGTGGGCCAGCTTCTGAATGCTAGAACTACAATGCCCATTCCCTCTCTCTTCTACTTTTTTTTTTTTTAAGTTTTGTTAGAGATTTATCTTAGATTTTCAGCTTTGAGAAGCTATAACTAATTTACATATTAACTTCTGAACAGAATGACTGTTGAAGAAGAGGAAGTTGTTGATACTGAAGAACACGGTGCTGTGGGTGGAAGGTGTATAGGGTTACATGAAGTCGGTAAGGGGCCTGGGAGAGGTTATTGGGAGAGTTGGAAAAGGACATTGGGATGAGTATAGGAGCATGCCAAAGACAAAATTTACTTGGTTGTGAAATTTTACCCTTTCTTCACACCCCTTGTCTTGCCCTGTCCCATTCATTCACCTATATTGCTTAGTGCTGGCCTCATTCTCAACCTTTAAGTTTTTAGTCTGTATGTCCAATGTTGTGGGACAAATGTTCTGACACATACAGAGGGACAAAGATGGGAGATGTCCTCTGCTGGAAGGTAAAGGGACACTCAAAGTATGGTGGAGAACATACTTGACCAGGGTCTGGAAAAACTTGTAGGAGTTCTTTAGCCAAACTGTTAGGAAAGGGCATGCTTGGCAGAAGGAACAATGTATGTAAAGGAATGGAGGCAGGAAACGGGCCCTTTGAGGGATTAAAATGTGTTCTATATAGATGGAAAGTAAGGTTTGTAAGAGGTGAATGATAACCTTTGGTGAAAGAAAGGCAGGTGGTGTTGATGGCTAGGCAGGGCCAGATTCTGAAGGATATTAACATGTTTTCCATTTAGTTGTGACTTTGTCCTTGGAGCCCAATTGGCTCTCTCCTCTACTTTACTTCCCCATGGTAGGGAAACACATAGTATTGTGCATTGTAAGACTTTTCAATTTTATGCTAGTGAGAGGACTACTCAACTTTCTTAATCCAGTATATTTCTTCAAATGATACAAGCAGAGGAAGCTTTTTTTTTTTTTTTTTTTTTTTTAAAGTAGGCTCCATGCTCAGGGCAGAGCCCAGTGTGGGGCTTGAACTCATGACCCTGAGATGATATCAAGAGTCAAACGCAAAACCAGCTAAACCACCCAGATACCACAGGGATACCTCTTTTTTTTTTTTTTTTTCTTCTATAATTTATTTTTTATAATTTACATTCAAGTTAGCACATGGTGCAATAGTGATTTCAGGAGTAGATTCCTTAAGCCCCTTACCCATTTATCCCATCCCCCCTCCCACAACCCCTCCAGCAACCCTTTATTCATTCTTTATATTTAAGAGTCTCTTATGTTTTGTCCCCCTCCCTGTTTTTATATTATACTTGTTTCCCTTTTCTTCTGTTCATCTGTTCTGTATCTTAAAGTCCTCATATGAGTAAAGTCATATGATATTTGTCTTTCTCTAATTTCATTTAGCATAATACCTTCTAGTTCCATCCACATAGTTGCAAATGGCAACATTTCATCCTTTTTGATTGCCGAGTAATACTCCAGTGTGTGTGTGTGTGTGTGTGTGTGTGTGTGTGTTGTGTACACACACACACGCCACATCTTGTTTATCCATTCATCCATCAATGGACATTTGGGCTCTTTCCATACTTTGGCTATTGTTGATAGTGCTGCTATAAACCTTGGGGTGCATGTGTCCCTTCAAAACAGCATACTTGTATCCCTTGGATAAATAAATACCTAGTAGTGCAATTGCTGGGCCGTAGGGTAGTTCTATTTTTATTGTTTTGAGGAACCTTCATACTGTTTTCCAGAGTGGCTGCACCAGTTTGCATTCCCAGGGGATGCCTCTTCAAATATTTTATTTTGGAGGGACTCTAACCAGTTTGGGAAATGCTTCTGCAGACCATGGGAAGCTATTGAAATTTTAAGCAGAAAGAAATAATCATGTCTGGTTTGTATATTGTTAAGAATGAGGAAGACCAGAGAGGGCATCAGGACCTGAGTTGAGGCAATGTTGATGGAGATAGGGCATGGTGAGGTGGATGTGAGAAAGGTAGAAATGGTAAGACTTAGTGCCTAGTTGGATACAGGTATGGAATAGGAAGGAGTCTAGGATGACTTCCGAAATCCTGGCATGGAGCTTTATGCAAATCACATTCATTTTTTTCTTTTTATTTAAAATTTTTTTTTAACGTTTATTTATTTTTGAGACAGAGAGAGACAGAGCATGAACGGGGGGAGGGGCAGAGAGAGAGGGAGACACAGAATCGGAAGCAGGCTCCAGGCTCTGAGCCATCAGCCCAGAGCCTGACGCGGGGCTCAAACTCACGGACCGCGAGATCATGACCTGAGCCGAAGTCGGACGCTTAACCGACTGAGCCACCCAGGCGCCCTGCAAATCATATTCATTTAAGGAGTAGAAAGATACAATAAAGTTATTGAATTTTAGCTGTATGTAAACATGTATGGTTGATGTTTAAATCTGTGGATCTGGAGCTTGAGAGAGATTAGTGCTGAAAATACTGATTGGCAGCTCTTGGTAGTTTTCACCATAGATGGATCAGTGTTGCCACCCTTGGTCCTTGGGTTATTATAAAGAGAGAAGGCCGGAGAATATTAATTAAGAAGTGGGTAGAGGAAGTGGGGCCTCGGGGAATATTAATAATTAAGAAGTGAGCAGAGGAAGTAGAAACTTGGTAACCCGGCTACCTGCCCCATGACCCAGGCTAGTGTAATATGAAGTATAATTTAGAATTGTGGGAAGTAAAAGGTGTGGGCCATCTTGGGAACCTGGTCAGTATTTTCCTTATGAAAGAGTGTATTTCAGGTACATTTGGCTTTGAAATGAATTTTTGGAAATCAGACCCTTGAAAGATGATACTGTCTGCATGTTAATTCCTTAATTTGTTGGTAAGGTTCTTTGACAGAAGTCACCCCATGCTTGACTTTGTGGGAAAATAAAAAATGCTGATTTTGGTTAAGTGAAGTTTATTTTTTTCCTGTTTTTAAAAGACGATATTGACTGAAAACTGGTCAGTAAAGTAGATAAGGCCTGTAAAAGTGTTTTGTAAACTAAAAATCCCTGTACAGATGTCAGTTACTACTGTTATGTTTGGCATAGTGCCCAAATGCATTGGTCTTTTTTTTTTTTTTTTTTTTAATCCTGAATAGTGGATTACAAAATGACCATAGGAAATGAGAAATTTCAGATTTCTATGATGGTTGTACCATGAGTAAGACCATTATTCTCTTCAACAGCAATTTAAAGTGTTTTTGGAATACTTGTTGAGTGCAGATGTTAAGGGCTTTGCACTTCCTTTCAATGCTGAGTCAACATGGGCAGGTTTCAAGTTGGGGAAAAGGAGTGAAGTGGAAGAAGACAAATTCACATTATTTTAAAAAGATGATCCAAGTACTTACCAATTATAATTGCAAATTAGCAGGATTGTACTTTTTGTACAGAATAGTTTCCTAGTGACTTTATGCTTCTTTTGTGGTCAGGTCTTCATAACGTCTGGAAAAATGAAATGTGAACTGTAGTGTTGCACAGATGATGAGTGAAACTAATTTTGCTTTCTTGCCAACATAATACAATAATCTTGAAGTGAACAACGCTGAGTTAATAAAGAAAAATTATTTTGGAGTTTGCTGTTAATAAGAAAAATGAACATCTCTGGGGTCTGTGTAACTCCTTAACATACTCCTTACAGACTTAGAATGTAATTTCCTGGAACTTTTTCTTCCCTCTGTTTTTCACTTTTTGACTATTCCCTACCCACCCTTGCCTCTTTTCCTCCCAGTTCTTCCTCTCCACTCTGCTCTGTTTAGGTACCTGTCTGTGCACACTATTACTTTTTGTTTCATTGTGCGGGTACAATGTAATCGTTTTGAATAGGTTCAGTCAACAGTTTAAACTCAGTGCTGTACTACCAACAATGTACTTTTGCTCAGCTGAAAGGACATAGTACTATGGAAAGTTGAGACCCACTTCAAGTAGTACATGCAGTGACCACTGCGTAATGATGGTTACCTGCCAATAGCAACTATAAGGTTTTATCTAAGCTACATGTTGGCTTCTGTGCAAAAATGTAGATAATATGAGTCTTAGAATTAAGGAATGTTTAAATTTTATTTTATTATTACTATTTTTTAAGGTAAGCTCTACACCCAGTGTGGGACTTGAACTTATGACCCCAAGATCGAGAACCACATGCTCTACTGACTGAGTCAGCCAGGTGCCCCTCAGTGTTTAGATTTTAAAGAATGAATGTTTAAATTTTAAGTTCACATTGCTGATTGAAATGTCATGCAAGTTTTTAGGGATTTGGATCAATAGCATTACATTTTAGAAGAAATAATCACTAATTTACATTAAAATGGAAGAAACATTCATATATTACTTAACTAAAGACCTTATCTTACCTCTGAATTTAAAAATGTAACTTTTAGTTTGGGCAGTTAGGCTCACTTAGTGTGTACAAACTGTAATTGGAACTCTAGATTTGTCAATTTGTATTGTATTAAATACCAAACAAGTTCTTTAGTGCTTGTTTTAGAATACTTGTTTCAGTTAGGTTTTTCTGCTTGTAAGTACCCCTAAAGCACAAAACTCATATACTCTATTTCCTGAGTTTGAAGAAACTGTTAATGGTAACATGTATGTATATGTACTTGTACATGTGACATGGATTTCTAATTGAGATTGGTGGATCCAAGTGTGGGAATATTAAATTCTGATGTACTCTTGGTTTTCCAAAACAGTAGTACAAATTCACTCTTAACAGCAGTCCATAGGGTGCTCCTTGTTTTTATTTATTTAGCCAGTTTAACGGGCAAGTAGTGTTTTACCACATAATTGTATGCTTTACCTCACCTTGTTCTCTAATAGGTTCATGTACTTTTTAAAAAAAATTTTTTTTAACAGTTATTTATTTTTGAGACAGAGAGAGACAGAGCATGAACGGGGGAGGGTCAGAGAGAGAGGGAGACAGAATCTGAAACAGACTCCAGGCTCTGAGCAGTCAGCACAGAGCCCGACGCGGGGCTCGAACTCACATACCGCCAGATCGTGACCTGAGCCGAAGTCGGACGCTTAACCGACTGAGCCACCCAGGCGCCCCCGTGTACTTTTTAATTGTTACTGTAGTCCCTTCCCTTACTCCATAACATTGTAAGATCCCTAAATTCTGGTTTCAGACAATTGTGAATTCGGGAGTCATCTTTGTAAAGGCAGTAATAATACACCTGCCTTCTTTTCCCTTCACCACCATTATCATTTGTTTTATGTCTTATTTTTTCATGGAGACACATGAGACAGAAGTTATATATCTATAGAAAACTCTGCTTTCCCAGATTAGTATTTCCAGTGGCACTAAAAAAAAAAATCTTACAACTTTTCATAATCACTTTTGATCAGCAGCTTCTCTATTAAGGCTAGTGAAAACTGTCAGCCTCTTTCCTTATCAATGTCGGAACATCACCTAGTGGTGAAAGAGTGCAACAGCAAGATGCGTATGGAGGCAATACTCGTGTAGGTCAAAGCTTTCATGGTTGGAATGTATTGTTCGGATTATTACAACTGCTTCATTTCAGTGGGGAAGTTGAAACCAAGACAGGTGAAGGAACTTGCAAAATAGTTCATGTTGAATTAATTGTCTTTTTTGGGGGGAGGGGGTAAAGTTGTATATCTCCTACAATTCCTAGTATAATAATGAACATGGCATATATGGTTACTTAATGCTTGTAGATGGACTAATTTGATTAAATAATTTAGGATTTGCTGCTGTTTATGTTGTGTCACTGGCTACTACTTTGCCTCAGTGGAGCCAAATTGTGGAGGGGACATCAAAATAAATACAAGCAACTCTAGCTTCCTAGAAATGTACTTGTTAAGGGGGCCTTCAAAATGACTACTTTTCTTGCCTGGGGTAAAAAACCTGATGGAGAGAGATCCAGAAAATCTGGAGAATGGTTTGGTAGAGCACCGTGAAGTGCTTTGCAGGTTTCTACAAGTTTCACACCCAAGGGTGGCCATGCATTGGAGAATTAGAACTTTGTACATATGCTCAGCCTTCCTTCTTTCCTTTCTTTAACTATTTAGATGGTAAAAGCATTAAAAAAGCACCGAAGTCTCTCCCACTTTCTCACCCTGCAATACAGTATCACCACTGGTGGCCACTGTGTCCAATTTATCGATCTATTTGGTTAGGGGTAGATGCCAGTTTTCTTTCTAGGCCTACTGATTCTGCCTATTTTAAATATTCACTCTGTAGGACTGGTCTTATTGCAGTGATCTTGTCTATTATTTACTATTGCCTGCTGCAGCATTTTTCCTAATAGATGGTAAGATTTTGAAATCAGTCTAGCAATTATAACACTTTTGTAAATCTCAGTCCTCGAATGTGAAGCTTTGAAAAGTCACATATGTGAAGATTTAAAGGGAGGTTTGAAAGTTTTAAGATCAAAGCAGCTTGAATATATTAAAAAAAAAACCTCTCATATAAGTAGACATTTAAAAAATGTAAGCTCTTTATTATGTTGTATGTAAAAGAATTTTTACACATTTCCATTTTTTACAAAGCAAAAGTTAAAGCATAAATATCAATTGTCAGTCCAAAGCTACTTTTCCCCATTTTTACTAAATAAGTGTTTTGCAGTTGACCAATACTCAAAGCCACTATTTTATCTAATGATGACTCTTACCACATGGAATTTCTACGAATAAAAGGGTTGATTTAATGTATTTAATGAAAGTGATAAAAACATACATAGGTATGCTGTAGTGTGGGCTAAGCTGTAACTCTTCATGTTCCTAATATTAATCCGAAGGCAGATAATTACCTTATTTTTCGTAATTATAACTTATTTTGTTTTAGCTATCACATTGTTTTGTAACGTACAAAAAATATAATTATACAAAGACTGCACTTGACAAATGTAAATACAGTCTTGGTTTGGTGTGTTCTGGACACAATGGTCTTTCTTGAGCCTAAACACAGAAACAAAAGCATGTATTATAAGAGAAAGTTCAAGATGGGAAGTGATAAAACGGGTGTTCAGCAGAGCTTTGTTAAAATGTAGCTGGTATCCTTGTAAAATTTCCACGTATTCATTAAATTATATTATGTCATTCTTATTGTTGAGAGCTGACTTGAAGTGTTAGGTTTTGCCCTCATAGAGAGTTGTGGCAATTTGGTTCCTGTAGTTCGGAGATTGAGTTTAAAAAAATCTTTTTACACAAACATTTGTGTAGCTATTAAAATGGAGTAAAGTAAGGGCTTATATGTATTAAGGCTCTTTTTATTTCAAATGTAAAGGGAGAGCTGCTTTTGAGTTTCAGAAGGTTATCTTAGTTGCCGTGGATGCTATGGATTTGACAGTGAAATAATATTCAGAGTGCTGACTGAACTGTTTTTACTTCAGGATCTTTAAAACACCTTTTGCTGAGTGGGCCTTCAAGATGGGTTTATCAAATTTGTATTTAACATGGGTAGGTATGTTTAAGTCTCAGAAAAAAAAAAAAATACCTATAAGTACAAAGCCAATAGGATGATTCATTCTTTCAACAATGCAAGGTGACCCTTTTGAGTCTTAGTCTTAGTGCAGTTTTTAATTTTTAAAACTGCAGAGTGTATGTTACAAACTTATAAAAAATGTTATGTAAGCATTTCTTTTAGAGTAATTCAGTTTTGTGAATTTTGAGTAATACATTTTTAACTTTAGTTTTTTTACTTCCATCTCTCTGAACTTGGCAAATACTGAAGTAGAAATTTAAAAATGTGTTCTTCAAAATTGCTTCACTTGAAGTTTTACTCGTTACAGGTCACTTTCTAAGTCACTTTGTGAAATTATATACTTAATAATTCTGGGGACATCTATGGAATATCCTTCAAACCCTCCACACATACTATTATAAAACTTTTGTTCCAACTAATAAATTCAGGTTTGAAGCAAAGATGGCTTAGAGGTTCGGGGATTTCTATGCCAGTTAAGGCCAACCCCTCTTGTTTTAGGAAATGAGATATGACTCTTATCCTAGAGTATTATACTTCAGATGGTTCTTAGTAATTATATAATGTGAAAAAAATCAGTAAACTTACAAGAACTAGCATTTGATTTAGTGAGATTTATTCCTGATAGCTTCACTTTGTCCTGTGCTGCTCTTTTTACTCACAAAAAATCAAGTTCATTGTAAATGCAAGGAAGGGTTTGGTTAAGCACAATAGCCTATAAGCTCCTTGCTATTTAGATAACATCAAGGCTGAGGCATGCACTGTGGAATTGGGAATTCAATGTGCTAGCTAGATATGACTTAATTCAAGAGGAGCTTTACCAGTGGCAGTTAGATGGCAGAAGGGTGTATCTTCCGAAAGTCCATTTAAAGTCCCTGAATATAAAAACCCTAAATTTTAATATCTTAGTCATCTTGAAAACAGTTCAGAAAGAATCAAAACAATATTTGGCAGAAAATTCTCACCTGAATGGATTTTTATGCTTAATTTTATTTTCATTATTAATAGCCAGATTTTGAAAGTGCTGCTGATACAGCAATTGGGAAGAATAATGATATAGTGCTTTTGGTAAGAAAAATTTCTTTAATTTGTTTTCTGTAATCTAAAAATTGACCTGATTAAAAACCATGTATGCACTCTTGCAAACTACCAAAGTTATATTCTGTAAGTTAAATGGATTTTAGAAGTTTGGTATTAATGCTTCAAATGTTCTAATTAGTTTTTGGTAGAATAGTATTTAATATATATTGTCATCCTTGTAAGCAATATAATTTAAAGTATATTTATAGATTTTTATTTTCATGGAGTCAAAGAAATGTTAGAGGCTTTGTATTATGTACCTGTTTTTAAAATGGAAATATACATTTATAATATGTATATGTTTTAAATGTAAGCTGCTGCAATTTTCTCACTGGATTTTATTAAAAGTTTATATGAAAGTCTTGGTGAAGTCTTGATAATTTCCTATGTGGGTATAGTATGTTTAAAGAGAATAATAATTGATGGTTAACTTTTTATTTAAATTAAATTATTTTTAATATCAACCTCAGTAAAATTGGTAAGACTTAAGAATTTTGCCTTAAAAAGTAAGCTAAATTTTAGAACAATAACAGTTATAAAAAAGAATAATGAGATACAATGGTTAAGAATTGTATTTTTAGATGATTATGAAAACTAGATTGTTATAGGCAACGTATGAAGATGAGATGATGTAGCTGAGTTAGACTGAGGTGAAGTCTGTCAAGATCCATTTGGGGAAAAGATTTTGAGTAGTTGTTAGTACGTGAAGTTAATGAAAACATTGAATATTAATGATAATTCTTTTTCTAAAATTATAAAAGCATGCTTATGCATCTGCTAATACATTCTACATTGAAAAATTAGGATTTCAAAAAGTGGGGAAGTACATCTGTATTTCTAGGCAATGGATAAAAGACAAAAATGAAGAAGAGTGAGAGTCAAAACTTAGCAGTAAGAGACTATGGATAATGCCTGGTACTTGATTGGTCGGGTCAGTGGATTTGAGATTTATAGAAATAGAGTTCTCAAGGTTTATGGCCTTTGGTTCCAGGAATGAATATCTTCTGAAATTTTTTTTCTTTCTAAAAGCTTCAGATGAGTGCCTTTTATTTTATTTAAAAACACTTCCTATTACATTTTCTACACACTAAAAAAGTAGGAAGATTAGGATAATGAACTCTCATGTACCTGTTATGCAGCTTTTAACTCAGCTGTAGCAATTACTAACTCATGCGATCCCCTGATGAATAAGTATAGGTTTTTTAATTTTTACTTTTTTTAAATTTGGAAGTGAGTTCAAACCTGCAGAAAAGTTGATATATTGGTGTAAAGTTGTTCATTAAGTTCCTTGATTATCTTTCTGATATTTGCAGAATCTATAGTGATGGCTCCTTATTCCTAAAATTGGTAATTTGTGTCTTCCTCCTTACCCCTTTGAGTCCAACTAGAAAAATGATCAATTTCATTGATTTCTACTATCAGTTTTATTAATTTCCCTTCAGTGCTTACTGTGGGTGTAATTTGCTCTTCTTTTTCTACTTTCTTCTTCTTCTTCTTTTTTAATGTTTATTTATATTCGAGAGACAGAGAGAGGGAGAGAGAGAGAAAGAGAGCTCTCAGCACAGAGCTTGACACGGGGCTCAAACTCATAAACTGTGAGATCATGACCTGAGTCAGATGCTTAACCAACCAATTGAGCCACCCAGGCGCCCTGTTCTTTGTCTCCTTTCTAAAGGTAGACATGAGGTCATGATTTTAGGGCTTTCTTTTCAGAATTTGAAATTTAGTGCTATAAATAATTTCTAAATACTCTTTTAGCTGCATCCCACAAATTTTGATATATCTTCATTTTTGTTCAGGATATTTCATATTTTCCCTATTGATTTCTGCCTCATGGATTTTTTTCTCTACTTATCTTTCTCTTTTGGTTTCTAATTTAATATAATTTTTTTAAAGAATTTATTTTGTATGACTTGAATTTATGTCTTGGAATATGGTCTTTCTTGGTAAATGTTCTGTGCACATGTTCAAAGAATGTATACTTTGCAGCGGAGTAGAGTGTTCTGTAAATATCAGTTGGGACCAATTTGATTGATAGTGTTATTCGGATCTTCTAAGTCCTTTGTGTATTTTGAGGATCTGTTAAATGTATACATGTTTAGGATTACTGTTTTATGTTAATCAGTTGACCCCTTTGTCATTACAAAATGACTTTATCCTTGGTAATATTCCTTGCTTTGAAATCTACTTTGATATTAATACACTTATTCCAGCTTTAATTTGAATAGTGCTTGCAGGGTATAGTTTAACTTTTAGTCTACTATGCCTTTATATTTAGGTTGCATTTCTTTTAGGCAACATATACTTGCTTATGGCCTTGCTTTTAAAACATAAAACCGTAATCTCCATCTTTTAATTGTTGTTTAGACCATTTATATTTAATGTGACTATTGATATTGTTAGGTTTATCATTTTTTTAATGTTTATTTTGAGTGAGAGAGAGAGGGAGAGAATGAATGGGGGAGAGGCAGAAAGAGAGGAACAGAGAATCTTAAGCAGGCTCCGTGCTGTTAGTGCAGAGCCCGACTTGGGGCTCAGTCTCATCAACTGTGAGATCATAACCTGAGCCGAAATCAAGAGTTGGACACTTAACCAACTAAGTCATCCAGGTACCCTGCCATTGTTCAAATTTTTTAATTTTTTTATTTTAGAGAGAGAACATGTGTGAGTTGGGAGAGGGACAGAGGGAGGGAGAGAGAATCTTAGGCAGGCTCCATGCTCATCGTGGAGCCTGATGGGAGGCTCAATCCTGTAACCCTGGGATCATGACCTGAGCCAAAATCAGGAGTCAGGTGCTCAACCAACTGAGCCACCCAGGCACCCCAATTTTTAAAATTTATTTATTAAAATTTTTTTAACCTTTATTTTTGAGAGAGAGAGAGAGAGAGAGAGAGAAAGATGAACAGAGAGAGAAGGAGAAACAGAATCCCAAGCAGGCTCCAGGCTCTGAGCTGTCAGCACAGAGCTCAGTGTGGGGTTCAAACGCGTGACCTAAGCTGAAGTCGGATGCTTACCTGACTCAGCCACCCAGGCACGCCCCCCCCTCCTTTTTTTTAACTTTTAGAGAGAGAGTATGTACACACAAGCAGGGGAGGGGCAGAGGGAGAGAGAGAATCTCAAGTAGGCTCTACACCCAGCATAGAGCCCCATGTAGGGCTCCATCTCACAACTGTGTGAGATCATGACTTAAGCCAAAATCAAGAGTTGGATACTTAACTGACTGAGCCACCCAGCCGCCCCAATATAGTTAGGTTTAAATCAACCATCTTGCTGTTTGTTTTTTATTTGTCTCTCCTCTTGTTTCCATTTTCCTCCTTTTCTTTTTCTGTTACATCAGTTGAGTATTTTTTATGGTTCCACTTAATAACCTCTTGATTTTTTTTACTTGTGACTCATTTATTAAAATTTTTTTTTTTACGTTTATTCTTGAGGGAGAGAGAGACAGAGTGTGAGTGGGGGAGGGGCAGAGAGCGAGGGAGGCACAGAATCCGAAGCAGGCTCCAAGCTCTGAGTTGTCAGTGCAGAGCCTGATATGAGGCTTGAACTCATGAGCCATGAAATCATGACCTGAGCCCAAGTCGGATGCTTAACTGACTGAGCCACCCAGGCGCCCCATATTTATTAAAAACATTTTTTTAACGTTTATTTATTTTTGAGAGACAGACACAGATCATGAGCAGGGGAAGGGCAGAGAGAGAGGGGACACAGATTCCAAAGCAGGCTCCAGGCTCTGAGCTGTCAGCACAGAGCCCATTTCAGGGCTGAAACCCATGAACTGTGAGATCATGATCTGAGCCGAAGTTAGTCACTCAACTGACTGAGCCACCTAGGCACCCTATGACTCTTTTATTTTAATGGTTACTTTAGAGTTTAGAGTATACATCTCTAACTTATTACAGTTTACTTTCAAGTGATTAAACTCATGTCTGATGCTTTTCATTCCTTCGTGGAGATCCACGTTTCCATTTCCACTTTTCTACCTGAGGACTTCCTTTAACTTTTTTTTTTCAGGTTTTGTGTCTAACAGTCTTATTTCACCTTTGATTTTGGAAGATATTTTTGCTGGGTATAGAATTCTCTAAATGGTTTCTTTTTCTCAGTACTTCAAGATGTTACTTAGTTGTTCTCACCTGTATTATTTTTAGTAAGAAATCTGTGTCATTCTTATCTATTTTTCTTTGTATGTAACAGATCTTCTTCCTCTGGCTCCTTTTAATATATTTTTTTAAATCACTGCTTTTGAGCAGTTTGATAGTGACATGCCTTGTTGTAATTATTCAGTGTTTATTTGCTTAGTATTAGTTGGACTTTTGGATCTGTAGGCTTATAATTTTTCATCTAATTTGGAAAAATTTTTGCCCTTATATCATTACATATTTTTGGTCTCTCCTACCTTACATGTGTATTAGGGCTTGAAGTTGTCTCATAACTTACTGATGTTGTTTTGTGCTTTTTTCTCTCTATTTTGTGTTCATTTTTCATTTTGGATATTTCTATTACTTTGTCTTCAGGTTCATTGATTTTTCTTTTGCAGCGTTTAATCTGTTAATCCCATCTAGTAAATTTTTCATCTCCGATACTTTACTTTCTATCTTCTAGTCAGCTTGGTTCTTTTTTATATCTTTCATGTCTCTACTTAATGTGTTCAATCTTTCCTTTTGCTTTTTGAACATAATGGACTAGAGTTACAGTAGCCATCTTATTGTTCTTGTCTTCCAGTTCTATTATTTGTGTCAGTTCTTGGTCTTTTTCTACTGATTGATTTTTCTTATTATGGGTTATATTTTTTTCTTTGCATACCTGTTAAGTTTTAACTGGATGTCGAATATTGTAACTTATTGGGACTAGATATTTTGTATTCTTATAAATCCCTTGAACTTTGTGAAGCTGTTAAATTATTTGAAAACACTTTATTCCTTTAGGTCTTAAGAGTTTTGTTAGGTAAGATCAGAATAGCTTTTAGTTTAGGGCTAATTTGATCCCACTGCTGAAGCAACACCCCTCTGAATACTCTTCCTGATTCCTTGTGAGTAATGAGGTTTTCCACTGTGGTTGGGAGGAACAGGCACTCTTCTCAGCCCTGTGTGAACCCTGATGATTTTTTACTCTTAATTGTTTTGGATGGTGCTTTCCCTGGCCTCCAGTAGTTTCCTCACACCTGATCGGTACTCAGCTTAAGACTTGAGGAGGACTGTCTTACAGATTTACATTGTTCTTTCTCTGTACAGATCTCTTCACTGATAATCTGCCCTGCAAACCTGCCTCATCCTCAGGGGATGCCTTTGATGCCTCCCCAACTCAGGGAGACTGTGGGCTCCACCTGGGTTCCCTGCAGTATTGGACTATGCCTTATGCATTCAGTAACAATAGTTGATCTTTTCTGCAGGGAAAGAGGTTGGGCTTGCTCATTCTCCCAGTAGTCTATTAGCAGTAGGTTATGGCCCTTAAGAATAACTGCCACCTCAAGTCATATTGATGAATCAGTCTTACCATCGTGGAATGACTCCAGTAGTATGCTTCAAAGCTGTAACACTACCCTAGACTGAGAAGAAATTGTTACTAAATTGCCCACAGGGCTTTGTATGATAATGTGGCTTGTTTTGGAGATGTTGGGCCAGATACCTCTAAGACTTCATTTCCAAGATGGCAGAGTCTTTTTTGTGTATATTACATATTATCACGTATATATGTTACATATAGCATTAATATATGTAACATAATTTATACATAATATATAGTATATTATGTATATATTATATATATTATATATAGTGTATATAATGGTATATTATAACCAAAAGTTCTGTGTTATATTTCTGTAGAAATCCCACTCTAGTTAGCCCTGACCCCATCTCCAGGGCTAGCAGAAAGTACAGAAACTCTGAGTGCTCGTGCAGGAGGCATCAGTATTTTTTATTGGTCATTTTGTTGATGACATAAATCAAGAGATTTCATTACTCTTATTTTTACATATGGGATTTGTTTTAAATTTTCCTGTTTAATCCATATCATGTAAACATCAAATAGCTGTTGCTATCTTAGCACAAAATCTTCCTTACATCATATTCAAGTATTTTTTGAGTGCTTGTCATGTGTCAGGCCTGTGTTTACACATTGAATAGATGAGTAGAGAAATGACATCTGGAATAGAGGTAATATTCCCACCGTGCTGTCCAGGGTTCAGCCTAGTCTAAAGCAGTGGCTATTTGGTCTCAAATATTTTTACAGTTTTGAAAATTAATAACTCTGAAGAGCTTCTGTTTATGTGAGTTATGTCTGCTGATACCATGTTAATTAAAACTGATATCTTTAATAATAACTTAATGAAACATGACAGTAATAAGCTTATTTCATATTAAGTAACATTTTTCTGAAAAATATTTATTTTCCAGAAACAAAGATCACAAGAAAACTGGCATTGTTTTACATTTTGCACATCTCTTTAATGTGTGGCTGACTGTCTGATATTTGAAATTAATATCCTTTCTCCATGCAGGGAAAAAATTTGTCAGTGAGCTCAATGAATTTTCTCCTAGACAGGCATCATAAGTAGTCATATCATCAGAATGTTGCCTAGTGGACTTGGACTCAGAATGAGGGCGTGATCTCCAATAGGGGTACAGCTGCCTGAGGAATTGACTCTTGGCCGGGGATTACCATTCATTTAATAGGTGCTTAATAAATATTTGTTGGATGATTAATAATCTTGGGGAGGTGTTGGGGTTGGTTTCACTGCTGATGCTTTATGTCTTCACTATACTTGAAGCAATAAATTGAGTTGGTGTGAAGTACTTTTAGCTGAAGATGGTTAAACTAGATTAGTGGTGTGAGTCTGGGGAATGGAAAGATTCTGTAGTGATTTCTTCTAGAACTTAATTGTTTTGTGCCATGGCTGTTGCTAGTATAAGTTAATTGATGAAATATGCCATGTTTAGTGATAATATGTATCACGAGGACCAGCACCCTATTGAAAATGTCATTAAAACCAGCTAGTACTTTAGTGAGTACTTAAATATCAGCTAAACTTTGATACACGTGTCATGACAAAAAATCTTACAGTATGAAGTTATATAGTCTGCTTAAGATACAGCAGAATCCCCAACATTTGGTTTTCCTTTCCTTCAGTTATCTTCAATTGTTCTGAAGCACAAGACCTCTCAAACCACCGTAGATATGGACAAAGAAGAAAGGAAGACTATTAACCAAGGTCAAGAAGATGAAATGGTAACCAATTTTTATAATTTACTTGTAAAGTGTGAAGAGTTTATCTGTAATTTATTATTCCAGGGAAGTAGAAAAGTACGTTAGAAGAAAAAAAAAAACAATGCTAAATCAACCTGCTTTCCTCATCCTGAATGTGCTTTTGACTTGGGATTATGTAACATCTCTATTTGTTGGTTTTAGTATAATGTCTGTTTCACTTGTGGATTGTTAATACTAGAGAAGTATGCTTTTTTTATTTAGTAATTTAAGAAGCTACATTAGCTAATACTTGTACATAATCCCAAATATAAGATTTCTAATTTTGATTTATAAAAAAGGCACTCTTAGGGTGCCTGGCTGGCTTAGTTTTAGTATAGCATATGACTCTTGATCTTAGGGTCCTGAGTTCAAGCCCCACATTGGGCATGGAGCCTACTTTAAAAAAAAAAAAAAAAAAAAAAAAGTTTAAAATCAGCTTAATAATAAAAAGCACTTTTCAACTCTTTGTGTGTGGCGGGGGGTGGGGGATGGGATTAGGTTATCAGGTAAAATAAGACACTGTTAAATGTGAATTTCAGATAAATTAAGGAATAAATTTTTCATATGAGTGTGTCCCAAATATTGCATAGGGCAAACAAAAAAATTCATCAATTTTTTATTGAAATTTAAATTTAACTAGGCCCTCTGCATTTTCTTTTGCTAAATTTGGCAGCCCTTGTTAATTATGGTGGTGAGGGGAGTAAACTAGAACAATTTAAATAATTTGGGTCAGGAGGTCAGATTGATCAGTCACAGCAGTATTGAGACAATTAGCTAATTATTTGGGAGAAACATAAAGTTAAAACCTACTGTATCTAAATGCAGTGTGGTATTATGGCTTATATCCTGGAACAGAAATAAGACAGTGGAAAAACTAGTGAAATTCTAATTAGAGACTAGTTTTAGTTAATTGTAACGGGTCAGTGTCAATCTCTTGATTTTGACAAATGTATCAAGTTAATGGGAAACTAGATGGAGGGTATACAGGAACTTTTAATGTTTTTGTAACTCTTCTGCAAATCTAAAATTATTACAAAATTAGAAGTTTATTTAAACAAACCCTACCTTTTAGGGTGCCTGGATGGCTCAGTCAATTGAGTGTCCAACTTTGGCTCAGGTCATGATCTCATGGTTCATGAGTTCGAGCCCCGCTTCAGGCTTGCTGCTGTCAGCGCAGAGCCTGCTTTGGATTCTCTGCGCCACCCCCCACTCCCCCCCGCCCGTCCCCCCATCAAGCTTTCTCTCTCAAAAATAGATAAGGCATTAAAAAAAAAAAAAAACCCTACCTTTTATGTGACAAAATAGCGAATATACATTTGGAAGACAAAGAACTTTGGCATTTTTCTCATACACCATGTGATATTTAATTGTGTGATCACTGTATCCTTGCAGGAGATATATGGCTATAATTTGTGTCGCTGGAAGCTTGCCATAGTTTCCCTAGGAGTGGTTTGCACTGGTGGCTTTCTCCTCCTCCTCCTCTACTGGATGCCCGAATGGCGGGTGAAGGCGACCTGTATTAGAGCTGCCATTAAAGACTGTGAAGTGGTGCTGCTGAGGACTACTGTAAGTCAACGTATTCACTTGTAGCTGATCATTTCAGGAGTGAAATAAACGCTTTTGTGTGTACTTCCTTCAAAACAATGTATGAGGAGAACATCACTGCTAGGATATAATCAGGAATACTAATCCTAAAAGCATTTGTGTTAGAAATGAGTTTTACCACAGTGATTAGAATGTGAAGGAATCTTAAAGATGATTATGCCAACCCCTTCCTTTTGTACTCCTTTCTTTTGTAGTTCTTGATGCACTGAGAGATTAAGATTAGATGCTTATCTGTCAGGGTCATCGGCCAGTTTAAGGGCTATGTCAGATCTGTTATTCACTAGGCCAGCTGCCTTTCTACTATGTGATGTTGCTGCATCTAGGGTTTTGTTTGTTTGTTTTTGTTTTTGTTTTGTTTGATTGGAAACATTTCATCAGAGGCTTTAATTTCTAGTCTCAGTATGTTGATGAGTACATTAAAAAATCACTCAAGATCTTTCAGGGGATATTGTATTAGTGAAGTATGTGGTAAAATGGTGAGCAATGGAAAGCACTTCACGTTGGAGTTTATACATCTTCATGAGCTGGTTTAACATTTAGTAGGAAGTGATGCTTTCTTAATTAGAGATGAGTAAATAATATGTAAAGAATGGGAATTTAAAAATATATTAAAAACTATGGGGCGCCTGGGTGGCTTGGTCGGTTAAGCTCCGACTTCGGCTCAGGTCATGATCTCACGGTCCGTGAGTTTGAGTCCCGCGTCGGGCTTTGTGCTGACAGCTCAGAGCCTGGAGCCTGTTTCCAATTCTGTGTCTCTCTCTCTCTCTCTCTCTGCCCCTCCCCTGTTCATGCTCTGTCTCTCTCTGTCTCAAAAATAAATAAATGTTAAAAAAAAAATTAAAAAAAAAAACTATATAGGCATTATAGGTATAGGTGTTATGTAATACATGGAATCGACTTTTTATCTTTATCCCTTTCTGTCTTATAAGGATGAATTCAGAATGTGGTTTTGTGCAAAAATCCGCTTTCTTTCTCTGGAAACTCACCCATTTTTGAGTCCAAAATCTATGACTAATAAAGTTGCAAATGGCCATGCTGTTCATTTTACTGAAAATTTGGCTACAGAGAATAGGCATGAGATGAGCAAATATTCACAAACTCAACCACAGCAGGTATGGTGATCTTAGTGTTATAGTTTCTTTAAAAACCAGAATTACTACATTTTATTCTATCGCAGCCTGTAATTTTGTGCTTGCAGTTATTTTTGTTTGGGATGAATATATATGCATGTAAAATACTTATTACTATATATAACACAGTTTAGGTAATACTAGAAGAAGCAGATTGCATTTGCATGTGATCACTTTAATTTTAATACATAATAGATTTGTGTTAGTAAACTTAATGGTTAACAAGTGATGATAGTGCTTTTTGGTGTAACATTTATGTGTGTTCTACAGATTCGTTATTTTACCCACCACAGTGTAAAATACTTCTGGAATGATACCCTTCACAATTTTGATTTTTTAAAGTAAGTATTTTTCTTTTGTTTGGATTCTTTTACGAGTATCTTGAAAATGTTCTAGATGGAAAAGAATTCATTGTAGGGTTACAAAAAACTGAAGAGGTATTTATTGCGTAACTTTTATTCACTTATTAACTCCCTGGTGTTATTTGAATACTTGTTAACCATTTTAGGATAAATCCTACTTGCAACTTGTACCTTGGCAAAATTTACATAAAAGTTTGAAACAATGTGATTCTCCAAATCCACTCTGAGTCTGAGTTCTTTTCTTTTCGTGGGTTCATCTCAAAGTGAATTTTAGAGTACACTTTATAGTCCGTCAGAATATCTGAATTGTCATCTCCCAAACAGAAATTTAACTTTACTGTGTGGGTAAAGATTGAGACATTGTCCAATGTGTTAAGCCTTGAATAGGACAAATTGGAGGAATCCCTTAAAATTTATTTTTTGTGGAGGCTTGAAGTTATGTTAAGTACTGAATTAATTAGGATTCTATTTTTATTGCTATTGTTAAAGTGATTATTATAAACACTCATTAAGTATCATTACTTGAGAGTGCTAAAGGAATTCTTAATATTAGCAATACAAAGAGAATCGCCTTATGAACATTTAAAATATTCATGCCTGGATTTTTTTCCTCAGACACTAAAGAATTGGAATAATCTGGAATAGACTTGGGCATTTCCGCATGCCTAGTTCAGAAGACCATTTCTAGTTAAGAACTATTGCCTTACAGAACACTGCCAGTGAGCTGCCATTTTGTTTTGTTTTGTTTTTAAAAAGACTTGGAGCTGATCCCTGCTGCTTTTGGAGAAGTCATCAACTTCAGTGGAAAAAAGTGTCAAACCTATTTGCCTGGTGGCATTTGCCAGCTGTAGAAGCTTCTAGAATTTAAGCATCCCAATGATAGCAGTTAATTAGGGAGCTTGATTTTTTTCTATCTGAAAAAAATGGAAAAGGATTGGAGATAAATGATGTGTAGGGTTCTCTTTGGAGTTCTTTGACTAGTATCTCAGTCAACATAAGCATAATTAAGACATTTGGGGGGAAAATTAGGTCTGTTGGTTGAATCCAGTTAGAATTGTTACAGATTTTGGACATTGACTGTGACTCATAAATTCTGTACTTCTCTCCCAGGTTTGTATTAGAACAGGGACAGATTTGGATTGATGCTTTTGTAGAAAAAAAATCAGTGAATAGGATTGTTAGCATGAAGCTTAAAAAATTGAAGAGGGAAAATTATATCTATATAACTTAATAATTTAATAATTATAATTTAATTATTAAAAAGTAAAAAAAAATTAGTTTGGGATTCTCAAGTTAGTCATACTTTACCTATAATTTTATTAGTTTAATTAATAGCTCTTACGGCTTTGGTACAGCCTTAAAAGATAATAATATTGTCATACAAACTTGAGTATTTAGAGCCATCTTATCATGTGATAGATACATTGGCTAATTTAGAATTTGGCACTTTTGAGACTTAGAACTTTCATTATTGGTTATCTTATGAATTTGAGATTTAAAAATTCTCATTCATTATTTCAGTTTTTGTTAGGTTTCTGTTTGTAAGGAAGTCACTTTAAAATCAGGAATATAGAAGAATAGGGCATTAAGACATTTGGATATTTTAAACTTTGTTTAAAGTAAAAACTTTGGATTTATTTAGGGGACTGGATGAAGGTGTTTCTTGTACGTCAATTTATGAAAAGCATAGTGCAGGACTGACAAAGGGGATGCATGCCTACAGGTAATTTTTATCCAACTAAAGTTAGATCTGTTATCAAAATTCCTAAATAAAGTAGTATGTATAGTCCACCCTCTTACCATATAGTTGTACATATTAATAGGTATTTAAACATTATAGACCTAGTAGTTGACAACTTACTGGTATTTAATTGAGTAAGACTGTCTCTCAGTTTAAGAATTATGAAAATGTTGAAACTGGAATTTTGAAGTTGGTATCCCTGAAAATATACCATATTTTACCCATTCTAAGATACATATTTTCGACATTTTAACATTTCTAAAGTGGGGGATGTGTCATGCAGTGGGTGGAGTGTCATCCTTTACTTGACAAATGTTGTCAACATTTTTATCTTGATAGCACATAAAATGATGGGTATGTCTTATAATTGATAGCAGCTTAGATTTTCTGAAATGTATTGGGAATTGTAAGCATGAGCTCAAAATTTACCACAATGAATATTTGTAAATTGGGATGCATAACCTTTTTTATCATGTTATTCTTTGTTGAAGTATAAGATTATACCAGTGTATTGCAAATTTAAAGATAAATGCTATTTTCAAATTAAATTAGCAGTTTTCTTATACTTCTGTAGCATGTTTTTTTCAGTAGAATATTGAAAACTTGATTCATTTAGACCCATACTTCATGAAAGGCAAGAATTACTCTATCACATAGAAAGGACTAATAGGAGTTTAAGTGGAAGGATTTAAGCAAGTTTTTAAAATCATTTTTTAAAAAGTCAGATGTACAGTGTTTTGAAATAAACACTGTTAGTACAGTATTCTCATTAGAAAAATAGTATAGGACCCCTCAAATTTGTTTATTTAGTTTCTTGCAAAAATGAATTGCAATTCAAAATTGTTGAGGTGTATTGTGTTCAAGGATGAAAAAACATTTGCCGACATGGTTATTATAAACTAGTGGGAAAGATACTTGTCACACAAGAAGATCTGAGACAGAATGAAACAACAGTGTAGTTATCCAGTAGTGACTACTTCGATTTAAATACTGTAGGTAGAGAATTGAATTGTGGAAGACAAGTATGTGGAAACATGAATGTTGAAGTTCCAGATTTAAGAGCAATCTGTGGTTTGAGCTTTATCTAATGAAATGCTATCCCTAAATTCTACTATTATTGTATAATGTGACACGATTATTATGTTTTCCTGTTGTAGAAAATTGCTTTATGGAGTAAATGAAATTACTGTGAAAGTGCCTTCTGTTTTTAAGCTTCTAATTAAGGAGGTAAGATAACATTTGTGATCAGTAGAGTTGTCAATTTGAAAAGAGCCATGATTTAAGTAATAAGATATTCTTGGTTTTCTGTTTCTTAATTTCTCTCTCACTAGCTCTCTTTCTTTTAACTTGGGAGGTAAAGGTAGTAACTTTGCTAGAGAAATAATTTGGGGGCATGAATTACCGTTTTATTACTTGTTTTGCTTTTTTTGTCTGTACATTTTTTCAGTCTCAGTGAGTTGCACATCTAAATCTTGACCTGTTTTATAGTTATATACACCTGTCTTTTCTCTTTTCTCCAATTTTTAGATGATTTATCATGTTTATTCTTCACATGATTATTTTGTGGTGCATTTTTGGGAACTAGACATTGTACACTAACTTTGGAATACAAAACGTGACCTGTTGATTGACCATGAGGAGCTTGTACTTTATCCCAGGAGGGAAGTGTGTCAGTAGTTGTTGTAGTGACTGCCCAGTTGTAAGTGCCATTGAAGAGAGGTGAATAAAGGTTATACATGTAAAGGAAGGGAGCATGGGATTTTGCCTGGCAGAGTTAGGCTCTTTAGTCTTCCTTTTGATTTTTGGCTAAAGATCAGGGTTGGGTGAATACTTTTAATAGATATACAGATTGTTTTCCCTCAGTTCCTGAGAGCAGCTGTATTTTGCTTTAGAACATAGCAGAGTGGGGCCCCTGGGTGGCTCAGTTGGTTGAGCGTCCGACTTCGGCTCGGATCATGATCTCGCAGTCTGTGGGTTTAAGCCCCACATCAGGCTCTGTGCTGATAGCCCGGAGCCTGGAGCCTGTTTTGGATTCTGTGTCTCCCTCTCTCTCTCTGCCCCTCCCCGACTCATGCTATGTCTCTCTGTCTCAAAAATAAATAAACGTTAAAAAATTAAAAAAACAAAAACATAGCAGAGTGTAGTGATTGGAGGAGTTAGAAAGCCTGGTTTATAATATGGTTTTGTCAGTAATTAGCTTTGCTCATTAGAAAATCTTTCTTCTCCTTTATCTATAAAATTGGAGTAAGTCCTTTCAAATTATCTCATGTAATTTTGAAGTAAAATGGGACTATATATGTGAAAGTGCTTTGAAAAGTTCACAAGCATCAATTTTAAGACATTTGGGGGAAGTTATTAATGAGATTGATAAAATACTATGATATTTGACTAAATGAAGGCTATTGCCAGGACTGCTTTATCTCTTTTTTTCATTCAGGTTTTATTTATTTATTTACTTATTTAAGGTTTATTTATCTACTTTGAGAGAGACAGAGACAGTGTGAGCAGGAAAAGGGCAGAGAGAGGGAGGGAGGGAGGGAGGGAGGGAGGGAGGGAGAGAGAGAGAGAGAGAGAGAGAGAAAGAGAAAGAGAAAGAAAGAAAGAAATATCCCAAGCAGGCTCTGCACCGTCAGCGCAGAGCCCGATGCAGGTCTTGAATTCATGAAAACAGTGAGATTATGACCTGAGCTGAATCCGAGTCAGACGCTTAACTGACTGAGCCACCCAGGCACCCCTTTTCATTCAGGTTTTAATCCTTAATTATTTCCTTAGAGAATACAAAATAGTATAAGTTACTGTTTCCTATTTGTCTTCCCTTTAGTCTCCAGTGAACCTTTGACTTACAAGAAAATTGGTATTTGGAGTTCATAAGAAACACTTGTTCCTTTTAATTAAAAATTTTATATCCTTTAGTTGCCTAGTAATTATTGGAAGTAAATGTACTTTATTGTTGAAGCAGAATGAAGAATAGCTAAAGACACATTTTTGTCTGTTTCTGGCTGAATCTATATTTGGGTTTGGTATGGGTCCAGATGGATGCAAATAAATTAAGCTTCTTGAGGCAAACTCCAGTAGTTTAATGGTAAAAAAGTACTATGCTAACTCTTTGGGTTGTATATGTTGCCCTGGGGTATTACAGAGTTTATCCTCTAAGTATCTTGTTGGTTCTTTCTTTTTTTAAAAATGTTTCTTTATTTTTGAGACAGAGTGCTAGTGGGGGAGGGGCAGAGAGAGAGAAAGGGAGACTAAGGATCCAAAGTGGGCTTTGTGCTGAGAGCAGTGAGCCTGATGTGGGGCTCAAACTCCTGAGCTGTGAGGCCATGGAACTGTGAGGTCATGACCTGAGCTGAAGTCGGACACTTAATCAACTGAGCCATCCAGGCATCCCTTGTTGGTTATTTCTTAAATGCAAAGGTGGAACATCTGTATGGTTATAAATACCTCATCCAATTTGACTTAAAAATCTTATTTTTTAGGTTCTCAACCCATTTTACATTTTCCAGCTGTTCAGTGTTATACTGTGGAGCACTGATGAATACTATTATTATGCTCTAGCCATTGTGATTATGTCTATAGTGTCAATTGTAAGCTCTCTATATTCCATTAGAAAGGTAAGTCCAGTTTATTATGGCTTTTACAACTGTGTATTTTGTAGTAACATGTAACGTGTAGAGTAGTACTTGGTACAAAGTAATACTCAATATAGTTATTCTTTTAGTTATATGAATATGTACTCCTTTCCCTCTCTTTTTGTGGTAGAGGAAGGCAGATGCTTTTTAGAGTTAGACTACCACCTGACTGTTTAGAGGCCATAGGGATCTATATGTGCTTATCACAGACTGAAATACTAGAGGGTTGATTCTACCATTCTCAGGACTGTCTCATTAAAATACTTCTTATTTTGTCTACAGCTAATTGAATAATCTTTGAACCTTTTAGTCTTGACATTTTTAATGGCAGAGTAACATACATTTACCATATTAACTTATTTTATAACACCTTTGCTTTTAAATACCTTGAAGAGTGGGTTTATATTAGCTAATTTTCACGTCTTACCCTCTATTTTAGCAATATGTTATGTTGCATGACATGGTGGCAGCTCACAGTACTGTGAGAGTTTCAGTTTGCAGAGCGAATGGAGGTAAGTACTTTAGGTAACACTTAGACACATAAATCAATAAAAGATACCCATTAAGCACTAATGACTGAGCAAGACAATGTATTATAAATAAAAAGAAGTGTTTGGATTTGTACTCATCTCTGAGTTTGTATCAAATTCATTCACGTAAAATTGTATTTTTCTTTTTCTATTAATGTAACAGGTACTGTGATAGGCCCCAGAGATGCAGGGGTTACCAAGATGGATATAGTCCTTGCCATCATTTAACTTCAGTCTAGTTGGAAAGGCAGATGATAAATAGTAACAATAAAGTGTGATAAATGCTATGATAAGGAGAGGTCAGGGAATTTAGATATTAGAGCTCATTTACTGTAGGTGTCAGGGACGGCTTCTTGGGAAAAGTGTTTTTAAGTGGTTGAATTAGATAAGAGGTAGGTGAGAAGGTGGTATGATGGGAGTGAGAGAGGGAGAGAAGAGGGTTCTAAGTGCCCAACGTTCTGGAAATGAGAGGGAGCTTGGTCATTGTAATAACTGAAGGAAATTCAGTGTGACCAGTGCAGCAACTACATGATGGCAACTAGATGATGGATCTAAGGCATGTTAAGGAATTTGGCCTCATTCCAAAAGGCAATGGAAAGCCATCGAAGGGCTTAAAAGCAGGGGGGTGATCTGATGTTTGCATTTTTGAAAAAATCATTTTGGCTGCTGTGTTCAGACGGGTTCAGAAGGGAGTGATATCGAAGACACGAAATGGATCAAGGTGAGGGTTGTGGAGATGGATAGAAATGAGATAGGACTGAAAGATACTTAAATGTGGGCATTGAAAGAGATCTGATGATTCATTGGATACAAGGCGATAGAGTGGTGTCAAGCTTGAGGGGGTGGACATCGGTGCCACTTAAATAAGGAACACTGGAGGAGAAGCAGCATTGTAAGGAAGGATAATGGTTTGGACATGTTAGTTTGTCTGATGTGAAGAGGTGTAAAGGAGATAAAGGAGAGGTGGCAGTCTAGCAGCACAGGCCTTGGAGGCAATAGCCATTCTGATTGATTGAGAGTATCAAATCAGTTTCCATTCTCTTGGCTCAGTATACTAACTACATCCAAGCATAAACACAGTTTGGCCTGGCAGGTGCTTTCTTCCCTGTGCTTCCTGGTCACTTGTTGCTTTAGTCGGGAGTATCTGTCTTCTCTATTGGTGTTCATCCTCTTCCTGCTCTGCTGCTGCTGAAGACACTGGGATGTTAGGACATTGCATTCAACTTGGATCTTCCTTATCCCCTTTGTAAACTCTAAGAGATCATTGCTAGTTTGTTTTCTGGTATACCTGAGAGTAGAATTTCAAGTGGCATTAAAGCTTTGGAAGAGTCAGGTTTATTATGCCTAGTATGTGCTTAGTATTATTACAAAGTTGTTTCCTCATGGCTTAGTAAAGTACTCTCCATTTTTCTTTAGAAAGGAAAAGAGTTTTCTTCCTACAGACCAACATCACAAACAGTAGTTTCTCTTCACCCGTCTTTGTTTACAAACTAGCATAACTCTCTCCTGAGCCTAGTGTTAAACCAGAGGGAGGGAAAGAATGAAAGGGAGTCTAAATGTAAGGCAGTCTTCTAGAAAAACCTCCTTTTACTTGGGAAGATCTTGTAAAAAAGCGTTTAGCTAACTTGAATAGTGTACAGATTTCTAAGGAAATAATGAACTCGATAATGTATTACAATGTTTATTTTGTAAATTTGTTTAAAATCTATCTAAAATGTTAGGACTACTTCAGGAATATTGAGAAGGCATTGAAATGTTGAGTAATAAGTAGTGGCAGTGAGAAGAAGAATAGTGTAAAAAATGCTGTTAAAATGGAAAATATACTTGGGTTGTCTGGGTGGCTCAGTCGGTTAAACATTGACTTCAGCTCGGGTCATGATCTTGAGGTTTGTGAGTTCGAGCCCCACATTGGGCTCTGTGCTGACAGCTCAGAGCCTGGAGCCTGCTTCAGATTCTGTCTCCCTCTCCCTCTCTGCCCCTCCTTTGCTTATGCTTTGTCTGTCTCTCAAAAATAAATATTAAAAAAATAATAAAAATAAAAGAAAATACATTTAAAAATTTCAATGCTTTCTACTATTTCCAAAGCATAATTAATAGAAATTTGAGCTTATTTACCTGTCGCGGGGGATATCATGTGTTGACTCACTATCTGTTCTTTAAGAGGGCTGTTGTTATGAGTGTTGAAGTCTAGCCACCTGTTTAGTAAGAGGGGACTTGGCATCACATGTGTGCAGCTGGCATCCTATCAGGGGTCAAACTACCTGACACACTTAAACACCATGCTTTGTTAACCTAAGGAATAATAATCTTATTTGTCTTATTTTCTTTTATTGAGATTGGCCTATTTAACTCCATTATATTTTTAACTTATTGAGGTCAGGTTACCTTCAGACAGATCTTTTATTTACTGTATTTGAATTTCAAGTTCAATGATATTCCTTTTTGTTTTTTGCATTTTTTTAAATGTTTATTTTTGAGGAGAGAGAGCTCGCGCGCACATGAGCAGTGGAAGGGCAGAGAGAGAGGGGCACAGAGGATCCAAGCAGGCTCCACACTGTCAGTACAGAGCTCCATGTGTGAGGCTTGATCTCACAAACTGAGATCATGACCTGAGCTGAAGTCAGATGCTTTACTGACTGAGCCACCCAGGTACCCCTCAAGTTAAACAATATTCTATTCAGACTTTTCTTTCTTCTTCTTTCTTTAAATCCAGAGATAGAAGAGATCTTTTCTACAGACCTTGTGCCAGGAGATGTTATGGTCATTCCATTGAATGGGACAGTGATGCCTTGTGATGCAGTTCTAATTAATGGTACTTGCATTGTAAATGAAAGCATGTTAACAGGTAAAAGAAATGAGTAAAAATCAGATCAGTTTATAATGATTTTAGGATTAAGTAGTTACCGATTAAGCTATTTAACTGTTTTATTGTATCTGTAACTGTAAAATATTGCTTGTTTTCTTTACTCATGTCATGAATGTGATGGATAATGAAGATTTTTTTTTTTTTTTATTTGGAGGAGACTGAATTCTTCATTATACTCAGTTGTGAGACTAAATTATTATGCTGGTATTCGCTACATCTTTTGGCATACTTTTGACATGGGGAAATATTTTACAGTAAGGGAAGAGGAAATAAGTCCTTTGCCTACAGAGAATGGCAGCATATTTACTTCCCTATTTGATGTGTAATAAGTGGGAATGAAGATTTTATATTTTCCTTAAGCTGGTTGGGGCGGGGTCAGGGAGGGGAAGTAGACCTTGAAATGACTTCACTTTGGAAATTCATAATCTGAAGGTAGAACTATATCTTTTTATCACTTTACCTTTTTTTTTTTTCCTGGAAAGAAGTGATTCCTATATGTTTTCAAACTGTTAAGAGTTTTATCTTAAAACATAGTTGCATAAATATCCCTACATACTTGACACCTTTGAAACAAGAAATGTGAGTGGCACAGAGAATTAAGTTTTAATGTGAAAAAGAATTGGCAGTTGTTGTTTGAGAGAACTACCATACTACTTACTTCTTTTCTCCCTTCCCCAGAGGTCTTTTTTCTTCCCCGCGCGCGCGTGTGTGTGTGTGTGGTGGAGGTTAGGAGTAGGTCTTCACATCTTTGTGCTTTAGGTTGCAGAGTGCTTTCCAATTCATTTTTTAAGGATAAGAGAGCAGATGCTGGGCTATGGCAGCTACCTGGTCTTCTTATCTGAAACATTACAAAATTGTTTCCAAATTATTATGACTCATAACTGACTTTGAGGAATTATTGTGGGAGACAGGACTTGATATTTTTCAACAAGGAAATTGGTAGATAGAAAGCTAATTGAATAAGCTTTGTTATCCACATAAGGTAACTCTTTTTTAATTTTGTTTTTTTAAGTAGTTCTTACACCCCTACATGGGGCTTGAACTCACAACCATGAGATCAAGAGTTACATGTTCTACTGCCTGAGCCAGCCCGGCATGCCACGCATATGAGAACTCTTAATAACTATTGAAACAGTAGTATGATAACATTTAACTTATTTAACAATTCAAGATTTGTGTGTTTGATGGTAATTTCTATGCTTTATTTATTTATTTATTTATTTTTTAAAGGAGAGAGTGTTCCAGTAACAAAGACTAATTTGCCAAATCCTTCAGTGGACATAAAAGGAATGGGAGATGAATTCTATAGTCCAGAAATACATAAACGACATACTTTGTTTTGTGGGACTACTGTAATTCAAACTCGTTTCTACACTGGAGAACTTGTCAAAGCTGTAGTAGTTAGAACAGGTAGAAAACATTTCATCTCTTCTTGCATGGTTTAGCATGTTTGATGCCTACTGAATGTTTAAAAAGAGATTTTGGGAAATAATTTTCATTTTCTTATAAAAAATACAGTCATTTTCTTCTTTAAATTTTTTTTTAAAGGATTTAGTACTTCCAAAGGACAGCTTGTTCGTTCTATATTATATCCCAAACCAACTGATTTTAAACTCTACAGAGATGCCTACTTGTTTCTACTGTGTCTTGTGGCAGTGGCTGGCATTGGGTTTATCTACACTATTATCAATAGCATTTTAAACAAGGTATGTAAATGGGACTCTTAATAGGGTTTGATTCTTAATGATCACAATTCTTAATGGCTGCTAAGGATTTGAAATGAGATGAAGAACTTAACTTTTAATTTAATTTAATTATATGACCCTAGTAGCTGTTACTTTAGAGAGTACAGATATAGAACATTTTCATCATAGAAAGTTCTTTGGGATAGCTCTGGTTTAGGCGATCTTTTTCTTGCTCTCTTGTGACTTAAAAAAGGGAGGGTGACCACAAACTTACCAAAACCTTTATTTTCTTTTTTTGTAACTTTTGGGATATATAGCATTCAAGTTATTTGTGAGCCCTTGTCAAACTTCTCTTTTCCATCCCTTTTGGAGATGGGCACAGTACAGTGCTTGTAGCAAGTCAGTATTTGATAGATATTGGTTGAATTTTGAAGTGTTGAAGTGTGTGGTGTGTGAAACGTGTAGAGCTCTTAAAATGAAGATTTCCTTTAAAAGTAGCTTACGTTCGGGGCGCCTGGGTGGCTCAGTCGGTTAGGCATCTGACTTCAGCTCAGGTCATGATCTCGTGGTTTGTGCGTTCGAGCCCCACGTCGGGCTCTGTGCTGACACCTCAGAGCCCGGGTCCTGCTTTGGATTTTCTGTCTCCTTCTCTCTGCCCCTCCCCCATTTGTGCTCTGTCTCTCAAAAATAAATAAATGTAAAAAATTAAAAATAAATTAAAATTTAAATTAAAAATTAAAAAAAGTAGCTTACATTCCATAGTCCATTGACAATTCATTGAGCTTTCTATTTTGCAGACTCAAAAGGGAAAAAAATTGTAAATACTTTTTGGATGTAAATACATACATACACACTTATATATAAAATTGAAAATGGTTTATAGATTCTTCACTAAAGAAATACACACATTAGATTAGTAAATATTTGATATTGGGGAGTCTGACATTTATTTTTGTGTTTATTGTAGGTAGAAATTGGGGTCATAATTATCGAGTCTCTGGATATCATTACCATTACTGTGCCACCTGCACTTCCAGCTGCAATGACAGCTGGTATTGTGTATGCCCAAAGAAGACTGAAAAAAATTGGTATTTTCTGTATCAGTCCTCAAAGGATAAATATCTGTGGACAGCTGAATCTTGTTTGCTTTGACAAGGTTGGTTCAGTTTTATAATCATTCTCAAAGGTTACTTTGGTAGCTTTTAAATATTTAGATTAAGGTTTTCTGTATTCTCTATCAACAAATTTGTACACATTGTATAATATTCTTCGAATATTCCTTTTTCAGCTTATTTGACACATGAATCATTTTTGTACATTCTCATTGCTTTTTCAATTTTTAATACTTTGGGATTGCCCAAATCTGCAATTGTCTTATCATTCATATCCAGAATTATACCTTATAATAGTAATAAAGATGATCTGATCTTTCTTGTTTTTAACAGAGTAAGCTCCATACAGATGTATTTACTGGAATTTTATTGCTGTTAAGTATATGTGTTTAGTTGAGGTTTGCTCTATGATTTTATTGAATATTTTTCAAAATTATTAAGGTCACTGATTTCACAATTTTATGTGAAAATGACCAGTTTTGTACACATATGAAATATTCCTTGCTTTGTCCTATAGAGAGTTTTCCTTTCCTCTGCTGAAATTAGTTTTCCTAAGAGTTTTAGGAATTAAATCTTGACCAAAAAACCTTCCATCAAGCTCTTGTTGGTAACTGATAGGATAGGAATAAGATTTTTGTGCATGATCACTATTAAAGGAAAAAATGTGAGACGTACTTTTGTTTTTAAAAAAAAGTCATATCCTGGGGCAACTGGCTGGCTCATTGGGCAGAGTGTACGACTCTTGATCTTGGGGTCGTGAATTGAGCCCCATATTAGGCATGGAATTACTTAAAAAAAAAAAAAAAAAAAAAAAGGTCCTATCCCATGACTACATTTTATATTTATCTGTTTGGAAAATTTCACTTATGCGTGTCTTTTTTGGAAACCTTACAATTAAAATTTTTAAGCAGATAACAAAAGTAGAGGAAAGATACAAGTATAAAAAGTCCTCATTTACCCATCACTCAGCTTTGTCAGTTAATCAGCATTTTGTCATTCTTCACTTCATCTGTCCCCTCACTTTGAAGATGGCAGCATCAGACATTCTTTCACCCAATATACCTCAGTTTTATCTCTAGAAGGTGTTAAAAAAAAATTAACTGCAGTACCATTATCTTATTCCACTTAACAAATTAACAGTTCTTTAGTATTATCTAATATCCAGTTCATATTCAGCTTTCCCTGCCTTTCTCAAAAGTATCTCAAAATTTTACAGTTTGCTTTTTCTGTCAGAATCCAAATAATGATTGCATTGGTTACAATTAATCTGTAACAATTGTTTTTCTTGCCCCTTACCCTGAATCATCTTGTTGAAGAAACCAGGTCATGTACATCTTGGATTTGGCTGATTGCTTCCTCCTGGTGTCATTTAACGTGTTCCTCTTCCTTTTTTGGTTCCCTGTGTCCTAATGTCTCCTTCCTTTGTAGGGATCCTTGATTAATTGTTGCATTGTTCTGTTTTTCTCATAATACAAGTCCATAAACATATACTTCTACGTATATGCCCTCCGCCCCCCCACAGAGGAACCATATCACAAGGAATGTTCTGTACCCTTTCCCCACTTTAACTGTTTTTCTTGGAAGTTATTTTTTATCAATATACAGAGATCTTACTAGTTTTCTTTATTTATAACTATATACTACTTTTATTATGTATATGTAGCATAGCTTTTCATGTTTTTCTTTTTTTTTTGGAGGCATTATACTTTGTATATATGCACTTTAATTAATTAATTAATTAATTAATTTTTTTAAGACTGGAACTCTTACTGAAGATGGTTTAGATCTGTGGGGGATTCAACGAGTGGAAAATACACGGTAAATATTAGCTAGAGTTGATAATTTATTAGTTACTTCCTAATATTTTAATGTATGAGATATGCAAACATATACTGAGTAATATTACAGCTGTGTACCCACCACCACGATTAAACGGTTGATATCTTGTCATACTTGCTTCAAATCTCTTTTAAAAGATTTAAAATATTACAGATATTGCTAACATCTTAAATCTATCCCTTTCCATAGCCCTACCATCATTCTGAAGTTGTGTTCTGTTAACTGTCTTTGCATGTTTATATATTTAGTCTACAGACATCTCTCTCTCTAAACAGGACCTATTTGTAAACAAATGTATATGACTGATACAATGTACATGTGTTTTGCTGCTTGCTTTTTTTTTTTTTTTTTTTTTTTTTTTGTGCCTCTTAACATTGTTTTCAAGATTTATCCAGGTTGGTATGTATGGGGTCTAATTTACTAATCTTAACTATTGTTTGGTATTCCATGATATGATCAAATCATAATATCTGTTCTAAGGGGCAGTTTCATCTTTTTTCTCCCTTTCCCCTTCCACTTTCACAAATGGTGCTGCAATTATAATTCTTACACACAACTCCTTGTGACCATGTAGTTGAAATTCAGTAAACAGCTTCTTGAAAATGTTGGTGCTGGGTTAGATAGTACATGCACGGCTACAGGTGTAGCAGGTACTGATCTCTAAGTGATGGTGCCCCCACTGCCTCCCTCAGTGGGTATGAGATCCTGTTGCTCCAGTTCTTGCCAGACTTGGTATTGTCAGGCTTCTCATTTTTGCCATGGACAGATATGAAATGGTCTTTCATTGTGGCTTTTTGCAGTTTCTTCATTACTTATAAAGCTGAGCTTATTTTCACATTTTTGGAGGGATGGTCATTTAGCATTCTTCTTGTATTGTCACTTTATATATTGACAATGTTTCTGTTGTGTTCTTAGTCTTACTCATTTATTTGAAGTCCTTTGTATTTATTGGGAGGTAATCTTTTTCAGTACTATGCATTGCAAAAATATTCCAGCAGTCTGTCTTGTCATTTTACTTCCTTGTTGCCTTTTGATGGCTTAGTAGTTGTATTTATGTCATTTTTCCCCCTCAGAAGTCTGTGGGATTGAAGTTTATAGAGTTTGAGAGAGTATTGTTTGGTTCATATAATTTCACAGTTGTTACATCTTCTTGGTAGTTTGTCACATTGTGACCTTATTTAATGCATCCTGCCTTAAATTCCCTTCATCTTGTATTTTTGTAGTTACATCCCACCTCTGTTACCCGAGGGTATCTTTTTCATCACTTTACTTTTTAATCTTTCTGTGCCATTGTGTTCACATTTATAATTCCAAGTAAATTGGAAATTATTTCTACCATTTCTCGCCCTAGTTCACACATTTTCTCAAATTTCTCTCTCATATTTTTGTACATTTTCTCAGAATTTATACATTTTCATCTTTTACTGCTTGTCCTTAAATTATTAAGTCATAGAGTTTCAAGTTCATGGGTGTCTTTACTGGGTTTCTAGCCACCCCCCCCCCCCCCAAGAAAGCCATGGACTGTAGGATATTTTTTTGATTATTCTCCTCCCCTCTTATTTATATGTATTTGTTGCACAGTGTTTTATGATTAGGATCTGAGTTTTATGCCATCTGCATGCTAAGATTTACCTCGGTTTATGAACATCTTTGCTAACCATTGCTTCTTATATATCCCATTCTTCTGGAATAAATCACCATCTTCTGCAGCTACATTTGTTAGTGATTCTTTTGTTTCACTATGACTTTTTTTTTGGTTTTTTTTTACTTATGTTTATTTACTTATTTTTAATATGAAATTTATTGTCAAATTGGTTTCCATACAACACCCAGTTCACTATGACTTTTGAAGAATGGCGTAGCTGTCTAGATTTCCAGGCTGTCACTTGTGTTCTCTTAGTGCTTTGAAGGTGTTATTCCATTCCTCCTGACTCCTTTTTCTTTCTGTTTCTTAGGAATCCTTCTTTATCCTTGATTTCTGCAGTTTCACCATGATCTTTTTATTTGTGTAGGACTTACTTGCTTCTTGATTCCAAAGATTTATGCTTTTCATAAATTCTGGAAATTTTTCAGCTTTTTTTTTTTTTTTTTTTTAAATTATGACCTTTCCCCCATTCTTTGTTTTCTGTCCATCTGGGAATCCCAGACATAGGTTACATAGGAAATTGCACTTGTTTTTTTTCCAAGTCAGCCTGTCCTCCTCTCCCCCCATAGTGTCTTGTTCTTTTTGTAAGTCTTTAATTTAAAAGTGCCCTTTTTGCATTCTTTCAGATTGCCATTCTATTATCTCAAATTTATGGGATTCTAATTCTGTCTTTGTTATGTCTGTTGAGTCATGGGAATGTTTCCCAGTGCATTTTTAAATTACGGACTTATGCTTAGCAGGAATTTTCTGTGAGATTTCTTTGTGGCTTTGTTGTGGGAGCTCCTCTCTGGAGACTTTAGACTGTGCTTGGGCCAGAGTGGTATCAGTCGTGTCAGATGAGCTTTAATATTACTTTCATAACTTGAGGATCTCTGGACCAGCAGTAGCATGGATTCAAACCCAGATCCTATCCTGACTGGTGTTGTGATTTAGAGTTTATACCCTAAAACCAGACCTCCTGCGTTTGAATCTTTGCTCTGCCACTTGTGTGCTGTGTAACCTTGGCAGGTTACCTAACCCTCTGTTTCAGTATCTCTTCTATGAAATGAGGATAATAAAACCTCTTCCTGTGGTGAGGAGGACATGAGTCAGATATGTTTAAAGTTATTAGAACAGTGCCTAGTGCACGGTAAATATTTTACAGATATTAATGATTTTCTTGAGCTTTGGGTGAGAGAAAAAGAGATCAGCTTATTCTTAGTTTGGATATGTAGGTAAATTATTTTCAGTTTATTGTTTTTCCAAAGATGCTCTTCAAGAGCACTGGCTATCTTGGGTGAAAGGGATCCTCTCAGTTTGAACTCCCCACTTTGTATCTGGCCAGGACTTTGTCTTCCATTCCTATATGGGAATTAAAGCCTGGGTCCTTAGCATACTGGGATGACTCCCCTCCCTTCTTCCTTCTCTCACAGGCAGTCAGCATCACTCAGGTTCATATTCCTCTGGTTTTCCTTTCCTTCCATTTCTGACACTTGAAAATTTCCTTTTCATTCTTATGAGCTTGGTTTTGCATTTAAAGAGGATGTGTTACACATTCATTTTGTGTTTTTACAAAAGAGATGTATTCTTACATGCCTATAGGCAGGAATTTTAATTATTATTTAGCATCTAGTATTTTCTATATTGTTATGTCTGGCATAGGTATTCAGAATCTTAGATAAGATGGTATTTTAGTTAATGTGTAATTTACATGGAAGAAAATGTTTTTGAATGCTAAAAACTGTAGTGAAAATTAATGTGCACAGAAATGCAAACGTTTTTATTTCATTTTTTAAAATTATAAAACCTGAGTATGATTAGAATATTTATAGTCTTAGATTTATGAATCTAATTCAGTGTATTTTCTATTTAGTTTTCTTTTGCCAGAAGAAAATGTTTGCAATGAGGTATTGGTAAAGTCTCAGTTTGTTGCTTGTATGGCTACCTGTCACTCACTCACAAAGATTGAAGGAGTGCTTTCTGGTGATCCACTTGATTTGAAAATGTTTGAAGCCATTGGATGGGTAAGTTCAATATTTTAAAGCACAAGTAACTTGAAGGAAAATAATCTTGCAGCAGAAAGATGGTTTCTGCTAGTTGTTTTGATGACCAGTTCATCTTGTACCATAAAGGAACTATGTAACATTGGAGAAACATTTATAGTTGTGTAAAAAAGTGTCCGTTTTATTTAAATTAACTCACTCAAACACCCTTAATAGAAGATGATCTTCTCAGGTGCCTGCTTTATGTTTATAAGAGAAAGCAGCTGTTAGCAATTGGGGTAATAGGCCCGAGTCAGAAAGATGATCTTCAACAACAATAATCTGTTGACCATAGGTGAAAAGTATAGCCCTGTGTCTTCATTGTTCCCCATGTTCTACTTTCTGTGTCCACACACACACACACACACACACACACACACACACACACACAGTTTTGTTTGTTTACAGTTTGTTTGTTTTGGCATTGATCATTTTGAGTGCATGCAGTGTTTCCTGGTTACCATTTCACAGTATTGTGTCCTTTTACAGATGCAATAATAAGGTTGTTTTTAAAGTTCCTTCTGGCTTCTGAATTATTTTCTCTGGGTCAGTTTTCTTTCTCCCTCCCAACACTTAATCTTTTTCCTTCATGCCTTATGTTTTCATGATATATCTTGATGGTACATTCATATTTAAGAATTAAGGTTTGCTTCGATAATTCTGGGTAGCTGCAGTCAGGTTTTTATCCTTGCCCGTATGTGTGTCAGTTTACTTGAGCTGTGTCTCTTCTGAATGGCAAGGCCGACCCAGGGGGAGCTCGCTGTGTGCTGAGGGTGAGTCCTCATCAGGGGGCATCCTCAGCCCAGAGCTGCAGAGCTGGCCTTGTAGGTTGCCCTCCTCACCCGCTCTGCTGACCCTCATGGTAGCAGCCTTCCCTCCTCTCAGGTAGGTCGTTCATGTCTCTAGACAGTCACCCCTGGTCTTGTGTTTTGTTTTTATTTCTGCTTAGCTCAGCTATT
Source organism: Panthera tigris (assembly GCF_018350195.1). Lineage (NCBI taxonomy): Eukaryota > Metazoa > Chordata > Mammalia > Carnivora > Felidae > Panthera > Panthera tigris. The sequence goes on from NC_056668.1 coordinate 73,476,490, forward strand.
CGGGCTGGTGAAGAATGTCCCTCCCTTGTATGTCCTCTTGTGATTATTCTGGGCTACTGTTTCTTGCACTGCTGCATTCGTCAATACAGTAATCAGTTTGCCTTTTATCTTCATGTTTGAAATCCTTCTTTTTTAATTTCCTATTTACTTTGACAGGATTCTTTCTTTTTTTGTATTTTGTTGATTTTTTTTTTTGGATGTTTGTTTATTTATTTTTGAGAGAGAGAGACTATCCCAGGCAGGCTCCACGCTCTCAGTGGGACATGGAGCTTAATCCCACGAGCTGTGAGATCGTGACCTGAGCCAAAATCAAGAGCTGTACACTCAGCTGATTGTGCCACCCAGGTGCTCCTGTTTTGTTAATGTTTTGAAAGAGGCAGATGGATGTGTGCATTAGTGTTTGTCCATCTTCTGATAGCCCACAATAAATATTTGTCAAATCTAATTCCCAAAAGGCCTTTAGAGGATAATTTATGAGAGTAAAGCAAAATAGGACTGGTTCATCTTTGATGTTCTCTAAAACTTCTCTCTAGATGAACAGATTTTCAGTAGACTTAGTGTTCTGTTTGTGCATCTTTTAAAAATGGGTTAAATAAGTAAGTTTGTATAATAGCATGTTCCGTTGACACTGAGATGTCTTGATGCTTGATCTTATCACAAACTATCAATGGAATATTTCCACATAACCAGTCACTGCTGTTATTTGATGTGATCGATGCCATATAAGAACATCCCAATTTCAGAGATGTTAAAACGTACCTTAGAATTGTAGAAAATTGGCTTATTGGGCACAGTGCCCTTCCCCATCATTTTCCCATCGATTCCTTCACTTTGAGTCTAATTAATTTATTTTTTCTTGGGTATGTGTACTTCATACAAGTTTTTGTTGGAATTATTTCACCAAAAATAAGTGTTTTTAAATTAAATTTCAAGCACTTAGGGTTAGTAGTATCTTAACCAGAAATGTTCACTCTGAAACACTAAACTCAAGTCTTTGTACCTCAATGTGTGCTTCATCTGGTGGTTCTCCTAATTGTATCTGAGCTCCATATACTTTACATTTTTTTTTTTTTTTTTTTACATTTATCTATTTTTGAGAAACGGGGTGAGACAAAGCGTGAGCAGGGGAGGGGCAGAGAGAGAAGGAGACACAGAATCTGAAGCAGGCTCCACACTCTGAGCAAGTGGTCAGCACAGAGCCTGACGCGGGGCTCGAACACACAAACTGTGAGATCATGACCTGAGCCAAAGTCGGATGCTCAACCAACTGAGCCACCCAGGCACCCCTGAGCTCCGTATACTTTTGAATCCTCTCCTGTTAGCAGAAAAGAACCCTTGGATGATAGACTGAACATTTTTGGAATTTCAAGAATCTTCTATTTTTTTGCAGGAATAGTCTCTAAATCCTACGACAAGTCTTAGTTTTAGGAGCAAAATGAGAAAGATTTTCTCGTTTCTTTATTCCACTTCTCATCTCTGCTTCCCATCTCCCATGGATTGCCAGGACTTTAACTTTGTTTAAAATACATACAAGTTTACTTATACTAACATAAATATAAGTATGCTAATATATTAGTGGTCTAGTAGTGCTCGTTTATTCTTTGGGTACTGACTTTGTTGTCGTTATTACTGAAGATAGCTGTAATGTTTCTTTTAAAAGTAGAACCAGTGAATTGAATTTTATGAAGTAATGTGTTGAATATTTTCCTTTCAGATTCTGGAAGAAGCAACTGAAGAGGAAACGGCACTTCATAATCGAATTATGCCCACTGTGGTTCGTCCTCCAAAACAACTGCTTCCTGAATCTACACATGCGGGAAACCAAGAAATGGTGCGAAATCACATTAAGTTGGATAATACTTAACTTAATACTTAAGTTAGTACTTAACTGTTAACGTTCATGTTCAGTCCTCATTTTGAACTCTTGCTAGAAGATGAAGTCACATGTCCTTTATTTAATTCTTAGGCAGATATGAATATTTTAGCTGCATTTATCCAAAACTACACATCTGGTGTGTGTCGCAGGCACTCTGTGTAAGACATTGAGATGTAATTCTAATTACCATTACTTTTCCTTACTATTTATTGAACAACTTAGGCCTTGTGATTTAAACAGTGATTAATCCTTTAAATTCCTATGATTTAGCAGAAAGAATATGTGAATGGCTTTATTTTTAGGTGAATTTTAAAATATGTTTCCCCTTAGTTTATTTTTAGTACTTAATATGTTAATATTTTAGGATAACAAAGTATTTGAAAATATTTAAGCACACATTAAAAAAAGAGATAGTAGAGAAGCAATCTTGAAACCTGACTTTGAAATACTCAAAGCTCTTTGCTATTTTTTAGATAATGTTTTGTGCATGTATAAAGTTTTGTTTTTTTTTTTTTTTTTTAATAACTTGAGTATGTTGATGAATCTAATATGTGCTATTTCTTTTTCTCTTTGTTTTATTTTTAGGAGCTGTTCGAACTTCCAGTAAGTGAAGAATGTTTACTTGTTACTTAAGGATATGTGTTTTAATTCCAAAAAAATAACAAATGCTTTGTGCATCTTTTGAAATCATACAGGCTATTTATGAGATAGGAATTGTTCGTCAGTTTCCGTTTTCTTCTGCTTTGCAACGTATGAGTGTGGTTGCAAGGGTGCTAGGGGATAAGAAGATGGATGCCTACATGAAGGGAGCACCTGAGATCATTGCTAGTCTTTGTAAACCTGAAACAGGTAAGAAATCAACTAGGCTTTGAATGAAATTGTTATTTGTGTAAGCTTGTAGTTGCAATTTTAACAATGGCGTTTATTTTTTCCTTTTTAAAAGTTCCTACTGATTTTGAAAAAGTTCTAGAAGATTACACTAAACAGGGCTTCCGCGTAATTGCTCTTGCACACAGAAAATTGGAATCAAAACTGACTTGGCATAAAGTACAGAATATTAGCAGGTAAGGTGGATGAACAGTCATTCTACAGCTTTTCCGGTAATGTATAGTTTATATGTCATGTACAATAATTTATATGTTGTGAGTAGGTATTAAATATTTATTTTTTATTTAAATCCAAGTTAGTTAATATAGAGTGTAATAGTGTTTTCATAAATAGAATTTAGTGATTCATCACTTAACATATAACACGCAGTGCTCATCCCAATAAGTGCCTTTCTTAATGCCCATCGCGCATTTAGTCCACCCCCCCCCCCCACAACTCCTCCAGCAACCTCTAATTGTTCTTTATATTTAAGAGTCTTGTATGATTTGTCTCCCTGTTTTTATATTATTTTTGCTTCCCTTCCCTTCCCTTATGTTCATCTGTTTTGTATCTTTAATTCCACACATGCAGAAGTCACATGATATTTGTCCTCTGACTTATTTCGCTTAGCATAATATACTCTAGTTCTATCCACATTGTTGCAAATGGCATGATTTCATTCTTTTTAATCACCGAGTAATACTCCATTGTATATATATGCTACATGTTCTTTATCCATTCATCTGTTGATGGACATTGGGCTCTTTCCATACTTGGCTATTGTCGATAATGCTGCTATAAACATTGGAGTGCATGTGCCCCTTTGAAACAGCACACCTGTGTTCTTCGGATAAACACCTAGTAGTGCAAGGGCTGGATCATAGGGTAGTTCTATTTGTAATTTTTTGAGGAATCTCCATACTGTTTTCCAGAAGGGCTGCACCAGTTTGCATTCCCACCAGCAAAGGGTTCCTTTTTCTCCGCATCCTCGCCAACATCTGTTGTTGCCTGAGTTGTTGATTTTAGACATTCTGACAGGTGTGAGTTGGTATCTCACTGTGGTTTGGATTTGTATTTCCCTGATGATGAGTGATGTTGAGCATTTTTTTCATGTGTCGGTTGGCCATCTGGATGTCTTTGGAGAAATGTCTATTTGTGTCTTTTGCCTGTTTCTTCACTGGATTATTTGTTTTTTGGGTGTTGAGTTTGATAAGTTCTTTATAGATTTTAGATACTGACACTTTATCTGATATGTCATTTGCAAATATCTTCTCCCATTCAGTTGGTGGCCTTTTAGTTTTGCTGATTGTTTCCTTTACTGTGCAGAGGCTTTTCATCTTAATGAGGTCCCAGTAGTTCATTTTTGCTTTTGTTTCCCTTGCCTCTGGAGATGTGTTGAGTAAGAAGTTGCTGTGGCTGAAGTCAAAGAGGTTTTTGCCTGCTTTCTCCTCGAGGATTTTGATGACTTCCTGTCTTACGTTTAAGTCTTTCATCCTTTTTGAGTTTATTTTTGTGTATGGTGTAAGAAAGTGGTCCGGGTTCATTCTTCTGCATGTCGCTGTCCAGTTTTCCCAGCACCACTTGCTGAAGAGACTGTCTTTATTCCATTGGATATTCTTTCCTGCTTTGTCAAAGATTAGTTGGCCATACGTTTGTGGGTCCATTTCTGGGTTCTCTGTTGTGTTTCATTGATCTGTGTGTCTGTTTTTGTGCCAGTGTTATACTGTCTTGATGACTACAGTTTTGTAATACATTTGAAGTCTGGGATTGTGATGCCTCCAGCTTTGGTTTTCTTTTTCAGGATTGCTTTGGCTATTTGGGGTCTTTTCTGATTCCATACAAATTTTAGGATTGTTCTAGCTCTGTGAAGAATGAGGGTGTTATTTTGATAGGGATTATATTGAATATGCAGATTGCTTTGGGTAGTATTGATATTTTAACAATATTTTTTTGTTCTTCCAGTCTGTGAGCATGGAATGTTTTTTCCATTTTTTTGTGTCTTTGTTTTCTTTCATAAGATTTCTATAGTTTTCAGTGAATAGCTTTTTCACCTCTTTGGCTAGGTTTATTCCTAGGTATTTTATGGTTTTTGGTACAATTGTAAACAGTATCAATTCCTTGATTTCTCTTTCTGCTACTTCATTATTGGTGTATGGGAATGCAACTGATTTCTGTGCATTATTAATATATCCTGCAACTTTGCTGAATTCATGGATCAGTTCAAGCAGTTTTTTTGGTGGAGTCTTTTGGGTTTTCCAATAGAGTGTCATTTCATCTGTGATGAGAAAGTTTAACTTCCTCCTTGCCAGTGTGTGCCTTTTCTTTTTGTTGTCTGATTGCTGAGGCTAGGACTTCCAGTACTGTGTTGAACAGCAGTGGTAAGATTGGACATCCCTGTCATGTTCCTGACCTTAGGGGGAAGCTTTCACTTTTCCCCCATTGAGGATGATATTAGCTGTGGTCTTTCATATATGGCCTTTATGATGTTGAGGTATGATCCTTCTAACCCTACGTTCTTGAGATTTTTTTTATCAAGAAAGGATGCTATATTTTGTCAAAATGCTTTCTCTGCATCTACTGAGAGAATCATGTGGTTCTTATCCTTTCTTTTATTAATGTGATGTATTACATTGATTGATTTGCAGATATTGAACCACCCCTACAGCCCAGAAATAAATCCCACTTGATCATGGTGAAGAGTTTTTTAATATATTGTTGGATTTGATTTGCTGGTATCTTCTTGAGAATTTTTGCATCCATGTTCATAGGGAAATTGGTCTGTAATTCTCCTTTTTAGTGGAGTCTTTGTCTGGTTTTGGATCAAGGTAATGCTGGTTTCGTAGAATGAGTTTGGAAGTTTTCCTTCCATTTCTATTTTTTGGAACAGCTTCAGGAGAATAGGTATTAACTCTCCTTTAAATGTTTGGTAGAATTCCCTTGGGAGGCCATCTGGCCCCGGACTCTTGTTTGTGGGAGATTTTTGATTATTGATTCAGTTTCTTTACTGGTTATGGGTCTGTTGCAATTTTCTATTTCTTCCTATTTCAGTTTTGGTAGTTTATATGTTTCTAGGAATTTATCCATTTCTTCCAGATTGCCCAGTTTGTTGGCATATAATTTCTCATAATATTCTCTTGTTATTTGTATTTCTGAGGTGTTGGTTGTGATCTCTATTCTTTCATTCATGATTTTATTTATTTGGGTCCTTTCCTTTTCCTTTTTAATCAATCTGGCTACGGGTTTATCAATTTTGTTCATTCTTTTAGAGAACCAGCTCCTGGTTTCATTGTTCTGTTCTACTATAATTCTTCTTCTTTTTTTCTTTCAATATCATTGATTTCTGCTTTAATCTTTATTATTTCCCTTCTTGCGCTCACTTTGGCTTTGTCTGCTGTTCTTTTTCCAGCTCCTTTAGGTGTAAGTGTAGATTGTGTATTTGAGACCTTTTCTTCCTTCTTTAGGAAGGCCTGGATTGCTATATACATCCCTCTTATCTCCTTTGCTGCATCCCAGAGATTTTGGGCTGTCATGTTTTCATTTTCATTGGCTTCCATGTACTTTTTATTTTTAATTAAAAAATTTTTTTAACCTTTATTTATTTTTGAGAGAGATGGGGGGCGGAGAGAGAGAGAGAGAGAGAGAGAGAGCGAGCGAGCAAGCAGGGGAGGGGCAGAGAGACTGAGACACAGAATCGAAGCAAGCTCCAGGCTCTGAGCTGTCAGCACAGAACCCAATGCAGGGCTTGAACTCATGGGTCTTGTGATCATGACCTGAGCCAAAGTTGGACGCTTAACCAACTGAGCCACCCAGGCACCCTGGCTTCTATGTACTTTTTAATTTCCTCTTTAATTTCTTGTTTAACCCATTCATTCTGTAGTAGGATGTTCTTTAGTCTCCAAGTATTCATAGTCTTTCCAAATTTTTTCTTGTGGTTGATTTCGAGTTTCATAGCATTGTGGTCTGAAAATATGCAAGGTGTGATCTCTGTCTTTTTGTACTTGTTGAGGGCTGATTTGTGTCCCAGTATGTGATCCATTCTGGAGAATGTTCCACGTGCACTCAAAAAGAAAGTATTCTGCTTTAGGATGAAATGTTCTGAATATATCTGTTAAGTCCATTCAGTCTAGTGTGTCATTCAAAGCCATTGTTCCTTGTTGACTTTCTGCTCAGATGATCTGTCCATTGCTGTAAGAAGGGTGTTGGAAGTCCCCTACTATTATGGTATTGTTATCAATGAGTTTCTTTAGGTTTGGGATTAATTGACTTATATATTTGGGTGCTTCCACGTTGGGGACATAAATATTTACAATTGTTAGATCTTCTTGGTGGATAGACCCCTTAATTATGACATAATGCCCTTCTTCATCTCTTGTTACAGTCTTTATTTTAAAATCTAGTTTGTCTGATAGAAGTATGGCTACTCTGGCTTTCTTTTGATGACCATTAGCATGATAGCTGGTTCTTCATCTCCTTATTTTCAAACTTCATGTGACTTTGGGTCTAAAATAGGTCTCTTGTAAGCAGTATATAGATCTCACTGACCTGCTATCAAGCACCCCTCCTTTGTCTCAGGCCTCCATCCACTCCCTGCCTCTACCCTGTCTGTGTCCAAGCCATTTGCCTGTCAGGCAGCACCTCCTTCCAGAGTTTTATCTCAGATGGGGTTGTGTTTCAAAACCCCACGCTTCATACACCACCACCACCACCACCACCAACACCCCCACCCCTGCCCTTCCCTGGCCTGGAGCCACGCTGACTCTTTGGGGGAGGGTCTCACTGAGCAATGGCTATGTGCCTGCTTGCCCCAGAAAACATTTGTGGGATAGTGCAGTGGCAGAGGTTTGGAGATTGTGGCTGATCAGAACACACAGCCAGAGCCAGGGTTTGCTGTACTCTGGTGTCTCTGTCTCAGTACCAGCAAATGTGACTGCTCTCTGGGGTCCTCTGGGACCTTTGCCTTTGTGAAGGTTGTATGGCCTCTACTAAATGCTCTCCAGGCAAGGGAACCACTTCTCCCCGTGTGGCACACCGACCCCTCAGACCCTGCTGCCTACTCCTGGTGATTTGCCCTGCTTCCTCACCAGAGCACCACCAGGCACTGAGCTCCACTGTTCAATCGTGGTGGTATTGAAACCCTCTCCTTTCTTCCTGTCAGTGGTTTTGGCGGACAGATTTCTTGTTCAGTTTCCTGTGAGTGTTTTCACGCTTTCTCTTTCTCTCCAGCTACTTTCAGGGGAGTGTTTTTCCTACACTCTCCTGATGTGCCGCACACTCCCCCTTTCTTTTTCCTTTCTCTGCAAAAATAGCTCCCTACCCTCTGTGGCTTTTCTCTTTCTCAGTTCGCCTGTCCACACTGTGTACCTGCCGAGTTCTGTGGCTCAAGTTATGCAGATTGTTGTGTTAATCCTCAGATCAATTTCCTGGGTGTGCAAAATGGTTTGGTGCTGATCTAGCTGTGTTTCAGGGACGAGACAAGCTGAGGATCTCCATGCTGCTTAGCCATCTTTCCAAAAACCCTATTAAATATTTATTGAATGTATGGAACTGTACCTTATGCAGTGTTTGTTTTAGGAGATTGAGATACAAGTACAAATCTTTGAAACCCTTCTCAGTTTGTTAAATATTTATTTAGTGCCTGCTATGTGTCAGGTATGTTTTAGGAACATAATTATGTTTGAAAACATAAACATAATTGTATAGTAGTTTGTTTTTCCCAAATAAAATACTTGGTTTTGCCCAGTTGTTTGAACCAAGTATTATTTTGGCCAGAGTAGCATGAGTCCTAATAACTAATTACCACCATTCCCCACCTCCCTGCTTCCAAAGGTCGAATGACATAACCAACATCACGTTTACTTTTCTCCAGTCTTTTCCACTCTTTAATTTGTGTTTCATAGTGCCTCCAGAGAGCTTTTTAACACACCGGTCTCTAGTTGGAATTCTTTTTTTTTTTTTTTTTAAATGTATATTATTTTATTTTTGAAAGAGACAGAGCACAAGCATGGGAGAGGCAGAGAGAGAGGAAGACACAGATTCCAAAGTGAGCTGCAGGCTCTGAACTGTCAGCACAGAGCCCAACATGGGACTCAAACCCACGAACCGAGAGATCCTGAGCCGAAGTCAGACACTTAATTGACTGAGCTGTCCAGGTGCTCCTCTAGTTGGAATTCTTATAAATGGCTTCCCATCATCTACTGGAAGAGTTTACTGTTAGGAAAACGTATCAGGAAAGAAAGAAAACAAAACACGCAACACTTAATTTGAAAAAAAAAAAAAAAAAAGGATGAATTGCACAAGCAGATAAGAATCAGAAAAGGGCATACAAATGGCCGATGAACACGTGAAAAGGGTAGTACACTTTATTTAGTTCTTTGAGGAACTATAAAATAAAACCACAGTGAGACATCACTTCTCTCCTAAGGTTGGAAAAGTTGAAAATTTTGACAATACCAAATGTTAGTGATGTCTTGGGAAAATTTTAACAACATACTGCTACTACACTATTGTAGATTCATAATAAACATGTGTAGTACCTATCAAAATTTGAATTTGCTTACACAGTTTGACCCAGCAAGTGCGGTTCTAAGAATCCAGATTAAAGAGCTATTTCTGTGTGTGCATAAGGGTCCTGTTTAAATAGTGCAAATAACATAATACCCATAGGGCAATGGCTAAACTATGGGCTGTTAACATTGCTGTTAATAACAACTCCTCCTGCTGTCAAAGTAGAGCATTCCTATAAAATCGTTCCTAAGCTGAAATGGCTTAAAGTGAAGAAACAGTTACAATTAATGTATGTGGAAAAATTTTTGCTTCCAGACGCCAAAAATAATCTCTTTGAAGCTTTTCTTATAGCGTAGGACACATCTTGCTAATTCAGGCACAGAATAAATCAAGGTAGAGTAAGAAGCTCACAGACACAGTTCAAAACTATGCGGCTTGATGCTGAGATGCAGATTATAATCCCCAGGGAAGGAACTGGGGGCACCTCTCTCTCTGCGTGGAAGTGCGCTGCTTCTAAAATGGCTTGCTGCAAAACACATGTTGGACGCTATATTTGCCTCTTACTTTTTTTTCTCGAAAGCAAAACATCTTCAGGTTTCTTTTGGTTAGTGAAAATGAGTAACGTAGGCCTTTCATAAAAGTGAAATGGCCTAATGTGAACTTTGAAAAAGTGGGAGATCCCTGTATCTCAGGCACACTAAGTGAAAAGAGTAGGATGGTGTTTATATTTGTTGTGCAATCCTGTTTTACCGAATGAGAACTAAGGAGTGGAGTGGCTAGCCCAATAACTAAAAGGAAAAACTGCGTTAGGAATTCTGCCTATTGAAACAATATTTGGGGGTGAAGCATGTTTAAGCATGAACGTTTCAAAAAAAAAAAAAAGAAAAGCATTAGCCAGATCTGATGGATATGCATGGTTGGGAGCTATACATGTACAATGTTATGTTCTAATTCTGGTGAAAGGCACGTTAGGCTCTTTCTCTACAGCTTCACCTTTTGCTGGGACCTTTAAAACTACTGATTTGTCTGTAGTTCTTAAGCCTGTCATATTCAGACATCATTGCGTGCCCTTGAGTAGGCTGTTCCTTCTGCCCAGGATATCCTGTCCCTGTTTTTCTTTTTCTCTACTCTCCTTTCACTTGCTTCAACCAAGACCCTCTCTGTATTTCCATCTTATCTTACAAGAGCAGGTTTTGACATTTCTCTCATAGCTTGAACCTTTCTATCTTGAGTTGAATATTGGATTATTCATTCATTAGAGAACAATATTGCCATGACCTGTATCATTCGTTGGAGAGTAAGGAAACCAGTAGCAGCCAGAACCTAGCAGATCATGGGAACACAGCTTGTAGTGCTTTGACCCCAGACTTTTCACGTCAGTACAACTGTGCTCTTTGAAATGCATTTTCAGGCTTCAAGGCTTATTTTTCCTATCACCACCAGCAGTGTCATTTGTATTGCTTCTTAACTGTTCTTTGATACCTTTACCACCCATAGATAAATATAAATTATATTTCAGAGTGTTTTATGTTTTAGAGCTATGTGCTTAAAGCACCTTTATTGAATTTTGTGTAGAAAAACCAGTTGGTTATTGCCAGTCTGAAATTTTGGTTCCTAATCTCAGCCTTCTTTCTCCATTGAAAAAAAACAAAAACAAAACAAAACCTATTTCTGTGATACGGTTCTGGTAGTTTGAAATTTCTTAAGAATGCATCCATTTCCATGATAATGCACATGTTATTTTTGCATGCATCTCTTTGCTTGCATGTCTGTTTTCTCTCTCTCTCTCTCTCTCATACACACACACACACGCACACACACAAACACACACACACCACAACAAAAAAAACGCCTTGAAGAGTACAGATCATACCTTTTCATCTTTGACCTTCCAATGACTGGTAGTACTACTTGGTACAGAGTGGATACTCAACTTTTGAAGGAATTGTGTCCTGATAACTATTGAATATTTGTAAATATTCTCAGAGACCCATTTCCGGGGCCCAAATAGATCTCATTGTCAGACTGCTAATAGGTTTAATATCACACTTCTAGAATCAAGAATTTGATCAAAGGGCACGTGGGTGGCTCAATCAGTTAAGCATCTGACTCTTGATTTTGGCTCAGGTCATGATCTCACAGTTCATGAAATCGAGCCCTGAGTTGGGCTCTGCTCACAGTGTGGAGCCTGCTTTGGATTCTCTTTCTCTCTCTCTCCCTCTCTCTGTCTCTCTGTCTCTCTCTCTGTCTCTCTCTCTGTCTCTGTCTCTCTCTCTCTCTCTCTCTGTCTCTGTCTCTCTCTCTCTCTCTCTCTCTCTCTCTCTCTCTGCTTGCATGTGCTATCTCGTTCTCTCTCAAAATAAATAAACTTGAAAGAATTTGATCAAGACTTTTCTAAAATTCTTCAAAGACTTGATCATAATACAATATAACCATTGAATGTGCTTATAGTCAAATTTTTTCCTTTTCTCTGGACATTTAAGTTAGGGTATGTCGCATGGAGGTGGGGACAGTAAAGCATAGATTTATTTATGCTTATTCATTTTGCAGGTGGAATATAAGATGAACATTCCTTAGTACTACAAGTGTTTAGTATCTTACAAAGATAACATTTCCAAATTATCCTTATTCTCACATTTCCAAAGATGAAATTTAATTTCATTTATATCTCTTGGGAATTGTTTTTCCAGATATAAGTTTGAGATATTGAACTCAAACATATTTATGCTTTATTCAACATACAAAATGGTTTGATGTACAATTTATGGGTATTTTATATTGCTTTATCAGTATAAAGAGAACAGATACTGTTTCATTACGTGTTAAAATTTCTTTTTCTGCAGAGATGTCATTGAAAACAACATGGATTTTATGGGATTAATTATAATGCAGAACAAATTAAAGCAAGAAACCCCTGGAGTACTTGAAGATTTGCATAAAGCCAACATTCGCACGGTCATGGTCACAGGTTAGATTTTATAAAAGGACACAGGAAAAATTGAGTGTGACTCTTAGAGTTCAAGTTATATAATGTGGTGGAATGACCAGATAGTTATAAAAGCACATAGTGGCTTCATCCTCCCATGCCCCATTTCAGCTCAGAATATTCTTCAAAGTTATAACTTTGCAATACTCTTTTAAGGGCTAGCAAATTCTATTTATAGAAACAGTAAAATGGTGAAGGGCATACTGTAAAAATTTAGATACTGCTCCTTTTTTGTTACCTCTCTTTAATAATACATTATAGCAGTTATTATATCTTGTGCTATTTGCAGGTTTGTTTTCCCTATTAGAATATACGATTCTAGAGGGTGAAGACAATGTTTTGTTCATTTTGGGGTCTTCTGCAATTTTTAAAACTGCGCCAGATGCATGAAAAATGATTAACAGATATTTGTTAGAATTACATTTTGATGTATAAGAGTATGTTCGTTATCATTGCTTGAATGCATACTAGTGAAGATAGCCATTGTTTGATTTGTTTGTGATTTTTGACTATTCTAAGTGATTCTCCTGGTATTATCCTGTTGATAAATATTATGTAATTCCCATTCCTTAGCTTTGTGAAACTCTGGCAGCTCCTAAGTGTTTTTTCTTAGTAAATAATCATAATTAAGGTAGTCACTTTATGGCTTTATATATTCACTAAGCCTTATATGGAAAGGGCATGTGTACATTTTTGTTTTGTTTTGTTTTAGACTCTGAGATCCATCCAATAGTATACTTATTACTATGTAGCTCAAGTAGATACATTTATTAGCATCCCAGCAATTCCTTGCTTCTAATGATTCCTCCTTGAAAGCACTTTCCTCTTTCTCTGCTGTGACAAACTGTGGCTTTGGTTCCCAAGGGGAGTCACTCTTGTCATAGGAGGATGTCCTTGGAAATAATGTGTGGGAATTGGGGGAAGAAGTAATATTGCCCTTCCGTTCTGGCAGTAATGAACTTCTCATACCTTTGCTGGCTTTTCACATATGTTTATATTTTCTTCTCTTGAGCCTGTCCTTACAGGGCTTCTTTTCAGTTCTTGCCTTTTCACAATGGAGAGGTTCTCTTTATATCTTGTAAAGATTGCATTCTTGTTACCTTCTTTATCTTTTTGCTTTTGTAATCCATTCTTTTTTTTTTTTCCCTGTGATCTTAGGCATTCTTGTACAGACTACCGATCACTCTTGAGTTATTTCAACAAATAGTTTTTGAGCACCTGCTGTGTGTGTGACACGGTGCCAGGCATTGGTGGGTGCTACCAGTGCATGACAAAAAGATTCAGAATGTATCTGACTTTAAAAAGTGTGGGTAAGAGTGGTCTGTTTAGCATATGTGTGCTGGAGTTATTTGAGGCTTCCTTTGAAAAGTATGTTTTGATTTTTGGTATTTTGAAGCTCCAAGGATAAGACTGTACAGGATCCTCATTTTGCCAAGCGTAGTCAGGGGGTAATAGAGATTCTGGATAAGTATTGTGGTCAAGTACACTTATGTTTCCATTTTAATTTTAACATATTGTCAATATTTTGAACATTAGGTGACAACATGTTGACTGCTGTCTCTGTGGCCAGAGACTGTGGAATGATACTACCTCAGGATAAAGTTATTATTGCTGAAGCATTACCTCCGAAGGATGGGAAAGTTGCCAAGATAAACTGGCATTATGCAGACACCCTAACACAGTGCAGTAATTCATCAGCCATTGACTCGGAGGTAATGTCAAGATGATTTTTTCCTTTTGAAGCTTGCTTGTTTGAATTTAGTCTGAAGAAATAAAAAGTGGTGCATTAAAATACAACACAACAAAACATAAATGAAAACAGACGCCTGGGCTGTCTCCTCAGAGATTGATTCATTAGGACTAGGTAAGACCCAGGTACCTCAAATTGTGGATAGTTAGCCAAAGCTGAGAAGCACCATTTTAAAGTATGAGAATCCCAGGTATTTATCCTATTTTAAAAGTAGCGATAAATGATACAAGTGGTCCATAATGTTTCATTCATGCATTATTTCAAACTGAAGCTGATATTTAGCCTTTGTTTATTTGTTTGAAATAAACATCACTGGATGATTACCTTAACATTGAGTTTCTTTTCACTTTCAAAAAATGTTAAACTTTGGTTGTTTTATGTAAAATATCAAATGAAAGAATTTAGTTTTAGATCTTATTTATTTGTTTGTTTATTTATTTATTTATTTATATGTTTATTTTTGAGAGAGACAGAAAGAGCGAGCCTGAGTTGGGGAGGGGCAGAGAGAGAGGGAGACACAGAATCAGAAGCAGGCTCCAGGCTCCAGCAGAGAGCCTGAAATAGGGCTTGAACTCACGAACTGTGAGATCATGACCTGAGCTGAAATCGGACACTTAACTGACTGAGCCATCCAAGCACCCCACAGATCAGATATATTTAAAATAGGATTGGGGCGCCTGGGTGGCTCAGTCGGTTGAGCATCTGACTTCGGCTCAGGTCATGATCTCACAGTTAGTGAGTTCAAGCCCCGTGTCGGGTTCTGTGCTGACAGCTCGGAGCCTGGAACCTGCTTCGGATTCTTTGTTTCCTTCTCCCTCTGCCCATCCCCCTCTTGTGCTCTGTCTCTCTTTGTCTCTCAAAAATAAATAAATGTAAAAAAAATTTTTTTTTAAATTAAAAAATAGGATTGTATTACTTGGTTTGGCTGCCTAAATATTGTTTTGAATGTCTTGTACATAGGCTATTCCAATTAAATTGGTCCATAATAGCTTAGAGAATCTTCAAGTGACTCGTTACCATTTTGCAATGAATGGAAAATCATTTTCAGTGATATTGGAACATTTTCAAGACCTTGCTCCTAAGGTTAGTGACTTGGGTTTATGTATGTTTGTGTTCACAAGAATACATTGTGAATAGTATTTTAAAGAAATTCATATTTTTTTCAGTTGATGTTGCATGGCACTGTTTTTGCTCGTATGGCACCTGATCAGAAGACACAATTAATAGAAGCATTGCAAAATGTAGAGTAAGTATTGGTGGTGTTTTATTTTTATGAATTGTAATTTCATTTTCAAACCCAGAAAAGTAACTGATATTTCATGTGTATAGAATTGTCACCTGCAAGATAGGTGATAACTCTAAGTGCCTCTTTACAAGAGGCTCATGTACTCATTTAGCGAAAATAAATATCCACAATTCCTTTTCCAGGTAATATCTTTTAGATAGAGTTCATTTACTCAGCTTCTAGAAGTGACTTTATAGTTTCTGTAAATAATTATGTTTCCAGTTTTAAAGGGAGAAATCTTTGCTGATAACTTTAAAAGTAGGTTACTAAAGACTGTACAGGCCCAAGACCTTTGTTCAAATAATAAACTATTTGCCCAGCTTGTGACAGAAATGGGACAATAACCCAGGTCATTTGACTTGCAAGCTGGTGCTGTTTACAAAAGCAAAATGCCTGTGGTCAGTGTGGTAAAAAGATTCGTCAGTTTCAGTGGGGAGGTCTTGGTCTGTTAGCTGTTCATAATGTATTAGAAAATCCTTTTTTAAAAAAATTTTTTAGTGAAAAAATTTTTAATGTTTGTTTATTTTTGAGAGAAAGAGAGTGTGAGCATAGAAGAGGTAGAGAGAGAGGGAGACACAGAATCTGAAGCAGGCTCCAGGCTCTGAGCTGTCAGCACAGAGCCCGATGCAGGGCTCAAACTCATGAAGTGCGGATCATGACCTGAGCTGAAGTCAGACACTTAACTGACTGAGCCACCCCGGTGCCCCTGAAGAAATATTAAGTTAAATGTTGTTTATTTTAAAAAATTAATCGACATAATTTTTGTTTCTCAGTTACTTTGTTGGAATGTGCGGTGATGGGGCAAATGATTGTGGTGTAAGTATGGTTTTTGTGATTTATAATTCTTTCTCTACCCAAGTCCCATTCA
This sequence comes from Panthera tigris, assembly GCF_018350195.1. NCBI lineage: Eukaryota > Metazoa > Chordata > Mammalia > Carnivora > Felidae > Panthera > Panthera tigris. The sequence continues at coordinate 73,492,626 of NC_056668.1, forward strand.
CAAAACTTAACTCCTTTTCTTCTTCAAACCATTAGGCTTTGAAGAGGGCACATGGAGGCATTTCGTTATCAGAGCTTGAGGCTTCAGTGGCATCTCCCTTTACCTCCAAAACTCCTAGTATTTCCTGTGTGCCAAACCTTATCAGGTAGCACAAATTGAAAATTTTCCCATTATCTCTTTGTGGCTTGCTCTAATAATATAGAAAAAAATTATAGAAATGAGCATGAATTTGTTGTAATGGTGTATTAGTATATTCTATACCTTAGTTACCAACTGGTTGCTACTTTTCATCTCTTTCAGTTCTGCTTTGGTTTAGTTCTTTTGGTAGAAAAGTGCTTTGTTGTAGCTGTTGAACGTTGCTATTCATCTGTCAAGATATAATTGTGATTTGGAAGAGGAATTCAAAATGCTTTTATTCACATGCCAACATTTGTTTTCATAGGGAAGGCCGTGCTGCTTTAATGACTTCTTTCTGTGTGTTTAAATTTATGGCTTTGTACAGCATTATACAGTACTTCAGTGTTACTCTGCTATATTCTGTGAGTACCAACATTGCTTATAGAGATGCTGCTTAGTGTTAAGGCATTTAAGCTAAAAAATTGAGTATGTATGCGTCTACTAATTATGAAACTTACATAACTAGCATCTGTAAGTTTTCCTTTGGTTTGTTATATTTTGAGTAGCAGATTGAAAATCTCATTGATCTAGAATAGCATTTTCTTTAAGGCTGACAACTGTAGCTAAAGCCTCGTGAATAAAAGATGATTGTCTTCTTTTTTTTGCCTTTAGCTCAGATTGGGCGTCTTTCTTAGAACTCTTCAAAATGTCAAGCTGTGACATATTTCAGAATTGTAGTTAACCTTGCGATACATTTTCAGAAAAGGTCAGAATGACAAAAGATGTTTCAGCAGTAGTTTGTAGGACTTTATGCACTTGGAGAAAAAGTGTAAACAGTGATGTCCATAGGTAATCCACTGGATTTTATAATTGAAGTGAGATCACTTTAGAATTTTCTCAAAATTAACATTAGTGACATGCCAGGGAGTCTTTGTGAAAATATCCCTTCTACCTTGTAGAAAGTATCAGGAGGGATGGTGTTAGATATTAAGGAAGCTTTGAGATACTAATTTTCAAGAATGTTGAATATTGTGAGCAAAAGCTTGTGTTTCCTTTTTGCCAAAAGGTTTAAGATTTATATTGAATGAATTTTTAGGAGATGCCTTTTATATTAATTAATTGAATGTTTGCAAACGTATGTTCAGTGTCACTAATATCAAAGGCAAATGTGTTTTAATTTTTAAGCAAGTCCAAGTGTCATTTTAAAGTTGTCTTTATCGGGGTTGAGGGGGAGTGCATGGAGGGGGGCAACTGAAACCAAGGGAGGAAAATCTAAAGCCAGAGAAAATGGTATAAAAATAATTTCTGAAAACTAATTATGTTTTAAAAATCACTTCTGTAGATCTTAAGTAACCTAGGAGACTTCCAGTTTCTCTTCATTGATCTGGCAATCATTTTGGTAGTGGTATTTACAAGTGAGTATTTTGCTTTACTATCGATTTAAAAGCATATGAAATTCTGATGTAACTCATTAAACTTTGGTAAATTTATATCAATAATTATAATAGTGCATACTTCTTCAGATTCCCTGTAAATATGTTCTTTTACTACTCATTGTTTTCATTTGCCCTATTTTATTGTTCTCTGTCCATGTTTTTCTGAAATATTTGAGAATAAGTTTGTGTTATCATGCCCCTTTGTCTCTGAATATTGTGTATATTGCCGTAAAACAAAGCCATTCTCTGACATAATTAAACATAGTTATGGTGCACCTGGGTGGTTCAGTCAGTTAAGCGTCCAATTTCGACTCAGGTCATGATCTCACAGTTTGTGGGTTCGAGCCCCGCATCAGGTTCCGTGCTGACAGCTCGGAGCCTAGAGCCTGCTTTGGATTCTGTGTCTCCCGTTCTGTCTGTTCCTCGCCTGCTCGTGCTCTGTCTCTCAAAAACTAAACATTAAAAAACAAAACAAAACAAACCATAGTTATAAAGATCAGGAAATTTAACACTCATACAATATTATCTAACCCACAGCCCATAATCAAGTGTTGTCATATATCCAAATAATATCTTTTCTACTTATTTTGTTCCCCTAGTTCTCTAGACCAGGATCTAACCCAGGCTCACAAATTTCATTATCTTTTCTCTTTAGTCTTTTTTTAATCCAGAATATTACATCAGCCCTTTTGTGGGCATCTTGATGTTGACATTTATGAAAGAAGAGAAACCAAATATATGGATGTCTGATGTAGTCTCTTTAGACTTGGGCTATGAATTCTTGGCAGGAACATGGCAGAAGTGATGTTGTATCCTCAGTACAGCATATGAGGAGACACAAGATGTTGGTTTATTCTGGTCTTTGTGATTATATAAAAATAAGTAATGATGTAATGGGATATGACCCATTTAGTCAAATGAATATTCACAAGTTCATATTGGAAATAAATAGGGAGAGAAGGGAAAGCTCTTCCTAAGAGTAAAATGCAAACTAATAAATATAGAAGGAATGATGGGCTTAGACCATGAAAAGACCCTGATCTGATTGATCTGTTAAAACAGCTAATTCTATCCTGTGCATTAGACCAGCATCTCTGGCCTCTACCCCTACGTGCCAGTAACACAGCCACGGTTGTGACAACCAAGAATATCTCCAGACATCGCCAGATGTTCTCAGGGGTCAAAAGCATGTTGGTTGAGAACCACTGGATTAGATCGTCTTTAGTGGATACTAAAACTGGCGAGTGAAAGTTTAATGAGGAACAGGATTTTTACATAGTTTCAATATCTTTTTACAAATTACTTATCAATTATAAAGAGGAATGTTGTGGAGAAACTTGGGGGGCATCACCTTAATAAGTGATCAAAGCCTTTTTTGGTTACGGTTATGTTTATATAGCTTCCAACCTTTGTTAATGTCTTTTTAAGAGGAGAAAATATGTATTATTACTGTAGATTTGCAATTAAAGATTGAGAAATAAATAAATTTTTAGTTGAACATACAAGGATGGTGATTGAGGTTATAGTTTATGTTTAGTATTCTTTTTACCTATACTAGTGTTTCTCTGAATTTCAGTGGGGTAATGTAAAAGTACTCATGAAAAAAATAGTACCCTTTTGAAAAAGCCTAAATTGTTTACTTTTACAGATTACTTAAATCTGTATGACATCTGGATTGGGTTTTGGACAATTTTTATAGTAAAGATTTGTTAGAAATAAATTTAAGTTCCTAAATGAATCTGAGTTTTATTGCAACTAATTTAGATAAAAACTCCTCCTGTTTTTCTTCTCAATATAGTGAGTTTAAATCCTGCCTGGAAGGAACTTGTGGCACAAAGACCACCCTCAGGTCTTATATCTGGGGCCCTTCTCTTCTCCGTTTTGTCTCAGATCATCATCTGCATTGGATTTCAATCTTTGGGGTTTTTTTGGGTCAAGCAGCAATCTTGGTATGAAGTATGGCATCCACAGTCAGAGTAAGTTGGTCAGTCCATTTAAAAAATGTGTGTAAGATATGTGTAACATGTATGCATGTAAAAATAAGTTTTAAAATTTATATAACAGTTCACAGGCAGCTTGATTAAATAGTTAAATTATTTGGCTTATATTTGATTATAAATATTATGGTAACTCCTTTTATCTGTAGAAAGATGGTCAGGCAAGGTCCTCATGGTCACTACCAAGATGAGGATATTGGACCAGTTTCTTAATTTGCTAGTGAACTTTGCTTTCCTTACCTGTAAAGTGAGAAAGTTGAAATTAATCACTAGAGTCTTTCCTAAACCCAGAATGTTTGTGTGTCGAACTTTTCTACCCTAAGTTTAGGAGATAGCATTTTAAAACAAACAATAGAAAAAAACTCGTAAAAAAAGTGCCAAGTGCTTCTCTTACTTATAGGTAGAGTGTTCTGTCAGTGACAAATTATGATAACATTATTTTAATTAATCAAACATGTAAGCCATTCACTAAGGTAATTTTGTAGAATTAAATTTTTAGATGCAAACATTTATTTATAGTTTGCTTATAATGAAAGGAGATTGTCTTTAAAAGTTTCAGGAAACTTGGGGCGCCTGGGTGGCTCAGTCGGTATAGCGTCCAACTTCGGCTCAGGTCATGATCTCGTGGTTTGTGAGTTCAAGTCCCACGTCGGGCTCTGTGCTGACAGCTCGGAGCCTGGAGCCTACTTCAGATTCTCTGTCTCCCCCACTCTCTGCTCCTCCCATGCTCATGCTCTGTCTGTCTCTGTCTCTCAATAATAAATAAATGTTAAAAAAAAAATTTTTTTTTTTAAAGTTTCAGGAAACTTTAAGAAATTTAACATTACTGTTTGCTTATATGTACATATGGACACTGCACATAAAAAGAAATAGATGGAATTGTTCCGGAGTATCTTTCCAGAATTCATTTGTGGCAGATTAACATTTTGTTACTACTTGCCTGTGCTTATGTAGTTAGTGTTTTAGTAATGGGTATTACCTGTGTTTGACTGTCCTGCCCACCTGGGAGTAGAGCTCAAAGAGCACCATACATCGGTGAGAATATTGAGGGTCGTCTAGGTGCCAGGTGCTTTCCTAGGCGTTGACAGTCATCCTTCATTCCTTAACAGTAACCCTGTGATGGCACAGGTGGTATCCACACTTATAGGTCAGGAAATGGGCTCAGAAATAAAGTAATATTTCCTCGATTAAGCCAAAAAATTGGTAGAGCTAAGGTCAGACCTAAGGTCTGTTAACCTTTACTGTGTTAAAGTTACTCTCAAAATTTGATTTTTTAAAAAATTTTACCCCAGTAGAATCCACATACAGTGTTATATTCGTATCATCCTTAAATTTAAACAATGAGTGGGGCTTATTTATTATGACGTTTCTTCTAGTTTTTTAAACTGATTGGAATGTGACTAAAGAGAAGAGACACTTAACGCTGGTGTTGCCTGTTCCATATATTTTACCTTGGTGTTGTTGGAGTTGGATCTCTTCCTCTAAGCACCACCTTATTTCTATTTATGTTATGATAGTGATTGAGGACAGTGAAGGTAAAATGGGTTACTTTTGGGAAGTGAGTATTGTGTTTAGTAATGTAAACATTTTTTGTGTTCTAGTGCTTGTAATACGACGAGAAGCCTGTATTGGAATTCTTCATACTTGGACAATGAAACCAAACCTGATACACATAATATACAAAATTATGAAAATACCACAGTGTTTTTTATCTCCAGTTTTCAGTACCTCATAGTGGCAATTGCCTTTTCAAAAGGAAAACCCTTCAGGCAACCTTGCTACAAGAATTGTAAGTTTGGCATTTGTTGTGATTTCTTTTATCCTGCTTCCTTTCTTTAAAAATAATGTAAGAAGAGTAGAGTTGAAACTGTTCTTTCAATGTGAAATAGGTCTTCATGAATAGAATGAACCTAGTGATTTAGATGTTTACTGTCTTGTTTTGTTCTCATGGGAGCTGCCAGTCTAAAGTTTAAAATTGAAGCCACCCTGTTCTAAACATTCCTGGTTTTCACATCCTATTGCTTCTGGCTCCAGCTTTTATTTTTACAGCGCGTTGCAGACAGAGTTAGAATTAGAAGCAGGAACAGAGGATCTTCAGTTGGAACAGTGGGTATTGCTCTCTGCTGCTGGGCGGTCTGCACAGTGCCAACTGTCTTCCTGTCATTTTTGACACTGGTGCAGACAGTGTTCACCTGCAGTTCTTTCTTTCTGTCACCTCTGCATCCACTGCCGAAAGGGCCAGGAGAAGGGAGTCTTGTGCCAATGTCAAACTTGTCTACCTATGGCAGTAGGAGATAGCATTTTGATTAATCAAAATCGGAGCTTATAGGGAAAAACATCAATTGCCAATTTTTTTTAAAAATTGAGAATATACTAATATCTGGGACAACTTAATTTTTTTCATATAAAACTTCAGATATTTGCAATATTATAGAATGAATAGTAGTTATTCTTTGTTGTAGATGTAAAGAAATGCTGTGTTCTACTTGGCAAACTGGTCACAGATTTCGGTAAATTATACCTGTCACGTTAGTTTACAGCGCATTTTCACATTATTTTATTCTTCTACCCTATGTGGTTTGTAGGTCAAGTTTTATTGCTTCATACATTTGGACAGGTTAAGATGATTCAAGTATCAATATTGTCATCTGTTTTTACTTTTTTTTTTTTTTCCACAAAAACTGATATTATCTAATAAGTAGAAAGTATATTACTGAGACCATATTGGAAGCATGCTTTGGGACAAAAAGCCTTCCATAGAAGGTCAATCACTTCTTCTAAGAGGACTTTGTAACTAAAGTTAGCTTTAGTTGAGGTGAACTTAGTGAAAGTTGATGTATGTGTTTTAGTTTTAGTTCCATATTTTTAAATTTCAAGGAAATATTTAGCATGCCCAAGGTTAGCTGAAACATCTGTCAGAGAATAATGCCTCCCCCCCCCCTTTTTTTAATTAAGAAAACTGGTGTTCAGACTGTTTGGTAAGCAAGACAGCTGTGTCAGGAAAGTTAATTTTAGAGGTCTGAGAAAATCCACCATATCCATGCTTCTCCAATTAAAAAAAAGATTGTTTTCCTATTTTAAACGCATCTTTTGTGTTATTTGGAAAACTTCAAAAAACTTAAAGGCTTTGTATTCCCATTTAATTTTGTATTAAGATATTTTATATTCCAATTTAATTTCAAATTCACGTGAATAAAAAATAATCCCAATTGTTGATCACTGGCCTATTTTTGTTAGAACATGTATTAAAAATTGTGGTTTGGCAGAAATATAGCCACAAAACTTTTGTCCTTAATATAAGCAGTTTGTGCATGTCTGTCAGTGGATAAACAGAAGTGCATGCTATCTTAAAACATGCCTGCTAGGAAATAAAATAGGAACACTAAAGTCAACATATACATATTTTGCTAATTTTCACATCTTGTCTCCCTGTCATTGGAGTCTCCTAATCTTGGAGTTACTGATGAATAAAGAAAGAAAAGTAGAAAATAGAAGTGACAGAAATAAAGTCTAACTTTATAAAGGAATATATAACGTAAAGTATAAATATAGTTGAAATGAATGGAGAAAAGGTTAAGGCTTTACTAGAGTTGACATTAGCTTTTCACTTTTTACTGTAGAATAGACAGTTAACAGTTCTTTGCCAGGACTTGCTAGTTGCTGTTCTCTGTATCTAAATAATAAAATGTATGAAACCTATCTTGAGATTACTGTTTTTAAAAATTAATATCTGTCTTAGGCATTTAAGGCAGTCTCTTCAGAGTTGGGTTTTTTTTTGGGTTTTTTTTGGTTTTTTTTTTTGTTTTGTTCTCTTCTACTGGTTGGATTCTAAATAAAACCAAATTTCAGTCTGTGGTGACCCATTTTCAACTTTAGCTTAGCCCACTTATATTTTCTCCTTTGACCATGCTATCATTTCGAGGGCCATGATGATACAGACTTAATTCTTACACTCTCATTTAACTAGATGTGATTTCTTGGGATTTGGCTTCAGTTTTTGCTCCGGTTTCTTGACCCTTATAACTCCTGCTTGTGACATCCAAGTCCTTTCTCAGTCTGTGAAGACATCACTACTGAACTGCCAGGATCTCTCTTCCTCAGGGTATATGCATTTTTTCCTGTTCATCTGCCAGGCCTGAATTGGTTGGAGCAGATACTTAGAGGCCCTGCAGGATAAGCTGGCCTTTCAAAGATAAGAAACTGAATAAGAAAGGGCGAGGGGGTGGGGGGAGAGGAGGGAGAATTAGGAATAAAAAGACTTGAAATTTGTGGTTGTGGGTCAGAAGATCCCAGTTCATATTTTTTGAGGAAGGAACAGCTAGAGAAGTATATATCAGAGTCGTAAACAAGTTTGTAGGCTAAATACCTATGTAAGGGTTTATTTTTGAGTCACCATACCAAGGGGAATATAAAAGAAATCCTTCTGGTGCTTGATTTTGTTGCCACATTCCATCAAAATGGTCTGGTATCATCAAGAACAAATCTGTGATGCCCTAAGCTGGGACATATTTAATAACTTTAATTTACTTATTGCTTTGCCTTTTAAGGACTAAGTCTGTTCTTTCCTATGGTATCCTCATCATGTTAGTTAAAATACCTTGACTCCAAAGGACTTGTTCCCTGTTCACACAGCTTTGTGGTAGAATCTAAATCTTTAACTTACGGAACATTGTTCCCTGATCTCCAGTTACCACCAACACAGAATTTGTTTTGATTGCTGTCTTCTGGTGAAGAGCATTACTTGTACTTCAGTAGCAATGCCGGCAGAGTCCCGGAGCAGAGAGCACAGTTTACTAGAAACTCTGTACCTCTCAAAAACGAATACCTGATTTTCTCGTTCTTGGTTTCCCTATTGATCTTTCCATTGCGGTGGTTATATACATCTGCCAACCATGCACCTCCCCGTCACATTTCTTTGAATAGTGCCTCTTTTTCTCCCCTGGCTAAACAGAGGAGAGGTTCAACTGCTCATTTTCTGCTTCACATGGAAAATCTTGGCAGATTTTTAGAGGTGTGATCAAAGGTGTGTCTTTCTAGGAGAAAGACAGGAACGTTTGAGAAACACTGTTGAGGTAGATGTAAGACATTTGTGAGCCTGAGTAAAGGAAAACAAAAAAAAATTTTTTTTTTCTGGCAACATGTCAGGAAGTAGATTGCAAATCTGTTTTGCTTATGGCTGTAAAAATGCATTCGAATTTGGAAAACATTCAATATGAGCTATTACTATTTTGAACCAGCTTTCTTTTCTGTCTCCATATCTCTCTGGCATTTGTATTCTGACCATTTCTTGTCCTTTTTCTGAATTTGTCTTTTGTGTGCTTCTGTACTTGAAATTAGTACTGTCCAAACACTTTAACTGACCACAGTAACTGTTTGAGTGACTGTGCAACTTATATATTACTTTAGTTACTATGTTTATTGAATAGAATGTTATAGTTCCTGTTTATAGCTTAGTAGTATGTTTTAAAAATAAAGATCTAGAAAAAAATTTTTTTTTTAATCTAGCATGGACCCAAATTTTTCAGCCTGTTGGTCAGTGACTTATAATAAAAAAAGTGTCCCCACTTTGACATGAATGTTAATAAAACTTCCAGCCCAAGTTGTTAGAACAGTAAATCTAGATATTAATACATGCAAACAATAAATACATATATATAGAACATAATGTTATTTCTACAAAACAATAAATATTGGCTTATAGTTTTGAACTGACATATTAACAGTGTTTGTAAATGGCTCCCACATTTAAAAATAGTATGAGATTCCTCATTTAAAGTCCATAAAATAGGATATTAACTTCTTTACCCAATCTGAAGGCTTCGTGATAAAATTTTGGTTTTACATGGTGTTAGTAAAATTTGAGTTTCAAGATGACCTCAAATAAGAACTTGTAAGTAAATATCCAAACCAAAGAAACAAGGGGAAAAAGTTGGGGGGGGGGGGGTAGCAATATAATGGGGAAAGTTCTGAGCCTTAAGGCTCATTATATGAGAGTATGTTTGTATATTTGCAGGTGTATGCATGTATGTACACGGTTAACAAAATGACCACAAGCAGGGAGTTTTATTTTGGAGTTAGGAAAGTAATGCAAAGTACTCTGAGACTGAATTTACCACTCCTAGCTACTGCAGCAAGTGGATTAACCCACATTTAAAATAGTAGATACTCAGTTTCTGGGTTTTAGCGTACATTTTCTGTAGAAATATTTCATGGAGGAAGTCATTAAGAAAGTGGGATACACTTAACAGAAATATACTTACAGTCAAATTAGAATGTCTCCATTTAGGATTATAACATACTTAATACTGGGAATAAATGTTATTCAGTATTTTTATATTCAACAATAATTATTACATACATGTTTTAAATGATAATTTCATTTTGCTCTACATAATCTAGTCTCCTATCTGTGAATTATATATTGACTTGATTATCTTATAAATTAGCTGTCTATCTAGGAGAACTACAAAATGTCTCCTATTTTTATAAATGCTGATTATTTCTATGTCACATAATGAATCCTTTGGGCCTGAATGTTGTGCCATACTCTAGGAAATAACATAAAACACACATTTTATGTACTTCATCAACCTAAATAGATGTATCCAAAACCAAATTTAGGATTGCCAGTATACCAGTTGTTATTATATGCTTTTTTATTTAAAGGAACTTCTAATTTAATTGTTTTACTTTCTTTTTCAGATTTTTTTGTTGTGTCTGTGATTATTTTGTATGTTTTCATATTACTCATCATGTTGCATCCAGTTGCCTCTATTGACCAGGTTCTTCAGGTAAGGGTTCAGCACATCAATTACTACTGGTTGTCTGAGGGTGATAATATCTAGGATAGCAGTAGTAAGACAGTAATAGAAGATGACACACTAATAGTTCATGAAAGTTACACAGCCAAATAGGACTTCTGGATGTTTGCTAGGGCTTATGATCTACCCCCTCCTTTGTTCTCGGGTTACTGGGGACAGAGACTCAACTCTGAAGGTCTTCCCCCCCGCCCCAGGATCTCTTCTTTCTGAATTTTCTAAAATGCAGTTAAAGTGACCCAAAAATACCCTAGAAAGAATAAAGAACATAATTGGAACATCAGCTTTTATTGCTCTACGTGTTATTTTATGTTTCTTTCCTGTTCCTTCAGTCTTTGCTTCTGGTTCCATTTCCCTGTCTACAAACAAATGTTGCTTGGTCTTTAAAAATAAAAAAACTTTGACCCTGTTATTTGATGTGTCCCTTATCGATCCACTTCTTGAGTAGTCTATACCTACTGCCTCTTCTTCACTGTCCACTGAGTTCTTTTTTTCATTAAAAACTTTATGAATGCTGAAATACCTGTTTTATATAGAAGAAAATGCACACCTATTTAAGTTGTTAAGCGTAATAGTAATAAAATAACACCCACGAGTTCATCATCCAACCTAAAAAGGTAACACTACCAGCATCAGTAAGGCACTATCATGTATCTTTTTCCAAACATTCTGAGGGAACCACTATTCTAATTTTTTGTCTCATTGGCTTGCTTTTCATTATACAATTACCATACTGTATGAAGCCATAGAAGTTTTGCTTGCTTTTGACCTATATGACAATGTTATCTTACTATTTGTATTTTTCTGTGACTTGCTTTTTCCCATTAGCATTATTTTTAAGAGGCATCCATGTTGATACATGCATTTCATTTTCACTACTATATAGAATTCCATTGTAGGAATATATTTTCATGCATTTCTCCATTCTCCATTGGCAAATAATTAGGTTGTTTGTAGTCTTTTCCTGTGTTAACAGTGCCAGTATGAACGTGCAGTACAGGTCCCGTAGTGTATGGGAGTGAGTGTTGACATACCACAGAGTGGGAATGGAGTGGTTTATCCCAGGTACAAGCAGCTGTGTTATTCAACTTGGAAAAGATTGACGATTTATAGTCCTTACCAGCAGTGTATGAGTGTCTGTTTCCCCACATGCTTCATGGAGGGATTTAGATAAGCACTTTAAGCAAAAGAAGAAAACAAAAACCACTTATGTTTCTCCCGCCACATGTGTCTTTCTGCTGCTTCACTTCTGTCTTCTTAAGTTCAGTGGACTTGTCCTTTTAATTATTTTGTTCCCAACCTTACTTGACTCTTCAGCAGTATTTGAAAAGTTAGCCATGTGATTATTCTTGAGACTCCCTCTACAGTTTTGTGATGCTGTGCCCCCTTCTGATTTTTTCCTACCCTTATGACTAGTTCTCATTCTCTGTGATGGATTCAGACTCTTCCTGTTCCTTAAACGTTAGTGTTCCACACGTTCTTGTTCTTCTCGCTCGTGTTACTCTGTACATTTGGGTGAGCTGCTCTATAGTGCCAGCTTCACCCATGGTGCCATCTGTGTTGGTCTAGCTGTCACAACTGAGCCTTAGGATTGAATATGCACTGACATACTGAATATTATATGCGTGGTTCACCCATCAATTCTCTGATTCAGCATTTTTATAACTAAGCTTATCATCATATTCTTCCTCAACCCTGCTTTGTCTTGGTTTTTTTAGTACCACCATTTATCCAAGTCAGAAGTGTGTATATGTGTCCTTGTCTTCTCCTTTTCTTTTTAAAGCCAGTCTTTTCCTAGATTCTCTCCATTTTCTTACTTGGAATCTTTTAGCTTTAATCCATCCCATTTGCCACCTAAAAAGAAACCGTTGTTTCCTCTATTCACAAAACTTCTGACACCAGTTGTGTGGGGGTTTTTCCCACACTCGTCTCCAACTCTGGACTCCAACTCAGTATCTTACAGTTCAGTTCTGGCACTACCTGGAATTAGCCAGACCCTACAGGTTAAGGGCTGTGTCCCACAAGAGTGCTCCCCAACAAATTGCAAGTCCCAAGTCATCACCTGTACTTCTGACTAATTAGCTATGAACCAGAGTTCCCAGAACCCACTTCTCAGGTTTGAGAATTTGCTGTAAAACTCAGGGAAACACTTATGTTTATTGGTTTATAATAAAGATTATAATAAAGGTACAAATGTACAACCTGGTTAAAAGGCAGATAGGCCGAGGTCTAGAAAGGCCTCGAGCATAAGAGCTTCTGTTCCTGTGGAGTTGGGGCTGCACCACCCTCCCAGCACATGCATGTGTTGACCGAACCAGAAGCTCTCCAAACCCTGAAGTTGAGGGACATTTTTTTTAAATGGAGGCTTCATTATGTAGTCATTGTCTATTATTAACTCAATCTCTAGTCCCTCTCCCTTCTGTGGAGGATGGGAGAGCGGGGCTGAAAGTTCTGAGCTTCTAATCATGGCTTAGTCTTTCTGATGACCAACCCCCACCCTCAAGCTATCCAGAGCCCACCAAGAGTAGCCTCATTAGAATAAAAAACATGATACCAGGATATTCCAGGAGATTTAGAAGCTCTGGGTAAGATATTTCTATTGCCAACATCACTTGGGAAATTAAAAGAGTTTTAAAAGCTCTGTGTTACACAGAAACCACATATATATTTCTTATTTTGTGGCCCCATCACTAGTTTCAGCTTCCATCATCTCTTGCCTTGATCACTATAGCAGTCTCCACCCCTGAAATCTTTCTTGCTGGAGTCATAGGGGGTTTTTCTAAAACCTCTTAGATCGTATCAACTCCACAGCACCTAGCATAGTATCTTAGGTGCTCAGTAAATATTTGCTAGTTGACTAAAAGGTGAATGCATGAATGGAATTTTTTTTCTTTTTCTTTTTTAGACCTTAGAAATTAAACATAGATTTTAAAGTGAAAACGTAGACTGTTTGTTAAATTGATTTGGATAGTCCTTTTATGAATTTGTCTTTATATCAATATGTAGAGTTTTGAATGATACTTCATTATTAGATTGGTATCTGCCTCATTGTTTAAAGACAAGACTTTACTTTAAAAATAGGGACTTGTAAGAAGTTCATGAACCAGTAGAAAGTATGGGCTTTTGAGTCTTAGTGATTAGGATTTGACTCTAAGCTCAGCCGCTTTACTGTATTCTTTTAACCTTGAGTTACACTTTTGTCATCGGAAAAGTGGATATACCTTGTGGCATTGTTAAGGATAGAGTAGATAATGTATGTGAAGGTACTTGGTATATAATAGGAATTCGGTAAATGTAGAAATTATTATATAATGCAGTAATGTTAATTGCGTACTACAATTTTAACTTAAAAATTTTTGTCTTACAGATAGTGTGTGTACCATATCAGTGGCGTATAACTATGCTTATGATTGTTCTTGTCAATGCCCTTGTATCTATCATGGTGGAGGTAAGCACTTCAGATGATCAAATGACTATGTTGCTGTTTTGGGATTCTTGGTGATTTAATACTCCTGGAGGAAGAGGACAGGTGGCAGCATGGAAATCTACCAAGAATCTCAGTTTCATTTTAGTTAAAATCATTTAGCTTTTTCTTCTTGACCTTTTCCATGAACTGAATGTAGTCCTGTTAAGGGATATAACTTAGCTGCACTCATACAGATAGGAGAAAGTAACCAGTGAGATAGCAAAAAGCAGTGATCTTTAGAAGGGAGAGAAGATTGGTGCTCATAGTAAACCAGTGATCATGAAATCACAGTGGGCATGTACCACCAGTGACCTGCGATATACAGTAAAATCTCCCATTGAAGGAAAGAAAGGAGGGAGGGGCTTTCTCCATGAATTGTAGTGAATTTTAATAACAGTTTATCAAAAGTATAAAATAACGACCACTGTGAACTTACCAGCACTGATTGCTGGAACTTCGTACTTGGTAGTTACTTCTAAGTTTCCTCTAGAGGTCTTAAGTCCTCTTTGATCCATTGTATATTTTATAGTTACTCTCCTAGTAGGATTGCCTTTAATTTGGCTTCTATAAAGGGAGCGAGTAAGTTCTCATTTGCTCTTTTTAATAAGATTTTGTCTGTTCTCAGAACTACTATTCTAATTCACTCCTCTAGTAGCAATAGGTGAAATGGAAGAAGGAGATGCAGTTGTGATTTTTAAGTTAAGGGCTTGTTTATGAGGCAGGCTTTTGAACTAAAATTAGGTAATTTGTGGGGAACTGTGTGTGCCTTGGTGATAATTGTTCTCAACTTGGAAATTATGTTTAATTTGTTATCTTTCTAAAAGATGACTTGGTATTTAAATTTGGGCCATAGTGGGCAGCATGGATATTATGGTACTGATCTTTTTAAATTGCCCAGTGAAAATGATTTTCTCTGTTTTATGGACACCAGAAAGTATATCCAAGATACTATATTTTAAAAGCTTTCCTTTTTCTATAGAAGTTTATCTGTTCATATAAATGTTATTTAAAATAAAATAAAAAAAAATTTTTAAGGGAATCCTCTCATAATTTCTCTTAATTTATTATTCTTGCTCACCGTCAAGAATTATTTATGTTGGACTCTGATGAAGTCATACACATTTATACATATTATGTTTAACTCAGTGAAAATAATTCATTGTTAACTCAGATTATAACCATTATTTTAATATGGGAAAGGCCTGAGGATTCAAATAAAAGCCATATTTTGTGGGAAGTTTAGAGGTCCCATTTTATCAAGAATTTTATGATGATTTATATTTGTTACAAAAGTTCTGTTGTGTAAAACAAAAAAGTTCTATTATACTTTATCCTTTTTCAATATTAACTGAAATTGTATGAAAACCAAGTCATGTTTTTCACTAATGATGCAGCGTTGTGTGAGCCTTTTAAAAATGTGCGCATTAATAAAGAATGACTTAGTCATTTTTAATTCTTAACTCACTGGAATATCTCTCAGAACTTCTTCCTTGACATGGTCCTTTGGAAAGTTGTGTTCAATCGAGACAAACAAGGAGAATACCGCTTCACCACCACACAGCCGCCACAGGTTGGAAATCAGCACTTGCTCTCCATTCTTCACGTGTATCTAGGCTCCTTTAGTTGTGTGCTCTGCCTTCTGTAGGGTGGTATTCTGTTGTGTGTCACCTCCACCTTTCCCCTGCGCCTGGCATTCCATTTCCTGTAAGGAGTCCTAGAAAATTCTTGGCAAACGTTTGTTACAGGCTTTTCAGGACTTCAGGAATTTCATAAGTCTCTTTTCCATTCCAATCCTTATCTTCTCTGTGTCTGAAGATCTTTTTCTCAGTAGTGAGAGTTCATTTTTCCATTTCTCTCTGGCTTACATGTTTACAGTTTTCATGAGTCCCATTAGAAGCTAAATGAGATTCATGTAAACAAAGTTATGAAATGGGAATTGTTCATGAATCAGAGTCCAGAGAACAAAATTTTGAGGAATTATTTCTGATTGCTTGTCAGCAGTTACTGTGCCTTAATTTTGGGCAGCTCTTTGGCTTTTCCAGACGTATGTCTCTCTTCATTCAGAAAAAATCTCAGAGAGACTGTGCAGATCTTTATATAAACCATTGCTTAGGACTTTTGAGTTTTTAGATCCATTAAGCAGCTTACTATTTGAAAGATACACAAGCTCCATGGTAAAAAGAGAAGAGAAAGAGATGAATAAAACCCATTTCCTAGTGTTTGGATGCTGTAGTCATATACTGTAACCTCTAGTCATGTAGTATATGACTAATACACATGTATGTACTTCTACAACACATAAGGAAACATATAAGGTCCGTCTTAGTTTTTTTAAACTGGTAACCGTCGAATCAGCTCTGATCCACTTGTTTAGCTGTAGAGAACTTGACAATACAGTGTCTCCTTGCCTCATGATCTGACCCATTGCTGTTTGTAGGTGCGTGATGGGCTTTTTACATATGCCAAGTCCTAAATCTTCTGCTCATCCTCAGCCAAGAGGAAAGCTGTCAGAGTTCAAGAGGATTCCCTGGCATTTCTGAGTTGGGTCACTCACTTATTTTTAGCCTTCTTTTACCTAAGTAGCAACTTCCTGAACTTTATTTTGG
Source organism: Panthera tigris (assembly GCF_018350195.1). Lineage (NCBI taxonomy): Eukaryota > Metazoa > Chordata > Mammalia > Carnivora > Felidae > Panthera > Panthera tigris. The sequence goes on from NC_056668.1 coordinate 73,509,066, forward strand.
TAGTTTAGTAGGCTCGATGCCCAGAGTAATATCACAGATTGCTTTCTTTTTAAGAGGTCCTGTGGAGTGCCATTTCCTTTTTTAATGCTTTATGACGAAGAGTGAAAGTTTGGTACTAATGGCATGCGTCTGGCTTCACCTTTAGTTCCTTTTTCTCAAAACAGTATAGTGATATGGCTAGAACTGTATCAGGGCTCACATCCATTAGCGAAATCTCCTCTGTGTCTGAGTTTTTTTTTCCTTTGGGTTACCTCACTACATTACTTCAAGGGGTGGATTTCGGCTCCTATCATCAGTCCTCATATGACATGTTTGCATTGGCAAGGCCCAGGCCAAGGAAAACATTTACATTGAGTTTTCAGCTCTCACTGTTGATCCAGAAAATGCAGGGGTGCCTGGCTGGCTCAGTTGGTGGAGCGTGCGACTCTTGATCTCAGGGTCATGAGTTCAAGCCCCACATTGGGTGTAGAGGTTACTTTAAAAAAATAAATAAAATTTTTAAATAAGAAATGCAGATTCTGAGGAGGCATTATATATCCCTATTTAGTCAAAAGTGGGGGGTCATAAGCCTCCTTTAAAATATTTGAATTGGACATTTCTCCTCACTTTTCAAACAAAATTAAATGAGAGACAATTCTATTATTTGCTAAGTCTCTGTTTCCTAGAAATTTGTTAGTATCTGTCCTCCTTATTTTATTTTATTTTTTTTTAATGAATTTTTAAAATGTTTATTTATTTTGAGAGAGACAGAGTGTGAGCAGGAGAGGGGCAGAGAGAGAGAGAGGGAGACACAGAATCCGAAGCAGGCTCCAGGCTCTGAGCTGTCAGCACAGAGCCCGATGTGGGGCTTGAACTCACCGTGAGATCATGACCTGAGCCGAAGTCGGATACTTAACTGACTGAGCCACCCAGGGGCCCCTCCTCCTTATTTTAAAAGTCTGTGTCTCTCATGTGGCTTCCTATCTCTGAAGTGTTCAGAGGAGAGAGTGAAGGCAGAAAGTGGTCTAGAATAGACAAGTCCAGCATCCCCTGTGTGTTTGCCACCTTGTTCTGAGAATCACTGAGCAGACAACAATTTTAGTCTTCAGTTTCTGTGATTGTGATTAAGAAAGCATTTTTAAAATTGCTGGCTTTAGAAAAGAGTTCTTATAATGTGTTAGCACAGAATGATACACTTTCATCTTCTGACACTTTCAGAATGTGTAATGTGGCTTCACTGTTCATATTTGTGACCCTTCAAGAACCAGTCAGCTAGTTATATTGATTGAGACCACTCTGTTGCTCGCCACCCCCCGTCCCCAGACATTTGATGGTGTCTGGAGACATTTTTGGTTATCACAATTGGAGGGGAAGAGGGGTTGCTACTGGCATGTAGTGGGCAGAGGCCAAGGATGCTGCTAAATGAACATCCTATGGTAGTACGCAGGACAAACCCCTCCCAACAGAGAATTTTTAGTCCAAGATGTCACTGGTGTCAAGGTTGAAGGTGAAAAGAGACTAGAGGTGAGAGTGGCCTGCTGCATCAGGGACTTCTGTGGCTGCCGTAATTCTCCTGTGCCACAAACTGTTGTTCGTGCCTGCCTGCTCTGTGCTCTTTTCTACCAAGAATCACAGGAGATCTTCTCAGACTGCAAGTCCCAACTGTCTATATTATTTCTGGGGGATGAAAAGCCCTATTTCTTCTTTGTCTTCCTAACCATATAGACCCATATAGGTTGAAAGTTTCAAAACCAGAGGCCCTGGACTAGGCTCCGGGTCTTAGACAGTTGGATTGGGAAGTCAAGAGCCTCATCTGGAAATCTCTGATAACCTTTTCTAAAATACCTGATAATCTGTAAGGTACTGTGCAACACCTCCAGGATCCTCCCAAAATCTTAAGGTATTTCTCACTTCACTATATACGTAAAGAAGCAATATTCAGTCAACTTGCCATGGTTAAGCCATCTACTGAGTGACAGAGTTGGGCGTTGAAACCAGGGTTTCTGATTTTAAGAAGAGTTTTCTATAGAGCTTTACCCTGTTTGGGAAGATCTGTGCAGCACATTCTCTTGCTAAGAAGCATTGGTGCATATCCCACGTCTGGTAAACTGAGGCCACTTAGTGGTAGATGTGGAACTAGGATTACATCATCATGTAGTTTGATCCCGCCTGAGGATTTGTGCCTGATTGTTTTCCTTTTGCGGGGGAAAGCAAGTATTAGTTGTAGTCCTTATGCCACTGAAACATTGTTTGAGCTTACTTAGATAGAATGCTAATTCTGGTTGTCTTTATTTTTATATTCGGGATTGGTATGGAAGAAGACTATTATGAAAACCACAGTATCATTACAGCATTTTTCCCACAAGCATGGCTTTATTCCTTTACATGCTACTCATGAAAACATTTTGTAAAAGACACTGCTGAAAGTAAACTGGCATTGGGGTTCTAGAACCAACAGCTTGGAATGGTCTAAGAAGCAGGAGAATTTTAGCTGTAGATCTTTTTGCAAGTTCCTTGTGGTTTCTCTGTTGGACTGTGGCAGCTTCTTTCCCATCCTTGAGGGATACACTTGGTTGTTTAACCACTCCTTCCAGTTGCTATGGCTACTGTGTTCTCCTGCTTCAGGGACTTATGCCTAGGTGTTTGGGGAGACCCGAGTGCTCATTCTGAGCCCTGTGCTGCTCCACATCTGCCTTCTTGGTGCACAGAGCTGCTTTCTCTTCTTGCTGCCATCATCTCTCCCTTGGTTCATTTCTCATTCTAGCATGCCTGTAGCACCTGTTATTTTCTCTACCAGTGAATTCTGTTGTATTTGAGGATGCATGTGGTATGTTTGTTTCAACTAACAAACCTGTGCTTGCCTATAGTGTACTTCATGCGTATGATATTTGGGGGAGGGGAGGGTACAGGAACAAAATGTTTCCAATTTAAGCAGAAGGGGGATCCCCTAGTGTTTCTTGTGACTTAATTTATTTTTTCTAAATTATAACAAGCGTACTTGTTTTTAATAAGGAAATAGGATTTTTTAAAAAAATATTCACCTTAATGTGGAAGGAGTTCTATTTAATTGTGATTCTATTTGCAATGAAATTTGTTTTAATTTTATTGCTTGCCACACTTTCTACAGGTAGGAAACAGTGGATATAGGTATATATGTGTCTATTTGTGTGTAGTGTATGTGTGTGTGTGTCTCTTAAATTTGGAGACCCTGGGCTATGATTTTCCTTAACTCAGCGTGCTATGCTTGCCACATTGCCCTTTAACCTGGATGGCTCATCTGGACAGACAAGGCCTATCTTTTCTTGCTTTTTTTTTTTTTAGTCTTTTCTTGTGGTCCTTTAACAGTGCTGTAGGCTGTAAAATAAAAAGTGACAGCTTTTGGATTGATTTAGGAACAATGATCTTTCCTACAATTACATTGAAGAATTAAACACCTTTGGGAAAAGATAGATCCAAGTAGTGAGCCTCACCTCAGGTTAAATGTCAAGGGTTATTGTATATGTGCTTGCATGACATGTGTATGTGGAAAGGAATTACAGTTGACCCTTTAACAACACACGTGTGAGAGGTGCTAACCACCCCCCTCACTGCGCGGTCCAGAATCTGTGTATAACTTTTGACTTCTCAAAAACTTAACTACTGATAGATAGCCTACTGTTGGCCTTACTGATAAAATAAAGTTAACACATATTTTGCGTGTTGTATGTATCATATTTAGATAAAACTTGTGACTGCAGAAATCATAAGGAAGTACTGTATTTATCAAAATGTGCATAATCGGACCTACACAGTTCAAACCCATGTCGTTCAAGGGTCATCCGTATTTGTTATTTGGATCACCTTGAGAATCCTATATCTAGTCTCTTCTGTATCTTAATGCCAAATATTTTCTTGTAGACTTGTTTTAAGATGATGATGATAAACTCTTTTTAGCTATGACAGTAAAGACGCTACTAGATAAATGATCTCCAGCATCTACCTGCCCCCCAATCCCCTGCACCTTACTTGTGACCACAGTTTGTGCCTGTGAATTCCTGGTACCAGTGCAGCAACAAACCATGTTTGTTGACAAAATAAACTAGAAGACCTTTAAAAATTTTTTTAAAGTTTTTATTTAAAAAATTTTTTTTTTACTGTTTATTTTTTATTTTTGAGACAGAGACAGAGCATGAACAGGGGAGGGGCAGAGAGGGAGAGGAGACACAGAATCTGAAACGGGCTCCAGGCTCTGAGCTGTCAGAACAGAGCCCGACGTGGGGCTCGAACCCACGAACTGTGAGATCATGACCTGAGCCGAAGTCGGACGCTTAACCGACTGAGCCACCCAGGCACCCCATTAAAGTTTTTATTTTAAAGTCTTTTTGCTGCTCTCCACTGGCCAATTTAGAAACATATGTTTCAAAACCTGTGTTATAGCAAATTTGCCTCTCTCAATGATGAAGCCATTTGGGTGTTAAAATTAGAATGTTGTCTACCTCCGTTATGTTACACTTGCATTTTGTGAGATTACCTCCGTTGAGATTAAACCTACTCGTAGTTTGATGGCAAAACAAAACAACCTGGGATTTAGATTTTGCTTTGGAGAAGCAACAGCCAAAATAATTAGAAATTGACTGTTGATCTTCAGAGGTGAATATGACCACAGGTCTCTGAATAGTCATTTTAGTTACCTGATTTCAGGTTTAGTTATTTATCTCAAATTTCAATTAAGACCAGTTCTGAGGGCCTATATTGAATTTACATTTTTGTACAATTACTAGGGACTGCTTTCTTGTTCTTCAGAGACTGTTTATCTAAGATCACATTCATTAAAAACATCAGGATTGATCCAGAAGGATTTCAGTGCCAGCAGAGCTTTTTATTACGAAATAATTCTAAGAAGTAGTACTCAGTTTACCTTTTCAGAAGTAATTTTCTGCGTACTTCTTTCCCATAGTGGAACACCAGGGGACACTATAATTATAAAATGAAAATTTTTTTTATGTTAATGAAAGTGTGTTAAGTGATTGACAATAAACATGATATAAATTCTAATTTTGACCTAACAATATTTTCATCGTGCTTCATTTTTTGAAAGGTGACATTCACTAACAGTAACAATAATATTTAACAATGCTTTCTTCCAAAAAATGATCAGGGGCTAAGTTGCCAGGAGGAATGGTATTAAGAGATAATTTGGGATAGAATATGAGGGTCTCTATATTAAATATGAAAAATGTTTTCTTTCTGAATAGTTTAAAGTTATTCTTCACTTGATGTTTTATGTGTTATAGAATTATAAAACCCAGATTTGCAATTTTTTTAAAAAATTTATCTGCACACAAGAGGATAGGTACATAAAACTAAATAAAATGAAATTGCATTGATAATTTAAAAAATCTTAAAAAATATGTTCCTAAATAATTGAAAGCTGACCTTTTTTACTTGAGTTTTTTTCATTTGTCATATGCAGAAGTCATTTCCTCTTACTTTTCTGTGTTGATGTACTGTGCTTTAAAAAACTTGTTAAAAACAAGCAGCCCTTAATCTACTAGTGTGTTTTTCCCCCCCTTATTTTCTTAGGCGTCAGTGGATCGGTGGGGAAAATGCTGCTTGTCCTGGGCCCTGGGCTGTAGAAAGAAGATACCAAAGGCAAAGTACATGTATCTGGCTCAGGAGCTCTTGGTTGATCCAGAATGGCCACCCAAACCTCAAACAACAACAGAGGCTAAAGCTTTAGTTAAGGAGAATGGATCATGTCAAATCATCACCATAACGTAGCGCTGCGTCACTCTCAGTGGTATGCTGGTAGCAGGAGAATGTAATTTCCGGACTTTCCGATCCTGTGCGTCAGAATGGCACCATTTCAATTTATGTCTCTTCTAGTATAGCTGATTTGAGAGGGTTTTTTTTTTTTTTTTTTTTTTTTTAAATAAGACAGTTGGCCTTCCAGTTAAATTCTTAATCAGTCTGTAAAGTCTTATGTCTGTATTCAGGAACTACATATTACATATATTTCCAGAATTTTCTTGTTACCCTCAGTGATGCTGTTTAAATAGGGTACAGAAGAAAGTTGATATTTGATAGGTTTTTAGACATCAGCTTCTGAGACTTGGTTAATGCGTTTAAATATATTTTCACAAACCCTTGTCAGAAAAAGCCCTCATTTATTTACCACCCCTAAATTTGTGATTGATAAATAAAATGGGTGTTAATTAGCCTCCAGTGAAAATAGGTAGAAAGCCTGTTTTCATTTGATTCCAATATTTCTTCCAAAGAATTCCATATATACACAAACCAGTTCCCTTTGATAGCCTAGGGGTGAGTTTTATGATGTTGCTTATAGAACAACTCAGGTAATTTCCATTTACGGTTTTATAATTTCTGTACAAACTGCCTGGGTTTTATTTTTCTAATCAGCAAGGTGCTTCACTGCCTTCTTCAGATGTCCCTCAAAGCTATTGAATGGATCTTGTGATCTGTCTGCTGTCAATAGTACGATTTACTTCAGTTAAATGTTGTAGAACCATAGAACCATTTTCACTAGGAAAAAAAGATTATTTCCTTTGGCAATAGATATAGATCTGTCTTTCTAATCTCTCTTCATAGCTGTTTTTTCTCTCAGGTTTTATCATTTTAAAGATTTTTCTTTTCTTCTAGGTTTTTAATTACTTAAAGACAAGATAATAGTGAGTTGTTTGGTTTTTTTTTTTTTTTTGAGTTTTTTGAGTTAGACTTTTACCTCCTAAAAATTTTAAGGGTTGATATAAGTCTCCTATCAATAATGAGGCTTAAAAATGAGTGGTTTTGAATGACTGCTACTTTTTCAAAGCAGGATGAACTTGGTGAATTTGTTTTATGCCAGTAGATGGCGCCAGAGGTCAGAGCTTATTTTGGATTGGATGTTTACAAAGGAGCATTTTTTGGTTGTAAAAATTTCTGGGGGGAAAAATTGAAATAAAGTTAAGACTAGACATTAATTGAGCCAAAAGAAATGTGAAAAAGATTTTTCGCCTGTTTTGTCTGGTTAATGTTTAAATTTTAAACAAAATTAAAGTAACTTTAAAAATGCCTTTCTAGGTAAGATCCAGCAGCTTGGCAAAAGCCCACAGTTACAATAAACAAGGAAACTGATATTGCTATAAAATGGACACTAAACTGCTAAAACTGTGGGACGTTATCCTATGTTCTTCCTTAACTGGTAGCATGCTTGTGCTTTCCACTTCTAGCTAATCATTATTTTCCTGATAGATACGTACCAATTTATCCAATGTTAGCTGGAACTATAGAACCACACGGTTCTCATTTCTTATGCTGCAGAGACCTGAATGATGTTTGGTAACTATAGGAAAATGTAAGTTACACTCAGGATCACTGTTATTGCTTATTGCCACTGATGAATGATTCTTATAAAAATACAATCGAAGTTTTCCATCAAAAAGTATGATATTAATACACCTTAGGTAAGAACAGTTGTTCCATGAATGATTCTATGAAGCTATGCATCTTAGACCTCTTGAGCTGTGATTTAGCACTGTTTTCTATAGTTACTTATCTCGATCATTTTTTAATTTCCACATTCATTTCTGATATGTATAAGTGTTATTCTTAAGTGATTTCCCAGAATTGTAAATTTTATTATTTGATTTAAATACTGAAGCATATAATTAAAGTAATTGCTAAGTAGCAGCTTAAAAATCCAGTTATCGGATTGTATTTAACATCTTTAATTTAAGAGCATGATCATAAAAAGCTATATTTTTTACACCCTTTTTTTTTAACATTTAGATTTTATAAGGGTTTTATATCTCATTTGTCCATATTGTTTTCAAAGGAATGAGGTTTTTAGGTAGGTGGAAAAGCATTTGTAGGAAGTTACATTTCAACATAGACAAGGTGGGTTGCTCAAGTTGTAATTGATGGTTTCCAGAATGTTATTTGAAGAATGTCTGTGAATCCAGGTGTGGGTCCTACTCAGTGCCATCAATAGACTGAGTTCTCTCTCTGTAGATCACCATGACATAGTAATTTTGATTCTGAATTTCACATTAAATTATTTGAGTGTATACAGACCTAAATTTAAAAATCTGTACATATATTATTTTGATGTATTAAAGATTAATAAATATTGCCGATTTAAATTTTATTTATGCACATACTTAAAGGACAGAAATGTCCAGGAAAGTAATTGTTAAATAATGATATGTAACTTTTTAACTTTTTAAATAAATAACAAGATTTTTAATGTGTGTCTCCCTCAGGGTTGTTTAAAGTTTTTTGTTCTTTTTTTCCTCCCTCAAATATAAATAGTGGTAACTATATGTTTTGTATCTTCTAGCACCAACTGCTGTAAAGCAATGCTGCAAATAATGCTTGAAGAAAAGTGGCTAAGCCAACAACAAAAGAAATACTTTTTATATTAGTTTTATAATTCTTACATTTGAGAGCTTTCCAAATTGCACTTGGATTTAAACAGAACTGTTGCAGTCTTGACTCTTATTTATTTTGTCTCCCGTGTTTGTGAAGATACTACACAGTTTCAGAGGCATGGTAAATAACATATCATGGTCTATGTATTCTGTTCCCCAGCTGGCTATAGATCCACTATCCAGAGAAGAGCAAAATTCAAGCTTTAGAAAACATTCTATAAGATCTCACGCATGCAATTTTGACATATCTGAAAATAGGTTTTTGTATATTTATGGTGGGAGGTGGTTGGGAACTTTTGACAAAATGTGGGGTGTTAATTTTTGTACAGTCTGTGGGCATTTACACATATTTTTAATGTAATAAAATTTGGTAATTATGTGCACATTAAATTAATAAGATAGTTACTTCCTGTTATGATTTGTGAATCCCTAAGACTTTGGATTTTTTTAAGTAACTTTATATCAGAAATGATACTGCATCTTTATATTTTTTAAATTGTATTGCTGCTCAAGAATGGTACCCTGATGTCAAAAAGGCATACATTCATAATTGTACATTCAGCACTGTAAATAACCTTATGAAATCTTTTTTGGATTGAAAGCTATTGAAAATAAAAATTTAAATGATTGAAATGACATTTTTTTTCCTGCGTCCTTCTACATTTGTGTGCCATTTAGCTATACAAGTACTGCCCTCTCTGGATCTACTTTCCTACTTAATACTTCTCCATCCCCCCCCCCCCGTTTTTTTTTAACTTTGGATTTTTGAAGGGAATAAATACCACATCCCACATATTTACCACATCGTGTGTGTGACCATCCTGTGGAAACCCATCTGTCAGATACAATGTAGAATCAAATGTTAACAGCGTAAGAAGGTCTGAGGGAAATAGTGAAATACAAGACTGGAGGCTTATAATCTATTAACAGTTGGGAAGATCAAACCCAGAGCTAATGCCATGTAAAACATGGTAAGTTTGAAGCGAAATGGCAGCTGTGGGTGCAAAAAGAGCATTCCAGGGAGAGAGAAACTGTGGAATTAATTACTTGGTGCTAGAAACCCCAGAGAAGGCAGGGTTTGTGCTGGGCCAGGAGGTCTCTCTAGACGTCATGGGTCCTACAGGAGGTGTGCGTCCTCTGCTGTGGCCCGTGTGGCTGGCTGCGGTGTGATGGATTGAATGGATGGTGTGAAGGTTTAGTTTGAGTCCACATTCTTTCCATTCACTATGGTTTGTGTAGCAAATGACATGTCCCCACAGCCTGTGTGTGGGCACCACCGTCCTGCATGTCTCTATCTTCCCTGTGCGTTGCTTCCAGTTGCCATATTTCGAGTATGTATTGCAGGGAAGGAGGGAGTTGTAGGAGTCTGGATGAGACTGTCAGCGTTCAGAGTGCCCTGGTCTCTGAGTCACCATCCACCGAGGAGAAAAGCCTATCTCATCCAGGTAGACAGAAAGGCCAAATCTTACAGGCCAGGGTGACTTTTATACAGGAGTTGCCTCTTAGGATAGCAGATTTCTAACCTGTTCCTGAATCCAAAATACGAAGGACGCAAAACACTCGAGCCACCAACTTCATTCGTTGTTCAAAATAACTTCTCGGGGCATCTGGGTGGCTCAGTCGAGCGTCTGACTTCAGCTCAGGTCATGATCTCATGGCTTGGGGGATCTCTGTTGTCAGCCTGTCGTCACAGAGCCTGCTTCAGATCCTCTGTCCCCTCCCCCGCCTGCACTCTCCCCAAATACATATTTAAAAAATACTTCTCAATATCCCATCCAGATTTTCAACGAATGGACTCACAATTTTCCTCTACCGTCTGCAACTTCCATACCCTTCTTGGGCATTCGAATGTCCTGCTCTCTTCAAAGAATTAACACTTGGAGGTCATTCTGATTGGAGTGCTTCCTGGGGAAGTAGGCCACAGAAGCCTACCAGAGTTTGACACGAAGTCTTATGCTGTTTAAAATCTATACAAATCATGTATATATACTATGTTGCCCTTGTTATACATCATTCTGTTAGACATCAGCACTTGCAGCTCTGATTTTTTCAAAGTCCACATGGCATTCCATTGCATGGGTATTTTCATAATTTAGATGACTACTTCCCTGTTGATGGTCATTTAATTTTCTTTTTCTGTTACAAACAACCTTGCAGTGTTTTTGTGCACAGTTTTTTTTTAAGTAGGCTCCACACCCAATGTGGGGCTTGAACTCATGACCCTGAGATCAAGAGTTGCATACTCTACTGACTAAGCCCATAGGTGCCCCATTTTGTGCACAAATCTTAATGAGCATAGACACAGGGTGTATTTTTAGCAGTAGAACTGCTGGACAGAGGATGTATATGTATATTTGTAATTGGTTGATACCGCTAAATTTTCCCCCAAAAGTGTGCTCCAATTTATAGTTCTACCACTGTAGTATGAGAATGTGTGTTTCTTCACACTTCATAAAGTGCTAGGTATTTGCAGTTTTTTAAAAAGGTTATTTCAGTATGGTATTGGTACAGGGGTTATTAAATAGCCCAGAAACAGACCCACACATTCATGAGATGGTTGGTTCATGACTGTGGTAACATTGTTGTTCTAATGGCAGAAGGAATTGATTTAATTATATATAAATGGGGCTAGGCCAGCAGATTATCTTAGTGGGGGGAAAAAATGGACTCAACTCACACATCATACACAAAAATTAATTCTAGATGGATTAAGGATCTAAAAAGACAAAACTATAAAACTCAGGCATTATAGGAGATTTGGTGGGGGGGGGAGGAGTGGAGGATTTATTTCAATACAAAAAAAAAATCATAAAAGATTGATAACTTTGGCTATATTAAGACTTAATATCTGGGGCACCTGGGTGGTTCAGTTGGTTAAGCATCTGACTTTGGCTCAGGTCATGATCTCATGGTCTGTGAGTTCAAGCCCCACATCAGGCTCTGTGCTGACAGCTCGGAGCCTGGAGCCTGCTTTGGATTCTGTGACTCCCTCTCTCTCGGCACCCCCCCCCCCCCCCCCGCCCAACTCATGCGCTTGCGCACACTCACTCTCTCTCAAAAACATCAAATTAAAAAAAAAAAAAGACAACATCCATAATAAGGCATCATGAAGAAGATGAAAAAGCAAACTACCAACTAATTGAAGATAATTGACATCTATAACTGACAAAGGATTAGTATCCAGAATACATAAAGAATGCCTACAGTTCAGTTTTCTGAAAGACATAAACATACATATTTGCATATAGGAAAATGGGCAAAAGAAAAGCACCCAAATTTTTTAGAAGATGAAGCACAAGTGAGCATTAAAAATATGAAAAGATGGGGCACCTGGGTGGCTCAGTGGGTTACATGCATGACTCTTGGTCTCCGCTCAGGTCATGATCCCATGGTTTGTGGGATCCAGCCCAGTGTCAGGCTCTGCGCTGACAGTGGGAAGCCTGCTTGGGATTCCCTCTCTCTCCCTCTGTGTCCCTCCCCCCGTTCTGTCTCTGTCTCTCTCTCTGTCTCAAAAGTAAATAAACTTTAAAAAAATATGAAAAGATGCCCAAGTTCATCATTAAATGGGGGAAATGAAAAAAACCACCCGGAGATGATTACTTCCTATGAATGGTAAAAATTAAATTAAAAAAATCAATTCCAGGTATGGACAGAGGTAGGTATGAAGCACAGGAACTGCCACACACTAGGCATCATATATTGGTACAACTACTTTGAAATGCAGTTGGACATTCCTAAATTAAATTGAACATGTGAACACCCTTCAACTCAGTAATGCCACTTTTTTAACATATTCTAGAATGTTTTTAGCCTTATTATTTCTAAGAAGAAGAAAAAAATGAGTGGAGCATTGGAGAATGTTCTTAGCTTTATTATTCCTAAATGGGGAAGAGAAGAACTGGAATAAAGAATTGGGACAACATGGCAAGAAAAGGAAGACTCGAAGTGTGGTCCATTTGGGGCATGGCTGCCACAATGAGCCCACCATGTCACTAAATTTTCCTAGCATCACAGAGTCATAATGTGCTATTTTATGGAGAAACTTCCCTCCTGCTCTTATCATTCCTTTGACAGTAAGACTCAGGTTACAAATGGTCTCTTCCGTTTGAAGATATCTGTCATTAAAAACCAGAATATGCCCTCTGAGATAAAGTCCTTTCCATGACTTTTATTCTGGTAAAGTCTTTATCCTCAGGATGCAAGGATACTTCCCTCTTCCTTTGGAAAGTGTTGAATCACAGGCAAAGCCCTAAGCCTTTCAGTTGCTTTGGGGTGCAGCACCATTTCAGGTAAGGCCAAATACTTTAAAAATTAGGGATGGGCAACTGGAGGGCTTGGTTAGTCTCTATACGCACAAGATATATAAAATTTAGTACAAGAAATGATTTGTGTACAATTCCACTTGCGAAACATTGTTTTGGCAGATTAGTACTACTGTGCATATTTCACATGTACTTCAACGCCACGAGTTGGTATTAATTTTTTGTTAAGCATCTTAGGAATGATAGCTCCCTGTCAACAATTCTAGCTCTATGACCCTGGGTCAGTTACGTACCCTTTCTGTGTCTTAGCTTCATCATCCTTTAGCTGGGGTTAAGAATAATAGCTACCTCATAGGGTTAACGTAAGGAGTGAATGAATCAATGTAAATCAAGTGCTGAGAACCATGTATGGCATAACGCGATAGATATTACCTGTTTTTCTCACTGTGGCTAAATAGAGGTGTTCGCTATTCGAGGGTGTTATTGTTTTAGTAGAATAAGTACCGTGCATACAGCATGAGTGTGGTAAAAGGAATCAGGTGGTGGTTGCTGTTGTTTTTTACAGACTTTGCCGTTCCCTTCATGACTGCTGGTTATAGCCACCCCTGGGTAAAGGTGAGAAGATCAAGGTTCTCTTCGCCTTGGGCACTGCTCAGTGATGCATGTGAGACATTCTTGAATGTGAGAAGAATTATTTTCATCAGTTCTATGTAAGGATTTTAAAGTATTGGCTTTGAAAACGCTTTAATTTTAAGGCTTTAAACTGAGAGTAGAAAATCGGTAGAACAAAAGGATGAGACCTCGCAGTGTAGAATGAAAGTCTTTTCACCACCCCCTCCCCACCCCCACCCCCCCCCCGCCCCAGGAAAATCTGCATTTCTAAGAAAAGAGGGATACTTAGTTGTATCTGGGTAACACTTAAAGCCAGTGATAATCCTGGTGGAAGGCTCATGCCTCCGCAGGGTTGCAAGATCCAATGTGAGCGTTTTGTGTGTCGCCTCCAGACCTCCCGCTGCGGCCCTTGCAGACATGCTGAGAAGCGCCCTACTGTGCGCGGCGCTGGGGCTCCTGCGCGCCCAGCCTCTCCCCTGTCCCCCCGCCTGCAAGTGTGTGTTCCGGGACGCCGCGCAGTGCACCGGGAGTAGCGTAGCGCGCATCGCCGAGCTCGGCCTGCCCGTCAACCTCACGCACATCCTGCTCTTCCAAATGGGCCGCGGCACCTTACAGAACCACAGCTTCAGTGGCATGACCATCCTGCAGCGCCTGATGCTGTCGGACAGCCACATTTCCGCCATTGCCCCCGGCACCTTCGACGACCTGATAAAACTTAAAACCCTGAGGCTGTCGCGCAACAAGATCACTCATCTTCCAGGTGCGCTGTTGGATAAGACGGTGCTCCTGGAACAGTTGTTTCTGGACCGCAACGAACTAAAGGACATTGACCAAAACATGTTTCAGAAACTGGTTAACCTGCAGGAGCTCTTTTTGAACCAAAATCAACTCGCTTTTCTTCCCGCTCGCCTCTTCACAAACCTGGGGAACTTGAAAGTGTTGGATTTATCGAGAAATAATTTGACCCACCTGCCCCGGGGATTGTTTGGCGCACAGGCTAAGCTGGAGAAACTCGTGCTGCACTCGAACCAGCTCGTCTCTCTGGATTCGGGGCTGTTGAGTAGCCTGCGTGCCCTGGTGGAGCTGCAGCTGGACAGAAACCGCATCCGCTCCATCGCACCGGGGGCCTTCGACCGGCTCCGGAGCCTGAGCTCCTTGACGCTTTCCAGAAACCACCTGGAGTTCCTGCCCCCGGCCCTCTTCCTTTATTCGCACAATTTGACTTTCCTGACCCTGTTCGAGAACCCGCTGGAGGAGTTCCCGGAGGTGCTCTTCGGGGAGCTGGCCGGCCTGCAGGAGCTGTGGCTGAACTGCACGCGGCTGCGCACCCTGCCGGCCGCCGCCTTCCGCAACCTGAGCCGCCTGCGGGCGTTCGGGGCGACCCTGAGCCCGCGTCTGAGTGCGCTCCCCGAGGACGCCTTCCGGGGCCTGGGCGAGCTCCAGGTACTCGCCCTGCACTCCAACAGCCTGGCCGCGCTCCCCGGCGGCTTGCTGCGCGGCCTCGGCCGGCTGCGCCGCGTGTCGCTGAGCCACAACCGGCTGCGGGCCCTGCCCCGCGGGCTCTTCCGCAACCTCGGCAGCCTGGAGGGAGTCCGGCTCGAGCACAACCTGCTGGAGACCCTGCCCGGAGACGTGTTCGCGGATCTGCCCCGGCTGGCGGAGGTCCTGCTGGGGCACAATCCCTGGCGCTGCGACTGCGACCTGGGGCCGTTCCTGGCGTGGCTGCGGCGGCACCCGGGCCTCGTGGGCCGAGCCGAGCCCCCGCGGTGCCGCGGCCCCGGACCCCGCGCCGGCCTGCCGCTCTGGGCCCTGCCCGACGACGACCCCGAGTGCCGGAGCGCCCGCGGCCCGCCTCCCCGCTCCGCCGCAGCCCCCGCGGCCCCGGGCCACACGGCCTCGGTGCCCGACAGCTGGAAACCCCGGGCCCCGGCGCAGCTCGTGGCCGACGGCAGTCGCCAAGACCACAGCCTGTTCTGGGGTCTTTACTTCCTGCTTTTGGCTGCTCAGGCCGTAGTAACGGGGGTCATTGTGTTTGCTATGATTAAACTCGGCGGGCTCTTTCGAAAATTAATCAGAGAGCGAGCGAGCGAGCGAGCTTTTGTTTGAGTCAATGGGACAACCTCGCCGCTAATTAAAACGTGGCCAGAGTACTGTCAGAGGTGGCTCGGGGGAGAATCCGGACGGGCTGCAGCTGTCTTCCTCTCCCCTCTCCCTCCCCTCCTTCCCTCCTCCCTTCCTTCTTCCCCCCTCTCTCCTCAATCCCACCTCCCCGTCTCCCTCCTCCGTCCCTCCCCTCAGCAGGCATCCTTGTCTGCCTTACAGGGTGGATTGTTCTCTTAAGCTACTTTTGAAAAACAGAACTCTTGCAGTTCTTTCCTTTGTCCTGTCTTTTTCTCACGTTGTGTGTCTCAGACCCGTGCACTATTTGGGGGAGCGCTGGGTTTCCTTCCTTCAGCGTTTATTTTCGGAGGAGGCCTCCTCTGTGATAGGCGGGAGACAAAGAACACAAAGCCTTCCCACCAGGAGCTCGGCCCCCAGGGACAGAAGCCACGAGGGTCAGTGGTGCGGGCTAAGTGAGGGGCAGCAGGAGAAACCGGCAGGAGGAGGGGACTGGAGCTGAGGGTTGCAGGAGGAGGAGCAGCTCCCCAGAGGTCTAAGTGCCCAGGGAGTAGGGGCCCTGGATCCTCGGAGTCCCTGTCCGTGCCCGGCGACCACTGCTCTGCCCGCCTGTTTGCCTTCTCTGTTTCTCCTTGCTTCCTGCATGGGTGAAGCGTGTCATTGTGACACTGGGTTGGTTTCCATTTCCTGGCACTAAATGCTACCTCATTTCACAAGCATTTATGGAACACCTAACATGTGACAGGTGTTCATGAATTTTAATGATAAGCTTGGTTTCTAGTTTATTATGGTGGCATCACGTTCTCAATTAGTCTTCCAACTGAGGGCCATAAAGCTCTTATTGCTTTAATTGGATGTCTGTGCTCTTGAGAAGCAGTGGTTTAAACATGGGCCGGACAGTGGACAATCGTGGTGTCAAATCCCACCCCCACCAACTGCACAGGGCTTTGGGCAAGACACCTAAACTCCCTAAGCCTCCGGTGTCCTCCTGCCTGGCAAGGGATAAATAGTGCCTGCCTCACAGAGTTGTTGTGAGAGTTAAGGGCAATAAAGCGTGTGCTGACTTCGCCCAGTGCCCCGCATACAGTCAATGCTCAATAAATGTTAGCTCTTATTATTAAAGAGCAAGCAATTATTACTGCTGTCATGATCGCTAAAGAAAAACTATGAGCTGGTTTCTTCTCTGTGCATTTAAAGGTGAGAGCAAACTTTCTCAGATGGGAGATTACATTCAATCACTTTGTCTTCCCCTTGGTTGGTCTTGGCCCTGGGTAGTCGGACTCTGTGCTCACAGTCCTGAGCAGTAGGTCCTCTGAACACCAACTGTTGTGGAGCCGGAAGGGCTGGGTTCCTGGCGTTGGTAGGCAGACTTCTCCTTCAAGACCAAGTTCAACTGGTAAAGCCTTCCATGACTGCCCAGGCAGACTCAAGTGTTCCCTGTTGTGTCGTGTACTCTCCTCCCGGACTACCATGCACTAAGCACCCTCAGCACCCCTGTCCGGCCTGGCTCACCCTTCCCTCTAGGGCATGTGTGTGTTAATGTGACCCCTGCACTGTAGGCTTCTTGGCCCAACCTTGTCTTATTTATTTCGACTGCTCCAAAAACAGAAACTTATCCAAATCATGAAACCCAGACTTTTTGATGGAATGTGAACTCTAGTCCTAACCACTGTGTTCTTGGGCAAGCTACCTAGCTCTCAAAGCCTCTGTTTCTTCACCTGGGGAGTGAGGATAATAATGGCCCATACCATTGTGGCAAGGATGAAATGACCTAATCAAATAGTAAAGCCGGTGACTGGTGCATATGGAGCTCAACAGAAGTTGGCTATCCTTATGATTAGCTCTTTCAGAACACACAGTGTTCTAACATGCCTCAGGGCCTTTGCATATGTTCATTCATTCAGCAGCTATTTGTGGAGTACCTCCTCTGCACCAGGCACTCTTCTAAGTGCAGGGAGAGAGCAGAGCGTAGAGCAAAGTACACGCTTTACATTTCGGTGTCCCCTCCAACGAAAACATCTCCCTGGAACTCCTGGCCATTACCTTCAAACATTCAGAAGAGTATGGAGAGCAACTTTGGATACCTCAACCAGCTTTATAAAAAGCTGCTATATTTGCTTCAGATATTTTTTTTTAACACAATAAAATATGACAAAGTTGCAAGTGCCTGCCTGTATCTCTTCTCTGTGCTTGTTCCTCTGACCCTCCTTAGAGGTAAGCTACTTGATACATTTGGTGTTTTACATTCTCAGTGGTGTTTTTATATACTCTTTACACCTGTCTACAACCTTGAACAGCGGAAAGTAACGCTTTGCCTTTTTAAAAAGTTTTCTATAAATGATGCGACTCGGCATGTTGCATTCTTCAAACTTTTTTCTCTGGGCTCACAGTTTTTTAAACAAGTTTGTTTATTTAATCTCTACACCCAACCTGGGGCTCAAGCTCATGACCCTGAGATCAACAGTCGCATGCTCTTCTGACTGAGCCAACCAGGCGCCCCTCACGTATTTCTGAGATTTATCCATAAGAAACATTTGGCTTTCGTTCATTCATCTTAATAAATGCATAATATTCTGTTGAATGAATTTTCCACAACTTACTTGTTCTATCTTTGATGGACATGTATTCCCGTTGTGTTTTCTTTTTTCTTTTATTCCCCTTATTCCACATCCTCCTCAACGCATGATAATACCATAATTTTGAATTTTTGTAAATCTGATAGGTGTGGAATGGTATCTCATTGTTGATTTATCTTACATTTCCCTGATAACTGGTGAAGTTAACTTACTTTTTTTAATGTTTATTTATTTATTTTTGAGAGAGAGAGAGCACAAGCAGGGGAGGGGCAGAGAGAGGGGGAGACACAGAATCTGAAGCAGGCTCCAGGCTCTGAGCTCTCAGCGCAGGGCCTGACACAGGGCTTGAACCCAAGAACTGTGAGATCATGACCTGAGCCGAAGCCAGATGCGTAACTGACTGAGCCACCCTGGTGCCCAAGAAGTTGAACTTATTTTTAAATGTTTAAACTTAAATATTTAGATTCCTTCTTCTGAAAATTATCTGTGCATATACATTGACCAATTTATAATGGGGCATTTTGTCTCTTTTTTTTAATTGATTTGTAGGATTCTTTACATATTCTGGGCACTAATCCTCTGTAAATTGTATGCTTTGGAACTCTCCTTTTGCGGTTTTTGGCTTTTTTCACAGTAGTTATGTTGTCTTTTGTGGAACAGAAGCTTTAATTCTAATCTAGTCAAACTTAGCAGTATAACTTTATGGTTTGTGCTTTTAAAAGAAATTGTTTAAGAAATTCTTCCTACTCTCAAGTCATAAAAGTAGCCTCCTATATTTTCTTCTAAAAGTTGTAAAGGTTTGCTTTTCACATTCAGGTCTTTAGTCCACGTGGATTTTTTTTTTTAATGTTTACTTATTTATTTTGAGAGACAGAAAGAGAGAGAGAGAGAGAGAGAGAGAGCACGGGAGAGGGACAGAGAGACAGGGAGAGAGAGAATCCCAAGCAGGTTCTCAGTTCCTTGCTCAGCGAGGATCCCCATGCGGGGCGTGCCATGAGGCTCAGTCTCACAACCGTAAGTAAGATCATGACCTGAGCCTGTATCAAGACTCTGATGCTTAACCAACTAAGCCAGCCAGGCACCCGGGAATTTGTGTTTTTTTATATGGTGTGACATAGGGAACGAACTGTATTTTTTCCAAACGTGCACGCCATTGCCCCAGCCCATTTGTCACATAATCCATCCTTTCCGCGCCGGTTTGCAAAGCTACCTCTGTCATTTGTCAAGTTTCCCGATGTGCATGGGTTGGTCCCTGGCTTTTGCATGGATCAACCACTGGCCTATGGATCTCATCTTATACTCACTGTATTTATCATCATAGCTTTCATAATTCTTGGTACGGGGTCACCACTCCACCCTGTTCTTCCTTAGAAAAAGTCTCATCCATTCTGGACCCTTTGCAATTCTAAACACATTTTAAGATTAGCACGCCAAGCTCCACTGAGACACCTGCTGGAATTCTGATAGGGATAGCAGTGAATTAATTTGTAAACCAGTCTGGGGGAGGATTTGCATTCTGTACATGGTCTAGTGCAATTGTCTGTAAACATGGTTTGTCTTTCTATTTATTTGGGTCTTTTCTAATCTTTCAATGAGGTTTCAGAATGTTTTGCATAAGAATCCTGCACAGGGCACCCACGTGGGTCAGTCTGTTAAGCATCTGACTCTTGATTTCAGCTCAGGTCATGATCTCATGGTTGTGAGATTGAGCCCCACATCAGGCATGGAGTCTGCTTAGGATTCTCTCTCTCCCTCTATCCTGCCACCCTGCTCTCTCTCTCTCAAAAAAAAAAAAAAAAAAAAAAAAAAAAACTTGCACAGATTTTGTTAGATTTATTCCTAATTCTTCTCCCCTTGTTTTGTTTTAAAAAATTTTTTTTTAACGTTTATTTATTTTTGAGACAGAGAGAGACAGAGCATGAATGGGGGAGGGGCAGAGAGAGAGGGAGACACAGAATCTGAAACAGGCTCCAGGCTCTGAGCCGTCAGCACAGAGCCCAACGCGGGGCTTGAACTCACGAGCTGTGAGATCATGACCTGAGTTGAAATCGGATGCTTAATGGACTGAGCCACCCAGGCGCCTGCAATTGGAATACTTTGAATGTTTCATCAATAAATGTGACTTTTATAGCTTTAGTTTACTAAGAAGTTTTTTTTTAATTGTGAGTAGGTGTTGAATTTTAATTTTTTCATCGATTAAGATCTCATATAGTTTTTCTCCACCAATGTGTTAAAGTGGTGAATAAAATTTATAGATTTTGAAAAATAAATTCACCCTTACAATCCTATAAAGTAAACCCAAGCCAAGTCATGCATTTAAAAAATACATGTTGGATTCAGTTTGCTAATGACTTTTATTATCTGTTCATTAATGAGATTCCCTTGTAAAATTTTAAAAAATAACTCTGGGCTGATGGCTCGGAGCCTGGAGCCTGCTTCTGATTCTGTGTCTCCCTCTCTCTCTGCCCCTCCCCCATTCATGCTCTGTCTCTCTCTGTCTCAAAAATAAATAAACATTAAAAAAAAATTAAAAAAAAAATAATATCTTGGACTGATTTTGACTGTATAATCCAAATTATACAGCCTCATAAAGTGGGTGGGGACAATCTCCCTGGGAACAGTTTGTAGAAAATAAGATTACATTTCAGGGCACCTAGGTGGCTCAGTGGGTTAAGTGCACAACTTAGGCTAAAGTCATGACCTCGCCGTTTGTGAGTTCCAGCCCTGCCACGGGCTCTGTGCTGACAGCTCAGAGCCTGCAGCCTGCTTCGGATTCTGTGTCTCCCTCTCTCTCCCTCTCTGCCCCTCCCCATTTGTGCGCTCACTCTCTCAAAAATATACTTAAAAAAAAACAAACTGTTGTATCTGCGATTGTCCTCTTTTTTTTTTTTAATTTTTTTTTTAACGTTTATTTATTTTTGAGACAGAGAGAGACAGAGCATGAACGGGGGAGGGTCAGAGAGAGCGGGAGACACAGAATCGGAAGCAGGCTCCAGGCTCTGAGCAGTCAGCACAGAGCCCAACGTGGGGCTCGAACTCACGGACCGTGAGATCATGACCTGAGCCGAGGCGGCCGCTTAACCGATTGAGCCACCCAGGCGCCCCTGTTCTCTATCTCTTTTTTTTTTTTTCATGCCTACTATTGTTTGTATCCACCTTCCTCTTTCTTGATCCAAACTGCAATATTTTTTCTATTTTATTAGCTTTTCCTAAGAACAAACTGGGCTTCGGGACAGCCCTCTATGGTCTGATTGTTTCCTATCACATTCGTTGGCGGCGTTCATCTTTATTATGTCCTTCTTCTGTTTTCTTTGGGTCTGTTTAGTTTTTTCCTCATGACTCCGTAGGTCGGATTCTCAGCCCATTCGTTTTCATCCTTTCTTCCTCGGCTCTCCACCCCTCCCCCTCCCCCCCCCCCCCAAGTACCGCTTTAGCAGCAGCTCCTGTTTTAGGCTGGGGTATTATTAACACTTGGCCTCCATTTTCGTCCACTTCTGCATTTTCTCATTTCCATTATGAGTTGCTCTTCGAACGGAGTTATTTGGAAGTGTGCTTTTTATTCCAATATTTAAATAACTTTCCTGTATTGATTTCTAACTCACTTGTGGTCTGTATGATGCCAATTCTTTGTGTCGAGTTGTTGTTTTTTTAAGATATTTTTTCTTATTTATTTATTTGAGAGAGAGAGTGCGTGCACATGCATGCATGAGCAGGGAAGGGGCAGAGAGAGAGGGAGGGAATCTTAAGCAGGCTCTATGCTCAGCATGGAGGCTGAGGAGGGCTTGATGTGGGGCTCTATCTTACTACCCTCAGATCATCACCTGAGCCTAAATCAAGAGTCAATTGCTTAACCGACTGAGCCACCCAGGCGTCCTTGGAGGTTTTATTGTTAAGTAATCTCTATGTCTAATGGGGACTCAAACTCATGACCTGAGATCAAGGGTCACACGCTCCCTCTACTGAGCCAGCCAAGCGCCCCTATGATCTCAGTTCTTTGAACGTTTTTGAGACTCATTTTCTGGCCTAGTACATAGGCAGTTTTTGTAAATGTTTCTATGTGCTTGAGAAAAAAAAAAATTCTCTTTTAAATCAGGTTCATGGAGTGGCTGGCTGGCTTAGTCGGTGGAGTATGTGACTGTTGATCTTGGGGTCCTGGGTTCAAGCCCCATGTTGGTTGTAGAGATTACTTAAAAAAAAAAAATAAATAAATAAATAGGGTTCAGGTTATTAAACATCCCTTAAATAAAGCTTATTAATTGTGTTGTTTGACACTTCTATAACCTTACTAAGTTTTAGTTTGCTTACCTACAGAAAAAAGTTTGTGAATTTCTTAAGTTCCTATTACAATTCTATCATGTATCTGTCTATCATCTATCTATCATCTAACAGTATATAGCCACATGGAAATTTTAAATTCCTGGTTAACTTAATATTTTGTAAGGTTATTTATGTTGTTTTGTCTTTTTAAGGTTCTAAGGTTATTAGGTTTTAAAAAATGTTTTATTATGTAGTGTTAGTTTTTGTCCCTATAGCATTTTCCTTTTAAAGACTATTTTATGTGGGATTGGTTTGGTTTTTTAGCCATAGCAGTTTATTTTGGTTACCATCTCTATGACACATGTTTTTTCATTCTTTATTTTTACCTTTTCTCTTTGGTTTTACTTTAGGTGTACATTTTGTAGGCAGCATATAGTTGGATTTTTCTAAATTTTATTTAGATGATATCTTTCTGTCCATAACTGAAGCTAATCTGTTTACATTTATTTTAGCTGCTCACTGATGTATTGTTACTAAGGAGTTATTCTGTGTTTTCTATTTCCCATTTTCTCTCTTTGCTTTATTGTCCCCCTCTCTTCACACCCTCTGGTGGATTGATAAATTTATATTACTCCCTCTCTCTCTCTCATATACATTGGGTTTTTTTGTTTGTTTGTTTGCTGTCTTTCTTTTAGTGGTTATTTTAATATGCGTAATCAATTATAAAATTAAATTATATAAATTATAAAATTTTCCAACAAATTTTAAAGTATTCAGTCTTCCTTTTCTCTTTCTAAACATGGCGTGGATTTTACTGTCTTCGCTCCCCAGTGAACACACAATTTAACTTTGGGTTTGACCTTTACAAACTTGATTAAAGCTTTAAAAAAAATTTTTTTTAATGTTTATTTATTTTTGAAAGAGCGAGAGAGAGGCAGAGTGCAAGCGGGGGAGGGACAGAGAGAGAGGAAGACACAGAATCCGAAGCAGGCTCCAGGTTCCGAGCTGTCAGCACAGAGCCTGATGTGGGGCTCGAACCCACAAACCGCAAGATCATGAGCTGAAGTCAGATGCTTAACCAACTAAGCCACCCAGGCACCCTGAAGGCTTTTTTTGGTGTGTGTAATTGAACTTAACCTTCTGATGTATTATGCTTTTTTTTTTTGTAATTGAACTTAATCTTCTGATGCATTATGCATTTATGCTCATATACATTAGTGTGAAACAAATGAAATTTCTGATATTCAACCATTTTAGCCTTAAAAAAAACCACACACACAGCTTTGTGTGATTCAGCTGTATAGTTCCAGCACCATGTAGTTGTTCCAAAGGTTACTTTTGTACTTACATTGCAACTTTCCCGTCTTGGTCCATCAGCTACAGTCTCTCTTGACACCTCTTTCCATAAGTCGCCATCAGTGCTCCAACTTGTCCCACGCCAACTTTTCCTTTCCGCCTGCCAATTGCTGTTAAGAGTGGTGACTTTTAGGGGTGCCTGGGTGGCCAGTTGGTTAAGTGTCCAACTCTTGATTTTGGCTCAAGTCATGATCTCACGGTTTATGAATTCAAGTTCTGTGTGGGGCTCTGAGCTGACCCCAAGGAGCCTTCTTGGGATTCTCTGTCTCCCTCTCTCTCTGTCCCTCCACCCCCAATTCAAAATAAATAAATAAACATTTTTTTAAAAAGTGATGACTTTTATATTCTCTTATTGTAATTAAATTTTTGCTGACTGTTAAAAAACTTGAACATGAATAAAAAAGAATTGATGTTATTGCTTCTTTGTAAAGATTGTTTACTACGGTGTCGGGTAGTACATCGTAATTACACTTCCTTTCTACCAATTCCTTCGTTTTTCTCGAATTTTGAGAAATCGCTTTAGGCCTGCTACCCAGCTGTTTCCTGGAGCTCCTCTTCATGGCTTTCCTCAGTTGCTTCCACTGTTTCCTAAATTCCACATCTTCCTCTTTCAAGTTTACTCCCTTATTTTGTAACTTTTTAAGAAAGGGGATACAGAAAGTATCCTCTTTTCTGAGTCCTTGTGTAAAACTTTATTCTCCATTCACACTTGATTGCTAGTTTAGCTGGAAATAGAATTCTGAATTCAAATTATCTTCTTCCCCCAAGGTTGCTGGTGAGCATTTGTTATTTATAGTTGACTCATTGTTTCTTTTTAGAAGACTTTAGTATCTTCTCTATGTCCTTTATGTTCTGGTTTCAGTATCATGTGCCATGTGTTGCTCTTTATTTCATTCACACTGCTGGAAACATCCAGGTTCTCGGGAGACTGGTGTCCTTAAGTTTTGTGAAATTCTTTTCTAATATTTCTGTCTACTAATTATATTATCTATAATTTTTTGTCCTCTCTTTTAATTTTTCTTCTCTTATTTCTTCTCTTTTTAATCTCTCTTGTACTTTCTGGAAACTTCTCAACTCTATCTTCTAACACTTTAATTAAAATTTTAAGTTCTGCAATTGTATTCTTAATTTCCATGATTCTTATTCTTTAATTGTTCCTTTTCATAGACTCATATTCTTGTTTTATGAATGCAGTCTCTTTTGGGTTTTTCTTAGGATACTAGAGTTTACATTTTATAGTTTTTAAAGTTCCCTTTTATTTTCTGAACTGTATGTTTTCTCTGGGATTTGTTGTTGCACTTCTTTGTTGTTTGCTTCCCTTAAATCCTTGTTTGTTGGTTCATATTTTAAAAGTGAGGCAATAGGGGTAGCCAACTTTGAGACTTTTGTACACACAGGCAAGTGTTGTTGACTGGCAAGCTTCACTTTAGGGCCCTGGGGTAGCAAGCTGAGTACTATGCTGGGAATCTCTACAAGCAGGGATGTTTGTGGAGGGTTGTTTTCTCCAGGACCTTATTCTTTAAATAACTTTTTTGTTTGTTTTCATAGGGATGGGAGTAGAGGCAACTGTTCCACATACTAGCTTTCAAATAACTTCCTGGTTTTTACTTCCACAGTTCATCTCACCTGTCCTGCACTGTACCTGGTGTGGTCAGTCTTTAGGCCTCCATGGGGCTCTGTTAAGGAAAATGGCTCATGCTGGCCGTGGCTTCCTCCTCCTCACCTACAACTGTTCAGTTCAATAAACTTGCTGAGTTCTCCAGTCCACTGATACTCCTCTCCCATTCTCTCTGATGTTGTGGGTTTATACCATTTCAACTCCTTTACTCCCATCTAAGTAGGATCCAAGGAGGGAGAGGAGACAACTGGGTATGATAAATTCACACATTTAACTGAAAGCCCATCCATTTCTAGTTTATAAGTTTCTAGCCCTGGAGCTTCTTTGACTGCCCCTGGGCAAAACTGGGTCTTCCTTGTCCTGGGTCCTGGGCTCCTCCTATACTTTGGGGTCCCATAATCCCTCCTATCCCCCTCCCACCCACCCCCCACCCCCCCGTTATCATTGGCTTCTCTTCCTGGAACCATTGCAGGTTGGGCTCTGAATCTCTACTGACATTGGGGCTGACCAAGTCTGTTTGGGGAGAAGTCACTCTGGGCTTCCCAGCCTTTAAAAATCACCATTACTGCTAGGGCGTGCCGAAGGCAGGGAGATTCCAGGACTCACTGCCCAGTAGCTGCACACACCCTCATTAGGCATCTGGAATGTTACAACATGATTTCATCAACATCATAAAGAGACAAGCATTAACTGCATTCAGTGGCTGGATCCAGAGTACCGGGAGCCTGAGATGCCTTGGGGGAAGAGCAATGAACAGCCTCTGCTTCGTGACACCCTTCCCTCCATCACTTTCTACCCCTCTGTTGGTCCTTCCTGGCTCTTATTACCCCAACACAGATATTGATATTTCCAAGTCCCTCAGGAGACTTCTGTACTCCAGCTACTGACGCATTCTACCAACCTTTATTAAATATCGAATACATTCCCGGCACCATGAAATCAATTTTTCAAGCCCTCACACTGCCTTGGGAGGTAGGTATTATTATCCTACTTTACTGATGAGGAAACTGAGGTCCAGGGTGGGGCAGTAACATATCTGAGGTTATGACTGGCAGATCTGTCATGTGAACCCCTCTCCTAGCTTCAGGCCTAGAGCTTTCCAAGATCCTGACCCTACTGCTGCTTCTGGTAGGGATGGGCTCAGCTACTCAACAGGAACCTGTTGACTTGGGGACGCAGGCACTGGGAGCACACTCAAGTTCGTGGTTGTAGGCATCCTGATTCAGGGGTTCTAGTCCCTCCAACCTAGCAGGGGCACCTGAGAACTGAACATCATTTGTGGCACTCTTGGCTGGTGAGAAGGAGAAAAAAAGAGAAAATGAAGAGAGGAATACAGATACAGAAGAAAAAGGCATGGGGAGAGAGGTGGAGGAGAGGGGAGGAATGAGAGAACGGAACTGGAAATCTTTTTCTTTTCCTTTTTAAGTTTATTTATTCATTTTGAGAGAGACAGAGAGCTCATGTGCTTGGGGAAGGGGCAGAGAGAGGAAGAGAGAGGATCCCAAGCAGGCTCCGCGCTGTCAGTGCAGAGCCTGATACGGGGCTTGTTCCCACAAACCATGACATCATGACCTGAGCCAAAATCTGACACTCAAGTGACTGAGCCACCCAGGCGCCCCAAGAGCGGGAAACCTTAAGTGTAGGCCATCGTTGACAATTGCTGCAGGCCTGGCCCTGACCCAGCAGGAGCGATCCAGAGTCCACAGGAGGCATCCACATGTGGTGGGAACAGAGGAGAGTTGGTCTCAGATGTGGGTCCCAGCCGTGCCACCGACTCAGTTTCCCTCACTGGGGTGTTACAACAGTCAAGGACAATAATGGATATATAAATGCACTGTAAACTAAAGCTCTGTTCAGCACTGAGGGCAAGGTGGCTGCCGCTCCATTGCCTCAGACCCCAGAACATCACCAGGAACAGTACTGCCTGACATAGAGGAGACCCAGGGACAAAGGACATCAACAGAGGATGTAGAGAGATACCAAGGATATAGGATGTGTCTTGTCAGCCAGCCTCTTTGTGGCACTGTCCTCCCTCCACAGGCCCCACAGCCCAGAGTTCCTGCCCACCCCTATCCCCTCAATGGCCACAGCAAAGACTACCTGGACAGAGGCTGCCAGAACTCAAGGTCATCTCAGGCAGAAGGCAGAAAGCTGGGCTTCCTTCCTGGCTGCAAACCTCTAGCAATTTATGTTTGCAGGGACACCGAAAGAGAAGCGGAATATGTCAGCACTTCTGCGTTACTGTCTTTTCACGCTCAAGTTCCAATTCAGCCTCAGCTCAAATTCTTCTCAGTTGACTTGTAGCACAGGAGTAGAGGAGGTGGCCTCAGTGGAATTCTGGAGACCATCCATCTTTGGGACTGATATTGTTCTAATAAGCTATTGGCCTCATGACCTGTTCTGAGGCATTTAGGTGGAACAAGGATGAACCTCAGAGAATCTTCTGGATGTATCCAACCCCTGTGTACCATGACCCTCCCACTGCCCAGTACCCATTTCTGGTCCAACTAAGGTAACTCTTGGGCACTGAGAGATCTATTAATGTTTCCAGTGATGACAAAGACAGGAGGGTTCAATTTAAGGACGGTTCTTCTCTGGAGCTGTCAACGGGAAGACAGGAGCTGCCTTGAAGGGTAATGAGTGAGTCTCTAAACCTTAGTGGCAATCAGGCAGAGGCTGGGTCTTTCAGAAAATCAAATAAAGGAAAAAACTCTCTGTGCTTTCTTGTCTCCAGGCCTTGTAGGAGCACATTCTTTGTGTAAGTCCCTTTTCCCTTTTGTGCCAGGGTTGTCCTTGAAGAGCCTTAAAGGATCCATTCAAGTGTAACACGTCTTCCTCCAGGTGGAGTTAGTTGTTTCTGGGGCTGCAAAGATGTCCTGGTCCTAGTCCCCAGAAGCCACGAATACATTTTACCTAACAGGGCAAAGGGACTTTGCAGAAGTGGTCGGGTTAAGACCCTTGGGATGGGAAGGTTATCATGAATTACCCAGGGGAGCCCAATGTAATCGCATGGGCCCTCCTAAGTGAAAGGAAGGGGCAGGAGGTTAGAGAGAGAGAGAGATTCGAAGAAGCAGCAACACTGCTGGCTTTGAACGTGGAGAAAGTGCCATGAGCCAAGAAAGGCAGGCAGCCTCCAGAAGCTGGCAAAGAAGATCCGCGCATCTCCGGAAAGAACCCAGTCCCACTGACACCTTGATTTGAGGTCAGTGAGACCCATTTTGGGTTTGTGGTCATTTGTTATAGCAGTAATAGGATTGACCTCTCGCGGTTCTCATGCCTCCACGATAGCTTCTAGCACACTTTATTGTACTTCTACATGTGCTGATCTCCCCAGTTGGGCTCCTTGGGATAAAAGTTATATACTAAATAGTCTTTCTACCCTGGAGCTCTGGGTGCAGGCATCAGCTGGCCTCCAGAATGGGACCTGACAGATTAGCCTCAGCACACACTGTGCTATTGGGGGATTTCACCCCGGACCTCGCGGCCCTTTGCAGAGTTAAATACTCTTCCTTACTGGTGTTTTGGAAAATCAGGGTTTGCCACACGTGTGCAAGTATGAGCCACGGGGTGCCCGTAACTCTGCTTTCTCTGAGCAAGTATGGCCTCCCCGTCTGGGTCTCGGAAGCTTGGATCAGGGAGTTTAAACACCAGATAACAGAAAGCAGAAGGGGCACGTGTGTAACGCTTTGAGATGCTGGCCTTCAACTTCAACGTCATGTTCAATCCTGGGGATCCACAATCCGTCGAGTGGAGAGAGTGGAGTCGGAAATAAGTAGGATGGAGAGGGGCTGGAAGAAGGGCTGAATGCAGTCCTGTGGGAACAGGTTTAGAGAGCCAAGGTGATTCAGCCTGGAAAGGGGAGGATTTGGGGGTCCTGGTCACTGTGTTTAACCAATTAGAGGGTTGGTATAGGGAAGAGGAAGGGATATGTTCCATATGGTTTCAAGGGATAGGATGAGGATCGATTAGGAAATACAGAGTGAGCAGGGGAGGAGATTTGGGGTGAGTCCAAGAACTTGGCCGGCTGCCATCAAGGGTTGGAGTGGCCCGCCACCTGGGGCTGTGAGCTGTCTTTGGAGGAGTTCAGACGGTGTCTGAGCAACCCCAAGATGGAAAGAATCCCAGTGTTTGATAGAGATAGGTGTGAGGCTGGTAAATGCTCATTAAGGTCCCTTTTCCCTCACACGGTCTGTGATTAATCGACCCAGCCCTGGGTTGAACTGGGTGGATATGGGTGTAACCCTCTGCCCGGGCACTGGCCACTGGAGACGTTGGTCACGGCCTTGTTGAGCTGACCTGTGCTGAGTGGAAGACCAGTTTGTAGGCATTGTGTTGGCGTGGGTGCTTAGTACCCTGGGATCCATCCATGTTCTCAAACAAACACGCGTAAAACCAGCTGCCCCAACAGCAGGCTTTTTGCAGCTGGCTGCTCTGGGAAGGGGGCTTCTCACTGGCCCACAGAGGCTTCCTTGGGTTTTGTATTCCCAGATTGCTTTGAAAAATCTCAATCTTGGGTTCCCACATGATCCTGTGCAGGGCTGGCCCCTAGCCAAAGCATGTGTCTGGCTTTCTCACATCTCCTTTTGCCCTCCCTCAAGATACCCAGGATTGCCTTCCCAGGGATCAAATCTTCGCTCTGCTCTTGACCAGCTTGCGTAGCTTTGAGTCCATTTTTCCCCCTCCTTGGGCCTTAGACCCCCATCCATAAAATGGAGGTCTGGACCAGAAAGTCCTTCCCACTCTGATGCTACAGGAACCCCAAATCTACGTCTTGAATCGAATCACTTTCCCTCCCTTGTCCATCCATCTACCTCTGTCCTTTCAAAGACATGTCCCTGTCACCTGACCCTCCCTCCCACCCTCAGGCCGCACTTGAATGGCTGACCTTGCTCATCACCTAACACTTAAGCGGCTACCGAAAGGGCCTTTCCTGGGACATGGGAAATCAGGGTAAGTGCCCACTCCTGTGTCCCTGTCCCCATACGCATTCCCACTGCCCTCACCATGCTTTGCAGGAATGCACTTTGGCTGGTTCTCATGACTCCTTGTTGTGGGGAACCCTGGCGAGGTTCTGTCGGAGTCACTCAGTCTGTGCTGGGGCTGGGCCCAAGGCTCCCTGCTGCCTGGGAGAGAAGACGCATCCTCTGCCATTGAGCATGGAGTGTCACTTTTCCTACTGCGACAGCAGGAAACGTCCCGGTTGCTGCAACCCTGCTCTTAACCCCCACAGATGGCCGGGAATAGGCGTTCTTGGAACAATCATGGTGAGACCCAGGTGAGAAAGTGCTCTGTGACCAACAAAACTCTGTGTGAGCAATTACTGAATCCAAAAGGTCCACTGGGCACCCCTGGTCCTCCCCCGGGGGCAGGTCCTCCCCTGGACTTGGTCTCTCCTTAGTAACATCTGCACAGGTGCGTCATGTCAGCAGGTGTATTGTACCTGGGGTCAGAAGTGTTGAGTTCAGGTGCTTCCTGGAGAGACACAGAGAGAGAGAGAGACAGAGAGAGAGACAGAGACAGAGAGACAGAGAGAAAGCCTGTGGACTCCTGACTTGGCTGTGCCCCTCAATGTATGACCCTGGGCAAGTTCTCCTCCCCTCTGGACTCAGTTTCTTCAGTTTCCTGTAAGTTGAGAAGTTTCCTTTCGATGCCATAGACACCCACACATCCTTAGTGTGGGTGAGATTCTGTGAACTCAAGGATCTTCTCTGCCTACCTGGGACTCCTGGTCCACACTGCCCTGGAGTTGTGGCTGAGGCTGAGGCAGCAGGGAGACTAGGGTGGTCTGAGCAGTGAGTGGATGAGCGGCCAGAAGGGCCATGGACACCCCTGCTTGAGCTGCCCCCAAGCCTCCCTTCCCGAGGTGCCTGTGAGGAAAGTGGGGCTGCTCCACATGCCCGTGAAATGTCACATCTTCCCGAGAATGTCATCCTCCTGACAGGCCTGCAGTGCTGGACTCTTTTTATTTTTTTAATTTTTAAAATGTTTTTATTTATTTTTGAAAGAGAGAGACAGAACACAAGCAGGGGAGGGGCAGAGAGAGAAGAAGACACAGAATCCGAAGCAGAACCCAGGCTCTGAGCTGTCAGCACAGAGCCCGATGCGGGGCTCAAACTCATGAACCTCGAGATCATGACCTGAGTTGAAGTCGCTTAACTGACTGAACCACCCAGTTGCCCCGGCAGTGTCAGCCTCTTAAACAGCCCAGCCCTCTGGACTTGGTTTATAGGTTGGGTTTTGGGATATCACTGAAATGCCCAGTTGAAAACCAATTCTTGCATCTTCCTTTCTTTTGGAGGAATTCTTGTTTTCGCTCAGGTTAACCAGGTGGTTTCTTTGTTGGGCACTTCTTTTTAGGCAACTTGATTTTATAAAAGGTCAACTCCAGTAAGGGTGGGTCTGCATTTTCTGGAGAGAAGCCCAGCACCTCGACAGTGGCCATCCGATGAGGGGAACGATACTTAGGGAGAGTTGGTGGAAAGAGACATGTGCTGTGTCTCACCACTCCTCCTGACAGCCTAAACTCTGTCCCCTAAACACACCAGAGTTGCAGAGGGCTGGGGTCTGGACCGCACATACTGGGCCCTCCGTAGAATTTGCTTCCTATTTTATGGCAATTCCCATTGGCTCATGGAGGAATGTGCTGAGAAACAATGGGCTGAATCTGAAGCGGGCTCCAGGCTCTGAGCTGTCAGCACAGACCCTGACGCGATGCTCAAGTCCACAAGCAGTGAGATCATGACCTGAACCAAAGTCAGATGCTTAACCGACTGAGCCACCCAGGCGCCCCTTTTTTGCTATGTTTTATTTGAGTTACCTCAAATCTTTTTTGGAGCCAGGCAGGATAAGATAAGAAAGAATACCCAAATAGATGGATGGGTGGGTGGGTGGACATACAGTTCTCTGGCATGACCAGGCAATGGATCTACCCAGAGTCACCAGTCTGAGAACCATGATTCTGCCCTAAATGTGAGGAAATGCCCCCCCAGGAAAGAGGGGGTGGGTGGATCAGAGCAGGGGGAGAGCCCAGGGCACATCCTTATTCAGCCCAGATGCCAGCTCTCTCCTTCTTGTCACTTGTCATCTGGGCCTCCCCTCCATCCTGTTAACCATTATCTGCCTCATTGTAGGTTTCCAGTTATAATAAGCACCATCATGGCACTCCTGTCTTCAAACTCCTCTCCTGTCAGAAACGAAGCCTAATCACTTCCCTTAATTTGCCAGCATGGAAATGGCCAATGCCAGAGAAGACAGTCTGTCATTCCAAGGATCTAGGTGGTGGCTCTCACATGGGACCTAGACTCATTACG
Source organism: Panthera tigris (assembly GCF_018350195.1). Classification (NCBI taxonomy): domain Eukaryota; kingdom Metazoa; phylum Chordata; class Mammalia; order Carnivora; family Felidae; genus Panthera; species Panthera tigris. Next base: position 73,541,562 of record NC_056668.1, read on the forward strand.
ATCAAGTGGCAGTGTTTTCCCCTTTGGAGCAATAACATAGCTTCATTTATTAGGAGCAACAGCTATTTTATCTGTCTTATTTCTTATGCTAAGGTTGACCAGAAGGCAGTCTTAAAAAGTAACATGTTGTTCTTCTGAGGAACAGAGAGTAATAGTAAGAAAGTGTGGGGCAAGACAGGGAATACTGGATTCTAATCCCAACCACTGTCTGAGACTTTTCTGAAATCAGTTGCCTTTTCTAGAAAAGTACATAGTTAAACTAGATGAAATCTAGGGTCCTTTCAATCCCCATCCTCTTTCTCCCCTCTCAAAAAAAACCTGTGGTTTTGGGTCAGTAATGGTGTGAGAATCCTGACCACTCTAAGGTGGCAAAAATGTTTCTGGATGACACAGTTTTAAGCAATTGTTCGAACCAAGGAAGAACTCTATTCCTTCTGATACCAATTTTATTTGGAAAACTCTACTGGATTTATTCTTTTTCTTGACAAGCCCTTCAGAAAAGGGGATGTTGAGGGGTGGGGAGAGGCAAAGGCCTGAGACAAAAATGTCTATGAGGGAGTCTGACTTTCTGAACTGTAGCTACTGTGACCTTTCAAAGTATGGGATCGGATAAATGGCCTGGAATCCAACCCAGGCTGGACTTAGAGATTTTCAAAGCAAGAGAGGAGACAGAATTATATAGATGCCTCAGCTTGCGCAAGCCATCCAAAGGGGGTCCAGTTTGAAAGGCTGTCTTCAGGACTTACTATGGAACTGAGTTCCAGAAGGCTGTGAGGCTCGGAACAAGAGCCAGCGATTGGCCATAGCCTTACCTGGATCCAAGCAAACCACCTCCTACTCTGCAAGAACTTCTGGCTCCCACCCAGCTTGAGGAGACCAGGGCCAACCCCAGGACTCTGTGCAAACATTCTCCAGGCCCCTGGAGACAATTTCCATCCCCAGGACTCAGACCTCACTGGAAATTCTTGTCCGCAGTCCCCTAAACCTCCTAAGGGAAACCTCTCCCTTGTTCAAGACCTGCTTTTACCTTCTTCAACTCCAGATCCACCATCTTGGTTCACTCTGTACGGGCGCCATGGGAGAAGGATGGAAAGAGGGTCTCAATTAGCATTTATTAAACAGCTGTTTGGTCTGGGCACCGCGTGTGGTAGGCAGTGCAAGGAGTTAGGAAAGCTTGCAGTTAGTCAAGGTGGATGCAAATAGGAACTCTGAACAATTTCTGCCTCCCTCCCTCCCTTCCCTTCTCCTTTATCAGATGAGATGAGCCAAAAAGATAGGATTTTTTTTTTTCCATAGAATAACAGGCTGCCATAAGTGGTTATCTAGTGTAACGCCCGGTCCCACTTTACGGATGTGAAAACTGGCACCCAAAGGGGGAAAGGACTTGCTGAGGTCCGTGTTCTGAGCTCCTAGCCTTCCATGTCTTTCTTGAACCTTGAATCTGGCTAAGTGACCTTCTCCTGTTCCTTTTTGGATTGTGCACTGAGAAGAATTTGTAGGGAGATGAGCAAGGCAGGTTTCTCAAAGTGGGGGAGCAGGGGGAGGCTAGGGCTCCCTGGATTGAGCCCACGTGCCCCTGTGTTTCTGTGCAAACTTCAGTCATGTATGTCCTTCAAAACAGACCTGTTCGTTCATGTAATAATTAAGGAAAACACAACAGCTCCTCCAGCACCCGTCTCTGACCTTTAATTAGGTGTGGTGACGCTCCAGCCGTGAGGACTATGAAGTTGCTAGTTTAATCATTTCAAAGGCTGCTCTGTTTTACTGCGGCATAAAATTTGGAAGTCTCATATTAAAATGTGCCAGTAAATGTAACTGGAATTGCTTTAGGCCAAAGAGAACTTTTCCCTTCCTCCTGCAGCCAGCCCCGACTCTTTCCTAGCCCCATCTGTCAGCTGTCTGGCCTCAAACTCTCGGAATCCCTTTGAAGGAAAGGGATGGACGGGCTCTTTTTGAAAAACAGTGTTTAAGAAGACACTTGGCAAACTTAACCTGAGTCCGTCTGTACGTTCCGGGACACCCCGTGGCTGGGCTCAGGCTGTTCTGGAGGCTGATGGGATGAGAAGGCAGACCCTGGGGCTTCTTGGACCGGGCAGGCTGGGTCTTGATAAAATAAATGAAACAATAATGACCACCACCCTTCCCGGTTCGCTGTCACCTATGGAGAAAAGTTCAAGTTTCTCAGCCCAGCTTAGAAGGGCTTCATAATCCAGCTCTCTGTCAAAACTCACTCCCTACAAACACAGCATCTATTCTTTGGGCCCTCGCCTAAAATGCCCACCTACCCCCTTCAAACCCTTTCATTCACCCTCAAAGGCCTGTGTCCACCCCGCCATGCCTTCCTTGCCCTATCCTGGCTGAGCAAACCTTTCCGTCCTCTGTCCTTCGTGACTGACCTGGGAGAAGAGAGCATTGCACGCCGGGGGCTAATGCTGGGCAGCGGAGGTCCCTTCTGAGAAACACTGTGCCCTTGCTCACAAGGGCTGGCATGGAGGGCGGGGTCTTTAAAATATGGAGCATTTAAGGAATGTTCACTTCATTATAAAAACTGTCAAGTCATATACGGAAAATGTGGAAAAAAATATAAAAGACAAAATTATAGGGGAGGGAATGATGGCTCACATGCACATCATCCAAAGGCAGGCCAGCCTTCCTCAAAGGCCGGGGACACAGCCGCTGGGCCAGGAGAGCTGAGTTCAGGCCGGAGCAGAGGGGTGCGTTCGGCAACCTGTCCACATGCAGGTCAACCAGGAACCAGCTTAGATTGGCTTTGCGTGTTCTCTATTTTTGATAACGTTTGCACGAAGGCCTAATTTTTCATTTCCCAGAAAAACCTTTCACGAGTTCAACAATGGTCTTCGACTCTGTCCAGCATAATTCAATCTGAGGATCGTTTCGTGTGTGTGCGCGCGCACGTGTGTGATAAAATCTACGGAACATAAAATTTACCACTGTGACCATTTTTTTGCGCGGTTTGGTGGCATTAAGCGTAGTCACGTTGGAGTGCCACCACCCGCTTTTCAGTCTTTTGGGTGCACCCTTAGAAGAATCGCCGGATCTTAGGGTAGTTCTGTGTTTCAATTCTTGAGGAACAGCCATCCCATTTCCCATAGCAGCGACATCATTTTACATTCCCAGCAGTGATGTACCAGGGCTCCAGTTTCTCCACATCCTTTCCAACCCTTTATTATTTTCCATTTTTTGGATAGCAGCCATCCTTGTGGGTGTGAGGTGGTACCTCACTGTGGTTTTGGGTTTGCGTTTCTCTGATGACTAGTGATGCTGAGCATCTCCTCATGTGCTTGTTGGCCATCGGTGTATCTTCCTTGTTGAAATGTCTGCTCAGGTCCTTTGCCGGTGTTTTAATTGAGTTGTTTGTTTGAAGGTTGCTCTTTCACGTGTGAAATCCTCTCTCCTCCACCCACTGCTTCCAGGCCTGACAGCCTCCGACCAAATAGCCTCCTTGGAACACTCATGACTCTGAACACATCATCATCATCATCATCATCGGGAACAGAATGCAGGGGACCGAGGACAATCTCATGACACTCGTCTTTGCAGAAACATCACTAATAACCAGCTATGGATGGAGATGAGTCTGGCAGCTGTCACTGGGGATTTTAAGAAGGTGACTGTCTGCTTGTTGGCCCCGTTGGTATTATTCTATATATTGTCAGTGTTTCTGGCTTCATTCTTCCACAAGACGTTGGCGTGCAGTACTTGAAATAGACAGAATTCTGCCCCTTTGGGACAAGTAGGAAGATTATAAGGTCCTTTCCTCAAAGACTGCCCTTTTGATGTGAGCTAAAAAGCAACAATCCTATCAGAAGGGAAGGACTGGGAAGGTAGAAAGGCCCTCCCACTTACTGGGCATCTGCTGCGACCAGGACCTGAGTTGGACATTTCCACACATGATTTTTCTTCTAGTCCTTTCATTATTCACATCAGGCAGGTGGTTATCTGAGTTCACACACGGGGACAAAGAGGCTCAGAGAGGTGGATTAACTCGCCAAGGTCCCGATCACTGCCAGGCAGAGGTGGAAAGCACCCTACAAGTCTGAGCCCTTTCTGTGACAGCGAGCACTTCTGTTTCTGCTGCTGGGACCACACCCGAGTGGTAAAGTTGGTGCTAGGAGCCTGTTTCCAGAAGAAGATATCGTTTGCTCTATCTCTGCTCTTCTCATTACCTCCTTCTCTGCTGGACATTTCCATTCAACCTCTGCCATGTTTAATCTGCTGCCATCCTAAAAGCCAGGCCTGGCCTTCCCTCCAATCTTTCCCTCTGGGATGTGTCTCCTCCACCTGCTCCTTCCGCTCCCTCGAAACCACTGACTGTCTTTGTCACAGGCTTCCCGACATCCATGGGCCTCACTGATTTACCACCCATTCTTCTTAAACCCTGCTCCCTGCTGCCCATCCAAACCCTCTGTCTTGCTGCTCCTAAGACCACCTTCATTGCTCTTTCCTGGTCCCTTTGGTTCGCTCTTCTTCCTCTACCTGCCTCAGTAATAAGACGGGGGAGATACCCAGGCTGCCATTCTGAACCCTCTTCTTCTGCATCCAGATCCTTGAGAATCTGATGAAAGTCATGAGCTGCCTTCCTGGAAAAGCATACAGCACATTTCCACATAACTTACAGACAATTTCAGGAAATTCATAGGCTGCAACTTCCTGTCAGTACTTTAGGTGTAGGGAGGCTGCTTTAATGGCTGGGGCTTATGGACTCCAGATTAAGTACCATTGCTAGACTATCTCCCCTTTATGGTTCTGTGGTTTCTTAGAGTTCTGTTCCCACCCAGACCCTTGCCCTGAGCTCAGACCCTGATTTCAGGCTCCGTGGGACAGTCCACATTGTGGTCCCACAGGGCTCAAAGGCAGCCTGTTCAAAATGAGTCTGCCCCCTTGCTTCTTACCACTTCCATGTTCACGAGTCCTCTTAATGTTACCCACCATCTACTGGGTCCCTCATGCCAAAAACCTGGCTGTTCCTTTCATGGCTTTTTCTGTTATCACCCATAGCATGGACTGCTAATAGCCTACCAATGGCTGCTTCCCTCCTCTTCTACTGTTATAAAAGTTTTAATTAATTAAGTTTTATTTTATTTTGAGAGAGAGAGAGAGAGAGAGAGCAGGGGAGGGTCAGAGAGAGAGGCTAAGAGAGACTCTTAAGCAGCCCACGCTCAGCGTGGAGCCTGATGTGGGACTCCATCCCACAACCCTGGGATCATGACCTGTGCTGAAATCAAGAGTCAGATGCTCAATCGACTGAGCCACCAGGCGCCCCTAAAAGTGTTCATTTATATATGGTGCTCAACTCAAGACTACATTTCCCTTGCAGATAGGGGCAGCCGCATGACTAAGTTCTGGCCAATGGAATATGAGCGGAAGTGATGTGTGTAGCTTTTAGGTCATGCCTTTAAAGAGAAGGACTGAGATGCTTCCTCTCTCCTGCCTTTCCCTTGGCTAGAATATGAACATGAAAGCAGGAGCTAGAGCAACCATCGTGGGCATGGATTGAAGATGGCTGAGCAATTGGATGGATGGGGTCTTGGTCCCTGATATAGTCAAGCCACCATTCCAGGCTTGATGGGAAATAAACATCCGTCTTGCTTAAGCTCTTGCTATGTTTGACTCACTTTGTTATGGTGGCCTAACCTGTATTGTAACAGCCCCACTGTATCACCTCACTTCCCACCATAACCAATCCATCACCGTGTTGTACCAGTTCACTCCTTATTATCACCTCCTGATTCAGTCTCTTTTCTCCATTCTCACTGCCCTGTCTTCGTTCAGGTTTTCATTGCCTCGCATCCGAGCTGTTGCTATAATTTTTTCTCAGGTCTTCTTACCCTCTCCAACCCACACCCCCTCAGTGATCCATCCTTTATGCTGCTGCTAAAACTATCCACCTTCCATATCTGTGCTTCTCAACCTCAGCACCATTGACACCTCAGTCCAAATAATGCTTGGCTGCAGGAGGCTGTCCTGTCCCCTGGAGGATGTCTAGCCTCATCTCTTGGCTGTACTCACTAGACGCCACTTGCATTCTCAAGTTGTGACAACCCCAAATGTCTCCAGATACTGCCAACTGTTCCGCGGGATGGGGAAGAATCACCCTTGTTGCAACCACTGCCCTACACCCATCTGACTACATCTGTCCCTGGCCAAACCCTTCTGTGGCCCTCCATGGCCACCTACAGACTGAGTCCCATTTGGTGAGGCCCCTCATACGTTGGGTCTTGCCTTCTTCCCAGGATGGTGTTTCTCCTAAGCCCTCACGTGCACCCTGCTCTCCACTTATCCTGAACTGTTTGTCACATGCTGGATGTGCCATGGTCTTTAGCGCCTTTGAGACTTTGCAAATGCTATTTGTTCTCAGAGGCCCAAATGCCCACTCATCCTACTGGGTTTAGTCCAAGGGCCTCCTCTTTGGGGAAGCCTTCCTCCCATGGTCCAGGAAGGCTCAGCGGCTCCCTTGTTGGCCCCAACCCATGTATACCTTCCACCTGAATATGACTGTTCCTGTATTTGAGTGCCTCCCAGAACAAATTCACCCCTGTATACTGGCACTCAGCCTGGGCCTGCCACTTACTGAATGCTCCGTTTGCTGAGTGAATGCAAAGCCCCGTGGCGAGCAACCAGGACAGTTGAGGGAAGGGACTACGTGTGGTGTGTCCAAAGGGGCAGATGGCACGGAAGCTTTGGAAGGGGGTGAGCCTGTTCATGGGTCTCAAACATCTGAGGTGATGGCCCCCAGGCCAGGGCAGGCACTATGGGGCCTGAAGACGGGAAGGGAATCCACTGGTGGAGGTTCCAGGAGGTGGGTTTTGGTGTAATAAAAAGAAATGTTTAAAAGTGTAGAACTTTAGGGGCGCCTGGGTGGCACAGTCAGTTCAGCATCAACTCTTGATTTTGGCATAGGCATGACCTCACAGTTTGTGAGTTCAAGCCCTGCGTCGGGCTCTGTGCTGACAGAGTGGGATTCTCTCTCTCCCTCTCTTTCTCTGTTCCTCCCCTGCTTGTGCTGTCTCTTTCTTTCTCTCTCTTTCAAAATAAATAACTAAACTTCAGAAAAACAAATTAATTATCTTTTAAAATAGTTGTTCTAATTGTCCATGAGATGCAATTCAGGAATGTGTTTCTATTTAAATGTAACGTAAGACAACACACAGTTATAAAAAATCCTTATCCATCACTCCCTCTGCTACTGCAGCAGTTCTGTGTGTCCTTCCATGTCCTTGTCCTTTCCTAAGCATTTATACATAGCTATAGACAGAGGTCACATATGTGCACACGTGTGCACACACACGTCTATGTGCACACAAACACACGTGTGCACACACGTGTTCATACACAGACGTGCGTGTTTACATGCACTGAACACACGCACGCACACGCATACATGTGCGTACATACGCATGGGTCTGTATGTGTGCATGCATGTGTGTGAATACACACACACACATACACATAGATATAAAACTGGATGAAACTTTATCTCACCTGCACTGTTCTTTCTGGTTCCTCCTCATCTGTGTTATGAAAGCTGTTTTATAAAACTGAGAAAACCGACAGAGACTTGGCTGGCAATGTAGTTTTTCAGTCCTGTTGTGAGAAGCTGTCCACACGAGCGAGAGAGATGGCTGTTGGTCTTTGAGAGTCACTGCTCTGAGAAGCGACCTAAAATTCTTCCTTCAAAGAACAGTCAGGGCTTTGGGAATGAGCTGGAAACCAGGTGGGGCCCCATGGCCTTCTCTGATTCCAGCATGGCTGGGTGCCACCCCCTACCCCTGGGGACCAGCAGGTGGGAGCAGAGCAGAGTGACCTGGGGAAGAAGAGGGGTGGGGGACAGGCAAAGACAAGAGCCTTGGGTGCTCATTTGAGGCTGATTCCATGAGCCATTCAGTAGGAAAACTGATGTTCTGTACCATCTTCTGGCATCTTGCGTGATCATGATGGGCAAATAGTGACATTGTTTTCCTCATTATGTTTCCCATATATTGAAATATAACTGAGGAGTTATACATATATGTGTTTCCCCCTAAAACCAGGAAGTGCAATATATAAAAAAATATATATAATATTAATTATAATATAAGTAATATAATGTACATTAATTATAATAATTTTAATAATGTATATATTAATCTCTTTTTTTAATGTTTTTTTAATTTATTTTTGAGACAGGGAGAGACAGAGCATGAACAGGGGAGGGTCAGAGAGAGGGAGACACAGAATCTGAAACAGGCTCCAGGCTGTGAGCTGTCAGCACAGAGCCCGACGCGGGGCTCAAACTCACGGACCGAGAGATCATGACCTGAGCCGAAGTCGGACGCTTAACCGACTGAGCCACCCAGGCGCCCCTATATATTAATCTCTTAATACATGAAGTATATTTTTCTTCTCTGGCAAATGAAGATGTATCCAATCTTTTTAAATTGGGTACTTGGCATGGGTTTTTATGATACACGGAATCATTGTCTTATGGAAGGACATTCACACCGTTAACACAACCTATTGTTGCAAACAATTCTGCGCTGCGTGTTCTTGGGCATGTAGCTTTGTGCACACATACGATCGTGTGTGGTGTTGCACTGACCGTGGTGGATGGGTTTACACATTTTGAATTTTGATAGCTGCTGCTCTACCAATTTATATTCCCATCAACAGTACCCACATCCTTAGGAGCCCTGAGCGTTCTCCACCTTTTTTATCTTGCCAATTCCCCCCCACCCCCAGGGACTTCATTGTGCAGTCCTGACTTTCCCCTCCCGGAGGTGGACCAAGCAGAGCTATAACTCTGTCTCTTGAGGTTGCTGTGAAGGGCTTTCATGACCCCAGTTCCCTGGGTTCTATGCATATTAACTAGACTTGGGAAACATGCATGGGTGGGAGGGATAGACTTCTTTGAAGCCCTAAGGCAGCCCCAGCCCTTCTGGTTCTAGGGAAGGGGAGGGGGGCCTGGAAAGTGAGCCCAGAGGTTTATAGGGCCTGTGGGTGGTGAATCAGGCTCTTACTTTCACCAGGAGATCTCACTTCTGGGGGCTAACTGGGGCCATTTTGCTTTCTCAGTAGCAAAGAACGTGCTGCTCCATGAAAGAGGGGTTCTTGGTGAGCTAAAGCTCATAGGTCCTGTAGCTGGATCCCCAGTCTGGAGAACTGGTCCTTCCTGCATGGGCTACTTACTGTCTTGAAATCCATGTCCTGTCATGAAGACCAGAGAGGATGGTAGGAGTGCTTTGGAAACTGGATGCCCTGTGGACAGCCAAGGGTCCTCCACTAAATCTGAAACTCCTGCCATACTATGCTTCCTGCAGTGTGGCTCTGTGCCTCTACTCTCCTCCCAAACCCTCGGTGTCTCCCTACTGCCTGTAAAGGACCTCATGTTCCTCAGGGAGGCGTCCCAGCCCTCTCCAGGAAGACCTGGCACAAAGCCTAGGCTCAGAGTTTTTGGAGAGCCCCCTCTCCTTGCTCTGATTTAATGGTTTTCCTTAACTCGCTGCTCTCATATTTCCAGATCCTGCTCATCTTTGAAGGCCACCTTCTTCACGAAACTCAAATGCATCCACATTTATCCAACTTATGCTGAGGACCTCACGTCCCTCGACTTCTTGAAATCCTTACTCTAATTTAAACACGGCCACACTCCTATCTGCAAGAGTTAAGTGTGTGTAAGCACACAGTGGGAGGGAAAGCATACAACGCACATCCAGGGTTTGAATTTTGGCTCTGTCACTTAGTGTGTGATCTCAGGGAAGTTATTTAACTGCCCTGAGCCTTAGTTTTCTTATTTGTAAAACAGGGACAGTTACTCCTACTCACAGGATTATTGGTAGATCAGTGGCTCTCAGCTCTGTGCGTGTGTGGGCGGGTGGGTGTGCATGCTCTGGCAACATGCATTTTTGGTTGTCTCAACTTGGGAGGGACGCTAATGGTATCTAGTGGGCTGAGCCCAAGGATACTTTAAGCATCCTACAATACAGGCACATCTCACATTTTTGCACTTTTTTTTTTTTTTTTATAAATTCAAGATTTGTGGCAACCCTGCATCAAACAAGTCTATGGGTGCCATTTTTCCAATAACATTTGCTCACTTCATGTCTCTGTGTCGTGTTTTGGTAATTTTTGCAATATTATAACTTTTTCATCATTATTATATTTGTTGTGGTGATCTCTGATCCGTCGTCTTTAATCTACTATAGTAATTATTTTGGGGATCCACCAACCACACCCACATACCATGGTGGACTTAATCTATAAATGTATGTGTTCTGACTGCTTCACTGACTAGCTGCTCCCCCCATCTGTCTTCCTCTTTTTGGGCCTCCTAATTCCCTGACCCATAGCAATATTGAAATTAGGACAATTAATTGCCCTCACATTGGCCTCTAAGTGTTCAAGTGAAAGGAAGAACCACACGTCTCTTGCTTTAAATCAAAAGCTAGAAATGATTAAGCTTCATAAGGAAGGCATGCCGAAAGCTGAGACAGGCTGAAAGCTTGGCCTCTAGTGCCAAAGAGTTAGCCAAGTTGTGAATGCAAAGGAAAGTTCTTGAAGGAAAATTAAAAGTGCTACTCCAGTGAGCACATGAATGATAAAAAAAAAAAAAAAAAAAAGCAAAACAGCCTTATTGCTGATATGGCAAATGTCTGAGTGGTCTGGATAGAAGATCAAACCAGCCACAATATTCCCTTAAGCCAAAGCCTAATCCAGAGCATGGCCCTAACTCTCTTCAATCCTATGAAGCTGAGAGAAGAGAGGAAGCTGCACAATTAAAGATTGAAGCTAGCAGAGGTTGGCTCATGAGGTTTAAAGAAAGAAGCCGTCTCCATGATATAAACGTGCAAGGTGAAGCAGGAAGTTTTCCAGAAGATCTAGCTTGGATAATTAATGAAAGTGGCTGCACTAAGCAACAGATGCTCAATGTAGACGAAATAACCTTCTCTTGAAAGAAGATGCCATCTAGGACTTTCATAGCTAGAGAGGAGAAGTCAATGCCTGGCCTCAGAACTTGAAAGCACAAGCTGACTCTTTTGTTTGGTGACTTGAAGTTGAAGCCAGTGCTCAGTTACCATGCTGAAAATCCTAAGGCCTTTAAGAATTATGCTAAATCTGCTCTCCCTGAGCTCTGTAAATGTAATAACAGCACCTGGATGACAGCACATCTGTTTACAACGTGTTTACTGAATAATTTAAGCCCACTGTTGAGACCTACTGCTCAGGAAAAAAAAGATTCTTTTAAAAATATGACTGCTCATGGACAAAGCACCTGGTCACCCAAGAGCTCTGTTGGAGAGGGGAAATGAGGTTTTCATGTTTGCTAGACCGACATCCATTCTGCAGCTCACAGGTCAAGGAGTCATTTCTACTTTCAAGTCTTAGTCCTAAAGAAATACATCTCAGAAAGCTCTAGCCATCATAGATAGTGATTCCTCTGATGGATCTGGGCCAAGTACACTGAAAACCTTCTGGCAAGTCTTCACCATTCTAGATGCCATGAAGAACATTCATGATTCATAGAAGGAAGTCAAAATATCAACATAAACGGGAGTTTGGAAGAAGTTGATTCCAACCCTCATGGATGACTTTGAGGGCTCAAGACTCCCGTGCAGGAAGGAACGGCCAATGTGGTAGAAATAGCCAGAGAACCAGAATCAGAAGTGGAGCCTGAATATGGGACTGATTGTTGCAACCTCTTGATAAGATTTGAATGGATGAGAAGTGGCTTCTTAGGGATGAGCAAAGAGGGTGGTTCCTTGAGATGGAAGAGACTTCTGGTGAAGATGCTGTGAAGATGGTTGAAATGATAACAGAGGATTGAGAATATTACATAAACTTAGTTGATAAAGCAGTGGCAGGGTTTGAGAGGTCTGACTCCGATTTTAAAGGAAGTTCTGTGGGTAAACTGCTATCAAACAGCACCACGTGTTCCAGAGAAATTTTTCGTGAAAGGAAGTGGCAAACTCCGTGGTTGCTTTGTCTTAAGAAGTCACCAGAGGCCACAGTTTTCAGCAGCCACCACCCTGACAAATCAGCAGCCGCCCACACTGAGGCATAGGTTCCTATCAGCAAAAACATTATGACTTGCTGAGAGCTCGGATGATGGTTAGCATTTTGAAAAAAAATCTTTTCTACATTTATTTATTTTTGAGAGACAGAGCACAGTGGGGGAGGGGCAGGGAGAGAATGAGACACAGAATCCAAAGCAGGCTCCAGGCTCGGAGCTGTCAGCGCAGAGCCCGATGCGGGGCTTGAACTCACAGATCGCGAGATCATGACCTGAGCCGAAGTTAACCGACTGAGCCACCCAGACGCCCCTATGGTTAGCATTTTTTAGCAATGAAGTATTTTGAAATTAAGGTATGTACATTGTTTTAGACATGATGCTATTCTTCACTTAATAGACTACAGTAGAGTGTAAATGCAACTTTATACGTTCTAGGAAACTAAAAAATTCATTTGACTCGCTTTACTGTGATACTGGCTTTATTGTGGTGGCCTGAAACTGAACCCACAATATCTTTGAGGAATGCGTGTACCTGGGACAGCTCCCCACAGTAAAGAATCCTCTGGCCCCAAATCTCAGTAGTGGCAACATTTAGAAACCTGGTATAGATAAAATACTGTAGAGATGTAATAAGGTGCCTGTGGGCTCTATGGTTCACAGTAGGTGCTTCATAAATGTCTGTCCTTCTCTCAGCTCTTCACGGGCAAGAAAAGTATCTGATTCATCCCTGTGCAGACCTCGGCAGCCAGTGCAGAGTGGCTGAATGTTAGAATCAGGAAGGAAGGAAAGAAGGTAAAGAGGGGATATTTTTTTTCTTCCAGGTTCTACAAAAAGGCGGTCGACGGCTCCAGTTTGGGGAGGTGAAGGTGCCTGGGTAGTAAGAGGGAGGGTGTTCTCCGCATAGAATGTTATTTGGAAGGGAGGTTGGTCGTTGAAGAACCAGGGCTGGGAGCTGTGGGGAGATCCCTCCAAGCGGTGCCTGCCCCTCTTGGGCTCATGTCACTTAATGGACAGGGTGCTTTTTGTTTCTGGCTCTGAATCATGGTGCCACCAGTGAGGAGGAATGTGACATGATTCAGGCTGTAGGGCTTGACCATCGCAAGCCACCCAAGTGACTATTTCGGTAATAACACTATGCAGTTTTATATCTTCCTTTCATCGCCCATCTCAAAGCACAGTGCAAACATTAATTAAGGCTCCTGGCATTCCATGAGGCATTGTGTGTAAATATCACTCTCCCCACTGGGCTGAAAAGGTAAACTGAGCCAGGGAAGGGCACGTGGCTCAGCCCAGCGCAGTTCCTGCCTTATTGAGACTGCATCTTGGAGAAGATGCTAGGGTTTGGCTGCCTCCTCACCCCATAAACTGTGACTTCTTTCTCTTCTTCCCCAGGTCCTCTTGGTGATACCAAGAACAGAAATGGTTTCTTGTCCCCCAGTAGGGCAGCCGGGAGTGGGCTCCAATGCAGAGGTGAAGGTCACAGGGAGCCTCTCATTCTTAAATATGCCCCTTGACTGCATGCCCCTATCTCTGCGGGGCGGCAGCCAGGGAGCGGAGGATGATACCAGAAGGGAAATGAAACTTTGCTTTTAGGGGGGGACACGGTTGGAGGGTACTTTATCTCTCTTTGGAACTTAAATGCTTTTCTCACCATGTTAACAAATAAGCAAATTGGGTTAGGCACAGAAGAGTGTTCCTTGTATTATTCTTGCAAATTATCCGTAAATTTGAAATTACTTCCGAATTTCAAAGAAAAAGGGAAAAAAAATCAATGCTTTTCTACAGCCACGGAGCTTTTCCAGAGCCGAAATGGCCAAGGCAGCGACTGAGTCTCAATGGAGCATTGGAGGCAGGAGGAGAACGTGTTCTGTAAAAAAAAAAAAAAAGAAAGAAAGAAAGAAAGAAAAGAAAAAAAAAAAAACAACACACAACTAAATCATGCAGGAGAAGCCCCCGCACCCTGCATCTCTGAAGAGGCTGTGCCCACGGCTGGGCCGCTCGCCGGCCCGGCCCCTCCCCGCCACCGCGCCGACACTGCCCCCGGCGGTGACTCACGCCCGGACCGTTTAAATACGGGGAGTGCCGGGCCCGCCGCACTCATGCTGCCGCCTTGAGCCGGCCGCGTCCTGCTCTCGGGCTCCCTCTGGTCGACGGCGGGCAGGCGCCGAGCTGCTGGTAAGTGGGCAGGCCGGCCGCCGCGCCCTCCCTCCCTCCCTCCTGCCGGCCAGCGCCCCGGCTCTGTCCCCCACCTCGCGTCAGGCCAGCCGGCGTCCCGGGGAGAGGCTGGCGGGGTGCCTGGGGATGCTCTCCGGAGAGGGCCAACCCCCGCGAGCCTGGGGCCACAGGCCCCCTGCCCCACTTACCCTTACCGCCCCATGAGGTCCGTCTGCGGTGCTGCCCAGGTAGTTTTCAGATGCCCCGAAAGTTAACTAAATTATCACTGGGACTGTGCTATTAGGGGAAGAGGTTCTCTTTTTCCAAGGTTCAGGTTATTTTGAACCCATGTCCTTTCCCCCAGCACTTACTGTGGTGGCCGCCAGTGGCCTGCCTGGCATGTGGGTCTGTCCAGGACTAGTGGAGGGTTTCCCAGAAGACAGATCTGTCCTCTTTTCCCGGCCTTATCATTGCTACAAAAGTGGCTTCAGCAGAAGTGCCCGCCTAGTTCGGATCTCCAATTTGGATTTCGGCTGTGGACTGAGCATCGTTTCGGGGTCTAAGTTTGTGTGTGGCTTAGGCGGCTTGCAGCCTTGCCCTCTCGCCAGCCAGATGTGTCTGGGGGTGGCTGGGGCTGCTGGCTCTGAGCTGGGAGTCGGGGCTGGGTGTGCATGTAAAATCCTGTGACTGAGGCACCCTTACCCACATCTCTGCTCAAATGTAGAGGCAGGAGTGGGGCCACGGAACCAACTGTGGAAAAGCAGAACTTTTCTAGAGCTTCCCCCCTGTGCTGAAGTGTGAGAGAGCCAGTCTACCTCCAGGGCCAGATGTATTACCTCAGGGCAGGCCGCGATGCTCTTGGATTAAGGTGTCACTCAGACTGAAGGTGCCAGCACCTTCTGGGATTATATCACTGGATCTCCAGCGACTCCCAGATATGCTGGTGCCACCGTCTCCATAATTTAGAAATTCTCTAACGGCTATCACTTCTTTCACTGCACTGATGGGACATCTGGGGTACAGTCAGGATCAGACAGTCCCATTTGCCTGTGGTCTTGAGTCAGTGGGTGGGCTCGGCAGTGATGAGACAGGCCTGGGAGAGAGGTCAGGGCCAGGGGGGAGCGTTGTGAACAGACCCTACAGAAAGTCAGGGCACTGGAGGCTACCTGGGCTTGCTCCGTAAATGCCAGGGGTGCTGGGCTACAGATGGGAGTAGTTCCAGATGCCGAGAAATAAGGAGAGATGGGGGAGAAGCTGTCCCCACTCGGTCCTGCCAGCACATGCTCCCGAGGCTGTGATTACACATGGCAAATTGTTTCCCTAAATCCCGACCACGAACGAATGACTATAACTTCTGGTTTCACTGCCTCTCTGGGGCTTTTGGGACATAGGATTTAGAAACTTTTTCCAAGATGCTTTGTTAAGAGGTTCATCCATTTCTGTCTGTTTTGGGTCCCCTGGGTGTCACCCCGAGCAGGGGGCTGTAGCCGGTGGCTTCTTTCATAAAAGCGTCCGTCGAGTGGGAGCTTCTCCCCTGCTCTGCTGGCAACTTTGTTAGTATCTCCTGCCCCTTCCTGTGAGCTAATTACAGGCCTGCTTTGGCCTCTGCAGGAAGCCCTACCTCCCCTAACCCTGGGGCTGGAAAGGACTTGCTTTTTCTTACTCATGTTCATTTTTAAACAAGTGAAGAATGTTTTGGCTTTGAAGGACCAGGAGAGATGGGGTCAACAATTGAGTCAGGTGGGGGATGAGGGGGTGGCTGGTGTTCCCTTGGGGCTCCAGCATGCTTTGTGTTTGGGGTAGAGCATTCCTAATTTGGGTAAAACCCTGAGGGGGCTGTGTGTTCAGATTATGGGATTAATCCCTTCTGGCAACCCCTTCTGTCCCTGCCCTCTGCTCTTCCAGGCCACTCAGGTGAAATTGAGCCAACATGAGCATCAGAGCAGCCTTAAGGAAGGACATCCCTCAAACAGTGCAGGCTGGGAGTAGGGAGGGGTATTTGATCTTGGTTAATAATGCTGGGCAGCTGGAGGGTGGATTGCATGTGAGCCTGAGATCATTTTAGGACAGAGGGACTAAAGCCACCTCTTCCCCCCTTTCAGGCACTGCCAGACACGTGGTGGATAAGGTCCTGAAGCCTCGATAAGGTTCAGGGGCTCACCAAGCTCTACAGTTAGGCAGAGTCTTGATCTGGATGTCAGGAATCTTCAACTGACTGTGTGACCTTGAACAAGTCCGTTCCTCTTCTGGGCCCCTTAGTTTTCCCATCTACAAAATGACCAGATGGTTTGACAGGATAGTCAAAAGGCCCTTGCACCTCCGATGCCCTGGGCTCTAAGTGCTGCTTTTGGAAATAGCCTCTACTGCTACATTCAAATTAGCACAAATCTCAGATTTCTGACAGCGGTGGCGAAAGGGCCAGGGAAGGGAATATTGGTAGAGGTCTCTGGGCGAGGTCTGTGATTTGGCCTTCAGCCTCCTTGATCCTGAGTTCAGTCTCTCTGTTCTTGGCAGGAAATGACACAGGTCAGGAGTATGTATCTGAGCTGGGCTAGACCCCAATGAGTGCTTCCGAGTATAGACCATGGACACCTACATCAGTGTCCCTTGGGGAATTTGTTAAACACTGGAGAGTCTGGGGCCCACCCAGGCCTAGGAATCAGGATCTCTGTGGGTGGAGTCTCGCGAGATCCTGGTTTTACTCAACAGCAGAACGAACAGTAACTATCAGTGACATTTATTGGGTACTCATTCTGTGCCAAAGACGCCTCTCAGTGCTTTGTGAGTAGGATTCATTTAATCCCCACAGCTGCAATGCTACTTCTATTCAACAAGCATCCCAGGATCTTCCAGGTGATTTTTATCTACTGATTTGGGGTGTAGGGTGGTTACCCCCCGTTTAGTGCGATGGGGACGTCTGGATGCACTGAGCCTCTCAATCAGTGGCTTTAAGCCCGTTGACCAAGCACTGATGAGCAACTTGATAGAGGCTGATACTGGCTGGAGGGGGTGGCAGAGTTGCTGGGGGTGGGGGAAGACAACCCCTCAACAGCTCCAAGACTGACATCTCCCTCGGCTGGATGGGGCAACATGTCACTGCAGGTGAGGCCATGCTTAGGGGAAGACCTCTGTGGGGAGAGGGCACAGACCAGGGAAGGAGATCTTCTCTCGGGTCCTCAGTCTCCCCAGGTGCACTGGAGGGGGTCAGGACCAGAGGCTCCACAATCCCATGAAATGGCTCTTGGCTATTTGAAGATGCACTGATTAAGAAGCGGGGTTGCCCTGCCTGGGAAACTTCTGCAACAAGGTAGACCTGAAAAAATGGGTATGAGTTCCTCAGTCTTGGCATGAAGGGGCTAGGCCAGGTAGCGTTGCCAGCCGTTCAGGGTAACCTGCATGGTCTATGGAAGGGAGGGCAGGTGATGGGGCTTCAGGCCAGATTTCCTTTCTGTCTCCAGTCAGAAGATATCAGAGCTATCAAGGGCCCTTGGAAGTCTTTACAGGAGTCCTGGAGAATGTACCTAAACTCACACTCCAGTTTAACATCAAGACCAGCGTCGCACATCTGTCTCCCAGGCTTTTTCCAGAAGTTTGCTCCGTGGCATTGCAATAAGAAGGCATCTCCTCCCAGGGAACCTCATGTTTAGGGGATGTGAATGATGGTAATAAACCAAAAAAGTGCCAACCCACCAACCAACAAAGCCCAGGGCTTCAACGCTAATTATGTGTTCACTCATGAGTCACAGGCAGTTCTTGCTGAAGAGACTCACAGTCAAAGTGCCTGGGCCAAGTGCTTCTACTCCTGGGGAGGGACCGCGTCAGGGTGTCCGGGTGAGCTGCCTGTCCGTCTGCTTGGCTTACTGAATTCCTGGGCCGGCGACAGACCCCGGGCTGTCCCTCCTCCTAGGACAGGGGCTGGGCTGAGTCGCTGCAGTGACTGAGGACGCCTTCGGCCGCCTGGGGGAGGAGGGTATAATTAGGGTAGCTTTGTGGGTCTTTAACTGGCATTTGTCACAGCTGCCAAGCGGCACCAGGCAGCGTGTGCTATTAGGCTGCTGTGTGCCGGGCTCCTGAGCATGGCCGCAGCACTCGCTGGCTGGCCGGCCCTGCGCCTGTGGCCCCTCCATCCCCTGAGGGCTCTGTAGCTGGGTTGGAGGTGGGCCCTCTGGAGGTCCTTTGGAGCAGTCGGTGCCTTGTGGCGGGAACAAGTGCTGGAAAACAGGAAGCCGCTGCGTGTGGCGCTGGGGCGGACTCCGCAGACATAAGGATTTATAAGAAGGAAAATCTGCAAATTCTTGCAATATTTGTCAAGCTGAGTGTGGTCCATTTTAAACAACAGTGGCTCTGTTCCCATAAGGGAATTATCTTTTCTCTCTTCCTCTCAAGCCGTGAGGCACCCTCCCCTGGCCCTGGGCCCTTCCTGAGACTGGCATGATGCCCTCCCCACCTCTCCCCCGCCCCAGCTGGGGAATGCAGACTCAGGGAAGGTCTGAGATGGCTTCCTCAGAGGGCATCTCATCCCACACCCTCACTTACAGATGGGGAAATCTGACAGGGACTGCCTTGGACTTGCCAGGTTGTGGGCACTTAAGTTAGTCCCCGACATTGGGACCACGGCACCATTTTGAAGCATGGTGAGCATAGAAGTAGACATTAAAAATAAATGAAGCACATCGCATTACCAGGAGCATTTAGAGCTTCTCCTTTTTTTTTTTTTAATTTTTTAATGTTTATTTATTTTTGAGAGAGAGACAGAGGCAGAGCATGAGGTGGGGGGAGGGGCAGAAAGAGAGGGAGACACAGAATCCGTAGCAGGTTCCAGGCCCTGAGCTGTTGGCACAGAGCCCGACGTGGGGCTCGAACCCACAGACTGTGAGTACCTGACCTGAGCTGAAGTCGGACGCTTAACCAACTGAGCCACCCAGGCGCCCCATTTTGTTAAGTCAGTCCAGGGGGTAAGTCTTTCACACACACATGTACCAAGGAGATGGGCCAACACCCACACCTGTCCACACAGACCCTTGGGAGCACAGGCACAATTAGCTGGGTATATGGATCTCACATCCTTGCTCTGGACTCAGCCTTGGAATCCCAAAATCTTGGGGGATAGACAGGACATCAGCTGTCATCCAGTTCAATACCCTCCCAGCTGTAGGAATCTCCCCTCCAGCATCCTTTCCAGAGAGTTGGTCTGCCTCTGCTTGAACACTTCCAGTGATGGGGAGCTTACTAACTCCATGGGTTGTCCATTCTGATTCAGACAGTGGTGAGCTGAAATGTGCTCCCCTACAGTTTCTGCACACCACTTTTGACCTCTGGAGCTACAGTAAAGCTGCCTTCTGTGTCCCAGGGCAGTCCTTCATGTGTTCTTGGCAAGTGCTTATAGCCTCCTCCTATCTTCTTCCAGGTATCTATCCACAGTTCCTTCAACAGGTGCTCGGAGGTTCTCATTTCTAGGTCCCCTCACCGTCCTCTTACCCCTCTCTACAGGGCCTTCAAGGGACCAGTTTGTTATTGGCCTTCTTGAAGCTGGGGCACAGAAGCACAGGTGTGGCCTGATGAGGGCCATGTAGAAGAAGACCATCACTTTCTTTGTTCCACACTTAATACTTCTGTTAATGCAGGCTAAGATTGACATTAGTTTTTCTGGCCAGTCTTCTTTCTCTGCTACTATCAATAAAAAGTCTTAAGTCTTTCCCCTGGGGTGGATGTTGAGTCACTTTTCCTGTGCCCCATGTTTAGGCTGTTCATTTTCTACTCTTAAGTTCTGGACCTTCTTTTGTCTATACAAATTTGTGCTTCTGGATGTGTCTATAGCTTCATCGGACCCCATTCCTCTGCATCTAGACTCTGGTGGCCAAGTTTTTCTTTCTTTCTTTTCTCCAACACGTTACATAGTTACTCAAGTCCTTAATGCAAAAATACAACAGGTCGGGGCTTGGATGGGCCGTGAGTAAATGAAAAATCAAGGTCTGGGTGGGGAGAGATAAACTTGGGTTCTGTCCTCAGAGTAGGTTTGTTGAGAGGGCAGGAAAAGGGTGCACGGAGTTAAGGCCAGGTTGGGAAGCCTGGATTATTCTGAGTTATGGGCCAGACTTTGGACTCCATGAGTTCAGGAAGAGAGGCTAGAGAAATACCTTCCCCACCCAGCCAGTTTATGCCTCACATGCCATCATTTCAGATTCCTTGCTCTGACCTGCATTGCATTGCATTAACACTCAAAGCACTCACCCAAGAATCTGGAGGTCCCGGATTTAAGCTCCGAGCCTCAGTTTCCCTGCTTCCTTCATCCCCAGAAAATAGTGGGGATGTACGATCAGCCGTTCTTCACCCTTTGGAAGTTAGAGACCCCTTTGAACCTCAGTTGGAAGTTACAGATACTGCTTTACACATACTCAGAAATCTCTAATCCCCTTGAGTAAGATTTCCAAGATTAAAAACACTTTGAGGCCTTCCTGCCTCCATGAGTCTATAGAGTCCAAGTCGTGGATGACCTTGAACAACCGCACGCATTTGCACAACACTGTGCAGGACACCCCCACATCCATTCTTCTGTTTGCTCCTCCCAGCAGCCTCAAGAAGGGGCAGAGGCTATCCTCCCAATTTAACACACGAGAAAGCTGAGCTTGAAGGTTTCAAGTTTCCTTTCAGGTCAAACAGCTAGTTAGTGGTTCTTAACTCTACGTAGGGCTCAGTGCCCACAGCTCATGGCTTCACCACATTGTATACGTTATATATCTAATTATATATATATATATATATATATATATATATATGTACACGTATCTGTATATGTATCACTTCTGACCTCTGATCTTAAATATCACCTCTGACCTCAAATATCGAACCTTTCATGGGTTTGGGCTCCATTCCCAGATCAGCACCATGCCCTGTGGGAGCATATGGCCCTACCACCTTTCAGCTCAAAGTGCATCCCAAGTTTTCTGGGACTTACTCAAGGCCACTCAAAGTTTCTTTGTGGAAACTGGAACTAGTACCCAGAAGGTAGACCCCAGGCATTGGCTCCTTCCAGAGAGACAGGAAGTGGCATAGATAATTTCCTTTCACTGGGAAGGGTTTGAATTAAAGCCGGGAAGGGGTACCGAAGGGCCAGGTTGTCAGTGGTGGTGATGGGGCAGGGCAGTGCCGGGAAGTGCCAGGCAGAGGAAAAGCTGAACTTGCCCTCTCGTCCTTTCTGCCAGATCAGCAGCGCATCCTACCTTTGTTGGCTGCTGCTGCTTTCCCAGAAGAGGTCCATGTTTATGGTCTTAGCATCTTCTGCCAGGTCTCATTTCCTATCTGCTCCTCCCGAGGAGGTCATGTTCAACCAGCAAGTTAGTTGCGCTGTGAGGGATACAAGGATGCGTCTGATCCAGGGGGCTGGATCCAGGGTACAACCCAGACAAGATACTGTTCCTGCCTGAAGGAATCTCTGGGGATGAATGATGAACATCCCTGCCCTTGAAAAACTTATTGACTAGAGAAGGACAGAGATGGGGACGCAACGAATTCCAAACGAGGCCAGCTGTGGCATGGCCATAATGGACACTGGGAAGACCACCTGCGTGGGAGGGCAACTAATGCTGACTCACAGAATCTGGGGAAAGCTTCCTAGAGGCGACCGTATTTGAGCTAGACTTGGAAGTATGGGGAAGATTTAGATGAGGACAAAGAGCACTCTGGGTGGGGGAATTGCTTGGCATGTGGGAAAGGTGAAGGGGCTTGCTGACTGGACCGTAAGTAGCATATGGCAGGGCATGTGGTTGTGGGGTTCAAAGGCAAGCCGGTGTTTGGCACCAAAGGTTGACGTGGGCTTAAAACTAACAGCAGTGTTGGTGAGATGACCCTGACTCACGTGTGCTCTCTCCCCTTGCAGAGGCCATGTCGCTGAAACATTACCTTCTTTTGCTGGTGGGCTGCCAAGCCTGGAGTGCAGGGCTGGCCTACTATGGCTGCCCAAATGAGTGTACCTGCTCCAGGGCCTCCCAGGTGGAGTGCACTGGGGCACGCATTGTGGCAGTGCCCACTCCCCTGCCCTGGAACGCCATGAGCCTGCAGATCCTCAACACGCACATCACCGAACTCAACGAGTCCCCATTCCTCAACGTCTCAGCCCTCATTGCCCTGAGGATTGAGAAGAACGAGCTGTCCCACATCGTGCCTGGTGCCTTCCGTAGCCTGGGCTCGCTGCGTTACCTCAGCCTTGCCAACAACAAGCTTCAGGTGCTGCCTATTGGCCTCTTCCAGGGCCTGGACAACCTCGAGTCACTCCTTCTGTCCAGCAACCAGCTGGTGCAGATCCAGCCGGCACACTTCTCCCAGTTCAGCAACCTCAAGGAGCTGCAGTTGCACGGCAACCACCTGGAATATATCCCTGATGGTGTCTTCGACCACCTGGTGGGCCTCACCAAGCTCAATCTCGGCAAGAATAGCCTCACCCATCTCTCGCCCAGGGTCTTCCAGCGCCTGGGCAACCTCCAGGTCCTCCGGCTGTATGAGAACAGACTCTCAGAAATCCCCATGGGCACTTTTGATGGGTGTGGAAACCTCCAGGAGCTGGCCCTGCAGCAGAACCAGATTGGTATGCTCTCCCCTGGCCTCTTCCACAACAACCGTAACCTCCAGAAGCTCTATCTGTCCAACAACCACATCTCCCAGTTGCCCCCTGGCATCTTCATGCAGCTGCCCCAGCTCAACCGTCTCACGCTTTTTGGGAATTCCCTGAAGGAGCTCTCTCCGGGGATCTTTGGGCCCATGCACAACCTGCGTGAGCTTTGGCTCTACGACAACCACATCACTTCTCTGCCTGACAACGTCTTCAGCAACCTCCGCCAGCTGCAGGTCCTGATTCTCAGTCGTAACCAGATCAACTACATCTCCCCAGACGCCTTCAATGGGCTGGTGGAGCTGCGGGAGCTGTCCCTCCACACCAATGCGCTGCAAGAGCTGGACGGGAATGTCTTCCGCATGTTGGTCAATCTACAGAACATCTCCTTGCAGAACAACCGCCTCAGACAGCTCCCAGGGAATATCTTTGCCAATGTCAATGGCCTCATGACCATCCAGCTGCAGAACAACCAGCTGGAGAACCTGCCCATGGGCATCTTCGATCACCTGGGGCACCTGTGTGAGCTGAGGCTCTATGACAACCCCTGGAGATGCGACTCAGACATCCTACCACTCCGCAATTGGCTTCTGCTCAACAAGCCCAGGTTGGGGACAGATACTCTCCCGGTATGTTTCAGCCCACCCAGTGTCCGAGGCCAGTCCCTCATCATCGTCAGCGTCAGTGCTGCTGTCCCCAGTGTCCAGGTCCCAGTGATCCCCGAGGTGCCCAGCTACCCGGAAACACCACAGTACCCGGACACACCCAGCTACCCCGACACCACCCCCATCTCCTCCACTACTGAGTTCACCAGCTCCGTGGAGGACTACACTGACCTGACCACCGTTGAGGTCACCGAAGACCGTGGTACGTGGGGCATGACCCAGGCCCAGAGCGGGCTGGCCATTGCCGCCATTGTCATTGGCATCATTGCCCTGGCCTGTTCCCTGGCTGCCTGCATCTGCTGTTGCTGCTGCAGGAAGAGGAGCCATGCGGTCCTGATGCAGATGAAGGCACCCAACGAGTGTTGAAGAGGCGGGCTGGAGGCAGAGCTGGGGGACAGTGGGACCACTGGAAGATCTGGGAATTTCATTGTTCCACCTCCACCCCTGGGTCCACAGAGCCATCCCCTGCTTCCTCTCTGCTCCCCAAGAGAAAGCCCCCCCCCCCCACTTTTTCCTGACCTGCCTGGTTCTCCTATAGAGAACTACAGGAGAATCAGCTCTTGCAGGGCCTTCTTAGCCACCAGGGAGATCGAACTGGCCATGGCAAAACCCCCCTGGGGTTTCTAATTCATGTCTAATTCACTCGAGAAAGCCCCTCTCCGCAGCCTCACCAGCTCTCCTCCAAGAACAAGCTTCCCTGTGTCCACGGCCCTGCTGGCCTCTGTAGACTCCGTTCTCATGTCTGCTCACTTTGTGGGAATAGTTCTCCCCGGGGGGGGGGCAGCTCCTCTCCCAAGTATGATGTAAGTTGATTCCCCTTCCTTCGCTTCCCCCCCACCTGTGGCATGGCTGTCCCCTGTCCCCTGAAATGAAAGGTCTCCCTCAATGTTCTGCTCCTGAAGGCAGGGTGAGTTCTGTCCTCAAAGACGGCTTCCACCCACTCAACTGGCTTCCTGAGAGTGGCCAAGCACCCTGGCTTTCGGATGCTGTGAAAGAGACAAGGAGGGACCATGTCGCTCAGTTCCTGTGGAGAGGGCCGCTGTCAACATCTCTCACGGGATCGTTATCTGGAAAAGGAAGAAGGGCACCAGTGCAATAAGTCAGCCTCGTGGAGAATACTTCTGAACTGCAGACTTTGCTTTGAAAATTTTGGTCCCTTGGGGAATAAGATCATGTAGAATGTCTGCCCCCTAAAAACATTTAAAATCAGCTTATTGGTACTGGATGGAGAAAGCACCCAGGTACCAGGGGGCCCTTATGTTCACCCCTAGGGTTTTTCTCTTTTAACTTTTTATTGAAGTGTAGCATACGTACAGAAACGTGGGAGTGTGATCATGTAGTGTTGGATGGATCTTCACAAACAGTTCATACCCATGTAATCAGCATCCACATCAAGAAACAGAGTATCACTAGAATCTTCAATCCTGGGCTTTAACTGGAGAATAGAGGCTTTTGGAGATGGGTCCCCATGAGCCAAGCCAGCCCCTCACTGTCCTTGCCAGCCAGCCCTTGCAAAGGCCCAGCTGCCAGGGGTGGCGGAGAGGATGTGGGTACATTCTGGCCTAGACAGCAGATGTTATTAGATCCCCATGCCCCAAGGCACCCAGGATGGCCAGGTTAGAGGCATCTCGACTGCAGAAGACCTTTCTCTGCCAGCAAGTTGTCTGCTGCTGATCGGAGGCCCCTCTGCCTGGTCCTTTTATGGGCATGCTATGCCTTATATCTGTTTTTAATTTTCACTCCCCATTTGCGGGAAGTGAAATAGTTCAGAGATGAGATCCTTTAATTGAAAAGCCAAGTGTAATGGAACCCGGCAATCCTGTTAGTGTGGTAAAATCCCCCATCAGTCAGCTAGACACGGATGTTCATCACATACAGCAGGCAACATCAGGGCATACAGAGAGGTCACGCTGGGTCAGGGGGCTCTCTGGGACTCCTTGTGCCTGTGGCCTGGTTGTGAGAGTGGAGTTGTTTGGTCCGGGGTTATAATAGTCACGTAAATGCCTGCCTTTGTCACCCTTTCTGCTCCACACACATTCACACTGGTAAAGAAATTTTGCTCAGGGCAACTCACATCTTCGTCTGGACAACTGGTCTATCAGTTGAGAGGTAAAAACAGTGAAATGGAGAATTTCGGGTGCCTATGTCTGCCCAGGAAAGAGCTGCAGCCAATGCTATCACGATTCGGAAACCCTGACTGGCTCTTACTAGTTTCCTCTGTAGCACAAGATGAATGGGAAATCCCGCGAGGCCTTAGTAGCACGGTGCTACCAGGTTCCCAACAAAAAGGGTCCATGAAGGGATGTGCTAACTAGTACACTTAGTAGTGTTATACTCTCTGTTCCAGAGAATCTGGGAGAGACAGGGCTTGTCAAAGGCAAAAAACATCTTCTCTCCAAGGTAAATCTGGGCCTCCAAAATGTTTTCAAAATATTTATAGCAACTAGTGGACAGGTACTGACACTTGCCAGAGCATGAAAGGAAGTGAGCCCAGAGCTTGGGGCATGGGCATCATTCCACTGATGGTGCTGCCCTATTCGATCCTGGGGCCATCAGGGAAAGCTGCCTGCTTTCCTCCAGACAGGAAGCATGGTGTGGCACCGCCTCCGGTGTCTCGTTGTACAAGGGTGCAAGTGGGCCAGAGATGGCAGGGAGGTGAGGAAGGAGTCATCTTCATCCAGTGTGTCCCCTTTACCTGACCCTCTGGCTTGCCTGTCCCTTTCTTTCATCAGAGTGGCTTGGATGGAGCCACTGGGCCTCCAATTCTTCGTCAGGCGTCTTGGCCTCTGCACCATGTTGTCTGGTCAGGAAGCTACCAGAAAAGCTGGGTGGAGTTTCCTTTCCAATAAGACATTGCATTTGCTCACTTCTCAGCGCTGGAGCGAGCTGCTTTGTCCCCCAAGGCTGAGGTAGGGCACAGGGTTCACTTTAATTTTTCACCTTGTCGGTACTAGCAGCTTCCATTAATGTTAATGTTGCAAGAAAGATAATAAAAGCCAGTTAGAACCACTGTTTAGCGACGATGCTTACTTAAGTGCGTAGATACCCTTTAAAGCACTTAACGAGCATTTTCTTTTTAAACTTCACAGCACCCTTGTGCATAGATACTACCATTATCCCTTTGAAATGGGTCTAAAATCACTTTCTTCCGCAACGTTATTCAGTGGGCTGTGGGTTTCCTTTCTGTCTTCAAACTTTGTACGAGACCTTGTGGCCTGTCCTGCACTTTCATCAGTCGAGAAAATGGGAGTCACTTTCCTGTTGCTTCTTATAGTCCCAGGCATGGGAACCTCATGTGGTAGTGTGTGGACCAGAAGCCTGGTCAATACAGGAAAACATGAAGTTCACCCGTCCCTTACAGAAAAAAGGCCCCTCTCATGGAAACTGTTGGGGCTGTGTGTGTGCTCTCTTCCTCTTTAGGAGTTAAGGGCGCAGCTCAGCTCTCAGGACTCTTCATGGGCAACAACACAAGTTCACAACCCTTCAGATGTCAGTGCGGAGCAGTTTCAGGAATCTGTTTCCAAACTCAGGAAGCTTATGGAGAGCAGACAGCTAGAGATAACTAGGTAACTAGAGCCGGTAACCAGATGTTGGCTGTATCCCAGCCTTTAGCTACAAACCACTCCGAGCTCAGCCCACAGATCCTAGAGTCAGAACCGAATCCAGGGTGCTGGGGAGGTGGTGGTGGGCTCGAGGAAGAAGCCATCACTGGGGTTCGGAGAGGGGGGCCGGGCGGGTGCTTCTCCAGGCCAGACTCCTCCCAGCCTGGATCTCTCCCTCACCTACGGAGAGCTCCTTCTCACCAACCTGTTGCCTTCATGCTGCATTCAAAAGTAGATCATATTCGCCTCGCTTAGAGAATCACTGCAAATAATCCCAGGTGCTTGGTGATGCGTTTAGAGATTTCTAGGCCCCCAGGGTTTTATAGAGTGTGAGCCCTGGTGGGCAGGGTTGGGGGTCCAACTTCGCTGGACGCTGCCCGTAACAACCGTGGTGTACAGAATCAACAATAAATGGTATACACAGGACACCTGTGCTCTCTATGGACGTCTTGGCTAAGGAATCTCACACCTGTTGATTCTACTCCTGTCACATGCGTGCAAGGCTGACCCAGACAGCCCCTGACAGAGAGTAGGTTCCAAGCTGGGAAAAGGCCTTTCGAAAGTGAGGGGGAACAAAAATGGAGTAACAAATGCTATCTATAGGCCACTGTGGCTGGAAGGAGTCTTAAGAATAGGTTCAACCTGAAGAAAGTGAGATCCAAGGGGGAAATGAGTTTCCCATAGTCACCTAGTGAACTTAGCTGAGCTTGGACTGCAGCGGGTCCCCAGACCTCCAGACTGGAGGTTCTTCTATGTCACCAGAGAGGCCACGAAGTCCACTCAGCCTTCATTGACCGTGCACGTGAACACGCACACGCACACACGCACACGCACACACTCAGACTCAGGTGGACAGGACTCTCCTGCACACCTCAGGACTCCTATCAGTGCTGAGCACCAGGCTCGGTGAGTCACAGGCTGTCAGAAGACACTAGCTCCCTCCAACATGTCCAGGTGTCCCCAAAACTCGTTCAGGTCTCCAGATTGCAGGGGCTGCCATAGTGGCTGGCATAGTGCTTCAGAGAGGAATGACTCTGTTGTTCCTTTATCCCGCTGCTATGCCCAATAAAGGAGCTTCAAACTGTATTTTCCCAGGCCCTTTTTAGCTCTTAGATCCCTTCTGCCAGGTGTACGCTTGTCCCAGGAAGCTGGACCTGAATGGGGGTCAATAGTGTGCTTGTTGTGCTTCAATGGTTGGGGCAACGCTTGTTGTCCTTCCTTCACCACTGGACCTGGCCTCTTAGACAAGTTTCTGGAGTTCTGGGTAATGGAAAAAGGGGTTAGAGTCTTTATCCAACTTCCCAGAAGGTCCCTAGAGTTCCTAATGCAAATCTCCCCTTCACACACACACATCAGCCCTCTACCACACCCATTGCACAGATGGGAATGCAAAGACTTATAGAGATAAAATAACTTGTGTGAAGTCTGGTTAATTAGGTGAAGAGCCAGGATTCAAACCCGGATCCACTGATACCCAATTTCTCTTGTTCACCATGATATTGACAAATAGACAAACTCTCTTTCTGCAGATGAGTGTCAATGTGATAAGAACCTATTCAGAGCACAGGGCAGATTGGACTGTTCCCCTAGCCTGGCTGTGAGTCTTCTCCAGAGGTGTCTCCCCTTCATTCACCCCTTGGCCTCTGGCCATTCTTCCAATGTGCCATCTTGCCTCTGTCAGCCTGGGTGCTACGAAGGTGGGTGCTATGAAGGGCGGGTGACTTGGAGGGTGGGAGCTATGGAGAGGGGGTGTTTTGGAGGGCGGGTGCTATGAAGGGTGGGAGCTATGGAGGTCCACAGGTTTTCTCCCCTCTGACACGCTCCCATTTTCCTCTGCCAAAGTGTGGATTTGTAATATGTCTCTATTGAAAAATGTTTTCTTGCTACATTTTATCAGACCTTTGTGGTTTGGCTGATGAAATATTAGTTAATATTTGAAAAGGAGTGAGATAGATATTAATACCATGCAACGAATTTTAAAGTCAACAGTCTGCTTTGAATGGTAGACTGGACATTGAAAATCATCTGAGATTGCTTATCTGGGTCATGCCTTCACCCTGCATCCCTTAAAACATATACATGCTTGGGGCGCCTGGGTGGCTCAGTCGGTTAAGCGTCCGACTTCGGCTCAGGTCGTGATCTCACAGTTCATGAGTTCGAGCCCCGCATCGGTCTCTGTGCTGACAGCTCAGAGCCTGGAGTCTGTTTCGGATTCTGTGTCTCCCTCTCTCTCTGCTCCTCCCCTGCTCATGTTCCATCTCTCTCCTTTAAAAATAAATAAACATTAAAAAAATAAAAAAACATATATATGCTCATATACACCCCCCACCCCCCTCCCGCCCCCTCCCCCTCCCCCCTCCTCCCCCTCCTCCCACACACAGTTTGCCTCATTCTGTAGCCCCTGGATGAACCTTTCTAAACAGGAAAACCACTGCCTCCCAAGGCAATGTTTTTCATCCTTGGCTAGCCCTGTGGTGAAAGCATGCCTCTCCATATTGGGCCCCAATCCACCGCCTTCTATCTTCTCCCTTTTTAACCCAGAAAGGCTTTAGAAAGTTGGTTTATGAAACAAACAGACAAACCAAGGAACCAGCCCACAGCCCTCTTAGAGTGTCTCCTGTCACTGATAGCCCAGCAGATGTCTGTGGCTGGCTGTTTGGCTGAGGTCAGGCTCCCAGCACTGGCCTGGCCCTTCACCAGGAGAGGATGTAGGCGTGGACCCCCGGTCCTAGTCCTCACCTCGGGATAGGCCTATTGGAAACTTTCTAGGGCCTAGTGGATGCCCTGGGGTCCTCCTGCAGGTGCCAGGCCTGGGATCTTAGCCAGATTTTGGCCTCAGTGTGGATCTGTCCATGGAAACAGTTCAGGGTTATTTTGTAATCTTTAGAGGCCTTGTGCCAGATTCTATTCTCCTGTCCTGTGACCCTGGTGACATTCCGGGAACACTTAGGCCACGTGAGGGGAGGAACCACTGCCTGGAACTTTGATCCGTGCTGGCACTGCTGGGTTCATACTGATCACAGACCACACCAGACCCTTCTGCTCCACCGGAAGAGCCAGGGCGGCCGGTGTGCACCTGCTCAGCCCCTCACGGTAGGTCTCCTGGGGTCTGTGGGAACATGGGAGGAATCTGGCCTCAGTCCCGGCTGTGGGGCACAAGAGGGGAAGGCCACTCTCCCAGGTTTCAGAGCATGTCCCCAACTCCAGGCAGGCTGCACTATCCGTGCCCATGGGAGGAGAAGCCCCTGAAGTGCTCAGCTGGGTGGTCAGGTGCTGGCCTGAGGCAAGGCTTTCCTGAGATCAAGGTGACCCAGTCCCTGTGCTCTGGGGGCACATAGTGAACTGTGGGGATAAGCAGACAACCACATGCCCAGGTTTGTCTGGTTCCAGCCTTGCTTATGCCTTGTTAATGTCACCCTGGCATAATTATCCTTAGCTCCTGTTTTAGTCCTGGCTTAGTTGATAAAGTCTATAGTCCCTCTAGGAATAAAATACGTACATAGCTACCTTTTACTGAACATTTACTGTTGCCCAGGTACTGTGTTAAATGCTTTATATTTACTATCTAACTTACGCATCGAATACTAATTTTAACCCTGAGGGACGGGGTTATAATCATGCAGGGGAAAATGGAGGCTGGATGACCTGGCCAAGCCCACACAGCTTGTAGGTAGCAGTGTCAGAATTTGAACCCAGGTCACAGCCCCGGCAGAGCTCAAGTGCCCCCCGACTCCACTAAGCAGAAGGAACATAAGGCGTGATGTACAGGGTGCCACAAGCCACAGACACCTGTGGTTCAATTCAGCACACAGCACCTCGCCCGGGCTCAGCTCGGTGCTGGGGACGCTCCGTCAGGTTGGACCCGCTGCAGAGGACAGAAGCCCAGCCCCCTGAGGCTCACAGTCAGATGGCTGCAAGTGATCAGAATTTAGAGCAGAGGAACCCAAGCGTTCCACTGAGGACGGGAATGGCCTGTGGGATCCCCAGGAGATGCAGTCAAGGAGGGCTTCCTGTAGGAGGTGTGACTTGCACGGGCCGGGGGTGCAGGCAGGATGGGGAGTCTTGGGGGCATTCTAAAATGAAAAGGGCTGTAGAAGCAGAAGCTAGAGGTGGCACCCTGTGGAAAGCGTTCGAGGAAACCCCGTGCTCAGTTCACAACTTGTCTGATTTCACAAGGCTGGCTATCTTCAAGAACACCATGGCAGCTGGGAGACGGGCTCTTCCAGGCTTTTGCAGTGTAATTGCAAGGAGGGAGAGAAATCAAGGGAGCCCATTATGTGTTTGGAACTGTGCTGTGTGTTTTACAGGATGACCTGAATTTTTATAATAACTTTTGACCTTATATTAAAGCCACTGGTTTGTTATATTTTTAGAATGTAAAACATATATGATAAAGCAAAAGGAAAAAAGTAAAATCACCCACAGTTCTATTTTTCAAAGATTACCCAAGCAAATACTTGGTACACAATCTGAACTTTATCTAGGGGCCCACGGAGAGTCACTTCATTGACATAAAGATGTGGGTTGAAAGGCGCTGATTCTGAATAACAAAAGAAGCCCCCTATTATCTCTCAGGAAGCTTCAAGGGTTTTTGGAGCTGTGTCAAGAACCAGGATAAAGAGAGCAAATGTATATTTTTTTTTTGTTTTTTAATTTTTATTTATTTTTGAGAGACAGAGAGAGAGAGAGACAAAGTGAGAGTAGGGCAGGGGCAGAGAGAGAGAGAGGGAGACACGGAATCCGAAGCAGGCTCCAGGCTCTGAGTTGTTAGCACAGAGCCTGACACAGGGCTTGAACTCACAAACCCATGAGATCATGACCTGAGCTGAAGTCAGACGCTCAACTGACTGAGCCACCCAGGTGCCCCCAATTTTTTATGTGTATTTTTTTTTTTTTTTGAGAGAGAGAGAGAGAGAAAGAAAGAACACAAGTGGGGAAGGGGCAGAGAAAGACAGAGACACGGCATCTGAAGCAGGCTCCAGGTTCAGAGCTGTCAGCACAGAGGCCGACCCAGGGCTCGAACCACAAATGTATATTTCTTATATCACCATGTCACTTACGTCATTACCAGTTCTCTTACGTGATTACCGCACTAACTGTAACAAAGCCTTAATTTAGGTAGTAGTGTTACTATCGTGACTGTTCTCAATTTACAAGTGCCGAAACTGTCCCCGAGGGGCTACTCCCCTGCCTGGGACACAGTGGGCAGCAGGGTGGGGAGGGCCGGCTGGCTGGGGTGGAGGCAGGAGCCCAGAAAAGGAGGCTGGGATCCAGGCAGTGGCAGGCGTTCCCCGGGGACTGGGATGAAGCAGTCAGTGGCTCCAACCTCTGAAGCCCCTCTTGCTGCTCTCGGATGCCCTGGGGCCCAAGAGGCAGAAGGCAGCCCTGTTGGCCATGCAGACACCAGTGTCGACATCTCTGAGTATAGCAGCAGCCGCTGGAGGTTTGGGGCTGGGGCTCTGGGCTCCCATCACCCTCTGGAAGGAGTGAGGGTTGGCTTTGTGGTGGATGAGAGACTGGCTTGTGGCACACACAGAAATGTATCAACCCAAAAGCAACTTGAGAAGAGGAAAAAGTTCATCTGCGAGCAGTGAACCGCCCTCCCTGCCCCCACCAAAGCCAGACTTCCTTGGCTTGCTAAAGGCATGGAACAGTTTTTGTGGGCATTGGCTGGTCTCTGCATCAATGCAGAGGTGGTTTCTCGGATGAGAAGCAGGAATCTTCTGGCTGCCGCCCCACAGTCCCTTCTGGTACCAGGCTCCATGGTGCCTAGGCAGGGGCACTTCCCATCTCCAGAGCCCCCGGTGACCTGCTCTTAAGGGCAGTTGAGAAAGGGGCCCAAGTCCAGGGCATTCTAGCCAGAGCCATCAAAATCTGTGCTCTTCTAAACCAAGGACAAAGCAATTACATGTTTCCCTTGGCTGGGAGGAAAGAGCCAGAAAAAGTGCTACAGAAAGGCATCTCGCTGGTCCATAAATGGGGTGGTTGGACGATCTCATCAGGTTTTCCATAGCTAACTTCTGTGACCACTTCAGAACAAAGCTGGGACTGGCCTGAACTCAGAATAATCAGGGTCATTAACACTCTGTTGCTGAACACTCACTGTGGGCAGGGCTCTGGGTTTGTAGCTTTCAACACATTTTCTCATTCAATCCTCAGAACAACTCCATGAGGAAGGTAGTATTGAAGCTTGCTGGTTTGAAGATTAGGACCTTGAAGCACAGAGAGGTTAAGTAATTCAGCCAAGGCCACACAGCTAATGAGGGATGGAGACAGGATTTGAACCCATGCTGTCTGACTCCAGAGCACAAACTCTTAGCCATTCTAGAGTGGTGACAATGAGTCTCGGGCTGAGAGTGGATCGTTTGGAAGTGGTCAGTGTTCCACACCTTCACTGTGAGTGCTGTCCCCTGCTTCCTCCAACCCCCCCAGACCGGGGCTCTTTCTTTCCTGAACTTCAGAGGCCCTGTTCTGGCCCTCTTCCCACCATGACACCTCCAAGGGGTGAGAAGTTTGCAAAACCATAGGGACATAGCCATCCGGAGGCTATGCCCCTATTTTATTTTATTTTATTATTTTATTTTATTTTATATTTTATTATTATTTTTTATTTTTTAGAAAGGGAGGGGAGAGAGTGTGCGTGAAAGCAGATGAAGGGCAGAGGGAGAGAGAATCTCAGACAGGCTCCATGCCCAGCATAGAGCCTGATGCTGGGCTGGATCTCATGACCACGAGATCATGACCTGAGCCGAAATCAACACTTGGATACGTAACCAACTGAGCCCCCCAGGCCCCCCGGTGCCCACATTTGAAATCATGCTTCAGGTACCCAGGGGCCACGGCTCATGTGGGCTACCTTCCCAGGTCCATTTTCACTATGCTGATTATGTCACGGAAGTGCATGCCCTTAGGGATCTGGGGACAGACAGCACGTGAGGTCCCTTGTATATATTCACTCCAGGGCCTTCATGTCCATACTAGTGGAAGTCTTTCTGGAAACTGCCTTTGAGAACCAAAGACTAAAGGGGTTTGCAAGGAAGGATACTGGCGCAGTATGCGTTTTTATGCATTATGGCACGTTTAACATAAAAATTGTTCTCCTCTCTTACTCTCTGGAGGGGAAGCTTTCGAGTCTGCTCTCACAGCCTGGCTGATGGTCATTCACTTGGGCTTGAACCATGCTAGGGAAGGGCAAATCTACCTCCCACACTGCTCATACCAGCGATGAAGCGTTTGGGGCCACAAACCCTAACCAAGTCCACAGTAAGTCAGCACCGTGCTGGACGCTGAGCACAGAGATGAGCAGCCTCATCTCACAAAAAAGGACAGCCATGAAAGGCCACCGTTCTGGAGGGCCCAGCTAGCTGTCAAGATGGAGAAGCAACCACCAAGCACCTCATTCCTGGGCTCAAGGAAGTCTTCTGTCAGGATCCCTAGGGGCAGCCTGGATGGGGGTGGGGCAGTGGCTGCCTCATCCTTCTCCAGAACCTCTGCTTCTTATCCGTATCCTATACGTACGACCTCAAGAGAATAAAGTCTTGTGCTCAAGCTGAACTCTGTAACCGCTGGTCTAAGCCTTGTAGCACCAGGGGGCACACGCTTGTCTGACGCTTATTACTTTCCCGCCTGTGCCTGAGTGGCAGGCAGGCGCAGTTACTATGTGTCCTTCCCGGCCACCTCCTGTGGCCGACTCAGTGTCTATGCAAGCATCAGAGGAGCCTCAAGGGAGGTATGCACTTTCTGTGGGACAAATGGTCCCTTCTCTATTGATTCGGCAGAAAAGTTCCTGGAAAAACTGAGTTATTGAGTGTCTGAATGGGGGGAGGGTATAGGGGGCTTTTGTAAACACTGTGTTTGCAAACGGAGCCCTTTGGCCAGAAGTGGAATCTTGGGATGGAAGAGGCAGCCAGCAGAGGGCAGCAGAGAAGCAGCCAGCAAAGAGGCCGTTGGGGTCCCGATTCTCCAAAACCAAGCCAATTGTGAGTGCTTACTGGGGACAGGTTGTTTCTGTATTTCTTCCTTCTCCCTTGTCTCTTTTCTTCCTTCTTCTCTCCCTTCCTAACTTCTTTTCTGTCTTTTTTGGTAAAGTCAAATGTATTCTGTCTAAAGGGCATTCTGCTCTTCCCACTCTTTCGGTGTTTAAAAGAGTAATGATGTAATGATGAGTAATGATGCAAGGTGGCTTGTAACCTTGAACCATAACATACTTTATTAATTTCTCATTCCATGTTAGACACTGGCCTAAAATTTTGCTTATTTGTTTTGATTGAGTTCTCGCAATTCCCCTGACATGGTAGGCGCTACAGATGAAGTAAGACACCCACGGTCCTACAGCTAGAATGTGATGGAGCTTGTATTCAAACTCACGGAGCTTGGGCCACTACAAGCCATGGAAACGATGGGTGGGGGGCTTAGCAACCTGGAGGGGGGGCAGGTTGCACACCCCCTAATGGGGCCACAAAGCCCCAGTTGGTCTTGTCATGTGGGAATGTGAGCCCACAGCCCCTAAATCATCCTGAAATCTGGACTTTAAAACAAAAATCTTTTTTAATGTTTATTTATTTTTGAAGGAGAGAAAGAGCGTGAGCAGGGGAGGGGCAGAGAGAGAGAGGGAGACACAGAACCTGAAGCAGGCTCCAGGCTCTGAGCTGTCAGCACAGAGCCTGACGCGGGGCTCGAACCCACGAACTGCGAGATCACGACCCGGGCTGAAGTCAGACGCTTAACCGACTGAGCCACCCAGGGGCCCCCTGAAATCTGGACTTTTAATGTGAGATTCCTCCATGTTTACATGTTGGCTGATAGTTCACATACAAAACAGACTGAACCCTAAAACACACTTATGACCCGCAGCGCCAATCCAATCCTGTGGTTGGATGCTGGCATTAAAAATTTTTTTTTAGTTAACTAAAAACTCAGTCCTCTTCCCTTGAAAACAGAAACTTACTGGTCTGTGGAATCCCTGCAGCTGGGACCCTCTTTGTCCACACAATGTTGGAGAGTTCCAGGGGCTCCGAGGTGGGGGGTACAGGCAGGTGGGCAGGAGAGCACTGGGCAGCCGTAGTGAGGAGCAGGGATCATTTGAGGTAAGAACCTGTCTTGTCCCTTCTGCTACTCTCACCTTCAGCGGATGCACAGGAGCAGACGGTGAAATCTCCTCATAATTAGGGTCCGAAATGTGCTGAGGTCTGAAAGCTCAGGAAGAGTTACTGTTTAAAGATTTCCAACTCACTAATAATCTGCCCATATTTGGCCCATGACCTTAAAAAATTCCATGGGCAAAAATACCCATGCTCTCCTTACACCCTGTCTTTCATGCCTTTTTATCCCATTTCCGCCCTTTCTCTCATCTGGAAAGAGCATGGGAAGTCCCAGAGGCCTGGGTCGCTGTCTTGCCACTAACCTGCAGGGTGACTGGGCACAGGCCACATGACACCCGCATTGTCAGGAGGTCAGAATGCTGGTCCTGCTGACCTCACGAGGCTGCCAGAGGCAGTATGGGAACAACCACTGAAAACACAAACGGCTGCCCCAACGGGTGGCCTCCCTGACAGCTGATCCCCGTCCCTTCCCCCCACCCCCCCTGGGTCTTCTGGCTGACCCAGCGGTGCGCTGGCCACCATGCTGCACTGCCCTTAAGGTGTCACTTCTGTTTTCTCTTCCCATTGGGGTCAGGAGATGCTGCCCAGAGCCTGGCTACCCTGGGCCTGCCTCCTGCTCCTGGCCAGGCACGCCCAGCCCTGCCCGGAGGGGTGTGACTGTTTCATCGGGGAGGTGTTCTGCTCCGATGAGGGGCTGGCTGCCATCCCGCCAGACCTCCCACCACACGCCACAGACGTCATTTTCGTAGAGACCTCGTTCGCCACGGTGGGAGCTGGGGCCTTCAGCGGCAGCCCCAACCTGACCAAGGTGGTCTTCCTCAACACGCAGCTCCGCCACTTGGGGCCGGACGCCTTTGGGGGGCTGCCCAGGCTCCAGGACCTGGAGATCACTGGCAGCGTCTTCTCCAACCTCAGCACCGACACCTTCTCCAACCTGACCTCGCTGGGCAAGTTCACCCTCAACTTCAACATGCTGGAGGCCCTGCCCGATGGCCTCTTCCACCAAATGGGCGCCCTGGAGTCTCTCCAGCTGCAAGGCAACCGGCTCCAGAGCCTGCCCGGGAGGCTCTTCTGGCCCCTGGCCTGTCTGAAGACCCTCAACCTTGCTCAGAACCTGCTGGCCCGGCTGCCCGAGGAGCTGTTCGACCCCCTCGGCAGCCTGCAGACCCTGAGGCTCAGCAGCAACGCGCTCTCCAGCCTGCCCCAGGGCGTGTTTGGCAAACTGGGCTGCCTCCAGGAGCTCTTCCTGGACGGCAACTCCATCTCCGAGCTGCCGCCCACGCTGTTTTCGGGGCTGTTCCGTCTGGAGAAGCTGTGGCTGCAGCACAACACCATCAGGCACCTGCCCGGCTCCGTCTTCTCCTCCCTGGGCCACCTGACCTTCCTGAACTTGCAGGGGAACGCGCTGCGGACGCTGCCCGCCGGCCTCTTCGCTCACACCCCCGCCCTGGTCAGCCTGTCTCTGTCCTACAACCAGCTGGAGGCTGTCGGCGAGGGCACCTTTGCCAACCTGTCCAGCCTCGGTTCCCTCACGCTCTCGCACAACGCCATCGCCTTTCTCCCCACCGGCGTCTTCAGAGACCTGGAGGGGCTGGTCAAGCTCTACCTGGGCAGCAACAACCTGACAGCCTTGCACCCAGCCGTCTTCCAGAACCTGTCCAAGCTTGAGCTGCTCAGTCTCTCCAGGAACCTACTGACCACGCTCCCCGAGGGCATCTTTGACACCAACTACAACCTGTTCAACCTGGCCCTGCACGGCAACCCCTGGCAGTGCGACTGCCACCTGGCTTACCTCTTCAGCTGGCTGAACCAGTACAGCGACCGGCTCTTCAACATCCAGACCTACTGTGCTGGCCCCGCCTACCTGAAGGGCCAGGTGTTGCCCGCCCTAAAGGAGGAACAGCTGGTGTGTCCCGTCACCCGGGACCGCTTGGGCATCCAGGCCCCGAGGATGGAGGACAGGGAGCCCGGGGAAAGCTGGGATCTGGTAGCGGAGGAGAGGGCAGCCAGGAGCCGGTGCACCTACAGCAACCCCGAGGGCACCGTGGTGCTCGCTTGCGACGAGACCCGGTGTCGCTGGCTGAACATCCAGCTGTCCCCGAGGCAGGGGTCGGGCTCCCCGGGACTGACCCACAATGCCAGTCAGGAGTGGGACCTGAGGTCGAGCTGCGGCTCCGTGAGGCTCACTGTGTCTATCGAGGCTCGGCCCGGGGGAGACTAAGTATAGGGTCACCGAGCCGGGAGCCTGCATGGATGACTGCCGGGGCCTGACCAGGCGGGAGGTGGGGGCGGAGGGGGAGCTGGTGCTTTGCTTTTTCAGAGGGACGGAGCTACATCTCCAAGGGAGAGGAGGCCACGTGGCCAGCTCCACCAGCCAGGGTCCCCTCGTCCTCCTCCTCCTCTTCCATGATTACCACCCCAGGTCAGAGGCTGAGCGACCTACCGAGACCTGCCTCGGCCTTCCTCAAGCTTTGCAAAGCAGCCGTTAAAGCTGCACCACGGTCTGGAGAATAAAAGAATATTCTCCCTGGTGTTTCTTGATCCTCTAATACCCATCTCACTCTCATCCTGCCCTGAGGTTCCGGAACCTCCAGTCCACGTCCACAGCATGGAAGCTACCCTCTTTGGACATCCAGATGTCCAAAGTCCAGATGTCCCTTTCCATCTCTCTCCCTGGAAATTTGTTTTTCATCGACACTGAGGAAAACAAAGGAGGTGATAGAAGCGGGAGTGACCGGAAGGTTTAGGGGCAGAGGTGTGACTGCTGTGCGGGGCACTTGTGTCATTAGGGGCCACCTCTGGCAGCATGGCCGGGAGAAACCAGGATGAATGGTGCCTCAGGAGAGCAGACACGAGCTGTCTGGCTCTCCCCACACCAAGCCCGCTGCCCCTCACGTCCAGCAGAAAACGGGGCTGCTCCTTGAGGAGGAAGGGAGGAGGGGGCATGAACTGGGTGGCCTGGCACGGAGGTGCTTCGGTTCTTAGCTTTCTGATGGCATCTGATGCCGTGGGCCACTCGTTCACCGCAGTGCTTCTCTGGTTTGCTTATAGCCCTGGCCACTCTTCAGCCCCCCGGCCACCTCTTCCATGCTGCTGCCCTGATGGTCAGCCTCCCTGGGGAATCTCATGCATGTCCCTGGGGTCCGATGCATGATGACCTAAATCTTCATCCCGGGCTCCCGTCTTTCTGGCCCCCTGACGAGATATTATACTTCCCATGTACAATCATGCAGCCACAAACATGTGTAGACCAAACCCCTGTCCCCAGTTCCTCCCGGATTCCCATGGAGCAGATTGCCAAGGCCAGGGGCTGAGCGTGTTCTCCAGTCTCTGCTCGGCCTTCATCTCCACGGCCTACCAGTTGGTGGATGCCCATGAGTACCCCTCTCGCCATTTCTCCCTCCCCCATTCCCAGCCCAGGGAACCACAGTGCAGCGTCTTACCTGGTTCTCTGTGTGTAGTGCGGATGGGTCTGAGAGAACCGCTCGGTGGGGGAGGGAGAAATGAATCTGACGTATGGCAGGCCCTCCAGGAACTCACTTGAGGTCTGGTGGGAGAGATCAGACGAGGGGGCATGTGAGTGGAGTGACTCCCAGCTTTCTCTCCTGGGTGGCGGGGAGGACAGCGAAACCATTAACCAAGGACAGGAACAGATTTGGGGGACGGGAGGAGCAAGAGGTCAGTTGCAGACAAGGAAGTGGAATTCCTCCTTCATGTCCAGGGATGCCCTTTTAAAAAACGTGCTTCCGGGGCGCCTGGGTGGCTCAGTTGGTTGAGCGTCCGACTTCGGCTCAGGTCACGATCTCATGGTTCGTGAGTTTGAGCCCCGCGTCAGGCTCTGGGCTGATGGCTCCGAGCCTGGAGCCTGCTTCCGATTCTGTGTCTCCCTCTCTCTCTGCCCCTCCCCCGTTCATGCTCTGTCTTTCTCTGTCTCAAAAATAAATAAATGTTAAAAAAAAAAAATTAAAAAAAAAAAGCGTGCTTCCTGGGGGACCTGGGTGTCTCAGTCGGTTAAGCGTCCAACTCTGGATTTCGGCTCTGGTCATGATCTCGCAGTTTGTGGGATCGAGTCCTGCATCGGGCTCTGTGCTGACAGTGCAGAGCTTGCTTGGGATTTTTTCTCTCTCTCCCTCTCTCTCTGCCCCTTCTCAGGGGCTTCTCATGCCTTCTCTCTTTCAACACAAATAAATAAACTTAAAAAAAATTAAATTAAAAAGACCCCACACTTCCTGAGGCTCAGATCAAAATCACAATAGATTCTAAGGTGATGGAAGATAGAGTTCAGCAGATTTGCCGGAAGAACAGACTCTCTCCCAAATTTACCGGGTTCAGTTCCCAGAAGCATTTGGTTTCATAATCCCAATCGGTCCTCCAAGGCTGGGGAACCCTGCCATCCCAGAAAGGCTGAGGCCCTGGGTGTCTGACAGCCGTGTAACACCAGCCCCAGGCTGCTGGCACAGCCCAAGCTGGAGGCCTGGCTGCGTTAGGCTGCTGGCGGCCATCAGGGGGTGACACTATTTGGGTAAAGCATCGTCACACCTAGCATATCTGGTGCTTCACGAACCTCCATCCAATGAATGAGCTACAGCCCAGGGTCCAAACTGTCATGCGTCGATGGCCAGGGATAAAGGAACAAAATAATCAAGCGGACATTTCTCTTAATTATATTTTCCTCCAAACTAGAACTCTTTATTCAATTAAAGTATAATCACTTCTGTCTGTGCTGAATGATGCTGGGGAAAGAGCACTGGCTGGCGGCCAGGGGCTGTGCGGTCTGGGCAAGCTGCTTGCTCCCCCTCCTGGCTATGTGACTGACCCCAGATGCACCGTGTTCTTTCGGGTAGGACTGCTGGATTCTGCAAATAAACAAATAAACCTATACATGTTGCGTGGGACATACTTATACTACAGAACAACTGGTAGTTTATCTGGAATCCAAATTTAACTCGGTATCCAGTGTTTTATCTGGCGACCCAACCACATGATGAATGTTGGGAAAACAGTGGAGCAGAGGTGGTGGGGAGCGGATGGTTCTCCTCAGGGCCAGAGGGAGGTCGGGGCTGAGTCTGCAGTGGTAGGAGTCCTGACCACTGACCACAGGACCTTGCCGGGAAGCAGGAGGTGTGAGCTTCCCTCCAGCTCAGACGGGGGGAAGCAGAGAAGAGGCTCCGAGTGTGCCGCACCCCCCAAGCGTCCTCATGCCCTGCTGTCTGTCCCCTTGTGGAGCCGTCCCAGTCTGGGGCAGCAGTAAAGCTTTTGATGGGTTCTGGAATAGAAATCAGGATACTTGACTCCCCCCACTTCCTTAACCTTCAGCCTCTGGCACATCATGGAGCCTCTCCGGGCCTTTCCTCAGCTATACAAAGGAGTTTGGTTCTCAATGTGGATTGAACCTCAGAATCACCTGGGGAGGTTAAGCAAACCCCAACAGCGGGTACCTGGGCCCCACTTCCAGAGATTCTGATTCAGGTGGCCTCGGGCCGACCCAGGTACCTGTTTCATTTTTAGTTCCTGCAGGGACCCTAATATTCAGCCAAAGGTTGAAAACTCGGGCTCGATTTTGTCCTGTCCTGGGTCTCACAGCCATTTGTAGCTACACTCGAGGCAGTCAGACCCACCTCCTGTGATGCTCCGGATGAATTCAGGAATGAAACAAGCCCCAAAGCTTGTAAATGTAAAAATATTTCATAGGGGTTTGGGGTTTTTTTTTTTTTTTCTCGTTGGTGTTTTTTTTATTTTACCATCCTCCTGCCCCCGGTAGATTTTGAACAAACAAGCTGGATGCATGCTGCCTTGTTTTCCTGAAGTACAGGAAAGGCTAAGTCGTCCCAAAGCACCTCCTTCCAAAGCACCTCGCCCTGATGTCTTGAACCTTCCACAGTTCGGTGGTTCCCTGCCACTTGCTCGCAGTGTACCCTTGGGCAAGTTACCATAGCTCTCTGTGCCTCGGTTTCCTCATCCATCCTGTTTATCACCGGCACAGTGCTATTATTGGTGAAGAGAAAATAAGTGCATTCATGTAAGGTGGCCAGAGCAATGACACGTGGGCTCCCAGGAATGCTATCTGTTATTATTATTTCTAGAGAAGTGTGGTGGGTGTGGCAGGAGGCAAGAACTGGCCAACCTGTTTCCACTGGTGTTTCTGGGAGGCCATTAAAATTGCTGTCTGCATGTGGAAATTGTATTGTTTGGGAGGACCGGAGAAGCCATTGACAAACTGTGCATACTTGCCGGGGATGCTGGAAAGCTGGACAGCAATGCCAAAGATCAGACAGTTTAGCACAGTGTAAGCCCAACAAGTTCTTTCCCACCCTGTGTTTTCAACCTGCCTTCACGTCCCCATCTGCAGACTTTTCCACATTTCACGAACGGAACACGGGCCGATTCGGCGTCCCAGGGCGCCCCCTTGTGGCACACTGGAGGAACGGCTCTCCTCGCGGGGCCTAACGAAGCGGCGCGGGCGCTGCGCGGTCCGCTGCGAGAGACAGAGGGGTACATTGACTCGGTGGCGCGGGGGCCGCTCCCGGGCAGGCGGACGGAGCTGCCGAGGCGTCTGTCTCCTGCAACTCTGGGCAAGGTCCAGGCCGCTCGGTGCCCGCGCCCGAGGGGCGTCCGGTGGCGTCCGGACACGCTGGGGCGTTCTCGTTTGCCCCAGTGATGCTGCGTGTCCCGCACCGTGGGACAGCCCCGCGCGACAGGGAGTGGTCACGCGTCGCCCACGACTTGCCAGCGGGCTGCCAGGCACTGCTGTGGGTGAAATCCTGTAGGGGTCTCCGCTGTCATTGACCCTTTCACAGGTGGACACAAAGTTGTCCTCCCTGATGGGACACTTCTGGTTTTCCAGGACGGCACCTTAGCATATACGTGCTGGGAAGACGGCTTTTTCTTTGCAATTTTATCAGAGGTGTTCAGCATTTTGGAAAATCTTACCCCCTTGGCGAGGCTTACCCCGTATTTTCAAGAAGACAAATACAAACAGAAAGCAAGTTCTCTTAAATTGATCCTTTGCTCAGTATCTAGTAGGCAAAAGCTGCTGACTGCTTCATCAGATCTCTAGTGAGGTCTTACTGAGGCATTTGCATATGGAAATGAATATTCTTTTATCCTAAACTACCTTTTATTTCTAATTGATTGCTGTTAGGACACTTAATTTTTAAATTCTCTACAGGATCTGATTATAATTGTCCCTTCCTCCACCCTTTTGTTCTATTCCGGCCCCTCTTCTGGAAACACCCTCACAAGACACACCCAGAAGGAATGTTTTACCAGCTCTCTGGACGTTCTCAAGCCCAGTCAAGGTGACCCATGAAATGAACCGTCACAGTCTTTACTGATTTGGATTATTTCCCTGCACTTTTCCCCTTAGGAGGTGGAGGTCCTGGGTCCCTGCCTGTGGCTCCCCCTTGCCTCGCTATGGGAGAGCACCGCTCATTTCCACTTTACCAGAGAGGCTTTGTAAATGGGAATAGAGATTGAAGTCAGGTGTGGAGGGAGAGAAAAGATTAGGGACAGTAACCAGGGGCTTTGTGCACACATGTTCTCTTCAGATGGGTGTGTGGAGGGTCCAACCTTCTGCCCCTGCCCTCCCGGGTCTGCCCACCTGGCCTGGGGGATGGTGGGTCCCCCGGGAACAGGGCCCGGGCCAGAGTCGAAACTCTCAGCCTTGCGGGGTTGGGGGGGGGGGCAGCTAGACTCCTGGGCCACAGCTGATGTGCACGTCTCTTTTCCCACCCACGAGAGCAGGCATGTGACTTCTCGGGAGAGGAGAAGTGGCCTCTGGCTTAGAGTTGGAGACCAGACGGGGAGATCTGTATTCAATCCCTGGACTGAATTCATTTTTG
Source organism: Panthera tigris (assembly GCF_018350195.1). Taxonomy (NCBI): domain Eukaryota; kingdom Metazoa; phylum Chordata; class Mammalia; order Carnivora; family Felidae; genus Panthera; species Panthera tigris. Next base: position 73,585,537 of record NC_056668.1, read on the forward strand.
TTCTCAAATCTGTGTGTCAGCCACTATTCTTTGTGTACGATATTGTTTTGACATCTGTGAAGCTGGCGAACTGGTGAAGTCTCCTAGAGTTTTGAAAATTGGATCTATGAGATGAGCATATCCTAATAAATGGCAAGCCAAAAGCCGTAGGGCCTTTGCGATAAGTATTATTAGACCCACTGCGTTTGCCCACAAACACATCCCGTATTTAAATTGAAATAGGCGGAGTCATTCATGCAAAATTTCACTTCCCAACTACTACACTCTCCAAGTTAGAGCTCCAAACCAGGAAAAAAATAAAAACATCTCCCAAGCAGCGAAAAGAAGTTTCCAGTGCCTTAGATGAAAGCTTGTGCGTTGCTCAAAGGAACATTCCTCCACTCAGAGTCCGTTCACTTTTATGTCAGACACAAATCTATCAAGTTTGGTCATATGGCTTCCAGACTGTGGTAGATTAAAGGCAAAAATCACAAACTGGGAGGAGGGTGGAGGTCCTGCTGGAGACTTGCAACAAAGAAAGAGGTGGAAACATGGCAAAAATCAGACACAAACTCCCAAAGAGCACCAGCCCGGGCTGTTTAGCAGAGGGCACCTCCCGAGCTCCCGAGGCAACACATCACTCCAGCACAGAGCTGGGGGTAATGAGCTGAGGCGGGTGGCCATGACCCTGAGCTGCCCGGGAAAAGTGGACATTAGGAAGAATATGGTTTTGGTTTGCGTGCTCATGAAGGCAGAACTTGGGGCAAGAACTTGGATGTAGTTTGATGGGGAGGGAATCCCAGGAAGCAGCACCATTACAGAAGGACAAACCACACAAGGATGTTCTGTGGATGCTGCTGTTGCCCACGGGGCTCAAGTCCCTAAGGACCTGCCTGAGAAGCACCCAGAATGTCCCGGAGCTGCCCTTACTCGCCCCGCACCTACCCCCAGCTTCCCTTCATCCCCACTTCTGGAAGTGGCCCTGGGGAAGGCCAAGGGGCAGAGAGACAGCGACAGCCAGTTTTGAGGCGGGCAGCTCCCACGCGCCCAAGCTGTCGCTGAGAATGGGCGGGCTGGAGGCACCTGCCGCAAGCACCCTCTGTCTACAGCAGCAGCTGTGAACTCCAAGCAGTGTAAACGTTGGATGTGGTATCCATCAACAGCGCGAGTACTCAGTTATCCGGATGAGCCAACCCAGAGTGGCAATGCAAGCGGGCTGTGGGCTCACGGGGCATCCCTGGGAGTGTGGAAGAACCCGTGCTCGTGGGTATGGTCACGGGGGTGCTGTGGGTGCAGTACCTACGTGAGTGGCTGTAAGTGCAGGCACCTGGGCACTTGTCATTAATCCTGGCTTCAGCCCTCCGCACACCGTCTTTGGGCCAGGGCTGCTTCCCTAGTGTGACACCTTCCCCTAGTCACACATTATGTTTCATCTGCCCCTCTCCTGGGCTGGTATGAGGGTCCATCCCTTCATTCATTCCACAAATGTTTCCCGATGTGTTAGGTGAGGCTCCCCGGAAACAGACGTTGAGATGAGGGTCCAGATGTAGGTGATTTCTTTTTCTTTTTTTTTTTTTTTATTTTTAAGTTTATTTTACTTATTTTAAGAGAGTGTGTGAGCAAGAGTGCGAGCTGGGGAGGGGCAGAGAGAGAGGGAGAGAGAGAGAATCTGAAACAGGCTCTACCCTGAGCCTGACATGGGGCTTGATCCCACAAACTGTGAGACCGTGGCCTGAACCATGATCAAGAGTTGGATGCTTTTTTTTAAAACATTTTTTTAATGTTTATTTATTTTTGAGAGAGAGAGACAGAGACAGAGACAGAGCATGAGCGGGGGACGGTCAGAGAGAGAGGGAGACACAGAATCCAAAGCAGGCTCCAGGCTTTGAGCTATTAGCACAGAGCCCGATGTGGGGCTCGAACTCACGAACCGCGAGATCGTGACCTGAGCCGAAGTCGGACGTTCATTCGACTGAGCCACCCAGGTGCCCCAAGAGTTGGACGCTTAACCAACTGAGCCCCTCAGGTGCCCCAGTGATTTCTTGAAAGGAAATGATCCCAGTGAGAGAAGCAGGACAAGGACAGGAAGCCATGCAGCATGTGATTTCAGGTGGAGAGTCAGCCTCCCGCCCAATCCAGCAGGAAAGCTCTGGAGTGCAAATTGTTTCTCAGTTTGCCCCAACCCAAGGCAAGGAGCTGGGCTTTCTACCCCTCATCAGTCAGCCACTGCTAAGGACAAGTCCCCCGCATCCCACCTGCTCCCCAGGATGCGAAGCAGCCCCAGCAGCCTGGGGACAGTTCTCCAAAGAGGCACAGGAGCTCAGGTGAGGAGTGAAAATACCCAGAGGCCGAGAAAGAGCACACAGAACAAGAAAAAGGGGCCCCGGGGATCTGGAGGAGCTTTGCCAGTGCCCAATACAGTTAGGCTTTACTCTGAGCCCGGTGCAGGGTGGGGTTTTACCAAGAACTCTGGGAAGAACTGATTTTGGCTATTCCTGTCCCCAAATGCACCAGACCCTAGGAGACGCGAGTCCTCTATCCAACCCTGTAACTTTAAGAGCTTTGGTTTCCCATATATAAGTGAGGGGGTTAGACTCTGTAAGACCTCTCCCCTTCTACACTGACAAGTGGCGTGGTTGGTCACTGAGGCTTAACGTTATGGCACATATGCACTGACGAACGGTACACATTTTAGCAATCGCGTCATCTTTTTTTTTTTCTAGAAGCATATGATTAAAACTCTGCTATAAGGCTGCTGATGAGACAGATTGTTTTCTTCAGTGGTAGGGTAGAATCACACGAGCATTTTACTTATGTAAATTCCATCACAAGAATTCCGCAGAGGGAGAGAGAGAGAGAGAGAGAGGCAGAGAGGAAGTAGGGCGGGGTATGTGATTTTAGGTGGTGTTGAGGGTGTTGAGATAGTCGAGACAAACCAGGTTTAAGAACAAAAGGTACGAATGAAAGAATAAAAGGTAACTGCCACTTGAGACCAGGGCCAAAGGAGAGTAAACAGTGGAGCTCCGCTGTCATCTGGCTTTTGCCCACCCACGTAGCGGAGAACACAAAGGCCAGATTTCTGCCTGGAGTAGTAGCTGTTATATGGAACGGGGTGGCTGTGGTTGCCGTGTGGGGTCATCTGTGGTGTAGGATCCACCGTGACCAGATCCACCTCGTGGATGCGGCTGTGGGTCTGCTTTCTGGAGCCCATCCAGGAAGGAGTGGCGTTTTGAGCGATGAGGGTTTTCCTGCCTGTCTCCGGCATCCATAAAGTATACTGGCAGGGCACGGGGACGGCTCAAAGCAGTGTGCTCCTGGCTGACCCAGTCTGTGCCTGGGAAGGGCCGCTGCACCCCCAAAGAATGCCTGGGGCCGGGGTCGGGTCGAGGCGGAAGCCTGAATGCCAAGCAGTCATTAGGGGAGATTGATGGACGGCCGTGCTTTGCAGGGGAGGCCCCGGCAGCCCGCTGCAGTTCCACTGTGGTTATTTATGGCCCTGCTAGGGTGTCAGAAACCAGGTTGACAGCTCCCCGTAACCTGACCCGGCTGGTGCACGGCCTGCGGCCTTCTGCCTGCTCATCCCTCAACGTGAGGAATGTCGGCCTCAAAGACAGTGACCAGACCCGGTAGGTGTGGGAGGAAAGATTCCAGAATGCATCTCAACCCAGAGACCTCTTTATCCAGAGGGAGGTGTGTGTGTGTGTGCATGTGGGACACATGCTGGGACCCCCTAAATATTTATAGAAGCAGACATTGGTGAAATAGAGCACAGATAAATGGACTGGTACTCTTGGTCCCGGGCAAGGGAGCTCCAACAGCCCCAAATAGTAAGTCACCCAAAACCAGTTCTTTGTCATTGGCTTGGGGAACGTACGCTGACGGTTTTTGTGTGTTTGTCTTCTCGGTTTGTTTGGTTTTGCTCTGCGCGCGCATGTATCTTTTGGTAGCCATAGTGCCGGTTCTCATCCTATTTGATTTACCCGAGCTTTTTTTTTTTTTTTTTTTTTCCTGTGCTTAACTGACGCTGCAAGTCAAGAGGCCTAGAAATGTTCCAGGTGCTGAGGGCTGAGCCAAGCCGGTCAGGTGTCTGTGGCTGATTCAGCCACCCAGGCCCATGCAGCCGGGCTCAGCACGGTGGTTTAGCAGCAGCCCGGCTGACGGTGGCCAGCATGGGGCGAGGTGTGCAGGCACAGGTCTGGGCTGGAGTGCCAGTGGGATCCGTTCCCTTTACAACACGGACCTTGTCATTCCTATGGATCTGCCCCCATGGCCGTGTGGCAATCGGGTCCAGCCGTGGAGAATGGTTTGGTCTGTGACTGCAGAGTGGTGTTCTGTGTTCGGGGTGGCTCCCTGTGGGGTACAGCCTCGGGGAGTGGGGGGTTCTCTCTGGGGGTCTTATAGAGTCCCCGGGGCAGCGGCGGGGAGGCAGAAAGTGAGGCTCCATGAGAAGAAGGACACTGTGGAATCCAGTGAGCTGTAAATACAACTTGGTGGTTCCCTGAGGTCATTTAGGCTGGAGGGACATGGCGGCCATCGGTCCCTCTATGTCCTTCATCTGTTTACTCCACAGATGAATGTCTGCAAGCCGTAGGAGACCAAGGTTAGTGTGACCAGTTCGTGAGGCGTTCAAGGTTTAAATGAATATATTCTCTCAGATACTTAATTCATCTAAAAAACACATATCTCCCGGGGCACCTGGATGGCTCAGTCGGTTTAGCGTCCGACTCTTGATCTCAGCTCGGGTCATAATCTCATGGTTTACGAATTTGAGCCCCGCGTCGGGCTCTGCACTGTCAGTGGGATTCTGGGATTCTGTCTCCCCCTCTTTCTCTGCCCCTTCCCTGCTCCCTGTCTCTCTCAAAGTAAATAAGTAAAAACTTTTTAAAAAGTGAATAAAAATCACGTATCTGCCACCTTTAGAGGAGTAACTCAGCTAGGAGTTCATTTTATTTTAATTTTTTTTTTAACGTTTATTTATTTTTGAGACAGAGAGAGACAGAGCATGAACGGGGGAGGGTCAGAGAGAGAGGGAGACACAGAATCTGAAACAGGCTCCAGGCTCTGAGCAGTCAGCACAGAGCCTGACGTGGGGCTCGAACTCACGGACCGTGAGATCATGACCTGAGCCGAAGTCGGACGCTTAACCGACTGAGCCACCCAGGCGCCCCTAGGAGTTCATTTTTGATACAACGAATCATCTTCCTGCTAGTTCCTGGGTTTCGTTGGGCAGAGGTTTGCTGAGTGCCCTTGGGGTCCCAGAAGGGAGGCTGGCCCGGGATGTGGGGATGGCGGGTGGTCTGGGCCCTGGGTCCTCAGGGTCTAGCAAGGAGCCAGAGCTGTCTGCCAACAGTTACAGCTCATGGATAAAATGTGCTGGCAGAGAGAAGCCCAGGCGTCATGGGCCTCCAGAGAAGTACTTTTATCAACTGCTGCACAGCAAATTACCCTAAAACAGAGTGGTTTCAAGCAACAGCAATTATTTATTACCTCTCTGGGTTTCCGCGGGTCAGCACGCAGACAGGCATGGCGGGAACACTTTGTCTCGGCGCCATCATGGGATAACCTGAAGGCACACCTGTTGTGACCTGTTGGCCCGGGGGCCTCCTGAGCATGGTGGCTGGGGTCCAAGAGCAGGTGTTGAGAGAGAGAGACAGACAGAGACAGAGAATGAACACGAATACGAGTAAGAACCAAGTGGAAGGGCTGACCTCTTCTGACCTAGCCTTGGAAGTCACAAAGCCTCACTTCCCCTACACTCAACGGGTCAGAGCTCTCACCAGACAGACCCAGACCCAAGGGGAGGGCCTGAGACCCACCTCTCCACAGGACCAATGTCAGTCACACTGCCAGGAGGTGGGATGGGACAAGTGCATGGGAGTGGCCATCTTCGGAAAATACCATGTGCCGTGCTCTATGGGAGAGGGGGGAAGGGCAGACGCTCGCACTGAGTCTTAACGACTGGTAAAGCTAAGATGTACGGCGAGGGGGGCGGAGAGGGGCTCCAGGTAGCGAGGCAGCACCACCAGGCACCAGGATGTTGACAAAGCATGGAGACTTTGGTAACTGCAAGCAGTTCCGTGGTGCTGAAGCCACTTGTGTGAGGCGGGGACGGCAGGGGACGAGGCTGTGGAGTGGGGGGGGGGGGGGGGCTCAACCTGGAGTTTGTGACCCCCCGGGTCTGCCAACTCTTCTCAGAACCTGACAGAAGCTATGGCCCCTCTCTCAGGAAATGGTGCACAGGGTATTGTACACCATTTCAGGGACCGGGGCAAGGCCTCCAACCCAAGAGGACCTCAAAGACCCCTTCCCGCCCTGCATTCTCTGGAGCCAGAGTGGGCCCCACGCTTGCCAGTGGCTGTGAGCGGGGCGCTAAGGGCAGGGGGTGAGGAATTCACCCCCCGCTGTATCAGGAAAGGAAGAGTTTGAACTTTATGTGGGGGACGTGTCCGTGGGTCAACGCCGGCTGCTGAAAGGCCCCCGTTCAGTGTCCTCTGCTCTGCCCCCCATCCCCAGCCATCCCAGGTGAGTGGCGTGGCTGTGGGGACACGACGTGTCGTGCTGTGCTGGGATAACGTGAGTGCTTGGGCGGAGCTCTCGAGGCCGGGCCTTCGGGAAGGACCGGGCCTCCCTGTGAGCAGGGCTCAGTCATCCCCATCTGTGTGAGGGGTGTGAAGGTGAGCGCACATTACATTTTTTAGGTCAGCGTTTCAACACTTCGATTCGTTGTCTAGCAAAACAAAACAAAACAAAACAAAACAAGTGTAGGTTTACCTTGTCGAGTGAGAACACTGACTGTCGCCGTCTCTCTGCCTTTGTGATACAGCCAGCCATGGTGCAGACACACAGATGCACCCGTGTGCCGCGCTGTTCCTGTGCCCCGTCTCTCACGCCCTTCCCTGGCCCTCCGGTGGCCCGGCTCCTGCCTGCACACCCACCGGCATCCGTGGTGTCAAGGGTACTTACTCTTAGCTTGCTTGCCTCCCTGCTACCAGGGATGGGGTCACAGGCCTCATAGGGACCAGACAGTCTGTCTCTCCTTGGGGCCTCACCTGCCACTCTGCCTTCTCAGTCATTTACAATAGGGTGGCTCGTCATAACAGAAAGCCCAGAGGCGTGGCCGGGCGGTTAAAACTCACCAGAAACTAGCCTTCGAGTCCAGCAGTCGGCAGCAGGCCGATGGCACCAGCCTCTCTGCGGGTGTAGGTAGTCCCAGGAGGCCCCAGGAGTGCGTCAGATTCAACCCAGCCCTCGTCCCCAGCGCCTCGGTGGCATCATTGAGCCCTGGCCAGGTCTGGCATCTGCTTGGCACTCTGGGTCTTCCTGCAGTAGCTAGAGCCTCACTGTTCACAGAGTGCCTCTGTATGGTTTCCAGTCTCCCACTGGGGGGAGAGGCGGGAGGGTACGCTCTTCACATATGGGAAACCGAGGCCCAGAGGCACTGTTCACTTGCCCAAAGTTGCACGGCTAGTTGCTGTCAGGACTGGCCGCTGCCATGAGCCTAGCAGCCTCTCCAAGACAGCCCCGTTTCCACAGCACCGTCTGGTGTCCCTGATATCACTGAGTCACCAGACAGCACCTTGCCCGGCCCCACCCGTGAGGCTCGGCTCTGGGACAGTGTGGCCTAGCTGTGAGTCAGCTGTTGCCTCAGCCAGGGAAACCTCCAACAGAGCCATGCTGACCCGTCCACATCTGCTAGCCCTCCCAGTCCATGTCTTCAGTGTGGACTAGCTGTCCTTTCGGGGAGGCGCCTCATGCTCTCTGTGTTCCCACTGTCCTCCCCTCAGCTGCCTACTCTGTTCTGCCCTTGCTAGGCACTGGCCTGCCGCTTTCACGCAGAGTCCTGGCCTTCTCTGCTTTCTGTGCTGGGGACACATTTCCCAGGCGTCCTGATCTCTGGGCTTTCAAGTAGGCTTGGCCAATAGCAGGCGCGAGGTGGGAGGGTGGGCGAGGAGAGAAGCCAGGCCATTCCGTCCCTTGTCCCTGCGCTAGGCTTCCTCCACGCGGCCTCAGCCCGCACCGCACTGCACAGGCCTGCTTTGGTTTGTGCAGGGCCCGGTGGTTCCCGGCTCCTGGCTCCCGGTACAAGCCTCCCTCTTTTGTCCTTCTTGCCCTAGATGATGCTGGTGGCTTCTCACCATGGCTAACCTCTGTGCTGCCTCCACACCCTGTTCGGCTTCTTAGCTTTTACATTGCTGTGTGACTGGTCCTCTGTATTAGATTCCCTCTGTCTGAAGGGCTAGTGTGCTTCCCGCCCCCCTGCACCCTGCAGATGGGGCCTGCCCCCAGGTCCCTTTCCTGTTGGGACGACAGCCACCAGAGAGTCAGGTGTTCTTCTCCTAACCCCAGGGCTTACCATTCCCTGACATTCTCAATGATCCTGGTTAACGTTTAATTTCAGTCTCTTTGTTTTCTGTGAAGCTGAGAACAGTGTGCTGTAGCCGGGAATGTAAAAGACCACCAGAGGACAACAAGTACCCACCCAGTTTTACTTAACAATTGCAATTGATTGTTTGCACTCCCCCCAGATTCTGGGGAATGAAATTTTATAATCTCGTAAAGCCCCCTAAAGCTGGAGCTGTAGGCATCAGCAATATGCTGGGCTCTGAAGAGCCTCAGCCTTCCCGGAACTTTTTACCAAGGTCGCTTTCCTGCATCACAGGCCAGATTCCAGTGGGATCCTGGATAAAGCTCAAACTCATCAACTTTATATCCAAGCCCCACCTCCCGCTCCTCCCTCTCTGTTCGGCCTGGACCTTTTCCAGCCAGACATCGTGTGTACGGGTTCCAGACAGGCCATGAGGTGGGTCTCGTCTCTGCACCTTTGGAGGACAGAGTAGAGGAGCGATTAGAAGTACGAGGTCCAAATTCGGACAAGCTAGGGATCACGTCCAAGCTCCATCACGCCCCAGTTATGAGGGCCACACAGCCTCCAGGAAGCCCTCTCGGATTTCTCTGACCCACTTTGTGCATTCCCAGTGTCCACCTGTTCCAAATGCCATCCTTCCTAACACTCCCATGGACATCAAAACCTCCAGTCTTGTGATGTCTATTTCATTGTCATTTATTTGTGTGTTTGTCTAGTCTCCACCCAGGCTCTGTGTGCCCCTCAGACTGCCTGCATGAATTATATCTAAAGATGGAAACCCACTGTGCACTTTGGCCAGAGCTGGCCGTTCAGCCCGCTCTGGAGACAGGCTGCTCAGTGTGTGCACATTTGTCTACAAGATAGGTACGTGTAAGATCGGGTCTCTTCCTTGACAATTCAGAAGGAGAATCGTGAACAAAAAATCGGGCTGACACTCAAATCTCTATCTACCCTGTCCTCTCCTGGGTCACCTTGTACAGGCCACCTCCCACTGTGCTCTGTTGCAGTTTTCCTGTGTCTCCACTCGCTGCCTCAGTGCACCCCAAGCAGACAGGACAAGAAGGCCGTGGACCTCCACAGGCCTCCTCAAGTTCATGAGGTGCCTGACTTGTGGATAAAGATCAGAACTCACAAGTGCGACCTCTTGGGGAGAAGGAGGGGATGTTTATGCATGTATGAAATTTGAGGTGCCCAGGATGATTGACCCTGGACGAGTTCTTTCCCTTCTTTGGGTCTCAGTTTTCCCCCATCCGTCATGCAAGAGAATTGGATCAGATAATCTGGAACATTCCATCCAGCTCTCTGATCCAGAGATTTTGGGGAGGATTTTGCTAGCAGGCTCCACACTAACAGTGCCGGGATGAGGGCTTGACCCGACGCAAAGGGAGAGCACGACCTGAGCTGAGATCAAGTGCAGGACGCTTAACTGACTGAGCCACCCAGGGACCCCTTAAATTTTTTTTATGTAGTTATTTTTGTCCATATAGATTTATAGAGTTCCTGTGTCAAAAACCGAGAGTGGTTGCCTTTAGCCTCTGACCCACCCCCTTAGAGTTTTTACAAATACTGGCGCCTAGGTCCCGCTTCCAGGGGTTCTAATTGGGATGTGGTGCCTTTTGGGCATTAAGATTTTTGAAAGCTTTCCAAGCGACTCTAATGCGAGGCCGATGAACCTTAGAAGGTATGAGAGGTGTCAGGCTCCACGCCTAGGCCTGCGGGGCTCCTAGACACGCTCCCTGAGCCGTGGCCACTAGAGTGCGCTGTCGCACCGCCTGGGAGGCGGCGGGAGGCTCAGACTCCTCCCCGCCCGCGGCAGGGGCAGAGCCAGGGCTGGGGGGTTGGTGCCCACGGGAGCGGCTCCTCGCGGAGGCCGTCCTCTCCCGGGCATCTGTACCTCGTTAGTGCAGGCCGTGGCCCCGCTGCGCTTGGCGTCAGTGAAGTGCTCCGTGCAGCGGAGATGCGGCCTTTGCGGCCCCACGAGACAAGTTGCTTGACGCAGCCACACGTACTGCGCGCCTCCTCCAAGCAGGATGCCGGGCTCACTCTGGGTACTGAGCCTTTGTTCACGCCCCTCCGACGACGACTCGGACTGAGACCCAGTGCCCTTCCCCATCTTCCCCAGCAGCTCTGTGCCTTGTCAGGGATCCGAAAGTCCCAGGAAATCCCCCAGGCCCAAGTCCTTGGATTTGCCAGGTCAGCGACAGGAACCAACTCAAACCTTTCTTAGGAGTTTTTCTTTTCCTTGACTCTCCTCTGCTCAGTTCCTTCCTTGCTGCCTTGCCCTTCCCTTTTCTGTCTTATCTGAGCTGTGTGGATCAGATATTCCAGGCTACTGTGTTTTCGTACGCAGGAGTGGCATAGATGGGGCCAGATTGCCACGGTTTCGTATGACAGATAAGGCAGTGCCATTTGTAAGCAACATCGGCTCTCTTGGTGGGTGGGAGCTGGGTGAGTTCTGACTGTTGATGTAATTAAAAAGAAAAAAAAAAAAGAAGTACCCCTTCAAGCAGAGGCGGGAATTTATTCTGGAGATGAGAGCCCAGGCAGGTACAGTGATGCTGTCCTAACTTCCCTCACTGGCTGAAGACTCTCTTCCTTTCCCTGGAGTTGCTTTTCCCAGCGTCCACGCCAGTGTTGCTTTTTATCATAAACGTTCCATTTCATCCCTGCTTCTGCACGTCCCCCCACCCCCTCAAATCTGTTTGGTGTCTGGGCTCACTGGTGTGAGATTTCATCTGGAGAAAGACTGTGTGGGTAAAAACAGCTTGACTACCTCTGGTCTGGATGATGCCTCATGACCGTTATGGCTTCGACAGCTCCTTCTCAGAGGGGAAGAGGTAATTCTGGGAAGCAGGAAGCAGGCTTCATTTCTCCCTCTGGCCTTGCCTTCAAGTACCTGTTCCTAGTTTCTCTCGTTTGAGTCCCACAGCATCCACCCCCGGCCATGACCAGCCAGTGAGGTGGGTGTCCCTGCAGCCCCACAGGAGGGTGGCTGCTTGGACGTTGGTGAGGGACGTTGGCGGAGGGTGTCAACACTGGGCCGATGGCGGAGAGCCAGCCAGCTCAGAGGGGAACAGAGGCCCAGAGAGGGGAAGGGAGTTGCTCAAGGTCACACAACTGGTTCTTGGCAGAGCCCTTTTCAAGCTAATTCCTCAGAAGCCCCTGCCAAGGCCCCTCCGAGCTCCTACTAGGTCCCGGGTATGACATTTTAAGGCAGTGTTGAGGGAGTGGTGGCTGGGATCCAAAGGGAACCAATTGGGTTTAATTTGAAGAAATCTAGTTTCTCCTTGAATCCAGATGAGTGACCTCTTGTCAAAGCAGATGTCATTCCTGGGCTTAGCCTGAACTTGGGGCAACACTGAGTCACCGATCCAGCAGGGGTGTGGGTGGAAACAGCCTCCCCAGGACTCGGGGAATTTAGCCTGCCCCGCAATGGCCTTCAAGAGGGACAGAAGGCCAGGGGAGTACACATCCTGCTCCTTCCAGTGTAGCCTCTGATAGTGAGGGCCTGAGCCTTGAATTGGATCTCAGATGGGTCTGGGGTGGGGGTGGGGGGCAAGGATATCTAGACACTGGTGCATTTGGACTTGTGTCCCTGCTGCCCCAGCAGCCCATCCGGCATCAGGGACTCCTGTGCCATCAGCATGGAAAGGATCACGGAGATCCGTGTTCATGGCATATGGGTGAGAAATTTGGGTGTGGCAGGAGGGGGCTGGCCCAGGTCCCTGAGCAGTTAGAGCCAGTGCTTAGACACAGGCTCTGGACTCTGAGTCGTGTGTCCCACCACTGTCCTGTTTCCCATGCGGAAAGAGGCCCTGACCCCACCCTATGCGGGCTGCCTCTTTTCCTCCCTTTGGGGTCTGTAATGAATGTATCTGTGTTCATGTGCATGTGCACGTGCACAGACATTTCCTGTTTCCGGTATGCCTGCCTGCAAATCCTCTCTCTGCTTCACGAAAACCCAGAGAAAAGAGATTCTATAGACCTTAGCCACCGATTCCAGGATCACTATCAGGAAACCCTTGTCCCCACCTCTCCCGAATCTGCCATGCTCTAGTTTAAGTCCTTCCAGGTGGGGCTGGCAGAGTCTGGGACATGTTCCAAGGGCCTCCAGGAAAATGGGCTGGGCTGTTTCCCGAGGAATGCCTGCTCAGGGTGTCCACACTGCTGTCTCCAGCACATGCTCTCTCTGCCTGGGATCTTGAATGGTGCTGCTTTTGGGGGCGCTGATCCCAGCTAGTGATTTATTGCCCGCTTCCCCCAGACACTGCTTGTTCACTTCTGCCGGTGGGAAGGGATGGGGGACGGAGGGCGGTGAACACGTGTCCTCTGAGCTGCAGAGGAAGCCAGCAGGGATGACTTATCACCTCCCTCCGACAGTGACCTCTACGAACTCTTCCTCCCTGCCTCTCTCCACCTGATGCGAAGCAGAATACACTTCCCTCCCACCTGGGAGGCTTCAAGCACCTTTTCTGCTCAGAGGACATTGAATGCAAAATTCCACCCAGAAGAGGAGGATGAAGGAAGGAAGGAATGCACGGAGCACTGCTCTGAGCCCCGTTATCTCACTGGATCCTTGTGTTATGACCCTAAGATTTGGGTATTGTCTCCATTTACAGATGAGAGAACTCATGCTCCGGGGGCTTACACAGCCTGAAGTGATATGGAGGCGGATAGAGTTGGCATCCGAACTCTTGTCTGGCCAATACCAAAGCATACTCTTCCTTGACCAGGGTTTCTCAGGAGTGTGTCGCGGGCCCCCTGCGTTGGAATCCCTTCTTCATTCAGTCAGTTCTGTTAAACGGATAGGACCAACCCAGGCACTGATCCAGGCTCGTGAGATTCAGCAGGAAACAAGACCGGTCCTCCCTTTGTGGAACTTGCGTTACTGGGGAGACCAAAATAATTATAAGAAACAAATCCGTTATACAGTTGTCTTAGCTTGGGCTGCCGTAACAAAATACTGTACACTGGGTCGCTTAACGAACCCTTATTTCTCACTGTTTTGGAGGCTGAGAGGTCTAAGATCAAGGTGCAAGCAGATTTGGGGTTCTGATAAGGACTGTCTTCCTAGTTTGCAGATGTCTGCCTTCTTGCTGTGTCCTCACAGGGCGGGGAGAGAGCTCTGGTCTCCCTCCTTCTTATAAGGGCACTAATCCCATCATGGGGGCTCCACCCTCATAACCTTGCCTCAACTTAATCACCTCCCAGAGGCCCTCCCTCCAAATACCATCGCATTTGGAGTTAGGACTTCAACATATGAATTTGTGGGGAGGACGCAAACGTGCAGTCTCCAGCAATGGCGTGACAGAAGGTGTAGTGTTGTGAGGAGAAGGAGCAGGGGAGGGGATGGGGACCAGGGAGGTGGTGTATGGGTTGTGGTTTTAAATGTAATGGTCAGGATAGGCTTTACTGAGAAGGTGGCATTGAACCAAGACTTGAGAGGCCAGTGTTTTACTCTTGACCCTGTGTTTCCTGTACCTACTTAGACCTACCGGCTCACTCAGAGCCTCCAGGAGTGGGGTCTGGGAATATGTATTTTTTGACAAGTCACTTAGGCACACCAAAACTGGGAAATTCCTGCTTGGCACCCTGGTGCTTTTTCTCCATGCAAAAGACTCTGACCTAACAGTTCAGGAAATATTGGCCCAAATCTATGAGTGACTTTAGGAGTTTAAGAGTGCAGCTGGAGGGGCGCCTGGGTGGCTCAGTCGGTTGAGCGTCTGACTTCAGCCCAGGTCATGATCCCGCGCTTCGTGGGTTCAAGCCCCACGTCGGGCTCTGTGCTGACAGCTCGGAGCCTGGAGCCTGCTTTGGATTCTGTGTCTCCCTCTCTCTCTGCCCCTCCCCCACTCTGTCTCTCTGTCTCCAAAAATAAATAAACATTAAAAACAAACAAAAAAGAGTGCCACTAAACTCCAGGATCCTGACTTGATAATTGGCCAATATTTAGTAACTCAAGCAGTCAAAACACACCCCTGACCATGAGCGGGTCTGGAGAGCCCTTAGTGCAGGGCAAGATGTTGATTTTGTCAAGTCGAGGGGCAACCCAGCTTCTTGAAGCTACAGGCCGGTGTCATGAGAAGGGTGTGGCTTGGAAGACTTGGGGTCTAGACTGGGCTTGACTGTGGTGAGCTTGGGCAGGTCATTCACTTTGAGGAGTTTCAACTTCCAGGTTTATGAAATGGAGCTGCTGAAGGTTCCCCTACTTATGTCACTATGCTGCTTCAACTTTGCCACCAGCCAGTCTGTGTATCCATCAGTCCATCCATCCGTCTGTCCATCCATCCATCCATCGATCCATCTATCCATCCACCAACCCATCAGTCCATCCATCCATCCATCCACCCACCCATCAGTCCATCCATCCATCCATCTACCCATCCATCAGTCCAACCATCCATCCATCCATCCATCCACCCATCCATCCATCCATCCACCCACCCATCAGTCCATCCATCCATCCATCCGCCCATCCATTCCCTCACCAGTCATCTCCACTGCCATCAATTTCCTTATTGTATTATTATCTGCATTTCTAATGTGGCCCATTCCATGCCTAGAACTTATTATAAAAGAATTTGGCCTGAGAAAATAACGTAGAAAAATTGTATGGAGAGTAATTAACTGGGGTACTGAAATCTTTAATCTTGGAAGATCTGCTCAATGAGGTCCAAAGGTGGGGTTCGTGCTCTCGTCTGGGGGAAGCATACAAGTGCCTTGTAACTTCAGTTGCTGTGAAAGTGGCGGTAAAGGCATCCTCAGATCTCCCCTGATGGCTGGGAGCCCGGCCTCAGTGCCCAGCCCCATTAACTGTTGGCTTCCCAGGTGCTGAATGTAGCCAAAAACCTCCTTCGCTGTTTGAAGTGCTTATTGGAAAAGCAGATTTCATCTTGGCTGGAGCTCTGAGCGGCTCCTTCTGTGGGGTACTCCCCAGGGCTGTAATTGAACACAAGAAAGCATCGGCCTCCTTTGGCATTCTTGCTTTCATCTCAAAGTCACATTTTAAAATTTATATTTAAAAAAAAAAAAGTCAGGGAAAGGGGCCAGCCAGCACAGCTCACATGGCCACTGGTGCCAGAACCCCCAACACGGCAGCTCCAGGAAGGAAGGCTGGGGAGGATTAGAGGAGAGAATCAGGACTGCACGTTATGGTGATGCTTCGCGCCAGCCTTCTGGGAGTTCGCAGCATGCTTTTGAGGCCAGGCCAATGGTGTGACCTGGGCCGTGCAGAGCAGGAGTCCTGAGGGACCAGGCCAGTCCAATCACATGACAATTTTCTAAAAGCCTGGGCAAACAGGAGAATCTAAAGCCTTCGGACACCCAACCAGGAGCTGACCAGCCCTCTCAGTAGGAAATGCTGCCGGCAAACCTGCTTCCAGAGGCGTTTATCAACACTGGTGACCGCAAGTGGGAGAAAACCTATACTGTTTTCTTTGTCCTCCTGATGCTCCCTTTTCTAGAACTTGGGCACGATTCTGACAACAGTAGGTGTCTAATGGATGTTAAACAAGCTCTCCTATGCAGAAGGATTTCAGTTAAGCGTGATACAGTCTTTTCCTAGGAGTCTTAGTAAAACCAATATCTTCTTCTGAGGCCAGTGTGAGACTAAAACTCAAGCTTCATGGAAAATTGCAAGAAAATAGTGGTCTGGAGAAGGAATAGCCCCCTTGCACAAGATTATTGTTGTAGCATCGGCTTGTGCCCCACTTTGACCCCTTCATCGTTTTCAGGAATTTCTGTTTATGGAAAATCGTCATTTATGCAGCTGGTTTCTTCTCTGAGAGTAGGATCTTGCATTTATCTCTGCCTTACACTAAGATGACTGATACCTTGAATTTAGCCAAAAATAAAACATGAAAAAAATTGGGTGCTTTAGAACAAAGAACACACACTCAATAAGGTTATTAAAATTGTCCTATTTTCAGGACCACAGGAAGGAGGAGGGGAGTAAAAATACAAAATTTAAAACTATTATGAAAGTGAACTCTGAGGCTCCTAGTAGCCAATTTAGAAAAAAAAAAAAAAAAAGGAAGTAGATTGATTCCTTAGGGGAGATAAAGTTTATCTTGTCTTTGAGTTCTAATTTTTTCAGGGGCTCCTGGAGGGTGATACAGTGGACCAGTGTGTCAGCAACAGTTTTATGCTAAATGCATGAATATTTTCTATCATGATCTTGGCCAGCATTTAGGACACCACTAAGACTAGTCTGGGAAGTGGAAGGATCTTGGGGTACAATGGAATGTGAGAAATTCTTTTTTTTTCATTTTTTTTAACGTTTATTTCTTTTTAAGAGAGAGAGAGAGAGAGAGAGAGACAGAGTGTGAAGGGGGGCGCACAGGGAGAGGGGGAGACACAGAATCCAAACCAGGCTCCAGGCTCTGAGCTGTCAATGCAGAGCCTGACGCAGGGCTTGAACTCACGGAACGTGAGATCGTGACCTGAGCCGCAGTCGGACGCATAACCAACTGAGCCACCCAGGCGCCCCTGGTATGTGGGAAATCCAAAGAGCACTGGTAAAATCATCTGGCACGTATATCATGCCTTCCTTACTGAAGGGCACTTCAAGTTAGATGCAAAAAAAGACGAAAGGCAAGCTACTAAAGGCTTATCTCCAGGGAGTCACTAACTCCACATGTGGCCAACTTTCCTTCCTGTGCCCCGTTCCCCCACCGCACTGAGCAGAAAATGAATCATCTGGTTGAACGGCTAATAACTAGTTTTGTTTGGCCATGCATGTATGTGAGTGGATGTGAATACAAGCCCTTCTTCCCCTGCCTACTTCTCCCCCTCGCCCCCAACATACACATCACCACGGAGAAGACTCAGTTTCCTGGAATCAGTTCCTCTGTCGGTAATTTTGATAACCAGCCAAAGTAGAGGGTCTTTTCAAGGTCTGAAGGTCATTAACTCTTTGGAAGAATAACAGGACAGTTTCTGAATGCTCAGGGTGACCGTCTGTGGGTGATAGCCTCAATTACTCCAATTACTGCATGTTTACAATGGAGTCGGGAGAGCCAACAGAATCGGGAGAAGGAATCTTTGCCCCATGACTGTGGGGTTCCTTGTTAGACTGAGCTGAGTCCCCCTGAGCTGAACACAGCTCACAGGCCCCCACAGCTCTGCCCTGTGATGGTATTTTTGCCCCCTTTGGGGAGGCATTGACTTGTAAACCAAATTTAAAGGATTTATTCGTTTATCTTTCACCAAGGACCCAGCGTATTCGAGGTGCTACGCTAGGCCCCAGAGGCTCTGCCATGTGGTTCCCAGCCCTGGAGGAAGTGGAGAAATCTATTCCCCCTCCATATTGTGATGAGGCAATACAACCTCTTATGTGATGAGCCCATAAGAGGAGATGAAAGCAAGTTCTAAAAAATTCTTCTCCCAGATTGTGGTTTTCCTTCCATGGAACCCCAGGCCATCTTCCTTTCTCTATCATCGTGACTGCTACCCTTGGGGTCAAGGGCATGACTTAGGCTTAAAAGCTGTAAGTTCGGTTGCCACGAAGTCCCCTCTGAATTCTGAGAATGTGGCGTTCGTCTCCAAGGGGAAAGGTATTGCAGGGACCAGGGTAGCTCTGCAGGGGACTGGCTGTCTGCGAGGGGCGTCCACCTTGCTTTCCCCTAGGGCTTGAGGACTGACCCCTAAGAGGCCCCCGACCTCTTTGGCCACAGGACAGGCCAAGCTTCCTGGCCTCCTTCCGCCCTATTCTCACATCCAGGCTCTGGCTAAAAAAGCAGCTGGTGATTCCCAGCCTTGTTTCAGCCCCTGACCAGCGGGAACTTTCCAGCCTGACCATGGTCTGCAACGAAGAGAGCCACTGGCTCTGACGGAGCTAGTGTCTTGGTCATATGCTCATCTCAAAGCCATTGTCCCCAAATATTTTTTGTGTGTGCGGATCTCTCAGCAGCAAGAGAAGTGATAGGGAAGTTTGATCTTGTTCCTTTGCAATAAACAGAAGCAGATGGTTTCTTTTTGAAACCGATGGTTCTTCACCATTTTCTACCTCGAAACATCTGAGGAATTTTAGCATGGTCCTGGACCGGGGATCAGTACCATTGGCATCCCTCCGGGGACTTGTTAGAAATGGCACATTCTTGGGGCGCCTGGGTGGCTCAGTTGGTTAAGAGTCAGACTTCGGCTCAGGTCGTGATCTCACAGTTCGTGAGTTCGAGCCCCATGTCAGGCTCACTGCTGTCAGCCTGTCAGCGCACAGCCCACTTCGGATCCTCTGTCCCCCTCTCTCTACCCCTCCCCCACTTGCGGTCTCTCAAAACTAAACATTAAAAAAAAAAAAGAAAGAAAGAAAGAAAAGAAATGCGTATTCTTGATCCCGATCTCAGAATTACTAAATCAGAAACTCTGGAGGTGGGCGGAGCGGTTTGTGTTTTACCAGACCCTCTGTGACTCCAATGCCACTCATGTTTGAGAGCCACTGAGGCATGTGCCAGAATCTCCGGAACTGGGCGTGTGGGTGGCCTGTGTGGTTTGAAAAACCCCCTAAAAAGATGATGATGTCTTTCCCCTACCTTACCCTACCCTATTTGAAAATCCTTCATCTAGAACTAATTATGCATTGGAAGGGCTCGGCTCATGCCACACTCTTTGTATTTTGATGTTTTTTTTTTTTTTTTTTTTTTAAGCTTCGGAAATTTTATTCCGTCGCAGAGTGACCTGTGCCCGGCCTGGAGATGTCTCTGCAGTTGTGTCTAAGGACTGAATGAATGTATACTCGCGGAGTCTGAAAGAAGGAGAAGAAGTTTCGTCAGAGTGGTTGGGGAAAACCCATCTGAGTAGCTTGCACAGGAGGGGTTGGGGAGGTGACAGCCCCCCCAGGACACCCCCCTCCCTCCCCGGAAACTGCCCCTCCTCACCAGCTTGGGAGGTTGCAGCACCAGGAACCGCGGGCAGTGGGCAGTTGCCCTGCTGATCCGGGAGCCAGCATGCGGGCCTGCGTTATGTTTTTGACAGGCTCCTTAGAGGAAACAGATGTCAAGGGCCTCTTATGATTGCCCTTGACACGGAGAAGATGTACCCTAAGTTGTCTGGTGTTTGCCAGCAGTGGTAGATCTGAGTTTGTTTTCTTTTTCTCTAAAAATGTTGTATTCGG
Source organism: Panthera tigris (assembly GCF_018350195.1). NCBI lineage: Eukaryota > Metazoa > Chordata > Mammalia > Carnivora > Felidae > Panthera > Panthera tigris. Next base: position 73,604,991 of record NC_056668.1, read on the forward strand.
GAAGCGGCCTTGGATTTGAGGAGACGGCGGGTGTTTAAAAAGCAAGGAGAGTTACCTTGAATCCACCCATCGCCCTGCGATCTGCAGGTGTTCGAGCTGCGTTGACTTGCCAGGAAAACAGCTAGGAGAGAGGCAGCTTCTCAGCAAGTGGGTTTTCCTGTTTCAGGGTTGGTACTGGCAGCGGTGGCTTATCTGGGTGATGGGCTCTACCTCCCCAGAAGGCGGTATTTCCCTTGTGGCTACTGAGGCAGGAAGCAGGTGGCAGGGAGCTGACCCCACAGATCCCCCAGAGCAGGCCGGGGTTTGCCACCAACCGTGGCCGGTGCTGATCTCACTGATTGCCAGAGACAGGGAGCCTCTCTGAGGAGATGGAATTGGCTGATGTCCCCTGCAGATCCGGTGCTACAGGCCAGGGGTGGGAGGCATCTGGGCCTCTGTCAGGGAACAGGAGGTCTGCCGGGGTCCAGCGCTGCCGCTCGCTCGCTCTGAGTGCATGCGAGACGAACCCGGGCCCAGTCCGTTTTGTCCTGATGCTCTCTGCCTGAGCCCTGGCCTCATTCGCTAGCACGCAAGTTCCCCAGACGTGGAATTTTACTGGTTTTATTCCCCACAGTGCCTGGCACACGGTAGGTTCTTAATAAATATTTGTTGACTGAATAATTGAATTCTTGTCCCCCACCCCAAGCCTCCTCTCAAACCCGATGGGAAAGGAATTTAAGGCCTTGTCCCTGGCTGTCAGCCGCTCTTCTGGTGCCCTGGCGGCAAAGACTGTCACCTTTCTGCAGGGGTTTCCAAGAGACGGCTAGGGAGAGGAAGTGCGTTCCCAGTATGCAAACACCAGGCCAGGGTGTCACATGTTTGTAAGATGATGGCTCAATTCTCTCCCTCCTCCACCCTCTCCTAAGGACTGTGGACTGAAATCCAGCATGCGAAGTGAGGACATCAAGGGACTGAAACACACAGCCATGAGGGACAACTGCTTCTCCAGCAGATTTCTTTTATTTAAAAAAAACATTTTTTTTTTTAATGTTTATTTATTTTTGAGAGAGACAGAGACAGAATGTGAGTGGGTTAGGGGCAGAGAGAGAAGGAGACACAGAATCCGAAGCAGGCTCCAGGCTCTGAGCTGTCAGCACAGAGCCCGACGCAGGGCTCGAACTCACGGACCGTGAGATTAGGACCTGAGCCAAAGTCGGATGCTCAACCGACTGAGCCACCCAGGCGCCCCCAGCAGATTGCTTTTAAACCCATAGTTCACCCAGAAGGTGGAGACCAGCTGACCACCTGACCACATAAGCAGTTCTGCATTGGAGGGGGTTGGGCCAGATAACATGGCAGAGTCCTGGGCACTCCCTTGAGTGATCCCAGTGGCTTGCAGTGGGGCAGGGAGCTTCCCACTGGTGGGCTCCAGGCCGTGTGGTCCCTGGCTGAGGACCCACGCCCACGCTTGAAGGGCCCTGTAGGATGGCCAGGCAGGACTCTCTCCTCCATGGACTCAGAAATTCCAAACGGTTCCAACTATTAGTAATATGAATAGAATATTAGTAATATTAATAGAAAAACATTCCCTGGGGCTTGACGAAGCCACTGAGTTGTAATGTGCCTATAAAAGCAAATGGGTCACGTGTTGTGGTTTTCGAACTTTCCCTTGTGCAATCAGGTGGTAACACGGGTCCCGTGGTGGCCTCCTTAATGGGCTTGGCAATAAACGTGGCAGCATGAGAGTGATCAGGAAAGAGAAAAAGAGTGAGGCATGGAGACAAGCATGATATGCCACATTAATCTTAAATGAGATAAGACTGGTTGTTTTACCAGGAGGCCTAGGCCAACCCCTTCCAGCCTCAGCAGCAAAACAGGGAGGAGCAGGGACTCGCCTGTGGTCCCGCAGTGGCCCAGACAGCCCTGAGGTTTGATGGCTATGAATGCAAGTGCACTGGCAGGGCACTGGGCATCTGGCTGGAGACCACTTAGGAAAGAGTTCCAGGTCCTGTGATAATCGGCCTGTTAAACATTCATTTAAGTAGTCAATCATTCATCTTCCAGGAAGTGCCTTTGGAACACGTGCTGCACCACTACCAGAGAAACTCTGGTGACAAGAGACACCACAGCCCCCGCCCCATGCCTGCCTCGGTGCCCTTGTCCCCACCTCTGCCCTGTTACTATGGATGAAGGATGAACATTCCATGCTGGCCAAGGTCAGCCCCCTACCTGCACGAGCCCTCCCATACCCTCCTGGCTGCTCAGGGATGCTGCTCCATTATTCTCTCCCTCCTTACTGGGTCTCTCCTGACAGTGGGGGACTGTGCTGTCATTTCTTCCACCCAAATATACCCTCTCTGGACCCCGCTTCCTCCCTGAGAAAAATGGCCTCAGTGCTCTTCTCCTTAAAGCTAAACTCTGACCACAGCAGCCTATGCCTGTGGCTCCAAACCCTCTCCTGCATTCTGCTTTGAGTCCACCCCTGTCATACTGTCACTCACAAAACCATCTTGTCAATGTCATCAGTGTCCTCATTTTGCTAAATCCAGCGGACATTTCTTGGGCCTCATCGGGCCTGACCCGTCAGCAGCATTAGATGCAGTCGGCCCGTCCCTTCCTGCTGCTCAAACAGCTTCTAGCGCACCACGCTCCTGGGGTTTCTCTTCTACTTCTGGCTCCACCATCTGTCTCCTCCCCTAGCTTCTCCACAGCTTCCTGAAAAAGGAGGTACAAAGAAGGACATCAAGCCTCAGTCCTCAGAACTCTCCTCTATCTATCCTCACTCACCGAGTGACTTTAAATGACGCTTTCACGCTGACTCCCAGGGCTGTGTCTCCTTGGAGCTTGCTGTGTATGAGGCATCTCTGCTGGGCAGCTGAATGCTGGTCTCTTCCAGAACCCAGCTCCTGCTCGCACCTACCCCTCCCCCACGCAAACCCTCTCTTGCCTGCAGTTTTCCCCGTCTCGGCTAATGGCAAGTCCGAAAAAACCTCTGTATCCTCTTTGAGGCTTCTTCTAGGCTCAGTTTGAGTGAATCATCAAATCTGTAAGCTCTACCTCCAAGGTCTGATCATCACCTTTGCTGCTGTCACCTTGGGCTCACCCATTAATATGTCTTGGCTTGAGCATTACAAGACATAACTGGTTCTGCCTGCTTCCACCCTTCCCCACAACCCCCTCCCTGCCTTCAGTCTATTCTGCACACAGCTTCCAGAATAACCCTTTCAAAAGTAAGTTAGATCATGTCTCTTCCTTCCCATCTCACTCCGAGTGTCAACCACATTCATCCCAAGGCCTGTAGATGCCTGTATGATGTGTCCTCCTATTACCTCTCTGACTGCCTCCCTCTGCTTTCTCCTTTGCTCACTCTTTCCTGCCTCAGGACCCTTGCACTTACAGTTTCTTTTGCTTAGAACTCTTTTCCTCCCAGATCTTTCCTCAAACATTGCTTTAGTCCTTCCTGATCTCCTTATTTAAAATTGCTACCTATCTCACTCTCATTCCCCATCCCCCATCCCTATTCTATTTTCTACATTGTACTTATTATTCTCTGATATTTTGCCATAGCAATTCAGTGGTGGGGTGGGGGTGGGGAAACTTCCCTGTGTTCAGGGCATAAGGAGATGCATCATCTGTAGAAGCTTTAGGAATAATCATGAAATGTACTAAAGGTCAGTCGGTTTTAGCCCCATGTACTGGCCATTCTAAATAATGCCCATCAGGGTGGGCAGCTCCCACTAACTCTCCCAGGTTTAATGCACTGCATTTCCCTTATTTATTTGCTTATTGTTCTTTTCCCTCCACTAGAATGTAGGATGTTTTGTCTGTCTTGTTCATTGTTGTTTCTCTAATGTTTGCTGCGTGGTAAATGCTCAGTGAGCTTCCATAGAATGAATGAAGGAAGGAGAGGGTTCCATGAGTACCCAACAGCTGAGGGTTATCAAGATGGTTTCCTGGATAAATCCATGGCTAAGTGGTCTAGTTACAAAAGCTTAGAGCAACTTCACTTTCAGGGTCACCAAGCCAAGCATAGGAGTCAGATTTCCTGAGGGTCATTATTAAGTGTTTTCTTCGTAATGTTAATATTGAGTGAATAAATGTGTTCCTTTATTTGTAGATGGCCGAGGGTCCATGGGGATGTCTTGCAGAGACGGCTGGCTGTCACTGTTATTTTTTATTTTTTTAATGTTTATTTATTTTTGAGAGACAGAGAGAGACAGAGCATGAGCTGGGGAGGGGCAGAGAGAGGGAGACAGAGAATCTGAAGCAGGCTCCAGGCTCCATGCTGTCAGCACAGAGACCTATGTGGGGCTCAAACTCATGAACTGTGAGATCATGACCTGAGCAGAAGCCGGATGCTTAACTGACTGAGCCACCCAGGTGCCCCTGGCTGTTGCTTTTAATCAGAATGGCTATTTTCCACTCCTGCTGAAGAACTGGAGGCTTGGGGCCTCGTACACAAGGTCAGAACCTTCACTTATATCTTGAGTTAAAGTGTGGACTCTGGGAAACCATTCAGGAGGAACAGTCCCAGAAAGTGACGATGAGAGCCAGGAGACATTCTCAATGCCACCTCCTGCGGGAAGTCTTCCCTACTTTCTCTTCCCTCTTCTGAGCAGAGTGTATACCTTTTTACTTGTGGCTTCACGTTTACTTCTTTATTTTAACACTTATAATGTGTTACCGTCTTTATTTGCTCCCATGTTTGTATCTTCTACTGAAAACTGACCCCAGAACAGAAATGATGCCCATTCATTTCAATTCCTGGTCCCTAGCATAGCAGCTGGCACACTGGAGGAAATCCATAAATGTTTGCTGAGTGCACAAATGACAGAGTAGATATTGAATAAAGGGCTGTGCCACTATCAAATGAATATAATGTTTATCGTGATGATGCTTTTGAATGACAATCCTGATAAAGAGAGTGACGAGTAGTCCACAGTGATCAATTAAGATCTAGAATACAGATATAATATACATTTTTTTCTGGAAAGGTCATAGGTCACTTAACTCTGTTTTTTAAAGTCCCAGAGGCCCAGTATCATCCACAATCATTCAAACATTACTGACGCAGAGTGCCTATTAAGCATCAAATATGTTATGGCTTCCAAAAAAGAGTGCATTGGGCCGAAGACCAATGTTTTTTTTTCTTTTTTTAATTAAGTGGCGTTAACCTGAAATGCTGGTTTTATGTGTGTAACTAATCTGAGGCGTGGAGATCAGCTCATATGTCAGTGCACTGATCCAGCCACAATTGACAGGTGGGCCCTACCCCACTACAGAGAAATCTTACAGGCTTCAGAAACCAGTCTAATGAAATGCGATTTTTCACTAGTTCAAAATCAGAGTTCAAAACCAGTTCAGTGAACATGTAAGTATCCAGTTAAGACAGGAGGTTGAACAAAATTAATTTGGAAACTTTCATAGGCTTTAAAAAAAAAAAAAAACAACCCCAAAACTTGAGACTTTAAAATCGACTGTTTCATTATAGGCAATGCATTAGAGTATTAAATATATGTTAAATTTCATTTAGCCGATCCCTCCCCAGACTTTTAAAACCACTACCAATAAATATTTACATATTTCCCCCCCTCCCCAAAGCGTTTCCCCAGGCACACGCAAATACCACTCATTCTGAGGTCCTGTTGCTCCAGATTAAACAGATTCTCCTTCCAAGAGAGCAGCGCGGAGCACCAGCCAGAGCAAGGTTTCTGGCTCTTGGATAATTTCACCGCCTCTGGTTGACTGAGCGGGGCTGGGAATCGCATTATGAAAGCCTTCCACCTCTCTCTCAAGCCAGCCTGGGAGAGGCGGCCAGGGTTACATCATCCATCGCGGGCCGCAGCCCGCCTTGTTTGAGGCCAGCTCACCACAAATGCTTTTGGAGCATCCCAACAGTGGGACCATCATTCGCTCCACCATCCCAGATGGGGGCAAAACTCGCGTGGCACGTTTCCCACTCCAGGAAGACTGCAGTGAGCTTCCTTGCACTTCTGGGACGGTATCCCTTCATACCGGACAGGCTGCATGGTAGTTAGCAGGCTGGGAGGCTTTGGGAGGTTTGCCTTCAGCAGTGAGAGGGCACAAATGGAGACACTCTATAGACCTGGGGTCTAGGGCTGGGAGCCCGACCCTTCCTCGTCCATGCCCCACCCGTTCTGGGACACGAGTACCCGAACACCTCAACATCTTGGGGTAGTTTTAAAGTCTGTTTTAGTCTCAGCTAGGAGTCTCAGTCACTGGAATATCTACGTTCTCAGACTACCCAGGGGGTTCTTATTTCTTTTTTAAAAATTAAAAAAAAAAAATTCACAGTTAATCCATGGTCATTGTAGAAAAATAGGGAGGAAGTGTAAATAAAAGGAAAATATTAAAAATTAATACCAGGAGGTTAAAATATATACACATCAAAGAAAGCGATGGACCTCCAGACCAGTTAGTAGGTAGGTCTCTCTGAAATCAATCCAGCAAAAAAAGGATGGTGCGCTTTGGACCCTCTACACTGTTCCTCCTTCCCTATTCTCCTTTGGGGACCACAGCACGACAGCTGGTGTGCCACAAATGGCGGGCATCACTGACGCCGGGTATGAACAGCATTGAGGAGCAGGCATGCGCTGACCTCTCTGAAGGGCCGCTGTGCTACATTCTCCCTTGAGACTCCCAGGGGGTAGTCCTGACTGGGCTGGGATCTGGGATCTGGGACCTGGGATCCGGGCTTAGGCTTCCGATCTCCAGCCTGAACCATCATCTGCTCCACTCTGCAACAAATTGCGTTCTTCATGGCGCACTGCAAGTGTGAAGGAGCAAACAGTCTGCTGTTGAGACAGTGGCAGGAGGTCTAGGTGTCCCTGGCTGCTTGCGGGTTTGTGCTTCCCACTTGTGTCCTTCTCAAGCCCATCGGCTGGTGTTATCACCAGTCCTCTGTGTGGGCACCCAAGAGGCAGCCTTCTAACTCAACAGAGGACGGCACTCAGAAGCTGGAGTGAAGGGCTCTTTGGTCCTTTGGGAAGTTCCCCAGGGGGAGGCTGTGCTCTTATTCTGATGGTGAATGTTCTCTCACCCAGGTTCTGTGTGGGCCCTGGCCAAATCCTCTGGGAGAAATGAGCAAGGCATATGGTCAATGAATATTCCCTCCCAGGCATCCAGGAAGTCTGCCTCCTCCTCTTACACCCAGGCTTCCTGGAAACGGCCCATCTGACCTGTCTGCAGGCCTTTGGGATTTTCCGGAAGGGAAGCGCCTGTTCACAGGGCCTGTCTCAGGCTTAGTTTTGGGGCCGTGGGGGGAAGGGTGGGAATCTGGGGCAAGGTTTCTCTCAGGAAAAGGGCATCCAGTGGGCCTGCCCTCTGCCTCCCCCCAGACCTCATCACTTTGGAGGCACCTTCCCAAGTGACTGCTGTTGGATGCAGTCCATTCCCTGCTCTAATGACGTTGTAATTAGGATTTCTGCAGCACCTACCAGAAAGAGAAGCAGCGCATACTTCATTGCCCACCCTCAAAACTGCCTCTCTCCGTTCTGCCCAACGAGAGGCTCAGAGAGGATGTCTGGGGTCAGCCATATGTCTATATTTTAGGTCAGAATCCTGGCCCTCGGAAGCCCCACTCGTGGTTATGGTCAGCCAAGTCCGCTCGGCCATGGTGGCAGAGGAGGGTCAGATAGTGGTTAGGCCGAGCCCGTGTTCACTGGGCCAGGATCGTAGAAACGTGTCCCCTCCGGCAGCTATGCCTCTCTCACTGCAGGTCCTAGAGCTTCTCCGCCAGGGCAAGGAAGCAGGTGCAGAGCGCCGGGGCGAGGTTTCTCCAGGAGCCTGGCCTTTATCAGGCAGCTAGGAGCCTCCCGGGGTGGGGGGCGGAGGCTCCAGGAGGTTGGGAGGCTAGAGTGGGGAGGAGAAGGCGGGGAGAGGGGGGAGGGGAAGGAGAGGGAGGACCGAAGGGGGAGAGCGAGGGGAGGAGGGCCCAGGAGGGGAACGGGAGGGGGAGGAGAGGACAAGGAGGGCAGGGCGGGTCGGGAAAGTGGGCGGCGGCCGCGAGCCTGGGGCGGCCGTGCGGACGAGGGGCGGGCCCGCTGGTGTGGCCGATGAGCCCGTAATGAAGCCGGGAGCCTGGGCCCCCTTTGTTCCCGGGAAACCTTTTTAAAAACCCCTTCCTCAGCCCCCTTGCGGGGCGATTGGGGACAATGGCCGGCGGCACAGTGGGCCGAGCGGAACGCCCCCTTTAGAGAGGCCTTTCCAGCCGCGGGGCCAGGGCTTGGAGGCTCCGGGCGCAGCGAGGCCTGGGCGAGGCCGGGGCTCTGCCCGCGGGCGCGCCCTGCGCATAGGGGCCACGAGGCCACCACTAAAACAACAGCGAGGGTTTAAAAAATGGTGCAGTCGCGGAAGGCTTGGGCCCCGTGGGTCCTTGGCAGATGGCCAGAGCGGCTCCACAGGCGCCCACCTGGCACCCGGGGAATGAGGCGCGCACGCAACCGTGGGACGCATGGTTGCGTTTCCCTGAATGCCACTGTGGCACATTCCTGGCCTTTGCAATTATTGGAAAACGCGAGGATCTTTTTTTTTTTTTTTTTCCTACCGTTCTTGCCCCTTCCCCCTCCCTTCGTTTTTCTTCCAGGCATGGAATTATCTCCTTTAGCAGTTCAAAAGACATTCCATTCCCATGACCGAAACAGAAATGGTGAGGCTGGCTTACCGTGGCCCTCTCTCTTATAGGGAAATTCAGGCAATAAGTCATAATGAATCACAATTTAAAATAACATTTCTTTAGCTTTTAAGGGTGTGCTTTCCTTATTTTCAGAGAGCTGCTGACAGTTCTGTGTCTTGATTTCCCTCAGAAAGAACCCATTTCCAAATTTTATTCCTTTACAATATTCCTCAAAGAAAACAGAAAGAAAGAGGATTGAGGAGACTCCTTTTGAACCCCCTCTGAACTCTAAAGTTCTTTAAGTCTATCAGTGCACAGAGGCTGGTGGATTTTAAAACAGAGTGGGGGTGGGGGGAACCTATCACCATGATAAATGATCGATCTAATCTGTCAGCTATCCACCCCGATTCTGGTTGGTGCTCTGCTTCCCCAGACCCACACCTCACATCTGTTCCAGAAAACAATGACGTACACATACTGGCTCACCAAAGGCAGATGTACCTCTGTGTCTGCCAGAGTATCTGGAAAAGTCTGATCAAAAACACTCTCAATATTGTGTAGTCCAACAGGAGACACTGAACTGGAAAAGAATGGAAGGTGAGGGGGTGTATTTCCACCAGAGAATAAAATTATTGTACAAGTTTGAACTCATCTTTAAACAAAGCCATCTCAGGCTTTCATCCCTAATGTGTTGCCTTTTACACCCAGGCTGGAGGGTGTAAGGGTATCTTAACAAGTAATTGTTTCCAGTAAGGGTCACTTTTGGCCTCTCAAATTATGGCTCTGGTATGTCACACTGGACAGGTATTTTTCATAGTTCACTGGGTCTGATGGGTCTGAGAGTATTTAAGGCTGCCCTAGAGAGGAGCCCAGGGACATGGTGATTAGGGGGCTTCTGTAGGAAGTGCAGTGGAAGGGACAATGGGCCAATTACCAGCAAAGCCAGCGGTCTCCCTTGGAGAGGTTAAGGAGGAGAGCACATGGCCTTTGAGCTACCATGTCATCTGTCCTGGGGCTTAATCAAGTTATCATATCACCCTGGTGTCTCCAGGCCTCCATCCATCGATTTGAATGAAGACAAAAATTTGCAGACAAATTTCTAGCAGCAGGAAGTTGGTGCTCTCCTGCGAGGCTGGATGAAAAGCACCTGTAACCTTGTCGGCCTCGTCCAGCTCCTGCTGGGAGCTGCTTCTGGCTGCAGCCTGCTGGCTTCAGAGCCTGCCTGTCAGCAGGGGATGCTATTATGTGTTTCAAGAGAATGCCCTGGAGCAGGCTCGGCTGTGGCCAGGACAACACAATGTGGCCAGCTACCCATAAATGGGTAGGTAGACACGGTCTCCTTCCTTTTGATATTGGCTTGGACTCATATTTAAATTACGACAGGGCTGGCAAGCCACAACATTCATGGTGGCACGATGGGGGTATTTATGTTTCTCCCTCTCTGTGGGGAGTGTGAGAAGTAGGGCGTTCTACAGGATGCCATCAAGGCCAGACCTCTGCTTTTCTTTGACCTGCATGTCCCTGTTTGTGAAATTCACAGGTGTAATTTATATGCAGTCTGCAGGGTGGAAGGGAGAGGAGTTGAGTGTAGTAGATGGAATGTTGGGTGGGGTCGTGAGACGTGTGCTCCAGGCCTAGCTCTGTGACCTGGGGAAGTGGCGTGGCCTCTTTTTGTCCTGGTTATTTCACTTATAAATAAGAGGGGGATAACGATCCAGGCAGTTACCCACTTCGCAGGTTATGAGTCAATGTGACAATAAATGCTTAAGAATCTGTCTATCCAGTAATGAAAAAACTTTAAAACCACATTATCAATGCCTCTAAAGTCCTTCCAGCATCAATGCCCTATGATTTGATGTTCCAAAGAGGAACAGGAGAAGAAGAGCATTATTAATTAGCATTAATATGAGAGCATGTCATCCAGAGAATAAGTTGATCACTGAATGCGAATTTCATGGCCATGAGTAGGAAAAGCTCGAGGATATGACTTTTAACACTCCATGGGACCTGTTGATCCGATCAGAAGCAACTTTTCCGAAGCCCACAGAAAACTGGACTTTTGGACATTTTGTTGGAGGACTAATAGCCTTAAAAAGTAGGAGGAGACCTGACCAACAAATCACTCCTTCCCCTGCCCTTCAGACTGTGTTTATATTCTGTGGCCACTTCGTGACAGGGGATATCAACCTTGAACCCAGTGGCCGCTCCAGACTGTTTCCTCATCTATAAGACGGGGCATACTTCTCGGCGTCTCTAACTCACGGGAGCATTGGTGGAATCGACTGGTTGACAGGTGAGAAAATGCTTTGTAACTAACGTGGAAGGCGCTAGATGGGTTTATGCTGTGCATACCCACACGCACACGCACACACACTCATAAAAGACTATTATTGACCCTTTACCTGGAGCCTGAAAGAACACGGGGAATTTCACGGCCTTGTGGACCTGACTATATGGATCCAATGTCACCGATGGTCTGGCTCGAAAGAGGATTCTTCATTTGGAGTTAACATCTGGCAGCTCTCTGGGAACCAACAGATACAGGGTGCTTCGCTGACTTCCATCTCCTGAGGGGTGGCCCTGTGGGCACAGGCAGGGCTGGGACCCTGGGGCCCAAACACAGAGATAATCAGACAGCAAAAAGCTAGAATAGGGACTGAGTGCCCTTCATTCATTGCTTTCCAGTTTGTCTGCCCTAAGCCCCTCCCCACAAAATATCCACCACTCTCCCAAGCATCACATGAGGTCCTTCCTGCTCCATCATTTTTGCTTCTGCCATTTCCTCTCTATCATCTATCCACTTCCTCTGCCTATTAAATCTGTTTCATCCTTCAGGGTCCTATGCAGTGTCACTGTTGTGAAGCCACAGTCTTCAAACTCTTAGCCCAGTCAGAACTGACTGTCCCCACTGTGAAACATTGTCCTGTCCTTTGCCCCATCGGTCCGTTTTGTATTAGTATGCACCTCTCTCCCTGCTTACTCTGAGCTTCTCAGCTGCAGAAACACTGTCTAATTCCTCTTGGGGTTCCCTGGTCCCTAGTACAGCTGCTGATGCACAGTAATTTATGCACTAAATCTTAAATTGCATTCTTTTTTTAAGTTTTATTTTTATTTATTTTGAGAGGGAGAGTGAGAGCAAGCAGGAGAGGGGCAGAGAGAAGTAGAGAGAGCATCCCAAGCAGGCTCTGCACCGTCAGCACAGAGCCCGATGTGGGGCTCGAACTCATGAGCTGTGACACCATGATCTGAGTGGAAATCAAGAGTCAGGCACTTAACCGACTGAGCCCCCAGGCGCCCCTTGAATTGCATTGTCCTCACTCGGTGTGTCAGAGAGGGACATGAGGGACTGTGGAAAGGGAGGAAAAGATGAAATCTTGTCTTTTCACGTTTATTTTAACCACATCCATCTTTGGTTTTTGCCTTGAATCCCAGCCGATTTGAAAATCTGAAAAATTGCTTCAGTGTAGTTGGCAATGTCAGTTTAATTATGCCTCCTTTCCAAGTGGGTTAGTGCTGCCCAATAAGGCATTCCTTTGCTGCCTCCTAAGTGACGTTAGGAAATTTCTGCAGAAATGGTTCCTGGCCAAGTGGACGGCAAGGCAGCTCTTGCTCAGGCTCCGGCTCACAAAATGCCCCTTGTGCACGAGTCTATGGTATGGTATGAACCTCACACTCCGGCCAGGAGCCAGGGGCACAAGTCCTGTTTCTCAATTCCGTGTTTACACATTCAGAGAATGCTGCGAGCAGGAGAGCATCTCTTCCTGTAGTTTCTAAGTGTGGGGTCCCTGGACCACCAACGATTCATAAAAGTAGTGAACCAGGCTCTTTGACCCGTTCCAATATTTCGAAAAACCAGAGATAAGGGTGCAGGGCCTGTTGTCATGTAAAGTGTCTCTGTCTTTTGTTCTCTTTCGGTTTGGGCTCCGTTCAATATGGTAGCAGGGCATAGCTGATGATAATAAAAAGTTACCAAAAACTACATTCAATTTTTTAGGTCAAAGTCTTTTTTTTTTTTAATTGCAGTATCATTTACACAACAATATTTACATACTTTATGGGTGCCGTTTGATGAGTTTTTGGCAGTCGTGCACGGTCATCTAGCTACTACCACCATCAAGATACGGAGAATATCCATCATCCCCCAAAGTTCCCTCATGCCCTGTCATCATCAGAACCCTCCCTAGAGCCCCCGCTCCAAGCACCTGCTAATCTTATCATTGTAGTTTGGCCTTTTCTAGAGTTTGATGTAAATAGAATGGTACGTCGTGTTGTCTTTCGTATTTGACTTCTTTCACTTACCATGAGGTTTGGGAGATTCATCTGTATTGAATCAATGTTTTGTTTCTTTTTATTGCTGAGAAGTATTTCATAGGATAACTACAACTTGTCCATTCACCAATGGATGGACGTTTGGCTTATTTCCAGATTTGGACTCTTGCATCTGTGGCCATGAATAATGTTGCTTATGAACCTTCACGTCCAAGTCTTTGTGGGGACATATGTCTTCATTTCTCTTGGGTAAACAGCCGGGAGTAAAATTGCTGGCTTGTATGATGGATATATGTTGAACTCTACAGGACACTGGTAAACACTTTTCAAAGTGGCTGCACCTCTGTCATTCCCACCAGCAGTGTATGAAACTCCAGTTTCTCTCCGTCTAACACCCGGCGTTGATGGTCATTCCATTTTACCCAGCCTAGTGGGTACGTAATAGTGTTTCACTGTGGTTTTACCTTTTATTTCCCCGATGATTGGTCATGTCCATATTGGGCAGTCACATATCTTTGTTGAGGAGGTATCTGTTCAAGTCTTTTGCCCATTTTTTAATTGCACTATTTGCTTTCTTGTTATTGTGGAGACAAGCCCTTTACCAGATACGTATTTTGAAAATATTTTCTTCCAGTCCGTGGCTTGTCTTTTTATTTTCTTACATGTGTCCTTAGATGAACAAAAGTTTTTAATTTTATCATATATATATACATGATATATCACATATATATCACATATCACATATATATACATATGTGTATATATATATATCTCACATATCTATATCTCACATGATCTATATCTCATCATATATATCTCACCTATATAGATATAGGTATATCTATATATACCTATATCTCTGTATATAGATATATATTGTGACTCACGCTGTTTGGGTCATGTTTAGGTAATCTTTGCCAACACAATATCACAAGGATTTTCTCCTATGTTTTCTTCCAGAAATTTTATTTTAGTTCTTAGATTCAGGCCTATGATCCATTTTGATCATTTTGTATATGGTGTGAGGCAAAATCTAAGATTTAGTTTTTCCCTCATGCAGATATCCAGTATCACTTTTTTTGGGGGGGGGAGTAGGGGAGAGTGTAAGTTGGGGAGAGGGTCAGAGGGAGAGAGAGAGAGAGGGAGGGAGAATTCTAAAATTCCAAGTGGTCCCCACACCCAGTGCAGGGCTCAATCCCCATGACCCTGGGATCATGACCTGAGCAGAAATCAAGAGTCAGTCATTCAACTGACTGAGCCACCCAGGCATCCCCAGTATCACTTCTTAAGATTACTCATTCCTGGGTGCCTGGCTGGCTCAGTTCTAGAGCATGTGATTCTTGATCTCAGGGTCATGAGTTCAAGCCCCACCTTGGGCGTGGAGCCGACTTCAAAACAAACAAAAGACTACTCATTCCTCATTAAAGAACTATGGCACTTTTGTAAAACAAAAAAAAAATCAATTGACTATGTAAGCGCAAGTCTATTCTTGGACTCTCTGTTCTGTTCTCTAGGTCTATAATTATAATTATATAATATAATATATATAATATATTTTGTAATTGTAATTATACCAATGCTACTCTGCTGGATTACTTGAAGTCAGGTAATGTAAGTTATACATATATATATATATATATGTTTTTTTTTCTTTCTTTCTTTTTTAGAGAGACAGCACGATGGAGCAGGGGAGGGGGCAGAGGGAGAAAGAGAGTATCTTAAGTAGCCTTCATGCTCAGCAAGGAGCCTAATGTGGGGCTCGATCCCATGACCTGGGGCCATGACCTGAGCCAAAATCAAGAGTCAGACACTCAACCAGCTGAGTCACCCCGGCACCCAAAAGTTGTTTGTATTTTAAAGATTATTTTTACTATTTTTGATTCTTCGCTTTTCCATGTAATTTTAGAATCACCTCATCACTTTCTCCAACACAGCTTGCTAGGATTTGATTAAGATTGCATTAAATCTGTAGATCGGTTTGTATTGGAGAAAATGGACATTTTAACAATATTGAATCTTGAAATCTATGAATGTGGTATACGTCTCCATTTATTTAGGTTTCTTTAATTTCCTTTAATAGTATTTTATAGTTTTTGGAGTGCAAGTCTGACACATCTTTCTTTAAACTTATTCCTAGATATTTTTTACATTATTTGTAAATGGAGTGTTCAAAAGCTTTTAATTCCCTGTTGTTCATTACTTGTATATAGAAATACAGTGAATGCTTTATTAAACTTTTTATTTTGAAATAATTATCGATTCACAGAAAGTTACAAGGGGAGAAGACCCAAATTACTGTTCACCCAGTTTCCTCCGATGGTTACAGTACAACACAGTACAAACCAGAAATTTGACATTGGTACAATGTGTATGTATATCATTATTGTATGTATGTATTCACATAACCACCACTATAAGCAAGATACAGAATTATTCCATCATCCCAAAGATCTCTGTTGTGTTACCTCTTCCTAATCACACCCGTCTCTCTCTCCTACTATCCTTGATCTCTGGACACAACCAACCAATTTTCTATCACTATAACCTTACATTTTAAGAATGTTATATAAAAGGAGTTGACTTTGAGCTTGACTTTTTTCACTAAGCATATGCCCTTAAGATCAATCCAAATGGTTGCATGTATCAATAGTTACAATTTTTTTTTATTGCTAAGCAATATTCTATAGTATGAATATACCACTGTTTGCTTCACCTTTCACTTACTGAGAGACATTTTGTTTGTTTTCAATTTTTAGATGTTACAAATAAAGAGGCTAAGAACAGTCATGTATAGTTTTTTGTGTTGACATACATTTTTATTTCTCTGGGATAAATGCCCCAAAATGCAAATGCTGTCAGCTATGGTTGTGTGTTTAGTTTTTTAAAATTTTTATTAAAAACTTTTTTGTTGTTTTCATTGTTGTTTGTGTGCTTAGTTTTATTTATTTATTTTTTAATTTTTTTTTTAACATTTATTTATTTTTGAGACAGAGAGAGACAGAGCATGAATGGGGGAGGAGCAGAGAGAGAGGGAGACACAGAATCGGAAGCAGGCTCCAGGCTCTGAGCCATTAGCCCAGAGCCCGATGCCGGGCTCGAACTCACGGAGTGTGAGATCGTGACCTGAGCTGAAGTCGGATGTTTAACCGACTGAGCCACCCAGGCCCCCCTGTGCTTAGTTTTAAAAGAAACTGCCAAGCTGTTTTTTCAGAGTGACTGTATACCGTTTTACATTCCCACCAGCGATGAAGGAGAGATCTGGTTTCTTTGCATCCTTGTAGGTTTTTGGTATTGTGACTATTTTTAAAATTTTAGTTGTTCTAATAGAGGTGTAGTGATATCTCATTATGGTTTTAATTTGCTTTTCTCTAATAGCCGGTGATGTTTACCATCTTTTCATATGCTTATTTACCATCTGTATACCCTCTGTGGTGAAATGTCTTCAAGCCTTTTTTCCCATTTCCTAACTGAATTGTTGGTGTTTTTTTTTTTGGTTTTTTTTTTTTGTTTTTTTTTTACTCTTGAGTTTCCAGAGTTCTTTATATCCTAAATATGAGTTCTTTGTAAAATATGTGGTTTGCAAATATCTTCCCCATTCTGTAACTTGTCTTTTCAACCTCTTAAGAGTGTGTTTTGCAGAGCAAATTTTTTAATGTTCATGAAGTCCAGTTTATCAGTTTTTTAAATTTATGGATGATGCTTTTTTGTCTAAGAACTCTTCACCGAGCTCTGGATCCTGAGGATTTTCTCCTATGTTATCTCCTAAAAGTTTTACAATTTTATGTTTTACATTTATTTATTTTTTTTTTCAAAATTTTTTAACGTTTATTTATTTTTGAGACAGAGAGAGAGACAGAGCATGAACAGGGGAGGGTCAGAGAGAGGGAGACACAGAATCTGAAACAGGCTCCAGGCTCTGAGCTGTCAGCACAGAGCCCGACGAGGGGCTCGAACTCACGGACCGTGAGATCATGACCTGAGCCGAAGTCGGCCGCTTAACCGGCTGAGCCACCCAGGCGCCCCTATGTTTTACATTTAAATCCATGATTTGTTTTGAATTAACTTTTTTGTAAAAAATATGAAGTTTAGGTTCTTTTTTTTTCTTTTGTTTTTGAATATCCATTTGCTCCAGCTCCACTTATTAAAAAGACTAGCCTTCCTCCTTTGAATTGCTTCTGTACCTTAATTAAAAAATCAGTTGGCCCTACTTGTGTGGGTCTATTTCTGGGCTCTGCATTCTGTTCCATTCATCTACATATCTACCTCTCTTGATTACTGTAGTTATGTTGTCTTAAAAATCAGGTACAATGATTTCTCCCAGTTTATTCGTTTTCAAAGTTGTTTGCCTTCCCATGAAAATGTTAGAATAAGCTTGTCCATATCTATAAAAAATTTACTGGGTTTTGGTAGAAATTTTGTGACACCTGTACATCAACTTCAGGAGAATTAACACATTTTATGTCGCATCTTCCCATCCGTGAGTATCCTTGTCTCTCCATGTACTTAGATTTGCTTTGACCTTTTCTCATCAGCATTTTGAAGTTTTCAGCATATAAGTGTTGTACATGTTTTGTTAGATTTACCCCCAAGTATTTATTTCTTTTGGGTGGTAACTGGTCATATTTTT